>NC_138498.1:69267201-71775039 GCF_964252035.2 Podarcis erhardii
CTTGTCAAATGCCTAGCTGAAATCAAGGTAGGCTACATCCACTGCGTTCCCTTCATCTACCAGGCTTGTAATTCTGTCAAAAAACGAGATCAGGTTAGTCTGACATGACTTATTTTTCAGAAATCCATGCTGACTATTGGTGATCACAGCATTCCTTTCTAGGTGCTCACAGACTATTTGCTTAATGATCTGCTCCAGAATCTTCCCTGGTATTGATGTCAGACTGACTGGGCGGTAATTATTTGGGTCTTCTCTTTTCCCCTTTTTGAAAATAGGGACAACATTTGCCCTCCTCCAGTCTGCCGGGACTTCGCCTGTTCTCCAGGAATTCTCAAAGATGACTGCCAGTGGTTCTGAGATCACATCTGCCAGTTCTTTTAATACTCTTGGATGCAGTTCATCTGGCCCTGGAGACTTGAATACTAGCCAAGTATTCTTGTACTATCTCCTTAGTTATTCTGGGCTGTGTTTCCTCTGCTGAATCATTTGCTCCAAATTCTTCAGGTCGGGCATTGTTTTCTTTATCGGAGAAGACTGAGGCAAAGAAGGCATTGAGGAGTTCAGCCCTTTCTGTGTCCCCTGTTTGCATTTCACCATCTTCTCCTCTGAGTGACCCCACGGTTTCTTTGTTCTTCCTTTTGCTACGAACATACCCATAAAAGCCTTTTTTGTTGCTTTTAACCTCTCTAGCAAGCCTGAGTTCATTCTGTGCTTTAGCTTTTCTGACTTTGTGTCTACACGTGCTGGCTATTTGTTTGAATTCCTCTTTGGTGGTTTCCCCCCTTTTCCATTTTTTGTACACATCCTTTTTTAATTTTAACTCAGTTAAAAGTTCTTTAGATAGCCACCCTGGCTTCTTTAGGCACCTTCCATGTTTCCGTCTCATTGGTATTGCCTGAAGTTGTGCTTTTACTATCTCCCTCTTAACAAACTCCCAGCCATCATGAACTCCCTTTCCTTTTAGTATAACTGTCCATGGGATCTCACCCAGCACTTCCCTAAGTTTTATGAAGTCGGCTTTCTTAAAGTCAAGAAATTGAGTCCTAGTATGCTTGGCTGCTCCTTTCCGCTGTATAGTAAACTTCAGAAGAGCATGATCACTCGCGCCTAATGATCCTTCCACTTCTACCCCACTAACCAGGTCATCAACATTGGTTAGGACCAGATCTAAAATGGCTGTTCCTCTTGTTGCTTCTCCCACTTTCTGGACAATGAAGTTGTCTGCAAGGCCAGTGAGGAATCTGTTTGACCTTATGCTCTTGGCTGAGTTTGACATCCAACAAATATCCGGGTAATTGAAGTCCCCCATTACTACTATCTCCCTTCCTTTTGCATGCTTGGCCATCTGTTCCAGGAAGGCATCATCTATGTCCTCCGTTTGGCTTGGGGATCTATAGTAAACTCCCACAATGAGGTCACTGTTATTCTTCTCTCCCTTAATTTTGACCCAAATGCTCTCACTTTGGCTTTGAGGTTCTAAATCTTGGATCTCTTCACAGGTATACACATCCTTGACATATAACGCCACTCCTCCTCCTTTCTTGTCTGGTCTGTTTCTCTGAAATAGATTGTATCCCTCCATTATTACATTCCAGTCATGAGACTTATCCCACCAGGTTTCACTGATGCCTATTATGTCATATTTAGTTTGCTGTACCAAGAGCTCAAGCTCATCTTGTTTATTTCCCATGCTTTGCGCATTAGTGTACAGACATTGAAGTCCATTAATCATTCCCCCGTGTCTCTCATTTAAGGATTTTTTCCTCCCACCACTAGGTCTGCGTGCTGTTTGCTCCTTTTGGTCTATGACATTTGGATGATCATCTTCATCAATTGATAGACTCCTACCTTCAGGAGCACTGTCTCCCTCCCCCACATTAGTCAGTTTAAAGCCCTCCTGATGAGGTTTCTGAGATTTTTGGCAAAAACATTCCTCCCAACCATTGTGAGGTGCAGCCCATCACTTGCCAGAAGTCCATCTTCAAGAAACCGCAGTCCGTGATCTAAGAATCCAAACCATTCCTGTTTACACCATTTGCGAAGCCAGCTGTTCACTTCCACTATTTTTCCCTCTCTCCCTGGGCCACATCGTTCAACTGGGAGGACAGATGAGATGACAATTTGTGCATTTAATTGCTTCAATTTCCTCCCCAGAGCCTCGTAGTCTCTTTTGATCTTCTGGAGGCTATTGCTTGCAGTGTCATTGGTTCCCACATGAACAGTGGGTTTTATGATTCCTTGTAGTCGTTCAGTTACATCTTGGATCTTAGCCCCGGGGAGACAGCACACTTCCCGAGACATCTTGTCAGGCCCACAGATCACTGCTTCTGTTCCCCTCAGTAGGGAATCCCCTATCACCACTACACGCCTCCTCTTAGGTCTGGTCGGGGTTCTTCCGTGAGCTGTCCATTCCAAGGTCGCCTGCACATTCCCTGAGGACTGACTTTGCTGCTCGTCTTCATATACCTGATCGGGGAGAGGACCTCAAAGCGATTGTGTATTTCTAAACAATCAGAGCGAACCCTGGGCCTCCTACTTCTTTGAGCCACGTTTCTCCATATATCTGGCTCCTGTGTTGGTGAACTAGCCTCCTTCTCAGGGGAGTCCCCTGTCTCCTCCTTGGTGGAGACGGTGTGCTCTGTTGCTTCCAAGAAGAGCTCCAGCTCTCTAATTCTTTGGAGCGTAGCTACACGTTCCTCCAGTTGCTGGACTTTGTCTTCTAAGAGGGCAATCAACATGCAATTGCTGCAGGTAAAGCTGCCTGCAACCTTTGGCAAGATGGCAAACATTGCGCAGGAACCGCAGGCGACTGCAGCTGTTCCCTCACCCTCCATCTTGAGAACGTGTCGTTGGGGGTGGCTACAGCGGTCCTCCATCATAAAAAGCGTGAAGACAGGACAAATAACTCCCCCCCAAAAAAACCTAGGTCTCCCCCAACAAACGTTTGAGACTAGCTCCCCTAAATCTAAAAGATGGATCAAATTGCGCGCGCCGCTAGGCGCGCTACGCTGCCCTGCAAGCTCTGATAAGCTCCTCCCACAGCTAATCACCTGCCTCAACAGAAACCCTGCCCCCTCTGACCTTTGCACAGGGAGAGCAGCTAATCAGCCACAAAGAAACACACACACAAGAAAATCCTTTTTGCTCCTTCTTCAGCTGCTGCCCTGCAAGCTCATCAAATTCCTGGACTTTGAAGAAGCGCAAACTCAGGGCGAAAAGGAGAAATGGGCTACAGGGAAGGCACATTTGGCAAACCCTCACCATGATCAGCTTCCACCCTGATCAGCCTGGGGAGGCCCAGCCAGATGGGCGGGGGATAAATAATAAATTATTATTATTATAAATTATATCCACCCGGAAACATACGTCCCCATTGTTGAAGGACGTGTGGATCCAGAACTGGCCTCCACAGTCACTTACAGGCTCACTGTTAAGACTGTGGTCATGGAAGACAATCTTACTCGGCTACGAGTGATAGCCGAAGAAGACATCAAAGTCCACTCCTAATTAGCTTTCTTCACTTCAGCAGCCTAATTTAGGCTTTTAATTGATAAACAAATGAGAGTCACAAATCCTTGGTTCTCCTGAAAATCACCCAGTAAATCCCAATCTGCCTTCTGCCCACCTCAGATCTAGAGAGATCGCTAGGGCAAAGACACAGATGACAGATCTATCAGCAAGGGAGCTGTCCAAAGGAATAGTGCTGATTGCTAGACCAAAAAAAGGTTTGCTGTTAGATGAGAAAGATGCTGTAGCTCTGGAAGGCATACAAGAGGATGGGAAAATCAGCAGCAGTGCCACAGTCATCGTGGCAATGCATTCTGGGACCACCTTGGAATAAAAGTAAAGTCCATTCTGTGGGTTTTTCTTGGCAGTGGTTGTGGCTGAGAAAGATCAGTGCATTTAGGCAACAGCGTCAACAAATGTAACAAAATACACTGGAACTGAAATTCATGAATGTAAATTAATATAGTACATAAAAAGAGGTGGAGGGAAATCACAGGTGGTGTGCTTTCAGTTTTTCTGAAGTACTAATAACCCATTCCACAATTAATTTAGATGTTTGGATTGGGTGGCAAAGGGGTGAGTGAGGAATGGGAATTAGGATTTGTAGGCACCTATTGCAAGTTATCTGGTTTGCAAAACCAGCTTAGTTCCAAGTATACATATATAAAATGCCAGGTGTGTGCAGAATGTTCCTAGTTTGCATTATATAGTCAGATGGCAGAATCTATTTTGGGAGGGGGGGAGGGGAAGATGATGTACAGCAGGTATCTTCAACCTTTTCAGACCCAGGATCTGCTTTTAACGCAAACATGCATTTGAGGACCCATATCTTAATCTTTTACCAAATATTTGCATGGTGGTAGTGCTTCTGTTGCCACACACTGGATCAGGTCACAACCCTCTAGTGGGTCTCACCCTACCAGTTGAAAACTAGTGCAGTATGGGATTCTTAGTGCAGAATTGCAGAAGCTCTAACATCTCTCACACAAATGAGTGCAACTCATTGTGGCAGGGCAGGATCTCCCATCAAATCAGGCCAGCTTCTATTACATCTGAGCAGTGACATGCTCTGCCATGTGTTCCCCCTCAGTGTCCATCCATGTTTGAATAATCTGTCTCTTCCAAGAACCAGGCAGCTGCCTGTCCATCTCAATCACCTTCTCTCATTCCACACAATGGCACCAAATTCTGCTTGAACTTCTACACTGTTTTGGCTCCAACACCACAGGGGTTACAGGTTTCCCAGTGTCAATGAAATTCAAATCCTACCACTGCTAAGCACTAAAGAGAACTGCAATAGGGCAGCCTTGTAAGTAAGCCCACAAAAGTTGCTAGCCTGTGGGGTTGGGGTTGTTCCCTACTAGTATGGAAATGCAGTGTACTGGCCTCTTAGTAAGCTGGTAAAAGTTTGTCTTCCACCAAGTAGAATGGAAGAGAAAGGATGGACCTGAGAGACTGCATGGAAACCAAGTAGATTGGCAAAGAGAAGGCAGAGAGATCCATTCATGCTAGACCAGCCTGTTTACTCTCCTGCATGGATTTCCTTGTTGCTTAGGGCAGGGGGTTGGACTAGATGACCCACAGGATCCCTTCCAATCCTACAACTCTATGCTTCTATTATTACTACTTTATTATTATTTATTCAACTTATCAGTCACTTGCCACATAAGGAATCTCCAAGCAATTTACAAAATTTTAAAAGCATAAATGTTGATGGTGGTGCCAGGCAGACCTAACTGGAGAGAGCATGAGTGTGGAGCCACCACTGAAAAGTCCCTCTCCCTTGTTGCTCCCTTGGCTACCAGGCAAGTAGTTGAATACAAAGCTGGAATAGGCAGCTGTGAAAACTTCAGATCATGGCCAGATAGCAATATAGGCAAGTGGGCAATAAACTGGAGTCCAGAATAATTATACCACTTTTCAATTATTTTTAATTATGCCTCCCTCAGCTACATAAGTTATGTATCAACGGCTGGCACCTTAGCAGTCATAACTCTGCCTTGATCTTAGAAGCCAGCTTTCAGTTGAATAGTAATACGCTGGCATCTTCAAGGAGCCTGCAATTCTGTCCTCAAAACACCCCCAGCAACAAATCTCCCAATTCTGGGATAGGAATAAAGCATGCCTCATGAGCACTTGCTCACAAAGCTGCTTAATTTGATGCAAAATTTGATGGGAAGGTTTTTGTGTGCATGCCCTGAGGAATTGTGTGAATGCTGAGCTTTATAGAAGTGGGGTGGGGTGGCTGAAACTCATTGGTGCTCATAAGCAAATGTGGTTGATGGGAAGGAAACCTGTCTCAAAAAATAGACATGAAGAAAGAGGGAAGAAAACTTGCTAAGTCAAGCAGAGGGGCGGAAGTAGAATCCCACATGCCAGGGCTGGCCCTATCATTAGCCAGAAGAAGACAGTTGCTTCAGGCAGCAGATTCTGGAGAGCAGCATTCCCCACCCACCCCTTCCGAGCCCACCAATACCCCTCTGTTGGGAGGACAGGGCTATGTGTGCCCCACAGCCTGTCTCGCTTCCCTCTAAACTAGTCTATTTCCCTTTGCTGTGGTTGGGCTTGCTATCCCCTTGCCAGTGTTGGCTTCTGCATATGGATTAGTGGGCACTGTTTTCTCCTTTGCCTCAAGCAGCTACCGGTAAATGTTTTGAGCTGGCCCTGCCAAAGGCTCACTGAAAGTGTTATCCAAGCCCTTTTGTTTTGGCCTCTCAGCCTTTAACATAGCCTTGTAAATTAGCCTATAAAGGACACTTGATCACAGATTTTTTTCTACCAGCCCCCAAAGAGAATTCCTGGTGACCTATGTCTACCAGACAACTTGTTAAATGTGTTGCTCTTCTAACTCTAGCTGCCAATCATTCCATCAAAATTCTACCTAACACTTCTTGGCAAGACACAGGTACATTCCCTTAGAGTGGGATGGTAAAGCTGTGCCACCTCTGGATGTTGCTGGACTCCAACTCCCATCAGCCCCAGCCAACAGGGCCAATTATCAAGGATGATGGGATTTGTAGTCCAACAAAATCTCCGAATAGCCATGGATTTCCCACCCCTGCTTTAGAGCCAAACAAAATGTGCAAGCAATCACATATGTATTTTAAGTAAACAGCAAGTGCAGCAGTGTTTATCTGGATCAAGACGTCATCAGCAGGGCAAAGCATTAAAACATTTAACACATCTCCACACACCTGAGTCCTAATATTTGTATTTTTATGTTGTGAACCACTCAGTGATCTTTGGATGAAGGGCAGGATACAAATAAAATAAATAAAATAAAATAAAATAAAATAAAATAAAATAAAATAAAATAAAATAAAATAAAATAAGGATTGCCCTCAACCTTCTACTTACTCTAAAACAGCAGCAACAACCAAAACCATTAACACCCTTTGTGTCCAGTTTTGGGTATAGTCCTTTTCTCCTGCTGTCTCTGGGCACTTTATACACTATTCCAATGTAGCCAAAATGTGACTCAAAGATATTTACTTGAGGAATCCATGGAAATGCCATTGGAAGACTTCAGATCATATGGTGTGTGTGAATGTGTGAGGGGGAGGTCTTCAGGCATATCCATTATCTCTAAAATGCTATCTTCCAGGGTCTAGATCCATGAGCTATGCCAACCAGGTGGTGGTGGAGAAAAATGTTTGATGCCCATATAGGTGAAAATAACAGCCATGGTTATTTTCTTTAAAAAGACTGTGTATAAATGTCAAAAAGGATAAGCAATTGTGCATGTTGTACATTATTTTTGCACACCTGGATGTATGTGTGTCTTTGGGTATAACACATTAATCACTTGGCAGTGTTTACAAAACAATGACAAAGATCCCTCAGCTCTTCCAGAATGCCTAATCAGTGATTCTCAGCCTTTACTGCAAGAGAGGCTGATGACTGTAGATTATGGGGTGTTAGAGGAGGGGTAGCATCTCTGGTAGGGGATAAGTGGTGCTCCTTCTGGGGTAGTTTGTCCACCTTTGGTCCCTACCCTGCACTCAGCTCTCACCTGTGGCTCCTAGAAGCTGTCAGAATGTGACAGCGGCCACACCCTGGGAATGGCTTTGACTGGCTGGCTAAACCAGGTGAGGGTAGTTGACGGGTCTCAATCTCCCAGTTTGGTTAGAGACTTCCCCTGCCTGCAAAGACAGGCTCTGGCAGATTGTGCAGAAGAGACCAATAGTGGGTTCAATGGTCAAGAAGGTAGTTCTGCATGGGCTGTAAAGGGAAGTGAGGGGTAGATGGGACTCATCGATCTAGGAGAAGGAAAACTCTGACACTAAACCTCCATTGCCTTGAGGGATATCTTTGGGAGAAGAAAAGGCTAAGGAGGAAACCCTACACAAATGCGGAGTGGAGTCCCTAAGATGGTTGGATGGTGCCTTGTACATCTCCTTCTGGCAACTCCTGCAGCCAAGCTGGAGCCAAACGTATTGCTCTGCTTTCCTGTGGACCACATCAGCGAGGCCAAGAAGGGGGTCTTGTCATCTGGGCAGCCCAGGCCCTCCATACACACTGACCAGGCTTGTACCCTGGAGAGGTTGCCCTGGTACTGTTAATGAAGTGCACTCCATTATCTCTTGAGACAGATAGATGCCAACAGCAACAACTTATACACCCCAGAGACCAAACAGCATTAGAAGGCCAGGGTACCACGTAGGAGTTTCTTAAGGTTTCTCTGCCTGTGCTGACGAAAGACAAAAGTGAGGAGGCACACTGCTATCTCTGAACAGAAGGGATCAGCAGTGCTTCTAAACGTGGCCCACGCTTTCACGGTGTGAAAGACACACACACACACACACACACCACTTTGCATAATCTCACTGTAACACATCAACCTTGCTTCTGACAGTGCTGCACAGTTGCTGGCTCCCCTTTGCTTTGAACATGAATTCAACTACCTAAAAGCACCCTTCTTTTCCATGCCCCAGACCTCTAGTTCTCAACCACATTTCCCTGTTCCTTATATCATAAGCATTTCTAGGATGTGGGCTGGAAATAAATTATTATTATTATTATTATCATTGCTAGTGACCTGTTAACCAAAGGTCTCCAAGCAACTTACACATTAAAAACATAATACTATATAAACAGAATGAACAACCCCCATAATAGCTACAAGAAACTTGGCAGTACACTAGTAACAAAACAAGATCATCTCGGTCTACCAAATGCCTGGGGGGTGGGAAATGTAAGTCTTTACCTGCTGCTGGAAAGGTGTCAATGAAGATGCAAGGTGAACCTCACTAGGAAGTGATGGGGAGCCACAACAGAAAAGGCCCTCTCCTTTGTCACCAGCCTCTGAGCCTGAAGAAAGGCCTCAGAAGAAGAGGATTTGTGTAGGTTCATATCAGGAGAGGTATTCCAGAAGATTCTCCCCTTTCTAGAACTATGGTATAATTAAGTGCATCATGGTGGGGAGAAAGGTTTTGCTCCTGCCCTATCCTCTAGGACTTATACCTACACCATATCTGCCTGCTGCCTCTCCCAGATAGGAGAGTGTGTGGAGAGAGACAGTTATTGTTGTAACTGTGTAGGGTTTTCAAGTGTGTTGCTGATGGAGGGGGATGCAAGGAAAGGCCATACCAAATAGGAGACAAGATGTACCTGCTTTGCCTGCTTAACTTGGCATGTTTGCTACACATACACATTTCATGCAATTGCCACATCAGGAATGGGGAACCTACAGTCCTCCAGTTGTTGCTGAACGACAACATCCATCATCCCTGATCATAGGCCATGCTGGCTGGGCCAGATGGGATTTGGAGTCCCACATCATCTGGAGAGCTACAGGACTGCCTGGGTCTCAATCAATATTTATTCTAGTTAATCTTTGGAGCCAAAGAATCATCATTTGCCCAGAGTTCCACTGCCAGGTTTCTACTGATGTATTTGGGCAAAAACAAGTTGCTCACATTCATGTTCAGACAAACCTGTGAGCAAGAGAACCATTTCACACTCGAAGAGTGTTGGGCAAGCTAAGCTACAACTGGGCAAGCAAAGCTACTGCTTGCATTTTAGCACAAGCAGAAAAGCATTCAATGCAGCATTTACAAGGAAGCTGCATTTTTAATAGGCCCTAAATGCTACCCAGCTGTGTGCCAGTACTTATTTTTACTCTGTGCATCCCTGAGCTGCAATTGTGGTCCCTGCTTCCTTAAGCAGAATGCCATTCTGGTCGGGTCCTGTGGAAAGCAATTGCTGAAGCCTCACAATGTCTTTGTATAGTTGGCTTTGTCAGGATAAAATGTCTGAGGCAGCTTGTAGAGAAAAGGCTTTGATATGGTTGGCTGAAAATTAGTTTCTTCCATCTTGCAAAACATTTGAGCAATGATATCAGTGGTAAAAGTCTTTCGCTTAACAATGGAGACAAGGGAATAATCACATGGCTTCTAGAAAGTATAGTAAGAAATGTCCCTTTTAAAAACCTTCAAGAAAATTCACAAACATGCTCAAAAATGCCTTCTAGGCCCCATAACCTTTTAGATACAGTACTTAAGTTTTGAACATGTCTTTCTTCTTTCAGAGATGCAATGTACAGTAGTGATCTACAGCAGCTTGTGGACAACTTGGTCACCTATGATGAATGCAGAATTGCTCCCAGATGCCCAGAAAGTTTTACAAAAGTGATTTCTGTTTCTCTTTCCTTTTAGGTGGCAACTAACTAGCCCGGCTATGCATGGGCAAGTGGGTTTGTAGCTATTGTGAATTTATTTGGAAAGCTGAACTACAATTAAATTGCTCATGGAGTACTATAACTCAGTCCAATAAATAAAAATAATAAGCCAATCCAAAGAGTTTGCAGCATTTCCCCATCCTCAGATATATTCGCCCACTATTCTCAGCATCAGTCAAACAGAAAGCTGCAAAGAATTCCCATTCGGAGGTATGCAAGAGGAAGCAGTAACATTCCTGTCATTTAACCAATGCACAAGGTAAATACACACTTCCTGCACAAAACCTGTGTGAGCAGATATCATCCACCCAGGTAAAAGTTTCAATAAGGAAAATGTGTTATCTATGAACACAGAAGCTACGTGCAGGGCTTAGATCCTGTAACCTGATTGCACTGAACAGGCATAGTCCATGCTGAAACCTTTTGTTGCAAATCCTGCTTGTGTAAATAAATAATAAAAAAGTAAGGGTCTCTGAGCACATGCACATTTTCCTTACATACATGTGAGTAGTTAAAACCAACACATATGGACTCCTAGTATAAGATCTGGCATTATGGCTGGTTTGAGCTGCACCATCTCTTATATGAGAAATCAAGCACTGCTATGGCTGAGTTCTAAACAGATGCTGCTTTTGAATGTACAAAAGTTAGCAAGGCAGCTGAGCTTAGCTGCCTAAGCACCTATTTAGTTCCAGAGTTCAGAGTCTGTAAAACTGTTTCCAGGCATTAGCTGCAGTCACTCCCCAATTCATATCCCAGCTGTTAAATGGCACATCTGCAATATCTTCCCTACAGCGATCTGAGCTGTATAGCATCGCCATGGTAAGGCTGGGATCGCACCAGGAACAGAAGTGAATTCAAAAACTAATTTTTAACTAGCTCTTTTTGTCTGCCTTGGCTTTATTTCCTATGATTAAGGCTCATTTCATTTCTTTCTCCTCCAAGCTAGAGGCAGCAATGCAAGGACTCCACAAAATCTCCAGGTTAGTTCCCTCTCGCCTGTGGGTAGGAAAAAGCAGCTCATTCAACAGGGCTGGCAGAAAGGCCTTTCTTACTGCACTAAGCTGGGCAGTGCAAGGGCAACCTGAAAGCTGGCCCCGGAAATCCACGGCATGTCAACGTGCCTGAGGACCCAGGCCAGGACTGACATCAGCAGCAGAACTTGAATGCTGCTTCGAAAGTACTGCTGCCCCTGGGAGCAGCATGTACTGTGGTCAAGCCAGCAATCTTTATGATAGGTGTGGGGAACCGTTGGCCTTCAGACGTTGCAGCATATGAAGGGGCCAAAGTTTCTTCACACCTCTGTTATGGAGCAGCATCTGTCTGAGGAAAATCACATCAGCCAGAAGCAGGGACATTTAACTGGTAAGCTCTAGAAGCCCCTGGTTCAAATCTTGTTCCTTCCATGAACTTACTAGGTAGTCTTTGGCAAGCCATGAAGAAACCATCCTATACTTTGTTGCCCATTTGGTCCACTTAGCTCAATATTGCCTATACTAGGGTGGGGACCCTTTTAGACCCTGAGGAGCACACTTCCTTGGGGCCAACAATCTGAGGGTCACATGCCAGTGGTGGGCGGGACCACAGGCAAAAGTGAGCAGGTCTATGGATGTGACACTTAATTTTGTATAAAAGGCTATACAGTGGTACCTCGGGTTACATATGCTTCAGGTTACAGACTCCGCTAACCCAGAAATAGTACCTCGGGTTAAGAACTTTGCTTCAGGATGAGAACAGAAATCGTGCTCCGGCGGCGCAGCAGCAGCAGCAGGAGGAGGCCCCATTAGCTAAAGTGGTCTTCAGGTTAAGAACAGTTTCAGGTTAGGAATGGACCTCCAGAACGAATTAAGTACTTAACCCGAGGTACCACTGTATTCCAATCACACAAAAGTAAGATGTTGCTACACACACACACACACACACACACACAGACAGACATGTCCATCGAGGCAAGGAAGAGGCATTTTCACAGTTCAAAGACACATTCCAGTCAGCCAAGAGCAGTCAAGGAGGGCATGGAACAGGGCCAATGAAGGTTGATCTAATGAGAGTCTCGAGGGCCAGAGAAAGGCCTGGAGGGTCACATTCAGACCCAGGGATTGCAATTCCCCATGCCTGGTCTACATACTTACTGGCAGCAGCACTCTGGAGTTTCAGAAAGGAGTTCTCTAGCCATACCTAGAGATCGTGGGATTGAACGTGGGACCCTTTGCAGACAAAACATGTGCTCTGCCAGTGAGCTATGGCCCATTCTTACCCTCACCTCCTCCTCTATGAAGGGAAACACAATGTGATGTAGTGGTTAGTGTGTAGGACTAGAACCTGGGATATCAGGGTTCAAATCCCCACTCTGCCATGAAGCTCACTTGGGCCAGTAACTGCCTCTCAGCCTAACCTACCTCACAGGGTTGTTGTGGGGGTTAAATGAGGAGGGGTGAACCATGTGTGCCGCTTTAAACTCCTTGGAGAAAAAGGTGGGATATAAATGTATTAAACAAACACACACCCCTTGTTGTTCTAAAGATTACTTAGTTAATATCTCTGGGCCACTTCAAACACTCTAAGAGCCCTTTAAAATGTGAAGGGTTTGCTGTGAAGGATTTACTATGAGCCTAAACTTGCATCCACATTTAATATGCAACTCATCCCTCCCACTACAAACCCAAAGGTCCGTGGCCTCCAACTTAAATGCACAGCCAGTAAAAGCAAAGTCAGGCAAACGGAAGGAAGAGTTCAGTGAAGCGAAAGAGCTGAGAGTCAACGAAATCCCTGCTTAGAGAATGCTGGATCCAGAGTTGAGAAGCGAGAGAATCCCTAATAATCTGCAGCCCCAGGAGGGCAGACAGGGACTTTCTAGCTGGCTGGAGAGAGAGGATCTTGCCATAATGGCTTGTGTGCGGTAGGAAAGCAACCATGATTCACTGGGGAAGGGGAAGGCGAGCGGGCGGGGGGTGGGAGGCGGTTGTCAGCGGAGACCAGTCGCCTCGGAAACCGAACTGGCGCTGTGGCTGCAAACTGATGAATGGATCCCGCGCCACGGAGGTGGGCAAAACTACGCTGGCCCTGATCGCACGGGAAAATGCACATCTTCACAACCCACCAGCAGGGGGCGGGCACGGGCACACGCTCCATCCGCGCGCACATATACAAGCACACACATAAACAGAGCGAGCGCATGCATGAACACAAACAGGCAAAGAACACTAACGCGGCTCCCTGCCCACACGCCTGCTTAACCGCGGCGGCGTGCGCGGAGAACACACACACACACACACACACACACACACCCCCCACGGCCAAATGCGCGCGCACCCACCCGAGACAACAACACGCTTTACCCAGTACGCGTGGTCGCACACAATGAGGAGAGCGAGGTGGGGGGGCGGGGGGGAAGACCCGCAAAACACTGGGGTCAAATTTCATCTTTCATAACGGCACACACATGGAGA
The DNA here is from genome assembly GCF_964252035.2 of Podarcis erhardii. Classification (NCBI taxonomy): domain Eukaryota; kingdom Metazoa; phylum Chordata; class Lepidosauria; order Squamata; family Lacertidae; genus Podarcis; species Podarcis erhardii. The sequence continues at coordinate 69,280,837 of NC_138498.1, forward strand.
AGGCAGGCTGCTCGGAGGATGCCTTCGAGCAGCTTTCCCGGGGACGGCGAGCGCATTCGCACCAGCGCGCAGGGCACCTCCTCCTCTCCCGCTTGCAGCGCGCGAGGGGACCCAGCGCGCACGACTCCCGCGCCGCGCGCAAAGGCAAGGCGACTTCACCCCATGATCAGTAGGCGATGCCCACCCTCTGATCACCTGTAGGAGTGAGCGGATGGAGCGGCGACTCACGTCTGCCCGCCGCCCCTGCCCCCGGCTAGGTTGAGGTGGCGCCGGAGCAACCTCCGAACAAAGCCAGCTCCGGCTCGCCAGGGCACGTGCTCCGCCAGCGCCGCTTCCTCCCCGGCAGACGCTCCCGAGGGTGAAAGGCGCCCCCATCTGGGACCCTAGCGGAGGGGATCTCCCCCTCCTCCTGGAGTCTGGCTCGGGCCCGGGCTCCGGCCTCGCGCTCCAGAGACTCCCCAAGCCGCGAGGGGTGCGCGCAGTTACCTGCCGGAGTCATGCGCTGCCCCGGGGTGCGGGAAAGGCGCCGCGGCTCGCCCTGCGCGGCTGCTCCGGGCGCTGCTGGCGACGAGAAAGTGCCGCTCGGAGCATGCGTGTGGGAGCCAGCCAGGCATCTGATGTCGGGGAGGGAGGGAGCGGGAGGAAGGCTGCCTGCCTGCCTGCTCAGGCACTTGGAGATGGAGAGAGCGAGAGAGCGAGAGAGCGAGAGCGAGAGCGAGAGAGAGAGAGAGAGAGAGAGAGAGAGGCAGCGCTCCCAGCAACGGGGGAGGAGAGTCTGGGCTCTGTCAGGGATGCAGCTCTTCAGGAACCTGCACAGGAGCGGGGGGTGGGAGAGAGTGGATCTTTTGTCAGAGCTGCGATTCTCGTGGAGATTGCCCTTGCTCTTGGTCCCGCCGCGAAAATACACAAAATGACTCTTCTTCTACACAGAGAGGGGCAGTCTCGTTAGTTTGTTGCAATAGCAAGGGTCTACTGGCCGGGCACCTTCGAGAACGCTACGGCTGAGCTCCGATACACGTCCACCCGAAAATGTGCCAGTTTCCAGCGAAGCTTGCTCCCCAGGAAAGTGTTTCTAGCAGAGATTGGGTCCTTGTGGCCCTCCAGATACTGTGGGACTCCAACTCTTGTCGCCCCTAATCACTGGCCATGGGTGGGGCTGATGGCAGTTGGAGTTCAACTACATCTGGAGAGCAACAGGTTCCTCGTCCCTGCTTTGCAACACAGTAGATGGTGCAAGTGCCAGGGCGCAGTAGCACTTACTTCCAAGTAGATGTGCACAGGATTGCCAAAAACGTGGCTGCCAACATCAAGACAGCGTTTTCTCTTCTCTACTCTCTATTTTGCTTACCATCCAGTCTGATGTTCCTTGAGCTCAAGGCTTGCTCACTGTTCTGGTTTTAATACCAACACGGTTTCTTTCGGGGGTTTTCTGTAAATCCGTTCGTATTTGGCAATTCCCCCATTCTTCTGTTCCATCCATATCTCTTTGCCTTGGCTGTTAAGCCTGTTACCCTTCCAAGCTTACACTTCTATGTTCTATATAGTGTCATAGCACTTAGAATAATAGAATTGTAAAGTTGGAAGGGACACCAAGGGTCATCTAGTCCAACCCCCTGCAATGCAGGAATGACTGTTACTATGTGAAAAATGACCCAACAGCTACAGGTAGCAAGGAAATTCTATTCCTGTTTGTAATTTAATCATTTCTGAAAGCCTGGTCCTCACAACAATAAGATATTTATGCAGCTAACACCGGAAGCAGTTAAATGTCACTTCTGTGCTACTACAAAGTCACTTAAGAGTAGTTGTGCCAGCTTCCCAATTCTACTCAGATCACACTTTTAAATATATATATTATTCTTTTAATCTGCTAACGGTCCATAAACAGACACTAAAAGGTGTTGTAGTAGAATATATTTCTATTCAGTACAAGTGGGTAAGTGGTATCTAAACCATAAAACTTAAAACGACAAAAATCTCTACCTGTTTCTGCTAACTAATCTAACAAATAAATCTCACTATCAACCCCATTCTGCCACAAAAAGACTGCCTTTCTATTTTCAAATCTTGATTATCCCACAGAGTCAGGTTAGCATGACCATATGAGTCAAAGTGTAAAAAATAAAATTTCCACCCTTCCAAATCAGTAGCTGAAGAAGTCAATGAAATTGTGGGGCATTGTTAAAAGGGATCAGAACCTTGTCAAAGTTACACACCTTGTTTGTGTTCTTACCATTGTTGTTAAAGAATTAGAACAGGGACACACAACATGGTGCCCTCCAGATGTTGTTGGACTCCAACTCCCATCAGCTCTAGCCAAAACGGTCTTTCATTAGAAGTAACGGAAGCTGGGTTCCAGCAAAATCTGGAGGGCATCACACTGGTGAGTCGCCCCTGAGTTAAGAGGAATAATTCCACACTGGAATGTTATACTAGGAGAGCAGACAAGTTTTTAAACATGATTAAAAACAGTATTGGTAAAAAAAATCATATAATAGTATGGGGGTCATAAAGTCAATCACTTGTCCATTGTGTGACCACGTACCATACAGTGCTAAATACACCATTTAGATGAGAAAGCGGAAAAGATTGCATTTCCGCAGTGACAAAAGTCATAGTTTGAGTGATATGACAACGATATATTTTGCAGTAGAAACATTTGGGCCAAACAACAGTGCAATTATTGCACAAAAACCATCTGGAAAGTTTTGGGTCAACCATAGATGGCTAGGGGAAATGGTGTTTGATTTTGCATCGGAGTCAGTAAAGTTGATTATGGACCACACATTCCTTCCAGCATCCTCTCCACAAGACCTCTCAATTCCCCACCCCTCTCCTGGAAAGTGAGCATTATGAAAAGCCAAGAAGCACCCTTCAACATCTGCAAGAAAGGCACAAATGAACTTCATCATCATCACTCTCCTCTTTCAACAGTGACCCGTTCCCTCTCTCCACTCCCTATATGCAACAAAACTGCCATCCTCTGCCCTGCCTTGATTACTAATATTGTCTGGGGAAAGGAGGGGGAAAGAATGAAAACCCACGAAGTGCAAATCCACCCACACCCTGAATCTACAATTGATGCCACCCACTCTGCCAACTCCATCAGAGAAGCCAACATGTGCTGCTGCCAGAAAAAAAGACAAGAGCCTAGATTCTCCGAGAGGGGGAGGAAGGTGAAGCACCCACTGCATGTTCGCCCCCTCCCATTTACTTCATGCCCCCTTTTCTGCACTAAACGAAAAGGGCATCTTTCTGGAGGATTTGTAGATGGGGTGATGGGAGGGGAAGAGAAATGTGTGGAAGGCTGAATATTGATGCTACCTGAGACAGAGCGGTTGGAAAGGAAAGCACTCCACACAGAGAGCACAGAAGCTCTGTTGCCGCTGCTTCCCAGCTAAGGCTTTGTCTAACAGCATCCTACGCACTCACTCTCGGCAGTGATGAGGAAACCACTTATACTCATCAGCGGCAGGTTCTTCTCCTCTTCCCACCCTGCTACACCCTCCCCCCCAGGTCCTGAAGGACTCTCTCCACCTCCTCGTTCTAGCTCAGACTTCAGCAGCTCAGCACTGCACAGTGCTTTGGTTGGTAGCAGGGTCACTTCAGCTTCAAAATAACAAGACAGCAGATTCAGGACCATCTACTGTGTAGAGTCACCTTACCCAATCCAGTGCCTTCCAGGTGTTTTGGACTACAGCTCCCTATTGGGACATCTTAAAAAGGAAAGTTTAGAACTGTCCAGCGGCATGTGACTATAATACACATGGCACGCTCTGTTGCAACACACTGGTGCACATGCACTTGCCTTGCATGTGCCTATGTGTTTTCTTGCTCAATAGCATGACATTTAGCAAATTTACACAGAGCAGGAGAATATCCCCAGGACTGGCAATCTGACTACACTAATGCAGAAGAATGCTACGTTTCCTTCATATTAGAAATACTGGTGAATACTCTGTGGGGAACAGCAGTGGCGTCTGCAGGGGGTGTCTTTGGCAGGAGAAAGAGAAATGGATATCCTTGATTATGGCCTGGGGCTCTAGAGGAGCTTGGACTACTCAGTTTACTTTTCACATTGTTATCAGTTGTTTTGAATCACCAAAGATAATGCAACTTTGGCAAGACTTGAATTTTTTTAACTGCCCAAATGTTCTTTTTGAACTGCCCACTTTCTCCTAAACTGCCCATTTGGGTCTGCCTGCCCACTGTTTCTCTTTAAAGCCCTGACTCTCCATTTGCCGTATTGGAGAATGTTCTAATCCTTCTCTTCTGTAAGCAATAGCCAAGGTCTACCCAGAAGCAGAAACTGTCTTGATGTGTACAGAACTGTACTAAAAGATAACTCCCATCCCTAAGTGGCTTGGGCACAGGGCTCCATGGAGTCTACCGTTACACAATCACAGATAATTCATAGATGACTTCTTGCCTGAGGCGAAAGCATGAGGTGGAAAGGCAGTGCAGCCGTGAACGTTAAACCTATTTTTAAAAACCATTTAAAGCATGTAGTGTAAACACACTTGTCAAAGAACTGAAGCCAATTCCAAGCAAATAGCCATTTCCTCCTACTGAAAAGAGGCTATCACCTGTCCCCTTGCACCAGGATACTATGGGAATTGAAGGTCTATATATGGATTTTGGTATTCAATTTCCAGGAATGGTTCAGATTAATCAGGGAGACTGTCACTGACCCAGGGTGTCAATGCTCATGCTGCTCAGCTTTGCTTTGGAGTAGGACTGATAGTGGAACAGTTTTAAGGCTGTCCTTTCCCCTGTCTGTTTTTCCTTCTATTGAGGTGGAATCGCAATCATGCTTCTTGGCTGTTGCTTTTTAGTTTTGGGAGGCCATGGCCCAGTGGCAGAGCAGGCCCCAGGTTCAATTCCTGTATCCTCAAGGTAGGGCTGGGAAAGACCTCAGTGTGAAACCTTAGAGAGCTACTACCAGTCAGCGTAGACAATACTGAGCCGGAAGGACCAATGGTGTCTTAGTATAAGTTAGCTCCCTGTCTTAATATTAGAGCATGTGGATTTCCTTAACCAGACTGAGGCAGATGCTGGGGGAAACACGCGAACGTAAGAACATCTCCGCTACATCAGTCCAAAGACCCATCTAGCCCAGTAACTTGCTTCCCCCACTGGGGCAAACCAGCAGAGCAAGAGGGCACTAGCACACCCCCTTTGCTGCAGCTCAGCAACTAGCATTCAGGGTTATGTTGCCTCTGACACTGGTGGCTCCATATAGCCGTTGTGAATAATTCTAAAGCTAGCAGTTAACTGATGAATGTGGAATGTTATGTAACCAAAGCAGCACCATTTACACACATGAGGAGGTACCAGCATGATTAGGGTAACACTATGTTTTATAGAAGTTGAGAAAGAGGAAAGAAAAATCAACACCCCCCTCCCAAATCCCAGCTAGTCAGGACTGAGCATGTTTATCTGGAACAGAAAGGTAAGTGTGTATGAGAGAAAAAGTGCACACATGCACACACACACGCACGAGCACGCGCGCGCGCGCGCGCACACACACACACACACACACAGAGGAGGGCTGGTGGGGTGGGTAGGTGATGGCAGACAGCATGGCTGAGAGTAGTGGTGTGTACGGCAGTGTAGAATTGCAGTCGCCCTCCTGACACCAGCATCATGGTTTGCCTGACTGTGACTAGGGTGGGTCATTGGTTAAGGTTGGGGCCATGCGCGTGCACTGGGCAGGAGCACCAGATTGGTAGTCCCACCTGATGTACATGCATGGCCCCAACAGACCCATGGGGTATGCCATCATACCCTAGACCCATCCACATAAGCAGCAGTGATGCTGGTGTCAGAAGGTTGCTTCAGCAGAAGCAGTCCACATTGCAACGTTTTGTTGCAGGTCAAGTTGTCTCTTACATCTCTGTACAGACCGGGTGTGTGTGTGTCCATTATTTGATTTGTTTCCTCATGCTGGACCACATTTCACTGTGCATGTGCTGTAAGCTGCACATGTGTAATGGCTGCCTGAGCCATACACACCTCAGTTTAACCACTGCTTCTGTTTTCTAATCAGACGGAACCTCATTTGAGGGAAAGCACATCAAACAGGAGCATTTCACGAGAAGCTACAAGACCCAGATGTATTGTGGCTAACATCATGTGTACTCAGCCTCAAACAATAGTGGTGCGTGTTGGAGCCAGACTAAGAGGTAGTGTGTACACAGCACTAGTTTCTAGTGGTTCTAAAAGAAAGGGGTTTCACTTAGCAATTTAAAGAAAATAGGCTGATTAGAGGCTTGTGAAGCAAAATTAGACTATTGGAATGTAATCTAGGCTCCCTTAAAATAGATTAAAGTGAAATATTTCAACTGTAATAATCTATAGCTGATCACCACTAACAGGTAGGCAAGCCCCTGGGAGACCAGAGGTGAGTCTTTTCAAATTCCTTTTAGGATTTGCAGGACAAAATACAGGAATCATGATTAAAATAAGGTCATAATGATTAAGACTACCCCTGAAGGAAACAGAATGTACAGGTATACACTTAAAGGAATTACTACATTCTTGTACATACTCTACATTGTCTAAAGAAGGTAATAAATATTTTTCAAAGGCCAAAAACAAAATTCTTGAATAAAGTGAAAATACCAGCTAGCAGCCCATTTTGTCTCATTCTGGAAATCTGTGCCTGCTTCTAATATCACACCACAGATTTCCATGGTGAGGTGAGTTGTCAGACAAGCAAAAGACGCTAGATGTGTTATTTTTAATCCATGTTCTTTTAAAATATAAACAGGGATTTAATATAAACATGTAGATTTCTGTTGCACATAGAGGTGATCCAACCATGATGCCCGGTGATGTGGCTGCCATGGATTTCAGGAGTCATTAAGCAAGGGGCTGTCCATCTTCTTGAGCCCATGGGGACATTTGCTGACAAGAGACACTGTGATGGCTAGCATGCAGGCATTGCAACAATGCACACATCTCAGCCTCCCCCCTCATGTGCTCATTCCCCCTGCCCCTTGCCAGCAATGAGGCTTGAAAAAAGCATTCCATTTGCTGCAGAAGGCTTCATTCAAGCCAAACTTCAGTGGGGGAGTGGGGGGATGGTTGGGACCCCATGGGCATCTGGGAAGGCCTCTGTGAGCAACAAAATGGCAACTCCTGCTTTGAGTCTTAGGGGGCAGCAGAGGTATTGGGGGCAGGAGAGATCTTTGAGGAGGAGGATAACACTCTATGTTGTTTCCGTTTTGTTTCAACGAGATGGGTTGTGCTCCATGTTAGTTATAGGAAAGGAGGGTTTGTCTTTTGGATTTTCTGCCCCAAAATCCCTTGGGCCAGTCTGTTCACCCCATTTCCTCATAGTTCAAAGTCATATTTAAACATGTAGTGAGACAATATAGTTTGATGATTATGCAGCTTCTCTGTTGGAGATGGGCTCAAGTGATTAATAAGTCAATAGGGGTTATTCTGAAAGTTAAGAGTCCACTTACTGGTCAAGGATAGCTATTACAGCATATGGAAACCCTCTTATCACAAGGTCCTTTGATGCAATGGAGATATTATACTTCAAAGAAAGGAACTGAGCTTAGATCCTAGTGTGCTTGAAATGGACAACGGGAACAAAAGACTGAAACAAAACAAAAGACTGAAACCTTTTTGAACCTGGTCATTTAAGATGCAAGAATACCTTTGCAGTACAGTTAACACAGGTACAGATCTTAATGATACCATCACTGAAAATCTTTTACCAGCACAGTTCCCAAGCCACTACTCTTATTTCCTATTCTACAATTTTTTCTAGAAAACAAAGAATAAAAAGCCCCGACATTTTTGGTGGTGTTATCCCTGCCTTGAAACATAACACTTTGCTGCAGGACAAGGAATGCGATCTAGTATGTTAATACTGTATTTATGCGAATGTAATGCGTCATCAAATCCAATCCTTACCTCGCTTGATGCCAAAAAACTATTTGCTGATGAATGTAAATGTACCATCAAATCTAATGCGCACCCTAATTTTCGCGACTTAATTTGGCCAAAAAAGGTATGCACTACATTTGAGTAAATACGCTATTTGTATACACACAGAGATTGGTTTCCTTCCGCTTAATTTTCTTGATTTCTTGTTAATAGTTATCAAAAGGGCCCTTGCCCAAATAAACGTCATTGTCCATCATGTACATGTAAGTAAGGAGGGCTATTCTTACATTTCAGAGTGTCCGTTTGCAGGGCTGGTGTCATTATTTATAAAACTATGCTTTTAAATTATAATGTGTGATACAGACATGGCATGGGTGCTCTATTTCTCTGAGATACTGTAGCAGTAACCCAGGTCAAGCATCTGAGTTTGAGTCAGCATGTCCCAGACTGTTGATGGTGCCAAAACAGGGTAGATGAATTATAGGCTTTTCAGAGTACCGTATCTTTTGCTCTATAAGACTCACTTTTTCCCTCCTAAATGTAAGGGGAAATGTGTGCGTGCCTTATGGAGTGAATGCAGGCTGCGCAGCTATCCCAGAAGCCAGAACAGCAAGAGGGATTGCTGCTTTCGCTGCGCAGCGATCCCTCTTGCTGTTCTGGCTTCTGAGATTCAGAATATTTTTTTTCTTGTTTTCCTCCTCCAAAAACTAGGTGCGTCTTGTGGTCTGGTGCGTCTTATAGAGCGAAAAATACGGTAACTTGCATCAAGTACAGAGCACTGTACTTTGGGAGAGTGGTCAATGCAGCCATATTATGCTGGTAAATGGTGAAATGTAAATGGCGATACCAGAACTTTCCCCCCTTGATCTTCCTAGTCCTCCATGCAACTACTACTGATATGCTTGTCATTACTGGGCTGTTATTTATAAAAATACAGTAACCATCTTTGCCCTAGTTTTTTGACATCTGTGATGTGCATTCTTTAGATCCCACCCTATTCCTATGATTATGATACGTCTTAACAGTTTTTAACGCTGTTTAAAACTGCTTCAGATCCTTATTCTCCACACAGAGCTACAATTCCCAGAGTTCCCTGGGAAGAGGAATTGCCTGTTAAACCCCTCTGAGAACTGAAGTTCTGTAGTGGGAATATGGGTCTCCTAACAACTCTCAGGGGACGTGGGTGGCGCTGTGGGTTAAACCACAGAGCCTAGGACTTGCCGATCAGAAGGTCGGTGGTTCGAATCCCCACAACAGGGTGAGCTCCCGTTGCTCAGTCCCTGCTCCTGCCAACCTAACAGTTCGAAAGCACGTCAAAGTGCTCTACTTAAGAACTACCGCCCCATATCACTATTAAATGTGGATTACAAAATTTTTGCTGATATTCTGGCTAAAAGATTGAAAAAATTATTGATGGAAGAGATTCATAAAGACCAAGCGGGCTTTCTCCCGGGAAGACATTTGTCTGACAACCTGAGGAATATAATTGATATTTTGGAAAAACTAGAAGTGAATATAAACACTAAAGCAGTTTTAATATTTGTGGACGCGGAGAAAGCCTTTGACAATATTTCTTGGAGTTTTATGAAAAAGAATCTACAGGGCATGGGGGTAGGGCAAGGTTTTGAAAACGGTATAGGTGCAATATATTCTGAACAGAAAACTAAACTAATTGTAAATAATGTGGTTAGGGAAGAATTTAAGATAGAAAAAGGGACACGACAGGGGTGCCCAATTTCCCCATTGCTTTTTATATCGGTTCTGGAGGTCTTGCTGAACATGATTAGAAGAGACCAGTTGGTTAAAGGTATACAGGTCGGAGCTAAACAGTACAAATTGAGAGCATTTGCAGATGACTTAGTTTTGACGTTACAGGAGCCAGAATCTAGTACAAAAAGAGTTTTAGACTTAATTCAAGAATTTGGTCAAGTGGCAGGATTTAAATTGAACAAGTTAAAAACTAAGGTTTTAGAGAAAAATTTAACACAAATTGAAAAAGAAAGGTTTCAGAATGAGACTGGTTTGACCGTGGTTAAGAAAGTGAAATATTTAGGAATTAACATGACAGCAAAAAATGTGAACCTATTTAAAGATAATTATGAAAAAGGTTGGACGGAAGTGAAAAAAGATTTAGAAATCTGGTCAAATTTGAAGCTTTCCTTGTTGGGACGAATTGCAGTTATAAAAATGAATGTATTGCCTAGAATGTTGTTTTTGTTTCAAACATTGCAAATTGTGGACAAGATGGACTGTTTCAAGAAGTGGCAGAAAGATATTTCTAGATTTGTCTGGCAGGGCAAAAAGCCCAGAATAAAATTTAAGATATTAACTGATGTGAAGGAAAGGGGGGGATTTGCCCTGCCGGACTTTAAACTCTACTATGAATCAGCAGCATTTTGCTGGTTGAAAGACTGGCTGCTTCTTGAGAACACAAACATTTTGGATTTGGAAGGCTTTAATAATGCATGCATATTTGTGGTACGACAAGGTTAAGGTACATAAAGCATTTAAAAATCATATTGTCAGGAAAGCATTGTTTAATGTTTGGATAAGATACAAAGATTTACTGGAAAATAAAACCCCAAGGTGGTTGTCACCAATGGAAGTGAAAGCTTTTAAAAGACTCAACATGGAGTCCAAATGGCCAAAATATTGGGAAATTTTGGAACAGGAGGGAGATAAATTGAAATTGCAGAGTTTTGAGAAACTAAAAAACAAAGTGTGAGACTGGCTTCATTATTATCAGATAATGGAGGCTTACAAATTGGACAAGAAAATTGGATTCCAGGTGGAAAAATCGAAATTAGAAACAGAACTGTTAGAACCTAAAACCAAGGTGTTGTCAAACTTGCTGCTGAAATGGAATACTCAAGATGAAACAGTTAAATCTGCTATGATTAAATGGGCACAAGATGTTGGACATAATATTATGTTTGCTGACTGGGAACAGTTATGGACCACCGGTATGAAATTTATGGCATGTAATGCCTTAAGAGAGAATATTATGAAAATGATTTACAGGTGGTACATGACCCCAGTCAAGCTTGCAAAAATTTACTATTTGCCCGATAATAAATGTTGGAAATGTAAAGAGGTTGAAGGTACATTCTTTCACCTTTGGTGGACGTGCCCAAGGATTAAGGCTTTCTGGGAAATGATTTATAATGAAATGAAAAAGGTATTTAAAGATACCTTCTTGAAGAAACCAGAGGCCTTTCTCCTGGGCATGGTTGGCCAATTGGTGTTAAAGAAGGATAGAACTTTTTTTATGTATGCGACAACAGCAGCAAGAATACTTATTGCAAAATATTGGAAGACACAGGATCTTCCCACGCTGGAAGAATGGCAGATGAAGATGATAGACTACATGGGACTGGCAGAAATAACCGGCAGAATCCGAGACCAGGGAACAGAGTCGGCAGAAGAAGATTGGAAGAAGTTTAAAGACTATTTGCAGAAATATTGCAAAATTAAGGAATGTTAGAATGATGTTGCATAGAAATTAAGTGGCTTCCAGCTGTAATGCTTTAAGAGATATGGAAGATAAGGTTTTGAAATAAGCAAAAACTAATGGTGAGGATTTGCTGAACTAATAATTTGAATTGGAATATAGGAAAGGGAGGTTTGAGGAGGTCCGGAAAATAAGTTAAAAGAAAATAAGTAAATGGAAATTTTATGTCTTTTTATTTTTTCTGTTTTTGTATTTTTTGTATTATGTATTTTGGTTGTTTCTTTTTTTTGTTTTACAATGTATCACTTTGAAAAATTCTAATAAATATTATAAAAAAGAAAAAAGAAAAAAAGAAAGCACGTTAAAGTGCAAGTAGATAAATAGGTACCGCTCCGGCGGAAAGGTAAACGTCATTTCCGTGCGCTGCTCTGGTTCGGCAGAAGTGGCTTAGTCATGCTGGCCACATGACCCGGAAGCTGTACACCGGCTCCCTCGGCCAATAAAGCGAGATAAGTGCCGCAACCCCAGAGTTGGCCACGACTGGACCTAATGGTCAGGGGTCCCTTTACCTTTACCAACTCTCAGTACCCTTAACTACAGTTCCCAGGATTCTTTGGGGGAAGCCATGGCTGTTTAAAGTGGCATCATAGTGCTTTAAATGTATGGCACAGCTACAGTCCTGGTTTCATCTATCTGCAGCCTCTAATACTTCTGCCTGAGGCAGGTCTCATTTTCATAGCAGCTGTTACCATTGGCTACAGAATACTTGTGTTACAAAAGTGTTGATGGCAAGGAAAAAACAGGCATAAAATGAGAATACCCTGTCGAGGGCAACAGCAGAGATTTAAAATCAGAGAATATGCAGCAAAGTAAAGTGTGGAAATATAGGCTGTTAGATCTTTTGAATATGCCCTTGTGAGTTCCTTCTAAAGTTTCCCTCTTCCTCTAGCATAGAAAAAGACCACACATTTGGTAAGTTAAAAATTGTTTGCTTACAAACTCTCCAAAGGTCAGATTCATGTGTTTTTCTACAACATTCAGAAAAAGTTTGGTGGGCAGTAAAACTTTGCTTAGTTACAGTGGTGAAAGTTCCTAAATTATGGTGGGGAAGGGGGGGTTCTTGCTTTGTGGTTGGGGCTTTTTTTTGTTCTTGTTTTTATTATGTATTTTGTGTTTCTATCTTGTATTTTTATGTTGTGAACTGCCCTGAGATCTACAGATGGACGGAAGTATACAAATTTAATAAATAACAAATAACTATTGGTATAGGAACCCAAGAGGGTCTTGTTAGAGCTATGTGGTCTGAGCTGCAGCAACCAGCTCAAACTTCCTCACATGTTGAGCTTCACAGGTAGATAGTAGTAGAACAAAGGCTTGATTACCTAGTCCCTCTCAAGGTGAGCTAAGCTTGGCAGAACAGCTTACTCTATGGTTTTAACACTTTCATGCATTAATTAGACCTAAGCATGTTGGTTATATGAGACTGGTTATCCCACAAGAATGTCATGGACCCCAATTAATCAGTGTGAATAGAAACCCATGCAAACCCTGTAGAATCCAAGGAACCCATCACTACATTTGCCCAAACAAAATAAAAATTTTTTCCTTCCAGTAGCACCTTAAAGACCAACTAAGTTAGTTCTAGGTATGAGCTTTCGTGTGCATGCACACTTCTTCAGATACACACGAAAGGTATGAGCTTTCGTGTGCATGCACACGAAAGCTCATACCTAGAACTAACTTAGTTGGTCTTTAAGGTGCTACTGGAAGGAAAAAAATTTTATTTTGTTTTGACTATGGCAGACCAACACGGCTACCCATCTGTAACTGGTACATTTGCCCAGTATGAGCAATAGCAGAAAAGCCCTTAGGGGGAGGACTGTAGCTCAGTGGTAGAGCATCTCCCTAGAATGCAGAAGGTCCCAAGTTCAATTCCCAGCTTCTCCAGCAGGGGTTGGGAGAGATTCCTGCTTGAAACCTTGGAGAGCTACTGCCGACCAATAGCCTGACTCAGTTTAAGGCAGTATCCTATGTTCCTAAATAGAGTCATCTTGGCTAGTCTGGAATGTGCACTAGTTTAATAGCATGAATGTTAGTTCTTACGGCCATATTATTCTGCTTACTATCACTCTCTTTGGGTAGGGAAAGCAAAGGAAGGATGCAAGTAAAGGGAACAGGACCCTCGGTACATAAAGGGAGCAAATTAGTGGCTGTATCCTGGCATTTGAAAGAGGCTAGTGTTGGGTGGGTGCCCTATAATTTGCCTGATGCCACCTGTGCTTTGTGCTGTGACTCACACATGAATCACTCTCCAGTTGCTAATTCACACATCAAAATCACTGTTCCTTTCTGCTGGGTGGGTGGAAGAGAAGAGGCCACGGTGCGTAGGAAGGGGCCTAACCAGGATGCCCTTTCCCTGGGAAAGAGGAGCGAAAGGGATGCATGCACTGTGTCCTTATGACAATTTAAAACAACGCTGGCATGGCAATTCATCACCTCTCTTCACACAGCACTGCTTTGCCCAAGAACTCTTCTGTCCCTCTATTATTGTGAAGAATGACAACACTGGGGTTTATCTTTAAGCCAAGGCTAAAGCTTAAAAATGGCTCTTGCCCCTTCAGTTGGGTTTGTAATGCAAACACAAAATCTACATCAGCTAAAATGCTTGCTCACATTACTAACATCCACTAGAATGATGTCCGGAGAATAATATCCCGTAACTCCCCACAAGCATTATTCCACAATCTATTGCTGTACCCTGTGGAGCTCCCCACCTCCAATTGCTCTACCCTTTCTGATTTTCACCATAGAGAGTTCATGAGTTGCACATCTTAGAGTCTCCTCTAAGGAGACATGTATATTCCACCCTTGGAGAGCTGCCTTGCATGCCTGACACATGTACAGGGGAGATACACACATTCTTTCTTTGCACAAGACCCAGAAGCACAAGCACTGGCTTCACGAGACTCAAGTGTTCTATGACCACATTTTAGAGATTTGAAAAGTCTTGTCCTGTTCAACCTACTATAAGCCTACTATACAGAGTCACAGCTGTTGCTCCATCCAATTTTGGTTCTGGCCCCGCCCTCCACTGACATGTGGCCTCAGAAAGGAAAAAACTTTCCATGAAACCTGGGAGAACCATTGATGAAATTGACTCCAGTCCAAGAAACCTTATGCCATAAATTTGTTAGCCTTAAATGTGCCATGGGACTCTTTGTTGTTATTGTAAGTCAGCACCAAGCTTCTGGGGCCATTTGGATCTATGAGCATCTACGATGTTCAAAAATCACCTTGTTTATGGTCTTCTACTTTCAAAGCCAATTGGAGGACATTCTTGCCTTTGCTGGAGTGGGTACAGTACCGTGCCTGGTTCACTGTGAGTGCTGCTAGAAATAAATATGAAGCATGAATAAATTCATAGCTCTGCTGGACACTATCACATCACTGTGTTTTCAAGTGACTCTTGTAGACAGGGAAAAAAGATCACAATGAGCTCAGTTTGGTTCACTCACTGAAGGCAAACAGGAGGATTCCTAGGGGAAAGTGACGAGTCTGGTTCACTCACTGAAGGCAAAAAGGATTCCTAGGGGGAAGTGATGCGCCTGCTTAGGAGGAAGAGCTTGTCTATTTCTCAGGAGCTTGCTTGTTTTGAAGAGCAAACTTCCTATTCCATGGTATCATCATGCTCTGTCCCTAGACAAGTATTTCTCCCTCCAACCCTGTTATGTATTCAGTGGTCTGTGTTTGCCCAAGCTTGAGTCTGGACTAAGGTTTCTGAGCTCCTTTGTTCTGATTCGATACATGTTGTCCAATCACAGAACATTTCAGGATTTTGGCCTCTGCCACTGGCTCGTGATTTGCAGTTTGGAAGTGTAAGCAGCCAATCAAGTTGGGAGTGGGAGTGGCGCAGGCTTTCAGAAATGTATATAAGTAGTTGCTTTGCCTCTGTTTCCCAGTTATGTAGTTCAATAAAGGTTCTTGCTGTTATCACTGTGTCTTGCCTCGTGGGAACCCACCTACACTTCAACCCCCACCCCAAACATCATTAATTTCAGCAATGGGTGTGTTGAATCAGTTCAAAAAGTGAGACAGGTGGCTGATTAAAAATAAGATGATTCAAGTCAGGAAGAAATATTCCCCAGGGCACCTAATGGCATATCCACACTACAAGACTTACACATAGGATTTGTAGCTTGCTGAAGTGCAGAGACTTCTCTTAGAGGTGCTTAGCCCTGATAACAGAACTACAATTCCTATGTTCTTTGGGGAGAAAGGGAATGACCATTATATTACAGGCTTAAAACTGAGTTAAACACATCTCTTTTCTTTGGTTTCTCTTGTAGTGTACAATGTCAATCGTTTCATTGACGTATATAACTATATTTAGTATATTAAAATATCTGCACTTTTCTTCCTTTTTCCTTTTGCGGCCTATGGACCCAGCAGGGAGAAGTGAGTTGCTTGTAACCAAATATTGTATTGGAAGAAGGTAGCAAAACAAACAAAATACGCCAAAGATCTATAGCATTAGGTTTCTGTACAGTATCAGGTTTGTAAGAAACGATGTAAGTTTACAAACAACTCCCTATATAATCAGGGTAGGATCTTGCTCCAGATGGTCTACCTTAGGCAGGCTGCAGAGCCTTCTCTGCAGTGGTACATCCTTTCCTTTTGAAGCCTGTGCAACTAGTTCCCTTCTGTCTTAAAAGTAAATAAAGGCAAACCCTTATTACTACTTTAACGAGAAGGGAGCAAGTGACCAGACATCTGAATTATAGCCTGCTGTTGGTTTCCTTGTTCTGCAGCTGTTTCCCCCCCTCTCTCCCTCTCTCCATATTCTATTGGCATTTTATCATTTCGCATGTTGCCTCGAGGGCCCTCTGAGTTGAAAGGTGGGATAAAAACGGAAGCAAAACAATCACCATCATTTCCAGTGAGTCTGGGATCCTGCAATAATAACAGGTTGGGAAGACTAAGGCTGAGAGTAATGTTTTCTCAGCATGGAGGAAGAAAATAAGCTATCCCTAGGACGCAAAAGAAGGAACAGGAGATGTAAAGCATGGCTGCAGCAGGCCACAATGCACTTCACCAAGAGCTGGTGATTGCTGCCAAGGACATGCCTAGCTTGAGTGAATCATGAGCCCAGAGAAGTACCAACATCTCCTGACTGGATGTTCTGTCACCCTGTCTTCCACAATCATCCCCTTTCCCCACCCACACTCCCCTTTCTATCTAGAATTGTATGGTGGGTCTATATGAAGGGGGGGGGGGAGGCACAATGCTTCTAGTGCTGGCTGAATGGCCTCAGCCAATTGGCATCTGCGGTGCACCTGGTTGCTAGGCAACACAGAGGATGCAGAGAAAGAAAATGCTCCTTCCAGTAAACAGTGAGGTAGGAACAAGGGAGGGGGAGGGGGAGAGAGAGAGAGACCTAAAAATAGGGAAGGAATAAAAATAAAGTTGATTAAAGCACCAGGATAGTGGGGTATCTACAGGATAAGGTGGGCTGGGGGAGACAAAGAATCCTAGTCTGTAGGACCGATGTGTGTGTGAATACTAATGTGCTGGGCTCTCAATCTCTCAACATAATAAGCAGCCCAACAGCTTTCACAGGACTGGATGTGTTCTATTTCATTTTTTATCCAACACACTACGACATTGAAGCCACCACCCTGGATTTCTGTGTATATGAGCATGCTGATTTCATCATATATTTGTGTGCATAAAGGTTTGGATTTTGGGTGTGGGCATGCTATATTCTTTGGATTGGTATTTCACCAAAGAGGGTGGGTTTATTGCACTAAACAATAGTTTCCAATAGTTTCTATCCATCTTCCAAACCACTGGGCTGTGTCAGTCGACACCACTAGCCAAAGTACTTTCCTCTCCTCTGGCACATCATAGATTTTCTAATCCACCATGCCAAACCTGCTCCCAGCTTAGCCCTTGCCCTGAGAATTCCCACTCCAACCCCAGTTATCTCTCACCTTATTTCAACCACCTCTCATCTTCCTGTTTCCTAGCCCAGGCTTGCAAATAGCTATCACCTTGGTTGCCTGTGATAAGCATTGTCTCACAAGCAACCAGGCAACAGAAACTGGTGAAAAACTGGAATAATGTCTTATGGTACTTTTATCACAAATGACTAATGTAGAGAAGTATGTATGGGCTGGTGTTCTACTAAGCGCCCCTCCAAAGTGGTGTTTTTTTGTGGGTGCATTCTGTAGCATGTTGTTGACATTAGTGGTGGATTTATATGCAAGCTGGATGCTTCCCCAATGTTATATTATTGCTGTATGAAGGGGCACTCTTAGGTGAGCGGACAGGTGAGTAGTGAGTGCACAGAGGAAGAGGTGGGGGTGGCACTTTCTGTTTTGCCTATAGTGGCAAAATATCCTGGGTTGGCCCTGGATTTTGCTTTTTAGTTGAGAGCAACAGAAGAGCACATAGCATTCACCTCATTTTATCAGCCAAGACCAGTGATGGTATCTTACTATCGTAAACCGCCTCAAACCCAGACTACCATTCCCACCACTCCTGACCCCCCTTCCCTTTTACCTTGTTTTCCTCCTTGTCTAAATCTAGCTCTATGGCTCTGAAAGAGCTTCATATATACTTTCAAAAGAAAGCAACAGGTGCCTTGAGCCCACAATCACCATGACAACTGTGTGTTACACAAGAAGGATGTGAAATTACAAAGTGCCATATACCTCCTGGAGCTGCGAATAGCATCAGGAGATAGATAGACTGGGTTCTGGATAGGGCTCCCAGTCCATGACCTTAACTATCCCTTGCACATGTGCAAGCATGCATATACGGTGGTGGTAGCGAAGGAGAACATTGGTATTTGGAGGGAACTTCCTCAATTAAACTATGTAACATTATTCCTCTCTTTTTGGAGCAGGTAACAAACTGCCTTGATTTATTTGTAAAAATATATATCTCTTGAGAATTAGTTGGCCTTGAATCACACAAAGTGTATGTTTTTCTATATGAGTGGTTCCCATGTTCAAGAAACGGGTCAATTGCCTGCCTTATACAGAACTGCACTCCCCCTGAAGGAGCAGGTATGCAGCCTGGGTGTGCTTCTGCATCCTGCTTTGATACCGGAGGCCCAGGTAGCCACACTGGCTAAAAGCACCTTCTAACAGCTGTGCTTAGTTATACAGGGGTCAGCAAACTCTTTCAGCAGGGGGCCGGTCCACTGTCCCTCAGACCTTGTGGGGGGCCGGACTATATTTTTTTTGGGGGGGATGAATGAATTCCTATGCCCCACAAATAACCCAGAGATGCATTTTAAATAAAAGCACACATTATACTCATGTAAAAACACCAGGCAGGCCCCACACGTAACCCAGAGATGAATTTTAAATAAAAGGACATATTCTACTCATGTGAAAACACACTGATTCCTGGACCATCCGCATGCTGGATTTAGAAGGCGATTGGGCCGGATCCAGCCCCCAGGCCTTAGTTTGCCTACCCATGGCTTAGTACAACATCAGCAACTGTTCCTGGACCAGAAGAGCTTGACCACAGTAGTCTAGGCAGTCAAGACTGGATTACAGCATTGTACTCTATGTGGGGCTTCCCTTATGCTTGATGCAAAAATTGCAGCTATTGCAGAATGTTGCAGCATAGCTACTGACTGGAGTGAGACACTGTCAGCATGTAACACCTCTGCTTGGAGATCTGTACGGGTTGTTGATTTATTACCAGTCAAAATTCAATTGGCTATTGATATATAAAGCCCCTAACAGTTGGGGGCAGTTTACTCGGGAAATCTCTACTCCATATGCACCCACTCAACTGCTTCAATCTATGGAGCTGACACTGTTATAGGTGCCACATAATACTTGCTCCACACTTTAAAGAATTGGTCTGTTAGTGTGGCAGCTGCTACACTTTGGAACTTGTTGCCTATTGACATCAGGTGGGAGCCTTCACTGTACTCTTTTCAGCACCAGCTCAAAATGTTTGTGCTTAGCCAAGCCTATCCAGACACATAGATGTTGATGTCTTTTAATTTTTTTTGTCTACTATTTATTTTAGTTATCTTTTAAATGTTTTAAATTATGTGTTTTTAACTTGTTTTTATTGGTACTTTTAGTATTTCTTGTAAACTACTCAAAAATTTTACTACAATCAAGTAGTCTATAAATTTTGTTAAATAAAAATAAAATAAAATATTCAGTTCTGTACAGAATCACATACAGGACATGCACAAAGTTGTCTACTTGCTTTTTCACAAGTGGCAAACAGCTCCCAGGTTGAGCACTTGAGGGGCAAAACTCAAAAAAGCAAGAAAGCCGAAATTGACTGCCTCCAATTGAGGCTGCCTGTGTAATCCTCTTGACTTCTCTTTTGCCTTAAGGGCTAGCAGCCTGACATGGCAACCACGTCTTATGGTTCCTGGCAGATGGTGGCAGAGAATCACTCTGAGCACACAGATGTCAATGGCACCTGTCACTTTGCCTAGACCACTGGGGTCAGGAAAGACAGCTGAGTCACACAATATCAGATGAAGTGGTAAAATTGGTCCCGGACCGTTAACAATTCCGACTACATGGGAAGGGACTTCATATATGAATGCTTCCCCATGAAAATGGTTCCCTGCGTATACCAAACTATGGTATATACATCCCTTGTGAAAGAGTTAGCAAATATGAAATTATGTTATAACTTTCCCATGATATCCTGTTGCCTCCATACAGGTAGTTTTATATATGACCCCTCACATGCAGTCTGGTACAGTCCAAGGTGGTTTCCACATTAGAGTGCTTTAGTATCCCTGAGGCATTGCTTTATGGTTAATTAGCTGGATGTGAAATTAAAGCAGAGGTTCCACGCAGAACTTACTATGTCATTACATTATCCTGCAAAGCATTTCCTTGTGATCAATATGTTTATTCACAAGAAAATCCCACTTAGCAAAGGTCCTTTCCTGCATTAATGAGGAATATCCCACCTGTTTTGGGGTTTTTGTTGTTGTTGTTGAGTTCAGCTATAGGATTCATGATGAAATGCCCCTAGTTACTCCTTTTGGTCTGGTCTCATCAGGTGCCAACAACACAGCATGCAGAATTACTGGGTTTGATGCATTCACCCCCACTTTGCATTTTTAAAACAGTACTGTAAAATGGCCTTGGCTGAAGCAAACCCCTTCAGCCTTGTTAATAATCTTGTTGTTTCTGTACATAGGTCTTCATTCCTCAGTTACATGAGGAAAAACAGCTTTAACTAAAGGTGCCCCCCCCCCAGTTGAGGCAGCATGGGGCCTTGTACCAACAGCTGGTCCATCCTCCTTTCCCGGCTAAAAGAAGTAAGATTGGCAGGATAACAATAGGAGAAAGGGATGAGTAAGATGTTACTGATTGCCTTGGAAACGCATGCTCCCATTCCCTGTGCCAGAGAAGGCTGGCAGCTCAAGAGGAATTGTATTCATTCCCCACCCCCTAGCCTCCCTTCTCCCTTGTACTGGAAGAAGCATGGAAACATATGCCCCCCCCACACGCCAACATTCTTCATTTATAGACATATGCCAGAGATCACACATAGTGCGACAGTTACACAGATTTTGCACACATGTCTTGCTCCAATTTACCCACAACTGCTGGGTTGTCAACCCTAACTATTCAAACATATGAGCGGGGACCCCCTGCCGAAAAGCTGAAATAACTGAATGATGAAAAAACTATTAGGATATCTTCTGAGAGGGGTTTGTGTGTTCGTGTTCTGGGTCTACAGCGAATGCTGTGCAAAATTTGCTAGGTTTCTTTTTTTAAAAAATATCTTACTAGGATTTCAAAATGGGAGGCTTCAAAAGCATATTTCAAAACCATAAATCCACAAATGCAGTTCAGCTCCCATGAGCACATGGGCTGCTTAATTTCCATACCACAGAAAAACAGAACAGCCTGGATTCAACATAACTTCCATCTTTTACACACCATTCAAAGTACCCAAGGCCCATACCTAATGCCCTGTTTTAGCAATGTGAGCAGGGCAGGTGTCAATGTTGGAGGGGGCTATTTTTGAATACCCCACCCCACCCCAATGAATAAATGGGTGGGAAATTTCCTGTGCCAGGTCTGCGGCTGGCATAAATTGCGCTATTGACAGGACATGTGGCTGTAGATTTAAGGGGTTTAAAACACAGCAGAAGTGTGGTTCACCCCCTCAGCTATCCATGTCCCTCCCATTTCAGCTATTTTGGCAGTGCACCCGAGGTGTTCTCTAGCAACATCTATCACGGTGGTGGTGTACCTGATGTTCTACCAAATCCAGGTCCCATTTTAATTCCTGAGGCGGAACGGGAATGTGCTACCTCCTGTCCCCACAAACCCTGCCCCCTACTACGCCACCCACTCCACCCTTTCAACCACCATGCCCCCCCTCACAGAAACGTGGCAAAAAGAGGGTATTCCACAAGGCCTTGGTGCTTGTTTTCTCTGCTCGGGGTTAGGAAAGACAACACCACCCACTGGAACACCCACTGCTCTCACCAAATGGGGTGGGGGGAGAGACAAGCTTAAAACTGCATATATTACCCATGCAAATTTCAAACATTCATTCAGATTGGCCAAAAGGAAAGTAACTGGTCACGTCAAACTTCCTTGCTACAAAATCTGTAGTAAAATGCTCTACCCCTCCCTCCTTTAAAGACCAAAGGCACAAGGTAGAAATCTGCAGTTACAACAGATGTGGGGGAAACCCTTGAAAAGGAAAGGTGAGAAGCAAACAGAATAGACTTGGCAAGCCTGGAGTGACCTGCGGGACACACATCCGAAACTTGATTTGCTTGGCTGGCGTTGCATGGTGTTAGCACTGAGCATTCTCTCCTGTAGAAAGGAACAGAGATGCCTGAAGCTATGCTCCCCCACTCCACCCCTTCTTTCACACATGGCTGCCTGCT
The DNA here is from genome assembly GCF_964252035.2 of Podarcis erhardii. Taxonomy (NCBI): domain Eukaryota; kingdom Metazoa; phylum Chordata; class Lepidosauria; order Squamata; family Lacertidae; genus Podarcis; species Podarcis erhardii. Next base: position 69,303,108 of record NC_138498.1, read on the forward strand.
TTATCTGCAAGAGTGCTCTGCCAATTCCTGCAGGCAGCCGAGCAGAAAGGCCAAGCTCCAAAGCAGATGTGGTGCTGACAGATGAAAAGCAAAGTCTTGACTTCAGGAAGAAGTGGTGGGCTGGACCAAGGAAGAAGGGTTTTACACACAGACACATACCTGTACCCAACTCCAGCTGCATAAATACCGCACATCTTTTTTGTGCACCAATGCAAATGGGGAGGCAAAGATTAAGGAAGCCCTGCTACTGAGAGTATAATTATCTCTATTTCGCACCCCATAGTCTCTCCCCATCTCCATTGATTTGACTATTAACAAATCTGCTCTCTAAGTCACATGCCGCTAGGAATACCCTTGAGCTGTTGGGGTTGGGAAAAGTGATCCACTGAAAGGTCCATAGGCTAAAAAGGCCCTTCTGGGGGTGGGGAACTGGCATTTTGCTCCCTCAGCAAACAAGGTAGGTTCAGCTCTGTGCACCCTCTAGGCTGCAGTTGCAGCCTGAGTAAACTAGCCGAGACCACAGCGTGAACTGACTTCAGAGCTGATGGGGTGGGGAGGGCATACCTCAGGCTCAGATAAAGCCCTCACATCCAAGGCAAGTTCCTCAAGTCTGAAGAACTCATCTCATGGAGTAGCCACTCCTTCCAGCGGCCACCCCTTCCAGAAGCTGAGCACAAGCCTGTTTTTGACGACATCTTCTGCCTCAGGCCCTTTTGAACCTTGGTTGCTAGAGCACAACTGGACACAGACACACCCCAAACTGTGGCTGTCTCAGAGCTAGGCCCAGGCCTGACAGGGGCCTGCTCTTGAATATATTCAAGATTAAATTACGCATGCACACACAAGATGGCTAGGGGTGGGGGGGGTGAGAGGTAGCAGTACATTTTAAGGTCATTTGTTGTGGTTGCTTTGTATACAACATAATAAGCAGATGTATAGGTACTTCTGAAAAGTATTTTCTCTACTCGTGAAGTTGTGACTGCTTTCAAGCCATTCTGACAAGGAGCTCCCCAAGTCCCTGAAGTGACATTTCTCAGAAAGCAAGCACCACACAGAGCGCCTGGAGATTTCTCCTGCATCCCTATGGAATACAAAATATTCTGGAAACGTGTAAGCAAACACATCGGCCAGACCACATCATTAATTCCCTCCTGATCCCCTTTGAGACACCTCTCACTTCAGTTTCTTGGAGAACAGCTGCCCCAAAGGATTAACAGCACATCTTAAGGCTGGAACATGCAGATATATTGAGAAGTAGCTTACTTTTTAAACACATTCTTCCTCAATTAAAACTTATTTACTCAGAAGGCTGAACAGAAAACATTTCCACTTAAGAAGAGGCCTGCTAGATCACATCCAAGGCCCATCTAGTCCAGCATCCTGTTCTCACAGGAGCCATCCAGATGTTTGTGGGAAACCCAAAAGCAGAACACAAACACAGCTGGTATTCAAAGGCATACCTAAGCATTCTGGCTAGTAGTCATTGTTAGCTTTATCCTCCATGAATTTGTCAATCCTCTTTTAAAGCCATCTAAATTGGTGGTCAGCACTGCATCACATGGCAGCAAATTCCATGTGCTGTGTAAAGAAGTACTTATTTTTGTCTTTCTTGACTCTTCCAGCGTTGAGCTTCAATAGATGACCACAGTTCTTGTATTATGGTGGGGGCATATCCCTATCCACTTTTCCCGTACAATGTAGGCCACATCTCTGTTCTACTCTCCTGTTTCCCCCCTAAACTAGGTCTAGGGAGACCTAGAGTCTCTGAAAACGTTAATCTCTGTGATGTGTTGGTACAATTTATACCCATTAAGGACACATTCCAAAATGCTTGTATCTGGCCATGGGGGGTGGGGGTGGGATTAGGTTTGGGACAAAACAGCAAGGAACAAGTTTTGAGAGAGATGAAGGTCATGGAATTTGCAGAACCATTTTCGTAACTCTGTAACTCCCTTAAAATTATTAAACCCATATTTGGGGGAATTTGGCCTGGTGCCATCTTTTCATATCGTACAAATATTTAACAATGTGCATAAACATTTAAAGCTGGATCACACTATAAAATGGTCATGTAACTTCCTCCAAAGTAGCAATGGATAGATACAAGACCATGGACTACATGGATCATTAGTTTGACAAGTACTACTGTTATAATTAGGAGATTCTGACTACCTTGTTGGTCATGCTTGACCATCTAGATAATTGGGAACTAAAGGTCAGAAAAGCAATACTTCCCCCTTCGTTGGCAACAGATCTGACCAGAGACCTATGTTGTCACCCAGTACTAATATGCTCTGCATTAGCATTAGTCAGGCAAACAAATGTATCCGACTTTTACTACTCCTACTACATTATTATTATTACCACTACTATATTTTCGTAAGCTTCCTAGAATTGTATTCACTAACATGCATAAACCCAATCAAAACTCTCTCTCCCGCCCTCCCTCCCTCTCCACTAGCTATCCTCTTTCATAAGATGTGGGAACTATAATACAATAAATATCTATAACTACCTTTTAAAATATATAAAAATGAGTATTTATTGAACAGATCCTGCTATACAGTTGAGTGACTGCAACAGAAAATGACATGCTGCAGCGTAAAAAAAGAGAATCACCTGCTTGAGGTTCATCAGGAGAATGGTGAAGCATTTTTGAACGATCTGAAAGTTACCAAGGGGATCTAAAAAATTTAAATGCCCTAAAAATGGCTTGCCCCTTAACAACAGATCTGATGTGGATACATTCATAATGGCCTTTTCAGTTTCTACTTGGGTTGCATAGTAGCCAGTTGCTCTTTGACTTCCTGAGTTCCCTTATCCCACAGATTGCAAGCTACAGCTGCTTGCAAAACACTGCTAGAATGACAAGTGGTGGCAACCAAGAGGCTATGAATGATGAAGTCATTGTTAAGAATAGAATGCCTTGCAGCATGGCTGCATTGTCTAAGTGACAAAGCTTGCACTAATACTGCTGAGAGCTGCTCATCCATCATGGAGTCTGTGGCCATTATCTCACACTATAAACCCTACTTTCAGATGCGAAAAAAAGATGTTCTTGTGAGTCTATTCAAAAACATAGACTCTGCCAATAGCTGGTATAGTGCATGCATGCTGAATAAATACAATGAGAAACTGGTTGAGTGCCTGATTTTGAAATCATGTACATGGAATTTAAGCCAATTAAGCTATTATGTGAATGTAAAAGAATGTTCACATTAAACCATAATTTCAAAAGAGGAAACTGCAGCTGTATCTTCTAGATTTTCCTCCAGAATGTTTTCTGATGGGAAAAATATCTAGCTTTTTTCAGAGTGAGAAACATAAAAATTGAAGATTATCACACCTTGTAAAATGAGAACCTCCACATTCCTCTGCAATCATCATAATAAAAAAGGTGAGTTGATTAACATTAATATGTTCACTATGACAAAGGCACAGACTGATTCAAGATTTCCAGTGACTTAAACTCTGGGAATAGATCTGAGTGAATACCTTCTGTTTCCTGTATACTGTAAAACCAACAACAACAGGTAGAAGGGTGAGGGAAAGGCGAGAAACTAAACAAAATAGCCCCTTTGAGTTTCATCAAGATCTGCCCCAGGAATCTCAGCGCATGCTCCAATACCACCAGGTGTTTGGGGATTCCATCATTGTAGCTTAGATCAGCAGGTGATCAGGCCTTTAATGTGATAAACTTGTTGGTGTAGAGCTTATTTCTCTTATTAAAAGTAATTTTTATTCACAAAATAAACAAAAGAAAAAAGAGGGAAGAGGAAAAAATAAAGACAGTAAAATAAAAATAAAAATAGTATAGCAGCAAAAAAAGAATCAGTTCACAATCTGAATTTACTTCTCTTGATCTCCATGTTTTGTCTTTTCCTGTCACTTCTTGGTTTCCCCTTAATGCAGCCCCCAATTTAAGAACAGGTCTAATATTATTTTATTGTACTACATTGTATTAAGTACTCTAAAGTGCTGTTTGGACTGTGTGTATGTTACACACACACACACACACACACACGGCACTGGATTTGGGGTGGGGTACCCTAGACAGCATCTCAAAAAGCAGAAACATCACCTTGCCAACAAAGGTCCGTATAGTTAAAGCTATGGTTTTCCCAGTAGTGATGTATGGAAGTGAGAGCTGGACCATAAAGAATTGATGCTTTTGAATTACGGTGCTGGAGGAGACTCTTGAGAGTCCCATGGACTGTAAGAAGATCAAACCTATCCATTCTTAATGAAATCAGCCCTGAGTGCTCACTGGAAGGACAGATCCTGAAGCTGAGGCTCCAATACTTTGGCCACCTCATGAGAAGAGAAGACTCCCTGGAAAAGACCCTGATGTTGGGAAAGATGGAGGGCACAAGAAGGGGACGACAGAGGACAAGATGGTTGGACAGTGTTCTCGAAGCTACCAGCATGAGTTTGACCAAACTGCGGGAGGCAGTGGAAGACAGGAGTGACTGGCGTGCTCTGGTCCATGGGGTCATGAAGAGTTGGACATGACTAATCAACAATAACACCTGCCTGGATTAGGGACGCGGGTGGCACTGTGGGTTAAACCACAGAGCCTGGGACTTGCCGATCAGAAGGTCGGTGGTTCGAATCCCCACAACTGGGTGAGCTCCCGTTGCTCAGTCCCTGCTCCTGCCCACCTAGCAGTTTGAAAGCACGTCAAAGTGCAAGTAGATAAATAGGTACTGCTCCGTCGGGAAGGTAAATGGCATTTCCGTGCACTGCTCTGGTTCGCCAGAAGTGGCTTAGTCATGCTGGCCACATGACCCGGAAGCTGTATGCCGGCTTCCTCGACCAATAAAGCAAGATGAGTGCCACAACCCCAGAGTCGGTCACGACTGGACCTAATGGTCAGGGGTCCCTTTACCTGCCTGGATTAAAATTCCAGTAAATTAAAATTCTAGTAAATTAACTAGGAGGATTTGAACCAGGCATTATCTCCCAGTCTAATCTCCCTTGAAGGGTTGTTGTGAGGATGAACTAATTGATTCAATGGCTTGGAGAAATGCAAATATGCTAATGAAGTGAATAATGGGAAATAATTTCCATAGGTAAAACTGAATGGTGTTTTTTTTCCTTTGTCCAGGAAAGAAATCCTATTGTTTTGCATTGAGCCCAATGTTCAGCACTTAGTATTCCTAAGAGAAAGGAAGCATATAGTTTCTTGTTCTGACATCATTGCTCTTGTCATGTGGACTATGCACACTGTGCTCAGTCCACAATTCCATCTAGCTGGGGATCAGCATGACCTACAACAAGCACTATGCAGACAGCACCATGTAGACAAGCCCTTGGAGTACTGATGGTGAGAACCAGGAAAATGAGCAAACGTGGGATTTAGTACAGACAGCCGTTGTCATGCCAACTTTTGATTTACACAGAACAATTAACCAGGCACAATGTAAAAGTTGTTCAATCTCACAGAAATCTAACCAGGCACAATGCAAAAGTTACTCAATCAGAGAGAAAGAGAGAAGTTTTACAAATATTTTAGCAAATATCATTACAAAGTGGACTATCAAAATACATCAAAATTCTAAAATCCACATTCTCTATTCAATGAAAAATATATTAACTAACACCTGGTTAACATATTGCATCATATGCAAGCAGAAAGCTGCATAATTATTTCTTCAATGAAAAGGGATTTCAAATTTCATTATTGTATCCTGCATACCTTAGAATTAATACACATTCCATTATGACTTTTGGATAATTCTGTGCAACTAAAAAGCTTGAACATTTAATGCCAATATACAATATCACCTTACCATGTTTGTTTGTCTAACATGCACAACATCATTTTCTTGTTTCTCTTAACATCCATTGTGTATTATTATAAAACCAAGCAGCCTGAAATAATTATTTTTACACTAGAGTCTAGAGGGTTAACCCTTCTTTCCCCAGACAAGCCCCCACCCCCCAGCTTAGAATAAAAGCTTCTAATGGTACCCATAGGTTTATGAGGAGAGGGAGATCCTATTTGCAGTGGGTGGGGGTGGCAAGGTGTAGACTGGAGCCAGCTCAAGGGCCAGAAGTCTTTCCTACATCCTTGCTTTAGAACCTTTCAATATTTGCCTCTCTACAAATCACACCCTTTTCTTCCAAACAAACATTAGAATGATGTGCAACCCAATCCTATGAATATTTATCTTGACATAAATCCTATTTAATTCAACAGAATTATCTCTCCATGTAAGAGTACATAGTATCAAAACCTTAGGACCTAATGCTTAGATATTAAACTCAATAACCTAAAAAAACCCCCAACAATCAGTAATAGTGGAAATTCAAGGAAGAGGGAGGGTTTTTTCCCCCAAGCTCCTAAAGGCTAGTATGTATTAACAGGAGAATAGGAATATTTAAATAAATAAAAAACCTCTCCAGCAAGTGTGATTAATTTCTTTGGGTTTAATATTCAGGGCTATAAAATATGCATCACCTACCCTACAGTGTTTGAGATTTCTCAGGTGAATGCCTCATTAAGCTGCTTTGGGAAGATGTGCTCTCAACTAGTGAGCTTAAATATTTTTGACAAATCTTAAAAAACAAAATGAAGCCATTTTATTTATTTTTAAATGTTTTATGATCAACTTAGCATCAAGGAGAGGTGTGCAAGCTGACAGTTCTGAAGAATGAAAGCTTCCCAATTATCACATTATGCTATCACTGCAGAGTAGGGCAAGCTACTGCAAGCACTTACATGTCACGATGCCTTCCCAAAGGAGCTCTATATGCTGATCTCAGCAGAGAGTGTAGTGTGTTCTGTCTCAGATATTTGACTAGGAAACTGCCAGTTGCATCAGTTCATATCCATTGCCCTTCCATCCATGTCTTCTAGAACGATAAAAGAGAATACTGTAACTAGTAAATGCTGTTCATCGTTTAAGCAAAACCTATCATAAAATGGCTGGCTTTTACAGAATGTATGTTTATATAGGCATTGTGCCTGCCTCCCTAAAGAGAAGGAAACCACATATACACTCTGGGTGCTCCAGATAGGCTTCCAGCAATAGAAACTTTGCATTCAGCAACCTTCTGAACCTAAGGAAACTGATTCAGTGGGTCTACACTGGAAAACCAGTTTTTGTGTACAAATTGTTCTCAGTAGATCAGATAGATCTCAGAAATTTATGTGAGTGACTGACTTGTCAAACATAATTTAACCAACAAATATGCCCATGGATAATTTCATTAAGAGAGTTTAGCGTAGACAGTTGGATATTACTGAATCTTGGTTAATCTAGCATCTTGATCATGGGCAGGGAGCCCTTTCCAACTCAAGGCCGCATTCACTTCGGGGCAATCATCCAGGAGCCACACGCAAACAATAGGCTTGGCCTTGGTCAAAGGCAAAACTGTGCGGAGCAGCAGGTGCAAAGGTCATCTTAGTAAAGCAGGCTAATTTCTACAAGCTCCCACACCCCGCTCAGTCCTCCATCCAGGTAAGCAAGGAACATTATGACAATTCAAGGACGCATTCCAGCCAAGGAAAGACACTCAAGAAGGGCGCCAGAGCCAGTGAGGGTTGTGGCCTGGGGAAATATAAAAAGCCAAGAGGGCCACATTTGGCCCCAAGCCCTGAGGCTCTCCACTGCTGATCCAGAGGAAGTAATGGAAAATGTTTTTATTGATTTCTGTCAGTTGTGGATGCGGAATGCTGCACCTTCAATAACAAGTAAGCAAATAAACAACATAGTTAACAATCCTGCTTCTGGAACATGAGTGAATCAGGAACATTCATCCTAAAAACTGCCCTCCCACTTTCCAATCTGTACAACGCTGAATTAAGAATGGAATAAGCAAAGGAAACTGTTGAGGGTCCCAGATCTTTCGAAGCCTCACACCCCAATGCCTGTTTTCATAAGTAGAGCTACTAGCCCTCATGGTTATATAGGAAACAGCATGGAAATGGGAGGACTTTGCATACTTACTCTCCTTCATCCGCTCGGTGAATGCAATCTCTGCCACTGCACCCCGAATTGCATTTAAATCTAGTTAATCGATACCGCCTCCCCACCCACTTCAATTACACCCTCCACCAGTTTCAACACCTTCTTCCACAAACTGTCCATAAGACCCACCCATTTCAGGCTCCCTCGTTTTCTTCTTCAATGGCCACGCTTTCCTCTCCCCGCCTGCTTTCCCCACTGGGCAAAATTCCTATCCAACGGGAAACCAATATGTTAGACTCCCGCCCTTTTTAATCCTCTTTCTAATGGCTAGGGCAGGCCGTGGTCGCCTGTCCTTTCCCCTCAGTTTAGGGCGCTGGTCCCTCGCGCTGGCTGGCGGATACCACATCGGATTCTGACTCCCCCTGCTCGGAATGCGGTAGTTGTTAAGGGGTGTTAAGGTTTTGCCTTGGGAAGCGGCCTCCGTGGGGTAGACCACTCGCGGTACCAGCCCCAAGAGGCTTCTGACAAGGCTCCAGGGGCACCAGGCCGCGTTTCCATGGCGACCGCGAGAAGCCGCCGCCGCCGCCGCCGCCTGCGGGAAAGCGCTCGTGCTGCGCAGGTGGAAGGAAGAACGCCGCTAAGGCGCGCGGGGCGGAGAGCCCTGCTTGGGCATGGTCGAGATATTCTGCTGATGAAGCGGCTCCACAGCCCCAAAGACTAGAATTGGCGGGAGCAGCGGATTCACGGGATCCTCCCGGCCATCCGGAGCTGCGGACTCCGGCCACGTCCTGGAGGTGGTCTTCCCTTTCCGCAGGGATTGCGGCAACTGGGAAGTGATCCAGGCCTGCCGGGCCCAGCACAGCCAGAACCGCTTGCCCTGCAAAGGGAGGGGGAGCCTGACTGCGGGAAACAACCCGGGGGTTTCCTTTGTTGGCAAGGGTTTCAGAAGCAAACCTTCCCAAACGAAGCTAGCGGCATTTGAAAACATCCTTGTGAAATCCTAAACGCGATTATTAGGAGTGAGCCTCACTGACCACCATGCAACTTAATTCGGAGCGCAGATGCATAAGATTGCACAGTTACTGTGGAATGAGTTCTAGCCCCACATGTCAGCAGATAGGTGAAGTGGCTCCCTTCAGTTATCCTGTATCTGATAAAGGAAGACTTTAGACCACAAAAGTTTATGCTGCAACAAATGTGTTTGTCTTTAAGGAGTCACAAGACTATTTGTGTTTGTGTTTGCAGTAACTGACTTGCGTTTGTTACAAGCAAAGGAAAAGGTCTGACAGACATGTTACCGTCAGGCAAAACAGCCAACCAGCCACAAAAGGGTGGAACTGCAAAAACATGAGAGGATTGATCAAGTACCTGGCAGGCCACAGGACTGGTGAACTGCATTTGTCTTTGCTTTTGCCACTTATGGCAACAGCTCGACAAGATTCCTATCCTGCAATGAATGTGAATAAGTATGGTTCCAAGAGTAGAACTCCTTTGAACTGTGGTGTACATCCTGCTTCTTTTCTCTTACTTGGTTAATACTACCATCTAGCTCACTATAGAGGCACTACTATCAGTTGGGCTGTGCTTCCTAGTCTGTGGTCCTTAGCACTGTCTTAGTTTTTTACACCCATCAATCCTAGAAATTGCTCTTTTATAATCCAATCACAAAGTGATGGGGTGTTTTAGAAAGGAGGGCTTGACAGAAGCTGACATCTGCTTTGAAACTAGCATTATAAAAACACTTCTGATTTTGGGAAGCCATGGGAATGGACCCCGGGGGTGGGGAGACAGAAATTTTGGATAAAATTGTAATATATGTAATAATGTCTGTCTTACCAGTCCTATACACCAAATGATTACAAATATACCCAGTGTTAGAGACTGGCTTTTAAACCACTACACCATAAGATACATGAGCTTACCTTTGTTGCCTGCTGACAGATAGCAGGTGTGTGTATGAAAATAGTAGGGAGGAATGTGTCCTTTGACACCTTTTTAAAAAGTCCAATCTCCCTGTCTCCCACCCCCCCTTTTCATTAGATTATTCATCAATTAATCAGATCCCCCCCCCATTAATCCTCAGTGTCCTACGAAAAGGGGAGCAGGATCAAATAAGGTCATCATTCCAAGGTGACTTTAGAAAAATTAACTCCTGCTAATTATTTTATTTTGTATTGTGATGACATGTGGCTGGAACAAAGTATCTCCAGCTAACTCAGAAGTTACAATGGCCTGAGCTGCCTTATATTAATCTGATGACATCCTTCCAAACTAATTATGCCAACACTACAATCTCTTATTTATAGATAGAAATTCAGTGCCCACCATGAGCAGAAAATTGTACATTTTTATATGTGCTGCTCAGAGCCCTTGGAAATGTACATTGATACATTTCTGTTGTACATTCACTGACTATGTGCCTGTTTGTTTCTCTTATCTTTCCCCAGGGATTCATTACAGCAGTGCTGTTACTGTTGATGAAGTAAAGGCCTTGGCTGCTTTGATGACATACAAATGTGCTGTAGTGGGTAAGTTTGCACCAAATGTGAAAAATACTAGGATGGGCTCAACAGGCTAGGAGGTGGCACTACTGTAATACCATATGGATGAGATACTCAGAAGAGTTAATGCATATCTCAGAAAAACAGTATGCAGTGCTTCTCAGACACTTTGAACTGGGACCCCTCTACAACATATATATTTTATATTCCATATTTAATGTCAGTATAAATATGCAATGTGTATTTGAATAGAATTTACATATATTTTTGGAGGAAGGGAGGAAGCCTATCTCCAAAAGGGTTCATATAACTGTAATAGTGTGCTGTCAGCCCAGTGAAAGAAAGTTATTTCTTGTATGACACACCCTGGAATATGTTGGGACCAACAGTTTTAGAAGCACTGTATTATGTACTTAAAGTACACAATAGAAAAGGGGGTCACTAGGGGAGCATTGGAAGATGGCCGACAATACCATCTCTCCGACCCACACGGGGTAATTAAGAGGCTGTTATGGGAGTAGGCAGCCTCCCTTGTTGCCCCAAGGAAATGGGGAACACTGCCCTTGCCTGCTGTGCCCATAAATCACCCCCTAATTCAAAAGAAGGGGGTGAGGGCCCTAGGCAGAATGCCCCCGTGTGGACCTCGGCTCTCCTGGACGCTGTCTCTGATCGCGCACTAGCTGCAGCAATTTGGAATAATTAATTACAAAAGAAGCAAATGCACATATTTCAAGTGAAGAAGGGGAGTGAAGTCTGCTAATTTAAGTGACCTCTGCGAAAGAAGACGACGGGTTGGAGAAACAGGAATATTTTACGATGAAGATACACCAAAGGCTGGGTATGTTGACAACGGGACTGAATGCGGGGGGGACACCTTTTTTATTTTCCTTCTATGTGATTTACAAGAACCCCTCCTCATTAGAATCGTCGGTTGAACTGACCCAAGCAGGATGATTAAGGTCTGTGTGGAGATAAACGTTAACCAAAAGTATGCTTTATGGAGATCGAGAATGAGAGCTTTGGGGAATGGCGCAGTAATTAATTCGGAGTCGCCATCTTGCCAAAGGATTTATAGCCGGGAGGAGGAATGGACTTGTTTTCAGACTGCATTCCTGGTGAATCTCCTCAGAGGTTTTGAGAAAGGAGGCAGATTGGTGAAGATTAATAACGCTAAGACTGTTTTGATGTATGGAAGTGATGTTATATGGAAAATGTCTGGATATGGCTACTGGATAAAAAAAAAAATATCCACGCAGGATTACAAACTGTTCTAACCAGCTTGTGGAGACTATCAGAGGTCACAAAGAGAAAGGAAAAATATATGAAAATAACAACAAGAGATGTGGAAAAACAATAAGAAAGGACTGGATAGTACTGTGAACATCATAAGGTTAGATTTGTGGACATTAAAACAGCAGCAAGAAGCAAGAAGTTGATTGGATCCCCTTCGGAACTTGAAATATGGGTACCCCCAACAAAAATGTAAAATTCGGCTGTGTAATTTGGAATTTATGTAATTTGGTTTGATTTGATGTGATTGGTCGGTTAATAAAAAATTATTCTTAAAAAAAAAAAAAGTACACAATAGAAGTGTCTTTGTTGGCATTTCTTGAATTGATGGAATGGAGATGATGAAAACAGGACAGAATGAAATGGAGAGAAGATTGGAATGTTGGAGGAAATTACCTCTGGCTTCTATCTTTTGCTTTTCTCTGTTACACATTTTATTAAGTTTGTAGCCCACACGAGCATAAGAAGCTGCCTTATACCAAGTCAGACTATTTTCTCAGCTCACTGAGTACTATCTGCTCTTAACTGGCAGAGCTCCCTAGGTGTCAAACAGAGGTCTTTCCCATCTGTACCCAAGGAAAATAAAGTCCCAGGAACAAATACTCATGTCAACTTTGTCCTCATATCTATCTGAGCAATACTATCCTGGAGCCAACAATATCAGCCATATAATCAATGACTTATTCATATGCATGTGTTCTAACATAATATACACTGGCATCTGCCAACAATGCCTTTTTGCTATCTACATAAGTCGAACAGGTCTGTCTCAAGGCAAGAGGATAAAGGGACACAAACTGAATGTTAAGAATGGTAACTGGTATCCAATGTGAAGTCAGCAAAATCCTGGGAATCACTATAAAAGTTATTCAGGGCGTGTGCCTGGTTTGGTAACTTCATTAGACCTCTGACAAAGTGAGTTGTGGCCCATGAAAGCTTTTGTAACCAATGACTATATTTGTACTGTGTTTTTCTTCCAAGGAACTCAGGGCAGGATTCACTATTCCACCCACCCACCCACGTTTTATGCTCGCAACAACTCAGTGAGGTAGGTTAGGCTGAAATACAGCAGGTAGCCAAGAGTCAGCCTGTGTGCTTTATAGCTGGCTGAAGAGGGGATTTGAACTTGATCACTGAAATCCTAGATCAATACGTGATTGCTATTCTATGTCTTGGGTGCTATAGCATTCTTGTTTATGCTGCAACAGAATAACATAGCTATCCCTCTGGACTCCACAAAATTATTTGTTGTTGTTGTTTGTGGCATCATTAAGTGAATAATACTAACATTTTGTTTGGTGGGTGGTGGAGTCTTGGATACCAGCTTTTCATTTGCTAACACATTTGTTTGTGCAGGTTTAGGAGATGGCAGCCTGCCAGGTTCCCTTCAATCCTGGAGAAATACGTTTGTCCCCTAAGCAATCCTTCCCTCAGGTTAAAAAATCTTGGCTAGCTGTTCATGTACCAGGAACCGTGTCTAAGTCACCTCTATTGAATTAAGTTTGCTGAGCAATCCCCCAAGGAATACTTTGCTTACTCTAATTAACTTGCCAAGAAAATTAAACTAAGAGGGGAAGCCCTCTGGTCCTCGGGGAATGTTGTCTTTGTGAATTGTTTTTCCTTGCCCAATAAATCAAGTTTAAATTTTCCTCGAAGAAATCAGCTGAGGCAGGAGCTGAACTCTAAGCTCCAAGGGGAAGAACTCAGCTACTGTGTATGCATTCTGTATTAATCTTTCTCCTATTTATTCTTGGCAGTTAACCTGGAACGGGTTGTGGTGTCAATTTGGCTGTTGTCTTGACTGTAGCTCTCATCCTAAGGGAACACTCTTACCAGAGTTGTCATGTTTGGTTTTCGGTGCTCCTGTGGATTTTTCCTTGGAAAAGTTCATTCAAGCAACTGATACTTTGATGAAGGCAGGGGCAGACTTTGATAATCTTTTGCAATATGGTGCCCTGTGCGAGGCCAAAATTTAGTGCCCCCAAATTAATTTTCTCAAACTTACACCCCCTTGGGCTCAATGCCTGTGGAGGGGAACCATCCACACTGCCCTAAATCCAGTGCTGGTGAAGAGAAAGTTAAAATGTTAGATGATACAAGTGGTTTAGATATGGGCCCTTCTGTAAACATTAATAGCAGAAAGGAAACACTGTCCACTTATGGGACAAAGGACAAGCCTTTCTGAGCAATTCAAAGCTTATCATTTTAAGACATTGGTTCAGTGGAAGGTTAATTGCTTTTTTCCTACTGTTAGGCATCCCTAAAACTCCTGCCTTGGATGTCAGGCTAGACAAACTGAAGTGTGTTTCTCATTCCACAAACATGGCACTATAGTTGAATTTCGAAAAGCTTGGAAGCTTGAAAGCAGCATCCTCAAAGTGCCTTGCAATATCCTCATCTCGGCTACTATTGAGAAACAACTTACAATGGAGAATGCTCCTCGTTTGACCAGACTGATGTGCATGCTTATATGCATTTATTAAGCATGCAGCAAGTGTATGTCAATATTCTGACTAGGTAGTAGCTGTCTGATGAAATCCACTCTTTTTATATTGGGTGAGCTTCCTAACAGAAGCAGCTTCTGTTGGGTGGGGCAAAGCAGCTGTGCTAGCTTCCTGTCAGATAGGTCCTTGCTGCTCACCTGGAAGGAGGTGGTGAGGTAGTAGAGAGGTTGGCATGATGCAAATGCACCAGCAGAAGCACTGAATTGGCTCCGCTAGTATGTTTGCACAATGCAGCTCTGCAATTTCTCCCCTTTCCCTCTTGTGATCAACAGTGATCTGCTGGGAAGCTAGTTTACCAAGCAAGCCACTTCTGTTCCCTAATGCACAAAGCTGGCAAAAGGAGAAAAATTGTAGTGTGTTCAGGTTTGCAAGCAACCAGTTTTCCCTGTACGAAAATATCCCTAGCAACGGATCACAAGTGATTTATTCTGGAGGCTCTTGAAGCAATCTAATCAAGAGCTGCCAGAACTAGAACTGGAAATGCATGGATCTTTCTGTTAGAGATGCAATAAGTAACATGATGGGACTCTTCAGTTCTGGGACTGAGTCAAACAGGAACATGTAGAACAGATTTTATTTTTTACTTACTTTCTTCCTCATCTCAGCATTGTCTGCAACATTATGACAATAACAGTGAGTAAAAGATTAGGCTCTGCCCAATCAATGTGTGGAGAGAAATTACAGAGTCTGAATATCCGCGTATAGGTTGCTAAACACTTTGAGTTCTTATCTGTGCTGCAGAACATATGTGACAGCAGATTACAGCTAATGAAAATGTGGCCCCATAATCATAGGAGATACTGTATGTGGGCCCTACAAGGTCTCCCCTGTTTGATACAATCTTGGAATTTTGATGGGGATGTGTGTGTTGGGCATACTATTCTCCATGACATTCCTCCATTTAAAATATGTAGTTCAGTGCAGTCTTCTGTATATAAATTTCACCTAGTCCTTAGAGCAGTGGTTCTCAAACTCCCCCGCCCAAGCCATTTGCAAATTGCTGGGCATCTTGGCTTAAAGATTTTTCTACCTCTTTTAGCATTTTTAATTTGCCGTGCTAGACACTGTATGGTTTTCAATTTTATTTTTACTGCTGATTTTATTACTTAGATATTGTATTGCAATTACAATAAAATAAAATACAATTGAAGAAATAAAAGCAATACAAATACAACTAAAAACCATACAGTGTTTTTTTTTCCCTTATAGGGTGCCTCAGAGAAAGGAATTGTACACTCAGGATTAGCTTTCACCATGGAATGTTCAGCCAAGGTAGGTGTCTATTCACTCAATATTTTTCTCTTTTCACTATTTTCACAGGACAAGCCATCACTATCCTACAGATACCTCTCTAATATCCTTCTCTATGCTTCTATAACATTCATTATAATATCATCAGAATAGTGCTCATTGGCATGAATTCCTTGTAACCCACCATTTTCTAAGTTTTGGCTTAGGACAAGAGTACCGGGACATGCTAATTTCTATTTATGTTTTATCTTCTAGCAAATCATGGGTGCAGCCACAAGGTGTAATCTAGACTTGGACCAAAGAACTGTTGCCTGTTATTGCGCCATTGAAAAAGTCTTTAAGGTTTACAGTGAGTCAAGTTTCACTTCTTGAGACTACCGTCCTATTGACCTTCTGTCTGTTGCCTGAAGAGGAAAAAGTGTGTGTTACCTGTGAGAGTTAGAACATCACAGTGAGTGAGGAGACCTGAGGTGTCGCTGTGAATTTCTGGAAGCTTTCCCTTCTGTTTACATCTTACTCCTCCCTTTCCTGTTCTCAATTTCCTTGATATTTATTTGGAGAGCTGTTCTTTTTTAGACCTGTAGATGGTGCCAGCCGTTTGGAGAAGCTGTTGATTTACTGAATTATACACTGTAACTGTTCAAATTAACCATCTGTTAGAGTTTAATGTCTTTCTTAGCCTTTTATGTCATGTGGCTTTCCTTTACCACACGCTTGGAATGCCCTGATCTCCTTGTTTCAGGGTTATGTCCATATTGTAGCTAGCTCAATATTTGGTCCTAAACCTTTAATTGCTCCTTGGACTGTGGTAATGGCGCTTTTCCGTCTGTTCATTGGCTTCTCCTGCAGATGAGAACCATCTTTGCAAGTGAATCTACTTTATTTCTTCCTGCCATAAAGGAGAGATCCTGAGTTTGTGCACATATTTTATTGCAGGCTTGTCCTAGCAAGCATTATCTGCACTATACTCCCCATATACATACAGTACTCTATTTAAATGCCACAATAGAAAATCCACACTAATGTTTTCTGTTCTCTCTTGTGTTGCACCCTAGTTGTGGTGTACCCTTCATTTGCATTCCTAGTACCTGAATCTCTTTTTTCCACAGCTATACTAAAGGCTTGCTGTTGCCTGAGTCACAGCATTTTCTCAGAATATGTTAGTAAATCTCCACATACTCTTGCTTTATACAAGTTACTAAGCCTACCTTCCTGTTGTCAGAATCTCAATTAGAACAATCAAGTTACTGTTCCTCACCCACTTCCAGCAGAGCTCCAGAATCAGTCACACCTTTGGTTTTAGCCTATGTCCATCCTGATAGCTGGCCAGAGGACATCTTACTGCATTTTTTGTCTTAACAACATTTGAAGGGTTGGAGAGCTCTTGGTACAGGTTGTATGTATTGGTGCCCAAAGCTCTGGATAAGAAAAGAAGATCTTAGCCTTGGCTCTATGAGCATCAGTATACTTGTGTGGCTGTGGGGTCTTTAATGGCATATTCTTTACTGGTGAGGCTGCTTGCTCAAAAGGATTGAATTTGTTGCAAGTATGCTTGCAAGGCTGGGTGAATAGGTGCCAATGAAGTGTTTGTCCAGAAACAACATCACACATGTGTAGTCTAGTCAGCCTGCTGAAGTTACTATTATTTGTACAATGATATCCAGTCAGTTTGCCTGTTGGCTGAAGCTGTTTCTCATATTGCAGTAGGCTTAGGACACAGCAAAAGCCAGAGGCAGCTATGGCACCCTGTAACTGTGATTCGGGGAGGATGAATGACAAGAAAGAGGAACCTCTGCTTCGTGACAGACCTGCTGCTCCTAGACCATTGGGATTGGACGTTTGGAAAAGATTCACATTGTAACTGTGATATATTGTCTTTTGGTTTACCAGTGATGTGAAGATTATTGGCCCTATGGAACAGTTCAACCTTTAAAACCTACTCTGAAAGATTGTCGTCCCAGTATTGCTTTTCTAACAAATTTATTGGCTGGAATTTTAACTCACTACTTGCTAATTACTTACGGTGTTTCTATTCATCCATTTTGTTGGTTCAAGTTTACCTTTGTTTCATACTGGATGGGCACTTCTCATCATCACAGTTGTAAATGGTGGCTGATAGGAATGCCAAATATGTCATAGGTAATGTCAAATTTGGGCCGTATCGCTTTGAGCTTTACTGTGCTGGACAGCTCCTCTTCTCTCCCAGCTGGCACATAGTTTTTCTGTACATTGTCACCTGCAGTTATCCAGCTTCAGCCTTACACACTGGATTGAAGAGCTGTTGTTTGGAGCAGATTAGCAATATCATATGCTCACTAGAGAGCGGGAGAGGTTATTTTTGAACCATGGAGCTAGTCTTGTGAATGTTTTAGCATCTATGTTATGATTGCAGATTAGCATGATTTGGACAGGCTTGATTTTCCCCCCATATGGACTTAGGTTGGACTGGGCTGTGATTGGATGTATTGAATAATTCTGAAAACACTGGGATGCCCATAAAAATTCCATTGTGAGATAACTACAAGAATTCACTTCACTGTGGAGGAAAATGTTTGCATATGAATCCTTACTTCTGTACATCTATCCTCAGTTCTTTATTGAACCCTTTCCAATACACCTGCAATCTCTTTGGAACGTGAACATAAGATTGAGTGGCTAGTGGAGACCTTAGTATCAGTTTACTTCATGATTTTACTGAAATGAATCATTCTGTGCTAATCTGAATTTCAGCAGATTTGGCTGGCTGATCACAAGCCTTGTCACATTTTAGCGGCTTGGGGCCTATTCAATTGGTAGCAGGTGTGCCAGGTTCTGCTGCTTGCTGAAAAGGTTTGCGCTTGTCTGCTGCGTTTCTTATGGTAAAGCTGGAGGAAGGATCCTTTCCAGCAGATTCAGTGAAGACATCACTGGAAAACAACCAGTGCTTCTGGTGACATGCACCCTCCATACAACTTGGAGTGTTGGGAAGAAGTGTTGTTTGCTGTCGCCCTGAGCTTCACTGCTCAGTCATGCTGCAGAAATCACCCCAGAAAGACATTGCAGTCAGCATGGCAAATGGCTTAGTTCAGGAGGAGGCACTGTTGACTGCCTCACTGCTGCTGGTTTGTGTGCTGGGAATGCACCACACTGGCTGATAAGAAGTTTTTGGCTAATGTGCCAGAACTGGAATCTGAATCCAGAGATGTTCCTTGCATGATTTGGACCAAGAACAGCTTTCATGGACTGGAGTCTCTTCATCTTGCTTATGAACAATACTTTCTAGGATTATTCTCAGCTACCAGGCAGCTGTATTAATCGTTTTGGATATTGATATGCATAGTGATGTGATATTTATTTATACAGCAGCATCAGTGGTAGGATGCTTTAAGAGTAATGATCACAAGAGACCTGGAAATAATATTCCAAGAAATGAATGTATAGAATTTCCATTGTTTGAAGTCTTCAAATGAAATATGAATCAGTCTATTAATCTTAGGGATGTTTGCAAACCATCACTTTATTCACCTAGTCCCTGTAAAAACATTGGTTAGCTCTTTATGTATGTTTGCATTCTCTCTAATATAGTTCCTTGTTCAAACACCTTCACATTGGCCTTAAAAATCCAGAATTGCTTTTTGAGATGGACTCTGCATATAACCATAGTGAAGCTATACAGTGTGCCTTTTATCCAGGCAAAAGCTTAGTAGGAAAGCAGACTTGGTAGACTCAACCCTCTTCCCACAATAAACTAATACTGGCTTCATTAGTTCAGACTTTCCTCCTTTGCTTGTGACCTTGCTTTGCAATCTGGGCAGCTTGGCTCTGGTTGCTCTCCAACAGGGATTGCTTTTCTACTAATAGAAGCAAAGTATCAGGCCACTTTCAGTCTGATAGATCAGGCTGTCGTTGCAGATGTTAAATTAGTTAATGCCACTTGAACCTAAACTTCCTTTGGGCTGAAGAAGAAAGCAAACCCTTTCTTCCCTCCAAGTAGACTTCCTTCTAGCAGTGTCCCATCCCAGTTGCCTGTAGAATGGAAAAGGGGAAGCCGCTAGTGTCAGAATAGGCAAGATATGAGGTAGCTTCTCGGCTGCGCATTATGTGTGTCTGAATTTCTGCAATTCTGTGTGCTGGCCATTCAGTGCACAGGGAACCAGACTTATATGTAAGTTTGTGCATTCTGTAAAAGTTCTTAATAGCTATGGATTTTCACTGTGCTTGAAGTCATCTATTGGCATGCTAGCAGTGTGCAGTATTAACATGTATTTGTATCTTAGAGCAATTTACAAATATACTCTATCAAGGCCACGAACTTACTGCCCATTAGTTAAGAACTCTGCTAATGCTCTTCCTCCTTTCGTGGTACAATGAAATTGTACATGTACTCTTCTCCACTGCTTTTTATCCAAGGGTGTTTTTTCTGAACACCTATAGGGCTCAGAAAAAAACCCCAGATCGCGTAAATGGACTTGGAGCGGGAGCAGACAAGAAGGTATTACCTGTGTAGCAGTGTATCTGGCAGTGACTGTAACATTTTGTTAACATGCTCATTTACGGCACTACTTGCAGTGTACATTTTTTGCTGAATGGCTGTAAGCTTGTCTAGACACTGTGCTTGTTACAAGGATTGGCATTCCCACAGCAACTTTCCCACTCTTATCGTTTAAATTAGAACTCACAGCATGAGTCACCACCCTTCACATTGTGAGTTTTCCTACCCTGTGATCTACATCAATGGCCTTCACTGTGGGCGCCAATTTTTTCCAGTTCTCAGAATGTAGTATTTTTGCTTCATTCCTCTTCCCATACTACATATTATGACCATTGTTAGCAAATCACTAATAAATGGAAAAATATACCGTAGGTATTATCAGCACAGATACTGAATGAATAAAGGAAATTATATTTCTGGTCTCTTAGGAGTATTTTATTCAGTGTTTTATCTGATGGTCTTAGAGAAAGACCTTAGGTTAGGGGTTGAGTTATGCAGATAAACTGACTTCATTTGAAAAAATGCATAAAATGCAGTAGTTCTAAGTGTGAAATTACGCATTTGGAAATGTTTACTGGGGACATCACCCAGGTAGCTTGATATTAAATTTCTTTTATGTATGCATGTGTGCCACCACTATGACCGTGGTGTATGTGCATCAGACAAATTTGTGGGTGCTTTACTGAAAACCACAGTTAATAGCTGTGAACTGTTACACAGCACATTAAGCCAATAATCAACATAGCATGTACTAAGTAAAGCCAGGCCTCATTAGCCGACTTGAGTGTTTGAAAGCTCTGAAAAAATGTGGACTGCTATATGTGCAGGCACTGGTAAAATCAAAATAAGAGGTTGGAACATGGGCCATGGACTTAGACATGTTTATCCAGAAGACCTTTGCTGTTGATAAGGGGCATAGTGTTAGGTTGGTTTTAATATTTGTGTGTTTTATTTAAAAGGATTTTAATATATATGGCTAGAGATTTGTGCAATCTCTAATAGACCAAAACAATGCAAAAATTGTCTGCCTCCAGAAGCCTTTTCTAACATTTATTGTAGCAATGATACCAGTGTTGGCTGGGCAGCTTAGCAGAGATTAACCATCACAGAAGAGAGCCCATACTTGAAAAGGATGCATCCAACCAAACTGTGTTATATTAAACATCTTTCAATTTTCAGAAGCACAGAATTTATTCCCTCTGTTGCAGCCTGCCTGAACGACAGCTTTTGAGTGGGCACTTCACTTTCTCCCAAATGTACAGAGAGGTACATTGAATACCTTACTCAGCAAGAGTTGTACATCCTGTCTTCCCTCATCTGCTACATGGACAGCACTGCACTTGAACATGTAGTAATTAGTGCCTGAAACACGCTCAGCAGCTGCCTTAGTGTTAGGTTCACTAGATGTAAAGACTGAAAAGGTTCCTGTATCTTTTTAAGTACTGATGTGTAAGAGACCAAATTTTGGCAGGTGTAGCTTAACCTAAGAGCCTTGCAGGTGCAGGGCCTGAGGCAAATCACACTGTGTAGGCTCCCCTTCTGCTTTCATTTCCCAGTATCTCTGACACTCCTTCTCTTCATGGTGATGGTGCAGTGACCTCTCCAGACGAACATTTTGCTGCTGCTGTGCCAGCGAGTTAGTCTTCTTCCACCTCCTACCTCCCAGTGTTGCTCTTGGGAGGTGGCAGTCCTGGTCTAGGCAGTAGAACTGCTGGCACCAGGCCTGGGGAGGTTGTCCTGGCCTTGAGACAGCTCTGCCTGGTCCATCAGACTAAAGGTTTATCTATCCAGCATCCTGCAACCTTCAGTGGACAAGTGGGAACCTACAAGCAGTACACAAAGGCAATAACCCTCTCCCATAACGGGTGGCGCTGTGGGTTAAACCACAGAGCCTAGGGCTTGCTGATCAGAAGGTCGCGGTTTGAATCCCCACGACGGGGTGAGCTCCTGTTGTTCGGTCCCTGCTCCTGCCAACCTAGCAGTTCAAAAGCACGTCAAAGTGCAAGTAGGAAGTACAGCGGGAAGGTAAACGGTGTTTCCATGCAGAAGCATGGTTCGCCAGAAGCAGCTTAGTCATGCTGGCCACATGACCCAGAAGCTGTATGCTGGCTCCCTCAGCCAGTAAAGCGAGATGAGCATCGCAACCCCAGAGTCATCCGTGACTAGACCTAATGGTCAGGGGTCCCTTAACCTTTTTATAGTTATTCTATAACAACTGCTAATTCAAAGGCGTACACTTTCTGCAACTGGAGGTAGCATATAGTGACCATGGCTTATAGCCATTGATAAGACTTGTCCTCCACAAATCCCCATTTAAAGCTATAACGCTAGTTGCAATCTCATCCTGTAGTAGCATATTTCATAAATTAACTATGCACTGTGTGAAGAAGCACATCCTTTTCCCATCCTAAAACTTTGTTGGGTGATCCTGGGTTCTAATGTTAGGAGATGGAGAAAGTTTTGCCCATTTTCTCCAAACTTTGCATAATTTGATAAATGTTGATCTCCCCTTACTTGCTTTTTTAAAAATAAAAAACCCTCCAAGCTCCAAATGTAGCCTTTCTTTATAGGAGTTCCAGCCCCAGTTATTTCTGTTATGCTTTTCTGCCTGTTTTCTCACTTCACAATATCTTTTTTTGAAATGTGTTGGCCCAAACTGTACACAGTTTTCTAAGGGTGGCCACATCATGGATATCTATAAAAGCCTTTATAATACTATCAGTTTTATTTTTGATCTCTTTCCAAGGTTGTATTTGCTGAAATGCCTGTTTCATTTTAAATATTAAAAGGAACCTTGTTGTCCTTTGCATCTGGGTACCTATACTTGAGCCTCCACTGGTGTTGAATCTGTTTTTACTTTTTCCTTGCTAGAAGCGATGCCTCTCCCTACTCCTAGGATATATTCATTGCACTGTTTCAGAGTGGCTACAGGAGACCTGGTCTATAAAAGCCACCCCTGGTTGCAGCACACAGCAAGGCAGCTGCTTTCCTCTTGATTTGTGAACAATGTGGAGGCAGACAAGAAGGTACAGACAAGAGTTGGCTTTATTCATGGACACAGGGGCAGCTGTGTCACTGGCAGTTGCCCCAGGATTGCACACACAGCGACAGTGGGAGGTATATATCCATGCCACAGTCACAACACAGAGCGCTGGGGGCAGGAGAGGGAGGGTATTCCTTTTGTTTGGGATACACAGACACAACTTCTGAACCGTCAAAATCAGGGAGTCTCTGTTACAAGGCCAGGGGCGGGGGCTCAGGAAAGGGACAGATCACAAAGGCGTAAACAATCCATTCAGAGATATAAAAAAAAGTTCCACCAATGGTAATGAAGCGGAGTTGGCGTGATTCACGTGCAAGCAAATGTACAGCAGGCCCAATGCAGGGTCCTGGCCGAGGTGATGGAATGCTCTGCTTAAAAACGGAGAAGATACAACATGCTTCTTACTGACACAAGGAAGCCTGGCCTTACTGCGCTGGGAGGGAGACAGGGCAGTAAGGCTGGGCTCGCAAATGTGCGCGCACACAAACCGCTGCAGCCAGGGTTTGCCTTCAGAATTCTTCTCTTAATGCTAAAGACCACGATACATAAAACACAGATCCCGATGAGGTCCCTTGGAGCAGAACTGGAGGAAGAACTCATGACAGGATGGGGTGTTGGGGCTCCTCTCCATCGCCATCTGCATCAAGGCCTTCCTTTGGAGAGGTGGAGGAGGGATGGGAGGGGGAGGGTCATTATTGTTATTGTGCTGCTGGTGGAAGTGTCGGGAACAGGGGTAGCCATTATGCTTCCGGCTCGTATTCCTGATATTCCTCCTGAAAAGAATAAATGTCATGAAGTGAAACGAGGATGTGAGTCAGAACCCAGCACTGGAGGTGACCAGGTAGACCCCACATGGATAAGCTTACCTGAGATACAGGCCCTGGGCTTACTCCTATATTGCCCTTGCTAAGCTCCTGTTAGGTTGGCTGTGCCAATTGCATTAACCACCATACGTTATAGCTGTCCCCAAGCTGGGCCCTAACCAACTCAAACATACAGCCTTTCCCACATTCTGTTCAGTTACATTTATCTGCACAGATTAGACCAGTAAGAGCTGCTGTGAATGCAGCTACTCTACTCTCCTGCATGACCATACAACCAGTTTGCTTCCTCAAATTCCCAATGAAGCCTCCCAGTACACAAGACCAGTAGTCTATCAAAGCTCAATATTGTCTACATTGGGTTTCAGGTCTCTCCAAGGTTGCAGGCAGGAGTCTCTCCCCACCCTACCTAGAGATGCCAGGATTGAACCTGGGACTTACAACATTTTGCATGCATACTATAGTATTTCCCCTTTCCTCACCATCTGCTTGCTTGTGACCTCTTAATGGAGACCACACCCATCCTGCATCAGTTGTTAGGACGTGTGCGGGTCTGTTTCACAGGGGGCTGGTGGGAGGCCAAGATACTTTATTTCACAGCATCCCCCCCCCCATTTGTTCATCAGGTTGCCTTAATTTTTCCACTCACCTGCGGGGGTTCTTCGTAGTTCTCACCCTCAGGTTCCAACAGTGGCTCTATCAGTGGCTCCTCCACAGCTTCCTGACCAACCTCCTCAGGCTGTGGAAAGAATAACATCTTATTAAGCACTGACAGTGTCTTTCCCATGTGTCTCTTTTAGAAAGCCCAGCAGAGTCAAAATCAGCAAGCTGCAGATGCTGTGGGAGGTGTACTGTAAGATGTGAGCACCTTTTACAGTAATATTTTAGAAAACTTTTACTAAGAACAAAAAAAGAGGAAGTACTTCGTAGCACTGAGCATTCCTGACACTATGGAAAGGAGATGTAAGTAAGCCCAGTGGCCCCTAACAACCCTACTTAATCAGTTGAATACTAATATAATTAGTATATTAGTTGAAAAGGAGAAGTCAAGGGCCGGAGTCCACCTCTGCAGTGATAGGGCCCTAATAACTAGTCCTATGGTCACATAGCTTTTTGCCTTTGGATATGCACCTGGAGGGAGAGTGCAGATGAGGACAGGGTTTAGCCCAAGGACTGCCAGTTGTTGCTATCTACCCTTTAGCTTTGCTGACACTCATCCTGACTCTGTTGCAAGTGTTTTTACAGCTGCAGAGAGGCAGGCCTTATTTTCTGCAAAGTCCCAGGCAGGTTTATAGGCATCAGTCCCTAAGATGTTTTTTTCTAACAATTAATTACTCAGGAGCTTTCTTGGAATGCCTCTCTGGATTCTCAGGTCTTGTTCTTGCAGGTTTGGCCAGCTGCCTTCAATACTCACCACCTTGGAAGAATAACTGCCTTCATGCTCTGTATTAAAATAGTCCCATTCTTATAGGCTCCTCTCTCCTCGAACTTTGGGGATTAGAATCTCTCTACTGTAGGAGGACAGGTAGTACAGGAATAGGTCCCTCTGGGGCTGGGAAGACCATCTCCACTTTTCATTTGGGGAGGAGGGAGGTCCTCTCTTTTCAACCCCCAGGTGACTTACTGTCTTCATCACAGGCAGACTCCAGCATTTTATGAGAGCCAAACAGCAGTCGCCACCCATTATGGCAAGTCAAGCATTGGGAGAGTGGAACAGAGAGACCTCTCATAGCTTGTCTTGTTCTGATTCGTAGCTTGGCTGCATTGGCAGGGATAATTTGTCCCCTTACAGCACACTTTGCCTCTTTCCTGCATGACTAACGTCAGTGGGAGTTTGAAGTCTGGACCACTTCCATAGAGTGCCAAATAAGAGGAAGAGATTCAGTACCGCTGTCTATGCTCACTTCCCTCCTAGGCTTTCAAACAAAATGTCATACAGCTCCTCGCTGCATGAAATATGGTCATGGCAGATCTGCACAGGGACGCCTTGGCGGGAAACCCCCCCACAAGTGTTGCCCCAATGGGACAGGGTGGGAGAGCACTCAGGCAATCAGTGTCGTCTTCTCCAAGGAAGACCAGAGGGCATCAAGAGTCAAAACACTCCCCTACCCCACTGCAGTGAAGGGGGATAATATCCATCCTCACTTTGAAATTTCTTTGGATTAAAGCCACCTTTGGCCACGGCCTCACCCAAGCATGCTGTAATATTCCCAGAGCAAAGAACAGAGCCTCAAGCAATACATTCCCCACAGGGCTAGAGGGAGATATCCCATGCATAGCAGCTGCAGAGGTTATCACAGCCACGGGTGTCACAATACATCTCACTTCCTCACACTCCAACAAAAGGGACACTGTAGGTCCAGGAGATGCTACTGCTCTCATTCAGCATCCTTGTTTATTTGTATGCTGGTTTCCCACAAAATTGTCCCACAAAAAGTGGCTCACAATGTATTGAGTGCTCAATAAGTATAATGATTCAAATGACACATTAGAAGCAATTAGAAATAATCATAAGTAAATACAAAAAGTAAATATATGAACACAAACTAACTTAATTTAACAGCTTCAGGGTTTCCCAAACTTGGGTCTCCAGCTGTTTTTTGGACTACAACTCCCATCAGCCCTATATAACACGGCCAATGATCAAGCACAGAGGGAGTTACAGTCTACAATCTCTGGAGTGCCACAAGATCCCCATTCCTGCCCTATGGAATGATTTGGAGGTTCACCCCACATGTAAGTGGAAAGGTGTGTTATTACTGCATATTTTTATCAATAAATTCATTTTTACTTAAGTCTGTAGTCTGCCCTTCAGAGGCCCAAATTCAATCTGTTGCTGCCTCTGTGGGGTTGCTTGTTTTAATTTAGGGTTGTCATTAGAAATGTTGCCTTGGTTTGAAGTGTCTCCCCTAAATATTAAAATTGGAGAATTGCCTTCTTGACCCTGGAGGGGGGGCAATCCCCACACATATGAAGAACAGAAATTGTCACTGGTACATACAGAATTTCCATTTTTGTTCCATGCCCAGAACTTAACATCAAATATGTAGTCCGGCTGACCAAAAATGGCAGGTCAGGTGGCCTGTATTACACATGTTTAGATGTCTGGATGAAGCCTTAATATACGCTCAATTATTCTGTTTCCCCAGTTCAGTTGCAAAAGTGGCTGGCAGATCTACAACCTTCCGTTTGAGGAAGGGCTGAGCTGTGATTGGCCCTGCACAGTGCTTCTCATCGAGGGACAGGAGCTGTTCAGTGGGGAGAAGGGGGGACGCTGCACAGCTCCCTTCCCCCATGCTGAGTAGAACAGAGTGCCTGCTCCTGCCTGGCTGCGCTGGCCTCATTTCTTCTTCAGCTGTTGCTATTTTAAGCTAAGCTGGAAGCAAACGGCTCAGCTCGTTGTGGCAGCTCGGCTGCAAGATTCGAGAGCCCTTCCTCAGATCGACCAGCCCTGCAGCTGCCAGACCGTTTCAGTGCAGGCTGCCCGCCCACCCACCTACTGTGAGAAACACACTCATTCTCAAACGTGCACGTAGGCAGGCTTCGAAGCACATGCCGGCACAAATGTACATGTTCGCACACAACATGAAGCACATCGATGCACACGGAAGTGAGATGCCAACATAAATGTATGCAAACATCCCTCTGGAATGTGCAGTTGTCACTGGCCTGGAGACTTACAATATGCGCATGTGGGCATTCATCACATGTTGATATGTAGCACACAGTAGCCATATTCTCATGCAAGGGCATTTGTTCTTCTGCCCATGCATGCCTGTATCTGTCCACACTGCTTATGTACCTCAGTCTGAGAGGTGCCAGGACAATGGGCATCCTGAACATGTTCATGTCACTGTCACACAAGTTTGTTGCCTTTCCATCTTCTGCTGCTCAACCAATTGTGCTTATCTTCTGTCAAGAGCAACATACAGCAAAACTCCATACCATATCCAAGATTCTGTTTTGTGGGATGGAGCAAGGCAAGTGGAATCTTGCACCAATCCCAAATGCCCATCGTATCTACTGATAGTCCCAGTAGGCTCCAAGGATCAGCTGCCTTTCTATGGGAGACTTTTATATGGCCAAGGGCTATGTTCTTTTTCTCAAGGTCACCTGAAGAGTGTGGGATGCTCACCTTCAGGTCAGTGGGGAAATCTTCCTTCTTGACCAGGCCTGTGGCAGCTGCAATATTGCCAGCCCCCGAGAAGACGGCTCCACCCAGCTGAGATGCCTGCTCCTTCGTCTTCTCAGCAACTGAAAGCCAGAAGAGAGCGACCAACGTATTGAGGCCATGCAGTTAGCTCCTTATTTTAGATTAATAGCATGTGGCCTTTTGCAACCTGAATGAGGGGCAAAGGATCTTATCATCTGGAAGGGAGTCTAGCAGGGGTCTGGTAACTGAAGGCTGCTGTAGCAGACGTATGAATTGTATCTATCTCCTCTGCTATCTATATACATGTTTCACAAGGCCAAGCAATAACCCTTCTTCTAGCATAGGACACCCCCCCCCCCAATTTGGGCCCTCACCCGGCATCACAGTTAGTTCTCCACCAATGTGTGTAAGCTCATTCCTTTACCCGCCCTAGTACTTTGCAAGTTCAAGTTCACCAAGGTTTCCAGGTTTGTATGCCTGCTTCTCTGGAAAGCTGGGGTCAGGTATCTTAGCCAATCCCCACAGCTGGCTCTGCAGACGCGTGAGAAGCAGCTGGAAGGCTTTGTCCTGGGCCCAGTTACATAAGAGGTTTTAAGGACAGCGCTTGTCCTGTTAGCCTGTGATCGCTTTAGCACAGCCGCCCACTCAGTGACCAGGCAAAGCATGGGAAAGGAGAACACAAGCAGCCAATACCTGAGGCCACACCTGCAACACCTTCCCGAGTTTTGCTTCCTAAAAAGAGAAAGAGAAAGGATGCATAGTTCAAAAACGTGTGAGAAGAGCAACGTCACCTGAGAAAATGTGCAGTGCAATAAATAGCCACACAGCATAAGGAGAAGCAAGTAAAGCTTAGCCAATGCCCTTCAGACCCAGCCCACATTTCCTCAGCATCCCAGCCACAGACTCTTCTCAGAGAAATAATCTTCCTGCAGAATAAAAAATTTGTGAGAAGGAACACTTCCAAATATAGTTAATCTTTCGTCCATATATTGGATATGGTCAATCCTATTCAAGTTGCCTTCTTCAGAACGTGGGAGGAAATTTAGGAGATCAACCCTTTAGGAAGCAGGCAGCATTTCAGACTTTGTGCCTATGTCTCAGAAACATCTACATCTGACCAATCTTCAGGTTCTGTGCCAGGAATGTGGCCTTCATATTTTGCGTCTTCAACTCCCATCATCCATAAGCAACTGGCTGGGGTTCATGGCAGTGGGGTGCAAGAACATCTAGAGAGCCACAGTTTCTCCATCCCTGTATATTTTACCTCAGCAGGCTTGTTTGACCAGTCAAAATACCTGAGATAAATCCTGAAGAGCCAGCTGTGTGCACATACTGACCACCAGGGCCCCCACCCTGCATCTATGCAAGAAGGAAGGAGCAGGGCAGTCCCAGTCACGGAATGAGCTTCATGGCTCTAGCAGTGATTGAAATCTGGATCTTTCAGTCCAACACTCTTAACTACTGCACCACCTATGACCACAAAGTCAGGTTGCAATCCTGAACCCATTGACTGAGACTTACCGTAATATGAACAGCTCTGCGGTGGCCAACTAGATGCCTACAAGCAAGACATGACTTTTACTGGTGATTACCAGCAGCTAGCAATCAGAGACATACTGCCTCTAAGACTGGAAGCAATGCAGACACCATAGCTAGGGGTAGCCGTTGTGTGGAATGTGTGACTTGAACTCTTTGCCCAGCACTTGCTTTTCTGCTCCCAACCCACCTACATTTCCAAACATTTCTGGAACCCCAAAGTGAAGGGTTGGGAATATTTCAAGGCAAGTGGTGTCCAGGTTAAGCATTCCCTTCCAGCCTTCCTCACTCCAAATCACAAGTAGCTCTCAGGGTTTGAATGGACATATATGGTTACAACAAGCAATTTGTTCCTTAGGTCCTCCAGATGACACTCTGCCACCACACACCACACATCATTGAAGTACACTCCAATGATACTTGACCTTTGGTCTTGCTGGCTGGGGCTGATGGGAACTGGAGGTCATAAACATCGAGGGGGGCACAAGTCCCCCATCCTTTAGACTGATGTTCTTAGCGCTTGGTCCTCTAGTCAGACAAACTTGAGAGCTAGCCAAGAGACCGTGTCTCAGAAGGGAGGCAGGGGGCTGCGAAATTACTGTAGAGCGATGTGAGAGAACAGTAGGCAGCAGCTGTGGGGAGGGAAAGGTCCCTGATTCTAAACTTGCTGAGCTATAAAAAGCTGTCTAGCACACCCTGACACCACATACACACGGTGCAGTGTTAATAAAAGAAGATAAACCTCATTAACAAAACACAAGGCAGGCAGATGATCAGCTCCCAAAATGTGGCATCGCTCACAAGGTTCTAGGCAAGAAGCTACAACTGGGGAGATTGGGTTTTAAGTTGAACTGTCCATGCCAAGTGCACAGATCTGACATCACAGCTGACTCAGAGGCACCAAGACAAGATCCAAATAAAATGAGGCTGGTTATCTCAAAGAACATGGGT
Source organism: Podarcis erhardii (assembly GCF_964252035.2). Taxonomy (NCBI): domain Eukaryota; kingdom Metazoa; phylum Chordata; class Lepidosauria; order Squamata; family Lacertidae; genus Podarcis; species Podarcis erhardii. Next base: position 69,333,545 of record NC_138498.1, read on the forward strand.
GGTGGCAGCTGCCTATCATTCACCATGCAAGATGCCAATAGCAGGGAAATGTGACAGGCAGAATAAAGCAGGAGTTGTTGGCAAGAGTCATACTCATTATGAGGTCTGCAACGAATACTGAAAGGTGGAGCTGCTTATCCCTTGACAGAAGGAACCCTGTGTACCAAATTTATTGGCCTTAAACTCCTCTGACATAATGCAAAAGGCCCCCTAGTGGTGAAATCTGGCTTATTCCCAGGAGTTCATGACTGAAATTGCTACCCCTCTGGACTTTTTTTTTAGTGTTTCTGTACACAATAAATGCACAAATGTTACACAATTGTTGCAGAGAACCCGGGTGTGTCTTTCTTCAAGGCAGCACTTGTGTTGAATGTATATTGCCCAGTTCCAACCAACAAACGACGTTTTGTCACTGAGAAAATAGCCTGACTGGTAGGCAAGCAGCAATGATGGTTGTGAACGATGTGGGTGCTATGTAGGTGCATGAATATCACAGGCATTCATTGGCTAATGCCTGTGACATCACTAGGAATGATTGATGCAACTTCCCCTTTCTCCTCACATCTTTTTTAAACTCTAAGGAATCAACTGAGGATGCATGATGCAGCCACCTGCTGAAACACCAAGCTGTTCTTTGTCTGGTCAGTGCCTGGATGGGATTTTAAATTCTTCCTTGGAGGCAGAGTCTCTACCAATGAAGTGTGTGGGTCCACATGCACCCATTTAATTTTTTAAAAAATAACATCATCAAGCCCAACAAGATTCCACTGCCTTTTTAAAAATGGAAGCTTATTACTGGAAGATTGTGTATCCCACCTCAAGGCAGAATAGTGCCTTGCCAATGCTAGCATTAAGTATAGCACTAACAGAAAAGCAGCAATTCTGCTTTTTTTGGGGGGGGGGGATAAGCCTTTAGCTGTAAATTGCAGCTTGATGCTGAGGAGAATGTGAAAGAGAATACCCTATTACTTTCTGCAGTGTAAATCTTTTGCGAAGGGTGATGATCTTCCACTGACTTCTTGTGGTGGGGTATTCCACAGGTAGAAACCTCGGGTTAAGTACTTAATTCGTTCCAGAGGTCCGTACTTAACCTGAAACTGTTCTTAACCTGAAGCACCACTTTAGCTAATGGGGCCTCCTGCTGCTGCCGCCGCGCCGCCGGAGCACGATTTCTGTTCTCATCCTGAAGCAAAGTTCTTAACCTGAAGCAATATTTCTGGGTTAGCAGAGTCTGTAACTTGAAGCGTATGTAACCTGAAGCGTATGTAGCCCGAGGTACCACTGTACTGTACTAGCTCAGCTCTTCAGTGTTGCGAGCCACCTCTTAAATTCCAAGTATACAAAAGAGCAAAATGGAACCTGGTTTATCGCATATACATAGATAAGCCTGAACTTCCTAGCTAACAGATCTTAACAAAGGCCAGATGAAAGTCCAGATATCACAGGGTTCTGCTAAGTTTTCAATTCATGAGGTACTATCAAAATCAAAGCTACAGTTACGTCAGTTTCTGTCCTGTGAGATGATAAAGAAAAGCTGCAAAATAATAAATCTTCATTCCCACATTCCAACCAAAGAGGAATGATTGAACAAACTATGCGAATATTTGGAATTAGCAAAGTTAACTTATTTAATAAGACAAAAACCGAAAAGTATAATACAGAAACAATGGAAATGTTTAAATGATAATTTATGCAGATAAGGATCAAATACAAGGTTTTGGTTACATTTAGAGTAGACTTGTGAGAGATCTAGATATTGAATTGATCATCTATGTGGGAATCTATGGGAGAAAAAAATACGGAATAACAGATATACGGTAACTTTGTTTAAAATGTTTATAGGAAGTGCAGTGTAAGTGGTGGAAGTCAATCAATGAAATTTTATTATTATTTACTTATTGAAATAGATGTAGAATAAACTTGGAAGAAACTCTTCCTATTTTCTTCTTTTTTCTTTTTCTAATTTTCTTTTCCTTTTTATAGATTTATTCCTTCTTTCTTTCCTTTTTTCTTTCTTCCATAGTTTTCTTTTTTATTAATAACATTGAGAACTTTGTACATATGTTATATAATTGTAATATTTTGTTTTGATTTTGTAATAACTACGCTAAATTAATAATTTTTTTTTTTTTTAAAAAAATCTACATGTGAGGTGAGTGGCTGAGCTTGTCAAAATCCTAAGGACTCCACATCTATCTTCTGGCTGTGCTGTGAATTAGCTTGCATGCACGGTACAGTCATGAGGGTGAGCTTATGCAAAGATGCATGCCTATGAAACAATGTGACTTGCAGTGCCATTTGACACAGACAGGTTTCACCATTAAGTGTTGTGCCGGGCTTCCAATGGCAACCCTGGGGACAGGCCTTGTGTATCTGGAACAGTGGTATTTGTAGGTGAGCCTTCCTCTGTGAAGGGAAACTGCTCTTGGAATACAACTATCACATCAACATCTACCTGAATCTGCAGTGACTCATGCAGGAGGCCATTTTAAGTGTAACTCTCAAGGCTTGCCTGAATATGCAAAGAACGTGCTATGATAATTTACAGAAACCGTAGCAGGAGGTGTGTTGTGGCTTGAGCCACGTCTGGAAAGCTCTGCCTGCTCCAAAACCTAGATTTATGGAGGCAAACTGTTGAGTTCTATAACAGAAGGCAAGATAAAAATAAAATAAAAAAGCAGTCAAGTGAATTCAATCTGTACACATTCAAAGGCACTTCGCGCTTTATTAATGTTTCACATATGCCAAGGCTGAGGCCTTGTACTAAAAGAAAGCTGAGCCCCCAAAGTATATCACCACATCTCCATGGAGCTTATATTCCCCCACTCCAACTTCACTGCTTTTCATGGATTCTCCCAAAACCTTCAGGCAGAGGCAGAGAGAAGCTCTCCCAACTCTACAATTCTACACCCAACATTGTTTTAGTGCTCCTGGTTACACCACCCCCTTGTGGAGCATCCTGAAGCAGCAGCAGGTGGGATCAACTTACCTTGCTAGCCCTTAACTCTGCTCCCCCTGAGCCAGCCCTGTCATGCACCAGGTGAAGCTATCTGCTTCAGGCAACAAAATGGGCAAGTGGGGAGCTGGAGGAAGGCAGGAACAGGTGTCTGAGTGGTGCAATAAAACGTTTTAAAATGCTCAACCAGCAGGGAGCAAAAACGACTTTGGTTGACACACTGTGCTTTTCACATTGCCTTCTTCCAGGGAAGGGTGGCATTAATCATGCCCCACTCCCTCCAGCAGTGCTTTCATTGGCCATATTTGTCTGGCCAGCAATCCTTTCCAAGCACTGCTGCATCCAGCATTTCTCCCTGAGGTTCCTCTGCCTCTCTGGAGCATGTGCTAGCAGAATCCATGCTTAAACATATGAGGCCACTGCATCTCTTCCTCCTTCTCCTCTGCAAGCTGCCCTGCTCATGCCTGGGGGCTTTGTTCAAAATAAGGATGTGCGCCTTGCCCTTGCAAGCCCATATGTGCAGGCAAATATAGCCTTCCAGGTCCTGGAAATGTAGCTAACACCACAGCACCCAGCCCTCCCAGCAGGGAATCCCATAATCGGCCAGGGGAGAGGGGTGCACAGCATCGGAGAGTGTGGTATGTGACGGCTGGAGGCCACTGTCAGAGCAGTCACTGTAAGTCATCTCTTAGGCAGCGTAATCTGCTATGATCTGATCTCCCTTAACGGGTCCAATGGGGACATGCTGGGGTCAGGTGTGCATAGCACCTAAAGTATCCCAGACAGTCCTGGGCAGTTGGGGAGGGAGGGCTCCAGCATGCCGGAGGCTCCCGTCCACTACCAATACCTCCTTCCAGCAGTATAATTGGCACAAGGGCTGTTTTACTTCCTTGGAAGCTTTCCAGCAATTGTCCTGCAGATGCTAAATCCCTCCTTGGCAAAGAGCATTATCATGCTGACGGCCAAGAAAGAGGTTAGGCCACAGCCAAAGATTTCACACCCTGCCTGCCTAGCAACTGAGGTGACCTGAGCTCTTGTAAACAACCTCCATTCCAAAATGGATACTTTGTGGGCATCTGTCCCTTGAGGTCAAATTTACACCTCCAAAGCTTCACCAATTTCAGCAAGTATTTTTTTTCCTACGGCAAACCTGCCTGAAGGGAGATGCACAGTTCAGAACAGCAGGGATCAGGCATCAACACCAGCACAGCATTCTAGCCCCTCTTGTCCAGTTCTCCTTGATCCTGGGAAGAGTGGGCCAGGAGAAACTGATGGCTAAATTGGAGCTGAAGTTAAATCTTCCTTTGCATTTAACATACAGGTTTTTAAAAATGTGGAAGTGGTATCAGATTGTGGGGCAGGGAGAAAATGGGATCCGAGTAGGGTGAAGGGCAAGTAACTCTTTTCCGCTCCTCCTGCAGTTCTGAAGATCTCTTCCCCCATCTCCCTAAAGATGGCATTTGATGGTGGGGGGATCTCCCATTAGGAAAAGTGAGAAGCAAATACACACTTAACATCAAGTGTAATTTGGGCTCCAGGCATGCCCATAAAAGACCTAAAAATTCCTCATCAACCATGCACTTATTGGATGGCTAATAATCTGCAGAATGAGGTATTGACAGCAAAATTCAGCATCCTAAGAATCTCTATTTTCTCTCCCGACTTTCTTTTAAATAAGTAAGCATGTTTCTAGACCTTATGGTTGTAAAGTTAGGCTTGAACTTGTATGGGTAATTCTCAGAAGTCAGAGTTGTTACTGTATAAAAAGCTCAGCGTTCAGTTCAGTGCCCTACATAGCTCCTTACTACTCCATGGTGGGCAGAGCAGCTGACAGTGGCGTAGCGTGGGTTGTCAGCACCCGGGGCAAGGCAAGGCAAGTAATCCCCTAACCTGTGGATTTGTGCCCCCTAACCCCCAGATGTTGCGCCCGGTGCAGCCAGCCCCCCCTGCACCCCCCACACTACGCCACTGGCAGCTGAATAAATTGTGCATAATTAAGGGAGGGGGGAAACTGCTAATCTGCGTGAGTTATACCGGTTGCAGAATTCTACTCTTCTTACTGCAAAATCTGGGGGTCCCTTTGCATAGGATTTTCTCTCAAAGCACGCCAAGCCTTGGGTGAGAGACTGTGTCACCATTCACACTGTAAAATGGGGATATTAATGACCTAGCTCACCACCACCAGAACATTGAGGCAAGAGACAAGGGCAGTGAAGAATAACAGTGTTTCACAAAAACCTTCAGGCAGGGGGCTTATGAACATATAAAGCAGCCTATATCGATGCAGAACATTGGATCTTCTAACCCAACACCCTCTACTCAACTGATAACATGCTGCATTGGAATTGCCTCCCAAGGGTCTCTGATAACAGGCTCTTGATGCACATCAAAAGACTGAACCTTGGGTCTTCACTTTCAAAGCATGACCACTGCCACTGAGCACCTCTGCATCCACATAGCCGTGAGATGAGACCCTTGGGAGGCAATTCCAATGCAGCATGCAGGCAAGACCTGACAGTGCAGCCTCCCTCTTAGGACATGGTCTCCCAGTTCAACTGAAACACTCGCCAGTTTCCAAAGTCTGTAGGGGAAAGACAGTGAAGCACTTTGCAGACTAAGGGTTGTATCCAGCTAAGCTCTCTGCAGAGGAAACCCACTGGAATTAATAGACCTAAGTTAGTCATTTCCATTATCAGAATATGATGAACATGGGATAGAACCCTAAAAAAACAGAAATACATTCCTCACACTTAGGGCCAGTGGAGGACCTACATTTTTGGGGCCCTGAAGCTTGATCTCTTATGGGGACCCCTTTGCAACTAGCAACAATGTCTAGGTAACCAGTGTTGCCTTCTTCAATGGGGTTGTTCCATGATAGATCCCCACACCTTCACAACATCTGTGTTACTGACTCTCAAACTATGGGACTGTTGAACTATACACAGCCAAAAACAAATAAATAAATTTGAGTTGTGCAACTCAAATTGGGATTACAGTGGTGCCCCGCAAGACGAACACCTCGCAAGACGGAAAACCCGCTAGACGAAAGGGTTTTCCGTTTTGGAGGCGCTTCGCTAAACGAATTTCCCTATGGGCTTGCTTCACAAGACGAAATGTCTTGCGAGTTCCCGCGGTTTTTTTTTGCTCCCCCCCCTTTCCTAAGCCGCTAAGCTGTTTATCAGCTGTTCCACTGATAAGCCGCCTCTCAGCTGATCACTAAAAGCCGCTAGACCGCTAATAGCGCTAATCCGCTAAGCTGTCAATGGGCTTGCTTCGCAAGACGAAAAAACCGCTAGACGAAGAGAATCGCGGAACGGATTCTTTTCGTCTTGCGAGGCACCACTGTACTAGACCCCAAAATTTTAAGCAATGTGTACTAAATTCACTTCTGGGGCCCCTTTGGGAATAGGGGCCCTGAAGCTTAAGATTCATTAGTTTCACAGTAGATTCTGGCCCTACTTAGGGCCTGGGACTGAAGTGGTGGCTAGCTGCTTCTCCTTTGTGCTCTTCCTCTGATTTCTGTAGCACATCTAGCAGGGGGTGGAAAGGGAGTAACTTGGGAATTCCCTGCAGATGCCACTCCTGCCTTTTTCTACTGTGCCCTCCTGGCACAACTGGAGAAGCCAACTGGCCTCCAAGCACTCCCTCCCTCCCTTCTTCCACTTCCCAGACCACATGGTCAGTGTTGCTGCCCAGCATCTTCTGGGATCACTCTTTTTATTATTTACAAGCACTGGTTCATAAGGGTAACCGAGTCATTACAAAAAAAACAGCTTCAAGGGACTTGGACTTGCTTCCTTAGGACATTCCAATTAAGAAAGTAGCACCACGCCATATCAATAAAGTGCACAATCCAATGATTAAGTGCGCCGAAACCAGAGATGTCTGCATTAAGATCCCAGAGGGATCGCCTGCAGGCCCAGCGGTCTTCAATATGCTTTTTTAATCAGCAATCTGGAGAAAGGTCTTAAAATCCCTGCCAATAAAGCATGCCCAAGAAACAAAATGGCTAGAGTGGTAATTAATGGGAAGGACCGGGCGCTTCCAGCTCTCTGAATTGCTTGCTATGCTGGGCCTGTTCCAAGAAACATGTTGCTGCAGCCAGATGCAAGGTCATCCCTCTAGGAACAACGAATGCAGGGCATACCTAGGGAATGGGAGACTGCCTGGAAAGCAGAAGCTCTCCCTATTGAATACCCTGCAGTACATGGCATCTGCCCCTCATTTCCCTCTGACATTCCCTGCTTGTGAGAATTACCCTCCCACCAGTCTTTGCATGGGTTGGTTAGGATTACGAGAAGCTGCCTTATGCTGAGTCAGACCCAATGGCCCATCCTGGTCAGGACTGTCTTGATACTGCCCGGTAGCTGATCTCCAGAGTTTCAAGCAGGAGACATTCCCAGCCTTGCTTGGAGATGTCAGAGACTGACCATGCAAGTCGGATGCTCTGCCCCTGAGCTGCAGCCCTATCCCAAATAGTTGCACTAGTTAAAACTTAAGCCTGCTAACCAACATTTTCTTCAGACAACCTTCAATATCAAAAGCTTGCAAAATGGTGTTTTACCTCTCTGTTCCGTTACCCTGCTTGCATGCAGCACTAATGAAGATAATTAATTACTGGCTTGTGGACTGGTTGGGTTTTCTGCCGTGGAACAAGGCTAGATTCTCCTGTCAACCAGATTCTTTAGCCAAATAGAATTCTGTGCATTTGAGACAGTGATAATAGAAGGAAATGAGTGGAACCTGCAACGAAATGATGCAGCATGGACTGCTCTTCCATTAGTTAAGTCCTTCCCTATGCTGCTCCATTCTGTTCCCCCACTTAGTCAGCATTCTGTGGCCACTGAGTGTGCTTAGGTGCTATAAAGGGTTTGGGGTTTTTTCACTTCTCCAAATCTTAAGGTTCTCCCAACGTACTGATACAACCCTTTTGCATGTGGGAGGTGACTATTTGGCTACATAAGCCACAGAAATCACAGCCTGATATCAAAAACAGTATAATGGACAGCCTGATCCTATGCAGAAAATTGGACAGGATCTCAAAACTCATCTAGTCCAAGCACCTCCCAAGAAACACTCTTGGTACCCAGCCTCTGCTTAAAAACCTCTAACAAAGGAGAGTCCACTGCCTTCTTCCTAATCTTTTTTCTTGTCATTTGAACCCATTGCTCATCAAATATTTGAAGGTGACTATCACATTACCTCTTCTCCAGGCTAAAAATTAAACATTTATCACCTCTTCACCAGGCTAAACATACCAAACACCCTGGAAAAAAACTCATTGGCACTTACTGGAAATAAGTACTAGTGCATTATACTGTACAGGACTTACTCTCAGGTAGGTGAACACAGGACTGGCACATTACTTACTCCTGTGAGGATCCAGGCTATGGGTGGAATTCAACGTAGCGCTATGGAGATTGCTCTGTCTGTGCAAAGCGTTTCAGCTTTCCTGGTGGAATGACCTCTTCTCTCTCCCCCCTGCATGCAGACCTGGGGCTTCTCCTCAGTCCCCAGATCTGATTGGGGACATGTGGGGTGTGGAAAGGAGAAAGGGGGAAAGCCTCATTGTGCTAGTAGGACTTGTGCCAGCTCCTGTGATCACAACTATTAAGTTGACTCCAGCCCTAAGTCCTGATAGCCACAATCTTTACATAAGGCTATTCTTTTTTGGTAATGTTCTTCCATATGCACACTAGCATATCAGTGTGAAGGTTACATCTGGCCATTTTACCTGGTGTGCTAATTCTGTACATGCAGGGAGGTTTGTTTGTTTGTTTTTTAAATATGGGGGAGCATTCAAAAATATGGCCCCACAGGCCCACTCACAATCAAAAATAGTCCCACTTCATTCTAAGTTCATTCATATAGTCAATCAGGAATTATTAAAATATTGACATCCTGGCCTTCTAGTGTAAATATATCGGTCAGTGCGGTTTACAACATCTCACAGCACAATTTCATAAAGCAATATGAAATAATTTATTGAAAAAGACACAGGGTCAACATATATGTGCTTCATAAAAGCCTGCCAAAATTAAAATATATTCAGTAACTGATGAAAAACAGTAGGGGAGGTGGCCAAGAACTCTTCATAGCTCAGTCAGTAGAGCATGAGACTCTTAATCTCGGGGTTGTGGGTTTGAGCCCCACATTGGGCAAAAGATTCCTGCATTGCAAGGAGTTGGACCAGATGACCCTCATGGTCCCTTCCAACTCTACAATTCTATGATTCTATGATATGGGTGCAACCACAAAGAAGCTTATTCCTTATTCCGCTCAGTTGTGCCTCCACCTTAGGCAGGAGACACAGAGAATGACCTCCCCTTTCTGATTATGGGGGACAGACAGGAATGAGATGGGAGGTGATGCCTAAGGTATCCTAGACCATTTCAGGGTTTAAAAGGTAATCATTAGCACAAAATAGTTGGTAATGGGCAAAATACCCTTAGAATAGTGTAATAAATGTTGCAAAGTTGGACTCAGACCTTCCCTATTTTATTCCTTCCCACACAGCCATCTTTTCCACGGAGATCTGTGCACATCATTACATGTGTGCAGCAATGGCAGTAGCTCCTATTCTTCCTCTCTATACCTGTAGCCTTCTTCTGCCACCTTGGGGCCTCACGCCAAAAGGCCCTGCCTCTTTTCTTCAGGGCGGCTGTGGCTACAATAGCACATCTTAGCTGCAAAGGGAGAGAGAATTTCACCTGCCTCAAATATTTTCTCTCTCTTGGATTGCCAGTAGTACATGTGAAAAGGATCTAGGTGTCTCAGTAGACTACAAACTTAACATGGGTTAACAGTGTGATGCAGCAGCAAAAAAAGCTGGTGCTCTTCTAGGCTGCATCAACAGAAGTATAGTGTCCTGGGCATCACAATTTAAGAAGGATACTGACAAGCTGGAACGTGTGCAGAAGAGGGCGACCAAGATGATCAAGGATCTGGAAACCATGCCTTATGAGGAACAGTTGAGGGACTTGAGTATGTTTAGCCAGGTAAAGAGGAAACTGAGAGGAGAGATGATAGCCATCTTCAAATATATCAAGGGCTGTCACATGGAAAATGGAGTAAGCTTGTTTTCTCCGGCTCCATAGGCTAGAACCCAAACCAATGACTACAAGTTACAAGAAAGGAGATTCTGATTAAACATCAGGAAGAACTTTCTGATGGTATGAGCTGTTGAACACTGGAACCGACTCCTACAATAAGTGGTGGACTCTCCTTCCTTGGAGGTTTTTAAGCAGAGGTTGGATGGCCATCTGTCATGTATGATCCAGTTGAGATTTCTTCATTGCAGTGGGTTGGACCAGATGACCCTCGGGGTCCCTTCCAACTCTACAATTCTATGATTCTATTAATTTCAGGTTTTTCTCCATGTCACCATGCAACCATTAGGCTGCCCCATTATTTGATAACATGGGGTGAGGAAACTGTAGGATATATACTTAGGGTCGGTGTGGGTTGAAGTCAAACAACATCTGGGGGGGCACAAGTTCCTCATCCCTGAACTGGATTATTACAGCTGGCTACTGTGAACCCATGATCCACAAGTCTTTAACAGTACTAGGAGAGGCAGACTGCTTGGGTACTCTCTATGTAGTTCTTCAATAAAGATAAGATTCCATATTTGTGCACTATTTTAGATACCCTCCTGCCGATTTTCTCTTCCCTTATTTTTATGGTGTTGCTGTATTTTATTATATATTTTAATTACTATTATTATATATAACTCTTTCACTTTTGATATTGTATAGAATTTTTACACTGTATAGATATTATCTATGAATATTTGTGTTCTATGTTATAAACTACACGGCAGTCTTCTGACAAAGGGTTTTACTCAGAGTAGACCCATTACAATTAATGAACATGACTGAATTTAGGTCCATTCATTTCAATAGCTCCACTCTGAGTAACTGTTGCATACCACCCACAGATTCAGTGCTCTCCTAGCACCACCAAAACGTTTGGTACTTCCAAACAACCTGTTTGTTGAGCACTCATCCAGGTTTGTTTGCAGGGAAGTTAAGTGACAGTGGCTATTTAATGAACATTCATTCATTCTTGCTTGCTTGTGAGGAGGTGTGATGACATTGCATCAAAGCAAGGCTTACCCCCACACTTCCAGTGCATTTTCCTGTCACTTTCCTTCTCACCAAAAAAGGCTGTGGAGTTGTTGCTGGGGTTCTTTACGTGGGTTTGTTTGTACAACACCTCCCAATCAGCTATAATGGCATATCCTGTATTTGCGGTATGAGATTGAATCCCACTCGAGACCTTCTGCATGCAAAGCAGATGCTCCAGCGCTGAGCCATGGCCCCTCCCTAATGAAGGTGGTTTGGGCATCCATTGTTCACTTAACATGTCAGCCCCAACCTTTAACCTCCAATAAACATCTCCCCATCCTTACAACTCCTATCCTCCTCCCCAGGCCTTTTCTATATGTTCTTTCTTCTATTGCTAAAAGGGGAAGGAAAGATCTGTAAATACTAAATAGAAGAAGAAGAAGAGTTTGGATTTGATATCCCGCCTTTCACTCCCCTTCAGGAGTCTCAAAGCGGCTAACATTCTCCTTTCCCTTCCTCCCCCACAACAAACACTCTGTGAGGTGAGTGGGGCTGAGAGACTTCAAAGAAGTGTGACTGGCCCAAGGTCACCCAGCAGCTGCATGTGGAGGAGCGGAGATGCGAACCCGGGTCCCCAGATTACGAGACTACCGCTCTTAACCACTATACCACACTGGTGTATATCCATGCATGCAGCTATGGGTGGGATTCAATCAAGTTACCATGTGCATGCAATGAAGCCTGCTCAAGCAATGGGACTTCCTTTCCCCCCGTCACTGTGAACCACTTTAATCTGGTCTGGAGGATTAGGGGAACCCGAAGAACAAGTTTAGGGGCAGGCAGGGGCATGAAATGGGGGGGGTGGTCCTTGCTGCACAAGTAGACCTCATTCCATGCATGCACACCCTACTTAGTGCTAGATTGAATCCACCCTATGCATGCACATGTCAAAATCCGCATAATCTATTTCAGATGCAGAACTGATTTTGTAGTTGCAAAAAAAGAGTGCTTTTTTTTAAGCATGCCATTCCACAGCCCCTAATATTTTTATTTAAAGACATAAGCTGAGATACACAGAAAATGAGGCAAAGAAAGACTGGGTGATACAGGCAGCAAAGTCTGAAGCAGGAAGATCTTTTGGAATACAACTCCCATTAACCACAAGGTAACAAATGCTATCTAAGGCTGATGGGAGTTGTAGTCTGAGGCAGGGGCCTCTTACCCATAGAGGCTAGTGGTGCAGGGCGCCAAGTTCTGGAGGGCGCCAGGGAAGAGGCGGAGGTTGGAAATGGCGCCTCCCAGCATCAGCTCACCACCCTCGCCCGCCTCCGCCATGCCACACCGAAGCAGTGCCACGCCCGGAGCCTCCATCTGCCATGGCCACCGTGGCATGAAGCATACAGCTGAGCCGGGAGGGACCACGTCCAGCCTCCGCCTCTTCCCCGCCAGAGGAGCCACCCTCCAGCCGCTGTCCACTTCCTCCAGCCCCGCCGTCCTCCTAAAAAAAGGTTGACAACTCAGGGAGCGGGGGGGAGCGGGCGGGCGGGCGGGCGGAGGGAGCTAAGCACCATGGCACCGAATATGCTTAAGACGGCCCTGGTCTGAGGACATCTGGTGGGCCTATACAGTACTGTAATATCTGCCCACAACAATATTCAAGGAAGGGTGGGTTCCTAAGTTTTCTGCTGTGAAGAGCCTGTCCAGACTGACATATAAACAACATGATGTGATGTGGACAATGCCATCACAATGTATATAATTTCCCCCATAAAAGTTTGGACCTCACTAGTGGACAGAAGTCTTACCCTCCTCTCACTTTCTCACTCTTGCTCTGTCCCTTATCAGAATCTCTCTCTTTTTCTCCCAAAAGCAAATTTGTGCCATTGCACCTGTGCACTTAAATCTCTTGCCTATTTTTCAGCAATGGCTTAATATTTCCTTCTTCCCATTTCCTCTCTTTTGACTACCCTTCCTGATCTCACCCAGGAATTCTGTTGCTACCTTGTATTTTTTGGGGGGTGGGAGGTGGAATGCATCAAATGAATTACAGTGGATGCCTGCAATTGTACACATTCACATTCACATTTTATTTTAACTGAACCTACAATTCTAGGAGGAAGAAACTCATATGTACAAGAGGACCGCCAACAATGAAGACCAGTGAGGGACAAAGTGAAATAAAAGTGACAGCTGACAAAAGTGTCAGTGAGAAGATGGTAGATGAAGTCCTGGAAGGAGAAGCACTCTGATATGCATCTCATTGTCCTGGCTAGAGGGAGTGGTATGACAGAAGAAGATCTGACTTGCCCATGCTGATTGGGGCCGTTTTGCTGATGAATCTGTAAGAGGCAAGGTAGGTCCTGAATGCAGAGCAGGCATTTATGAATATTCATCCATCTGGCTCTCATGCAGAGCCAGACACAAAAGCAGCAGACAAGAGAGCCATCCCCATGCCTTTTCCCTACCATGTTGCCCAATAAACTGCAGTGGTACACCCTACTTGTGCCCTGGCAGAAGGTTCCCCGGAAACACCAGCCTCAAGGTTGGGCTGGCATCTGCACACATCTCATCCAGAACCTAAGCAAGCCTTAAATTATTGGGGGCAGGGAGAGGAAAGGAGGACCACAAATGCATCTCACTATTCTGAGGTCCTTCTGCTTTAGCCACATTATGGTCCCTCTATTACATCCGAAGGAGAGAAGCTAAGAAGATCGTCCTCCTCTGTTCCCTGAAATACAGTACAGATCGCTGCATTGGGGTGTCTATATCTATGGGCAGCAGCTCTTGTGTTAAAAGAAATTTCCTAGGGCAACACTGAGCCAAAGGCTTGGGCTTCATCGTTCTACATGCAGGAGCAGGCAGAAATAAATTAACATTTATTTATTTTATTGGACCAACCCGTTAAAAAAGATAAGACTTCCTAGCTCACAATCTTCATTAGGCCATGCTACATCATAATGTTCATCTAAGGTACATTTGTTTTGCATTCTGGGAAACTAGAAAGCTTGCACCTTGTGCCTGCTTTTTCACATGAGACCAAGAAGGCCAGGAACTTGAGAAGGAACGAAAACAGAATTAAGGAATAACCACGCAGTGTTGGGTCTCGTAGAGTTCCAATCAGCAGCCAGTCCATCAGGCTACAGGAGAGGGAGAGATGGGACTACAGGGCTTCTGCATTGGCTCTAAGAGACCAGCTTCAACAGGTCACTCCCTTAACTGTCATCTTATCAGCAGATGTTCCATCAGGCTATAAGAGAGGAAGCAATGTTTCCTCCATTGGCTTCTCTTCTCCAAATATTTCCATCCCAGCTAGTCACTACAAAAACTCTGAAACTTAGATCTAGTACCTGAGGTGGTTTCCCCCCCTTTTCCCTAAGCATTCCTTTTCCTTTTGTGTCATGTCTTCTAAAATTGTGAGCTTGCAGGCAGGTACTGTTTTGTCACTATAAACCACTCCGGGGCGCTTTTTGGCTGAAAAGCTGGATAAAACTAATTATTATCATCATCATCCTATGGGTATTCCTAGTTGTTTCATAGACCCCATATGCCACTATGGGCATGCCATTCAGTCTGTATGCCTTGGTTAGAGGAGGATTACAGTTCAGGTCTACCTGCTAGCAGTGCTTTAAATACAGTAAACGTGAGATTCTTGGATCACCCAAGGACTGTGCACATATCTGAAAAACAAACAGAACCCCACAGGTATGCCTAAGAAGGTGATACCTTTTGCACATTGAGGGACTTATGACATCAGAACCCCAGGGGATGGTGGTGCTCAGGAAGGAGGATGCAGAGCATTGCTTTGCAGATACTGCCCCACAGCATCAGACTCCAGTTTTCTAGGTTGCCGTCACCCTGTAAATTGTGTCCCTTCACCATTGAGGGGAAGAGGGAGAAATCAAACTGGGGAAGGGATGCCAATTTGCCAGCTTTGAAGGCCTGGCCAGAATGATACAAAAACCCAAGCAACGGGAACCATCTCTCCTCCTTCCCTCCCTCCCTCTAGCAGATTTGTTTCCTCCTGCGAAAGGCGGGCACAGCTAGCAGGGCAGCTCTGCAGCTGTGCCTGCAGCAGCCTTACCGACATAGAGCACGCCTTCCTTGGTCTTCTCTGCTGCCACCGCTACCCCTTCCTTAGTCTTCTCCGCTGCAGCAACGACCCCTTCCTTTGCCTTGGACAAGCCCTTCATAAACGCATCCATCCCGGCACTGAGCTCTGTGTGGAGGAGACAAGAGACCAGGCAAGATGGCTTCAGCACAGGGCTCTGCTGCTTCCAAGGAAGGGGAATGGTTACATGGACTGCTGGGGAGAAGGAGCTGGAGGGATATGGGCTTTGGAGAGAGATGGAGGAAATCGGGTATGGCTCCAAGGAGGGACCTCCCTAGGCTGGAGCCACAGCGTTCCCAACAGCAAAGCATGAGGGCTGCCCCCTAACTCAACAGCCTCAGGCTGTATCTTACTGCAGCCACATCTTAGCTTGCTGTTGAAACAGGCAGGAGATTTCCACTGCCCAGAGGGCTCTCCCAAGGTGGAAGGCTGGGGGAGCAGGTGCAGAGCCCAGCTCGGTGCCATCGCAAAAGCAACCTTCTGCCCCAGATTCAACAAGTCTGCTGACAGCTGTTAGTGCTGCAAAGGCCGCCGTCACCCTCCATCCTCCTCCTCGGCTGCTGCCATGACCATCCCCATCCTCCCGGCCTACCTCTCCTGTTCTAATGGCTGCAGCTGCTCCCTTCCTGGGCATTTTAACGCGGGGGTGGAAAGCGCCGCTCCTCTTCAGCCCCGTTCCTCAAAAGCATCCGCTCCCGCATCCCCCGAGAGACAGGAAGAGGGAAGAGAGGCTGGGATTTAGCCAGGATTAAAGCCGTCAAAACAGGGATGACTCCGTGTCCTTGAAACCGGGGAGGGGAAAGGGAGGGGGAGGACAGGAGACGCTGCTGCGCTCTCCTTTTCTGCCAATTATTTGGGGTGGGGATTTTCTGGGGTGTGGTGTTCCTATCCAGGAATATAAGCCATCTCTTTTCTCCATCAGTATTCCAATTCCCGTGGGGGGGGGGGACCACGCTTGCGGAGATGGTGTGTGGGTAGATATCCCACCCCCCTCCCGAAAAGAGAGATAGCGGTACCGTCGCCCTGCGCACTGATGGAGGGGGGAATTCACCTCCAGGCCAAACCTTATGCCACCGCCCGCCGCCCCCAATCCGATCTCCAGAGGATGCCTCCGATCCCGCGCTCTCCAAAGGGGCGAGGGAGAGGAGCGCGCCCAGGCGCTGCTCACCTGCGATCGGCGATAGCGCTGGACTCGGGTGCGTCTCCGCTCAGGGGGTTCAGATCATTCCGGGCCAGAGCGAGCGAGCCGGCTGGGCAGGGTCAGTGGAGCAGGCGGCGAGGTGCAGCGGGGCAGTCAGGGCAGCTCTGCCATGGAGCAGCTCGGCGGGGAGGAAGAGGAGGAGGAGGAGGAGGTGGAGAAGAGGAGAGCCGAGGAGACGCCGGCGCCTTCGCCCTGCTGCTGCTGCTGCTGCTGCTGCTGGTGCTGCCTCTGCCGCTGAATATTGCAATGAGCCGCCGCGCGCCCTATACCCGCTCGGCGAGGGGGGATTTCATCATAGCGCGCAACTCGCGCTCCCCGCCCCTCGGCCCTGCCCGGATGCAGCGGCGGGAGCCCTGGCGCGGAGAGGCCGCCGGCCCGCTGACCTGGGGCGGGGCATCCGATAAGAAGGCGCCAAAGGAGCCTTCCTGCCCCGACGCATAGGAGGAGCTGTGGAGCCTGCCGCGTGGCTGATGGCGGCGGTGATTTGGGGAGGTGGGGAGCAGAGAGGAGTCGAGGGCTGGCACGTACAGAGAGAGAGCGAGAGAGAGGCACGTAGTCAGTGGCTCACAGCTAAGAAGGCGGAAGGATGCAGAATCGAAGACCACGGATGATGCCACTTTTCTGGGTTGCCACACAAGATGCGATGTGTCCTTGCTTAGATCGTGGCTTTTGGAAGGGATTTGATACATGGAGGAAGGACAGCAGTAGGCACTAGTTCACAGGGAGCGTGATGGGGAAAACGGTAGTGGGAGGGCTGTCCCCCCCCCCCCGCAGTGTTTGGACAAAACATATTAGTTATGTATCTATTTATTTATTCCTTAAAGACTAAAATACTCGCCCAATCAAGTGAAAGAACAAAGCAAGATTGAAGACTCAGGAACAATGTAGTACATAGGACAGACTGAGAAGAGAAAGTGATAAGGCACTACCTGTTACCACCTGTAATTCCCAGCTAAAGCCACTGCAAGTTATCATCAATGAATTACAGCCTATCCTGGATAAGGACACTTTCTTCTCTCAGATGACAACATCAGGGGTTCATTCACCTGCTCATCTAATGTGACTTATGCCATCACCTACCAATAACTCTACCTAGGACAAACAGGTCTATGCAAATAAATAAAGAGGCACAACTCTGACATCAGGAAGGACACTACCCTGATTTCAGTCTCTTTAGACACTTGGTACTAACCTAAGTAGTCATCCTTGAATAAAAAACTTCAAAGGGAGGTCGCTGAATAACAGTTTACCAAGAAGTTAAATTCTATTTAACCTCTAGCCTGAATTGAACTATAATCCCGCTACAGGTGTTTTAATCCCACTACAAGTGTTCATTAGTTTACCAGTCCCAGGATCTTTGTGTTACCATCAAGACTGATATATGAACGGTCATTGTAAATAATTTTATGTGCATGCAAGCTTTAACATGCTTATCGTTATGTGTATGTATGTGTGTGTATAGGCTCCCTTCCCACTCTGTGATGCTACTCTATATAATGTATATATGCATTTAATTTCTCTAAGGCATTATTGCTTATATCCTGCTCACTTGTCTTTCTGCTAAGCTAAAAAAGCCCCAAACATTGCAACCCTTCATCAAAGGGAAGTTGCTCCAGCCCTTTGATGATTTTGGTTGTCCTTTTCTGCAACTTTCCCAGCTCTACAGTACCCTTTTTGTGGTGTGGTTGTATCAGAGCTATACACAGAATTCCAAGGTTACTGCACAGATCTAAGTTGTACTATAGATTTGCCAAATACCTCTCCCCCCCCCCCCCCGTCCACCCACACACCAAAAAACCCTGAGGACAACACTAATGGAACCTAGAATGGCACACCTGGAAAATTATCTCCTCTTACAAGCTAAGATTTTTAAGGCCTGATTAGTAAGAAGGAGCCAAGCCAAGTGCACCTGGTTGCAATCTTCAGCAACAGCTGTCCCTTACATTACACAGGCTTTGGAACCACCTATTTCAAAGCATTCTTGGTTACCTATTGGAGGTTGAGCTTTTCATGATACCTTAGTTCCATTGAGACAATCTCTCTGATGGCCCTATATTGTTTGCCTTTTAATTTTGACATGAACACAGTGATCTTGTACAGGGATGGGAAACCTGTGGCCAGCAGTTGTGGTGCTCTAACTCCTGTCCAACATGGCCAATGAACAAGAATGATGAAGATATAGTCTAGCAACATTTGGAGGACAAAAGGCTCACCACCTCTGAGCTAGTGTCTTGAACCCAGTGACTTTTAAGTGACCCCATTGGCCTAAATCAAGGATGGGAAAGTTGTGGTCCTCCAGGTGTTGCTGGACTAAAACTCCTGCTATCGCTATCCCCAACCTTTGGTCATGCTGACTTGGGATGATGGGAACTGGCCTCCAGCAACATCCAGAGGGCCATGGGTCCCTGTTGTGTTCCAGCTGAAAAAGAGAGAAGGGTTACAGTTTCTACAATGGCAGCATTTGAAGGAATGACAAAAGAAAGACCTGGCTTTTTAACAAAACCATTTTCTAGGTTAAAGGCGGTGCTCAAAGGTGCTTTCTATATAAAAAGGAAGCCTGGAGGGGTGGGCTCAGTTATTTTCTTGGAAGGTGGTGGCAGTAGCACTAATGATGGTAAGTAGTAGTTTTCTTTCTGCTGAGGTCTTTTTCTTCTTTCTCCCTAGGGTATAACCCTGCAACTGTGAGGCTGTTGTGTTCCTGAAATATAGTTCTACCTCCAAAGCTCCTTGTTTAGTTTTCAGGGACCTTATTGGTCTTGAAGGGTAGGAAAAGCTAGGCTGGATGTAGTCAAGTGTTTGTTCTGTATGTTGAACATCTTGTCTGATGCAAATTCTGCAGTTCTGTACATGCTTACGTCAGCAAGTTATATTGAATTCAATGAGCCTGACTTCTCTGAGCAAGTGTGCACAGTACTGAGCTTTATGCTGGGATGTGTTCCAGAGTGTCTATTCCCAGTAGAGTGACCACTTTACTTTGTTATTGTGGTGAGCCCCTGCTATAAAACTTGTAGGAGGCCCAGCCATGGCTTGCAGGGCTGCTTCTTCCACGGCTCCTGTACCTTTAACAGTAGTCTGAGATACTCTTACCACAATGCATTGCATTTTGGGAGGAAAGGGAGTGTCTCCTACAGAATTTCTGCTTGTCATGCAGCTATTAAAGGTACATAGTCCCTGCCAGAAAAAAAGGTGGGGAGTTGTCAATCCTTGGTCTGCCATGTATTGATCTTGGTGACTTTAGTCCCTGGAGAGCCTAAATGTGTCTGCTTATGTATGCAATTTTCACACGGTTGCTCGAGGGCACTGCAAGTATGGCCAAGACTGGCCTGGCTTTAATGCACTTGGCTGTGAAAAAGCTAGGCAATAATTTGCCTAGTTCTCTTAAGGACCCAAAAGCTTCTTTTGGTTGCTCTACTTGGCTTGGCAAGGTCTTCCTCCTTCAAGTTCTTCTTCTAAATGTAATGCTGTATAGCATTCTTTGTTTGCCCTGAGAGAGGGCTGTGCAAAACCAATGTGGACAGGAAGCTTTGGAGCTGGCAGGGGTGCCCATTTCACCATCACTGCCATCTAGAGTGCGGTAAAGGGCAGAAAATAACATCAGCAGCACTTGATCTCTCTGATCCTGTTTATCAGGCAGCAAACAAGTGCCCTTTTGAATGCTCTGTCCTGTACCCTAGAGCAGGCTGGAGGAGGAGGAGGCAGCTGGTGGACTGTCCTTTTGTGTGTAGGGTTTTGATCCCTTTGCCCCAGGTACTGTCAACTATTTACTGGGCCCTAGGGAAGCTGGCTATGTTCCTCCTTGAAGCCAGAATAAAGCTGGGAGCAGCTCCTCTTTCTCCTGTGAAGCGTTTTTTCCTGAAAGCTGTGTAAGAATATACTCATTTTCTGAATTCTTGGCAGAACACAGACAATATATGTAACATGAATTTCCTCTATAGAAGCGTGTTTCAGATGAAAAAAATAATAATTTCCCAGATTTTATTGCTGTCCTGAGAGAGATCAAGAGCTCAAACAAAACACATAGCTGCCCCAACTTATCTGGCTTTGCTGTTTGTCCAGCCAGTTGTAGCCTGTACAGGGGACCTCATGCCTGGGGGTGAATGTATACAAGGAGCTTGTAGTGCCTGTTGTAATGAATTGTCCACTTTTCCAAACTTCAGGCAAGTCCTCAGGAGGAGCAGTGGATGCACAAGGCCAAGAGAGAAGAGGGGGCTGTGGAATGCTTCAGCAAGCACCCCCTGCAGAACAGGTAAGTACATCGTGCCAATGGCCCATCTGGTCCAGCATCTTACGGTGGTCAACCAGATGCCTGTAGGAAGCCTGCAAGCTGGGCACGAGCACCACAGCACTCGACCTACCTG
This sequence comes from Podarcis erhardii, assembly GCF_964252035.2. NCBI lineage: Eukaryota > Metazoa > Chordata > Lepidosauria > Squamata > Lacertidae > Podarcis > Podarcis erhardii. The sequence goes on from NC_138498.1 coordinate 69,354,237, forward strand.
CGATTCCCAGCAATTGGTAATCAGAGGCATAATGCTAGCAGAACGCCAAAATGCCTGGATTTCCCAGTGTGGCCGGATCTCCCCTCCAGTGCAATAATGTTAATGCTCACTTTCCCCCTGCTTGTTGATGGCTTCTAACCAAAAGGATCCTGGCAAGGTGCATCCAAATGTGGTCAAGGGAGCTGTGCTATGATACAGCAGATACTCATTGCCAAGAAACCCTTGCTATTTTTGGTTTCAAGGAACATTTCCGATGCTACTGTGTGCTTCCATAAATCACTGTTAAACATGAAAAATCATTTACTTTCACCCTGTTCTTGCTTCCTCCTTTTCAAAGGAGGGAGGAGTTGGGAATGCTCTTAAAGAGTCCTCCTGGATCAGATGAAAGGCCTGTCTAGCTTAGAATCTTGTTTCCCACACTAGTTAACTGCCTATAGAGAAGCCCATAAGTTGAGCATGGAGGCAACAGCATCCTCCTTCTGTTGTTGCCTAGCAGATGATTTTCAGGGGGCACATACTGCTTCTGATACTGGAGGTAATGCGTAGCCATCATGAGTAGTCACCATCAATCACCTTATCATCCATGGATCTGCCTAATCCCCTTTTAAAGCTGTCCAAGTTGGTAGCCATCACCTTTTATGGCAGCAAATCCTATGTCTTGTGTAAAGGAGTTATTCTTCTGTCCTGAATTTCCTACCATTCATCTCTTGAAACCACTCCTATTTTATATTCCCTTGCCCCTTCACTGGAAGAAGGAGAGAGAACCTGCATCTGTGTCTCTGGAGAAGTTTAAGAAAATATTTGTTTTACTAATTTATACAAATATTTATATACTGCTGTTCATACAAAAAAAAAAAAAAAATCAGAGTGGTTTACAAAACCACATGTTTTGTCAGCACAACCCACATCCCACCTTAAGGTTGCCTTATTACAGTGGGTCTAATCAAATGTGAAATGAGAAGAGTGTGACACAACACCTTCCAGTCCAAACAGGCAGCATTCACACATGTGGCAAGATGTGCTAGGTGTTTTGTGTGTACACAGAGCCTCATGCAGGGGAGTGTTGATGTTCGTAGCTAGTGGCTTAATTTTGCCTTCCATTCATCTCCGTAGGTGGGCCCTTTGGTTCTTCAAAAATGACAAGAGTAAAACCTGGCAGGATAACTTGCGGCTTATCACCAAATTTGACACCGTGGAAGACTTCTGGGCGTGAGTGCATTCCAGTCCTTCCTCTGACAGCTAGAATCCTTGGAACAGCCTTGCCAGAAGAAGGAAGGCCATTGTGGGATTGAACCTACAGTGGGGAATATTGTGGCCCTCTGGATGTTGCTGGACTCCTCACATGCATCAGACCCAGCTGGCATGGTCAGGGATGATGGGAGCTGGGTTCTCCAATCCATTCACTTTTGAAAACCATGTACTTGTATCTGCAGGCTAAACAAATTCTAAAAGTTAAAGGTGGTTGAGAGAGATGTGTGCTACAGGGAGCTCCGAATGAAGTTTCCTGTGTTTCCTGTGTTATTTGCCTGGATTTAGTGGAAACTCCTCTCAAGGCAGTTTCCAGGGTGGGCCACCTGCTTAGGGACTGTTCACGCAAGATACCTTGCATCAACATCAGGAGCAGTAGGTTCCTTACACAAGTCGACCCATTCTGTTCTCCTGACATGTCTGTTTTCTCTCCTTGAGACTGCAGGCTGTATAGCAACATCCAACTGGCCAGCAAGTTGACATCAGGCTGCGACTATTCCCTTTTCAAGGTAAGTCCTGCTGGGTATTCCTGGTCTGTTAATGCTGCGTGCCTCCTATAGGGAGGGAAACAGGCTCTCAAGTGGTAGTCTTGGGGTCTCTTGTTGTATGGGCTTTCCCACGCACCATAGGGCTACACGTAGCTTGCTGTGGATCTAAGTGCATTGTGGTGGACTAAGAAAGCCTTGCAACTTCATGTAGGGGTGTGTGTGTGTGTATGTAAGAGCTGTATATACTGAGATCCTGCATTTCCTCCAGGATGGCATTGAACCGATGTGGGAAGATAACAGGAATAAGCGTGGTGGGCGTTGGCTTATCACATTGTCCAAGCAGCAGCGGCATGCAGAGCTTGACCATTTCTGGCTGGAGACTGTAAGTAGGCAGAACGCTGTGTGGGTGCTTCTCCTTTATGAAATGTGGCATTTGCCCTGCTTTCTGGCCATATTTTCTGGGCTGGGCATCAGTGGTGGAGCTTCATGCTCCAGCACCAGGGGCAGAGAGCAGGTGGGGGCGGGGCTGGCACTTGTCCTGGAGGCGTGGTGCACGTTCTGGGGGCAGGGCACGCCACCTGTGGGGGCGGGGTGCCCAGCGCGGGTGGCAGCAATGATGGCACCCTGGGGATCATGCTGCTGGGGGCAGTGCACTCCCCCCACACTCCTCTTCCTCCGCCAGTGCTGGGCATACAGCACTTCCCATTCTCTCTTGGGCAGGTGGAAGCTGCTCCCCAAAGTGACCCTCCTTTGTTAGTTCCCCTTCTCAGCGAAGGTCTTTGCCCGCCTGCTGCTCTCCAGGTGTTTTGGACTACCAACTCCCATCACCTGTTCTGCTGGCTGGGGCTGATGGGATTGGTAGCAGTGTTAGAAACTGAGATATGAAATCTAGGAGCTAAATGGCACCTTAAACCTAGGTTATGGGCACAACAACTGAATATCTAGGCACTTTTTTTGTTTAATAACAAGAATACAAAGCTGAAAATGATGAACTGCAGCTAAAATATTATGCCATTTTTCACATGGTCTATCCCTTCCCCTGCCCACCCCTCTAATATTCTTAAGAGGGTCTCTTCTCCAATCTGCAGAGAGTAGATGGAAGTGGGCAGGCAGAAAAAGGTCTTCCTTTTCTTCCATTCTTCAGTTTTAATCTGAAATCTTAGGCACAGTACTACGGCCAGAGGTCAGAAACTGCTTGCGCTAATGAAATTCCCTGTCGCAAAATGTGCCTAGAACAATGGGAGTTTTAAACACTGATTGTTAGTCCAAAGCATATGGAGAATGTCAGGTTGGTGAAGGCTGGCTTACTGTGTTCAGGCAACTTGCACCACATGGCAGCAATGAGATGAAGGGGAAGAGGAAAGGATGCTTGGCGTTTATCTGCTCAGATGGACTTTCCTATCTACACACACACACACACTCATCCCCAATCCCTCTGATGCCTGCTGGATTTCTGAGCTGAGCCAGCTATTCTGATCTTCCCCGAATAGTGTAGCTCTTTTGTTTGGGCAGGAAAACAGCTTAAAGACCCTTATGAGGCAAGAAATATTCCCCACTGTATTTAACCATGGTACATCAAGCAGTAGCTTGCATCTGGTACCCTGTTCGCTTCATGGGTTTTCCTTTTCTGTGTAGCTGCTGTGCCTGATTGGAGAGATGTTTGATGACTACAGCGAAGATGTCTGTGGGGCCGTCATCAACATCCGTGCTAAGGGGGACAAGATCGCAATCTGGACCCAGGAGGCAGAGAACCGGGATGGCGTAACACATATCGGGTAGCTGACAGACAGTTCCCTTTGTTGAGATGTGTGTGTGAAATGCTGAGCAACACACAGGAGGGCTAATGCCAGCCACCTTATGTAAGGCAGAGCATGTTTGTATAATTAAACACCAACAGGATTACTAAGGTGCTTGTGCGTGTGTGTTTGAAGAGTTTGAAGCCTTTATGCATGAGGAATGCCAGCTATACCATACAATGAGTTTGTAGGTGTCTATAGCAGCCAATAGGGACGCGGGTGGTGCTGTGGGTAAAACCTCAGTGCCTAGGACTTGCCGATCGTATGGTCGGCGGTTCAAATCCCTGCGGTGGGGTGAGCTCCCGTCTTTTGGTCCCAGCTCCTGCCCACCTAGCAGTTCGAAAGCACCCCTAAGTGCAAGTAGATAAATAGGTCCCGCTTTATAGCGGGAAGGTAAACGGTGTTTCCGTGTGCTGCGCTGGTGCTGGCTCACCAGAGCAGCTTCGTCACGCTGGCCACGTGACCCGGAAGTGTCTCCGGACAGCGCTGGCCCCCGGCCTCTTAAGTGAGATGGGTGCACAACCCTAGAGTTGGACACGACTGGCCCGTACTGGCAGGGGTACCTTTACCTTTACCTTTTATAGCAGCCTAGGGAAAGGACTCTTTGGTGGAAATGGATGATATGTGCGTACACACTACAGAAGAGAGATGAGCTAAGATAGCCAGCTGTCTTGAGTACAACTTAATTATTATTTTTTTCTCTTTCAGGCGTGTTTACAAGGAACGCCTGGGCCTGTCTTCCAAAGTTGTGATTGGTTATCAGGCTCATGCAGACACTGCCACCAAGAGTGGCTCCCTCATGAAGAACAAGTTTGTGGTGTGAAGCCACTATGATAGACCCTCGAAGTTGGCAGGATCTCTGGGGAAGCAGGATGGATGAGTATAGCATGGCATAATACTCCCATGGCTTTTGTTGGCTCTCAACATTATTAAAGAATTGAGGCTAAACAGGTTGTATTCTTTTGGTCCTGAGTTGGAACTTTGGAGGAAACCACCCACTCTTGAGAGTCAACATCCATCTTCTAAGTTTTGTTTCCCTTCCTCTGCGCTGAGAGGATTTGCCTGGAACTGAACTTCGTTACTAAGTGTGCCATTTGCACACAAGTCTGCTGTTCTTACATGCACCCCTGACACATGGTTGGAATCTTTTTTGACACTGAGATAGAGGCATGTCTGCAAACCTGAAGATTTTTAGAGCCAAAAAATACCAATCACGAATTCTCTCCCCCCACCCCCAGTAGTTGGAGCCTTCCTAACCTTTCAGGTTTCTGAATAAAACAAATGGATTGCTTGGATCACCCTGGTTTTGATGGAAGGAAGGCTGACTTCTGCTGCTCCCATAAGGAGAAATGTAGAAAGAGTGGCCTACCCATGCTCAGTTATTTCATATGAGCAACTATGTATTTGCTAAATGCAGGAAGACTTGGGGTCGGTTCTAGTATAAATACTTGTATTGTGGTAGTTTTTAGATGGGCATAGCCAGGATTTTTGTGGGGGTGGGGGCAGGACTGACGTGATTGGTCATTTAGTTAAGTATTTCTATTGTTTTACTGCCCCCTGCCCCCCCGCTATGCCCAGGGTCTGCAGTAGAGGCTGGTCTGTTAAGGCAGATGCAGCACTGACCCTCCAGCCTCAGTGTGCCCTTAGCAAGTCACTTTCCTGCTTGCTTCCTTACAAACCAGTCTAGGGGGTAGCAGTGCATGCCAATTCCTTCCTCCTTAGACTCAGTGCTGTCCTTTATTAAACTCAGCAGGAAGGAGATAGGGGCAAAATCAGCTGACTGTCTGTCACTGACTCTGGTTCCACCTGCTGTTGCTTTCCCCTCCTGACCCAATGGGCAACAGCCACCACTGATCTTGATGGAGTCTAAACTGCTGCTGCCAGACTTCAGCCACCAGTCCTTTAGACCTCCCTGCAGCCTGGTGCTAATGGGCTGGCCTCTGCTGCAAGCAGGAGCTGCTGAATTAAAAGGATTGCAGGGCCTGCTTCCTGTTCTGAAGCAGCTTGTATGACTCTTAAGGAGGTAGCAGAGCTGACTTGAAAGTCAATGAGGTTGCTTCCTGGGATTAGCCTCTGTAATAGATGATATCAGGCTTGCTCTTGCAACTCAGAGCTGTGGCTACCACAGCACTATCCCATTCATGGCAACTGACAAAGTGAGCAGCAGGATGTCTGGTCATAACAACTACGGTAGCTCTGGATGGTTCTCTTCAGTGAAAATACGAAGAGCCCAAGTACTTCAACAAAACTATGATGCCTTTGTGTGTTTGATGAGGGGCACTGGGTAACTGTGATATAGGAGGCCCCTTGATGGGTGTTGTTACTGAGCAATGAGTGTCAATGCAAGAGCAGCTTTATCTTCTGCAGAGGCAGCCTTTGTTAATCCTCTGAATATAGAGGTGTGTGAGTAAGGACAGTGGAGGCTGGTGCATTTGGGTGAATGGGTCAATGTCCCACCAACCTTTGTCTAACTCCTTTTCCTTATTCTTATTTGCAGTCAGTGCATAGAGGGCCACTCTGTGTGTTACAAAGCTATTATTGCTCAATAGGCATCATAGCAAGTTATAAAATATACTTTAACTGAGTGCTTTTGCCTTAATTGTTGGCCACCCAAATTCTGTACGAATGATCAATTAAAAAACACCACCACCCATGATCCATAGGCAGCAGGAGTTTGTTGGGTTTATTAGGTTGGATCTAGGCAGGCATGCTTTGAGTGGATCTACTGAAACCAGTGGAAGTTGAGTTGGTAATTATTTGTGTCCTGTTGACTTCAATGGGTTTACTCAGAGAATGAGGTTGTTGTCAACCTTAAGCCTGTATCCAACCCATAAAAAAATACAAGAAGTTGCTTAAAAGGTTCAGTGATGGCTCCAGGTGCATTCTTCCTCATAAAAAGGAATGTCTCTAAGATGCATCTACAAACAAATCATGTTTTTTGCTTCAAAATTACTGCTTTGCTCATGCACAAATTTAATTGAGTAAAACCTACACAACCAATCAACTAATGCTTCTCTAAGTTGGCCCATGCTAAGGTTGACAACAACTGAATGTTAGCACAGTACATAAAGAAATTGGGAGAGGCAGCAAAAGCATGTATTATGGGCAACTTCAGTTACCAGCAGGCTTAAATGTCAATTCAGGTCATGACATGGATACAATTTCTAGATTCAAAAGGAGATTGTGCTTTGTCACAGTTAATTATAGAAGCAGCAAAAGGAGACGGAATTTGATTCAGCTAACAATGGATTCCTGCATGTCAACTCAGAAATGAGCCCCATTTGGTTCAATGGGTCTTACTCTCTCAGGTAAGTGTGATAGGATTTGCACATTGTGGCGGGCAAAACATGGTACACAAGATTTGTGCTAACACACACAAAGAGAGAGAAAAATAAAAGCTGTGCTGTGTTTCTGAAAACAGAGCACACTTATATTTAGTGTTGTGAGAGAATTTATCCAATAAGAGGATTATGTAATAAGAGATGAAATGATACAGTTAGTGTCACATTCTTTAGGCAGCAAAGCAACAGCATAATAGAGCCTGAACACTTAGGCTAATCAAATAGAAATCTGCCAACAGGCAAGCTAAGTAGAATTTGGAAGACCAAATTGGTGGTAATAAAGTAACAAAATAAAAACCCTTTCAGTTAAGGAGGAAGAAGCTGGCCAGAGCTGTTAGATGACAAACATGTAAAAGGGAGTGCTCAAAACAGAAAGATTGGAATAGCAGCCCCTGGTTTTTAGCTTCAGCTAGGGAACTGGGTCTGTATACAGTATTTGTATCTTATCCTTTTTCTGCTGACCCCTCTCCTTGTTCAAAGACAAGGGTGTAACTTGCTGGATTTTGAAACAGGACATTGTAATATGACTGTATGCTCTTTAAGGACAGCTGCGGAAAGAGCACAGAGAGTTCTTCAAATAACTAACCAAAAGAAGAAAATCAAAACCAAGGGAATCACTAAACAGGAGGGTGTTGGTTTTGAGGGCCAAGACAAAAACCCTAAATGAGGCGCTTCTGAACCGGAGGCCTTGAGCTTCTCAAGCAGCCTTGCAATTTGCCATGGGAGAATGTGTGAGTGAAAATGGTAGCAGCCTCCATACCAGAACGCTTTGTGTTTAGGACAGAGCCTGGTCTTGGAGATTCTGTATGTTTGGCTTTCTCATCTGTTCCCTAGTATATTTTTTTTAAAAAGTCAGCACATCTTTAACACTGCAGGCAATGGAACAGCTACGCACACATTCAGATCCTGTGCCTCAGTTGTGAGTTAAATGCAAGGTTCAACAATGTCTGTTAAAACATAAATGGAGGTAGCTTTGTTTCATGTCAAAGTGCCAGGTGTTATTCAATGACAGAAGGATCTGGGTGAGTCCAGTTGTGAAGTTCTGAGGCTGGGCTTCTACTCCCAGTCCTTTTTTAAGAGAAGCAAATGTAAATAAAAAATAAACTTAACCTAGGATGTGGATACAGAGAAGTACTTAAAACGACTACTGTCTCAGATAGTGTCTGGCCACATTGGTAAATGTGCAATGGATATGTGTCCCAGGGAAAAGCCTTTTGCCTCTGCTCCCCCATTACAAAATTATGCATTTTTGCATGCTTGAAAAATCCTATCACTGGAACAGAAGTGCTAACTAGACTAAGGGTGTTTGAATTTCATGCAACAAGTAGCTAACATTTATTAAGATTGATTGCATATTTTATCATCTAGACAGGAGAATGCTGAGTGATTCCAGCAGAACTTCAATAGCTTTCACTTTATCATCAACCTGAGCCTTGATCAGTCCATGCAAAAGGTTGACTTTTTGGACACTGCGGTGTAATTTCCTAGTGGACATATAAGCACCACCTTATATTGATCACGATACATACCTACATGCTTTCAGCTTTCACCCAGAGCAAAATCCACTATATACAGTCAAGGCCTATGATACAATTGTATCTGTTCAGATGCACAAGATTCTATTTTTTAAATCAGATGTCCCTCTAACTATGATCCCCACCCAATGAAGAGGTAAATCAGAACAACAAGGGCAGACATAGGAATAACTTAATATAAAACGCAGAAGAGAAAATGCCAGGACACCAGTTCTTATCTCTGACAGTTCTTAGCTGAAACCACTCAAATGTATAATTGATGATCGGCAGCCCATTCTAGAAAATGACACTCTCCTCTCAGAGGCCTGAGGTGGGAAGCCTGTACTTGCTTATATGCAGTGTTAGAAACTAAGATATGAAAGCTAGGAGCTAAATGGCACCTTAAACCTAGGTTATGGGTGCAACAACAGGATGTCTAGACGCACTTTTTAAAATAACAATAATACAAAGCTGAAAATGAATGAACTGTTGCTAAAATATGATGTTCATTTTTCACATGGTCTAGTCCTTCCCCTGCCTACCCCCTAGTAGTCTTAAGAAGGTCTCATCCATTCTTAAGAGAGTACTGGAAGTGAGGATGTAGGAAAGGGTCCTATTTCCTTCCATTCTGCAGTTTTAATCTGAAATCTTAGGCTCAGTACTGTGCCCAGAGCTCAGAAACTGCTCGTGCTAATGAAATTCCCTGTCACAAAATGCACCGAGAACAATGGGAATTTCGAACACTGTTTATATACAGTCCCCTGCAGAGGAGCCAAGTCCTAGGGGCTGTGGGGGCTTCAGCCCCCACAATAAAATATTTGAGGGGACCAGGCCCCCACAAAGTTGATGGACATTTACATTCAAATGGTGTGTGCGCACTGCATGATGTGATTGATTATGCAGGGCGGGGCTTACCTGAGCCTCCACAATATTTTATTCAAGTTGGCACCCCGGTCCCCTGATTTAAAAGAGCTACTTGCCAGCAACAACAGGCCATGTGACATATGAACACAGGGACCAACTCTTGTAGCAGACCCAGTTGCTAATTCTGTCCCCATGTGTTTACTCTGGCAACACCATTAGAGCAGATAATAATGTAATCGGGGGTTTATTTACCTGTTCCTGTTCTTATGTTACAATTGCCATTGCCAGCAATGTTCTTCTGCATTCTACAGAGGGCAAGCACGTCTGTCTCTGTGCAAAAGAACAGATGGGAAGAAATCTAACATCACAAATGTCAACATTTTAAAAATAAATAAATGGTGGACCAACATTTCAGCATTCCAGGACACTCTCTGTACGTGACTCTTAGAATGGTCATCCTGGAGCAAAGAAACTTCAAAAGGAGAATGAAACTTGAAGCTGCTGAAACGCAATACAGCAAGTTGTTCAGTGCTATCACTTGTGGACTGAACCGAGACAAAGGATTCTTAAGACAATTTTTGTGCTAATTGGCTTACCAATGCGACAATGCACGTGTTATCAACAACACAATTGTGACCAGAAAGTAAATAAGAAGAAAAAGGAAATAGGTTATGTAGAAAGGGGAGCTGCTGAAAAGGAATGTACCAACCACTGACAACACAGCGCTGCACTGCGCCTGCCACCTTGGTTTGGACAATTTTGAAGTTGATAGTACAGTAGATTTAATTTTTTATTTATTTATTTATTTTTGCATTTTCTGGTTGGTGAAAGAACTTTACTTAACCAAGCAAGCAGAATGCCACTTGGACGAGGAAGATGTCATATAAAGGTAAAGGTACCCCTGACCATTAGGTTCAGTCACGGACAACTCTGGGGTTGCGGCGCTCATCTTGCTCTATAGGCCGAGGGAGCTGGTGTTTGTCCACAGACAGTTTTTCCAGGTCATGTGGCCAGCATGGCAAACCAGAGCAGCGCACAGAAATGCCGTTTACCTTCCCGCCAGAGCAGTACCTATTTAACTACTTGCACTTGATGTGCTTTTGAACTGCTAGGTTGGCAGGAGCAGGGACCGAGCAACGGGAGCTCACCCCGTTGTGAGGATTCGAACCGCTGACCTTCCAATCGGCAAGCCACCCGTGTCCCACTTAGATGTCATGTAGATGTCATATAGATGACACTAAATCAGCTGACGTACACATAGATTCAAAGCTACATTAAAGGCTTTCATTTAAAGCCAGGGGTGGGCAAGCCTGTATTCTTACCTCATGTGCTGCAGCAGTGTCGAGCGTCCTTTTACAGTAAATGGCACATAGTATTTAAGGCCAGCCAAGTTATTTTACCTGAGGAGGGAAATCCAACAAGCGCCTCTCTCTCCTCCCTGGCACTAGAGGTGCAGCAACAATAAATTTAATAACCCATAATTTGCTGCCCTTCCTTCCATGACACCCCAAATCAGCTTGCGTGAGGGACTGCCGCCTCTCTATGCCCAAGGGCAGGGCCAGCCTTGTTACTGAGGTAATGTGTGTGAAAAGTGTGGAGCACTTATACCGCGCTACGTTAAGTATTTATTACTAAAAAACAACACCCCAGGTCACGCGAGTCTAGGTTCGTGTTCCCTCCAAGTCAGGGGTGTGTGTGTGTGTCTGCCTGCCTGTCTCTTTCTCTGTCTCTGTCTGCCAGTTCTGCATGCGCGCGCACAAGCAGCAGCCTACCCGCCGCTCCCGGAGCCTGGCTCTGCAAGCGGCAGCGGCCTCTCCTTTCCTCTAGGGGGCGGGCTAGACGGGGCGGAGCGGCGGCGGCGGCGGCGGCGGAGCTGCTGGGCCGCTGGCTGGCGGGCGGCATGGGGCTGTGAGCCGGCCGGGCAGCGCCCAGGCCCCGCGCCCGCCATGCCAGGCAAAGCCCAGCACTTCCAAGGTCCCCAGGTCAGCTGCTGCACCAAGTACCTGCTCTTCGCCTCCAATGTGCTCTTCTGGGTGGGTGAGCGAGCGGGCGCGCGCGGGGGACGCGGCCCGCCTCGAGGCGTCGGGGGCGCGGTGGGGCGCGCAGTGGGGAGGGGGCTTGCGCCGCCCGCTTCCCGCGGGGGTGCCGAACTAGGAGTGGGACGTGGGGTGGGGGGAGAGACGGACGGGTCTCCCCTTATTTTCGGCTGCAAGGTCCGGGCCTGGCTCGGGGGTCGCTGGCCTGCTGGGAAGCAGAGGGGCCTCTCCCTCTCCCCTCACCCTCCTTGCGGCGGAAATAATGGAGAGCCGTCTCTCATTTTAAGGGTGCTCCGGTGGAGAATCTGCAGGAAACTGAGCTTGGTACGGGGGTGGTGGTGGGGTGGGAAAGGTTCCTTCTTAGGAGCGCCCTTTCCCTGGGACGAAGACGCTTCCAGCTAGGGATGGTCATTATACCTGGTTTGGTACATGAATGTGCGAAGCTAGACTGTGATCCCTGTAATCCTCTGTCTCTGTATTGTCTGACCGGCAGCATTATACACTTCGGGCAGAGCAGCGGTTTCCCCCACCGCTTACTACCTGAGCTTTTTGTATGCAGAGTATGTGCTCTTCCCAGATTCTTCCTCCTGGTAATGCTCAGCTGTATTTATTGCCAATAGAGTGTCATTCCCTTGCCCCCCACGCAAAAAAAGTTACTCTCTGGCTCAGAAGGTTAGAAGAAATTCTGTGCATGTGTGAACAGTGTGCAGCAAACCAGGTGCCCAAAGTCAGTTGCTTTGAAGGCACGTGCGCCAATGTTCTTTAACTACTTACTGTTGGTGAAACTCCTGCTGAGGGCTTCTTGCATTGGTTGGTTGCCCCTCATCCAACTTAACCCCCCCTTCTTGTTCTCAGGTGTGTTTGTTGGGAAGGGTAGTTGCCTTTGCAAGCTGCCATCCAACAAAACTACATTTCCCAGGGAGCAACAGGATGATCTGAGTGCACCCAGTGCCATCAGGTCACACGTGCCGCCATTGTGAGCTTGACTAGGAAAGAACTTGCATGTAATGCCTTGGTTCTTTTCCATGAGCGGAAAAGCATCTTCCAGTCAAAGAAGAGCTCTTTATGTCACGATGGCCAACATGGATGGCTTTAAAACAGAAGCAGACAAGTTCAAAGAGAATAAGAACTGTCGATAGTAACTACTCGGAAACGCAGTTTGGGAAGAGTTTTGTTGTGCTCAGATGGGCTTCCCACAAGGATTTGCACTGCCACTGTAAGAACAGAATGCTGGACTTGATAGGCCATTGGTCTGGTCCAGCAGAGCTCCAAATCTGATGAGCTTTTCCTAAGCGTTCTCTGAGAAATCTTGTAAATACCATGGTCGTTTGAGACAAGGGGAACTTAGCCACCCCTGCTTTCAGCCTCCACTGTTCTTGCTTGCTTGCTTCACCACCCTCGGCAAAGGAAGTTGTGCTATGGGAAGGTGCATCCATCTGCCTGTTTGGTTGTATCATATGCTTGTGGTTTACCAGTCGCAGCACTGAGACTCCCTGCATCTGTTTGTTTGTGGCTTTTGCCATTGACTGACATAACCCCCAGAAGGCATTGTGGTAAAGATGGGAGTGGCCTGCGATGCTAGACACCAGACTTGCCCTCTGACTCATTTACCACAATATTGTGCTAACAAGTGCATTTTCTATATAAGCCGATGTTGTGGGTTTAGTTATGGTAGTGTGTGTCTGATTATGACAATACCTATGTATGCTTGTTTTAAAATTGTTCTTAACAGGGGGAATAGGCCCAGAGGGGAAGCCATTTTGCAGCAGGACTGTTGTTTTTACAGGGAAGTTATCCCAAATACATATCATGGTGGTGCAAGCAAGTTACTCCTTTGGAAATGCAAAAGAACTTTGCTTCCAGCTATAATCTATAATGAGACTTGGGTATGCTTCAGAAGTGACAAAACTCTTACACAGAAAATGCTTCCATACAGGAGACATTGTGAAACTATCCCCAGAATGCGTACACTGCATATACATCATACTGAAGAGCTGCATATGTGCACATTCACATGTGATGGTCTACCCCATGGGTAGGCAAACTAAGGCCCGGAGGCTAGATCTGGCCCAATCACCTTCTCAATCTGGCCCACGGACGGTCCAGGAATCAGCGTGTTTTTACATTAGTAGAATGTGTGCTTTTATTTAAAATGCATCTCTGGGTTATTTGTGGGGCACAGGAATTCGTTCATCACCCCCCCCAAAAAAAAATATAGTCTGGCCCCCCACAAGGTCTGAGAGACAGTGGACTAGTCCCCTACTGAAAATGTTTGCTGACCCCTGGTCTACCCATAGATTGCATTGCCTTCTGTTTTGCCCACAAGACAGCTTTCCATGTTGTCACATTTGAAGCTGGCTTGTTTTGACCTGCTGTGATTGTTCCAACCTCTACCAGTCACGTTTGGGAGTGAAAATAAACACAGTGTTATTAGGTATGCCTACAGTTTCCAGGGAAGCTGGGATTAGCTAGAGTTGCTTCCCTTATCATATTGCCTGCCCTGATGGGCATTGGACTCCTGCACTTCCTGTACAGTGAATGTTGCTGTTTGTGAAATATTTATTTATTTTAAAAATGTCTCTGGAATAGTACTCTCTGGACAAGGCCACACGATGCAATTAAAGATGAAAACCTGCATAAATAATAAAATCACAAAAGCAACTATTAAGTCAAGATAGGGTGGAGGAAGAAGTGAACCCAAGATTTCTCCAAATTAAAAATTCCTTCAAGCTTATCTGAAGGGAAAATAGTATTGTCTTGACACATTTTCTGAAAACCAGTAAGAAGAATGACAGATAAACCTCTTGGGGCAGGGAGTTCTACACTTGGGTACCACCAGAGAAGATCTAGATCAGGGGTGGGGATCCTTTCGGCCTCCAGGTGTTGCTGAACTACAGTTCTCAGCAGCCCCAGCAAGCACAGCCAATGGTCAGGGATGATGGAAGTTGTGGTCCAGTAACATTTGGATGGCCACAGATTCCGCATTACTGACCTAGATCTTGCAGGTGGCTAGATCTACCTCAGGTGGCTGGGGGCATTCACAACTGATTCTCCTTGGATGATCTATATGTGCAAGGTAGTAGGAAGCATTCCTTCAGATAAGAACATCTGGTTCATGCAACAGCCGGGACTTGTTTCAACCTGTTGAAGGATGAGGGTGAGTCATCTCTGATATTTTGATAAGGCAGACAACCTGACAGAGTGATCCAGAAATGGGCTGTGCAAAGGTACAGATGCTGTTGTTTAGAAATAAGTTTCCTTGGGTTTTGTGAGTGCTTTGCTTATCCAGAGTTTACTTAAATCTTGGTGTGTTTACAAACCTGTAAGTTTGCCAGATACTGAGTTGGGCTGCTGTTCTATCTAGCCCAGTACAGTACTATCTACTGTGACTGGCAATGGCTCTCCAAGGGTGAAATATTTCCCAGCCTTGGTACCTGAGATCCTTTCACCTGGAGAAGCCACGGATTGACTTACTGTTTACAAAGCATGCACTCAGCCACTGAGTTATGCTTTCTTTCCAGGTGTCCTCCAGATGACTTGTTTATTGAGCATTCATCCTGATTTGCTTGCACAAAGCTTATGCGGAGGTTAGATCAGACCTTGTTTTTACGGGGCGGTTATACAACAAGGAACGTTCATCTTGATTTGCTTGTTGGTTGTTTACATGTCTTCCTGTGCTTCATTCATCCCCTACGTTTCGGTGCATTTTCCTGCCAACCAACCACAAAGTCCATTTTTTAAATTTCCAAAGTGGATTTGCTCTGCAAGGGACAGCAGCCTTTTAATCCACTTTAATGGCACAAACCCAAAGTTCCGGTATGCACCTGAATCCCTTTCACAGAATAGTAACCATTTGGAAGCCACGTCAGTTAATTCAATTTCTTTTAGTTAATTGACTTTTCTGCTCTTGGCCCCTTCCATTTTGCACTGTGGGTTTTACAGGTCATTGTGTACCATGGCCAATTCCAGCTCTCTCACGCCATTTCCATGTTTCTGGAATATGACTGCCTGTATGCAACAAGGTTAGCCAACAGAGTGCTTTTAAATGTTTTGGACTGCAACTTCCATCAGCTCCAGCCAGCATGACCAATGGCCAGGAGTAATGATAGTTGTAATTTAAAAGCATCTGGATGGCATCATGTTGGCTAGCCCTGTTGTATACAAACAGTTCTGTTCCAGAGACAGTGTGGTAGCTTGTATTGTCCATGACCTCCAAAACTCACAGAGACTAGCTGAAAAGGGGAAAATGCAGTAGAGGACACTCTCAACTTACTTCCAGAAATAGTGTGTAAAGCCAAAACTGAGTTCAATGTCAGGTGGGATTGCTAAAGTACTTTTTCCTGGATGCCCGCTCCCTTTCTATTTTTTATTTTTGCCAAGCACGTAAAGCTGAATGGACACATGCTAAAGGCACATAAGCTGCGAGTTACCAGTACTTTTACGTTACCTTCTGTGTGTACACAACCCTAATCAGGGTCCCCTCTAGGTAGGCTGATGTCTTAACTATCTCCATTATACACTGATAGAATTTTGGTGCTGGCTGCTGCATTTTGGGGGCACACAACGAAATGCCTGGCAAAGTTCCAAATGCAATAGCCCCTGGTCCTGAAAACTTTTCTTGGCTTTTCATGAAGTCAAATCAAGGGGTACTCATGCTGGGTCGAAACAGAGAGACTGAAATACTTCAGTGGGATTTTTCTTTGAGTTCCCAGTTGAAGTGCTTATTTTGCATTAGGATATTGTGGGGTGTGCGTAAGCAGCGGGTGTGTGGGTTGGGACTGAGAGCTTTTATTGGCATGACAGGACCTCCCAGCTGTGTATTATGCAAGTTTGATTTGTGTTGCTTCCAGAACCTTGATCTTTTTCTCTAGGAAGGGTTTACTTGTCTATCACAATACCTTGTTTGATCTGTCTCCCACCCCTTTTCCTTCTTCTCTCCAGAAGAAAAAGCATAAAAAAACCAGAAAGGGAGGAGAAATCACCATAAATGAGACACAAAGAGGATCACCTGGGTATGAGTATTGCATCAGCAAAAATGGTTCAATAGAGAAGGTTGGCATGGGAGAATCAGATTCACTCCATAAATCAGTTAATGCAGGATTTGGGGAAATTGTATTTCCTCAAACCGTTTTGTCTGCATTAGCTTGCCTGATGGAAATTGAGAGATAAAGATAACTAAAGATGAATGCTTATCCTTTCAGAGTCCTAGTGTATTTGAAACATTTTTGCTCCCCTCTTTAGCCAAAGAGGCTCCCCAAGTGGCTTACCAAAAACTGTGGTAAGACATTTGCTTGCCTCAGACTTTAAATCTAAAAGGCAAAACACACAAAGAAAAAGGGATGGGGAGGGAGGAGGCCTTGGACACCAGTTCTTAAAGTTATTGTTCTTATAACACAGTTACTTAGTTCTATTTGTGTAGATTTTAGCTGTGTAAGAGAGCAACTGCTCTCTGGAAAAAACTCTTTTCCTTCCCCACCACTCATCAAATCTGGCAGCTAAGCAGGTAACACGCAGTTCACCCAGGTTTAGCTGTCGGTGGCAGCTGAAATCTGCATTGAGGGCAGGACTTGATGGAGTTGCCCTCCCTTGCTCATGTAATGGTGATGAAAGAAGCCATACTTCATTGTATTATTACCTAGTCCTAGTGGGTGGCAAATTGATCTTCTGAACAGGATTTGTTGCGGGCATCAATCTTTGCTTTGGAGATCTTTAAGCTATAGCATCCATCATCTTAGGCCAGAAGGTGGTAGAAATAGCAAGATTGAAGTGTCCAGGTTGACATTGAGGGATAAGGTTGTCCAGGATTGTAGGGTGAACCATAAGCAGCACCCTGGAAGGCCTTGTGGCTACAGGCCAGGATGCTATTTTTTAACAAGCTAAAGTCATCATTACAGTCGTACCTTGGGTTGTCCAACAGAATCCATTCCAGAAGTCCATTCGACTTCTAAAATGTTCGCAAACCAAAGCACGGCTTCCGATTGGCTGATTGGCCCCAGAAACAATGGCAACAGCCAAAACAAACGTTTGGCTTCCAAAAAACATTCACAAACCGGAACACTTGCTTCTGGGTTTGCGGTGTTCGGGAGCCAAAATGTCCGTGTTCCAAGGCATTTGACAACCAAGGTACGACTGTATTGGCTTTTGTGTAGTCAGTAGTGTATTTGCATGAGTCCCAAAGTAGTGACAAATTAGCATTACCAAACCAGGGCAAAGTTTTTACAACAGTGACTTGATTTTCGAAAGTCACTTTGTAATGCTTTTACTGTGCCAAAAATGTGTCAGGAATTGGGCCTTAGCCGAGATGGATCTGAATAGCCCTAGCTTTGCCCAAACTCTGCTTGTCTTTGTCTGAGGCATGCAAAATCATTGAGAGACTTTGGCAGGCCAGATGTGAGGCTAGCTTTAGGCAGAGGGCTGGTTCGGATGTAATGATCACAGCTTAATAAACCATGATTTATTAAGCCAAGAATGAGTTCTCTGCTTCCTCCTCCTTTAGTTCACAGGCTACACTTATCCTGTCCTGATTTGTTAAACATTGAGCCACAGGATATGATCCTAGTTGTTGCGATTAAACCACAGTTTCCCTGTTCACATGCAACAGGAAACTGGAGTTTAAACAAACCATGATAAAAAGGTGAAGTCCTCATGCAGGGTTGGCGGGCTCAGGAATGATGCTTGTTCTTGGCTTAATACACCTTGTTTTATTAAGCCAGAATCTTTCCGTCTGAATGGGCACAAAGTTAAATAGTACTCTGTGTACTGATGTTGCTTCTTTTGCATATCATCAACTCCATGTTGGAGCATCCCCGGAGCTCCTGAGCCCCTTGTCTCCCATCACATAAATTTCCTTTGTGGCACCTACATGCAGCTCCCCACAGACAGTGGTGTAAGCATGCAGCAATTGCCCTAGGAAAGGGGCAGGGCCTTATTTGTGGGCAAGGGGAGAGCTCTGATCAATGCTGCTGCTGTTTCAGGAACGTTCCAACTCCTACCATGGGAACAGAGCAGCCATTGTCTGCACTGTGCCAGGCTTTGAATTGCTCCAGACGCTGTGTCTCCAGCCTTCTGTTTTCCAAGACTGGCAAGCCAGGACCCATATCGGGGGTGGGGGTGGGGGGTGGCCTGTTAGTGTCAGTGGGACTGGAAAAGTGTGGCAATTGAGTGCGTTCTATCCTGCAGTGGTGTAAAGTTGGCCTTGTAAGATCTCTCTCAGAAAGAGAAGTTGATCCCCTTTATTAAGAGTCTCAATTAGGTGTTGGCTCCAAGGGTGCAGGGCTGGGAGATATTCTAGATCAGGGGTGGGAAACCCTTCTCATCCTCTCATGCACAAAGCATCAGTGGGAGGTCCGAGAAGCAGAGCAACTCATCTACATTTTACCTTTATTTGGCTAGACTAGTTTCTACAGGCATTCTACATGCCCCATCTCTATCCTCCATCTGGACAAGCAAGAGGATTTATCAGAGTTCAGGGACACATTCCAGCCAGGCAAAAACCCTCAGGGTGTGAAGTAGGCCCATTGAGGGGTGTGGGCTGAGGGGAGGGAAAGCCAGATAGCGAGACCTAGAAGGCCACATTCAACCCTGAGCCCTGAGGTTCCCCATCCCTGGCCTAGATGTCTCATTCAGAATGGGCCTCCTCTTAGCTGGGGAGATGGCAGTCTTGGGATTGAGGCACACAGGAAGTAGCTACTGCTCCATAACAAATTCATGGAGGAGAAGGCTATCAATGGCTACTAGCCACAAGGGCTATATTCTGCCCCCTCTGTCAGAGGTAGGAGGCTTCTAAACACCATTTGCTGGACCACAGTAGTGGGAAGAGGGCTGTTGCCTTTATGTCCTGCTTATGAGATTCCTGAATTTGATTGGTGAATGTGAGGACAAAGATGATGGACAGATGGCCTTTCGTCTCATCCAGAAGGCCTGTTCTTAATTGTGAGAATTTTGTGCTCTCCAATTGCTCCTACTTAATAGGTACAGCAATTACTTTCTTGCTGCATGTTCTGAATGGGTACCTAATGCTGTAAATATATCCATCAGACATCCGGATCCAAGGATATAACAGTGGCCGCAGTTTAGATTTGTAAAACTGTACATCCTGGGCTCCATGTTTGGAAGTTGCATTTCAGAAATACTCAAGGAAGCATGTGGTGCCCCTGTCTTCCTCTGTTACATTCTGAAGTTTGGGAAATCAAAAAGTCATTTTGCAAAAAGGATCTTTAAAAAACAAAACAAAAGCAGAGCATGTTTTGAGTTGAGCTTCTTTCACTCAAAGTTCCAGTCTGCTAGTCATGACCTCCATACCTCTTCCCCTTTGTTCCTGATTCACCCTTCCCCTGTCTCAAGATGCGGCAGTGAGATGAAATGAAACCTAATTCCTTACCCAAAACCACAAATCAACTGCTGTCCTAAACACCCACAAGGGAGTAAATCCCTCTGGACAAAGTGAGGCCTACTTTAGAATAAAGATGCATAGGGTTGTGTTGTCAATTATGCAATGGAAATAAAAATGCTGAGTGTGTGTGAGAGGGAATATGAAATGTTTCCACTTTCAAAATTTAGGTTTTTAGAATTTTTTTCCAGGCAGGATATAGGCCTATCTGATTGCTAAGTTCTGGGACTCAAATCAGAAGAGGATACACACTGTTTTGGTCCTGCTGATCCTCTAACCAAAGTCCACTGAAAGGCACTATCACTCCTAGGGATGGATTCAGTTAAGTTCATGCACCCGTAGGAGCCAGCACAGCAGAGTCCTGCTAGTGCAACGGGACTTCCTCCTTGCACTTCCACCCCACCCGCCATTGGCTCTGGAGAACCACCAGAACAGCACAAAGCAGGAGGAGAGGGGGAATCGTTCTGTCAGGCAAGCTGAGATGCTTGTGCTGATGGAACAATTAGAAGAGCACAATGCTGAATTCTTCCCGCAGTCTCAATCATGCTGCCATGCCATGCATTGCTAATGAGTTGCAGGTGGCTGCAGTGGTTAGAAGTGGGCATGCATTGGGAAGTAGGTGCTGGAGACTGGAGGTCCCATTGGTGGGATGGAGTGCAGTTCCTTGGCAACATCTTCACCTAGCCTGGTCCTCACTGATCCCCTGCATCTAGGGGAACTTGAACATACCTTCTCAGCTCTTAACTGACTCTAAAAGCTTCAAGCCGTGTGGAAGATGATAGAAGATGAATACTTCTTTATGTTATTTCTCAGCAGTTTGTGCAGTACATGGGAGATTGCTGTGTGTTTTGTATGGGAGGCAAATGGTGAAGTGGATCCTGGTAGACTTATTACCCACTGCCTTGTGCGACATCTTTAGGAGAAGAAAAGGCTAAGGAGTAAACCTTACACAAATCCAGAATGGGGTCCCTAAAGTGATTGGATGGCTCCTTGTACACTTCTTTCCGGCAACTCCTGCAGCCAAGCTGGTACCACATGTATTGCTCTGCTTTTCTTTGGACCGCATCAGCAAGGCCAAGAGGCGGGTCTTGTCATCTGGGCAGTCCAGGACTTCCATACACACTGCCCAAGGGAGGCCACTTCAGTGCTGCTAATGCAGCAGGAAGCAGCCATTACGAGTTACTGGTCTCTGCAGCTGCAGCAGGCACTGTAATTCTCCAGTGGTTTATCTTCATCCCCAGACATTGTCTCTCAAGACAGATGGATGCCAACAATGCAACAGATTTGGTGCAAAGATTCCTGTAATGTGTGTAGGGTGTGCTCCTCCTCCTTGCTGTGTTCTCCATAACACTGTGCTCTTTCCTCTTTTTCAGTTGCTGGGGGCTGCCTTCCTGGCCATTGGTCTGTGGGCCTGGGCAGAAAAGGTAAGTGTGGCTGCTGCCTTGGACCATAGTAATGATGAATTTTCTGGCTGGTGCTTTTTAATGTTTTCACTGGCGTTCAGGATTATAGATGGCTCTAGTACTCTTAGCCGTGGCGTTAGGTTCCTGAAACGAACATGCCTGTAAACTAACCCAGGTTCTGCAAGTAAGTAGCTTATCCCCTCTGACTAGGTGAAAAGGACAAGTGATTGACAGGCCTCTGCCTCTGAGCGCTTTGTGGCACATAGCTGTGCTGCCAGCTCTTGACAAGTGAGCTGAGGTAACCAATCATTTTCTTCCAGCCAGCAAGGATACTCTAGTTCACCAGTGAGCGACGTTTGTTAGAAACACCAAGGAAGGGATTCAACATTGCAACTTCTCTGATGCTTCTGTCAGCACAAGCATTTCTGCTTGCTGGGTGAAATTATCTCCCCTCTCTTCCATGCAGTGTTCTGGGGACCCTGACCCCCCCCCGAGTGGATCTGGGGGAGGTGAAGGTGGCCGGGGGGGGGCAGAAACCCCATTGCACTCTTGTAACCCCTTGCTCTGACTTCTGCTAGCATGCTAGGCTAGTTGGATCCAGGCCCCAGATCCTCTATTTCAGGGTTGGACTGAAAATACAGACTTGTGCAGTGATCTTAAAACACACTTCGGGATGTAAGTTTCATAGGATCTTAGAACTGTAGAGTTGGAAGGTATTTCTAGGATCATCTAGTTCAACTCCCTACAATGCAGGAATCTTTCTCCTAACATGGGGCTTGAATCCTTTTGAAATAAGTGTTCCTGTTTTCCAGGTAAAGTGGGTGGTATTCAGCCACGTTTTACTAAAAGTAGGCCCATTGAAATTAATGAACATTACTAAGTTGCGCCTATAAATTTCAGGAGGTTGACGGAGTAAAACTTAGTTGAATACCATCCAGTGGGAGGAATTCACCATAGAGCTATGGCAGTCATTCTGCAGGGTCTCTCAACACCCCCTTGAGCCTTTTTTTTTGGGGGGGGGTAGTGTCAGGGAACTGCCATCGGAGCCAAGGGTGGTGGTAAGGCTCCCTAAGGACGCTGGAGAGGGAACCAGCAAGGAGAGAGGGGAAGCTTCCACTGGGGAAGGAAATAGGCGTGACGCCAGGGAGAAAGGGGAGTCTGAGGGAGCTTCGGAGGGAAGGCTCCAAGACTCTTCCAGTGAAGCCAGCGGGGAGAGCACGGGACCTCCTCTGAGGGCGCCCACTCTGCGCAGAAGGCTTCCGCGCAGAGAAGCTAGGCGGCGATTGGGTGTGAAAGAATTTCTATGTTGGAAGAAATTCAGGAAACGCCCACTGACGGATTCTGCCAGTGATTGAGACAGTCCCAGAGTACTGACTGTCCAGCCAGGGGAAAGTTTTAACCAAACTACTCAGCTTGGAGCAGTTTGCGCCTTACGCACAAGCAACCCCCAACCCCATTACAGGTAGGGTGGGGTAGGGGTAAAGCCCCAAAGCACTAGAAGGAGCGCTTGTGCTGGCTTCCACTAACGAGACTTGTTAATTGAATCCTGCCCAGTATCTTTGTGGTGCCAGCTTATACATCAAATTGAATTTCCAAGTTTCAAGTCCTTATCAGGTATACAGCAGGCCTATGTGCAAACTGAGGACTTCAATACCAGGTGACAGGTTGCATGTTTGAAATGAGCTGTCTGTCAGAGTTTATGACCACAGATGGGCCTTTCATATGACATGACATCGCCTCAAATACGGTGCTTTTCAGTTGAGTAGGCTCAGGCTGCCCACTGTTGAAAAATCAAGGGATGTGCCTGCATGTGTTTACTAGTCCTTTGTGAAGGTGATCGATTTAGGGTACACTGCAGTAATGCCTACTTCCATTCTTAACCCTTGTCCCTTGTGTTACAAGCTGTTTTACCCATGTACAGCAGAGCTCCCACTCCGAAACATCACTTTTATTGTACTTGGCCCTGCAGGATAACTCTCCTGGGATTTACAGCAAATCCCTTCCTCTCCCTAGAGTCACTGCACATTTATACTGAGAGCCTCGTTTTATTCCCACCTCCCCTTCTAACCCCAGTAAATCATCCTAAACAGAATGTGTGGAGTCCTATCAATAAAGAAGTAATATTGAGTCCTGTGACTTGTGAATTTCAGGTCCTAATGCTCAAAGAAGGATGCTGCTGTTCCTTGCAGTGCTGGGAAAGGGTTGTGGGTAGCGGATTCTGTATCCCAGTGGTGGCTGACCTTTTTTTCTTTTTGGTTCAATGGCCACATTTACCCTTGGCCAATCCAGTGGGGGAGGTGACCAGAACAGGGTTGGCCACTCCCTCTCTCACACACACTTTCACATGCACACTCACATGTGGGAGACCGAGAGGCACATAGTTTCCCTCCTTAGCTTATCCAGGCAGAGCAGCTGAAGAGGAGGGTTTACTGCCCTGTACTGTGTCCTCTTCAATCCCCGTTTTTTACTTCTGCCACCCAAATTGGCCACATCAGCCCCTTGAACTGGGGGTTAGCTGCTTCTCCTGTATCCCAAAGATGTAGGATGAGGTTAGAGCATAAGTATCAAGAGGTTGGAATCACCCAGCACCCTTTGAGCCTAGTTTAGACATAATTAGTAAACCATGGTTTGTTGTTACATCTAAGCAGGGACTCATGTCTCTTGTATCCAGTGGCTTTTGGGAAGCGCCAGCTCCTCTGAATCTAAATAATGGACCCGAGAATGTAAGAATTCTTTTGATGCATCAAACCAAGGGTCCATCTAGCCCAGTAGCATCCTATTTCCTTCCAGCAGTGGCCAGCCAGGTGCTTCTGGGAGCTCCCCAGCCTTCAGCTGTTGTCCTTAGCACCTGCTGTTCAGAGGTATGCTGCTGCTGTCCATGGAGGCTCCAATTGTCTATAAGAACCAATATCCAACACTACGCTTATCTCCCATGAATCTGTCTAATCGTTTTAATGCTGTCTCAGCGAGTCGTTGCCACACACCCTAACCCTGTTGCTGTCCCTGGCCTGCAAGGTAGCTTCCATATAAGCCACAGGAGTAGCGGTGTTGGTGCATTACCACTAATATTACTATAAATTGCAATAAAACTCCTATTCTGTGTGTGTCCATGGTGATGCGCTCCCTTGGAAACAGATTCCTGTCTTCCCCTGCTCTGCTCTTGGAACATGGCAAGACAAGAGATGGTCTCCTTTCTGCTACCTGCTCCTCCATCTTCTCAGAGAGTATTTAGCTCTTCAGAGCAGGTACCACACCTGCCTTTCTCGCTCTCTTTTTTTTAAAGATATTTATTAGAATTTCCAATTTAATACAAAACCAACAGAAAACAAAAAATGCACAAAAAATAACAAAAATACACAATTAAAAACAAAAATATAATTCCCATTACTTCTTTCCATTACCTTGTTTCCCGGACCTCCTCTCACCTCCCCCTTTTGTATTCCAGTTCAAATTCTTAACTCAGCAAATCCTTATTGTAACTTAATATAACTTATTTTAACTTATCGCTCTACCTTTACATTACAGCTGGTAACCATTTAATTTCTGTCCAACATCATTCTAACATTCATTAATTTTACAATATTTCTGCAAGTAGTCTTTAAATTTCCTCCAGTCCTCTTCCGCCGACTCTTTTCTCTGGTCTCGGATTCTGCCGCACACCTGCCTTTCTCAACCTGGTGCCCCCTGCAGCTGTGATGGCTGGGGGTGCTGGGAGCTGGAGTCTGAAAACATCCTGAGCTCACTGCATTGGGGAAGGCTGTGTTACATGATTCACAAAAGTGGGCTTAAATCAGCCACTTCCGCTTTGAAGAAAAAGCAGCCAGTTCCTTCCTGAGATTAGTCTCTCTCCCCACTCCTACTGTTTGACCCCAAAGGGGCAGTTTACAGCGCACAGCTCGTATTTTTTTTAAAGCCTCAATAACATAACAGGTAGTTTGACCTTCCCTCTGTTACGATTATTACTGCTTGTAGGTAACCAGTGAGTCATTTGCTGTAATAAATGTTGTGATTTACATGATCGTAGCATTAAGAGTGTTACACCATCAATGCTGTGAACTTGGGAGTCATCCATCCCTTCTCCCCCCAGGGCGTGCTTTCCAACCTGTCGTCCATCACAGATCTGGGTGGCTTTGACCCTGTCTGGCTCTTCCTTGTGGTCGGAGGGGTGATGTTCGTCCTGGGGTTTGCTGGCTGCATTGGAGCCTTGAGGGAAAACACTTTCCTGCTCAAATTTGTAAGTCTTTGGGTCTTCCTGCTTTCCCATTCTGGGTGGTGGGAGCTGAATAATGTGAGCTGGGCGCCTCTTGCTCAGATCTCAGCTTGGCAAAATGCAGCGCATCAATACCTAGGAGTGGGGTCCTTTCTGTCTCAGCCTCCTTGGGCCTTAGGAACTAACGCTGGAGCCTGGAGGGAGGCTGAGCGCAGGCATTGCTGCACAAGGAGGGCCAACTGCAATCAAGGGTTCCCCTAGATAGTACAAGGAAGATCCCAGGGCAAGCTGGGGAAGGAACACTGGATCTACTACTTGGAATGGAAGGACTGAACAGGGAGGCAACATTTTTTGGGTGGGCTGTGGAGGTTAGAATGAGAAGTATGGTTGGGAATGAAACTGGAGTACATGCATTCTGTTCCTAGTGCTGCTGCTGCATTTTAACCTCTGTTACCTTCCTTTGGGGGAAATATCGTAATAACACCTTGATTTCCTTCTACTTCAGAAGTTTCAGAGGAAGTGGGAAGCACTAGTATTGAGTATTAGCACAGCATTTTTAGGTTTTTGATATCTTAAAGGTCAAGGTCAAGGGACCCCTGACCATTAGGTCCAGTAGTGGCTGACTCTGGGGCTGCGGCGCTCTTTTCACTTTCTTGGCCGAGGGAGCCGGCGTACAGCTCCGAGTCATGTGGCCAGCATGACTAAGCCACTTCTGGCGAACCAGAGCAGCGCACGGAAACACCGTTTACCTTCCCGCTGGAGCGGTACCTATTTATCTACTTGCACTTTGACGTGCTTTTGAACTGCTAGGTGGGCAGGAGCAGAGACCGAGCAATGGGAGCTCACCCCGTTGCAGGGATTTAAACCGCCAACCTCCTGATCGGCAAGTCTTAGGCTCTGTGGTTTAACCCACAGTACCACCCGCGTCCCTTAGTGTGATTTAAGAGACACTTACTGTCTTTCTTACTCTTCTGTATTTATCATTTGCCTTAACAAACAAGTTCTCGGGGCAGCTGACTTCCCCTGTGAGATGTGACTATCTGATAAATGTGAGGGCGATCCTTATCCTGCAGCCATGGACATCCCCAGGATTCCCCTGCCTTACTCTCTGACCTGTCTCTACTTTGCCCTCAGTTCTCTGTGTTCCTGGGGCTCATTTTTTTCCTGGAGCTGACGGCTGGTGTCCTGGCCTTCATCTTCAAGGACTGGATCAAAGATCAGCTCAATTTCTTCATCAACAATAACGTCAAGGCCTACCGCGATGACATCGACCTGCAGAACCTCATAGACTTTGCTCAGGAATATGTGAGTCGTACGATTGCCCTGAGCAATCTGTTTGTTCTAGGGCTGGTGGAGTGTGAGGCGCCGTGGTATAGAAAGACCCTGCTTGTGCACATGATAGTTTGTGAAGCCATTCTGGCCACTTGTGAAGATTCCAGTGCTGCTGGTTGGCCTGTTCTTTCTCCCCAAAGTTGTATTTTCTGCAGTCAGAAAAGAGATGGAAGAAACATAGGGAAAATGAAGGAGAACTGTGATGTGATGACAGTGTTAACATAGATACCTATGACAAGCGAGTGAGCAATGCATGGTGTTTCCAGATTAATAGGTACCCAGTGTAAAAGCATCCTCTGCATCCCGTGGGATTAGAGTGGTAATGGTTACCAAGCACACACCCAAGCTGACTCTGCCATCTGGTGGCAGTTGATGAAGCTGCAGGGTTGCAGAAATGCTTCCTGCAGCCTGTATCTGAAAGTGACGGGACTCTGTGCTGTCTTCCGTGAAAGCAGTGGCGTAGCGTGGGTTGTCAGCACCCGGGGCAAGGCAAGTAATTTGCACCCCCTAACCCGTGGATTTGCGCCCCCTAACCCGTGGATTTGCGCCCCCTAACCCTAACCCCCAGATGTTGCGCCCGGTGCGGCCGGCCCCCCCTGCACCCCCTACGCTACGCCACTGCATGAAAGGCCTCATCCTATATAGCCAGGGTTGGAAACGTCCTGCCCGTGGGCCTAATGAGATCAGCTGGGTCTCCCAATTTGGCCTGCTACACCATTTTGCCCAAGCCAAGCCTAGGTTCCCTACACCTGACGTCGTGTACAGAGCATGTAAAGATGCAGCTGGGCCCAAGGAGGTTTGCAAGCGCTGCAAAGCCCTGTGCACAATGATACGTTTAGACTTATAAAGTGCAGTGCACAGACCTGTGCAAGCCCTGCCGATCAGCTGATCGTAAACATGGGCAAAAGCAGGTCACATGACACCATTGGGATATCAGGTGATTGGCAGGTGGACAGTCCTACCCACCTTTCAAATTTGGAGTGCTGGGATGCAGAAGATAAGGATTCAGCCCATGGGTCAGATCCATTTCCCCACTCCTGCTGTGTAATATTTTGCCCGCAACAGGTCCTTCCTTTTGACCATATCTGTCCCTTTTGTCCATTTTTGTTCCTTACCCATCTGATGCTCTCTAGATGTTGATGGACTCCAACTCCCATTGACCCCAGCCAGCATGGCCAAGTAGTCAAGAATGGCTGTAGCTGTAGTCCAAAACATATGGAGGGCACCCATTTGAGGAAGGCAGCATTGGTGTTTTTGTGGGTAATTGGTTGCTGGACACTTACGCTGGTTAAAACTGTCTCCCTGTACAGTGGTCTTGCTGTGGGGCTCATGGCCCTAATGACTGGAACCTCAACATTTATTTCAACTGCACTGACTCCAACCCCAGCAGGGAGCGCTGCGGGGTGCCCTTCTCCTGCTGTGTCAAGGACCCTGCGGTAAGGAGCTAAAAGGAGAGGGGTGGTGAATAGGCCTTAAACCTCAGGAACAAGGGGCTACAGGATAGGGTGAATTCTTTGCTGCTCATTCGCTCAAGACCTATGGAGAGCACGCTTAAGCTGAGACATTAATAGAGCAATTGCTCAAGTGTATGAATCATTGCCTAATGGCAGAGATGAGGAACCTGTGACCTTCGAGATGTTGTTGGACTCCCACCAGCCCCCACTTTTGGCCATTCTGGCTGGGGCTGATGGGAGCTGGAGTCCAAGAACATTTGCACCTAGTGTACATAGGAGGCCAGGTTAAAAATACAATGATCTGGACGGGCACAACTTTCTGTTTCATGAGCTATATTGGGTTGGGTTGGTGGGGGGTAGATGGTGGAACCAAGGGCTGCAGCTGAGGTATTTGGGAAGGTGTGTCATGCAAAGCCAAGTGTTGGAGAGATTTAGGGGGCAAAGTAGTGAGACCTTTCTCGGGGAAGTGGTTAGAGAGCTTCCCAGTATGGTTTGACTAGCTTTGGGTCTGTTGTTTCCGCAGGAGGATGTTCTCAACACGCAGTGTGGCTATGATGTCCGCCTTAAACTGGTGAGAGCTGGGTTGGTATGTCTGGGCCCTGGGTGGGAGGAGCCAGGCAGATGTGCTTCCTAGAAGGCACATCATGGGACCAGGCACAACTGGCAACGGAACAAGTTAGCATTCTGGGTTAAGGGCAGAAATAATAAAGCAAGGGGTGGGCCTGTGCATGTTCTAAATGGGGGATTGTAGAAGTGAGACCAAATGGCTACGTTGGGGTGGGCTGGGACTAGTGGCCACAGAGCAAATATTATTTTTGCCACTGGGCACAGAGGATTGTAGCATTTTGGCTGAAGTGGTTCCCTCGTCTCTGGGCAGAAGATGGTTCTATGCATCCCTCCTTCCAGAGCTGTTCACCTGCTTGCCTTTGCCTTCTCTGCAGGAGCTGGAGCAGCAGAGCTTCATCCATACCAAAGGATGTGCTGGCCAGTTTGAGAAATGGCTCCAGGACAATCTCATTGTGGTAGCCGGGACTTTTGTGGGTGTTGCGCTGCTCCAGGTATGTAAGCTGCTGCTGCTGCTGTGAAGCTGAGGTGGTGGTTGTTTTTGCAGGATAAAGTGCCTCTGAACTCCATATTGTAAACCAATAACCTGCAAAAAAGGTATCCCAAACCCAAGTCCATCCATACTTAAATTCACATGTTCTCTATTGTGCAAAGGGGCAGGGCAGGCAGGCATGCGCTTGTTAGCCTTGCCCCCTCTGTTGCATCCCCATTGCTAGCCCCTTCGTCTTCCACACATTGGAAGGCAGACATCTGCAGTGGGGATCCTGCACTCACTCCACCTCGAACTGCCTTTTCTCTCCTCTGTGCCTGCCTCTCATTCTATTTGCCATTGTACTTCAAAGGAAAAACTGCCCAAGACTTCCCCCTCGCCCCTGTGAGTGGCAGTAAGTTGAGAGCTGTGAAAAGATGGAATCAATATCCTTCCAGATGGTCCCAGCTTTGTATGGTGCTTGTGTGCATGTACATAAGTGCTTCTCATTATTTTTAACGTGCATCATCCTCAACCTTGTATTTCAGATCTTTGGTATCTGCCTGGCACAGAACCTCGTGAGTGACATCAATGCCGTGAAAGCCAACTGGTGACACCAGAGCAAGGCCTGTGCCGCCTTCCCCAGGCCCACAGCGCCCTCCGCAGGACTGAAGCCACAATCCTAGCCACAGGATGCCGCTGTGCCATTAACCAGCTGTTTTTGTGTGGGTAGCCAGCGCTACCAGTATTGATGGCTCCCCGGCGCCCTTCCATATCGTCCTCTTCCTGGTTGGGGTGCACATGGCGTATGAGCTGCGGGTGGCCAATGTAAATAGTATTTATTATAGGACATTCTGGACAGGACTCCTTCCACCGCTACCCTTACTGCAATATTTGTGGAGCCAGGCAGCCTGTTGCACCTGCAGGCCAGAGACTCTGGAGGCCAAATGACACAGGGAGCTCTGGGGCTGATTGGTGCCTCAGGAACCCCAGGCGGATAAGGCACAGCCCCTGCGGCTTCTCGTTGGGAAGCTGGTTGGAACCACCATCTTGTTTCTGCTGCCTGGTGCAGCCCTGACATTTGTACCCTCCCTTAAGCCTCTACTTCTGGGAGGGGAAGTCTGTGGCTCATCTGACATTGTTGGACTCCAGCTCCCATCGGCCCTAGGTGGTGGGCAAGGAATGATGGGAGTTGTAGTCCTGCAACAGCAGGAGTGCCATGGGATCCTCATCCCTGCTGTACTTGAATTTTCTGTGCTCCCCTCTCTCTCCATCTGCTCAGGTCTCCTCTCTGTCGGGGGATTGGATTAGGAGGACACGAGGTTATGTACCCTGCTCTCCCCCCCCCCAATTGCAAACCAATATGACTGTCGGCTTATGTGGGTCACACTGTTGGTCTCTGCCCCCCCCAATCTCTCTCTTAGGATCAGAATCCAGCCCAAAGTATTAAGCATAGGACAAGACCCGCTGCCACATCCCCTTTCCCATCACAACTCAGCCCTACCTGCTTTGTTTTCCAAAGGGTCTTCAGAGGCCCCGTTTCGACAGCTATGCACACACAGGCAAAGCTGGACATGGGTTCAGCTGCTTCCCCCAAGAGAGAGAGCCAATCTGTACAAAAGCTGTGTTGGGTTTAAAAGACTAGAACACGACTAACACCTGCTCTGGCACAAAGAGTAAGACTCCCTTGTGTATCAGAGAGAGAGAGAAACTACATGTTTCTTTATCTCCAGGCTTAGCTGGATTCACTTGTGTAAGAAATATGCAAACCTTCGTATGCAATTCCATCTCCTTTCACGTATTTGTCTGTGGGACCCACAGGGAGCACTCCTGGCTAAGCTGAACAAAGTTTTGGCCTTGCCTGCACCTCGTGCTCTATCCATCCCACAAGCCCTGCAGGACCCCCACCCACCCACCCCCAGTGCTTCTTTGGGGGCCGGCTGATGGCACTTCTGAGAGGGCACATGGCCGGGAAGTTGCATTTTGTTCTGCGCTTGGATTTACTGTCATTTTTTCGCTCTCTTTCGGTTGGCATTCTTCCCTAATCCCCCTGGACTCTGCTGCTAACAGGACTGATGCGACCGCCTGGGATTTTGCTGTACCCAATAATAAAGCAAACCCCAACCAAATGATTGTTACGCTCTTTTTATTCTAACCCCCACCCCCCCAAAACAGGATGGTCTTTGTGTTTAAGCAGTGATTTCTCTGCTGTTTTTAGGAGCATACAAAGCTGCCTTATACTGAACCAGAACTTTGGTCCATCCAGCTCAATATAGTCTTCATCAGTTTCCCAAACTTGGGTCTCTGGCTGTATTTGGACTACATTTCCCAACATACCTGACCACTGAGTCCTGCTACCTAGGGATGATGGGAGTTGTAGTTCCAAAACAGCCCTAGGCCCAAGTTTGGGAAACTGGTCTACATTGACTGGCAGTGGCTCCCCAGAGTTTCAGGCTTGATCCACTCCCAGCCCTATTTGGAGATGCTGGGGATCAAACCTGCAAAAGCAAGTGCCCTACCATTCTCTGTTTGTCGTGCTCTTGGCAAGGTTTCCCTCCTGTGTGAAGTGGGTGGCACTGTCTCCTTGTCTTCCTCTCTACAGAAGACCTGGTGCTTTTTCAGTTGCAGTGTCAGCTTCTCTCCACGTGGGGGTGCTCCTGGCTAGCTTTC
Source organism: Podarcis erhardii (assembly GCF_964252035.2). NCBI lineage: Eukaryota > Metazoa > Chordata > Lepidosauria > Squamata > Lacertidae > Podarcis > Podarcis erhardii. The sequence goes on from NC_138498.1 coordinate 69,386,015, forward strand.
CCCCAAGAGTTACAAACACCACATAGCTCTTGTGCTTATTGCTTGCGGCATAGGCAAATGTATGCTTTATGCAAAAGTTGGGGGGGGGGAGAGGGAGGTGCTGGTAGAAGCCTGATGCTCAGGCGGTTGCTGCCTGCTAGGGGTTTCCTGGTTACTGTCACCTTTGGCAGTGACAGTGGAACGGAAGGTTAGCAACGCTAAGAGAGAATTTGCAGAAATCAATTAAAACAAGGGTGAAGCACTAAAACTGCTAGCACATTTGCAAAGCTAAACTGGTTTCAAATTGGATGGGGGACCACGTGTTGAGATTCCTGCATTGCAGGGGGTTGGGCTAGATGACCCTCACGGTCCCTTCCGACTCTACAGTTCTGAGAGTCTATGCATGATTATGTACTTCTCAGTAGCATTCTGCCCCCCCCCCCGCACCCAGCCCTCTGAAAAAGGGGAGAAAGCTATTATGAAGCTGTCAGCGTTTATGAAAAGGAAAACTAACTACTGCATATGCAAAAGCTACAACCTATCCATCTTAATCTAGGGGAAAACGATAACTTGCTAAGCAGATTTACTTTCAACTCAGAAAGTCTACGGCATGCTTGACTGTTTCAACACTTCTAAGGCATAGTAATACAAATATGCTTCTAGTCAAACTACAGGCTGCCATGTCAGATCACATCCGACTGCTCTTCTACTTAGGATTTCTCACTCCATTCATTTGCATCTTGCTGCTTTTTCCAGTTTATTCTTTCTGCACTTGGTTATTTATGCTCTTTTCAGGTGAACTCTTACTCATTCCCTTATCTCCTTCAGCCCTGCTGCCAGTTGTACTCGGTTTTGCAATGCGGGATTGTCATCTGCAGTTATTTGGTGGCCCAAATAGGCAGGGGATTAAAATAAATTAATAAACCCACTTCTGCTGATGAACTGTTTTGGGGGTGCATCTTTGTTTGGTACAGACTCTTCCTTCTCAGTAATGTTTTTCTACATGCATGTCTTTATCAAACACCCACCCATTTTTTTTAAAAGCCTTCTGTAGTAGCTTACATTGTGCAGCACTCACTTTATACTGTGGCATCTGCAGTTGTTCTTTATATCTGAAAAGTTTTAAACTGTAGATTGGTTTGGTTGTCCTCTGTCCTATCTGCTGCTGCCCTATCTCATTGTGCTTAAAGGAGAATAGTGTGCAGTGACAACTTGTATATTTGTCCATAGACATGAGAGAAGTATAAATAATTATATATACATACATACGTATGTACGTGTGTGTGTGTGTGTGTGTGTGTGTGTGTGTGTGTGTACTGTATAGAGAGAGAGAGGAAAAATATATTCTCATTTGGGCTGCCAAGTAATAGCAGATGACAATTGCATGCTCCTGCTTTTACAGTCAATGTTGTAAGCCACGCAGAGATCTTTTTAGTTGTCAGATGGCCTATTATTTTATCTACATAAAATAATACAAACCCCAGCAGGCTGCAAGCATATTTTAAGGCAACCTTCCCTAATCTGGTGTCTTTCAGATGTTTTGGACTCAGGGCCATCTTAAGCATATCCGGTGCCATGGTGCAAAAATCCCTCCGGTGCCCCTGCCCCACCGTTTCCCAGAGTTGTCGACTTGTCGGCATTTTCCCAAGCCTCTACGGGGATCGCTCTCCTCCCACGGAGGCTTGGGAAGGAAGCTGCAGCCCGCCAGCCATATAGTTGACAGGACACAGCTGGCGGGCGTGCAGGGAAAGGAGAGGCCGCCGGCAATGCCCGCAGCTCCCCCACTCTCTGGGGCGCCCCTGAGAGGCCAGCGCCCTGGTGCAACGCACCAGTAAACCCAATAGGAAAGACGGCTCTGTTTGGACTACATCTCCCATCAGCCTCAGCCAGCACGGAAGACAGCTGACTTAAAGAAATAATACAAAGCATAGTTGAAAATTAAATTCTAGAGTGATGGCTGTGTTAGTCTGTGTCAGCACCAGTCTTGTGGCACCTTAAAGACAAAAGCTGCTATCCTGCCCTGTTTCCCAGGGGAAAGTGCTGCTGAACTCAATGGGGCTTGCTTTTGAGTAGGTAAAGCATAGTATTATAGGCTGGAATTAACTTCATCAGATGCCTCATCCTTTTATACATCCAGGTGTATAAGAGAAAAAGCACACTTACAATGAAATGTAAAATACATGCTAATAATTCACATAAAGCTTTAAAATATGCAAAATAAGCATTCACCTTTCACAACAGCAGTAATTGATGGGGCATTGTCAAGTATGTAATGGGTAGTTTGCTATTGATAATTTTGAGCTCAGAAAGCAATCTTCACCTCCCCTACCCCTCCAAAAATCTGAAGCCACCCAAGTTGCAAAATATAAATGGAGCAGAGAAAAAAGCAGGGAGGATGAAAAATGGTTTCATAAAGACCACACATGACATACACTAAGGAAGCATCTCTCATTTATAAATCTGATACAGTCATTGTCCACAGCGAAATGCGGCATCTTCACGACTCTATCCTGTACCAGGAAAGAAAGAAGATAAGCACATTAGGTGAAAGTTGGTGTTTGGAAGAAGTCCCCTGATACAAAGGAAGAATCAACCAGGAATAATCCACAAACAATTTAAACTGAGCTCAAGCTCATTCAGCGTCTCCAGAACTGTTGATAGATTTGGGGGAGGTGGGGAGGGAATGGTCTTTTAAATAAATATTTGTGTTAATCCAGTTGAAGAATGGAATTCAATAAAAGTTTAATGCAATCCACTAATGCAATATAGTGGAGTGTGTACAGCTGGTTATATGTTGGTAACAATCTGTCATAGGCAGCAGTCATCCGGACTGTTTCTGGTCCATCTTGGGAAGGGCCTTAGCTCTGCTTTTCATGCAGAAGCTCCCGGGTTCAAGCCCCAACATTTCTTGGTAGGGCCGGGAGAGACTCCTGCCTGAAATCCACTGCCTCTGTGTTGACAATACTGGGATGGATGAATCAATGGTCTGACTCAGTATAAGGCAGCTCCTTGTATTCCTAACCACATGTAGGAAGAATAAACTATGACGAGTTAAACTAATATATCACGCCAAGTAAACATGCTTTCAGATAAACACTGTTTTAGACAAGGCTTAATTAAGCCCATCTGCTTAAATGATGACACGTACATGCTGAGGAAATACAGGCAGGATTGTGAGATACAAAACTGGGATGTTGAAATAATGTAGCAGGTTACCTTGGGTTACTCCATTCCCAATTTTAGGATTCTGGGGCCCATCTACACTATAAATGTCTCTTAGTTTTGTACCAGCCTGAAGTTTCATGGCTTCTGGCAAGGAACCTTAGTTGTTGCATACCTGCAACTTGGGATAACACTGCGTGGTACAGTGGTACCTTGGGTTAAGTACTTAATTCGTTCTGGAGGTCCGTTCTTAACCTGAAACTGTTCTTAACCTGAGGTACCACTTTAGCTAATGGGGCCTCCTGCTGCTGCTATGCCGCCAGAGCACGAATTCTGTTCTCATCCTGAAGCAAAGTCCTTAACCTTTCTGGGTTAGCGGAGTCTGTAACCTGAAGCGTATGTAACCTGAAGCGTATGTAACCCAAGGTACCACTGTAGTTGCTATGTGTGTCCATGAAAGAATCATGCATACTGGTGGCCCCTTTCCATTTCTGGAAGACAGTGCTTTTCAGATAGTGTGATGAAATATAATTGTGATGAAATATAATTGTGTTCCAATAAATCCAAGCGGACTCATTCTACACCATGGCTGTAAGCAGTGGCGTAGCGTGGGTTGTCAGCACCCGGGGCAAGGCAAGTAATTTGCGCCCCCTAACCCGTGGATTTGCGCCCCCTAACCCGTGGATTTGCCCTAACCCCAGATGTTGCGCCCGGTGCGGCCGGCCCCCCCTGCACCCCCCACGCTACGCCACTGGCTGTAAGACAGAATTCTTTTACACACATACTTTCTCCCTGATTTCCCAGCCATATGCGTGTGTGTGTGTGTGTGTGTGTGTGTGTTCACTAATCATTAGCATTTCAAAGCGGTGTATGTAAAAATAAACCATACGGAGAATAAAACAATAAAAAGTCATTATCAAACCAAAAACCACTTTGAAATGCCCACTGCAACAAGCAAGCCTTTGTAATTCCCCTTCCTTTTGCTGCATTGTAAATGGTACTTGCAGAGTATAAAAGTTTCTTGTGATGCAGCAAAAGGAGGATGGGAGCGCTTTTGGAAGTGGGGGTCCACTGCACACATGCACCCCTTGTAGAAGTGCCAGGTTCATTCCCTGGCAACTCCATGGATCTTAAGCTGAAAGACAGAAGAACTGAACCTGTGCCTCCAGAAAGCTGCAGCCAGTTGTGGTTGACTGTTTTGGGCCTGAGTCCATGGCAGCTCCTGGTAACCCCTGGTCCTCTGGCCCACACATCTCTTGAGTCAAAAGTCCAAGCGTTTAGAACCAAAGCATTGAAAACAAACACATCTGCTTAGTCTAAGCTGATTTTACTAAAGACAGATTTAGAAGAGAAGATCAGCCCAACTTTTACACGGGAAGACACCCGAGGACACCAAAACCTGCATTCCTGTACCCGTGAAAATCTACGAAAGCACATATATATATATATATATATATATATATATGAAGGTGATTTCATCTGCACCAAATGATTTTGCTCTCTCTGTGATGAGGCAAATGATGTTGGCTCCTGCTGCTCAGCTACTGCTCTGAGCTGTTTTCTTCTCTTCTCACATGGCCGGTACTTCTGAACTTAGGGCTGCTGCAATTTAAGAGCCTGGGGACTCCCATGAGTCACTCATATGTCTCAAAAGATGTGCAGTGTTTTATTAAAAGAAGTAATGCACGTGACTGACTCCTGAACCATAAGCTCCTAGGCTCCAGGAACTCCCTTTTACCAAGGAAAATCCAGATTTTGTATTCTGGCAAATCCTTGTTCTGCCTGTGCGAAGATGGTGGTGAGCTATGGGGTGGGTGGTGGGTGGGGAGAGCTTCTTACAATCTTTCTAATAGGTATGCTTTTTTTCCAGATTCCTGCTTGCCAGAAAATCTGGAGGGCAGATGAATCTTGTCTCTAGTGCACATGCAAGCAAATGCACACACATATTCACTTCGCACTTAGCAGGAGGTAACTTTTATTTTGAACTGCTGATAACATGATGGGACAGGTTACCCCTGCATATACCTTTAACTAAAAGAAGAACTGTTTGTTTAAATCAAGATGGGCTGTTTGCAAAACAAAAGAATGCAATATAAGCATTGCTCTCCAGATGTTGGTCTGCAGCTCCCATCATTCCTGACCTTTGGTCATTGAATGGGCTGATGGGAGTCCAACAGCACATTGAGGACCACAGCCCCCCCCCACAACCCTACAGTACTCAATGGGATGAGATCAGGAAGGCAGTGTGTTGTGGGTACCCCATTTTCATATTTGAAATGCTGGAGGAAATTATTAATATTAATATCCTGTCCATCTGGCTGGGTTTCCAGCCACTCTGGGTGGCTTACAGCATATATAAAGTATAGAAAAGAAAAAGAAACAGCCTAGAACAACTAGAAAAGCTAACCAATAGACTGAAACTGACACAGGGAGAAACCTGACACAGGGAGAAATAGAAGACGACTTCACTCTGGTATGGCTCCCCATTATCACACATAGCATACAATTCAATATGGCTAACTTTACCCAACAACACCCACCCACCCACCCACCCCACCTCACACATGCACAACAAAGCCCACTGCAGCCAACTAAAGAATCAGCCACACCCTAGGCCACCCCAACCTCTCTCACCACCAAGGAAACATATGGTAATAAGTGAATAGAAAGAGAACCTACCCCAGTGACGCTGACACAAAAACCCTATGCATACACTAAGTAAAAGAATATAAGCTTTGCCCCCCCTCTGGCCCCCCCTTTCTTCCCAACCTATTTATTATTGCATATAACACCAATGTCTCACAACAAATATAATTGATCTGTAGAAAACACAACCTGAAGAAAAAGACAATGCTTTTGCTTTTGTAAACAAGCAAAATCTTTAATAAATAAATAATAAATAAAACATAGAAAAACATCAATATATCCAGCCCTGCTGTTTCTGAAGCATAATACTTCACGGGTCTCCTTGTATGGTGGTGAGATGATGGGCTATCTCATGGAAAGTGGAGCAGCCCTGGTCTCTGTAACTCAAGGGTGGCAGGAATAGAACTAAAGGGCAGAAATGGTAAGGGGGCAGACTTTGACAAATGCTAGGAGAAATGTCCTCTAATGGAAAGGGCTGTGCAACAGTGGGCTCTCCTTTGCTCAAGGCAGTTAAGCAGAGACTGGATGCTGGAGTCAGCACCGCAGATCCTTTACTGAGCAGGGGTTGAACTGGATGACCTCCAAGGTCCCTCCCAATCCTGTGATTGTAAGCCTGCAGGCAAGGTCTATAGACTACAGCTCTGCTTGGTACTATGCCTAGATCGTTTGGATGTTAAGAAACAATAACCATGATTATTGTTATTCTGTGTTTCCAACAGCACGCTGCTTTGCCTGTCCCATCTTTTCAGCGTGGGAGGGACTAACTGAGTGTCACCTGGAGCACTGAATTTTTATGATAAGGAGCAGCCCATTCTCCCCCTCCCACAAGATGGATGGATGGGAGCAGAAGCTGCATGGTGCCGCTAGCTGTTTGAATGCAATTGTGTGGTGTGCGCTAGAGGGGCTGTGAGGCAGAGATAGGCTCAGGTGTCTTGGTGCCCAGAGCTGAACATCCAAAATGGCGTCCAGTAAATCTAAAATAAAAGAAATGGCGAACGGTATTCCTTCATGGGAAACCTTCCAGGGTCCAAAGGCCAGGTGTGAGTGAGACCAGAGGCAAAAGTGAGCGGAGAAAGAAGTGTGACTCTTACTTTTGAATCACGTAAGTGAAATGTCCCTACACACCCCCTTACTCCACACCCATCTCTCTGTCCTCCATCCAGGCAAGAGGCATCCTCACAGATCAAGAACACATGGAAATGTGCTTGAGGAGGATGCAGAACAGGGCCACCCTGGGAAGAGTCCCAGCAGAAGTGGCTTTAGGGCACTGCAACAGACTCAGTTGCCCTGGGCACCATGCTGCAAGAGGCAGCACAACAACACTGTAGAACAATGTGTGAGAGGCGGGGGGCACTCCAGATTTTAGTGTCACACAGCAAGCCACTATAGTTTGAGAGCCCAAAGTCCACCACTGGTCCCGAGGGCCGGGAAGAAAGACATGAGGGTCCAAATTCACGCCCTGGACCTGAGGTTCCCCCCTCCCAGTCAAAAATAAAACAAACTATATAATTGGCACTTTGCTCACCTTCATTGTATTCCCAATGGTCTATCCTCAGGCCTCCTTGCCCTGCCCAGCAGTAGGTCAACCCTGTTGTGAAGAGACTGCTTTGAGGCTTCCAGCTGCCCATTGAGGTTCTTCTTCCGCAGGTGGTTGAGCAGAGAGCTTTGGCGTTATCCCTCGGATCAGAGACTCCAGGGACTGGTGACCCCATGGAGTTACAGAGGCCAGGTGCTGAACTGGAGTCCCAGTCCTGGTCCGTACAGTTCATTCCCACAAGTGTATTCGGAAGGGGAACTCTTTACTTCGTGCCATGACTGGGCTTATGGTGTCCTGTTAAATCTAAAGTGTGATCCATGCAATGTGACTGTGTCTCATGGCAACAGCTTTTAACCACCCTTTTTATAGATCTGAACCTTCACTTAACGTTCCTTACCATTTCAAAGACTGCAATTATTTTCATAATCTCTGTTCTGTTTGCCACACGGCATTTGTTGTCTTGGAACCTGAAAAGTGAGGGGTTTCAGAACTGGGATCCTGAATCCTGCAGCAATTCTGAAATGTTTTATATTCTCTGTCTAACAAGTCTCTTCACTTCTCTGGCTTTAAATGTCCACAGAAAGTATATTGAAAGGCAGGGACTATCAGCCACGCCCATGCTTTTTTGTTTTTTTAAAAGGCAATATCATCCTAGGGATATATTTATGTGTTGCTTAGGCAGAGATTCATCTGGACTGAACTTCCTAGCTCTATCAGATGCAGATGGAGAAATTGCCCAGTAAGAAATATGTAATAAAGCATGACAAAAACTGGACTAGGGCATCTCTGTTTAATATAGACACAATTTACATGTGCATATAGTTAAAAGGTAATGGAGGTAGAGCACTCTACATTTACAGTGCTATTCTATACGTGTCTGCTCTGAAGTAAGCCTTATTCAGAGGAGACCCATTGAAATTAAAGGACCTAAGTTAGTCATCAAATCATAGAACTATAGAGCTGGAAGGGACCACAAGGGTCATCTGGTTCAACCCCCTGCAATATCCGTTGATTTCAGTGTGTCTACTCTGTGTATGTCTAACATTGGATGCAACCCATAGAGTTCAAAGAGAGTTACTCCCAAGTAAGTATGTATAGGGCTGCAGCCTTAGGGATGCTACAGTTCTGAACCTCATGATACATCACAAGTTTGAACCCTTGCTACTGCTTTTGGCCTATCTAATATTCACAACTGAATTCACAGCCAAAAGAATGTTCTGATAATATTTGCCATCAAAATCCACAAAGGGGAATGTTGGGAATTGTGTGGGTCAATTTTGCACCACTCCTAAAACATCCCGACACTCCATTTAAAACCAAAATAAATACTGCAGAATAGAATGGCTCTATGGTAGACATTTCGTTCAAGAGTGTAAAATGATTTAAACTTGAAAAGTGGGGGGTTTAAAAGTACTGAAACCTCATAGAGGCTCACGGTGGCTCCAATAAAAGGGAAGAAAACAGCTTAATCACAAGCTACACCCCACTCCAAATATTTGAATGTTCCCACTGATAATGCAGTGGTATAGTATTGACCTTGTGTAAGTCCCAGGTCCAATCCCTTTTGTCTCCAGTTAGGGCAGAGAACAGCTGCTGCCAGCCAGAGTAAACAACACTCAGCTAGATGGAGCAACAGCGACGTGGGGTGAGTGGCGCGGTGCTTTGAATCAACTGCTTCTTTCTTTTTTTAAAAAAATAATATTTATTACTTTTTAAAAAGGAAAAGGAGAGAAAAGGGAAAAAAGAAAAAAGAAAAAAGAACAAGAGCAAGGAAAAATAAAACAGTATAATACACAACCCCAACACATCACCCAACACAATGAACTTGAACAAAACAAAACAAAAACATTTTTTTTAAAAAAAACATACGTCATACCTTTTCCATATTCTAACTTTCATTCCCTTATATCATCAACCTCCTCTCACCTCCCTCTTTGTATTCCACTTCCATTAATTGTTTTAGCAAATCCTTTCCATCTTTCTCCATTTTCTATCATATAATTTTCTTAACATATTTTTAATCTTATTTCCATTAAAATTAGTATACTTATTTAAGCTTAACTCCTTATAGCATTTCTACTAAGGCCATAAAAATTCATTCCAACATTTTCCTGTCACTCATTAATTTTGCAATATTTCTATATATAGACTTTAAATCTTCCAATCCTCTTCCACCATCTCCTCTCCCCGGTCTCGGGCTCTGACAGACCCTTCCGTCCACTCCATACAATCCATCAACCTGGAGATCTTATGTCCGAGGCTCTTAACTCTTTTCCATATCTCTTCTGCAGTTCTTCTTCATATTCTTTGATGCTAAAGAGCAGAACTCGAGGAAACTCCAATCCAATGACACCTCCACTCCCTCTCGACAGGTCAGCCAAATTTCCACAATTGAAACTAGAATCCATAAAGTATTTCAGGGCATATTTCAAAATTCCTCCAACTCCAAAGGCCAATCTCCTCCTGACCCAAGTTCATATTCCAAAAGTCAGTTAATCCCTGCACAGAGGGATCTTTCCAACTTTCCTTTTCCAGGCCAGGCCAGGCTCCGATCTTCAAAGTCTGACTTTTCCTAGTTTCAATCATAAAGGGCCTCAACTTATAGTCTTCAATTTGCCTCTGTAAGACTAAGGCTCCCCCTTGTATTGCTTTAGGTTCAACAACAGCAACTTTCTCCTTCTCCTTTTCGGCAATTTGTCCTGCTAAAGTAGATTCCTGTGTCAAATCCTGAATAATTTCTGTATTAGTGCTCACTTTTGGTCCCAAAATGTCAGTTTTAGTAGTCATAATATCCAATTTTTTATGAAGCTGTTCCAGCAAATAGTTTATCTTGTAAAATGCAGTTACTAAGGCTTCTCCTGTCGTCATTCTCGAATGTCCAAGGTCAGTCTCTGGTTCCCACACTTATCTTTTATATATATATATATATATATATAAATATTTATTAAAGTTTTTAAATATAAATGCACAAATAATAAACAATCTTACTTCTGTCACAAACATAGTTTCATCACTTCTTTGGACTCCCTCACGTCTCCCGCTCCCATTTACATCATTAAAAGTTTTTTTTTCCAAACAAATTATCAACTTGTTTACAATCTCATATCCACTCATTCAAATATAATCTAGCAATTCTTCCCAAAAAATTTTTTTTTATTTTCTTTAGTCTCACTTATCATCAAATTTAAATCTAATTTAGTGGTGGCCAATTTTTTATAATCTAGCATCCTTCTTAACATTCAACCAAATTACAATGTTTTTGTAGATACATCTTAAATTTCTTCCAGTCTTCCTCCATTTTCTCTTCTCCCAGGTCTCGGATTCTGCCAGTCATCTCGGCCAGTTGCATATAGTCCATCAGCTGCATCTGCCACTCTTCCAGTGTGGGTAGATCTTGAGTTTTCCAGTTTTTTGCGATGAGTATCCTTGCTGCCGTTGTTGCATACATAAAGAATGTTCGGTCCTTCTTTAACACCTTCTGGCCGACAATACCCAGAAGGAAGGCCTCTGGTTTCTTAGTGAAGGTATACTTTAATACCTTTTTCAGCTCATTATATATCATTTCCCAGAAGGCCTTCACCCTAGGGCATGTCCACCAGAGGTGAAAGAATGTTCCTTCATTTTCTTTACATTTCCAACATTTATTATCAGACGAATGGTATATTTTGGCAAGTTTAACTGGGGTCATGTACCATCTATATATCATTTTCATTACATTTTCCTTCAGAGCATTACATGCGGTGAAGTTCAACCCAGTGGTCCACAACCTTTCCCAATCCTCAAACATAATGTTATGCCCAATGTCCTGCGCCCACTTTATCATAGCCGATTTAACCATTTCGTCTTGTGTATTCCATTTTAACAGCAAGTTATACATTCTAGATAGTACCTTAGTCTTTGGTTCTAACAATTCTGTTTCTAACTTCGATTTCTCCACCTGGAACCCTAACTTTTTGTCATTTTTAAAAACTTCTTTAATCTGAGCGTAATGTAACCAGTCTCGCACCTTATCCTTCATTTTCTCCAAACTCTGCAATTTCCAATTGTCTCCATCTTTTTCTAATATTTCCCAATATTTTGGCCATTTGGCCTCCATATTGGGTCTTTTTCGGGCCTTAGCTTCCAGAGGCGAAAGCCACCTTGGAGTTTTATTTTCCAATAAGTCTTTATATTTTGTCCAGACATTGAACACTGCCTTCCTGACAATATGGTTCTTAAAGGCCTTATTGATCTTAACTTTGTCATACCATAAGTATGCATGCCAACCAAAAGCATTGTTAAAACCTTCCAAGTCCAATACATCAGTATCTTCGAGAAGTAGCCAGTCTTTTAGCCAGCAGAAAGCTGCGGCTTCATAGTACAACTTTAAGTCTGGCAGGGCAAAGCCCCCTCTTTCTTTCGCATCTGTTAATATCTTAAACTTAATTCTGGGCTTTTTGCCCTGCCAGACAAATTTAGATATATCTTTCTGCCACTTCCGGAAGCACTCCGTCTTGTCCACAATCTGTAGTGTTTGAAACAAAAACAACATTTTTGGCAATACATTCATCTTAATAGCAGCAATTCGGCCTAACAAAGAAAGCTTCAGTTTTGTCCAACTGTCCAAATCTCTCTTAATTTCAGACCAACATTTTTCATAGTTATCCTTAAATAGACTCAGATTTTTAGCTGTTATGTTTACCCCTAGGTACTTTACCTTTTTAACCATAGTTAGTTCTGTTTCTCTCTGAAACCGTTCTGACTCTGTATCTGTCAAATTTTTTCTCAGCACCTTGGTTTTCTGTTTGTTTAATTTAAAACCCGCCACCCGACCAAAGTCCTGAATCAATTGTAATACTCTTTTCGTACTAGGTTCTGGCTCCTGCAGGGTCAAAACTAGGTCATCTGCAAAAGCTTTGAGTTTGTATTGTTTCGCTCCGACCTGAATCCCTTCCACCAACCGGTCCCCTCTGATCATGTTCAAGAGCACCTCCAGAACCGAGATAAATAACAGAGGGGAGATCGGGCAGCCTTGTCGTGTTCCTTTTTCAATTTTGAACTCTTCTGTAACCACATTGTTAACTATCAATTTGGCCTTTTGTTCTGAATATATTGCATCAATCCCATTCTCAAACCCCCGTCCCACTCCCATTTCTTTTAGATTTCCCTTCATAAATTTCCAAGAAATATTATCAAAGGCCTTCTCTGCATCTATAAAAATTAGGACTGCTTTTGTGTTTATATCTGTTTGCAAAAGTTCCAGAATGTCAATAATGTTCCTTGTATTGGCAAACATGTGTCTACCTGGGAGAAAGCCTGCTTGGTCTTTGTGAATTACCTCGTTTAAAACTCTTTTAAATCTACTTGCCAAAACATCTGCAAATATTTTGTAATCCACATTTAAAAGGGAAATGGGACGATAGTTCTTGAGTTGTGTCTTTTCAGTTTCCAGTTTTGGTATCAATGTGATAAAGGCTTCCTTCCACGATTCCGGCGCCCTCTTCCCCTCCATAATTTCGTTACAGACCTCCATCATTGGTTGAATCAAATAGTCTTTTAATGTCTTATAATACTTGGAAGTCAAGCCGTCTGGCCCTGGAGATTTGCCCAGTTGCATGTTCTGAATGGCTTGTTCAATCTCTTGTTGTGTTATTTTGTTGTTCAGGATTAATCTGTTTTTTTGTGACAACTTTGTTAGTCCATTTCTTTCCAAAAATTGTTTCATCTCAACCTCGTCTTGCGGCCGTTGAGTATATAACTTTTTGAAGTATCTCTGGAAGCACTTTCTAATTTCCATGGGGTTCTGAATATTTCTTCCTTCGATTTCTAAATTTGTGACTGTATTTAATTTTTGTCTCTTCTTCAACTGCCACGCAAGCAGTTTCCCACATTTATTCGCCGATTCAAAAGTTTTTTGTTTCATTAATTTAATCTTCCACTCTATTTCCTGGTTTATCAATTCAGAATATTGTGCTTGGTAAAGTTTAATTTCTCTCAGAATCGGCTGTGACTTCGGATTTGATCTTAACTTCTTCTCCAGTTCTTTAATTTTCTGCAAGATCTTATCTTTCCTTTCATTTTGTGTCCTTTTCTTTACGGCGTTCTGTTGTATCAAGAACCCCCTCATCACAGCTTTGCTTGCGTCCCAGATAGTTCTTTTTTCCACCGTAGTGTTCATATTTATCTCGAAGTAATCGTTCAAAGTTTTTTGGGCCTTCTTAATAATCTCCTGGTCTCTAAACAAGTTGTCATTCATCTTCCATCTAAAGGAACCGGTTGGCAATAGTGTCATGTCCATCTTCAGCGCATTATGGTCGGAGCAGGTCTTTGGGCAGATTTCCACTTTTCTAACCTTGGGTGCCAGACCTCTAGTTAACCATATTTGGTCGATTCTTGTCCAAGTCAGCTGGGCTTCAGAGAAGAATGTTCCTTCTCTTCCCAGGGGGTTCTTGGTTCTCCAAATGTCAATCCAGTCCATATTGTCTGTCATTTCAAAAAAAGTCTTTGGTAGTCTGCCGTCTTTTGTAACATTTTGGTTTTGTGACTTATCCATGTTAGTCAATACGACCCCATTCATATCTCCCATCATAATGATGTTGTTGTAGTCCAGATAGTCCAGCATAATCTCATGCAACTTCTTATAAAATTCCGATTTCCCGTCATTTGGTGCATAAATTCCTAGTATCAGAATCTTTTCTCCTTGATGTTGTATCTCAATTGCTAAAATTCTTCCATGTTCATCTTTGAATAAAAATTTAGGTGACAGGCTCTCTTTTGCATATATCACCACCCCGGTTCCCACACTTCTTATCAAGCAGCTGGAGGTTTCCCAGCTCCACTCTTGTAACAGTTTGTCCGCTTCTGTGTTTAAAAGGGAGGAAAAGTAACTGAAAATTGAAACAAACTTTACTTTCTGAACTTTCTTTGAAAGGATTGATACAAGTGGAGACTGTTTCCCTCTAGAGGGAGCTTTTGAAACTGTTACAAGAGTGGAGCTGGGAAATCTCCAGCTGAATCGACTGCTTCTTTCACGGAGTGAAGCCGCATTGCTGTTGCTGGAGAGCGCTGACTTTTTCCTGTGGACAATTGGATTTTAAACAACTACCCGTGAGTAGAACGGAAAATTGGATCTTTAAGTACCTTAATTTGGCGCCGAAGCGGGAAGGTCATAAACAGGAAGTCCGCCTTCCGCTTTTGTAAATAGACTGAAGCAAAGACATTACAAGCTAAAGTCTTTGAAAGCTTTTGACAAAGGATTAAATCTCCATTGGTTAAAAATACAAAACCCCCCTTGGAAGCAGGTGAAGAGGGGGGAAATTTTGAACTTAGTAAGCCTGCAGGAGTGAGGGGAAAATCAAATTACCACAGCTCTGAACCTGGGAACGGGCTGCCAGATGACGTTTGGGGAAAGTTTATTGACAGAACGGATTTGACAGCTAGCTAAAATAAGAGTAAGATACTGTTTCCATTGTCCTCTTCTGCATTTAAAATGGAGGAAAAATTAACTGAAAATCGAAACTATGTTTATTGCTTGAGTTGTGCTTGAAAGAACTGATACAAGTGGAGACTGTTTCCCTCTAGAGGGAGCCTTTGAAATTGTTATAGGAGTGTAACTGGGAGGTCTCCAGCTGCAAGATAAGGATTCTGAGAATCAGAGATTGACCTTGGACCATTCAAAATGTTGATAGGAGAAGTTATTGTGACTGCATTATGTAAGATAAACTATTTGCTGGAAGAGCTTCATAAAAAGACGGATGACATGACTTTTAAAATCGATAATTTGGAACAGAAAGTGACTAATTTGAGACAAAAAGCGAGCACCAACACAGAAATAATTCAGGACCTGGCACAGGAACCTACTTTGGCAGAACAAATGGTGGAGGAAAAGGAGAAAGTCGTTGTCAGAGCTGCCCGAGGTCCCAGCTCACAAAGGACCAACGCCAGTTCTTGTTATATACAAAAGTCTTTATTGAAGTTCAGTTTCGATTTCAAAGCTGCGGCGCACAGCTCTACGTCTCAAACTCTAGACCGCTGAAGCTCCGTCTGAATCTCCTCCCCCCAGACACCAGTTTAAGATTCTAGCCTTGCTCCACCTCTTCCTTTGCTCTTTCCTCCTCTGGGTCCGCCTGTCCACTGGGGTCTTGCCCTTTTTAGACTCTTCTGACGCTGAATCCCCTGAGTCTTCCCCCTGCCTCCGGCGGGCTTTAGGACCTGGTTCCCAATCCGGGTTTTCTGCCGTCCCGCGCGCCTGTACCTTTGAACTTGGCGCGCGCGCCCAGCCGGCAACCTTTCTCCTGACCGTTACACTGCTCCTGTCACTGCTTCCCTCTTCGGGGGGGCTAGCTGGACCTGACTTCCCCTCCGTTCTCTCACTCTCTGATAGAGGCGTGGTCAGCCCTGACTCATCTTCTCTCCCTACTGGAGGAGACGCTGGCCCTGACACATGGGACTCTTCCCCCCCACTACGCTCTGGTGGGGGAACTGGTCCTGATCTTCCGCTGCTGCTTTGGGAGTCCCCGCTGGCCCCTTGCTTCTGGTGCGTCCCCCCTGGGACCCCCCTTGCCCTGGCCATCGGCGCCCCCCTCTGGGAATCTTCTGAATCGCTGGAGAAACTCATGGAATCTCTCGGGTCACTGTCATACTCCCCTACGCTGCCCTCAGATTCTTCCCCTTCGCTCTCCGTTTCCTCTCTCCCCTGTGCCTCTGCTCCTGAGCCCCTGACAGTCGTTGTTTTTGAACCTAAAATAACACAAGCGGGATCCTGAGTTCTACAGAAGCAAATTGAGGACTATAAATTGAGGCCTTTTATGATTGAATCTAGAAAAAGCCAGATTTTGAGGATTGGATCCTGGCTTGGATTGAAGAAGGAAAGTTGGAAAGATCCCTCTATCCAGGGATTAATTGACTTTTGGGACATGGACTTGGATTTGGAGGAGATTGAAGTTTTGGGGGCCTTTGGATTTGGAGGAATCTTGAAATACATCCTGAAACACTGTATAGACCCTAGCTTCAACTATGGAAATTTGGTTGAACTGTCCAGAAGGAATAAAAGTATTGTTAGGATGGAGTTCTCTTGAGATTTGCTCTCTAGCATTAAAGAATATGAAGAAGATCTGCAGAAGGGACCTGGAAAAGAGTTAAGAGCCTCGGACATAAGATCTCCAGGTTGATGGACTATATGGAATTGACGGAAAGGACTGGCAGAATCCAAAACCAGGGAGAGGAGTTGATGGAAGAAGATTGGAAAATTTAAAGTTTATATATAGAAATATCGCAAAATTAATGAGTGATAGAAAAATGGTGGATTGATATTTTATGGATTTAGCAGAAATGTTATAAGGAGTTAAGCATATATAAGTATTTTAGTTTTAAGGTTAAAATAAGGTTAAAAAAATGTTATTTATAATATGATAGAGAATAGAGAAAGATGGAAAGGATTTGCTGAAATAACTAGTAGAAGTGGAATACAAAAAGAGAGGTGAGAGGAGGTCGAGGAAACAAGGGAATGAAAGAAAGAGTATCGAAAAGGGGGGATGTATTTTTTTAAAATAGTTTTTGTTTTGTTTTATTTAGGGTTAGGGTTAGGGAGTGGGTTTGGTTTAATTTAGTTTAATGTGTTTAGTTTAATGGGTTTAGGTTGTGTTTTGTATTGTTTATATATTGTATTGTATTGTCTTTTTTTTTCTTCTTTTCTCTTTTGTTTTTTCTCTTCTGTCTTTTTTCTTTTTAAAAGTAATAAATATATATATATATTTTTAAAAGAGACTGGCTGGGCTGAATAGGATGATAACCCCAAACTCAGCAATCTACCTGCACCCTGCAGCCAAGTAACTGCAGAGCCACACTGTGTTATCGGTGGACGCAGCAGCCAGCCCTACAGCTTCCCCAACAGAATAATAATCCAGCACCTGAGGAACTGTTGCTGTTATAATTTGTGACTGCCAAATTGGTTTCCTCTTTGGCAAGCCAACTACCAGCCATGTCTTCACACTACACATGCTCATTAGCAAACATGTAAGTAAATAAACAACAAAGAAGGGAAACATATCTGCTTGTTCCGCTGTCAAAAAAAGGAAAGGGAAAGCCTTTTGGTTTCCACCTGATGCCCAGGTTTGAATGCTAAATTGCTGCAACTTAGAGCAATTGCTGTGAACACCTACAGAGAGATCATGGAAGGCAGCATGCAAACAAATGGGGAAAAGGGTTTATTTAAACTAGGAAGAATAAAGCAGGGCTTCTTTTCCCAAAGGAATTCATCCTATCCCTTGGAGACCAGCCCGCCCTCCTCCTGTACCTTTAACAGTTGGATAGAAGAGGGTATTTGCCAAATATTTACAAAACTTCCTTCTTCTATGCAGCTATTAAAAGGCACAGAGGTATCCTGTGACTCTTGTTTTCTCTCTAGCCAGCATACACAGAGCGAAACCTATTTTGAGAAGCTAAACTTTGGCTACAGTGCCGTGCATGCTTATGCAGGAAATGGCCTGCTGAATTTAGTGCAATTTACTTCTAAGCAAGCACAGTCCTGCTTATGGGCTTCTTATGATTCCTGCTTGCAGGATAGGCATCCAGTTCGCCACTGAGAGGCCAGGGTGAAGGATTAGGTGAGGCTTTGAACCCATCCAGCAGGGCTCTTCTTATGTATACAACTGGGCTGTCAATCTACATTTCTGGCTGCTGGAAGATCTTGCTCTGTCTCTTCCAAAAGCTAGACATCTTTGCAGAGGGATAATTGCCAATCACTTCCAGATTCCTGATCGCTGATTTGCCCTGCCAAGTGCTGGACTACCTGAAATGGGAAAAATCTCCTTTAGAACAGAAACCTGGCCTTCATTAGCTGGAATCAGAAGAATGGTTACCTCTGTGATTTTCCAAGCAATGGAAAGGGCATACAGGGCACTCCAGTGATCGTGCTGCTGGCAGAGAGAACTAGGGCACACAGCCAGAGGCAAACGAGGCCAGAACTACTCACTGTTACCTTTAATAGTTATGCAGAACAGTGGTGTGCTTAGGACATTTTAGATTCTGGACTAAATGGTCTTCCAGGAGTGGGGGCTCTTTAGATCAGGAGTGTAGCTCAGGATCTACTAGCAGACCTCTGGGAGATCTGGAGCAGGTCAGGAAGGGTTGTTTAACAGCAGCAGCAGCAGCAACAACAACAGCAACAACAAAACAGACACTTTTCGCACCTGGTGAGGTGAAGAAAGCTAAGAAGGATTGGACTTTTGTGTAAAAGGATTGTGAGCTCAGTTCGGTTCAGACACTGAAAACAAGTATCTAAGCTCAGAGGCAACCTGGTCTATAACTGCACATCTTTTGTACCTGGCTCTGGTTGGAAGTTTCTTGCGAAAAGCAAAGTAATGCGTCTTACCGGGTAATTGTGTATTAATTCTAAAGTGCTCTGCCAGCCCTGATGTGTTTGGGAACCCTCCTGCTCATTGTCCTGAGTGGGCCATGGACATCAGATCCTGCCCTGATAGTACCATTGATGCAGAAACACAGGGAGGCCCTAGTATTTGTCCTTTTAGGCCTGAATTGTTTGCTCTGAGTGGCTGTGAATGTCCTGGGCCTCAATCAGGGAAACCTTTTCACCACCTGCTTCCTGAGCAATTAACTGGAGATGTCAAGGGTTGAGATGCCAGGATCTGCAGCCTCTTATACATGATCCCAACCCAATCCAACCCCAAAACACACACAAAAAACCAAGCTGCCACTGTCAGGATCCCTTCTCCTACAAAACTAATAAAAGCACAGGAACTCTGACTTCTTTTCTCCTCTCGCCACATCCCAGCAACTCAGGTTATTTCAGTAACATTTCAACTGCTAATGCTCTTACCACACTTAAATCTAGGTACATAAGCACAAAGCTTAGTTAAACTTTAGACACTAAACATAATAATAACTTTGGGAGAGAGAAAAACTAATATAAATTCCCTCCTACATCATGTACTATCACTGTCTGGCTAAGCGCCCTCCTCCCACCAGCAACAGCAATGGAAAATAAGCAATCAAATATAAAAGATGTTCCAGTGAATGGACCTAAAAAAGAGAGAGAGAGAGAGAGCAAAGTTTGAGCTGCTGAGAAAAGCAAATCAAGCAAGAAAGCTAAAGGTTCCTCAGCAACTATTATATTTAGAGCTCACTCGTCATAGTGACATGCGGAAAACCAAGCCAGACCCTCACCATAAGGGCGATCGGTAGCAGACCACACAACAGTAAGGGATTCTTGAAATTATGTAATGTATGCGCAACAAAGACTCAACAGAGAGACAACCAGCTTGTTTCAAAAGTGTTCTCCCTTGCTTGCTCCAGTGCTGGTCACCTGCCCATGATTTATGTTACTGTTGCTTAACTATTTCATGTGTGGATGCTGCTGTCAGCAAGGAAGCCCAGCTTGTGCCGCTGCCTCAGATTCATGCATGGAGAAGCCTAGCGCCTGGTTCTTCCCGCAAACGTCTCATTCCATGGAAGGAAAAAGTGACCACTAGGGGGCAAACATGCTCTAACCTTGAGAGTCCCATCTCCTCCCCACCCCCACTCCCCCAGCATCAGTAGGGCCCATGCTGGGAGAAGTCCTGTTCTTTGGCACAAGGCTTCATTTGCTAGAGAACTCAGACACACCAAACATGAGGGCCAGGACCCCCTTTCATTATATGTGTATGTGGTGCCTCGCTTGCATCTTGCCTGCAAATATCCTTTTTGGCACTGTCCCCAAATAAATGCCTGTGTGCTTTCTCTCTCTCCCTCTCTCCCTCTCACCGTTATCAATGAACTCTGCTTTCTCTCATTATTACTGCGATGTGTCACACAACTCAGAGTTATTGTCTCACCTGAAAACATGACATTACCGAGGAGCATTACCAGAAAGAATGTAGGATATTAATGGCTGTCAGCAGGGGCAGCCAAGCTGATGCCTTCCAGATGCTGCTAGACTACAGCTCCCATCAGCCCCTGGGTCAGCATGGATGAGGGGAGTCATCCAATAACTTGAGAGTCAGTGTGGCATAGTGGTTAGAGCAGGCACGGGCAAACTCGGCCCTCCAGATGTTTTGGGACTACAACTCCCAACATCCCTAGCTAACAGGACCAGTGGTCAGGGATGATGGGAGTTGTAGTCCCAAAACATCTGGAGGGCCGAGTTTGCCTATGCCTGGGTTAGAGTGCTGGACTGGGACCTGGGAGACCCTTGGGCAGGGACGAAACTAGGTATTATTTCACCCAGGTTAAAGACTCAGACTCAGGCTGGGAGCCTCAATGGCACCCCTCTGGAGGCTTCACCTGGGAGGAAAATAAACCCATGGCTAGCCCTGCTGTAGCTACAGCCCTGCCTTGGGTCTCTTTCTCTCTGCCTAACCTACCTCACAGGGTTGTTGTGAGAATAAAATGGAGAGGGGAGAAATTTGTGTCATACCTTGGATGAAAGGTGAAGTATAAATATGGTAAACAAACAAACATTGAGAGGGCACCCCAATGGCTACCTCTGGCCTATAGAGTTGGTGTTTTCCATGGGCCCCTGCAGGACAAACTGCCTCAACTTGGCATGTCCTATGGCATTATTATTATTATTATTATTATTCAAATTTGTTAATCGCTTCATCTTGCCCAGGGCAACCAAAACAGCTTACAACCAAACAGATAACAGATAACCCCGCAGTGCCCCGTCCCCCCCGAGATACATTAAAGCCAAGAGGAAAAAGAATTATATTAGAAACATTCCACCCACATCTAAAAGGTCACAGGTAGTTAAATGCCAAAGGTTTGGTTATAAAGGAAAGTTTTTGCCTGACGCCTAAAGAGATGTAATGAAGGTGCTAAGCAAACCTACTTGGAGAGAGCATTCCACAAACGGGGGCGGGGGGGCGGGGGGGGACCACAGCAAAGGCCCATTCCCATGTTGCCACTCTCGACACAAGGAAGGGCATCAGATGATGATCGCAGGGTCTGGGTCAGTTTATATGGGGAGAAGTGGTCCATGACGTATTGTGGTTCTGAGCTGCTTACGGCTTTATAGGTCAAAACCAGCACTTTGAAGCGGGCTCATAAACTAATTGGCAACCAGTGCAGTCGGACTTGGATTGGTGTTATATGCTCATTCCATCTTGCCCTGGTGAGCAACCTGGTTGCCAAATTCTGCACGAGCTGACCCGAGCATGCCCCCAATCTCCAGCAATATGTCTGCCTTAAATGTGGTCCGTGCAGTCAAGCCTAAGCAGGACAGTCACTAGTTAATTTCAAAAAAGAGAGGTGTTGAGGCTTAGGGCTGGCTGCAAGCTGCACTGTCTGTCTTGGAAGCCTGAGTCCTCAATTGCAGAGATATCAAATTGTGAGCTCTGCTCTCTGGTTGCTAGGGAAATGCACTTGGGGCCTACTCACAGGCACTGTCCTTTATTATTATTATTTCTTTACATGCACCAGGCACTGAAAATAGGTTTTAGAACTGATTCCTGATTACACAAGTTAAAACCTACTCTTTATCCTCAACACACACACAACCCTCCCTCTCTTCAGTAGGGACCAGGGAGTCAGGAGGTCAGGAATTAAGTGCTCCCCACAAAGTGAACACTGGAAACCAGATTGCTGGCAAACAAAGAGGTTCTCCAAGGTAAGTTAAAGACCTTCAGGTAGACAAGAGATATTCTTTCCTGCCTCCCCCCCAGCAAAATGTCCCTAGACTAACATCAGCCCACAATACCCCCTTTCTTTCCTCCCTTGCAATGCTCCTGTCCTCATAACAGCAGCATGGCAGGGTAGAAATTCAACAGGTGCAGCTCCCCTCCTAGGAGTGAACATGGACAATAAAAACCATAGAAAATCAATAGAATAGACCCAGCAAAACAGCAGCAAAACATATTGATTTTCTACAGTTTTTAATGCTTTTCTGATTTTATATTGTGCTTTACAAGTTTTGTAAGTCGCTCAGAGACTCTTCATATAGCAAGTGACTAATAAATTAATAAGAACAACAACAACAAAATTAACATATTGCCTTCCGGACTCCATCTCCCTACTAAACACTGCGGAAGGCCCCTAGGTGCCCACAGGGAAGCATCGTAGCTCAATGGTAGAGCATCAGTCTTACATGCATATGGTCCCTGATTCAATCCCAGGCTGGAAGAAAATGCTGCCTGAAATCCTGGACTGCAGCTGCCAGTCAGTGTAGACGATATTGAGCCAGATGGACCAGTGGGCTGACTCATGATAAGGCGGCTTCCTGTGTTACACTGTACAGGGCAGGGGCAGTGAGCCTGTGGTCCACCCAGCACAGCCATGAGTCAGAGGTGGTGTAAGCTGAAGGACCCAAGCAGAGACACGCAGAGGAGCCTGAGGGGAAATGTCTGCCATCTGTGGAGAGGGAGAATCAGAGTAGTACGCTCTGAGGGGTTTGCCCTAATGAGACAGCAGCCGCGCAGTCCTTTTCTGCGTACGGCCTACAAAACCTTTGCCCGGGTCCACAGAGCAAAGCGAGGAGGGAGCCTTGCTGAGTTGAAGGCGGCAGGCTAAATGTTGGCAAACAGGATTGTCTTCTGTCATCCATGGCTTCTCCCACACACACCCTCAGCCCATTCGCTATGCCAGCTCCTTCACACTGACTCCGATGAGTGAGGCTGGCGCTGTCAGAGTTAATTTGCTGCTGGCCCCTCTCAGATGTGCTAAGGAGTCCCCCCCCTCTCCCTCCCAGCCCTTTTCGCTTTGCTTGTCATTTCTGTGTCCCAGCAGCGAGGCTTTTAAGGCTCAGCCTCCATTTCAGGCTGTTTCGGCGAACGCCTGTGCATGAGGAATTCTTTGGCCGTAACCAGTCTGTCTCTTGGGAGGCCAGAGAGGGAAGGACTGTTGATGGAATTCCCATGGGAGAAAGGGCAGAGGCCAAAAGAATCGGTTCCCTGAAGGAGGACAACTGCTCCGCGCCAAAACAGGAGACAAAAGGGTGAGGGTAAGTAATAATAAGAAGTTCTGTCAGGCACAAAGCAAAGCTTGCTGGCTGAAACACGACATTCAAAACACAGGATGCCTGGGCCTCCTTTGGAGCAAACTAAGAACATATTCATCTGCTGAGAGGCTTCCCACAGTTCTTCCTACGCCATCCATCTCAAGTTACTGCCACTCTTGCCTCACAGACCCCACCTCACACCAGTCCAAGCAGCAGTTCCTGCCCAACGCGACTGCATGAATAGGATGCAGAAATGCAAATAAAAGCCGCCCCCTCCCCACAAATTGCACAGAGTCAATGGGACCCTTAGGCAGTACAAGAGGGAATCAAGATAACTGATAGAAAGAACAGTGCAATAGACCCTTCTCCTCAACTGTCCCAATAAAATTGGGCTGTGTGTTTTTGGGGCCCGCCATCTCGGCACCCAAAAATTGCTTTTGGGGTAGCCACAATCCTGCGCAGATCATGCAACTCACGCAGGAGTGCAGCCCCGGAAGATGTGTGGCCTGGTTTTTCACCTCAGCATATTGGAGGGAATGCAATATATGACAACAAAAGCACATAAAACCGCTTATGAAATAGACTCATGTTATAACATATGCAAAATAGACTCAAATCATAGCTTAAAAAACTAAGTAGACTGACCCAACATGATGGCAGTGGAGCGCATGCGTGCTCTCTCTCTCTCTCTCTCTCTGCCTAAAATCGGGCGGGGGAGGGCCCTCCAGCTGCTGCCATCATCCCTCACTGTTGGCTGTTCCTGATGGGAGTTGTAGTCCAGCAACACCTGGAGGTCCATAGTTCACTGTTGCTAACCTAAAGCAAAGCATATTTTCTTTTGTGAATGGGCTTTTTATAGCCTTTGTAGTAATAATAATTAAAAAATGGTGTGTGCTGATAGTGGCTGAATGAACTTCTACTGGGAGCTAGAACTAACTTAGTTGGTCTTTAAGGTGCTACTGGAAGGAATTTTTTTTATTTTGTTTTGACTATGGCAGACCAACACGGCTACCTATCTCTACTGGGAGGAATTATCTCTCCATTTGAAGTGGGGGGTGGGCAGCTGGGGGAATAGCAGGACTACTGTTAAACTACCGGTACTTTTAATAGTTGCAGAGAAGAGGGGATTTCAGCTGTTGTCAGGTAAGCAAAGAACACCAGATGAAATTCCCTTTCCCTGCCCTCCTCCTCACCTGGCCACCCCTGATTCATAGGCCCCATAATTTGTTTTGCTGCCTCTGGCACTTTGTGAGGGGACAGCCTTTGTCCTTGGCTGGCAAGCCTTCCCCCACCCGCCCTGCCCATAACTATAGTGAGTGAGACTGATTGGATTGTTACTGGGGCAACACCTTCACCTGTTTCCATTACTACAGGTGGAGGCCGTGTGCTGAAGCATTGCCTGCTGTGGCCCATCTGGAGGCATTTGGGCTCTCTTGTTTGTGCCTGGAGAAACCAAGTCTTTGATTATCTATATTGTCCTTGGCTTATGTGTGCATTTGGAAATTGCTTGGAATGTCCTCATAGGTGTATTGGAACTCACATGGTTTTGTTATGTGTGATTACTGAGGGGTATTTAATTTTTTTATTTTTTATTTTTTGCATTGTTTGGGTTGAATAATAACTCAAATGTTGAAAGGTGGACTAATTGTATTGTGACCTGGATTAGCTTGTTTTGTTTAAGGAGACAATTTGCATGTGGTGGTTGGGGCTCCTTGTGGCTGCTGTGGCAGCAGGCAGGCTAGTTAAAAATAGGTGGATCCAGCTATAACAATAGGCAGAGCACTGCTAGAAGGAAGGAAGGATTTATTAAACTAAATAATAATAATAATAATAATAATAATAATAATAATAATCCCCTAGTTAAATTATAGAATTTGCTACCATAAGAAGTAGCGATGGCCATCAACGTAGATGGCTTTCAAAAGGTGATTGGACAAATTCAAGGATCCTAAGGCTATCAATGGGTGCTGTTCATAATGGCTGTGTTCTGCTTCCATTGCTGGAGGCAGTGTCCCTCTAGATTCCAGCTGCTGGGAATTCAAAGTGGCGAAAAGTGATATCGCATTAAGGTCCTGCTTTCAGGCTTCCCAAAGGCATCTGGCTGGCCACTGTGAGAACAGGATGCTGGACTAGAGGGGCCATAGCTGTCAACGTTTCCCTTTTTTTAAAGGAAATCTCCTTATTCCGTATAGGATTCCTCGCAAGAAAAGGGAAAAGTTGACAGCTGTGAGATGGGCTGATGGCCTGATCCAGCAGGCTAGTCTTACTTTCTTATGATGGACCCAGTGTTCAGACTGCAATCCAATTATACTGGTCCCAGTAAATATCCCAGAAACATTCGTCTGATGCTTTTGTTTGACAATGACTGGAATAATTTAATCAAATTTATTGTATGGCAGGGACCTGACTTGATGGTTGGTCAATCCTTAATTAATTTCCCGAATGCTAAAAAAGCAAAATCAAGTGAGCTCTGAAATAGAAACAATATTAATTATCCATGGGGGTTCCCCTTTAAATTAATTGACTATTTTATCCAAGAGTGAAATAGTAATGAGAGGAAGAATACTTTTTTAAAAAAAGAAAAGAATTAATATGTCAAATAAAGTACCCAAAAGTAGATCTGATTTTAACTAATGTTGCTATTCTTTTCTTTTAGCTGCCCTGAATTTTTCAACATTTAGCTTTAAGAGAGAAGGAGAAAAACTTTTCTCTATCCACATTTCCCAAAATATATGTGTGTGTGTGTGTGTGTAATATGCCAAAAGTAGCATATTGCTGTAGAGAAGGGAATAGTCAGGCGAGCGCTTTCAGATACGTGTTTGGCACAGCAACTTCCAGGAAATTTGATGAACATGTGTTTCAGCTGTGTGCACCATCTGACTATTTGCAAGTGACAAAGGAACATCTTCAAGGCCTTCTTTGCACGCATTCTTAAGAATGCATTTTGACAAAAGTAACTTGAAGAAACGCATTTTTCAGGCCAGTTCCAATGCTAGAGCCATCGGCCTTGTTGGCCTCTAGAAATCCTTCCATGTGAAAAACTCCAGTCATTGCATGGAGAATATTCATTCCTGCGCAAGGAGTGTGCAACAGGAGATATTCCAGGGAAATTTGATGTGGGGAACAGCGCTCAAGTATGACCATGTAAGGCATGTTGTGTCGTGTGGCATTGTGGGCAGTGTCCTCCCAGTAGCGATGCTGTTTGTACAGCCCAGTAGTGCTCAACCCTGCATGGTCTGGGAAATTAATAACTGAAGGTATTGTGGGAAATGGGGCAATTTAGGGCTTATGGGAAGGGCACTAGGACCACTCAGGGCTGACTCCAGTAACATAGGAAATCTGCCTTCTACCTATTCTATCTAGTATCGCCAGCACTGACTGCCAGCCATTCAGCAAAGTTTCGAGCAGAAGTCTTTACAGGGTTGGGTGGCCTTGGCTAAGTGCAGTCTAGTGGATTGCTTCCTCTGTTGGGCTGTCACACCAGCTGCAAGCTTACTTGGTGGCAGCAATTAATGGATGTCTGGGAAGCTGCAACTGCAAATTTCCCATAACACTCCAGGGCATTTGGGTAACTTTTTAAAATGGTGGGAACAACCCCAGGGTAGGTGTCAGTGCTGTTGGGCCCTACTGGGACACTGACATCCCTAGCAGCTGCCTGAAGGCCTGCGGCCACAGGAGACATGGCAACATGCACATCCATGTGCTCCTTCCTCTTCTTTTATCAGAGACTAAGAGAATGTAGCTCAAGGAACTCCACTGTGGCTTCTCTCACTTACCCTTTGTGCTAGAATGCTTGTGCAACAGCCATTAAGGCAGCAACCATTTACACCTCCTCCAAAGCCATTAATACTTCATTAACACCACCCGTTTCTGTGGCTTCCTTCAAAGTGCATTAGAGTTTATTGAACAAATTTGAAGTACATTGTCTGGTTACTTTTTTTTAACTGTCAGCAGGTGCAGCTTCTGCTTTTTAGTTCACTCTGCTGTAAGGAATTTGTTGGTTAAAGAAAAGCAATGCTGGCACTTTTTCCTTCTAAAGTTGTAGAGAAATAGCAGAGGAGAGGAGGAGAGGCTGAGCCATTGCTCCATTGTGCCATATGGGCCTAACGGCGGATGTTCTTCTGCTTAGTACGGGCACCCTAGCACCCTCTCCTATAGTTACTGATATCCCTATATTCCATAAACGTGTCTATTTTTTTATTTTTAAAAATACTGTTATTTTTCAACAATTCCTACTTCTAGAGGCAAAGGTCCATGAGCACAAAATACATTACTGACTTAAAATCTGTGGCACGTTGGCATAGACAAATGCCCTCTGGTTCTACCTTTACGACATCTAAGAATACTGAGGAATATAAGAGGCTGCCTTATAGCAAGTCTGTACTGCTAGCTCAAAATTGTCTGCTTGGTCTGGCAGTGTCTCTCTAGGGCTTCAGACAGCGGCCTTTTCCAGCACTACCTACGGATGCTGGGGGTGGACCCAGGGGCCTTCTGCACATGCTCTGCCCATGAGCTGTGGCTCTCGCAGTTTCAAAACTTGTCTTGATTTACGGAATATGCAAAGGTGTGGCATGGGTGGCGATGAGAGTGCATAGTGTGCAAGTTAGCATAGTGTGCACAGTTGTGATTGAAAGACCATGTGTGGGTCATATAAGAGAGAGAGATAGAAAGCAAGCATGACTAGGTATGTGATTTGGGGTGGCATGGAACAGTGCTTGCTTAAGAATGTTTGTGAGATCTGTGTGTATATAAATGTGGCATTCCCCTCCCCACACACCAGATCCCAAGGAATGGTTTCTTTCATTGTGCTCTACTCCTAACGTAACATACATTCCAACATAATGGGATGCTATCCTCACCTTGCTTAACACCAGAAATGGATGGCATGGCCAGGGTGCTCTTTCATTGCCTATTCCAACCATGTTTCAATTAAAGGCTAAGTTGAGTTAGATATTAAGTCATTGTACTTAACTGCATTGCTTAAGTGTCTGCAGTATCTTTGAGGATGGGGAGAGTTCATAAAACTTAGAGCTTCTGGTAGCTTTTTCACCCTGTTGTCCCAAGGCCCCAATTGAGTGACTTTCCCCCAGTCCAGAGAAATCAGATAGAGGTTGTGCCCTACTCAGAGCAGTCAGACCTCCTTCTCTGATTTACCTTGTGGTTTTGGGCATTCTGCCACATGTCCTACCTACCACTCATCATAGGCACAGGTCTGAAACAGAAACCAAACTTGGAAAGGTAAGTTCCAATCAAGCCTGCATTATACTGGGACAGGGGAGGCTGGAGGATGAACTGCTGACTTGGCACTTCAAGGGGTTAGAAGCAGTCTTGAGCTGGGACTCAGAGACGGTGGGAAAGCAATGAGCTCTGCAGCTCAAGGTTACCTTGGTATGCAGGCACGGACCAGTGCTGACACGAGCACTAAGTGTTTGTTTGTTTTGTCTTATTATCATTCATATAAAGTCATAGGCAGGGATTTCAAGTGAGTGGGAACATAACAGCCACTACCTACTCCACCAGTTTCATAGCCATGTTTTTGAGGGAAGACCACGTGGCTACAGAGAGCCCAACTTTTTTTTTCTTGAAGAGGCTAGTGTAGGTGAGTAGACACTCCGATTAAGTTCCACCACACACACCCTGGGGTTGAAAAACGTGAGTTTGGCTAGCAGAGATATCCCCTGTAATTTGAGGGCACTTCCATAATTCCATTAAACTTCTTGCATTAGGAAGAATAGGAGCAAAGGAAGCTGTCTTACACCACAACAGAACATTGATTGGTTAATATAGAGAGCTCAGTATTGTTGACACTGTGTGGCAGCAGATTTTAGAGTTTCAGGCTGTGGCTGTCAGAGCAACTCCACCAAAGTCATAAGAACATAAGAAGAGCCCTCTGGATCAGGCCAGTAGCCCATCCAGCATAGCGTCCTGTTCTCACAGTGGCCAACTGGATGTTTGCAGAAAGCTCACAGAAACAGGACCTGAACACAACAGCACCCCCCTCACTTGTAGTTCCCAGCAACTGACATTCAGAGGCTTACTATCTCATGGCTACTAGTCAATTCTGCCTGGAGATCCCAAGGGTTGAACCTGAGACCTTCTGCATGCTAGCCCATTGAGCTAAGACCCTTTCCATTATGGACTTGGGGTCTGTAATGCCCCTTGATGCAGGAATGAGTGAGAACTGGGGCAACAGGGGGCAGGGAGGGAGAAAACCTGTGGTGGTCCCAACCCTCCATGATATCCTTAGGAAGCACAGCATTTGAATATTGAATTCCTTCACCTTCTCCAAAGCTGCTGCACTTCCAGTATATTACACCAGTCAAGAGCATCCACACAAGACCTCAAGTTAATGTACCTAAAACTATAAACCTTTCTTCCATTATGGAACCCAGAGCAGCATGTATGCAGTTCCAGGTGGTCTCCCATCCAGGCACTGACCAAACCCAGGGCTGCTTAGCTTCAGCAAGGCAGTGGCCTCGTGCGCATTGTAAGGCATCAGCTCCTCCCGAGGGGGACAACATTTGTTCTGTAGCTAGCCAAAGAGTATGTACATGCACACCCTCCAATCCACACACCAGGAGGCCCATACAAATCAAGCCTATTCCCATTGTGTTGCGATATCTTTGCCTGCCTGTTCCCAAGGCACGCGGGTGCACAGCAAGCGAGTCGCTTTCAAGCGTTTCAGCCATTCCCACCACACATTGAGCATTTGACTTTAGTACGTTGTAAATGGTTTTTACATCTGTGCTTTATAGAATCACTAAGTGGGAACACTTACTGGCACTGAGGCACCACCGGCTAAAGTGGTGCCACGGTCCATGGGGTGTAAATGTGACCTTTGCAGCACACCTCCCTCCGTGGAAATGGAGCTCTTTAGGAACCCAGTAACTGTAGTGATATTGCTGGACTCTGCTTACGTAGAAGGGCCAAGGGATGCTGGATGCTACTGAGTAGGTCAGGGCAAGATGTCCTATTTTGCCTGCCCTGGGCGCTCAGTGGCATTCATTTGAGATGCATGAGCTCTGCTCCGTGGAAGCATTCCAGACCTGGGCATGAAAGCTGTTGCTGAGCAGGCAAGATTATCCAGCTGCAGTTCCAGGCTCAATCTGTTTTGGCCACTGCAGTGCTATGGTGCTTCTTCTAGTCTCTCCCCCCCAACCCCCCCCAACCTGTTCTCAGCCAACAGAGCCAGGGTGTCTTATGCCAGCCTGTTCCCCACATGCTCCACCATGAACTGCAGGATGCAGTGGGTTAGATGGTCCCATTACAATGCAGTTCATCAAAATGCAGCTGCCAGGCAGGGTCCCACAGGCCACTGAACATCATCTGCCACAGTCTCTGGCTGGCCTGTGCTTGGGTGGGTGGGGAGACTCCGAACTAATGTTTCTGACTTGCTCATCCCCATAAATTTCCCAGCCTGTTTCTGGGGAATAGAAAGTGCTGAGCATGAATGCAGCAGCCCATCCATTTCAGAGCCAACTCCTTGCCTAGCATGGCACAGGGAAGTGGGTTGTAGGGAGGGAGATGAGGGGAAGGGCACAGAGCAGAGCAAGGAAAGGCATCCACATTCAGGTTTATGCCAAGGCCTGGACTTTGGGCCCCCTGCAGAGCTCTTTACGGAATAGAAGCCCACAAAGCAGGGGCGACAGGATGCTACAAAACTCCAGCAAAACACGTTTCTCCATTTTCGTTTCTGTGTGAAGATTTGCATGCAACGTCGTTTGAGTTTGAGGCACTGGACACAACCACCCCTTTTTACACTGTGAGTTCCTCACCCTGCAGCTTGTCTCAGGGAGAGTGCAGTCTGCTGTGGGTGTGGGTGTGGCTGGCTACGCATGTTGAGCATAGAAACCCTGCACAAAGGAGGCCTTGAAGAAAGGAGAGTCAAGGGATGAACACGGCACTCTTTGGTCCTTGGACTAAAGGGCTGGTAGGCACAGTGAAGGCAGGTCCAATAGGCAAATGAGGCACTGTCCCACCAGCCTCAGCCTTCCCTCAGCCAGCCGCCACCTGCCTGCATTCTTACGTACCAGTCTAGGGGGTAGCCAGCTCTATCCTCTTGTTTGTCTCAGTGTTGCCATTGTAGAACTCAGCTGGGGAGAAATCTGGAATGGGTTGGCTCTCCCTTTCATTGGCTCTGGCTCCACCTCTTGTCTGTCTCCTTGCTTTACACCCTACCCATCCCATTGGGCACTGGACGCTACTAGAAGTGGGATGCTAGTGCCATTTATAGACCATTGACTATTAAGTTCTGCAATGGCTTCTGCTGCAGCCAGGACCATTTACTCCTTGAGACTTCCATGCAGCATGCAGGACCCCCCCCCCACGCCACCCTGCAGGCTCAGATGGTATGGGGCCCTGCATCGTTACCATAGGCTTGCCTGGAGTTGGTCAAGTCCTGCTGCTGCACAAGCTGCAGAGATTCAGTCTTGTCAATAACAATAATAATGAAGATCTTCTCCTAATGAAAGAGCGAAGCAGATGGTGTCGCGTGTGGCTACCCTGGCACAGGAAGTCAGTGGTGCGGGTGGGCGCTTTGTGCGGTGGGCAATGTGCCGAGACCAGACCACGCTGCATGCACCTACTGGGAAGGGAGTTATTGGCATCTTGAAGAAGAAGAACAGGCAGCAAATGGTGGGGAGGGGGGCATTCCCCCCCTTGCTGGAGTTGTCCTTCCCTGTTCTGGCACCGGAGGACACAAACTTGGTCGGGCTTTGCAGAGTTCTTCCAATGAGGATTGTGTGGGCACAACAGCCCTATCCCCAAGCAAAAGTGAATGGGAAATGGGTACCACTGAACAGAAGCTGGGCAGTGCAGGGGGCCGAGCAACAGGAGCCCCCAGTGCAAGTGAGCAATAGGTCTCAGCAGCTAGAGACATGGCTATAGCAGGAGCCAGATCCCACTTCTCTTGGAGCTGTCCATCACAAAGGCGGATCAGCCTCTCACAGCAGCCCTTTGAGGGGTGTGGGCAGAGCTAGCCTGTCAAAATGGTAAGACTGGGATTGTGGCTACAATGAATAGAGCCCTGCCACTGTCCGTGGTGCTGAAGTGACAGACTCTGCCCCAAGAAGCTTACAAATTGATAGTTTGGCTGCAGCAGAGAAATCAGAGAGCGTGGGGAGGCAAAGATAACAAGAAATTGACGTCATGAAGTACAGTTATATGTATTTATGTTTATTGCTGTGCGCTTTACTTGCACACAACACCAACACACACTCCAGCTCTACAGTGTTCACAGGGTGGGAGTGAAGTGCCTTGCGAGAGGAATTTGAAGGAAAAGAGAAAAGGGGAGGGAAGGGAAGTGATGTTGTCATCCAGGCTCTTTTTGGTACATTATTCCTTAAGGACGGAGCACCCTCTGCAATGAGTTGGGGGTTCAGCGGATTTCCACCTGAATGCAAATATGGGCTGGCAATAATGTGCATGCATGCCTATCGATATCTCACAGCAGCAGTCAGCGCAGGGCCATTTTGCCAGCCCTGTCAAGCGGCTGCTGTCAGCATCCATGCTGAAAGGACTGGTCAGTCGTCAGCATTAAGCTAAGGTGTAGGACTGCACAGGTGAGATTGACAAGAATTTGAAGGGTCTTTTCTCAGTAATCCCGACCAGGTGGTCTGTAGCCAGGTGGTCTGTAGCCTTGGCTGACCGCTCCAGCCATTGCCTTTCCTTCTCCTCCTCGCCCCCGCCCTGATGGGGGTCACCTTGGTTGGTTGCCGGAAGCCAGTGAGAAGCTGGCTCATGGCCAAGATTGGGAATGCTTCTCTGGCCTCCCCCCACCCTCCGTTGCTGCCTTCTTGCTTGCCTGTTCATTAGGAACACTGCCAGTGCACCCTCCCACAGCCTTATCCCTGGCTGCATGCTCTTTCTTGCTGCCTGTGATTGATGGGTGGAAGAGCTGCAGAAAGGACACCCCCAACCCCCCACCCCGCATAGCTCCGTGAGAATCACACACACAGTGAGGAAAGGCACACTGTTTGTGGACTGGGCTTCACCCTGGCATCATTCCGGGTCATGCAGCTGATGGCATGGTATGCTCTGTGCATGGGACCAGGCTGGGGATTTTATGGTGCAGTGGTGGCTGAGCATGAGGTTATAGCAGGGGTGTTGGGAAAGGGCATATGGAACACAGCAATGGGTTTAGCAGCAAAACCATAGCAACTGGTGACTACTAACAGCAGTGCCTCTGCACAGGACCAGGGTGGAAAGGAGTGTGGCCCTTTGTTATTTGAGCAGTATTGGGACTGTCTGATATCTGTGCTGCTTATGTACATGCCTGGGCTTGGCTTCACCCCAGAGGCACACTCCATTGTCTCTTGAGACAAATGGGTGCCAACAATACATACGTGAAGTGCTTTTTTTCTTAAAAAAAAATGTTTGGAGGTACTCTCATTTTGACTCAAGAAAATCACCATTTTATAGTTCAAATTGAGGAAAATAAATACAGTAAATGGACAAAAGTACAAAGATTCACAACATGTTTAGGGGTATGCATACCCCTGTGTCCCCTCAGAAAAAAAGCACTGCATACATGCAGGCATAAATGGAAGGGTGCTGCGCTCCAGGTTTCAGATTGACCCTGCCCTTCTTGTGGAGCACTTCTTGTGTGAGACATATTACTTTGCAAAGCTAGAACAAGAGGTTGGTGTGCCGTGGCTCAGTGGCACAGTGCATGAATACAGCGCACATAATATGCCCCAGGTTCAGAATCTGGCACGTCCAGCCAAAAGACTGGGCTGGAGAAGCCCTCTGTCAGACACCTTGGAAAGCTGCTGCCAGTCCCTTCCCCAAACTGGTGCCTTCAAGAAGTTTAGGACTACAAGGCCCATCAGCCCCAGCCCAGCATGGCCAGTGGCCTGGGGCGAAAAGAGTTGCAGTCCAACAGCATCCGGAGGGCACCAGTTTGAAGAAGGTTGCTATAGGTGGTGTTGGCCGAGACAGGCCAAATAAATTCCTTGTTCCCTGCCAGGTACGAAAGAGGAGCGGCAGGTGCAGCTTTTAATACTGCAGGAGGGAAGAGCGCTGCAGAAGTTGTCCTCCTTGTGGAGCCAGCATGGGCATTGTCATTCGGGTGTGCTGTGATCCTGGAGATGATCTGGAGAAGCAGCCAGCTTAGTGTGAAAAGATGAAAGACAAACATTTGGATGTAGCTTAATCTTTCTGAGCTGAGGTCTGTGCTAGGTCTGCTGCTCCTCCAGTCCTAGTCCCCGGTCTCAGCAGCATGGGGCGTACGCACCTGGTCTGGAAGGGCTGTGCAGGGCTGCTGCGGCGATTCTTCATGCTAAACCCTTTGGCAGCTGCAATAGTGTAGAAAGCTTTGGTACAGTTAAGCGCTCTGGATATCTGCTCCCCCTCCAGAGGGAGGGGGCAGTACCAGCCTCTCCTGCCTGCCCAGTTACTGACATCTCCCCGCTTGTCTTGCCCCTGCCTATGGCCATGCAACTTTCCCCAACCTAGGCTGGCATGCATGAGCAGCTGGTTGATTTTGCCTGTGCCAAATCGATGGCTAAGCTGCGGCAATCGTTTACAAACATCTATTGACAAAATATGAGCAAACCCATTAAAGCAGCGTCTCTGTAACAAGCGCCCACCTGATAATTTGATTCTCCCCTCCCTTCTCCCCAAAGCTGGAGTGACACAATCAATCCTGCCGTTTGCAGGCTGCCTCATTACAGCTAAGCCCAGTTTTGCTGTAGCCCCTGTTGGCTCCAATCAACACACTCAGCGAGGGAGCTGGTACTGGCCTAAAGAAGGCCACATGCCAGCAGAAACCCTCTTGCGGGCCGGTTTATCCAGAGGCACGAAATCTGACTACCAAAACCTGCGTATAAAACCTGTGTAGTTGTACACATGGATACATCAGAGTGCATGCATGCATGCGCACCCCACACCTGTGCTCCAAAGAGGCACTCCATGTGGACATAACAGCCCTAATCAAAGGTGCATGGGGGCAGTAAAGTTCAATTAAAGCTCCACCTCGGTTTGTAGGCCACCATGCTTGGACTACTTCTGACCCAGGTGCTGTGCCTGTGAGAAAGAGACTGCCATTATCATGCTAATCCTGGCTTGGCGACTGTAATGACCCAACTTCCCCATACTTTCTAGAACTAGGAGAGAAATTCTATAAAATCTTCAGAACCTGTGAAGCCATCTATAACTAGTGTTACCTATTGTCTAGTTGAAAGATTTACACCGATGTTATTGTCATGTTGTGGGAAGGAGACTCTGTTCCAAATTGAAGAGTTCTGTATAATTAGTTGTTGCAATTAGTTGATGTTTATCAAATAGACATGTCTGGCAAAGGAACTCTGCCTCCTCGCTGCCCCCTCTGCTGCCCTCCCCTCCTCATCAACTGGTTATTTGTAGTCGTTAGCGGTTGTTATCAAGCAGAAAGAGCCTCTTTTAATTAATGAAATACCTAATCTCTTTTCTCCATCTGCATGCCTTGGGCAGACCTGACCCAGCTTCCTAGGTGTGGCAGCCCATTTGGGGGCTTCCAGGAGGGCAGTCTGGTACTTGGAATATTTATGAAAAATAATACCTAGTCTGTTCAGAGGGCTTAATTTATAGTGTCACTGCAATCCTTACAGTTGTAAGGTAAGTCAGTGTCATTGAGTATGGCAGGGCTGAGGAACTTTTTTGGCCCAATGGGTCAGATCTTTACTTCCTCCCACTGCATGGGCCATGCTGACTAGTTGAGGGTCCTGCTCCTGCCTCTCTCCACCTAGGGCAGGGCATGACAGCCTACAAAAGGACTGCTGCTGCCCAGCTGAGAGTATTGTTTACATTCTTTTAAACTGCTTTTTATTGTGTTTTTCATTTTTTTTAAAAGTAATTGTTTTTAAATGTTTTTATGTTTTTTGGGGGGGTGTTATTTGGCTATTTCTGTTTACATTTAGGTTCTGTATTTTGTGTTCTTATATTGTAATTTTATTGCTAGCCACCCTGCGATCTGCGGGTATAGGGCAGTATATCAATTTAAACAACAACAACAACTTTGACGGGTGGGCAGGATCACCCACCTGTCAATTGTTTGACATCATAATGACACCATGTGACTGACAGGTGGGTTGCCCCACCCACCGATCAAAGTTGGCCTGAGGGAGTGGAGGGAGATAGCCATAACGCAGGACTGAGCTCGCCATGCACCAGCTGATGTGTGGGAAGTTCGGTCCTGCTTGCTGCAGGATTTGGGTGTGCCAGCAAGCTCTTTGGAAGTCATCTAGTCCAACCCCCTGCTCAATGCAAGAATCTTGCACATCCAGCATCCCTGAGAGAGAGCTGCCCGGCCTCTACTTAATTACCTCTAGCAAAGAAGAAACCCCCACCCCACTTCCCAAAGCAGAGGCAACCAGAAACTTCTGCCTGTTTGACAGCTGCTGGAGCATAGAGGCAATGTTGCTCATTTCCCTTAGTAAACATGTTCTTAAACAAACAAGACGCAGCACCCAGTGTGAATCTCAATGTGCTCCCTCTTTTTGTTTCTGGCCACCTGAACGACTTGATGATTGCTGCTGTGATGCGTGATGCAAGACTAGCATTAATGAATGACACCTTCTATAAATAAAGTTAACCCAGAGGCTTCTAAAAAGCTAGTTTGTGTGTGTGCACGCGTGCGCACACACACCACCTGGTGCAGTAATGGTTTCTGGAACTTCTGAATTGAAAAAAAGGGTGGTGGGTGCCCCTTTGAAGGACCATCTCTTGTCAGGCCAAGAAACACAAAAGTTCATAGTTAGTCATTACTGAAGCTCTGGGTTTGGGGATGTGAATGGTCAGGGTGGGGGAAAAGACTCTGTGTATGCCTTCAGGGGGTGGCTGTTTCCACCTGCCCCTTGCCCCACCTTCATAAGAGAGCTGCTGCTGGAGGAACTGTGAGGGGGCTTCCTGACCTCTTGTGTCTAAAAGTTGGGCGGAGGTTGCCACCAGCTTTGGCTCTGCTTCAGAATGTGGCTCTTCTAAACTGGCCATGGGTAAGCTTGATGCTCACTTACATTTTCTTGTATATATTAACTGAACTGTTCCTTATTCCACTGCCTCCCTTTCATGGTACTGATATTATGATAGTTATTCGTGTACTATGGTTATTGTATTTGGCTGTTCATTTTCTGTGAGCCCATGCGCGCACAAATGCTATTTGCAGACCATGCGGCATATAAATAATCTGACTTCTATCGTCAAGAGATGTGCTGAATCTGCCAAGGGCTGGCTGAGCGCATTGGTTTCAGGTGCCTTTTTGCCTCCTGTGTTGTTCCCAGTCCCCCCTCCCCACCCACCCCTCTTTGGCCGCGGAAAGGAAAAGGGACAGAGATAGCACTAAGCCCTAGGCACCTGCTCTGGCATTTTGAAATGTTAAGATTTGCTTGTGAATGCCATGTTACACACCGTCTCTGGTATGTTATTGAAAGATGTCCTTTAAGACCCACTGAAGTAGGCAGGCATTGCCTTGTAATTACAGGGTTTATTCTAGCATGCTGGAGTAGAGAAAGACACTGCTCTGTTATTGTATGGCTGCTTCGGGGATAGCAGCTGCTATATTACTCTAGGTCTCTTCAGGGAAATGGATGTTGCCCTCTTTCAATAGGGCTTGCTCCAAAGTGCTGGAGTAGGCAGGGCTCCATTATTGTTTGTGCTGCAGGTGAAGGGGCGGGTGGGGGTGATAATCTGTAATTATACGCGTGATCAGGGTAGTGCCTGGCGATGCCTTCTCTTTGCAGTCTGCTCCAGCGACAGCTACTGGAGGGGATGGAGGAGTGGAGGGCTTGCATGCTCTGCTATCATACAATAGCTTTTCGGATGGGCAGCACTATGACCAGCATTGCTACTTCTAAGTAGGCAAATGTATGTGTTTGTGTGGAGTGGACGGAAGGAACAGGGTGTAGGAGGAAGAGGATGGGAAAATAGAGCTGGAGTGATAGTTGGAATGGAGAGAGTGGTCAGCCTTGAAGTGGGGCAAGGAGAAGTCTGGACAGGAAGTGACTGTTTGTAACTCAGCAATACTAGATGGGCCAATGGTCTGACTCATTGGCCACTTCCCATATTTGTATGCTGCTGTGCCTTCCTGCTCCCTGCCTGCTTGACCTGCATCTTTGCGCATAGGCTGATATTGCAAAACACCACCCAAGTCTCTGGAGCTCTTTCCTCCAGCAGAAACAAAAAACACCTGCCACCCTGCAGCCTCTTACAGAAATGCAGGACTTGCCCTGGCATAGGAACATAGAACACTGCACGGGGAAGGGCCATAGCTCAGTGGCAGTGCATCTGCTTGGCATGCAGGAAGTCCCATGTCCAATCCCTGGCATCTCCAGGTGGGGCTGGGAATGTCTCCCTCCTCCTCCTCCTCCTCCTCCTCCTCCTCCTCTTCCTCTTCCTCCTCTTAATTCTATTATTTGCACACTGCCCATCTGACTGGGATGCCCCAGCCATTCTGGGCAGCTTCCAACATATATAAAAACACAATAAATCTTCAACCATTAAAAACTCTGCTGAACAGGCATGCCTTCAGATATCTTCTAAAAGATAGTTGTTTATCTCCTTGACATCTGATGGGAGGGTATTCCACAGAGTGGGTGCTACTACCAAGAAGGCCCTCTGTCTGGTCCCCTGAAACTTCACTTCTCACCGTGAAGGAACCGCCACAAGGCCCTTGGAGCTTGACCTCAGTGTGCAGGTTAGATGATGGAGGCGCTCCTTCAGGTATACAGGGCTGAAGCTGTTTAGGGCCTTAAAGGTCAGCACCGACACCTGGAATTGTGCTAAAAAAGGTAGCTTAAAGCACTACCTTGGAGAGCTCCTACTGTCCAGGCCCAGCAATACTCAGCTGGATGTCCTCAGAATAAGACAGCTTCTGAGGTTCCAGTAGTGCTGCCTTGCACAAGCCCATATAGCCCAATATTGTTAACAGCAGCACCGCCAGTATTTTGAGCAGCAGCCCTTCCCCAGTCCTTCCTGGAGATGCCAGGGAATTGAACCCAAGACCTCTTGCACGCAAAGCACTAGCTCTTCCCCTGAGTTTGGATCCTTCCTCATCATCCCATGACGAGCCACGAGCTGCCGCCCCTGCCAAACTGATGGGCAGAGCCAACGGAAGCAAGGAAGGGGCTGAAGGCTGCTCTGCAAACATTGTACTTTGTTGGGTACTTAATAGCTCTGGATGGATGATGCTGGCTGCCTGGCAAGCAGGCTGCCTCCCTCCCCCCTCCACCCCATCTGGGACAGAACAGGTGGCAAGGCACACACAGAGCAGGGGAGGGGAGGGGAACGGGGCTGCAGCGCTGACGACTGTGCAGTGGCACCCATTCATCAGCCAAGCTATTTATAGGCAATATAACTCCACATGTGCTACCTGGCCCAGCACGGCAGCTGCAACAGAGAAGCAGCCATGAGAACGGGGAGAGCGGAGAGCTGAGCAAAGCTTGCAGCCACCTCTCTCCCCGCCTTCTCCTGTGGCTTTCCACTATGCAGAACAATGAGTTGAAACCTCTTATTACCCTCCTGCCTCTTGTTTCCTGCATTTGCTTCTAAGGAAATAAGGAGACTGGGCTTATCTGTGTGCTCCACTGAAAGCCTTCAGCTGAAGGGATTCCTTTTGGTGGCATTATCGGCATCGCCAGAGCTACCGCACAGTTGCATGTTGAGTTGGAGTCTCAGAGGGCTCTCTGGCCCTTGCCAGCAGGTTCCATGTAGGCGAGAAGGACGGAGCATGGCTTTACATGCTCCCAGTTCAATCCCCAGCAACTTGAGGGGTTGCCTGCTGCTAGTCAGAGCAGACAATGCTCAGCCGGGTGGAGCAATGGTCTGACTCGGTATAAGGCAGCTTCCCCTGTTCCTGGCTGTAGGATTTATGAGCTTTCCCTTCTGCCCAGGTTTCTCTCAAATCCTTTAGTAATGCCAGTTACATGTAGGGAGGGAGCAATATTGCTGATTCGGTTTAATGTGCTGAATTTTTAAATTGCTCATTGCCTAGCCAGGCAGAACTGTGCATGTTGCAACACAAGGCTCCCACCCGAAAGGGCATCCCTGTGCCAAGTTCTTGGCCCTCTTCCTGAAACATTTGGCCACATGTACCCATGCAGTGATGTCATCATGCTGTGCATTCTCACACTTCACTGGCTGACTTATTGATCTTTAAAGTTGTTTTCCCCCCCAACCCCCTTTAAAAAGGAATTCCTTCCCTGAACCCAGCTGCAAAGAATAAACCCCAGACAGGACAGTTTTAATGTGGCACTGGAAAGGTTTTTCATTTACACCATAGAGGGAAATGACAGTTCTGGGGGTATCCTAAGTACACCATATGCAAAACTTGGTAGTTGATTCCCTTCTGCTAAATATATTTATTTATGAACTTATAAGCTGCACTTTCATAAAAGATAATAACAGCAGCAAGGCAGAGTACAACATATAAACACAAAATCAACAGCTCTATCCATAAAAATGTCATTAAAAACCTCAATAGATACTGGCCAGACTAAAAAGGAAATTCATGTTGCAAAGGCCTGTCCAAATAAGAATCTGAACGATGGGAGGGATGGTTCCTGCTGAAGTTCTACTGGCAGGAAGTTCCATAGGGCAGGGCCTGCCAACCAGACCTCAGGGGCATTGGGAACCACCAGAAGTGCCCCATCAGAGCATCTCAGTGATCAAGGTGGAGCATAAAGAATTTTGAGCCTGAGTAGTTTAGGGCTTTGTACCTTGAACCTAGGGATGCAGGTGGCGCTGTGGGTTAAACCACAGAGCCTAGGACTTGCCGATCAGAAGGTCGGCAGTTCAAATCCCCGCAACGTGGTGAGCTCCCGTTGTTTGGTCCCAGCTCCTGCCAACCTAGCAGTTCGAAAGCACATCAAAGTGCAAGTAGATAAATAGGTACCGCTCTGGTGGGAAGGTAAACAGTGTTTCCGTGCGCTGCTCTGGTTTGCCAGAAGCGGCTTAGTCATGCTGGCCACATGACTCGGAAGCTGTACGCTGGCTCCCTCGGCCAATAAAGCGAGATGAGCGCCTCAACTCCAGAGTCGGCCACGACTAGACCTAATGTTACCTTTTAACATTGAACCTGACCTGGTAGCAAACTGGCAACCAATGCAGCTCTTTCAGCAATGAGGTAACATGTTGCCAGTAATCTGCTCCTATGAGTGGTCTGGCTGCTGCAACATGAAGCTTGAAGAGCAGCCCCACATAAAACATGTTGCAAGAAACAAGCCCTGAGGAAATAGATGACACCTTGCTCCAAAACTCCTAATGACCTCTCCCAAGGGCTTCATATAGATGTTGAATACCACTGGGGACAAAATGGTGCCTTGAGACAGTCTCTGGACACAACCTTGCAGGTAAGACTGGAGCCATGCAGCATGGGGCCATCAACACCCATCCTGCAGAGTCAATCCAGAAGGTATCAAAAGTCAGTGACAGAACAAGCAGGGTTGCACCCTCCATCCTTCTATCTATAAAGGTCATCCATCAGGGCAACCAAGGCTAATTCAGTCCCGAACCCAGACTGGAATGGATCCAGATAGACAGTCTCATCCAGGAATGTCTGTGCTTGTTCCACCACAACCCTCTCAATCACCTTCCCCAGAAACTGGACAGTGTTTCAACTGGCCAATAGCTGCACCAATTCATTGGGTCCAGGGCTAGTTTTCTCCTGTAGTGGTTGCACAACTGTCTCCTTTAAAGTGGCAAGTCCTCCCACCCCACTAATGCAAGACATATTTACTGCTCCCTGGACCCACCTGATCAACCCCCCTCCCGGCTCAATTTCACCTGTCATAATGGGCAGGGATCAAGAGGGCATTTAGTTGGACATGTCCCTGCGAGCACCCACTCCATATCCTCAGGCCCCGTAAACAGAAATGGTTCCCACAGCCACAAAGGCATAGCACTGGAGTGTGGCCAGAACAGTAGCATCTAAATTGCTGTGGAGTCGAGTGACTCAATCCTCAAATTAACCACAAGTCTTTTTTTAAAAAAGCAACAACGACACACTATAAAATGGGGATCTGGGAACCAGGATGAGTGTGTACCTGTGGCTCTGCTGCAGGCGCTTCCTCTGCTCCCCCCCCCATCCCACCCACAATGCAAATACAACATCTCCCCCCAACTCCACAAACACACATTTTCTCAGTTCCCTCCAGGATAGCACTCTGTTCGGTCACTGCAGATGATGCCGCTGGAGCTGTCAATAAAAGAGGCACATCCCTGCAAACGGCACAATTGTCTGCGACGTTAATTAACTTCGGAGCCAGTCCTTCGTCTCCAGAGATACAGGTGAAGAGCTGGGATTTAGGTCACCCGTGAGATGAGTTTGGTGGCCTCTGCTGCTTTTTCGTTTTCAAATGTGGCTGTTAGAGGGTTTTCCCCTAGAATTTAACATCACAAGGCATCCTGATGCAGGATCATAGTCAGTGGTAGGCTCTTCGCTGGCACCAGAATAAGCACAGAAAAGGTATGTGCGTACACAAACACACACACACACACACACACACACACACACACTGGGTTCAAGAAGCAAGGGCAGCCCTTGATGTGGCAAGAGGAACATCAGAACTAGGACAGCCATGGCCCATAGGTGCCAAGCCACTAGTGGAAGGTGTCAGCAGTGCAGCCCTGCAAGGGGAGAGAGCCTGAGGGTAAAGGGGGAGGGAAGTGTTGGCACTGAGCTCAAGATGAAGCAGCTTAGCTCTAGGTGCTCTCACACTAGAAGAGATAAAAAATTACGAGCAGGGCTGCCATCTGCATTTGAAAAATACACCATTGGTACTGGGCACAGAAGTCAGGACCCAAAGAAGCTCAGCTTTTTATTTTTTAAAAAAGCCAGTTTCTGGTACTGAAGGCTGAGAAATTAGGCTGGAAAGCCTAATGACATTTCAGAAGGGGGAGAGGAACATTTCCAGAAACCAGAGAACAGTCAGTCTCAGTCTCTCTACAGCCCCTTGTCCTTCCCCCGTGAT
Source organism: Podarcis erhardii (assembly GCF_964252035.2). Lineage (NCBI taxonomy): Eukaryota > Metazoa > Chordata > Lepidosauria > Squamata > Lacertidae > Podarcis > Podarcis erhardii. The sequence goes on from NC_138498.1 coordinate 69,429,186, forward strand.
GGGCAGAAGCAGAATCAATGTTACAAAACGCCTGCAGATTGGCTTAACTTGCGTCATTTATTGAAGTCCCAGAACTCACATTTTTTCCCCTGCACCTTTTTTTTTAAAGTTCAAAATATGCAAAGCCCAGGAGTGAGGGAATCAGAAAGGAGAAGAAAAATGACCCAACGGGGTGAATATTGAGCATAGCACCAGAATCTGCCTGTTGGTCACTGGCTGAAATGAGCACCTGGGGGAAGCCACGTCTGGGGCAGCTGAAGAGAAGAGGGCAGGAAAGGGCTGGGGGTGGTCACTGGGGGTGCAAGCGTGTGATCCTAGCAGGGGTGCTGGAAGAGGCACAGCAAGCCGGGATTGATGTGCTGAAGCAGAACTGTTTCTGCATGTTTGGAGATGGCAAGACTGGAATAGTAAAAAGTGCTGCATTGAGAAGTGCATTGGCAAAGCTGCTTTAGGGAGGGGCTGGAGTGTGACAAGGTGTAGCAGCAGGTCATGGCGCAGATGGAGCCGTGTGTGGGCTGTAGCTGCCAGGGTCCTGCCCTCAGGAATGTTCAGCCTCCTGCCCTCCTGGCCACTTTTGCTTGGAGATGGGGGCCTTCTCAAAAGCGGCATCTTTCTCCATCTCTTCCCCACTCCTAGCCTTTCTCTTTTGCATACCACCCTGTTATCAATAGGGTTGCCCTCAGAAGGCGCCAGGCAGCGAGTGCCACTTTGTGTTTGTCAAAAAATAAAGCTTCTGCACAGCGCAGAGGAAAGCAGTTAAGGCTTCTGGAGAGCCAGGAGGGGGATAGTTGAGGTAGCTACTTCTGATGAAGGAGGCACCAAATGCTCTAGGTGTTGTTGGACTACAACTCCCATTAGTGCCAGGCAGCATGGCCAGTTGCTGAGGATGATGGGAGTCATAGTCCCGTGACACCTGTGGAAGGGTCCCTTGTCCCTGCTGTAGAGGATACTGCCCTCCATCGATCTCAAAACTGACTGAGCCAGTGACTCCTGAATCCTTCCTCAAAGCATGCTGCCCATGCACTCACCAAGTTATTTAGGCCTCTTTAAAGGGTGCCTTTAAAGGGAGAGCAATCACAAGGCAGTTTACATAAAATGCGTGGTACAATATAAATAATCACAAAATGCTATATTGCATTACAGTAAAGCAACCACTTCAAACAGCAGTAAAAACCAACAACAAGCTTGCAAAATACTGCTGTAGATCAGCTAAAAATGCTTAAAAACCATTTCAAAGCAGCAGCGTTCAGAAACATTTAAGAGAAAGCAACTTGAAAGAAAAAGGTTTTTAAAACTTTTTTAAAAGTCTGTATTGATAAGGCCATATGTACATTGATTGAGAGGGAGGGCTCCACAAATGCTGGGCCACCACTGAAAAGCACCTGTCTCTAGAGCTTGCCAAGCTTATTGATCTGATGGGCAGGCTTACAAGCAGGACCTCTGAACTTGATCTTCAAGCACAGGTAGGTTCATACATGTGAAGGTGACCCTTTAAGTAAATTGGCCTTACAGCACTTTGAACCAGTCAGGAAATGCATTGGCAATCACAAACCAGCCAGCCTCATTCCTTTCTCTTGTATGAGAAACTCACAGTAAGGGAACCGCCAGAAGGTTCTCAGAGCTAGACCTGTGTCTGGGCTGAATGATGGGGATGGAGACGCTCCTTCAGGTATACTGGGCTGAGGCCATTTAGGGCTTTAAAGGTCAGCACCAATACTTTGAATTGTGCTTGGAAACGTACTGGGAGCCAGCGAAAATCTCTTAGGATCAGTGTTATATGGTCCTGGCAGCCACTCCCAGTCACCAGCCACATTCTGGATTAATTGTAGTCACCTTCAAAGGTAGGCCCACAGAGAGTGCAGATAGCCAGAGCATGTACCACTCTGGCGAGATGGTGTGTGGGCAGGCAGAGTCTCAGCCAGAGTACCAAATGGAGATGGTAGGCAGCTGCCCTAAACTTCCTGACAGTACAAGCTATTCAACATCAGAGCAGACCTGCTTTGGAAGATGGATTCTCTTTTGCTAGGTTTTCAAGCAGCGGGGCTGGGCGGCCACCTATCATCAGGGATGCTTTAATAGTGGATCTCCCGCATCAGCCGGCAGAGTGAGACTGGACTTTGTAGTCTCTCTCAAGAGCAAGATTAGAGAGAATGTCGGAAGGGGAAAGCCAGCAGGACTGAAATGTGCCAGGTGAGCGCCACATTAAGAAAGCCAAAGTGAATAGATCCAAGTGGGGAGAGATGGAGGGCCGCAGACCCAACAAGTTCTCCTAGTAGGCACTGAGCCACTTATTGTGCCTGGGAGCTGTCTGTCATGGCAACAGCAGTTTCCCTGCTAAGCCCACCCCCTCTTTCATACGCACTGCCCACCACTTCAAAATCGAGATCATCACCCTTGATGGGCACTTGCCTTGCCTCACTGTTAGGGGAGTGAAGCAAGCTGCACTCTGCCCCGGGATGTGTACTTTTCCTGATGTTCATTTGAACTCAGAGCCTCTGGGTCCTCCTCAGATTTCCTGAGTGATTCAAGCCAGCTTTGTTAATCACTTTGCATTCAAGTTTAAGTGGGGTAGTATGCCATGTTCCCATGGCAACCTCCCCAAGCCATATGAGAGATGAGGAGCTGAGTGGTTTTGCAGAGAGTGTGTGAGAGAGAATTATGCCAAGCCTGCAACAAGGAAGTCTAGGGAGAGTGTAGGGAGGGCCAGGACAGAAGCATAACACTCTGTACAAAGGTTGGGAACAGAATGTGCAGGAACTTCAGTTTCTTCTGTTCACATCTGGCATCTACACGGAGAGGGAGGGAGGAAAGAGCCTGCAATCTGAAACAGGAGTGGAGTACTGGGCAAAGTAGGTAACAGAGAAGAACATGCGGGTCCCATATCAGGACCATGGACAGTGCATTGCATGACCCAGAGAGAAGAGTCTTTGGTGACCACTCCTGGCTGAGTAAGAATGTCTTCCATGAACATGGTTTTAAGTGACTGTGGAAGCCAATTCTGGACCCTCATGTCCTTCCACAGTGGGGACATAGGTTTCCAGGCAGGAGCTGATCACGGTGAGGGTTTGTCAAACATGCCTTCCTTAGCTTGTTTCTCCTCTCCACTGAATGATTTCAGCCAGTTTACAGGGCTGTGAGTTTTAGGGGCAGTGTTTGCAGGCAGATGAAAAATTCAAAGCAATTTGCCATGCAGAGGTGGTAGGTTTGAAGGATGCCCTCCCTGAAATACTTAAGCAGAGCAATGATACTGAAGTTGGAATGAGCTCGGGGAGTCAAGCCTGTGGTCAAAGACCCTTCCTGGCTCACTTCATTTTCACCCATGGGAAAAAAAGAGGCAAGATTGCTTTCTCCAGTTGATGAGATAATAGTGTACAGTTCCATGGAGAAACACAATGGCTTGTGAGTGACCAGAAAGCCTTACCAAGAGTTATGGGTTGAACCCCCGAAATTCCTTCTTTCTATTGACAGGGTTTGTTATCCAAGGCTAACAACCCTGGGAGAGTAAATCTAAGATAGCAAGCTCTGTATCTTTGTAGAGTAAACAAGCCCCTCCCAAGTCAATTCTTTCTCTTTGCAAGCCCTCATGAAAGCAAGTGTGTGTGTGTGTGTGTGTGTGTGTGTGTGCGCGCGCACACAAACACACACACACACACACAGAGGGAGAGAGAGAGAAAACAATTCCACAGGGATCATAGACAGTACCCCTGGCATGGATATATTATCAAGCTGAATTACTGGGATCTCTTTGTGTGTATGTGCATATTTATTTCTAACCTTCCCACATCTACATGCCAGACAACTCACACACAATATTTCAGACATATATTGTTTTTGTTTTAATTATAATGTAGAAACATTTACCTCCTGTTAAAACCCTGTTCAGTTCCTAAACGCCTTCCTAAAAAGACATCCATGTTGTGCTCTTGCTGTGGCCAATCTAACCTCAAACAATGGGGGTAACTCAAAGCAGGGCGCACAAACTAGAACTTCATTGGTGGTGAGTGGATAAATAGGGGGGGGGGATTAACTCTGGGCTATGCAGAATTTTGACACCAAAACCATAGCATGCAGATTTGGGCCTGGAAACTAATCAGCAGCCAGTGCAGTTTCCACAAAACTAGTTGCATATGCTCCCTATTCTCAAGAGGATGGGTCTCTGCTCACTTTTCCATGCCAGCTTCAGCTTGCCTGGCATTCAAAAGCCAAGTGGCAGCCCTCCTGCCATAGCATCCCACCTGTGTGGAACTCTCAAATTGCTGCATCATCCATACACGATATCCCCGTCTTCCTTTTCCACTTTTCTTCCTTGTATGCAGGCCCCAAGTCTCCAATCCTTGGCTCAGCATTAGGTATGGCAAATCGCCATTTCCCTTAAGAAGGTAGGAGATTTATCCAAAGGACATTTCCCAGCTTGTGACCGTGAATCCATCAGCTGCCTTCGCTGGCCCACTCAATCTTTCATAACTCCCAGTTAAGGATGTGGCATGACAGGTGGATAAAGGATGAAATAAGAGGATGATAAGTGGGATTTACAGGGATCTCTCTGTGTGTGGCTAGGGCAAAGTTGTTTTTATGCATTGAGGAAATGTACTGCACCCACAACATACTTTTCCATGGGCAGAATCACAGCAGGTGGGTTGACCTGGATTAAATATGGAACTGGGGCCTTCCTCATTTAGCCCTCTCCACAGGTTCTACCCACCTGTCCCAAATCTCAGTGGGGAGGCTCCAACCCCTTTTTCCCAGCCCTATAAGGAACATGGCCAAATACCCCATGTCTAGGGGCCACCAGCCCTTTGGAATGCTGAGTCTGAAACCATTTCCTTTGACACAAACCCAAGTGAGATGTTTGTTTGTTTGTTTGTTTTTAGCAGGAAGAACAGTGCAGGCCTAGAGTTGGACACCTCATGCACTGCACAGGTGTCTTACCTCTGCCCTGCAGAAGGGGCAAAACCTTGGGCAGTGTGGAAACCAGGGAGTCTGACTGTTCCACCCAACTGCCTTTCCTGGCTTCCACTCAGATCATGACAACAGAGGCTCTTACTTGAGAGAAAGGAAGAGATATTTACCGAAGCTTGGGAGAGACACTTATCTACAATCCTGGAGAGCCACTCTCAGTCACTGTAGACAATACTGAGCTGCTATGATGATGATTTATTAATTAAAATTTCTATACCACCCTTCACCCAAGGATCACAGGGTGGTTTACAATGTAAAAACACAAAAATACATGTATACCGTAGTAACAAACAAAAATACCCCCCCCTCCCAAGTTTCATTGCCCTGACAGTTATATGAATGCAGCCCAAGGGAAGCAAATTTAAATTCCTAACTCTCGACGTGGAGAGTTGCCATTGACAACTTCCATCTCCCCTGTTTTTCTGATGCTTCTTCAAAATCACATGGTCACCAATAAATCCTGCATCAGTGAATTCCATAGGTTATGTGTTGTGTGAAGAAGTTATTTTGCCTAATGTCTGAATTGATGGCTGCCAGTCAATTTCATTGAATTACCCTGAATTCAAGGAGAGAGAGGGAGGGAGGGAGGGAGGGAGGGAGGGAGAGGGAGAGAGAGAGAGAGAGAGAGAGAGAGAGAGAGAGAGAGAGAGAGAGAGATCTCCCTGTCCAGTAAAGTCAAGACCCCACCTTTGCGGTCCCATTCTTTTTATCCACTCTTCAAATCCAGCTGCACGATGTGGTGTAGCCTTTGACTGCCTCCAATGTTTCTCTTCCTTCCCTCAGGATCAGACACAATCCTTCCCCCCTTCCCTTTCAATGTGAAATCTTGTACAATCACCGATAGCATCTCCTGGCTTCCTCATACCTCAGTCACGCTGATTGCACAGCCTCTTCTCTCTGGGTATGCTCTGTGTCTGCGCTCGTCTGGCTTCTGTCAATGGATTGCATTCCGAGTCTGTTAATCATTTATCCTGTGTTTCCAGAATGTCTGTCTAAAGGACGTTCAGGTATGTGGCACACTCACAGCGTTCCCCAACTCTTCTGTGAATTGTGTGTGAATAATATTTCCTACTGTATTCCCTTCTTAGCAAAACAGCTTGGGTTTCACATTTCACAGGAGTACACTTCCAGAACCTGGATCAATTTCCTCTGTAAGATCCAGTGCTTGGCATTCTTAATTAAATCTCCATTTTATTAGACAACTGGCCCTCTCCTTTATTAACAGCTTGGCTCTATGCAGTTTTATTTAGAAGGAAGTCCTACTGAGGTCAGCAGGGCTGACTCCTCAGCAAGTCTGCATGGTGCAGCCTAAAGCAAGTGCAATGATATAGCAAGACCTTTATAGATGAAGGGAGGGGTCTGGGTGTGGATAGTGCCAATGACCACAGTGGAGGAAAAAAACAACAAGCCTGAAAGTGAATAGGCTTGTTCAGGGATGGAGTTGCTCCACCAAATATGCACAGCACAGGTTGGGTGGTGGTGTGAGGCCTTGGTGCTCTACAGACCTGCAAAATAAGTGTGTATTGTATTGGACTTTTTGTTCCCTTGGCCAGCTCGTATCTTGGTCCCATGCAGGTAAGACCAAATAGTATGGAATAATACACTAAAAACCAAACAATACCAATCAGGAGACAGATGTGATTTACCCATTGCTATTCTGAACCACTTCAAGCTGCAGGTGCAAGTCTGCTGTTTCTCCTATCCTGAATGTGGTGGCTCAAAGATTACTTGATCTTGCTGCACCCCTCACCAACAAGTAGTGACTGTTTTGGTGAGCTACAAGGGCTCCCTCCCTCCCAAGCAGCGTCAGTGCTGCCTGTACCTTTAAGACAGCATCCATTGCTCCTGCCAGATCCAATGGGGTTGGCCACATTGGGGTGTCACCAAGAGACATCACCCACAATCAAACACCAGGCAGTAGGGTGCTTTCTCACATGCCTGCCTGCTGGGCAAGTACAGTCTCAGCTGGTGATTATGGGCCTGATAAAGGGGGAGGAAGCTGGTTTAAGCAGCCCTGAGTTAATCAGTAAGGGAGAGAGCTGAGTCTAACATAGCCTACAACTAGTGGCTGAACTCCCTCCAGGAGAGAAAGCCGTAGCTAGAAAGGATTTGCTGAAATATCTAATTGAACTAGAATACAAAAAAGGGAGGTGTGAGGAGGTCAAGGAAATAAGCAAAGGAAAGAAAGTTATGTAAAAGTTTGAGCTGTTTTCCCCCCCTCTTTTTTTTTTCTTCAAATTGTATTTTTGTATTGTATTTTTTGTACTTTTTATTTTCCTTTTTTTGTTTTTTCTAATTTTCTCTTTGTAATCTTTAAAATTTGAATAAATATTATTTATTTATTTTTTTAAAAAGAGAAAGCCGCCCTTCAAGACTAGTCCTCACCTCATAGACCTCCCCAGGGAAGACTGAAGGCAGGCACCCTCCCTATCCAGAGGGATCTGGTCTATTCCCTCCAGTGCTCCCCTGGACTGCCAGGGAACAACGAGAGGCAGTGCTGGATCTTTCCCTGAGGAAACCCTGGGATCAGTGTTGCCCTGCCTCTGGCTGAGGTGGAAAGGGACACCCAGGCGCCATCACTCACAGTTAGGGGGAAACCAGCCTCACCTCCCCAAATCCCAAAGAGGAGTATGAGATGCAGACTTTAAATACCTCCAGCTGGTGGTAACTGGGAAGGAAACTGTGTGATGAAAGCAGGACTAGAATTGACTCAAAAGCACTGGTGGACCTACATTTGGGGCCCTGAAACTTGAACTCTTATGGGGGTCCCTTTGCAATGAGGTCTGGGTAACCGCTGTTATCTTCTTCAATGGGGTTGTTCCATGACAGAACACCACACCTTTACAACATCTGTGCTACTGACACTCAAACTTTGGGATTGTTGAAATATATACAACAAAAAATTAATCAATTTGAGCCGTGTGACTCAAATTGGGCCTACTAGACCCAACATTTTTAAATAATGTGGACTTAAGTCGCTTCTGGGGCCCCTCCAGGATTAGGGGCCAAGCAGAGTTTCATTAGTTTCATAGTAGATCTGCCCCTGCTGAAATGGAGCTATCATCTGAAATTACCTGGCTGCTATGGACCTTTGACTCACCCAGGCTTCTGTTCCAAGCACAGAGAATGATTTTATGGACCTCTGGGGCTTATGTACAAGGAACACAGGAAGCTGCCTTGTACGTTGGTCTATTTTGCTCAGTATTGTCTACCTCAAGAAGCAGTGGCTCTTCAGTGTAATCTAACCCTAACAAAAGAGACTTTCTTTGAGCAAGCCTGGTCTCTTGGTATGGATCTGAAGAAGTGGGCAATGGAACTGAAGGGTCAAGGGGCGTATCTGAAAACTGCACGTGGAACAGCTGTCTGGAGAAATCTTAAGCTGAAATCCTCAACCCACGTACTAGCAGGAAAGTCCCATTAAACGCCATGGGGCTTAGCCCTGAGTAAACATGACTCTGATGGTTCTGTCTGGCTCCTAACGATCGCTTCCCCTGTGCACACTCCATCCCCAACTCCTTGTGGAACGAAAGCAGCTGCTGCTGCAGAGTGGCATAATTAAATGCTGCCATTAATCCCGGCTCCGGGCTGGAGATTGCTGCTGTTCTTTTCTGCTAAGACAAGGTGGGGGAGCTCAAACATGTGGGGTGCATGACAACCATTGCTTTTGTTTGCAGAGCAAAACAAGTGCCTGCTTTCCCTTGGCTTGTAAGGCTCTCGCTGCAGACAAGTGTGTTTAATGGCACTCCATACTGCGGCAAGAGTGTCCAGCCTCTGTTGTTTTCCCCAGCAGAAAGCGCCATGGGGGGCACTCATCCACACCACAGCAGAGTGTGTCTGCTTCAAAGGATGAGTTTGCCCCCGATGGGAGCCAAGTGTGGCTTGCTAGCCCAGTATTTCCGTGGTCCCTGCACAGGCTTTCCTGTATTGAGATACCCAGTTCTCGTGACAACTGGGGTGTCTTTTAAAACCTCCAATTTACAGAGCTACCCGACCTTCTAGAGGCAGCTGCCTCAATTGTAGCAGAGAGCTGAAACCAATATGCTCCCTACAAAGAATGAATATCACAGGTTTGGTTGCAAAGGGTAGAGTTTTCTGTGGAGGCTAGCACTACACATGCAGGGGATGACGTAGGAAGGATGCCGTTGGAATGCTAAGTACCGCTTCAGATTGCAGGGGGCAGAATGCCAATCTGAATGCTCCCCAATTTGAAAACAGCCTTTGCTGCAAGTAGGAAACTAGCATGTAAAGGAGGAAGTTGCTAGTCAAGGCTCAAGCCTGTTGTGCTGGTTTCTGTTTCAAGGGAAGACTGGAAAAATGGGGCCACTCACCTTACATCTATGATGATCCAGTTCATTCTTTTTCTTCTGCAGCATCTCACATCTGAATTTGGATAAACGCCTCTTTGGGTTCTCTCCATTATTTCCTGTTGCATGCTTCTTGCATCCACATAAGCCCCGCTGCATGCATAAGCCAGGCCTTGGCGGACCGCAATTTGAAGAAAAACTTTAAAACAACAAAAAGAATTTGTCAGCTTTTACAGAAAACAAAAGTATGGGGGGAAACTCACAATTTTCAGGTTTCTCTGGCCTTCAGGGCATATCGCTTCTTAGTCCTGCTCTCCACACACCCTGGAAGCACTCTTGCCTGTCTGGAATACAGGTATGTCCTTATTATAATAATTTATTATTTGTACCCTGCCCATCTGACTGGGTTGTCCTAGCCACTCTGGGCAGCTTGAATTGAATTACGCTAAGGGCACAGTCCCTCCCACAGTTTTGGCCAACAGCAATGGCCTACTCTTGGCAAACAAGCTCTGTGACTCACCTGCCATGAGCAGAAGTTGTGATGTTGCACTGCACAGATCAGATGCTCATGCTGAGGTTTGCTGTCATGCTGCCACAACCGCAAGCTGCTTGTCGCAAGTGGGAAGCCACTTTGAGGAAAGGAGGCGAAAAGGTGGCTGTGCGAGCAAGGCCACAGTGTATTTGTTGGCCTTGTATGTTTTCCCTATTGCTTTTGGCACCAAGTGTTGCCTGATCTGAGCAGGGAGCCCATTTTTCTGTCACCCAGACTCAGGTAAAGAGAACAAGGGGGAGCTAAGCCAGCTGCCTCTGAAGCCCATAATAAGATGCCTGCAAAACCAAAGAGCCGTTTCCAAGCACACACTTGTTTGAAGTTAGAGTGGACCCTTCTCCCACAAGCAGGACACAAGTGCAATGGCATTCCCTCGCTCGTGATCACCAGTGTGTTCCTCAAGTATCTTCTGTCATTGAGCTATAGTTCTTCCCGTTCAAATGGTTGCCAAATACTGCTTCCAGAATGCAATACGCCCATTCCTTGCTTAGACTTAGGTAACCAAGGCTGCCGTCCTAAACACACCTCGTCAAGCTAAGTCACATGCACTTCTGAGAAAACATGGGGATAAAAACTGGTAGCAGGACAGGAGAATCATATACCGAACCATTCTTAAGACTACTCAAGCATGGTACTCTTGGTTTTAATCGTATGGTCTGACTTGGCATGAGGCAGTTTTTTATGTTCCTTCATGGTCAGCCATGACAGTGCCAGGCAGTAAGTCAACTGAATATCTATCTATCTATCTATCTATCTATCTATCTATCTATCTATCTATCTAATGGATATCCTACCTTTTCCTCCAGGGAGCTCAAGGTGGTGAATTGGTTCTCCCCCTCCTCATTTAATTCCCACAACAACCTTGTGAGGTAGGTTAGGCTAGGCAGAGAGGCAGTGACTAGCCCAAGGCCACCCAGTGAGCTTCATGGCCAGGTGGAGATTTGAATCCTGGTCTCCCAGGCCCTAGCCCTACACTCCAAGCACTATGCCATCCTGGTTCTCAGTATAAGGAACAGAAAGACAGGGGAAATGTATTGGTTACACAGTCGCTTTGTAAATCAAATCTGCATAACCCTTGGAGATTCCCTTACCATCGATCAGCATTCAGATTCCTCACAATAGCTCATGTCCTCCCTGGTGCTAATCAAACACCTTTGCAGGTTACTTTCTCCAACCCGTAGCACATTCACAGAGAGGAGCCTTATGGATTTCCTCTCTCTTGCTTTGTCACTTGCAGTCGCATTGTTCTTCCCAAGCTGGGGACTCAGCATTGATTCTTCTTTGTATTTTTAGGCTGAGTAGTTAATGCTCTGTTGGTCCCACAAAAGGAGATGGAAGAACAGCCCAAAATCATTCTTTTTAAATGGGCATACTCTCTGTTATATTCAGATGATTGTTAATAAAGCCCTGACATTTTTCAAAATGAAAAGCATTCTTAGGAAGCCACAATTTTGAGTGGAAGAGCAGCAGCAGGGAGGGGTGCTTAACCATTTCCCGTTAGCCATTTTTCCTTCCAAATTGCCCCACTAAACAGCTTTTCTTCCTATGGCAGAAAAAAAGCAGCTTGGGGAGGGAGACTTGAGCAGAAAAACAGGTGGTGGGGAAAGGGTTAAGTGCCCCTTTCCCCTATTGCTACTAACCTTAAAATTAAAGCCTTCTGGTGTTGCTTTTCATTAAAACAAAAAACAGGGCTTTTTTATTTGCATTTGCATGTAGTTTCTCTCTAAATTCCCTAATCCAAATGTATTTTATTGTATCTGCACAGTCAAATACCAGTCAGCTTGGTGCGTAGGAGGACTTGGGAGAATTCCTAGACTTATGAGTAACTTTTGCTAAATTTAACTGTATAATCTTTGCTTGGCCACCATGGACTTTCAAAGGAAACTGGTTGAGCAGTTTGGGAAGCTTTCCATAAAAAGAAAAACACTTATCCCCCCCCCATGTGATTCTGAGTAAGAATCAACTCCTATCATTACAGCAATGTCCACAGCCTCATTTCCTGTTTAATGATGTCACAGGTGTCTCTCTTCTTGCATTTTATAGTTTGACTATGGGCAATTACACACAAACAGCTGCCCTGTAGTGCAAGTGCTAAACTCTGTTGTGTAAGACTGTACAATATAGCAGCTGCCTTGTGGTGGGGAGCCTTTCTTCTGGTACAGTCCACCTCCCAGAAAGACCCACAGTTGCCACCGCCCCACCCCCAATCCACCTGTATGCATACCTTTGTGGATCACTTGGGAAGAATGGCTTGCAACGCAGTGATTTAAAGTGGCCACACACGCAGCGTCTGCTCAACATGTGTAGCCATCCAATTGAACAACCAGGCCACACTTGGCAGAGCAGCAGGCCGTAATCTCCACTGAGAGCTCTGCACTGGGTCCTGCTGCATCTCCATCCCTTTCCACCCCACAACATTGCACACACCATGCACTGGGAAATGCACTGGCACGGCTCTGACACAACCCGCCTGGCTGCTCCTCCAGCTTCTGTGGTGTGAAAACACAAATGAGTAATTGGTATCACTCTGGAAACAGCCATTGCCCTCTGACGCTTCCCTAATGACAGTCCTGAGTGGCACTCCAGCGTGTGCCAAAGAGGGCTTTTTGTGTCCACATTCCTGCTTGCAAGGAAGCTAAGTGGAACTCTCCACCATGCCAACAATTCATAATCCCACTGGGATTTCTCTTGACATTTGGTCATCCATCCTTGTCATCGCTCATGTGCTCAAACTCCTTGGCGTTCAGTACCCTGCTCCCATCTTCCTCTTTGGGAGTATCTAGGATACGGTAATGCTCTTGGGCATCCCTACCCCAAAATAAGATCCTCTTGGATCTCTCATGAATTTATCCCATCCCATCCCTTCCAAGCAGAGTTTTGTCTTTGGACATCCCTCACTGCACCAGCATTCAGTCTCATGTGTCGGTGGAATTCCCCTTTCTGTGTGGGGGGTGAGGAACACTCTGTTAGCGACTTATAAGACTGCCCTCCGTTCCAGAGCATAGCCCAGCCCAGCTCCAGGACACAGTTCCTACAGCCAGAAGCTGGCCCTGTATCTCTAAGTAAGGTCCTCCGACCAATAATATCACCACATAATAATCAGTCATCCTGGGGACCCTGCACCAACAATGAGCAACAACATGGCAGAAATCTTGCTAAATTAAACCTGCTCCCTTCTCCAGTGGGATGATGTGGCTGCTCTGAAATAGTCATCTATCTATCTCTCTCCACCAAGCAGGAGCAGAATGCCCCACGGGAATGACACAGATAGTACCTAACTGCGTCATTTCTCAATTTCATCAAACTCAGGAGAGGCAGTGGATGTGCTAGATCAGCGGCAATCGACTGAACAGGACCAATACACTGGACAAGATGGGCTACTGTGCAGAGGGTGAGGGATTGTCAGTCTGGCCAGGTGGTTTTGATGGTGGTTGCACTCTCCCTAAATTCACAGTTCAGGGGTGCTCATTGATCCAGCACTGGCACTAGAGCCACCGGCTATTTTTATTGTAAGCTGCCCAGAGTACCTAGTTGTTGTGCAGCATATAAAGATTGTAAGTAAAATAGATATAGGCCCTGCCTTTGTAGATAACAATCTCCTCTCCCAAGAGGATAGAATCTGTTGGAGGGTCTCCTTGGACAATCTAAGAGCTCTGCAGTGTCATTTGAGAGAAGGCTACATAGGATCAGACTATGCAGGGGTCTAAAGGACAAAAGCAGAATGTTACATTGCACCTCAAAATGAACTGGCAGCCAGTGCAGATGTTTCAAAATAGGTGTAATATGTTCTCTCTGACTTTCCCACTTAGCCTTGCGTCCAGTTAGAGGCTGAAAGGATTTCTTTGGGCATATACCACAGCCCTGTTCAGATATTCATCTGGAAGGGAGGCGAGGTAGGGTCTCAGTTGCTGGCCTCTCCCTTATGTGACTGTGCCTTGAAAAAGCCTCCCTGGTCTTTGCCAGCACAATCCTGACCCTGGCTATTCAAGGATCTGAGACTGCACAGGCAGAATGCACGTGTGTAGGATCTCTGCTGAACATGAGAAAGGAGGCACTGGATTAGTGGGCAAAGAGGAATGCCTAAACAGGGCTTGCATCTTTTCTGCTTCACAAATAAGCTGCTTATTCTGCTGACTTGCTCTACACTGATGTTGTCACAGTGACTTTTTGTTAGGGGCAGCGTTGCTGGTTTTCTCTGGCCAGTAGTGAGGAGTCTGATTGGCATCCCTCTCCCGTCTTCATCACCACAGCCTGCTCACTTTTTAGAGTTCTTCCTGGATGCATAGAACCAGCCTGATCAGCATCCTGCACAGCCGTCTGCCTCCCAAACCGAGTCCCCTGCTGTGTCTCTGCCTGGCTGCACTCAGTGCTGGAGTTGTGCATATTCCTGCTGGCTCCCTGGTTATGTCGCACAGCTGGCACCTGTCCTCCTTCCCCATTCCATATGCCTGTCATGGTCTGAGATGAGCCTGTGACAAGTGGCTGTGTGTGCAAATGTCTCCCTGCCCACACTCCACAAACACACACAAACAGCCATGCCCTATCATGTGTAATCTCTGTATTCCTGTACCATTCTGGGAGCAGCTCATGCCCAAGAGAATTCAGTTCTGAGCGGGCTCCTCTCCAGATCATGTCATCTCATCAGGCCAGAGATTTGACCCTGGTTCCTAGACCAGAACAGCTATTTTTACACATGCACACACTGTGTAAGGAGAAACCTCCCCCAAATTAATGAAAGCAACCCCACACAACAATATGAGGTGCAGAGATATTTCTACAAACATTAACCAAAGCAACAAACTGGTCCTCTCTATTTCTGTCTACAAATACTCAGTGACATGTTCACTAGCTGGACCAAGTGAGGGTTTGTCCACGCTTCTGCTTGTCCCCTGCCTAGAAAGCATGGGTCCGAGTAGTTTTGCATTTTCCCCACTGCTTTCCCATGGAAAGCATACTCTTTTCTGCTGAATTGGAACAAACAGCAATCCATGTAAAACCTGACTGCTGTTTGGTCCGATTCAGCAGCAAACCGTGGATTTTCCTGGGGTTAAGTGGTGAGGCACACAGAGATTAGACAAAACATGCATCTCTTCACCAGCACAATTATGACCCTGCCAATTCATTGATCTGAGATTGCATGGACATAGTCTACATGTGGACAGTATGAACATGCGCTGGTTTTTCTGCTGAACTGCTCCTCTCTATTTCTTTCCATATATACTCAATGATAAACGTTCACTGTCTGGACCAAATGAGACAAGACACCAAAGATTGTGTATTTTTAAAAAGCATCTAGAGAATTGGGGAAAATTGGATCAGGACTCTGGTGTGGTGCTGGGATAAAGGAAGATTTAGCCCTTTCCTCCCCAATCATCGTCTCAATTTAAACCAGCCTCTTAACCTGCTAGATGCCTGGAGGGGGAATGTACAGGTGCCAAATGAATAGATATGTTTTCTCCTTCTCATGGGGGTAAATAGCAAGTCATGGGGGTGTGGATGAGGACTAATCCTAGATATGTTGGTGTCTGAAGTGGAGCACAGATGGTGCTGTGCCCACACAAGGGTTATCTCTTCAGACAGATATGCTGTACCATTCAGACACCAATCCCAGCCTTTATCTATGACACAAACCTTTGTACCACCTGAAGCAGGTCATTTCATCCTGCTCCATTGTAGAACTGGCCCTGAACCATTTCAAATGGGGAATATGGCTAACACCTCCTCCCCCAGCACTATTGTCCCAGTCATATGAAGTCAGGGTCAAAAGAATCATAGAATTGTAGAGTTGGAAGGGACCATGAGGATCATTTAGTCCAACCCCTGCAATGCAGGACTCCTTTTGCCCAACAGGGGCTCAAACCCACAACCCTGAGATTAAGAGTCTCACGCTTTACCAGCTGAGCTAGTTGCTATTAACTTCTTTTGAAGGAAAAAAAGACAGCAATCAGGAGTCTCCTCACACCCAAAGGATTTCTTATCTGGTTACTAAGTCAGCAGTTTGTTATTCAGGTGTGTCATTTTCACTTTATATTAATGAACAAGACAGTCAGGCATGGACTATAGCTTCCTAAGATCACTAAGTAAATTCCGCTTCAGAAACAGCTAACCATTTTTTTGCTACTTAGGACCCATTTGTAGAATAAACAAAGAGGAGTTTCAGGTCTTGCTGGACGTAAGTGGAACAGACTCCCTCACAAGATGGTAGGGTCTCCTTCATTGGAGGTTTTTGGGCAGAGGTTGGATGGCCATCTGTCATGAATGCTTTAGTTGAGATCCTGCCTTGCAAGGAGTTGGACTAGGGAACCCACAAGGTTGTATAATTCTATGTTCTCCCTTGGACCGTTCCCTATCGCTGGGGTTGCTAATGTGTCACCAGTGGGTGCTCTGACACTCTTGAGGACCTATCCTCAGGTGCATGAAGCCTATGAGCCCCTATCCTGCTCCTCACACATACACTGCCCCCTTTGTCATGAGATGGCAAGGGTGATTACCACCATCCCTGGCCCCAAAACTACATAGAGCTGAAGAAGGAAGTCAGAAGAGCAACACTTCCTCTTTCATCTGAATGTGCTTTTCCCAGGCTCAGATCAGCACCTGGGCTGGCGAAAAAGTGTATATTGGACTCCAACTCCCTATCAGTCCTAGCCAGCACGACTAGTGGCCAGGGAAGGTAGGAGATAGAGTCCTGTGGAGGGTCACAGGTTCCCCATCCCAGATGTCATGTTTTACTTACTTCTCTTCCTGTCCTGTCTCACAGTTTCAGCCTATTATCTTTATCCTCAACATTTTTGCTTGTGTATCTTTTATTCCCTGCACTTTAAACATGTTACGTGTCTCTGTTTCCCTTCGCTGACTTCCTCTATTGTTCCATTTTAAATTTAAACTTTTGACCTTTAAGCCTCCTCGCGGTCTTGCTCCTTCTTCTTTATCTATCTTCATTGCTTTCTGCCTCTCCTCCTTCTTAGCTGCTCAGTCTATCAAATACGCATCTTACTAACCCTCCTTTAAGCGTCCCCACTTTTGTGGCTTGGGTTTTTCTTGGCCCCTTGTGCACTGAATTCTCTCACTTCAGATACTCAGCTGGCCTCTTTGCCTTGCTTTAGGATATTATTAAAACACTCGCCGTGCTCTCTCTTGCATTTCTGTGTGTTTTCTTCTTTTCTTATTGTTACGATTATTAATTGAATAGTTTTTAACTCTGTCTTGCTTCCTTTTGCTTTCATCCAGCAAAGTTCTTTCTTTCCCTCCTTACAACTCCCCTTTCCTTTGGTCTCATGTATTTTAAATTGTGAGCCTCAGGGAAGGAGCTCTGCTCAGGTACAGTTCTTAGTATATATTAGGCATTTTATAAATAATAAACAATGACGACGCTATGTGAGCACTCGATGCAAATGGCTGCAATGGTACAAAGTGGGGCTGGGGCAGAGGGGGTGACTTGTTCCAGGATCACAAAGCCCATATGCACAGACCTCTTTGCTTGAACATGGGGTATTCTTCTAGGTGTGCCACGGAAATGAGGCTGTGTGGCCTCAGAAGTATCAAGCGGCAAAGTCCCAAACCCAGTGCAGAGCTCTTTGGTGGGGTCTTCCGGGTGGAGGCTACTAGACACAGGGCCACCAACCGAGTGCTGTTACACTGAGACAGAGGTCCCTGTTTTTCCCTGCTCCGAGGCTAGGCGTTTCCTCCACACCCCCTTTTCCCTGGCAGGGACTTCTTTCCAAGCCTGTCAGAATTATTTTGTCTGATTGTACCTGCTGCAGAAAATCAACCTGATTACCTTCCTTGATGTAGATCTATCTGAACAGCTGGGGGCGGGGGGACTCCATTATCACCAGCCCAGCTCTCCCAGAGTGCATGTAGCTCCTGACAGGTGAGAAGCTGTGCACTGCACAGCGCCTGCAATGGCTGGGAGCCAAAGCCCAGCAGCGCATACAGAGAGACGGAGAGGGAGCTGCATGTGAGAGCTGGAGCCATCAAGGCACGCAAAGGCCAAAATGCTGCTGGAGAGGAGCCAGTCTTGGGAGAGCTTCTACTGGGCACACCGCATGCTGGCATGGACACCACGCAGCCTGCTTTTTGCACACCATCTCTCTTTTTCTGGCCCCATAGCCCATCAGAGGTTCCATGTGGATAGCTACATCTGAGCAAGGGTCCAACACATGCTAGGAGACCACCTGGCTAACTCTTGACTATTTAGCATTGTTAAATGGTAATGAGCTAGTAGCAAAGCCCCACCATGACAGCCAGTAGTTAATTGTGCTACTTAATGCCGAAGCAATGCCATTGAAAGAATCCCCAGCCTCTGAGTGAGTAGAGGAAGGCAACCTGTAGGATCGGAGGTCTTCTAGTAGGCAGGGCACTTCCAGGGGTGACAGCTGAGTGTGATGTGTTCTGTCATGCCTTTGGATGTGGGACACCAGTGTGGCTGCCCCATGGATGAACATCTGCTTACAGAGGCTTTCTCCGGAGTTCTAGCCTTCCCAGTGTGGAAATTAAATTTTAAAGAAGACTTCATTAGCCAAGAGAAAGCTTTTCATGAGCCTAATTGTGGTGGGGGAGCAATGGGGTGCAGGTGGGGAGGGGAAAGCTGTGACTCATTTGTGGTGCCCACAACAGTTCCTCCAGGTTGCAGATGCACCCATGGGCCCAAAGGGATTAAAGATGCCAGTTTTAGGGGTAGGAGTGTCCTGTCCCCCCGCCTTCTTCCTACCACCAAGAGTC
The DNA here is from genome assembly GCF_964252035.2 of Podarcis erhardii. NCBI lineage: Eukaryota > Metazoa > Chordata > Lepidosauria > Squamata > Lacertidae > Podarcis > Podarcis erhardii. The sequence continues at coordinate 69,447,720 of NC_138498.1, forward strand.
AGGGTTTGCCTTCTCTGGGTCATCTGAAGGGCTTTTGTAAGATAAGTTGGGATTTTTTTATTATTTCTGGGCCAGGAGAGCTTACTGCTTGAAGTGGGGCAAGGAGGTATGAGTATTTATCATAGAGCCACAGGCAGGCATTTAATCGTGTTACAAGAGCAGACAGCAGCACTTTATGGGGTAGGTGTTGCATAGCCAGTTGTCCCCCTGGGAAACAAGCTGCAGTTGGTCTTTATCCCAAGCATGACCTGCTTCTTATCCCAGCCAGAGACAAAAGCCTGGGAGGGAGGGAAGAGTGTATGTTTGTGGTAGGCAGTGAGGGACAGGGACGGGTTAAGCTGGATGGAAACAGGCCAGCTTTGGACTTTGTTAAATGGAAGGAAGGGAAGAAAGAAAAGGGAGGAGGAGTGGAGCACAAAGGGGTACTAGCATCCAGCTGAAAGCACAAAGTGGGGAGGGTGGTATGGTTTGGGCTGGAACAACCCTTTCGGTAGCCTCATTTGCACTCCTGAAATCCTTCCCTTCTGCTGCTCTGCATCTGTATGTTTCCCTCCACCTCTTCCCTGCCACCTCCTGCAAGATCAGGTGCACTTGCTTCAGGGATGGAGTCTTTGTGTTGAACTGTAATGAGATTTCTGCTTGGCTGAGTGGAGAGACGATCCAAAGCAGACGTCTTGCACTGTCTCCCCAAGCCATGCTGCAAGCCTGCCCATTGTAGCTCTCCCTCACAAGCATTGGCCCAGCTTCTGTGAGATGAAAAACCATCCTCCCTGATACTGATGTCAATTGGGGTCAGGAGCAAGCACCATGAGGCTGGCTACCCTAAAAACCTATCAGAAACCCTAACATGTTTCAGACGTGATGCTACACCATAGTTTACCATTACCTGCATGAAGCTGCTCCTTCCTCGCACGGCACAGGCACGAGGGGGAATCATCCATTTCCATTTTTCACTAACCACAGGTTCTTGTTGCATCCACACTGCAAACTGCCTTAAGTTTAAACTGGTTTATTGAACAAACCAGGACCATAAACCAACATTTGAAGGTGGCTTGTTTGAACCAACCACAGTGAAAACTAACTAGCTTGTCCTGGTTCACACCAAACACCACAATGGGTGGGATTCATCTAAGTTACTGTCAGAGCACATGCTGGTCAGTAAATCACACAAAGTTCAAAGTTGGAGTTAACTCTTTATTAGCAAAACCATGATCTTGGCAGACTTGGCGGAGAATCACGCCTAATGAACACAACAGCTCATTCCCTGTGGGTCTTACTCCATGAAATCAGTTGCCGAGGCTCAACGTCCCTGCCTTCCCACAGCTTGTGTCTCCTCCTCTCCAGGGCTTTTTCCAAGTAGTCAGAGACCACGCCTTCATGCAGCCTATCATTGTTCTGCTCTTTTCAGCCCTCTTCTTGTTCTGGGAGACAGGGGGGAAGGGAGCTTCTTACAGCAGGAGGGGGAGACATCTGTGACACTAGCCTGACTCATCTCTTCCTCTTGCCTCTTGGCCTCCCTCCTTCCACTCTCTTGCTTCAGCATCTGCCTCTGGTTCTGGAACTTATCTCTGCCACTGACTCTCCCAACTCACTCTCCCAAGCCATGCTACCTCGTCAGCTTCTGAACCCTCCTCTTCCCAGTCTTCTCCCTTTTCGCCTTCTGACCATTCATCGCTGTCCCACCACCACTCCCAGGGCTCTGAACCTTCTTCCCTTGGGTGTTCCCCAGCTGGCTCCTCTCACCATTCCCCTGTGTCCAACCAGTCCATGACAATTACTGTGTGCACAGACTGAAGTCTAGTCATGCAATGGTGCTTCTCCTCCTCCCCTCCCTCACCCGCTAAATCTGTTCGGGGGGGGGGAGTTGGGGAAACACCAAGAACAGATTTAGGAAGTGCACAAGGGGAGCAAATCTCACTTTGTGAGTGGACTTGATTCTGTGCACCCATATCCCACTGAGCATGACCCTGAATTCCACCCAATGTGGTTAGTTGAAAATGGAAGAACTTAACTTGCCTCTGATTTCTTCACAGGAACCAGCATTCAGAAGCATATTGCCGCTGATACTGGAGGCAATATATATCTAGCCTTTGTGACTAGCAGCCGTTGACAACCTTATCCTCTGTGAATGTGTGTAATTCCCTTTTAAACTATGAAATTCATTACCAAAAGATGTAGTGATAGATGCCATCAGTATAACTTGTGGTGGCAAATTCCATGATTTAACTGTGCATTATGCGAAAAAGCTCTTCCTTAATCAAATTTTGACAGTATGCTCTGTCAGGCCCTCATGTTGCAATGCACACACAAATTCCCATTGCTCGGATGTAGCTGCAAGAATGGGGGTGAGGTGGAGGTCCTGGTGAACTCCTGCCTGTAATCAAGCATGACATGCAGACTACTATGACTACTCAGCAAACTTAATGGCAGAATTGGGATCTGAACTCTGATCTTCCTGTTCAAAGTTTAACACTATCCACGCTGGCACAGTTTGTCCTTCACTGGAGGCTGAGCAGGGACAGCAATGGTCAGGGATATATTAAGTCAATGTGACAGACAGCAGTATATCTCACCTCCATGTAGTGGATTGGACAGATGACCTGGGATCACTTGCAGCCTCACAATGCTTTGATTCTGCTGTGACTCAGTGCTTGTTAAACTAAAGGGCAATTTATATGGCCATGGTTATGGCTTAATTCAATCTGTGCAGCCACTGTTTTCTCCTAGCACGAATGGAACATGCGCATGGCAAACTGGTCATGTGCATCAGACCTCCATAAGCACAAACTGACAGCATGCCATCGATAAGCTGTGGGAGAAAATCCACATAGCTCATTGTGAGCACGCCAGCGATTTGTGCTTGTGCCAGGCCAATGCACATGACCAGTTTGCCACAAGCACATTCATTCAGCTTATGCAGGATTGGGATGGCAGGGAAGGTGGTCTGCACAATTTGCAAAACAAGCCCCCAAAGACTTGAGCAAATATGTGTAAAGATTGTTTCTCCCTGCACAGTGCTCTGCTGAATTTTGTACAGCGATAAGCAACATGGATTCCCTCTGTCACAATATAATTTCTTTTCTGACAGCCCCCAGGGAGGCCCTTCCATCTGCATGCCTGCCCAATAGGCTTAGGGTGTTCTCACAACTGATGCTAAAAATGGCTTCCAGTCTGGAATATGTCATTTGTGAATGTTATTAATGTGGAATACGGGGGGAGAGAACCATTTTAAAAAGGAACATACATTCTAGCCATTGTACGCTTTATGTTACGGCTGCTTAAACTAAGTGAAGTGAACAGCATCTGTTTTTTAAAAAAAATTAGCAAAGAGGATGGATTTTTGCAGATACCAAGGAAGAGATTGTAATCATCACTGTGTGTGAGCATGCATGCGATTTCAATTTAGGGATCTGCTCAGATGTGTTTGTGTACTTGTGCGCACATTTATCATTTTCACCCTTTCACTAATTTCCCTTCAATAGAAGCTAAACCGGATTATTTATGAACTGTCAGTCCAGCTACTGCATGATCCCCCCCCCAGCTGCTTCCTTCTTCTTTTGGGGTTGGGCAGGAGACATAGGAGTGAACAGGTATATTTGCATAAATTTATAGAATCATAGAATGGTACTGACCTGCCGGTAGTGGGTCTCTCCCCCCCCCCTTTTTGCCCACCTCCTGTCTGCAGGGACCTCACCTGTTCTCCAAGAATTCTCAAAGAATATAGATAGAGGCTTTGAGATTACACCTGCAAGCTCCTTTAGTACCCTTGGATGCAGCTCATCAGGCCCTGGAGATCTGAATTCATTTAAAGTAGCTAGGTGTTCACTTACCACCTCTTTTCCTGACTTTGGCTGCAGCTCCCTCTTTGCATTATTCTGTTATCACCAGGTTGGTCACTGCTTTCCTTTTGGGTAAAAACAAAGGCAAAGTAGGTGTTGAGCAGTTCCCTTTGTCCCCCAACAGCATTTCTCCATCTTCTCCATGCAGAGGACCGCTTGTTCTTGCTTTTGAACATAGCCAAAGAATCCTTTTAACTTTATTCTTAACCTCTCTTGCAAGCCTGAACTCATTCTGAGCTGTGGCCCACCTGACCTTCCTGAAACTGTTGGCTACTTGTGTATACTCTTCCTTCGTGATTTTCCTTTTCTCCCATTTCTTCTACATGCCCCTCTTACATCTGAGCTCATCTGCAAGCTCCTTAAGCAGCCACACCACTTTCTATAGATGCCGTCCACTTCTGTTTCTTGTTGGAATTGTCTGCATTTGAGCCTTCAATAGTTCACCTTTAAGAAACTCCCATCCATCTTGGACTCCCTTCTCTTTTGAGTATTTCTGAGTATAGGATCTCATCCAGTAGTTCCTTAAGCTATTTGAAACCAGCCTCCTTAAAGTCCAAAGTATAAAGAGAAGATCCAACATCTTTGATTCAGGAAGGAGGCAGATCATAGGAATAGATTGCACTCTTTATAACTAAACTGGCATCCTTGTTGAATTTTACCTCATTTCTGCATTACCTCTGTATATTCAGTAGTGGGATACAAAACTAAAATGAAGTGAAGGAAGCACTCTTAATAATAGAAGTGCAGTGCTTGCTGCAGACTTGAGTGCAAAATCTGAAGTGGTGAAACAGGGCCTAGAGAAAAAACACAAAAAAATGCTGGGGGTTGCACAACAAAATCTTGTCTGGACTTTGCCACAAACACAGACTCTGCCAATTGTACTATTGGGACAAGGAAGTCAGTAGCACCGGGGTTGACTTATGTGCTTGGACACCCACATCCAGCCGGCTGGGTGTCAGCAAAAGCCTTCACCTGGAAATGCCTCCACATCCCAACCCACCCAAAAAGAACTGCAGGCATTGAGTCAGTGGTTCAAGCATTCATGAACATCCTTTGATTACTCACCAGGATGATTTGCAGCTGAAAGTGAAAACCAACTCCATAAAAAAGCAGAGTCCTCATTTGATGCTGCAGTAATGAAGAATAACCGTATCTATGTGAACTGGCCCTTAGTTTGCATTTTATGGCTTCCTTCATCCAATATTCACCTTCCTGCTATCTTTGCAAGGAGCCCCTAATAACAAATAAAAGGGCGTTGCTTCTAGCTGCTCTTTGCACTGCTCTCTGGATTTCTCTATACACAATCTCTGACCTCAGCGGACAGCCTTCCACTGCTCACTCACATTTCGCATGCAACTGAGGCAGGTCCGATGTAGGATTTCCTCCAAAGAGGTCAAAATAGTTTTCAAGGTCCCCACTCCACCTCCTTCATCCTCACAACTCTGGGAGAGAGTCAGAGAGTGACGGGTTCAAGGTCACCAGCAGATTTTACAGAAGTGCTGGGATCTGAACTCAGGTTATCCCTCCAGTACCACCCCTGTGCAAAGCCAAGGACACTGCGCGACTGCCTCAGCCAGCAAAGCATGAGACGTTTAATCTCAGGGTTGTGGGGGTTGGGCAAAAAGATTCCTGCATTGCAAGAGGGTTGGGCTGGATGACCCTTGCGGTCCCTTCCAGCTCTGACATTCTATGATGCCAACCCCAGCATCACACATACCAAGCAAAGTATACCAATCCTCTACAGAAGTACCAGCAGTGGCGCAGTTAGGTACTATTAACTCTGAACGCAACTGGGCTTTTCCAGACGTTAATGTGTTCCTTCAAGTCGCTTCAGAACGTGACCTACAACGTTTTGGGTCCCTCAGGAGTGAGGCTGTGGACCAGGGCCAGATTTAGGTTCGATGAGGCCCTAAGCTTCTGAAGGTAATGGGGCCCTTTATATGTCCAGCTGTCCTTTGTCAACAACAAATTGCCGCTGTTTTTTGTGCTGAATATATGCTATATAGTAATTTATAGACCTAATAGGTATCTAAAGCCATTTTGCACATAACAAATAGGAGCCTACACAACACAAAACACTGTTGCTGTATGTAGGTTTTATTTTATTTGTTTTTTATTTATATTTTGGAAATTTACATCCAGGTTTTTTTTGCTTTAAATTTTTTTGGGGCCCCCAAGAGAGTGGGGCCCTAAGCTATAGCTTGTTTAGCTTATACGTAAATCCGACACTGCTGCGGACTTGTGGCCCCAAAGTCTTGCGCTGACGCTCTCCCTAGTTAGCCCAAGTGAACTGTGCGAGACGGGCGGGCTTTTCCATCCCTGTAATTTCACGTGCCCCGGCCCGCCAGTCCCTGCCAGCGTGCGAGCTTGTCATTGGCGGCGTTTCCTTCCCCCATCGCGGGGAGGCCGGGAGGCTGCTCGGGATAATTGGCTTTGAATCTGTTTACCTCAGCACTCGTCGTCTCTCTCGCTCTCCGCTCCCACTTCGCCGCGGCGTCTCGGAAGCCACCGGGAGCTGCGCCCGCGTCCCGTTCTTCGCGCGTCGGGGGAAGAGGCAGCGAGGGACGCAGGAGGGAGGAGGAGGAGGAGCAGCCGCCGCCGGGCAAAGCCGCCTCGGGCAAAGCCGAGCCGAGCGCTTTAATTAGCGGGCGCTCCCCGAAGAAGAGAGGCGGCAACGCGGAAGAAGAAACGCCCGGCCGGCAAGGCGGCGTCACGCAATCGGCGGCGCCGTATTTCCGTTTTTACGATTGTTTCTATTAACCCGCCTTGCACCCGAACGCCCCAGGGCGGCCGACAGCAATAGAGCGAATGCAAATTAAAACCCAACCCCGCTTGCTCGATCCTCGCATATTCCTGCTTTGCAGAGGGTCCTCAGGGCCCCTTCCAACTCTACAATTTTATGATTTTAAAAGGGAAGAGTTTATCAGGAGTCTTTCCCCCAGCCGTTTCGAATAAAGCAGGCGGTGGGGGAACCCCAGCAAACCACCATGTCAGTTAAATGAACAACGCTCTTATTTGTGGGTTCTATAAATTGCCTTTTTTATTTGCGGCCTACAAGAACAGGCGTTTCGCGTTAGACTAGAGGCTCCCTCGCGCCCCCTGCGAGCGCCACGTGCTTCATTAGGGCCTGGAGGGTAGAAGAGGAAGAGAGCGGGGGAGCGCATCCCGCTGCCAGCGCCGGCCCTCCGCGCGCTCCTAGGTGACCTCCTTTTGAATGCCTCGTGGAAACTGGGCCAGATTATAGGCTCATCAAACCATCAGTCGCCGCAGGCAGCGAGGGGAGGGGGGGGGGCTTTCTCGTCACCCAGTTTCCCACCAAGCACACACAGCTTGCCTTGCACCCCCAACAGTGTCACCAAGCCTCCAAAAAGCTCTTCCCGTTCCTGGCACTTTCTTACTCCTGTGACGCCGTCGCTGGGCATCAGTTCGGCCTGTGTGATTTAGACGGTGTCTTGGCGGGCAGCGGAGAAGAAATGGATGGAGAAATCGCGAGGGTTTGTGGCTGGAGCCCATGGATTCCTCCCCCTCCCCCCATCTCGAAACGCTGGATCGGCGCCGGCGCCTGGATGGGAGACGGGGTGGCCAATCTGTTGCCGCCGTCGAAGAGCTGTAAAGGGAGGCGAGAGAGGGGCAGTTTCACCCCTGGCAAGTCTTTTCCTGATGCAAGCCCTCTTCGGCCGCTTTTCTCCCAACTCGGCGTATTTCGAGACTCGGGGGGAAACCGCGGCCGGATGGACACACACAAACACACACACACACACACAAACACACACTTTCTTGTGCGAGGTGTGCGAGTAGACAGTGGATTGGGGGCATCTCGGCGTGCTCGCGAGGAAAATGCTGCTGCAGCTGCTTGGCCCTCGTACAAAACCCACGCGCTTCAAAGCGATGTGTTGCACGGCAGACTGCTGTGACCATGTTGCTGGAAGCCAAGGAGGCGTCCTTAATGGAGCCTCGCTGTGTGGCAGGTGCAGGCAGGAACAGGATGATCGGTTGCCTATCTGGGCGTAAGGAAGGGAATGAGATTGCGGCTGAAAACCTGTAAACACACACTTACCTGGGAGTTTGTGCCATAGAACGCCACCACACACAAGTCAGCATCACTCTCTGGATAATGCTTCACAAAACAGGAAGCTCCTTTCACCTGAAGGGAGAGAGAGAGAGATCAGTCAAAAGAGCATGAGACTCTTGAGCTCAGGGTCATGGGTTTGAGCCCCACATTGGGCAAAAGATTCCTGCATTGCAGGGATTGGACTAGATGACTCTTATGGTCCCAACTCTATAATTCTGTGACTCTGTGAAACCCAAAGGAAAATGAGAAGAGTTTCCACTTCTCCCTTTGGGAACTTTTCCCCACATTGGTTGGCTGAGTCAGTTTCCCTTCATGAATCAAGAGTTTGCCCTGGAATGTGCCCACCTAACCTGCCTCACACACATTGCAGGGAACAGAATGCGTTACAGAAGACTAGCTTTCCAGAAGCTTGTCTTCCGTCACTGAATGTTAAGTCCAGAGCCAGGAGCTGGTCAGCAACTCAGTGTCCATGAAGTTAACTCTTTATTCAAAGAAATCAAAACAGCTCAGGCCTAGTGATCATAGCAACTCTTCCCAGTAGGTGTTGCCCCAATGAGGCAGTTGCAAGGACTGGAGGACCCTGCCTTCCTACAGCTCTCAAGTTTCCTCCTCCCCAGGTCCTTCCCCAGCAACCTGAGGCTCCTTCATCTTGTTTCTCTTTGCTCTGCCTTCTTCATTTCCCCTGATTTCTAGGAGACCAGAAGGGAGAGGAGCTGGTTACAGCAGGAGCAGGAGACTCCCTGGCTTCTTCAGCAGCCTGCCTCGACTCTACCTCTTGCCTCCCCTTCCTCTCCAGTCTCTGCTTCTGCCTCTGCTTCTGGACCTCTCTCTGCCACAGCCTCTTCCTGCTCACTAAACCCTGTTGCCTTTTCAGCTTCTGACACCTCCAATTCTGCTCCTACTTTGCCCTCTAACCACGCATCTTCGTCCCACCACCAATCCCTTTTCTCTGAGTCTTTCCTCCCTGGGGGTTCCCTCCCACCACTCCTCTGCATCCGGCCAGTCCATGACACATTCCCTGATAAGCTTCCAAGGGGCCCTAGGAAGGAAGAATCCACTTTTCCTCCCCTCCCCTAGGAGCCAGAGGAGTACCCAAGCGAGATTTCCTGCAAGAGTTGGTTTTGGAGACCCAGTTATCACCGGAGGTTAATTCAGGCGTCCAGGCTGTGCTCGAAAACGGCTTCCTGTCTTTAGGAAGTCCCTGGACCTCACTTGCACAGATTGACTTGCCCATTAGCTTTCTCATAGACGGCTTCTCCCACCCTTTTACCCTTTCATGGCTCCCCAGCTCTTGGAAAGCCTGGACTGGCCACATGGGCTCCACAGCTGTCAGAGCCAGCAAGAAATTTCAGGCCTGATTGATTTAAATAAGGAAAAAATCCCTACCATGTTGACCGAGTGACACAGCATCGATCGCAATGGAGGGAAAGTGGCCATCAATCACCCAGCTGCCTGCCTACTCTGGGCAGTGGTGGGGGGAGAGAGAGGAGAGAAGGAGGCCTCCTTCTCCTCTTGAAGGATACTGCTAAGGGAACAAACCACAGCAGAGAAGGAAGCACACTGGTGTTACCTGAAGATAAGCAAAGCTTGGCATGACATGACAGGGGCAGTTCTGTGTGCTTCGACCCAGAACTGTCCCAATTGCTTAGGAAGAAGGAGGAGTGATATTTCCAATTAAAAACAAAACGAGGGGTGTGCAAGTGAGAATTGGACTGTGGAAACTTTTCTCCATATATGTTTTTCTCAGCCAAATGCCAGGTCCTGGAATGGCTGGGATAAAAGTGCAGAGAGATGCTGGGGCAGAGAATGGAATCAGAGTTTGAGGCCACAGTCTCAGATGAACCAGGAGCTATGGGGTGAAGAGTAGGTCACAACTGAAGGCAGAGCTATAGCGGAGTGGGGGGTGGGTACAGGGTACAGCCAGGAACAAACCAAAGGCCGACCACAGGATACAGGAACCTAAATCCCTTTCAGGCATTCTCTAATTGTGTGTGGAGAAAAGAGTTGGAGGACCCACTGGATCACCACCCTGTGTCCATGCTGGATCTCCCCATGCTGAGAGATGACAGGATCATCCGCATGCTGGGGGAATGTCTGGAGGAGGAAACCTCTAAGGACTGAGAAACACACACACACCCCACATGCATGAAATAAGGTCATCAGTGTATTACCTCACAGGTCACCAGTCAATGTGAAGCACCCAGGTCAAGAGCTGAGCCCAGCAAATGCACAATAAAGTCTGTTAAAGTCTGTTTAATGGTGTGTGTATATAATTTTTTCATAAATAAAAGTAAAAAATCCGAAAGTTTACGTTCCTAAATATCGCTGTTGTTTTCTGTTAACCCAAGTAAAAAGATAAACAATGAGACCTGAATTCTGCACCAGCTGAAGTTTCCGAACTGTCTTTAGAGGCAGCCCTGCATATAACACATTGCAGTAATCTAGATAGGCTGGTTCCGCCTTTTAAAAATAAGTAGGCGGCCAGGGACGGGCCTGAACTCCCCCACTGTGAATACAGCGGAGTAGAGAACACCTGTAGGAGGCTCTTGTTGCTCAAACAAGGCTTTATTGGGAGAGAAAACTTCCTTCGTTTCCAGGGGTGGGTGTGTCCTATGACCAGCATGGGTGTGTGGGATCAGGCCAGGACCTGAGGATACAAAGCTGCGAAAGGAAGTACTATAGTTCAGTGGCTCACCACATGGAACAGCTGCATACAGATCCAAAAGTTCTTAGCTTGAGCTCCCCACCCAGAACTTCCTGACAGATGTGCATGCGCACGTGTGCACACACACACACACTTTTTTTCTGGCATGATGGAAGTCATGTAACATTTAATGTACCTCCACATGTAGACTGGGCCTTTCCTCAGGGCTTCCATAAATTCCTCAAGCATTGCCAACCCCCATATTGCCAGCCAGTGGGGGCTGGTGTCCATTGGGGCTGCCTGGGCAGAAGGCAGGGAGGTCAACAAAAGGCAGAGCCATTCTAGTTTTGTCCCCACCCTCCTCCCTGCTGAGCCCCTACAAGAGGCTTAAGTGGAGGAAGCTGACAGGCGGTGCACCACCTGAGCTGCTTATAAGGTGGGGTGGGACAGCTGGCTGAAGGCAGACTGAGCTTGGTGGGGCAGTGACCCCATTTGCCCAAATGGGCCAGCCTCCCCTGCCTGCAGCTTTTGCTTGTGGGCTGCATGGACACCAATGCATGTGTTTCCCTTTATGCTGCCTCCCTTCTGCAAGATGTGCCCTGCTATGCTGCTTTAAGCTGCCTGGAGCAGAAGGGGCTGTGGCGGGATAAGGGGCCACTTTCATGCAAAGTTCCTTGGTGTTCTGAACACAGTCTGGATGAGGAGCTTCCAAAGATGACTGGTATCCCTGAAAGGGCAGGTCCTTCAACCCTGCAGGCTGTAACTGGGGCCTCCCATTCCCCTTAGCTACCAAAGCCCAACCCCGCACTATAGCTTCCTCGCTCTGTGTTTCTGAAAGATCAGTTGCTGCTCTACGCTTCATCGTCCTTTAAGGAAGTCCTTTGGCATCCTATCTCACATGGTGAACTGAGGGCAATTCTGGACCCTTGCCAGCAGCCGGCTTGTTTACCAGCAAGACAACAGTAAATTAGTGTCCTCAACCAGCATTGAACACCGAGCCAACAGTGTGTGCAGAGGGCAAAACGACTGGGCCGCATGGAAGGGCTGCAGCGGCATTTGCTGCATATTTTAATAGCTGCTTTCCACCCCCAACATTAAACGTATTTAATCTGCTCTTGCAAATGGCTAATTTTGAAAATCCTCTTATCAGCATTAGCTCCTCAGCACTGGTATTTATTTACTGTTCATTTTCATAATCCCCCCCCCCCACTCCCCTCTACGTTTGTATGACTGAGTTCTCTACTCAAATGGCTGGCTCCATTTCGGAGAATCCTGGTGGAGGAGAGAGGTGGGAGAGGAAGATGGGCTGGCGGGGGAAGGCATCGTCATGGACTGTGATGTCATCCCAGAGACGCAGAGAAAAAGAGGACAATGGACATAAAAGAAGAGACCGGCTTCTTTTGTGCTGGATCAAGCAATAAATACAATGCATAATGGCAACCTTGAATGCATTTAGGTTGCTGCTCACGAATGTGCATTATGTAAATGGAAGGGTGGAAATGCAACATGTTGTTCTTCATGAACAAGTGCATTCATTCTAAACTCTCCTGCCCTGTGAGTTTTCTCCTATAGAAATATAATGTAATTCAAGGACAAGCATACTGGCCTTCAGTCTATACATTTCTTCCAGCAGTGGGGTTTCAGTGTATGGCTTCAATGGAAGAAAACTGGATTGCCTTCAACCAGTTCTCCACAGCAATGACATTCTTTCCTTCTGGCTTAAAAAAACCCCCAATCATTCCTTTATTTTGAATGAGCTAATCTGAACCAAGGATTGCTACCAAGTTTGCTGTAGTACCATTTTTAAACCATCCTTTGACAACTGGGGTGTTTGAAGGTACAGCACTGCTGTTTCCTCACATGTTTCTGGGAGCACTCTCACAAAGCATGCCGTTCTCAGACTTTGGTTCACTTCATCAGGAGAGTCCTAAAGGCTGCTTTCATGGAATACAATAGGCAAGTCAACCTAAATCACACAACAACACTCTTCATTTTGCCATTCTTTAACCACTTTAACCAGGATGCGGGTGGCGCTGTGGTCTAAACCACAGAGCCTAGGGCTTGCCGATCAGAAGGTTGGTGGTTTGAATGCTCGCGACAGGGTGAGCTCTCGTTGCTCGGTCCCAGTTCCTGCCAACCTAGCAGTTCGAAAGCACGTCAAAGTGCAAGTAGATAAATAGGTACTGCTCTGGCAGGAAGGTAAACGGTGTTTCCATGTGCTGCTCTGGGTTGCCAGAAGCGGCTTAGTCATGCTGGCCACATGACCCGGAAGCTGTACACCGGCTCCCTCGGCCAGTAAAGCGAGATGAGCGCAGCAACCCCAGAGTTGTTTGCGACTGGACTTAATGGTCAGGGGTCCCTTTTGTGGGATGTAAACACAGGAGCAGTCAATGACAACATTCCTAGAGTGTACATGTTAGAACATGGGGAGGGATGTCTGTCCAGCAAGCAGGTAAATTTCCTGGAACAGACTTCCTCCGCATGTGACCAGAGGTGAGTGAGGCCTCACCTGTGCAGGTAATGATAAAAGCACAGGGCAGGCAGCCATCTCTCTCTCTCATCTTCATCTTTCAAAGAAGTAGGATGCCCTCTTGGCTCTCAGCCAAGAGAGGAGAAAACTATCTTCCTATAAGATAGATTCTGAAGTGTATTTTACCTTTTTAAGCCTGTCTGCCTTCTGGGATCATATTGTGAACAGAACGTGAGTAAACTCTTTTCTACTTTTATAAAGACTGTGTCGTGTCTTGTATTTTAAGAGGGAACAAAAGGGGAAATTACCAGAGTAATTATTATAGGGGTTCTAGCGAACCTGTGCAGACGTTACCGTTGCGAACTTAAAGGGGAATGTTATAAACTCTGCTGATATATTGGGAACTTGTTAGCACAAGTTGGATTAGGATATAATCTCACAATATATCCTCTCCTGCACCCCTGAACATTCCCACACCTTTACCTTTAACCACTTTAACCACTGCGTGAATAAAGATACTGACTGTCGTTGGGGGCAGTAGACAAGTATGGCACAATCCTATGCATGTTTAGGCAGAAGCAAGTCCCACTGTACTGAATTGAATTTACTCCCCTGTATGTGTCACAGAAGTCCTATAATCAGAGTTGGAAGGGACCCCGAGGGTCATGGAGTCTAACCCCCTGCAATATATAGGAATCCTGCCCACAGCCATCCCTGGGTGGGCACGAACCACCTGCCTTCTGGTTAACAGCCAGACGCACTGACCCACTGCACCACCTGACAAACAAGACTGCAGCCCAAAGGGGTCTTCTGAATGTTTCCTGTGTCTCTGTCCCAGCCAGTTCAGTCCATGCTGGTTGAGTCTTGGGTTCTGAGTGATTATAACAAGGTATTCACCCATATGCAACCTGCTCCAGTCCTTGTATTTCCTTCCTGGGTAAGTAACCTGGCTTGCTGAAGTTGAGCCCCTATTCAATTGTTCCTGCTCAAAGAAGGAGAAGGAAACTACACACAGCCTCTTCGACTGGTAAGTGGCAGGTATACTTAGTAAGAGGCGAGAGTCTATCGTAGGCCTGGCTCTTCTCCCCGCTGTCTTGCTGGAGCCCTGCTATTCTGTCTGTGGAATTCAAATGAATGGCAGCACCCATTATTTATTAACTCTCACCCCATGTAGCTTCCTCTCCACTCCTGCCTTGGGTTAAAAAAAACGGAGAAGGTACACCTTGCGTTTCCTGCTCTATTCTCAGTCAGCTTGAAAGAATCAGCCAGTTCCCTGAGCGGCAGAGTGGATTCTGAAATATTAACACATAATCCGGTCAAAGGCAGATCACAAAGTGGTCAGTCAAGTCACCACCAGGCAAAGCAACAACAGCCAAGGATCTGGGGGTTGGGTGGGGAGAGAGACACTTCTAAAACATTCCCTTGTCCCTTATCTTTTGCTTGCACGATCCCTATCCTAAAATATGCATTTCAGTCAATGAACAAATGCTGCTACTGCCTGCTTTGGGAGCCAGGATGATGAGAACAGGGATCAGAAGGCACAAGCCTTACCAAAGCTCCCTCGCTAAGCCATTGGTAATGAGCAATGGTGTGAGAAACACTCTGGCTAGGCAAGTGGTTTAGGAAGGAGCACAGATGATTATTCCAGTGCAGAATAGTAACTCACATTTTCTGCCCCCATCTATGCAATAATTTTTTGTATTTCAGCTGTGGGCCTAACAATGAGGCCAGGAGCTTCTGGAGGTGGATCTGGAGTCGCATTAAAAGTAGCAGACTGGGAGTCAGATCTGACCCAAAAGGCACAATATAAAAGGGTTTTCTCCTGCATATGCTACATACATAGTCATAGTGCAGTTGCTATTCGTTTCAGTTAGGCTTGTGCAGGAGAACTTCCATAAGAATATAAGAACCACCTGTTGGATCAGGCCGAAAGTCAGCATCCTGTCCTCACAGAGGCCAATCTGGGAAACCCATAAGCAAAACCAGGGTGCAATGGGTCTCTCCCCATGTACTGTGACTATTGTTGATTTGTGTGTATGTGTTTTGTGGGTGGGGCTGCCATTTGGATTTCCACTTCAGGTCCTATGTAAACTTTTGTTATTGACAAAATGCACAGACAGACAGACAAACAGAAGCAATTCAAAAGTATTGTCTTTCATTATTACACATGGGTTTTAACAACCTCACATAATAGAATGACTGTTTCTTCACCTTCCTGGTGCCTTCAGCACAAAACAGATTATTGCTTCTAAAAAAAATAAGAAAAAAAAAGCTGTGTTCCTTCTTTGCAGCTACCATCAATTCTCTTACAAAAACAAACAGCTCTTAGATGTGTCTATAATAAAGCCACGTAGAGGCTTATTTAACAAGGTCTTTGATAAAGATTCAAATAGCAGTAAGCAGAAGGATTGGAAACAGATGGTTACAGAGAAAGGAAAAGGGAGGAAAAGCATCATAAAATGCACTTCAGAGCCCCTGCTTATTAACAAGATTCTTTCTTGACTAATAAGGTATGTCTCATCCAAATGGTCAACTCATACAGAGCTTACTCAGCCAAGTGAACTGGAATCCAGTTTCCCCCGAGTCACGCATGCTGGCAGCCACAACAAGTCAAAACATGTTGTCATCCCACCAGCAAGTGATATAAGATATCTGCAGGCCTGATCCTGCCCACGGCGTCCAACTGAATTCAATGGAATTTCCTCCCTGTGAAATGTGCATAGAAATTCAGCCTCTGCCTTTTTATGAAACACGAGTGTTTTGTTACAGTTCAAATAATCTGCAGTGTGGCTTCACTTCCAGAGTTTGCCGCAGACTCATTTCAGCTTTATAGCTAGGGCAGATCCAGCCCTGTTTAGAACGTAACAGAAAGTAAGAATGCGGGCTAGGAAAACTCAAGGTGGAAAACCCAAGTGAATGGAAAGGGTAGATTCAAAATAAATTTATCAGGGCTTAAGGCAGGGGAAAAGCTTGCCTAGAGTAGAGCACCTGAGTTGAAGTGATTTGGCTGCCCTATGCTGGAGGACAAAAACTTCTTACTCTACTGTGTCGCACATGACTTCCTTCAATTGCAACACAATTTTAGATGACTCATCTTTTAAAGAATTTTCATATAATATCCTCATATTATCTATGTCAAAGTGTTGTTGATCTTTAGTGGGGGGACGGGACCTCAGGCCCTCCAAGCCTTTATATTTGGCCCTTAAAACTTTCCAAGACCACTCTCTCTCAATGCCACATCTCTTGCCAGTCCAGCTCTCTGCTCTCCTTGAGTGATTTCGCCTGGTTGGAATGTGTCCTTGAGCTGCGATAATGACTCTTGCTTACCTGGAGGGAAGACAGACAGATGCAGGTGGCTGGGAGTGCAGAAACCTCTCGGGGATTTTTTTGCAGCTGAAATGTAGCAATGAAAACAAGGTTCTTAAATTGCTCTAACGGGCAAGTGGGTGGTGACCAGACAGAATTTGAGAGGCTAAAAGCTGTTTAGAAACTTTTATTTTAAATACATTATAGCAGAAGACCAGTGAAGGAAGTTCAGTTTATGAAAGATATAAGCATAATAGTATCGAGGAGAAATCAACAGCACAGTATACATGAGTGACTCTTGGGGAAGAGAAAAATAAGAAACAGAAGAACATAGCTGTCAATCCAGAATGAAATTATAGATAACAGGCTCCCATGGATGCATGTTACTAGATGTCAGTGGAGTTTAGGATATGGGATCCAGCAAAATCAAAAGAGGAAATGTGTCCAGGTAAAAATTAAAGAAACATAAAATAGTGAAGTCTGGACTGCACCGGGGGGCGGGGGTGGGGGAATTATCACAGCTGTACAAAAAGTATTTGGGAAAGTTATCAGAAAACACTTAACCCAGTGTAAGATTATTACAAGCAGCAAGAATGGAATCTAAAAGCAAAATTTTCCGTGTGTGTGTGTGTATGTGTGTGTTCCAGAGAAAAGTTTCAACACAAAAAAGAACAGAAAAAGCTTCTCGTATAGAAAAGAGATGAAGCCCATTGAGGAGACTTGTTCCTTCTGTTTCCCAGCTTCACATAAAACATTTTCTTGTGAGCTGATTGGTTCCTTTTAATTCCCCCGTTGTTTGCAACTAAAATTGGTTTTGTACTGGTAAATGACAGGTCACAGGACAAACATTGGCAGAAGCAGTCTTCCATTGTTTTAGGGGTTAACATGACCCCAAGCCTTTTTGAGGTTCAAGGAGATTCATGAAGGTCACCCAGCACTGCAAGTCACATGGAGTAACACATCTTGTACCTTCTTCACACTGGTGCATTGCCTTAGCTTGACTAAGGCCTTGTGCACATTTCTGCTTTTCACACACTGCAGACAGAAAAACAGTTCCACCCTCGCGACAGGCATTCAGACCTATTTTCATCATGAACCAGAGTCTCTAGACCAAAGTTTTATTCTGTTCCATTCCATTCCATACCTTCTGGGGTAATCACCTTCACCATGAACACAGATATACCCCCCAGCAGAGCTCATTAACATAGTGCTGTACCATTGCTGTGCCCCCCATTTTTCTTCTGGCTTCAATTTCCTGATAAGTTCCTGCTCCAATGAAAAGTGAGAGCATACCTTTATTTGTGAAGGATCACCATCGCTCAGTGCTAGAGTGTGTGGTCTGCTAGACCACTGGGTTCAATCCTTACCATCACAAAATGAGAAAGGTTTCACAACTAGCAGGGCTGGGAAGGATCTCTTCTGCAGCGAATTCTGCCTGTCAGATAAAACAACACTGGGCTATGTGGACCAGTGATATGATAGTGTAAAACAGCTTCTTGTATTTACCTTTGGTTCTCATCAATACATAACTCAGTGAGAGAGGTTTTAAGATTCACAGAACAATTCTTCAGCTTAATGTCCAGTCCAAGAAAAAGCTCTGTGGAATTCAAAAGCTTGCTCAAACTTCTAAAACTCATTCTCTCTAACAATGTTCCATTTTTCATAACCTAAGCCCTTTGCAGTACAGGACATTTTACATACTGCTAAAGCACTAACCTTCTTTGGCTGAATAAACCCACCTCAGAAACTCCAGGAAGATCATCATTATAACAGTATTTATTCATATCCTGCCTTTTTCCCTGTTAGGAACGCAAGATGCACTTGATAGTTTGCAGACCACCCTCCACAACCAGGCCCAGGAATAGAATCACTGAATGGTAGAACAGGGGGGACCCAACGGGTAACTCCCTGCAATGGACGGTGTCTGGTTCCAGCACTGCTTTGATTTGCAAATAGAAACTCTCCCCTATTGCCATGCTGGCCTGGCCGGATGAGCCTGAGCGTAATTTAATTGGGAAGACGTTTCAGCAGGTAGCCATAGTCATTCCTTGCCTTTCCTTGATCAAGGAGATTCTTCCCTCGCCTCGCCTGCCCGCTCGCAAAGCCTGCCCGCATAATGCGTTGTTTATTAGCCCGCGCGCCCTTCTCCGCCTGTAACTCCGTCGGGCCGCCTGCAGCAGCTCGGCTAATACAATGGCGTTTAATAACAATATTCCACTTCCTTAAACACCACAAGTGAGTGAGTGAGCGAGCAGGCAGGCAGGCCGGCCGGCCGGCAGGCGCGGGGCCGAGCTATTCATTATACATGAGCGCAGATACCTAGTTAAATATTTGATAGGAGTTTAGAAAACCCTCGGCGCTCCGCGGCCCCTTTCTGACCGCCGCCGCCCGAGGGAAGGTAACGGAGAGAAGTCAGGGGGGCTGAGGACTTTTCATGCGCGCACAAGATGCTGAAGTTTGAGCCCCGGCGAAGCCCTGAAGGCCGACCTGCGCCTGGGACTTCTCCTGGCTGTCGCTGGCCGCCGAGCGGTGCGCTGCAGAGCCCACCTCCTTCCCTTGACTCCGGTGCTTTGCTGAGGAGGAAGCGGGAGAGGAGACTTCGCGCCATCTGGGCGTCGGGGATGTCGCAGCATTTCCAGTTAAGCGAAAGGGGCAATGACTGGGCCTTGGGACCCGGGTCCCCGTCCGCCCCACAGGCTGCGCCCCACACAGTTCTGGGGTCTCTGAGGCTGGCTACTCCTTCTTTCCGCTCTCTCTGCCTGCGTGCTGCTGTGGGAATGATAATGGCCTCCTTCTTCAGGGATGAGCGCCACACTTTGCAGATGAGGAGTTCCACATGCATGATTAATAGAGGCTAAACTAGTCAAAGGAAAGGCCAGGAGGAAGGGGCCGCGCAAGACGCGCTAATGAAGGGGCGACCTTCCAGGTTAAGGAATCAAAGGCAAATATTGCTCTAGACTTAAATCTCGCCCGTAGTCTATAGACTAAACCCAAACGGAGGCATATGTAAATACTCGGCCGCCGTTTCGAAATCAAAAGGCCCAGAGGTGTTCTGCGGGAAGTGGCGCCGGTTCAGTGGGACCGGCTCAGCGGTTCAGCGGAGATGTGATGTTCTGGGGGTAGGTGGGCATTTCACCAATATACTCAAGGCTCCCGATCAATTGGAAGGAGGGCCGTGGGGGTGCCTGGGAGTCTCCAGTATGAGGTAGGCATTCATCCTCATTTAAAAATCCCAGCACATATTTGTGGATATATATTTTTAATCTACCCTTCCTCCAAGGAGTTCAGGCTGACAGGTGTACATTGCTCTCTACCCCCCACTTTTCATCCTCGCAACCTGTTTGGCTGTGCGTGTCTGTGACTGTGTAATTGTCCTCTTCTCCGCCAAGTCCAGTCCAGCATCCAGACATTGCAGGACAGTCAATACTGTATTCTGTTCCTCACTCTTATTGCATTTATTTATTATATCTTTATCTCTCACCCCAAAGAGATCTACTTAGTGCCACATGGGGTTCCAGGTGGTCTCCCATCCAGATGCTAACCAGACCCACATCTGCTTAGCTTAGCAAGCTGGTAGAGTTACATGTCCTCAGACTTATTTCCTGAGACTGTCACCTGGGAAACTGGCCACTGCTTCTTTGACTTGTGACAAGGGAGCAGCCACTAGGAGAAGCAGCATGCTGTAGTGGTTAGAGTGTTGGATTTTGACTGGGATGGGCTCAGTTCAAATCCCAGCTTGGCAGTAAAGCTTGCTAGGTGAACATGAGCCACTCACTCTCTTCAGTGGTTTCGTGTAGATCTCAGACTGGGTGCGGAACAAGATCCTGTCCCAGTTTCTCAACACAGCAGGTTGCTAGTGCTTACCAAGAAGAGAGGGGAAAGGCCTAGGGAGCTTGGCACAGTGTGGTCCGTAATGTTGGCATCACTCTGATGGTCTCAGAACCAAATACTGCACCGGGTCAAGCTCCTCGTGCCCCTCTCCTCCCCCTCCTGGTAAGCACTAGCAACCCACTGTGTTGAGATGCCGGGAGTGCCCCACTGGCCATTAGAATAATAGAATTCTAGAGTTGGAAGGAACCCTGAGGATCATCTAGTCCAACCCCCTGCAATGCTGGAATGTGAAACTTGTCCCATAGGGGGATTGAACTAGCAACCTTGGTGTTATCAGCACCACACTCTATCCAACTGAGCTATTAGTGGTTGGGGGCTTCATTAGTGGTTGTTGCCTATCTTCCGTTATGTCTGCATATTATGTCCCCAGAATATGATTTACCTGAGGCCCCCCTCCTATGTTCATTAATTTGGTCCCATTAATAAGTGTGACATTTACATTTAATGCTGCCTGGCTACTCTATTAAAGCTACAAAATCAACCCAAATATCTGCCACTCTAATCTGCAGCACTGCATGGCATCCCAGCATCACATGTGGAGCTATATTTGAGTTACTGGTTGCATCTGATCAAGTCATTCTCTGTGAAGAAATGCCTGTAGACATATGCAGACCTAGGAGGTGAATTCAGCCTGGAAATCCAGGTTCCAGTTGGAGCACAGTGGTTTCTGGAACCAACTCAGAACCTACAACATTTTGGCAAACTCTGTTTCAATAATAATAATATAAAAATAATAAAAATAATTCATTTATACCCCACCTATCTGGTTGGATTTCCCCAACCACTCTTGGTGACTTCCCGCAAAATATTAAAATACAATAATTCATCAAATATTAAAAGCTTCCCTAAACAGGGCTGCCTTCAGATGTCTTCTAAAAGTCTGGGAGTTGTTTCTCTCTTTGACATCTGGTGGGAGGGCGTTCCACAAGGCGGGTGCTACTCCCGAGAAGGCCCTCTGCCTGGTTCCCTGTAACTTCGCTTCTCACAGTGAGGAAACCACCAGAAGGCCCTTGGCGCTGGACCTCAGTGTCTGGGCCACACAATGGGGGTGGAGACGCTCCTTCAGGTATACTGGGCTGAGGCCGTTTAGGGAGGAGCATGGGAGGAAAGGATGGCCTTTGGTCATGCTTGCTAGGTCTTGCTTTGCAAGCCAGGTGGCTTGATAATGTCGCTAACTCCTTGTAATCTTCATGGTCTCAGAGCGTGAGCTGAGAGGGCTTGTGCAAACTGAGAAATGTCACCCAAGTACCTGATGCTACTGCACGTCCCTGGCTGGAGTGGATTGCTGATTGCATTCTAGATTCCATATTGCATCCCACTCCAGAGAATGAATCCATTCCCAACTCCAGCAATGCTTTTTAGAGCAGAGCTACAAGTGGTGGCGCTCATCTCTTATGTAGATGAATAATCATTGCAGCATATATTTTAAAAAACCATCAAAATTCTGGGCCAAGAAAGCTGCATCCTGCAACCTGTATGTATTATGCAAATCCAGCACAATTGCAAGGATTTGCTTTTGGGGACTCCGGGTTAGCGCCTCTGGCAATGACGGAGTTCCTCTGATCGGGAGGAACTTGCTCCATGGAATTTAGGGTCTGGCCTGTGGGAATGTTCTGGGGTGCAGGAGAGGATATATTGACTAATTATATCCTTATCCAACTTGTGCTAACAAGTTCCCAAAATATCAGCAGAGTTTATAGACATTCCCCTTTAAGTTCACAACGGTAACGCTTGCACAGGTTCGCTAGAACCTCTATAATAATTACTCTGGTAATTTCCCCTTTGTTCCCTCTTAAAATACAAGACACGACACAGTCTTTATAAAAGTATAAAAGAGTTTACTCACGTTCTGTTCACAATATGATCCCAGAAGGTAGGCAGGCTTAAAAAGGTTACATGCACTTAGAATCTATCTTGTAGCAAGATAGTACTGTCCTCTCTTGGCTGGGAGCCAAGAGGGCATGTTGCTCCTTCAGAAGATGAAGATGGCAGAGAGGCAAGAGGCAAGAGGCAAGAGAGAGAGTGGCTGCCTGCCCTGTGCTTTTATCATTACCTGCACAGGTGAGGCCACACCCACCTCTGGTCACATGCGGAGGAAGTCCGTCCCCAGGAAGTTTACCTGCTTGCTGGACAGACATCCCTCCCCATGTTCTAACATGTACACTCTAGGAATGTTGTCATTGACTGCTCCTGTGTTTACATCCCACATACCCCTTCTCAGGCAATACAACATACACAAAACATAAACAACTTTATTCAACCACCCAGAGTCCCAGCTTGACACGTAGATTCTGGAAACTCTCTCTTGGTAGGGGTTTCGTCAGGATGTCAGCAGTCATCTCTTGGGTGCTGCAGTAGGATAGTTCCACAAGTCCATCCTGGATCATCTGGCGTATGTAGTGGTATTTAACCCCAATGTGTTTTGTTCTGGCCAGGAACTTCTCACTCTGCGTCAGCTTCAGGCAACTTTGATTGTCCTCTAGCAAGCTGACAGGCCCTTTTCTCACCAACCCAAAGTCCTTTATGAGTTGATCAAGCCAGGCGATCTCTCTGCAGGCTTCTGTTGCTGCAACGTATTCTGATTCTGTGGAAGATAATGCTACACAGCTCTGTTTATAACTGCCCCATGAAACAGGTCCATCACCAAACATGAAAACATGACCACTTGTTGATTTATAATCAGCATTATCCCCAGCCCAATCCGCATCAGTATACCCAACCAACTTAGGATCTCTGACGGCTGGTAACCTTAATTTACAATTCATGGTACCCTTCAAATATCGCACCACCCTCTTTACACCTGCCCAATCATGCTCAGTGGGAGAATTCACTTTTCTGCTAAGAATCCCCACAGCATTAGCTAAGTCAGGTCTACATGTGGTAACTAAATACAAAAGTTTACCAATCGCCGACCTGTAGTCATTGTTGTCTGGCAACTGCTTCGAATCCTCCTGATTCTTCAGGAAGTCAGTAGTCATCGGTGTAGCGACTGGATGTGCGTCTTGCATCTGCATGTGCTCAATCAGCTCGTGGATCTTCTGTCTTTGGCTGAGAAGAAATGAGCCGTCCTCTTCTCTTTCCACCTGGATCCCGAGGTAGTACTGGACATCTCCTAGCTCCTTGACCTCCACCTCTTTGCTAAGGTGTTTTACTATCTGTGTATAGTCTTTCTCACTTGCTGTGGCAATAATCAGGTCATCAACAAATGCTAAGATATATGAGAATTGTCCATTATTTGACTTACTGTACAAGCACTTGTCAGCGTCGCCTTGCTTGTACCCAAGTTGCGTCAGCATTTTATGCAACTTCTGGTTCCAGGCTCTAGCAGCCTGTTTAAGTCCATAAAGTCCTTTCTGCAGTTTGCACACTAAATGTGCCTCATGTGGTTTCACAAAACCTTTGGGCTGTTTCATATAGATTTCTTCAGAAATCTGCCCGTGTAGAAAAGCGGTAGCAATGTCTATGTGTTTCACTCTCATTTTCTTGGAGGCTGCAATGCTTAAAAGCATTCTTACGCTGCTGTACCTCACGGTTGGTGCAAAAACTTCATCATAGTCTTCACCAAAACGCTGTGAAAATCCCTGTGCTACAAGTCTAGCTTTGTAGCGCTGCACTTCTCCTTCTGACCCCTTCTTAACCTTGAAAACCCATTTACTGCCAATGGCCTTCTTACCGGGAGGCAGCTCAGTGAGTGTCCAGGTCTTGTTCTGATGCAGTGCATCCATCTCCTCCTGCGCGGCCTTCCTCCAGAGACTGGCTTCTGCAGCTGGCATCTCCTGTATCTCTTCCCAAGTGGAAGGTTCTTGTGGAAACGCCGACCCTGCAAAGTAGGACAACCGTAATGGTGGGACACCTTTGTTGGTTCTGGACGAGCGCCTGACCTCTGGTTCTGCGACCGCATCAGCTTCCTCATCCTCCTCCAACGCAGGCATGTCCCCATCTGAGTCCTCATCTTCGTCTCTGGTGCCGCCAGGATTCTGGTCCTCTGCGTCTTCTGGTGCGTCGCCTGTAGGGGGCGCTGTAACACTTGAAGGCAGATTATTACTTTGTGGGGTCTCAAAAGGGAAATATACAAATTCTTGAGTCCTTTCTGACTCATCTGAAGAATCCACAACAGTGTTCTTAGTGTCTACCTTTCCATATTCATCAACATAAACCGCATGGTATGCATTTGTCTTACCAGTTTGTAAGTCCATAATTCTATATCCTTTGCCTCCAGAGGCGTATCCCACCAGGATACCTGCTTTTGCCCTGGAGTCAAGCTTGTGTCTGTGTTCCTTGGGCACGTGGAAGTAACACGGACTTCCAAACACACGTATGTGCGACAGATTGGGAGCTTTCCCATGCCAAAGTTCAAATGGTGTGCGCTCTGCACCTTTAGTTGGCAGTCTATTCTGCAAATAGACCGATGTGTACACTCCTTCGGCCCACAGCTTCTGTGGCAAACATGCATCCTTTAGCATGCACCTTGTCATGTCCATAATGGACCTAAACTTTCTCTCAGCTATGGCATTCTGCTGTGGTGTGTAAGGAATTGTGGTTACGTGTGCAATTCCTTCCTTGGCCAGGAGAGCCTGCATTTCATTTGAGCAGTACTCACCTCCATTGTCGCTCATTAACACAGCTGGAGCTCTCTGGAATTTGTTCTTGACCATGGCAATGTATTCCTGGAGCTTGTCCACTGTCTCACTCTTCTCTTTGAGGAAATACACAACACAAAATCTTGAAAAGTCATCCAGAAATATTAAAATATATCTATTCTTTCCCAGTGAGGGAACATTCATGGGTCCACATATGTCAGTGTGCACTATGTCAAGCACTTTGTTGCTTCTTTGTTCTGCACAACGTGGAAATGAAGGTTTTACAGCCTTCTCAGTAATACAGCTTATGCACTTTGCTGGAGCTTTGTTGCTCTGCTTTACCTGCAAACCTCTTACAAGATCTCTTTTCTGTAGATCCAGAATGACGTTGGTGTCTCTATGTCCAAGCCTTCTGTGCCATAGGTCCAGATCTGCTTCATCCTTCTGGCTGGAATGTGCCACTTTTGCAGACTTATTCTCTGAAAGATCAAGCTCCTATACACCATTGATTAGCTCTGCTTGAGCAAACACTTTGCCATTTCTAGTCACCTTGCATTCTCCATTTCCAAATGTGATCTGGAAACCTTTCTTGTCCAGTGTGGACACGCTGATTAAATTGCAGCTCAGCTCTGGTACATACAAAACTCTAGAGATTGTGTTCTCAATGCATTCATTGTTTATATTGCATTTCAGACTCATGGAACCTGCACCTTTTGCTTTAACAATGTTCCCATCTGCAATTTCAATTTCAGATCCTTCTTCATCATTTATCTCATTAAAATAGTCCTTTTTATATGAAAAATGCGAACTGGCACCTGAATCTAAAATCCATTTATTACGTCTATTCTCACGATTCTGGACAGTTAAATTCCTTTCTTGCAGTAGCCATGTGCATTCACATTTCCCTTTCTTTTCTCCTTTTGGCTGAAAGGGGTGGGGTTTCTTGGCTTTAGGAGCCCTGCAATTCTTTGCAATGTGTCCTTCTTTGTTACAATTGAAACAAATCATTTTCTTAGGCATCTCTTTGGACTTTGTACATTGCCTAGATGCATAACTGCTGTCCTTGCTTCTAGCATTTCTCACTGGAGATTCAGCTCTATCTCTGCATTCTTCTTTTAAATAACCAATCAAGTCTTTAAAAGTCAGACCTTGTCTATGATCCATCAAACTTACAAATGCGCTAAAGCGTGGTCCAAGTGATGATAACAAAAATGCTATCTTTGTATCTTCATCAAAAGCTTTGGGAGTCAAATCAATTCTTTGAATAATCTCAGTAAACTTGTTGATGTGCTCTGTGAATTCCTCTTTTGAATTCATCCTCACTCTGGTTAATTTACACACCAAGTTTCTGAAGCAGTTTATGCTAGATTCTCCATACACGCGCTCTATATCTCTTAAGATTTGAGATGCATCATCTGTACTATTTATTAATGATAGCTGCTCATCGCGAAGTCCACTCAAAATTATGTGTCTAGCTTCGCTGTTCATGCGTTTCCAAGCACTTATCTTGGCTAAAGCTTCCTCAGACGATCCCGTAGGTTGAGGGTTTAAAGCTTCCAAAATGTGCTTATAATCTAAACATGCTATCAAGCGCTGCTTCCAGTGTATGAAATTGTGTTCATTCAGCACAGGCATTCCTAGCTTTGCATCACTATCAAAAGCTGCTCTAGCCATCTTAAAATCCAAAAATTTGAAAATTCTTCAAAATTTCAAAATTTCTCAAAATTTTAAAATCAAAATCTCAAAAATCTCAAAATTCAAAACAAATCTTCACTGCCTTGGGTCACTGTGAACTCTGAGGGAAGGGGGGGGTGCTTAATCCCCACTGCACAATGGAACAAAGGACCATGTGCTTACCAGGAAGTTAACTCAGAAAAATACTACTCAACTCAAAATCACAATCCAACGCAATCCTTCAAAAATACGCAGAAATATGCAATACTGGGCCCAATAACCCTTTGTGGGAATGTTCTGGGGTGCAGGAGAGGATATATTGACTAATTATATCCTTATCCAACTTGTGCTAACAAGTTCCCAAAATATCAGCAGAGTTTATAGACATTCCCCTTTAAGTTCACAACGGTAACGCTTGCACAGGTTCGCTAGAACCTCTATAATAATTACTCTGGTAATTTCCCCTTTGTTCCCTCTTAAAATACAAGACACGACACAGTCTTTATAAAAGTATAAAAGAGTTTACTCACGTTCTGTTCACAATATGATCCCAGAAGGTAGGCAGGCTTAAAAAGGTTACATGCACTTAGAATCTATCTTGTAGCAAGATAGTACTGTCCTCTCTTGGCTGGGAGCCAAGAGGGCATGTTGCTCCTTCAGAAGATGAAGATGGCAGAGAGGCAAGAGGCAAGAGGCAAGAGAGAGAGTGGCTGCCTGCCCTGTGCTTTTATCATTACCTGCACAGGTGAGGCCACACCCACCTCTGGTCACATGCGGAGGAAGTCCGTCCCCAGGAAGTTTACCTGCTTGCTGGACAGACATCCCTCCCCATGTTCTAACATGTACACTCTAGGAATGTTGTCATTGACTGCTCCTGTGTTTACATCCCACATGGCCACCACGGCGAAGGCGGAGACCCACTAAAAATCGCAGGCGGGAGAAGCCTGTGAACGTGGGATTCGGCTGGCACCTTTTGCGCCTCCCCTACTCGCGGGGAGACCCGGTTTCAGCTATCCGGAGCGATGTGGGGTGAGCGGCGTGGTGCTTCGAATTGACTGCTTCTTTCACGGAGTGAAGCCGCATTGCTGTTGCCGGAGAGCGCTGACTTTTTCCTGTGGACAATTTGATTCTAAACAACTACCCGTGAGTAGAACGGAAAATTGCATTTTTAAACGTCTTAATTTGGCACCAAAACGGGGAGGTTTAAAACAGGAAGTCCACCTTCCCCTTTTGTATATAGATTGAAGCAAAGAATTTGCAAGCTAAAGTCTTGGAAAGTCCTATGTAAAGGATTAAACTTCCATCGGCTAAAATCATTAAACCCCCCTTGGAGGCAGGAGAAGAGGGGGGAAATTTTGGATCGCGTAAGCCTACAGGAGAGAGTGAAGAAAGTTGGATCACCACCGCTCTGAACCTGGAAATGGACTGCTAGTAAGACTGACGTTTTTGGGAAAGTTCATTGACTGTGACAGTTAGTTAAATAAGAGAAATACATTGTTTTCATTGTCTCCTGCGTTTAAAAAGGAGTAAAAGTAGCTGAAAATTGAAACTAATTTTACTGCTTGAACTGTGCTTAAAAGGATCGATACAAACAGAAATTGTTTCCCTCTAGAGGGAGCCTTTGAAATTGTTACAAGAGTTGGGCTGGTGGAATCTCCAGCTGCAAGAGAAAACCGTGAGATTGACCTTGGATTGCTTGAGAATGTCGACAGAAGAAACCTTAGTGATTGCACTATGCAAGATAAGTGAGTCATTGGAACAGCTCCATAAAAAGATGGACGTGATGAATATTAAAATTGATATTTTGGGACAAAAAGCGACTAATTTGGGACAAAAAGTGAACATCTACACAGAAACTATTCAGGAACCGATACAGGAATCTACCTTGACATGCCAAATGGTGGAGAAAGCGAGGGGAAAAGTTGTGGTTGTTGAACCTAAAGTAATACAAGTGGAGAGGGAGAGAGCCCCAGCCTTACAGAGGCAACTTGATGATTACAAGTTGTTGCCCTCTATGATTGAATTCAGAGAAAGTCAGATTGGAACCCTGCTTGGACTGGAGAAGGAAAGTTGGATAGATCACCTCATGCAGGGATTTACTGTCCTTTGGGATCTGGACCTGGGTCAGGAGGAAATTGGAGTTGTGGGGACCTGCAGATTTGGAGGGACTTTGAAACATGTCCTGAAATATCTTTTGGATTTTAGTTTTAACCACGGAGATGTGGATGACATGTCGAGAAGGAATAAAAACATTGTTAGGTTGGAGCTCCCTCGAGACCTACTCTTCAGCATCAAAGAAAGGAAATTAAGAACAAGATCAGCAGAAGACAAAGTAAAGTGTATGTATAAATGCGAAGAAGACTTGCAGAAGGGACCTGGGAAAGAGTTAAGAGCCTCGGACAGAAGAGCACCAGGTTGATGGACTATATGGAATTGACGGAAATGACTGGCAGAATCCGAGACCAGGGAGAAGAGACGGTGGAAGAAGATTGGAAAAAGTTTAAAGTTTATTTATAGAAATATGGTAAAATTAATGAGTGTTAGAAAAATGTTGGAATGAAATTGTATGGCCTTAGTAAAAGTGTTATAAGGAGTTAAGCATAAATAAGTATTATAGTATTAATGGAAAATAAGGTTAAAATAAGTTAAGATATTTATATGACAGAAAGTGAAAGATGGAAAGGATTTGCTGAACAATTAATAGAAGTGGAATACAAAAAGGGAGGTGAGAGGAAGTCGATGAAACAAGGGAATGAAAGATAAGGCATTGAAATGGTATGATGCATGTTTTTAAATTGTTTTTGTTCTGTTTTGTTTAGTTTAATGCGTTAATGTTGTGTGGTGTATTGTTTATATATTGTATTGTATTGTTTTTTCTTTCTTTTCTTTTTTTTCTTTTTTTCTCCTTTTCTTTTTCTTCTTGTTTGTAAGGTTTAAAAGTAATAAATATTATTTATTTTTTAAAAAGGATTTGCTTTTGGGCAAGATTTATTTGGCTTCTGTTCATCATAGAGAGAGTAAAAGAGCTATGTGGGGCACTGAAGATGTGCTCGCTGATGACTGAAAATCCTATTCAGATTTTGTCAGATGATTGCTGAAACGATGACGCAGGGCTTCTTTTCTACACACAGTGCCTGGCTTCAGCACTTAGTCAGTGCCTGGCTGCAATAATGGGCTGGACTTGGGTGAGCATACTGAGGCTCAATCCAGAAAACAGATGAAGGCATTTGGGTGCAATTCTGGGTTTCACAATGAAGCTGAGGGCGTACAAAAGAAAGCACTTCTCTTCCGGATAGACAAAAGAAAGTAGATTGGTGGTTGCCAACTTGGATGGCTTTAAAAGAGGATTCTTCAAATTCATGGAGGATAAGGATATTCGTAGCTACTAGCCATGATGGCTGTGCTCTGCCTTCACCCTTGGAGGCAGTATGCTGAATATCAGCTGCTGGCAATTGTAAGTGGGAAGAGGGCTGTTTTGCCTAGGTCCTGCTTGTGGGCTTCCTGGGGACACTGGGTTGGCCACTGAGAACAGGATGCTGGACTAGAAGTGCCAATGGCCTGATCCAGCAGGACACATGTTGTAACTGTTAGGAGGTGATTCATCTGCTCAGGCAAGTCATGTTCTGGAGGAGGTTGCGCTCATCATGGACAACCAAGTTTGGAGGTGCTCGTTGATCCATCTTTGTCACTCAAGGCTCCTTCTATCAGCGCCTTCTATCAGCTGCTACCCTACCTGAACAGAGAGAGTGATCTATGGCCTGGTCACCTCTAGCTTCAATTACCACGAGGCATTGTTCACAAGGCTGTTTTTAAAAATGATTGGTAAGTTTCAGTCGGTATCAATAGGTCTGACTGGGGCTGCGTGTTATAAACATATTGTGCCAGTAGTTTGCTATCTTTGCTGGCTCCCAGTCCATTTTCTCCTGGGCCATATCCAGAAAGTGGTGTCGGGGGATGAGTGTTCATACCCCCGGGCTCTCACTTGTGGGGTGCCTCAGGGTTCCGTCCTCTCCCCCATGCTTTTTAACATTTATATGAAGCCGCTAGGAGAGATCATCAGGGACTTTGGGCTGGGTATTCATCAATATGCGAATGATACCCAGCTGTACCTCTCCTTTAAATCAGAATCAGTGAGGGCAGTGAAGGTCCTGTGTGAGTGTCTGGAGGCGGTGGGAGGATGGATGGCGGCTAAGAGATTGAGGTTGAATCCTGACAAGACAGAAGTACTGTTCTTGGGGGACAGGGGGAAGGCTGGTGTGGAGGACTCCCTGGTCCTGAACTGGGTAACTGTTCCCCGAAGGACCAGGTGTGCAGCCTGGGAGTCATTTTGGACTCACAGCTGTCCATGGAGGTGCAGGTCAATTCTGTGTCCAGGGCAGCTGTCTACCAGCTCCATCTGGTACGCAGGCTGAGACCCTACCTGCCCACGGACTGTCTCACCAGAGTGGTGCATGCTCTAGTTATCGCTCGCTTGGACTACTGCAATGCGCTCTACTTGGGGCTACCTTTGAAGGTGACTCTGAAATTGCAAATAATCCAGAATGCGGCAGCTAGACTGGTGACTGGGAGTGGCCGCCAAGACCATATAACACCGGTCCTGAAAAACCTACATTGGCTCTTAGTACACTTCTGAGCACAATTCAAAGTGTTGGTGCTGACCTTTAAAGCCCTAAATGGCCTCGGCCCTGTTGGAAAAACGCTTTGGGGGTGCCTGCAAGCCCCTGGATCTCTGAGTGTCCTCTGGTACACGCAGCTCTGGAAAAGGCATCTCCCTTCTCTTCCAGTGCACTTCTAGCAACATACATCATATTGATACATGTACACTAATCTTCTGGCATAACACAGCAAGAAGAGTGAGACATTGTAGAGCTAATCTACTTATTTACACACTATGTACAGACAAAAGCATAATGGCGTCCATTCTCTCCAGCTCCGAGAGAACAAACAAACAAACAAAAGCGAAAGTACACCTTATTAATGTCCTTCAAAGTGCCATGCAAAGACCTTTTAATTTTCTTGGGCTTTGTAAATTATGTTTATAGTTTCAGACTACTTTAAATCTCTGGATTTTTATTTTTCTTCTCCTTAGAAGCATAGAATCATGGACTTGGAAGGGACCCTGAGGGTCATCTAGTCCAACCCCCTGCAGTGCAGGAATCTCAATACATGGTTCCCCACCCAATTTGAAACCATACCAGACTCAGTTTAGCTTTGCAAATATGCTAGCAGTTTTAGTGCTTCACCCTTGTTTTAATTGAATTTTGCAAATTCTCTCTTAGTGTTGTTCTAAGTTTTGAAGAATTTTTAAATAGCGATATTGTATTAGCTGTATTTTGATGTAGTTTTGTTTGTTTCAATCCCTGTAAGCCTCCCAGAGAACTTTGGTTATAGGATGCTCTATAAATCGTTAGAATGAATAAGTGTTTCTTTGGCCATTGATTGCTGCTCTCAAGAAGACCTTGGATCCCTGCTGCCCTAGTTTTGCCTCATAAAGGCTGATAGGATGTGTTATAGTAGATAACGTCCCACTTGGGCCAAGAAGGCATGACTACACCACAAAACCCAGACAAGGAAAGGATGGTTGCCAGCCAAACAAAGAGAGGCCCCGCTGAGTATCTCATCAGACCAAGACATCTCAGTCCATGCTCATTTCTCATGCAAGTCGTTTAACAGGCGGTTAATCCCCGTCCAATCTCCCCCACCCGACACAATCCAATTTAATTTAGAGAAAAATCACACAAAGGCTGTAACATCCAGCTTATCCCTTGAAATGCAATCGCTCTGTAGAAAAGAATTAATTTTTAATTCCATCTTAATTACTCGGAGTAATAATCCATTTACACAGACCAGCACGGTCAGCCACATGCATTCCATCGCTCCGGAGGGCTGGAGTCATGTGACTAATGCCCTTGTCAGCTGACCAGCTGAACTAATCAATCAGAGGCGATTATTATGCCAGGTGCCCTGAGAGAGTCTGGAGCCTTCGATTAGTCCCTTCGGATTGTGCGGCTGCCTCTTCCCCATTGCTCACATTTAATTAGTAATTATTTTGGCACTAAGCAGCCCTGTGAAACTGCCTTTGCTGTGATGACCCAAGCCTTAGCTTTGGACAAATAAACCACCTCCCTTTAATAGGAACCAGGATTGGGACAATACTATTTCTCTCCTCATCTATCACATCTCTCTACATTGCTCTTTAAACTTGACCACCAGCCTTTGCCATTCTGTTTTTGGATCCTCCAACTGACCACCTCTGTGAATGTTCTCCCAGGTTTCCTCTCATTCTGCTCTCTTGCTTCTTTGACATGCCGTATTTTGGTTCCTCCAGTTCTCTGCTCACAGGCAGGCTGGTAGCTGTGAATGTGATGCAGGCTGATGATTAGGGTCTAAACCAGAACTTTCCAAACTTTTCATGTTAGTGACACACTTTTTAGACATGCAGCATTTCGTGACACAGTGATTCAGTTTTACTAGCAAACCAAACCAACCCCCTTCCAGCCCTGGGAGGAGCATGGGGAGCATTGACGCGACACACCTACACACTGCAGCCGACACACTAACGTGTCACAACACACAGTTTGGAAAGCTCTGGTCTAAACTGAGCTGGACCTTGTTGCTATAGTTCACACCGGCAGGCCTTCGCTCTGGCAAGCAGCCCTTACCTAAATTAATTGTTGGTGGGCCAGGTTCTGACAACCATATCTGCATCCCAAACAATCAGCCATGGTGCTTTTAAAATATAGATGGAAATGCAGAAGTTGTCAGTGCAGCAACCAGTATGGAAGATGTAGGTTTGCCCATTTTTACTTTCTGCCAAGGCTGCTGCAGGCATCTCGGCTATGATCCAATCAGTGCAGACTGGAAGTCTCCAGCCCCAATACAAGGGGTTGGTTTAGTTCTTCTGACCCTGTTCTTCAATTAGTCTTGCCCCATGCTTTCCTGATTCCATCTGGCTGTTTGCCAAGGGAGATAAATCACATACAAAATGTGTTGGTGCCTTGATCCCACATCCCCATGCATGCTGACAATAACAGTGAAGGGTATCTTGTTAAGTGAGGAAGGGGGCTTGTTCACTGCTCCCCTACCTGGCCTTGCCTGCTCCATTGCCCTGTTTGACACTCTTGGGTATAGTCCTTAGAGCCAAAGATAAAAAGCAGACCCACATAGGGTAAAAGATGAGAGGTGGACACAAATCTATTCCTGTGACTGCAATTTATTTTCAAAGTTTTAAATGCTGAATTTTAAATTCCTCCAACGTGCCCTATGACATAATAGTGAAGGGTGGGTAATCAATTGAATCATCACTATCATCTGTGACTAGTATTTCCAACAACACCCCTCCCTTCGGAGCAAGCTGGGGGGGGGGTTAGTTCAGGGCTGTGGTGGTGGAAGGAGATTTAACCCTTTCTCCATACAGCTTTCCAGTTTCAAAATTTCCCCTAAAGCTACTTTCCTCACTGGGGCAAACATAACCAATAGCCGAATGTGGCTTTGGATGGGGTGAATTAGATCAGGAAAGTACGCTGTACAGCATTCTCCATTTCTCCCAGGGGTGAGAAGTTCAGCGGCAGTGTTACAGGGTTTACTTTCCTTTGGATGAGAGACAGAGCCCTGGAGAGTAGTGGTGTCTTTGTAATATTTCTGTTATTTACAGGAATACAAGCTGCACACATTGTGGAAACAAGTAGCCTCCTACAGCACCAGAGCTACAGCTGTACCTGCACCAGTTGATCTAAACAACAGAGTGGATCTCTGCACTCCCACCAGTCTGATTCCAGGCCAGCTAAACCCACAACTCTCTCTCCTACCTGACTGAGACTTTCATAGAACTCAGGAGCTTGCTCATTATATTGTGAGGTTTTGGTTGTTGTTGTTGTTGTTTAAAAAGAGTACTGTCCTAGTAGGTTGATTTTGGATTTTCTAATAGACCAAGCAGCTCTGCAACTTTGCTCTCTGCATCTCTCATATGTCTTCTTCTTTCCTTTCTATCCATGCCTGAGCACTGATTTCAGACCTCCTTGCCATGCAGATAAATTGCCCATTAAGGAAAACATGTCCAATCATTAGCTCTCATTGAGGAAACATTAACCAATCATCCCTGACTAGCAACAAGCAATCAGGTTAACAAAGGATGGACACCCAGAGCCCACAACAACACTAATCCCAGGAACTGGTCTATGGCTGGAAGCACTTTTTCCTATTGAATTAAAACGTGCTCTGCACTTGCTATGGGTTTGTGCATGCAGGAGCAGAGCTGATAAGGCCAGGAAGCTGTCACCTTGGGTGGCACTGCAAGCATGTCCTTCCCTTCATCCCCACTCCAGGCTGCTGCACAAAACAACTACCTGGATTTCCCATGCATCCCACTGATAAGCCCTCTGAATGCTCTCTGTAAACAGGCAGGCCTTTCTACCAAGGGGGAAGGAAGGTGGGAAGCAGCAAAGGGAGGCTCAGAATGAGCAATAAAATAAGAAGACCAACCCCCAAGAATATACAGCCACCGTGTGCCACTTTCTGCCTCAGGATATAGGGCTTTTGGCCCCAGACTGAAAGTTCCTAAAGTTGTTTGGGGCTGCCGAGGAGCACCCATCTCCTCTGAACTATATTTGAGCCAGGCTGCCATAGACCCTCAGAGTGCAGTAAGGCTGGCACCAGGAGTCCGAAGAAAGAAGATTAAGCATTATTGTCCTCCCCTCTTATAAGAACATCAGAAGAGCCTTGCTGCTTCAGGCAAAGGTCCATCTATTCCCCACACTCTTTTCAGTGGCCAACTAGATGCCTCTAGGAAGTGCCCAAGCAGAACCTGAGCACAACAACGCTCCCTCTACCTGTGATTCCCAGGTATTCAGAGGCAGAATATAGTCATTGTGGCTAGGAGCCACCATAGTCTTATCCTCTATGAATTTGTCTAATCCTCTAGTTTGTCTAATCCGTCCTTTTTGCTTGTGTCTGTGTCTTCCAAAGGAGAGATGGGATGCGGGGGAAGCCAGCTGTGACTCATCTGGCCTGGTCAGGAGACCCCAGTCTGAGACTGGTCAGGAGACCCCAGTCTGTTGCGGAGGCACTCTTTTCCTTAATTCTAAGACTATGTTGTCCCACCCACCCCTGTTTTGCACCTGGCTGTGGTAGGTGTACTTAGGGCTTCTCGTTCTAAACAGATCCCACAAGCCTGAAACCTGCCTGCCTCTTGTAAGAAGCCAGAGGAGGAGAGACAGGCTTCTCTGTGCTTGGCACAATGCACAGATCAACAAGTGACAAGAGTCCTGTGCATTGACTGCCATAATGCTAATAAAGAGAATAAAATAACCATGGCGAGAGTTCGGGTAGGATTCCCAAAGAAGCCACCAATTACAGTTTATGGCTGCAGTGGGGCTGGGGGAGTCAGCTGCAATGGAAAAGATAAAAGCCTTCTGCCTCGGTGGATCAGTCTGAGTTGAATTGGTGGACCCAGAGGAAGCTACCAGAAGTGGCCACTCAGGACTTTTCCCACATTGCATGCTGGGACGCTGGATGAAACGCTCCAGCCCTGATTGCTTCTGAGCTATGTGAGGAGGGGGTGGTGTTGATAGCTGAGTAGTAGTTAATGCTAAACGTTTGCGTAGATCAGCCACTCTGCAGTTTCCATGGTCATGCGCAATATCTGATCAAAATGGATGGCTGCAATGGAGCTCTGCCATCTAGCAAGGTCCATCTGGTTCCTGGCACACTAGATGCAAAGAAGAGTCTCTCCATGGTTCCCCACTCCCCCCCCCCTTCTTCTGCTCACTACAGGGGAGGCAACTGCAATCTGCGAATCTTAGACAAGGATGTTGTTGTTAAGAACAGGAGCAGAGAAAGGAAACAAATTGGAGTTTAATGATGACCTTCTTCATCATCAAAGCGCCTTCTAGGAACTGCGGGAAAACAGAAGAATTTAAGCAGCCTTTTCACTAAAGGGTTTTTCCCCACAACCTAACACAGGCCCATGGGTTAATTATAGCTCCCTTCTTGCCTAATTGCACCTCACTATGGGAATTCATTGTTTGTGGCCCTTTCCTACAGCTCTTGGCTGGAAAAATAGAAGCTTCTCCGAGGGGGAAAGTGGCTGCACCACTATGTCTGCATTGATTCAAAGGCACATGGAGAATTGGCACCAGTTTATCCAACCTATGGCAGTGTGTGTGTCTGTGTGTGTATTGGGGGAATGGAAATCTTGTGGGCTGTTGCTGCCAGTGAAGTGAAAGTGAGGAGGAAAAGGAGAGATAAGGGGCAGAGGTAAGAAACAGGACCAAAAAAAAGCTGAGATAAAATTTAGGAGGTGCAAAACCAGAGGGATCTCCACGTTTGTGGTAAAATGTGCACTCTGAACTCAAGTTCAAGGGATTTTCACTGAAATGTGCAATAAATTTGTGCATTCCCAAAATCTCAGGAGTTTTAATTTCTAAATGAATTTACTCTTTTGGAGGAATGGGCTTCTGTACCAGCACACAAAGTAGGATTTAAAGGTTTGTGCATCAAAATTTTTACACTCAAAACATCCTAAACATGCTTAGTGCTAGATCAGCTATAAAGAACTGACTTATTTGGTGAAATTTGCCTCACACTGTGATATTCTCATGAAGAAGTAAAAAATTTTAAAAAGAAATTCTCAGACTTTTAGTTTGCATAATTTACTCATGTAAGGCGTTTGGAATATTTTTGTAATAGATGAAAAATAAGCATAAAGGAAGTGTGAAAGCTGCCTTATACTGAATCAGACTATTGGTTCATCTGGCTCCGTATTGTCTACCCTGGCTGGCAGTGACTCTCCACGATTTGAGACTGGAGATTTGGACCTCAGACCTTCTGCATGCAAAGTAGATAATCTACCACTGAGCTAGAAAAACCCTCAAAGGGAAAGCTTTGGAGAAGGAGGGATTCTTCAGGAACTGCATCATGGTAATATTCTAATCTTCATAGCTCTGTGTATGCCTGCCTATTGTTTAGCCTTCAACATTTTAACTATGACAGATTATTAGTGAGAATGCATATTTGTTTCCTTTCACTCCTGAATTTGTGTCCTGTTTTCAGTAAATAAACCTCTTTTGTCATGCACGATTATCCACTTTGTCCCCAGGAAATTCACAAACTCTGTCCTAAATCCACATAAGCTGTAAACTCTTTGGTTTTCCTTAACTTCAGTAACAGTGTTTGAAAGGGTGGGTGGTGCAACAGAGATCCCTCTAGGTTAAGGGAGAATGAAATACTTAGACATCAGATCAATTCGGCTCCAGTTTTTACAGGGAAGGGCTGTGTTATTATTAATATTATTATTTATTAAATTCAGCAAATTAGTGGTGGAGCATTTGCTTTGCATGCATTAAGTCCCAGATTCAGTCTCCAGCATTTCTAAATAGGGCTAGGGAAGACTCCTCAGTGAAATTCTGGAGTATAACTGTCAGGCAGTGTAAATACTGATCTATATGGACCAATGGCCCTATTTATTTAGACATGGGATGGAGAAGCTGTGGCCCTTCAGATGTCAATTGTGTGGGAAAATTTAAACCTCCCATCCCATGTGTGTGTGTGGGAGAAATACAAAAGTAAGCAGGCTGTGAAGCCTTTCTAGCAGAGTAAAAACACTTAAGCATTTTGCAGCTTACAAAAGCTAAGGCCGATTGGTAACTCCTGGTGGCAAGAGCCGGGAAGGGATATAAGGTCAGCTTCTCCCTTTGGCTCTTTGCCACAGCAACACGCTTCCTGCCTTGCTGCATTTGGCTTCTTGACTCCTTGCTTCTGGATCCTCGGACCCTTGGCTTCTGGTTTCCTGACCCTTGGCTTCTTGACTCCTGGCTCTCTGACTCCTGGCTTCCGGACTCCTGTTCCTGCTCCCACCCCGACTTTTTACCCCAAGTCCCGACGTCCTCAGCTGGGACTTCGACCACCCGTAAACTGAACCGTGACAGGAATCAAAGGAAGTGGCCATGCACAGAGGGTCCTCTCTAGGAAGTTTAAGAACTCTGTGTACTAGCCCAGTGCTTGTCTAGCAAAACATGCATTTGTGACTGGGCTGCAAACCCCACAAATTGGACTCCAGTGCCCATCCTCCCTCACCACTGGCCATGCTGACTGGGGCTGATGGAAGTTAGCATTCAGAAAGGTCTGGAGGGCCTGGATAGCTCAGTTGGTTGAAGTGTGGTGCTGATAACACCAAGGTTGCAGGTTCAATCTCCATATGGGACAGCTGCATGTTCCTGCATTGCAGGGGGTTGGACTAGATGATCCTCAGAGTCCCAACTCTGCAGTTCTATGATTCTATGAAGTCCCTGTCCCCTGATTTAGATGCTTTTATTCTGCTTCTCCAGCTAAAAGCCACTAAAGCCAGCTTACAGTTTAGTTAATATTTGTTTACAGCTCCTGGAAGTGAAAGTTCATTGAGCGACACCGAATGAGGTGCCAATGTAAAAACTCCATACTCCTATTGTTTTAAAAGTCACCCTTGGGCTGGATCAGCTGCTGGATCAATGAGAGCTACATTTCCAATATTTGCTTAATTTCTGTTTGCGTCTGATTTCTAGATGACTGCTCCAAAAGAGGGGAGAAGCTCCAACTTAGCAAGGACAGAATGAAGAGATGCACCACATCTAACGGCCTCATTTTAGAATGGCTAGGGAACCTGTGGTCCTGCAGACATTTTTGAATTACGGGTCCTATCATCCCTGACCATTGGTCATGCTGGCTACGGCTGCTGGGAGCTGAAATTCTGCAGCAACAGGAGGTCTGCAGGCTCCCTAGCCTGGTTCTGGAGGGAAAATCTTACCCCTTCCTGTCTTGGATGCAGAAGAGGCTCCATGCTGCTCTTTCCCCATAGCCTGGCATTCCACCTGACAGTTTCATAAACCAGACTTCTTTCCATGCACTTGATGTCCAGTCTCCT
Source organism: Podarcis erhardii (assembly GCF_964252035.2). Taxonomy (NCBI): domain Eukaryota; kingdom Metazoa; phylum Chordata; class Lepidosauria; order Squamata; family Lacertidae; genus Podarcis; species Podarcis erhardii. The sequence continues at coordinate 69,487,091 of NC_138498.1, forward strand.
GGCAAGAGCAAGTGACACGGATGCCAGTGATGTGCAGGACATCTGACCTTCTCGCACAACCTTGGGCAGACAGACCTCTTCTGTGGCCCTTGTGAAAGCCAAGAATGCAAGACTAGGCTGAGTGAAGAGGGCGGCCTAGTTATGCATTGAAGCCTCTGCAGACACTCCAGCCAGCATCCTCTGCGGCTCTTCAGTAAGAGGGAGAGCTGGGGAAATTGAAAGTGATCTCCCCAATCTGTATTAATTAGAGTCTATTAACTCATCAGAGCGCACACAGGCGGCTGCACGGGCCGCTTCTCCCATGAAGGGAGCTGCCACCACCATCTCTTGGCAGAGGGGGGAGCTGAGCTGGAAGGAGAGCGCTCGTGGTCATGTTCAGGACAGGGCCTTGCTCTCAGCTAGAGGCAACCTGGACATAAAGCCCCTAGGTGGACTGCAGTGGGGTGGAGAGGAGCCTGACAGGTTTCATTGCCCTATTGCTGCCCACCTCCTGCCATTTGGCTGGTGGGGGAAATGAATGATGAAAGCAATCTGTGTGTGCATAGTGTGTGTTTGAGAGAGAAACACAGAGAGGAGAAAAGGAAAGAGATGTGCAGAAGAATAGTAGGGTGGGAATGACCTCAATGACAATGACAATAGTAGGGTGGAGGGTGCTGGTCCTCCAAATGCCACCTAGTTTTGCCCAGATGAGGGCAATACCTGAGGCATGACAGAACATGGTAGGACTAGGACACATTTGGCCCTGGAGGAGTGGATGCAATGGAAATGTCTTGTACAAAAGAATGAGGCAGGTAGCTGGGGGCGGGGGGAGGGGCTCTAGATTGTGAGTGGCCTTGAGAAGATTATGGTGTAAATCCACCGAGCATGTTACCAAGTAAGCACATATGTAGAGACCTGCTGGGTCATGCCAATGGCCCATCTAGTCCAGCATCCTAATGTCACAGTGGCCAACAAGATGCCTGTGGGAAGCCTGTAAGCTGGGCTTGAGCAAAACAGCAACCCTCTCCCAGTTGTGATTCCCAGCTACTGCTGTTCAGAGCCCATGTCCAGTTTTATGTAGCTCTTGGATTTTTTAAATGAAGGATTTCAGGAACTGACACACAGCCAGAGTTATCCATCCTCCAATTTCCTTGGAGTCCTTCCCCATAGAGCTGAGCGCCTCACAGAAAGTACAAAACGCAAGGCCTTCCGAGCAGTTCAGGCCCTCCTTCCTCCTCCAGGCATGATGGCCCTTGAGAGCTGCTCACAAGGAGCTGGCAAAAAAGGAGAAGCCTCCCTGTAGGCCTGGTTCAGGCCCCTTACAGGTTCTGTGGTGCCTAGGGAAGAGCAGTTAGGGATTCAGTCTGCCCACAGGTAACCTCCAGGCAATAATAAGCCAGCAGGATGCTGCTTTTGGGTGTTGCAAAAGGGCAGCAAATTCTTAGTTATTTAATTTATTATTGCTGTATTTTTACTGGCAAGGAGCAAGGGGTAAGGCGTTTGTGAGATTTTCTGTTTCAGGGTCCTTAAGCTCAACTGCTGGCCTTGCTTACAGTGCAGCCTTACTAATTTGCTCCTCTGCTTTAGGCAGAAAAAAAATTAATTCTTGGGCTGGCCCTGGTGGTAAGGAGAGCAGGAAGTCATTTGGGAAGCCACAAATGCAAGCCTGCCACCTAAAACAGAACCAACCTGCTCAAAAATTGGGTAACAAAGCAGTCAGTCAGCTGATCTCATATATTAGACTATTTTCTAATGGGAGAGGGGAGTCTTCAGCTCAGATCCTCCTACAGCTTTTGTGTCATGCGCTAAGGAACAATTCTGTGCCACTTGAGAAGCTTGCGTGTGCATGTCCACAGAAACTGGGAGTGAGAACATCATAGCTGCCATGCTGATTTAGACCAAAGGACCACCTAGGCCACTGGTGCTGCCACTAGGCCCTGGGGATAGCAAGATGGCCCTGGCAAAATTACAAGGAGGGTGTGAAGGACACATTTAGTGCCAAGCACTGGTCACCAGGCGCACTGCATCTTAACCCTGGAGTTCTGTTTTTATTGCTCATAGCTAAAAGCCATGGCTGGGGCCCATGGATTTGTCTAGCCCCCTTGAAACTGTGATATCAAGTTGCGATCACCCTATCTTGCAGAAATGGATTCTGCAAGTTAATTGTGTGCTGCATGAAGCTTGCACCTATTTAAACGCCAGCTCCCTTTCTCGCTACCCTCCACCCCTTGAGCCAGTCAGGACTTTTTGGGGGGGAACGTCTCCTTATCCCAAGTGTTCATGGCCAGCGAGATTGTGCTGCTTTCCAGCAGACCGAGAACAAAGGTTTGGTAATGGAGCTGTCAGCCTCCAGTGTTGTGTGTGGTAGTGAAGGAGAGCAGGCATGCAGCCCCATTAAAGCCGGTGGTAATTATGGTAACGAGGGGAGCATAAGTGTTCAATTTTCTCGATCAGACACTGTGCTGTCAGCACAAAGGCCTGCTTTGCTGCCCATGCACTCTGTCCTCCTTTCACTCTTTCTCTCTCTCCCCCCCCCCGCCCCACCCACCATTTTTCAATGCTTAAAATGCTGGCCCCTTGTCTCCCGGGTTGCCGGTTCAATATGTGGGGAATGAGGCTGGGTATTCAGAGGCATATCAGAGGGGCATTCCGACTTGGCATGTGAGAAGCCTCAAGCCAGAGGGACACAGTGGAGGGCCGTGGTGGTGCAGTGTGCACCTTTCAGAGAGCAAGCTTCAATCGCCAGCCCTGTGCCCAACAGTGTTGGGGACAGAAAGCCTTGGCTTTCAGAGTTGCCAGGGTAACAAGGATGGGGTCAGACCAGAATCAAGAAAGGCTATGCGGAATTGACTAGTTTCTTGGCTGGCTGGGCTTTTCCTACCCCTGCCATTCTTGATTCAAAGAAAGAGAGATTAGCTCTGTGAGTGTTACTTCTCTCCAAGGTATATAAAATTTAAAAAGCAGAAATAGAGCATGGTTGGTTTGTTTTTAAAGAAAAAACAAACAAACCAGACATGAGTTCCAGTTCCCACATGAAAATCTCTCTCTTTGTAAGTTCCGAACTCGATCTACAGAAACCGTCTGCACAGAATCGAGAGTTTCCTCTCAAAGTCCCGGTTTTTTTTTTAGCCCAAAGACAGATTTCTTGTCTGAAAACTCAACTTTCATTGCCTAGAAAGCAACGGTTTGCACCACAGACCCAGGATTCTGTGAAAGTTGTGATCATTTGCAAGCGCTCAAAATTGAATTATATGCTTGCAAATGAGGGGAATTCGCTCAATTTCCCTTCCTTGCGATGTTTTGTTCAAGCACTAATATAAAAAGCCACACACTTTATCAGTTGTAGGCAAGACACTGCTCCCGGCGCCCCTCCCCTCATCCCCGCGTGGGGGCGGTTGGCCAGCTCTACACTTTGCTGGGTGTGTTTTTCTTGGCATCGGATTGGCAGCACCAGAAGCCAGAGCTGGAGATCATCCTGAACGGGGGGCGGCGGCGTGCGGGGGGGGGGGCCGGCGGGGAGAGAGAGAATAATAACAGAGGGGGGAACAGATGGAGTGCTTGAGCGCTGGCCGCTTTGGCAAAGAAGAAACATACCACAGCGCTTTGCCCCAAGATAGCCCCATTCTGCAGTTTGCGTGTCTGTGTTGGGGTGAGGAGCGGGGTATTATGCATGTCGGCTTGGGTGCCCGATGTTTGCATGCAAAGTGTGGACTTTGGGCACGTGTGTGTGAAAAAGCTTTGATGAGTGTATCTACATGCAAAGCCTGTTTCTGTTTATCCTTTTATGTCTGCATTTGATGTGTATGCATTTGCGGGGAAATCTATCCCTAGCCGTGTTCCCTGGTGCCCCCTAGTGGGCGAAATAAAGCAATGGGATTCCGCTTGCCCTCTTCCAAGGGCGTCCGGGGTGTTTATGTGTAGCTCGGATTGCTGTCGCAGGACACATGGGGTTCCCACGGAAGAGGTGGCCCACTGGCTCTGGGCTGGCTGCACCCTAAAAAGCACCTAGCGCAGGCCAACCCGACTCTGTCCCTGCAGCCACCTGTTGGCTGAGTGCAGGAGCTGGAATGCTGAACAGCTGCCTGCCTCCCTCCCGCCCTTCCTCAGCTCCGTCGCCTTTGATGGTGCTTTTTCAAAGGCCAGACTCAGCTGCGCTCAGCAGGACCAAGCCCGGAGGCCAGCTGCCTCCCCCTGTGCACCTTCTGTGCTCGAAGATAGCGAGGGGCTCAGTCTTCGTGCTACGCAGCGTCTTCGAAGGCGGCTCCCATCTTCCCTAGTGCTGCAAGAGCTTGGCGCTAGGACTGGTGAGATAGGCAAGCCAGGGTGCTGGTGAAGCGGGGAGGAAGGTGGTGCCCACCCGGCAACGAAGAGTAATGGCAGGGAACTGTGGCAGTCTGCGACCGTGAAAGAGAGAGCTCTGACGCTGGCTTGCAGGTGGGAAAGAGGAGGGTGAAGAGAGTGAGCAATGGACAAAGAAAGGGCAAAGTATATTTTGAGGGTTCTGACTCACATGCATGATGAGCTGGAAGGGAAATGGCACTCGGCAAGGAGAGCAAGGGAGGATTTTTTTAAAGAAAAAGATGGGGATGGAGCTTGCCTGTTGTAACTACCGCCTTTGCCCTCCACTACAACTCCCGTTGGACCCAGGCAGTCCCAGGAGCAGGAACAGCTCCTACAGTCACCTCTTTCACTCTTGCTCTGGTCAAGTGCAAAGGAATGACCTGGTGTGCAATGAGGCCTGAACAGAAACTTGAAAGCTGTCCGCATAGCAGATTGCACTCCCCCCGTGCTTGCTTTTTCGTGATATATATATATATATAATATAAGAGAAAGGTCACTGCGAGCTTTACTGGGGAGAGAGTTCCATGACTCTGGTGCTACCACTGAGAAGGCCCTGTGCCTCATCACCACAATGTTGACATTTTTTGAGCTTTGAACTATAATTTATAATGAAGGGCAGAGAGTGGCAAAATACAGCAGCCTGCATAGGTTTGGTGGGTGCCATTTTGTCGTGTTCCAGTCTACATGAGCATTGGTGTTCTCAGTTGGCTCCAGCCAGATGTGTCTACTAACTCCCCCTTCCTGGTCGAAAGCTTCACTCCTGCACATGTGAGATCACAATTGTCACCATGGCAACCTGCCATGAGCTCATGCGCAGGGGCTATGACTTCAGCAGGAGCAGATGGAGCAGAGAGCTGCAAAACATCCTGTTTTTATGCAAATGCTGTTAGTAATTTTTTCCCCCAAAATGGAGCGAGGAATGGAATGTGCCAGGAGAGGCTGTTTTTCCCTGTATGCATGGCATCTGTGTAGATGCACGCTTGCACACACGCATGTGCAGAATAAAAGAATGCTGCCTGTCACAGATTCCCAAAACTGCACAGGCAGATACTTGAAATCTTCCATGTAGTTGGATCTCAGCATCCATATCATGATGCTCTCTGCCTATCACTTACCCAGATCAGCACCCTTCTTGCTCTACATCATTCTCTGGCAGTCACATCCATCCCACTTCCCACCTTCTAAGAGGGGATTTGGCATCGTTGGCCATCTCTTATTCCAGCTTCCTCCAGCAGTATTGTGACTATGCACCTGTTACCAGTGGGTCAGTGCTGAAGCTGGAGGGATGCCTGCATAGGGGCATCTTATGCTCCTCCTCCTCTTTTTCATAAGGTGATCTCTGGGCAATCCATCCAGGTGGTGACTAGCATGCCTTCCCTTGCAGAAAGATGGCACAACTGTGACCTGCTAATCAGATTTGCCTTGGAATCTAGGAGCACTTCATTATATCCTTTCTTGGGGGAGAGAGAGGCACATGAGTTTCTGTCTGCCCTACTCCCCCCACCCCCACAACACATCTTCTCCTTGAGCATGGCACAGGCTTCATTGACATTCCATCCTGATAGGTTGTTAGTGATCAGATAATTTTAGGAGAAACGCCTGGTTATTAAAATCAGACACAAAATCTGTTGCAGCTGACCTGGTGTCAGAGATGCTATCCCGTCCTCTCAGAGACTGCATTGCTTTCTGGCTGTGCTCACCTAATTGCTAACACCTTGCCTGGTTTTCTAGTGGTTCCTTCCCATTTTGTTCAAAGCGGGATGCTTGTTGCTGGGATCTTGGTAATAGTTTTGAGAGCATGTCTGTGAGCCAGCCGCTGCGTGTTTCCACATAGCTGTGAGAATGGCAAGACAAGCTGGTTGCTTTACTAGTAAAGGCCAAGTGAGCAGAAGCTGGAGATGAACTGTGGATTGATGGATTCCCCCTGTGAGGCCAGAGAGCGTGAGGAGAGCCCCCCACTCCCCAGTTGTCGCATGGATCACTGTGACTGTAGTGCCCTTGTCTAGAGCGGAAATGGAACTTTGTGCAACTGCGAAGTGTCAGTTTGCAGAGGTGGGCCTGGAGATTTTGAAGTGGTAATTTCTGTATGGAAATTAAGAGAGACTTTGGAGCTCCTTTGTTTCAACTCTGATCTGCATAATATGGAAGTGTCAAGCAGATCACAAGCAAAAAGAGACACCCTCAAAGAAGGTCAGAACTATGATAAAGATGGGCTTTCTGGGAACATTTGGTACTTAATGGCAGAGTAAGTGAATACCCCTACTGCTGATACCACTACACACACACACGTACATAAATCCTTTAAGAAATGTCAGATTTTGGCCTTGAAGTGTGAGCTACAGATAATCATTACAATCTCAACATTTGGGAATGTGAATGAACACCCCCTCTATCCCAAGTGGATTTATTTCAGCTCTGCCCTCCACTACCACTGAACTCAAGCAGTAGGGAGAGACAAATTGTACTCATTGGCCTTGCTAAGGCTAGACACTACAGAGTTTCTGCCTTCCTTTTCTGGTGAATAGCATGCAGGAATTTTTTCTCAGCCACAGTGGTCTTACTGGTGGGGGAGCCTGTAGAGGCAATGTCATGGGCGTTTCTTTTCACCATATCCTCAGTCTGCTGAATCAGGCTCAGGAAGGTCAAGTGCTGACGGCTTTTGCAGTCCCCCAGGCTCCTAAATATTTCCTTGCTTCTTCCCCAAACATGAAGGGGCTGCCCATTCACTCCCGGACCTCACAGTGGCTGGACTAAATTGGCCTTCCTCCTAAGCCAGTTGGACAGGGTTGTTTTTTTTTTTTTTTCATTAAAAAAAAACTTTTTAAAACAATGTCTGTGGAGAAAACAGAAGGTGAAACTTGAATGGAATCACTAATATTTAAATTGTTGGCCTCTGTCTGTCTCAAGAGACAATGGAGTGTGCCTGGGGGTGAAGGCAAACCACTGCGGTGGCACCACAGCCTGGGAAGTCTGTATGGAGGGAGGTCCTGGGCTGCCCAGATGTGTTGCTGATGTGGTCCAAAGGAAAGCAGAGCAATACATTTGGCACCACTTGGCTGCAGGAGTTGCTAGAAGGAGGCATACAAGGCGCCTCCCACTATCTTATGGACTCCACTCCTTCACTTTTTCTTCTCCCAAAGATGTCCTGCAGGCGGTGGAGGTTCAGGGCCAGAGTTTTCCTTCTAGATGAGCTACCTTCCTAGGTGGATGAGCCCCATCTGCCCCTCGCTTCCCTCTACAGCACATGCAGAAACTGCCTTCTTGACCATTGGACCCACTATTGGTCTTGTCCTCTCAGTCCACTGGAGCCTGCCTTTGCATGCAGGGAAAGGGTTTGAGACCCATCAGCTACCCTTGCCAGCCAGTCGAAGTTGTTCCCAGGGGGTGTGGCTGCTGTCGCATGCTGACAGTTTCAAGAAGCCACAGGTGGGTACCAAAGGTGGACAAGCTACTTCAGAAGGAGCATGACATGTCCCCCACCAGAGGTACTACCCCTGAGCTAGCACCCCATACACCCTGATTTAAATATACCCTTCTGTTTTCATGGGAAATAGCTGTGTGTGTGCAAAGGGTGTGTGAGTGTCGGGGGCGGGGCAGGTCCAGCCCCTACCAGTATGGCCCAATTCTGGCATGATGCCTCTGGCAACTTTCCACTGGGGTTGTGTGTCTCTCTCTCTCTCTCTCTGTGTGTGTGTGTGTGTGGAATCTGGCCCTTAGCCTGAAAAAGCTTCCCGCCCCAGCTGCATTAGCTAATCCTCAACAAAACCAGCTGGTTTCGCCCTGCAGTGTTTTGAGAGGAGCTGCCTCTGGGACAAACCGCTTTGGAGAAGGAAGAGCTGGCAGTGGCTTTCTCCCCCTCCAAGAAGCAGGCAGAGGGAATAACTGCATGAACAAAGCCAGTGGGGAGTAGCTTGGGAGTTTGGTCTTCAAAGCAAGTCAGAGAAGTGTGGTCTTTTCATCTGGAATAGTCGCTGGGCTGCCACCTTTGTCATGAAAGAAGAATCCCATCTCCTCCCCTCAGGTAACTACTATATTCTTTGTCGAGCCTGGAAAAATCATGTGCTGGCTGAAATGGCGTTCGCATTCATTTCCTCTACAACCTTGCCATTCCCTTCCTCCCTTATTCAACTGTTTCCCCTATTGATTTAATTTTTTATTATTGCAACTTGCACTCTGCCTTTTTTCCTTTTTTACAAGGAGCTCTGGCTGGTGAATATGGAGCTTTATCCTCACAACAAGCCTGTGAGGTAGGTTAAGCTGAGAAGTGCTGACTAGTCAATCACAGTGCTTTACAACTGAGCAGGAATTTGAACCTCCCTGGACCACATTGAGCATGTTTAGCTGTCCATTTGGCTTACCGTCATTGGATGTGAAATGCTGAGTGGGAACTGAGGTACACCAGCAAATGCAGGAGAAGCTGACTTTAAGGAGACATATCAGTCATTCTCTAATTCTTCTTAAGCCCCCTGAAGGGCTCTGGACTTACAGGCAGACAGACGGACAGACAGACGGACAGACAGACAGGCAGGAGATATGATAGCCACCTTCAAACATCTCAAGGACTGTCACATGGAGGTGGTGCAAGCTTGCTTTCTCCTGTTCCTGGGGGTAGGACCTGAACCAATGGCTCCAAGTTACAGGAAAGGAGATTCTGACTAAACACCAGGAAGAACTTTATGGTGGTAAGACCTGTTTGACAGACTCCCATGAGACGTGGTGAACTCTTCTTCCTTGGAGGTTTTTAAGCAGAGGTTGGATGGTCATCTGTCATGTATGATTTAATTAAGATTCCTGCATCACAAGGGGTGGAGCTATATGACCCTCAGAATCCCTTCCAGCTCTACAGTTCTCTGATTCACAAAGATCAGATGAGGGGGGAAACAAATTTTCAGAGAAGTGTCTATTGAAGATACTAACAATTTCAATATGCAAAGAAGCAAAAACACTTTGTCAATAACTCCACAGTAAGACTGTTCTGGAATCAGGCAGTCTGTGTTTCCCATCGGCATCAGTGGGAGCTTTTCCTCTCAAGGCAAATTGCAGCAACATACCTATGCACATACCCAATCTGGATGGAGGTCCTCTCCTCCCCACATGCTACAGCTCCAGTCCCTTGCAGCTGCTATTTCAGAGAACAAAAACAGGCATGATGGGCCAGCAACATGATTTACATCCTCTCTAGCCTGGCCCTTAGTTTTGCCATTTTCGCTGTGTGCTAAAGCTTTAACATCCAATTGTCTGTGGCTTCAAGCTAAGTCTAGGTTGAAGTTTTAAAAAGAGTTTCCAGCATGAAGCTTGAAACAACTGGGGTCAGGATGCTGAAACTCAAAGGAGAGGATGCGCAGAGGCTTTTTCAAGCTGGTTTTGGATGAGCAGCAGCTAGTCTGACCTGGAGATGGAGTACTAGACAGACCTGTGATGGCACCAGATCCTCAGTGGGAAGGTCTAAGGTCCTCTGCTGGCGATGGAGGGGACCTGTATGGAGCATGTGTTATGATAGGGTGAAGGAAGGCAGCAGCTGGCCCAGGCCTTTTCTCGCCCACTTCAGCTTTTAAAGGCATCGGAGCATCTTGTTAATTGTTCATTTCCTGGAGCTACAAATGAAATTAGCTCTGCAGAGCATGCTGGCACATGGCAAGGAGGAGATCACCTCCCATCACAGACTGCAAGGCCTGCCTTTTCTCCTCCACTGTCACCTGCTTCTCCTTAACCCTCTCGATTCACTGTTTCCCCCTTTTGCTGGCTTCTTGGCTTCCACCTGGCCCATACTGAACCAACAGTATGACCACTGGTCTTGCTTGCTAGGGATGATGGGAGTTGTAGTCCAAAAATAGCTGGAGACCCAAGTTTGGGAAACCCTGGTCTAGCCCCAACACTTTAACCGCTGTGCCACAGTGGCTCTTTCTCCTACTAACCCACAGTATGAGTTGCTCTCCAGCACTTGTGGTCCTAAGTAGACACTTGCTGCCCCAAATGAGCAAGAGAGAGCTTCACTTGCCCTCCAACACACCAGCAATTCTAGACGGCAAGCAGATTCTCTTGCACTACCTCAGTCTTAGTTCTGTTTCCCCAGGAATCAGAGAAGCTGTTACATATTGAGTCCTTTTGGATCCAGCTTCTTAGGGCTCAGTTCTCTTGCTTGAGGTTTGAGACTTAATGCTATCATGGAGTCACTGCACCCAGAGTCGGCTGGTCTGCCACACTGCACTTCAAATAGAATTTATAGTGCAACATCAATACGTTTATTAAGGGAAGACATGAGGTAATCTGAGGTGGAAATGAGGTTTGTGCGAAACAAAATGGCTGTGCAGAAATAAAGTGCCAAACAATTTCTAATTTAAGATAGAGATTTCTAATTAATATTAATTTCTCAGAGATGCTCTAAGATTTCCTTGGGCGCCTTCTTGAGTTGCCTGCTGAAAGATCAACTCCTCATACTGCATGCAGTTCAGAGCTTGTTTTTGGTCCTTTGAGGATGCTCCATAAAATTCTTTGTTCTTTGCTAAAATTTGATAGGAAATCCCCCAAAGGGGCTACATCTTCATTCCATGGTCAACCACATCATCCAGATGTGGCGAGAAACTGGTTGTACCTTGGAAGCTCTTTGAGAAGAGGAGATGCTCACTGCACGGGACCACGAGCAAGTCCCATGGTCACAGCAGCTGCATCCACACACTCCCATTTGCCAACTGATGGAAGCCCTTAGGGACCACTGTTGGCCCACAAAGCCACTTGTTGCCGATTCCCACCTTAGACCCTCTATCAAAATCCTTCCTCTTTCCCCCCACAAGAAATTGACAATCAGAGCCTAGTCTGATGGCATATTAAACCAAACCATTGCCCCCCTTCCTGAAGCTAAGCAGGTCTGAGCCTGGTCAGTGCCTGGATGGGAAGACAATCTGTACACTGCCTTGGGTTCTATGGTGGAATATAAGTGGGATTTAAACATATGGAAATCTCAATAATAAGAGGAACATAACAGAGCTTCTTTCATGGGCACTAAATGAGCTACTATAGCAAGATCAATTTTGATCAGCAACAAAAAAGGCTTTTATGGGTATGTTCGTAGCAAAAGGAAGAACAAAGAAACCGTGGGGTCACTCAGAGGAGAAGATGGTGAAATGCAAACAGGGGACACAGAAAGGGCTGAACTCCTCAATGCCTTCTTTGCCTCAGTCTTCTCCGATAAAGAAAACAATGCCCGACCTGAAGAATTTGGAGCAAATGATTCAGCAGAGGAAACACAGCCCAGAATAACTAAGGAGATAGTACAAGAATACTTGGCTAGTTTAGATGTATTCAAGTCTCCAGGGCCAGATGAACTGCATCCAAGAGTATTAAAAGAACTGGCAGATGTGATCTCAGAACCACTGGCAGTCATCTTTGAGAATTCCTGGAGAACAGGCGAAGTCCCGGCAGACTGGAGGAGGGCAAATGTTGTCCCTATTTTCAAAAAGGGGAAAAGAGAGGACCCAAATAATTACCGCCCAGTCAGTCTGACATCAATACCAGGGAAGATTCTGGAGCAGATCATTAAGCAAACAGTCTGTGAGCACCTAGAAAGGAATGCTGTGATCACCAATAGTCAACATGGATTTCTGAAAAATAAGTCATGTCAGACTAACCTGATCTCATTTTTTGACAGAATTACAACCCTGGTAGATGAAGGGAACGCAGTGGATGTAGCCTACCTTGATTTCAGCAAGGCATTTGACAAGGTGCCCCATGATATTCTTGTAAAGAAGCTGGTAAAATGCGGTCTTGACTATGCTACCACTCAGTGGATTTGTAACTGGCTGACTGACTGAACCCAAAGGGTGCTCATCAATGGTTCCTCTTCATCCTGGAGAAGAGTGACTAGTGGGGTGCCACAGGGTTCTGTCTTGGGCCCGGTCTTATTCAACATCTTTATCAACGACTTGGATGATGGACTCAAGGGCATCCTGATCAAATTTGCAGATGACACCAAACTGGGAGGGGTGGCTAACACCCCAGAGGACAGGATCACACTTCAAAACGACCTTGACAGATTAGAGAACTGGGCCAAAACAAACAAGATGAATTTTAACAGGGAGAAATGTAAAGTATTGCACTTCGGCAAAAAAAAAAAATGAGAGGCACAAATACAAGATGGGTGACACCTGGCTTGAGAGCAGTACATGTGAAAAGGATCTAGGAGTCTTGGTTGACCACAAACTTGACATGAGCCAACAGTGTGACGCGGCAGCTAAAAAAGCCAATGCAATTCTGGGCTGCATCAATAGGAGTATAGCATCTAGATCAAGGGAAGGGAAGTAATAGTGCCACTGTATTCTGCTCTGGTCAGACCTCACCTGGAGTACTGTGTCCAGTTCTGGGCACCACAGTTCAAGAAGGACACTGACAAACTGGAACGGGTCCAGAGGAGGGCAACCAAAATGGTCAAAGGCCTGGAAACGATGCCTTATGAGGAACGGCTAAGGGAGCTGGGCATGTTTAGCCTGGAGAAGAGGAGGTTAAGGGGTGATATGATAGCCATGTTCAAATATATAAAAGGATGTCACATAGAGGAGGGAGAAAGGTTGTTTTCTGCTGCTCCAGAGAAGCGGACATGGAGCAATGGATCCAAACTACAAGAAAAAAGATTCCACCTAAACATTAGGAAGAACTTCCTGACAGTAAGAACTGTTCGACAGTGGAATTTGCTGCCAAGGAGTGTGGTGGAGTCTCCTTCTTTGGAGGTCTTTAAGCAGAGGCTTGACAACCATATGTCAGGAGTGCTCTGATGGTGTTTCCTGCTTGGCAGGGGGTTGGACTCGATGGCCCTTGTCGTCTCTTCCAACTCTATGATTCTATGATCCTATTCTATGATTCTATAAAGGAAAACGTAAAAACTCCAGTTTCCAAAGAGCCAGGCTGATACACCTCCCCTGCGGTGCATTGTGAAAACCCGTTAAAGTTTTTGACTGTGAGCTGTCAGATGAATTGCCTGCACCTATACCACCCTGGAATATTATGTCGTTATCAGAGTTTTGAGTCTGTTTTTATTTTTGTGATTCTGTTTCATTATTGACTCTGTATGGTGATGGAGGGGTGATATACTTGTAGCTTTCATTGTTATAAACTACTTTGGATGGGCTTGCCTGGAAAAGTGGCATATAACTATTTTAAAAGAAAATATATTTTGAAAGAAGAATGGGAGAAAGAGGGAGAGAGAGGGAGAGAGAGAGAATGAGGCTATAAGTTTATGGGGGGATGATTAATAAGCACTATCTTGCATATGACATCTTGGGATAGCTCAATTAGTACAAGACTCAAGGTTAATCTCAAGGTCATGGGTTTGGGTACCACATTGGGCAAAAAGCTTCCTGTCTCACAAGGGGTTGGACTAGATAACCCTCATGGTCCCTTCCAACTCTACGATTCTATTATTTTGACTGTCAAGTTGTTGTGACGGTATTCTGCACTGAATAAGTCGTCTTAACAGAGCTGAGAATGGAAGTGCCCCTTACATCTGCAGAAGCATTTCTACTGGGTCATCTGTTCTTTTGGTTCCCTCTCTGTTCTGGCAGCCAAGGCCTAAAACACAGCAAGTAGGGGAGAGGATAGTGTCATTGCTAATAGGGCACCTTGACTGCAATGTTAACTGTGTCCAGCTACTGGCTGGGACCACTCTGTACTCCCGGGAAAGAGCTTGCCTAGGCAGCTGCATGACTGATAATAAGCCGAGCCAAGAAGGAGCAAGTGCTGCTGGGAAAGACAAGCCCAGATGTGGCACGAGCATCTCCTTTAGGACTATTTATCGGCTTCATGCAAATAGAAGAGGCTAATGAGTCTCCAACTTCACGCTGCCAAGTGGATGTAAATAAATATCCAAGGGACGGGACTAGTAAGTGGGAGCAAGTATGGCTTTGTCTCATTCTCTCGCTCTCTTGCCAGCCACCAAAGTGTTCCAGAACAGCAGGGACTGTGTCATGGCTGGGGCCTGCCACATTATTTGCAGGAGTTGATTCCTGGCAGGTATATGGCAAGGTCCTTTTGAAAGGCTTGGCAATTGCACATAATGTTGGAGGACAGGAGTGAATGGGCAGAGGAAGGGGGTTCTGGGCATGGCGAACGGACACCCAGAGGGAAGACTCTGCAGGAGTTGTTGGCTAGGGAAACCCTTCTGGGGAAGAAGAGGGACTGTGGGTCCATTTGATGGCGTGTAAAGGTGTCATCTCAGTGCCCAGGATTACATGGAGACAAAGTAGCACAGGAGACGCCTATCTCTGCAACCACGTTCTCTGCCAGCGGACCTCATGAAAGCCACTCTTGATCAATTGTGCCCTTGCAGCACACAGCTCCACTTTTTAACTGGTGACATCTGTACTTTTTCCAACAGTAGGGATTTGCAAAATTTGGAATATTTTGGCAAAGAGTGGGACAGCAGAAAGGACAAAGCTAGAGGAAGGGTAAACCAGAGAGAGTAAACCGGGCTTAAGGATAAGGGAGTAGGGTTTGATGGGGCAACACAACTAGTTTTTGAGAGCACAGAATCCCCATTTCATTCTGACCAGTGGGAGCCCTGGCCAAGGTTTCGTATATATTTTTTAAGGCAGAGCTTTGAAGCAGGCACAGTCACATCAGTTTTCACCCCTTGGGACCAAGGAAAGCTGGAGGCTTGCTTTACCACCCCCATCACACTCCCTTCAGACACACACACCAAGGTTCTCTGGAAGAAGTCAAATTCCATAATATATCTGTGCTACTCAGTGTGGTGTGTGCACATATACAGGATGTGGGAGAAAGTGTTGCAGTCCATAATGGTTGAGCCATGGGTAGGCAAACTAGGGCCCGGGGGGCTGGATCTGGCCCAATTGGCTTTGAAATCTAGCCCATGGACGGATCAGGAATCAGCGTGTTTTTACATGAGTAGAATGTGTCCTTTTATTTAAAATACATCTCTGGGTTACTTGTGGGGCCTGCCTAGTGTTTTTACATGAGTATAATGTGTGCTTTTATTTAAAATGCATCTCTAGGTTATTTGTGGGGCATAGGAATTCATTCATTTCCTCCCCTCAAAATATAGTCTGCCCCCCCAAGGTCTGAGGGACTGTGGACCGGCCCCCTGCTGAAAATGTTTGTTGACCCCTGGGTTGAGCCCACACTCTCTATCCCGGCAGAATAGTTTCAGAGGCCCTGACTTCCTTTCAGCCGTTAAACAGTTCTTATAAGCAACCCCCAGCCTAAGCTAAAAGATGTGTTTCCCCTAACCCTGGCCACTCTCACCTGACACCAGGCCTGTTCTGCCCAGTTGCCAGCTCAGCACAACAGTGAATGCCTGCTCCCCAAGTCTCTCTCTCTCTCTCTCTCTCTCTCTCTCTCTCTCTCTCGTGTGTGTGTCTCATCCTATATTTCCTAAACTGCCTCTAACATTATCAGAATGTGTTTGTGTGGGGGGTGTTATCTGTCACTCTTGGGGCCATTTGCTGTCACCTTTCACTGACATCAGAAGAGCAGCCAAGTAACCAGAACATGACCACAAGCAGGGATCAGTTGTGCATTCACATTTACTTGATACTGCTCAGTACCTGAAATTCCTCTCACCGTCAAAACCATTCAGGGGATGATGAACACCTGCTGGCTCATGGCCAGATCTTCCCCTCAGCCTCCCCTCAGCTCTGGTCAATCTGTGTTGAAAAGAGGGGGGTGTTTCTATGGAAACCCCAGTGCTGGGCAGTGATGTCACTACCAAGGTAGTGCCTCATGCAAGGGGGGGGGGGAGCCTGTGGCTGCCAGGATGGACATCCCCTCAGAGAGCATCACCCCCTTTCCCCCTCTGACATTTAAAGTGTGCCCGTGTTGCTGCATGCTCACTGTAGGATGCTGGGACCTGTGGTGGCAGAGGTCAGGCAGTACTGACAAAGCAGAGCAGGCTCAGGCTGGGATCTGTGGTGGGGAAAGCACCCTCCAGCAATACTCTGGGGGTAGGGCATGGGCCTGGCAAAAAAGCTCTCAAGATAAACACACACAGAGCACAAGAGCATTCTGTAGGAGGCTGCAGCAGGAGCAGATTTATTCAAAGTTCTATAACAGACAATTCCATTCAAAAGCCCAATGCATTCTGGGCCACAGGGGAGTTGTGTGTGTTAAGAAAATGCAAGCTTTAAATAACCAGAAGAAGGGGTTTTTTTGTGTGTGTGTATTTAAAGGTTGTGAACTTCTTAACTTTGGCTAGATCTGCTCCTGCACCTACTTCCAAATTGCTCTTAGGCAGCCCACCCTGCTTGAGGAGCAGTCGAAGGGTGAGAAATTGGGGTGGGGAAGGGGTTACCCTCAGCCATGTGTTTTGCTTATTCCTTGGAGTGATGGGATGACTGTAATACTGGCAGCAATGCCTGGCTGGCACTTGGTGCTGCAGAGAAGCTAACTGTGGCCAGCAGTTTCCCTCTCCACAAAGTCAGGGTAAAAGATGGAAGCCCTGATGCAGCTGCCAAAGAGATTCCCGGAGGCTGGATTTGGCCCCACTTCCCAGCGCCCACAAGACACACAGCAGTGCGTGTCTTGCAGATGAGGGATGGGAGACTCAGGCACAAAGCTCACTCGTGACCTTGGGCCAGTCCTTGCCCCTCAGTCTGCCCTACCTCGCGGGGTTGTTGTGAGGACGGAATGGGGACGGGGAGAACCATGCAAAACACTTTGAGCTTGGGAAAAGTGTGGAACATAACCAAAGGGTGGTATTCAGCTCCGCCCTACTCAGAGTAGACCCATAATGAATCTATGCGAGTTCGGTCCAATTCATTCCAGTGGGACTACTCTGAGTAAAACTTAGTTGCAGAGGCCACCCTAAATAAACAAACAAAGTGTAAGGGGGAGGCTCCCGCGTCCTGCCCTCCTAGTACCATGTGGTGAGCGTGGGACCTGGTGTGTTGAGCTACGAGCCCCGCTCTATACAAAGAGGCAGCGCTGCCTGTGAGGGCTGTCGCCCTTGCATCGCGCGCGCGCGAGAGTGCCCGGGGTCTGCTCCTGTTCCGTTTGGTCTTTCGGTGCGAATTGTCTGTTGTTCTTTGTGTTGCTTTGTCTCTCCGCCTCCCTCCCTCCCTCCTTCCCTCCCTCCCGCTCCCCTCCTCCTTCGGCGCGTCTCCGTTCGCCGTGTTCATATCCTGCGTTGTGTTGACATGCGATGTGCATGCATGCATGTGGCTTGCGGTGCAACTCTCCCCGCGATGCCATGTGCCCGCCGCCCTCCGTACGTGCGCCGGAGTCTGCCCGTATTGTTCCGAGCCTGTTTTGTCCCGTCTTTTGTGTCTCTTCCTGCGAGAGCGGCGTCTCTCTCCTCTCTGTCTCCCTGTGCCTCTCCTTGTGTTGCAAGAGGCGCGGGCTTCTTCCTCGCCAGCCCCCTCGCCTGGCCCTGGCGCCCTCCTTCCCCGCCCCCTCGCCGGGCAGGGTTGCCCCGCGGGCTCCTGCACACCCTGCGCCCTTCCTTCTTCCGCCCGCCCGCCCGCCCGCCTCTGCTCCCCGCCCTGCTGCGGCAGAGACGGCACCGGGAGAGCGCGGGGGTCCCAGGCAGCTCCTCCGGGGACGTTTGTCCAGAACATAAATGCCGGTGATTGGCAGTCCCTGCTCCAGACAAGCCCAGGACTGGAGTCCGGACCAGGCGGCAGCCGGACGGGACTCTGGACCCCTTGGGAACGACGCCTTGCGCCCTCAGAGACATTGGGGCCGCGGGGGGGGGCGGGGGACTGGAGCCCTTTATGAGGGGAAGGGTCCACTCTCCTGGAGCTGGGGGGGGGGGCTTCTTCCTCCCTCCCTCCTCCCTCAGCCCTTCTCCCGCTCTTTCCCTTCTTCTGCGATGTGTGAATGCTGCTTGCTCGCCTCTCAGGAGTGCTGTGGAGGTGTGATGATGTCTCCCAGAAAGAGCAGAGATGGCTAAGGGGGCGGCGGCGGCGGGATCGCTGCGGGGGGGGGGGGCTGAGAGACCTTTGGCCCCGACCTGTGTGAAGAGGGGGCTAGGGGGCAGGCTGGCCGTCGGCTGGGGGGCGGAACTGGGGGCTTCCTTCGAGGAAGCCTGCTCGCCTCGCGCTGCTGCTGCTGCTGCTGCCGCCTGTTGCTCCTCCGGGGGCGGGTAGGGAAGCCTCGGGCCCGCGGGGAGGGAAAGTGCTGTGAGGCCGGCCAGCCGAGAGGATTCAGCCTCCTGCCCCCCCCCCCCCGCCGTCCCTACCACGCCATATAAAAAGAAGAGACTAGCAAGCGCCGGGCGCCGTTGGCCCCCGAGCCCAGCTCTCTCTCCGAGCCGGCGGCGGGCTTTCCCTCCCTCCCTCCCTCCCTCCCTCGCCGGCGTTGCCGAGCGAGCCCGGCGCGGGAGGTAGGTGTGCTGGGCTCCGCCTGGCGGCTGCGGCTCCCTCTCCCTCCCAGAGGAGGGCTTGTTTGCGTCTCCGGAGCTTGTCAGTCTGGAACCAGCTGTTGCTCCGTCCCTTCCCGTGGCGGAATCCAGTCCGGGTTTTGCAGCCCCTCGCTGGCTCTTTCTTCTTTCTCTTCTGCATTGCCGCGGACAAGGTGCTTGCAGGCAGCCCGGCGCTGCCTGGCAGTGAGTGGCAACGAGGGTGAGACAGGCAGAGAGAGAGGCAGAGAGAGATTGGCATACGCGCAGAGAGAGAGAGAGAGAGAGAGGCGCGCACACATACACACACACACGCAAGACGCACCGTCGCGTCGCCGCGACCGGCCGGCGAGGGGGTCTCTGCGGCTGCCCGGCACGGAGCTCCAGTGCTGGCTGCCGGATCGAGCCCCCTTCTCCTGCCGCCGCCCCCTGCCAGCTGCCCCTCGAAGCCCTGGCGGCGGGTCCGTCCGGCCATGAGCAGCAGATGGAGCGCGCAGGGAGCCCGCGGCAGGCTGGGGTGCTAAGTGCCCCCGAGGTACCTTGAGGAGTTGTTGCGGCGGCGGCGGCGCGGAGCAGACTCCAGCTGGGACCCCCCCCCCGCTCCAGTGCTCCCTGGGCCGTCCCCATCCTCTCCTCCTCCTCCTCCTCTCCCCTTTCCTCTCTCCCTGGGCCGGATCCTGCCCCGTCCTCACACGACGACCCTCTCTCCTGCCGAAGGATGGCTTTATGGCAGCAGCTGGGAGCCGGTGCCCGCCTGGGCACAAGGCTATGGCATGTCCTGCTGGCTGGCACGATCCTCACTAGCCACATTCATCCCAACGGTGAGTCAGAGCGCTCTTTACGCGCGGTGGCGTCGGTCTGGTTGGAGCAGCGTGAGCGGCTCTCGCGCTCTGCTCGGGTGCCTTCCTTGACGGGTGGCAGCCTCGGGGACGGCGGGGGGTGGGGTGGCGGCGGCGTGAGGGGGCGGCTGGAGCGGAAGATGCATCTGAGTTCGGTTCGACGGGGAGTACGGTGGGCACTGGCGGAGGATGCGGCGCCGTGGCTTCAGCCAAGGAGGCACTGGAGCCGCCAGGTGGCATCGTCGTAGGAGTGGGCACGAGGTGTGTGTTATGGGAGCCAGGGGCTCGGCAAGCGGGAGTGGACGCGGGTCGTCGAGGTGCGCGGGAACCCTGGACTCGACAGGGAGCCACTCGGCATCACCAAGTGTAATCACAAACTTTCCAGGCCGACTGCACCCCCTGCTCTGTCTAAAGCAGCCATTGGGCTCGGTGCCATGTGCAACGCTGCCTCCGCCACCCGCTGCCCTGGCACTGCCCAAGTGTGTCTTGTGTCTGCAGCAGAAGGACCCTCTTTCCCGGGGCTCTCTCCTGATCTCTCAATGCTTGCGTTTCTGCCCATTGCTCCTGCCCTTTGATTGAGTTAAAACAAGAGCTGGGGAGCATGGGGGTGTCTGGCTGCATCTCTGCCCCCTCCCCACCCACCTCTTGCCAATCCTCTTGGCTTCAGTGGAGCTCACAGTCTTGTTTGTCTTGCTTCTCAGATCTGGCAGGCAGCTCTTTTTTTTGCAAGGTGACCGAAAGGGTTTTGTAGGAAGGATTTGAAACATAGACTGCTTGACTGCTCTGGCCTCAGCAGGATAACTGGGACCTCTCTGTACAGGAGGAATACTGGAAGTGGGACTTCCAACAACTACGGGGGCAGTTGTGCCTAGAGCTTGGCAGGGGAAGTTTGTGGTTGGGGTAAGGGGAGAAGATTATGGTACATATATTTAACCTGAAAAGCCCTGGGTCTGTGATGGGAACCCCAAGCTGAGGATTTGACGAAAGGCATGGGGCCTAGTGGTGCATCTGCGTTCAGTTTGCCCTGTGCCAAAGAGAGGAATATTGATGTGGGAAGGGGTGTGTGTGTGTGTGTGTGTGTGTGTTATTAGGATGACAGAGGGCGTCTTCAGAGGGTTGGCTAATTGTTTCACATTCCTCTCCAACAAAGACACCCATCTGCTCACCCAGAGTTCACTGTCCGGCTGGGCTCAGAGGCAGTTAGTTTCCTGATCAGAACAGCAACCAAGGCTTGAACAAAAAACAACAACAGTGCATGAGGCCTGGCAGGGCTTTGATTCTCAAACTAAACTGTGGCGAACTGAGGCCCAGAGCCTTAGGGACATTGCCAAGGTCAGCCAGCAGGTCAGTAGCAGAGTGTGGAACCGAAGAAGGACAGCCATTCTCATTCCTACCACCCTCCTTCTCTAAGCAGGGTCTCGGGGAAGCTAACCTGGCCTGCACAGGTGTGTCTCTGGAATTGCTTCTGGTGTCTCATCAGCAGAAGGATTTCCAAGCTACAACCCCAGCCACTCCGTCATAATGCACCAAAGATACACACACATGCACTCATGGACGCACGCTTTTTAGGATCTCTTGAGGATTAGAAGGGTCCTTTGCAAATTGTTTGCAGCTCCCACTGACCCCATACAGCAAGAGGTTTGAACATATGCTAGGCACTCATGTGCACGCACGACAAGCACAGACACAGACACATTCACAAATGCAAAAGATAATGTGCACATACACAAACACACACACACACACACAGAGGGTGATTGCATTGTCAGCAAACAACCACACAGTCACACAACTGCACACATGTTATGCTGCCTTTGATCATAACAACTCCTCTCTAGGCAACACGCCCCCTGGCCACACACTTGTATGTCACAGAGCCCTTCAGTTACGCACCTAGCCAGAACACCTGGCAATGAGAAATACATGCCCTCTACAGAGCAGCCACTACCAACTGCACAAACAAGCTGCCTATTGTAGAGCTGCACAGTGATTCTTTGAAAACCCACACATGCCACAGGCTGCTTTGAAGGATGAGGACCTGGACCTGGCAGCAGAGAGGAGCATGAGTGGATACTGTTTTGTCTTTTCACTCCGCTCTTCCCACTGATCTCATTGCCAGCCTGTAGGGAGACCGCCAACTTTCAAGCCAAGCAGGGGGTAAGTCTTCCCGTCTAGAGGCACAGTCACAAAAGGGGCCCACATAGAGGGGGTCCTCTTCCCTGCTGAAGATGGTGGGCGTTCCACCTGCCTGGAGGCTGCGGCTCATCCTGGCAGCATAGGAAGCCTTTTGCCTATGGATGAGGGCAATTTGACCCCTTTGCACAGAGCGGGCAGGCAATTCCAGAATGCAGTCAGTTTGTTCTGTGCTCTTCCAAATCTACAAGAGCCCAAGCCAAATGCATCACCCCACATGCCCCAAGTTATTGTGCTGTTCTGAGGACTCCGGGAGCCACGGCGGTATCAGCTGTAGCCAGGCACAGTGTCAGAGGTGAAACAAGCATTGAAAAACTGCTGGACTAATTGCCTCTCCTCCCTACCAATGCTCCATAATCCTGACTTTCTCAGCCTGCTCCCTTAGGATCACACAACTACCTTTTCATCTCAGATTGTCTTTGTCCCTTAGCTCTCCTTTTGCTCCCATGCATTTCCCCCAAATTCATGTCTCTTGGTTTTCCTCACTGGCTTCTTAAGACGAATGGCCTTCAGTTCAGCTCTATGATCCTCCACTGCCTTGATGCCAATTTCCCTCCACAGTTGTGTTTGTGGGGAGTGAGCAAGGAGATCATATGGGGAGAGGTGATCCAATCACTATCAACACATAATACAATATCACCCCATCTTATACTGCTAGCCTATGGTTGGGTGCATTCCCTACACAGCACCGAAGTGGATTAAAATCTTTTCCTCCATTTCATTTCCTCCAGAACATGGGAGGGGTCCACCCATTGACTCTCTTGGGCTGCCCTGATAGCTTGATGGTTTGGTTAAAATAAAAAGTAGTATGGGGTAACTGATCTCTATTGAAATTGATCTTGTGACCCCAGCATGTGCTCCAACGGAGGGTTGATTGGAAAACTCACAGTGGACTAAGATTTCAGAAATCAACAGCTGTAGATGAAGGATGCCTCTGAGCTGTGCCTGGGGTGGGACATAAGGGGCCAGTGGATGTAAGTGGGAGGGATCTGAAGCCTGCATTTCAGTTGGTGTATTACTGGACTGCCTCTCCATTAGGCAGCCAGGTCTGTGATTTGCCCTGCCTATATGCCAGTGGTGAGATAAGACAAGGCATCATCTGTTTATTTTCACAACTTCATGGTGCCCCCAGAGTGCTCCTTGCCTAAGTTAAGCTACAAGTTAAGGAAGCATACAACCCCACTTCCTTTTGATAAGCAAAAGGAAAGGATAGGGTTGTCAGATCAAAATAAAAACAAAGGACACCCTGGAGATGTGCCTTGTGCTCCGCAGAGTTATGCAGAGGTGAAATGTTCTCAGATAAAAGGGGTGACCTGTCTGCTTGGTGTTCTTGATTTGCTTGGATGTGAGGTGCAACCCTCTATAAAGCCTGAGATTTGGAACAAGTGAGCTAGTGACAAAAGACAACCCTGGGAGAATCCCATGGCAAATGTCATACACTACCTGGTCTGGTGTGAGAAGGTATGTTCTCTCATTCACTCACTAGAAGATGCTGTCTTCATAAGGACCTTTGAGCTTGGACTCTGCAAAGGCAGAGAGAAGGATGTAGGTGGGGGAATTCTCTTGGCAGAACTAGAAAGGTGAAGGATTGGAGAGATGAAAGAAAAGACTGTGGTGGCAGGCGCCATGTCCCTACATTCCCATAATTACATAATCAAATACTAATGCAGGGATGTGGAACCTGTGGACCTCCAGATGTTATTGTACTACAATTTCCATCATCCCTGATCACTGTTCATGCTGGCTGGGGCTGATGGGAGCTGGAGTCCACAGCAGCATCCCAACCCTGGTACAAACAGCACACAGTGGCCATGGGATGCTGATGGACTGTTGGAGGGAAGGAGAAAGAGCAACAACAAAAAACAGGGGTAGGGAAATGGAATGGAGTAACCTGGGAGAGAGCAGGGCTCTAGCCAGCCAGCCAGCCATGAACAGGTGCACTCCATGCTGCAATATTTTATTGTCAATTTCTCCATGTGATCATTCTTATGGACATGGGTGGTCATACTTAGAAGCTGAGTTATGAACCAAGGGCCCTGCTGTACAAATACTCAGCAATCAGATGCTACCCCAGCCCAGCCAGAAAACCTCAGAGGCATGCTTTGTAGAAAGAAAGGGGGAGCCCAAGAAGATTCCTGATCTAGGGACTGGTCTCAGTGCACCAGATGTCCCTCCACAGTCTTTCACATGCCTTATATAAGCACCTCTGAACTGCAGTGGTTTGCAGGATTTCCCAACCTGGTGCCCTCCAGGGAGGTCTTGGTTGGACCATGACTCTTGCTATCCTTGACCATTGGTTGTGCCAGCAAAGGATTATGGGAGTTGATACTCAAACATCTGGAGGGAACCAGATTGTGGATGCCAGAGCTGTTGTGCCCATGAATACCAGTTGCTGGCAACTGCAGGTGGGCAGAGTGCTGTTGTGCTCAAGTCCAGCTTTCAGGCTTCACCATCTGGTTGGCCATTGTGAGAACAGGATACTGGACTAGTTGGCCCCTTTGGCTTGATCCAGCAGGGCTCTCTTCTTATGTGGAAGGCAGGGGCTTCAGGTGTGGCACAATATATTCATTTTCTCCATGCCACAGAAACAGAGGCAAGCTCCAGAAGGGCTGATTGCAGCCAAGAGCCATTTCTAACCACTATGGTGGTTTCCACAGTTTTGGAAGCCTTGGTTTTGATAATGTCAGTATGGCTTAGGTAGGATGGGGCAGCTATTGCAACGTGAGAATTGTCAAATTTGCACCTTTCTGGAGCAGGAGGGCGGTAGCAGTCCAAAGCCAGGGTGGGCTTTGAGAAGCCTTTCCTAGGCAGACTCCCTCCCATTGCCTAGATGAACCTCTATGGGTTTTTGTCACCTCCGCCCCTTCTTCCAGCAGGCTTGGTGGATCACCAGCATATAACCTTTCTGCCCCCACAGCTCCAAATCAAAACCAGCCAGCCTACTCAGACTGACAGCTGAATGTCACCTTTCCCAGAGATGGAACTTGGTTGAGAGTTCTCTATGAGTCTCTCTGAGAAATACATATAAAGATAATTTAGGGGAGCTGTCATAAAGTAACATATTTTTATTCCCGATTAATCACAGTCACCAATGTGGATTAGCATCACCACTCTAGCTTTTAATGCAGACGCGAGGAAACTACCTCTGTTCAATGGCCACATTCCTTCCAAAGGGCCACATGCCGGTGGTGGGCGGGGCCATGGGCAAAAGTGGGAGGAGCAAGGGATGTAAATTTTGCCTTTGCAGACCTGGACAATTTCTAAATACACTCACACACCCAGGCACCCAGGAGGCATCATCAAAGCTCAAGGACACATTCCAGCCAGGCAAAAACATTCAAGGAGGGTGTGGAGCAGGGGAGAATCCTGAGAGCCATATAGAGGGGTTTGAAGGGCCTGAGGTTGCCCACCTCTGTTTTATTGTGTGTTCTCAAGATTACTTAATGTGTGTTTAGTCATCCTTTTGCTTTGCGTAATTGCAGAAGCTAAAGCATAGTAAGTTGATGGACTCCCACCTCCTTCTCATTCAGTGCATCTTCTGGGGAGGGTACTCCCAATTCCGTGCTAATCTGTGTTTTTTATTCTGGGCTAATTAACACAGAGTGTTCCTTTATAATCCTCAACAGGTAGTACAATCACCGTCCCCTTCTTGGAATACTCTTTGTAAGAGAAAAGAGGGGTGGTCCACCTTTTTGCTAGTCTTCAAGCATTCTGGTTATAGAGTGGTTTTTCATACGTTTTAAAGTGTGTGGAAGGTTAGCCTTATGTTATCTTGTAAACAACCCCTTAAATAAGCAGGGGTCATTGCAGCAGGAATGGGAAGACGGTGACGTTACCTTTGTGTGAATCATGAAGACGAACATTGCTAAAACCTGCATCCTGAGCCCTGCTTATATTGCAGTTTTTTATTTTTTTAAAAAAAAACGTGTCAGTAAAAATGTGTTCATAAATCAGAGGAAGTAGGGAGAAGCTGTAAGAATAACTGGAGGGCAGGGAGCCCTGCCTTACCAAAGCAGTTCGATCTGTTTAGTCTCTCCAAGAGAAGGGTAAAGGGTGACTTGATCACAATCTCTAAGTACCTACATGGTACGGAAGGAGATTTCTGACGGCAGGCGGCTCTTTAATGCAGCAGACAAAGGCAGAATGAGAGCCCCCGGCTGAAAGCTGAAGGCAGACAAATTCAGACAAGAAATTAGGTGCAGATAAGCTGCACCCTCTTAGCATGGGGAAGAAAGAAAGTAACCACTGGAACAATCTAGCTAGGGAATTGCCAGACTCGCCTTGCTGCTGCTGCTTTTTTTGGGGGGGGGGGAGCCCTCCTTCACAATAGCCCCTTACGGCAGAACGAGGTATGTGCAAGATCTTTCATTATCTCTGCATTCCAAGCAATGTGAAACCAAACGCTTCCTGGTGACTTTGGGATGACATCAGCTGGGCAACTTGCACTGAGCCATTTCATTTTGTTTCTTACCAGCTCATGCTGGGGTCAGGTGCGTTCAGCTCCTTCCTTCAATATTGCAGGAGAAGGAGATGCGAGGGACACTTTCTTCTTTTCTTGAACCAGAGAGGCGTTCATGTGAAGTGAGGCTAAATGCCACCCAACCTTTCCAGGAGCTATATGCCAAAGTCCCTTTGAATGTTTGGGTAAGAATCTCCGGCCCAGCAGGTGCAGAAACTCACAATGGACACTTCCAATGTTCTAACAAAACAAATTCCTTCCAGTAGCACCTTAAAGACCAACTAAGTCAGTTCTTGGTATGAGCTTTCGTGTGCATGCACACTTCTTCAGATATCTGGAGGTACCAGTCATGGAAACTGGGACCTTCTACATGCAAAGCAGATGCTTCTTCAGATATCTGAAGAAGTGTGCATGCACACGAAAGCTCATACCAAGAACTGACTTAGTTGGTCTTTAAGGTGCTACTGGAAGGAATTTGTTTTGTTTTGACTATGGCAGACCAACACGGCTACCTATCTGTAACTTCCAATGTTCTGATATTGGGGTCAGAGCTCAGTGGTAAAGCTTTGCATACAGAAAACCCTGGGTTCAATCCCTGGTGTCTCCATGTAGGACTAGGAAAGACTCTGGAAAGCCACTTCCATTCAGGGTTTTCACAATATTGAGTCAGCTGGAGCAATTGTGAGCCTTGGAATAAGGCATCTTCTAAGCTTATACCTATGTCCCTACAGTTTTCTACAGTTCCAGGGTTTGAGATTGAACGACTTTCATCCTACCTGCAGTTCCTTGAGAATGCTCGGATGAGGAGCTTCAAGTCTTTTTTTCCTGTTATGTAGTTCTCAGCTCCTGGTGAAAGGAGAGAGAGAGAAATGCAGGAATTAGTTCCCCGTGGTATGGTAGGGGGCCTCTGTATGTGTCCGTTTGTGTATGAGAGAGAGAGAGAGAAACAATATCACAACTACATGGACAGGACCAATCATGCATCTCTTTCCCATGATACTGAAACTGGCCTGCTACTGGAGTCGTAAGCAATGGGGAAAGACCCAAACAATCAGCTCTACCTGCATGCTTTTTCTTGCTGTTGGCATGGCTGGTCCACCCATGAGGCAAAATGAGACAACTGCCCCAGGTGGCAAGATCCACAGGGGCAGCAGATCCAGCCTCCAAGGAATGCATGTTGATTGATTGACCCACGATAGTAGGAACATTGGAACCCCAATAGATCAGACCACTATTGTCCACACCAAGGATGGCCACACTGGCTTTCCCAAAATTGTTGTTGGACTACTCCTATAATCTTCAAGTATTGGTCATGCTGGCTGGTGCTTATGGGAGTTGGGAGTCCAAAAATATCTGGAGTGTTACAATCTCCACCCTTGGTCTACCCTGACTGGCAGGAGATCTTCAGTGTTTCAGGCAGCTATATCTGGAGAGACTGCAAATTGAATTTATGCAAGGGCTTTGTTTTTGCACACTAGGTTTTCCTTGTCCAGGTAGATAGAGGAAAACAATACTGAGTGAACAACCCCTGCAACAAGTGCAGGCACTCGTGTTAATATAATCACACCAATATAAGAATAACAGAGATCCTGAAGTGCATCTAAATATGAGAATTTTGCCAGTGGTGTGACCCTCAGTCCCTGCCAGCATCTGCTAGTCTCTCCATTTAAGATTCCTCCTATTCAGGCCTTTCTTGTACTGCCACCCCAAGTCTGACCCCCCCTGGGGTTGTTCTGATTCTGCACCCCCCCAATAGCCTACTAACTAATTATCCCATAGTTGTAGCTCCCCCACTTCCGCTGTACCCAAACTGAGCTTCAAATGTGACCACAAGAGCATAAGCAAAGACCCACTGTCCCTAACGCTGGAAACTCAAATGACCTTTGGATCATCACAGGCAGGTCATGATGAAGATTTGTTTGTCCCCAGCATGTGTTAATTAGAAGTAAACTGTTCCTGAATATAGAAT
The DNA here is from genome assembly GCF_964252035.2 of Podarcis erhardii. NCBI lineage: Eukaryota > Metazoa > Chordata > Lepidosauria > Squamata > Lacertidae > Podarcis > Podarcis erhardii. Next base: position 69,515,212 of record NC_138498.1, read on the forward strand.
TCCTTTATTCATTCTCATGGCTAAGACACATTGATCAAACTATCCACCATTAATTTGACTGATCCCCATGGCCTCCACCACATCTTGTGGCAATAAATTCCACATGCTAATGATGTACTGCATGGCTATATTCTTAAGTATCCTGAGTCTGCTGCCAATCAATTTTTATTTGGATGATCCAGAGGTCCAGTATTTTGAGAGAGAAATCTCTCTATTCATCCTATTCACGCCATTCAAAATTATATAAACCTCTATTATGTTCTTTCTAAGTCATCATTTTCCCTAAACTAAGAAGCATCTCCCTTTTTAGCATTTCCTTTTAGGGAAGATTCTCCAACTTCCTGATTTGTTCAGTTGACTTTTGCTGCGTCTCCTCCAGCTGTGCTGAGGATGTCCCTCATCAAGTCCTCCCTATTTAGACCAAGTAGGCTGTCAGAAATTAGGGCATGCTCCCCCCCCCCCTTGTAAGCAAATATTGATTAAGGACTTTTTTCACTCATGACTCAACAGCACATGTATGTTTAGATACACCATGGTTTCCCAAACTTGGGTCTCCAGCTGTTTTTGGACTACAGTTCCCATCATCATTCCTGACCCCTGGTACTGCTAGCTAGGGATGATGGGAATTAAAGTCCAAAAATAGCTAGAGAACCTAGTTTGGGAAAGCCTGATATACACAGACACACAATGTATTCAAATGGGGGAAAGGCTCTTTCTGCAAAGTTAATTCTACCTCATACCCCTTCATACGAGCAGCTCTGCTGGATCAGACCAAGGGCCATCTGGTCTAGCATCCTGTCTTCACAGTGGCCAACCTGATGTCTATGGGAAGCCCACAACCAAGACCTCATACCTATTGATAGCCTCATCCTCCATGAATTTGTCTAAGCCTCTTTTAAAGCCATCCAGGTTGGTGGCTGTCACTGTCTCTTGTGGGAGAAAATTTCCAAGTTTGCCTCTGCTGTATGAAGAAGTACTTTTGCCTGTCCTGAACCTGCTAACATAATTGTTTGCATTTGTTTACTGCATTTATATCCCACCTTTTTCTCCAAGGATATCTAAGAGGCATGCATGTGAGGTAGGTTAGGATGACAGGCAGTGACTGGCCCAAGGTCACCCAGTGACTTTTAGGGCCAGGTGGGGATTTGAACTCTGGTCTCCAAGATTCTAGTCTGACCCCTCTTAACCACTATACCACACTGGTTCTCCATTAGGGACAGGTTGCCTCAGGCAATTAGCTCAGTGTTGTCCACACAGGTTGGCCACAGTTCTCTAGGGTTTCAGATGAGACTTTGTCCTACTGTCCCAGCCCTACCTGAAGATGTCCAGGACTGAATCTGGAGCCTTTGCCATGGGCCAGGAGTCAGCTTTGCCTGCTGAACAGCAGCCTGAAGGGGGAGAAAGGGGAGTGACTCCACCTGCATCTGATCAACCTTCAAGGACTTAAGAGGAGAAGGTGCTGATGAGAACAAGCTGGCTTCAGCCTTCTTAAGCAGAGCTTCAAGCAGCAGGTGGATGCTGGTAGCAATGCTAGTAGCTCCTGGCCCTACCTTGCTGTTTCCTGCTTGTTGTGACCCTGGACCCCATGATCAACAGGTTCCCTGACCCCATGGATCACTGTTCATCCAGCTGTAGGACTGGACCTGACTTTGGATGCTGCCTCTGCCTCCAGGCAAGTGCACCTCAGAGACTCTTCTTGTAACAAGACCATGACAAACCTTCTGTATGCAATGCAGATTCTCCATGGTGGAGCAAGGGCCATAACCTAAACATTCAGCTTCACTGATAGCCAGGGTTCTACTATTATGAGAAAAGGATAAAAGCTGCTCTCTATCTGCTTCTTCCACACCTTGCATAAATTTGTGTGCCTCTATTATGTCTCCCCTCACTTACTTGCTCTCTACTCAAGTTTCGGAACAGAGGCAAATCATTCCACAAATACAAATGGTACTGATCGCTTGGGACTGAACCACCACTTCAGAATGCAGGACAATATTGTGTTTCAGTGCCCCCCCCCAAACATGCAATCTCTTCTTGCACATAGAAAATGAGGAACATAAGCACATACAGAAGAGCCCTGCTAATTTAAATGGTGTTCTAACCTTTGGGAAAGACACAAGCAGAGCGTAAAAGCAGCAGCCCATTTTGTATCCCCCACAAGGAGTATTCGGGGGCTTCTGATCTGTACCATTCAGAAATTGAGGGGAAAGCTTGCGAGAATCCTCTCTGGCATCCCTCCCCCCCCCCACAGGCAAGAGATGCTTGGTGTGTTTTGTTTTGTTTTGATGATGTGGAGCTTTTCCTCCTATGAGCCCCTCACCTGCATTCCAAAGTGGTACACTCCTAGGACAGCAGCACCATGTGCTATTTCTGGAGGTGTAGTTCAGCTTGGAACTCTTTCCCTGTCTTTCTTAGGCTGGATCGATCTTACTGCCTGAGGGCCCTTTCAAGTGCTAATCCTGTCTGAGTCTTGGATTTTCCTTCATTTGTCCCTGTATTACAAAACTAGTCCCATGGGTTGTGGGGCTTTGCATAATAGGCGGCTATGGGGGTTCTCTATAGGAGAATATAGGAAGTCAGACCATTGGTCCACCTCACTCAGCATTGTCCCTGCTGACTGGCAGCAGATCTCTAGGGTTTCAGGCAGGGTTGCAAGGTGGTAAACGGTTATCTAAAGCTTCCTAGGGATGCCCTGGGAGCACCAGAGCTTACTTCTCAGACAACCTGACCATTGATCCTCATATAGACATGGCAAGCCCAGCCCCAGGACAGACTGGGCTCCCAGGAGGGATCTCCTAGGCAGCTTGCCCTCTGATTTCTGGCTTCCGTATGAGAAACCACAGATGTGCGTGCAGGCCCAAATGCATTGAACAAGGCAAGTTGGTGTGTTTTGATGTGCATCAGAGTAAGGTGTGTGTGTGTGTTTGTATGGTGCCTGGGGGTCTGTAGCAGCTTGTGCTTATATCTCTGAACTGGGCTATGGATTAGCTTGCGGTGCTGAACGTCAGCCCAGGAGCAGGGACTGAGAAATGGATACTGCTCCAGAAGGGGGGCTCTATAATTTCCAGAAGATACACCTCCCTCAGTAGCTGACCCACATGGTAGCAACCTAGATGCCCCACAGCCTCTAGAGTAAACCTAAGCGGCCGTGAGAGAGTCCCACATCCATAGCTGTTCTCCGGGCAAGGTGGTTGGTTGTGCGCACATGTTTTTGAACTCCAGCTTGCGTCAGCCAACAGGGCCAACGGTCAGGGGTGATGAGCACTGTCATCTGACAGCAGGGTGGCTCCCCCCCCCCATCCCTGCTATGTGTGCATGCATGGTGGAAGCAAGGGCCAGGGAGGAAGGATCAGTGACGTCTGAGAAAGTTTCCTGCGGCTGTAATTATGTGCTTGGGTCATCAGACAAGCGCTGGAGCCAACCCAGCCATTTCGTGGAATGAAGCAAGGAGACCCTCTACTGGGCAACTCTAGACTAACTGGCCTGGAGCTCTCTCCACTCAACCTTTAGGAGTTTCCCCCAAATGTCACTCAAAGCCATTACGCTGCTATTTGTGTGCACATGCGGGCACTGTTTATGCAGGCTTGAAAGCGGAAAAAGAAGCATTAACACCCCCAAGAACAACTAAGTAGAAATTGCATTTGAATTGCAGAAGAGACAAATATGCACACATCAGATGTGTGAAAAGGGCCACAGAAGAGGCTGGCTGGCTTTTGCCCTGGAATGGAAAAGGAATTGTATGTTAGGTCCATGGCTGGTCATGCCCGTGTCAGAGATCTATCAGAGCTTGACAAGCCCCAGCCACACATAATAGATCTATACGGTTTTGCGTTTTTGTTACTGTGACAATCACTATGGCTCACAGAAGCGGCAGGGCTGGAGCAGACCACAGAGACAGAACAGCTGAGGAAGGTGCTAATTGTGCAAGGCCTTACCTGCCAACATTTCCCTACTTCACAAGTCTGCTTGCTAAATAATTGCCCCATCTCCACATGGATGCATTTTGTGAAGGAGGCCAGGAGACAGGAAATGTGTGAGGAGCTGGAAATCTCCCTATCTTGTGGGACACACCAGAGGCTGAACTGGGAGATGGATTGCAGGGGGGATGGGTTTGTGGTGCTGGTGTGGGGGCACCACCACCTCTCAAAATTACATCCCTCCTTCCAGGCAGGGCAAGTTGCATTGCACCAAACACAATTTGCCTCCAGGGAGGAATAGGCAGAGCCGAAAGCCCTCTTCCCTCATTGCATGTTCCTTCTAATGTGGGGCAAGCTTGGGATCCCATTGCTGGGCACTGGCTGTGCGTATGTGGGGAGTATACAGTGGCTGCCTCTGCCTGCTGCATCCCCCCTTCCTCCTCAAGGCCTCTGTCTCCTCTTCCACTCTGCAGCTGGAGGGACCAGGGCTCAGGGTGACCTTGAGGCTCCAGCAGGAACGTTATTGAATCCAAGCGTTTGATCCTCAGTTGCAATTAAAGGAGAGGCAAAGAATTTGCTTGGCCTCCTGGAGCCACCGTGACACTCCCTGCTGGAGCAGCTGCTGTATGTAGTCTTGCCCCGGAGGGTTGAGAGGAAGAGAGAGAAGGGGTTCACAGGAATTTTCAGTAGTGTGGTCCCTTCCTGCTCAGAACCTCAGTTTCTTCTCCTCCCCCAGCCCAACAAATGCCCCACAGACCCCAGCAGGCACACCCCTATAGCTTCTCTTCTTCCACCTAGTCTTGCTTTCATCCTTCTGTCTGAACCTGGCCCTCTCCCGCTCCGCCACCGACTCCGAGCTCCACCCCCCTCCCCATCTCCAACTCTGCAGCGGCCCCTAAATCTGGGACAGGTGGAAGTGGCTGTGGCAAGCGGTTGCTGAGGTGAGTGGTTGCTACGGCAGCACGGCTGATGCCTGACGACCGGGGAAGCATCTGCCATTAATCAGGGCAATAAGTGGGTCTCTCAAGGCAGGATGCTTGGTGCAGATCAGCAATTAGCAAGGGCAGCCTCCCTGTAATGAGCAATTGTGGTAACAAGGGGGTGGGTGGGGAGAGGCAGGAGAGAGGCAGCAGGAGGAGAGTACCCGGCAGCCCCTTCCTCTCCCCTCCACCACCCCATGAAATGCCTCTGTGCTGCAAGGGAGCTGTTAGCGGCTTCTGTGCTGAGCTTGTTGGAGCCCAGCTGCCTCTGCCCCAATTAGCCCAGTGCCCTTTCCGCTATAAGTCGATGTTACCAATGTCGGGTTTGTAGTCTGGCCTTTGAAAGAAGCCGCTTTAATGTATTCAGTGACAACTGGGGAGCTGTGTTAAGATATTGCTGTCAGAGCAGGAACGCAAGCTCTGGATCTTTGTTGACCTAGACACTGTCTTGCACCCCTGGCAAAATAGCAGAGAGGTGAGCTGGTGTGTGAGCGAGGCTGGCAGGCTTATAGATGCTCTTATCTGTTCATCCTTCCTTATGTCCAGGCTCCACTGCTTTCTGCTGTTATTCTTGATGCACACTCCCTCCAATGTATGCTCTGCCCCAGGATTCAACAATGAGTTGGTCAGACTATTGAAGTGCTGTCCACGTCCGAAATACTGCCAGGTTTCTGATCCTAATTTAACATGACATGTGTTAATTCTTGGGCCTGATTCTCTTCCTCAGTCAGGTGATAAATTTGTGTTTACTTCAGGCTTCCTCAACCTCAGCCCTCCAGATGTTTTGAGACTACAGTTCCCATCATCCCTGATCACTGGTCCTGCTAGCTAAGGATCATTGGAGTTGTAAGCCAAAAACATCTGGAGGGCCAAGGTTCAGGAAGCCTGGTCTACTTCAAACCGCAGGCGGGAACTTGAGCAACTGAGTGTCACTATTCCGTACAAAATACTCCCTGCACATAGAAAACAAGCTGTCAAGTAGAGAAGTGTTCTAGCCTAGACTTTTCTGCCTGGCTTCCAGCCCCCCCCCCCACTCTAATGTGTAGGCAATGTTAGGAAAACACTCCACAATTTAAGTTCCCCCCTGCAATTTGAAGTGGTATAGTCTAGGCACATGTTTACCATCTTGGTGAGAATTAGTCCTAAGAAAGGTTAGTAGGAAAAAAGCAACAGAAAATGGAGTATGGCTGTTCCTTGGGCACAAGCATAGGAAGGAACGATGGGTTAAAAATGGGAAATGACGGTCTCTACTATCACAGCTGTGTCGCTTCAAAGCATAGACCAGGGCTCCCACAATGAAATGCTATTCCACACAAACAAAAACTCCCTGTGTATAAAATGGTAGTATGTAAGGGAGATTCCTGTCCTTAGTAGACCTGTTGCCTCTGGCAAGCTGGCTGGCCCCAGCTGTGTGATTGGTTTTTTCCTTTGATAGCTTTTCTAGGATCCAGTTACTAGACCCACACCACTTGGGATGATCATATGGGACTTGGCTTCCCAAGATGCAGAACTAACTCAGTAATTCCTATAAGACAGGAGCTCAGTAATTGTCACCATCACATTCCATAATGATGCAGATGCATTTTCCTGTATCAGGGATGAAGAAACTGTGCTCACCCCAAGTTGTTGGGCCCTAACTCTTGTTAGTATCAACCAGCATATCCAGTGCTTGGGGATGATGGAAGTTGTTGTCTTGGTCAAGATAGCAAATTTAATTAAAAAAAAAAATTTAAAACAACATTTGGAGGGCCACAGGTTTGCTACTCTTACGCCATACATACCCCCAGCAATGCATGTTCTCTTATTTTGCCCTGGTATTTGGGAATGGGGTGGGGTCTGATTATGCTACAACACAAGCGTCAAGGATTTCTGAGCAATACACCCTCCATTTTGGGATTCTGGGTGGTCTTTGTAGCCCAGCCCTAGCTCTGGGGATGTGCTTGTTGGCTGGAGGGGCGGCAGCAGAGATCTTTGCAGCCTCTAGTGCTTTGCTAATTGCATGTAATGGGAGAAGTGTTATCAGCTGAAATACTTAATTAGCTAAATTCCATTGTGATGCAAAACCGCCACTGACAAATTCATTTATAACAATCACTGACTTAATCAGCACTTGGCCCTACCGTTTATTGCGAGTACAACATGAGGCTGGGAACTGGGAACCAACTTCAGTCTCATGAGCGCAACTCCATTTGGCTTTCCAGCCGAGAGCCTGGCGGCAGGGAGTGTGCTAGAAGCTGTGAGAGAGAGAGAGGCACTGGCTGAGGAAGGAGCTCCTAACCTCCTCAGGTGGCACGGCAAACATTATACCTTTGAAACATATCCTTTCCCTCAGAGAATTCTGGGCACTGTAGTTTACCCTGCACAGAACCACAATTCATGGCAACCTTAACAAACTCCAGTGCCCAGAATCCTTTGAGGGAAAGAAGATCCTTTGAATGTGCTTCAAGAGGCATAGAATGTGCAGAGCCAAAGTTGCAGCATCCAAAATTATGACAGTTGGGTCTGAAAAAAAATAATAAAAGGGTGGTGGTAAGACAGAATCAGATACACAGTTCTATGATGCTGGGTAAGCCATGGACTGCTGGGTTTTTAACTATGGTTTTAGGGCAGTTTCCCCCAGCCTGGTGCCCTCCAGATGTATTTCGACTCCTAACTCACATCAACCTCAGTTAGTATAGATAGGTGTGATAGAAGCTAGTGTTTAATAACATCTGGAGGACACTAGGCATGGGGAGGTAGATTTAAATGGGCACCTGGTGCCCACTGAGACTGGTATTGTGAAAGGCAGGGAGGCCAACAGCAGGTGGCGCTAGAGTCAATGAGAGGCAGAGCCAACTACCGTATTTTTCGCTCTATAAGACGCACCAGACCATAAGGCGCACCTAGTTTTTGGAGGAGGAAAACAAGAAAAAATAATTCTGAATCTCACAAGCCAGAACAGCAAGAGGGATCGCTGTGCAGTGAAAGCAGCATCCCTCTTGCTGTTCTGGCTTCTGGGATAGCTGCGCAGCCTGCGTTCGCTCCATAAGATGCACACACATTTCCCCCTACTTTTTAGGAGGGAAAAAGTGAGTTTTAAAGAGCAAAAAATACAGTAATTCCAGTAACTTTCTCTTCCCTGCTGAATTCTATAATAGCAACACTAATGGTTTACCCACACTTGCCCTACTCTTTCCAGACACAGGGCCACTCTTTAATGCTACATGCATTGAAGCATTTTCTTTTTTGCCCCAAACTTTCCCCGCAAAACCATACTCTTAAAGCTGAATCGGAGCAAAAGTCAGTTCAGGTTTTCCACGGATTGATATTTCCTCTGATTGAGCTTTAAAGAGCAGGTTTTTGGCAAGGAATGCTCTGGAGCAAACAAAAGGGTGCTTTAACACAGAGCTTTAAACCATGGACTATATCTGGAAAGAGCAGAGGAAAGGCAAGTGCAGTGGTACCTCAGGTTACAGACGCTTCAGTTTACAGACTCTGCTAACCCAGAAATAGTACCTCAGGTTAAGAACTTTGCTTCAGGATGAGAACAGAAATTGCGCGGCAGGAGGCCCCATTAGCTAAAGTGGTTCTTCAGGTTAAGAACAGTTTCAGGTTAAGAACGGACCTCCAGAACAAATTAAGTTATTAACCCGAGGTACCACTGTATGGATAAGTCCTGAGACTAAGGAGGAAGCTGACAGCCAAGGCTGCCCCCTGGATTGGATGCAAGAAACGCATAAGACTTTCCCAATCTGGGTTCCTTTAGAACAGGCATGGCCAAACTTGGCCCTCTAGCTGTTCTGGGACTACAACTCCCATCATCCCTAGCTAACAGGACCAGTGGTCAGGGATGATGGGCATTGTAGTCCCAAAACAGCTGGCGGGCCAAGTTTGGCCACGCCTGCTTTAGGAGGAAGGGCATAAAATCTGTAACAACAGCAGCAACAGCAACAATAATAATTATTTAAAAGGCAGGCAAGTGGAGGCTGCTTAGGGCAGATTGAGATTGCTGGGGCAAACCAGCCTCCATTGCTGATTTATGATATGACTCCCAAATATAGGCTCTAGCCGGGGTTAATTTATGTCAGGACCCAGCCCTCCCTCTCCATAAATGTTCAGCACCATAGTAGAATAATAAGCATTTCTTGAGCATGTGCAGAGTGCCTCCTCCCCATCTCTCTCACCCACCCCAAGGTGTAAAAGATAAGGAGCTGCTTCAGCCCCGACCTCTGTTTCCAGAAATGATGCACCTGCTCTTGCCTGGTTCCATCCTGGGTGGGCCGTGCTCACTCTTGACAAGCGCCTCATGGGAAGCTATATTTTGGAAATGGCACATCTTATCCTGTCAGTGATATTTCTGGCTTGATTTTGATAAGAGTGGGAACTCTGGCCTGTTTTGCATCCGACCTCTGCTGTATGGCTGCTGCAAAGCCCTTTCTCTGTGGCTGCTTCTTACGAAGCATGGGTCACATGTCAAAGTGCCACTCAGTTGGACTGGCCCAGGCCCCATAGGCACCACGCATGCCATGGATGACCCCCTGATCGGGGATGCAGGTGCCTGGGACTTTTACATATTTCTAAAAGATTGCAAGGACCAGCCACAAGGAAGCTGCTTTGTGGTGGCAATCACACCTCACAGGGACTTCCTGATGACAGTGACAGCAGCAGTGGGTCTTGGGTAACTCAGACACTGTCAGTTTTGGAGTTGTTTGGCACTGGGATTCTCAGGGATTCCTCCAGGCAGGAAAGAGGTGGAGGTGGGTGAGGGAGAGAGCAGCTTTCTGTAAACCTCTTCATGGCTGACATGTCCTCCCACCCCTTTGATGCTCCTGGCTTCAGTCTGGCTAGTGGGCACAGTTCCAGGTCCACCAGCCAGGACCTCCTGCCAGATCAGCTTGGCCCAGGTGTGGTGGATGTAGCTTGCTGCTCATGCAGAGCCAGTGACATAAGCAGTGCATGGATCTTGCAGAATGAGGTTCAGCCTGCCCAGTGCTCAGTGCGTAAAAGGACTTGGGGGAACCCAAAGGACCAGGAAGAGGTCCCAGAAGTAGAAAGATTTTAGATCTTTCCCAATTTTTTCAAAGGAAGACCTGTGTGTTTGTCTGTCTGTCTGTCTGTGTGTGTGTGTGTGTGTGTGTGTAACAGAAGCAAGGAACTTGTTGGGAGGTACTCACGTGGGCAGCTGTAAGGAATGTCTTGCACTTCTCTGTTCTGTTTTTTATGTCCAATTTTGCACAGTGTTCATCACCTAAGCAAGTCTTTTTTAAAAATAGTAATGGTCCAGATATTGTTTTTCAATCTCACCCAGTTATGACTTCCCAACCTACCTCTACTCATTGGGGTGGGGGCATCAGGTTGATGAAATCTTATGTAGAGAAGAGCCACTTTTGCAAAGAGCATGATTGCAACACTGTGTTTACAAAGAATTAGGAAATGAGTTATCAACTTCTTTTCTTTTTGCAAAGGCATATAATAGCTTTTGCAAATAGCATTAGAGAAACCAACTGCCCCAGAGGCTACCAGTTACCAACCAGTGCAAGCTCATCCCACTTCCAGTTTATGGGACTGGAATATCCAGAAACCAGCTTGCCCTAAAACTGCCCTGATATATCCCAATAGTGTCATCAGGTGTAGTCTCTTCAGCTCCAGTACATAAGGAACCGAGGACCTACCATCAATATCCTCTGTGAAATGAAAGCCTTGGAGATAGCAGAATTGTTGCCCGTGGACTGCTTCTCTCCTTTTGCATGGGGATCATGCCCAGTGCAGAGTCAGGTCCCCTCCTGGGTTCTCTCCTAGTTCTGGGAGTGTTTGTTCTGCAGAGATCAGTAACCTGGCTTTTGTTTGCTTCGTAAACTATCTAATGCCTTTCTCATTGATGTACAAACAAGAAGTCAGTCTAGAGGTCAGTGCAGTGGGGACTAGATGTCAGGACTCCTGGGTTCTTTCTCTGGACATGGATGGATGAAAATAAAGAGGGGAAGGTCTCTTTCTTACCTTTGGCCATTTTCTGTTATGCGGCTTACTTTCTTTGCTTAGGTTGGGAACGGGTTGTGCACTGGATCTAACTGTGTGTGATTTTGTGTGTGGCTTCTGACTCACTGTGGGGAGAGCATACATGTTTCTGGAGTTTTATAAAGCTGAACTTCTTGCTTTGGGGCACTTAATTTCCCTGATGTATCCAACTAAAAATCACTTGCCCAATGATTGGCTAAGATTTGTCTCAGTCAACAGGGAGGTTAACATTATTTTCATCGGTTAAGCCACAAAATGCTGAGATTTAGACATTAGTTTTAGGTCCTGTGGCTCCTGGCCAACTGGTGTCCTCTGGTACTGCCCCTTCCCATGAGCAGGCACCTACTTTCATCTCAACCTCCCTCCCCAACTTGAGTTTCCTTCTCCAAAGGAGCACAGGTGATCCCACAAAGAACCTCATTTCAAATAAATTCGTCCAGAGCCAACATGTCTCGGCAATGAAAATTGCCAGTCCTTGTTGGCTGGCCCAGCTAGCCTTTCCTAACCTCACTTCCCGGTGGTCTAGAGACACCAGCCACAGCTTGCCAGGCCTAGCCTGTCTTTGGCTGCTAACTCACTGGAGCTCAGCCCAGGTAGAATTGGTGCTTGACAACTCCAGCTGGCATATCCCAGTTTTCTAGTATTTGCCCAGCTGGATAGCCATCAATATTGCTTCCAGTGTCATTAGCAATAATGAATCGGTCTTCCTTCCTGACAGTATGTATCTCAGGATATATCTTCTCAACTGTCGTGCAGATTTCACTCCAGGTGCTCTCCAAATGATCTGTCTTGGGGTTGGTATTATTGTGGGGCAGTGTGGAATTGGCTGCATGAACGTGGAAAGGCATATATCGGCTAGTGACCATGTCATCATTAATGATTAGCAACACCACTCCATTCCTCATGCCATACATTAGTTGTAAGTACATTTAAACACACCCTTTAGAGAAGGGATACTTACAATTGTATAGTAACAGTGAAAAGCCCTCACTCTGGGCCTGTGAAGTGGCAAAGACCAGCATGGCAAAAAACAGCAACAACCTAATTCCACATATACATGACTGAACAGGAAGGAGAACCAGGTTGTAGTGAATAGCTCAATGGCAATATTGACCCAGTGTGCAACAGCTGTGGAAATAGTGAATTCTGTGCTAAAGGTTAATTAGGAAAGGGATTGCAAACACACACACACACACACACAAAATCTGCCAATATCATAATGCCTTTACTGTATACAAATCTCTGGTGTTACTGCACTTGCAATACTGTGAACAGTTCTGTTTGCCTAACCTCAAAAGGGATATTGTAGAACTGGAAAAGGTTCAGAAGAGAGCAACCAAAATGATCAAAGGGATGGAGCAACTCCCCTTTGTAGAAAGGTAGATTTGGATCTTTTTACTTTAGAGTAAGAGGCGACATGATAGAGGTATGTAGAATCATGCGTGGTGTGGACAAAGTGGGCAGGGAGAAAGGAGACGTTTTCCACCATTGCTCCCAATACTATGACTTGGGGCCATCCAATGAAACTCAGTGGTGGAAGATTCAGGACAGACAAAAGAAAGTACAAATTCGCAGAGTACTATGACCCACAAGAGAGCAATGGCCATAGACTTGGATGGTATTAAAAGAAGATTAGACAAATTCATGGAGGACATCAAAAATGACTAGCCACAATGGCTCTGTTCCACCTCCACTGTCAGAGGCCGCATGTCTCTGAGTACTAATTGTTGAGAATCACTAGTGCAGAGAACCCTCCTGCACTCGGGTCCTGCTTGTGAGCTTCCCATAGGCACCTGGTTGGACACTGTGGGAACAGAATGCTGCTCTACTAGGTGGGTCCTTTTCTGGATTCAGCAGGACTGTTCTTATGATCCAGATGGTACTACTCTTTCTTTCTGCACCCCAGTGATTTGGTTATTTGTTCTTTAGTAAGGTCCCGTCCCCCGCCATCTCCTTGATTATGTTAGAAAGGGATATGATGTGGTTGATTCTGAATCGTAACAAGCCACAAACGTCCACTCAAAATGCAAAACTTTTAATTCTCTAGGTTTATAGATTGTTCACAAGAAAGCTCAAGGTATCCTTGTGTGCTGTTCTCTGTTTCTTACATACCATACTCTAGATTTTGTGGGTAAGCCTTTGGGAGGTGGGAAATCAAGTGTGGATTTCTACCTCTATTAAAGGTAGAAAATGGGTGTCTTTCTTGCCTCTTCCAGTCCTAGAATGCTATGCTTAATATAAATTATGCAAAGCAGTAATATGTATGCAATAATATGTATGCAAATACCTTTAATTAACATAACTTGCTCAATTGGCATATTTTCTTCTTAACCAAATATTTGAGTATTAGGAGAATTTACAGTTCTTTTGGCAGAGAGTGGTGGAATGGCTGGATGAAATGCATGCATGGGTGGCAATAGGAGAACAAAGATGAAGGGCACAAAGGTGGACCAGGAGGCTAGGAAGAGCCACCCACTTGCTCCCCTAAGAAGTGTAGCCTTCTGGAGATAAGTGCTCCAACGCATAAATTTATTATGGGTGCAGGAAACCTGGCACTCCCATGGGTTGGCATGTTCTCTTGAGCACATTGATCTTTTCTCTCTACTGAAATTAGTGGGGCAACCTGTGCTTATTCGAGTTCTCTGTGTGCATCACATCTCCAGGCTGTGGCTCAGTGGCAAAGCATCTGCTTTGCATGCAGAAGGTCCCAGGTTCAATCCCCAGCATCTCCAGGTATAACTGGGAGAGACTTCCCACCTGAAATCCTGCAGAAGAGCCACTGCCAATCAGTGTAAGCAATACTGAGCTAGACTGACAATAGTTTGACTAGGTCTAAGGCAGCTTCTTGTGGTCTGGATGGGTATTTTTGGATATTCTCTATGAAAACTAGACACACGTTTTAGAAAAAAGCTAAATTCTGCACCTGATGCAATACATACTTCTGTCCATACATAACTAATGATGTTGATGATGATGGAGTCATATTTATAGTGGATCACAAACTGCATGTGCCAGAAAGTGTCATGTGCGATTGCACTGACTACTAGAGCACCAAGCCTTAGATAATATCACTTCACTTGGCACCAGATAGGTTGCAGCTGGAGGATGGTATGTCCAGTTTCAGTCACCAGATTTTAAGAATGCTGCAAAGAAACTGGAGGGAGTTCAAAGGAGGGTAGCTAGGATGATAAATGGTTTGGAATGCGAGACGTATGGGGAAAGGTTGAAGGAATTGGGGATGTTCAGCTTAGAGAAAAGAAGATTAAGAACATGATAACAGTCTTCAAATATTTAAAAGCCTGCTACAAAGAAAATGGGAAACAGTTGTTTTCGCTCACGACAGAGCAGGACAGCAGAAAATGGCTTTAAGATGCAGGGAGGAAGATTTGAGTCAAATAGTAAGGGAAATGTCTAAGTTGGGCAACTGAGTACTCCCGAGGAAATAACAGAACATTAAGTCCCTATGTAGGGAAGTCATGGAACTGCTTTCATTTGTGATTTATAGAAAGTGGCTAGATAAACACCAATCAAATATGATATATTGGATTTAGATTGCCAAATGTGGCTGATTTCCCCCCCAAGAATAACAACTAACACCCTTATTCTGAAAGATCACAGCTCTATTAAGCTTAATGGATGTGCCTTAAGTTATTCCAGAACACCTCTATGCATCTCTTAGGAAAGAAACCCAGAACTCCACATGCCTCCTCCTTTTTTAGACTCGCATCTGGCAAGTGTAAAATACGCTCTCCTTCGTTGTGACAGGTGGAGCGTAGACTGAGCCAAACAGTAGGCTGATCCTTGAGGTTCTTTGCAGCCCATTGAGTCTGTGAAGCTGTATGTAGGAACCCCACTTCTCCCCAAAAGTGTTTGTGAAGCTGGTGGGGAGAAGGGAATCTCCAAGGCCTTCTTTCCTTGTCAGATCAGTTGTAGGGAAGGGGGAGCATAACACTTTCCATCTGGTATTGAAGGTGGTGCTGCAGTTTACCAGATACCAAATGCTGGACCTCCCCTTCTCCAGCTTCATAGGTCACATCAGAGGGCGGCTGGTAAGAGGTAATTTGTGTATTCAAGAGGAAAAGAAGGTTGGTCCATGTGCATTGCCTGAGACCTCAAAAAGCTGGTGCTATTTGTAACAGACTGTGCGAGGCCTGCCTCAAAATAAGGCTGCCTCATATGCCCCAATATTCATCATCTTTTCTAAAACATCTCCCAAGGTGCTTATACTTGAATCCCTCTAGGTTACCAGCTGATTAGAAAAAGGTTTGCTCTTGTACCTTCAGGAGCAGCTTGCTCTGTAGAAATCAGGAGAAGCGAGGAGGTGCTTTTTGATGGTACAGAAATCAGCACCATCACTCTAGTGCCTGTAGATGAAACTGATGTTAAAGGCAGAGGAGCACAGGATGGTAAAAAAAGTTGATAACCTTATTCCCCCACCATTGCCTATGGCTATTCTACCTGCCACAGCAGGTGAGCACATCTCAGACAAGACTATTTCCCAGCCTTGGAAGTTTGCTTTGTTTCTTGATCCCTGCAGAAATATGTAAATCTGCAATATGTGCAGATATGGTGCCTCAATATAGCATTTTAATCACATCTAAGAAGACAATTGGGGATGGGGAAGAAAAGTGCAAAACACAGAGCTGCCTTTTTTGGCAGGGGATAACCTGCTGCAGCGTAAACACTGGATGCATCTTTAATTTGGCAGCAGTTAAACGAGTCAGTGGTTGGATGCAAGAGCAGAAGAAGCCCTTCTGAACAAACCTCATGTCCAACTATGTTTTTGCTTTAGGAAAGTAAGATTTCCTAAGCATCCTCTTGGGGCTTCAGTGCTGAGGGATGACAGGAAAAAAGGTAAAGCATATGAGCTTGCTAGGTGAAGCCACTGAGTGACTGAAGCTTATGGGGTCTCCTTGGGCCAATCTGTATTCCTTATCAGCCCAGCCTACCTCACAAGGTTGTTATGTGGATACAAAGAGAGAAACCACCAGGCCACCTTGAAGGAAGAGATGGCTCAAAATGGAATACATAAGTAAATAGAACAATAGAGCAACTTTTTTGTTGTTTAGTCATGTCCGACTCTCCGTGACCCCATGGACCAGAACACGCCAGGCACTCCTGTCTTCCACTGCCTCCCGCAGTTTGGTCAAACTCATGCTGGTAGCTTCAAGAACACTGTCCAACCATCTCGCCCTCTGTCGTCCCCTCCTCCTTGTGCCCTCCATCTTTCCCAACATCAGGGTCTTTTCCAGGGAGTCTTCTCTTCTCATGAGGTGGCCAAAGTATTGGAGCCTCAGCTTCAGGATCTGTCCTTCCAGTGAGCACTCAGGGCTGATTTCCTTCAGAATGGAGAGGTTTGATCTTCTTGCAGTCCATGGGACTCTCAAGAGTCTCCTCCAGCACCATAATTCAAAAGCATCCATTCTTCGGTGATCAGCCTTCTTTATGGTCCAGCTCTCACTTCTATACATCACTACTGGGAAAACTTTAGTTAAGCCAAATTACCCATCAGGAGTGGGGGCAGCAGGGCTTTCATGTGATAGTCAAAATCAGGCACTTACTGTATTTTTTTAAATATAATGTCACTTGCACACATCTTACACATTCATTTTAAACGCAATGTTTACAAAGGCAAGCTTTGTGCGGCGGGGGTGTGATATGCAGTTTGTCTCACATATAAAATAAAACGTATGCTGTAACACATACGTTGCTCAGACATCACTGTCATTCAAAATAGAACGGTTTTCGCGTAGATGGAAGAACACACACACATTGCACTTTTAAAAAATATAATCCTAGAGACTCGCGCGCCAGGTTAGGATCCCGCGGGGCCACCGTGGGGGCGGAGCCCTCGCATTTCCAACCTCCTCCCCTCCCGGGTGACTTGGCCAACCCCTCCCCCCACCCACAGCCTTTTCGCTCTGCAGGGTTAACACCAAAGTTTCCTCGTTTAGGAAGCGCCATCAGAAGCAATTATTGCTTTAATTACCTGCTGTCGGCGCGGGCCGGGGAGGTTGTAAAGTGCGCTAAAATCTTTCATTGTAATGGAGTGCCAGCCCCGCGGCGGGAACTCGATTTATAAGGCTCCAGATGGTATCTTTAACTCCGCCGTGAAAACCCGCAGATTCTTAAAGGGGCCCCCGGGAGTGGGCGGGCCCGATCCGGGGGGCGAGGAGGGAGGGAAGGTGGCGGGTCCGGCAGAGTTAGCCAGAGGCGTAGCTCAGGGCGGGGGGGGGGGTTAGAGGCAGGGGGCGCTGGGCGCCACACCGCAGGGGATGGCGCTTACCGTGGGGCCTGCAGCGCGCACCAGCCACGCGTCTCTCTTGGGAGTGACGCGGTGGCTCGGGCGCCTGTAGGCTCCATGCTGCCCTAAAAAGCAACGAGGGCCTTGGACTATATGGAATTGGCAGAAATGACTGGCAGGATTCGAGATTTGGGAGAAGAGACAACGGAAGAAGACTGGAAAAAATTTAAGGACTATTTACAAAAACATTATAAGTTGTATGAATGTTAAGAATCTGCATGATTTGGAAATTTTTGCTCCTGCAACTAGATTGGGAAAATAGAAAATTAAGTTATAAGTAAGAAAAAGGTGAAATTTAAAGTTATTTTATGTATTATTTTAAGGCATAAATATTTGAAAAAAGGTACTTTAAATCTAGAAGTAAAATATTTTGAAAGATACAAATAAGACACGAAATAAGGTATTAATTTGCTGACATGTTTATTGTAAGGAACGCAGGGTGAGGGAGATGTGGGGAAGTCCAGTTAACAATGTAAAAATGCATTTTGAAAGTTGGATCGTTTTTTCTTTTTCTTTTTTCTTTTTTCTGTAAATTGAAAATGTAATAAAAATTTTAATAAAAAAAATAAATAAAAAGCAACGAGGGCCTGAAGGCAGGGCGCCGGAGCGGAGCACGGCTCGGGTTCTGGGATTCTGGCGCGCCCTGCCCCGTCCCATCCCACGGGCACCTTGCCCCACGCCCTGTGCGCGCCGACGCGGCTACCTACGCCGCTGGATTTAGCGGCACGGGGGTAAGAAGAGCTAGGCTGGAGCTGGGGGTGGGGAGGGGAGGGGAAGGCGGGAGGGAATCCCGTTGCATTACGCTGACCAATGCCTTAACTTCCTAACCTAGAGGAAGGCTGCTTCAAAGCCTTTCTCCGCAACCCCTAATAAAAGCCTGCAGCCTGTTTATTTCTTGGTAAGGTAAATAAATGCACCGCAAGTTTTCAGAGTTGATTCCCCTGATTTATTCTTTCGCCGGTATCCATCCAAATAAAGGGTTATAAACGCTTGTGAATCTTGGCCTCCGTTATGCCCCATCGTCAGTCCTGCTTCTCCACCCAAACATGCCAAGCGCAGCCAGCTGTCAAAAGTAGGAAGGTGAGGCGCAGGCCCCAAAATGTTCACATTCAAGAGTGTGTGGAAAAGGCAGAGAGAGATTTCTAGAAGCCAGCCGGCAGGGAGCTTCTGCTGCCCAGAAATGGAAAGGAAGGGAACTGCTCAAGGTCATACACCCCTCCTTCAAAGCAGGAGGGATGCCAGAGAGAAGGACGTTTGGGGTATTTGGCCAGGAAGAGGAGCACAGGCCCCATAAGTAAGTGTTGCTGTGAGGTGAGGAGGTGCACCTCCCCATCAAGGATGAATGAACTACACTGGGAACAAGGGTGCACGGAAACCAATAGTACTTCCTATTCACCAAGAGGCCACTAGAGGTGGCAGTGAGGGGGACTGCTGAGGAGGAAGCAGATCCAGCCTCCAGGGAGTGCTGCTGCAGTTGCCAGTGCCACCTTGACAGCAGGAGCGGGCAGGGTCTTCCATGGAGGCCAGATCTTCTGCTCCTGTGGATCCTGCCTCATCTTGACTTACGGGTGAGCAAGCCCTGGGTATAGCACCCGAGGTTCAGTCCCAAGCATCTCCAGGTGGGGCTGAGAGATCCATCTAATATTTTGTGGAGAGCTGCTGCCAATCATAGCAGTTGTCAACCTGTGGGTCCCCAGATTTCTAGAAGCCCATCATCCCTGAGCTCTGGCCTTGCTAGCTAGGGGTGATGGGAGTTGTAGTTCAACAACATCTGGGGACCCACAGGTTGAGAAAGGCTGGCTGAGCTAGATGGACCAATGGACTGATTCATTAAAGGCAGAACCTATACTCCTAATGTAGTTTATACCTCACTGAAGGCTCAAAAGGCACTCTCTGAGCTACTATTTCTGTGCTGGGAAATGCAAAAAAGGAGGCCCTTGTTCCTCCTAGGAGGTGGTAGTAACTGGGGGTGTGAGTGGAGTAGGACATGGGGTCACCCCAACAAGGAAACCTGTTACATTCCTTGCTTTCCATTCTTGGCCATAGCCAGGCCTTTTGTTGGGGGAGGGGCAGAACCTCAGTTAGCTATGGATTTATATGGATATCTATTGATTTAGAGGGGGCAGCTACGCCCATGTTTCCATCCCCAGAGAGTCTCCCCACACCCATAGGGTTTCCTATCTGGTTACTGAGCGATGTGAGGTTGGAGGGGTGGTGAATAAGCCTGCCCACCACTTAAGGCCTTGGTGTGCTGCAAGGGAAGTCAGTGTTTTGTCACTCAAGTGGATCGGTCTCACTTTATATTAATGCACAAGACAGTCAGCCATTGGGCATAGCTTCCTAAGATCACTAGGTAAATTGCACTACAAAAACAAATAACCATTTTTTTTTCTACCTATGGCCTTTCGTAGAATAAACGAAGGGGGGTTTCAGGCCATTGCTGGACATGTGAAAATGACCTTTGCAAATCTGGAAATGAGAACAGCTGAAATGCATTGTTTAAACTATGTGTCCAACTACAGGGTACTCTTTTATTCTATGCTTTCTTGAACCAAAGTCATGAAACAGATAAAATGACACATATTAGTAGTCCAACATCTAGTCCACTACATCCTTTTTGAAGGACACATAATTCTTCCTCAAGCAGCTCCTTTCCTTTCCCATCTGAGTTTTGTGGCTGAATATTTACACTAATGAAACTTGATATGAACTGGATCTACTGGAAGAAAGGTACTGTATAGCTCAGCAGCTTGCATATTGCCACATCAACATACTGTAGAGTATTTTATGTGGCATCTATTCTGCATCTTCTTCTCTGATACTAACAGAGCAACCAGCAACAATACCAGTCATAGTATTATGTCACCAGTAGCATAAACAACCACTTTGCATCATACTGTCAGGTTGTGAGTTGCACAGTTCAGGCTCTATGTTCTCTCTCCTGCCACCACATTTGGAGGCTAGCCCAGTATCTATCTGGAATCTCGGCCATGGATCTTGGATTCTTTGGTGCATTCCATTGGAGGCACTATTGATTTATTGCTTGTGAATCACTATTGTCAAAGAACAATGGCATCTTATCTTATCCATTCTTTATAAACAGGTGTCCACAGATCTTTCTAGCTGTAAACTCCACTTACTGAGAAATCTTGGACTGTACTTCAAAGTCAGAGGCAATGTTATTTGTCTACCTTTAGATTTTAATTAATAACGAGCTGAACCCCTCAGGGCTGTTTCAAGTCTTATTTTTTGCCAGCAGAAAAGGACTTTGTGATGGAGGTGGAGGAGGTGGATGCTGAGAACATAAGTCTTCATAATGTCAGAGTAGTAAGGCACGCATCTGAAAAAACGGATGTTTATGCGATGTGCAGGTTTTCTTTTTGTTTTTTAGTCATATGAATTTATTCTCTCTGCTGGAATTTTTTATTGCAAGTTGTTCTTTTATTATATTGGTATTTTATGACATTGTATTTTAATTGTATTTTCTCACTTTATGTTTGTGAGATACCCAGGGAACAATGTTATTGGGTGGTCTCTTATACATACAGTAAATAAATCAAATCAATTAAGCTGCAAGCCAGATCTGGGATGCTTCTGTCTGTAGACCTACCTTACAGTGTTGTTGTGGAAGCAAGCAGGATAAAGACAGTATAGTGCTTGTGCAAATTAGAAGTCCTTAAATAGGAGCAGTGGCATAGGTCATTTGTTCGAACCACAGATTATATCTAAAGCAACAAGTTAATCTCCAGGAAACAATCATAATGTGTAATAACTAAAACTGCACTTCCTTCCTTAAAGCTATTATACATCATAATGCTGAAACAATAAAAATGATAACCACAAATACAGTCAACAAAATTTAAACTGAAAGGCATCAAGTTACAATTTTCCACGTACTGTGCCTTTGCTTTAGGTGCAGCAGCAAATGCCACCCAATAAACAATTTTCTGATCCACAGTAATAAGCAGCTACTTGATTATTTGAATTCCTGCCAGATGCTGCTGGTCTTTTAAAAACAAACAAAACAACAACAACCAGCCTCCCAACTAAAACAGGAGTAGCAGGTTTTGTAAGATCTGCTAGTTCTATGTCAGTTTGAAATTTAACTGCTTGAACATTACAAAATCTCATGCCCACTTTCTCCCATTCTCTACGTCCAGATGAGAGTGGGAAAAGCTACTAGCTGGAGAAATGGATATAGAAGTCCACATACCTGGTTGTTGTAGTTTTTTAAATTAAAAAGGTAGCAGCAGGGTATGACTGTACAATGCCTTACTCTAATAATAGTTTGGCCTCAAGGCTTAATTTGTGCCAAGGCCAGAATCTATTTCTAACCCTAGGATCCAAGAATACACAAAACAATTAGAACGCAGTCTGATTTTGAGCGGGCACAGTGCGCCAAACCCTAATCTGTCCTCACATTCTTAGGCTTGAGGACCAAGGTGTGGGCTTTCTTTCCAAAAAGCAAGCACCCGCATCATCAGATCCCAGGATAATTTTAAAATAAACCCACATTTAAAGCGAGGGAAGGCCTGGAAGACACTGGGATGGGGAGGACATCATCCTCTTCATACATTTTGCTTCGGTGTAGAGACACTTCCTGGCATTCAGAGAGGCACTGGCCTCCAAAACCAGACCACACCAATGGACATAATGACTCGAAGTACACTTGAAAGCGTTCACACGGCCTTCCAAAACCCAGCTCCAGTTTCCACGTATAGAAGCGCGGTAGGAAGCAGGCCCGGCCCGGCAGGCCCCGTTTCCGGGCAGGGCGCCCTCGCTCGTTTCCCGCTCGGAGCAGGGCCGCGTTTTCCTGCCACTCTATCACTCTTCCGCAGCTCGACACTCCGGCGCGCTAAGAGATTCCCGCGCGCTTGTTAGGGGGCAATTAATTAAAAGCGTCTGGCCCGCGGGGCTGTCCCCGCGAGGGCGCTGGCGGGAGAGGAAGAAAGCGACCGGGGAAGGGCGGGAGGAGGGGGGGGGGTCGGCGCTGCGTGTCAGCTCCCCGCTTCTGGTCCCGCGGGAGGCTGCGGCTGCGCTAATGGGCTTCCCAGCTCCAATGTCTCCGCTTCCTTCTACCTGTCTGTGCGCATCGCATCAGCCCGTCTCCCCAGGTCACAGGGGTGGGGTGGGGAGGGGAGGTGCGGCTGCTTTTCTTTTCTCCCCCTGCCCTCGCTTCCTGCAGGTGGCATCGGGATCTTGCTGAGCCTCCAGTTCCCGGCGTGACTCCGGCCCTCGAATGTTTTGGGAATGGACCTGGCCAGCAGGGGCCACCCTCTCAGTAATTCAGCAGAAGGGGCAGCCGGCAGAGAAGCCCCAGGAAGCGTCTTCGGAGCGAGTTTCTCCTCAGTTCGTGGCGCCCCCCCCCCCCGTTCAGCGGCCACGGCCTGCATGGGGAGGGGTCGTCTTAGGGGTGACCCGGGTGTCAGGATGCATGCGAGCGGCCCCAGAGGAACCGAACGGACCCGCCTGGGCAGGAGGCGAGAGAAAAGCAAAGGGGAAAGAGGGTTGAACGTCAGGCGGGCAGAAGCGCCTCATCTCCTGAGCAGCAGGCTTTTCTCTCCGAAGCGGCGGCGGAGCTTAAAGTCTACGAACTGCAGGGGCTGGGGAAGAGGAAGGCAGCTGCAGCGCGCGGCGGCTCCGGGGCCTCCCTCGTGGCTCTCGCCGGAGAAAGCCACGTGCCAACATGGCGCTGAGCGGCCACGTGCGCGTCTAGACGGTGGGCCATTTGTTATCGGTGGTACAGGGGGAGGAAGAGCGAGTTAGGAAAGTGCGCCTGGTGGAAATCATTTGAACTAGATTCGGGCTCATCCTCCAGTGAAGGACGACTCTCCGTTTAAACGCAAGACGAGCTTGAGAGGGGAAGCGGGGCGATTCAAGGACGCCAGACAGGGCGAGCCTCAGGAGGACGTATCCAGGCAATTGCTTCCACTTCAGAGGGGAGAACATAACTTATCTTCGGCTTTGTCAATATGCTCACCTTAGTTACCCAATTAAGCTGTGCTGAATGTTGGGCCCAGGCAGAGCTGAGTGAACAGGAAAGGGCCAAGCAGCATACTTGAGCCCTCCAACCAGAAATTTGGTTGAGGGGAGGACTTTGGGAATATGGAGCCCTGAGCGAGGACAAAAATTGACGCCTTCCCAAAAATATGTATTATTTTCACAATTTTTTTTTTAAATTTTAGTATTTTGCACTGCTTTAAATCCAGTGCTGGTCGCTGTGGGAGACTAGGTAGAAGTCTAGGGCAGCTTTTTCACTGCGGGGCAACAAGTGCAAAGAGCTTTGCCAGTCCTCTAGTATGGAGCAAAGAATCTGAGAAAGAGCCTGATGGGAGATGGAGCTGAGGAAACATTGGCA
The DNA here is from genome assembly GCF_964252035.2 of Podarcis erhardii. NCBI lineage: Eukaryota > Metazoa > Chordata > Lepidosauria > Squamata > Lacertidae > Podarcis > Podarcis erhardii. The sequence continues at coordinate 69,538,765 of NC_138498.1, forward strand.
GACAGGAACAGAAAGGGATGATGTGTCAGGAAAACAATCAAATTTGGGGGAGTAGGGGCACCAAGGATTAGCTATCATTTATATCCCCATTTTATCCTCGCTACAATTTTATAATACATAGTCCCTGAGCCACATCACCAAAATGACAAATTCTTATCATATGAGATGGAAAATACTGAATGTAATTTTGGTAAGGAAATAGGTAGTAGACTTAATCAAAAATTATATACATCCATCCCATTTCCCCCCAGTATAAAAAGAAAGGTCAGTGCTGTAGAGGCAAGTCAGTGACAGGAGAAGGAGATGGGAGGAATTCAGTAATCTGGGAGTGAAACCTCAAGCACCTCTCACTAAGACATGGGAACAGGAGCAAACTACAGTGGTACCTCAGGTTACATACGCTTCAGGTTACAGACTCCACTAACCCAGAAATCATGCTTCAGGTTAAGAACTTTGCTTCAGGATGAGAACAGAAATTGTGCTCCGGCAGCAGCAGGAGGCCCCATTAGCTAAAGTGGGGCTTCAGGTTAAGAACAGTTTCAGGTTAAGAACAGACCTCCGGAACGAATTACTTAACCCGAGGTACCACTGTAGTCTCTTGCAGGAAACAACTGTCTGGGTATGGCTGTGGGAACATCATCAGGGCTCACAGAGCCTGGTGAGGTGACCCAAGGAGTCCAGTGGTTCTAGGAAGTAGTACACAGAATAGATTTCAACATTTCAGCTTGGTGAAACTTAAGACTGGTGCCAACCTCAAACCTTGCATAACCACGCTAAGTTTCCTCTAGTGCTAAGATCCTGTCTGTATTCCACAGAATAAAAGTAAGAGTTTTTGTTTGTTCAGGCACGCTAGTACATGCTTTAGTACTTTCCAAGTAGAGAGCAGGAGTCAAGATTTATCTTGCCTGAGGTGCCTATAGGACAAAGAATATGATTGTAACCACCACTCTATGTAAGACTTAAGTGGCTAATGCACTTGCCTACTTGATAATGTTTTGTGTTACGACAGCCATGTGTGTAATTCATGCTTCACTTGGCAGTTAGCTGGAATTTGTTTACCTGTTCCCTGTCTCCCAGAATCTTTTTATCACACACCCATATATTCTTGGTTTCCCCTAGCTCTCCTTGTGTCCTCGCTGTTCCCCTATTAATATCTAACTTGGTGGTCTTTTATGCTGTTCTACATCCTTCTGAGACATCCTTGTGGCTTTCCCAATTCTCCCTCTCAAACATTAGGTGTACTAGTATTGAGGGGACTCTAATCAAGATCTCTGTAACAGAATACTCTATAGCCCATTTAATAGTTTCCTTCTTGTTACAGAAGCACAGCTTTGGATTGGAGTGGTTACACAAGAATGTAGCAAGTGGTTATGCTGAATCAGACCATTGTCCATCTAGCTCAGTATTGCCTACATGGAATGGCAGCAGCTCCCCACGGTATCAAGCTGAGAATATCTACCTGGAGATGTTGGGGATTTATTCTGGGACCTTCACCATACAAATCAAATGTTCTGCCACTGAGCTATGGCTATTTTGTCAACAGCCAGCTCGTTTCATCAAAAATTTTCAGAGTTTTTCAGACAGTTTAGATGCCATACATCATTGGTTCACGGTCTTGCTTCCTTCCACCTCACCTGCTCTCTGGTTTGGCCAGGCAATATGCAGTCCACCAGGGGAACCCATTTCAGGAAGATCAACACAGATGGTGAACCTCACCTGTGGACAGCTCACTTCATCCATCCACTGTTGGCTGTTAGTAACTGGTGTTTGCTTGGTTCTGTGTTTTAGTGATGAACTGCAAACAGCTTGAACCAAGCTCCATAGAGGCATGGCTTGGAAGCCTCTTTTTCTGGTGCTCAGCCAGCATGCCTGAGCCATAACCTAGAGGGACATCCCCTCTGTGTGTTCTTGGCTGGGCTTACTGTGTATGTCCCGTTGGCTGCTTCCTTTGTCACTAGAGCTGTCATGTGCTGGGGATCTAGAGGTCTCAGCAAGCCACTTAGAGGACAATGGCCCAATCACATAGATACAGTGTGGAGCCTGAACACTGCCAGACCATATGTGCCTGTTGGGGACAATAGCCCTCCAGTTAATATCCCTGCCAGACGGGCCTCTCCTTTCAGAGAAAATGTTTCCTCTCCCTTTATCAACAAATTCAGAGCATAACTGAAAGGGCTGGAGTCTAAAATAAAGATTGCACCAAAGAGAGCACACTTGGAATGTGGCAGCTGGCTTCTCCACCAGCTGAGACTTCACTTGTGTGGGCAGAGGCCAAAAGTTAAATGCACCATGAGCCAGCGACCCATAGCTAGAGTAATGAGAGCCATATCAGCACCATGGACAGGTCAGTATGCAATTCCTAGTTTAAAGCAGCTTTCTATGAACAAGAGTCTGGGCATGCGAAATCCCTAGGCCAGGGGAAGGCAGAAGGTAGATAGAAACTGACTGGTAAAACTCTGGATGGTCTGAAGTAGATTGGCAAGGCTTTCAAACTCCCAGTTTATTACACTGCTTAAATTAAGGAAGCTTGGGAAGGGGTTTGCCAGGAGTGGAATTTGTGTGTGTGAAAGGACCATGAGCTCAGTTCAATTCTGGTATTCAAAACCAATCACTTCGGCTCAGATTTGATTTTTTTCTAAGTGAATATATCTCTGGTTGGTGGATCTTGAGTTTCTAGAACACAGCAAAATAGATCTTCCATTTTTCTAGGCGGAATAGTGGCTTCCTGGGAAAATACAAGGACTCAGTGCTGAGTGCAGTCAGAGTTCAAAGCCGGTGTAGCTAGCCTGAAATTCACTGAAAACTAGAGGGCTGGCAGTAAGGCACCCTAGAAACCTTATTGAGCTCTTCGAAAGGAACTGTACTCTGTGAACACTTTCACACTCCACTGCCCATGGCAAGAGAGTGCCAAAAGCCCTTTCCCCTGACTGGGGAAATCATAATCTTAAGCAGTCAAGGGTGTTTTTGAGAGAGAGAACCCAGTGTTGCAGGATGTGTCATGAATGAAGTGTGAGAGTGAGCTGCTTCAAGCAAGGATTCCGGAAATGTTTTTTGGAAAAGAAGTCCAGTGGCCCAGGACTCTTCTGTTCTGCATCTGCATCACCCCACTTTACATGGACAGAAATTTGGTGTTTGGTACACTAAACAGCATCCAGAGAATCTCTGTTTATATTTTAAAAGCATGTTTCTAGTCCTTAACAGACAAGAGATTTGCAAGTGTGGGAGTTATTTCAGAACCATCAGAAATCAAAGAAGCTTTGTATAATTCCCAGTCATCAGAATGCAAGGCCTTTCCATAGCTCCTTGGGATGGATAGAAACAAATAAATTATGCAAAGTAAGCAAATTGGTGCAGATTTGCTCAGCTTGCAAAACTGATATAGGATGCAAAAGTCAGCTTTACTTGACACAGAATTGGGGGCAATTTGGCACTGAATGTTGAACCCTTCTAATATACACAACCTTACCTATGAACTATATGGTAGAGTGATGAACCTTTTCTCTGTTTTGGCTGCAGTGTGTTACTACTTGGAAAACCTCCTGGGAAATTAAGAATAGCTACTGCTTTGCTTAGATGGCCTTGTGACACGGGCAATGTCCTTTCTTCCTGGGCTTGAGTGATGTCAGCTTGGGCACAAGAGAATAATAGGTTCCATTTGAGGGTTGGAGCTTTTCTCCACCCCCTCCATTCAGCTCCTCCAACCCATCCCAAAACAGGCTCCCAAGGCAGAGCTTCCTAGCATCTCCTTTTACCCAGCACATCACAAGTGGCATAAGAGGAGCTGTCTGTCCATTCATAAATGGAACATTCCCGCAGTGCTTAATTAGGCTCAGCAGCCGAGGCGAGCAGTGTGTTTCAGGCCTGATCTTTTGTTAACAAAGTCTGAGGGGACAGTAACTGTGGAGTGAGTGATGGCCACATGCCTTCAGACAGCGGAATTTAGAGATGCTGCAACTGCTGTCTACATCAGGGACAGGCTTTGGAGGGGCTAGAGAGGCAATTTGCTTTGGGAACAGGTAAAGCACCAGATTTGTAATTTTGCCTTTCTTTTAATGTCTCTGACTCCTCCTCGATGGACACACAGAGAGAAATAGTCCTTAGCAAGCAAGGTAACTGCAAACTGACTTGGGAAGTGGGTAGGATTGGCTTCATAAATCTCTTCTGCCGATGATGCTATAAAAGGACGCATCACATGTTCAGGTTCCGTCCCCCCCCCCTCCCCACACACATGCACGCCAGTAGCTCCACAGCACTGGCAGAAGAAACAAAACACCACTCTGCTGTCTCGGCCACATCATAGTCCCATACTGAGTAATATTACCAGGGTCTTGCTTGCAGCAGAAAGGGCTTGATAAATGGTCTGTGTCAGAGTCGCTCAGCTCTGTGCGCTAACATTGTCACTGGAGTGGACACATTGGGCTTGTATGCTGATCTAACCCATCAGAGTAAAGCCCAACATGGTGTCAAGGCCTGTCTGCTCCCAGAAGCCTCACATGCTGGAGAAGTAGGAAGCTTGTTAGACCATTGCTTAAGTGAAATCCCAGGAAGCTTGTTCTTGGTGAGCTCTGGCCACACATACTAAAACCCCTTTTGTGTTCTCAGACCAGAGGTAACAAGTTTGTTCACATTTTGCTGCGTTTATAACTCTTTGGGGTTTCATTTCTGGCTTCTCCCTGGATGAACACTACCTGAGTTCTGGGCTCATGGGGAGAGGGAAGGAGTGAGGGACACATTCTGCTTGTTACAAGTTCCTTGCTGGTGAACTGGGACAGTCTTTTCATTCTCTACTACTACTCCCCCTTAGATGAGAGGACAGGGCAGTGCACTCTCCTACTCTTTCTCAGATCAGTCGGAGAGTTGCTGCCTTGACTCCTCATGGCTGTTTTCTTTCTCTTGGTGGTGCTGCGCCCCTAGCCAAATAGTGTCCTGTAGCCCATGAGCATTATGCAGGTGGGACATACCTTTTGGGGCAAATCATCGTGCTTGCTGTGCCTACCGTAGTGGTCTTTGGAACCTAAAGAGAACAACAGCTAGATTTTCAGTGCAGACTTTTATCAGGAGAGATATGTTGACAACACTGGATGACGGATGGTGGGTTTATAGTAGTAAGGGACAAAACCCTCCCAGAATTCCACTTCTTAGGCACTCAGATGTGCCTCTGGAGTAACGGTATGTGTGCAGTATTTCAACCCTTGTTGCTAAAGATTATTTTCAGTTCTGGAGCACATGTTAACATAATAGCCCTGCTGGATGAGGTCAGTGATCTATCCAGTCCAGCATCCTTTTCTCAGTGGCCAACAGGATGCACCAGCAGGACCCAAGCGCATATCCTGCCCTCTTGCAGTTTTCATCCATTGGTATTCAGAAGTATCCTTCCTCTGACTGTAGGAGCAGAGTATAGCCATCATGGGTAGCAGCCTTATCCACCATGAATTTGTCTAATCCATGGGATCTGGAGAAGGGGATAGAGCGGTTGTAGTATCGTGGTTAAGAGCCTGAGCTGTGAACCAGGAAATCTCACCTATGGCAAACCACTCTAGCCCTTTTCATGCATTACTTGCAGGTAGGGGCATTACCACGATTACTCTAGAGCGGGTTTGTGCTTTTAGCCCTCCCTTGGTCAGTGTTGCCCATGGTTGTGAAAGTCTACCATGTGAGATCTTGCTCAAGTATGGGGCTCTGTTGATGTAAGGGTTGCTGAGGCAAATATATCTGAAGTGCTTTGGACTCTCCCAAGCACAAGCTGGTTGGTGCAGAGGAACTTTGTGGTGCCACTATTGGAAAGGTCCAACCACACAGGGGCAGCTGCGACACAAATGGGTATATGAAGAGTGAGTTGTAGATGGTTCTATTCTGCCCTATGCTGATAGCAGAAGGTCCTATGTTGAAAAGGCTTGCCTTCTCCAGGGATCAATGGGCTGCACATCTTTTTTAAGGGGCAGAGGACATTGTTCTGGGCTGTAGTGACTACTGTGTCAGGTTAATGTGCTTCTGGTTTGTTAAATCTCATGAGTACAGCTTGGTGGGATCCAGCTGGTGTAGAGTAATAAGCCAAAGCAGCCGCTGGGTCTGGAGCGCACACATTCATCACCCTTATCCATCCTCCCCCCCCCCCAACCCCTGGTCTCTTCCAAATGCTCAGTAGCTCTTTGAAAATTGGCTGCTGCACTGGCTGCAAGCGGGATGTTTCTGAGGATCTGTGGCATTGTGCCTCTTGTCAGAACTGTTGCTATGCGCTACCTTGATTCTGTCAGATCCCTCATTATTGTGACTGACAGCAAGCGATTGGCCTCTCCTGTCTTTCATTTGCCCCACTGCAGGGGGAGACATACACATGCCTACAAAAGCAGCGGCCACTCACCTGAAGGTGGGGTTAGTTCCAGAGGGTCTCAGTCTCTTTCTGCCATGATAGCTGCAGTTCTTTTGCTTTGCTAGCCAAAGCCTCTACGCTTCTATCAGATTAAGTGTGTGTGTGTGTGTGTGTGTGTGTGTGTGCGCGCGCGCACATGTGTGCGTAAATGTTTGCTTAAGTGTGTGTGCGCCTGGCAGGACCCTCCCGCAGTGTGTAGCTGCAGATAATATTTGTGCCTCTCTCACAATGCATCCATTTCCCTAAATGAGCTCACACTCTGGATGGCAGTTCTCTCCCCCTGTCAGGGCTGTAATAATAACTAGCTGGGCTGGGAAGAGGTGAGCTTTTTGATGCTTGTCTCCCTTGCTCAGATACATACATTACCATAGCCAGAAATAGCCATGTTGAGCAGCCCCTGAAGTGGCAGGATCTCTAGCAGTCTCTGGGGGTTCAATTCCTGAGCCATCAGGAGGGCATAGCAGAGGCCTGTTGAACCCAGATGTGCTTGGACAGTGTCTCTCCTGATTCTGAGACTGAAATTGCATCTTAGATGAGCATTACTACTACTACTACCACCCTATTATTATTATTTTCACTCATGAATCATTTCCCATGAGACAACCTGAAGCAATTTGATATATCTGTTAAAGCAACTGCATATATAAATACAATTTAAAAAGATATATATGAACAACAACGTATACATAAAATCAATTCAAATCCGAAACAGATACCAATTGGGATAAAGATCTCCATTCAGAAGGCTGGTTGAAAGAGGAACGTCCTTAGCAGTTGAGAAGGTACCTGTCTGATTTAGAATGGGAAGGACACACTAAAGGCTTGATTCTGACATCATGTGGGACAGAACTGAAAGGATGGGTCATAGCCTCAGCGTAGGGCCACAATGCCCGTGGCTTGTTCTTTTCCTCCTAGAATTGGTGTTTGTGTGTGTTGGAGCAGCTTTATTGGCACGATGACATTAGGCTGTCAAACTTGAGATGATCTGGTTCAGATCTGAGCTGGGTCTTAACTGTAGCATGAGAGAGGCAAACAAGTCAGTTCTTTCCATGCCCCTGCAATGCAGCCGCCTACTTTCCAAAGTATCTGAGAGGCTGGCAATGGTGCAATGGTGTGCAAAGGGGAGGGGGTGATGGATGATGCAAGTAGAATGGCAGACGATGGTGCATGCCTGCTTGGATCCTGCCACCATCAATCCAGATTTTGTTCTGGAGCTAATCAGTGGGTGACCAAACTACTAGCCTAGGAATAGGCACCAGGTCAATTGGTCTCTAAATACAGTGGTACCTTGGTTTATGAACTTAATCCATTCCGGAAGTCTGTTCTTAAACCAAAGTGTTCTTAAACCAAAGAGTGCTTTCCCATAGCAGCGGGGGACTCAGTTTATAAATGGAACACACTCAACAAGGCAGAGTTCACAATCCAATACACCTACTTCCGGGTTTGCAGCGTTCTTCATCCAAGTTGTTCATAAACTAAGCTGTTCTTAAACCAAGGTACCACTGTATCTCTGCCACCAGAGCACCTGCATATAAGAAAGAGTCCCCACCACCACCACCACCACAAAGCTTTCTATCTGCACTATGCATTTAAAGTATCATACCACTTTAAATAGTCATGGCCTCTCCCCAAGAATGCTGGGAACTATGTTAAGGGTGCTGAGAGTTCTTAGGAGATGCCTTTCCCCCTCAGACTTAGAGCTCCCCATAAAGAGGGATTGTCTATTAAACCATATTTGTAGCTCTGTGAGGGGAATCAGGGTACCAAGTACCAAGGCAAACAATGTACCCGGAGGGTGGGCAGCAGAGAGCACTCTTTGAGGATGCAGAGCTGCAGTGAGCGCTCTCTTTACTCATGATTTAAAAACAACAACATGAAAATTAATGTTTCCTTGGACTTGAAGTCTGGTGGGGAGGCATATGATTAAGCGATCCACACACACACACACCGGTTTTGTCCCAAACAGTGAGGGCCAGAAACCTCTTTTCTGCTGGAAGTGATGAGCACATTCAGGGGATGCCAAGAGCTGGCATCCTACAAATAACAAATGCCAGTCAGCATCTCCATGAAGTTGCCAGAAGAGGCAGCTGTGAGACTCTCAGACACCCACCCACTTCACTGGGCTCAGCACCCTGGAACCATCAGCAGCAAATGCATTTGGGCCATGCTGTTCCCCTTGCTTACCGCTACAAAACGCATAAATGAAATGGGCTGAATACAGAGCAAACAGCAGTGTTGACGCTGTACTCCTGGTGCTCATCAAAGTGCTATAAGTGGAATCGTGCTTTCCTAGGGAAGGTTTGTTTGGGGGAAATGAGTTCTTTCAGAGCAGGGATAGTCAACAAGGTGCCCTTGAGATGTTATTGAACTCCAGTTCCTATCAGCCACTGCCAGCAGCAAATCATCAAAGGTGTTGTAGTCCAGAAACCAGTGGTGGTGGGACCGTATAGGCTGCCTCTGAATTAGGGCAACTGGTAGCCATTTGCAAGGTGTTTTTGTACTAAGGAACAAATACCCGAGTGCAAAATAGATGCATATCTGCATGCTCTGTTCATTGTTTTCATATTGTATACTGCTTAGAATTTTTTGAAATATTAAGTGGTTTATAAATGCTTTTAAGTTAAAATATGTTTTTTATGGCCATCCCAAGCATTTTTGGCACGTTCAAAGGACCCAACCTTTCTTTAGCTCATAATTCACAATCCTTTATGGTGCCTCAGATTATTGCCAAAGGTGTAGGGGCTTGTGCTTTATTGGATCTGTTGTGTTGGCTGCTTGCTGAAGGTAGGCCCTGCTATTGCGTCCCAGCTTGCATTGTAGGCCCTGTGGCTTGCTTTTGAGATGATGCAGATTAAACTAACTTGGCCAAAGCAGATGTCAAAATGGAAGATTGCTCAAAATGGCTGATTGTGGGAGCTCTGTGAGAGAGAAACTCCGATCAGAGGCAATGCTGAAGGGTGACGCAAGCAAGAGAGACATAAAGGAAGGACAGACACCTGCTTAAGCTGGGAATTTTGCCCAGTTAGTTGTGGTTAGATTGTGGTAAGATGTTCTGAACTTTGCTATTTGGAGAGATTGCAAAATATATTAGTGGTTTGGCTGTAAAACAAAGGCCCCCTATGAGGACGCTTTGAGATGGTGTGGACTTTGACGGGAATAAAGGTGGCCCCTCTCTTGGCAGAAGGACCTCCTGAAGATAAGGTAGCATAATGATGGTTTGGCTTATGTAAGCGTTTCTGTGTTTTATTCTCATCTTTTGGCTGTTGTTTTTCCCCCCTGCCTAAAAGAACTGTATATTTGTATAGCTGCTCCCAAACCACACTGTTCTCTGGTAACCAGAGCAACTTCAAGAGGTGATGAACTTGTACCAAGGAAGTAGAGATGGGGAGATGTGCTTACCCAAAATTTGCATGTTAATTGAGACTTACTTCAGCGAGATTTGTAAGAACCAGTGTCATCAATTATGGAGGAAGGAGCTATCAAGTGCTCCAAGCCCTAATGAGGGATCTTTACACTCAAAAGGCTGTCTGAGAGGACCCTTAATGGGAAAGTTAGCCCCTCTCCACCCTTCCTGCCCCCTCCTCAACACCCTGCCTCTAATATCTACTTATACAAAAGAAGCAGCGCGTTAGCAGATGTGCGTACGTAAAATTTGCATATTAATTTGAGTTGTGGTTCTTGAGGTAATTAGTTTTAATATCCACCTGACCCTGTGCCAAGATTAGCTCACGAAGGAAGACGCCTTATACTGAGTTGGGCAATTGGTCCCTCTAGCTCAGAATTGTCCCCACTGGCTGACAGCAGCTCTCTGGAGTCCCCCCAGCCCCACCTGGAGATTCTGGAGAGTGAACCTGGGCCCTTCTGCATGCAGAACACATATTCTACTACTGAGAAGCACAGTTTATGGAGCCACCGCCATAAGCTCTGCATGCACTGCCTTTAAAAAGAAATGGTTTTCATAATATTGTAGTATGAGTTTGTCAGTGATCTTCGACCTATGTGAGCATGTATATATATATAAAGTATTTGTCTAATCCTGTTCCTAACACAACTAAGCACGTCTGCTGCGCTTGGCATAGCAGCCCAAATCTAGCTAGGGTATGTTTCATCATCAGTAGATATATTTTGTTTGTTGGCTTGTTTTCTTCTCATCCTAGTATATAAGCGAACTGCTCTCTATTGTGCCTGCATCTGGAAAAATTCAAACATTCTGACCTTCTCTGAAATCTCAATTAATTGCTGGCTTCTGCGATAGGCAGGAAGCTCCAAACCCCCTGGTGGCTATGGCTAGTGGTGCAGCAATAAAACTGCTAGCACATTTGCAAAGCTAAGCAAATTGGATGGGGAACGGTATGTTGAGATTCTTGCATTGCAGGAGGCTAGATGGCCCTTGGGGTCCCTTCCAACTCTACAATTCTAAGATGAGCTTCTCTTGATATGCCCACATCACCCGGTTCTCTTTTACAGGTCTCTTACCAACCAATGTATTTGTAATAATAATAAAAACTCTTGTACCCTAAGCGTTAATCAAAATTATGATGCAACAATAATATTTATTATTTATAATCATTATGATTTGCATTTGTTTGCCACTTTGAAGCAACTTAAGAAAAAGAAGAAATACAAAACAGGTAAAATCAATGAAAAACTTAGTAAGAAAAAGAAAACGATGTACAATACAAAATTCCTAAAATGCCAATCTGACAATACAGTATGAAGGAAATGTCCCACCCCATGCATTCTACAATGGCATGCCTGATTTTGCCACTGTGGGAAACAGAATGCTGGACTAGATGAAGCTTTGACACTGGGCCTCAAATGTTAGCTGGCCATAATTTTTTGGTTGGTTCAAGGAAGAATAGGTATGAAATTAGGAATTCCTGGGTACCAAAATCCAGGTTTGGAGCAAGTAATCTTTGGTGAGAGAACCCAAGCAGAGATTTAAAATCACAAAACATGCAGTAAAGTAGTATGTGGAAATATAGCCTGTTAGACCTTTAAAATATGCCCTTCTGAGTTTCTTCGAAAGTTTCCCTCTTCCCTCAGCACAGGAAAAGACCACACATTTGGTAAATTAAAAATTGGTTTACTTACAAACTCTTCAAAGGTCTGGTTCATGTGCTTTTCCATATATCTGCACAGAAAGGTTGCACAGGTCAGTAAAAGTTTGGTTCCAGAATGGCAAAAGTTCCTAAATTATTGGTATAGGAATTTGAGTGGTTTGTGAGAACCACGTGGCTAAGCCAAAGCAACCAGCTTTAGCCTCTTCATACTCTGAGCTTCTGGAGGAGAATAATGGTTTGATGACCTCACTCCCAAAGTGAGCTAAGCCTGGCAGGACAGCTTACTTACTATAGAGTCTATAGTATTAACCCAGACATAGGCAAACTCGGCAACTCCCATCATCCCTGACCACTTGTCCTGTTAGCTAGGGATGATGGGAGTTGTAGTCCCAAAACATCTGGAGAGCCGAGTTTGCCTATGCCTGTATTAACCCCTTCATGTATCAATTAGACTTAGGTGTATTGGTTATTTGAGGCTGGTAAGCGCACAGTCTTTCTCACCACTGATCCTGACCCTTGTGGCATAATTTCTGAGCACCTCCAGGCCCTAGAGCAGGGGTGTTTCCCATAGACATCTGGTTAGCCACTGAGCGAATGGGATGCAGGACTAGATGGAACTTTGCCTTGATCCAACAAAGCTTTGGCCCTTTGCCCAATGTTATGCAACTTTTATGGCCTACTTTCAAAGTCCCTTTGCAAACCACCAGTTTCAATCTTCTGCAAGAGCATTCTCTTCCTTCCTTGGCAGCCCACTAAGCAGCCATGGGGGAAAACCTCTGGCCCCTAGATGTTACTGAGCTACAACTCCCATCACTCCTAGCCATTGGCCATGCTTGCTCAGTCTGATGGGAGTTTTGGTTCCATAAAATCCAGAAGGTCAGAAAGGTTCTCCCCACACACACCTGCTCCAGAGGAAGAGGAAAAGTGAGGGGGAGAGAAAGAAGGGAAGGAGGTGTCAGGAAGAGAAAGGGCAGGGAGAGAGAGGGAAGGGGTGGCTGGCTTTGGACCTGAACAGTCGGTATGCAGCCACCAACGGGGTACCCCCAAGGGAATGGGGCCATTGACAGAAAAAAGAGAAAAGGTTGGTCTAGTGCAGCCTTTCTCAACCCCAGATGTTGTGATGTTGTTGAACTACAACTCCCATCACCCCTAGCTAGCATGGCCAGAGCTCAGGGATAATGGGAGTTGTAGTCCAACAACATCTGGGGACCCACAGGTTGAGAACCGCTAGTCTAGTGCAATTTCAAGGGCAAGGTCTCATTCTCCCTACCCCACAAATCCAAGCTGGGTAAGAGCATCAGGGTGCACTGAGCAGTAAAATGCCTTTCTGGGTGGCTCACTGTGTCAGATGAGGGAGACTTCCCCATTCTCCTCCTGAGCCCGGAGGAGGGCAGCAGAGTTTATTGAAGCCCATGCTGGGTTTGGGAAGGCCCGGAAAGGGCTGAGACCCCTCGCTTCTTTCCTGTCTATTCTCAAACCAGCACTAGGTACATGAGGTTCTTTATCTTTCTCCAGGCTTGAGAAGAAGGGGCAAGGAAAAATGTGCTCACCAGCAGTGGCAGGTGAGTGAGCTCATTTGTGGGGTGCTTGACTTTTTATCTAAGAGGACCCTATTCAGGTTCTTACATTGGTATGGACCAGAGTGCAATGGGTAAGAATCCTGCCTCCTCTGCAGCCTAGTAAGTTGAAGCGAAACGATACATTTCCCAGGTGATTGTGTGTCTTGGGTTTTTCCTTTTCTTTTAGAAATAGCTGCAGGGGCTTGATCCAGATCACTAAAATAGTACCTCAGGAGAAGGGATTTACCCCTGAAGGTGACATTTCCTTCAATAGCACCTTTGAGTCAAATTATAGTTTCAGGGGGATTGTTTTTTTGGGGGGGAGGGGGGCTGCATTTACTGCAGCTCCAATCCATTCCACCCCCTCCTGCCCATGGCTATTTCTGAAAGAAAAACAAGCCTGGAATAAATGATCACATGCCAAGCCTATTGTCTAGTCCAGGATTTAAATTTCCCTGTGGGTTGAAAAGATTTTAATCTTTCTCTCTTTCGTACAGATTTGCTCACTGATAATTTCTGAATTATAACACACCTGTCTTCCATATCAATATATCTGTACGCTTGCTATCTTTGGAGATAATTAGTTGGATTCAGACTCAGGTAGCTGGCCAAATTGAGGCCCAGTTGAAATCTGTTTGGAAAGTTAATAATGACTCATTATGCCCAATGGACTTCAGTGAGATCTAACTAACTTAGTCTCGATCCAACCCAATATCTCTTCCTGATTGTGATACCCATTCCAGAGCTGGTCTTCTACCAGAACATGGCTGTAGAAACAACAGCAAATGAGAGAACATCTATACCTTACTATTGTTTTTGTTAAGGGAGATGTCCTCTGGAACCACCAGTTTTATCACCAAGGCCTTCATGACCAGTTGTGATAGTGAGGTTGTCGGACAGCATTTCTCCACACAACTGATTCTAGTTGTGCACAGCCCCTCTTCTCCCTTCATTCACCAGACAAGGATGTACAAGTTGCAAATGCTGGAGCATCCAGGGAGATCATGGAAGCCAATGTCTGGCAGGTGGCAATAAATAACCATCTGGAAGAGTGGAGTCATATATGTGAGTTACACAGTCAATATCCTAGGAGAGTAATAGTCTACACCAGGCATGGCCAAACTTGGCCCTCCAGCTGTTTTGGGACTACAACTCCCATCATCCCTAGCTAACAGGACCAGTGGTCAAGGATGATGGGAATTATAGTCCCAAAACAGCTGGAGGGCCAAGTTTGGCCATGCCTGGTCTACACAGACTTCTTGTATAAGAAGGGTTAACTTTTAGAATTCCCAGCTTGCTGGGCTGATGGGAGTTGTAGTCCAAACTAGCGCAATTCAGATAACCAGTCCTGTCTCTGCCTCCCTCCCTCCCTCACCCTGGAACATAGGTCTCTCTCAGAACTACAAAAGCAAAAATGAAATGTTTGAGAATCTGTGTGTCGTGGTTAAAGTGGTAGAGTAGGACTTGAGAGACCAGGGTTCAAATCCCCACACAATCATGAAGCTCGGTTAGGTGCTTCATGGGTCATTGACTGAACCTCAGCCTATCCAATCATGCAGGATTGGATTTGAGGATAAAATGGGGAGTGGGGTGAGAATTGCCTGCCCTGAACTCCTTGGAGGAAAGGACAGATACACATGTAAAATGAAAATAGCTTGCATGCATCATGGTGATTAAAACAATTAATTGGAAAGTCCAAGAGGACATGGGGGTGATGCCCTAATGCAAAGCAAGACAGCAGGGCATGGATTTTGCTAACAACTTCCTCCCATCTGGGAAGAGAGTCAGAATGAGTGCAGTGGACATCAATATCCGTGAAGGTGAGGAGGAAGAACAATTGGTGTTGCTTTATGGATTAGTGTCTGGTGACTACTGGGGATAAGCTTGGTCCTAGTGCAGAGAAACCCAGCAAACATAACCTCATTCATATAGTGTCTCATCTGCACAATATATGCAGCCTCTGTGAGGACTGGATGCTATCCATTTATGGCATGCAGAGCAGAGCCTGATATCAAAATGGAAGGGCTGAAGCCCAGCTGGAAGTTACACCAGCTGACCTTGAAACCTCTCCATCTCTGTGCGGAGGCTGATTATGGGCTTGTTCAGTGGTGAGAGGAAGGCTCTCTGTACATGCTCAAAAGTGCACTCTCTCATTTCCATCTTCCTGGCTCTAGAAGCAAGCAGTATATTGGACTACTAAAATAAGCAACCCAGTGTATTTTCACCTCCTTCCACTCCTCACAGCCCGATCAAGTTGGTGGTCTGCCACTGAGGCTGCTCCCCCAGCTTTTACCACCACCCCTGCCCTTGAATGCCTGCCTCACTGGTAATATCCCTGTTCCTGGGG
Source organism: Podarcis erhardii (assembly GCF_964252035.2). Classification (NCBI taxonomy): domain Eukaryota; kingdom Metazoa; phylum Chordata; class Lepidosauria; order Squamata; family Lacertidae; genus Podarcis; species Podarcis erhardii. The sequence continues at coordinate 69,554,104 of NC_138498.1, forward strand.
AAAGTTCTTGCCCTTGGGCTGCTCCCTGCCTCTTTCCACCTGAGGCTTGGGGCAAGAACAGCCAGAACTCTTTCCCCCACACCCCACCCTGCAACACTTAAAGGCATCACTTTCTCTATTCAACACTGCTGGGAGGGATAATTGATACTAAAGCCCTAGTTAATGCACTGGCTTTGCTGGGGGATTTATCGCTGCCGATAGCGTCTCCTGCTCCCAATTACCCATTTAGCTGCTGAGATAACAGGCTGCTCAATCAGCCCCATCCCCATGGTTATATACTGCAGCTCGATGCTCATAAATACTGTCCAAGCACAGCTGCAGGCACCTCCTTGCAGGGTCATGGTAGGAGCTGCTGGCATCCATTCTGCAGAGTCTTGCCTCCCTTCCACCTGGCTCAGCCCTTGCCCTCCCCCAAGGCCTCACCTCCCTTTCCTGCTCCTTGTCTGGGAAATGTAGCTCAGATCCATCACCTAGGTGACTTCAAAAGCATTGAGCCTGTTTCCATGACAATCCTGATGCAGGTGAGCAGGGCAGCAAAGGCAAGAGGGCAATCTGAGCCTGCCTCCCACTGCTCCCAGGGGTGCAGGCCTCCCTTGATGGTGCCAAACCTCTGTCCTGGGAAGTCTGGGGCACTGTCTCAACTTGGCAGAGGCTGCAGTGCTGGAGAAAGTCAGTTATAATGCTACTTTTATGTTGCAGGGTTCCCTCCCTGTTTAACGCCCCCCTGAACACCACTGGCACAGTCTCAACCCCATCTGTATAATGGGAATAATTGCACTGATCCCCCCTTGAAGGATCTAATAAACAAATACAAAGGTTTTCTTAAACACCACAGGAAATGCTACACAAAAGCAAGGGCATAAAATTCTCATTGCTGAAACATTCCCTGCCCAGAATTAAAACTGGAGGTACCCTTCAATTGTACAGCCAAAAATATTTATTAAGTGTGGAAGTGTAAGCATTGCTCACCTGCTGAAGCCTACATCTCATGTAGGAAACTACCTTCAACCAGGTCTGGCTATTTGCTTATCTAGCTCAGTATTGTCTCCTCCGATACGCAGCCAATCTGCAGAGTCTTGGGGCAGAGGCTTTTGCCCCATTGCATGCTCCTGATTGTTGTTTTCAAACTGAAAATGTCAAGAGAAGAACCCAGGACCTCCAGCACACAAATGTGGGATGTGCTATGGAACGGTGGTCCCCTTTCTCTCTGTTTCTGCATGAGTCACTAGGATGAGAGCGACTCCTGGTGGGATGAAAGCACAGGAGCTGAGGGCAGTCACGCAGACAGCCTCTTCTGAGAGCAGGTAACTCTGCTCAGTCCCTGCATCAGGAGCGATTGGATGAACCAGTCACATGCGATGCCAAACTATACCCTGCCCTGCCAGTGGAGAATGATCGAAAGGAGGTATGACTGGAGCAGTAAATTGTTGCAAGATGCAGCAGGTAACGAATGAATGAAGGCTTTGGGCTCATAAGTGACTGTATTTCCCGTGGTACATTGTTTGGGGATCGCAGTGCTAAGGATAGTGGGTTCTATCCAATGCCAGTCCTACTCAGAGTAGACCCATTGAAATGAATGGGCATGACTAGCTTGGGCCTATTCATTTCAACTGCTCTGTTTTTAGGAGAACTTGGCTGGATGCTACCCAGCAATGACAGCTACTGTATACCTGCCACCCAGGTCCTCGCAGCATGTTGTCCCACAGAGCTAATTCAGGGGCCCTTTCCCCTCATGGCAACGAGTCTTTCCTGCCGCCCCAGCAAATGCCAGCTCACCCAAAATGGCAGGCTCCTCTGCAGCAGAAGGGCTTGGATTTTGCATGTTTCCCTGCCATGTGTTCGTCGCTGTGTCAAGTGGTACAAAAGGAGGAGTTCACTATTACAACCATTAGTGTAATGAAAGGTGGCAGCCCCTTGATGTTGCAGCAGTCTGGCATAAGGAAGGGATTCGCTGAGCTCCCACTCTCTGCCTCCACAATCTGTGCCCCCAACAACACACACACATACACACAGCCACACGGCCACATCCCCAGCTATTAAAGGGGCCGGGAAGATAATGAGCTGACAGGGAAACACAAAATCAAGGCAGCCCCCAAGCTCCCGTTGTGCTCATAGAAAGAAACAAGATTGTAATTACAGGGACAGCGGGCAATTAAGTGGGTTGAGGGCTAATTAGTACCATCAGGTGGAGGCCTGCCACAAGGGACTTTCCCCACCAGCTCTGCAGGGATAGCAGTGATCGGGGCAGTTTACTAGGGGCAGGAGGGGAGGCAGGGGGCTGCATTCCGGCTTGCGCTCAAGAGCCAGCCCCAGAGAGGTCCCTATCCCAGCCCTATTGCTGCAAGAATAAGCCAAGGTCATAGAATCTTTGAATTTGTAGAGTTGGATAGGGCCACAAAGGTCATGTAGTCCAACCCTTTGCATGGCAGGAATATTTTGCCCTATGTGGGGCTTGGACCCATGACCCCAGGATTAAGAGTCTCATGCTCTACCGACGGGACGCGGGTGGCGCTGTGGGTTAAACCACAGAGCCTAGGACTTGCTGATCAGAAGGTTGGCGGTTTGAATTCCCGCGACGGGCAATGGGGTGAGCTCCCGTTGCTCGGTCCCTGCTCCTGCCCACCTAGCAGTTCGAAAGCACGTCAAAGTGCAAGTAGAGCAATAGGTACCGCTCCGGCGGGAAGGTAAACGGCGTTTCCATGTGCTGCTCTGGTTCGCCAGAAGTGGCTTAGTCATGCTGGCCACATGACCCGGAAGCTGTGCCAATAAAGCGAGATGAGCGCCGCAACCCCAGAGTTGGTCACAACTGGACCTAATGGTCAGGGGTCTCTTTACCTTTATGCAGGTGTACCCTAGGTCTCTCTCTGTGTGTATATGTGTATGCACTAGATCCACATTTGTTGTCAATCACAATTCTGTTTCCATGCTGGGGACAAGCTATTCATTGACATTTGAGGCACAACCTTTATGAATTCAAACCTTTAGGATGAATGTAAAGTTACTACATATGAATTCTGCCTCCTTCCCCCTAAAGACTTCAGTGCAGCAGCAACAACGCCCCTTCCCATTTATCCTCAGAACAACCATGCAGGATAGATCAGATTGAATGCTGTGACCTGCCCAAATCCATCCAGTAAGCTTCGTGGCTCAGTGGAGATTTAAACCTGGGTCTCCCTGGTCCTAGCCTGGCGCTCACACTCTGCTGCATTGACTATCAATGATCTGAACCCAGACCTCCCCATTCTTAATCGGCCGCTCAGACTAGTACACTGCAGGTAGCCTAGCATTGTCCTGATTCCTGCCTAAAGAGCATTGGGAATGGGTCCAGAAGGACACAACTTGTTCCAAGCCAACATCCCAGTCTTATATCTGTGTTGGAATTGTGGGTTTGGCATGGATTCCTACCAGGGAATGATTGAGGAGCAAAAGAAGATCCTCACAGTTAACATGAGGAGGTGTGAAGGGTGCTTGTGGAAACCTGCCGTTCTGTTCATTAATAGTTTGGGGGCATGTCACTGAAATCAGGAATCCAACAGGTGTTTATACTGCAGTATCAGGTGCAAAAGTTCTGGTGGTTAAGGTCCAAGTCTGCTAAAATGAAGGGTTATGAACAACCAATGTACGGTAGCATTGTGACTTGTAGGAGGCTGTCCCTAATTTCTGTACTGAAATCCTGAATTTGCAGAATTGAAATGAAATCTGTCAATCCAGATCCGTTTATGCATATGCGTGTGCATATCTGATCTTAGGCTGCTGTCCTAATCCCACTTACCTGGGAGTAAGCCCTATTGAATGCAATAGGACTTACTTTTGAGCAGGCATAGTATTGTGCTGTTAGTCATTGAGCTACTCTAAAAACAAATAAACTATGGCTATGCAGTGTACATCATCCTCTCCACCCAAGCAGAAGTATGCCATAAGATCTGTTTAGCTGGCCAAGGGTTTCTGTGAAAAGATTTCCCGGTCTCAAAGTCCATCTGCACTGTTTTGCTGCTCCGTACCTCCTACATTAAACCATTACTGTTGCTGCTGTCTTGTTATATTTATACCCCACCTTTCCCCCAAGGAGCTATATGGTTCTGCCTTTCCCCATTTTATCTTCACAACGACCCTGTGAGGTAGGTTAGGCAGAGAAACAGTGTCTGGCCCAAGGTCACCCCATCTCCCAGTCCAGCACTCACTCACTCAGGGTGGTCACACACAGTCTCCCTTTCAATACTATTTGCACCTGCAAAGTTTTGGGAGTGACCACATTGCTTCATTTCCAGTCAATGCATTTCCTGTAGCTTCTTGCAGAAATCCCATAACTTTTTATACCACAAATGTTCTGGTTTATTTTTGTCCAGCTTTTGGTGCGCTATAGCCCCTCTGGACAGCAATAACATGGTTGTGTTGGGGAAGCACTGCAGGACCAACCCAAGTGGAATAAATCTAGTACTATGCATTATTATTGTGTCCAGTGCTTTTTTACACAGGGGTACACATGCCCCTAAACACTTTGTGAATCTAACGGGAGAAGAAACTAAGTTTCTTCTCTAGCACGGTGAATCTTCAGTTCTGTTGAATCGTCAGTTTCGTTGTTACCACCTCCGATGGCGGCTTCATTTCCTTTCCCAGTGATTTTCTTGAGTCAAAATGAGAGTACCCCTAAACATTTTAAAGAAAAAAAGCACTTATTGTGTCTATAACATGTTGCAGAGGACACCTGCAATGAAACATCTGTTTTGGGCGGGAGGCAAGTCCCTCTCCAGGCCATTCCCCCCACCCTCCTTAAGAACTTTCCCCTGACTCTTACTAGCCTGGATGTGCAGAGGGGTGTAGGGGGTGTGGGTGTACAAACCGTTGACTGTGTGACTGAAGTGCAGACTATATAACTGTAAGAATCACCTCCCTTGCTATGCCCTCTTTGGTCTCTTGCCCTGCTCGTCATTGGCATGTGGCACCTGCAGGGGTGCCAACTTGAGTAAAATATTTTGAGGGGGCAGGTAATCCAGACCCCACATAATTAATCACAAGATGCAGCACACACACACCGCATTTGAATGGCAACGCCCATTAACCTTTGGGGCCCCGGCTCCCTCAAATATTTTATTGAGGGGACCGAAGGGACCTTGGCCCCTAGGAATTGGCTCCTATGGGTGCCTGGGAAGTCCACCACAAGAGGATGCTCCCCTTGGGCTGGGAAAAGGTTTGCCACACCTGACGTAGCCCGTCGTATGTGGGAATGGTTAGCGAATTAGTCACTGAAGTACTCATCCTAGAAATTGACTAATATGTTTGAAAACATTTGATACTCTGTTTCTGTAACAGCTCAGGAGGTTGGATCTAGGATATTATCATCTTGTTAATGAAAAGGAATGGGGTGGGAACACTTCTATTATGCTTAAGAATCTCAGAGCCTTTTCAGATCATAAAAATATGGAGGTTTACCTGTGGCGCTCTCTTTGCAATAGTCCTGATCCGGTGCCAGTTGCACAATCATTCACCCCCACATAATAGAGGAGGGCAGTCGTTTTGCGGCTGTTTGCCATTTGTTTTTGCTAAGTAGAAGGCTGGGCGATCACTCCAGGGCTGGCTTTGCACAGCAGGGGAGCACACAGGCAGCAAGAAAACGGGGAAAAAATAGCTTCCACGCAAAGGTTCCTGAAATGGCAGTGAAAGGAGGGGGCCGTAGGGGCAGATGTCAGCTTTTGGGATGTTAAAAACAACCAAGCGAGTGCTGGATGAGCTGTTACATCAGGGCTTACTTTGTGCATCGGGGAAACACGTAGCCATCAGCAAGATAAATTATTATCTTTTAAAATAAGAAGTGCCTAAAATAGAAGTTGGCGGAAGGATCCAATCACGAGGCAGAGGAGTAGGGCATTTATTGTTCAGCACTGGCACTGGCAGAGACAGGATGACAGAAGGCAGGTTTGTAAGTAGCCACTCACCTGGCTGCCTGTGGTGAAGGCCAAAATGGATGTGGCAATAATTTACACACTTCAGAACATAATACTCACACAAAACCAGAAAACGGCACAGACAATTGGTACTAGCCTTATCAACGCATATTTTATTTCGAGCCTCCAGATTTGCACAAACCCAGAAAATACACAACCAACTTTACAATTTCCTGGCTGTGTGTTTTTGCACACTTCTTGGTGGTGGAGGTTGTTGTTTTAAAGCAGGGTGCATGTAGCTATCTGCACTCATGCCCTACTGGTACTTAATTGGCATAACAGAATCAAGAAATTAGAAGGCAGCGACACACACAAAACGGAATGCCTACTGGTATGAACAGCAAAAACAAATCAAATATATGCAATATACAAATTCATGTGGGTGCAGACTATTCCTTTCAAGTTCAAATGGAGAAGCCCATAGTTGTATGTGGGCTCAGCCCCCTACTGTTCGTTCCTCATTGGCTGCTCAGGATTGCTTGGGAGGTCACAATGCTGCAGAGACGTTGAAGCCATGACTGTGAGAGTACCCTGTTAGGATTTAGAATCCACATCTAGTACCCTGAAGCTCAGGTGTGAGGAACCTGTGGACCTCCAGATGCTGCTGAACTATAGCTCTCATAATCTTTGGCCACCAGCCATGCTTTCTGGGGCTGATGGGGCTGATCTGGAGGGCCAAAAGTCCCACACAACTGTTGTCTTCTCTTGGCCTCCTTGGTCCAGAGTCCCCATATCTCCCACCTGCTTCCTTAACACAAACAGTGTTCAGTCCCAGTCCTGCTTTCTCCTTTCTTCTACTTGCTTGTCTTCAGCACCCTGTGGCACCCAATGTCTGTGTTTGCCTTCCTTGTCTCTTCAAGGGCCTAGTCAGCCCCTTGGTTCTGTTTTCACTGCTTAGGGGCTCCCTGCACCTTAGCTTTCCTATATCTTTTCTTGTACCTCTTGATTCCCAGCCAAAGTGATGGCTTTCCTTTCCTTCGTAGAAAATGGATTTCAAATTGTTTAGTTCCCCGAGCAGGTAAGCAAACATTCTGAATAATCTCACCCGCTCAACCAATGAGTGCCAGGTGCTTCTCCATCACAAGTGCAATTCAGTATCGATGTGTTAGTTGAAGGGGAAATGCCATTTTCCTACAGGCAAAATGCATGCTCCGCAGTTTGGCTAGAGCAATTCTGTTTTCTGGAGCACCGCCATTCCTAACTTGTGCGGTGCATTGTTACCCCGACTTCCTCTCCCTGCCGCCTTCACCTCTGCTAACACCAGACCCATTCCTGATCTTTCTGCACCTCTTCCTAATCCCAGGTCTGTGTTCCCATATGCACAGCACTGCAGATGTTCCCCACCTTCACCCCCATCTCGCAGTCCTTCCAAATAAGGATATATGGGCAATGTTCAGTGCTGCCAATGCACCTACTACCAGCCAGCAGCAAACTGGTGGCTTGTATCTGGGCTCCCTCTTATTCTGCCTCACCTGCTTCCCTCCTTCTGCACTCTCCCCCCTTCCACCGTCAGCTTCTGCTAGCACCCTCAATCTTCTACCTCCACACCTCTAAACCTCCCATTTAGAGCTCCCTCTCAACAGGGACTGTTGCTTGCGCTACTGTGCTAGATTGTGTGCATTAGTTTTTGTGACAAAGCTGAATGCCCAATTTTAGAGGCTGCTAAATTCACTTCACCTGGTGGGATTAAAAGCGCAGGGCTCTGCAGCAGCAGCAGCCCTCTTGCATTGCCAGGTGCTCCTTCCCTGTGCCAGGCCCAAGAGGCCTTTGGCTGGGGACGGAGAAGAGAAGAAAAGGGCACATTGCACTTTATTGCCATAATGTGGCTTAATGAGGAGTAAATGGAATAAATAAAGTGGTTTCCAATAAGATGATGTTTCTGGCCGTAGGTGGCTTGCCTGGCAATAGATGAATTGGGCAGATGCACAGGATATGTTTGTGTAAGACCATAGGAGGCTGCATAATCCAGGATTACAACCAGAGTATTTGATATGTGAGTGGAGTGGCTGTCTGGCAAACTGATGTGTATATTTTAAGACACATTTTTGAGCATCTCATGTGCATCTTGCAGAGCAGTTGCATGGCAATTGCATTTTATTTCACAAGCCTTTCATTGGCATGTATACACAGTGCTGTGTTTGTCGGTGCATAGATTCTGGGTACCATTTTTTGAGTTTGCTGCAGCTAAATGGGTATGAAGGAAGGATGCAATGTGTACTTGATGTATTTTCTGAGTGTGTGCCTCCACAAGTGCATTTGCCTGCAGGTACAGCGCCATGCTTGCTGCATATGTACATTTTATGGCACATCTGCCTGACAGGCTTACGTGTGCACAGTTCCTTGCACGTGCAGACATACCTGTGCTAGTGTTTGTTGGACCCAGATGCCCCCCTGCTTGAGCTGCAGGCAGCTAGGCTAGGGAGTGGGGTGGGGGGTTGAGAGTTGTTAAATCAGTGAGTTATGAAATGCCTTTATATCCAGGACAGGGGTTTTAATTAAATTAATTGCCAGCAACGCTGTAAAAGTGCTGAGGGGTAATAACCGGAGCGTTATGGCGCCGTTTATCTTCCCCACGTAAATTAGCTGCTGCACCTTACTACTCTCGGCAGCCAGACGTGAGCAGGGTGCAATGCCTGGCAGGTTGAGTCTCTGGGAGCTGCCAAGGGCAGGGAGGGGGAGTTATCTTGCCCCAGGCTTCTCTTTCCCAGCTGCAGTAAGTGGTCTGTGCCATCGCACATCTGGCTGACACGGGGCCAGTTGTGGCGGGGTGTGTGTGTGTGTGCATGTTTGACTCAGCAAAGGCATTCTCTCCGCACCAGTCCATACTGCCCTCTTCTGGCTTGCTGGGAGGCTGCAGGGCACAGAGCATCCTTCAGGCTCTCTGTGCCAGCCTGACCGATGGGAGAAGTGGGTGAAAGGAATGCTGTTTAGACAGCACCTGTTCAGTGGCTGCTATGCCTGGGCTGGGGCTTGTAGGGCTTGGTGCAGGAGCAGGTGGAAAGGGCCTTGGGGCACTTTGCTCAGTAACAACTGAGGGGCAAGGGAGGAAAGAGGTCTCCTCAGTGTTGCAGGCAGGACAGGAGGCCAGGGACCCCAAAGGCAGGGAGCCAAGATCCAGGGGGCATGAATGAGGCTGCCAATTAGCCTAAGACTGGACTTGGTAAAAAATATGGTGGTACACCATCATTTTCAGGGCCAGTAGCTGCATTCCCTTGGGTGGGGAGTAATCTAGGGCTGCATACCAGCAGTGGGCAGAGCCAAATCCAAAAACATGCAGGGACAGCTCTTTTCTGTCTTTCCTTATCTGTCTGTCTCCTCCATTTATGTATCATCTTATGTATTCTCTCTCTCTCTCTCTCTCTCTCTACTCACACTGTTAATTTGCACCCATTTTTACATGGATAGACACAGGCTCCCCTCACCCTGCAAGCTTGGCTCCCTCCTTCTGGGACCCTCAGCTTTCACTCGCTCCCAGCCTCTCACCCATTCATTCATTCACTCATTCATTCTCCATCCATCCATCCTCTCTCCACCCTGCCTCTCACACACAGGTTCCCCCCTGCCCACCGGCGTCCAACCCTTCCAGTAGGAGGAAGAAAGTAATGTTGGGCACTTTTTTTTTGCCATAGAAAACTGTTGCTACTGAAACTCGCTAGCTTGCTGCCCCCAGATCTCAGAGGCTGGATCATTCCCAACTGCCAAGTCACCTCTAGCCTCAAATTCCACAAGGGAGGTTGATGGGGAAAGTGCAGAGCTGCTACTCTGACTGCCTTCCCTGTGGGCAAGAGGGTTTCCTCATTGCCTTGCCCTCCATTTTGGGTGTAGCAGTTCTGATACACAGATGAGAAATCTCAGGTTAAATGTGGCCCTCAGGCCTCTTTATCTGACCCTGGGGTCTCTCTGAAGCCAACAGCCTTTCCCCAAGACATGCCCTGTACAGTAGCCCTGCTTTCCACCCCCTCGGGCTGTTTTTGCCTGTCTGGTTTTGCTCTGCTAATGCCTCCTGTCTGACTGGATGGAAGACAGGCAGGCCCCATCCACTGTCAGCATGTGGCCCCCAGAAGGTTGCTCAATGAGGAATGTGGCTCCCAGATGGAAAATGATTCTTCACCCCTGTTGTAAAAGCATTATTTACAACAGAGTGTGAGGGCACCACAGGGGTGGAAGCTGAGGCAGTCTGCACTTGTGGGAGCTGGTCAGAAGGGGAAGGCCTGGGCCCTGCCCTGCCCGTGTCCCGGCCCCTCGCCTTGTCCTCCATTGTGTTCTGGGCTTGATGAAGCACTGGTGGCAGCAGGGGGCTGCGGTGGTGGGGCTGCATGCAGCTCCCTGCCATGGAAAACAAAGCCAGCGCTTGATTTGAGATGGAATTTGCCCCTTGTATATTATTCCAGCAGTTCAGAAATAATTTCCACTTACTCACAGATGATGATTCTATATTTAATCTCTCCTCTCTCGGATGAACATAAAATGCCAGTTTCTACATCTCTGCAATTTCTCACTGTTTAGTCAGCCAGCCTTTCGGTGGCAGCGAAAGAGACTTCCTTGCCTTAGCCATGATGTTTTTTTTTTCTGCTGTCAAAAGGTTTAATAAACAATTCTTACCCTCTTGGCATGCATCACTCAAATAAGCCAGAGCTTCTTATCTGCACATTTGACAGAAGGTTTTGTTGTTATATTTCCATTGTGAGTCAGACCCTCCCCCTCCAACGCTCTAACGTTTAGCTCTTCCTCCAATGGACTGGGTTCTCTGTCTTCTTTCTAGCCCACGCTAGACTAGGGGGTTGCAAGACTTTCTCTCATTCCCTCTAGCTGGAATTCTAGGGGTTGCCAGAAGGTTCTGGAAAATCTCTTACCTTTGCAGAGCCCAGGTGAGGGTGAGCTTGAGGTGACAGCTCAGTGGGATCCATGGGGCTCAGCTGTGCGGTAGGAGCTTATTTCTAGACAATGAGCTTCTATCTTTCCCTCCAAGGGAATAACTGTTGGCTGGGGGCCACAGTTATAACTGTGTGCTACTTCCAAAATCACCATCCTCTGGATTCAGTCTCACAAAGCCATCTTTTCTCCTTCTTCTTCTTCTTCTTCTTCTTCTTCTTCTTCTTTTTCAGCCAGAAGAACTGTTAGCATATGTCAGTGGATCTGCTAATTTTGACATCATTCTTGTGGGAATGTTCTGGGGTGCAGGAGAGGATATATTGACTAATTATATCCTTATCCAACTTGTACTAACAAGTTCCCAAAATATCAGCAGAGTTTATAGACATTCCCCTTTAAGTACGCAACGGTAACGCTTGCACAGGTTCGCTAGAACCTCTATAATAATTACTCTGGTAATTTCCCCTTTGTTCCCTCTTAAAATACAAGACACGACACAGTCTTTATAAAAGTATAAAAGAGTTTACTCACGTTCTGTTCACAATATGATCCCAGAAGGTAGGCAGGCTTAAAAAGGTTACATGCACTTAGAATCTATCTTGTAGCAAGATAGTACGGTCCTCTCTTGGCTGGGAGCCAAGAGGGCATGTTGCTCCTTCAGAAGATGAAGATGGCAGAGAGAGAGGCAAGAGGCAAGAGGCAAGAGAGAGAGTGGCTGCCTGCCCTGTGCTTTTATCATTACCTGCACAGGTGAGGCCACACCCACCTCTGGTCACATGCGGAGGAAGTCCGTCCCCAGGAAGTTTACCTGCTTGCTGGACAGACATCCCTCCCCATGTTCTAACATGTACACTCTAGGAATGTTGTCATTGACTGCTCCTGTGTTTACATCCCACATACCCCTTCTCAGGCAATACAACATACACAAAACATAAACAACTTTATTCAACCACCCAGAGTCCCAGCTTGACACGTAGATTCTGGAAACTCTCTCTTGGTAGGGGTTTCGTCAGGATGTCAGCAGTCATCTCTTGGGTGCTGCAGTAGGATAGTTCCACAAGTCCATCCTGGATCATCTGGCGTATGTAGTGGTATTTAACCCCAATGTGTTTTGTTCTGGCCAGGAACTTCTCACTCTGCGTCAGCTTCAGGCAACTTTGATTGTCCTCTAGCAAGCTGACAGGCCCTTTTCTCACCAACCCAAAGTCCTTTATGAGTTGATCAAGCCAGGCGATCTCTCTGCAGGCTTCTGTTGCTGCAATGTATTCTGATTCTGTGGAAGATAATGCTACACAGCTCTGTTTATAACTGCCCCATGAAACAGGTCCATCACCAAACATGAAAACATGACCACTTGTTGATTTATAATCAGCATTATCCCCAGCCCAATCCGCATCAGTATACCCAACCAACTTAGGGTCTCTGACGGCTGGTAACCTTAATTTACAATTCATGGTACCCTTCAAATATCGCACCACCCTCTTTACACCTGCCCAATCATGCTCAGTGGGAGAATTCACTTTTCTGCTAAGAATCCCCACAGCATTAGCTAAGTCAGGTCTACATGTGGTAACTAAATACAAAAGTTTACCAATCGCCGACCTGTAGTCATTGTTGTCTGGCAACTGCTTCGAATCCTCCTGATTCTTCAGGAAGTCAGTAGCCATCGGTGTAGCAACTGGATGTGCGTCTTGCATCTGCATGTGCTCAATCAGCTCGTGGATCTTCTGTCTTTGGCTGAGAAGAAATGAGCCGTCCTCTTCTCTTTCCACCTGGATCCCGAGGTAGTACTGGACATCTCCTAGCTCCTTGACCTCCACCTCTTTGCTAAGGTGTTTTACTATCTGTGTATAGTCTTTCTCACTTGCTGTGGCAATAATCAGGTCATCAACAAATGCTAAGATATATGAGAATTGTCCATTATTTGACTTACTGTACAAGCACTTGTCAGCGTCGCCTTGCTTGTACCCAAGTTGCGTCAGCATTTTATGCAACTTCTGGTTCCAGGCTCTAGCAGCCTGTTTAAGTCCATAAAGTCCTTTCTGCAGTTTGCACACTAAATGTGCCTCATGTGGTTTCACAAAACCTTTGGGCTGTTTCATATAGATTTCTTCAGAAATCTGCCCGTGTAGAAAAGCGGTAGCAATGTCTATGTGTTTCACTCTCATTTTCTTGGAGGCTGCAATGCTTAAAAGCATTCTTACGCTGCTGTACCTCACGGTTGGTGCAAAAACTTCATCATAGTCTTCACCAAAACGCTGTGAAAATCCCTGTGCTACAAGTCTAGCTTTGTAGCGCTGCACTTCTCCTTCTGACCCCTTCTTAACCTTGAAAACCCATTTACTGCCAATGGCCTTCTTACCGGGAGGCAGCTCAGTGAGTGTCCAGGTCTTGTTCTGATGCAGTGCATCCATCTCCTCCTGCGCGGCCTTCCTCCAGAGACTGGCTTCTGCAGCTGGCATCTCCTGTATCTCTTTCCAAGTGGAAGGTTCTTGTGGAAACGCCGACCCTGCAAAGTAGGACAACCGTAATGGTGGGACACCTTTGTTGGTTCTGGACGAGCGCCTGACCTCTGGTTCTGCGACCGCATCAGCTTCCTCATCCTCCTCCAACGCAGGCATGTCCCCATCTGAGTCCTCATCTTCGTCTCTGGTGCCGCCAGGGTTCTGGTCCTCTGCGTCTTCTGGTGCGTCGCCTGTAGGGGGCGCTGTAACACTTGAAGGCAGATTATTACTTTGTGGGGTCTCAAAAGGGAAATATACAAATTCTTGAGTCCTTTCTGACTCATCTGAAGAATCCACAACAGTGTTCTTAGTGTCTACCTTTCCATATTCATCAACATAAACCGCATGGTATGCATTTGTCTTACCAGTTTGTAAGTCCATAATTCTATATCCTTTGCCTCCAGAGGCGTATCCCACAAGGATACCTGCTTTTGCCCTGGAGTCAAGCTTGTGTCTGTGTTCCTTGGGCACGTGGAAGTAACATGGACTTCCAAACACACGTATGTGCGACAGATTGGGAGCTTTCCCATGCCAAAGTTCAAATGGTGTGCGCTCTGCACCTTTAGTTGGCAGTCTATTCTGCAAATAGACCGACGTGTACACTCCTTCGGCCCACAGCTTCTGTGGCAAACATGCATCCTTTAGCATGCACCTTGTCATGTCCATAATGGACCTAAACTTTCTCTCAGCTATGGCATTCTGCTGTGGTGTGTAAGGAATTGTGGTTACATGTGCAATTCCTTCCTTGGCCAGGAGAGCCTGCATTTCATTTGAGCAGTACTCACCTCCATTGTCGCTCATTAGCACAGCTGGAGCTCTCTGGAATTTGTTCTTGACCATGGCAATGTATTCCTGGAACTTGTCCACTGTCTCACTCTTCTCTTTGAGGAAATACACAACACAAAATCTTGAAAAGTCATCCAGAAATATTAAAATGTATCTATTCTTTCCCAGTGAGGGAACATTCATGGGTCCACATATGTCAGTGTGCACTATGTCAAGCACTTTGTTGCTTCTTTGTTCTGCACAACGTGGAAATGAAGGTTTTACAGCCTTCTCAGTAATACAGCTTATGCACTTTGCTGGAGCTTTGTTGCTCTGCTTTACCTGCAAACCTCTTACAAGATCTCTTTTCTGTAGATCCAGAATGACGTTGGTGTCTCTATGTCCAAGCCTTCTGTGCCACAGGTCCAGATCTGCTTCATCCTTCTGGCTGGAATGTGCCACTTTTGCAGACTGATTCTCTGAAAGATCAAGCTCATATACACCATTGATTAGCTCTGCTTGAGCAAACACTTTGCCATTTCTAGTCACTTTACATTCTCCATTTCCAAATGTGATCTGGAAACCTTTCTTGTCCAAAGTGGACACGCTGATTAAATTGCAGCTCAGCTCTGGTACATACAAAACTCTAGAGATTGTGTTCTCAATGCATTCATTGTTTATATTGCATTTCAGACTCATGGAACCTGCACCTTTTGCTTTAACAATGTTGCCATCTGCAATTTCAATTTCAGATCCTTCTTCATCATTTATCTCATTAAAATAGTCCTTTTTATATGAAAAATGTGAGCTGGCACCTGAATCAATTATCCATTTATTACGTCTATTCTCACGATTCTGGACAGTTAAATTCCTTTCTTGCAGTAGCCATGTGCATTCACATTTCCCCTTCTTTTCTCCTTTTGGCTGAAAGGGGTGGGGTTTCTTGGCTTTAGGAGCCCTGCAATTCTTTGCAATGTGTCCTTCTTTGTTACAATTGAAACAAATCACTTTCTTAGGCATCTCTTTGGACTTTGTACATTGCCTAGATGCATAACTGCTGTCCTTGCTTCTAGCATTTCTCACTGGAGATTCAGCTCTATCTCTGCATTCTTCTTTTAAATAACCAATCAAGTCTTTAAAAGTCAGACCTTGTCTATGATCCATCAAACTTACAAATGCGCTAAAGCGTGGTCCAAGTGATGATAACAAAAATGCTATCTTTGTGTCTTCATCAAAAGCTTTGGGAGTCAGATCAATTCTTTGAATAATCTCAGTAAACTTGTTGATGTGCTCTGTGAATTCCTCTTTTGAATTCATCCTCACTCTGGTTAATTTACACACCAAGTTTCTGAAGCAGTTTATGCTAGATTCTCCATACACGCGCTCTATATCTCTTAAGATTTGAGATGCATCATCTGTACTATTTATTAATGATAGCTGCTCATCGCGAAGTCCACTCAAAATTATGTGTCTAGCTTCGCTGTTCATGCGTTTCCAAGCACTTATCTTGGCTAAAGCTTCCTCAGACGATCCCGTAGGTTGAGGGTTTAAAGCTTCCAAAATGTGCTTATAATCTAAACATGCTATCAAGCGCTGCTTCCAGTGTATGAAATTGTGTTCATTCAGCACAGGCATTCCTAGCTTTGCATCACTATCAAAAGCTGCTCTAGCCATCTTAAAATCCAAAAATTTGAAAATTCTTCAAAATTTCAAAATTTCTCAAAATTTCAAAATCAAAATCTCAAAAATCTCAAAATTCAAAACAAATCTTCACTGCCTTGGGTCACTGTGAACTCTGAGGGGAGGGGGGGGGGGTTGCTTAATCCCCACTGCACAATGGAACAAAGGACCATGTGCTTACCAGGAAGTTAACTCAGAAAAATACTACTCAACTCAAAATCACAATCCAACGCAATCCTTCAAAAATACGCAGAAATATGCAATACTGGGGCCAATAACCCTTTGTGGGAATGTTCTGGGGTGCAGGAGAGGATATATTGACTAATTATATCCTTATCCAACTTGTACTAACAAGTTCCCAAAATATCAGCAGAGTTTATAGACATTCCCCTTTAAGTACGCAACGGTAACGCTTGCACAGGTTCGCTAGAACCTCTATAATAATTACTCTGGTAATTTCCCCTTTGTTCCCTCTTAAAATACAAGACACGACACAGTCTTTATAAAAGTATAAAAGAGTTTACTCACGTTCTGTTCACAATATGATCCCAGAAGGTAGGCAGGCTTAAAAAGGTTACATGCACTTAGAATCTATCTTGTAGCAAGATAGTACGGTCCTCTCTTGGCTGGGAGCCAAGAGGGCATGTTGCTCCTTCAGAAGATGAAGATGGCAGAGAGAGAGGCAAGAGGCAAGAGGCAAGAGAGAGAGTGGCTGCCTGCCCTGTGCTTTTATCATTACCTGCACAGGTGAGGCCACACCCACCTCTGGTCACATGCGGAGGAAGTCCGTCCCCAGGAAGTTTACCTGCTTGCTGGACAGACATCCCTCCCCATGTTCTAACATGTACACTCTAGGAATGTTGTCATTGACTGCTCCTGTGTTTACATCCCACAATTCTGCCATTTAGTTATGGATTTTTGAAGTCTACATAGAGGTTTGGTTTTGAAAGCAATGGAATGGAGGAAGTCCATGGTGATGGAGACAAAATGGTGGGAAAGGCAAGGGCTAATGAATCATGTTCATCTGGGCCATGCTGTTCTATCATGCAAAATGGAGATGGGGCCCATCTTTGGGGGGCTTTAGTGTGGCCTGGTCACTGATGGTGGACAAATGGGAAGTAACCATCAGTTTGTCTCAAAGCCCTTTGTTCCAAGCACCTGAAATGTACCTGGTGTTAGATCTTCAGCAGAAACTAGTTTTTACCTGGCAGTGTGTGAGTGAAGGAAGACCTGGTGGGGTCATCTTGTGTTTTAATACTGACGTTGCTTTCACTTTGGGACTGGTACTACTTGCACTATGGACTTGCTACTGCGGCCCTGTAATACCCATTCAGCCTTTACGGATTAGTAAATAAAAAATAATGATTACAACATCACAAATCTCTAGGGCTCTTTTCTTCAAAAGAAGCTGCCTATGTAAAAGCTGCCCTGAGCATTTTTAGACAAAGAATGCTGAACTAGATAGACCTCAGTCTGATATAGCAAGCTGGTTAAGAACCTGAGGACAAGTACAAATATTATATTTTTGTGGCGGCTTCCCTCTTTATAGCTGTCTTCAGATTGTTTATAGCTCTCTTCAGTCTCATCATTATGCTTGGGGTAGATTCCCATTTACATCTAGTTAGTTCCTTCTAGCAACAGTTTAGCTGCCTATTAATTTTTTTATATCCTACCTTTCCTCCAAAGAGCTTCAAGTGACATATTTGGTTCTCTTCCCCTCCACTGCCTTCCCCTGAGGCTAAGCTGAGCAAGAGCGTCTGGCCTAAGATTACCCTGCGAGCTTCCTGGCAAATGAGGATGTGAGCCAGGTTCTGCCCAGTCCTAGCCCAACCTTTTAGCCCAGGGGTACTGGGAGGAGATATAGGTATCTCCCCAACCCCTCTCTGGCCAAGTTGGACAGACGGGAAGAATCACCCATCAGTGATGGCAGGTAACCTTTTTTGCCTACAGGGGTCTTCAGAAGTCCCCATCAAAGCACTCTCTCAAGCTGCACTTTGAAAGAGCTTCAGGACATCTGACAACCAGCTGATTGTTGAGTCTCCAGAAGCTGTTTTTGAAGGGACGGGCACTTTGAAACGGACTTCTGAAGAACTGAGAAGTCAATCTAGTCTAGCACATATTTTGGTGTGGCAGCCCCAAGGAATAGCCACATGATCATTAAGGGGATCCAACAAATGCCAGAAGTAATGCCTGCAAGGTATGCAAGAGCTGTAGGTGTCTTGGGGGGCATGGGGGATGTCATATGAAGGCATATAGTGAATGTGTGCGCATTCTGAAATTTGCAGCTGAAAACAGGACATAAAAGAAATGAAAGCACAATAGTTGTGTCTGTGAAGGATGCACTGGTTTATTTTTCACCTTCCTTCCATTCCATGATGGAAACCAAGGTGGCATACTTTGGGTTCCCAAGAGGAGTCTCCCTTCCAGGCCCTGATCAAAGCCAGAACTGCTTAGCTGCAGCAAGGTGCTCACTTCATGTGCTGAGTCTGAGAGGTGCTTGGGGTGGAGCATGAAGGGAGCTCAGGAAGTCGTGAGACAGGCAAGTGAGTCCAGGGATATTTGCATTGCACATGTGAAATGTCTGGCAAGGAGAACCTGTAGGAAGCATGTAGGTGGATCGAAAATCTTGGAAGCCTGACAGGAGTGTGAGGGAAATCACTCTACTGTCAGGCTTCCAATCCCTTCCGGCACAAGTGGGCATTCTGGCATGAGGGGTGCATGTGGGAAGCCCACAGACGAGGACTGGATATGTGGGGGGCTTTGTGGGAGGCAAACGGGTGGGTGTGGAGCATGTGGGGAAGGGGTATATGTGGGGAGCAGGTGGAAAGTGTGCAGGTGGGCGGGGAGCAGGCGGGGAGCAGTCTCGGCGTTAATTCCCCTGCATTCCATTCTGTTTAATTGCTTATTAAATTCTAAGCAGCCAATTATCAGCAGCAATTACAGCTCCGCGCAGTGACACAATCGCCGCTTTAGCATTTGTTAATCAAATGCTTATTTAGGAGTCCGCTTTATTAGCTGTTGTTGGAAGGAGAGCCCAGTCCCTGAGGCTGGAGGAAGGGAGCTTCAGGGTTCCCCCCCTCCCCACATTCTCTTGCCTTCCATGATGCGCCTTGACTCTTCTCTCCCTTGGGGTTTCAAATGCCTCTTCTCCTGAGATGCGCCAGATAGGCAGGCCAATCATCCAGAGTGTGTAGAAACCAAAGCAGCCGCCGCCATTTGGTGCTTCTCCATGAAGGCATCGGTTCAGGACATTGGGAATGAAGTGTTCATGCACCCATCACTGGGGACCGTGACTCAGTGGCAGAGCCCATGTTTTGTACATAGAAGATCCCAGTTTCAATCCAGGTGGAAGAATCTGCCATGCAACAGACTGAAGCAAGGCTGATTCTGGAGGCCAAGCAGGGAGTGGGAGGAATAAATGCGGCAGGAATTTAATGTCTGTGTAGCACGACTTTTTAAAAGTGATGGCTAGGGCATCCTTTGGCATCTGCTTCAGCTAAAGTCTTGGTCGAGTGGTGAAGATCCGGTAGCAGGTGATGGGGAAAGCCATTCCTTGGAAAGCTGATGCCAGTCAATGATCAAAGAGTCTGACCTGGTATAATTCAGTTTCCTATGATCTGGAGTAACGCACATGTGAAACTCTGCTTTATACAGCCGGAAGAAAGGGCCTCAGGGATCCTGACAGAAAACAACAACCCCTGCCCCCAGTCTAGCCAATGGCGTTATTGAACATTCACTTTGAGTGCTGTAGCTGCATTGCCTTGGGGAAGGGCGCTCCCTCATTTCAGCCACATCCAGGTAGCCATAGCCAATCAGGGACAAGGAGATTGTCCCCAGTCAAGAGGCAGGAGGATGAGATAGGCAGCTACTGGCAACTAATTGGCTCCCTTTTTGCAATAACGGTACATGTTTTATGCATCTGGGCATGAAAAGAACCATTCCAGATATGAACAGAGAGATGGGCGAAATGTGCAAAGAGATCGTCTTGTGATGTAGAAATTGAGTGCATGATTTGATGGTACGTCTGTTCCAGGTCAGCACTGAAACGTGTGTGTGTGCCCGTGTGATCAGAGTGATTAAATAGACTCTCACATGAACAAAATGTCAATGTAGGGCCTCTTAAGGGCAAGTGAAGGAAGGATGTCACTTCTTTTAAACATGCAGGAAATTTCAGTTCAATAAACAAAACTACTGCTATGTATAATTAGAGGGGGAAATGTATTTCTCTTCACTTTGGGCTTGTCTACCAAGTAATAATCCCTAGGACAGCAACACCCTACAGCCAACGTGGCTTTGGAGGGGGAATTCAAGTCTCATCCATGCTAAAGACTCAAATTGTAGGAATGCATTGGCACTGATATTAGCTGTGCACTACCATTTTTTGTGATTACAGTGGTACCTTGGTTCTCAAACTTAATCCGTTCTGGGAGTCCGTTCGACTCCTGAAACTGTTTGAAAACCAAGGCACGGCTTCTGATTGGCTGCAGGAGCTTCCTACACTCAAGCAGAAGCCGCGACAGACGTTCAGTTTCTGAAAAGTGTTCACAAACCGAAACACTTACTTCCAAGTTTGCAGTGTTCGGGAGCCAATTTTTTCGACAACTAAACCATTTGAAAACCAAGGTACCACTGTACTATTAGCACTAGGTCAGGGGTGCCCAAACTTTTTTCAAAGAGAGCCAGATTTGATGAAGTGAACATGCGTGAGGGCCGACTGAAGTTGTTGAGCTTTTTAAAGATTTAACCCCAGAGTTGTTGAGCTTCTTTTACAATTTTACCCCAAAGTTGTTGAGTTTTTTGGGATTTTACCCCAAGACATATACTGCCACAGGGGCCAGATTAAATCGACCGGCGGGCCAAATTAGGCCCCTGAAATGGACATGCCTGTACTAGGTGGAAAGGCATAGCTATGGAGGTTTTACCCTGAAATGCTAGCTTTGGATACAGACTGGAAGAATTTATTTATAAAACTTATACCCCACCATAGGAAATCAAGTCAGCTAATGAAATCAAGCAAACAAATATCATATACACCCTCATTCAAAACAGCAAGAATAATAAACCCCGTGTTAATATAATGAGCCAAAAATAATGACTGTCATTATGTGACCGATGAATAACATAGAATAAAAAAAATATTCTGGGAACAGCAGTCAAACTGCAAGTAGCAATATCAATTAAATCGCATAGTATTTATGAAGATCCAAGTTTCACCAACTGCTGAAAACATTATTATAGCACCTTGGGGGCCTTGGCAGAGAGGTAGTAAATAATTGCAAAAAAACACAAACAAATAAGAGTGCCAGGGCCCGACTGATCTCAGCTGGCAGGGCGTTCTGCAGGGTGAGTGTCACTGAAGAAAAAGCCCCATGTGCAGCAGCTAAGCTGTTTGCTTCACAGAGTCAATGAATCTGGAGCAGTGTGTCAGGTGATGACCAGAGCATGCAGGGAGAACCATATGGAAGGAGGTTGGTCCTTCCGAAAAAAACATATTGAAGGTTCTTTTTAATCAGCTTTGCTGCAGGGAGAAAGGAGTTAGTATGCTGATGTGGCTGTGCAGTGCATGTGCACTTTGCAGGTTTTCATTCAGAGATGAAGACTGTGAAACTATCCACACCCCAAGAGGGGGTGCAGCAATTGAGCCAGCATCGTTCCTGTTCCACTACTCCCTTTGCACCTCCCTCTCTTCTGCTTAGTGGTGGTTCGGGGGGGGGGGGAGGCAGAAAGATTCCTGCTTCCATGTCAATAGGAAAGGAGGCTGCATCTCTCAGCCCCACCAATTAATGTTAATCTTCAATTAAAGCTTTTGTTTATTGATCAATTGATCATATTGATTTAAGCTTGCAGAACTAGATAGTGTATTGGACTGAGAGGCCTGAGGTGTGTTAGGGTCCCTCTCAGCTGCAGATTCTCTCGTTTGCCTCAGTTCATGATCTGTCCAATGGAAATTTAAAAAATGACTACCTCACAAGGTTCTTGGATGCCTAATGACCAAAAAGATTCTTGTTAGTTTTGCTTATTATGGATTTATCCCACCCTTTTCAACCAGGAATTCAGGGTGTCATATGCAGGTTCTCACAACAACCCTGTGAGGTACATTAGGCCGAGAGATAACAACTTGTCCAGGTCAACCAGTAAGCTTAGTGTCTACATAGGGATTTGAACCTGGGCGTCTCTGGTCTAAAGGTCAAAGAAGATGTGGTAGCAGAAAGACTTTGATCAGATTTCTAGCGGTCCCATCCCCCCCCCTTAAGGGGGATTGATTCTGAAAAGATGATCATCTCTTGGAATTACTACTCTCCTTATGGGGCAAAACATACAAACGTAACATATGGTGATCAGGTGTATGTGCACAGAATTGGGAATATTATTGCTTTATTATTTTGTTGACTAATGCCAAATGGTCTTTAGGTGACTCACAACAATTCTAAAGCTTGCAAAATTTTAGAACTACAAAGATAAAGCAACATTATAACATTTCACCCACCCCACCCCAAAACCAACAGCTCAGATTTGAAATAATTACAGCACAGGAACTGGCACATCACATGCCTGCGAAAAGAGCAGTGTGGGAGCACAATGCACTGAAACTGCTCCTATCCCATGTGGTGTGTGGATGATAGGTAGCAAAGGGTAGGTCCATTCAGGCTTGGGAACTACCTGCATATTACAAATAATCTCTAGCATAGAGACACTAGGAAGCTTAGGAGGTGGTGGTGGTGGTGGTAGTTGTTGATCAGATACATTCAATGTGCATTTAAAGCACACAAGTCCCCCATGAGAATCCTGGGAACCATAGTTTGCTTGTTTGCAACGTTTTAAAATAATTATTTCATTTTATAATGTATATAAAACAAGAGAGAGCAGTTATAACAACAGACGGAAATTAAAAGATGAAAGACAAACCTATAAAAGAGGCAAGTAGAAGGTGACCAGTTGCACCTGGGTTAAAATCACGAAGTCCAAGTAAAGACGATCTTGAATCATAGTTTGTTAAGGTTGCTTAGAACGGTAGCTCGGTGAGGAGGGAAACTACCGTCCTTAGGCTTCTTTGGGGGAAGTCAGGTGCTGTAAATGTGCACTGGGTGTGCTTTAAATGTACAGCAACGGGTGGGCCGGGAAGATGAGTAAGGGGAGCAGTCAGGTGCCGAGGAGGACAGGACACTCCAGTGCCCGTCTTCAGTGGTGGTGTTGTACAGTACAAGACGGCACTTGGGCGGCTGCAGCTTATCTCATCATTGTAATGCTGCAGGAGTGAAAATCCCCTCTTGTTGCGCGCAACCCTGAGAGGTGCGGGAGCCTGCGCTGCGCTAAACCGGCCCTTCCTGCTGAGGAGGAAGGGAGCAGCAGCAGCAACAATGGCAGAGCTTCCGAGGGGGCTGTTGAAAAGGGATGCAGAAGGAGCGGCGGGGCAGGCGAGAAGAAGCGCCCGCTGCGAGGAAGGAGGCCTGTCCTATTGCGGCTAGAGAAGCGGCCACGCGAAGTCCCCGCGTGTTTTGCTCAGGCTCGCCGCAATCCTGCTCCCGCCAAAGGAGCAGCGCGGGGCCTCCCTTTCGCCGCGGCCGGTTTGCCTCGGCGAGCAGGCCTTCGCCGGCCTCCCCGCACGGGCCGCGGGGCCGGAGCTGGCGGCCTCGGGGTTGCCTGCGGTGGCGCTGCTCTTGCGGAGAGAGGCGCCTGGAGGCCCGGCGAAAGCGCGGCTGGGAGGCGGAGGGGAGGGAGCGGGATCAGCTCAGCGTGGCATGACGAGACGAGGCCCCCGGAGAAGTGAGCTATGTCCCTTATTGGTCACACTACATTTCTTTTTCATTAGCAGTTAAATGCAGACATGAGGGATCGGCGCAGGTTCACTGGGCGCGCGCCGTGCGGCATTTCCGGCCGTGATGGATTAGCCCCAGTGGAGGCGGCGGGGACGAGGGCGGGAGGGGGGAAAGCCTGCTGTCAGCAGCCCCAGCTCTGGACGCCTGTCATGGGGGGAGGTTGGGGGGGGGACACCGTGACACACGTCTCGGCAAATAGGAAGGACAGGGAGAAGAACCAGGGCCTCGCATTAGGGTCCAGGGATGAGGGCACAGTGGCGGATGAGGTGGGGCAGGCTGGGCGGGGAGTAAGTTGGTTATGTATATCATAGGCAAGTGTACCTATTGGCATTTCCTCCTTGTGTCTGCTAGTTGCCGGCACATTCTCCCCATGTATGTGTTTGGCTGCTGAGCACTACTGGCTTTTTTGTTTTGTGAATGAGTCTGGAACCGTCCTCAGCATACACTTGTGCTTCAGAAATTCTGGAATTGTAGCGTCCAGGCACGTGGGCGAAGCAGAAGAAAATGTGGCGCTTTAAGCATTTGCATATACATTTTAGATGATAGGGCAATTGACATTTTGAAGTGAAAGATTCCAGAATCCTTAAGTGTCAGACAAACTGTGTGCTGACCCCCACACTGAAGTGGATTGTAATCTCTATGTTAGCATTTATGTATTCTTTTTTTTAAAAAAAGTGTTATCAGCATCTAGCCCACCCCATTCCCAGGACAGCCAGCAATGTGCTATTTTACTGCAAAATTGCATCGCTTTAACCTCATTTGTGCTATCCCAGCTCAACACAGGCCAGTGACAAATGGGAAGCAGTGCAAACATTGCGAAGATTTTTACCTAACACATATTGGAAGATATGTGGGTTGACTCTAGTGAGACAGAAGGCAGAGGGTTCTAGCTCTCCATATCTGGAGCAATGTGAGTTACATCTAATAGCTGGTTTTATCTGAGCTGATCATCTGATTGAGCTTCCTGTTCCTCAGGTGTAGGAAGCTGAATTTAAGGCATAAAGGAGGGAATTTAAACCTGAGCACTGTTCCTATCCATACATCACAGGCTGCCCACTTGTCCCAGTAAGAAGCTAAAAGGGTATCTTTAGACTTAAGTTTGAAGAAGGAACCCCAAGTTCATCCAGGAACATTATTAACAAAGCAATGAGATGGGATGGGGGTGTGTGATTGTAGGTTAAAGCCAAAGGGCATTGCCAGTATTTTGCTTGGGAAAGTACACACAGGCAAGTATCACAATTGTTAGTAGCATCAGGCACAACCAAAAGTTATTCCATATTGTGAACAGTCAGGAAGTAAAACAAACCTACACACATTCAATGAGCATCTGCTTCACATGCAGAAGGCTGTGGGTTCAGTCGCGGGCATCTCTACCTAGGGGTGGGAGAGTACAGGCAGTTTTGAACTAGATGACCCAGTGGTCAGACTCCGTATAAGGCAGCTGCCGACTACCGCACCATCTGTAAGTGTGCATTCCTGTTGAAGGCAGTATCTAAAACTATCGCCTCTGATTATCCCTGTTAATACACAAGCGTGGGATGATGTATCATGTGGCATTGTAATGCTCTTAATTTACTCCTCTGAAAGTGTTTTCTGACATCTCCCACCAGCCTCCTAAAATCTTAAAAGAGTTACTGGTAAATGTCAAATGATGGTGAGTTTTTGACACTTGCCGGAGCATACTTAATAAAGAGGAAGTACCTCGGGGGGCTTTCTGTTGGCCCCAGTGGTGTTTGGTTGGATGCAGCAGGACTGAGAACATGGCCATCTGAGTTGGCTGTGGGGACAGCAGCATGGCTGAGAGCTCTTGCTGCAGTTGCTTTCATTAATGTTACAGACCAATTAACTGTGTAATTAGCCGAGATCCCCAAAGAGCTGCTGCTGCTGCTCTGATTACAGTGAAGGAGAGTTGAAGCCTTGCCCTTTAACTGAAGAAGTTTGATCTTAGAGGACTGCGGGGTTTGGTGGCCAGCAGAGCAAAGGCGTTTTGCATGTACTGATTTAACCTTGAGGTTTGGCATGAAATCCACCTACGCAAGGCCCATGGTGGAAACCTGACTCTTCATGGCCTCTGTGAACGTTGTGGTTGCTAGTGTGCCAGTTTCTAGCCCCTCTCCTCTCTGCCCAGGTGCCCAGCAGAGTGCCACAGTGCCCATCCCTGTGCCTGGCTCTTCCTCTGACCTGCTCCCTCACTTCCTGCTGGAACCGGAGGATGTTTACATTGTCAAGAACAAACCGGTGACACTGGCCTGCAAGGCCACGCCTGCCACTCAGATCTACTTCAAGTGCAATGGCGAGTGGGTGCACCAGGGCGACCACATCATACAGCGCAGCATGAACAAAACCACGGGTGAGTGCTGGAGGGGTGGGGCATCAAAGGGCAGCAGAGGAGTCTTGTTTTGATGGCTGCAGGGCCGATGCTCAGCTCCTGTCCCACTGCTGACCTGGAGTTAGGAGGTCTCATATTTATACTGTTAGCATAGCTTTTGTGCTTCTTTGGCTGCTGTGTTCTCCTGAGATTTCACTATTACATTTTGAAGTTTTTTAGAGATTTCTCACATGCTTCTGAGCATATATTTGCAACAATCAGAGCCAGAGACATGTTTGGGTCCCCCCCCCCACTTTTCTCATGATACTTGAGGTTCTCTGGAAACTGAACACAGCAGCATTCTGCACACTTACTGCACTTCCACAGAATTGTGACACCCATTCATGTAGCGCTCCTCCACCCACTGATCTCTCCCCCCTTCCCTGCTTTCCACCCTTGCCTCTTTGCCCCTTGGTGTTTTGGCAGGCCTGCCCCTCATGGAAGTGCGGATCGACATCTCGCGGCAACAGGTGGAGAAGATCTTTGGCTTGGAAGAGTACTGGTGCCAGTGTGTCGCCTGGAGCACGTCTGGCACCACCAAGAGTCAAAAGGCCTACGTGCGCATTGCTTGTGAGTGGCGCCCTGCTTACCCTCCTGTCTGCTCAGGGGACCCCTCTAGGACTTCAAACCACCCATCTTCCCTCTCCTAGTGCCTCATTGTCATTCCCCCCACCTACAGCTGAAAATCAGAGCCTGTTCTTTCATGTCTGAATCGACTACGATCAATTGGCTGCTCATGTTGGCAGGGAGCAGACAAGGCTGTGGCCTAGTATGACCTGGGGGGGTCTTCGATGTCATCTTGACACCACTCTAAGCCTCTCTTCTTTCTAGATCTGCGAAAGAATTTCGAGCAGGAGCCCCTGGCCAAAGAGGTCTCCATTGAGCAGGGAATTGTGCTGCCTTGCCGCCCTCCAGAGGGGATCCCACCAGCTGAAGTGAGTACTGGCCCTGCATGCTTAATCCTGGGCAGTACTGAGGGGGCCATTGGGGAGAACGGTTGAGGAAGCCCACCAGTAGCACAAAACCAAACCAAACCACTTCATAGGGACCACCCGACGTTGGAACCCGCATCTCCCCAGCGTTGGCTTTGCCACCCTGCAGTTCCTGCAGACGATCTAGGTTGGGTTCGTTGTAGCCCATTTGCCCTCACCCTCATTGCAGCCACTTGATTGACGCCGGCTGTCTCTCTGCAGAGCTCATTAACGCACATTTCGGAGCCTCCCTGGGCTGCCCTGGTGCTGAGTGGCCTGTCAATCTCTGTCCCTCACTAGGTCAGTGCCAGAATGTGTTTTCTTCTGAGACACGTTGCAGTCGCAGTGTCCTTAAAGGCTACGCGGCCTGACCCAATCCTCCTGCCCTATGTGTGGCTTGTGTCTCCCCAAGGTCGAGTGGCTGCACAACGAAGACCTCGTGGACCCAGCACTGGACCCCAACTTCTACATCACGCTGGAGCACAGCCTGGTGCTGAAACAGGCCCGCCTGGTGGACACAGGCAACTATACCTGCGTGGCCAAAAACATTGTGGCCCGTCGCCGCAGTTCCCCTGCTGCTGTCACTGTCTATGGTAGGGCCCCACCAGGCGATGGGATAGGTGGTCCTCAGGGAAAGGGGACCAATGGGCGACCAGCAGGTCTCTCCATAAGTCTTCAGGGTTGGGGGCAAGGGCAGGAATCTGGTTTCTTTGGAGGCTTGATTGTAGCTCAAAGGGGAAGATGAAGCAGTGACAGGGCCGGCTCTACCATTAGGCAGAGTGAGGGAGCCATCTCAGGTGGCAGATGCTGGTGCAGAGGTGGGGAGTGGCAGCCTGGTGTTAGGGAACAAAGCTGGGTGTGCCTCTAAGATCACTTGCTGCCCTCAGACGGGGTGGGAGATGCTAGCCCACTGCCAGCACTGAAGGAAGATTTGAACTGCCGGAGCCAGCCAGCTTTCATAAAAGGAAACGGGAAGAATTGTGTGGAGGTCAGCTTGTCCTTCCCTTTGGGCAGCACTGTTTCTTGGGCTGGGCCAACTGTTTTGGGGTGTGATGAAGAGGGGACTTTGCTAAGTACATGCACCTCAAAATGGAGGAAAAACCCATCCTGGAGGGAGAGAGGGGGTGGATGGGGGAGCCAGGCTGTGTCAACGTGATGTCGAGAAAGCGATGCTCCTGCAGAATCTCACAGGAGAAAGCGGCATGACCCCCCACCCCACCCCCTCCTCCAAGTGTCCGCCCCTCTGCTTGTGACTCCTCCTGCATCCCCCCATGTTTTCCTGTGTATTCTCCCCAAGCTGTACACACATACCAAAAGCAAGAGGGAAGCTGGCACCCCAGAGCCGGCCGTTTTGGCCCAGGAGAACCCTGGAAGCGCTCGGCTCCTTCTCTGGGCCCAGACAGAGAACCCCACCTCCCTCCCTGCTGCCAACGACTGGCCCTCCCAGGGCGCACCGTTGTTGGGAGCTCTAGCTGATGCTGTCCCTTCCCCCCAGTGAATGGCGGCTGGTCGACGTGGACGGACTGGTCAGCCTGCAGCACCAGCTGTGGACGGGGCTGGCAGAAGCGGAGCCGGAGCTGCACCAACCCAACACCACTCAACGGGGGGGCCTTCTGTGAGGGCCAGAATGTGCAGAAAAGTTCTTGCGCCACCCTGTGCCCAGGTACTGCCCTGCCACTGCTGCGCACCTGCTCCAGCGGCTCTGTTTTGCTGTACTCACTCGCACCCTTGGCCCCCGCCCCACCACCCACAGCAGCGGGGAAAGACTCAAAATCTAACACATATGAAGCCCAGAGCAGGCTGAGCCACACACATCTCCCACTCTCAGTCCACTCCAAGCCCCCCTTTTTCTGTTTCAGCCCAGAGTTCGCTGCTCACACAGCTTTGCCTATGCAGTATCCCACCACTGTTTGGTTGCCACTTCCTTTCCCCAAAGTGACCTCGAGCCCAGAATGGTGCTGCATGTTCCTGGGACTTGTTTTTTCAGTGCCTTCAGCTCTGTTTAAGCTACTGGTCCCAAGAGAGCAGCTGGCCTTTGCCTCGCCTTCCCCTCTTTGCTCTACCTGTCTTCCCCAACCCATCCATGTGTCTGTGTTTGTCCCTTCCCATCTCTGAGCCCCTTCCAAGGCGTGTTACAAGTATGGGAGGGCCCCCCTTGTCCCATTAGGAGTGGCTTCTGCGGTGGCCAGTAATGGGTCAGCCCTGAGCTACTTCAGCCCGGTCCCTCCTCTCTGTAGCTGACATCGACCAACAGCGTCCTCTCGACCCACCAAGCTGCTGCAAGCATCTGGCAAGTGAGATATCTGCTTGGGCTTGGAGGGGTGGGGAGGTAGAATTTATGCTGAGAATGAGAAACCATTTGAGATTTGGGGTTTTGGTCCCTAAGCCGCTGTACTGCCTCCTCCTGTCTGGCAGTGCCTGGCGGTTGGTCAACCTGGAGCATGTGGTCGGTGTGTGGTGCAGACTGTACACACTGGCGAAGCCGTGAGTGCTCGGATCCGGCACCCCGGAATGGTGGGGATGAGTGCCAGGGGCCTGAACTGGAGACCCGCAACTGCACTAGCGAGTTATGCACTCATGGTGAGTTCCTGCTGCTTTTGGGGAAATATAAGACTCATGCTGTGGGTGGAGATGGAGGGGAGAGGTGCAGGTGGTTGCATGAATTTGATGAGCATCTTCTGGCACAGGTGTGCCTCTCCAGGGTGGCTGTGGACATAGGCAACTGGTGCTGCCTCCTGTTGCGTAGCTTTTTTTGAGCGACCTTCCGTTGCAGGCTGATTGAGATGTAAGGGCATTGAGGCCTGTCAGTTCTGGTCTGCCTATCTGTCCACGTAGGAACTAGCAGCCGTCTGCCCAGCACAGATGGAATCTCTGCTGCCTGATTTAGCGTTGCCTCATAGCCACAGGCTAGAAGGCAGAAACCCACCTTGTCAGCGGCACCCCCTGGCCCATGCGTCCCCCTGAGGTTCCGTCCCTTAATGAGGAGGCCCCAGAGCTCTCTCCTGAAAGATCACAACTGGTGCGCACTGGCCCAGCAAGCAGGCTGTGTGCCACCCCCCACCCCAAGGCAGGAGAGCTCTGCGCTGGCCCTGCCAGGGTGGAAGAGTGAGTGACAGGCCCCATCCTGGCTCATTAACTGTTCTAGCTTGTTAGGCCTCCTAGGGTTTTTTTCTTCCTTTTACATCAAATTAAGCATTCTCACAGCTGAAATGAAGCAATGGCCCCCTGCCCTCCCCAGGGGGACTCAGGCTGACGGTTTGACCCAGCTGGCAGTGGGGGTGGGGAGGAGGTGCGTGAGGGATTCAGAGGGACAGCAGGGCAAAGTGCTGGTTCACAACACACACACACACACACACACACACACACAAAAAAAACTGGTTCATTCGTTCATTCTTCCTCCCTTACATACAATTCCCTGTACATATGTTGCCTCATAAACCAGACTAATGCTTGCTTCCATTAACACAGAAGCCTTGTTTGTTCTCCCTCACACACCCACACCCACACCCGGCCTGCATTCTTTCTTTCCCCCCCTTCCCCCTTCAACCCCCACCAACCTGCCTTCTTCTGTACAGAGGCTTCATACAAAGGACAACACACACTCACACTCTCTTGCACAGCTGGGATTTTGGCCATGGAGCTTTGAAGGTTTCTACTTACTCAACCTTCAGAGATCATAAGCAAGATCCCAATTCTCCCAATTAAAGACTGTCTGCCTTTACTTAGAAATTATGAGACAGGAGCAGAAGGGCTCCTTTCAAGCCAGGCTGCAGCCTTACTAACCTTGCCCAAACCAACCTCTGCCACAAAACTTTTCCTGCAGAAGCACCCTTTGTGGAAGGCTGCGTCTAGTCCTCCCGTACACCATATTTCAAATCCCCTTCTGAATTATTATTTCTATAAACATAAAGATTTTTAGATAACACACTGGTTCGACAGACAGGGTTATTGTTCTTATGAACAATTAAATGGGCTTGTGTCCCAGGCACAATCTCACACTTACAAAACCCCTTTTCTGTTTCAGTCCTGGGTTCACCATTCACCCAGCTTTGCCTGTGCCTCAGCACCCACTGTTCCCCAAAGCAGCCCTTTTCTTTGATAACATGCTGATAACATGGCTGTAGTTATTATAAAAGGGAACCACAACAGATGCTCATAAAATACGCTGCTTGTTTTGAATGTCATCTTGCATTTATCTAAAAATGGGTTGAGAATCTTATCCTGCCACCACTACCCTGCCTAATTCAGACCCTGATTCCCAAAGGAATCTCTCATGCTTTCCACCCATTCCTCTCCAATATGGATTTTGCATCATTTGTTAGACGGGGACTCAAAGAAGGCTGTGAGTTCAATACCCAGCGCAAAAAGGAGGAGGTTGGAAATGTGCCTTTGCACTGAAGGACAGGGAAAGGGCAGGGGTTTGGGGTGTTTTTTTTAAGGGATCACAGGTTTTGGTTATTAATTCCTTGATGACCCTCATTGCAAGAAGGCCAATGACATTTCATCCAGTGTCTCTTCCTTCCCTAGAAACATTGGCGGACTTCCATAGATAATTGCACACCATGCAGATGAGCAGTGTGCTCCTTCTCCAGAAGGAGATGCCATTATTTTATACAGGGCAACAACTGGCTCAGAATTGCACACCTCTCTGTTCTTCTGCTTCTCCTTTTAGGAACGAATGGCTCTGAGGATGTGGCTCTGTATGTGGGCCTGATTGCTGTCGCTGTCTGCCTGGTGCTGCTGCTCCTAGTGGTAACCCTTGTCTACTGCCGCAAGAAGGAAGGGCTGGATTCTGACGTGGCTGATTCTTCTATTCTCACTGCTGGCTTCCAGCCGGTCAGCATCAAGCCAACCAAAGCAGGTGAGCATCACGCCAATTTTGGGGCATCCCGGGGATTTTTGGAGTCCTTTGCATTGAGTGCAAGCAGCCTTCCTGGAGCCACAGTCAGCTGCCAGGTCTCGATGTGGATACGGTGTTTGTCTCTTCTACGACTGCAGAACGGTTAGGTAAGATACAGCCGCAGTGTGTCTTGTAGCAAAATAGGATGGTGCCCGCCATTTTAAGAGTCCCGTGACTACTGTGCCAACTCTTAATGTGCTCTTCGGGTTTCCTCCCCTACTCTGCTTCTCCTTCCTGCTGTTACAAGTGCTACAAAAAATAAATACGAAATGGTAGTATTCAACAAACTTCACATACTAGCTCAAGGGGATTTCCCATCCCTCTATTCCATCTGCACTATTCTCAAATTTATTCCAGAGGGTTGGGGAAAACCCCAGAACAGATTTAGAGGGAGGGGGAGAATGTTTCGTCGCACG
This sequence comes from Podarcis erhardii, assembly GCF_964252035.2. NCBI lineage: Eukaryota > Metazoa > Chordata > Lepidosauria > Squamata > Lacertidae > Podarcis > Podarcis erhardii. The sequence goes on from NC_138498.1 coordinate 69,586,339, forward strand.
CACACACACAAAAATAATTTGACTGAGAGAACATTCATTGTAGTGCTACGTTGAACAAAAACCACAGATCTTAAAAGCACAATGGAACCTGGTGACAACTAAAAACAGTGGTTTAAAGAGTTTCGTTGTTTAAAAAATGGCTTTCTGGAATAAGCTCAGAATAAGCTCAGCTGGTTAGAGCATGGTGCTAATAACACCAAGACTGCAGGTTCTGTCCCCATAAGAGACAACTGCATATTCCTTCATTGCAGGGGGTTCAGCTATATATGATCCTCAGGGTCCATCCCAACTCTATGATTCAATTCAAGTCAAGTGAGCAAATGGGAAAATTTCTGATAACAGAAGACTAAAACTGTTTAAACACCTGAAGGCTTCCTACAGTAGGCAGCGTAAGCAGAGGATATCTGCAGAGGACTACGTAGAAAAACCACAGACCCAATAAACACACCAAAAATCTCTTACAAAATACCATAATTATAGCCAGAGACTCACCTCTAGCCATGCATCTCAACACTACTAAGCATTGCCTTTGCCAAAGAAAGATGCAACACCAGAGGGTTAGAAACAGGCCATCTGCATATTTTGTGAGAACCTGCTAAATTACCCTTTCCAGTTACAAGGCCTTAATGCTTCCTGCCAGCCCTCACTGGGCTACAGGACACCAACCAGTAAGGGCAGCCCAGCACTGGTCAGAACAGGAGCCTGTACAAGAAGGGTTTTCTAATCATCCCACCCCCAGCTCATCTGCCAGGCATTCTTCAAGTATTTCTGAACTAGTTAGTTAAAGTTGGTTCCCCACTAATCAAGAAACATGAACTTCTAGAGGAAAAGTAGTTGCTGGAATGGAAGATGCAAGACCTTGCTGGCACATCTCTGTCACGGTGACTGTCACACCCCCAGGAAGTTAAACATGTAGGGAACCTATTATGTAATGTAGAGGAAGTCAGTAAAATCTAATGGCCATCATAGGTAGTTGTATAGTAAAATCACACTTGTGGCTAAGCACATCTTTCATCCTAACCACTCCATTTCTGTCATTTTGGAACCGGTTTACAAAGACCCACTAGCCTGGTTGGCAAAGCCATGGCCCAAAGGTTTTAGGCCCTAAAACAGACCATGGTTTGTTTTGAACACAGAGCCATGGTCTAAAATGGCTGATCATGAATGAGCAGAGTGCTAGAGTGTGCTGCTCTTCCTGCTTGCCCCCTTCCTTCCATGTGCTGCTTAGGAGCTGAAAGAAACCAGATCCCTGGCCTCATATTGCATGCAAACCAGCACTTGTGGTTTTGTTTTTCTCCAAACAAACCATGAGCAGTAACCAATGTTTTTTCTTAGCTTACTGTTTGTGGTTTGCTGGGAGGGAAACAAACCACAACTGTTAATTTGCATGTAAGACTAAGCCAGTGCTCTGGTTTATTTCTACTGCAAGGCAGCCTAGGGAGGAGAGAGGCAGGCACAAAGAGCAAGGGCTGGTCTGTTTTAAACAATAGCTTCACATACATGTGGACTGGGTCATTTATGAGCATCTAGGTGTGGGCGGAAGAAGTATCCTACCATCATTCCATCAGCCACTTAACTTTCTCATCACCTCATGATGCGACCTTTGGCCTTTGAGGCTCACCTCTTTGCACCCTGACAAGTGGTGGGGCGTTAAAACGACAACTGTGTCATGCGGCCAGCTCCCTTAGTCATTCTGCATTTGGATATCCTGCCCGGATGGGTTGTGTGAATTAGCCCAGACTCCTGGGCTCTGCAAGGGAGACTGTACTGCATCTTTAGGAAGCTGTCTCTGGGAAATAAAATGCATAACCTTATTAATACAAAAAGTGATGGTTTGAACAGGGATCTTTGTTTCTCGGGTCATTGCAGCAGTCTGTTACCCCTGCTGGTTAATGTATTTTGTGCAACATTGTCTGATGAGATGATGTTATGTGATTAGGCTGCTATCTACCTGAGGTGACTGAAAATATCTGCATTTGCATCTGTAAGCAATATAGGTCTGTATATTGTGCTAAGAATGAACTCTCTTTTCCATTCTGCCTAGAGAAGAGCTTTCAATACGTTCAAACAGCACATGTATTTTGACCAACCCAGTTTGTTGGGTTATTAACATAAATGTCTCTCCTTCTTTGCAGATAACTCCCACTTGCTTACTATCCAGCCTGACCTGAGCACCACCACCATGACCTACCAGGGCTCACTGTGTCCACGCCAGGATGGACCCAGCAAGTTCCAGATTGGCAATGGGCACCTGCTGAGCCCCCTGGGCAGTGGGCGCCACACCCTGCACCACAGCTCACCCAGTGCGGACCCTGTGGACTTTGTCTCTCGGTTCTCCACCCAGAGCTTCTTCCGCTCCTTGCCCAGGGGTGGTGCCAACATGGCTTATGGAACCTTCAACTTCCTGGGTGGACGTTTAATGATCCCCAACACAGGTGAGATGGGAAGAGAAGGAAGGCTGGGGATTTGGGAGGCTGAGCTAGGTAGGGAAAAGTGTAGATGCTTTATGATGCTCGTAGTTCCCTTCTGGACCAGCATTCAAGCACACACATGCAAGAGACAGAGGCTTCCTGTTTGGCCTGTATAGGAATACGATAAGTGATTATTTTGTGGATAAATTCCAGATAGAAACCACATATACCATTTCCCCACTTTACGGGGAAATTGTCCCGATACTGAGCAGCCCCTTATTGATGCCCAAGGGTCAGCTTGCCCAAGAGAACAGGGAATGTTTCTTTCAAGCCTGGACCCATAGGAAGGTCTGACAAGGGCTAGTCCACCCACGAGGCGACTGCCCCTGGTGTCAGGATTCACAGGGGCAGCAGATCCTGATGTTGATCTTCCCCCCTTGTTCCTGGAGCTGGCTCTTCCCTCACATCTTCTTCTCTGTTGGGGAGCGGGACATCATTTTGGGGTCTGTCCAAGGTGCAGAAATGTCTTGGGCCATCCATGGACACTGTATATTGCATCCCCTTGAGCAATAATGTCTGTGTCCTTTAGGTGTCAGCTTGCTCATCCCACCTGATGCCATCCCGCGAGGAAAGATCTATGAAATCTACCTGACGCTGCACAAGCAGGAAGATGTGAGGTATCCCTCTTACCCTTGAAATCCTTCAACTACCCCGTTAGTGGTCAGTGGGACCCCTAATTTCTCATATACCAATTTGACTCCAGTCCACTGTATGCCTGCCCCGTATGCCCACCCATCACCTGTGGCACATAAGGGCTCTCCTACAGGTACCTGTAGAATCCACAGGGAGTTCTTGGACAACTGCATCCCTGTAGACCTTGTCATGCAGATGGGCTGCAGAAATTTGCCTCCACTCATGAGGAGCATGAATTGAATGTCACTGTGGAAGGTCAGCTACAGCATCCAGGAAGGAAACAAAGTCTTGACATACACATTACTCCTCTTGCTGGAAAATTCTCAGTGTAATTCTATCCCTTCAAGATCCACAACTCCAGATTATCCCATTCGGCATTTCAATCTCTTACCAGGCACACACTTGCCTGAAGGAAACAAAACTGATTGGAAATAGGCAATAGGACTCATCTACTTGTTCTACATGTACAGAGGCTACAGGGCCAGCAGCACCCCAACCCTGAGCATTTTACATCAAAGCTCTAGTAATACCAGTCTAGCGCTTCCCACGTCATGCTCGTAAGATTGAACTATATAATCAACAGAGATCACCCGCCATTTCTAGGCAGATTTCTCTGTCGCAATCTTAACTACATCCTAAAATGCTACCGAGCATGTTTCTGATTTAATGTTTTTGTGCTGGCCCTTGACAGCCCACTCTTGCCCGCATCCTTCTGCTCACAGCTGCATCAACAGCAAATGGAGAAAGCATGCTTCTGTCATGGCACATTTAGTGTCAAGAATCCCTTTGGTGCTGGTTGAGGATTGAGGTGGGAGATTTGATTAGGACATCTAAAGCAACCTGGCCTGGAGTATGAAGGATAAGTCATGTTAGCTAAGCGGGTGAGATCTGCCAGCCAGAAAGGACCTTGCCAGGCTGCTCAATGGAGCATCACCCTCTGGCTAGTCATCCTCTAAGGAACTTGACTGCTGCACACTTGTACAATTCCTGCCCCCACCCTTTCCCTGCTCCCTTCCAAAGAAGGATACCTAATGCAACTTATTCATCGTGGATATCTTCTCAGAAACATTTTTGGAGTTCCCACTTTGCAGATAGCTCCAATAACAGCTGTCTGCCATAACTGAGGCATTTCCACTTTCCCCACGAGCCTTATGCCAATTCACACATCTAGCTCAGCACTCAGAGTCCCATCTAGCTCAGCACTGACTACACTGATGGGCAGCACTTCTCCAGGATCTTCCTGGATTACCCAGAGATGCCAGGGATTGAACCTGGGACTTTCTGCAAACAGACGCTGTGCTGTTGAGCCATGATCCTTCCCCATTCCCTTATGTCAGCATCCATTTCCGATGCACTTACTGAAGACTGCCAGCTCCAATTCTCTGCTTGGATTGCCAGTAGTACATGCTGACTATAACCCCACCCAATTTCTCCACTCTGCTTCCACCGCCCAGTGGTGAGAATGCAGATCCTGTTTGCTTTCTGTGCCCATTGGAATGATAACCAAGGGAAACTAGCTCATGGCAATAGTCAGAAGCGTCTGTGCTTGGCTTTGTATGCCCCTTCTCTTTCCAACTCATGGTTTTCTCTCTTTTTTGAGGCTGCCCCTGGCTGGCTGTCAGACCCTGCTGAGCCCCATTGTCAGCTGTGGGCCCCCCGGGGTGCTGCTCACCAGACCTGTCATCCTAGCTATGGACCACTGTGTGGAGCCAAACCCGGAGACCTGGAGTCTCCGCCTCAAGAAGCAGTCGTGTGAGGGCACATGGGAGGTGAGTGCTTGGCCTCAGGCAGCCGCAAACCAACCCGAAGGCTTTAAACAAGGCTGTATTGTACTTTTTGCTTTACAAAACAAACAACCTTCCGGGCCAAAGTAACCTAAATTCTGAAACCTGTTTAAATTATGCAAATCAGTCATATTGTTCATAGTGGGTTTTTTTGCTTGCTTTGCAAACTCTATACTGTTTCTTCTACTTCTGAGAAAGAGGAGGAACTATGCGTGATGCTGAAGTCTCATCCTTGGGAAACAACGGAAGTCTTATTCAGCTATCCCTGTAGCTTTCTCAGGGCTTCGCCATACACTCTCAAGCATATCTTTGCATCCAAATGTTATAGAAACATGCTTTGTAATATATATATGAAAGCTGGATTCTGCCTCCAGTATTACAATCTTACATTTCCCCCCAGAATTGTAGAATATACATTACCCTATTTTCAGTATTAGCAGAATCTGATGGAGTGTTTACTGCCCAGCACTGGCACATTTGATTCTGATTTGTGTTCTACAATAGAGGCTGTGATGGATCCCTCAGACTAGCTGAAAATAGCTCAGTCAGTAGAGCATAAGACTCTCAATCTCAGGGTTGTGGGTTTGAACCCCAGCTTGGGCAAACAATTCCTGCATTGCAGGGGGTTGGACTAGATGACCCTTGTGGTTCCTTTCAACTCTACCATTCTATGATTCCAGCTTGAATGTAGTGCAAATGTTCCTATATGTGCCCAAAGAGCAACAATCCTCCTACCCTCTCAAGCTCAGTACTGCATCCTTGGTCCTATATACCAGCTGTTTCCTGCTGATACCCCACCAATACAGATTCATTCTCCTTGTGTGTTGGCCATCCATTCTTGCTTTATTTTTTTTCAGAATTCATAAACTGCTCTGGATTCAAGGAACTACCCAAGCACTGTACTTCTAGCGTATTAGTCAGCCTTCTCCTTCTGACACCTGTTTGTTTGCCAACAGACCTTTGCAGCTGCTTAATTTTTGATTAGCTGGTCACCTTAATGATTATTTGTTCTTTTAAAATGCAATTTAAATTTTTTAATTGATGCTTTTGCAGTGTACAACACCTTGTACGGTACAGAAATGCTTCTGAAAATAAGCCATAATCTGCACTGGCTCCCTTGTGCTGCTTCTGCGCTCATTGTGCCAATAACTGTTGATCAGGGTGGTTTTTATCTCTCTGCCCACCCCCCCACCGCCTTTCCCGTTTCCTCAGGATGTGCTGCACCTGGGTGAGCCCGTGCCCTCGGAACTCTTCCACTGCCAGCTGGAACCCCAGGCTTGCTACATCTTCACAGAACAACTAGGCCGCTTTGCTTTGGTGGGGGAATCGCTCAGCATGGCGGCTTCAAAGCGCCTCAAATTGGTCCTTTTCGCACCCACTACCTGTACTGGGCTGGAATATGATGTCCGCGTGTATTGCCTCAGTGACACCCGTGATGCACTCAAGGTATTACCCCACAAGGCCAAAATACTGCCCTGAAAATGCCCCAAACATACACACCTTGAGCTTCTTTCCCACAAATTTCCCACCTGCTCCAGACATAATAGCCCATTATTTGCTCAAGAATCACAGTTGAACAGCCTTAATGCTGTAGTAGTACAGCCTATGTTCCGCTTCAGCGACACTGACCACATGCCCGGTATGTTGCTCTATAATTGCAGGGTGTCCGGCCTCACCTAGGCCTCTCCCCTTCCCCACCATCCAGTGATTTTGTCACAACAACCCAGATCAGTCCCTTGCAACTCCACACTGCGCCTCCGCAGAAGGCGGAAGACACGAGGAAATGGGTGTTGATGGGTTCTAGTCACTCAGCCTCTGCTTTGTCCATGCAATTCCAGGAAGTGGTACAAGTAGAGAAGCAGATGGGGGGGCAGCTGATTGGCGTGCCGCGGATCCTGCACTTCAAGGACAGTTACCACAACCTGCGCCTCTCTATCCATGATGTGCCCAGCTCCCTGTGGAAGAGCAAGCTTCTTGTCAGCTATCAGGCAAGTGGTCCATGGGCTCTGGGAGTGTTCTGTATCCAGAGTAGGCTCCCTCTTCTTCTGCCTGCTGTCATCGTGCTATGTCACCTCCCTTTTTCATCTCTTAATTACTGGGATTCAGTGCAAAGCCCCATAGTATGCTCTAGTTATCTCCCGCTTGGACTACTGCAATGCGCTCCACGTGGGGCTACCTTTGAAGGTGACTCGGAAACTACAACTAATCCAGAATGCGGCAGCTAGACTGGTGACTGGGGGCAGCCGCCGAGACCACATAACACCGGTCTTGAAAGACCTACATTGGCTCCCAGTACGTTTCCGAGCACAATTCAAAGTGTTGGTGTTGACCTTTAAAGCCCTAAACGGCCTCGGCCCAGTATACCTGAAGGAGCGTCTCCACCCTCATCGTTCTGCCCGGACGCTGAGGTCGAGCGCCGAGGGCCTTCTGGCGGTTCCCTCATTACGAGAAGCAAAGCTACAGGGAACCAGGCAGAGGGCTTTCTCGGTAGTGGCGCCCGCCCTGTGGAACGCCCTCCCATCAGATGTCAAAGCGATAAACAACTACCTGACATTCAGAAGACATCTGAAGGCAGCCCTGTTCAGGGAAGTTTTTAATGTGTGGTATTTTAGTGTATTTTTGGTTTCTATGGAAGCCGCCCAGAGTGGCTGGGGAAACCCAGCCAGATGGGCAGGGTACAAATAATAAATTATTATTATTATTATTATTATTATTATTATTATTATTATTATATCCTCAGGACCAGGAATACCCCATCTGAAAGATGCTAAGCTCTTATGAAGCTCCACCCACTAGCTGTAGTTGTGGGAGGGGGGCCAGGTATTTATCAGTCTGCTTTTATAGTTTGCCTAGTTCCTAATTCTACTAGCAGTTGCTGACAACATGGGCCTGATCATCATGCTCCTAGGAGCCTCATTCCTCACCACTGAGGAAATCCATACACCCCCCCAACCCAAGCCTGCTCTCTTTTTCTCTCTCTCTCTACAGGAGATTCCCTTCTATCACCTTTGGAGTGGTCTGCAGCCTTACCTGCACTGCACCTTCACGTTGGAGCGACTTAGCACCAGCACTTGCCAGTTGGCTTGCAAAATCTGGATCTGGCAGGTGGAGGGTGATGGGCAGAGCTTCAATATTGACTTCAACATTGCCAAGGTGAGGGCAAGGACATGGCCATGTGGTACCCTTCTGGGTGGGAACCTATCTAGCTTTTGAACGGGTTTTAAATACGTTATACGCACTTGCGGTTATTGTGTCGAGGACTGTTTCATAGAATTCCCATGGAACAGAGTCAAAAGTGGAAATGCAAGGCAGGGCGGCGTCAATAGGTCTTTCCATCCTAACATGAGCATAGAAAACTATCGCAGGCTGGAATTGTGTGCATGTTCAGAAAAAGCATAGAATGGGCCAGTTCGGACATGGCTTTGTAACAAACGATAGTTTATGAAGCCAGGTGGAGTGTTGGCTCTGCTTGTCCCCATCCCACTCGCCCTTCCTTCCCTTGCACACACGCTTTGGCGTGGAGATTCTGGAACTGCATTTGAAATTGGGGTTTACAGTTGTCCTTTTTATTCTTATTGCACCCTGTCCTGGGACTTTTTTTGAAGGGCAGGTAACAGGTATTCACAATAAATAAATACTAACTAGAATATTAACCAGGCTCAGAGCTTGCTTTAATTATCCTGGTTAACAAACCAACATGGGTCCACCTCCCCATTTGAGACGTTATTAGGGAACTCTTAAGTTCCAGGATCTGTGCATCAACACCAACATGCAATGGGAGGGGGAGAGTGGAAAGGAAGAAGCATGTGGGCCCATTGCTCTGCCATGGCTTATGAGACTACATGTGAAGCGTGAGGTGTGAAATTTAACATCTTAAGAACTTCTTTCATAAAAGCAGGTTTTTTAGTTACTTTAGGGCTGTGAAGGTGTGGCCAGTGATTACTGGAATCTCAGAAGGTGTGGCTAACTATCAATTATGCTCGATTTCCATAATCTGTAGAAGTCACAGGATCCCATTTTTTCTCGGTGCAAAATACAGCCGGCCCTGCGCATCACTGCTCTTTATGTCAACAAAAGCCTCCTTTCCCCCGCAGCAGTGAGCCTACCCTTTAACTTTTCGTTCCCCTTCACTCCTCCTTTCCCAGTCAAGCGGGAGATATTCTTTGTGATCTTTAGGTATCCTCCTTCGCTAAACCTGTCAAGTAGACAGAATTACCCTTCTGGGGAATATCTGGGAGAAAATCATATTGTGTCAGGGAGGCCTCTCCACCTTACTTAAAGCAGCATCAAACTGAGAGAGAATATAAAGCAGAAACAGCCTTGTCTTCACGGGCACTCTCTCCTCCATTGCCTCTTCTCACCATGAAGACTTTGTTCGCCTTATAGGTCCTAATAGCTGCTCTCCTTTTCCCAGGATGCACGGTTCTCAGACTGGCTGCCCCCAGACAATGAGGCTGGCTCCCCTGCCCTCGTGGGCCCCAGTGCCTTCAAGATCCCCTTCCTCATCCGCCAGAAGATCATAAGCAGCCTGGATGCACCAGGGGCCCGTGGGGCTGACTGGAGAGCATTAGCCCAGAAACTGCACCTCGACAGGTAAAACACTATACCAGGAGAAACAAGCTGCAGCTGGCACAGAACCTACCAGGTGGATGAATCTTGCTTTAGCAGGAACAAGTGACTAAGGTGGGAGGAGGGGTTTCTGTATGGCGGGCCAGCAGGAACAGATGCAGTCACATTGTTTTTTCCTGTGACATAGTGGGGGCAAGGAAGGAGAGGAAAACGGGGGGCTCATCTGGACTTCTTTTTGTGCTGTGAAAACCCGCTCTTTACTGCTGAATTGGAGCAAACAGCAATCTGCAGAAATCCAAAATTGCCAATTGTTCCAATTCAGCATTAAAGAGCGGGGGTTTTGCTAGGGCAAAACAAAAACGCTCAGACAGAGTTTTAAAGAGCAGGCCTGTGCCTAGAAAGCATGGGGCAAAAGGTGTGTGTGAATAAGTGCTGCCTTGGGGGCTCTTTCTCCTGGGTAATAATGGCCTCTCCTCTTTCCACAGCCATCTAAGCTTCTTTGCTTCGAAACCCAGCCCAACCGCAATGATGTTGAACTTATGGGAAGCCCGTCACTTCCCCAACGGGAACCTCAACCAGCTGGCGGCTGCTGTGGCGGAGGTGGGCAAGCAAGACAGCTCCCTCTTCATGGTGTCGGAGGCTGAGTGCTAAGGCACTTGGTAGGGGCAGCACAGGCCTTTGCTGGGGGATGGCAGAGGGCATCTCCGCTTGAAGGAGGCAGTGTTGCCACACTTGTCCTGCTTTGAATACGCCTGCGTGCTCCGTCGGAGGCATCCTAGCCTCACGCCCTCTGTTCCTTGTGCCAAATACAACTAGAAGGCAAGCACACCGGGCTCAGTCTCTAGTAGCCATGGGGTGGTGGGGGAAACTACTGAATGCCTGCCCTGCCACTGCCATGGAAGCTCTGGGACTGGCCGAGGGAGGCTTGCCCCATATTTTGCAGTAGGCTGGCAATGGATTCTGATGTACTTCTGTTGGGCTTAGTCATATACCCAGAGCCCTCTTCTTCCCCAGCATGGGAAGAAAGGGGAAGGGAGATGGCTGGCTTGGTGCTTGTGGGGAGTGACCCAGGACCAAAAGGTAAGCTTGGTCCTGGAGCCGAGAAGCCCGTGCCTCTCCCACTGCAGCCCCCAGAGTGTCCCATGCTGCGATGAAGCAGAGCCGGGAGGGGGGATCCGACAGGTTGTTTCCAGAGCCATCTCTGTATATTTTTGCTCCAGCCCAAGAGATACCCGTGACTTGGTCATAGTGGGCTGCCCTGGGGTTGGTGCTGACACTGGGGACCCCGAGGGGACAAGGAGAGGAGATGGTCAAGGGCAGCCCAGGGAGGTGGGCCATGCTGTGCTGGATGACAGGATCTGTGCCTCCTTAGTCCTTGCCCAGTGTATATGCAAAGGGAATTGTGCGTGTGCGTGGCAGTCCAATCCGTGCAGTGAACGTGTGCTGGGCCAGGCGGGCCCATGCCGTATTGTGTAAAGATCGTTTTTTATTCTGTATTCAAGTGCATTCAAGTATTTACACTTGGCCTTATGTACATATAAGCGTCCCGCACAGGGTTTTAGCGGGCATGAATGTAAATAAATTATATATATATATTGCTACATGGGACTTCTTGTGTCTCTACTCAACACTAGGCCAATGGAAGCATTGCCAGATCTGGAAAAAAGCAGAGAGAGTTCAAAGTCTGAGCAGAGCTTCCTTGACAGCTTAGTAGGTGTAGAAATGTCCAGGGTTATTAAGAAGGCACCTCCATTTTAGCACTCTCAGTCTGTGGGCTTGGGCTTGGATTGTTGGGGGAAAATATATATAACTTGGAAAACCAAGTGGCAGCAGGAATTTGTTTTATTGTTTTCCTCGCTTGAACATGAATCAGAGATGGTAAAGAGAGCTATAAAGATGGAACACAGCTGCTGACACAACTTGCCTTTCCTGCAGTTTGGCCACAGAGGAGGGTGAAACACATTGCTGTGGGTCAAGGGCTGGGCATTGTAGAGAATGGCTTGGTGTCCTGGTTACTGGGACATCTTTATTCAAGTCAAGTGGATGGTTTGGTTATTTATGGGCCACAGCAGCAATCAGTGCAGCCCCCTTCCCTGAACCATCCTCTGACAGCAAGAACTTGACGTTGCAGTTTGGAGCTATCAGAGCCGTCGTCTTATGAAGCTTTGTTGCAAAGCTGAGAACAGAAAGGGAGCATGTCCGTGAGGAAGAGAAAGCAATGTTCAGCCAGTATCACACCCTCCCCTGGTTACATGGTTCTTGGACATACGTTATTGCAGCTTTCCCCTCTTTCCCTCACCCAAAACAGGGGCAGCATTCAACTTTTCTAGACAGGTGCTGCAGAACCCCATACTCCAAAGAAAACCAGGTACTGCCCATACAGCCTTACTGCAGCTTAGGAAGAACCATCCTTTACCATGCACTGTGTCTCCCTATAAGTACTAAGGTCCTCCAGCCTAGCATGGATCAGTAATGGCTGAGTTTCTCCCCATGCATCAAAACACAGTTGTTGTCATCTCTGCCCAACCTGGTCTTGCCATCCACTGGGCAACTGAAGTTTCCATTCCCCTATTGGCACTCTGTTGGGTTGAGGCCTTGCTTGCCCCGCAGTTTAATGAAGCAAAACTGACTCACTAAGGATGCATCTTGTAGAGTGTCCCATCCACGCCAACTGTTATATCCAGCTTTGACGCACGACGGTTCTCTCGGATCTTCTCCACAACTGCAGATATTCCCACTGCACACATCTTAGCGGCACGTGACGACACGGCACGGCACACATCCTTTACCACCAAGGCATCCTCCGTAGATACACTCAACCCATATTCTTCCAGAATGTTACACACGTAATGGTGACCAGGAGTGCTGCTTACAGAACATTATAATCAGCGGTGGAACTGCTTGAGGCACCTATTATATTCAACAAGAGCTGTTGCCCTCTTAGAAGCTAAGCATTTCTAGTCTCTCAGTTTTGCAGATGGGATTCAATCACAAATGGGCAAATTCAGGCTGCACAATTTAACTTGATTTGGCGTTCTTGCACAACAAACCAGCTTCAATCCCAAATCAGTTTTGTTTTTGCAATATGGAAAGTGGGAGATTGTCTGGTGCAATGTTGTATAACTTCCTCACGAATAAAAACGGTTTTAACCTCCCCACAAACTTTGTGCAAACAAATCATTATGGATGCTGTATAAACAGGTGGTCTGGAAGCAACCACATTCATCCTGAAAGAACCCATTGTTCCCCAAAGGGTTCATGCGGCAGATCATGAAGGTTTTTACATTCCAAAAGGGGGGGGGGAGGGAATCCAGGCAATGCCAAATTACTGAGAATTCTGCATCAGCAAGACTAAAGCTTGGTGCTCAGAATGTATTATTGAAATAAATACAATATCTAAAAATTGGCTTGCTTTCCATAAAATCAATTAAGTTTGCATGCTTGCAATATAATCTGGGACAAGGGGTACTTGCTTGTCAGAAGGTGATCCAAGCCTAGGTAAGGTGAAGTTAAGAATGAGGGGTGGACAGATAACCAAGTAGGACTTAGAGACACCTTGAACAATAGAGTCTTTTACAGGTAAAGACCAAAAGAAGCCTCAGGAATTTGATTTCTGCACCAAACCTAAATTCTACATGAAAAGAGAATGTTACGGATACACACTTACTCCTCAACATTTGTTAGGAATTTGGTGGGGAAGATGTTTTTGGTCTTGAGTACTTCTGATGGGCGACCCCTGAAGATGACCTTGCGCATTGTTAGCTCCAGCAGAATATAGCGCACAATCTCGCCCAAGTACATGCCACTGATAAGCTTTTCATACCTTTAGGGGAAATGGAAATGAGTGTCACACAAGGAGACCCTGGAGGCAGCCATCACCCCAGATCACTCCCAGGTACCCGGACTCACCTTTGCTGGCCAGCATTGATGGATTCTGCATCCACTTTCTCGTCAAACTGTGTTATGTAGTGCTCGAGGCAGCCATTGTCTCCAAAGGCCCCCCATTCCATATTGATACACATTCTGCCCTCGTCCCCCTCCACAGTGCCCACATTCCTCATCTCCTCCATGTAACAGGCATTGGTACCCGTACCTAAGAGAAAGGGATGGAAATGAATCACTGATGAAAATGGACTGTCATATTTCCCCCTGCTCAGAGCAAGGAAAGTATTGGGATCAAGCCTGGAGGAAGAATCTTCAGCCCACTTGGCGGTCCATTCTAAATTTCAAAATTACAGAGAAAGGCTTACCTGTCAGGGAGCAGCCCAGATTCTGGTTATAGATCCCCCAAAGAAGGTAATAGTTTCAAGAAGAAGAGTGCAGGAGGGCATCCGCTGTTGGAAATATATTCCCTTGGAAAGCACCACATGTATAATCCCCTTGCCCCTAAAAGACAGATCCCGCTCACCTATTCCCAACCACCCTAGGAATTTTATCAAAGGGCAGAGCAGTATACATTTCTAGAAAATAATAATTAAAATAATGCTGCCGCAACCATCTTACCGACGATGAGGCCAATCTCACAGTTGGGGTCCACATAGGCACATGCCATCATGGTTCCTACAGTGTCATTCACTATGGCAACCACATCTATATCAATGTCCTGGGAAGAGAAAGGGAGGGAGAGACAGAGAGCAGCAAGATGTGTTACCAGGCAACACGATTCCCTATCACCACAGTAACCAGCAGAGACCCATAGGCCCTGTCGCTTGGGAAATAGGCCCCCTCTCCCTGCCCCCCCCCCTTCTGAAGGCCCCTGGGGGCATCAACCTGAAGGGAGCTCTCAAGCTCTGTCACTGTCATCGGGCTGGCTTACCGAATGGTTGCTGTTACACCTTCCACTTTCTCAATGGGCTACAGAGCAAGTGACCCATCATCACAGAGTAGACCTAGGGGTGAGGACTGAGAATATGGAGCACCGTAATGCTTTGAACACGCAACACAAACTTCTTGGGCCTGCTTGACATACAAGTTGGTTCGCCTCAGAGTCGTGAGGGGCTCCTTACGCCATATCCAAACTGAGTGAACTCTGTCAGACACATGCCCCATTTCCCAGGTCTGACAAAGAATAGAGGCGAGGCCCTTTTCTACCTGAAGCATGTTCTCACTCGCTCACCGATAAACATGGGAGAGCTGTTGTTAGACTAGAGGCACTCATCACACGTATGCAAGGGAAATAGACATGCGATGGCTGCTTTTCCTTGGGATTGGGGAAAGCAAATGTCTGGAGGCATGCTTGACCATTTGCCTGCGGCTTCTCTGCTTCAAATTGTTGCCTGCAAAGTCATTCCTTCCCAGGGTTCCACATAAGGCAAACCCAGATTTGGCGAGGGAGGCATTTGGAGCAGAGAATTAAGAAGCAAGAATGTGATTAAGCACTCATTCCTCCTCTCCAAAATCACACCCTTTTGAAGATGGATTTCCCTAAGAAAAACAGGTGCCAGGCCTGCCTTGCATGGATATGCATCGTTAGTACCTACAGTATATGTATAGTATAGGCATGGTTGGTACCTAGAGCTAAGGTGAATAAAAAAAAGAGGTTCTATCATTATAAGATTCAAAATTCTATAGCTTAATAAAAATGGTATCTGTTTGACTAATAACTTCAAAGCTGGCCTACCTGATTTGCCTGATGAGGTATACAAAAGTGCCAACTTCCACATCAATCTGATAAAAATTGCCAGCATACAGCAAGTTTAAAGGACTGGAAATGGACACTTTGGCCCCCTTTCCCCCAGTTAAGAAAGCATATAATATATATTCTTCCTAATTTTCACAAAAACTACTGAGAGTGGTTATTCTCTTCCAGTATTTAATACCACAATGACCCTATAAAGTAGGTCATGGGGGGGGGGGAGTGGATTAGCAATGCATACCAGTGAGATGCATGCCTTGTGTTTAACCAAACTACTAGAAGATACTACACCCCATAACCACACATATACCCTGTGCTGAAAACCTCTGCCCCCACCCCATGCTGCAAGCCGCCAAATGCCCAAATGAACCCCTTGTACACATTCTGCCCTAAGCTTGCCACACACTCCACCCAACACAAAAACCCAAGACGCACCTCACCCCTTGCACTGAACCCCCCTCAACCCCCCCTCCTGGTCACATACACACCACCTCACACTGAAACCCACCCTATACCGAACCCGCTCCCACACACCCTGCCCCACAGTGAACCCGCCCAGGAAGATTACGAAGAAGAAGACGGCAGTGGTTCTCTTCCATTACTTAACCTCACAGTGACCCAGGGAGATAGATTATGTCTCGAGATAGCAACAGTGGCCATGTGTTTAAGAAGGCAACTGTCCAAAACGGAGATGTGGGGTGGCGGTTGGGCTATTGGACTGGGTGAAAACAAAGAATGCATTTCACAGGGATATATCATCACAGCCGCTATCTCTGGGACAGAAAGGGTATACTTGTCTATATGCAGGTGGAAGTGGTCAGAGTGTTGGCAGAGGAGAAATGAATGCATCAAGAGTTAATTAAGCTGGAACTGATTAGAGGGTGTCCCTTGTTTTGTGACTGGACAAGTCCGGCTCTGGCAGCCATTTTGTGCTGTTGTCTATGAGCTTTTCAGATGTCCAGATGTTCCCATGGGTCCAGAACGGCTAGTTTTTGCAAAGGTCTAGGGGCCAGGAGACAGAGAGCTGGGGATGTTTTTGTGAGTGTGAATTAGCCAGTAAATTGCCTAAATGTCATTGTGATTAGGTCACAGGTTATTTTTCCCTGTGGCCTCATCCCTTCAGATCAGTGGAACAGAACTAGAGCTGGCGTTTTTAGGAGTGACAGTACTACTGGCAGTTCAAGATAGCAAAGACCCCCCCCCCACTGTGCAATGAAGTATTATGGCATACAACTTAGGCCCAAGCTATTTGAAAGACTATATTCCCTCAGATGAACCTGCCCAGGTTATGAGAGCTTTGGGGGAGGCCCTTTTCTTGGTCCCACCACCCTCACAGGCATGCGTGGTGGGGATGCAGGAGAAGGCCTTCTTGGCAGTGGCATAGCGTGGGGGGTGCAGGGGGGGCCGGCCGCACCAGGCGCAACATCTGGGGGTTAGGGAAATCCACGGGTTAGGGGGCGCAAATCCATGGGTTAGGGGGCGCAAATTACTTGCCTTGCCCCGGGTGCTGATAACCCACGCTACGCCACTGCTTCTTGGTGGCTGCTCCCAGACTTTGGAGCTCCCTCACTAGAGAAGTTAGACTAGCTCTCTCCTTGCTGTCCTACTAGCAAGTGAAGATCCTATTCCAACAGGCTTTAAGGAACTGACTGCTTTTAATTAATTGGGGGTTTTGGGTTTTTTTTAATGATGGAGGCAGTTATTTTCTATGTTTTAAGCTGTTCTTATTTTATCTGTAAGCCGCCTAGAGTCCCTGATAGTAGATTTAATAAACCAAGAGGAACAGGGATCAAGGGGGCGCATGATCAAGCATATTGCTGCACACACGTTATTCATATTATCAGTTGTATTAAATAAAAGACAGCATTGGACACTTGAGTTGGAAGGACTGCAACTGCTGAACCAAAGTCTCTCTGAAGTAGTTTTGAAAATAATCCACCTGTTTCATAGATTTTAAAGAGGCAACACTAAAAGCTGCATTTTGGCAGTGTGGAGGAGGTGAATGCACTGATTCTGAGTAGGAATGAATTGTTTTCATTCATTTCATGTTATTTCAGTGAATTTGTAGGGCAGTGCCTCTTTCACACAAAAAAATAAAAGAGCCTCCAACAGGGACTTATATAGAACATCATTAGACAATTGAGCTTACAAATCTTAGCCCACACATCTTTTCTATTACAAACTGGTGTTGGGAGGGTGCAATCTGAAGCAAAGTGGTGTGTTGGAAGACGGTGCTTAACCCTTTCCAGGCACTGGTCCAGACATAAAAGCTCTGTGTCTGAGCATTGTTGTTGTTTGCCCTGGAGATTTCCCAACGAAAACCCGCTCTATAGCACTCAATCAGAGCAAATGTCAGTTTGGGTTTCCTGTAGATTGCTGTGTGCTCTTATTGAACTCTAAAAGATGGGTTTTCATGGGGAAGGCACTGGAGAAAAAAAAGAAGAAGGGGGGGGAAGGATGCTTGAACACAGAGCATTAAAGTGTGGGCCATGCCTGGAAAGAGCAGAGGTACGGTAAGTGTGGATATACAATTTTCTTGTAAATTGCTTAGAGATTTTACTACTTTGAACTGGTATATAATTTTTGATAAATGATTTTTAAATAGAATTTTAAAAACCCTCCTCCCCATCAGGATTTGGGCTTGAAAGACCAAGGAGAAGTGTGGATACTTAGGGGTGAGTTGTACACAAGTGCAACTTGTGTCCTTGAACAACAACTTTGCTGATTATGGGGCACATCTGTTAAAGCATTAGCCTCAGCTTCCAGTTTTCTGGCTTTGTGGAGCTTGAGCCAACATGAGATAGCCTTAACTCTGATTTTAAACCAGCGGGTTTTGTGATAATTTAAAAGCCTTTCATTTTGATAAATCAGATTAAGTCTGAATAGTCCAGCCCAAACTATAATCCCTGGCAAATCTATCCAGAGTTTGTGCCCCATATCCCACACATACTGTTTGACGCTTTACAGCCTCTCTTAGCAACTGCACGACATCTTCTCCTACACAGCCTGTGGCACTGAACCCCTTGGTCCATCTCAGCAAGATGCCCTGTGAAACCAAGAGAAACAAGGAATTGTGATAAACATGTAGATGCAACTGGACTGCTTTCTCTGAGCTGCTTGCCCTTCACATGTTCATGGATGATTCTACTGTAGCTAAGCTGCAACAGAGAGATGGCAGTAGGAGACATGCAGATAATGCAGGGACCCGCCTCTGCAAAAGTTCTGCAGGTCCTCTAGTTTCTGAGTTTTCTTTAGGCATTGCTCACCCAATCTCAAGTTTATCCTTGCAACAATATGGGCTAGAAACTTGCCAGTGCCAAATTGTGCAGCTTTTCTGCGCTTCCACAGAATTGTAGCATACACACTAGGACAGAGACTGGATCTATTAGAGGGAGATGCCTAACTAGTGGGGGCAGGGGGTTCAACAGGGGTTTTTCACAAAGGACAGCTGAATTTCACAATTTAGAAATCCTACAAGCTGAGCTTTCATTTCAAGTTATTTGTAAATGGTTTGAAAACTATGTTGTTATCATAGCGTTTGGAAATTTTTCTCTTTCTATCTTGGGGAACACAAGGTAGTTCAACCCCATTTCTCTCCCTTCCCATCTACCACAAAAATACCTTCCCAGCAGGGGGCTCCACTGGCTAACCCAGGTAAGGGAGGCAGCAAAGTCCTAATTCCCAGCATCACCACATGAGCAGCAGATCACTTCCATAGGTGCTTCATACCTTGTCCAGGTTCGTCTGACTGCAGGGAAATGAAAAAGTGAAGCCCAGTGGCAGTGTTCGTCCCACAATGCTATGCTTGCTATGGAAATCATTAATGCATTGAACAATGTGATCAAAGAGCTGCAGGAAAATGGGAGAAAGCATGAGGCCTTATGAGGTAAAGACAACTTTGGAGAGGAAACGCCATCAATAACAGTGTCGCCCATCCCCACAGTTGCCAGTGTCACAGCCAGTCTGTAATAGAGGCCAGTTCAACCCAGCCATGTCTTCCCCTTTCTTGCACCTACCTGTATTGCATTACTCTGGGCCACTTCGGGTGGAATTGTGTAAGACTCAGAGACCATGTGTACACCACCCTCTTCTTTGCTTTTCACCTGCACCATAAGCACTCGGAAATTGGTTCCGCCCAGATCCAATGCAAGGAACTCCCCTCTCTCTACAAAATGTATAAGGGACAAGAGCTTGAGTGACATAGACTCTCAACTACAACCCAACACAGTCACTGCAAGGGTCTCCTTCTTTGGCTTCTTTGCCTGAGGCCAACATCATTCCCACCAGTGCTGGCAACTTAAACTATAAAGCCTTGGGAAAGCATCTCACCAGCCCTCTAGAATATTGGTTGTCAACTGAGGGGTCAAGACCCACTGGCACCATACCAATATTTGCTAATAAAATAAAATGCATATTTGTGCTATAGGCGGCTGCAGGATCTGAAAAGGTTGGAGACTCCTGTTGTTACTAGCAGTGGTTATGCTGCACTCTTCTCAGTGAGATGAACATAAGTAACAATAACAACAGCCCCATATCAATTGAAAGACTTGGGCCCCCCAAAACTCAGAAGGTTTTCTCTGGACAAACACAACTTCCCTGATACTTTTTTAAAAGCCCCCTTGAGCTCTTCAAAGCTCTTCCCTCCCAAGATAAAGGCCATTCCCAAGAGGTTGTTCTCTGGCTCTCACCGCTGCCGTCAGGCAAATGGCGGACGTAAGTGGGCAACATGCGGACGGTGGCTGTACTGTGTGTCTCCTTTGACAGACCCTTCTCCATTTCCTGTCTCATCATGGTCCGCAGTGTGTCCATGTCGGACATAGAAAGTCGGAAAGGCGCCAGGACCTGGGCTACTCCTTCCTGTTGGTGTTTGAGCCTCATTGTCGCAGCTGCTACCCTGGCAGCCCCAAAAACACAGCCATGTTCTGATGTGGCAAAGGTGACAGTGCAATCAGGAGCCAGTGATTTCAATGTTTCTTGCAATATCTGACCATACCTGGAGGGAGAGGAAATGTCAGAGACCTTGAAGCAGGGTGACTGGAAGTAACCTTTCTGGCCTTTCTGCACCTGTCCCCTAGCTTACTATGCCTTTGCCCAAAAGGAATGTGAAAATTTGCTGGATAAATGAGTCTTTGGGTCTGTTTACATTATCCACATTTTCTAAAATGGCTGAACTCCCTGAAGTTAACAGCCTCCTAACTTTGGACATGTAACAGACCCCCTAGCCTGGGAAACCCCAGTAACCAATTTGAGAGATTCAGATGGATGGATGGATCCATTTATCTGAGTAGTATAGATGGGTTACTGTCCTGGAAGGAGCTGATATGGCAAGAGAGAGGATAAAATATGCTGCCTACTGAGTTTCTGGCAACAATGAATAGCTAAGCTGACTTAATGGTTCTCTGGGTTGAAGGAAAATATTTTTATATCTGGAAGAAGACACTGGAAGAAATGCTTTCTTGGCCAGTGATTTCAGTCCAGGAGAAAGCTTGCTCCAATAACCTGCTCATGAAAGGAAGTCAGGGAAAATATTATGGTTAGTCCAGTGGTCCATAGGAAAGTGGGATTGGTGGGTTTCTTGGTTTTGATTTAGATGAGGGGCAGCCAATATGATGATCTACAGATGTAGCTGGGCTACAGTTCCCATCATCCTTGATCATCAAGCATGCATATGGCCATTATAGTCCAACAATATCTGGAGGTCATCGCACTGGCTACTCACGACACGAACAAATATTTATATGCCTGGTACAACTCCTTACTGTGGTCGGCTCTTGTACATGTCCCCTTCCACAGCCACAATGATTTTCAGGTGTGGCAGCCCTTGACTGATCCGGATATGAGTAAGAACGCCAGCCAGTCCAGCAGCACAGAGCTTGGCAGAACGGACATAGACCGCTTGGCATATTTGCTGCACGTTGAAACAGTCTTGGTTGCTTGCCACCATTCCCAGGCGGACAAGGAAGTTCTTGGTATTGGCCAGGCCAACTTTTTCACTGCAGTTAAAGCATACATGAGTTAAAGCAGGGTGGCAGCAGCAAGAGGCATGAGGGAGACTCTGGTTAACTGTTAATTGATCTCAGCAAAGAATAATATTGATTCCAAATTGAAATCACTGAACTCTCCATCTATAATGAACTAGCGTGTGTGTGTGTTTAGTTTTGTTTCTACCCATGCTGACTTTTTAGAGACGGACACAAGAACTGTAACAAGATAAATATTTCAGAAAGTGGACGTTGTTAACATCTCGTTGATATTTAAGGTTTTGTTTTTAACGTCTGTTACTTGATTATGCTTTGTTTTATTTTCTTCTTTTATCTGCACTGCTATACAGGCCCTTCTTACAGCAAAAAGCATTATAAAAATTGTTTACAAATAAAATAATACCACAAGGGCCATAGCTCAGTAGTATAGCCCTTGTTTTGTATGCAGAAGGGGGCAGGCAGCATGGGAATGCATGTGTTGGTGCTGAATAACGCAGAGTATTAAATGATTGTACTGGGGGAACAAACAGTGACATGTCACATTTACCAGTTCTGATTCTTAGCCTTGTGACACCTTTGCTATTCCCTCTTCCTACCTGATGAGAGATATACTTAATGAATGGCCCACTATAGACACTTTTCTTTAAAGCCTTCTTCTTTTAAGACATCTTACTTGAACAAATATCTCTGGCAGTGTATCTCTGGGTCATCCTACGGTGTATTTAAATGTGCAAGTTGATTCAATCATTCATTCATTCACCTGCTTCAGTGTTGTTGTTTTTTATGGGCTACAGATGTAATTATTTATGTGGGTCCATTCCTCTTGGCTGCTTTTCTAGGGCTAGGCTAACAAGGCATGCCAAGTCACACTCTGCTGCTACTGAGGATATCAGGTTGACCAGGTCTCCCAAGACGCGTTTGAGGAACTCACTTACTCTATGATGTCCACAACATCTTGGAGCTCCATTTTTCCCTTGGTAAGAAGGGTGGGAGTCAGGACACCGCTGAAGATATCACCTTTCTCAGCCAAAGTAGCCAAAGTAACACGGATAGTATCACACAGATATATGCTACTGACCAACTTCTCAAACCTGCCAGTGAGAAGAAAGAAGAAAATCAGTGCAGAAAGAGAAGGAATTGAAGTGAAAGGGTGGTTGGCAAATTACTGGTCAAGTCACCCTGTCTATAGGAGAAGTCTTGGCCATTTCTTACAACATTTGCTGCTAAGACAGACAATATCATAGGTTGCTTGTTTGTAGACCACCTGTTCTATAGGGTATTCATGCTGACTGCACAAAGTTCACATAAGGTTACACAACATCAGCATTCATTCAGGACTTATACAGGAATGACCATTCCCAGTGGCTTCATGTCACCCTAATCTCTGAGCAGAGCACAATTCCAAAGGTACCAAGTTTGCTGATCAGGGTCTGTGTTTCCTTTCAGACAACAAGGCACAGCAGAGATGGTGTTTTCTTTATGATATATGGCTTGCTTACATATATATGCAACCTGAACCTGGGATGGAAGGGCTTCGAGCATTACTCTCCAAGCGGGTTCCATTTCCTCCACGGCTGCCACCTTAGATTCAATCTGTCAACCCACATTGCTCTGACTCCCCACCTTCTCCAGCTTGCAAACACAACCATTTTTCCTCCAGCCTACACCACGCAAACTGCAATCCTTCAACAACTGCTTGCCTTCCTTGACTTTGTATTTCTAACTAACTCTGAGTTGAGAGCGAGGGGGCTTCACCCATTTCCCAGCTGGCACAGTCTTAGCTTTGCTGATTGATTTCTTAATGGGTCACCCTTCACCTTTTGCTCTTTCAATGGCCCATCTCTCCAGTGGTGTCCAAACTTTTTCAAAGAGGGCCAGATTTGATGAAGTGAAGGGCCATGGGTGCCGACCAAAGGACCAACCAAAGTTGTTGACCTTTTTTAAGGTATAAACTGCCACAGCAGGCCAG
This sequence comes from Podarcis erhardii, assembly GCF_964252035.2. Classification (NCBI taxonomy): domain Eukaryota; kingdom Metazoa; phylum Chordata; class Lepidosauria; order Squamata; family Lacertidae; genus Podarcis; species Podarcis erhardii. The sequence continues at coordinate 69,609,381 of NC_138498.1, forward strand.
ATTAGGCCCCCGAAATGGACTTTGGACATGCCTGCTCCAGACGATTACTTCATCAGGAAGCCAGCCTGGCTTATATTTTAACATGCTAAATTCAGCGCCTGACACCCAGGAATTAGAAGGGGAGTCTAGGCACCCCACAAATGTATGACAATGCTAAATAGCATTGGGGATATAACTGTGTCCTGAAGCACCCCATGGTGTAACCACCAGGGGGCTGAAAAGCACTCTCCCAGTGCTCCTCTCTGGACCCAGTACTGTAAATAGAACTGGAACCAAGGTAGCACAGGGCTCCCAATTCCCATTCCATGGTATCGAAAGCCACAGTCAGATTGAGATGCAGGAGCGAGGTGACCCTCCCCTTGTCCTGCTCTTCGTGAAGGTCATCCATCAGGTGACTGAACAAAGATGGTACTGAACAATTGCAAACACAAATTTGGAGTTTGATTATGCAGAAAATGTGTTTTTGGACACAGAGCACGACTAACCTTGATTATTCCAGTGAATCCCGGGCACCAGTAACCAATGACTCATTTTTTAAACAGATTGTTACTTCCTTTACTGTGACTCACTTGTTTTTGCCTCGGTCCATGGACTGCTTATCCATTTGCAGGTCAAACTCTGTCGTTATGTCATTCAACTCGCCCAGCTTCCCAAAAGAGCTCCATTCGGTGTTGACACACATGCATCCAGCACCATGCTCCAAGCCTGCTATATGCTGCAACTCCTCCACATAACCACAGTTAGTGCCAGCATCTACCATATGCAGGAAGGCAGGACACAGGGAGAGAAGCTCAAAACAGGAGAAACAGCATTTTAATAAAGCCTCCGGCCGCATGGCAATGAGAAATTGCAACTGTCCTGCAACTGTCCATCTATATGCCAGTATCCTAACTCTCACAATAGTTAGGGCCTGCCATTTTGATGAAATGCAATATCTTCCTAGAATGTGTGCTTAGAATCCAGCTCCCTAATTCTTAATCACCAGGGAATTGGTTTCTAGCCCTGTGATGTGGCTACATACTATGCTGAGATTCTTCCAATCTAGGAAGAATAGCCAGTTTCTTGGCACCCCTGCCCCCCACATCTACTATAAGGCATATGAAAGCCTTCCAGCTCAACAGCTTGCTAGCAAGTCGCCAGCACCATGCAAGGTTTTGCTTACCTATCACCAGCCCAACCTCACATGGCTCTTTCTCAGAATGGCAGCTCAACAAGGTTCCCACAGAGTCGTTTATTACAGCAATGACCTCAATCTGGTAGTTCTGGAGAGAAAAAGATTAAAGCGACTCTCTCATTTTCTCACCAGAAGCACACCCCCCCCCCATGCATGCTTCAGTCACAGCTGACGCAGCCGCTGTCCTCACCTTGCAAGTCTGGTTAAGAGCTGTTTGGAGCAGTTGTGCCACATCATGCCCCTCCACACCTGGCCACCGGCAATCCTTGCTCCATCTGATCAGCTTACACTAAGGGAAAACCAAGCAGGAAGGCCACTGAGAAACTTCAACAAACCACTGAGAAACCCAGCCCTGCTTCCTACAAGCAAAGTATTCAAGCAAGAGGACCAACGGGGTTATTCATGAAAACATGTCCTGTGATCTTTGAAAAGTAGAAGAATCCAAATCTGAGAATGACTTTGACAATTCATTTACTCTATATATTCATTCAGTAACAAGCTCTATATTGGTTTAATCAGCTGCCACCAGTTTTGTATTTGGATAATGGGTTTGTGTATTTTCTAAAGAGCTGTGTTATGTTTTATTCTTTTTATGTGGGCTGCCTTGGGAGGATTTTCCCTCCGAGGCAGCGTGCAAGTTCTGAAATAAATGAATAAAACAAATAGCGCAAAATCAGTATGCTGATGACACCCAGCTCTATCTCTCTGTTCCATTTGAATTTGGAGAGGCAGGACAGGTGTTGGGCCAGTTTGGAGTTGGCAGCGAACTGGATGTGGGCCAATAAATTGAAAATGAATCCAGACAAGACCAAGGTGCTGTTTCTTCCAGGTTACTGAGATCTGGATGTGGGAACACAGCCTGTTTTGGATGGGGATGCACTCTCCCTAAAGGAGCTGGTACTTTGCCTGGAGGTGCTCCTGGACTCAGCACCACCAAAGGAGGACCAGGTGGCTTCAGTGGCAAGAAGCACCTATTTTCAGCTCTGGCTTGTTTGCCAGCTAGTCCTTCCTGGACAAGGAAAATGTGGCCACAGTTACGTGTGTTCCGGTAATTTCCACCCACCCAGGTGGACTACTTCGATGTACTGTGCATGTGGCTTCCCCTGAAGGTGGCCCAGAAGCTGAAACTGCTGGAGAATGTGGCGGCCTTGCTACTGACAGGTATCACTGGCCAGATGCACATTTTATCAGTTTTGAAAGATCTGCAGTGATAGCCAGTTTGCTTCCAGGCTCAATTCAATGTGCTTCTGTTAACACAGAAAACCCTAAATTACTTGGGTCCCAGATATCTGATGGAGTGCTTCTTCCAATGTCAATCTGCATGAGAATTAATATTTGCAGGGGAGACTCTAGTCATGCTGCTGTTATGGAATGTGGTTTGAGAATAAGTGGTGAGCAGAAGGACCTTTTCAGTGGCAGCCCCTAGGCTTTAAGAATGTGCACCCTTCAGAGGTGCATATTGCCCAGATACTGTACAACAGCAGTGAGGAACTCAATCTGGCCCATGAGTCAGTTTTCCCCAAACCCAGTGCCGGAATTAAGTATAAATTAAATAAGCTATAGCTTAGGGCCCCCCAAAAAATTAAAGGGGAAAAAAAGATATACATTTCCAAAATATGAGATAATAAACAAATAAACATACAGCAACAGTATTTTGGCTCCTATCATGTAAGTAACGGACCCCGCCTGCTAGCCTGCTCCCTAAAATATCACATATAAAGGGCCCCATTACCTTCAGTAGCTTAGGGCCACATCAAACCTAAATCCGGCCCTGCCCAAACCACACCCATATGCTGCACCCTTGATGTCATGTTATGTTAGGTGTGGGGCACATAAAGACATGACTGCAAAGGGGAAATGGGGAGTCTTAAAGTGCACTCCTGACCATTCCTTGGCAAACAAAGCTTGTTCTCAATGCCGGCCAGCCGAGTGAAGTGGGTCAGGAAAGTGGGTACAAGATCATAGATTTAAAGTTCCGTTTGGATTTCCTTCCTATCTCCAGTCTCCCGTACTGTCTGCTGCTGGGCCAACAAAGTATTCACCTGGTTCAGTGCAATATGCTCACAAGCAAAGGGAAAACAGAAGCACAGCAGCAAATTTTTGGTGTTGAGGCTAAGTCCATCCAAAAACGTGGCCACACATTTTGCAAGGAATTCAAAAAGCTGGAAAAGAAAGCACGGTATTATGAGTACGGTACATTCCACTCACCTCAGGGCACGATGCCAACAAATGACGACAGCAAATATTTGCTAGCAGTGTAGAACCTGAAATTTCACCAGTAGTGTGATCTCACCAAATCACCCAGTAGGGTTTTTTTTATCAACCTCTTACCAATATATTATTATTATTATTATTATTATTATTATTTAAAAAACAAATGTACACAAGATAGAAACAAATATTTTTAAAAGGGAATGGCTCTGACGATGCTTAAGCAGTATAACTGAAACCAGCATCAAGACAGGTTCTGCTAGATACACCCAGAATCTGACTCAGTATAATGCAGGTTCCAATGCAGGTTCCAATGTACGTGGCAAAATCTGTCTTTTTCCTATGGGGACAAATATCTGTTTTGGGTAGGGAATTTAATTCAGAAAAAATATATTTGCGGGGAGAAGGGTTAATCTGCCCATTACCCAGTATCACAGTCACAATATGATGGGGGGGGGGGGCGGCTTGTAGCTACTTTCCGCATTTAAATGCAGGAGATACTGTTAACTGCCAAGGTTAGGGAAATTGTAGGGGAAATTAATAAGGTAAAGGATCTAGAGCAGGAAGAATAAGAAAGAGCAGGAGGAAAAATAGAGGAGAGGAATCAGAATACATGTTAGCCCCTCACTGTATTCAGTGGGGCTGATTCCTGTGTGTGTGTAAGATGGCAGCTGAAGGGCCCCAGGATGAGTAAGCCAATTTTAAGGAGCCAAACAGCTGATAGGCTACAGGGAGGAAAGGTGCTCTCAGGGCATTGGGCAGAGAAGAGTGCCAGAAGAGTAAAATGATCAAGGAGGGGCAGGGTGAGATGAAAGAGCAGCTAAGTGGGAGAATGAGAAAGAAAACATCTGAAAATCAATACAATAATTTTAAATTCAAGACAAACGAAGAAGCTTGTGAAGAGAGCAGAAGGTGCATTCATGATTATTTGTGCTCATGATGGTAACTGGTTGGATATACTGCTTCATTTCCAGTCAGTGCATGTCCCATAGCTTTCCATTGTCATCCTGTAATTCGTCATATAACAAATGTTTCAGTTTTGGTTTGTCTTGCTTTTGTTATGTTATAGCTCAAGAAAGTGCCCTCCCAGGTGGCAACAATGCAGTAACAGTGCAGAAGCACTGCAGAGCAACTAGCAAAGGGATATGGTGTGCAGACTGTCCAGTTTCAATCCAGCACTAATGCATTGCTATTCCATCAAAGACATACTGCAGAAGACATCAGCAACCCAACCCAACCCAACCCAACCCAACCCAACCCAACCCATAATAACAAGCAAAATGAATTAAGTAAGCTGAAGAACTCAAGACAGAGGAATGATACCTGCTCCCCACTGCCGTTGACAATATTCTCAGTAATGGGAAAGTCCTTTTTCTTCATCACCACAGGCTCATCCTTGCGATCTGATAGTTGCAAGAGCATGATCTTCACTTGATCCTTCTTCATTTCTAAACCCAAAAAATCCCCCGTCTCTGAAAAATAGATGTGAACATTAGGATATATAGTGATCAAGACTGCCCATGTCTCATTCATATGGTTGCCATATAAATTCTTTTTAAATTGCTATGAGGGGGGGAGAGCTGGAACTGAGGTGGGGGGTGTCTGTCACCAGGACTGTTTGTTTGTTTGTTTGTTTGTTTGTTTGTTTGTTTGTTTGTTTAGCCCAGCTTTGCTGCTAATCAATGGACAATCTTAAATTAGAATGTGAATTATTATATAGTCAATAAACACTGATAGATTATTTTCCATGAGGGAGAGGAAGCGACTGTCCAGGGTTTCAGTGGCACACAATAACAAATACAAAAAGCAGTAGGCCAATCATCACTTAGGTTCATGATCATCATATGTGACTAGGTGCTGAACGGTGATAGTAATTCAGAGTCACCAGGCTCCATGCATAGGTTTAGAAAATAAAACCAGCTCAGTTGGTTAGAGTGCGTTGTTACTGGTGCTAATAACACCAAGGTTGCAGGTTCAATCCCTGTATGGGACAGCTGCACATTCCTGCATTGAGGGGGTTGGACTAGATGAATCTCAGGGTCCCTTCCAACTCTGCAGTTCTATGATTCTATAATTCTGTTGAATTATGATTCTATAATTCTTGGCTAGTCTGTGGAAGTGATTTCAACCTAGCTGTTTCTGCTGTTGATGCAAAGGCAGGAGCTGTCACTGCATAACACATTATTATTACGATTATTATTACTATTTATATCTCACCTTTCTTCCCAAAGAGCTGGTAGTAGCACTGTACTTTAGAGGGTATCTATGTGTTTTTAAGGATTCTACTGAGTTTCTACTACAACACAGTTCTGCCCCTGAACAAGAAGGGTCATAGCTTAGTGGGAAAGCACCTGTGTTGCATGCAGGGGGTCTCAGGTTCAATTCCCGGTATTTGCAGGTAAGGTTGGGAGAGTAGGTTCCTAGTCTGAAGCCCTGGACAGCTGCTGCCAGAAAATGTAGACAATACTGAGCTAGATGGACCAATGGGTCTGACTCAATGGTCCAAGAAATGAACAAAGGTGGCAGGTGCTGCTTGGCAATCTGTGCTCAACAAGACCGCAGTTGTATGTGTTAGCCTACCAAGCCTCACAACCCTAAGCAGAACCCAAGCCCTTCATCCTCACTCAGATGACTGCCTGCTGTATCATTCTGCAGGCCACCTCTCAGCCAACACCAGCATTGTTACCACCAAGCTAGACAGGCAAACTGTGGACAGATGCAGATTACCAGATTCTGGGTCATTCTTGCACATGCTAGACAAACCAGGAAATCGCTCCTTCGCAAGGCTCTGTGCATGATCTAATAGCATTTCATCTTTCTCTTTGTCCCCCCGCCCAAATATGTGCATCCCTGTGTACTCTCAGAGATTCACAAGCCAGTACTTGGAAGTTTTGAAGCCAAATGTGGCAATCGGGAAGCCAGGATGTTGTGGAAAATAATGTGGAGCAGGAACAAAAGTGTGGAAAGGAATGGTATTCAAAGTACAGCTACATGGGCTGTTTAAAAAATTGGCAACCCAGTGCAAGGTGTAAAGGAGTCTGGAGTCAGCCACTGGTTTTCAACTGGTGGGTCAACTTAGGACCCATTCAGAACCCCTAATCCAAGGTGGACCACAACAGCAGCACTATCACCAGTGGGTGATATATTGGGCGGAAATTAAGAAATGGGCTCCTCAAATGCATGCTTGGGTTAAAAGTAAGTCCTAGGTCTGAAAAGGTTGAAGACTATGGGTCTAGACTAGGTCTCCAGCTGTTTTGGGACTCCAAATCCCATCATCCCTAGCTAGCTGGATGGTGGAAATTGTATTCCTAAAACAACTGGTCTAGACAACAGTTCAGGCAAACTGCCAAAAAGAAAGCACACTTACCAGTGCCATCAGTCAAGGTACAAACGTAGGAAGGCAGCATGGGTAAAGGGAGGCCATCTTTAACCTTCTCCTTGAGGCCACTCTGCATGGCTGAATACACAGAATCCCTCACATGTTGAAGCTGCTCCTTGGGTAGATGAAAGGCCTGTACATGTTTCTGGATCTGGTCAGAAACAGGAGCGTTTTTAGAGGGAGCACGGTGGGGAAGCAGTTTGTGATCTTCCCTGCCTTCAGTACTGGACGTGCCCACAAACGAACTTCTCTTTAACCTGGGAACAAAATTCATCTCCCTGGAGCTTTGTGGTGAAGGTGAAGCTGCAGGTGCAGATGTACGTGATTGTGAAAAGGTGACAGCTAAAAAAGAGGACTCGCTGGCATCAGAGTCCCGCTGCTTGGGAAGAGGGGGAAAGCCTGAATTATGCCTGGAGTCGAAGGAACTAGGTCCTGAATTAAGAGCGAAAAATGTGTTGGAGGCTGAGCTGGAATCCAGCGAGGAATTTACCACTAAGGAAAACCTATGAAGGTCCTCGGAAGCTGGATTGGGACCTGACATGGAATTTAGCAGAAACGAAACTTTAGAACACAGATCGTCATCACTGTCTCTCCGACTGGCTCGGCCCCGGTCAGACATGGTGTCATCAGTCACAAAAAGCCCTCGTCTGTCAAGTCAGCAAAGGGCGGAAAGCGCGAGGGGGGAGTGGGGGTGAGGCAGGCCAGCATGTGGGGCTGGGAGTTGAGTCCGGCTCAGGGTGGGGCGCAGAGTGAGGCCGAATGTGAGCGGCCCAGTTTTGAAGCTGCGCGAGCGAGGCATGAACAGACACACGAGGCAGGGTGCAGGAGGGAGAGGTGAAGTAGAAAGAAAGCAGAGTGGGAGGGAGGGAGGGTGGCAGAGGAGGAAAGGAGAGAGAGAAAGGAGAGGAGGGCTTGGAGCAGGAGGCAGTTGGAAGATTCCTCAAGCGAGAGAGTGGAATGGAAGCGGGGGGGGGGGGGAGTAGAATGTGGGGCCACAGAGTTATAAAAAGGGCAGAGGAGACCATATAATTGTCTGCATAGGCCGTTTCATGGTTCATACTGAAAAGCCGTTTTTTAAAATAGCCTCTGGAGCTGAGGGCTGGGGAGGAGAGTCCCCTGAGGGGATTTTAACCTTGCTGTGACTAGACCCCCAGCAGTGCCCACCTCCAAATAAAAGATAGCTGTGGAATTCACACACTTTCTACACTTTCTATCTTGTAGGAAGACGTTTCTTTCTTTCATTCATTTGTTTTCTCCACCATTGGAAAAATAGCCTTGTCAATGGAAATTCCAATGCGAGTGCAGACTTTTGTCCCAATTGGTTGGTGGGGCAGAGACTAGGGACAGGGGAGAAATTTTCAGTTTGCATTTAAAGCCAGGTTTATCAAAGTTGCGCTTTCCAAAGCAATATGAGGACTGAAACATAGCTATCCTTCAAGCTTCACACTCATCTGAATTTTGTGATGCAGTTCTCCAGTCAAAAACGTTCACAAAAATGCATATGTTAGGGGAAAGGGTGCATAAAAAGGAATTTATATACAAAAATAACATAAAAAAATAGATTCCATTAGGGGGAAATGCTTGTTAAAATGTGTACACCAGTCAAAAATGCATATAGAAATGTATTTGTTAGGAGAAATTCGCACTAGAATGCTGAAGAATTTTCATGAGGGTTTTTCCTTTAAAACAACAACAAAAAACTTCACAAACTGATGCTGAAATGTGGAGATTGGAGTTTATGATTTGAAAAACAAGAAATAGAGAGAACCAAAATTAACAGATTCTTCCATTCCAAACTATGTCAGCCTTTCACTGAGGTTCACTTTGGATATCACAGGTCAAGATTGAGACTAAGCCTGCTTCCAGACTGTCACCATTTTGTTCCAGTGCATTCCAAAACTTTAGGCTTGCAGTATTAAAGCAGATTAAATAGTTCTGTCACAGACCACTTTTAACAACCCCCGTTTCCCCTTAGTGCAGCCCGCTCTACCTTTACAGTAGCAACATCCTAAGTGCAGACCTTACTGAGCGTGAAACAGTCTGCTTCAGGAGGCAGTGGGCTTTTCACCACTGGAGGCCTATAAGCAGAGTTTCTTATCCCTCAGGTGAAATGCGACTTAGCATCAAGTGGGGAATGTGCTTACTGAATGAGGTCTGATTGTGCAACAAGATTTTCACCTCCTCTCCTCTCTCTGCACACGCCCTAAACTCATAGCTGTCAACTTTTCCCTTTTCTTGCGAGGAATCCTATTTGGAATAAGGGAAATGCCCTTAAAAAAGGGAAAACGTTGACAGCTATGCCTAAACCTGCCCTGGGGTGTTCTTCAAATCCACCAGAACAGATTTAGGAGGCATAGGGAGGAGGAATGGGGGGAAGTCATGTTGCACAAGAAGACCTTGTACCAGAGCATGCAACAACTTAGTTGAACGCTGCCCAAAGCAACAAGCCCAAATTTATGGCAAGCTTTGAGAACAATGACAGAACAGCTAACCAAACAGGTCCCTGCTTTTATTACCAATTGATTGGCAGCTAGAGAGAAGTGCTCTTACCTTAGACTCATTGCACTGGCTTCTCATTGCACTGGCTTTTCCCGCTCAGAGTTCATTAGAACTGAGCACCTGGCAAGATACACTGTAAGGAGACAATGGACTGGATTGAATTCCGCATATGCTTTGCATGCAGACAATCTCAGATTCAATCTCCAGGTAGGAATGGGAAAGGTTGAAGCCTTGCGTGGTCTAGAACTGTTCTTGGCTTCCCGCTTGTGGTTCATCTGTCTATGAGTCCAGGTTCGCCTGTCATGACCAGCCAGACTCTGATTTTTTTTCAAGTTTGTTTCCTTTCCCATGGGGGATGAGCAAAATGTGCTTTAAAGAAACCACGGTTGTGTGCAGACCACCTTATTGCCAGTGTAGTAGACAATACTGCTAGATGGACTAATGTCGGATTAACCCAGCAGATGGCAGATTCTTCTGTGCTTCCTAGTCATCCTACCAATTCTAGATGCTGGTATCCATTTCGAACAGCTCGACAAGAGCCTTGTAAACGAGTGATTGACTCTGTGTTGGTTTTGCTGCAATTGGATAATAGCATGACTACATCTGGAAGTTATTCCAGTTCCTTGAGTCAAGGGCCTGTTGCAATAATAACATTTTTAATTTTTAGAGATGCAAGTTAAGGCTAATTGTCCAAGTTCTGTTCACAACAGAGCCATGGCAGGTCTGTGTGGAGCTGTGCCATTTTGATATATGTTCACCCTTATCCGTATAGGATGCCTGATGGTAGCCAATAGTACACTAGCTGAGATCATTTTCAAGGATGGCCACTGGTGTCAGCCAAGATCTCATCCCTATGACTTGCACTCAGCAGGAGTGCAAAGCTTTGCACCTGAATGAAGCACATGGTAGTTGCAATTATCCACTGCTCCACCAACACACTGCAATTAGAAGCAAATGCAAAACACAGCTAGACAGAGTCACACTGCTATGCATACCTTAGGATATAGATAATGCACAGTGAGGCAGAATTATCTGGCCACACTATTGCTGGGTGATCTGGCTCATTAAAGACAGTTATGAGGTGGCTTTCTACCATAACCGGCCAATTATTAGAAGGGATGAGATGTAAAACGAGCTGCAAGGACGTGAGTCTCTCTGTGACCCAGTTCACACATAATGTTAAGCGAAACCATGGCTAAGCATGAATGCACAAACGTTTCCCAATCAAAGATAGCTGAAGTGGGACCCATCAGGCAACACTGTTCTTTCCTGATAAACCACAACAATCCAGAAAGCTGAGCATATCATTGGTTGCCAATGTGGCTATCGTGAAGACTGAGAAACTCACGAACAGTGGCCAGTATCCAACTAAACCGTTTCATGAGTGCAAGGACTTCCAGGTGTATAACTGAACTTTCTCACCCTCTCTTCTCCCCACTCAAACCCTAAATCTTTTCTGGGGAGTCCCCCAACCCTCAGGAGCATATTTTGGGAGAAAGTAGGGAAGTTCCATTCTCCAGCTAAAGGTTACTGTGCCAGCTTAATAACATAAGAATAGCTTGCTGGGTCAGCCAATGGCCCATCTCGGTCCTCGTTTGTCCGGTCCTCGTTTAAAGCCATCCAAGTTGGTGCCCATTACTGCCTCCTGTGGGAGGGAGTTCCATAATTCAACTACACACTGCAAGAAGAAGTGCTTAAAAAAAAAATCTGTCCTGAATCTCCCAACATTCTGCTTCCTTGGATGTCCATGAGTTCTAGTGTTATGGAAGAGGGAGAAAACTTATCTCTATCCACTTTTCCTCTGCCATGCATAATTTTATAAACTTTCATCATGTCACCTCTTACTTAAATTTTCTCTAAACTAGAAGGTCCCAAATGCTGCAAACTTTATAGGGGAGTTGTTCCATCCCCTTGGTCATTTTGGTAGCCCTTTTGGGTGCATTTTCCAATACTACAATATTCTTTTTGAGATGAAGCAACAAGAACTGTATACAATACTCCAAATGCGGTTGCACCATTGATTTGTATAACCAACAGTTACATACCAACCAGAAATGTGAGAGCTCAGTTATATGGGAATGGACACTAGGAAAGGATACAGTGGCAACTTGGGTTAAGAACTTCTCGTTCTGGAGGTCCGTTCTTAACCTGAAACTGTTCTTAATCTGAGGTACCACTTTAGCTAATGGGGCCTCCCGCTGCCGCCACGCGATTTCTGTTCTCATCCTGAAGCAAAGTTCTTAACCCGAGGTACTATTTCTGGATTAGCGGAGTCTGTAACCTGAAGCGTCTGTAACCTGAAGCATCTGTAACCCGAGGTACCACTGTATATTGTTTAGTTATTATCCTTCCTTGCTCATGACTGAGAGTTCCATCCTTTGCAGCTTTAAACTTGGAAGCTAAGACAAGGTTGATTTAACCTTCTAGAAACAATAATCCCAGCTGTTTTAAGGCAGACTGGATTTTCCCTGATGTTACACCTTTTCTCCCTCTTAAGAAACAACAATCAAACATACATTGTTTTGTGAATAAATAAAAGTATTATTTACTTACATAATCTAAGTCTTGAAGCAGCAACAACAGTAGCGAAATGAAAGCAGGTTTATAACTATTGTCTAAGTTACAAAAGTACACAATGTAAATTCAAAAAGTGTCTGAGATGCAGAGCTCAGACATGCACCTGGGGTCAGCTTGGAAGCATAATGAAGAAAGTAAAGGCTGCCCAGACAGGAAGTATGTAGTGTTACAGCTCCTTGACAAGGCAGACAAAGGAAGTGATCTCACAGAGTTCTCTCTATCAAATTTTAAAAGAAAGGTCTGTGAGCCTCAGCCCCTTCATGTGCCTATCTAGCAAAGCATGAATTGATGATTTGACTGTAATAATGTCCCACAATTTAGGCTAGTGATGGAGTGAATCCTGAGTTGGGAATAGTTTGTTTAGTCCTCAGATGAGCTACATCCTCACTAGGCAAACAGCTGCATTATGGGGGGAAATAACATTTGGCCTCCTTTATATGCTGTTGCAATGATTACCAAGATATTGTATGTGACATACTATCAACGTTGAAATATATTGCTGTAGTCATGTTACACTTTAAAGTTTATTTTATATTCTTTCCGTGAAGAAAAGGAAAGAACCAGCCAGCAATGAATGACCAAAAATGAAGGCCTCTGAAATCTATAAGAAAGGAAGGTGATCTTAAGAGAGACATTAGCAAAAGGCATCCGGACGGAGGAAATGTGAGACTGAGACGGGGACAAGATACAGGGTGGGCACCTCCAGCTGGAGATAGGATACTTTTTTCAGAGGATGGGAGGTAATTTATAAGAGAGATTGTGTATACTCATCCTATCTTTGCCTCTGGTAAACAAATTTTGCAGCTCTATGTTTTTCCAAAAACTGAGAATAGGCTATAATGAACGATATTTGATTTAGTCATGTTTTTCAAACTGGGTATTGGCATCATTAAGCATTTGTTTTATTTGTTCCAAAGTACTGGAACCAGTGCTATTTTGTGTGGTTTTTTAAAAGAAGTGTCAGTACTCAAATCTTGATAAAAGTGCAGTGGGAGCCAGCACAAAATAGTTGCCATGGGAAGCAAAAAGAGGGGTGACAGCACTCTGCACCAGTGAGTACTATCACAAAAAAGCTCTGATTGCAAGGTTCAGAAATCTTAGTTTACAACTGAAATTATATCTTTGCGGTAAAGGACAAAGTGAAGATCAGAGGAGGGGCTGCACCTCAGTAACAGAGCCTATGCTTTGCCCCAGGTTCAACTCCTGGAAGAGACTCCAGACTCCAGAGGGGTCCCTTCCCCTCCTATGATTCAGTCAGGAACAGAGGGTCTTGATGGGTGCCAAGGTGGTGTTTGAGGAGAAGATGGTGCCCATGTTTGCCACAGTGAGGCCTCCTGTTGTAGTCTGTTGTCAGGTCATTGAAAGTGCTTGACCAGAAAATAGCAAGCAGCATAACAATTAGATGAGGACTTTATGAATGCTACCTTTATATCTGACTATTCTTTTAACTGCATCTGGATTACAACTGAACCCTGTTTAGACAGCATTAGACTATCCTGCGTCAAGAGAGCTGTTCCCAGCTTTGGCAGGGTAATTTTCTTCCTTCATCCAGTCGGCAATGGTTTGACTTGTTGTCACCTCTGTAGAGCATCACTTTTACATTTTTTTAAAAAAATAGTCTAATGGAGAAACAAAATAAAAACATGGATAAATCTGACACGCAATTGCAGAAATCACCTTCTGCTGAAAAACCCAAGCAAACAACAAAAACTCCCACCAGATGGAAACAAGTCTTGTCTGGTATGCTTGGTGGAGTAAACAAAGACAGCAGAAGAGAAAAAGAAGGGGAGACTAACAATACATGAAAAGCTTGATTGATGGTCAAGTACCATGGAGTCCACTTCCACACACTTTTGTACCTTGGAAAGAACAATAACTTTTAACAAGGCATTTGCCCTTTTGCCAAAGTGTAGTTTGAACTGTTACCTGCCACCCCAATCTCTGAGTGGTGAGAAAATCCAGGGGTTCCAGGCACTTTCCCAGGGGTCTGTTTCCTTGGAATGATGGAGAAACTATGGTGTCTTTAGGACAGGGGTCAGCAAACTTTTTCAGCAGCGGGCCGGTCCACTGTCCCTCAGACGTTGTGGGGGGCCAGACTATATTTTGAAGGGGGAAATGAACAAATTCCTATGCCCCACAAATAATCCAGAGATGCATTTTAAATAAAAGGACACATTCTACTCATGTAAAAACACGCTAATTCCTGGACCATCGACGGGCCAGATTGAGAAGGCGATTGGGCTACATCTGGCCCACGGACCTTAGTTTGCCTTCCCATGCTTTAGGATATATGTTTTTATTTACCCATATTTACAACCTGAGCATAAGGCGGAGGGGTTCACATCATTAATACCCCAACAGATATTACTTCTCCATTAGTCACAGCTTTGAATCCAGCACAGAGCAAACATGTCTCTGTGCCTCCAGCTTCCAGCCTGCTTCCAGCTTAGCTCTCACACTGACTATTGTTGTCCTACCTAGCAACTAGCTGAAGGGGATGGAGGAAAGGCCCACCCAGCAGCCTGCAGGGCACAATCACTTAGTTGTAGCTCTTGCAACCTAACTCAAATCTTTTGGGATGTTGATGAGGGCACTTAAGTGGCCAGCTGAAGCCATTGTCTTACAAAGAAGCTTGTCTGACCTCTATTAGATTCTAATAAGGCTATTGATAGTCACAGTGTTCTACCTCAACTGCCAGAGGAAATAAGCCTCTGTACGCCAGTTGCTGAGAATCCCAAGTCGGGAAGGTGCTGCATAGTTTGGGTCCTGCTTGAATGTTTTCCTTAGGCATCTGGTTGGCCACTGTGAAAAGAGGATGCTGCACTAGATGGACCTTCGGACAGATACAGCAGGACTTTTCTTATGTTCTTAAGGGTAAACTTCACCAAAGCCTGATGATCTAAGGGATCCCAGCCCAGGCTACAACCCTATTACCAGGAGTAAAACAACTGAGGCTAAACTACAAGCTTAAGCTCATACTTGAGGATATTTATGGAAACTTTATTTTCCTGTGTACCTATCGTCCATATCTTATGAGATTTGCTGGAGCCAAGCTTGAAGCAGGGCTGGAACAGAAGAAGCAACATTCTTCACAATGACTTGATGGCGCAGGTCCCTCTCTGTAACAGAATGTTCCCTGAGTGACACACACTCTCAGGAATGAAGTGTGTTTTGCCTTGAAAGGTACTTGTTTTCTGAAATAAGATTGGGGAGGGGGATTAAATAGAAAAAAAGAGCTGCAAGTGAAAGAATTCTTTGTGCATTGGCAGGAAGAAGGGACATCTGGTGGGAGAGAGCGACCAGTAGTGGTGCATGAGGGAGTGTGCTGCTGCTGCTGACTAGGAATGGGATGTGCTGGGGCAGGGTGGTGGCGACAGCAGAAAAGTACTGCCCACTGCTGCTGCTCACCCAGTGCTTGTGCAGCTTGCTGCCACAGCAGCCAACCATCCTGGTCCAAAGAAGTAGCTGTGCCCAGGAGGGCAGGGCAATGATGGCACTCTACTTCACACACCATGACTGCAGCGACAGAGGGAGCCATTGCTGTGGGCAGGATTAAAAGCTGCATTAAGGCTCATAAAAAGCTGCAGGTGGTGGGGGCAAGGATGCTTAAGCTGCTAGGTATCTTATCAAATGATGAGCTTGCAAGAGAAATGGACTTTGGGGAGATAATTGCTGCTTGTGCAATGGAAAAGGCCAGAAAAAAACATATTGTTTTAAAGAGAATTAGTCTGTTTATAAAATGTTTGCAGCCATATTGGTCTATTAAACATATAAAATAAAAATATTGATGGGATATATATCTTAGGAACAATCAAAATGTTAAACAAAAATAGTCTCACCCAAAGTGGGTAGAGGCTTGGTAGACAAGACCCAGTATTGGCTTGGATGTCATTTCAGAAATGTAAAGTAATTTCAGAATTAAAATAGAAATTTTTCTTTCATTATTTATGAGACTATATTTATGGTATCATGACATGCGTGTAGTGTAGGAAGGGGTGCATGTTAAAAGTTTGTACTATGCTGAGGTCCTGCTTAAATCACAAAACCCCTGCTCCAGAACTTGAGA
The DNA here is from genome assembly GCF_964252035.2 of Podarcis erhardii. NCBI lineage: Eukaryota > Metazoa > Chordata > Lepidosauria > Squamata > Lacertidae > Podarcis > Podarcis erhardii. The sequence goes on from NC_138498.1 coordinate 69,625,287, forward strand.
GGCTCAGTGGACCAGTGGTCTCAATCACTTTATAAGGTGGCTTCAGAGTGACTTTAAATCAGCAAAGATCCACAGTAGGGTTGTAATCATATTGCAAATGTCCCAAGGTAAGGTAAAGGGATCCCTGACCATTAGGTCCAGTCGTGACCGACTCTGGGGTTGCGGTGCTCATCTCGCTTTATTGGCCGAGGGAGCCGGCGTACAGCTTCCGGGTCATGTGGCCAGCATGATTAAGCTGCTTCTGGCGAACCAGAGCAGTGCACAGAAACACCATTTATCTACTTGCACTTTAATGTGCTTTCGAACTACTAGGTTGGCAGGAGCAGGGACCGAGCAACGGGAGCTCACCCCGTCGCGGGGATTCGAACCGCGACCTTCTGATCGGCAAGTCCTAGGCTCTGTGGTTTAACCCACAGCGCCACCCACGTCCCTTAAGTCCCAAGGTAGTAAAAGCTAAAACACAATTCCCCCCCAACACAACCATAATGATGAGTTCAATTGTCCTCGTATGGATTAGGCAGGTGATGCTAGAGAGAGAAAACTTCTCGAACTCGCGGAAAAAAAAGATTCCCAGAAGTCCTAGTTCTGGGACACATGCAAGGAACATTAGTTCTTGATTTAGTCTTATGTGAAGCACAGAGATTGGATCAATAAATAAATATAGCTGAGCTGCTAGGAAACAGCAATCATAACATTGTCAAATTCAACAACTTGGTGGGGAGGAGGAGAAATGCCTCTGCAAAATGAAAGAATGGGGAACTAAGCAGGAATTAGAGCCTTTAATAACACAAAGAACGCTCTGGTGCTATTTAAAAACACTGGATCAGAGGTACCAATATAAATATGAATAAATGTGCCAAATCAAAAGGGATTAAGGTGTATGGCTGAAATAAGGTGTTGATGATTTCTCTCTGGGGAGACAGGTAAACAGCTGGGTGTTCTAGTCATCTGTATTGGGCTCTACTCCTTCCAACATATTCATTCCTGACCTGGCAAAGGGAGTGAAGATGTGGTAAAATAGGTAGGCGCATATGATGCCACAATGTCAAATCAAAATTGGAGATTTCATAACACTGTGAGAATGGTCCTGTCTTTGCCATGCTACTGTCAGCATCGCCCTTGAGCCAGTGCCACTAACTGGACTCACACACTTCAGCCCCGACTGGGCTAGGCGAGCTGGATAGCACTACCAGAAACCACCTTCTGCACAGGAACAGGTCAAAGTGCTGTGGACTCACAGCTTAGTGTTGTGAGCACCGGATTCACTCCAACAAGAAGACAGTCATTGCACAGCAGAGTATAGCAGAGCATATACGACTCGGAGAGCAGCTCTGTAGAATATCTTCTTTATTCTATCTACAACTATTATACATAACTATATACAGAGCTAAATAGGTCTAAGCATAAATGAATGCTGCACTGCACTGAGTGTCTGCAGCTGCTCTTAGCAGCAACCTTATCTATACACACGATCTCTAACACTCAGTCTCTCTCTCTCCGACACACTGACTGACTGACTGACTGATTGACTGACTGGCTGATGTGGTGCTGGAGCTGAATAAGTAGAGAGCAGAACATGCCCCCTCCTCTCTGAAGAATCAGCAGACTCATCAGGAGATTCTTGGATATGGGAGGGGTGAAATCTCCTCAGCTACTTAGATTAAGGCAATAATAGGTTGGCTTAGCATTACGGCCAAACCCAGGCTCATGGCTTGTCCCTCCAGAGACAGATCACGGGTGGTAAACCAGCAATTCTTGGTTTATCTGGAACAGGACAATTGTAGAAAGGCAAAGACCTCAGATTGGTGCAGAGTTATGTGGACTTAAGGTCCACTGATTTATATGGCACATAAGCAGGTCAGGCATGGCTCTTTGCTGCACCATTGCTAAAGACTTCATATGAGAGGTTGCTAAAAAAAAACCAACTGTTCCTTGAAGCTTGTGGGAACTGGTTTAGGTTTCAGCCACACACCCCACACAAGACAAAAGCATGTAGGAGAAAAATGTACCTCTCTATAATACTATTTTTCAGCTGTCGTTTAAACACACACACACATACCTATGCACATTCATCCTCAAACACTTTCCTTTTTTTAGCGTGCACAATGATATCCACCTCTATCCAGTGGAAGGTGGTCTATTAGGGTGAATGAAGCACTGCCCCATTGACCTCAGTCTGCTCTCAGCCAGCCCCCACTTGCTTGCCTCCTTACTTACAAACAGTCCAGGTGGCAGCACAGCCTGTCATTTCCCTTCTCTTAGCCTCAGTGCTGCACTTCTAGAACTCAGCAGGGAGGAGGAGGGAGACAAAACTATAATTAGTTGGCTTTCACTTACTCTGGCTCCACCTACTGTTGGCCTCCTGCCTTCCACCCTACCCACCGCGTAGGGGCACCAGCCACTGCTGCCTCTGTTGTACTGTTTCCAGCTCTCTTAAAAACAATTGTGGGAGCCCAACCACAGACAGTCTCCTGTTCTTTTCAAAGAAGTTGCAAACTGAGACGCTGCTTCTGACTTCCACCTTCAGCATTGCCTGCCCAGTTGACTTACGGTAGGTTGTTTAACTTTCTAGGAAACGTGATCCAGACTTTAGGAACACAGGAGCCTTCTCTTGTTTATTTGGTCTTTCTGCTTCAGGAGACCAAACTGCTTCTTAATGCCGCTATTCCTCATGTCACAGGCACTTAATCCAACCTCATGCAAAACTCAGAACAGCAGTTAACTGGAATGGGCCAGCTCTGTCCTTGCTGCCCCTTGCTGTTGGCACACCTGCCTCTGGACACGTACATAAGTTTCCCAGTCTCTGCTACACACTGCAGTTTTTAACAATTTGCTTAGCACCCACAGTGCACTAGGCTAACTTACCAGCAACCCACTGGTAATATGGAGGGATGAGAAAATGTCACAGTACTTCTGGGGTCAGGTAAGTTACCTCTCATGCTGCTTCACACCACTGGAGATTGCAGATAGTGCAGGTTGTTCTTTCAGGAAGAACTTTGCATTCTAGACAACCTAATTTCCTTTCTGACACACAGAAGGCAAGGTGGGAGACAGCTGCTGCATCTCCATTTGCATAGATTTGGCTCTGGAGGGCAGAATACAAAAAACCTCCCTGTTACTACCCAGAGTGTGGGAACCATGAGAATTTAGGGCCAGATCCCATTTATAAGATACTACACACGTCCTTTTTGACCAAACTGTGGGAGGCAGTAGAAGACAGGAGTGCCTGACGTGCTCTGGTCCATGGGGTCACGAAGAGTCGGACACGACTAAACGACAACAACAACACATGTTCTTAGCCAAAAGGCTGAGAAGTGATCCAGTTCCCAGTTATAAGAAAGAATTATGATGTAGGTGTCATGCCTGCTTTTGAATAGATGTAAGATTAAAGACGCGGGTGCCGCTGTGGGTTAAACCACAGAGCCTAGGACTTGCTGAACAGAAGGTCGGCAGTTTGAATCCCCACGACGACGGGGTGAGCTCCTGTTGCTCGGTCCCTGCTCCTGCCAACCTAGCAGTTCAAAAGCATGTCAAAGTGCAAGTAGATAAATAGGTACCGCTCCAGCGGGAAGGCAAACGGCATTTCCGTGCACTGCTCTGGTTTTGCCAGAAGCGGCTTAGTCATGCTGGCCACATGACCCAGAAGCTCTCTGTGGACAAACACTGGCTCCCTGGGCCTATAGAGTGAGATGAGCACCACAACCCCAGAGTCGTCCGTGACTGGACCTAATGGTCAGGGGTCCCTTTAACTTTACCTTTAAGATTAAAGTGCAAGAAAAGCAATGTATTTAGAGAACATTTGTTTGGCTACTTTTTATATCTCATAATAACTACTGATATAGTTGCTCCAGATATCACTAGTCAGAAGCACAGGTGAAGCAACGGTCCCCCTTCCTCCGTAAAAGGAGACAATGCCATAATACCTTGGTGTCATGAGGGCAGGATGTTGGGGTAGAGGTCCAAGGCATCACTCCACAGAATGAGCCACAGGGCTCCCAAACACAGAAGAGCTGGCTTGTCACATTTTAGCTGTGCACATATTATACATTTAAAGCACATGAGTGTCTCCAAAAAACAGCATACTTGTTAAGTATGCTGGAAATCGTAACTCTGTGAGTGGTAAGTTATAGTTCCCAGGATTCTTTGGCTCAGTTGGTTAGAGTATGGTGCTGATCAATCCCCATATGGGGCAGCTGCACATTCCTGCATTGCAGGGGGTTGGACTAGATGAACCTCAGGGTCCCTTCCAATGCTACAATTCTATGATTCTACATTACGTGCTTTAAGTGTGCTTGAAATATATGGTGTGTATACAGCCTCCAAGACGAGTAAGTGATGCACATTACCATCAAAAGGGAATCCCCTATAAAATGAAAGAGGGGATAACCCATAAGACTAATACACATTTCCATCTTTAAAGCCCCACCCCACCCAGTAAATCCAGTGTGTAAAATTCAAGGCAGAGTCTAAAATTTAGGGCTGGCCCTACAGTTGCATAGGTTGTGGAAACAAATTATGACTCCACTTCATAAAGTCCAGTTTGCAGAGATGGACAGCACAACCTACTGACTTGATGTTACAGAAAATGAAGATGTTAAACACAGAAAAACATCTTACATGCTTCTTCCTTAGACTTTTGTTATCTTCCTACAGCAATCATATGCTACCATAATTTGATTTAGACTCTTATCTTAATTAGCTTCATCTCAGAGCCAATTCTTCTTTTCCTCACATACGGTAGATATCGGAAGTCATAAACATGCCTTTCCCATTGACAAAATCAGCCTAGAAACCCTTAATATCTCTTCAGTGGAAGAGTGCATTTGAGAACCCTTGTACCTCTCACTTGAGCACTTACTATGCAAGCCTATGCATGCCTAAGAACATAAGAAAAGCCTGCTGGATCAGGCCAATGGCCCATCTAGTACGGCATCCTGGAGGACTTGAGTGCAACAGCACTTTTCCCTCCTGTGGCTTCCAGCAACTGGCATTCGAAAGCATTGCTGCCTCCAACTGTGGAGGTAGAACATAGCCATCAATAGCCTTCTCCTTCATGAATTTGTCCAATCCTCTTTTAAAGCCATCCAAGACGGTGACCATCACTGCCTCCAGGGGGAGCAAGTTCCAGGTTTATTTATTTTATTTTATTTTATTTATTTATTAGCCAGAGGTCAGTTCCAGCACCTCTTGGGTGGGCGCCATTGCCATTCTAAGAGAACAAGGGAGAAGTTCGTGGTCAGTTCTGGCACCTCTTTTTCTAGAAAAATAGCACTGATTTCAGTGCCTCTGCGGAAGACTTTTCTTTCACTTCCAAAGAGGTCAGGCCTTAGTAAACCGCTTTCTTTTATTGTACAGAAATTATTCTAACCATTGCTGTGCGAGCTTTCATAGGTAAGGGCCTACTACATCAGATTCATCATGATTGTCCTTCACAATCCACTTCAACACTTCTCATCAAGTGAGTGTTTGCCAAGAAAATATCTCCTTATATGAAGGATTCATCTGACAATCACAATGTTCACTCTGCTAAAAATCACCAAGCACAATAATGATATCATTGTTGGTCCATTAAGAACGCAAGTGCTATATTATCCTTTTAGGGATGTTCCCATCATCATCATCAAATCCACAACAACAGCAATTCCAGTTCTTCATGCCTGGCTATAGTATACTGGGAAGTTGGAAACATAGTTATATTAGCCAGGCATGTAGAACTGGAATTGCTGTTATTGTGGACATTTAAATACAGAGGGCCCAGACCATAGGCAGCCATTTTAGAAGGGCTGTAGCTGATTCTATTTCGCAGACATCGCTAGGCAGCAGGTGGCTCTCCTATAAGATTAACCCTCAAACAGCAAGACACTTCTGCATATACTTTCCTACCTCAGGAAAGATAGGAGCTTGATGCCCCCTGGATCTTCTTGGACTACAATTCTTATCAGCCCTAGCCAGCAGGTCAGGGATGATGGGAGTTGTAGTCCAGCTACATAGCCCATAAACCAGTTTCCAGCTGTGACCAGCCACATACCTCCAGGAAGTTCAGAAGGACATGAAGGCAATGGCTCTTCCCCACTGTTTGTCCTGGGCATCATTGCTGAATGAACCACTAATTAATGACCTATGCCTTAGGACTACCTCCTCCACCCACCCATCCCACTCGCTTCCCATCCTTTCTGTGGGGTCTTTTCTAACAGGCAAACAGCTTTGGGAAACAACTTGGGCATCCTCGACTCATCATGAGGCTTTAGATTTTCACCTGGCTCTCAGAAGAAAATTTTCCTGGGTATGGGACAGAGCCAGATAAAAATGGTTGCAGTGAAGCTTTCAGAAATGGTTTCCACTTCCTTTGTAGCCAAGCAGTGTTGTTTCTGTAGCTGATGCTCAGTTGCCGCAGCTTCTTGACTCGGGTTTTTTATATTCAACAGGCTGCTGGGAAATAAGGAAATATTCTGCATGTCCCTCAGTTATGTCAAGATTGGATTTGAGCGCTGGAAATGGAAGAAGGTGATAAGCTACATTACAAGAATTGGATTTAGTTAAGTGTGTGATTGTGTCTTTAAGGGGACATTGCGTTAGTTAGTTAGTTAGCTAGCTAGCTAGTTAGTTGGTTCGCATAATTTATATACCGTACTTCTCCGTATTTCAAAGAAATCTCTGAGCCATTTGCTATTATCATCATCAAATAAAACAAAGTCTGTATGATTACAAACAGCTTTTCGAAAGATTTTCCAGGATCAGTTTTCATAATATATACATTAATCATAATGGCATAGTGAATCTGCTCTGTATTTAGGAAAGTGCTTTGTCCATTCATTCTCTATATCGCCACCAAATGGCATAAGGCTTCCCAAGGCGGGGATAGTGGTCTTCATACACATTGGGATGCCATGCGCTATTTTGAATCAAGATGGTGGCAGCAATATAGGGAAACCAAAGGAAGTTGGTAGGGCTGCTCTGCCGGATCCAAACATTTGAAATCAGCTGTCAAGAAAGGAGTGTTCCACACTAACTTATTCAGCCCACTCCAATGAGATATGGTGCTGGGCCAGATGGCTTTTTAAGGGGTTAGAGTCCACCAATGGCAGGGCACTTGAGAAGCATTGTGCAGGGAGCTTGGCTATTGCTGATCAGTGGTGCCTGCAAAAGCCCTTTTCGCTCAAGCTCTGCCTTCACTTCCCCCTCACCTGATGTCAGGCAAGAGCAGGTGGGCGTGGCTTGACCAAATCCACTTTGTGGGCAAAATGCGGAGGCCTGGTGGGTCGCCAACCCTGTGGGGCAGCTTGGGGAAAGCACAGAGGGCTGAAGTTGGGGCAAGGGAAGCAGGAGCCAGAAAATCCCCCATTGCATGACCAGACTTCTGATGGATCTTCTCTGGATCTGGTCCAGACTGGACTGCCCAAATTCAATTTCCCCCTCTCTTGGCACAACTTCCCAGGCAGAAGACTGCTTTCAGCCCCGCTCTAGCTAGTAGGTGGGACCTGTACTCCTAACCAGTCTTGATGACCACATAGTTAGTTTTCATGTTTTGCGGCCTGGCCAAGCCGAAGCTGAAATGTAGGCTTCTGCTGTGTTATTAAGCTCCTTTTTAGCTGAAATCATTTGTTCAAAAAGAGAGGAATTTATTAGGGTGTATGTGCGAGTGTGTGTGAAAGCCAAATAATTTCTCCCATTAGAGTTCATTCTGTGCCTAAAAATAACTAAGCAACAGCTCTTGGAAGCGACTGCACAGAGCATCTCTCTCAAAGAGGGGAAGCTCCTAGCAGGGGTACTATACAATTAAACATTCACACACACACACACACACACACAACTAGCATTTATACAGACACAAAGAAGGTGGGCATAGGCCCTGCCTACACATCCCTTTCATTACAACAGAAATTATAACAGAAATGTCATAGCATCCTTCTTTTTAATTAAAGTTCTTTAGAAACAAAAGCATACGTGTGTTTCAAACATGCTTTTATTTTCTTTACAGCTTTCATCTTGTTTGCCCCCACAACCATCCTGCAAGGTAGGCCAAGACAGCGCTGTTCTACTATACTGACAAGAGATTGAGACAACAGTGAGTTCAAGGCTGGGCTGGGATTTGAACCTGAGATCAAAGTCAACATTCAAGGACTGCAGATGTAAACAACCTTTTCTCCACATCTGCAAATATACTCTAGTACCCTCTTTTAACTTTAGATTGGAACAGCTCATCTGAGACCCCACATACTCAGAACAAAGTCGTTTTCTAGGGGCTACTGAACCTACCTGCCTACTTTGATGTCCAGTCCTTGCCACTGGAGTACCAGAGTTGCAAGAAGCCTTGCCGGTATGATCCTCTAAAATACCTATGCAAGCAGAGCCTGTGCAGTAAAAACCAAGGTAGACCAGTCAAAGTTGGCAGGGTTGTGGCGGGCTAAATTCCCCCATGACCAACAGCGAAGAAAGCCAAAGAAAGTTCACCCAGCCCAGAATACCCTGGACAGGAAGATCAAATTCAAAAGCAAGAAGAATTGCTACAGGCAATCCGACTATAGCAAGCTGATCACCTGAAAAGAATGAAATGTGCAAAATTCAAACGGACTCCGTCATGACATTCTTGGTGCTGAAAGTGGAATGCCCCAAGCTCAAGGGTGTATCAGAAGATAAGCTACATGTTGAGTTTAAAAAGCATCGTCTGTTCCAGTGTTCCCAATATCAAGGAGTGCAACGTATTTGTGACCACACGTGATTCCCCATCAGTGATGCTGAAAAAGAACACAGCAAGAGACATTCTCCTACAGAGCCACCACCTGCCCCTGGGTTATAAATGAACCATGATGAATCATGTAAAGAAAAGTCTCATCCCAAACATGTGATCCAAGCCACTCAGGACTGCCACTCCCTGCTCCCCGAGTTTCCATGGCCTCGCAGATACTTTAATTACCAATCCTTCCTGTATTCTTTGTTGTTGTTGTTGTTTAGTCGTTTAGTCGTGTCCGATTCTTCGTGACCCCATGGACCAGAGCTCACCAGGCACTCTGTCTTCCACTGCCTCCTGCAGTTTGATCAAACTCATGTGGGTAGCTTCAAAGCTACCTGTATTCTTTAGCAAGAGCTATATACTTATCATGCCAATTAAATGTAATTCAAGTGTAGTGGATTTCCTCTTTTCTTGCCTTCCCAAGAGATTGAAATGTCATGCTGGTTCTGCTTACTAATACCTTTGCAGACCCTTCTGCGGCTAATACCTTCGCAGACCCTTCTGTGGCGGTCCTATTTCCCCCCTCCCCATGCAGTAATGTGGCATAGCCTGGCTTTGGGAAACAGGGAGCCTTGCAAACATATTTCCCCTCTAGTCAAGTTCAGGGGAGGACCACTGGCATTTTGATGGAAGTTCCGGGATAGGGACCCTGTAGCCCTCCAGAAGTTATTGGCTTCCAACTCCCATCAAGAGTGACCCATGTGGAGCGGCACCACCACAGAACCAGCCTCCTGGCAGCGCATAGGGACACTACCAGGATCACCAGATTGACCCCATCGTCCTGCTCTGCCCCCCCCCCCACCATCCCGGAAGCAATGCCACAACTGGGTGGCCCAGTCCATGCTGCCAACCCACTGCACCAGTTGCTCCTGACCCCCCGTTATTCCTGACCTTGGTTATAGAGACCAACTACATGCGAAGGCCCACAGATTCTTTACTCCTTAGTGGCCATGTTGGTCAGAAAGCTGGACAAGGACTTTATTGTCTCTCTTTTAAAAGTATAGAATAGCAATGGAGAGTTCCTGGTTCCACCCAGGTACAATTAAGTCCAATGCCCAATGAAAACTAATAAATGAATAGAAAAAAAAAAATCTACCCACGTGATGCTGACATGAAAACCCCACACATACACTATGTAAAATAATGTAAAACTGTCCAGTAGCACCTTAGAGACCAACTAAGTTTGTTCTGAGTATAAGCTTTTGTGTGCATGCACACTTCTTCAGATACACTGAGACAGAAGTCACCAGACCCTTATATATAGTGGGAGGGTGGGGTGGGGTATTTCTCAGAAGGGTAATAATAATAATAATAATAATTTATTATTTGTACCCCGCCCATCTGGCTGGGCCTCCCCAGCCACTCTGGGCGGCCTCCAACAGAGATAAAAAATACACTAAAATGTCACATATTAAAAACTTCCCTGAACAGGGCTGCCTTCAGATGTCTTCTGAATGTCAGGTAGTTGTCCATCGCCTTGACATCCGATGGGAGGGCATTCCACAGGGCGGGCGCCACCACCGAGAAGGCCCTCTGCCTGGTTCCCTGCAACTTGGCCTCTCACAGTGAGGGAACCGCCAGAAGGCCCTCGGAGCTGGACCTCAGTGTCCGGGCAGAACGATAGGGGAGGAGACGCTCCTTCAGATATACTGGACCGAGGCCATTTAGGGCTTTAAAGGTCAGCACCAACACTTTGAATTGTGCTCGGAAACGTACTGGGAGCCAATGTAGGTCTTTTAAGACCGGTGTTATATGGTCTCGGCGGCCGCTCCCAGTCACCAGTCTAGCTGCCGCATTCTGGATTAGTTGTAGTTTCCGGGTCACCTTCAAAGGTAGCCCCACGTAGAGCGCATTGCAGTAGTCCAAGCGGGAGATAACCAGAGCATGTACCACTCTGGCGAGACAGACCGCAGGCAGATAGGGTCTCAGCCTACGTACCAGATGGAGCTGGTAAACAGCTGCCCTGGATACAGATTTGACCTGTGCCTCCATGGACAGCTGTGAGTCCAAAATGACTCCCAGGCTGCGCACCTGGTCCTTCAGGGGCACAGTTACCCCATTCAGGACCAGGGAATCCTCCACACCTGCCCGCCTCTTGTCCCCCAAAAACAGTACTTCTGTCTTGTCAGGATTCAACCTCAATCTGTTAGCCGCCATCCATCCTCCAACCGCTTCCAGACACTCACACAGGACCTTTACCGCCTTCACTGGTTCTGATTTAAAAGAGAGGTAGAGCTGGGTGTCATCTGCATACTGAGTAGTAGTATGATGGGTGATTGACTCAATGGGTATGGTAAACCTGTTGACGACTGTTAACGACTGCAATTAGTCCTACAGGAAAAAGCAAGGGATGGTGTGCAGATGACCAAAAATAGCTTTAGCATGTGTAATGAGATAAGAATCCAATATCTCTATTCAGACTAGATATCTCCATATTTTTCAGTTTAGTAATAAGTTGTAATTCAGCAACTTCTCTTTCAAGTCTATTTCTTGAAATATTTCTTGAAATATGTAAAGGGATGAAAGTATACTACTCTCCCCTGCTTTCTCTCCCCTCTCTTCTTCCCCAACCTTATACTGCCTATAACATTAGTGTCTCACATCAAATATAACTGATCCGTAGAAAGGACTCTATGAACCGAAAGTAGAGACGCTGTATGTACTTTTGCAACCCAAGAAAATCTTTAATAAAAACATTTTTAGAAAAAATTAAGTCCAGTCCCGCCTAATAACTAAACTGCAACGACGTTATCCACACAGGTATTTTTGAAAAATGGCTCAGCTGCACTGGGCAAGTACATCACAAATGCCACTCTGCTAGATCAACACAACTATTTGGTGAGTCTCTTTGAAGAGAACAGAGGCAAGGCCACAGAATGCCAGTCAACTATCAGTTGAATGCAACATTAGAAGTAAGACCTTTTCTTCGTATTTCTGAGGCAGTCAGTGACATGAGTAAGGTGGTTGATTCAGAAGAGGAACAATTACACAGTGCAAGGGATGTGGCACTATCAGAATGGAGCTTTCCCCTTTTCTCCTCTGCAGCCCCCTGTGACCCCTCAAAATCAAATCCTGGAGGGTTGGGGGAGCCTCTGGAGAAGATTCTTGGTCGTGTGCACAAAGAGGAGAGAAAACAGAAGTGCTGCTGTGCCAGAAAAACGGTGTTGGTGCTACTCTGGATACAACCCAGAGTGAATAAAATAGTTCTTGTGGGCGATATCCAGTTAGTCATGCTCAGAATTTAACTTAGTTGGATATAATCCTATGACTTGTAAAACACATCTATGTTTATGAACTGTGAGGATAAGTACATGGCTTATGGTAGATTTCAAATTAATTATTAACTATATTAGTTATATAATTATACACTATTATTAACTATATACAGTAGCATAATTTGCAAAGCCTTTTAAGTCATTCACAATTTATGGAACTACTGAAATTAACTTGAGTGTTGAGTTTCATGGGATTTATTATTCAAGTCAATTTGAATTAATTTATGTGCACAGACTTCACTTTATGAAAAAAATAATCATTGAGTAATCAGCAATTTTAGATGACATCCTGAATGAAATTCAGCATATGATCTGTGGTAGAATTTCTAAAAATTGCACTTCATACGCAGTTCAAGTTATAATTTATATAATAGATAATTTCAGTGAATTTAGGAGCACAACAAGTATACTAATTAATACTTTTTGTATCAACTGGAATGACTGTATGATTGGATTTAGGCACGTGTTTGATGAGAAAGTCTAGTTATTTGGGGCTAACCTAATATATTGCACACAATGAGTAGTGAGCAAGAAGGTCTAGTGTTTTAGAATGAAAGCAAGAACTTCCAGGAAACAAAGCAACGAAAACATAGCAAAAAGATTACCGGTACTCCTGAATAAATCTGTTTGTAAAAACAGTAAGTGATTTTCAAGAATGAAATGTCCATGCATTTAGGCAAGGATGGGAGGAGGGGGGAGAAAATTACAGAAGATTATACAATGCGAACATGATTTAGATTTAATTAAACTATTAATCAAACATGTTGACGTTCACAACTTGTGTGCAGGAAAAAACAGAGATTGTGATCAATATGAAAGAATGGACAACATTATCTGAATCTGATTTTCAGAGGACTACCTGAAAAAATAGTAAAAGAAAAATTAAAGAAGGATTCTATCATTAATTTTGCAAAAGAATGCAATCCAGTTTCATTAGTAATGCCTTTATGTATTGAAAAAAGACCTTTGAGAATGTCTCGATGGCTTTTTTTGAGACTTTCAGTAGCTTTTGATTTTGGCCGAAGGTTTTAATTTTCAACTAGTATTTATTTGGCTAGATGTATAGACCGCTTTAAAACAAATCTGTAAGCGGTTTATGTAAAAATAATATTAAAATATTAATAAGAAAATATAGCTTTTAATATATGGCTTTGATGGTTAGAATTCTGCTGCTGCCACCACAAGCAGAACAATCCTACTGAGGGACAGCGAAACTCATTTCCTAAGCCTTTCCAGGGTAAGATAAGGGGGAAGTTGTTTCCTAACTTCTTTGAACATTTTTGACCCCTTCTCCAGGGCTGTCACAGTTGAAATTATAATAATAATTTATTTGTACCCCGCCCATCTGGCTGGGTTTCCCCAGCCACTCTGGGCAGCTTCCATAGAAACCAAAAATACACTAAAATATCACACATTAAAAACTTCCCTGAACAGGGCTGCCTTAAGATGTCTTCTGAATGTCAGGTAGTTGTTTATCGCTTTGACATCTGATGAGAGGGCGTTCCACAGGGCGGGCGCCACTACCGAGAAGGCCCTCTGCCTGGTTCCCTGTAGCTTTGCTTCTCGCAATGTGGGAACCGCCAGAAGGCCCTCAGTGCTGGACTTCAGCGTCCAGGCAGAATGATGGGGGTGGAGACGCTCCTTCAGGTATACTGGGCCGAGGCCGTTTAGGGCTTTAAAGGTCAACACCAGCACTTTGAATTGTGCTCGGAAACGTACTGGGAGCCAATGTAAATCTTTCAAGACCAGTGTTATGTGGTCTCGGCGGCTGCCCCCAGTCACCAGTCTAGCAGCCGCATTCTGGATTAGTTGTAGTTTCTGGGTCACCTTCAAAGGTAGCCCCACGTGGAGCGCATTGCAGTAGTCCAAGCGGGAGATAACTAGAGCATGCACCACTCTGGCAAGACAGTCCGCGGGCAGGTAGGGTCTCAGCCTGTGTACCAGGTGGAGTTGGTAGACAGCTGCCCTGGATACAGAATTGACCTGCACCTCCATGGACAGCTGTGAGTCCAAAATGATTCCCAGGCTGCGCACCTGGTCCTTCAGGGGCACAGTTACCCTATTCAGGACCAGGGAGTCCTCCACACCAGCCCGCCCCCTGTCCCCCAAAAACAGTACTTCTGTCTTGTCAGGATTCAACTTCAATCCATTAGCTGCCATCCATCCTCCAACCGCCTCCAGGCCCTCCAGGATCCTGTGAATCCTCAGCCCCCACACCCTGCCACACAATATTGGCTCCCAGTACATTTCCACGCACAATTCCAAGTGTTGGTGCTGACCTTTAAAACCCTAAATGGCCTCGGCCCAGTATACCTGAAGGAGCGTCTCCATCCCCATTATTCAGCCTGGACACTGAGGTCCAGCTCCTAGGGCATTCTGGCAGTTCCCTCCCTGCAAGGTGTGAATCAGGAAGAAGCCTTCTCGGTAGTGGCACCCACCCTGTGGAACAGCCTCCCATCAGATGTCAAGGAAATAAACAACTGTCTGACTTTTAGAAGACATCTGAAGGCAACCCTGTTTAGGGAAGTTTTTAATGTTTGATGTTTTACCATGTTTTTAATATTCTGTTGGGAGTGACTGGGGAAACCTAGCCAGATGGGCGGGGTATAATTTTTTTATCATCATCATCATCATCATCATCCTGTTTCTCTCCTCACCTCTGGTGGAACACTGTTGGTGGGACATTCACACCCAGAAGGTTTTCCATGGGTGTTCTAAGGGACTTCCAGCATCCTAAGTGCTGCCTAAACCAAGCAGGCTTCCCTCCATCCTGGCAGAGTGGTACACATGCCACACTGAAGGGTCCCTCAGCCACCCTTTGGGTGATTTTAGGTTTGCGCCCTAAACCTCCTGCTGCAAATGTTTAACAAATTAGGTTAGAAAAGTCAATTTAAGAGCTTCACAGCAGTTACTATAATATTTTCTATGAACAAAAAAAGAGAGATTGAATTTTGATAAAATAAAATACCATATTTTTTGCTCTATAAGACTCACTTTTTCCCTTCTAAAAAGTAAGGGGAAATGTATGTGCATCTTATGGAGCAAATGCAGGCTGCACAGCTATCCCAGAAGCCAGAACAGCAAGAGGGATTGCTGCTTTCACTGCGCAGCGATCCTTCTTGCTGTTCTGGCTTCTGAGATTCAGATTTATTTTTTTCTTGTTTTCCTCCTCCAAAAACTCGGTGCGTCTTGTGGTCTGGTGCGTCTTATAGAGCGAAAAATATGGTAAAAGGTTGATAAAAGGAAAGGAAGCTTGGGGGTACTTGGACCTGAATTACACCATCATGCACATGGTTTACCGTGATATTCAGAAAGGTTGTATGAACAACGGAAAGCTGAAGGTAGAGTGGAGCAAACACATTGCTCTGTCAATTTGCAAGTTGTGAAACAGACTAATAATAGATAATGATAAAATGCTGTTAACAGACTCATACAATTCCTAATTTGTTAAGAAACTAGGACATATTCAATTAGATAATTAGTTCAGCTAGGCTTCCCGTAGCCACCATTATATATTGTTGCACGCCACCCCAATCTCCGAGAGCTGCGAGATTCCAGGGGTTCCAGGCACTTACCCAGGGTTCATGTTTCCTTTGGGGAATGAGGCACAGTGGAAACTGTGGTGTCTTTATGCTATACAGTTTATTTACAACCTGAGCCTACAAAGGAGGGGTTCACAGCATTAATACCCCTGTGGCTACAGGAGAAACAAGGGTCTTGTTTCTCCTGGAGCCACAGCTTTGGAGTCCAACAAACATCCAACATTGCTCGGTCTCTGTCTTCTCC
The DNA here is from genome assembly GCF_964252035.2 of Podarcis erhardii. Classification (NCBI taxonomy): domain Eukaryota; kingdom Metazoa; phylum Chordata; class Lepidosauria; order Squamata; family Lacertidae; genus Podarcis; species Podarcis erhardii. Next base: position 69,641,079 of record NC_138498.1, read on the forward strand.
CAGCTTGCTGCTTTACTCTCTAGCTCACATCACTGCAACTCAGCTCTAAACTCTGGCTTCATCCTTTTAACCAACCACAAGCTGGGGGGGGGGCACTCATGTGCCATCTCACACAGAGCCCCTTTCCTTTGTTTCCCTTAATGGCCCATCACCCAGGCAATCACCTCAGCACAGGAATCACCTCAGCACAGCACGGCTTATGTTTTAACACTTGCTGGATCCAAGGGTTAGAAGGATCTCACATACAGCCTACCATACTATATTTATTTTAACAGAAATGGAAATCTGGGCGTCTTTTGATCTGCAGAGGAAATATAATTCATTCAGCCAAATTCAGTCACAGAGATAGGATGATATCAAGCATCACATGAATAATCAATCACTTCCATGGTTTCAATATTTACAACATAGGGAATGTATTAAGAAATTAAATGAGGAGGCTAACATGTAAGACATCTAACTACATTTGAAAGTGCTGCAGCATCTAAAGATAATGATAAAAAGAATTGTATTTCCCAAACGTAAGAAGTCCTTTTAGACTACTGCTGCAAAGTGGGTAAACTATATAAGCAATTAGGGACAGGGTTTTGGAAAGTCTATACAGTTTGGTATATGGGGTTATACTTGTAAATATGGAAATAACTTCTTGTTATGTGCCAAAATGAGAGGAGATGGTTTTAAATCTGGCACAACATACAATATATTATCTAAACAACAACAACAACCCCACAACCCTCTCTATGATAATAGGCATTAATTTGTTGAAAATCTTCAAAAGAAAGAGGAAAACTGTTTCCATTAATGGTGGACATGTTTGGTGGCTAGGAAATTTTTGAATGAGACAAATAAAGACATAAGGCTACCATTAGATCACCAATTTTTACCAAAGATACCAGTTCATTTCTGTAAACATATTTTTATACTATAAAGTAAGTTGCAGGTAGGATATACAATGCAAAGCACTGGAGAATCTGACCTCTCTGGTACAATTAGAAAAATGAGTTACACTGATATGCCCTCACGCCAAAATGTACAAATTATATTTGGGTGAAGGAAGGGAGGCAGCTCAGGAATTACTTTGCTCAAAACTGGAATAATTTAATTGCTTACTGGCAACAGAACAAGTAGGGCTCTAAAACAGCAGCCACACATTTCTTTTGTTGCAATAAGTTAGACAGACAATAAGTGAATTGTAAAGTACTCTTCAGCTCATATTCTGTCATTTATAGTTGTATGTTTCCCTGTCTTGATGAGATTAACTTCTATAAACGCTTAAAAATAAAAACAAACAGGAAGCTGAATGTGAAAAAATTACTATGCCCATATGGCGTTCCATGCTCCCAGTGTCACATTTAACGAGACTGCCTCACCTGCATATACCATTCTTGCGTGCCAGAAATCTGTGGCAGTAGTGGGCACCCTGCAGATTTGCTAACATAAACAAACTGACTGAGGGCCCGGGTTAAATATGAAGCCAGGCTTGTGGAAACACAGCATAGGTAAGTTTTTGTGCAGACCCAAAATCTCTTTTCCCTGCCCCCCTCCCTTTTAAAAAATTGAGCCTGGTGCGCTTGTGTGAAATGCCAGCAAATCCTTCAGCTCTTGCATGAGAGGATCTGGCTAAGCCAGATGGGCGCATCCCAGATCCAGCACTCTCTCCGACCAATTTGCATTTATCTTTCTCTCTCCCAATTAGCACATGTAGGTTTTAATTAGTTCAGAGACAGCATGTGCCATTAATTAGGCACCCGCATTAATAAGCCCTTCTACCTCCTTAGGAGGAGTTTTGGCACCACAGAGATAGTGGGGCTGATGCTCCCCTGAATGTTGCTATGGCGAGGAGGGAAGGTACGGATTCTCTGAGCTGACCTCAGTCACATGATACAGCTCAGAGTCACCGAGGTCACATGGGCAGGTTTGGTGCTAAGGAAGACCCAGAACTATAGTTAGAGAGGGCTTAGCACAGGGATGAGAATAGAGCCCTTGTGTGTGTGAGAGAAGCTGTTACTCTTCCTAAGTTAGCTGTCTGTCTCACACATTGTGAGTGAAACTTGCCCAAGGATGCTCTTTCCTCCAGCCACTCTACGGCTCTCTTACCAGCCTGAGGATAAAAATTCCTCATGATTTAAGAACACAGACTCAAAAGTGAAAATTCAAAGCTTTTCTTACTTACATAGAGCAAAGTACAACAAAACATAGCATACATGATAAGTAAGTCCTAATTTGCTTGTAACTTCTGTCTAGCACTAAACAAGAAAACAAATAATTATGTGTTGTTGTTGGGAGACAATGGAAGAGTGCACCTTTGGGGGTGGAGTCAAATCATTGGAGAGTTACAGCACCTGCTGTGGCTGTAGAGACCGATATGGGAGAGACATGTTTTGTTGCAGCTGGGACAGATGAAGGCGTCGGTTGCGCTGCTGCAGATTCACCATGCCATTTCTTCTCTCTGCGTTCCTCCCAGTGGTCATTTCCTCCTCTGGTCATTGCTGTGGATACATGACCTAACTGTCTGTCTCCAGGCACTGTGGTCATTTGCAAGGGATTCCCACACAGCGGGGTTGATGCTGCCAGCCTTCAAGTCTCATTTGCAGGCATCTTTGTAACAAAGAGTTAGTCTGCCAACAGGCCTGATGCCTGAAGTCAGCTCCCCTTAGAGCACATCCTTGGGGATCCTGCCATCTTCCATTCAGTGGAAATGACCAAGCCGGCACAGGTGTCACTGAGACAGGAGAGCAGACATGCTGAGAATGTGGGCTTGGGGCAGCACAACTTTTGCGTGAGACTCTGTCCTGCAATGTGACACCCCCAATCTTCACGCAGCACATGTGGAAGGCATCGAGGCATCGCTCCTTGTGGGTGCAATCTGCACACGTCTCACTACCACAAAGCAGCATGCTCATCACGCAAGCCTTGGTATCGGTTGTTGGCATCGCATTTATCTCTGCAGAGCTTCCTTGGTGTGCTTTGTTAAGGCTGCATCTTCTGCAAACAACACACTTCTGCCTTGGCATGGAGATGTGCTAGGTTGAACAGACCCCTGTTGCTCCTTGAATGAAAGTACGGTACACATTGTCTTCAGTCAAGCTGACGGCATATGAGAGAACCAGGAAGAAGAATGTGCCTAGGAGAGTTGGGGCAAGAACACAGCACTGTTTTGCACCACTCTTTATGGGCAAGACATCCGAAGATAAGGCGTCATACTGGGAGGTGCTGTGCATGTTCTCTTGGAAGGACATAATCATCTTGGGAAACTTACGGTAGATGGGCATCCTATCTAGCTGAGCAGGATAAAGAGGCCTTTTCACTTGACAAGCAAAAAGGCCTTCATCTGGTCTATGAAGGCAGTACAGTATCTCTGCGCTCAGCGTTTCCCCTGCAGCTGAGGCAATGAGAAAAATCATGTCAACTGTTGACCCCTGAGTTCTAAAGCTGCACTGTTACGCAGGATAGACCCTGTCAGTGAGTCACTGTAATCTGTTGATTACAAAGGCTTGCCCCACAGTATTCAGTAGGGAGATTGCATGGAAATTCTTACAGTCATTGCAGTCACCTTTGTTCTTGTAGAGGTTGCAATGCTGGAGTTACGCATGTCTTGTGGCACAGACCCTTGTTCCCAACACTGCAAGAGAAGGCCGTAGAGTTGTGTCGTGAGGGATTCTGTCCTGTCCTGGGGCTTTACCACATGCCTGAGAGTTGATGTTCACCAGCTCGTCAAGAGAGGGAGGGACATCCAGCTCTTCCAAGACAGGCAGAGTCTGAACGCTGTCAAACAATCTCAACTGAACTGCCCCAGGGATAGCAACAAAGCAAGCAGGAAACTACATCAAAGAGGCAACCTGCAACACAGCTATGTCCTCCTTTGGCAAAAGAGAGTAACAGATCCCTGTCTGGTTTGAGACTGGCATAAAGGACATAGAGCCTTTTATTGCTGCAAAGCACAAGGCTCTTGCGAACTACAAGCATGCGCCTTACAAAAAGACTCTTGCTACACTGAGAAAGGCAAGGAGTGATGTTCAGCAGATGGCCAATGACTACTAACGAAAGCTGTGTCAGAACATTCAGCTCACTGTTGACACCTGCAACACTCACAAAATGTATGAAGGCCTTTGGATCAACAGTCGGGAAAACTGTACCTACAATTTTGTCTACAAAGCTGCTGTGTTAGGAGCTCTTTTTCTCTAGACTGGCTTCTGTATTGAGTACCATTCTATTAGAGCCGGACTGATATACCCCTCTGTTACATGCATGGTTTTTCCAAACAGTTTAATTTTCCTTTTTTATGAATAGTGGCATGCAAATATTTTTCTCTATAAAGAATAAATGAACATTGTTATCTTCCAATAACCCATGTAATAAAATCTTCTTTTGAAACAGTAAAAAAGAAGAAGTTTGCTCTCTTCAGAATATGGCAACATCCTGGCTCAGTTCGCATGTCACATAGAATTATAGTGTTGGAAGGAACCCCAAGGGCCATCTTGTTCAACCCTCTGCAATGAACCACCAACCTTCTGTTTAACAGAAGGTTAGCTGATAACCTAGGCCACTGGGGAGGATTAAACCCTATGGTTTAACGGGCTGGCAAATGCTGCTTAAAAGTTTCAAAGGTGCTGCCGCCGCCACTGTACCATGGGTGACATAAGCCAGAGTTTGGTTTGTGTTGTCTGCCCTCCCCACCCCAGGTTCATGGCTTGTTTCTCTCCAAACCAGCCATGTTCTTTGCTTGCTGCTTGGGGTCTGTTTTGGGGTCAACATCATGAGACACTTGCCAGCAACAAAAAACCCATGGGGCCCCCAGGACTGACTCCCAGAAATCGCTGACCCTGCTTTTCTTCTTTGGCATTGCTGCAAGCAAATGGGCGTTGGTGACAGTGGCAAGAAGGTGAATGCTCAAGGCATTTGTCCCAAAGTCCCACAAAACCTGGATCTGATGTGTGCTACCTCGTCTCATATCCAAATCTCTGTTCCATTGTATTTTACATGTTAGATATACACCGAAGATGTGATAAGGGAATACCAAAGAATTAAATGTGCAACTATGAAAAAATAGGTTACTATATGTGTAAATTGACTGGAGGTGGTGGTTTAGAAGGCAATTAATAAATCAGCTGTAGTAATAATAATAATAACGCTTTCGGATACAGCTATACTCAACAAGCATCATCTAATGTGTGAATTGGCTCATAGCAGTTCCTTGCGGCTGGTGGTTTGCTGGAGAACATTTGAAATGTGGCCCATAGCTTCAGTGCAAGGAAGGAACATTCCAATGGAAATGAAGTTATTTCTATAAAGAACTGCAGGAACATGAGGCCAACTATTCAAGATTAATTCTCTTGTGAGCCCCATGACTGCACCCTTCTCTCATCCAGCAGAGAGCTGGCATATCCAAGGAGGTAGAGTAGGGTGGAGCTCACCCTCCCCTCTCCAGCATATTTACTGCTTCCCAGAGTCTCACCAAACCCTGGCTCTTGCTTTTGCTCTGCTTTTTTATAGCTGACAGCAAGCCCTCTGTGGTGATTGATACTCGCTTGTTGTATAATGGACATCAAAAGACTGCAGGGAGTCCCTAGGAAAAATGAATCCGTCAAACACAATAGCCCACATGGGACATCCCCTGGAATGTGCCCTGATGTCTCTGGGTTTGTACTGGTTTCCATGAGGTCAAATAAACTGAAGTCCAGCACTTGAATGTGTTGCTCTGTGTCCGTGTTTGGGACTGGAGAGAAAAATGTTACAAGTGCTGTGCAACCACTGCGCAGGCAGTGGTGTAGCGTGGGTTGTAGCACCCGGGGCAAGGCAAGTAATTTGCGCCCCCTAACCCGTGGATTTGCGCCCCTAACCCTAACAGATGTTGCGCCCGGTGCGGCCGGCCCCCCCTGCACCCCCCACGCTACGCCACTGTGCGCAGGAATGCATTCCGGCAGCTGATCCAATGCTTCTCTAAGGTGCAGAACAGCAAGCTAAATTATGAAAAGAGGGCCCATAGAAGCCCCATACTGACCCCCTCCCCCAGCTTCAGGGTGGGGAAAGGAGGAGAGTTTTAGCTTCCCCCATCTACCACCACTTCTCCCTGGCCTTATTAGTTTCATTTAAAAAAAAAAAAAAAAGAAAGAAACCTAAAGGCATCTAGGGACATGGGTGGCGCTGTGGGTTAAACCACAGAGCCTAGGACTTGCCGATCGTCAGGTCGGCGGTTCGAATCCCCGCGGCAGGGTGCGCTCCCGTTGCTCGGTCCCAGCGCCTGCCAACCTAGCAGTTCGAAAGCACCCCCGGGTGCAAGTAGATAAATAGGGACCGCTTACTAGTGGGAAGGTAAACGGCGTTTCCGTGTGCTGCGCTGGTGCTGGCTCGCCAGAGCAGCTTTGTCACGCTGGCCACGTGACCCAGAAGTGTCTTTGGACACCGCTGGCCCCCGGCCTCTTAAGCGAGATGGACACACAACCCCAGAGTCGGACACGACTGGCCCGTACGGGCAGGGGTACCTTTACCTTTACCTAAAGGCATCTAGGGACACGGGTGGCACTGTGGGTTAAACCACAGAGCCTAGGACTTACCAATCAGAAGGTTAGCAGTTCTAATCTCAGTGACGGGGTGAGCTCCCGTTGCTCCGTCCCTGCTCCTGCCAACCTAGCAGTTCGAAAGCACATCAAAGCGCAAGTAGATAAATAGGTACCGCTCCGGTGGGAAGGTAAACGGCATTTCCGTGCGCTGCTCTGGTTCGCCAGAAGCGGCTTAGTCATGCTGGCCACATGACCCGGAAGCTGTCTGCGGACAAACGCCGGTTCTCTTGGCCAGTAAAGCAAGATGAGCGCCACAACCCCAGAGTCGGTCACGACTGGACCTAATGGTCAGGGGTCCCTTTACCTTTACCTTAAAGGCATCTAGCATCTCTGGGCATTGTCCAGCCAAACCCCTAATCCACAATGAGCAGAAGGGCTGTGGCTCTGTGGTAGAGCATCTGTTTCAAGTGCAGAAGGTCCCAGGTTCCATCCTTGGCATCTCCAGGTAGGAGATTCCTGTCTGAAATCCCAGAGAGCTGCTGCCAGTCAGTGTAGACAACACTGAGCTAGATTGACCAATGGTCTGACTTGGTATAAGGCAGCTTCCTATGTTCCTAATGGTGGTGGTTCCATTATTCAACTGGACAAGGCACTTGGATTATCTCGACATTTGGAGCAGGGGGCTTTACAAATCTAGGATTTGGGCACAAGAGTTTTTCCATTTATCACATCCCTGTTCCACTTCTAACAATTTTTGCCAGCAAGACTAAACGCACTTCAGATGGCTGAAAGTCTGGAGGACTTATGCCCAGAGTTACACAGGGTCAGTTTTCAGCTCTCTGAAAACACTCTGACCCAACTCCTTGTCTGTACTCTTCCATGAAATAGCACATTTTCTTGTTTTATGGAAGAGGGAATGCCTTTTTTGAACTATTTTAAAATATATTATAGTATGGATTTGAGCTATGAGCAACAGAAGTAATTAGTGGTTGTGATTTGATAGAAGATGGAGCAGAAGGGGTTAAAAAACTCCATCGAAAAGGGGATGGGAAGTAAAAAATAAAAGACAAAACTATGTTATGACTGCATGTGTTTAAAATGTTGAAACTTAATATAATTTTTTTAAAAGAAAGAAATCACGCATGTGCTTATTGCTTCCAGTCCAAGGAATCTTCCCTTCCTCCTCACTCTCCTCCGCCCCCTGCATCACTGGAAAAAGTCAGAAATGTCCCATGATAGGAGACAAGATTCATAGGCCAACTCTGCCTTGCCTCCCTCCTCTGCTTCAGCTTATCGTTCAATGACGGAAGGGCTCTGTTGCCTCCACCAAAACATAGGAAGCTGCCCCATACCGAGTCTGGAACACGTAGCTCAGAACTGACAGGGAACTCCAGGGATTCAGGCTTATCTCCTGGCCCTACCTTGAGATGCTGGGAACTGAACCCAGGATCTTCTGCATACGAAGCAGCAGCTCTACCACTGGACTACCGTTGTTCCATGCCTCATCCACCCACCAGACCCTGGGAGATGCAGAGAAGGAGGCTTTCTCTGTTGACATCAGCTGCCTGAGCTGCACTAGATGCTGTTGCCACCACCAGCCGCACACATTGCCCTGAACAGGTGCCGTGGGTTGGGCTGAGTGTTAGCGATATAAGCAGTGTCTTGGCCACAGTTCCACACTCCCTGGCATAGTTGCAATCTGGCAGAGAGGCTTATCTGACAGCACAGAAGCTGATACAACCAGGGAAATGCCACTTACCAGAGACCAGGTGGGCACTAAGGTGCGGATGCTCCTGGCTGAGCTGGGCAGGTGTGTCCTGTTCTCCTGACTTCACTGGTTGCTGGAGAGAAGGATGTTGAGGAGCCCACACAGATGGGACACTAGAAATGAAAGCAGCTCACAGTCAAGTTATAATGTAAGGCTTCCCTGCGCTCCACCCTCTTTCGGGCCACCTGCCAACAAGCAGCTGTCCAAGGGAGAGGAAAACCGCTGTCCTTGGCTTCCCTTCCTAGAGAGCAAGAGATCCATGCTTGTCGTAAGGGTTAGGACAAGAGGCATCTCTACCCACAAACGAGATGGGAAGCCACAGTTTTCAAACCCCACACTTAATCAAATAACTGGGATCATGCAATCTTTATGCAGTAAGAAACAGCAGGGCCCTTCCAGACTGATGTTTTATTGTGGGCATATCCTGCAATATGTTTTTTGCCACAACAGTAGTGCATCAACGGTAGGTTCATTTTGCTTTATTAGTTGCTCTGTGATGCTTCCCCAACGCTACCACATTATTGCTGTCCAGAGGGGCTATGGCGCAACAAAAGCTGGACAACACCCCCCTCCTAATATTGTGGTATGAAAAGTGACTGGATTTCAGCAGGTATGATTCGAAATGAAGCAGTATGACCACCCCAAAACTTTTGCAGCCACGAATATTATTGAAGATGGGATCGCATAGGACTGCCCCGATAAGATCACGATTAAGCAAGGGAAAGGGTGTCGGCGTCTTAAGGTTCCACAAGACTGTTGTTTTTCCTTACACAGATTTGCAAAGCTATCCAAACATTTTCCACATCTGATGAAGTAGCCTCCAGTCCACAAAAGCTTGTGCCATTAAACAAAAGTATAAGTCTTTAGGCTCACTTGGTAGAGCACGAGCTTCTTAATCTCAGGGTTGTGAATTTGATTTCCACATTGGACAAGAGACCTGCATTGCAGGGAGTTGGACTAGTTGATCCTTGTGGTCCCTTCAAACTCTACAATTCTATGAATCTATATGGTACCACATCTATATGGTTGCTTTTGGAATCATTGGACATCCCAGGTTTTGTTTTTCCTGGTGCTTCTCTTTCCCCCTGTCCTGTGCATTTCCCCCTAAAGGCTACTTGTAAAGAATTTAGCAGAATTTTACTGAACAACAACTGAGACAACACTACCTTCTTCTCACTCTGCAGATAATTAAATGCACTTGCACTCAGCCCCAGACGACATCTCTCTCCGCTGCACGTACTGTGGTAGATGGGAGGCATGTGTGCCTTTGCAAAACAGAGCACAGCTCAGCCACTCCACATTCATCCCCCTGGAAATCACACTCTAGTAAAACAACTACTATTTATCTTTTATACAGCGCCATCAATGTGCTTTACGGAACAAAGTAAGAGGGGCTCCCCTGTTGAAAAGCGCTTACAAGCGAAAACGGGGCAAAGAGGCAGGAGGGAGAAGGGGAAGTGAATCTATATAGCAGTGCACTCACAGGTGCACACACATGGAGCAGTAGGCATAAGTTGGAGTAGGAAAAATGAAGATGTTCAGAGAAGGGCTTTGCTAAAGAAGTGGGCTTTGAGAGTACAACACAGAGATGACAAAGTACCTTATAATGACTGTCCTTACAAGACGCTCAGGTTTGTACGTCAGTGAATCTCCAAAAGGTTCGCTTCTTTCTGGACACAGTGGAACATAGGAAATCGTCTAATATTGAGTTGGACCAATGTCCCCTGTAGCTCACCATTGTCCACATTGCCTGCCAGCTGCCGCCTAGGGTTTCAGGCAGCAGAGAAACTCGATTCACTTTGCATTTTAAAGGCACATCTATCCAAGCCACCCTTTCCAAAAACGACTTGCAAACCGAAAGACGGGGGGGGGGGGGGGAGAAATGGAGAGAACCGAAATGGATGCCAGGGACTGAACTTGGGGCCTTCTGCATGCAAACATCTGCTCTGCCACTGAGCCACGGCCCTTTCTCCTTGTGCCATAACGCTAAGATAGTAATATTAAGAGGGTTTCCCTCAACAGACTTAATGGATTCTAATGGGCAACAGGGGAGGAATGTTGTGGCGACAGCGGGGACTGGGAATCAGAGTTGGAAGGGAGCACAAGAGTTATCCATTTCAACCCCCTGCAATGCAGAATTATTTTACCCAACGCGAGACTCGAGCACATGACCCTGAGATTAAGAGTCATGCTCTACCGACTGAACTATCCCAGTAACTCTATGAAGAGTACACAGTTTAATGCAAACCCCCCCCCTTTAAAAAGAGGAATTCTGGGAAGTGTAACTTGTTAACCATGCTGGGAATTGTAGCTCTGCAAGGGATAAACTACAATTCCCAGATTTTTTTGTGTGGGGAGTGCAGCTGAAATGGATGGTGCATGTGCAGCCTCCATGGGAACAGATATTTTTCTCTCCCTCTTGGAAGGAGAGGCTGTGGGAGAATGCAGCTTGGTCCCCACTTGACCTGTAGCAAGTAAGGCAAAGAAAGGGAGATAACTGATAACTGCCTGACAGTGGCGTAGCGTGGGGGGTGCAGGGGGGGCCGGCCGCACCGGGCACAACATCTGGGGTTAGGGCAAATCCACGGGTTAGGGGGCGCAAATCCACGGGTTAGGGGGCGCAAATTACTTGCCTTGCCCCGGGTGCTGACAACCCACGCTACGCCACTGCTGCCTGATGCTCATCTGTTGCTGCCCAAGAAATCTGCAGCCATTTCCTACTGGGCGCTGTTCCTGTCAGCAGAAACATTTGATAAGAGCCTCTCGGCTGAGACTGAAGTCAATGCATTTCAGATTAGCATGTACTTCTCCGCTCTCGTCTTCTGGGGATCAGCAGCTACCAGTTCTCGAGATCGGTTTCTCTCATTACCACCCTGCTACTGCAGAGAGCATCCAGGCAAGGGAAGATGGCTATGCTAAACAGTTATTCCTGCCGATGGGGAGAGAGCGCCTAGTAGGAAATGCCTATGGCTTCCTGTGCAGCAACAGATGGGAATCAGGCAGCTCCCAGATTCCTATTTTGACCAGGTTCCCCTCCCTATTCAGATCAGGGGAGGACCTAGGTACATCCTTTGCTGAGAAAGGGGATTTTTCACACATGAGCAGGCTGAGGAGAGGTCAGCCTCATCGCTGCTCCCTCATACGGATGCCTTCGCTTATTGCGAGCTCCCTTTCTGCGAAGGACAACCCTGCCAGCGGGCTGAGGGGTGGGGGAGGACAGCCTGTCTGTGCAAATGTGCTGTGTGCTGGAGAATGGGGAAAGGGAGATAGTTTAATGAATAATAAAACATATTTGAGGCCTCCGTGACAGCTGGGCAGAGGTTCAACAGCAGAGACCGCCACAAGCTGTCTTTGGGCAGCAGCCTCTCCGTGACCAACAAGGGCGAGCACAGGACCTGACAGCAGCTTTTCTGGAAAACGCACTTGCTTTCAGCCTCTGTTTCAAACAGAGCTGGTGAGTGAAAGGTTGAGGCTCTGCCATCTCCCTCCCTGTCCCGTCAGCCCCAGGAAACACACTTTCTCCTACCCTGTCATCTCCTTGCAGCTTCAGCAGCCAAGGGTGGGCAGACCTGAGGCCTGCATAGTCTTTGGTCTGATGTCATGCAGGTGGGTAAGGAGTTGGGGGTGGAAGCTGGGGGGGGGGAAGGGGGTGGCAGAAAAAGAGGGGAGTCCTGCTTACTTTTGGCTCTGGTTCCAGACACTTTGGGCCCTTGCCCCTGTAAGAAATGGAGAATGTCGCTTTTTCATAAAAGGCCGAAGGCCTCAGAAAGTTGCACCATCTGAGCAGAAGGTTGCACACCTAAGGAACCACAGACTCGCTTTGGGACTTATCTTTTCTGGCTTGTGGCTACAATGCCCCAAAACAGGGCAGCTTGCTGCTAGAATGTGGTTTATCTAGATGCTTCAGCACGCTTCAGCAGGGGTGAAATTTGTGTATGCCTAAGGGGTGGTCAGGACGTGGCTTCATCGCTTGAGTAAATGTGTAAGACCATAGGAACATGCTTCCTTTTAAAGTCGAATGTCATTAAGGGTGATGGTCTCTGAATTCAGAGGAATGGGAGATGTCAACAGAGGCGGAGAATTTAGTATTTTAATTAGGCACACACACCCCCAACCAATGGGGAAGTGGGGAGGGAATTTGCACTCAGTTGAAGGGAATACAGTCAAACCTCGGTTCTCAAACGGCTCCGTTTTCGAATGTTTCGGCTCCCAAACGCCAAAACCCAGAAGTAAATGCTCCGGTTTTCGAACGGTTTTGGGAACCTGAATGTCTGGTGTGGTTTCTGCTTAAGTGCAAGAAGCTCTTGCAACCAATCAGAAGCCGCGCCTTGGTTGTTGAACGGTTCGGAAGTCAAACCATCTTCCAGAACTGATTATATTCAACAACTAAGGTTTGACTGTATATGCTTGTGTTTTACTGAACTTGGGTGTGCGTGCTTTTGGGACACCCCCTTCTTGCAAGAAACATGTAATCAATAAAACTCTTTGCTGCTTCACCAATTTTGCTCAGACTTTATTTCAAGGGTCTCGGGACCCAGAGTCTTGGGACTGGCGTTTTTATATCTCACACCCCACAGCCCTGGCCACCATTGGATCTAGCCCTGCCCTCCTCCCACCTGCAGCAGAGTGCCCCCCCCCCCGCTACTTCCAGTTGTCTTGAACCCCTGGCTTACCTGGCAGCAAGTCAGTGTGCCAAGTCCAAAGTTCAAAGTCTGAGGGTCGATCCATACAAGTGAAGTCCAAAGGTCAGGAAACGATTCAGGGTCAATCCAAGCAGCCAAGTCCAAAGACCAGCAGTCAGGATACAGTCCAGAGTCAAACCTGAACCATGGAGGTCCAGGAGCCTCCAAGTCAAGGTCCCTCAACATGGGCAGTTGAGCAGACACAGCCCCTCAGCTCTGCTTCCCCTTTGTCCTTTGCATGCTTATTGGAGGATCTGGCTTGATGAGGCATGTGACCCTCACCTGTCCTGAGCCTACTCCAGCTGAGGAATCACTTCTCCTCCCAGAGCTAGCGAGCTGCACCTGGCCAGCTAGGGAGCTGGGTTATGGGCCCTTGCCTGCCTCAGCCCCCCCGCTCCCTGTGCTTCAGAGCCCTCCATGTTCAGGGAGACAGCTTGCTCTGGTGTAGCTAGACACCCTTTGTCAGCATCCCCTTATTCCTCTTCCTCTTCCTCCAGCCCATTGTCCTGCCAGTTCATGACACCAGGCTGGACAGGGTTGGCAGTCCAACATGGGATTGACAGCAAGTGTTGAGAAAAGTGACCAAACAACTGAGAATGTTAATTTGAACTTTGGGGATTTCAAAACACCAATTTCATTCTGGAAGTTAACATTTAAAGTTTAACAAATGAAACCATTGTTACTATTACCGTTATTTTATTACTACTACTATAACTATTTATATACTGCCCTGCATCCAAAGATCTCAGGGTGGTTCACAAAAACCTTAAGGCAATGTTACATTGCTCACTCCAGTGTTTTACAAAAGCAAAGCAGTATCTGGAACGTGGAATGTCTGGGCTTTCCACAGCCATATTGCTACCACCAAAACTGCACTTCCCCAATAGCACTGGGGGGACGGGCCTGGGAGTGATTTGGGGAATGGTCTCTGGGAATAATCTTGAGGTCTAAGTATACATGGGAGGTGATCCGCATTTTCTTTATTTGATTGCTTAAATGACATATTACGTGTCGGTGATCTGCTCTCAGATCCCAGTTTCTCTACCGCTATTGCCACATATTCCCTGATTTCGCCTAACACTATCATACTCTAAAATATTCCTTAAGGAATTTGTGTCTGATGAGTCCAGAAAAGTACCCAGCTAAGAAATAAAAATGATGCGTAAACCACCACATAAGCCCAATACTACTACTACTTGGTGATTTCTCTATTGGCTTGGAAAATAAAATAGAACTGATGGCTGGGTGCACCTTAGTAGCTCCTGTGTGGAGATCCCAGTGTTGGCACCGGAGAACTTCGCCCAATGCTGGTTTTGTATAATGTGCCCAGTACCATGCCAGAGTGTGGTCACCCTAGTTCTGCGACACCTGGGATCAGGATGCTCAGAACATCGTCTCCCTCTTAGCTTCTTTGAAGCCAGTCTGCCACACAAAAGGAGACAGACACGGCTGCAGAAAAAGGTGCAGCCAGGCTTGCAAAGCAGAGATTATTGCTGCCCAGGCTACCGAGCCAAGCTTTCCTTTGTTTGCTCACTGCTATCAAGTACCCTGAGTGAAAGTGCTCCAATCGAGCGGTGGTACAGGCTGACAATTTCCGTGAGACGTCCGCTAGACACTGTGCAGAGAGACGAGTGGCTCTGTCCCAAGGTGACACCGTCTGCCGCACGCCCTGGGACTGTGTCAGCTTTGCCTGGAAGGAGGCTTGTGGGAGCGGCTGCTGGTGGGATCCCCAGCCTGCCGTGGCTGCTTTCGTTGGTGTCTCCTTGAGCCGACCCTGAGCATTGGTGACAGCTGAGCTTGGGAAAGTCATTCTGCTTTTTCCTTATCACCAATTGAAAAGATAAACAAGGGGTTTTGCTTCCAGCGGCAGGCCTGCAGTGGATTGACAGTTAACGAGGAAGAAACCAGGAGGGTTTCTTTTATGCAGACATCTTTTATGCAGTGAAATTGGAGAAAGATCTCAGATGCACTGAAATTTGGTGAGGTAACAAGGGAAGGAATGCATGCCAAGGCAGTGGAGGACATGGCAGCTGAAGACATGGCAGCACCAAATACAGCCTATTGCTTTTTTATTCATTTTTTACCTTGCCTTGCCATCAGCTTCAAGCAGCAAGCAGAGTGATTCTAAGCAGTGAAGTTCCGCAGAATTTAATGGGCATCACTCCCTAGCTGAGGCTGCTTGGATTACAGCCGCTGGCTTAGGGCCCATTTATGCACTGCACAGAATCAAGAGGTGAAGCTTTTCCTATACCGCCCCACCTCAGACAACAGGTGGCAAGTCATATCTGAATCCTACACATCTAATCGATTGTAGGAAACAATAATGTCAAGAAGGGTTTATTGAGCCTTTCTGCCCCACAATGCATTTTTTCCTCTGTAAAGAGAGGTGGTTCCTCACAAAAACAAAACATCTCTTTTTTACAGAGGAAAGAACTGCTTTGGACATGCAACCTCCTCACTTTTCCATAGAGAGCCAGAAGTGCCCAGTTCAAGCAAAGCTTTCTCACTGAATATATGAAATGGGTTCAAACAAAACTTTGAGGAGTCCACGGGACTCGGGGAGCAACAAGGCTCCCTATGGTACTGGGTGAAGGTGAAGGGCAACACTACCACTGTTTTGGCCATGGAATGGACAAAGCCAGCAAGCTCTAAATAAAGCCCCCTCCCCCCCATTCTTCCAGCCAGCTAGGGTTGGAACTCAAGATGCCTGAAGCCCAGATAAAGGAAAATCTATCCTGTATCATGTTTTTTTTTCTTAAAAGGAAACCCCTTCTACCTCTTCCATTCTCTTCCTCACACGCAGAATGCACATACGCCTTTGCAGGACACCTCTAGGCCACTAAAATCCTTCTGTCTTTAGCAGGAGTCGACACCAGCCTTTTCACAGTAGATAAAACAATGTCCCATTAAGATAGCATGTCATCCTTCCTTTAGTTCTCCCTGGCCTCTGTAAGCAATTTAGAGACAGGGATTTCTTTGTTTTATGTGTAATTGCTGTTACCTGTAACCTGCCCTTGAGCTCTTGCAATAGCGCAGGCTCTGCATCAAAATAAAATAAAGTCCCAAGAATGTACAGTATTTTGTAGAAACATGGAACAATTAGGTAATAACAGAACATCAAGGTGTGGGCTGCTCGCTTTTGCTGTGCCACAGGCCATGTTAGATACCCCTTGGGCCTAATTTTTAGATTCGAAGCTCTTTCAGGCAGGGACTGAATGAATTATATTACGGTACAGTACCCAGCACAACAGAGCTCAGGCTAAATGTGGCCTTCAATTAAAATTAAAACAGCAGCTGAGAGGGGATTGATCATAGGACAAGCAGGGGAGCCACACCATTGATACCACAGCCTCACAGACCTGCTATGTGTGCGTGTAACTCAGGGTAGCAATTGGCAGACTAGAGACCCCATTTGATACCTGCCTTGATTTTTCCTTTCCTATGCCAGATTGGAAATCTACCCCAAAGCACTTCGGCCAGGGATAATCCAGCCTGCCAGATTTAAAAAGTTGGCAATTTCTTTTTTAATTTAATCTAATATATTAGGACGAAAACCCAATTTTTGTCCTCTTTTTCTCTCCTCTTTTGTATTTATTGATCTGTGCTCAAGTCATGGTACTTGCCTGTGTAGAACATAAGACGAAGACTGGCTAGTCTTGTCCATCACACTCATATTCCGTCAGCAGTGTGAAGTTAGTGCAAAACAGGGCAGGCTATAACCAAAGCTATACACACCTCTAAAGAACCATTGTTTTTAATGGCAGAAGCACACCTTTATGTCTCTCTCACTCATATAACAGGTCTTAAAAATGCTCAGCTTTGGCTAGACCACTCACCAAGTTTTTGACATATGCAATAAGATGCCTCATACTGACCAGTGGGCTTTTTTATGGACACATAGGTTTGAAGTAATAAAATAAAACAATAATAAAAAGGATTCCCAAACAGCAGAGGATTGCAGATTATAAAAACATAATAAATATATTTCATTTTCTTTTATAATTGAAAAGCAAGGTTGAAGAGGCATCTATAAAGTACACAACCAATTCAATACATGACAAATCCTGTATGGTTCATACAATATGTACAGAAGAGGGATGTCTGAAGCTGGTAGAGAAGTTGCGCTCTTCCTGCCAGACAAAGTCAGTGGAATGGAAGAGCTTGCTTCCTATTCCGTTTCCAGGCCCCTTTTCTCTTGTGCAATGCTCAGTATTTCTTCCTGCTCCTGAGGCTGGCTTTGGCTTGTTTCTGACTGCCAGAGCCAATGGCGAGCTGTTTTTTGAAGTCCACTAGGCAGTCTTTGGCTTCAGAAATGGAGGTGAAAGATTTAATTGGAGAGTCACTACAACCTGCTTGAGGATAGGTGCTCTGGACATTGTGGCTGCACTCTGCTTTCTTGCCCACCTCTGCCAAGCGGCACCTGATAGGAGGGAAATACAAAAGAAAACAAAATGTAAAACCAGACAGCTAGTCTTACAACATGAGACTGTAAGCCATAGTCTTACAAAATGCAACTCTTCCAACTTCCTCCTCTTTATTTATTTAATGCATTTTTCCCTGCCTTTTGGTCCCCTTCAAGGTGGCTCACAACCCAAGTTAAAACGTCCTACAAAACACATGCAGTAATAAAAAGAGAAGAGAAAGAATATTGCACAAAATAGAGCAAACATATAAAACAATGGAGAGGAAGAGGAATTGCACTAAAGGCACAGTTGAACAAAAAAGTCTCAGCAACTTGTCTAATCACCAATAATGAAAGCCCGCTGGGACACCCTGGAGGTGGAAGCCTCAGACTCTGGGCACCAATGCAGAGAAGGCCCTGTCTCTGTCAATTTGACCTGCAATGACAACAGGGTGCAGAGCAAGCTTCCCATTATTAATGCAGCAAGCAGGGCCAGGTCATGTAAGAGAAGGTGATTCTTCAAATATTCTAGTACCGTTTAGGGCTTTTTAGGCAATCAGTAGCACCATAACCTGTGCCCCTATACATACTGGCAACCAATGAAGAAGATATAAAATGAGAACTCTGCTGTCTAATGTAGTCAACACCTCTTAGTGTTGAACTCAGAGTTATTTCCTTCCCGCCTGCACTCAAAGGTATTTCCTTCTTATTCAGAAGTGGCTGAGTTCCTTGTCCATCAACGGCAGAAACTAATGTTACATACAGTCAACTTTCCACCTTACTAAAGCCTTTCCTTTGGCTTTGCTGATAGCACGGTGCTCAAAACCTGCACTAAGGTGGTCATACTTTTGCTACGGCAGGTGAAAGACCCTGTGCCACTGACTCACCTTGAGTCGTCTTCTCCAGATAGTGCGGCAGCCTCCTCTGCATCTGAAATGAGAGTGCATCACAGGATCTTAATCCCACCAGCAGTGGTCCAAAATTCCAAGTCATAGGAAGTGCAAGTTCCATTTTATTTTGCACTAGTGACTGCTTAGAAGCCATTATGGCAAGTATGAAGCTTACATACAGAAATACATAAAACCTCATCTGGAGTATTAGTTGTCCAGTCTGAGCATTACTCTTTGAGAAGGATTTTGGAGACAAGTGAGAACAGGTTCAGAGGAGATCAGAGGGGTCAGTGGTGTGGAAACAAGGCCTGTGAGGAAATGCTGAAGAAACCAATGCTGTCCTGACCCCTGTACTCCTGTTTAGAACCCCATTGTGAAAGAAGTTGTCATTTTTCTGTGAAGGAGGGGAGAAGAACTTCAGTTTTGTTGGGGGGGGGGTTGTCTTTTATCATGAAGTAGCCTTCCTCAATCTGGTATCCTCCACATGTTTTGGACTAGTATTCCCATCGTCCTTGACCCTTGGCCCCAGCCAGCACAGACAATAGTCAGGGATGATGGGAATGGTAGTGGGCACAATTTTGAGGAAGGGTGCCTTAAGGGTTCATAATGTTACAAGGTGACTGGTGTGTGTGTGTGTGTTCTTGCTTAAACAATCATTGTGTGTTCCCTGGAGGCCTTTCTACCCCTCCTCAAAGACAACTGGTCAAATTAAAAAGGGGCAAATATACAGACATGAGCTTAAAAGGAAACGGGTATATTTAGCCTGGAGAAGGTTGAGGAGAGATGCAATAGCACCCTTCAAATACCCAAAGGGTTGTCACACAGAAGAGGGCAAAGCCTTGTTCGCTGTTTCCCCATCGGGCAAGACAAGATCTAATAGGTTTAAGATTAAGGAGGGTAGAACTCATTTGAATGTTTGGGGAAGCCTCCTGGCAGCAAGAGCAGCTCAACAGTGGGACAGATTACCTAGAGGGATGGTGGGCTCTTCCCCTTGCTAGAGGTCTTCAAGCAGAGATCTAAAATGTCCACCTATTGATGATGCTCCAGTTCTGTATCAAGTGCACGGAGCAGGGGGGTGGACTGGAAGGCGTAGAAAACCCCTCAAAACCTACAGCTCTGTGATCATGGCTGGCCACTCTTTCAAGACAACATTCATTCCAATGAGAAGCTGCATCCCTTGGAAAACACTGCTCAGCCAAACTGGATTTGGCAGAGGAGGGGGAACTATACCTTTTCTGGTGTTGCAATCTTGGAAGGAGCCCCATGGCAACAGATGGAGCTTTAAAAATGATTTTGTTTTAGACTTCTATCACCTGAACCTACGCCTTTTACAGAGACAAACTAAAACCAAATGTTAGCAGGAAACTGGTAATGAAAAGATTTTTAAAAATATAGCTGAATAATTACTATGCAGGGGAAAGGAGGAAGATGCGTTTCTGCTGCCTTGTTTCAAAAGAGGCCTCTCACAAAGCTTCTGGGGATGTTCCTTCAAGAATCAAGACACCCAGTAATGACCTTTGCCCTCATTATGGCCAAACAGCTCTGCTAAGAGCAACAAAATTGTGGTGCGCAAAGGCCTGGGTCTTTCTTCAGAAAAAACATGCATGTGGGGGAGAATAGCAGCAACCAAGGCTGAGCTATGCTCTATAGATAGAAGGCAATCATGTGCTTATGCTATGTTAGAGAGCAACAGTAGAATCAATATATCAGCAATAAGGCAAAGGTCTGGTGAATCTCAGGCCTGGGGGCCAAATGCAGACCTCCAGACATATCTATTTGGCCCATATCTTTCGCCAGCCCTGCTCCATGCCCTCCTTAAGTGCTTTTGCCTGGCTGGAATGTGCCCAGGAATGAACTGCAATGGCTGCTCTTCTTTGCTTGAATGGTAGATGGAGAGAAGTGCATGGGTGGCAGGTTAGAAACCTCTGGTGATGTAGTCTACTGTACAAAGAATCTAATGCTCTACCCATTTTTGGCCTCTAGTCCTGCCCACCACTAGCATGTGACCCATGAAGGCATGTAGCCCTCCAGCTGAACAAGGTCTCCCACCCATGCAATGAAGTGTGTTGCCTCTCCTACCTGAAGCCTTGTGTTCGGATTGCTCCAGCATGCTCAAGAGGTGGCCTTCCATTCTTCCCTTCTCCTGTGGCAAAGTAAGAAAACATCCTCATTAGGTCCTGCACGAACAGAGCTCCTAAGGCAGAACATTTCCTGCTATGTATTCTGGACAGAGGCAAAAAGGCATTGGGAGAATGTCACAGAGAAGAAGGCTCTCTGAGTAGAAGGCACTTGGCAATGTAACACTGGTTTCAAAATTATGACATTCTGGAACACAAAACATTTTGGAAACTGTGCCTTATTTCAAAACTTGCACATCTCCTGTGGCTCAGGATCCGTGGTCTGGCTTTGCCAGAGCATGGGAAAAAAGGGTTGGGTCTCATAGAAAGCTGGTGTGTAAAAGTGGAGGGGGGGGGAGAGAGGAGCAATGAACAATTTGCAAGCGAGCTGAGCAAAGAAGGCCATTCCTTTGATCACTACCTTTCCCATTTTATCTTCTATTTTCTTTAGTAGATATTGGCACAGTGTTTTCAGGCACTTCTTTGCAACCCTAATGTTCAGGAACATGTGTTGTTGTTTTTAAGACTTCCTGTTTGTAGGTGCACTAAATTGGATAAGCAGAGAATGCTCTACTGGAGGTGTGCCATAAGGATCGACAGGCAAAGGCTCCAAGTCTACCCTTTGCAAATAATCTTGTCCCTTGTTTTATCAACTTTTGTATTTCATTCTGTAGACTGAGGATAACCTCAACCTCTTGTCTGAATGAAGCACCATTTTGACACATTCTCACTGAAGATGTCTAAAATATGCACAAATCAAGCCAGGTAAAGAAGTTCCATGAGCTGAGATGAAAGGAAAAACAGAGAAATGATTGTTTGCCCAGATCTTCCAAGTTTTTAACAGCTTGTGGGGAGAGAGATGACATCTTCTGGGCTTTAACACTCTAGCTGCAAACTACTTATTAAGTTTAGCAGGGCTAGGTAGAGAGGCAGGACTCCACAATCAAGGTGAGACCTCTATGCAAAATCCCTGCACCAACCTTAGACATTACTAATTCTAAAGGGATGGAAGAGAACATGATCAGGTTGCTGAAAGGAGCTGCAATCTGTTTTGGACCCACTGGCCTCCTGTGACACCCTTTGCTATGCAGATGAAACTTCCCTAAATGTCTCTGTCACATCAAAATGTTAATTGCCATGGAAGTCATCCCAGTTTATCTGTCCCTCTTCCTCTCTACCCACGAAATCCCCTGTCTGCCCATCCCAGCAGCAGCATACAAATCAAAAGCCAAAGATGGATGGGAGCATCTAGCAGTGGCCAAAAATGTATATTTGGCTGTAACAAAAGAAGGGCTTAGTAAAGCAGATTTGGTGAGAGGTTCACAAAAAAGTCACTAAAGATTAGAAAGAATTTGGGGATTTATCATTTGGATTACATGCTATGGCAAACATAATTAACATGAAACAGACATACACACACATCCCATGATGGTATGCCAGGAAGTAACAAACAAGAACTGTGTTGTTATGTTAGAACTGGGATGAGATGTTATGAGAGGTCCCTGGCTGTCACAAAAATAAAAATCCCCAGACCCAGCAGAGGAAATGGTGGTAAAGAAATGCTAAGTGTAGTGATGTTGAATCCTACATTTTAGGTTATTAGCTGTGCTGAGGGAGTAAGAAGGCAGAGGGGTTGTAGGACTGCTGCTTTTGGTGGTAGCTGTAGGACATCTAGTTTCAGTCTAGGAATCAAATGGAGACCAGAAACTGCATTCTGATTCTGTTATGCTGTGCATCTGTTGGCTAACTAAATACAATCCACCATTAATCAAACTCTTTTAGTTTATTTTAATTGCTCATCAAGTTCTATGTAGTAATCAGGTAGAATACTAAAGTAATTTTGTCAACTTTGAAGGTTCCAGATTCTTTAGAGATTATGATTCTTTCTTTTAAAAAAAAAACTCAGAAAAATCTTACGTACATCAAAAAATTCTGGGCAGGCTTTCCTCCAGCTCCCCAAGGAATACAGACAGGGCGGGGTGGAGAGAGAGAGAGAGAGAGAGAGAAGCACATGCAATGCCCAGGTCACGTGAGAGCATGTGGAAGCTCCTTTGTGCAGGTACTGAAGAACAAGGGAGAGGACCTAGACCCGGAACGCCAAAGAGGTGTGTAATGCCCCCTGTTTTAGTATAAGACAGGCTCTGTCCACATTGGAAAAAAGAGATTTGAAGTCAGTGGCATTAACAGAGGCCTCCCACAGTGCTGGAAACTGCATAACGCTTGGCTGTGTCCCAGCCAAACTCATCAACAGGCAATCTCGTCATTTGCATGCGAATCCCCGAGGGCCTGGGGTATGTGATGGATTTAAGGGATTAGACAAAACTGAGACATCATGTTGCATCTTCCTGCTGAGAAATCACATTGCCTTAGCACTCGCGCTGCTGCCATGGATTACAACCTCCCTGTCAGAAATAAATCAGTAAGGAGGCTGCACGCAGACCTCTACCGCAAACAAGATGGGCAGTGCGCACAAGGTAGCAGGCAAGTGCATCAGAGGGCGCAAGGGCACCAGGATGCTGATCCGCATTTCATATGCCGGAGGTTAAATGCCCACAAGGCATTAGCTGGAGGAACATCAGTGACCAATGCGAAGGGAGAGGGCCAGCTAAATTATCATATGGTAAACAGACCAGGATTAATAGTGTTTTGACAAAATAATTATATACCCAGTTTGTCATTACTTAAAGATGATAGTATAATTGAAAACTAAGGGCTGCAGCAAACTGGGGCCCAGTGAATGGTTCAGGAAAAGTGGCCTGTCAAAAATATCTGAATGTCTGCATTCCAGTTAATACTGGGAACACCCATAAATGTTAGTTAACTATGGTTTGCACCTATGTAGCGTAGGCTTCGTGGCAAAGGGGTTCTCTGTAACACATACTCTGCGCTCAGGCACAGTTACCTTTTGAAAGAACAGGACACTCCTGAGAAACAAGCTGTAAGAGGTACAGGTGTGTAGTATAGACCAGTGTCTCTTTTTGCCAAGGGAGAAGTATAAAGAGTTTAGAACCATGTATTTGCATCTCTCTCTCTCTCTCTCTCTCTCTCTCTCTCTCAAAGAATATGGCACTCTAAATGCACACTCTTCTAAAGAGTGTCAACTCAGACTCTTTCATGATGCCTGCAGACTTAATGTGAATGAGGCATAATGTGAATGAACAGGAATAATGTGAACGAGAGCTTGCCAATGTCAATACCTTTATTCTATGTTTTCGCCTGTGAATTTGGTTTTAAATGTGTCATGTCTGAATACTGCAATGTAGTACTTTAAAATGTACAAATGTTCCTGAAAGCAAATTTGTAAGTCACTTTGGTTTGCCCTGGGCAAGACAAAGTGAGACAAGTAAGTGTAACAAATTTAATAAACGATGGTGATAATGATGATGATAAACTATTTTTGCAATTGCCCCCTTCATGGCCTTTGGTGTGTATGGCATGGCATGATATGGAAGCATTATGAGTTCCTGGATCATATGTGAAAGATGCTCCCCCAATTCTCATTGATAGGTTCTGCAATCTGGGGAAAAGCCTGTCCTTTCCCCTCAACTTTGGGCTAGATCAAAACATATTTGCATTTGCTGTCTGTGGCACTGCAGGAAACAATGTATTCTTCTATTGTGCTGTCTACAAAAGGACAGGCCATAAATGTTCATAACAGACAAATAATATTATGAGATGAGCACAGAAATGATAACAGTATGCATTTTCACAATGTAGCTATGGTGCAGCTGAAACAACAAAATTGCAGAGGAACATGCAGGTAGAGAAACATATAACAAGAACTCAAAAAGAGAGAGCTGTCTATTTGGGGACTGAAGGACATCAAGGCATGCCTCTTATGGATATTCAGGGATTTGGAATCAATTTTGACTTAGCAAAACACATCCCTGTGAATGTAACACTTCTTTTGGGATGAGACAAATATGCTGCTCCAGCATTCAACTTGCTGGTGTGGTACACAACTTCAGAAGCGGAAGCAAGTACATGGGTTGTGGGAGATGCAAAGGCAGAGATGGAAACTTATTCCTGAAACAGATATTGTTTTGTTCTAGCTTAGCAGTGCAAATCCAAGCACGCACCACTGAGAAATGGAAGAATTTTGGTTCTAGAAAAGGAGAAAAAGACTTCCTGCTCCTGAGAGACAAGCAGGTGTCCTTGAGGCCCTCCCTTATCAACTTCTGCAAAACTACTAGAGAAGGGTTGTGGGCTGGGGAAGGAGGGGACAGGGAGAGATGGGCCAACGGACTGGGAAAGGGGTGGCCGTTCATCTACTTCACAGGCAAGCTCCAATCTCCCTTCCCAACTAGTCACCAGCTGAGCCAGCAAGCCTCTCCTCCCTCCTCAGAAGGGAAAGGGCAAGAGCAGGAAGGAAACTAGAAAGATATAAAATGTTTTGCAAGTAATAATATGTGACTAAAGAGAGGGAAGCTGTTACAGGTGGTGGAGAAGGAGGATTGCTGAAAGCTGGCAGTATGGGGGTGGGAACAGGGTACAAGCTAACTGTGGAAGGAGAAGGGTAGAAGACATGACAGAGATTAATAAAAAATATTTGGAGAGACTTGGGGAGGTGGAGGTGGGGGAAAAGGGAACTATGAAATAAAAATACACTTATGGAACTGTAGGAAGAATTGTAGGAGCTGCACTGGCTCCCGGTGGAGTACAGGATCCGGTTTAAGGTGCTGGTTTTAACCTTCAAAGCCCTATACGGCCTAGGGCCCTCGTACCTACGGGACCGCCTCTCCTGGTATGCCCCACAGAGGAACTTACGGTCTTCAAATAAAAACAACTTGAAGGTCCCAGGCCACAGAGAGGTTAGGCTGGCCTCAACTAGAGCCAGGGCTTTTTCGGCTGCGGCTCCAACCTGGTGAAACGCTCTGTCACAAGAGACAAGGGCCCTGCAGGACTTGACACCTTTCCACAGGGCCTGCAAGACAGAGCTGTTCCACCTGGCCTTTGGTCAGGGCGCAGCCTGACTCCCTCCTTTGGCAATCTTTACAAAACTTTAGTTTATGGTTGCCATCAATTTTGATTTTAATTAATTTTTATAATGTTTTTATAATGTTGTACTGTTTTAGTGTTGTTAGCCGCCCTGAGCCCGGCTTCGGCTGGGGAGGGCGGGATATAAATAAATTTTATTATTATTATTATTATTATTATTATTATTATTATTATTATTATTATTATTATTCTAAAACTGGGTGGCTGAGTCCAGACGCCTCCAGAGCCAACCCTGTATTTACCTTGAGGAAACCTGACCTATGGAACTCCTTGCACAAGGAAATAGCTGTGATAATGAATCCAATGATTTACAGAAGAGGGGACGTCAATAGAAAATTGTGCCAGTTTACTGTTGGCTGATTATGCCAATCACCACTGTCATTTCATCACTGGCTTTGCCCACACACTGCCACTTTGTGACTGGCGGGCGTCAGTAAATGTTAACCTTCTCAAGTGGGCTCGGGGGAAGGAGAAAGTTTCAGAGCCCCTGTACTACACAGAACAATGTATATACTTTGTAAGCAAATCATCATCATCTCAGGGGAAAGTAGTGATCTGAGAGTCACAGATTTTACCCATTTTCCACATCCACAAGGACTAGAAAGATACTTAGCATGCAGTGCCAAGTCAAAAACAGGAGGGGGCCAGGAGAATCGAGACTTCTCATCCCATTCCAAGAATTCAGGGTGAATTATAACACAGTCCAATCACAGGTGCACAATCCTGCAAGAAAGATTAGGCTGAAGAGATAACTTGCTAAAGGGCATTCACAGAGGCTCGTGGCTGAGCAGGGATTTGAACCTCTCTACATGGGATCATGTCGTGGAAGAGCAGCTCTCAAGCAGCAGGTAGTAAGTCTGAATAGCATCATAGCCGAGCTTACTTTTGTTGTTAGAGATATCACATTCAGCTGCCCCACAGAAAGTTACTTCCTCTCCCTGCTGACCATTTAATCCTCACCCGCTGCTCCCCACAGCTACACTATGACGCTGAGCACAGTGCTTCATTTTTTTTGGAGCACTGTAGTAAGTCATGCTAGGTATAGTAGATATGTGCTGCATCTGATTGAGGCGAGGTTTGGGTCAAACCTCTAAAATATCCACCCTCCTGGGATGCCAGGTTCCATGCAAAAGGCCCATGAGAGCACGACATCTGCACAGTTACATCAATTGTGTTTTAAGGTTGGGACTTTAGGATGAAGGGCGGGTAATTAACAAATAATAAAACCCAATTCAAAGTGCTGGATTTGACCTATAAAGCCTTAAATGGCTCAGAATGGCAATATCTCAAGGACCAACTCTCCCCATATAAACTGTCCCAGACACTGCCATCATCATCCGAGGCCCTTTTTTATGTGCCTCCTCCATTGGAAGTCCAGAGGGTGGCAATACAAGAATGGGCCTTTTCTACATTGGCTCCCCATTTGTGGAATGCTCTCCCCAGGAAGGCTCACCTAGCACTTTCACTATAAATCTTCATGTGCCAGGTGAAATGTTCCTCTTACACCATGTCTTTGGCCAATTAATATTCTACAGACTCTAAAATGTGTTTGTGGGAGTGGGGCGGTTACTGTTTTTGTTTTAACTATTTATTTTGTGCTTCTATCCTGTATTTTTCTCCTGTGAAATGCCCTGAGATGAAGGGCAGTATATAAATTTAATCCCTCCTCCTTCTTCTTCTTCTTCTTCTTCTTCTTCTTCTTCTTCTTCTTCTTCTTCTTCTTCTTCTTCTTCTTCGCTGTGTGGGGTCAACTCAAGGAAGACAGTCCTAGCCGAGTGGCAGAAAAACTACTCTGCATGCAGAAGAGCCCAGATTCAATTTCTGGTATCTTCAGATAGGGCTTGGAGAGACCCCTCTCTGGAATCCAGGAGAGACACTGTCAGTCGTTGTGGACAATGCTGAGCTAGATAAACTAAAAGTCTGACTTGGTATAAGGCAGTCTCTTAGGTTCCTAAGAGCAGCTTTTAAGCAGCTGGGGTAAGTCTTACTTTAATGCACAGCCTCCCTTTAGAAAATCATATGCACTAATGCATATGACCTGCTGGAACAGATATGCAATAATGTATGCAATAATGGGACAGATATGCAATAATGCATAGACCTGCTGGAACAGATATGCAAGCATGAGAAAATAAAACTGCTTCACAAAAGAGTCTATTCTCACCTTTGTGCGCCTTGGCCTACTGTCACCCTGGGTTCCATTAGCAGTCCGACTCCAAAGACAGTCGTCCACATGCCTGTGATACTCTTTCCATGGCACCAGAGTCTTACAGAGGTAACACTTCTCATACCTACCAGGCCAGAAGAGAAAGAATCACATCAGGATTCACTCTGCCTTGAGTGCTTTTTGCTTCTCCAAGCCATTCTGTGGCGAAGGCTTGTCAATGTGCACAGCAGGATGACCAATAAAACTGGCCTGATGCCAATCAAAAGGATGGAGTGATTAGTGGTTTTCCCCCAACTGCTTTTCTGTGTCCTGCTGCTGCAGCAGTGGGATGGTAATGAAATCAGCTCCTCTAACTATCTCAAACAATGCCCGTTTCCCTTCAGACATAAAACACCCTGTCAACACAGCTGAAATGAAGTGTTATGCTTTTGGAAAAGGGAGTTACATTTTGCCTATGAAGCATACTATGTGCATTAAATCAGAGATATGTTTTCCTGAGTTTGAATGAACTCATCTAAACTTGCACATCAAGTCTTCCAGGGCACAGACTCCATTTTACACCTCGCAAGATTTAGAAGGGAGAACTGAGCGTCGGCCAATTTCCAGAAAATTTGGCAGAAATGTCATCCTCTCCCAACTCCTTTCACTCCAACCTCCTAAACTGTGTGCACATGTTTCCGTGCTGTGAAACTGACTGTGCCCACCAAGCAGGAAGGACAGCTAGACCACAAGAACAACATGAATGAACATGCAGTTGTGCAGAACTTGAACAGGGTGCAGCTGCTGAACTGTGGGGTCCTGAACTGAAACAGCTCAACAAGCCTCTGAAGAGCCCCCTCCATGCTAAATTCTGCAGTACTTTTCCATATTTTCTTTCCAGTCATTGCTGATTACCAAGATAATGTGTCTAAACAGAAGCTGTCCTCTCTATAATTAGCCTAATTCCATTAGTGATGTTGCCATCCAGTGTTTGTAACAGCAAAATTACTTCCATGGCAGGGATTTTTACTGTCAGATCCTTTCTTATAATGCTGTGTGGGTGGGAGGGGGAGGAGGGGTGGCAGCAAGAAAGATTAAACAAAACCATCTCCATCTGAACAAAGTCTAATTTCATTAAGGATATCACTGCAGGTACCATCCTTGCCAGCCTTCTTCATCAAGCATCTCTCTGACATGCAGATCTGCCACTCAAAGCTAACTCACTCTTTCAACAGCTACCTGCTCTTAGAGCTTGTCAACAGCCCAAGGTTCTGCTGCTTGCAGGGATTTGATATATGTTCACTTTAGCAACTGTAGCCAATGAATTATAACTAAATTGCATGTTTTGTCCCAGGGCAAACAAACAAACAAAAAAAATGCAGCTCAAGCTTTGTGGGGGCAATTTTCTACCACTATAGGATTTTGCTTGTCAGCCACTGTTATAGATTACTTTGAAAACAACAACAACACACAAAAGCAAACCTCAGAGCAATTGGAACCTGCTCATTTCCACCACAATGAAACACCATCATTACAGATTTGTGCAGTTGTACAAGCAATCCCCTCCAACACCTTGGTAGAAAATGGGCATACTTGTTGTATGATCTTTCTTTGAGACATGGAATGGAGGGAGAGGCAAAGCAGGGCGCAAGGAAACGCAAGCTCAGATGAAACATGGCAGCCACAACAGGCAAGTACAGTGTTAGCACTTGAGTAGCAGCTCTATGTGGCTTTTTGTATAATGAAAATGGCTAGAAATTTTGACTCATTCATAATGGTTTGACTTGAACCATGCAAATGCAATCCCCAGTGGCACTGTCTGATTTCCAGATGATTTCACTGTATAGTGTACTGCAGATCACCAGCTGATTGAATCAAAATGAACTCAGCCATGATCTGCCAAACATTTATAAAACTTAGATGCCAATCCTAGCATTTCATGATCCCTGTAGTGCTGAAATAGGCAACCTTTTTTCTGTATAGGGCTGCACTCTCT
This sequence comes from Podarcis erhardii, assembly GCF_964252035.2. Taxonomy (NCBI): domain Eukaryota; kingdom Metazoa; phylum Chordata; class Lepidosauria; order Squamata; family Lacertidae; genus Podarcis; species Podarcis erhardii. The sequence goes on from NC_138498.1 coordinate 69,670,578, forward strand.
CAGGAGTAATATGTGTGTGTGGTGGGTGGGTGGGTGTTTGTGTGCAGAGCTGAAGACACCAAATCAGATTGTCAGTTACCCCCTTTCCTCTCTCCTCTTCTTCCCTGCCCAAGAGATCGAATGTGACAAGGACAAAGATCCAAGGGCAGGGATTTCAAAGTTCAGAACCAACCTTCATATCACCCACTGAGTTTTATGGGGGAAAGTATTGTTCCATGTGTGGCAATGGCTTTGGAGATGAATGGAAGGGTGGGAGAGCTGGGGAGAGAAAAGCGCTAAAACAGAGAGTAGCATATCAAAAGCGCCTCAGCAAAGCTTGACAGAATACAAACAGAACACAGAGCCAGTCAAAAATAAGTGAAAGGGAAGCCAAAGGCAAAAACAGGTAAGAATCAGCTGGGCTTTCCTTTCACAGGAGTCTCTCAGATGCCAGAGTGAAGGATGGTGGAGGCAGACAGTAATGCAATCACCTTCAAGCAGAGAGAGACAGTGCCAAAGCTCCATGGACTGGGGCAGCAAAGGGACCAACAAATGGCCCCAAAGAGGTTCTTCAAAGGAAAGAGGAAAAAGTGCTGTAACATGGCAGCATGCCTACTTACCTGTCAGTGTCAGCAGGTTCTGACGACTCTTTGCAACTGGTGACTTTAGTCTTGGCTGCTCTCTGTCGTCGGGTTAACACTTCAAAACAAGAACAGAACAGTTGTTCCACCTCACTTCTTAAGAACCTGAGGAGGCTTGTCAAGAGTCCCAACAAAATACACAGTGTGCATTTGGAAAGCATTTTCAAAGCTCTCCTACCCAGGCAGTACCAGTTCGTTTGGGGACATCACAGTGGGAAAAGTAAAAAAGAGGACTCTTTTTTTAATGGCCTAGTCTTTCCTACTGTGAAAGCTGCAGCTGTAAAGCTTCCGCCCAGAAAGAATATTTGCTAACTTCTTTGTCCTCCTGACATAATATAACATAAAAAGATAATGACAGCAGCGTTTAGATGTTACTTGCCTCAGCTGACATAAACACTTTTTTGAGCAAATATTGTATAGCTCAGTTTCAACATTCACATGGCCTCTGTTGGCAGCCTAAAAAATTAAGCTAAAGAGCTGTTTCAATGCCTGAAATAAAGATTAGGTTTGCTTACTTGGCTGCACTACATAGGCCAGAACCTATATGGAAAACCACAAAACACAGGATTCCTGTATGTAGGCTTCAGGCTCTCCATCTCTTCCAGAACTGTGATTCAATCCGAGGAAGTGCAAGACCCTTGGGCTCAGTCAAGGCTTGGCTGGATAACCTCAATGAGTAAAGGTGAACACTATTACAGAGGCTTTCTATACACTGCATAGCTAAGCATTAAAAGTCTGGTAGGAAAGGAGGAAGGCTTGAACTGTGGGCAGGATTTGTTTATTCAGTGTGCAATCCAAAAATATCCTATTTCTATATTCAGAAAAAGCCAGGCACATTTACTTGCACTGACTTAAGGTGTATTGTCTATTTTGATTGAGATCCTCGTTGTTGTTTTTGGCAGACTTTGGGATCCTTTGGCAAAGATTCAGTAGCGGAAGAAGATTGAGAATAAGGATGAAGATCCATGGGGGCAGACGGGACGACAAGTAGGCATTAACAAATGGCATAAATCCTTTGCCTATTACTGGACACTAGACATTCTGCTCATTTTGCTCTGTTCCATGTAGATTCCACACTTTCAGCTGAACTAACCATGTACAGTGGTGCCCCGCAAGACGAATGCCTCGCAAGACGGAAAACCCGCTAGACGAAAGGGTTTTCCGTTTTGGAGGCGCTTCGCAAAACGAATTTCCCTATGGGCTTGCTTCGCAAGACGAAAATGTCTTGCGAGTTCCTGCGGGGTTTTTTTTTCCTTCCCCCCCCCCCTTTTCCTAAGCCCTAAGCCGCTTATCAGCTGATCCGCTATAAGCCGCTAAACCGCTAATAGCGCTAATCCGCTAAGCTGTCAATGGGCTTGCTTTGCAAGACGAAAAAACCGCTATACGAAGAGCCTCACGGAACGGATTAATTTCGTCTGGCGAGGCACCACTGTACTTTGAACCTGTAGAATTCAGGATGGATAAAATAAAGTACTCCTTCTTGCAGTACATAGTTAAAGTATGGAGCTCGCTCCCCCAGGATGGCCACCAACTTGGATGGCTTTAAAAGAGAACTTAGACAAATTCATGGAGCAGAGGACTATTGATGGCTAGTAGTCATGATGGCTATGCTATACCTCTACAGCTGGAGACAGCAATGCTTCTGAACACCAGTTGCTGAAACCATGGTTTCCAGTTTATGCTCCCTGGTTTCCCACAGGCAACTGATTGGCCACTATGAGAACAGGATGCTGGACTAGACGGGCCATTGGTCTGATCCAGCTGGCAATTCTTATGTTCTTAGCACCCACGAGGACCAGGAGCACACTTTTAACAACAACAAAACAAAAGGCAGGTGCTAATTAAGCCAACATTGATGCTTTTGAATTATGGTCTGGAGGAGACTCTTGAGAGTCCCATGGACTGCAAGAAGATCAAACCTATCCATTCTTAAGAAAATAGATGTGCTCACTGAGTGCTCATTGGAAGGACAGATTGTGAAGCTGAGGCTCCAATACTTTGCCACCTCATGAGAAGAGAAGACTTCCTGGAAAAGACCCTGATGTTGGGAAAGATTGATGGCACAAAGAGAAGGGGACGACAGAGGATGAGATGGTTGGACAGTGTTCTTGAAGCTACAAACATGAGTTTGACCATACTGCAGGAGGCAGTGGAAGACAGGAGTGCCTGGCGTGCTCTGGTCCATGGGGTCACAAAGAGTTGGACATGACTAAACGACTAAACAACAACAACAATTAAGCCAAATTTTACACTGCACTTAAGTACACATACATACACCCCCTCAAACAATGGTTGACTTCTTTTTTTCAATCAGAACCGGTGATGAGGGTGACCCAAAAAATAATAAATAATAATCAGTGCTATGTGTTTGTCAGCAAGCCCAGCCAAATGCTCCAGCTTTTCTTACCAAATATATATAAGGAGAAACTTAAAAGTGCTGTTCCATACAGTTGAATTCCTTTCAACATATTCCTGTTGACAGGCCACCAGCTATGCTACTTGGGGAACATATCAGATATCCTCAGCCATTTCCACCAGGGTGCTGGAGTTTCTAATGCAGAAACAGATGTTGCTTTAAGCACTCTTGGGCAATTTAGTGGAGGGGACAGTGTATTAGAACACTTTTACAGCCTTGTATCAGATCTTCCTGTGCTCAATATTCTCATTAGGAGAAAGGTCTGAATCAGTGTTATAGGCACTATAAAACTGTTACTGTTTGCTCAACATCTGCTGTAAAGTGGGTGCCCACAGAGTTCAGACTAGAAAGATGCCTTATTGGTGCCAGAGCAGTCTGGGGCCTTGAAACATACATTTTTGCTCCACAGTTCTTTTGTCCCTGTTCCCTTGCTGGTTGCTATAATTGACTGGTTCATCTGCTACTTTTCATGAGTGGATTTGCCCCAATATATATACTACAATGACCAGTGTGTAGTCTGTGCGCTCTCTGGGTTGAAGCTTGTGCTTGCAGAGGATTCTGGGGTGCCCACTGTGTGAGAGCCAGTGTGGTGTAGTGGTTAAGAGCGGTAGATTCGTAATCTGGGGAACTGGGTTCAGGTCTCCGCTCCTCCACATGCAGCTGCTGGGTGACCTTGGGCCAGTCACATTTCTTTGAAGTCTCTCAGCCCCACTCACCTCACAGAGTGTTTGTTGTGGGGGAGGAAGGGAAAGGAGAATGTTAGCCGCTTTGAGACTCCTTAAAGGGAGTGAAAGGCGGGATATCAAATCCAAACTCTTCTTAAGACAGAGTGGATCTGCACTCTCTCTCTCTCTTTTTGAAATGCTGACCAGTCAGTTATCAAACTTGTTTCCACCAGCCTGGCCTGGATATGAATCAGTGACCTGGGTGCAAGAGGCTTCCATGCCCTGCTGTTAATCCCCAAGTCACCTGACGCTCCCAAAGGCTTTTTCACAAGCTCGTTTGCAGCAAAAGCAGAGAAGATCTCTAAGCCAGTGCACAGTTGTTAATATTCCTGTAACAGTCTTTCTCAGAGTGCCTTGTGCACAGCTCAGGTGTTAATCAGTGCTATTTTTTTCCAAGAGAAAGGAACACATCTGGCACAGCAATCCTGCTAGAAACCTTTGGGACTGGCGCTACAGAAACACCAGAAAAGACCTGGTGTGACAGCTGTGCTGCCAAGAGCAGCAAGAGAAAGTGCAGGGGTGGCATCACTGGTTGGCTCAGCCTGTCACAGGTGAGCTGGCCTGCTCCCTTTCCAAATGCTCAACCCAAGAGTGCTATTGCCGGATTGCGCCAGCAGAGCTCAACTCCAGCAGAGATAGCAAGCCTAGAACAAGGTTCCCAAGGAGGAAGCTTAGTGGGGGAAAATCTTAACAGAAGCTACAAGATAAATCTCCTCTTAGAGCAAGAAAAGGAGTGGGCAAGCATGCCTCTCAGCCATCTATACAAAATGAGCACAGCATCTCCCCTCAAAACATGCTGAGCTAAGTCAGACATGCTCACAATGCTCATTGTAGTCAAATTAAAACTTTATCAGCTTCAGATTTCTTCTTGTCAGTACAAAAGAACCTTGGCATCCTCCTGACTTCTCTAGATATCATCTAAACCATCTTTTTTTTGTGTGTGTGTGCATTCCACATTGCCTAGGCTTTTCTGTCCATACTGAGATGGTCCAGGAGCTCAAGGCAGCACATCACAGTAAGAATACACCTTGAGGAGTCGATACGCAGCTCCCCTGCAGCGATTTGCATAACTTGATGGGTTTCTGAGGATTCCAGCATTCTTTTCTTTAAAAAATTGTGTACATTTTGAGCTCTTTTGGTTGCTATGAAACTTGACAGCTCAAACTGCTTGCTGAGTTATAGAAAAAGATAGATCTTCCAATATGGCCTTGGGCAAATCATATAACTGCAATGATTTCCCATGACCTTACCTCCTTGAAAGTACATCATCTTATAACTTAAGAGTTGCAGGTGATCTCTTGGAAATCACCTTCAGATTTGAGGAAACAAGAAACCACAAGCAGAGAACTAAATATTGTCTCAGGGTCTGCATGGCGATTTTGAGGGAAGCAGCAGTCAGGGGCACAGCAAACAGACAACAGGACTCCTGTAATCCACACTGCAGCTGCATGCAGTCTGTGCTAGTCACCTGCCTATCCACAGTGCAGGGAGAAATGGTCAGGGAGCTAACTTAAGTGATGCAACCCACACCACCCAAGAGATGCAGAGCAACTTTCCATTCCTACTTTGTTAACAACTTGGGACCAGTTTACACATGAGATGGCCTACATGTTTCCACTCATCCACTTCGGCCAGAGGAATTGGCACTACTACAGGCGCCACATAAAACATTGGTAAGAACTCAATTGTTAAGTGTGCCATCACCTGCACTCTGAAACTCTCTGCCTATTGAGATCAAGCAGGTCCCTCAGAAGATACCCTTTGGCCAAGAAGTGGATCCTTTTGGTTCAGCATATTTTCCTAGCATCAAAACCGAGTATAGCTCACATCCTTTACAACTATTGGGGAACCATAAACGAAACAGATTATATCAAGTGTCTAGGTATACTGCTTACATTTTGCAGCAGACTTCCTATTGCCTTTATCTAGGGCTTCCTCCCCACCCCACTAAATATCTATTCTCGTTTACCAGCCATGCTATTTTTTGTGTGAAGGATCCTATTAATGGAAATAATTTATTGTACGTTGGCCCTTCCAAGAAGTGATGAAGCTTTTCCCTGCGCCAGTTCTGTTACTTTTTTATGCTGCATCAGTGCCACTTCTCTCGGTGTTGAAGCTTTATTAAAAAAAACAGCACCAGCACCAGCATGGCTGCAGCTCAGAGAACTGAAGACTGTGTCATTCTGTGCACCTGAGATGTGGCTGCAGGAAGGAAAAGAATGGTACCCTGCCTTGACCTATTATGGAGCTGGACAGCTTTAGCTTTGTGGTCGCTGCGGCGGAGGAATAAAGCTGGAGGGCATATTGAGAACAAAAAGGCTTGGGGAAGGTAACAGCCAGTCTGTTGCAATGTTCTTGTCTGAACAGTCCTTGGAAATATTTGCAGATTGGAAGGGAAATGAAAGGCTTCTTTCTGTTTTATACCGAGGCTGGGCAAGGCATCAGGGGGTCTGAAAGGGAAAACTGCAGCTGTGAGACCTAAGTATCTTGCTCTCTGCCCCAAGGGGGAGCTTGCTCAAGGGGGAGCTGCTGGCCTGCACTTTGCTGCACTTCAGCATCACTACAAATGCTCAGAGAGAAGAGCAAGACTAACACACTTGCTGCCCCAAGTGGAGAAACAAATGGTGCCCATCCACACCTTACCAGGCAAACACTTTAAGAGGACTGACTGCACCGTTCAGATATTTACAGTGGTACCTTGGGTCTCAAACGTAATCCATTTTGGAAGTCTGTTCGACTTCTGAAAGGTTAAAAAACCAAGGTGCAGCTTTCGATTGGCGCAGGCGCCCCGGAATCAATAGCCGACAGCTGCATCGGATGTTCGGCTTCTGAAAAACGTTCAAAAACCGGAACACTTACTTCCGGGTTTTTGGCGTTCAGGAGCCGATTTGTTCGTCAACTAAGACGTTTGAGAACCAAGGTTCCACTGTATTTTATTTCATAAAATGTATACATAGGATTGTTTTTTTTTAAAAAAAAAAACAACCTTCAAAGCCATTTACAGAACGATAAAGCAAGAAAAGCAAGAAAAAAATTACAATCCTAATTTAAAATATGCAAAAGTTGTAATACTAAAATAGATAAAAATTACCACAACTTTGCCAAGTACCTAGGTAGGCTTTGTTAGGAGTGCCCTACTCTCGTGTAGAACCCTGGCAGAGACACATGCCTGACTGGCATGTTCTCTCCCTCCTGGTCGGCCAGGAGCTTCAAGAGCTTTCTCCAACCCGAACATCACAGCAACTGATGCCTTGGAGACATCAGCGCACTTAGGGATCCGCAGAGTCTTCACAGTTTGCGTAACAGAACCAACAGCACAGCATTTTGGCTAATCTACTTTATTTACATATTGTAAATATGGAGCATTCTGACTTAGCTCCTTCCTCTTTCTCATCAGACAGCAAAGAGAGAAAGAACAAAAGACAATAGTCCCACTTCACGGAACACAGTAATACCAAAACATCCTGTCTCCGTCACTTCCCACACTGTGGAATGAAAACATACACTGTCATGTGATAGACAACAATCCCATGACTGCAGACATGGAGAATGAATCTCCAACATCCTCCCCCGATTCATGAACTGTGTTGCACATAGTATACACCTGTATCATCTGTTCCACCTTTGGGCCATACCATGTCATACTTCTGACTAGTCTTGGCATCATAGCTCTCCTGACTATCAAGAAGTTTCACACCTGGCTTTGTTGGGACTCGAACCCTAGCCTCGTTCCTCTCTGAGGAATCGGTGCTGGCACACATGGCCTTTGGACGTGGTCCAGCTTCCTTGCCCAAGGAAACAGTGTCCAGTCCAAGGAAGCAGCATTTTGGCTAATCTACTTTATTTACATATAATACACTCGGAGCATTCTGACTTAGCTCCTTCCTCTTTCTCATCAGCAAAGAGAGAAAGAACAAAAGACAATAGTCCCACTTCACGGAAGAGAGTAATACCAAAACATCCTGTGTCCGTCACTTCCCACATTGTTGAATGAAAACATACACCGTCATGAGATAGACAACAATCCCATGACTGCAGACATGGGGAAGGAATCTACAACAGGCTTGTCTAAACAAGAATGTTTTTAGTAGGTGTCAAAGAAAACACAGTGAAGAAACTTGTTTGATGTCAATAGGCAGGGAGTTCCAAAGTGCACACTAAATGACTGAGTTCTTACAAATGTAGAACAGATATTAAGTGGCACCTGTATGTTCCACCAATTGAAGCAGTCAAGTGGGCACATATAAGGTAAGGCAATCGTGTAAGTAAACTGGTCCCAAGTTGTTCAGGGTTTTATATACTAATAGTAACACCTTGAACTTACCGTATTTTTCGCTCCATAGGACGCACTTTTTCCACTCCGAAAATTAAGGGGAAATGTGTGTGCGTCCTATAGAGCGAATGCAGGCTGCGCCGCTAAGCCCAAAGGCAGAACAGGGAGACGGAGCACTGCGGAGCGCTCCATCTCGCTGTTCTAGCTTGGGGACGGCTGCGCGCAAAGCCTCTCCAGGGCAGCGGGGTGCCTTTACCCCGCTGTCCTGCAGAGGCTAGCAAGGCTGTTTCCAAGCCAGAACAGCGAGACGGAGGGCTCCGTCTTGCTCTTCTAGCTTAGGGATGCCTGCGCGCAAAGCCTCTGCAGGGCAGCGGGGCACTGCGCTCCAAAGGCTTCGGGGATCTTTGAGGCTGGCGGTGGGGGAAAGCAGCGCTTCCCCCCACCACCAGCCCCACAAGCTCGGGTGAATGCACCTTGAACACACCTTGTTTTAGAGGGGGAGAACAAGAGAAAAAAAATTTCCCCTGTTCTCCCCCTCCTATGGTCCGGTGCATCCTATGGTCCGGTGCGTCCTATAGAGCGAAAAATACGGTAGTTCGGTAGCAAATTGGCAACCAGTGCCAATCTCTGAGCACAGGTGTTGTATGTTGCCAAGGCCTCACTCCAATCAGCAATTGTGCTGCAGCATTCTGCACTAACTGAAGCTTCTGAATCAAGCATGAGGGAAGCCCCACATAGAATGCACTGCAGTAATCCAGTCTAGAAGTAACCAATGCATGAACTAGTGTGGCAAGGCTTTCCTAGTCCAGGATCAGCCATAGATATCAAACAAGTTACAGTTGGGAAATAATGCTTCTAGCCACTGAGGCTTCCTGAGTGGCAGAGTTGGATCCAGAACATTAGTTCCTGCCTGCCCTCATCTATTTCCACATGATAGGTGCTTCGACCTGCTAAATGGAAGGGCCATTCATGTCCAAGGGTGGAACTGCAGCTACCTGATCAGCAGAGGCCAAGGGGCACAAGGGGCTAACTGAGCCCCACCTGGTCCTGTAAGGCTGCTGACTCCAGCCTGGCTGCTCAGTCTGAGCAATTCTTTTTCCCAAGCACAGACTATGCTGTCAGGTGGCTTATTCTGGTACACCTGCTTTGCTGTATGCTTCCCAGCTTGCCTGCAGGCTTGATGAATTGCAATAGTGCCTATGAAGGTGCTCTGCATGTTTCCTAAATATAGATTCCAGATAGACTTGCCATAGAATAAATGGGTCAGCTTAGGGCAACATCTCCAAACAACTTAAATGGGCAACCGTGCCTGTGCTCTGAGCCACAGCAACAGTGTGCAGACAAAAGACATACAGCTGCAACTAGTGAACAAATGGCTCTAAGTATCATCCAAGCTGAAACAGCTTCTTTAGGTTACAAGCTTTAAACAAGAGCCAGCAAATTTACCCTAAGAAGTAACAGAACTGTAGACGGATAGCCACAGAGGTTCCTTTATAATAGAAAACACTGAAAGATGATAAGAGTTTATATAGTACCAGAGATCTCTGGAGTAAATCCAATTAAGAGGTCCTGAAAGTGGATCACTGACCCTTAAGCCAACAGAACGGAAGAAGTGCAGCAGCCCTCTTGAAGCAAATCAAGAGGGAGGATGGTGCACAGAGCTTTGATTTTCTCCCGCACTGTGCTACTGGCCTGATCACAGGGCAGCCAAATATGAGCATGTAATTCTGAAGGAACTAATCAAGTGGTGGGGATGCAAAACAAAGAATACCAGGCAAGCTCAGTTCAGCAAGCTTCAGGCAAGGCTGTGCCAGCTTTTCAGGGAACATAGGAAGCTGCCTTGTACAGAGTCAGATCATTGGTCCCCCTTGATCAATATTGTCTACCCTGACAGGCAGCTGCTCTCCAGGGGTTCAGGGAGCCCCTCCACTTGGAGATGCAGGGGATTGAACTTGGGACCTTTTGCTTGCAAGGCAGATGCTCTACCACTGAGCTATGGCTCTATGAAGGCGCCCCAAGTAACTTCACAGATGTAAGCTTACTGGGATGGAGGAATCCCAGCCCCCCGCATCCTCAGCTATTCCATGAAGATTCCGATTTACCAGGTTACAGATACAGGTGACTCCCCACTTACGCGTGGGTTATGTCCCCGTGCCCCACATGCATAAGTGGAAATGGCATAAGTGAGGAAGCACCCCTAAACACCCTTTTGATGCCTTCTCTGCCACTCTCTCTTAAACCAGATCAAAAATACTGTACCAAAAATACCTACAACAGGAATTGGAAGCTCTGGGGCTGGCTGGAGGATGCACAGGAAAGCAGCTGCTGCTGGTGTACTACCACGCACATCAGCAGTTAGGTGGGGAGGCTGAGCAACCTAAACAAAGCCCCACTGCACCTCCAGTCTCTTAGGGGCTTCCTCCACCCTCACCGATGTCCTCTCTGAGCTCCAGGGAGGTTCTCCTCATGAGCCACAAGAACTCCCCAGCTCTCTCCCTCCATTTCCTGGTATGAATTGAATTATTTAATTATTTCCAGGCACTGTGCATAGACACGGTTGCTCACAAGTATGTGTGAACATGCCGGTATTGTGTGGAGGACCAGGAGGATATCTTTGCTTTCAGCCTTGAGGGAATAAGTAGCCAGGAACTAGGGAGGTCATGGGAAGGGTTAAGAGGCACAGTAGCTTTAGCCCCTTCAAAGAAGGGAAAGGGATGGTATTAGGTGGAGAGAAGGCAAAGGCTCCAGGAGGGAAGAGAAAATGGGGCGGGGGTGGGTGGGGTTTGTATGAAAAGGAGTGAGAAGTAGATTGGATTCTATTTTGGTTTGGGAGATAATTTCTTAATATTGCATTTGCCTAATTTCTCCGATTTCCAAGATCCCAAACCCATGCATTAAATTTCATTCTCTGCATGTGACTCGTTATCATTACTATTATAGCACATTGTTTTAGGAACCATCAATATGCTGATGACACCCAGCTCTCCCTCTCTCAAGTCTATCAGTATCAGGAGAGGGAGTGAAGGTGCTGAGCTGGTGCCTGGAGGTGGTAGTGGGTAGGGTGTGGACAAGCACACTGAAACTGAACCCAGAGGAGATGAAGGTCCTATGGGTGGGGTTTTGTGTGACAGCCTATTGTGGGTGAGGTTGCACTGTCCTCCAAGGAGCAAGCTCACTGTGGGTGGGGGCTATGCTAGAATGATCATTCCTAGGTGAGCTTAGTGACTACGACTGCCTACAACCTGCTTTTGTTGGTACACCAACTACAACCTTGTCTGGACAAAGATAGCCTAGCTATAGTTTTCTATGCTCTGGTAACCTCCAGGGTGGACTACTGTAATGTGCTTTAAGTTGAGCTGCCCCGGAAGATGACCTAGAAGTTGCCACTAATGCAGAATGCAGCAGCCAGGGTGAGAGTAGCTGCATATAGCTCATATTCCCAAACAGCTGCACTGGTTGCCACTTGTCTGCCAGGCCTATTTCAAGGTTCTTCTGTTGACATTTAAGCCCTGAATGACCTGATCCCCAACTATTTGAAAGAATACCCTGCCCTGGATCGAGCTGCTTCTGCATTAAGATCAGTGAGTGAGGCTTTCCTTGTGGTCCTTGCCTTAAATTAAGTCTGTTGGGGGGGTCCATGGGAAAGCCTTTTTGGTGGCAGCTCTGCATCTGTGGAATGATCTCCCCAACTTTATACACCAGGCAAAACTCACCTTTTTTGCAGCCTTTTAGAGGCTGATACATTAGGCCATTTTGTAATTATGATACTGCTAATTATGTTCCTTATATATTTTATAAGAATTATATTTTATATTCTTGCTTATTATGTAGCATATTGTCTTATTTTGTTGCAAACCGCCCTGTGACCATTTCTGGTGAAGAGTGGTACAGAAATCTCTGAATAAATAAATGTTGTATTAATGGTTCCAATGAAGACCTGCTTAGATGCTGCATAGCTTCCCCAGGCATGGTGAAAGTGAAGACTTCCTTTTTGTTGCAGTTGGGATCTCTGCCTGCATCTCAATCTGTGCTTAAGGTCTTAGAAATGATAATGCTACATAAGTCAGAATTGTTTTCCCTGTATTATTATTCAATTTATATACTGTCCTTTACCCAAAGATCCCAGGGTGGCATGAATATCAGTGAGCCTGTGTTGTGTGCAGGGCATAAAGGTATACAAAAGTACACAGATGCCTCAACAGTAGGAAGGCAACAGGGAGGCATTGTGACCCAAAGCCGCCTCCTTAGAGCCCACAAACACTTGTTAGGATTCCTTTTTTTTAAAAAAATATAATATTACTTTTATTAGAAAATTCCTACTCCTTATTGCCGCAGAGAGATATATGAATAATTAATGGCAAATGAGTTTAATGGCAGAAAGCAAAGTATAAAAAGCAGCCCCAATTCACTGCATTTAACATTCGCGATATCTAATTTTGCACACCAAGGTGTTTAAAGGTGAAGTCAAGTTTTTCACATTTGAGGTCAACAATTTCGGAATAGGAATCATGCCTACTAATAATTTATTTCAGCTTGGCTCGACAAATTTAACAAAACAAAAAAAGCTTTGCCAATTATGTTAATCACTTGCTATTAAACATGCAAACTGGCAACAGGCCTTTGGCTTATGATGTATTTCTAATGTGGTCCTCAGGTTTCCCCTACCTTAACGAAAGGAAAGCCAGGCACTGCATTAGCAGATTTCATATAGTGACTAATAGCTCAACATAAAATCGCCATGTCTGTGGGAAAACGGGATTGATATCCTCGTTAATTAAAACACAAAAAGTGTTACCCCATTTGAGGTAGATAATTAATAGTGAACAGTCTTTCTGTGTATGCATTCGCATTCAATCTGCTCAAAGCTATATTTGCTGGGGTATCCGAAAGCATTTCCCAGCACTCTACAAGCTGAAAGATTACAATAGCCATAAAGGATGTTGTCTGTTTCCAAAGGGCACAAAGGAAGTGAAGGAGTCTAAAGTTGCAATCCTAAGCACACTTGCAAAGGAGTAAGAGGTTCTGAATAGATATGCCCAGGATGGCACTGGAAGTATTGAGGGTGCTCTTTGTAAGAGGCAGAACCTGTGTGCTGTACTACTTAGCCGCTGCCTAGAGAAACTTTTCACAGGGGGTAGCTCTTTTACCCCACCAGCAGACACTGGGGATTTCTGCCAGAACCACAGGCAGCATTTCTCATGACAGGAGCAAGTCTGGCAAGAGGTTCAGCGGGCCTGGAGCCAGACGTGAGCTGTGAATGAGAAACAACAGCCAGCCAAGAATGAAGCGCCAGGGCTCACTAACAGGCACAGCAGAAATGATAGGAGAGGATGTGATAGAGCTGTGTTGAACAAATCACAGGGCCTGAAGGGTTGACTGAGATGCTGGGCCTCGGAGGCCCAGAGCAGGATGCATGGATGTGGGCATGCAAACTGTCAGGTGCCACAGGGCACTGGCTCCCTACACCACCAGGGCTCCTGGTCAGAAGAGGGAACTGCAGGCTGAGAGGTTCACTGCACAGGAAGCCAGGCAGCACTGGACAGCCAATCTGCTGCCACTGGCGTTTATGAAAGATTCTCACTTCCCTCTGTGTGCACAGCTTGTATTTGAGGGAGGCTGCTCAGTCCTTCCTCTGCACGCCCAGACTATGGCCCTTGTCTCCATCCTGCCTACCTCTGTGGTACTTGCATACCCTTCGGAACTGAACACATGACACACACTCATGATTTGTCAGGATTTGTGTTTTTTTAAGTATAGAATATGCTGCACTAGGACAAGCCATCAGACTGGGTGACACACTAGGTCCCTTTTGACTCTCTGATTTTAAGAATTTGCCCAAGACTAGTCCCAAATGGACTACTCTAGCTAATTCCACAACTGACAAACAAATACAGACGTGTGGGGCAAGATCTCCAAATGACCAGCATGAACAAGCGGCACATAAGAACAGGTGCTTAGCAAACCTGGAGCATCTTCAGTTGGGTCCTCTCTGGTGCCATTACAATACATGGCGTGCACCTCAATTTCCGAAACTGGGAATGTGCGATCACACAGTGGACACGGAATAGGTTCGTCACCAAGAAAGCTTCCCGCAGACACTGTTTCCCCAGCACCTTCAGCTGCATCAGCCTGAGAAAGAGAGGAAGAGAAGGGGCAAGTTGATCTAGTTGCAGTTTCAACAATCATCCTAGTTCCCTTGATCTGCAGTTTCTGAATCTCTCCAGATTCTGGGCTTCCATCACCAGTTTTCATTCCTACTGAACAGGTCAGATCTAAGAACCCTGCAGTGATGAGCACACTCAACAGACCTAATATCTTATGCTTACTTCAAAAGTTACCGTGCCCTCCCAAATCACTATGACGCTCCCTCTGGAGAGCCACATGTTCTATTTAAAGCATAGATCACCTGCATCGCCACTGTGGCTCTCTTGGGAAAGCATAAAACACTCTTAAATTGAGAAAGTCTGAGTGCCAGCGAGAAAAAAACACACAACTGACAGAAAATTAAAGCACCCAATTCAGAGTCAGTCAGTCCCTTGTTGGCAGTACTGCCTTCAGAGTGTGGACCCGTCCAGGATGAAAAGAAACTGCCAACTTCACACTCATTGCTAGCTTGAGTCAGTGAGAAATGTTCACCGAGTTAGATCATGGTCTGCATAGCAGCAAGTTGCATGTGTATTCGTGAGGTGGAGGCGTGTTGCTGTTCTATACACAAGCTTGGGCATTTTATTTATTTTTACCAAAGTACAGCCATCTTATACGATGTCAGGTTTTCCAAATCCAAAGGTTAAGCTACAAGACTGAGTGTTGCAATGGGACATACACTTGAAATTACTGGCTGGTCCTTTGATCACAATTCCATTCAATGATGTTTCTTGGAGGAAAAGAGACTCTAGGTATCTTGTGGCTTCCACCTGTAAATTTTCCCTTTAGTGACTCCCAGCTAGGTTCAAATTATATGTACAATTTTTGAAATGTTGCTAAAATGCTTTTTCAAAGCAGCTTGACCCAGAAAATCAAGCTGTATCTGAATATGGGAGATTCCCCAACCAGCCCACAAAAGGAGAGTGTGGCTTTGTCCCTGGGAAAACAACACCTGGGCTTGAAATGCAGCTTACCGAATGTGGTGAACAAGTGGCTCATTTGGCCCTCTGATGGAGATCACTACCAAGGGACTGATAATTTAAAGAACTCTGGTACCTAAGAATTGCGTGTGCTATTTTTACACTTATTTTGTTACATTTTACGTTCAAGGATTTTCTCTCAATAAACCCTGTTTTAATATGATCTTTTTGTTGCTTTTCAATAAAACATAGCTGCCACTAGAGAGAGAGAGCTAGGTATCATCTTGGGACTGTGCTACTTGGATATTCTCAAGGCAGGGAACTATGAGGGCTTGGAGCACAAAAATGTAAAAATTGTCATGCAGGATCAGGCCAGGTGCTGCTGCTGCCTCCTGCCCTGTTGGTGGGTTTCCTAGAAACATCTGGAAAGTCACTGCTGAAAGTAGAAGGCTGGATTAGATGGGCACTTGGTCTGATCAGCAGAGCTTCTCTCACATTCTTAGTAACTGTCCAACTAGCTCAGCAGCCTGAGCTTCCCATGGGCATCCGGATGGTCTCTGTTAAAGCCAAACCAGACAAGACTGAGATAGCCACTGCTGCTTGCTCTTAAACAGCTGGTGGTCATAATGAACTGGCTCTGAATATCATCTACAATTGTGTCTAACTGGAGTTGCAAATGTTTGAAACAATCCTGAGGTCAGTAAGTAAGGGAAGCATAGTTTTCATGACTGTTCCAGGTACACCTGTTAGCCTATCTGGGTGTATACTTTTCACCTTTGCATCCCAACCTTTATCCCAGGCAATTCAGGGCTGAGTACACGGAGCAGAGGTTAAGCTTGCCCAAGGCTATGCTGTGAGCTCTGCGGCAGATTTGACTTAACTCTCCCTAGTCCAGGTCCTGCACTCTATCCACCCCACCGACTTTCTAGTGACAAATATGTGGAAGAGTTACAGCAGTTACTTTGAATTAACTCCCAAATCCTCACTGGGCCTTGGGTTTGTGAGTGAGAAGCATGCTGGTCCAACCAGATCAGCCCCTAGTTTTGTGGCAGGGATACAGGATGGGACCAAGAAAACACATGGGAGTTCTTTCTTGGCTTTTTTGTAGGATAAAGTTAAGTACTATTATCTGCATGTCATTAAATACACCCATTTTTTTAATATCCCCAACAGTCTCAGAACCACAGTGCATTTCTCCCTCTGAAACGCACAGCCTCTGCCTTGAACTATTCATGTCTGAAAGAGGCAGAAGGCTGACTACTGCCATCTTATTTCTTAATACTGGAAGACTTCTACATAATGTCAGCCTATCTCAAAGGTTCCTAAACATTCAAAAGCAAAGAAGATTTGCCAGAACCATTAAAACGTCTGTTTAAATATTAAACCAGCTAGATGGAACCTGTGGGAAATATTCTAGGATTGGTGATTTTTATTGGGGTGAGACAAGCAGACACTCTCTCTCTCTTACACATACACAGAAACTGTCATCTGTGTCCTTATAACTGCACAGTTCCAAGGAAACCATCACTAGACGTGAGCCTGACTGACTGCTTAGGCATGCTTCATGTTTTGTTTTATGAGTGGTCCCCATTATGTAGGCCTGTTGCTTAGCAGCTTCATTGCAGAATCTACATTGTCAAGCAAGAGCCTAATTCTATGTGAGGAATTTCATTGACTTATTGAAGACTGCTTTGTATATGTGGGGGTGTGTATGATTGGCTGGTGTTTTCTTAAAGCCCAATCTCATATGTGCCAAATTCCCTGCTGACAGGTGATCAGTACCAAACTGCAGGGACCGTCAACAATTGTTTCAGGCAAAAGTCATTTTTAAAAAATCCTTTTCTAAAGAGACCTGACTCCAAAGTGGAAAAAATTGCTCTGTGCATTCTGCAGTTATTAAGCTACACTACAGCTACTACTGCTACACCATACATTCCTAGTATTTTGCATCTCGGCATTGCTACATCTTGCTAAGTGATTTGAGGCTGTGGTGTGTCGTGAAGACATGCCAAACACAAAACAAGACATGCCAACGATAAGGAGTTCTGATCAAATCAGTGTTAATCTAATAAGATGACACATCTACAGATGTGAAGAGCTCTCCGCTCCTTCCCATTTCCACACAGCCTTGCAGATCACATCCTTTGCAAATACCAGGTGTCCAAATAAACTGCTTACACTCCCACAGTAAATAACTCAATTGTAAATGTAAATGTGGAATTGTGTAGCAACACATCAGCCCCCTCTCCCCACCCCCCTCCCCGAGAATGACTTTTGACAAGCCCTGGGAGGACGGCTGAGAGAAGCCTTAACCGCATGACTGGCTGCCCACCCAGCAAAGGGGAAAGCAGAACCATCCCACGCCAGTGCTTACAAGAAGAGATGCCCTGAGCGACTGAGGCCGCCTCCGTTCAAACAGGGCTCGTGCCTATGGGCCAGCAGCAGAGGCAGGAGATCAGGCTGGCTGGTGTATGGCTCAGCTCCCATTATCCACTGAGCCATATAATACAAGGTTCAAATCCTGCCACAGCGTTCAAGTCCTTCTGATCACCCAAGTTAACACCGGAAGGCCTAAAATGGGCTACTGACCTATCCTTAGGGCCTTTCTGAGCACTTGCTGTCTTTCTGTCTGGATAGGTTTTTTAAGGCACAAATCCCACCCAGGAACTAGTCCCATAACACAAGAGACAACTCACTAGTTATGGTTTCCCTAGAGGTCCCTAAGTTTCATAATCACTATGCAAACATAGCATAGGCTGTAAGAGTTCAGATACTCACTGGGTGCACTATCCCACTCAGTGACAATGCCTAACTGATGAATGGCACACAACGTAAAAAACCTGAGCTATTATGAAGTTCATTAAGGTACCTGTTACAATGTGATGCTGCTTCTACATGTTAACAGTCATCATCATGGAGACAGACAACCCTGTACAGGCTGAAGACTCCAAGAATTAGCCTTTTACATATGAATCATCTTGTCAAGTGCTCTCCAATTCACCTAGATTTATGTATCCTGCCAGAATAGTACTTGAAAATCCCTTTTATATTCCCACCAGCAGCAACCTAAATAGGCATTATTTTTATATTACCAGAAACAGCCATTGAAGTCAGAAGTCACTGTTGTGACAGCGGCATGGTGACTGCAGCACAGGTGTGGTGATTCAGGAAAGCAGAGCAAAGACAACAGCATTCATTTGGCAATGAGACAAGCAAGAAAGGCCTTTCTCTGGATTAATCTAGAGCCACATCCAAGATAAATCATGACTGCGAAGACTTCTTTTAAGGTAATAGTCAGAAGGCCGGCACGGGCACAGTGAGCACCCCAAAATTAAGCAGCAGCAGCATTCAGACCAGTGCCAAATCTTAAAGCCCTCTGCCCACTCCCCTCTTGTGTACATGTGCTCTACTGTCAAAGCCTCAAAGCTGTAAAGAGCCAATAGCAACAGCTTAATCACACTGCAGAGTCACAGTTTTGCCAACATGCTTGCAACCTCTTTGTTCAGTCAGACATGTGCAGCTCGGGGACAAGCAACTAGCTCCCTTTCCCTCGTTGGGCCCAGTGGTGTCCTTTGGCACATCGCAACCCATGTAGCACATTGAATAGGTGTCGCCCGCAAGATGACAAACGTGAGAAAGTCAACAGCAATCCCTTCCGCTAACAAAGGTGCTAGGCTTGTAGTCCATGGCCGCATAGATGGAGGAAAAGAAACGAAAGGGAGGAGTTGCTGACAAAGGGAGGGAGAACAACAGGAGCCCCCCCACACACACACTCCTACACAAACATTTCCTAGCAGGTTGCATAGTTTGCAAAGCAGCTCATTTTGGGAGACAGGCAGGAAACGAGACTCTGCATTCCAGACGCTTCACTGGCTGTTAGCCCTTAGGGATTTGCTTACCTGCAGAGAGACATCTTTGCTGGATGAATGGATTTCTCCGCTCTCAGGCTCAATAGCTTGCAATGGACTCGGCTGGGTCTCTGTAACAGAAGCCTCCCATGTTAGCAGCAGCTCAGCCCCTCCCTATTATTCTCCACAAGCCCCCCTCCAACCCCCCAGCACATTCCACACTAGCTGATAAAACTTATCCCATTTGCTTTACAGTGTCTTCACAGTTTCTAAACATTTTTTAGACTTGTCACAAATGTTAGCAGACAACGTGCAACAACATAACTGGAGTAGAAGTTTAAAGCTATAGTGCAGCAGTGTGTGGATAAGGCTACTGCCACGCTGCAGCTTAACAGGGAGCAGGAATCAATAGGGCATGTAGGTTGTGCGCCAGGGTAGGTTTTGCTGGCGAGCAGCACAATGCAGGAGCAAACGCTTCAACTTGGGAGAAAGGCAACACACCTATTGCTTTGCTGTACAGCTTGCCTTTCCTTTGTACCCGCTCTGCCTCTTTGTTAGAACACCACCCCTCAGTTATTACCAACAATGAAAACCTCATCCAGTCTCCTGCAGGGAACCTCACAATTAAACCTGTTCCTGTATGAGATGTGACACTGAAAAAAGGTTTGCTTTAGAAAAATAATTTTGAAATCAGATTGGGTCTTGAAGAGAACAATTTAACCTTGAACAATTTTCTTGCTTACTGAATGTAAGAAAATTCCTTTCCCCTAGCATGATTTTGAAAATGTATGCTCAGGGCAGATGGATTTGTAAGCATTGCTGTATGACTGATTTGCTCTGAACTGGAGGAGGGGGCAGGGAAAATACATCATTCAGGATGTCACTGACAAACCCAGCAGGTGGGGACCGCTGGCTCTTCTAACAGGAGGTAACCCTCCTGTTAAAGCCGTAGTAGTTGACACCCCTGGCTTTGAGTGTCCAAACAATGATTAACAATTGCAGCTTCATTAAACACAGGACTGCAAAAGGCAGAGGAGGAAGTTCATTTGCTCATCCTGAGAGGAAGACATATTTCATTCAGTTTCTAAAAGATAAGCTCAGGAGTCCTTCTCCCAGTATGTTTAACCAAGGAATATAAACTAACATAAACACTTACATAAGTGGTTCTAGGACAAAACTAAGAGGCTCAGCAGGTGGTGCTCAGTGTCACACTTGTTCTGCGGCCAAGCAAATAAATGATGACAGTGCCAGCATACTAGCAGCATCCTTCATGGTGCTCCAAGGGAGGCATTCCAGTGAAGCAAGAAGTCCACAGGAAACAGCATGAAGCCCCTCTCCAGGGTACCATTGATGCAACCACCCAAATGAAAGAGCAGAAAGGGAGTTGAGTCAGCCCCCTTCCTCCTGCCTGCACCTGGACACACTAGGGCTGGAATGGCAAGGGACCAGAAGGATTTTGCGTTTTCCTAAGGAATTGATCAGGCCTTTTTCAAGGGATCCACCTACCAAACCTACCAGTTTGACCTCATGATTTACAACCTGCTAAGCAGCACAGCTTTATCTGCAACTAAAGGATGTTGATTTTCTTGGCTCAAAACCACAAATGAATTGTTAGAGGGCTCATACCAGGGCAAAGAGTGATTTCTTCCTCAGCTTGATTCTCTGCGGCCATGTCTGGGCTTCTCCTACTGTCCAACGGGGTCAAGGCAGAAATGCTATTGAAATGCAAACACAGAATAAACCAGTGTCACAACATGCAGGCCTGTGAAAGTCAGCTGCAGCCTTGGGAGCTCTGATTATCCAAGAAAGGCAGCAGGAGAGAATGCAGAAAGTTACAGGCTTGAAAGAAGCATCCCAAACAAGACGACCGTGGAGAAGCCCTTCTTCCCTAGAGACACTTTCTAAAGCAAAAGAAAGGGTCATTGTGTCATGCAAGAGAAGTAAGAATATCTACTCAGAACTGCAAAGGCTTCTTTGATGCTTTCTGCTTTTGGTCACAGGAGTACTGCAGGTAGCAGAGCAGCCTAATCCTTAGCGAGGAGTGGGAAGAGGTGGAGATCTGTTTGACACTGAACTCTTCTCTCTCCCATCCTTTACTGCTATTCTCTCCCCCCCCCAAAAAATTTCATCACTGCACACAGCTCTCTAAAGCAGCAGGAATCTGACACAACTCAAAGCTTCCCTACAGCAAAGTTCTGCCAACACAAACCAAGCAGCTCTTTTATGCAGCATTTAACTGTGCCTGGCTCCTCTCATTTTGACCTTCCAGTGCCGCCATTTTCTCTGCAAAGCACAGTCGCTCCACGTCACGGGAAGACACAGGCTGAGCCACTGTGACATTGCCACCCTGTCAACCTTACGAGTTCTATGTGGCTTTCCTATTGGATTGATCAAGTATGCAAGTGCACACTTGAAAAACACGAATCTCCACACTGACAAAAGGAAAGATTTATTAAACTCAGCTATGAGCCTCGGAGAGTAGGGAACAGCCACCACAGATTTATGATAAATAAGAAAATCCTGATGGGAAACCACAAGTGACTTCTCTCGCTCTCTCGCTAAATAAACCATCTCAAAGCATTTGTTATGAGCCCAAGCTGAGGACAGCTTATGCTGTGTAAACCATCAAGACTCACTTCAAAAGGCCTCACACTAAACAATTTGCTATGACATTTATAAAATGGGCTAATCAATTTGAAGTCAACCCACATTGCTTGCTACACCAACTATCTCCCAGTAACAAAGCATATAATCATTTATTAAAATCTCAATCTAGCATACTTTGCACAACACAGGAAACAACAAAGCTGAGTGGCCAATGGAAAATGGGGGAGGAAGATGCCGTTGGCTAAAGCTGCTTTCAAAATTACTCCAGCAGCATAAGAACCAAAGAGCATCTGAAGCCCGCTGACCAGGTTGCCTGTGCTCTGCCCAGCGCAGGGCTCTGCTGGCAAACTGCCAGGTGCCAGATGGCCACACTTAATGTGCACAAAACTGAGAATACTGCAGCCACTGTCATCTTAATGCAGATGTGCCGTCTGATCAAATTAGATGTCGCAGCACGTAATGGTCAATCTTGATCCCAGCAGCCTGATGAGGGCAGCCGCCGGCTGCATTGCAAAGTTCCCGGGGTCACAGCGTGGCAAGTGGGATGTACTTTGAGATCCCTGCTTGCGGCTTGAAAAATGTGCAAGGCACCCAATGTAAACAGAGGAGACTAATCCCATTACCTACAGTCTGAGGGGGAAATGGAACAAGCCTTAAGGGTAGAAGCCTCACACCAGTGCCACTTGTTGTTTATATGAGTGCTGTCCCTGGATGGAGCTAGGGGGATTTTTTCCAATCAAGCTCTGGCTAATGAGTACTTGAAATATTACGCCCTAGTGAGGAAACAGGGGCATTATATATCTCTCTCTCTTTCCCCACGCAGTCCCAGAACCTCCTGACAGCTGTGATGGCAAAGAAAGGCATCCACACTTGAATCTCTCCTCCCAAGTATGATCACCATAAGGGTGAAACTGCCATCCTCCTTATTAGACTATGTACATAGGAGAGCTTACCCCACTGCAGGGTGGGAAGAGCTATCACATTAGTCAGTCTGCTCCCCTCATTGAGCATTCAGCCAAAATGCTGTTGGATCAATGAGAAGAGAGGATATCAGGCAGAGAAAAACCAGTGGCCTCATGCCAAGAGCATTTTAATTATAAAACCTGGGAAAACTAACCCAAGAATCAAGGAACTTCTCACAGCTAGACTTGTGGCTGAGCAGCAAATATTGAAATCTTCCTGGCAAATTACTTCATGAATCTTCCCCTATCTGCACCATCTCCTACCGTTTCCTTCATTTCCTGATCTCTACTGCAAGCCATCCCAGCCAGTATGCTTTACTCCTGGGCTCTGGGAACCTTTAAGGCGGCAGTCCTCCCAGGAGGTATTCCAGAAATGGCCACCATGCTGTGCCCTGCCAGAAAAAGCAGCAGCAGCAGCAGGGGCCCAAATGCAAGACACAGGCAGCAGCCTCCCCAACTTGTTATTTAATCATCTGAAGCAAACAGAGTTTGGACCCTCCCCAACCACACATGCTACTTGCTCATACTTGAATTGGTTGTTCTCCCGGAACATGGCTTGCTGTCTCAAGGAGATAAATGTGCTGCCACTATTACGATATGCTTTCTTGGTCTTGTCTTCTGTTCTTGCCTCTTCAAAGAACTGCATATATATATTACATATTATATATATTTAAATACTGCTCCGCCATGCTGTTTGCATACCCGCTGAGACTTGCTGAAACTCATCTTTCAACCAGCCACAATTTATTGCTTTGTGGTGTCAAATCAAATTAAATTAGCTCCTTAGGCCAAGGATTGAACTTTATTATCTTTACTGCAATGGCTACTTCTTGCTTTACATTTTTAAGACACAGGTACTGTTGAGGGTCATACGTCTCTGTTTGACATTAGACACAAATATACTGCAAGAATGATAACGCATGCTGAGATTTCAGGCAGAATATCCATTCAAGGCTCTGAGTCGCACACATTTGACACTATACAAACAGAAATTAGGTTCCTTTGCCCGCTTATCACATTCCAGCACAGTATAGTTACAACCTGAAATATACAACAGCCACAGGCATCAAAAAACTAAATTTCTGTGCAACAGCTTCTGAAGAAGATCCCAGTAAGACCAGGTCATTCCAGCAGGCTTATTATCTCCCATAATGAACTACTTTGATATACACCTACTTACCTCTGGGTAATCTGCATGGGCTCCCTTTCTTCAAGCACATCTTCTGCAAACAGCACTTGGGTGGCCTAAGGAGAAAGAAAATAATCAAACCAGCCAATCTTTCAATGGCAGCTCAATACTTCTAAGCTAGCACGTCCACTGTAAGAAAAAAGTAGGGCAGCAGCAACATAAAGTCCTTCAGAGACCGGAAATATATCTGTGCAATAAGAATCAGCTAACCGTGTAAACGTGCATTTAAAAGGGTTTGAAGGTCATTTGGTCATAGAATCATAAAACTTGGAAGAAACCAGATAGTTACCATGACCAACCTGTCACTGTAAGGTAGGATCCACATACCAACCCATATCCAGACACTGTGCCACAAGCAAAGAGTTGCATCAAAAAAGGCACATTATGCTGCATGAACCAGGAGACAAAGGCAAAGACAGGTTTGGACCCTCCCCAACCACACATGCTACTTGCTCATACTTGAATTGGTTGTTCTCCCGGAACATGGCTTGCTGTCTCAAGGAAAGCATTAAGCTCGAAGGGTTAACTTCAGAAGCAAAACACTTGCAAAATTCACAGCTGAGACAGAAGCTGTCAGGAACACACTGAAAAGCAAAGATGTTGGTTGCAACATTGTCCTTAGCTGGAACATAAACAGAAAGAACTATCTCGCAAGATGTTCTGAGAACTCGTAGCTCAGAACTAACTGTAAACTAGTCCTATGCCAGAATTAGCCAAGTAATTACATTACTGGGAAATGCATTACCATTACATGTCAATGGAAGCCACTGAAACAATTAATTAAGTAGCACTCTAACTGTATAAACCGTGTGCAAATGTATTTTACTCTAAAAAGCTGTGCATTAAATGGCTCTTTGAATTTCAGAATCCTACCCATCTTCCTGCAAAGAGATCCAGGTGTTGTATCTTCCTTAGGTAAATAAAAAATTGAATCACACCTGTCCATGCTCTCTAACATGCCACTTTCTTGATATAAAGGGGAAGGGGGGGAATCTGTAGGTGGAATCTGAAAGGTTCTGTGACATAGTAATGTTCAACCTTTCAGACTATCTTTAACCTCATCCGGCAATACAAAACCAACTTTTAATTTTTTACTGTACTGTAGTTTTGCCTCTTTTCTTTCCACTTTTCTCTTTCGCTCTTCCTCTCACTTTCTCTACATCCCAACTTTTTCCTATTCTCTTGCCTACTCTTGGATCAGGCACAAGCCACAACTGAAGTTTAATGCTTTTGCCACCACTTGGTCTCCTTCCCAATATGCACCAAGGTTTTTAAATAGCCAGCAGCATTGTAGGAGTGCAGGAAGTTGCCTTATACTGAGTAAGTTGCCTTATACTTATACCACTGCTAGTTAGCTCAGTATGGTCTACATCAGGCATAGACAAACTCGGCCCTCCAGATGTTCAGGACTACAACTCCCATCATCCCTAGCTAACAGGACCAATGGTCAGGGATGATGGGAGTTGTAGTCCCAAAACATCTGGAGGGCCGAGTTTGCCTATGCCTGGTCTACATTGACAGGCAGCAGCTCTTCAGGGTTTCAGACAGAATCCCTGCCAGCCCTGTCTGGAGATGCTGGAGATTAAACCAAAGAGCTTCTGCCTTAAAAGCAGATGTTCTACAGTCCTTCCCCAAATAAGAACTCAGATAAGTTGCCACAGGAAAGGGGGTCAAGAAATGAAAGAATGGGGATGCTGGTAGACTCCTCTAATTTTTTCATTCTTATATTTTGCCCTATTCTTATATCAAGCCATCCGTCACTGAGCCATCCATCACTGAACTTCCTATTTCCTGTGTTAGACTCCAAATGCAGTTGTCATGGGGTTTTGCATTCTACCCCTGCTCATTCCATATTAAACTAACTTCATCTCTCATACATCATGCACAAATAAATATTTTCACACACATCAAGAGCATCTAGCCTCACTGGTCTTCAACAGGTGGGTCAGGACCCACTAGTTGGTCATGGCTTGATTGAAGGTGGGTCGCAACAGCAGTACTACCACCATGCAAATAGAATCACAGAACCATAGACTGGAAAGGGACCACAAGGGTCATCTAGTCCAACCCCCTGCAATGTAGTAATCTCTTGCCCAACGTGGGGCTCAAAATCACAACACTGACATTAGGAGTCTCATGCCTGTCTAAGCTATCAAGCCACCTTGTGGGCTTATATAGTACAAGATTAAGAAATGGGTCCCCAAATGCATGCTTGGGTTAAAATTGGGCCTGGGTGTGAAAGGTTGAAAATACCTGATCTTCTACAGCTTTCTTTTACAGATGTTTCTATCTTATTGATGGCTCTCCCACTTTTGGCTCTGGACCCCAATAGATTTTTCCCATGAGTCAATAGTTATTTACAGTGGTACCTCGGGTTAAGTACTTAATTCGTTCCGGAGGTCCATACTTAACCTGAAACTGTGTTCTTAACCTGAAGCACCACTTTAGCCAATGGGGCCTCCTGCTGCTGCCACGCCACCGGAGCACGATTTCTGTTCTTATCCTGAAGCTCAGTTCTTAACCTGATTTCTGGGTCAGCGGAGTCTGTAACCTGAAGCGTATGTAACCTGAAGCGTATATAACCCGAGGTACCACTGTATAGAAAAAAGGTTCCCCTGAGCAAAGGCACTGTAGAATTATATATAAGAATTTATGCAATCTTATTACTCCTACTCTTCATCTTCAGCGGTTGCTGAACAACTTGGTAGGTTTCTGGAGGAAACATCGGCATTAGATCCATTTCAGTCCGGTTTCCGTCCTGGTTTTGGGACGGAGACGGCTCTGGTTGCCCTAACAGATGATCTCCGTAGACAACTGGATCGAGGCGGGTCAGGACTGCTGATCCTTTTAGATTTGTCAGCAGCCTTTGACATGGTCAATCATGATCTTCTGGACCACCGCCTCGCAGACGTGGGGATACAGGGCATAGCCCGTAACTGGTTGTGCTCTTTTATCTCTGGTCGGGGACAGAGGGTGGCACTAGGGAGGGAAATGTCGTCGCGACACTCCTTGGTGTGTGGAGTGCCGCAGGGCGCAATTCTCTCCCCAATGCTTTTTAACATCTTTATGCGCCCCCTTGCCCAGATTATCCAGAGCTTTGGGCTGGGCTGTCACCAATATGCTGATGACACTCAGCTCTATCCGCTGATGGATGGCCACACCGACTCGACCCCGAACACACTGACCAGATGCTTGGAAGCTGTGGCTGGATGGTTTCGTGGGAGCCGATTGAAACTAAATCCTTCAAAGACAGAGGTCCTATGGCTAGGTCAGGATGGCATGGGGATGAGGGACCAACTCCCTTCTCTTGCGGGGGCCCAATTAGTGCCATTGCCTTCCATTAAGAGTTTGGGTGTAATCCTTGACGCCTCCCTTTCCATGGAGGCGCAGGTTACAGCAACAGCCAAGGCGACATTTTTCCACCTTCGCCGCATCAAGCAGTTGGTCCCTTACCTTTCCTGCCCCGACTTGGCCACAGTGATCCATGCGACGGTCATCTCCAGGCTTGACTACTGTAATTCGCTCTATGCGGGGCTGCCCTTGAAGCTGTCCCAGAAACTCCAGCGGTTACAGAATGCTGCAGCGAGGCTCCTCACAGGGTCTCTGCCATGGGAGCATATTCACCAAGTGCTTTTCAAGCTGCACTGGCTCCCGGTGGAGTACAGGGTCAGATTTAAGGTGCTGCTTTTGACCTTTAAAGCTCTTCACGGCCTAGGACCCTCGTACCTACGGGACCGCCTCTCCCGGTATACCCCACGGAGAGCCTCAAGGTCCATAAATAGCAACACCCTAGTGGTCCCGGGCCCTAAGGAAGTTAGATTGGCTTCAACCAGAGCCAGGGCCTTTTCAACTCTGGCTCCGGCCTAGTGGAACGCTCTGCCTCATGAGACCAGGGCCCTGCAGAATCTGATTTCTTTCCGCAGGGCCTGTAAGACAGAGTTGTTCCGCCTGGCCTTTGGCTTGGAGCCAATTTGATTCCCTCTCTCTCTCTCTCTCTCTCTCTCTCTCTCTCTTTTCTTTTCCTTCTCCTCCTGCGATGAGGCTACATTTTAATATTTTAATGTTCCATTATTTTAATGCTGTATTTTATTTTTGTTTTTAAGTTGTAATCATTCATCTTGTTTTTATTATTGCTTGTAAGCCGCTCTGAGCCCGGCCTTGGCTGGGGAGGGCGGGGTATAAATAAAAAATTATTATTATTATTATTATTATTATTATTATTATCTGTTAAAAAGTAGGTGCATATTGTTCTTCAATAGTCACCTGTAGGAAATATTGACCTATAGATCAAATATGAATTAAGACAAGAATGCAATGTTCTATGCATTGCTTTAAATAATTGTTCTAAACATCCCAGCTACCATCCACACAAGCATATGCTGACTGCATTTACAGCAATCTCACAAGAAACCTGTAACGGTCTATGTTTATGTTTATTTTGTCCTGAGAACATCTGGTCTTATGTGTTGGAAGACCCTCCCATCCAGTGTATGGTATATGGGGTGTATGATTTGGGTTGGGTCCAGAGTTTATTGCGTGGTGCACATTACAATATTTTTATTCTTTCTACATACACCAGATATTATTGGAGCACCGTGCTAGACCCAAATGAAGCACTGGAAGCTGGAAGTGATGCTGTGGCAACCATAAAGACACATGTGGGTAATCACACAAAGAACTATGGGTTTTGTATTCCACCCTGGCAAATAGTTTGCCTTGCTGCATGGCAGGGCTTGCTCTAGATAAGATGTATATAAATTGTGATCATACACAAAGCTATATGATTGCTATAAATTCCCACTTGTTTCCAACTTTTGGGGTGTTGACTTTACCCAAAATTGTACTGAACATTGTTTGTTATTTACGGGAAGAACAAGAAGCGGTCGATAAAGTGGCAGTGGTGGGAACTTGTAAGGTAATGATGTTACATCAGGCGTGCAGTATCCCTAGAATTTACGAACAACAAGAAAGGAAGAGACAGAGACATGGGGTTGTTGTTTTCAGTAGAGGCCCACATCTGCCATAACATCTAGTTTCAATCTATTCTAGGCAATGAATCATGAAAGCCGTTCATCTAAAGAGACAACAGAGGTATATATCGTTTCCCAAAGAACAGCAGGAAGCAGAGTCTGAAGGGGTAGCTCAAGCACACTGTCCATTTTAGCAGCATTTCACCATAGCAGGATGGAGCGAGGAACCACTAGGGAAGGCTTGAAGGAAACGGTAGTTACTGTCTTGATTAACAGCTTTGCAATTCGGCAGATGCAGGGGGCATAGTCAAACAGGCTTGCCAGCAGCTCAAACCGCCAGGAAAAGCACGATGCAGATTTAACATCCCAGGCTAGAACGGATTCAGCTGTACTGGAATAGCAACAAGTCAGAAGCGGGGGGGGGAGGGAAGAGGTAGCAGCCGCCCGGACTCAACAGCTAAGGAGACACTTTGGCACCTTAAATACATTAGGACTTACACTACTGTCAACACAAAGGGTGCTGAAACAGTGACAAAGAACGCCGGTGGGTAATTATGGCGGAGAAAAATGTAGTGCTCAAATGAGGCTTAAAACATGGAAAAGTGGTCTTTGAATTACCTGCCATCAGCTCCATGTTCCATTACATGGCGGAAGAAAGAAAAGGGGTGTTAAGAATCACCTGCCGCAAAGCATACTGTCATACTCGGCTGAAGCCCTGCCTTGGCTTCTCTGCTATACCTTAAGGTGCTTTAGTGTATATTTATGAGTTGGAACTTGAGCTTTTTACATTTTAATTGTGTTTTCAGGTTGCCCCAACAACCCCATTTGTTTCTCACAGCCCTAGAGCCATTTTAAATGTCAAATCTATTACTCTCCGTTTTTGCTGGAAGACTGCTTAAGACTTGTGCACTCAACGCCTGCATTCCTTGAGGATGTAGTCAAAAGGGACACTGAATCTTGCGTTATGGTGCGCCTTCTTCCAGGAACTCGTTTAGGGCTTAAAAATAGAAAGGCTGTGGCTCCGCGGTCCATGTAGCTCAGCATCTTCCACACTGACTGGCAATAGATTTCCAAGATTTCAGACAGTGTTCTCTCCCAGCTCTACTGAACCTGAGATTTTTTGAAAGCAGAGCAGATGCTCTACCACTGGGTGGTGACTCTTCCCCAGCTGCTTTGTGTACAGAAGGCCCTGGGTTCAGTTCTTGGCATCTCCAGACAGCGCTCAGAAAGACCCTTATCAGAAACTCTGGGGAGTTGCTACTTCACAGTGTAGAGCAGCAATGAGGAACGTTGGTCCTCCAGATGTAGTTGAACTACAATTCCCACCAGCTGTTGCAAGCACAAGGTTGGGAGTTGTAGTTCAGCAACCCCTAGAGGGTCAAAGGTTCCCCACATCTGATGTAGACAATGCTGAGCTAGACGGACCAATGGTCTGACTCTGTATAAAGCGTCTCCCCGTGTTCCTAAGAATGGCTTTGAAGAAGCTGGGGTATATCTAACTTCTGTGCTTAGATGTATCAGCTCATCACAGTCTCCCATTTGACAGCTTCCTATATTATTAATTCCCTTTCTTGGCTACCAGTGCTATCAGGCCTTTGGGGTTTTCCTAGATTTTCATCAGAACTTCACATGCCACACACACACAAAAATCCAGGCTAAGTAAGGCCTGGATTTCCAACAACTGAGGCAGAGAGATAAAAACAGCTTTGACACAAAAACACTCGGTCATCTCGGTCATCTCCATCTATCATAAACGAGCAAAAATAGGGCACAAGTCCAACATTTTCTCCTTCGCAGGTCACCTTTAAGGTGTGTTTAAATATAGCCTCTCTGGATCCAAAACTGTGAAACCAGAAGCAAGGCTGCACTGCACTTTTGCTTCTGAAAGAAAATGCAGACATGACAGTTTTTCCTCAGCACGTTCAATATTACAAGACAGAATATAAATATCACAAAACAAGTTAAGTATCTTTCCATCACTAGGGTAAACAATCAAATACACTTGAAAATAGTAACAACAAGGTTGAGCTTCAGTCAGAGCGAAGATAAAGTTATACAATGATCTAGCAGCGAAGTCATTATGAAAAATGAGGGTTGGAAAAGGCTGACACAAACCTAAAATACAGCAGCAATAAATACTTCATCTGACTAGCAATCTGTTTAAACAGCAGCAATGACCGAAAGCTGCTTCCAGCTCCTGAAATGAAACAAACACTGACACCTAGTGGCTGTCCGGCAGCTTGAAAAAATGGCACACAGAGACAACAATTAAAGCAAGAGGAACAGGTTAATGTTTGGCTTGGCTGCGCATGCCACACCAATGAGGAAGGATTATAACATTCTCCCTGTCACATCTCATCCTCTGTTCAGTGACATGATAAACACATAGGAAAGCTTGCCCATTAAAATCAATCACTGCTGCTTAGGCGCCCTTAAAACCTAAGTTGTGCAACTGGCTAAGAAACACAGAGAAATCCTAAGAGACTGCATAGTCTTATGAATGGTACATCTCCCAAAGAGCAAAATAATGTAAAAAACACAGTGCAAAATAGCAAATGTTTTTCTGCTGAAAATGTATTTTAGAACTAGGTGACATGGCATTTTACTATCTATGGTAGCATATGGATTTACCTAGTAAGGCAGAGAACAGGCCAAGCAAAACAAACAATTAAAAAAAAAAATACAGCAATGCTCATGCCAGCAATAGGAGATGACTTGCTATACTAGAACTCTTTGTGTATAAGCCACAATACAGTTGCCTTCATAGCTATTAGCATAACCATCAAGAGCTGAAAATTTTGGCGGTTAGATACACTGGTATATGCTTTCTAAGATTGATCTTGCAAAGGAAAGTCACATTTGTTACAATTTAGAAACCAGAGAGCCCAAACTGGGTTTCAAGTCTATTATTTAATCTCTTGGCAGAAACAAGCTATCGCAGTGATGGGGAACCTCAAGCCCACCGGCTCAAACGCAGCCCATGAGTCCTCCTCATCTGACTGCAACATGCCCCATGTCCCCAATATTCCCCAAGTGACAATTAGGCTTGAAAAAATGACTCCAATGCTTTTTTTTCAAGTCTGATTGCCACTCTGGGAGGAGAGGGCAAGTTCCTGGAGACTGAAGCTAGGGAGAGTGTCTGGAAGTGTTTGTGTTCATGTAAAGGAGTGTGTGTATACCCACTTTTTGCTTTGGCCCTGCACACAGCTGGCATGTGGCCCCCAGAAGGTTAAGCCACAAGGTTAGCTCGGGGCTGAAAAGTTTCTCCACCCTTGCTTGAGCAGCCACCTACTAGAGATTCAATTCACTATAATGCTAGATCCTATAAATTTCTGAGTTGTCCACTATTCTTTTAAAAAGCTGCAAAGTTCACCAAATCTCTTTGACCTTAGAAGTGTGGTAAGTCGTAGTGAACCAATGTACCCCTAAATACGCACCAACATTCTTTGGGGTCTAGTCTATTGTATAGATCACAACATCAAGCAAAGATAACTAGCCACTCCCCCTCCTTCATTCAGAATTCACCAGACCGACAAAGACAGCGCAGCAAATTTACCTGAAATGAGCTGCTTGCTGGCTCATCGTCACGCTCAAGGTTTCTTCCCCCTGCCATGTTCTGCTCTCCATTTATTGGGGACAGAAGCCAGGCTATGCTCTCAGACTCCTTTTTCTCATCCATTTCTTCTCCTTCCTGCTCATCTGTACCTTCATCTCTCTTAGATGCTTCCTTTGCTGCTTTGCCACGGTCACTTCGCCTCAAGGGACACAAATTGGGGACAATGGGCTCCCCAAATGGTTTCTTGTGTAGAAGCTGTCGCTGAGCCTGTTTCAGGCTTTTCTGGTAAACCTCAAGCTGACACAGGATGACTTGGGTATATTTGTTGGGATCCACACCTTTAGGGCAGAAGGGAACACCCCAGTAATAGTGCACCATGTCTCTCTCTTCGCCTTCTTGGCACTCCTCGTCACCCCTATGAAGTGCGCACAGTGGAGGAGCATTTCTGGGCAATTCAGTCCTTTCCACCAGCCCAGGAGAAAGACATGCCTTCTTGATGGGCTCCAACCAATGTCCAAGCTCAGACCCTGGTCTGCTGGAGTAGTCCAACATGCTGTGCTCCAGAGCCACTTTCTCCGGAGCTTCTGAGCAACCAGGAAGGGAATCTCCTTCCATGTAATTTTGGGAATGCTTTTCAGTTTCCTTGCCTGTTGGCTTTCGAGGGCTAAACCTTCCTGCAAAAAGTCTCTGAGGTGCCAGTGACAAAGTGCCCCGAGGCCTTTGGGGAAAGGTGGGACTTAAGGCAACTGATGTCCCTTCTTCTAGACTGGGTGGTGTATCACTGGAACTGCTCCTTGCTGATGGGGAAGGGTTTTCATTTGACCCTGCAGAAGGTTGGCTCTTCCCTGGAGATACAATTATGCTAGAGACTAGTGAGCTCTCAACTGTTGCCTGGCTTAACCTTGTCAGTACTACTAGGGGCCTCTTGGCGACATCTGTCTGTCCATTCTTATCAGTTTTGTCACTGTGTGAGAGGGAGCTGCACTCGGAGCAAGGAGACTCAGGGCAAGGCAGTAGAGCTGCAAGGAGCTCAGGATCCTCTTGCCCAGCTGGGTAGCTTCGTGCTGAAGACACTTGTGCCTTGGAAGGATGGGGCACAGCAGCTGCAGCAGAAGACTCAGAAGGCTGGCAGCTCTAGAAAGGAGGGTGAAAAATGCACACAAGTGATTTGCCTTTGAAAATGTACGTTCCTAATTATTAAATCAAACTGACTGCTGCTCCACTGAGTAAAATATATAAATGGACACTTCCATGTTAATCTACAAAATGATAGCTAAAGGTGAAATCATTCATTAGCCGTGTTTGGGGCTGTTAACATGGTGAAGATTAACAAATGTATTGTGAGCTCACCTTGTCAGATGCATTTATGCCTTACAGAAGACTGGCTAGAATTCCAGATGGAAGCCTGTCCCATAACAAACACCTCATTTGAACTGCAGAGGGGGAGTACAGGGCAGGGAAAGATGTGAACAGGCAATTCTGTAGCCCAAGTATTTCTGCTTCACTTACACCAAGGCTCTCAGCAATGGCCTTTCTCAGAAGCTCTTCCTCTTCCTCCTCTTGCGAGTTCAACTGCCTGGCTTCTTGCTCGCTCATTTTCAGAGCCAGGGCAAACTGTTCATCCTCCGTCATCTCTGAAAAAAGTGAAAAAGAAAAGCGTAACACAATACAATGCAGCAGGCTCTCATTCCTTATGCCCTGAAGAAGGTGCCTGGGGACTTTCACCTTCACAGGGAAAAAAGGCCAACTAAATTGGATCAAAGCTGTTACATCTCAGCTTACCTTGCCGTGTGCCTTCAAAACTGGAACAGACAGTGCTAAATGCAGAGTAATGCATTTTGTGCAATATCAAATCACTGAACCAAGTCAGGGCATTTAGTTAAGGTTCCCATAGTGATCTCAGCTTTGACTCTTTGGTGAATTCATCACAATGAAATATTTTATCACATAATCATCTGGCAGCGACCCTGTTTTGTACTTCCACATGCAATACTATCATCAAAGGGCACAAAGGAAAAGCGGTAGACTTTGAACACTGAACTGTGCATGAACAGACTTTTTCTAAAAGGCACAGTCTGCTGGTAGAGCACAATGAAGTTAGTTCCTTTCCACTCAACATTATTATTAACTTTAAAAGTCATAGTGCTCTGTGGTGTATACTGCCAAGCCTCCTGAAATGTAAACGGGCAAAGGTCATGAGCCACAATTGCCTGGACTGGTGCAAAAAATTTAAAAAAAAAAATTAGAAGAACAACCTGGAAAAGGCAGAGAATGATCTTCAGATCTGCATGCTTTCCTACGCGGGATGAGACCGCTCTCTCCCTACCTATACAAAGTTGTTCTCTAAATGATTTTCTGGGACATACTAAAAATCACAAGTGTTGCAAAAACAAAAAAACAAAGCTGTTCTGGAAAACACCAGGGTGTGTGTTTTTTTAGATTTCTGACCCACCGCTTTCACTTAGCTAAAAATATCCAAGCCTGAAAACCAGAATGAAAAAGAAACTCCAGCAACTCCCCTACTTTCTGAGAATTTGAAGAGCACATTGAAACGCTCTTCAGTCAAACCATTGTAGGTTGATTCTGAGCAGCACTTTCTGAGAAATCCTCTCTCACACATAACAACTCTTAACCCAACAAGTGCACCTGAGCACAAAACACCATAGAAGAAACTAAAGAGAAGAGCTTTGAAGAAACAGATCACCTTCCAGACACAGTGAATACCTCAGATTCCTTTACTGTAAAGTGTTTGGACACCATAGCAATTAGGACGCCATCACAGCCTCCTCAGGAGCATCTTCTCAACACATGAGAAATGCCTCCAGAGGAAACCTCATTTGTGGATTACTGAACCTCATCACTCCCCCTTCCCAAGAGAAAAGCAGCAGGTCTAAACTGAAACATGGACTTTGCAACACCCCTTGGATATGGTCACAACTACGAATAAGCAACTATGTGACACAATGCAGTTTCATTTTGCCCTGCTTAATGGGCATTAGCTTTCCTGCAGCTGAGTTTAAGACAGGGGGGTGGGG
The DNA here is from genome assembly GCF_964252035.2 of Podarcis erhardii. NCBI lineage: Eukaryota > Metazoa > Chordata > Lepidosauria > Squamata > Lacertidae > Podarcis > Podarcis erhardii. The sequence continues at coordinate 69,705,843 of NC_138498.1, forward strand.
GCAATGCCCTACCCATGGGTATAGTATCAGGGCACAATAGCCTAAGTTTATTTATTATTATTTTCTTAAGAAAATCTCTAGCCCTCCTAGAAAGAAACCTATGAAGCAAAATATGCAGGTATCCTTCTAAGCAATTTCTGTGAAGTGAGCCAGCCTGGCTGCTCCCAGCTGTCTGTGGGTTTAGCCAATGAGTGATGTCAGAGCTGCGATTGATATGCGAGTTGTCTGGACACCAGGCAGGAGGAATCCCTGGGGTTCTTTAGTGCACTTTCCTGCTTCTGTCTTATTCTATAGTAGTCCTTGAGATTTCCAGAGTTGGCCCTTCCCTTTTTCCTGGTAACCAGGATGCACCTGTGGTGGGTTCATATGAGATCAGGTATTCCTTAGAGGTGATGATCTGCAAATACTACTACACAGTAAGTGCAACTGGTTGTTAAAGAATCCCTTTCCTGAATAGCAAATGCAAAACATGTAAATTTTTCAAATACAGTATGCTTAGGTGTGTCTCCTGCTGTGCAGGACCTAAAGCCAGACACTCATTATGTTAACTTTCAGTACAATGCTATACTTATCTACTGAAAAGTAAGTCTCTTTGGGATTAATGGGGCTTATTCCCAGGTACGTGTCTACAGGATGACAGCGTAGGCTTTGGTTTAAGTTTGGCACTAAGGAAACAGGGTTCTTGTGCCTTTAATAGCTGTATGCAGAAATAAGCTGCTGAGTTATCCCACCCCCCACCCCTTCTTAAAAGCAACAGTGCTTTGAGCAGCCATATTATAGCTTTACCACCGGAATCTGTATTCTTGTACATATACAGTACAGGGGCCTGGACTTCCTCAAGAACCAGCAGAATATTTTATAATAACTGGAATTCATATTATTAAATACTGGCAGCAAAACTGCATTATCTGATTACAAGGGACCTAAGCAGAAATTAATGGACATAGGATCACAATCATCAGTTACCTGTTCTCAATCTCTCACTTAAAAAAACAACAACCATGACTGCATAACCAGACTGTCGACAACTATACAACACAATGCAAATGAAATTCCATCTATGAAGCAATATGGTGTAAGACGCTGCCAGGGAGTGAAAAAAAGGGCATAGTAAAATGGAACACGGAAAAACTCTAGACAAGAATCCTTCTGGCATATCAGAGAGAGAAAATAAACAACATTTATTCCACTTTCCAAATTCACGGGTGCATTGAAAAGGATAAATCTTTGCCCCCCACCCATCATGAAATACATCCAACTTGCACGAAAGTGAAAGGAGCAAGCCATCTCCTTGAGAGAAGCAGGGCATCTGTTCTGTCAAAGCCATGCTGCGTATCTCTGGCTATCATGTATTATTCTGCTTAACATCTGATCATTTCTAAACGCTGTCTGCAAACGCTCACAATTTGTGTGCGCTTGATGTTGATTACATTGGTCATAATTTATGATGATTAGAAATTCTAAGTATTGCGTTAGCCTCCTACTGGTGTGGGCAAACAGACTATTTAAGAGCTCCAAGACACAAAAATAGAAGCTGAGCTCTCAGAAGCAAGCACTGTCTGAATGGTTTGGCAGGTAGTCTATACAACCAATGTCTAGCAGACAGAAAACCATTTGCATGCCCTTTCGGACACAAATTATGTGCTTGCACATATGTGCCCATGAATTCCGAATAGCTCCATTATAAAACTTGAGGGGTTTTTTGTTTGTGTGCTAAAATAAGCATAGTTTCATTGTTCCAAAGCTAGGCTCCCACTACACTCCCAGTTCTAGTGATAGGTAGAAATGTCGGTGTCATATGATCAATCCCACCAAGAAAACATGAGGAGGGGGTGTACACTGTTTTTAAAGACATTACATCCTTAAACAAATTAAACTAGTTCTGAGTCTTTTTACATGCTAATATGCCAATTTACTACGCAATTCATGTTTCAGTTGGACGTTTGAAAATAAATTAGATGCAAAGTGCCACCAGTTCTGAGTTCTCTTGCTAACAGATCCCCCCCCCCCATGTTGGCTGTATTACACTCACAATCATAGTGAAATTACTGTACAGTGAAAAGAGATTTACTGTTCTAGAAAACACACATCAGAAACATTCCAAAGAAAAGGATTTATGTAGGTTTGTATGTTTTAATCGTAGCTTGTTGAGAATATAACGTCACGGGTGTATTTGAATTATAGCTCAACGTTAAAAATGATTAAAAATTACAAAGTCAGAAAGGAACAATGTGCCTTAAACACTAACAATATGAGAAATGTTCCAGCTTTGGAAATTGGCAGCACATGCGGTCCTTATTTCTCCACACAGGATGAAACCAGACCTGACATTATTCACGGATTAGTTGTTGGGTGAATGTTTGTTTTAAGTAAATAGTGGCCATGGGGAAATGCCAACTGCGGGGAGGGGGACTTTAACCCTTTGCCCATACCCCAGTTCCATCCCCTGCCCCCGGTGATTGCTGTTTGCATTGGGAGGAAAACAGCCTTTTCTTGAATAAAAACATCACTACCACTACACACAGTTATTAATTGCTTGAATAAGTCTCAATTGGCCTAGATAGGAGGGGCCAAACAATCCAACCCTCCCTAGGCAGCCTCATCTCCAAGAGGCCAATTTGTCATAAAACCCAAGCAACCCTTTAAAACACTGACAGTGGTTTATATTTCAAAGAAATGAACCTTAATTTGCCTAAAAATAAACACTAAAAGGCTAATTATAGTTCTAATAAATAAAAGAGCAGACATGTAAGTGGATGTGCCTAATTAATTATTGCTAATTGACTGCTCTAATGTAGTAGGTATGAGACCTGCATCCAAAGAAGCGAACTGATGAGGAGACTCACTACCTTTGCTCATGCCAATTATCAAATGCAGTTCTAAGACCACATTCTGCTGGATGCTGGACTGAGGATCTAGTCTTGCACTGCCAGCGGCAAATGGATTCTACACATTACAGTTTCAACACGAAACATGGATGGCTTCATGTTAATCTCTCTCCTAGGTATTCTGTACACACAGAGGATTTCATGCCTTCTTGCTCACATCTGTGGGCCTTTAGCTTGTTTGGAGTACTGAATATGCACTTCTTTCTTCCTACAAAGGGATTTGCAAAGAGGGTTATTTGCAACCTACTTGCCATCTCCTCCATTTGGAGTTTATCAGGTTACAACCACTGCTTGGGGTCCATTCAGAAATGTATTCCATTATATTTCCAAATCAGATGCTCTTTGTAAAACCAGCACCGCTCACAATAAATCTTGTGAGTTGGAGCATACTTATAAACTGCTGCTGCAAACTTACAGCAATGAGCTCAGCTGAGGAGATCTAACCAAGACTACCTCTGTGAAACAGCATGTTTCTAGAAGAACAAGATCCTGGAATCACAGCAAAGAAATTCATTTCACCAATAAAGTAAGTTACATCCAGTGTGGTGTAGTGGTTAAGAGTGTGTAGTGTAGCCAGTGTGGTGTAGTGGTTAAGAGCGGTAGTCTTGTAATCTGGTGAACCGGGTTCGCGTCTCCGCTCCTCCACATGCAGCTGCTGGGTGACCTTGGGCCAGTCACACTTCTCTGAAGTCTCTCAGCTCCACTCACCTCACAGAGTGTTTGTTGTGGGGGAAGAAGGGAAAGGACAATGTTAGCCACTTTAAGACTCCTTAGGGTAGTGATAAAGCAGGATATGAAATCCAAACTCTTCTTACAGTCACCCAGAAGGCTAATTACTGAATAAACCGCATGTACTCTTGCCCTAATAACCAATCAAGCTACAAGCAAGAATATTCTGTCCGTGAGATGCTCACTGTAACTCTATACACCAGCTACAGTTGTCTCTGGATAGAGCTTAGATTCAAGGTCTTGTTATCCTTTTTCTCATCTCACACCTGCCATATAACATAGCCATTGTTCCATTGTCTTCATAGAGGAAATAGATAGTAATGTTGTACTTTGCATAAACAGTGACAACCTTGGCAACTTACAAGGCTCTTCTCCTTTATGCCAATAGATAGGCACAATGACACTTAGCTGTATCATATCTATATGTATCTGTGGTGATATTGTTTATCCGCATACAATGTCAGACCTCATACAAAGCGGCTACTTTTGAGTTGGTAGGCCCTGGCATATGTGTCGTGCAAAGGCATATGTAAGAAACTCCATACCAAAAAAAACAGTGAACTGCTCATTCTCCAGCTCCCACATTCCCCTGCACAGATGAGACCTACGTGCTATTTTCCTTTTTGCGGCAAACTTCAGTCTATCCAGCTGCTGCTTTGTTCTTTTCTTCTGCAGACCATGTTCCTCCTTGGACTCCTGCTGCAAGAGAAGAAATATGGTAAATACATAAACTACAGAAGATGCTACCATTTGCCACCCTTCCCCCATCCCTCCTGCCTCAACCTTCATCCAAATCTCCAAGCCCAGGGAAGGGGGGGGGGGGAGAAAAGGAAAAGCTGGCACAAAGGCAGACTCCTCGACTGGTGAGAAATGTGACTTTCAGACACAAATAAAAGAGTATTCTGTAGCTATTAAAGGAGCTGTGTGGTAAGTATAATGAGCAACGAGGGATGCAGGCAAACGTGTAAACAGATTAGCAGCAAAGGACAATAGACCTCATGTCAGTCACTGCCATGCAGAGTACCAGCTGCATAGGATTTTAACAAGAAGTTGTTTGCTTTTACATTCAGGAAGTTATACAGGGTGAAAATGCAAAAGAAAAACTTGATTAGATCTTCCAGCAGGGACATCTAACATGGCAAGGTGCTTTCTTAGTACAGCTGGAAAGGTATCATCCAGCAAAGTTGATTCCCCAAAGGCAAGGGGCACTTAGTTAATAAGGAAAAAAAAGAACTCCACAATCTAATGCTGTTCACTATGAGACGTCACCCTCCTATGTATCATACTTTAGACTGATAACTTCTTTTATTTCCCTCTGAAGAAAGGGGGGGCACATCCATCAAAATGGCTATCATGCTATGGCCTCCCTGAACTGACAACAAAGTACAGTTTTAAAAGTCAACAGTATGAGCATTTGTCAGGGACAGTTAAGATTTAAAGGATGCAACAATGGAAGCAGAATTGCAAGCCATATCCAAGCAGGGAAAGAACAGGAGAAATTGAACATGACACATAACGGCGACGCAGGAATCTTTTTAATGACTGGAGAGTCTAAAATGGAAACTGACCAAAAGGAGAAGGAGAGACAGATTGCTAAGGTCAAGAATACTGATCTAGCACAGGAGTGTAAGGCTGGACAAAAGTCAGAAAAAGAAAGGTACACAATGAGTTGCAACCAGCCAGAGACAGATATTTTTATGTTGCAAACAAAGAAAGGCATCTCAAGTGTGCTGTTTACCTCAGAAAAAGATACCAACAGAGTATACAATAGAGTGCAACATCTATTTTAAAAAAGGTGAAGTACTGAAACAACTAATGATATTAATAGAAACAAAAATTGAAGAGAAACATGAAGTTAGTAGCAGAAAAGAGCATGTAAAATAATATTTGGGCAATATGAAAGGGACATTCTATACAAATTTGAATTCAGAGAATTGATATGATTCACAAAGCCTACTACAGTGGAACCTCAGTTGCTGAACACTTCAGAAGTCGAACGTTTCGGCTATCGAATGCCGACAACCCAGAAGTGAATGCTTCCATTTTTGAACGCGCCTCGGAAGTCGAACCTCTTCCGAGGCATTTTTCTCCATTTTTCTCAATGGAATTTGCCAACCGGCAATTGCACCTCGGTTGTTGAACGTTTTGGAAGTCAAATGGTCTTCCAGAATGGATTGAGTTCGTCAGCCGAGGTTCCACTGTACAGGGTTGGTTTTTTAAAAGGGCTAAAGAAGATAGAGCTAGGGATTCAAAATGAGGCAAATACTGGTAGAATTGTTTAGAGAAAAACAAAGCCAAATCCTCATAGCAAGTGTAGTGATGTTACAGAAGAAATTATGGCAAACTGATGGGCAAAGCTGGGGGGGGGGGGGTGTTGATGAAGTAGTGGATGATACACCACTTCCAAAGCCCTGCATGATTGCACTGGTCAGGACAGGACGTGTGTGTGTGTGTGTGTGTGTGTGTGTGTGTTTGTACAATGTATTTCCTGTTTTGTTTTAAAACCAACAACTTCCCGTTGAAATTAATGGCAAGGGAAATGACTCAGCTGGCTGGCCTAAGTAACGGGACTGATCCTGTGCTTCTTAGGGGAGCACTGGGGCTTTAGATCCAGTGGATCCCAGGCTGACTGTGTCCCACTTCCATCTGTCCCCATGAAACCAAATACTGGGGGCTAATAATGGCTTCCACCAGCCAAAACACCACTGGCAGATCTACAACCACGAGCACGGCAGGACCACTGCACTGAGCATGGTCCTCCACTGGCTGAGAGGTACCTCTGTCTCATCCTAAACCATCTCTAGCCAGCAGACCTGGGGATTAGAAATGCCCTGTTAGTTCTCTTCTCTTGTCAGTTAAGTATACAGGTGGAAATTATCTAGGCTGCAATCTACAGCCCATAAATACACAACGCCAGCACCACACGTACAAGGAGTTTCCTCCCATTCTTCAGCCAGGAATTGGAAAGTCCTGTTAGTGTTCACTAAGCAGCCTCACAGCCCCAGATATCAACAAGGATATTGATCCAGCCCCAAATCGCATCCTCTTGAGCAAGGATGAATTATGTGAACTAAATGAAACAACCATAAAGTGGGTATGCAAGTGTCTAAAAATAACTGCACTCAGTGGATAATAATGAATTGACATTAAAGAGAAAAGAGGTGGCAAGTGGAGGTCTGCAGTGAGTTCTGGGGCCTGGGCTGTTTAGCTTCATAAATAATGTCAGGGAAGAGTTTCCAGAGGAGCAGTAGTATTCATCTGTTGCAGTGAAAAACAGCAAAGAGTCTTGTAGCACCTTAAAGACCAACACATTTATTATGGCTTAAGCTTTCATGGACTACAGTCCACTTGGTCTATGAAAGATTATGCCATAATATCTTTGTTAGTCTTTGAAAGCACTACTAGACTCTTTTGTTGTTTTTGATGCAAAAGACTAACATGGCTATCTGTCTGAAAAGGTTGAGGCAGTGGCATTGCTGAGAAGGCAGTCCTAAGGCAAGTAAGAATACAAGCAAGAAAAAGTGGGGAGGTGGGGGGATGAAAATTGCCTGGAACTCCTCAGGCAGTCGCGTTCCCCTCTCAGCATCTGGCAAAACTCATCTCTGTGGCTTCCCTGCCCACCCCCTCTTCAAGCACTGGGCCTCACAGGCCTCACCATCTTGGCGCAGCAGATGCTTCAAACACAGGCAGTTTCAAACACGGCAACAGCGCCACCTGCAACAAGACAGGGCTGCTGTATTTTTAATACAAGCACTACAGGAGGAAATCCAGCAGGTGAAGCTCTCATGACCAGGACTTGTAAACAGGGGCATTTGCAAGGTTGTTTAGTTTGAGGGGGAAGTCTGGAGCTGTCTCACAGTGTGTGGGGAACCAAGAGACCTGGAGAGTAATGGAGCTGCTGCAATTACCAGCAACATCTGTGCCACGTTTGTCTTCCTGCCTAAGAACGGGCAAAACTACACATGTAGCAAGTGCAAGCTGATTACCTTGCTGGAAGAGAAGGTACAGCAACTTGAGGCCTGCCAACCACACTCTAAGCTATCAGGCAAGATGAGGAAATTCTCACTAGACCAGAGTGGACTATCTTGGAGCAGAGATGCAGGCAGGGAACCCTAGGGAGGAGCAAGATCACCCAATACATGAGGCAAACCCCTGAAGGAACATAACACAAAGAAAGCAGGACTGTCAGGAGCCATGTTTTGTCTCTGGAGTGGCAAAATCAATTCCATGCCCTCATCCTGGACACCGATTCTCAGCCAGAGCAGCAAGAATAGAAGTGGAAAACCCAAAACACACTGAGGTGGCAGTGAAAGGTACAGTGAACAAAACAATTCCTGCTGATCTCCATAGAAGAAAGTGATATGTGGTGGCAGCAGATGACTTCCTACTAAGGGTGACAGAGGCAGCAGTGTGCAGAGGAAAGACTCGTTGTTTCACTTGTCTCTACACTAATGCACAGAGTACAGGAAACAACAAGAAGAATTTTCACTCTTAATACAGGTTGGCAAATATGATCTTTTAGGCATTAGTGAAATCTGGTGGGATGAAACTCATGACTGGAATGTAGAAACTGAGAGGTATACCCTATTCAAAAGGAATAGCCCATACAGGAAAGGAGAGGTAGCAAAATTATATGTAAAGAATGTGTACACTTATCAAGAGATCCATGACTTGAATGATAGAATGCAGACTGAGAGTATATGAGTAAAAATTGTAGGTGAGGGAAACAACAGTGACTTGACTGTGGGTAGAAATATAAAAAATAAAATAAAATGTCCAGTAGCACCTTAGAGACCAACTAAGTTGTTCTTGATAGGAGCTTTCATGTACATGCACACTTCTTCAGATACACTGTGGGTTCCTAACAACAAAGGGACACGGCAAAGGGATGGTATCCGCAACATACAAAATACTACTCCAAAATCCCACAAACACGCTAGACATAAAAAAAACAATGGGAAGACGAAATTGGCTATGAGATTAACCCCACTCAGTGGACCAGAATGTGGTCTAAACCCCCCTTTAAATCCATATCAACAAAAAGAAAAGAACTCACTCTGAAACTCACCTAAAGGTGGTACCTAACACCAAGGAAACTAGCGCTAATACACTCAGGAACCTCACCAAAATGCTGGAGAGGGTGCACCTCCACAGGCACATACCTCCACATGTGGTGGGAGTGCCCCAAAATCAAACTATTCTGGACAACAGCCATACGGGAAATATGTAAAATAACTAAGCAACTATTGGAAATTACCCCAGAACTGGCCCTACTAAACATATTCCAAGACACGAATGCCCACTCATATCACAAAGAACTCATAACCCACCTACTCTCATCAACCAGAAACATCATAGCCAGACACTGGAAAGACCTGTCAGGAGTAAGAACCGATCAATGGTACCAAATAGTATGGGAAAGAGCCTTACTAGAAAAATTAACCAATAAATTGAAACTGACACAGGGACAAATAGAATAATAATAATAATAATAATAATAATAATAATAATAATAATAATAATTTATACCCCGCCCTCCCCGGCCAAGGCCGGGCTCAGAGCGGCTTACAAGCAATAATAAAAACAAGATGAATGATTACAACTTAAAAACAAAAATAAAATACAGTATTAAAATAATGGAACATTAAAATATTAAAATGTAGCCTCATCGCAGGAGGAGAAGGAAAAGAAAAAAGAAAGAGAGGGAGGGAGGGAATCAAATTGGCTCCAAGCCAAAGGCCAGGCGGAACAACTCTGTCTTACAGGCCCTGCGGAAAGAAATCAGATCCTGCAGGGCCCTGGTCACATGAGGCAGAGCGTTCCACCAGGCCGGAGCCAGAGTTGAAAAAGCCCTGGCTCTGGTTGAAGCCAATCTAACTTCCTTAGGGCCCAGGACCACAAGGGTGTTGCTATTTATGGACCTTGAGGCTCTCCGTGGGGCATACCGGGAGAGGCGGTCCCGTAGGTACGAGGGTCCTAGGCTGTGAAGGGCTTTAACGGTCAAAAGTAGCACCTTAAATCTGACCCTGTACTCCACCGGGAGCCAGTGCAGCTTGAAAAGCACTGGGTGAATATGCTCCCATGGCAGAGACCCCGTGAGGAGCCTCGCTGCAGCATTCTGTACCCGCTGGAGTTTCTGGGACAGCTTCAAGGGCAGCCCCGCGTAGAGCGAATTACAGTAGTCAAGCCTGGAGATGACCGCCGCATGGATCACTGTGGCCAAGTCGGGGCGGGAAAAGTAAGGGACCAACTGCTTGATGCGGTGAAGGTGGAAAAATGTCGCCTTGGCTGTTGCTGTAACTTGCGCCTCCATGGAAAGGGAGGCGTCAAGGATTACACCCAAACTCTTAACGGAAGGCAATGGCACTAATTGGGCCACCGCAAGAGAAGGGAGTTGGTCCCTCATCCCCATGCCATCCTGACCCAGCCATAGGACCTCTGTCTTCGAAGGATTTAGTTTCAATTGGCTCCCATGAAACCATCCAGCCACAGCTTCCAAGCATCTGGTCAGTGTGTTCGGGGCCGAGTCGGTGTGGCCATCCATCAGCAGATAGAGCTGAGTATCATCAGCATATTGGTGACAGCCCAGCCCAAAGCTCCGGATAATCTGGGCAAGGGGGCGCATAAAGATGTTAAAAAGCATTGGGGAGAGAATTGTGCCCTGCGGCACTCCACACACCAAGGAGTGGCGCAACGACATTTCCCTCCCTAGTGCCACCCTCTGTCCCCGACCAGAGATAAAAGAGCACAACCAGTTACGGGCTATGCCCTGTATCTCCACGTCTGCAAGGCAGTGGTCCAGAAGATCATGATCGACCATGTCAAAGGCTGCTGACAAATCTAAAAGGATCAGCAGTCCTGACCCGCCTCGATCCAGTTGTCTACGGAGATCATCTGTTAGGGCAACCAGAGCCGTCTCCGTCCCAAAACCAGGACGGAAACCGGACTGAAATGGATCTAATGTCGATGTTTCCTCCAGAAACCTACCAAGCTGTTCAGCAACCGCTCTCTCAATTACCTTACCCAGGTATGGAAGATTTCAAACTGGGCGGTAATTGGATAGGTCTAAGGGATCTAATGAAGTTTTCTTTAAGAGTGGACACACCACTGCTTCCTTCAGTTCCCCTGGGAATGTCCCCGTGTTAAGGGACAAATTGATAATTTCAACCAGGGGGGTCCGCGCAACATCTGGACACTCCCTAATCAGCCAAGACGGGCACGGATCAAGGAGGCAGGTGGTGGGCCTACCAACTTGGAGGAATCTATCCACATCAGTAGGAAGTATCCGATCGAAATGGTCCAACACTGGACCTGAAGTCAGTCGAGGGGCCTCCAATTCAGTCATTGTATCTAAATTGGCAGGGAGGCCACGGTGGAGCAACAGGACTTTCTCCACAAAAAAGCTCGCGAATGCCTCACAGCTGTGGGTCGAATTTGTGCTTAAATTTGGTTGTCCTCCTAAGGACGTTATTGACCTAATTATTCTAAAAAGTTGCGCCGGGCGAGAGCTAGCGGATGCAATGGAAGCTGCAAAGTAAGATTTCTTAGCAGCTTTCATAGCCATCTCATAGGCTTTCATAAGCGTCCTATAAGATGTTCTTCACCTATAAGAAGGTGAAGATACCTTCACCCCAGTATGGCTCCCCTTTATCAGCCCAACAAGATAACAAGAATCCACCAACAGCATATGAATCAATATGGCTAACCTGATTCAAAAACACACACACACCCCACTCACATGAAAACAAAGTTTACCACAGCCAATCACAAACAAGTAACAGCACCCTAGGCCAACCCCAATTTCTCTCACCACCAAAGGAACACAAGCAAATAGCAAAGAGAACCTGCACAAACGACGCTGACACAAAACCCACACATACAGTGGTGCCTCTCTTTTTCGTCTTGCGAAGCACGGCCATTAGCGGCTTAGCGGCTTTAAGAAAAAGGAAACAAACTCGCAAGAACTCGCAAGACGTTTCGTCTTGCAAAGCAAGCCCATAGGGAAATTCGTCTTGCGAAGCACCTCAAAAAACAGAAAACTCTTTCGTCTAGCGAGTTTTTCGTCTTGCGAAGCATTCTTCTTGCGGGGCACCACTGTACATTAAGCGAAATAGAAATATCGCCCCCCACCCCCACAGCCCCCTCCGCCTCTTCCCCCCTTTTTCTTCCTAATGTAACCCTAATGTCTCAACAAATGAAACTGACCTATGGAAAATGTAACTTGAAAAAAGAGACATTGTGCATACCTTTGTAAACCAAGAAAACTTTAATTTATTTATTTTTTTTTTAAAAAAAGATACACTTGGTGACTGTGGGTAGAAATATATTGTCCAGCAGCACCTTAGAGACCAACTAAGTTTGTTCTTGGTATGAGCTTTTGTGTACACTGTGGGTGTCTCCTATAGCCTGCGAAGCCAGACTGAAGGCTTGGATGATACCTTCCTAGATTAGATTACCAAACATTCAGTACTGAGAAAGTGATCCTGTTCTCTTGGGTTTCATTACACAGAGACAAGGAAAAGCTGAGTGTAGTCAGACATGCACTCTGGAATTTAAGAAGGCTGATTTCAAAAAGCTTGAACTACTGGGAAAGATCCTATGGTCAGAAATATTCAAAGAGAAGGGAATGGTGCTTAATGTATTGCTGGTGCATAATGCATTGGTCACATCTATAAGCTATATTTTTGCAGATTGTGCTTAATTTTGTGGTGTTCTGTTCATGTTTTCTAAGTCCTCCTGGCCCCTTTGGAATGTGATCCTGCTATGGTGTGTGCTTGCAGCTTCTCACTATTTAATCTCATCTATGGATTTCATTAGTGCGTAGATTTTGATAATTAATTTAGACGTTAAACACAAGCAAACCCAACACCAGTCCCCTCCTCTCTGTGCTGTTACTCAGAACTGAATTCACTGCTGTTCTGTGCTACCCTTTGTCTTGAGCTTTTAAAAAATTTCATCCCAGGAGCATGCCTCACAAACTAAGTGCAAGGCATAGTATTATATGATTCTCCAAGTCCCAATACGCATTTTCTTTCACTGCTTTTAAAATAATCAAACAAGCAAGCCATTTAGTACAGAATAGTTATTCACCACTCCCTTTCCACTCACTTAAGAGATAGCACTTCCATTTATTTCTCACAGTACCTTCCAGCTTTAATACTAATGCCTTTTAAAAAGGCCTTATTCCCTGTCATATACAAATTCAAAATATGGTTCATTCACTCTGAAAAACAGGTTCTTCTCCCAACACAGTTTACACTCCATGCCCCACTTAGTCCAAGAGTCTTCAACCCGGCATCCCTTGTCCTCTGAGCTGAGCTGCTTAATCTCTCCTACCAGACCTGGTGACACCACCCTGCTTTCACCTGCTTGTAGGCTGCACACTCACAAGCTCTAGTCCCCCATTGGCTCTCCTCTTCCTATAGTTTCTAGAAATATTTCCCCAGCCATTCATTTGCTTTGACCTGAAAAAAACCGCAGAAAGCTTGCCTTTGGGACTACTTTCTTCTGCTGCTTTATTTTATTTGTTTGATTGTTTATATTCTACTCTTTAAAATATTTCTTCCAAAGCAGCTTAGAAAAGTCATAACAGTTAAAAACAAGGGGGGACAACGGGAGAGGTAAAAACACATCAGCATAAAATCCAGTAGAAGGGGCCTTTCAGAGCTCTTCAGGGAAGGAATTCCTCAGATGCTCTGTTACCACCAAAAAGGCTCCATCTCTGGTATCTGCCACTCAGATTTTGCTAATGAAGGGCAAGAGAGAATAGCCCCTGATACTGAGCTCAGGCAAACTAATATTGGTACAAGCAGTATTGCATCTTCAATACTTAAATGGCCTAAACAGTGGTTCCCAACTAGCTAAGTACTGCGGAACCCAGTTTTTCAAAAGCCAAGCCATGGAACCCCTACCTTTGAAAGTGTTATATCTGTGGTAGTTTTTGTTATGTGAATGGTGCCACTATACCCTCCAACATGTCCCAGTGCACAACTGGGAAGCCCGTCTTCTGGGCTGCACGGCCACATGAGTCACGTGACCTGCATGTTTTGACATTCCATGCTCTCAAACAAGAGCATGGCTTTCCAAAACAGGATGTCCCAGACAGTTGACGGATATGTGCCATGGACCCCCTGAGTGGGTTATGCAGACCACCAATTGGGAACCACTGACCTAGAACAAGATCAACACCAGCTCTTAAAACGGAGCCCAGAAAAACTGGCAACACATGTAGTTGGTATAGAATCAGTGTAATAAGTCCCAACTGCCTTGCTGCTACCACATCCTGGCAGGTGTGTTCTGAAACAGTTCTGGCTTCCCAGGCCATTTCTAAAGCCTGCCCCATATAGAGAGCACTGCAGTGATCCAGGCAGTTACATAGGGGCTTATCTAAATATATGCCCCCCCCCCCACCTTCCACCTGCAGTCCTAATGTGCAACAGTCAAGGAAGGACTGTATTACTTGCTATTTCTGCATATTTGAATTGACCCCTGTTTGGAAGTAGGTAAAGGATTCTCTGAAAAACCAAGTAGATTTGAAAATCCATGCAGACTGAACAGGTAGTGACTGCTGATCCTGCAACTTGGAATTCGGTAAGTATGTAATGCAACGACTGGATGTACACCTAGTGCACATCTGATCCCTTTAAAAAATTTGCTTGCAGACCACTCAGAGTCTACCTGCTAAAAGGATTAAGAGAGCGCCTGGAGGTATGTTTGCTTTCCATGTTTAGCTTAATGCGTTAAAGAGGACAGGCAGCCCAAGGGCCTTGCTTCTATCTAAGGGGAAATATATTTTTATGACATAGAACTAGAAAGAAAAATAAAGATATGTTTTCCTAGAATCAGATAATTTTGGAGCAGAAAATGAATATGTAACCTATTTGGGTGATGGAATAACAACAACATATAATCTGTAAGTTGCATACTTCTTTGCTTTGACCCACCACCTAAGCAGCAATTTATAAACAGGCAGTGACATTTCGCACAGGAATTCTGCTCCCAACCTCTGCCCCACCTTCCATTCCATTCTGCTCTGCCCCAAGACGACCCATGAGTTGGCAATTGCATGTCAATTGGACACACCTAAAATGTACCTACTTACCTGGGATATATACAGGGAAATTATCCGTCATTTCATTGTTGTTGACTGATCCTTGACTCTAGTAGACCAATAAATGAGCACGGCTCAGTAGATAGCAGATGAGTTGGTTTTAGTTACCCATCCCTGATTTAGACCCATGCCTACCTTAAGTATGATCATTTCTACTTTAACTGCCCCTAACTGATTTTTGTCTCTACTGAAAAACATCCAACAGACGAGGTATTCCCAAACCTCTCTTATTGAGTTCTTAACTTTTCTCAGTTTTGAACATGATGTCAAAAATCTTCCCTCCTTCAACAAAAGTCCATTACTTCCTGTCAGTTGCATTTCTGCTTGAACAGCTATAGAAAAAATGTACATCTATTAGAAAGTGGTTGTCATCTCCAGACTCCACCACCAGCCTTTTCTACTAAGTCTTATTTTCAAAAGCTTTACCCTTTTTCTGCTCTTGATTTTTCTCCCAAGTCCGTACTAAGGTCTGACTTAGTATGGAAGAGAATGAAACAATGATTTTCTGTCATATGGAAGCAATGTTTAAAATTCTGCTAGTTCAAGTTGCCTTTTGGGCATATCAGCATTGCAACATACTTATTTAGGCTATACAGTAGTTCCCTAGAACCATGCAGATTTTTCTAAGTGGAGCAATTATCTAACCAATTTTGTTAATACGACATTGATTTTTCTCTTGTTCATATAATTATGCTTGTCTTAGGCGAATTTTGACTTCTGCTCTTCCATTTCCCAATGTGTTAAGAACATTTAGGGGCAGGATACTGTTTTGGGCTGAGCTAGTAAAGTAACAAGGACACTAAGCCAGCTATAGTCTAACTTCTGTGAGGGAAAGTAAAGCTGTCAGTTTTGCTGGAATCAAAACATTATTTGGCTAGGCTGAGGACCCAGGACAAAGACAAAGGGAGCCCAGAGGCAAGGAAACTGAAAGAAGGATACAGAGTATAGGGAATAGACTTGAGAAAGTTGAAAGTGTGGTGTTTTGAGAAAAAGGGCAGCAACGACACAGAACTGATGCAAGAAGTGAGTCAAAGAGAAGATCAACAGGGGCAATATGCTATGCAGAATGACAGGAGGAGTGCTAGGGAGGACTGTCAAGAAATAAGGCATGTCGAAGTAGTGGTAGAATCTTAACTTTGACGGGGGAATTCTGTCAATGGTGACTTCTACTAGAAAGCAGGGTGGTGAATAGTCATGTGGAATTTATTCTGGCTTTGCATTATCTGAAAAGACTTCAAGAGTGACTATATTATCTAAATTTTGGGCTTCCAGATATTGTTGAAGTCCAGCTCCCATCAGTCCAAGCCAGCACAATGGGAGGGCCACAGGGTAGCCACCTCTGCTCTACTTCATCTAACAGCCTGCCCCTTTAGAATTCTGCAATTCTGCATTTCCTCCAAGCCATGATCAGATATGCGACCATGAGCATCTGCATGATTTTTTTCCAGGTGAGGGGCAAAGTAAATATTCCAAATAAATGAATAGCACCAGAGAAATGGTCTACTATTTCTGGTAGATCTGGTGAAATAGCAGTGGAGAGCCCTTGGGAATCCAGGGGATATGGATCTGGAGGAGGGAACTACCTCCCTAGCAGACACTTTACAATCCATATTTTCCTGATTGCTTAAGAGAAGATATGGTGGGCAATATACCAAATATCTTAACATGATCATGGCATAGTAATTGCACTGGCTAGAAATACCACCACTGTGTTAAAAACAAACAGCATTAGCTCGCCATGATATGTGTGTGTTTTCTCTCCAGACAAATCCATCTTGCTTTCTTTTTGATGATCCATTTTTATCAAGGTGCTCACAAACGGACTGCTTTGTTATTGGCTGTAGTAACATGACAGGTGTTAACCATTCCAGAGACTCCCGGATGGTTCTTACAGCATGCCTAAAACAGAGCAAAGCTGCTGCTGCTGCTGCTGCTGCTGCTGCTTGATGCTGTGTGGGTGGGTTTGGACAGCTACACAGCCATCCTGTTTTATCCCCCTTGCTGTGCTCTCCCCTCTCATTTCGCCTGTTTACACTTTAATATTCTTTTTACAAGCTTCGTCATTTTGCAGTTGCGTAAAAAGGAAGAGCTAGCCCCTGTCAGTGCCCTATATTTGTCACTGGAAAGCTGGTCCTCTTTAACAAACTACGATCGGATAGGCAATTACCCAGCATGGACTCTAAGCTTGCACCTATTCTTCTCGCAACAAAGTTCAGAGAAACCCCTTGACACTTTTACTCCTGGCAGCCAGACTTCTGATTTTGCCTTGATACTTTAGTTCAACTCTCTGTCAAGGTGACATTAACAAAAGGCTTCTTCAAACTCCCTGTGAAACAAGTCAGTTTCAGCTCACTGATGAGTCCTTGCTGGTGGAGTTCTTTTCTAGGGTTGCCATATTTCAAACAGTGAAAATCCGGACAGAAAAGTTGTTGAGCCTTTTTAGTTCTGCCTGAAATCACAAAAAAAGCTGTTTTTGAGTAGTTTTTAGAGAGAGTCGGCAAAAACGGCACTGCCAATATCGGCTGCCATACATCTGGATTTTCCCATACATTTTAGTGATTTCTGCCCAGACAGGAACGTATGCCAATCCTATTCTTTTGTGCTGCACTGGAGTACAGGCCTATCTTAAGAAAAATACAGTCATACCTCGGGTTGAAGTTGCTTCAGGTTGAGCGCTTTTGGGTTGCGCTCCACGGCGACCCGGAAGTAATGCGTCATTTCCAGATTTCGACGCTCGCGCATGCACAGACGCTCAAAATGATGTCACACGCAAGTGCGGAAGCGGCGACCCGCAGACGCGGGTTGCGTTCGCTTCTGGATGCGAACGGGGCTCCGGAATGGATCCCGTTCCTATCCAGAGATACCACTGTACAGTGGAACCTCGAGTTAAGAACTTATTTCATTCCAGAGGTCCCTTCTTAACCTGAAACGGTTCTTAACCTGAGGCGTGCTTTCACTAATGGGGCCTCCAGCTAGCGCTGCTGGCACACAATTTCCGTTCTTATCCTGGGGCAAAGTTCTTAACCTGGAGCAACCACTTCCTGGTTAGCGGAGTTTGTAACCCGAAGCGTTTGTAACCCAAGGTACCACTGTAGGTGGTGAGAAGGAAGCAGCATGGCTGACTTCCCACACAGCAACAAAGCTACCTCCCTGCTGAAACATTACCCCCACCCTCATATTGCTCCTAAACTGGAATTTTCAGGAATATCCTGGAAAAGTTAAAATGAAGTAAGGTCACCAGAGCAAGACAGTCTGAGCATATTACATCAATCCTGGCCTGACTGCACTAGCTGCCCATTAGTTTTTGGGCCCAATTCAAAGTGTCAGTTTTGACCTATAAAGGCTTAAATGACTCAGGACCACAGTACCTCAAGGATTGCCTCTTCCCATATGAACTGCTTCATAAGGTCTGGGGGGTGACAACATGAGAATGGGCCTTTTCTGTGGTGGCTCCCAACTTGTGGAATGCTCTCCCCAGGGAGACTCACCTGGCACCTTCATTACATATCTTTAAGCAACAGGCAAAAACATCTATAACCAGGCCTTTGGCTTTTCTCTGTGTTTGTGGGAAAGAGGTTAGTGGTTTGTTTTTGTTTTATTCTGTATTTTGTGTTCTCATTTTGTATTTTTATGTTGTGGACCACCCTGTCATCTTCAGATGAAGGGCAGTATACAAATTTAATAAATAAAAATAATAAGGCATGGTGTTACTACAAAAGTTGTTTTGTCACTGCTCTCTGCTTATCCGTATCTCGGATGCACCTGAGCTACTGAAATAAATTTGCCTTAATCTCCCCCACTATGCTTGGCTTGTCATAGAGACTTCTTATTTCTTCTTTAATCCTTCATCTGCAGGTTTCATTTTCCCTGATATGACCAAAGATTTTCCTGATAATTTTGTTTTCAGATATCATCAATGTGTGTTTCTCATTTTTTCATTGTTACCCAAGATTCTGTCCTATACAGCAGTACTGGATGTATTAATATTGTGCACATCTAGATTTTAGATAACTGAGTTATGTAGGCTATTTAAGATGATTTCAATGGTCCTTATTTTCTAGTCACTGCACATAAGGTTGTTTTGTAAGAATTCATTAACAGTTTTCAAATCATCTAGCTTGAAACAGTGGTAAATTAATCAGTTCCTTTTGAATGAAAATATATGGAGTTTTTAAGAACAAATCTCTTTCTGCAGTCTTTGGACAAAACATACGCTGCAATTGCTTGTAAGCATAAATTAAACTGCACATCCCTATTTGAAAAAAGCAACACAGATGATGATATTCTGAAAGCTTTTTAACCCAAAGAAAGGGAAACTCTATCCAGAATTCTTCCTGTGAACAGAGGAATACAGCACAGAGATCAAATCAAGCATAACTATTAGTTTTCCTTGTAAGTTTTGCATTAGGAATGACCTTGTAGCAGTGCTGGAGATACTTAATTGATTAAGATTATTTTTGGACTAGCAGTCTTATTAAAAAGGCAGTTGGTTGAATGGTCCCTTGAGTAGTTGATATTCTCGTAGGCGGATGAGCATTATTAAAAGGCTGGGTCAGATTAGAGCAGCCCCACTGCCTTTGTTGATTTCTTTCCTTCTCTGCATTCAATGAAGGTATCTCAAGGCCATTCTCGCCAGCACAGATATAGAGCACTTCTGGATTAAGGGGTTTGCTCCCACTAGAAACAAAATCTTCCCATGAGCAGATCTAAGACCTAATTAAATAGCGTTTTTCATTTTCTGGTTTTATTAAATAAGTATGCTTTTAAAAATCTGAGTCACTGAAAACCGCGCGTGTGTGTTTAGGCCACAAGGATTAATTGGATTCACTGCAGAAGCTCCCTGGACTGCAGCTATCCAATAGAGCAAATCATACATAGGGTCTGTTGAGGCTATCACTATTTCGCTCACTTGTTTTGCACATTTCAAGGGATTTAAATGTCTTTCCTGTATTGTATCTTTCCCAACACCCAAAGAACTATATATTCTCATTGAGAAAATGATATTTCCTCCAAAAAACTCTCCTGATCACTGGAATCTTCATGTAGCCCTTTTTCAGAAGTGGCAAATACCAGTAAGGCAAGCCCTTTCCCTCCAGCTATGAATTGCACACCTCCTTCTAATGCATAGGAGTCCTGCCAGCACAGACCATCTAGCCCAGCAACCTGTCCTCACACTGACCAGCATCCCACCCTCCAAGCATTGCCAGGTACCAACTTTAGTTATTATTATTTTTGCACCAGCTGAGGACTCTCCCCTGCTGTCAGGCCTTCTGAATGAGCCGTTATATAACCCAAAGATACTTGGCTGTTTATTGTTGTGGGCCCAAGATCACATATGATGGGTGCAGGATATAAATTATATAAATAAAAAATAATAAAAAAACTAAATGCCTATGAGAAGCCCACAAGCAGTAAACATGCTGGACCAATGCTAGTGGAAGAAAAATGAAAAGTGTTTTATTCTATGAAATAATATTCTGGAAAGACCAGTAGTCTTGACCTGTTCAAGATTCATCCAATATATTTCATCCAAGAACTTTGAGTTTTGAAGTTCATAGCTTCTGTACTGAAGAAGAGTAAAATAAGTGCATGTAGTTCACGGATGTAGCTGAGAGATTTCAATAGTCTCTCCTCCGTCACAAAAACCTGCGCTCCACTTGGAGCGCTCCACTGCGCTTGCAAATAATATGTAAGATAAGAAGAGCCCTGCTGGTTCTGGCCAAAGGCCTACCTAGTCCAGTATCCTATTCCTACAGTGGCCAACCAGATGCCTATGGGAAGCCCACCAGCAGGGCCTAAGTGCAACTATAATCTCCCTGCTTGCGATTCCTAGCAACTGGTATTCAGAAGCCTACTGTATATGGCCAATATACTGAAATCGTATCCTGGCAAGATGAAGGCACTGCTGGTAGGTGGTTTGGGCATCCAGGAAACTGGCCATTTGCCTGTTCTGGACACTCCCTTAAAAATAGCATGTTCATAGTCTGGGGGTACTCACTGATTCATGTGTCACTAGAGGCTCAAGTGGCTTCAGTAGTGAGGGCTGCTTCCTACCAGCTTAGCTTGGTATGCCAGCTATTGACAGTCCTGGACAGGGATAATCTCACGACTGTGCCACATACACAGCTCACTTGATTACTGCAATGCACTTCATTGGGACTGTCCCTGAGGCTGGTTCAGAAGTTGCGGTTAGTGCAAAATGCTGCTGTTAGTATGCTGTCTGGAGTTAACTGCCATCAATATATGACACCTTTGTTGAAGCAGCTGCGCTGGCTGACCATATGCTTCAATCTAGGCCATGTTCAATGTATTAATTTTATTGATTTATTGTTTATTTATTTATTACAGTTGTATACCACCCTTCATCTGAAGATCACAGGCCAGTTCAAAATACAAAATACAAAACAAGAGCACAAAATACATAATAAAACGAAAACAAGCCAATAACCCCTCTGCCATCAACACATTTAAAATACTATAGAATGTTAATCAGCCAAAGGCCTGATTACAGAGAAACAGTTTTCACCTGGCACCTAAAGATGAAGGCCCCAGGCAAGACTCCCTGGGGAGAGCATTCCGCAAAGGGGGAGCCACCACAGAAAAGGCCTGTTATTGTGTTGCCACCCTCCAGACCTCTTGTGGCTCCAACAATCTGCTGTTTCCTATGCAGACCTTTTTATTTACCCAGTTTCTGAATGTGAATTTTAATTATTGTCCGCTGATCATCTCCTGGAGTTATACTGATATTTTAATTGTATTATTTCTGATGTGTACTTTATACTTATTTCTGGCTTTCTCTGCGCTGCTTTGATATTCTATAATGTAAGTGGGGTATATATATAAAATAAATAGAAAGTCGCCATGTGGAATGGTTGAGGTACAATTCCTATCATCTCCAATTGAAAGGATGATAGCGACAGAGTAGGATGTCACTGCAAGTTGAAGGAGATTGTCCTGAGCTACATGGACCAAAAGGCTGACCCAATGCCAGCTTCCACATCTTCTTTCTTATACTTTGAAAGCTGTACAGATTCAGCTCAACAAGTTGTCCTAATGAAATATGTAAAACTACAGAAGAAAGTCAGTATAAAGGGTTGTATCCAACAAAATCATCCCATTAACACAGAGACTTCTGCCTGTGAAACAGAACTTCCTTTCCCTCTCAGTCTAATTTACTTTACAGGGTAGCACTCTTGAGTTCTCTAAAGGAGGGTGTGATAAATACATAACGAATACGTTAGAGTGAATTCAGCTTAACATCGCTTCACAATCTACATACACTCTACTGAGAAAAGAAACCATTTTTTGTCGATATCAGTAAAAGGCTGATAAAGGGTCTAATCACATATGCACAGATAGCACAAGTTGAAGACAAAAGCAACTCGAGCCTATGAGGCAATCAGTATTGATTAGACAGGCCACTGGGCAGAAAAGTTGCTTCAGATTAGCCTTAACAGATGCTATGGCAAAGCCCACTGCAAGAAGAAGTTTGCAAAATAGCACAGAGGAGTTTGACAACAAAGCATGACTGAGAAACACCAGGGAGACTCAGCCTGCCAGAGATCATCAAAAGCGAGTTGCTGGAGACTTTCCAGCTGCAACTGCTACAAAGCATCCTGGCTCAAGAGGAGGGTGGGAGGCTTGTTCTAAAGATACCTGTCAGGAGGTTGCCAAAGAAAGAGCCCAATGAACTTCTGGTTTCCAAGCCTGCCTTATAAATCTGTGTATCATAGGGAACCACATGTGAGCAGCTGCCAGAAGAATTGAGAATCTACTCCTCTCTAAAACTGTCGTTTATCCAGACTATTACATGCCTTTTACTTTAATGCAACAATGGAATTCAGGACTTGAATTTTGTATTGCATGCCTGGCAAATCTGAGGAAATGTTTCAGGAGTCAGACACATTTTTCACAATTCCCAGGAAAGGTATTTTTTGCAGGAGAGAAAATGAGAAGGCAGGGTTATAGCCTCAGATCTGAAAACAGAGCAAACAGAATAAATCCATTTACTCAACTGGCTGTGAACTGTTTTCACTTAAACAGAACCTAATTGGCTCTTTAATGGCCTCCCTGAGCATATCCTGTACTGTAATATGAGAGATTATGCCACCAGAATTTATTGTTTATAGGTCTGAACGTACAGTCAAGTGAAAGTGCCTATTATTTTTACAGATTCATTTTAAGAGTTATTTTGTTTCTTTATTTTCAAATATATGCACACTGAGATAAAAGATTGTGGCCAACAATAGGTCCTGATCTTGCATGCATTGTAGACTCTCTTGTCATTATTGGTTTTGTCTTTCCTTGCAGATTTCAATATGAAGATCGCAACACAGCACAAATCTGAAGTTAGCTTAGCATATTTGCCGAGATCGGGGTTTAACAAAAAGGAATAATCACTGCTGTATGATGTATTTCTTTAAAGAATTTTCCCAGCAGGGAAGATCTCTAATAAGGATGCAGATGGAACTTTCAATATCATCTGATGTAAAGGTCCCCCCCCCAACCTCTGTTTAGCTTATGTGGGATTTTTTGTATTTGTGTTTGTTTTTGTGGTTTTTGCTTTGTTTTTAGTCTTTGCACATAATAACTATCTGCTTATCAATACTGGCCACTAAAGGAACTAGGCACAAGATCTATAATCAGTAGGGAAGTCAAGATCCCTTGGTATTGTGTAAAATGCTATCCTGGAATTTTAAAAGTACTGGGTGAGGATGTACCGTAAAAACTGCAACTATACAATGGCAAATGAGTTCCTCTGGTGGTCGTTTTGCTGGACTTGGCTTTAGCTTACAAGGATTTGGACCTTCCCTAGAATCAGTAAGCTGTGTGAATAATGCTGCTATCAGCACTTATTTAATAGTAAAAGGTTGTCATTAGGGAATTCTGTGGAATGCCCCCAAGCTTGACATTTGGTTTCTATTAAACATAATTATGTCACACTGGACAGAATGAGACTCCTGTCTGAACAGGGTCATTTGTTAATCTTCTTAAAGTTCAGCTGAACAACACTTAGCCATCACTACAGCATATTTTAAACAAATAGATACCACAACTGGAATAACTTTGGAGTGTCATCCCCAACACCTCAGGCACCTACCATCCTCCTTCAGCAGCTTACAGGGCAAGTTCTCATAACATGGGAACATTTTTAGGGGTCATGTGCACTTCTGTTTTTCTAAACCACCCTGGAAGTTTCCTTAAAGGGTGGCATCTAAAATATTCTAAATAAATAAATAAATATAAAATGTTGTACTTGGAGAACAGGGTATATGGGGAAGCTTTTCTCTACCTCTGGCCACAACCTTTTTTTTACCTATTTATATCTACTGGCCTTTGTTCATCCCTTCCTAAGCTTCCACAGGCATCTGGTTAGACTGTGAGAATATGATGCTGGACTAGATGGGCCACTGGCTTTCTCCAGCAAGCTATTCTTAGATTCAAAGCAGGCTCCTGTAATTAACTGTATACAGAGAATTGAGGACTGCTGGGTGACTGCAGCTGATGCAGAACACATTCACCCTCCTGACAGAGGTGTTTCAAGTCAGCTTTCAGCTACTTTCTGCACAAAATTCAAAGTGGCAATTTTGAGCTATACGAACTAGGATTTGTCCTGTCAAATTACATGAGACACAGATTTCTTCCCCCTATGAGCATGCAGCTATTTTAGTTTAAAGTGTTGTGTTTTGTTTAGTGTTTAAAATATACTGCAAAGAGTCGTGTGTGTGTGTGATAATAAAAAAAAAATACAAACCAAAAAAAGGATATACCATATTGGCCCGAATATAAGCCGCGCATTTTTTTTTCCAAATTCTGATCATTAAAAGTTAAAGTGTGGCTTATATTTGTGACCTTATGCCACCGGCAAAGTGGTGTGGCTCCCCCCCACCCCGTGAGCAGCCTGGGAGCACAGGGCAATGATGCCCATCCCTTCCGTGGCTTCCAAGTCTCCCCCAAGCCACCTAATTTTAAAGGTGCAGCTTATTTGCGGATGCAGCTTATATTCAGGCCAATACAGTAGTGAGAGGAAACTGGGAGTGTGGAGAATTTATTTCCAATGCCAAATGCCTATTCTTTCCAAGTATGACTATATGATTACTTAGAGAAAAATAAATCAAAGCTCTCCTAAAAATACATTAAGCAGAATAGACTATTGTGTCAAAGTCCAGCTACCTAACTCCAGATAGAGAGGTAGAATAAACTCTCCCATAAAAATAAATTAGCAGATTGATTAAATCTGAGGGACCATGATTATGTATGAAGTTGCTCAATAAGGAAGCAATTGTATTGGGGGAGACAGGGCGTTCTGACACCATGGTTTTTGTTTATCTTATCTCCTGTGAAAGCCCATCAAACACCTAACTGCATTCTAATCAAATACAGATGCATATTTCTTTTCTAACTGTAGTTTGGACATCCAAACTCATCCAGTAGTTAGTGACCCTCTCCCCAGGCTGTTATACTCTAATTGTCCCAGCAGCCCACGCCTGATATACCAAGGCCAGTAATCAGTGAGTTCCTTTTTCCGTTTCCTCTTAATTAGTGATCATGATATAATATTCTGTGGTGTTCTTTCATTTTGTTGCCTGTATTTCCAACTTTATTTCAAAATAAAATTTTATGGGGGAGGGGAAAGAAAATGCACTGGTATACAAATAGAATTCAAGTCAGAAATTGCATTGTTTGTTCTTGAATACTCACCTCTCCATCACTGTCAGATATGACAATGCATGCATCCACAACCATGGCATTTGACAATTCCCTTGACTTTTCTCCCTCATCCTGGCTCTGGGAATCAGGCCCATCTGAAGTTTTCCGCTTTTTCTTTGGCATCCTTTCCACTGGAACAAACAGAAATATTTATTTGTCCGACTGATCCTGGTTCAGTTTCCCCTCCTAATTGATTACTTGGAGGTAGAGCACCCTAGGCAATCCATTCTTGTCTCATAGGTGTGGAGACCTGAGACTTATTCAGAGGCACATTCATAAATCCCCACTCACCCAATTAAGACTACCTTATATAGCTGATTAAATCAGGAAGAAGCTAGAAAACACCGACTAACAGCAGGTTCCAAAGCAATGAATAGCAGCTACAAAAACACATTTCCAACTTGCCCAAAGTTATTCATGCAACATCAGAAAACATCAGCCTGCCATCCCAAACCCCTATTAGCCTAAACCTGGCTCCACTGCTGATGCAGGAAAAACTGAGAAAGGGACAGCGAATCGTGCTAGACTCAGCACTACAGAAGGGGGAAACCAAAGCATCAGAAGCAGTTGCCAGCTTTCATATTCAATTAGGCACGGGAAAGGAGCTGCATTTTTCAAGTAATATGCTCACAGAGCAACAGCTTGGAAGTGTACTGTAGGAATAAGACAAAGGTCAGAAGAACGGCAAAAAGACTAAATGAAAACGAGAGAGAAAAGTCAAGGACACTTGGCTCTCCTTTTATAGCCTAAGTCACCCACTGAACAGCATGCTCATAGTGCCCTCTGCTGGGACAAACCATGGCTACCTGTTCCAGAAAGGGCATTCTGCAGCTAGAGGGGGAAAACTGCTGAAAAGCCAGAAATGCTAAGAGTTATGAGAAACAGAGGGGAGGGCAGGTGCAAGTGCAATTAGAGCTGGCGCTTCCGGCAAAGTCCTTCATTGCCACCCTATACATAGCAAGAGAGCTACATAACAAGCTTTAACAGTGAAAGCACAGCCAGAAAAGCTGATTAGGGCTCTTCGCCAACTGAGAGATGCAGCAACACCGCAAATCCTCCCCATCCCCACCCCCGCACTATGTTCTCCAAAGCTTTTCTGGCTATGGGCTCAGCATCCTAAGTGATAACAACACAAACAGGAAACCAAAAGAATGCGTAGAGAAAAAATCAAGGTCCCACTGCATGAAAGCTATCATGGTAGGAGTAACTTTCTGGGTTATCTTACAACCAGCAGAGATATTTGCATGATGATGGTCAAGA
This sequence comes from Podarcis erhardii, assembly GCF_964252035.2. Classification (NCBI taxonomy): domain Eukaryota; kingdom Metazoa; phylum Chordata; class Lepidosauria; order Squamata; family Lacertidae; genus Podarcis; species Podarcis erhardii. The sequence goes on from NC_138498.1 coordinate 69,732,540, forward strand.
GCCATACTGGTTAGGTTTGGTTCGCAAAGGGCTGCCCTGGTAGGGCGTGTTGAATTTTTCAACTTTCAAATTCCAAAAATGAGGGGTGCTAAAAAGTTGTAGCATCACTTGGGAATTTAAATGATATTTTGGTTAAATTAATGTAATTTAGTTTTGCTTGGTATATAGCTCCATAGAAAATAATGACCTTTTAACATTTTTGTGGAATTTCCAATAATTTTAAAATTGTCATATTAAAAAACAAATGGGAATCTTTTAAAAAAATTGCATTTAAATCATTAAAAATGATTGGATCACATTAGTCAGGCTTGCCAGATCTGCCTGGGTATAAGAGAAAAGTCAAAAAGCAAGTGGCAAGAAGATGAGAGAATAAGTCTTGCTGAATATAAGCAGAGAAGTAAGCAGGATGCTTCAATGCCATCAAATGAAATTATTTTCTCTGCTGATTAAAATGAAGAACAAATAGCTGATGCCCAAGATGGAAATGATGGAAGTTATTAATTGACATTAGGAAAACCAAGTATACCGTCCACTTCTAATACTTCAAAAAAATAACATTTTAATTAGAAAAATGTATACAACACATTTGAAATATATAATGTTGCTATGCATAGCATTAGATGGGGTGCTGGCCTACATGCAACAGCTGCCATCACCACTGCTGCCTTTGTGGATGCTGGCTTGATCACTGAAGAACACAAAGGACTTGTAATTGATCACAATAAAGTCAAGAGGGACCAAGAAAAAGTAACAAAATCCCTGGATCAGGAATTTGATTATCTGTGTCAGAAGGATGAAACTGACTACATCTTTTTAGACGTCCGCGAAGATACAACTAAAGATATGCTGAAAGAAGACAATTCAGATCAGCAGTTCCTCAGCATCATCACAGAACAGCATTATTCTGTGTGCAGTGAGCCAGGTGGAAGGTATCTCTACCACTTCACTCCAGAGAAAGGTTCAAATAGGGCGAAACCAGCTGACATTATTGCTAATTAAACTGTAGATTTCATGAAGAAGGGCATTGATAAGAGCCTGCAGGCCATTGGAGGTGATTCTACAAATGCTAACACTGGCTGGGTGGGGGATACCATGCACTGGGTAGAGGTCAAACCAGGTTGTAAGCTGCTCTGGTTGGTTTGTGTCCACACCCCTGTGACACTTGATCACAGCATTTGATGGGGAGACCTTATCTAACAGCAAGTGGACAGGTAGCAGTGGCAAGATGCTAGACACTGCTGCAGAACTTGAATTTGATCCTTCATTCACCCAACTCTCAATTGGAGAGCCTCTTATTTCACTGAGTGACAATGTTGTTAAGGATCTGTCTACTGATTAAGTGTACGGGTATCAGATCACACAGGCCATAAGGACAGAAAAACATCCCACAGATCTGGCTCTTCTAGACATTGGTCCAGTGAACTATTCAAGGTGGTAACAGCAGCAAACAGGCTTCATTACATATGGGTTTCAAAAAAGACTTAAAGGCAAAACCCTCAACAATTTAAGACTGAGAGTGCAATACATTGTTTGTGTATACTACCCCTGTTGGTTCAACATCACAGTAAAACACTATTGGGTGGAAGGCGCACGCTGCATCTTGTTTCAGCTACAAAAGGCGGCTGTAGTAGATGCTGTTTTGCCAACCACTTAGTGCTCAGCATGGTATGCATTCAGCGAAATGATAATCCAGACACTCTTGTGCTCAGATGACAGTGAAGAGAGGAGAGCTGGTGTCCAAAAGATTGTTGACTTAAGGGGCGGAGATGATGACATACTGGGAGGCATTTCTGTACGTCCAAGGAAGACATATTGCATCAACCCCTGTGCTTTGTTCCTGTTGGAGCTGATAGCTGACTGGGTATATGAACCTCCTTTGACATGTAAACTTACTACAGCCAAAGTATAGAAGTCCACTGACAAGCCCATGCAAGTTCCGTAGTGGCCCTGCCATGTTCAATCTATACAGAGGTGTGTGAAACAAGTCACAGAGCCAGTAAGCAGGGTGTATACACAAGAAAAGTGTGAGGGATACATCAGTGGCGAAGAAGCAAATTAGCGGCTGATGTCAAAGAACGAATCAAAGTAAGACTTGATTAAACTTCCTGTTTACATTTCTTATTAACTGATGATGTCATTACTTTTTCTTTTTTAAATGTATTGTTATTAAAGATTTTCTTGATTTACAAAAGTATGTGCAATATCTCTCTCTCATATTTTTCCCCTGTAACATTTTTTCCATGTAACCATGCGGAGTTGGGTTTGGGGAATCCAGATTGGGAGGGTTTGGAATAGGTAGGTTTTGGGAGGGTGATCATTTTGATCGTGGCTATTTTGTCTGAGAGAGTGAAATTCTTGTTGTTCCATCTCTTTAGGTCTTTGTTTATTTGGTGCCACAGGGGCTTGTAGTTGTGGAGGTATAATTTATTGAGGTTTCTGGTTATTTGTACCCCTAGGTATCTGAACTTAGTGTGGCAAAGTTTTATCTTGGTGATATTAGTGAGTTCTTTTTGGGTGGGAGGAGGGGTGTTGAAGCACATAGCTTCTGACTCTGCAAAGTTTACTTGTAGGCCCAACACCATTGCAAATGCGTTGAGTTCTCTGATTAGGTAGGTTGCTGTGTTTATGGGGGTCTGGTGTTGTGACCATTAGGTCATCTGCAAAGAGCCCTAATTTATAGGTTCTGACTTTTATTTCCACTCCCTTGATGTCTGAGGCTGCTCGGATTCGGATTGCTAAGGGTTCCAGAGCCAGGATAAATAAGAAGGGAGATAGTGGGCATCCTTGTTTTGTGCCTCTGGATTGCTAGAGTGTTACATATTGTTAGTTCTGCATTTTGCTGAGGCTTGGGAGTACCTATATTTGTTTGAGGATTTGTAGGAAGTTGGGGTCAAATTTCATGCTAGTTAGTACTGCTAATAGGTATTTCCATTCTAAGCAATCAAAAGCTTTGAGGATGTCTAGGGACATAATTGTCAGTGGGAGTTTAGTTGCCTTGCTGTGTTTGATCAGGTTCAGTAATATTGTGACCAGGGACAAAGCCAGTCTGGTCTGGGGCTATTAACCTGCACAAGATTTTTAGGCGGTTGGCCAAGATTGTTGTGAATATCTTGTAGTCTTGGTTTATTAATGAGAGTGGGCGATATGATTCTACTTTGAGGCTGTCTTTCAGTGGTTTTGGGATGGTAACTATTTTGGAGTGGGTCCAGGTTTTGGGGATGGGCCCCCCTTTCATGATGTCATTGAATAGGCGGGTCATGTAGGTCATCAGGGGTTCTTTGAATTTCCTATAGAATTCTGCTGTGAAGCCTTCTGGGCCTGGGGCTTTGTGTGCTTTCAAGTTTTTGTTGCTCTGGCTCTGAGGTCCCTCCAGCCTCGGAGCTCCACGGGGTTGTTGGGTGGGAAGGGAGGCTGTGGCTCCCTTGGTAGGTGCACCAGACACCGCGGTTTCCCTCTGGCGTCGCTGCTGGCAGCAGTGGAGGCCAGCCTGGGCTTTTTCTGAATTCGGATCAAAGCTGGTTCAGATCAAACCTTGTGTATACCACTTCCAAAATCAATGGTGGGAGTGTATTGGATGCAGAATAAACGGGAGTGTCTGATGTCTGATTACTTTCTAACATTGTCTTATGATTACAAGGTAATGTTGCATGCTTAAAAGGATATGTTTTATGCAGAGAAACAAAAATTTTTATAGCACTTCCTGACATTTTTGGAAGGCAAAATTAAAGTTCTTTGGCTTTCCAAGAGCAGTTTATGTGCTTTCTAATCAAACATAATTTACCAAGCTAAATGTTACTCAATCAAAAAATAAGAAGAATTTAAATTCATTAAAAACATATTTTAAAGACCCCTCACTGAAGAAATTTGCGAAAGTTAAGTTTCACCTCCTAAAATGACACACCCTACTGCACTGGCCGAGGGGGGCTTTGTGCACCTCACCATATATCTAATGCAGATGTTACCATGACAGTCTTCTCCCATAAAAACAGCTACCCCAGTACAGGTGTTGGTCTTTTCTCAACCATCTTCCTGGATGTATCCCTATAACTCTACATCATAAAATGCAATGAGAACCACTAAGAATTAAACCAATTCCAAACTGCATAGCTCTGCTTTTCATTTCCTGATCATGCTACAATGCAATGAAATGTTGGAAATTGCTTTTATATGAGAGAATGTAGCAATAATGCAAATGGTGCTTTACCGCATACGTAGAAATGAAAGCAGCCAGGGCAGGAGCCTACAGTCTAAAACGGGGGGTTAACCTGTGGTCCTCTAGATGTTGTTGGACTCCTGCCTCTCATCAGTCTCAACCAGCATGGTCAATGGTTAAGGATTATGGGAGCTGTAGTCCATAGACCTCTGTGGCTACCACCTCTGAACTAAAGCTCAACAATGGAAGAGAATGGATAGGAGGGGCAAGGGCAATAAGAGCTGAAGTTGAGCAAGGGCAGTAACACACATTTAAGGATGACTGGACAGATAATCAAGAACTATATGGAGGAAGGATTTGGAAGAAGAGAGAGGTAGAACCAGAAGATTGTTCTGGGGGGCGGGGAATCCATGAACAAGGGACAGCAAGGAGAAACACAGAGTTATTTGAGAGAACAAGATACCTTCAGGCAGCAGTGAAAAAAAGGAATAGCTGTACTAGTTCTGTCTGAGCTATTGCTTTAGCAATCAGGTTATTAACAGAAAGAAATAGGATAGAGATTTGACATTAGGAAAAGAGGATTAATGGAGCAGACTCATGTACTCTACTGGGTTCAGAACCAGTGCTGTCTGCACTGGGTGATGCAGCTCTCTATCCTTTTCTCTGAAATTGTGAGAGGAATTTAGCAGAGCCTTTCAGTTTACCAGATGAAACAATTCCCTTTCTCCTTCTCCTTCTCCCACAGGCTCCAGACTAGGGCTGTGCAGCTGAATACCAGTATTGAAATAACATTGTGATAAGTGTTTCAACAAGGCAATATACTAGTGAACAAAAGGCTGAGACTTGACAGCTTCCCAGGGGGATAGCTCAGCTGAACCAATACTTTACAGATACTTTGCAGATAGTGTGCTGGCTTTGTTTGCTCTCTCCCTCCTCCCTCTTAACTGATAAGAAATGAGGATAAGCCCTCACATAAACCAGCAAACTCTTTCAGCTTCACCTTTATGTTTCTTGCTACTTTCCTCAGCATGAAGACAGTCACCTGTCTCCCTGCTTTGTTGTCCTCCCCTCCCTGATAGAAGCTCTCCGCTGCAGCCAACTTTAAACCCCACCTCTTTCAGCAGAACTTTCTGCTCTCACCCCAAAAACTTTCAGAGCTCAGCTAATTATGCAGAGCGGGCTAACAATCCAGGAGCAAGCTAGACAATCAAAGATCCAGCGGCAAAGTAAACAAAGAACTAAAAAGTGCTGCAGATATATATTGCGATATAGACTGCCCCACAGCCAGTATCAGGCTCTGCATAGAAAGGAAAGGAGGGGAAAGACCTGGTGCACTAGCAGAAGTCTCTGTGCAGGCTTCTGTTAGCATGACTTCTAATCCTGCCCTCTATGTTTGTTTGTAAATACAAAGACCCACTCCAATGCTCTCACTTTGATGGGAAAACAACCACTGCCACTCTGAAATTTCCATTGCTTACAGAAAGGGAAGCAAAAACACTCAAATATTTACAAGATACACACTTTGGAGCAATAGGCAAATGCAATACAAAAGACAATTCAGAAAGATTTGGTTGTGTTATTATTTCATATTCAATAAATCAGATCATGTATCTTAGTATGCCTGTGAAATACATGGAAGCAGATTGGGGAAGAGCATTTGCAAGCCTGCCAAAAAAACAACATTCACACCAGCACTCAACTTGCTCAGATTGTGCAGTATATCATCTGCCTGACAGAACACATTCAATATGGGATTGCTATGAAGCACAAAACACAGGTAGGATGACACACTTATCCCTAACATTTTAAGAGAAGCAACACTATACATGTGTGCTCAGAAAAAGTCCCATTGACTTAAATGTGGCTTACTTCCGAGTAAGAGGGTTTAGGATTGCATACTCAACCACACAACTGTCACTGGTGCTCTGAAGCCAACAGGGCTGATGTCCCTGCAAACATAAATTAAAGAAACCAATTCAAGTCAGGAAGCATTGAAATTTTTGTTTTGCTTTCATGCCTCCATCTTACTCTCTCCCTGGGAGTCTGCTGTTAACTAATTCTGCAAGTTAGCTCACAGGCTGGTTTTCCAATCATCTGGGTTCCCAACCCCATTTCTGGATGCTTAAGAACATTTCTTTCTTTAAGCTCAGACAGTAAAGGTGACCCATTAATAAGCAAGCCCACATGTGTTTCAATTCAGAACTTGCACTTTTCAGGGGCATCCTTGAAAATTCCCCATTTATGATTATTTGCCATTTTCTTTCATCATCATCTATCACTTTGATGAATCAGAAAACAATTACCAGCAGGATAATTCACAATCTTGACATTGCAGCCACTAGACCTGCCAAGCTGTGACAGCTTAAAATGCTCAAAAATAAGGCCAAAAATGAATGACTCTCATCCCCAAATGAGTTAGAGAGGTTCAAGCTACAGACGGCTGTTTGTAAGCTGCTATCCCAAATTTAGGTATAAGGAAAAAAATTATGAGAATCGACACTATGGACTCAAAATTTGTGATTAAACACAATACATAGTGCTCTCCTTTAAAAATTCTGTTCCCAACAGTTTACCATGTTTTCTGAAAACTAACAAATTTACAACAGCCCCAACAGATTGGGTTTATTGTACCCACTGTTCAGAAAACTCCTAAAGGGGACCTGCACTGCAGGAGCCTGGACTAAATTACCCTTGGAGTCCCTTCCAACTCAACAATTCTATGAATTTATGACCTGGGTAGCAAGATGAAAGGAATACATAATGTTACAATTTTTTTCAGAAAGGATATACACTATTGCACTCTGAATCTCTGCTGATGGCTCAAGATTAATAAGACTCTTACAAGAGCCAATTGCAGATCCTTGTGTGTGTGTGACTTTTGTCTGCATCAAAGGCAAGAGGAAGAACCAGAGGGTGTACCATAAGGTTGACCCAAATCTGGTAAAATTGAATGGATCAATTTTTAGATGCACTCAGCAGTTAGAAGGAAAGATGAATTCAGCCTAGTCTCCCAAATGTGGAACAGATCTGTAGAGTTCACGTCGGTGGTTGCAAGCACAGGCTCAAAGAAGAAATACAGTAGTAGCAAAGTGGGAATAAGGATTCAGAAGAGCAGAGTTGCAAATTCATACCTTATGCATCAGACAAGTCATTTTTATGCAACGACTGAGAGTCTAAGCATACCTTGAAAGTACCACTGAAATCAAAGGGACTTGCTTCTGAGAAAATGTGTTTAGGTTTAAGATGGGTTGCTTGTACCAAAAAAAATATATCTCTGGCTTGAGGCTGTTACCTTTGAAAACACATGCACCAATAATCAAGTCCGCCTCTAGGGGGGCTGCAACGATTCTGTGCTGATTCAGATCTACTAAGGCCACAAGCGGAGACTAATAAAATATATCTGTGACAGCACTCCGCACAGGAGAAAGTAAAGTTTGTATTAGGCTCAGCACCTCAGTCATTCCAATTGCATGCAATGTCACCATATCAGTGTTACAGAGCATCTAATATTGGCATGATGTTCTATGAGATTCTGCCAATTTGGTATGTACAATATGAACTTTGAATGCCACATGGAAACATTTCATCCATAATGAGCAAGTAAATAATGTTCAAATCAGACCTGACCCTATTACAGTTCTGATGCAGACAAAGACTAGATACAGCAGCAATAAAATATTTCCTGTTTACCAGGAAATAAGGTTCAACTTGAAAGTCATCAATTATTGCATTGTATTCCTGTACAAATCAACCTATGACCAAGTTTAATGATTGCCATAAAGGAGTCCATAAAGGAGCCCCACCCCAAGGCACACTTATGCTACCCTATTCAATTATACACAGCTCTACAGAACAGAATTTTGACAATTTCCAGTTTTCCAAAAATCCACGGCTTTCTAGAACACACTTTTCATATGGAACACCCAAACCCTTATATTTCATCCTGACCAAAATAAGAATGTTCCATGTTTAAAGAGGGGAAATTACGCTAAAATTCATTCAAAACCAATCATTTTGTTTGAATACAGGTTGCAAACCTAAAAGCTGCCCCAACTCCATTATTTTTTCCTCTGCACTATTTCCAGTTCCCATGGTAAAAGTACCTGTATAGATGTGGGGTGCTTTGATACAGAATACTGCTTGTTGTTAGAAGACAGTCATGCTGCTCTGTGTCTCCCCCTTCTGCACATATGGTACATGCTTTACTAACCTCGTATGTGATACCATAAGCAGATGAGCAAACTAGACAAGACTTTTGTTTAAAAAAATAAAATAAGGGAGCTTTATAACCCAGAACTGGGAAGGCTAATAACACATAAAGCATGGAAACAAATCTAAACTAAGAAGGAAATGTGAATATAATTATGGCCAAAGAATTGCAGGGGAGGGGCACGGCAGGAAATGCAGAAAGCTTTATTGGTATTTTGTCAGAGAAATTGTTTCTTTAAAGGGAATATTATTATTAATAATACTAATTTATTATTTATATGCTGCCCATTATTTATATGCTGCCCACTCTGGGTGGCTCCCAACAAAAAATAGTAAAAGCACAATACAACATCAAACACAAAAATTTCCCTGAACAGGGCTGCCTTCAGATGTCTTTTAAAAATCACATGGATGTTTGACATCTGCTGGGAGGGCATTCCACAGATGCCCGGTTCCCTGTAACCTCAACTCTTGCAATGAGAGAACCACCAGAAGGCCCTCAGGGCTGGATCTCAGTGTCCGGGCTAGAAGATGGTGGTGGAGATGCTCTTTCAAGCATACAGGGCCAAAGCCATATAGGGATTTAAAGGTCAGCACCAACACTTTGAATTGTGCTCAGAAACATACTGGGAGCCAACACACTTCTTTTAGGACTGGGGTTATATGGTCCTGGCAACCGCTCCCTGTCACCAGTCTACCTGCCCCATTCTGGATTAGTTGTTGTTTCCAAGTCACATAGAGCGCATTGCAGTACAGTGGTACCTCGGTTTAAGTACTTAATTCGTTCCAGAGGTCCGTTCTTAACCTGAAGCACCACTTTAGCTAATGGGGCCTCCCGCTGTCGCCGGAGCACGATTTCTGTTCTCATCCTGAAACAAAGTTCTTAACCCGAGGTACTATTTCTGGGTTAGCGGAGTCTGTAACCTGAAGCATATGTAACCTGAAGCGTATGTAACCTGAGGTACCACTGTAGTCCAAGCGGGAGTTAACCGAGCATGTACTACCCAGGCCACACAATGCATAGACAGGTCTCAGCTGGCGTACCAGTAGTATTGTCTCAACTTTACTGCATTTGAGAGAGCACTCCTCCTCTAATGATAGAGACAATGCCACAAATAAATTCTGGGAGAATTATGGTCCTGTGATCATGTGTCCACACAACACTCAAAACTGTAGGAGACACTAAAGCAGGGATGGGGGTAGCAAGAGCTGAAGAAGCTATTTCTATGAAATATATATGGTAGCTTGAATAAAGATAACTATCAACAGTGACTTCCAAAATATTGCAAAAAATAAAAATAAAAAAATCCTGGTAAGCACTCCTATGCCTGTTTGTGGGCTCTTTTTATACAGTCTGTTCTGAGGAATGCTCAGTTATCAAGTACAAACATGACTAATCTACAAAGCTGCGGACATAAGCAATCTTTTTAAAAGTTCTGCATCCTATAAGATCAAGAACCTGAGGCAGAAGGTACTTCTAGAGAAGTGCATAAACTAAACAGAGGAGAAGAGAACTGAAAACAGACACATTAAAAAACCTGCAAAAGATCATCAGAGCAGGCAGGCCTCCTGTGGAGAGGCAGGGCCTTTGTGGAGAGAACGAACTTTTTGTCAGATTTCACTCTAAGGTTGCAAACCTTTGAAAGGGCTCCTGAAGCTCTGCCAGCTTGGTAGGTATCTCCAGGCCATGAAAAGCGTCCCATGACGATTTCTGCATATTAAACGGCTGTTAAAAAAGTGGAAGGACAGGCCAGCCCGGGTCCTACTGAATCCTCCCCTACTTTAGACGGAAGGGGTGGGTTTAGACCACCAAGGTTGCAACGAAGCGCCACCCAACCACCAAGACTCCCTGCGAAGAGGCTGCTAGACCCATGGGGAGACCCTGCGATGGGGGGTGGAGAGGGAGTGAAGAGCCCCCACAAGGGAAGCATGGAAAAAGGTCCTACGGGCCCCATGGAGGGAGGCAGGCAGGCGGGCGGGGGGACAAGGCTACTCACCGGGGCCGGCTCCTCCCCAAACGGGGCCACTACCCCGCCTTCCCCTCCCACCAGCTCAGCGGCGGAGGCAAGTCGGCGGCTCCGCTGCCCCTTGCTGGGAGTGACGGAGGCTCGGCCGCGGATATTTTGCCCGCACTCAAGCTGGCGCCAGCAACTTCACTTCCCGGAGCTAAAATGGAAATAGTCGGCGGCCTCGCTTGAGGGGAAGGGCGGGGCTTGCGGGGGTCACGGGAGCCGTTCTTCTTCGCGCCGTCCCACAGCCCGGTCCTTCGCTGTCATCCGGGGTGAAGGCGGCTCAGCATTGGACAAGCGGGCAGCCCTGTCTACTTCTCCCCGGGCCTGGATAGCATCAGCGCCGCCGGCCGACACAGAAGCCCTTTCGGCTTCTTCTAGGGGTCACTGCGCTCGACTCTCAGCTGGGATTTCCTGCACGCGCGGCCTTTCCAGTCACCCTCTGCCTTTTGTTTCCCGCCAACCGGATTGAAATCGGGTTTTCCGCGAGGGGGCTCTCCATTTAAGAACACGCATGTCCTGCAGCCTAATTCGGCCGTAGCGTAATTATTAGCCGCCTGCCATGTTCCCCAAGTGAGGCGTGTTTGGTTTTAACAAAACTGCTACTCTCTTGTGCACAGAAATGAGGTGTGTAAATGCGACAGCATAGAAATGAGTGGGCACATACACACACAGCAGTTGGAGGCGTTTTGGAGCAGGCGGGGGGTGATGCGTGCAGGTCGGCGCCTCCTCACGACAGCGGCCATGCCGCCAGGCTCCATCCCCATAGCAACTGCTCCCCTCTCGGCCCTCCCAGTGCCCTCAAGAGAAATGGACGCCCAGGGAGAGGCGGCTTCGATCACGTGCAAACCAAATATCGCGAGGGCGTTCGATTCTCGCGCTTCCCGATCTTTTCGGTTCGCGGGGGGGGGGAGGTCTCGCGATACGTGTCTTGGAGAGAGGAGCATCTCGCGGGATCCACGAGAGGTCCGGGGGAAGGCGGGTACCTCGGGGGCGGCGACGCGGGGATAAGATGGCGGACGAAGCGGATAGCAACGGGGACGCTTCAGCCTTACCGGTGGGGAAGGAGGCAGGTGAGGCGGGGGCGCTTCTGTCATCTTCCTTCTGAGGGAGGCGGGGGTTTGCCTCCTCCTTACTCTGCCCCGCCCGGCTCTGCTTTACTGCGCTGCATCAGGAGCGTGGTGGGTGGGGCCTGTTGGCCTCTCTTCTCCCCACACAGCCGCGTGTGGCTGCCAGTGGCTACCGAGTCTTTTGACCCACGGAGGCGGAGCGAGCGCCCCTTTAACTCTGCGTTCTTTCCGCCACCTCCAAGAAGTCCTCCGCTGCTCGTTTCGCAGCCTGAAGCTTCCGATTCCCATCGATCCTGGTTTTTAATATACACACACTCACAAAATGTAAGATTTTTTTAGGCTAGGTCCCACAAAAGCTTGCATCTTACATATTCAGGTCTAGCCATCACTTCAGCTGCTTCAAGGCTTCAGTGTATGATCTTCCTGCTTATTGAGCGGGCGTAGAAGAATGTGTCGTCCTCCCCTTGCTAATGAAATCCTCGTTAAAGAGTGGCTTTAGATCTGGCTTCTCTGTCCCCTCACATACCATTTGTTCCTTGCTCTTCTGTGTGATGTGAGGGAAGTGAACTTTCATGTCTGCTTTATGGGACAGTGTATGATTCACAGATTATGGTACATATGCAGCTCTCCCCCTAGTATGTATGGTTTGAGAATGTGTGGCTGTGTGATTTCCTAAATCCCCTTGGCTTGTTTTTTTACGAATGGGATTAGATTTCTATCCTTCTAATGGGTTGAAAATACATACTCTCCTTTCATCCTTAAACTTCCAGAGTGGTGTCTTAAAGAAATAACAAACTTTACAGTGTCCCAAGTTCTGTGCCATACATTTCATTATTGATGTGCATGCAGTTCCCGTTCAGAACAATAAAATTTATGAACAGCAGCAAAATGTTCTTGTTGGGATGTGGGTGAGGGTGGATGAACCTAGGATGAGTGAGTACCAAGAGTACTGCAGAGAACTCTTGATTTACTGCAGCATTACTGTCTGCTGGTCTGCAACCTGTGGAATACGTGTTCTGTGGTCACAGTAAAGTTAGACAATTTGCAAGAAATTGAAAATGTTGGTGAAATAACAGGAAGGCATGAGAATGGGGGGGGGATATGGAATGGGGGTGATAAACATGTGGGTTGGGTGTGCTTCCTCATCCCTTAATCACTGAAATCCTAACCCTGTGCTTTCTAAATCTGTCATTTAGTGACATGTAGGTTTCCCAGATTATGAACAGTGCAAATACTCAGCTTGCAAACTTTCTTCTGTTACGTTATACTGTACTCAAAAATCTGTGGCCTTCCAAATGTTGTTGTACTTCCAACTTCCATCAGCCCCAGTAAACTTGGCCAATGGTCAGGTATGATGGGAGCTGGAATCCAACAACATCAGGAGGGCCACAGGTTCCCTATCCCTGCTTTCGATGCTGATTTTGTATTTTTATAGACCCATTTCCTTAAATGCAAGTCTCACTGGCGCATTCCCCCTGCCCCTGGTCAGCTTCTTTTTAAATAGCTGTACAAATATATATTTAATGCAATATGGTGGTCTTAGGACAGCAGACTTACTCTCATTCACAATTGCTAAAATTTTTAGAAGCATTTTGTTTACTGTAGAAAAGGTGAAACAGGAGTCTCTGCCCAACTGTTACAGGAAAACTACTGTTTATAATGTGCTCAAAGCTTTCTCCCCCCCCCTTAACTTTGTTCCGTTGTTACCATGTCCGGTTGTGAACCTTTTGGTAGAAATGTGTAGTGAGTACAGTTCTGTTTAAAGTTTGATGTTTCTTGTTAAGCCACCGTATGTCACTAGGCTGCAGAAAATGCTTTGTGCTGTTAGCAATTGTCATATTTAATCATTACTAAACTGAATTACAACTTATTACTAAACTGAAAACTATGGAGAGACCTGGTCTGAATAGAGATACTGGATTCTTGTCTCATCACACATGCTAAAGCTATTTTTGGTCATCTGCATACTATCCCTTGCTATTTCCTGTAGGACTAATTGCAGTCGTTAACAGTTGCCAACTTCTGTTTCAGTGTATCTGAAGAAGTGTGCATGCACATGAAAGCTCATACCAATAACAAACTTAGTTGGTCTCTAAGTTGGCAGACCAACACGGCTACCTACCTGTAACTAGTCATCAACAGGTTTACCATACCCATTGAGTCAATCACCCATCTCCAGCTACCCTTCTGAGAAAAACACCACCCACCCTCCCACTATATATAAGGGTCTGATGACTTCTGTTTCAGTGTATCTGAAGAAGTGTGCATGCACATGAAAGCTTATACCCAGAACAAACTTAGTTGGTCTCTAAGGTGCTACTGGACAAATTTTTTATTTTTATTTCGAGAGTAATATTGGATATCTAAGTAATGCCTTATAGTGTGCTGAAAGTCAACTATTATAAGTTGTTTGTTTTATTAAATCAACTCTAACTTTTGACTGCCTCTGCAAGTAAGGTATTTCTTACGTGTAAATTCAAGATAAAAGCATCACTAACTGCTTGTTGGAATGATATTAACCTAGATTATATAAAATATATGAGTTTAGACTGAGTGTTACTTTAGGAGATGACCTTAATTTAGTAGTAATTTTTTTTACTTGGTTCCTCAAGACGTAAGAGTTGTATACTTCTGTGTGAGATGGGGTGGTAGTGGAATAAACTTATTCAAGTTCTGTATATGCTATGCAAATAATGATAATGAGATTAAATGCACTTGTGGATTCAGCAAAGGTGCCACAAGTCTTCTGTCACTCACCTTCCTAAGTCTTCTGTCACTAACCTGTTTGATACCAAGTTTTCCCTTTCATTTTTTTGTTTAGTGATTTAAAGCATTTTCACCACATACTTCAGCCAAACAGAGTCCCAAAGTGACTTCTGAATTAGTATTTTTTTAAAAAAAATGTCTTTGCCTTCAGACTTAACAATCTAAAAGACACGAAAGGAGCTGGTCTCTCAGTGAAGTTGGTAAAATAGTTATGCTTCCCTTCTCTCCCTCTGCTGCAGCCTATATGATTATGCAGAATGGGCTGGAAATCATTGAGGATATATGATTGAGAGTTTTTATCTGGGATGTATAGATGAGGCAGATAGTGGTGATGAGAGGCCTAATAGACAAAGTAAGAACTGACAAATTGCCAGCTCCAGATGGCAGCCACCTGAGAGTTCTCAAAGAACTCATATGTGAAGTTGCTGATCATCTAACAAAAATATGCAGCTTGTCCTTCACACCCAAGGACTGGAAAGTAGCCAATGTAGCAACAGTTTTGAAAAAGGAACCCGTGAGGGGAGAATCTCGGAAATTACAGAGCGGTTAGCTTAATGTCTGTACTGGGGAAACTTGCTAAAATAACCAAGCATATAGAAGAGCAAGCCTTACTGAAGCAGAGCCAGCATGGCTTCTGCAAGGGCCTGTCTCACAAATCTATTAGAGTTATTTGAGAGTGTCAGCAAGCATATGGATAGAGGTGATCCAGTTAACATAGTATACTTGAATTTTCGAATCCATCAAAGAGTCCTGCATAAGTCAAGGAATAAGAGGATAGCTCCTCTAGTGGATCAGGAATTGGTTATGTTGCAGGAAGCAAAGAGTAGGAATAAATGGACAGCTCTCCAAATGGAGAGATGTAGAAAGTGGAGTCCTACAAGGTTCAGTATTGGGACTTCTGCTTTTTAACTTGTTAATAAACAATCTAGAGTTAAGAGTGAGCAGTGGGGTGGCCAGGTTTGCTGATGATACTAAGCTGTACTGGGTCATTAAAACAAAAATAGATCTTCCCCTGATGTGCCTAATGGCAGTATTTGAAATGCACTTTGTCATGTCAATATAATGATTTTGAGGAGTTTGTAAAGTGAATGTAAGGGATGTGTTTTGAAGACAATTACAAATCAATCACAGCTGTGAAGGTTTTCTACCCTCACTTTTGTATATTTCCAGTCTGCCTCTTACGCAGTGTGTAAATAGCAACTTCTTGCTTGTAAGATCATTGCCTAAGAGACCTGCATACATGCACACCACACTGACCAAGCTGCTAACCACAAAGTGATACTTATCATCTTGACACTGTTGAGGCACTAAGCATTGCAACTTTGGAAATGGAAAACAATTCCAGACATTCTGTGCGTCTCTAACTGAAAGACCCATTAGCCAATTGACTGTTTAGCTGAAGACTAATGAAAGCATTGGCATTGTACTTAAAATTGGGCATGGATCAATGGTAGGAAGAAATATCGAGCCTTTCTGTGTAGTGTTCTGTGCTGACTTAAACGACATTATTTACATGGTAAATCATTAATTGCAGTTGTTAGAAATGGTTTTATTCTGCAACGGACTCCTGGCATGTCACTTAACAGTAGAGTTACTTCTGCCTTTGCATGATTCCTTATTGTTAGCCTGTCCTTTATGTAGCAGTGTGGAAATTGCTCAGTCCTATACTTCATCCCTGATGGAAAGTATGCTATGCAGCATATCAAAGAAACAGTAGACATCTCATTCTTTGCTGTGTTATTACTAGATGATTCCCACCTCATGTGCATTTTCACCCTTCTTTGAATGTGGGATAAGAAGAAAAAAACTGCCTTAATGTATTTACATGTTTTAAATTATGTCTCCCCGATTAGGGAATTAGAATTGTCATTATCTGCCACAAGACCTTTATTTAACCAGTGTTCAAAGTTGGTGCGAACATTTGTGTGATGCTGGCAAAACCCCTAAGAGGCGATATCTGGGCCCTTGGCAAAGTTTCCCTTTTTTTTTTTTTTAATATTGGTGTGCTTGCTTTTTGCAGTGGATCGTATGATCAAAGAGAACAGCCACATCTTCACAGATGCCCATTGTAAAGTGTGTAGTGCAGTGCTCATCTCCGAGTCACAGAAGCTCGCTCATTATCAGGTATGCTTAAATCTACAGGCAGTTACTGAAATTTGCCCTGAGTGTGTGAGATTCCTGAGATGGTTATCTTGCTCTTCTATGCTGTTTCCTTCAGAGTAAGAAACATGCCAACAAAGTTCGTCGATACATGGCTATCCATGGTGAAGAGGAGGTCTGCTCAAGCAAGAAAATAAAGCTGGATATAAAGCAGGTAATGCCAGTCAGGCCAGAAATCCAAGGACAAGTAAAAGAATTTAATGCGCTAGAAAGTTTGGCAAATAGCGTTTCTTGGATTGTGGAATAATGCACCAGTGGGGATTTTGAAGATCAGACACTGTTTGCAAGAACAATCTATGCATTATTCTGCTTGGGCAAATGCACATTTAAACTTTGCCCACCTAATTGTATGTTCCTGTACACTGAAAAATGAAGAAGCTGAGTGCAAGGAGATAACTCATTCAAAAACCATTGGGAATAAAATGGTTATATGCTCTACTTATAATAAGCCCTTTTCATACTAAATTTATTTGAAAAGTAGAATTCAGCCTTGGCACACTATTGAGAATTCTGTTTGTAGTAACAGAAACTACTACCTGAATGGCAATTGTATCTTGCTACATAACATGTCTTGAACAGCTTTAATAGTCTTCTCTAGCTTCTTTCAGTGTGTTCAGTAAAGGATAGGGTGAAGCTGAACAAAAGAAATTCCAGTTACTGAACTTGGAACACTTTGCTGATGAACTTTCATTCTGCAGCCCCAGTAAATTTTTTCGTTCCTTCTTACAAACAGGAAGGCAGCACTGAAGAAGACAGGAACAAATGCTGCTCCATCTGTAATATGACCTTTTCGTCACCTGTTGTGGCTAACTCCCATTACCTAGGCAAGACCCATGCCAAGAATCTGAAGCTGAAGCAGCAACCTCCTAAAGCAGAAGGTACAGAGGAATTGTCTCCTGGTGCTGTGCTGAAATGTCCAGGTCAGAATAGGCTCCTGGGTATCTATTGTACAAACACAGAAGAGTGAACCCTGCCAGAAGAGCCAGTGTGGTGTAGTGGTTAAGAGCGGTAGTCTCGTAATCTGGGGAACCAGGTTCGCTTCCCCGCTCCTCCACCTGCAGCTGCTGGGTGACCTTGGGCCAGTCACACTTCTCTGAACTCTCTCAGCCCCACTCACCTCACAGAGTGTTGTGGGGGAGGAAGGGAAAGGAGAATGTTAGCAGCTTTGAGACTCCTGAAGGGGAGTGAAAGGCGGGATATCAAATCCAAACTCTTCTTCTCCTTCTTCACATATATGATAATGAGGCAGACACTGAGGGAGTTCAAGAAAACATGTTTTCCAGTTGAAATTTTGCATTCTGGTGTGATTAATTTTCTTGATGATCCTGGTGGTCAAAGATAGATAGACATAACAAACATTACACCAAAATCTTTCTTTGTTATTTTTGATCACTGTATTGGTAGCTAATACTTATGTACATGCCCACAGTAAGCTCATCCAAATCTTATGTAGAAAATAATTATTCTAAGTGGGATGCTTTGGCATAATTGAGATTATTGTGTTTGTTCTGATTACATGAAATTGTGCCTTAGACTTTTCTGATTGGATTTTCTTCATATGTTTTGGGGGGGTTGATTTTACAGGAGCTGTACCTGCTCAGAAACAACCAGCTAATCCGCCTCCTACTACTGTGCCCTCTAATGAAGAGAACCAAAACACTTCTGACCCAGACAAATTCTGCAGTCTCTGTCATGCCACATTCAATAATCCCCTGATGGCAAAACAACACTACGTGGGCAAGAAACACAAAAAGCAAGAGACCAAACTTAAGCTAATGGCACACTATGGGAGAAGCCCCGATGAACCTGCAGCTTCAACAGGTGAGTTTTTAACAGCAAGACTTTCCAGAATAAAGCGCTTGAAGAGTTGTAAAGGTTTGCAAAGCCACAACTTGCCTTCTGTTGGAAATGCCCTGCATGAAAAACAAGCTCTCAAATAATTCACTACATTAGGTATACCAGTTGTAGAGGGAATGGGCTTGAATTGATCACTTCAGATGGGGACAGGCAGAAGTAGTCAGGAAAATCTTGGTTTGGGGTGGGAAAGGCTCCCAGCTCCCCACAAAATCCTGAACCTCCAGCCACACATGTGTACTTGAAAGGAGGGAGGTGGTTGAAACTTGGAAGGGTGAGAGGAAAATGCAGAGTGCTGGATGAATGTGAGTGAAGGTGAGACAGTGGAAGACTAGACAAGAATGTAGGAAGTCACAGCAAGGCATGACCAAGTTATGGGCAAGAGCTTTTGCTGAAGGGGCAAAGAGAAGGGCCCATATTTTTGTAATGTTGGAAAGGGAGAAGCAAGATGACTTGGAAATGGACCGACTTTGGGGGGCAAAAGTTGAAAAGAAAAGCAATGGTTTATGCTTGTGGGTGGTGACAGTGCCAGTTGAAAAAGCACGTGAATGGGGAAATAAGGGCTTCTGAGAAAGTACAAGAAGTTGTCCAGGTTATATTGAGAATTACCAGGTAGTTTGGAGGTGTTGGATTGAATGGAGAGCAGAGAATTGACAGTGTATTCTCTCTCTCTTTTTTTTTTACTAGTCTGTCTACACCAGGCATAGGCAAACTGCCCTCCAGATGTTTCCTTTGCTAACAGGACCAGTGGTCAGGGATGATGGGAGTTGTAGTCCCAAAACATCTGGAGGGCCGAGTTTGCCTATGCCTGGTCTACACACTTTGAAAAGGAAACTTTCTGAATTACATGAGCATGGGAGGTAGGTGGGAGAAAGAGACAAAGCTTCACTGTGGCTACTGTGATCAGTAGGTCAAACAAAATACTGAAGACGTACAGTACTGCATATCCAGCAGAGAACATTTCTCCTTGGCTTTGGATAAAAATCCAGCTCCCAACATGACATAGTTGTTCACAACATGATTGTATTCAGTACAAAGAATATAGAAGACATCAACCATGACAGTAAACAGTGCTATTACACCCATCATTTCCAACATAGTCACCTGTGTTGAAGAAACAATATCTTTCAAAGTGCCTTTTTGATTAGGGCAAATGTTTGCATACATTGTGGATTTGACAGCCATCAAATGAAGCTGACCTATGGGAGGGAATTAATGTATTTTCAAAATTGCCTCAGCAAGGTAGTTAAGACTATGGAATTTAAATAAGTAACATCTTGGAAACATATGGTTTAACAAATGAGTCTGGGCTATCCAACCCCAAAGCTTCAACCATCTACAAATGAGTCTGACAGTGCAAGCATTTGAAGTAGCTGAAGTTTTATTACATCACTTAAGTCAAGCCACAGTTGGTTGATTTGAAAAAAAAAGTTGAATATTCAAAATATACATCTGTAGAAAACAATGAGAACCCGTTAAGGTTTGTGCAGTATCTCTCTGGATTAGGAAATGGAACCTTTATTGCAGCTTGTGTCAAGCAATGATACGCAGTGCAAAGCATCCAAGAAATTTCTTTCAAAGTAGTGACTTAGCTATGCATTAGCTTTTGTTGAAAAAAAGATATTGTGATGGTATTAAGGTTCATTAACACAAAGTGGCATAATAACTGGCGCTCTCAACTGTGTGTTTTGAACATATACAAAAATTGTTCACTCTTAAAGGTTGCAGAATAAGCACCTAAAGATGAATACTGAATATATGTGCCAGAAACCTTATTTATTTTTAAGTGCATTTAATTGGGAAAGTAATTCCCAAGTAAAAACAAAACAAATTCCTTCCAGTAGCACCTTAAAGACCAACTAAGTCAGTTCTTGGTATGAGCTTTCGTGTGCATGCACACTTCTTCAGATACACTGAAACAGAAGTTTCCAGACCCTTCTATATAGTGAGAAGGTGGGGAGGGGTATTACTCAGAAGGGTGGTGGGAATGGGTGATTGGCAGATAGCTGTGATGAGCCTGTTGACGACTCTTAACGACTGCAATAGGTCTTACAGGAAAAAGCAAGGGGTGAAAAGGTGAAAAATGGCTTTGTCATGTATCATGAGATAAGAGTAAAAAGTAAAAAGTAATTCTCAATTAAAAGTAAAAAGTAATTCTCAATTAAAAACAGCCTCTGCCTTTCAACTTTAATAATGCGTAGTGTGATTCTGTACAGAGTTGGATGTGAATAAGTTCCATGCCACAGAATAGACTGGCATGCACAACTTTGCACAGAGTAGGACTGAATAGGAACATAATGATTAGGAGCGGGATATTTAATGTGCCAATGTGCTTTTCACATGCCTGGCAGATAGCAGGTGCAGAGAGGAGCAGTTCAGCAAAGGGTAGAAGCAGGGAGAGAGAACTGAAACGCAGAAGGAGAATTTGGTATCCAAATGAACACAAGCAGATTATATAAATTTAATGTGAGTCAAAACTAAAAGGCTGAACTAAAATAGCCTCTCCATATGCAGGCTACCATACGGACTCGCTGTTAAGACCATGTTCATGGAAGGCAATCTTACTGTGCCACGAGTGATCACCACAGAATAAAGAAGAAGTGTGGGTGGGGTAATTTTCAGAAGATAGAGGGCAAAAGTCAATGATGACAAGTCCTTGGATGCCCCTGTCAAAAAGATGTTTCATCATTGCATATTTTCATTCTAGCAGCTCTGGGGATTTTGAAAGGTAGCTAGCATTACCAGGATGAGCATTTCTGAGTTTTGCCACCTAGCTTGAACTTTGCTCATCACATCCCCCCCCCCACCAGTCCTGCCCCTCTTTAGCTCCTTGATGCCTGTAATTTGGGGGCAGTGTTCTCAGATAAGAACTTTTGTCTTAAAATATACTATATAACTTATAATAATATAACTTTATCGAGGTATTTGGAACCGTGGAGAGATTTGGTAATTCTACATTTGTGCTGATGTTTTTATTGTGCACTATCCTCAGATACTTTTTGAGGGTGTTTTTAAAAAAAAAGTTAAGAAAAGCAAAAAAAAAATTGGGTGACATCCGGCTGCGTCAGAACAGATTTCCAATTGTGCAAATGGGACTTCTTCTACCTCTCCAGTCGCTGCACATCCCGGGAATCTCTTCCAGAGGGAGGGGGACCTCTGGAGGAGATTGGGGAGTACAGGGGACTGTGGGAGGGAGAAGAAGACACAGGGTTGACTATCCCCCATGTCCTGTTACAAAATCCAGGCAAACTAACATGCTCCTCAAACACATCCTGAAGAAGGGGGGAAATAAAGCAATGCATATTTAAGAGAGAGAGGGAAACATGGTCAGCAGAGTATGTAGAACAAATAATACGCAAACAATGTATGCATAGAGGGTAAGTTGCAGATCTAAATATTTTTTTAAAAAATAGAAAAGTAATAATAACCTTTATTTAATATAGATCAAACCCAGGGGGAAACCCAGAACCAAAATCTTACCAAGGACCAGGGAACTTATCTATGGAAGGAGAGCACAAAAATACTCTTGGTAAGAATCAAAGGGGGGGAATAGACATACAAGAACATTGATACAGGCTATACTATTTTCAACAAATAGCTAAAATGATAATACAATAGCAGCAATGTTATAGGGCATGGAAGAAGTGGTGAAAGAGAAAAGAGAATTCCTAGGGACAGTGGAGAAAAGAAATAAATACGTTATAAAAAGCAAATGATATATGATCTCCAATTCAAAATTGCTTTGTTTGGAAACAAGCAGAAGCACTAGAAGAGTTGAATAGTAATGATAAATAAATAAATCCACTGGATTCTACCCAAATTAAGAGTCCTGGTTTTGACCTTCAGGGTTTTAAAAGGACTTAGATCAAGCTATCTTAAAGACCACCTCAAAACTTCTCAAGCTGAGCTCATTAGAGGTCCTGTTCTAGATGCCTCCACCTTCAGATGGATGGCTACTATAGGCAGGGATTTTTCCAGTTGAGCTCCTTCCTTAGAACCCCTTTTCCAAGGAGGCATAAATGGTATGCCCTCCCCTTCCAAAGGTCCCAAGACTGATCTTCCCTGGAAAAGTCTCTTGAGGAAAGTGCTCTGGGCTGCTGCTGTTCTTCTTACTTCTAGCACTATTGATAATGTTAGGAAAACTCGTTTGTGATTATATCTTACATTGCAATTTTCTCTTGTTAGCTGATGTAGGGGCCTCTTGCTTGGCATAAATGTGAAACATACAAATGAAAAAAAATGCTGAATTCAAGAAGAAACAAACATTTGTATGATGTGGCTGTATTAGATGTATACAGTTGGTGTCAAGTTTAAAGAATATTGGTAAAGTACAAAAAACGTCCTTACTGAAGAAGAAAAAATAGCAGAGGATATGAATGATATTAATTACCAACCCATCACCCTAGCATCCCAGTGCAGGTTACAACATTTAACCACAATATTTAAAAGAGTTTTAAACAACGTGGGTCCTAAAAATATACATCTAAATTTTCAAAAGCCAGGGTAAAGAGGTGTGTCTTCAGCATTTGCTGAAAGCTGTATAATGATGGTACCCTCTGTGCCCCAGGAGCTCCACAACATATGGGCCACCACAGAGAAGGTCCTCTCCCAGGCCGCCACCCCCACTTGAAGTCTCCAAGTCATCTTCAAGCACCCATGTAGAGTGCTTTGCAATAATCCCATCTTGAATTTAGGAAGCATGGAGTACAGTAGCCAACTCATCTCTGTCTGAAAGGAGCTGTAGCCAGCAAACCAGCCAGTGCTGGACTACATGACTATATATGTTATACAAATATGACTACAATGCAGGATCATACAAACAGGCTTCCCCCTTATTTCCTTCCTCAGAAGCCCCATGCACCATTCAGAGCTGCTCTGGAGGGGTCCCCCAACCCTTTGGAGCAGTTTTGGGGGAGAAGGCAGGAAGAAGAAAGAAAGAGGAAGTCCTGTTGTTCAAGTGGGAAATCTGCTGCCCTCTTGCAAACAGATATCCTGTATATAAAGGCTGTGAAAATACTATTCAGTGTTAATGAAGCAGACCTTGGTATCAGTTGCTTGGTTACAGGGAATTTGCAGCAGAATGGTGTAGTTGGAAGGTAATCATCTTGCCCTTTCCCTCTCTGACAGCCTTTTAAGCCCCCTGAAAAGCCACTGTCAGTTGCTGGTAGGCACTCCTGAATGCAGTAGGCTGTGGTGTGGTGAGCTGAAGGAGGAAAGGGTGGGTAGAGGCAGTGCCCCTTTCCCCCACTGCATTCAGAGTGTCCCCCAACCCATTTGTGTAGGTTTTCAGGAGGCCTAGAAGGCTGTTGATGAGAATCGCCGTACAGTAACCACAGACAAATAGTGTGAATGAGTTTTTAATTTAAGGTATGCAGAAAGCCATTGTACTCCTCAATGGGGTTTGGCATTTCAAAATAAAACCAATCATCATCATCTGATTACCTTCACTTCTGTGGCACAACGTAGCAGGAATAAGAATTGCGTGTCATTTCAGTAAATTCAACTAAAACCCCAAATCTTCCTCCATCGAAAGACAGTGAAGTTTCACAGTTCTGCAACAGTATTGTTGTACCCATGCCCGTTTTTTGTTCATTTAGAAATCAGTAGATTTTTTTCATAGGCTAATAGTTCACCTTCTCTTCCAGTACATACAGAATGAATCCTTTGTTCTTGATGTTTGGCTGCTTGGGGGGGGGGGATAATTCAGTGATGGGGGATCATTAGGAGAGGAATTGAAAAGTAAAAAATGTAAGTATCATAGTGCCTTTATATAAGTCTATGGTGTGATCACACTTGAAACACTGTGTACAGTAGTAGTCACTGCATGTCAGGAAAAATGTTGTAGATCTGGAAAAAGTGCAGAAAGAGGCATCCTGAATGATGCTGGTAGAGGAGAAAATCCCCTATTAGGAAGGATCACATTTAGGTTTCTTAGCTTGGAGAAAAACGGTGGTGTGAGACCCATGAGCATAACCGAGGTGTATAATTTATGCATGGTATAGAGAAAGTGGATAGGAACACGTTTTCTCCCAGGGTCATCTAACGTTGAATGGTGGGAGATATTTCAAGTTTTATGTGTGTTGTTTTTTGTCGAAACCTTTAATGTATTTTGTTCCTCCTTGCTGAGAATGCTCCTCTTGAGTCTTTAGCAGTGTGATTGGTGAGCCAGTGTAGAGAAGCAGTGTCATGAATTCACCATAGTATGTTCAATCCTTTTGAGAAGAGTTTTCATCAGGCTGTTTACAATGTTTGGGTAAATAGGCTCTGATTAAGCCTTTAGTGTTGTTGTGTTTATGATAAATTGACTCCCCCTCTAGCTGACTAGAGAACTTTTTTTTACATTTCTCATGATCCTTGAGTGAGAAGACAGAAAATTCATTTTCTTGGTTTGGATTTATTTGATTCATTGAAATGGGAACAGGTGGGAGTTAAGTTAGAGGCCCCAAAAATGTTAGTTTTATTAAGATCTGGAACTGTCAACACTTGCAAATTAGAACTGAGAAAATTGTTCACAGAAATTGCTTAAAAATTATTTCCAGCTACGATAAGTTGGGGGAAGTGGAAGGATGCCTAAGACTGATGTCTGCTGTTTCATAGTCATACAGCATTAAGTAGCCACATCACACGCTTGTCGACTATGCCTCTGTGTGTGCTGCACCTCCTTTCATGTGGATGCCCATTTTGGCTCCTATATTCCACACAGGGTAGCATGGTCGACTAGTACTATGGAGGTGGGTTTACAGCAGGGGATTAGGCTTTTGCCAGTGAATGCCTTCCATCCATTAGCCTCAGCCAGCATGGTCAATGGCTAGGGTTGAGGAGAGCTGTAGTCCAAGAACCATCTGGAGGACACCACATTGGCCACTCTTGCCTAGACAAACTCAAAAAATTTCCTACAACCGCTGTGTAAAAAGTTGCTTTTCCTAACCATTGGGGAACAGATATTCCAACAGTGTTCAAGTTACTTACATAACTGCATTTCCTATAATTAAAGCCCACTGAGAGAGAACGTTTGGGCTGTTGCAGCAAAGGAAATGGTAGTTACAGGCAAGAACACTTTAATATGCTTCCCAAGTGAGAATTCTGAGGCATCAGATGGTTACAATCTGCATTTCCAACCAAATTGATTCTACAAGTGGCTGATCCAGTTTCACAGTTAGGAACCATTCTGGAATGTAGCCTTAACACCATTTTTCTTATCTAAGCAGATGTTTTGAGCCTTGGAATTCTCCATAGTGCACAGTTGCCATTATAATATACCCATTCTTCATTCTTTCCTGCAATATGGCATCCATACTTGTGTAGTATTAGCATGAAGACACTGGTGTATTCCTTGCCTCTGAAATTCTCCTCTCACTGATACCAATCCCCTAGATGATAAAACAGACATATGTGTCTTTACTGGAGAACTATACTGAAGAAAATCCACCAACATAGCTTGAATACATTATATACCATACTTACAAAAGGTGGTTCAACAGTACAATCCTATGCATATCTACTCAGAATTGGGTGTCAGTGTGTTCTTTGGGACTTAGTCCCATGCAAATTGGTTTAGGATTGCAGCCCCAGTAACTATAGATGACCTGAAGCAGATGAATCACAAAATGGAATACTACTGCATTATGAAACACATTGTGTCTCATTCTGTTTCTTTGCTTTAAAATATTCTACTTCTGGTACAATTTAAGCATCAGAGCAAAAGGGACAAATATAGAAAATAAAATTGCAGTGGGAGTCCTGTGAAGAACAGGAGATCGGTGATCACATCTTCCTGTATTTCTGTTTTTACTTTTTCTAGAAGGGCACGTACTTGAAACTGTTGCAGCAAAACCAACAAAATGTATTGTGACACCTTAAAGGGTAACATTTATTAGTACATAAGCTTTTGAGAACTAGAGTGCTTGTGCCGTATTAAATTTGTTATTCTTTAAGGTGCCCCAAGACACTTGAAATGGAATTCAGCATCACACTGTGCCGGTCGTTTTGTCAGTGCAAGCATTTCTTGCCAAATGGAATAACCTCCTCTCTCTCCCTCCCTCCTTCCCTCCCACCACACCCTGTGTTGGCTATTTGCAGTATGGTAGCGCTGCAGAGAGCTTGCTGGGGAGACCATGCATTAAAAAGGGACTCAAAAATAACTTAAACAAGGTTTTAATAAGAAAAACAAAAACTCCTTATACACTAAATACATCAACAACAAACCAGACCCAACCACCAACCCATCCCCCAGGGTAATGGGAGAGCTAGGTGCTGCTCCTTATGTACTCTACCGAATTGCTGACACAGCTTAACCAATACAACTCAGCAGCACCTGCTATGTTTCACAGCTGTAAAGCTGGGTCTCATTAGTTTGCTCTGGCCCTTGCTCTGGCCCCTTAAAGACATACACATCGAGTGGAACAATGATGAACCTTTACATTTAAAGAAACAATTCAACACCCTGTTCTGGTTATTTTTATTTTAAATGCCCCCCCCAAAAAAAAATTAATTGGAGCAGTGGCCCTAGGAAAGCAGGGGGTTAGGCCTAATACCTTCCATGTCATTTTCTTTATCTAACACACCCCCATGTATTGCAGCAGGTGAAAGATACCTGTGTATTTTTCCCCAGTGGGGCAAACAGCAGTTGGGGTAGAAACATTAGATAATAAAAATGGTGTGAGGGAGAATTACCCAGCACCAGTGCTCTACTCAGATTTTGAAACTCCCTTCAGTAGTTGTCAGCAAAAATAGATATATTTGGAGATCTAATCATGGATCTCCCACATCTTCTGTAATTGACCCTGAGTCAGAGGAATGTTCTTGGAAACGTTGTTGATTAAGCTCACTGTGTGCTGAGAGATCATTTTACCGTGCAACTTAAAAGTGGCAGCTTGGAGCTGGATAGCAATGCTTAGAGCAGTGGTGGGGAAGCTCTGGAACCATGAGCCTAATATGGGCCTAATTAGGCCCAGCAAGGTTCCCCCAAATCAAGCCCATCTGCCCCACACTTGACATCATATACGGCGTCGGTTGTGGGGTAGGTACAGATGTGCACTTCTGGTTGATAAGCGGGGCTTGTATTTGACACCTTTTATATTTGGTGCCCAATGCAAGCCATGCTGTGGCTGATACCACTCAGCTCCTGAGTGGAGCCTATCTCTGCAAACTCTACTTTGGCAGGAATCTTCCCTTGCAGCCCAGTTTGAGTTCAAGCTAGGCTAGCGGGGAAAATCATGAGTCCCTCAAATTTTTCCTTTGAATTTTTGTCACCTGCTGTCACGATGACCTGCCATAGGATGGCCCTTTCCACCTGTCAAGTGACACATGGGGGAACTCACGATCCAGCTATTTGGCTGGATCCTCTTCCTCTCCCCTGGCTTAGAACTCCTAGCATCATCTTTGGCTTAGTCACTGTGAACAACACTTCACAATTGGTAATTGACATTGGAGTGTTTGCTTCAGTGAATTTGGTGCTCACACTTGTTTAACCCTGTCTTTCAGCTGGGAAGGGATATCCATGTGAAAGCTGTAACATAGTACTGAACTCCATAGAGCAGTACCAAGCTCACATCAGCGGCTTCAAACACAAGAACCAGTAAGTGTTTAAATATTCTTCTGTCTGTAGTAGCTACATTGTATAATCTGCCACTGAATAGGAAGCATTGTCTCGCATCTGGTTTATAGTCTGGATTTTTACCAAAAAAACTTCAGATTCATCTGCAGGCAGCTCTAATGTTTAAAAGGTCTATGTTGCTACTTATGTACTAAAGGTAATAAGCATTTTGGGGAAAGAGAGGTTTATGAGTCAAATGACACATTGCAGATTCTCCAAATGATGTTGTCTGGTGTGGATCTCCTTCACTTGGTCAGAAACAAATCAATGAAGCCAATTTGGCAACTGTAACCTCTTACTTGATTTGGGCCTAGCAGCCTTTCCATAGATGTGCTTCAGACATGTAGGGGTCAGCAGCCCTCTTGACTTCTCTTGCTATTCTGGTCATTAGCATCAAGTTCCTAGGTACCATACCCAGCATCTACTACTCAAAGTTCTGTTTTTTTTGTGTGTGTGTGTGTGTTTTTGTGTTGTTGTTGGGTTTTTTTTTTTTTCACCTAAGCATTTTTAATTTTGATAAAGTTTGTAGAGAAATTTTGAAAAAAAAAAACTTCCAGTATATGTCGCTGTCAAATGGGTACAGGTTTTCTTGGAGAACTCCATAAAGCAAAATATTTTTCATAGAACATGTCAAGTGGTGTGTTGCCTGTCTTTGGGACCATGGGGGTGGGGTGTTAGCAAGGAAAAATATTTTCTATTGTATCATTTTAACACAGAGATCTGCAGATTGTTCTATTATATTAATTTTGTTTTTGTGGGACCAGTCAAAGCACCATGGAATCGCCACAAAACATGAAGACTCACAGGGTATGGCATCAAAGAAATCTTATGACCTTTTCTGTATGGCATACGTTAAGCACTCGGGTGATGTTATATCCTGGTGGTGGCATTGGTCTTTCCAAGTCTGTGCAAGCACGTGGGTGCACTCAACTTGCTGGGGAAACTCTGTTTGCCAAATGTGCTGAACATGGGATTTGCATGGCATTTTACGTGACAAACAAGTTTTAGGGCTGTGGCTCTGTGCTGCAGCTTAGGCATTCTGCCAAAAGTGGACAGTACTGCCTTGTTGCATATAATCCTGTTAACTTTTAGCAGAAATCATCTGAAGATTTATAATTCTTTTCCGTTGGTATGAAGTTAAATCTACAGGTGAGGCCATTTTTGTATGCTAAAACTGCAGATCTTATCGGATTGCTATCCCCACCCATCACTCACTTGCAGGGTGTTTTATTGTGGTGAATGGGAAGTGGGATTTTTCAAGACAACTGGATTTTGCACAGTATTGGTTCAGCTTGAGATTCCACAATAAGCAGATGTTCATTTCCTGTACACTTTGCAGTGATAATTTTTGAAGCAGTTTCAATAATCTGTCCCATCTCTGTCTCAATCCACAGTATACCGGGAGGAATACCTGTTACAGCACGGTACCAGAAGCAGCTGTACACACGAGAGGAGACAACGGGCCCTGATGGCTACAGCTATTTTAGCCAAGACCTCTAGAGAGGAAGCTCCTGCGCTCTTTTTGGATTGCCGGTGGCCCAAAAGTGAACATCGCTTCTCAACCCACTACGGTTTTATTGTTCCTCTGGCTGAATGAAACCCTCCTATCCTGCAGTGTACAAGTTTAGCTGATTCAGAACTAACTATTGGCTAAAGGATCTAGAAGGGACAGATATACTAGTTGGCATTTGCAAAGACCTTTAGAATAGTTTTCATTGTGTAATCTCTTGCTGTAACGGCTGATGGGTGAGGTGGGAAGGAGTAGTAGGAGTTGTGTCTGGCACAAGTAAGACTTGGCACCTACCAGTGTTCTATCTCGAGCCCATCCTTTCCCTCTGCCCAGAAGAAGCAGACGGGAGTTCAAACACCCACTACCAGCCAGAGAAGAGCAACTTTTGGAAGAAAGTTCATAATTCTTGGTTATGGGGTGCTTGTTAAATGTGAGGTGTGGAATGGGCATAATGGACAGACTGATTATCTCCTCCTTGCCTAGAAATGGGGTGTTACATCGCTGTGTTTGTCGTGCCCCTTTCTGAATTAACTGGGTTTGTGTGCAGAGTTTCTTAGGTCACCAATATGCCATTTGCATCCTTTTTGTAGTTCTGCAGATGTTGGTTCTGGAACATCTGGTAATCTGTTTAATAAAAAGCTGTTTCTGTTAGTAGTATGCATAATCTGCTTCAGAAAGGCAAGCAGAAGGAGTGCCTCCAAAAAAACTGCACTTCTCCCTCGGTTCCTGGCATACTTGTGGAAACTTGTGCTTTTGAGCCTCACTATGTACAGCTTTCTGTTGTGTTAAATGTTCATCAGAAATGTTTTTTTTTGTATGATGGAAGGTTTGAAAAAATGTCCTTTTTCAGAACCTTAAAGCTTTTTAATTAATTTGTACAAAGGTTTAGCAAGGGTGAAAGAACAAGCAGCTATGGTCTGACTTTGAGGCAATTCTAAGCTGAAAAATAGTGCTTTGCATAGCATTGTGGGCCTTCCACTTGTGAACTTTGCAAGTCCAAGAACTAGTTTTCATCCATGTGAAACCATTTATCAGAGACAAGACATTCTTTCCGATTGCTTCCTGAGACTCGGAAAACAACATAGGTAGCAGCTGGGAATGCTGCTCGAGGCAAACTGACTATGCTTTGTTTGGACAGAGGTAAAATTAGTTTGCGTTTTGGTCATTTCCTTTTCCCTTGTATGGATATAAGATGGTAAGCTTGAAGTCTCCTAACATCTGAGTTTGTTTCAAGTCTGCCAGATGGCCTGTTTCCAAAACAATCAGTTGAAATGCTAATCTTATTTGTAAAAAAAACCACTCACATAAGCATAAAGGCAAGAGATGTGAGATACTCCTCTCTTGCCTAGCCCATCGTTAAACTGCTTTTCTACTCGTGTTCAAAACAGGATGTGGCTCTTTTTTCCTTAGTGCTTCTCCCTTCCTACCTAATTGCTTCAGTGTTATTGATCAAAATGGACATTCATTAAAATTGGACAGCTTGTACTCTTGAGTCTTGACTGACTACAGCTTTGGAGTCGTCCCTGCTTATAAGTTTGTTTAGCCCATGATTCCCCATCATTAGCAGCAAACCAGTATTCTGTGTAGACATTTCAATTCTGTGTCTCATAGGGCCTCTCATTCTTCATTACATTCCTGACCTCATCTTCTGGGTGGCAGTTATTTTTGGAACCTAGGTATGGGAGATGGACTGTCCTGTCCTCTACCTTATCTGGTGGCTTTCATTGTGATTTTGCTCCCCTTTCCATTCTGACTACAGGAGTGGGGCAGGGGATTGACTGGAGACACACACTTTCTCTCTTTTCTGATAGCCTCTGTGCCTCCATCTGCAGTATTGCTCCAATGGAAATGAGTGAATATTGCTACTGGTATTTACACTTAACATGCAACTCCTCTTAGATATGTCTGTGTACTCAGTCTGTACCACCCTAGAACACTTAAGAGAGTCTTCGTCTGTGCTTTCCCAGCAGTATTGTTAGTCAGGGTAAGTTTCACGTCAGACCACACCAGCGGTGCATCTTCTTGCATTCCCTCTTATCTTCCCTACAGTGACGATTCATTACCACATTCCAAGTAAGCAGTCTTTCTTACAATAAAAAGCTTATCTTTCTCCTTTCACCAATGACAGGTTTTTGTGTATGAGATATTCTCTGCATGTAGAACACATATGTACTGGGGTGGAGTGATGAGGCTAGGTCTCCTGGATATACATCTCCCATTTCCAACAGACTGAGCAGTGTATGTCCTGTAAGTCCCTAAAATTGCTTTATTTCTTTATCTAGCCTCAATCAAACACTATGACTAAGGGGGAGATATTGAAGTAACCTTGTGCATAAGGCTCCGCTCTTACAACATGTGGTGAAAAGCTCTATCTGCATACATGCACATGCTATGCAGCTTTTCTGTAAATAATTGATGGGGCAAATAATGTATCTTCTGACTTAAACAGTAGCTATGTGTGCCTAACCCTTTATTTTAAACTTCATATTTTTCCTGCATTTGACTTTTCTGTTTTGGCGTTCTCCAGTGTCTTGTGCTGTACTTGGATTTTAGTCTTTGACCTGCCCAATGAACTTTCGCAGCCTAGAGTAGAGATTTGAGCAAGATGATTGCCTCCATGAAGATCTAACCTTATAATTTGATTTCTGTTGTATATTGCATTCTGTTACAGTTGCTTAGAACAGATATTTTTGGCAAGTCCAAAGCTGAGTAAGTACTCTGTTACATCATTAACATGATGACTATGCTGGCTCAGCCTGATATGGAAGCGTCATGATAAATTCATGAATTTCCATTTGTCTCTTGCCTTTTATTTGGGTTGGGTTTTTATATATATATATAAAAATAGCCAGGTACACTCCGCCTTATTCTAGAGATTAAAGTTTTGTTTTTCTATTCATATTAACAGTAGATGTTCCGTTTCGGTTTGTGTCAAGTTTTTACCCTAGGAGCTGGGTATCAACATACAGGGCTGGTCTTAACATGATTCCAGGAAAACCCAAATTCTGCACTTGAAACAAATTATGTAAAATGAGAACTTAGCATAAATACCATAATTTGATGTGTGTTAATTGCACTGTGTGTGCTTGAACAGCTTGCTTGGGGCAGCATTGTGGATTACAGGGAGAAGGGAGAGAGACTACTTTTAGCCACAGCCACTGGAGCTGAATCTTGCTTTAAAGCATGCATAGAAGTGAAACTATGGCAGTGTGTGCTATAGCCCATCAAGATCCACTTCTCAGCACAATATGCAAAGAGGTTACCATGATCTAGTAACAGTAGATACCTATTGGGTTTTTGTTTTGAGGGCTTGGGATGAGGTGCAATAGAGTTGAACTGAAACAGAATTGCTGACAATATTATCTACTGACAGTATAGAAGTGGCAGTGCAAGGCCTGTTGATATGTTTGTGGCATATTTGAAGGATGCCAAGAAACTTCTCATCTGTCTGGATACTACAATGTCCTCTACAAACACTGCTAAAGTTCTGGCTTTCAAGAAACTTCAGTGAGCTACCTGAACATTGTCCTGCTTCTTGGTTGCTTCTGTAGCAGAAGACTAGCCACTACAGTGCAAATTCATATTTTGATGCATAGAGACTCAAGGAGTATCTTCGACAAGAACCAAAGATACAAGTTGTCAAATTCAAATCAATGAATTTTATGATTATTAGCAGAATGGTTCCTTAAATGTGAAAAAGCTTGTCTTATGGCAGGTAAAACTCCTGCAGGGTTCGCTGTGCCTTTCCTAACTTTTCCAGTGATACACAAGTAAATGAACTTTGTAAGAATGTAGGGGCCTGAGGTTTGTCTAGTACTTGCTTGCTTCCTCTCTCCCTCTCTGGTTTTTATTATTAATATGATTTAGAAATAATTGAATCACTTGTCCTAATCATTTGTCCTTTTTTAAAAATAAACTCCCCCCCCCAAAAAAAAAACCCCTATCAGATAATATATGCTCTTGCTATGATAGAAGTGTGAAGATTCAGGATAATGGGGGGAAGGAAGAAAAAACAAAGTGTGTGAGAAGCAGCATATTTTACAGCAAAGGCATATGTTCTGAAATGGTTAAGAGTTTGGTAAAAGCAAGCACTAGATTAGATGACCCAGTTATATTGTCGCTTGCTAAACTCGCTGTTCCGTTGTACCAAAGAACCTAGCTGTTCCTCAGTGTGGTGTTTCCTCTGCCTGCAATAGACACTCATTGTTGAAACTGCTGTGGAAATATATATATTCTGAGATCCCTGAATATTTCATGTGCCTGCAAATTAGAGGAAAGTGTCTGCATATATTATGTCCTGGGGCAGGTTTTCCTCATTATGAATGGAGCTTTACCATCAGGTGGCAGCACAAAGCCTTGCTAATGCATGGTTCTCTGTGTCATATTTAATCGCGGAGAAGGAATCTTTGGATCTTTGCTGAATCTCCCCAAGTAACCATAAATACTTCCCAATTTAGAGAGAAATTGACAAGCAAAGATCACGTGCATCCCAGGAATTAGACCAGATGGATTACAGGGGAAAGAGTCAGAGCAGGGGGCGATCAGGGAGGATTTTGCATCCGTCTCTATTGGGGTACCTGTAAGCTAAAAACCATGGTCTGTCTGGCTTCTGTTGCTGTTAAACTCAAGGAAAAAAGCTTTCTGCCCATAGCATAACTTGACTGTCTGCTTGAACAGATACATTTGGTTGTATTTGGCTAAGTGATACACAGAGTAGACACATTAAAATTAATGAACCTAAGTCATCCACTGATGTCAATGGGTCTACTATGAGTACTCCTGTGGGTCTGCTATGAATACTCCTATCTTCAAGGCTGCTGTTGCACAGAGTGGAGTAGCCATATCATCATTCTATTTCAAGGACACAGCCCTTCTGTCTGAGAAACAGCAGGAATGACAGAAGCTTACTGAAGTGTAAGGATGATTTGGAAGCACAGCATGGCCCTTTGTATACTATGAAGAAGCACTTCATCCATGTTGTAGAACCTGCTGTAGCACGGCATTCCCAGAGGGTTTCCACATGGATGCAAGATGTGTAGATAAAATACATTTTCAGAATGACACAATTCTGTAATTGTGAGTGCTGAGAAAATATGACGGTCCTGCTGCGGAAGCATACTTTGTGGAAAGACAGCTGGATGCCCCTCAAAAAACAAGTTGACTGTGGTTTTATTGCATATAAACAGACACCAGTTGTTAGGCATGGAATAACAATTATTCCTGTACATCTGAGTGCAAACAGGATGGTACCTACATCCTTGTAGGGAGCCTCCATGTTTTTTCATCCAACATTCCTTGTACTTAGGAGTTCAGTGTGACAGCTTTTGCTGTGGAGGAAGAGGTCCTCATCGCAAAGGACCTGGACATCTTTCCCTGGAGGAAATAATGTTTGCGTACCTGACGTCCTCTTAAGCCTGGAACACTGGTTCCTTCCTATGTCAAACACTAAATTTACCAGACTTGCTCACTGAATTCAAGTCTTGTACACATCTGGAATACTTATTGCTAGCACTAGATTTTTATTAATTTAGCTGAACAAAGTTGAACTTCATTGCTTTCCAAACTTGTGAAAATCAATTTTGTCCTGTTCACATCACACCTCTTCTGTGACTACGCCTAGAATCTAGGGCCTAGATCGTAAAATGTGTGAGTTAACTTAGGAAAATGTGGTCTTCCTTAGCATTTGCAAATTAAAAATTAAAAAAGAAAAGCTAATGTGTTTTCAGCGATCATGCAATAGGGTCTGAGTCATGAGATACTTATGAACAGGTCTTCAGGCTTTTAAAAATTTTTGCAACTTGTCTTTGGGCCTCTTGTAAAGGGCTCCTGGAGAGACAGAGGTGTGTGTGTATAAAGTCTATATTCAACTGGACAAACATGGTTTCTCAAGGGAAAATCCCCATTGCTGGAGCTTGGTAAAAAGCTGAAGTCATTCCTGTTAATCTGTTACAGTTTTTAGGAGCACATGAAGGGGGGGGAGCTTACACCTAAAAGCAAACACAAGGTGTTTATCCTACATGCACTTGTGGCAGCCCAGTTTGGCTATGGCCCCCTCTAATATGTAGATACGGTGGCAAACACAGTCTTGCTGTTGTGTAATATGTGAAATAAGCTCTGTGTAAGGGTCACTTACTGAATATAGTTTGAAAGTTATTTCCTGTGATCTTTCAGCCCTTGAAAGCTGAGTGTTGCTTCCTTGACATGCCTGGGTTTCCATGCGCCTCCCTGGTGAATAAGGCGGACCAGAAATTGACTTATTTCAGGCCCTCCAAAGCTTCAAGCAACAAACACATCAGAACATCAGCTTGGTGATACATAAGAGCTATTTTATCAGACAAAGAACCGCATAGGGAAAAGGGGAGGTAGGAGAGAAATATCTGGCCTACTACGGTGTTTTTAAAGCAGGGGTGGGAGAATTGGGTCTTCCAGATGTTGCTGGCTGTTGGCTATGCTCACTTCAGATGATGGGATCTAAAAGGACAACAGTTTCCTCCTCTCTGTTTTAAGGGGCAGGGAATGCCTTTGGTGTCTCTGTCCTTCTGTGCCTTATTACAAACTCGGAAAACAGAACTACGGTTTCCAACTAGGACCTACTCACAAAAAGCAAATGAGGTAGGACGCCTCTGTCTACATTGTTCCACTTCATGCAGCAGCTGGGGGCCTTACAGAATTGACTACTTCTCTACATATAGAAAAGAATGTTTCTGTGTATAGAGAGAGAGCATTCTGCCATACGGCTATGTTTGTGATCTGAAATCAGTTCCATTTCTTGCCGATGAGTCTCTTCATAGGCTTACCACCTCCTCATCTGTTGGCAAGCACTAGTCCCAAACCCTTTTTTTGAGTTCAGAATACCGTGTGTTAAACTGCTTTCCGGCTGCCTGAACAGAAGAATAAATACCGAATTCTGGGTTTTTAACATCTCTGGCCACACGGGGGTGATGAAGGAGCATTCAGTCGCCCACAGCTTTAAAACTGCAATCCAAAACATGCTTGAAAATGAGCACCATTGATTTCAATGTACTTCTGTGGAGTAAACAAACTTGCTGCTGTGCTAGCTTCCTAATCTGATGTGGGCTGTTTTCCTTGGCTTTGTTGCATGGAGCACTCTCCTCACTGACTAGCTCAATGATTCATAAAATGTAGTTGTGCTTTTCATTGCTGCAGTTTTCTTTCTTGGAATGAAGTGAGTAAGCTGGGACTGGAAAGGGGGAAGGTGCTGCAGGTTAGGCATTTGTTATGTGTTCTCCATTTTACAAAGCTGCTTGGTCCTCTGTGCTGTCTCTGGATTTGTTTCTAGAATATGGTTACTAGACATCCCCGTTTCCTGGGGACAGTCCCCAGATTTACAAATCTGTCCCCGGACAAAATCCATCCCCGGAATTTCATTTCATGTCCCCGCATTTATATTTTAAGTGTTGTAGATTTATTAGTAGGGAATTAATGTTGCGTGATTGGTTCAGCGGCACAGGACACATCATATGGGGACTTCCGGTGAGGTAAAATGGCGGGCACCATGGCAGCGAGCAGCTCCTGAAGCTAGCCAGAGCCAACTGCGCTACCAGGCTGGCTCCGGGCTGCTGAGACTGCTGCTGCCACCGCCACTTCCTAGGGGGAACCGGGGACGCCCGGCGCATCAACTGGGGGAACCACTCACACACACACATCCCACGACCCAAATCGAGCCAGGTGCGAGAGCACCCAGCCACCTGACCGACTGCCCAGCAGCACTCCAGGGTCAGGAAAACCCCAGAGCCAACGCAGGGAGAAGGAGCAGAGGAGAAGGAGAAGGAAGAGAGAGAAAGAGGAAGGAGAAAAAAGAGGGGAGCCCTGACCTTGCAGCACCGCTGCCACCGCTGAGGAAGAGAGGTAGGAGAGCACCGGGTGGGCAAGGACATGTGGCCGAGCCCAGGCCCGACCCAAGCCTACTCCATGGTGGCTAGTGCTCCAAGAAACCAGGCCAGGGCCCAGAGGAAGGCCGTGCAACAGAGGAGACCACAGAAGAGAAGATACTACTTCTTTTTTTAAAAAAGAAATAATAACTTTTTTCTCTTAAAAAAAAAGTGTCCCCAGATTCTTTGAAAAAAATCTGGTAACCTTATTCTAGAAATATCTGACATTGTGACTTAAATGTCATTGGAGGGACAACAGCTCAGTGGCAAAGCATACCAAAGATCCCAGGTTCAGTCCCTGACATCTCTAGTTATAATGGCTAGAGAGCTACTTGCCAGTCAGACTACGCTGCACTAAATGGGCAAACTGTCTGAGCTGCTCACAAGGCAACTTCCTCTGCTGTGCTCTTGCCCCATCCTCTTGCTTTTTGCTAGCTTTGGCACATACCTAACTACTGTTGCCGCAGCTCCAGCTGTGTTTCCTGTTGTTAGTGACATACACACTAAAGATTGTGGACACTGCAGGTAAACAGTTACATCCATGCATATCTGT
This sequence comes from Podarcis erhardii, assembly GCF_964252035.2. Taxonomy (NCBI): domain Eukaryota; kingdom Metazoa; phylum Chordata; class Lepidosauria; order Squamata; family Lacertidae; genus Podarcis; species Podarcis erhardii. The sequence continues at coordinate 69,770,311 of NC_138498.1, forward strand.
TGGACGTGCTTGTTGGCTCAGCAGGCATGTGGATGGAGTCTCTTTTGCAGAAATGCAGGGTTGGTAGATAGCAATGCTTTTGTGTCAAACATTAGTAAGACTTTCCTAGGGCAGTTTTGTTGCATATGTGGTTGGAGCCACATACTGTGACAAAAGTGCCACCCTACCATACATTCTGGCTCTGAATGAACCTACCTTTCCTCTGCTAGATTTCACAAAAGGTTTATTTAATTTATTTCTCCACACTTTTCCAATCAGTGGACACACAAGGCAGTTTATTACCACAGAATGTGATCTGAAGTTGTTACTTTCAAAATATCATATTGGTCTAGCATCCTAAAAACAACAGCAACTCAAGAGTTATAAAATAAACGCAAACAGGTAGTGAAACATATTTCCAAAAAGTCTGATGAACCAAGAATGGCTAAACAAATGCCCTACACCCCAGCAGAGAGGGAACCACACTGCTGTTATGTGAAAACATAGTGCTACCATAAAGGTTTTCCATAAAGCAGGGTGAAAGAACTTGCTTTTTAGATGCCACCTGAAAAAGTGGTGGGTGGAATATATGAAAAGGATTTGTGTCTAGCACAGCATTTTTTTAAAATCTGGGGATGGGGAAATTGGGCTCCAGGTCAGGCAGCAAAATGTCTTTGGTTGGCAATGTTCTCCTGCATCAAATAAGGAAGTCACCTGACCATGCGTCTAGAATAAGTACTTTTTTCTATAAGGCAACATGGACTGAGGGCTGCATCCACTCTTTTTGAGCCTTTGTCACAAGTGCCCCTCCCTTTTCCTGGAGCTGCTTTCCTCTTCTTCTCCATGAAACTAATTCCCTCTCTGCTTCTGAATTGCTTCTTGGCATCCTCCTCTCCACAAAGCCTTTCCTCCTTCACTTTCAACTTAGCTACAATGTTTGCTCTCACTTAAGCCTTTACCTCCCCTGTTATTACATGGGCAGTCATTAAATAGTTTTCAGAGCACAAGGAAGTAAGCAGTGGGGTTCCCCTAAAGACCTGTCTTCAGACCAGTGCTATTTAGATTACACATAAATGTTGTGGAGCCAGGGTGATCACTCAAGCAGCCAAGTTTGCAGATGATACCCAAGTTATCAGGATGGTGAAAATTCCAACAGACTGCCAGGAGCTCCAAAAAGAGCTCTCTGATCTTGGAGTTACGATAAACAGTTCACACACACACAAAAAACCAGTGCTGTGCAGAGCAGTCAAATAGTCAAACTCAGTGTGGAAATTATTAGGAAAGGGGTTTAAAACTGCTAGTTGATATCATAATGCCTTTATAAATCTATGGCGGAGCCACATTTGGAATTCTGTGTTCAATTCTGATAACTCCACCTCTAAACAATAATCTTGTATTGGAAAGTTACGGAAAAGAGCAGTTAATTACACTCATCAGCGCAACGCAGCACTCTCTGAAGAAAGAAAGTATTTTGCATCCTTCCGGTTTAGAAAATAGCATCAATGATAGTAGAGGCTTACAAAATTAGGAATGTTTTTGAAAAAGTGGTTAAAGATCCTTCTCCCTCAATACTAGAACTTAGGATCACCCAGTTAAATCAACCAGCTCAGAACAGATAAAATGAAACCCTATTTCACATAATAGCATAGCTATAGCTAATGACACCCACTCCAAAAGAAGGGGGGTCACTAGCTTAAATGGCTTTTAACAATATAAATTAATTGTATATAGAAAAACTATTAAATTAATAGATCGATCAGTGGCTCTTAGCCATCATAGCTAAAGAGAATCTTCACATCCAGAGACAGTATATATCTAAAAACAAGACCTTGAAGAACATTCTTGGGCTGCTACCTGCACCCACTGTCTGTACTAGGTGGGCCCTAGTTCCGATCTAGTAAGGATCTCATATTCTTGCTGCCTTAACATTTTCACATCTGCCATCATCATTTTGGTTGTGTCCATGTTAGTAAACTTGGTAAAGGTAATGCAATACCTAGCATACTGTTGGTTCTAAATCAGTGTTTGAAACTCCCATTTTTCTAGGTGCATTTTGTGACAGGGAATTTCATTAGTGTGAGCAGTTTCTGAGCTCTGGGCGAAGTACTGCACCAAAGATTTCAGATTAAAACTGCAGGGTGGAAGGAAAGGAGGACCTTTTTCTGCCTCCCCTCTTCCAGCTACTCTCTGAAGGCTGGATAAGAGACCCTCTTAAGAATATTAGGGGGTTGGGCAGGGGAAGGACTAGACCATGTGAAAAATGAACATAATATTTTAGCTACAGTTTATTTCCAGCTTTGTATTCTTGTTATAAAAAAGCATGCCTAGAATTCTGTTGTTGTGCACATAACCTAGGTTTAAGGGGCCATTTAGCTCCTAGCTTTCATATCTCAGTTTCTAACACTGTTCTAAATGGATATTTACAACAAATAACAGAGACTTGCGTGTGAGTCCGTAACTGTCTAACTCAAGCAGTCCCTCCAGATTGCATTTTACTCCACCTAAATGCTTCCACTTCTGGTGCCTGGGACCGCTTCCTGTTTTTGTTTGTGTTTTTCAGCCAGGCAGCTGCAATGTGACTTTCAGTCACTACTATACCACTCTTTGTTCTACCTTCTGAGCTTCATTCACAAAATTCCAGCCTCTGAAAACTTCCAGGAGCCAGTGAGAAATGCAGCTGCTTAATACTCTAACCTCAAAAACTGAGTGGGAGTGAGCTGAACTCTCTAGCTCAGCCTGTGTCAAATCCCAAGTGGTGTTGACTAAAGCTTTGGACTGTCAGGTTTATGTATGCTGAGCACCTCTTAGCAGGTTGGGCAGACAGTACTCTAAATTTCCCTAAATACCTAGGATCATGAATGGGGAGAATGCTGTTGCATTTTCCTGCCCTGCTTGTAGGATTCCTGGAGGCATCTGATAGCTGCCTCTGAGAACAGAATGCTGGACTGGATAGATTTTTGGTCCGATCCAACAGGGTTCTTAGATTTTTATGAGTACAGTGGTACCTTGGGTTAAGTACTTAATTCGTTCCGGAGGTCTGTTCTTAACCTGAAACTGTTCTTAACCTGAAGCACCACTTTAGCTAATGGGGCCTCCTGCTGCCACTGCACCGCCGGAGCATGATTTCTGTTCTCATCCTGAAGCAAATTTCTTAACCCGAGATACTATTTCTGGGTTAGCGGAGTCTGCAACCTGAAGCGAATGTAACCTGAAGCGTATGTAACCTGAGGTACCACTGTATAAGCTTCAAGAGCTGTTGTACTTGGGAGCAGTGCCTGCATAGAGCCAGGACAGGTAAATCAAATCTTAATAATGAAGCTGGTAGTGGCTGATGCAAGAGGTGGAAGTGGCTTGGGTTAGGTCTGCCTGAAAAAGGAGCTATATATAGTGGTACCTCAGTTTACGAACTTAATACGTTCCGGAAGTCCGTTCTTAAACCAAAACCGCTCTTAAACTGAGGTGCGTTTTCCCTAATAAGACCTCCCGCCACAGGTGCTCTTCCACCATTCGGATTCCGTTCTTAGACCAACGTAAAGTCCTCAAACCAAGACACTATTTCCTGTTTTGCGGAGTTTGTAAACCAAATCGTTCTTAAACCGGACCGTTCTTCAACTGAGGTACCACTGTATTCACAAGGGCATGACCTAGCTAGTGAATAGGAAGCTTTAAAACTTCCACCGGGCCAGATGTACTGCAGGAGGGCCATATATATTAGCCAAAATAGCAATGAAGCACTTGCTCACTTTGGCCTGTGATAGGTTTTTGCCATTTTGCCCACTGTGGAATTTGCAGTCATGGTTCACTAATGATTCCTCGCTAGATCCTGGTCTAGTGTTATGTCCTACTGATAATTCACACAGCCACATGTCACTGATAAGAGCTAATGGCAACAGATGGGCAGGGTGGAGCTTCCAGGTATGAATTGCTGCACTTCGCTCTGAAAAGTCAGTATTCCCACCACAATAGTAGGAACCTCAAGGCAAGATCAGTAAAACCCTGGGCAGACAATAAACAGTAAATGCACGTTTATTGTGCTGCAAGCTGAGTCACATCATGGTCATGGTCCTCATTATTCCCATTTTCCACACTAGTGTTCTTCTCACATTGTGCTATTGCAATGGAGTCTTAAATTGCTTCGGCCTCTTTCTATCTCCTTAGTCTTTTGCTTGCCCCAAGCCCTAGCCCTTCAAGTGCCTACTGAGCCCACATAATGCTTTTGTCTTGGTTCTGGAACTTTGTGCACCCTTCCTGTTGCCTCCTTTCAGCACCCTAAAGCATCCCGGAGCACAAGCCCCACCCCACCCCCCACATCCCATGCCTGCCTGACCTCTTCCCAGAGACGGATCAGACAACCCCTGCTCCTGTCCGTGACTAGAATAGGCCGCCTGGATTAAACATTCCTTCGGCTTGGCTGGGAGGGGGATGGGCTGGGGTTTGCAGTACTAGGAATGGGGAGGCCTGACAGCTACTCCTGGAAGGAATGGAACAAGCTCTTAATTTCTGGCCATTTCTGCAGTGGGAGAGGGAAGAGGGATTAGCATAATCACCTACAGCATTTCCCGGGTAGGCACAGATCAGCGCAGGCATGTGGAATAAGGAGCCCAAGAGGTGCCGCTGGCTGCTGGTCACTCTGAGTCACTCAGTCCATTAGAAACGGGGAGAGGTCAGGTCACTCTGCCAGCTGCCAACTCCAGGCTTCTCCGCCTCAAAAGTTCCTCTTTACGGAGGCCCAGGACTGTGGCTGCAGTGACTGGAGAGATGGAGCCAGTCTTTGGCTTTCGCAGGATGGTGTTGTGTACGGTGTAAGGTGGAACATAAAGCTCCCTTCTGTGTCTTGGCATGAAGGGTTGCATAAAGCAGTTGACTGGACATAGAGGAATGTGCAGCCTGGCTTGGGGAGGGTACACACAAGGGAAATGGAACTCTTTTCATTCCTGAGGGCCACATTGTCAACCTTCCAAGGGCCACATGCCACTGGTGGGTGGGACCATAGCCAAAAGTGGGTGGAGCAACAAATGCTAATTTTCTCTCTGCAATAGGCTAGTTTATACACACACAACACCTCTGTCTTCCATTCAGGCAAACAGGGTGCCTTCCAGCTAAAAACATGCAAGGAGGGTGCAAAGAAGGACAGCTGAGGGCTGAGGCTGCAGAAAGTCCAAAGGGCCACATGGAGGGGTTGGGGGGGTCAGGTTCAGCCCTGGCCTTAGGTTCCTCACTCCACCCCACAAAGCAGACTAGAAATCTCTTCAAAAACAATACATCAAAAAGGCTGAAACACTCTTCCAGTTAATAACAGAAATACAAAGCACAAAGATGCATACTTGCATCACCACAGTTAATTAATTACATTTCTGTCCCACCATTCCTCTCAAAAGAGCCCAGGGCAACACATACACATGTTAGAACAATAATGTGGGGGGGAGGGAGAGGGAGGGATTTAAAAACATATCATTTGGGGTGTGTATGACATTTGTTTGAGACTAATGGCTGTGCTGCTAATGTCTGATGAAAGTGTAGGAAGGCAGACAGTGGGCCTTCAAGAGTGTATGTATCCTGTGGCCAGGCAAGGCATATCACACTGGAAGCCAAATGTAAAATGGCCTTCAGCAGAGTAAGTGGAGGGTTTTTTTGGAGGGGGGAACCCTCGGTTAGAGCCCTACATTCACAGACCATAGCTGTCAAGTGTCCCTTATTTGAAGGGACAGTCCCTTATTCCAGCGCCATGTCCCGCTGCTGTCCCTTATTGATGGATGTCCCTTAAATGTCCCTTAAATGATGTCCCTTAAATTTCAAAGGAAGCAGCTCCTCTCCCTCCCTCCCTGTCGGCCAGGGAGGAGGGAGGCTCCAACTGTGTTGTTTGGCTGTGTTGCTCACCCAATAAGAAGTCTAAGAACGACTGGGGGGTGGAGCTTGCATGCCTTGTGTGTGGCTAGTTAATGCAAGCTGAGGAGGTTTTTGAATGCTGGACGCCATTTTGTTGCACGTGCTGCTGCAAACTTTGCAGTGCAAAGCCAGGCCGGGGAGCCATCTTAAGTTGAAGCTGCATAGGCCTTGTGGTGCATGTGATTCTATTCAGTTGAACCTCTGGTTACAAAGTTGGTTGGACAGTGTTCTCAAAGCTACCAGCATGCGTTTGACCAGACTGCAGGAGGACAGGAAGACTGGAGTGCCTGGAACAGATGAGGCTGCAGGTCCCTTATTTTGGCTGCTGGTCCCTTATTTTCAAGGCTGCTGGTCCCTTATTTTCAAATCTGTAAGTTGACAGCTATGTCACAGACCCTCCAAGTTTCCCTAGTTTCCAGAGACATCCATGATTTAGAGAAGCCGTCCTAGTTTCAGATTTGATCCCGGATGTTTCCTTAGGATGTCCCTATTTTCACTGGAAAAATGTTGGAGGATATGGAGTTATCCGACTCCCAAGCCATCTAAAGGCAATCCTGTATAGAGAAGTTTTTTTAATGTTTAATGTTTAATGATTTATTATGTTTATATATGTGTTGGAAGCTGCCCAGCGTGACTGGGGCAACCCAGTAAGATGTGGGAGGTATAAATAGAAAAATTACCATTATGGAATGGGACGTCCCTATTTTCATCGGAGAAATGTTGGAGGGTATGCATTCAGCATTCCTTCTCCCTACTTAAAGGGGAATCTTGCACCTGACAGCAGTTGGGAACTATGGCTGAGTAAGTGGAACACCAAAACCTCTGGGATAACTTGAGGCACATAGAATAAATATATCCCTCCTTTTTCCTTTGAGCTTTCTGCTCTAAATAGCAATGGAGCTGCTGGACATCAGCCACTTTGTTGATGGTTCAGGCCCCAAAGTGGCCTTCATTACCATTAACTGTAGCTCTGTAAAGCCAGCAATACAGGAACACACACAGGGAAAGACTATTAAACTGTAATGAAAGAGCTTTAGGGAAGAGTACCTTGCAATGAGGGACGTTTGAAGGCTGTATCTGAGGCTCGTGGTAGGCTATCTATTGTATAGACATCAACTTTTTGTACTTGCCTAAGCTTAATTCTCTAGCATTCCAGGCACTGATGGTGCTGATTATGTTATTGTGGGGGGTTTTTTACACCGTAGAGTAGAGCTGGCATGGAAGAGTGATCTGTCCCCCAAAATACGTCAGTGACCCTTTAATCTGAGGAGCAATTGTTTCATGAAATCATCCCAACTTTGTTTCACTAAAGCATTTCACCAACTCACATTTATTTGGAACCAAGTTCATTGAATGCAATGGGCCTTACTGCTGATTCGATATGCAGCTGGTGCCTTCTCACACACATCCCAAAAGTGGGAATGAACTCCTTTTAAAGCTTGGAATCTGCTTTTAGATAAGGTTATCTTTGGGGCTTTGCAAGGCGTTCTTTTATTTTCAAAATCCAAAGGCAATACAAGTCCCGTCCCACCCCGTACAATTTCAGTTTTCAAAAATAGTGTGGCATGGAGCAGCATACTGTGACTATGGATTGTATCCAACTAACATTGTGCATGCTGAATAACTTCCATGAACGCAGCAGGATTTCACCTCTGTCTCCTTCCCTGCGTCCCCCAAATTTAATCAGAGGATGTCCTATATCCTCCAGAGCAGTCGTAGGGGGTGCAGGGGGGGGGGTGAGAGAAAGGGGACATTGCATTGCACTCATGGGTGTAATTCCATGCACACAGTGATTTAGCTGAAAAATAGCCTGCTTCATTCACTTCTCTTTCTTTTGGAGAGGTATTTAACACTGCACCACTCAAACAAACGTTAAGTGCTAGCTAGAGGAACGATCTACCCACTCTGTAAAAATGGTTTTCTGTATCAGCAGCTGATCTTTATAAGGATGGCCTCCAGGGGAGTGGTAAAGAGACAACCATTATTTCTTTTTCAAATTTTATTTATTTATTTTGTTTAAGTAAGTAGTACAGAAAAAAAGAAAAAAAAGAAAGAAAAATAGATAGAAGACAATCCAAAAACATTGAAAGCAAATATTACATACTTATCATATAATACTCTCCCCCCCCACCCGCAGCTTCCCTCCGCCACAATTCGACTTCTTTGAATCTCTATTTCCACCTTTATCTTTGCATTCTTCAAATGTATTATTCTTTGTATTTCTGTTATCTCTTCTTGTAGCACCCTGCTTGTGGTTAACGCTTAGCTGGAATGAAATATTCAACGCAGCAATAGAGAAATTAAAATAGTAATTTATTTGTCAGACAAATAAATAAGAGGCTCAGTGGTACGTGGTTACCAAGCTCTGGCCTGGCCTCCTGCCATTCTGGCCAGCACTTATATTCCCTTAATCCAGCCCCCTTTGCTCCTCCTGTGGCTGCCTCTGTCCAATCAGCCTGGTTGAAATTCCTATTGGCTGTTTGCTAGAGCCAATCACAAAAGATACACCCACAAAAGATACACCCATTTCCTTGCCCTTATAAGGGAGACAAAGAGCTATATATATGACATATAAGTAATAATATATCTTACATGGAATCTTAATTACCAGCTCACCTCTTGCCCTCCTTGCCCTATTGCCTTCTAAAACAGATGTTTAATCTTACATTTTTATGTTCAACAGATGTCAAGGATCTTGAGTTTCACATCAACATTGAAAGATTTCCTTCATTTAATGTTTCTAAACAAAATGCCTGACAACCATATATCAAGACTGCCCGGATGGCGTCCTCTGTCCGGCAGGGGGGCTAGGCTGGTGGCTGACTTAATTTCAGGATAAATACAACTCTTACAACCATATGAAATAAGAATCTAGCATTCCTTAAATCCTTTGCATAATTACATTTAAGCCAATATATTTAAGCTAATATATTTCATACATTTATCATAGGTAGCCTCTTAAAAGAATAAAGCTTCTCAAAGTGAAAAGGAAGGAACTCAATAAAACACAGCTTTTAAAAGAAGCCTCTTCAGTTTGCACCTCCCCCTTTCCCCCTCCTCTCCAGCCTCAAAATAAAATAGGAAGAAGCTGCTTCTTCTGCCAAGCCAGTTGCCTTTCCAACATTTAACACATTTTAACCTTTTTTAACTCTCTCAGTTTAAGAAACAGCTTTAGAAGAGACTTCCCCAAAAATGCTCTCTTTCTTTCTAGCTAAATGTTTTTCCTTCCATTTGCTCCTGGCCTTTCAACCTTAGAAAGAAGATCTGGCTCATTTTACTGGGAGGCACATTAGTATTATCTTTCCCCATTCCTAATGGTGTTTTCTCAGCTTTGGGGCAGCATATGTAATTCTCCCTTTTTATGACTTTGAGAATTGTTTTTCTACTATAAATCAATGGGGCCCTTCTTGTCTTAGGAGGAAAAACATCTTGCCAAGGTTCTTTTAGGCAGCTGGTCTTTTGCCTGGCATGAAACATTTGAAAATCCTTTTTTTTAAGCTCATTTTTAAATACAAGCCTTGATTGAAATATATAGAAGCTTTGATAAAAATGCAGGCTTATGATTAGATGCCTCATTCCCCCCTTTCAAGCTCAAGGACCTTCATCCCAAGTGTCCTTGATAGCTTGACCTTCATCATATTCCTGAGGTAAAGCTCTGTATAGGGCCATGATATGAGGTAGAGTTTCATTTGAAACCATCTTGCTAATTGTACTTCTAAAACATGAAATGATACATGGCATCATACATAAAACCAATACTACTACTGTCAAGAAAAACAAGCAAGACAATAGTATCCCTTTGAGTCCTGTGACATTAGGTAACCAATTGGTGAGCCATCCCATATCCCATCCTTCCCATGTTTGTACTGGGACATGTGCTATATTCTCCATCTTTGTGGCCAACACACGGATTGCCTCACCATTATCAGAAATGTTAAAGCAACAGGCATTCCCTGTCAAGTTCAAGACTCCACATAGGCCTCCCTGCCTGGCAAGTACATAATCCATTCCCATTTTCAGCTGCAAAATGGCGGCTCTACTTTCATCCAACTGTTGTGCAATAAGTCTCAAGCTCTGGGCCGTTGCATTGGTTACAAGTTCCACTACTGCTTGCAATCGAATTATTCTGTTTAGATTATAAATAGGATCCCGTGCCCCTTGTATGAGCTCACCAGGATTCCAGGAGGCAGGATCATAATAGGCTATAATGCGCTCTGGCGGCCAATCATCAGTACCGCTCCAACTTTGGGTACTTCCTCCTGCTATATGAGAAATATCAGCATTCCTTCGTGTTCGCCTGGCCGAACTAGTGGGCATAATCCACATTGGTGGTAATACCCAACCCAAGAAACAAGTCCCACTCCATTTGGAAGGGAGTTTCTTGTATGCCCATTCTCCACATATCCACCACAACCATCGGGTCTGAGGTTTTTGGTACGGGGAATACAGAAGGCGAAATACCAAAAGGGGTAGAGAGTTCACAGTGCAGTATGTTAGATTGCCTTCTTCTGTCACAGTTATGTTCCACACCACTTTCCATGCATGAATAAAAGGAGGTGCACAGGGCAAGGCATTCCGAGTTCGATAGGTAGTACCGTGTGCCCAGGTATGACTATTCTTCTTATAATCCCAAGTATAGTGACAATGAGAAGAGCCTATCATGGGAGAATCAGCTGCATCTGATGATTTATGTACACAGAATTCCCCTTGTACAGGTATAACTCGTAATGGTTTAGTTGAGTTCCATCCGGGGAAATTCTGTATTTCAGTTTGGTGTGGCATTTCGCTTACCATACCAATAGCATCTAATGGTATCGGTAATAACGGCATACCTCCCTCTGAATCATCTGGCCCAAGAGAGCAAACAAGGCAATTGGTCCTATTTGCAACATTAGCTACCATTTCAGCTAAACCTACCCACATATTGTGGTCATGGCTGAATCCATATTTAGCCAATTTGGTCAGATTCAAGGACCCTTCCCCTTCCCAAGGGATCAGGATTAATAATAAAATCATGTTGATGTCTAGTATATGCATTCCTTCCACAAAAGATTACCTTATTGTGATAGCAAATAATTATTAGCCCCAATATAATTCCCCCAGTGACAGAAATGGGGAACCACCAAGACCAAAACATATATCCCGAGGATCCCCAATGAGTAATATCTCTGATAATTGTTCCACAAGGGGGGCAGTCAATCAATTGTATTAGAGAATCTTTCCGTTCACAGTCGCTGGTTCAGACGCTCCTCAAGCTTCAGGCGTGCGCAGGTCAGCCAGCTTCCAGGTTGTGGCTGCAGCAGGCCGGTCGTCAAATGTTGCCCGTGACCTAGCCCGTTCCCGGTAGGGCTAGATACAGGGGTTTTTGGAGAGAGTTAGTTTTAAAGGATTAGAGGGGTCACCTTTGCACGTCCAACTGCCTTCAGACTTCTTCAAACGAGAGTGATGAATCCAGGGGGTCACCTCAGCTACCTTCACCGCTGTTGGAGTAGAGAGCAAGACGGTGTAAGGTCCACGCCACTTAGGTGCAAGTGGATCGCGTTTCCACTCTTTCACCCATACGCTATCGCCAGCCTGGAACTGATGAATCGGCTCGGCAATGCTGCACGGCGTGCGCTCGAGGGCCCACCTGTTAAGAGAAACAAAAACACGGGAGAGAGATTGCACTTGTTCCTGTGTCACATGGTCTCCTATTTGTTTAAGGTCAGCTGGAATATCCTGAACAAAGGAGGGCGGTCTCCCATACAGGAGCTCAAAAGGTGACAACTTAAGTCTTTTTGTGGGTGCACACCGAACACGAAACAGTGTTATGGGTAACACATCTACCCTTCTGAGACTTTAGACATATTAGTGGGCTTCTGGCATGCCCTGCGGATACCTTGCACAAGTGTCTGGCGGTAGGTGGTAAGTCTGGCCAGGTGAATTGCATTGTTTGGATCCCAATTAGGATCTTCCAAGGGAAAGTTATCTTGGAGATGACGGTCAATATTATAAATATTTCCCGCTCTGGCCTGCTCACGCAAATATATCTGTGCCTTTTCAATTATGTCTCTCCTTTCCTCAGTGGTGAACAGAGTATTTAGGAGCTGGCGACAATCTGTCCAAGTAGGGCTATGAGTATTTACTATTGAAGTCACCAAGTCCATCATAGCCTGAGGTTTTTCTGCAAAAGATGGGGTGTGTGTTTTCCAATTCATCAGATCTGTAGTTGTGAATGGAATATATTGCAGGGTCGAAGTTCGAGGTGGCCGTGGTCCGGGTTGCCCATTAACCAGCGCAGGCTCCTCAAGTGCATCAAATACTCTTCTAAGAGGGGCTACTACGTGATCTTTCTCTTCACTTTGCTCTAGGGGCCTCAAATCATAGGGGATGGTATCTGTCGCAAGGCGTTCTTTTAGCAGCTTTATACGCCTGGCTGTATTGCTTGCTGACCGAGCAAGGTCTCCCTGTAACTTCTGTAACATTTCTCTGGGACTTGGATGTACAGGGGTTTGGGGTGGGCAATCAGTTGTTCCACTAAAGGAGACTGTAGATGGAGGTCTATTAGGAGTCACAGGTGGAATAACCACTTCTGCTTGGGCTTTATTATAGAACTCCAATGCCTCCTGAAGATATTTATCATAATCTATCAAGGAATCAAGCTCTGTGACTCCACTCCCATTATTCATTCCAGTTTCTTGCCTTGGGGTTACAACTGGTGGAGTGTTTGGATTAAGCTCCCTTCGATGTGGAGCATAGGGTGGAGGTGGAAGCACCTCTTCCTCTGGCCCCTCAAAAATGGGTTTGAGTTTATTTGGCAAGATTCCTTTCCTAGCTTCGGCTTTTACAGCCAATAATTTGCATCGTTTGACTTTGCATTCCCTTATCCATGGAGGATTTTTATTTAATGTGCTCAGCCAGGAATCTATATATGGAAATTGTTCTGGGCACCCTCCAGTTTCTTTGGCGATATCAGTCCAAAGTTTGCTTACTAAATTTATATCAAAGGTTCCCTGGGATGGCCATCCAGTAATTTGTTTTGGCCATTCTAGTTCACATAACGTTCTCAAGCGCTCTGGCGTCATTTTGACTCCATATGCCCCTGAGAAGGCTTTCTTAAAATTATTTAACATACACTCAAGAGGTGTATTTTCCCCCTTTGAACCCCCAACTCCCATTGTATGGCCCTGTGAAGTATCCACTCAGTCACTCACAGACGCGCTTCGTGGGTTTCCTTGCCTAGTGAAGTCGGCCTTACTAGGAACCGAAGTACTGCCCACTCCACACTCAGGTCAGCTACAGATTGCTCTGTACTTTCTCACACATACAATGCGCTGGATACTTCACCGCACTCTACCTCCCAATCCTTCCCTTTCCCTACACCAGATCACCATCTGATGTACCCAACCACCTAGCGTACTCAGTTTCCCCTTACTGAGACGCAGAAGTTTGATCAAGACTTCTCTTCCTCCTAATTAATTGGAGGGCCAAAAATCCCTTTGTGCACTTACCCTTGGTTGGTTCCCTGTTTCCCCCGGTCCGTCGCCGCCAGTGAGCAGGGTATCAGACAGACGAGTCTTCTGCGTTCCCCCTGGAAAAAATTACCAGTGCGCGCTTTGGGTAAGCAGTTGTCCTCTCTCTTGTACCCTGCCCAGTAGGGCGAAGGGGCTGCGTTCCAGCAGACCACTTATCCGAGTCACAGGGCACCATAAAATGTAGCACCCTGCTTGTGGTTAACGCTTAGCTGGAATGAAATATTCAACGCAGCAATAGAGAAATTAAAATAGTAATTTATTTGTCAGACAAATAAATAAGAGGCTCAGTGGTACGTGGTTACCAAGCTCTGGCCTGGCCTCCTGCCATTCTGGCCAGCACTTATATTCCCTTAATCCAGCCCCCTTTGCTCCTCCTGTGGCTGCCTCTGTCCAATCAGCCTGGTTGAAATTCCTATTGGCTGTTTGCTAGAGCCAATCACAAAAGATACACCCACAAAAGATACACCCATTTCCTTGCCCTTATAAGGGAGACAAAGAGCTATATATATGACATATAAGTAATAATATATCTTACATGGAATCTTAATTACCAGCTCACCTCTTGCCCTCCTTGCCCTATTGCCTTCTAAAACAGATGTTTAATCTTACATTTTTATGTTCAACAGATGTCAAGGATCTTGAGTTTCACATCAACATTGAAAGATTTCCTTCATTTAATGTTTCTAAACAAAATGCCTGACAACCATATATCAAGACTGCCCGGATGGCGTCCTCTGTCCGGCAGGGGGGCTAGGCTGGTGGCTGACTTAATTTCAGGATAAATACAACTCTTACAACCATATGAAATAAGAATCTAGCATTCCTTAAATCCTTTGCATAATTACATTTAAGCCAATATATTTAAGCTAATATATTTCATACATTTATCATAGGTAGCCTCTTAAAAGAATAAAGCTTCTCAAAGTGAAAAGGAAGGAACTCAATAAAACACAGCTTTTAAAAGAAGCCTCTTCAGTTTGCACCTCCCCCTTTCCCCCTCCTCTCCAGCCTCAAAATAAAATAGGAAGAAGCTGCTTCTTCTGCCAAGCCAGTTGCCTTTCCAACATTTAACACATTTTAACCTTTTTTAACTCTCTCAGTTTAAGAAACAGCTTTAGAAGAGACTTCCCCAAAAATGCTCTCTTTCTTTCTAGCTAAATGTTTTTCCTTCCATTTGCTCCTGGCCTTTCAACCTTAGAAAGAAGATCTGGCTCATTTTACTGGGAGGCACATTAGTATTATCTTTCCCCATTCCTAATGGTGTTTTCTCAGCTTTGGGGCAGCATATGTAATTCTCCCTTTTTATGACTTTGAGAATTGTTTTTCTACTATAAATCAATGGGGCCCTTCTTGTCTTAGGAGGAAAAACATCTTGCCAAGGTTCTTTTAGGCAGCTGGTCTTTTGCCTGGCATGAAACATTTGAAAATCCTTTTTTTTAAGCTCATTTTTAAATACAAGCCTTGATTGAAATATATAGAAGCTTTGATAAAAATGCAGGCTTATGATTAGATGCCTCATTCTCTTTTCCAATTCATAGATATACTTTACATTTTTATTCTAGGCATATTAGCATATCTTTCTTAGAACAATATTTTAACATATAATCTTCGAAACATTTCCATTCCTTTTTAAATTTTTGATTTGACCGATATCTTATGATTGAGGTTAGCTTTGCCAGTTCTAAATATTCATTTAATTTG
Source organism: Podarcis erhardii (assembly GCF_964252035.2). Taxonomy (NCBI): domain Eukaryota; kingdom Metazoa; phylum Chordata; class Lepidosauria; order Squamata; family Lacertidae; genus Podarcis; species Podarcis erhardii. Next base: position 69,785,391 of record NC_138498.1, read on the forward strand.
CAAATCCACTCCTCTTTTGAGGGCAAGATGTGAGATTTCCATTTAGAAGCAATCACTACCCTGGCTGCCGTAGTTGCATATAGAAAAATTCTTTTTACCCACTTGTGGTATCTTTCCCTATCAAGCCTAGGAGATATGCCTAAAAGAAGCAACCATTTTTTGTGGTGCGGCCATTTTGACTTTCCTAAAAAAAACAAAAAAACCACACACCCTGCAGAACGGGGATTTCTGGGGAAACAAAATGGCAGCTGTTCCACTTCTCTACCTCACTCCGCAAGGTAGGTGAAACAGCTAAGAAATGTCCCCTGTTGGTTCAGTACACCCCCACTGTAGACTGGAATGGACATCAGTCTGAAGCAAACAATCTTCCCCATGTGTCCGGTTATGTCCTTGCCTTCTGGCTATCTCAGTTTATAACTGTGCTGCACATTGCTTCTCCCTCTGATGCTCTTCCCCTTGCTCTTCCTTCTGATAACAGTTACTGCTATTTGACAAATAGGTCGTGTTTACAATGTGCCAGACACCATATGAAACTGGGCCTTTCCAGATTCTGTGGCTTATGCTTCTGAGGATTGTGTAACTGTCACTAAATCAGCCAGATGATCAGCTCAGCAAGCATTTCTGATATGGTGGAATTGCTGATTGCTCAAAGCCTACTACCCTAGAATAAAGCTGAACTATGGTGGCTGCCTCAGCAAGTGAAATGCAGTTATTTACTAGCTGCTGGGTTTTGGTGGGGAGGCAGTTACCCAGTATGCTAGTCAGCACAGCAATAGACATTCTGACTAAAATTTAAACAGCTTTTTCTATTCTTCAGGCATTCAGGTGCAATGCGTCATACAGCAATATCAATAAATTACTTGCTACCTTACTGACAGCCTTCAGTGTTACAAGGACCAGGGTTATTGCTAGATAACTCTCATAGAACTCTCAGGTGGAAACAAAACTGTTGGTTTATCTAGCTCACCAGGTTTTCAGACAGGAGTCTTTTTCAGCCTTATTTGGAGAAACCGTAGACTGAAGGTGGGGCCTTTTGCTTTCACTCTACCACTGAACTACAGTCCTTCCACTAAGTATTATTCCCCTCTGGGAAGTCATCAGTCTGGACCCTGTGCTCCCTTTCTGTGCACATTTGCAGAGCTAAGCAGGGTTTGGTGTGGTTTCAGATTGGATGGGGGACTGTGTGTGGAGATTCCTGCATTGCAGGGAGTTGGACTCGATAACCCACAGGTCCCTTCCAACCAAGGGAGCCAACATTGCGGGGGAACATCACATGACACTTCAATGTGCATGTCACGTGACGTGTCCTGCGTCCAGCTAGTGCACGAGTGCTCATGCGCTGGGTTGGGACTTGTGGGCGTCCTGCCGCCGCAATGCCAGCGCTTGCACCCCAGGTGGGGAATGGGGAGCGTGGAACTAGGCCCCTCCTCCCTGCATGACATCAACCGGGAGGAGGAGGTGGAGTAGGGCCACAGGATTGTGGGGGAGCCTAGCCCCTTCCTTGATAAATTTGGAGGGGCTGAAGACTCCTCACCCTCACCACTTGGCACACCTGGTTCCAACTCTATGACTCCATTGAAGAAGATTGGGAAGAAGGGCACACAGAACCTTGGTGCTATTTCAGCCAGCCTTGAAAGAAGAGGGGGAAATCGGGAACAGCAGCAGCAATCAAGGAACGCTCAAGGCAGTGGACCTGGGCAACATAAGAAAATAATGAAGAAAAACTTAGAGGGCTAGGGGAGAAAGGTCATCTGTGAATACCTAAATCTGGTATCATTCCACTGGGAATAGCATGAAAGAAGTGTGGAGTGTGTATATTAGTCTATGTAAAGGAACCCAAACTCTCTTCCATCTCTCACCTGCTGGGACACAGTAATGTTTTAAAAAATAGTCGCCATTGTTAGCTACACCGCTGCATACACTGTTGTGTATTATTTGTGAAAAGGGATTTATCAAAGGGGTGTGTTTGCACATCTCCATGCATATACATACCTGGGGGAGGTGATGTGCTACCCCATCCCAGGAGGACATACGGACAATCACTTGCTTGTGTGGTTTTTTTGCACACATGAGCAACAGAACTTCAAATCCTGAGCATAGTTTCTCCTCACCACTTTCTAAAAGAAAAATGATGTGCAGACTCTGATCAGTTGACACTGCATTCCTTTTTATTTCCTGCATTTACTACACTGGGACAGGGAGCATCTCAGAGTTCAAACTCTCCTCTCTTTTAAGATTGGCTATAAGCTGCCTGATTTCAATCAGCATTCTTGTTGCAGGAAGTGTTTGAGCAGGGATGTGGAATGTGTGGCCCTCCAGATGTTGGATTCCAGCACCTACCAGCCCCAGCTCTCATGGCTAACCATCAGGGGGGGATATTGGGAGCACCACAGGCTCCCTGTGTTAAGAGGATGCATTTAAAGAGAAGGAAAATAACATCTGCAGGACTGTTTATAATGTTCGTGCAGGGCTATTTACAGAATGAATTTGAGTGAAATAAAATTACCATGAAAGCAGTAAGACAGCAGCCTGAGCAGCCTGGGGAAATAAAAAAAATTGCCTGACTCAAAAAGGATATCAAGGTGGCCAGCAGGCAAGTCCTCATGGGGCCCTCTAGCTGGAAATGCCCCCTCCTTAATACCACCTGCACTACTCCTTAGATGGAGGGTATAACTGAAGGAGAGCATCAGCTTTGGTTATAATATTGAAATGGTTGCGTGGGAGAAGTTGTGGAATATCAATTTAAAATTCACAGCATGTTGCGCACTGAAAGAAAACTATATGAAAATGATGTGTAGATGGTATCTATTTCCTAGGAGACTTGCGAAAATGTACAAATAAAAAACAACTTATGCTGGAAGTGTAAAGAAAAGGAAGGCACTTTCTCTCATATGTGGTGGTCTGTAAAAGAACAAAAACCTTATGGGAAATGATTTATAATGAATTAAAGAAAATGTTTAAGATAAACTTTAGTAAAAAAAAAAACAACAACAACAACCAGAAGTTCTTCTTTTAGGGATTGTGAACATAGAGATTCCGAAGGACCTTAAAAATTTGTTATTGTATGCCACAACAACAGCCATAATTGTGTTTGCCCAGAGGTGGAAAGAAGATGCTATACCAACCAAGAAAGAGCAGCTGATTAAATTGATGAATTATGCCAAAATGGCAAAACTAACAGGTGTAACAAAAAACCAAGAAAGGGGGGGGGGATATGAAAGAATGGGTGGAAATCGTAGAGTATCTGAAATGTTCTGGCATACAAATAAGTTCATTAGTAGGATTAATTTAAAACAAGCAGTTAAAAATATTACTAAGACAAAAGGAAGAATAACTTGGAATAAAGTTGAATATGCAGTGTTAAAAATCTAAAGTAGAAAAGTAACCACAAAAGGAGGTCAGAGGGAAGTCAAATATGTAATTGTATTCGAAATATGTGTTTGTAGTGTGTATTTGTAATCTTGTGAAAACTGGAAAATAAAATTTATTTTTTTAAAAAAGAGAACATTAGCTGGTTTATATGGGAGTCAGGGTTCCAATTCTTTTTGGTACCAGATGCTTGACAGCCTCAAAGTACCTGCTCAGATATGAACTACCAGCCAATGAATATCCTTTTAACACTGGCATGAGAGATACATGCCCAGTGAGTTGCCCAAGTTGAAAGGCTCGCAGCCTTCTGTGCTAACTGGTTTCCAGCAAGCAGCCAGGCTTGCACACTGTGATAGCAGATTCCGTGCTCCAATTTGTGGGTATCCCACAAATGCAGGATTAACACTTCTGTGGGAGCTAAGCTCCTTTCAGCAATGCAGGAATACCTAAGTCAGGCCTGGGACCCATGGGAGACTATTTGCTTCGTGTATATATGGCTGCGGAGTGGGGGGGGAGAGATAGGTTCTCCCACTCTCACCCCCTCTCACCCCAGTGCTAAATTGAGTTGCAAGGCATGTTGGTCCCATCTCCGGTGAGAGCGACGGGTGAACAATGGGGGCTTTTCAGCTTGACATCTCAATGAGCAGGAGATGGAGAGAGAGCCCCTCCCGCCCCCTCAACTCTCCCCGCGCCCAGCTTTGTTTGGGGAGCAGACAGCAACCTCCATCCCCGGAGCTTTTCAGTACCTTGGGGCAGCCATTCGTCATGGATTAGAGCCCCCTCCCCACTCCCTCAGCTGGTCGTCTGGGCAGGGAATTCACACACTTGTCAGGCCTGGATAGGGAGAGGCGCCTTTGTGCTTAATGGGGCCTGGACCTGGAGATGGGTGAGATGGGTCAGGAGGTTGGGGTGGGTGTGGAAAGAATAGAGGGGAAAGTGTGGGGGGAGATGGGTCGGGGCTGATCCTGATATTGTACGGGAAGCGTCTTGGAAGAAGTGGCTTCTGGAAAATTACTCTCTTTGACTATTGACAGCTAAATCCATCAAAGAGAGGAGGGCCGTTTCTGATGACACTGACCCTAGGATTATCTCTAGGACCAGTGGTGAAATACGGCTTCCTTTGTGGAGGACAATGCAACACTCTCTCTCTCTCTCTCTCTCTCTCTCTCTCTCTCTCTCTCTCACTCACCCTCTGAATATGATATCAAAACTGACTATAGCTGTAATCATAGGTACGTCCCTGAACACAGCTGGATTTACTGCCGAGTAAACATGCCTAGCCTTGCTCTGTGAGGGGGGCAAAAACCCCACACTACTTTGGCCTGGGTTTGTGAGGCGCAGCAGGAAGGCAGGTTGCATTAGCCAGGAGTCTACAGCCAGGTAGATTTCAGCGCACAAGTGTACTCTGATGGTTAGGAACCTGGACCAGGCAGAAGAAGTGCTGGGTTCAATTCTTCCCTCATTTCACAATTCATTAGGCAAGTCTGAGCAAGTCATTGTCTCTCTGCCTTTGTTTCTCCCATCTCATCTGCACAATGGGAATATTGATGACCTTTGCCAGAGGCGGAGTCATGAGAGTGAACCTTGTAGAGTATTTTGCATTAAATGCTCCATAAAAATGAAAAGTATTACAAATCAAGAGATGGGAGGGGCAAGCTGCTCATTAGCTTAGTTTGCTAAGCAATCGGATCGTCGTCTTTACAAATGACAAACCCAGGCTCGCAAAGTCAACAATCTGAGCCAACCAATAAATTCCCTGCAGATAAAATCTGGTCCAGGTCCCCATCCTGGCTTCCTTCCCCTTCCTCAGGCCTGCAGGAATTATTGCCAATTTCCTGAGGAACAAGAAAGGAAGGAAAACATGCTGCACCCAGGACCTAGGCGGCCTTATGAAGCTTCCCCAGCAGGGACAGTGGGCTCTCTGGCTCATTGTCTGACAACCGCTGCTGCTCCTGTGAGATGGCAGCAGGCCCTCCCACCACACTATCCCCTCTTGGCAGACAAAGCTGGGGCCCAAAGAGAGGCGGGGGCTGCAGACAGGACAGTGTGCCAGAAACACTCCTGTCCCTTGTGGCTTCATCGTCGCCAGCATTAAATTGTGTGCAGATGTGTGTGCAGGGGAGGGCGCCTGGTTGTGATTAGAGCCTTTAATTACAGGCACCCGTGCAGCCCGAGCTGGGCCCTGCCTGGATCGTAAGGAGCTGGGTCCATGAAGGATCCACCAGGGGGACCAGGCCATCCCAGGAGCAAATGGGAAGCCTGTGTCTCCTCAACCATAACAGATGGGACAGGGGTCCCACAGACGGGCAGCCAAAGGCACACAGCCCTCAGCAGACAAAGGGGCATCTCTCTAGCGGGTGCAGACCCAATAAAAGATCGTAGTCCTGATTCTATTAAGTTGTCCTTTGCGTCATTCCTGATTGCTCGAGTGGGTAGGGACAGCTAATCTCTGTAGGGGATCTGGGATATGCCAGATCTGTTTCCCTCATTTTCCTTTTTCATGACGCATGACCAGACTCCAAATTTTATTGGCCTCAGTCCCTGTGGCAGAACAGTTCAAACAGTGGGTGCAAACTCTGGATCCAGATTTGTAGCTAAATTTTTGTTCACCTTGTCTTCCTCCTCAGCTTGGAAATGTCAACACGAAGACTGGAAGAAATAGATCCGGTTCATGTGTGCAGACCAGCTTGATGGGGAAATGATTTGAACAGATCTGAATGAGTGGGATGGCTGCATCATAGTTTGCAACTCAGTCTACACCCACATTCAACTGCTTTTGGGTGAAAAAGACTCAGGATGAAGCGAACAATCACATGGTTGTAGATTTCAACAGGTGAAGCTCTCCCCATCATTGCATCTCCAAACCAGGAAGAGATTCAGCTGTTGAATATCTGTCACACAGTTTTTGATGGAGCAGCTTGCTTGCTTGCTTGCTTGCTTATTTACTTACATGTCTATCCCATGGATCTCAAAGCACTGTGCATGATTCTTCCCCCACTGCCCTCCACTCTTACCCTTACAACAACCCTGTGAGGTAGTTTAGGCTGAGTGAGTGGTCCAGGGTAACCCAATTTGCTTTATGGCTGAGTACATTCCTGGGCTGACACTCTAACCACTCCACCATATTGGATTTTCACCTTGTCTATGAATTCTCAAGACTACTAACAATGAATCAAACATGTTCTATATATTTCTTTCCCTCTCACAAAAACATTTTCAAGACACTTACATATAAAAAATACCAATCAGGAAAAAAATAACAATTTTAAGAAATTACAATCCTACAGCAGGAGGAGCAAAATCAAGCATAACCACCTAGGCAGGGAACCCAAGATCTTGGCCCTGATAGCTGGGGTAAAAATAATCAGAATAAAATTAATCCAACAATCAACTTCCATACATGTCAAAAGAATGTTCAAATAGTAATGTATCTTCAAAACTGGCCGATAAGAAAGGAACCAAATGGATACTTGGAGGTGAAGAGTTCACAAAGACGGGTGCAGTCACCAAGAAGGTCCTTCTTTTGCATGTCCAGCCATGGTATCTCAGTCAGTGGTGGGATCCAGAGCAGGGCCTACCTAGGAAGCTGCTTTGTTCCAGGTCAGACCATGGTCCATCTTGCTCAGTACTGTTGACACTGACTGGCAGGCGCTCTCCAGGGTTTCAGACAAGGGAACATTCCCAATCCAACCTGGAGATTGAACCTGGGACTTTCAGCCTACTAACCAGATGTCCTACCCCTGAGCTTCAGCCTTTCAAATTGTGCAGGTGGAGTCATTGGGAGTACTGTCAGTATTAAAAATATCCAGGGGTTTCCGTCATGGCGCAAGAAGCCTGCCACGGGGGCGGGGGGAGTTGGCAGCCCTGTTGACCACCATGCATGGAAATACAGCCGCTTCTAGGAACGGCTTGACTTTTTACAGCAACCCGAAGGAACAAAGTGACAGAAAGTATGGAAATGTTCAAGGACAGGATGTGGAGAAACATTTTGGGTTCCCAGAAGAACGGCATATATGGTTGCCAACTGTTTTTTGTTTATTTCCTAGTAGGACTCTTCTGTAAACAGAAATTCAGTTGGGAGATGCAAAGCATCACCTGCTGGGTTTCAGCTTGTCATGCAGCTGCTATAAAAGCCCTACTGGGGCGTTCTCATTCTGAACAACACAGGAGCAAGGAGTGCGGCCACACCAAGCGGTCCTGTCCCCAACACCTGCGTGTACTGTGCTAATGTCTCCCCACTGTGGAAGGATGTGCGGATCCAGAACTGGCCTCCACAGTCCTTTATGGACACACTGCTAAGACCATATTCATGGAAGACAATCTTACTTGGCTATGAGTGGTCACCAAAGAAGAATGTCTACTAAAGCAGGGACCCTTCACATGTATAGGTGTACACTCAAAATCCTCCCTGGAATATGAAGCCTTCTTGCATACAATTATATGCACAAGAGCCTCCTCCATTTACATCAGACATGCAGACTTTGGGAAGGCATGCACAGCAGGGGCTACTCAGCATGGCCCCATTTGGCTCAGGACAGCAATACCGCAAGGACTGCCTCTCCATATGAACCTACCCGGACCCTGAGATTGTCACCTGAGAGTCTTTTTCATGTGACCACTTCACAAGAGGTCCAGAGGATGGCAACACAAGAACAGGCCTTTTCTGTAGTGGCTCCCCATTTGTAGAATGCTCTCCCCGGAGAGGTTCGCCTGGTGCCTTCATGATTTATCTCTGGGTGCTGGGTGAAAACATTCCTCTTCAACAAGGCCTTTGATTGATTAGCATCTTATGCCCCTTTTAAATGTGTTTGTTGGAGGGGAAGGGGGGTTACTGGTTTGTGTGTGTGCTTTGTTCTTGTTTTTGTCAAGGATTTTGTGCTTTTATATTGTATTTTTATGTTGTGAACTGCCCTGAGATCTGTGAATAAAGGGTAGTATACAAATGTAATAAATTAATAAATACATTCCTCCTCTCCACCCCCATCATTCAATACAGGAGCAAACAACTTCCAAATACAGCTAGAGCAGGGATAGCTGTTTCCTCCTCCCTCCCTGCACCCTTTCCTCTTCTGTTGTGGACTGCACCTCCATCAGCCCCAGCCAGTATGGTCAATAGCCAAGGATGGTGGGAGTTGTACTCCAAAACATCTGGAGGCACACCAAGGTGGTCCCCCCAGGCCTAGAGGCAGGAGTTCTGCCAGGAAAAAGTGCTGGGGGTTTGAGCCCTACTTTGAGAGCTAGCTGTCTCTTCTCTGGGATGCAGAGGGCTGTGGCTGCCCTGTGTCATGCTGTATGAAAAGGCATGAGGTGATGGGGGATGAGGAGGCTGACTTGGGTACCAAAAAAGAGAGCCTGCGCCTAAAAACAATGGGTTTCAGAAGACGCCAAGAGAAACTTCCAGAAGGAAAGAGCCCTCTAGTGCTGCTGTTCCACCTACAGGTGCAACCCCGGTGGGATTCAGGGACACAGGCAGCCGGAGTGAGTCTACTACAAGGGCTCTGTGTTCCCTGAAGCCCGGCCACTGGCCAAGAGAAATATTGTTGGCACCAGGCAGGCTCGCTACTTTGGCAGCCAGACACGGGGGCTTTCATAGCTGGGGGCAGGCCCTACTGTACAGGGGCAGGGCTGAGTGGTTAGCCCCCTCCCCCCCCCCCCACAGTACTCTGTTCCAGGCTGCCTTCCCCTTGCATATTGATCTGAATAAAACACACACACACACACACACCCCTCTGCTGTTCCATCAAATACAAGCTAACTTAGGCCACCACCACACATCTATACAGCCCCACAGAGGGTGCTGTGCTTACCTCCCCCCGTATGTGTACACTTGAACAGAGATGTACACACACACACACACACACACACACAACTGCACACAAAACACTATTCCTTTTCATGATGATACACAGGAGCATTTGTATACAGATATACACATACATACAGAAACACCAGCATAAAGCCACATCTAACTTATGATACTCATATATGTACATGGTCATGTTCTTATAATTATGGTTTAGTTAAAGTGGAATAATGACCATATCCTTATTCTGTACTGATTTTTAAAAAAGAAAAAATCCAGTTAAATTCATTACTTTAACAATTCTATGGGGGTTTTTTTTGTTTTTTGTTTAAAGAGAATTCTAATGTGGTTAAGCCAGGTCTGTAACTGCCACCATACACTGGCGCTTTTAACACACCACTGCCAAGCTCTCTTTGGCATGCAAAGCTAAACCCTGTGCTCTCTTTATGCCAGCACCCAACCAGAACACCATGGGCAGGCAGCCAATACAGGCGTAACTTGGTAAGGCTGAGAAAGTCATCCTTGTGAGTGTTTCATCTCAGATGTGGGACTGGCTGGCTGTGATTAAGCAGTGGTGGTAGGAAAGCACTCATCACATGTTCAAAGGCACCCCTTTCGGAATAGCTTCACAGGAAAGGTACCAGAAAGTGGTTGCAGGTGAAGCCTGCAGGAATCCCTAGCTGCAGTTACACCCTTGGAGTTGGAATGTCTTTGCCACAGAAAAAGCACTGCTTAATCTGAGGAGGATGAGATCCAGAACCCTGTATTACTTTGGGGTGACAATTCACCCTGCAAGCATGAAGTGTCACATACCTCTCACTCAGCCTTCAGGCTGTTTCCCTGACCCACCCCCATCCGAAAACTAAAGCAGGGGGGAATTGGTCATGTGTAGTTGTCCCAGGCTGGAGTTGCACCATGTGTTGAACTTCTGCCTGCAGCTGTTTTCTGGGGATTGGAGCGGGAGGGAAATGCTGAGCGAGTGGAAGTCCTAATGCCCTCCCACTTCTGCCCTCAAGAAGATCAATCATTGCAGAGGCTGCAACCCTAAGCACCCTTCCTAGAAAGAAAAGCCTCACTGAGCACAGGATCCCGCTGTGCGATGCACACGGAGGAGCCCTAGTAGAGTGGTGGTGGGCAAGGGCCCCGATTTGGCGCAAAGAAAACGCGGAATGGAGCTTCTCTCTGCCTTACCCACCTACCCGCAACACCCCCAACTTTGTCCTTCAGAACCGTCGGTCTGGGTTTCATCAAGAGCCCCCACGCCAAATCTCTCCGCTTTGGCGCCCCCTTTCCCGCACTGGGCCTTCCTCCTCCTCCCCATATGTGTGGCAGGCGAAGCCAGTCCCCTCCGAGCGACCCCCATCCCGCACGACAAGGCGCCTGGCTGCGACTCCTCCGGTGCCGGAGACGCCGTGTCTCTCGCGGTTAGTGACACAAGCGTTTCAGCATCCTCAGCTAGGCCTCGGCCAGACGCTGCCAGCCCGCCCGCCTCCCGGTCCCTAGCGCGGGGAATCCCGCGCGGCTGCCGGCCGAGGCCTTCCAGGAGGGGACGGAGGGGAAGCAAGGGCTCGTCCTTCGCGCGGGGACCGGGAGCCTGGAGGGGGAAGGAGGAGGCGTGGGCGGGATGGGCGAGCGAGCAGGCAGGCAGGCAGGCAGGCGCGCCGGCATGGTTCGTTGACTGAGGTATTTATTTTGCAGATTTATTTCCTCCCCGTCGGCCTCCAGTCAATGCAAGCATTTCCAGAGCGGCGGCCCACAGGCAGCAATCGCAAATGAAATCAATAAAGCCTAGAAAGAAACGATGTCGGAAGTGAAAACAGCAGGTACAACAGCAGCATTTGCGGGGGAAAGAGAGAAATAAACATACCGACTTCAAGAGGCTTAAAAGGAGTAGTAATTAAGAGAGTCACACATAGGAGCCAACTCCTAGCAGTCGAGGTCCCTTCGCGTCCCCCAATAAAATATTTGGGGGGTTGCCCCCCAGTTTATGGGCATTGCCATTCAAATGGTGTGTATGCAGCATGGCATGTGAACACTTAAGTGGAGCAGGGCTTGCTTCCCCGCCCCCAATATTTTATTCAGGTTGGCACCCCTGGTGTCACACTAGGACCTGGGAGACAAGGTTCAAATCCCCAACTAGTCATGAAGTTCACTGGGTGACCTTAGGCCAGTCGCAGGAGGATCTCAACCTAACCTACCTCACAGGGTTGTTGCAGATATAAATTAAGAGGATGGAGAACTATGTATTATTACACCTTGAACTCTAGCTAGGGGGGAAAGAAGGCATTTGCAACACATTACAGTAGTCTGATCTGGAGGTTTGTAGCACATGGCTTAACTTGGCTAAGTTTTCTCTATCTGGGATGGACTGTACCAACTTTAGATGGTGGAAGGCATTCCATCCCATGAAAGGCACATGAGCTTCCAGTGACACAGCTGGATTTGTCAAACACTGATCAAACACTCATGTGTCAAACACTGTCCAGAATGCATCTTCTCTGAGACAATGACCCATAATGCTCTCTCTGCCAGTTTATTAGGCCACATCCAGTCCCATTACTGATGCTTGATGCTGATTTAGCACTTCCACTGCCTCACTTAAATCAGATGTAAAGGAGAAATAGGTATCTGCTACGTACTCCATGGTACCTGATTCCAAATTTCCAGATGACCTCATTCAGCATTGTCATGTAGATGTTGTAAAACATGGGAGACAAGATGGAACCCTGTGTGATGCTACAGAGCCAAACAGCAACCACCTAGCATCACGTTCTAGAATTTGGCTTGCAGGTAGGACTGTGTGTCCAGAGCCAAACAGCAACCACCTAGCATCACGTTCTAGAATTTGGCTTGCAGGTAGGACTGTGTGTCCAGTCCAAACAACCTATGCAGAAAAATAGCATGCCTGATGGTTTCACAAGCTATTGTCAAAGAGTATGCGGTCACACTTGCCCTGGACTTTTCCCAGTAAAACAACAGGGTAACTAAAGCAGTTTGTGGGCTCGTTTCTGATTGGGTGTACCCTTAACTTGTAGAGAAAAGGAAGAACCTATCAGTCCTTGAGCCTGTGAAGTAGTTATGAGGAGTGTCTTTGAGCCTGTGCAGAGTACTTTGCCCTCCATACACCCAAGGTCAAAGGAGCGGTGTCAAGGTAGGTTTCGGCCCTAGCAACTTTCATTTTGGAAATAAAATATTGATCACATACTGGATTTCAGGACACTTAAGGTCTATGGAACCCACAAGGTATCTCACCTTGGACTGCAGAGCCAAGCGCAACCCTTTCACATGAAAATTCATTTGTAGCTTTTTCTTTTCCTTGAAATCCTGCTAAACAAAGGATTATGTGTTATTTTAAAGTTTACTTGTATTGTCAACATTATTTATGTCAACTCTGTACTTGTCTACTCAGAAGAAAGTTCCATTGAGTTACCAGGACAAGTGGGAATAGAACTGCAGCCTTAGTCCCAATAAAGTTATGATCCCCCTGGCTCTGCATTTTCAGATCTGAAAACATTTATTTGTTTATATTTGTTTGTTTTTTCTGGCAGTGAGAGAGTTCTCACTGAAAAGAATATGTGTGTGAGCAGAGGTACTTATGAGATGTTTGGGGACAGAGGTGCATAGAATTTGTGCTGGACCATAACGTTATTTAGGTGGGCGGGGGGGAGAGGGAATGATAGATCGGGATATGAGATTTGTGTTTGTATTTCAAGGAGGAAATGTGAGGCTATAGTGCAGGATTGGCTGCATCTTGGGAAGTAGCAGGTCTGACAACCTAGAAAGTGTTTGGATAGTCAGAGGAGAGTGCTTGGTATTTGAGGGCTGATGTTTGGGTGGGATATGGAGCTTGTGTAGCGGCAGTGAGTATTTTGTTTGCGAGGTGGGGTTAGCTGTTTGCATCTGGGGAGAGCGGAGAGTAGATGGAGGGTCTCAGTGCACAATTCCCTGTTGTGCTGAGCTGTGGGACACGGCAGGGGGGTGCACGGGAAGGGGGTTGTGGTCAGAGGGATGTGGTGACACTGGTATGTGCTGAAACCAGGGAGGCAGCAAGCTTGCCGCGCTGCCATGAAGGGCTTTTTGTTTGACTGCAGTTATGTACTATAAATCAGGAGCAATGCCCCAGCCCTGGCCCCTCTTGCAGGGGAGGAGAGAGGAAGAGACCACATCCAAGCCCTGAGCCTGCAGCATCTAGAGCTAGGCCCTTTGCTTGGCTAGACCCTCGCTGGGTGGCCTGGAGGCAGAGGTTCTCGGCAAGGCAGTGTGCTGTTGACAGATGGGATGCCTAAGCTGAGGGAGAACCCATTGCAGAGCTGAGGAAATGGCATTAAGAGGGACTCTGTTGGCACTATACCAAAAGGGAGTATTCTGGTGGGGTTGCCAAAAACTAGCAGACAAAGCTGAAGATGATAATCTGCTAATGTCTGCAGATCAAGCAGCCGTTAATGTCACAAGATCAGGGACCAGTCAAAAAAATTGGCAACCTTATATGCCAGGGGTTGGCAAGTCAAGTGGCAGTTCAGGAACTGCAGGGAAGGGGATCTGCACACTCTTTCCCATGGCATTCATACAGTAGCTCATAGCAGTATCAGTCACATTATGAGCTTGTTCCACCCACCCACATTATTAGGCACAGCAAGTCTTTGTTCACACATACTAAAGCCAATGGTGTCTCACACCCTTTTGAAGAGTCTTGCCCCACCTGGAAAGTTTGCTTTACTTCTTTATGGATCCATTACAACTAACAATATATAGAAGACTGGTTTCCATCCCCAAAATTTCTTGCAGTTAAGGTTGCCAACTGATCAGATGCATAATTTGCCTAGACAGCTCCTGTACTCTAGCTGCAGTTTGATCTGCAGAAATGTGAAGAGCTAAGCATGACCTCCTGCTAATGTTTGCAGGGCAAGCTGCTGTTAATGGTACAGGAGCAGAGGCCAATAAAAAAGCTGGCAACCCTACATTCAGCAAAGTCATGATGTTCTTTTTAAGTCTGCTTTTTACAGCGACTATATCCTCCATGATGGGCTATGCAGCTCAGGAAGGGGAATAACAAGCCCTAACAGTCACATGGACAAACAGTTTGGGGAATATGGACTTCCGCTCCTACTTTACGCACCCCCCACCAGCATGGATGTTTATTAAATTGGAGGCATTTTTTTTTCATTTAGAGGAGTCTAAAATCACCCACTGCTTCTGACTATGGCCCATTAGCTGGCTGTAAAGCCAGGGTGAAAGGCCAGCAGCAATGCTTAGAGCAGGCTCTCCATCACAGAGTGAAAAATTAGTAAGGGTGGAAGCAGCTGGGCTGGGAGCCCACATGTCCCACTGGGGTGAGGCCCTAAGGGTAGTGAGCAGTAGCCAGAGCTGGCTGGTCCAAGGAAAGACTCCAGAGCCACAAGCAGCCTTCGTCTCCCATTCCCAAAGAGCAGACCCTTTGCTCCTCCCCAGCCAGAGTGGCAGTACCCATCCAAGGGCAGGCATAGGCCATGCAGGAACAGGCAAGAGAAAACTCAGCCACTCTGTGGGCAACAGCAGCAGCAATCCAGGAAAAAGAAGAGATGGGGGAAAGCACCCCCCCTCCCCTCCTCGCGTGCCCCCCTTTCTCTCCCACCCCTGAGCTCAGCCACAGGCGCCTGGCTTCAGCTCCAAACAAATGATTAGAAAGCTGGTTATAATTGGATAGGGGGAAGGAGGAGGGGCTCGCCTGCTGAGAGCCACTTGGATCCAGGATGGGAGAGAGACAAGGGCTGCTGGCAGCTTCCCGAAGGAGAAGGAAGACTCTCTGATCCTCCTCTAGGCAGAGACGGAGCCAGCCACAGGGTGACTGAGCCGGCAATTGCGATGGAAAAGATGCTGGCTTGTGTTTTGGCTTTCCCCACCAAATAGCTGTGCTCCCTTAATTTCCTCTCCTGAGTTGGCGGTTGCACTGGGAGCCTTCGTGTAAAGGCCCCAATTATCTGTTTGAACATAACGGCTTGGCTGTGGATGCCCCTCTGCGAACTGTGCAGTTTGCAAATCACAGGATGCAATGCTGTCTCCAGGGGCACAGATAACATTCATACCCAGCAGCTGCTGTAATCCAGAAGTGCATGGCTACATCCGCAGGCAGGCTAAACCACCCTCTGGTATCAGGGAGTGTTCTTTCTGTAATGAATAGGGGGTCACTGCTTACCTAAAAGAAAGGCTTGTCACCTTCAGCTCATGCCAGTTGGGCTGTAATCACACCTGGCGCAAAGCAGCTTTGCCCAGGGATTCAATAAGCTGAAATGCCTGGCCAAATTGCCATTGCTCGGATAGCTGGCAAAGTGCTAGATTTGCCGCTGGTTTAAATTTCCTTCCGCTGGTGTCAACCAGGATGGCATTTTGTAGGAGTCAGGTGGAAGTCTCCAGCATATTCAAGGTACGAGTAACACTGCTCTTGGAACCAGAGAGCCAAATTTGCCACCTAGTACTCTGAAGTCATTTTCACAAGTGGCATGCACCACTTGATCCAGTGAACATTTACTCCAAAGCAGGCCTTACTTGCTCCCACTTAAGTGTTCCCAAAGGATTGTAGTCTTCAAGCATCTTTTCCTGCTTCTGTAACTTGAATGCACCAGCTCTTCTGACTATGATGTACATATGTGCATGTAAAAATCAACTTTCCATCACACAATGACAGCATTGGTAAAAGGTGACTTTCGACTAAAAGGATCAATTGTGAAAAGTTGGGAACTATCCCTGTAAGTCATTTAATCCAGAGCCACACATTCATTCAAGAGACCAGGACACGGGCTGCATCTATTTTATTTTAATTCTGAAAACTGATGCCTCAGGATGGTGTAGTTGAAAGCCTCCATGTGATGTCTTTAATGATGTCAAGCCCAATTACAGTGGTCATCTCGCTTGGCTCTGTTTCTTAAGTAAAATGCCAATGTCAGTGTGAGTCCAGCATTTTCTCGAGACCTGAGAAAAGACATCTCACAACCGCCATTTAGGTAGCTTTTTTTGCAGTTAAACCTGCCTTATTTAGCAAGGTCTCCCCTCGCTAAATCTACATTCCTGCTGTTTAAACCTATTATTTTCTTTCCTGGCCTGATAAACAGTGTCCCCTCCTTCCCCATGACATCCTTTTAAATGCAGAGCCTCAGTCCAGCTGTGATCATCAAACCAACCCTTCCAGAGCAGGCCTACTGTTTTCTAACAGCCTGCTCCAGAGCAGAGAGACTGAGAGCTGCCAGTGCACCCATTACATTCAATGAACGGAGTTGTGCTTAGATGTGCAGGTCTTGATTAATGTTTAACAAAGCTCCTTGGATTATCTCTTGCCGAGGGGTGTAGCCTAGTGTAGTTTCAGTTCCAAAGGCATTGTGGTTTGACCTGGTCAGGACTGACTTTGTCTCTCTCTCCCCCCACCCCCACCCCCCAGGCTCTTATTCTGTGGCGTTTCATTCTCTGTTCACATGGCTTGATGTATGGGCTGCCTTTTGCCATAAGATTTTTGTGGAAAGGAGGGACCTCTCTCAGGGATCCCTGGTGGACAAAGGTGCATTGGGAAGCTCTTGAGCACATGGAGGCTGCTGCTGTTGTGTTGCAAAGGGATCTAGGTTCCTCTGAATGGATGCTGGCTGGCAGGGATAAGGGCAGAGTACAGGCCAGGCTCTTTCTAAACCCTTTCCCCTTATGCCTCAGCTTGAGAGCACAAACCCCAGAAGACGATGCTGAGCCAGACCCTCCCTGAGCAGCCTGTCCTCCTCTTGGCCCTACTCGCCTCTGAAGATCACCAACAACTTAGGGCTTTGAAGTGCCTCCCACTATCCCCCCCTCCACCCCCATCCCATCCACTTGTCACAGCAGCTGCCTGCCCTTTGCTCTGCTGAGGTCAGAGTGCTGGCTTAGGGCGATGATGGCCACATCTGCTGCTCTCTGCGTGGCCCGAAAGAAAGTGAAGCAATGATTTTATTTTTCATTTTAAAAAGGAGCGGGGGAGAAGCAACCGAGAATGGTGTTTGTTGTCCTGCAGCTGGACTGCACCCAGGTTTCTTTGCAGCCCAGCAGCATCTGTGGGACAGAAAAGAGTTCCAGCCCCAGAAAATGTACATGGCAGGAACAATCCCAACCTTTTGGGGAACTGTGGTTGAAAACCTTTCACATTCAGAACTGGGAATTAATGGCTAGGGTGCTGATGCTTTTGGCTTTGAGCTTCTGCTCCTTTGATTTGTGCTCAGCTTGTCTAACCAGAAAAGACAGAAACATTAAATTACTCTAGACGTGTGCTAATATCACAAGAGTTTGCAACGCCAGTATTACACCATGATGACATCATGGTGCATGAAAATAACATCGTCTTTCAATCTGCTGCTTGGCAACAGGAACAAAGTGCTCGTTAAACACTTATGTTCAACAAGGATCAGCAGATGGGAAACTTTGGACGAACAGAGGGGAACCTGCTTCTTACCACTTTCTGACTGTTTCCCAACCTTTGCCAACAGGAAAACAGTAGCAGAGTCTCTCTGGGACTGAGTGCTACTGTCCCATCAAGCGAGTGCTGGAAAAAAGTCAGAGCAGAAGCCTCGCTCTGTTAAGCTGAATTTTAAAAAGAAAAGAAAACATGTTTATTGTAGTAAGTGCTGAACTAAAGAGCAACACCTCCCTCACATTAAATCAGGAAGATTTAATAATACTGTAACTGATACCCACATTTGGAACAGTGGAGGAAAGGAGTGTTAAGAGAAACCACATCTTTATCCTCAGAAGAAAAGGAAAAATCTGGGTTTTAAAACACACCCATGATGTGGGGATCTGGCTCACTAACTCTTTCTTCTTAGTGCATACTGTCCTGCTTTATACTTTTGGGGGAGCCATGATGGACCAATCTGCTGCATTGCAAAGAATGGGCTGATGAAGGGACTCACACCAGACTATAATGCAAAGGGGAGAGCAAGAGGGGCAAATTATATACAGTATTAATTGAAAAGCAGCTTCAGAAACTTGCCGTTTTGAGAGCGGGGATGAAAGGGAAGGCTGTTTAACAGCTGCACGTAATTTTGCTCCCATAAGAAGTAGTGGTGGCCACCAACTTGACTTAAAAAGAGGAGTAGACAAATTCATGGAGAATAAAAGCTATCAATGGCAACTGGCCACAATGTCTTTGTTCCACCTCCACTGTTGGTGGCAGGTTGCCTCTGAATACCAGCTGCTGGGATCACAAGTGGGGCGAGTGCCGTGGTGCTCAAGTCCTGCTTGCAGACTTCTCATGGGCATCTGGTTGGCTGCTGTAAGAACAGGATGCTGGGTGAAGCAGGCATTTGACTTGATCCAGCAGGGCTTTTTTTCTTACTTTCTGAAGGGTGTTCGTTGTCTGGGGAATGGCTGCATCTCAGTGGCAGATTAAACCTGGGACCTTCTGCATGCACAGCAAGTCCCAGGTTTAATCCCTAACATCTCCAGGTAGGGCTGGGAATGCGCCGGGTCTGAAACCCTAGAGAGCCACTGCCAGTCAGTGTGGACATTGCTGAGCTAGATGGACCACTGACTTTGAGAGAGGCGGCTTTCTATATTCCTAAAACTGTTTCCAGTAACTCATGGAGGGAGGGGTGGGGGAAAGAGATCCAGAGACAGCATTCGGAGCAGAATCAGGTTAAGCAGAGGTTGACACAGATGCTTTAGTTGGGATTCCTGCATTGCAGGGGTTAGACTATACGACCACCAGAGTCCCTTCCAGCTCTTTATTTCTATGATTCTATAAGTAGCTTTCCTCTGTACTCCTCCATCTCTTGAGGCTGCTTTAAAAAAAATATCCCACATACATCTAACATGTATGTGGCTCATCCACATACCTAGGAAGGCTTCTGTTCCCATTTGGGAGTGGCCTGCTAGCTTCCTAAACTGGCTCAACTTTGCTGGGAATGACTGATTCAGTGGTGGAGCTGATGCCTTGTGTGCAAAAGGCCCCCGGTCCAACCTTGGTAAAGTTGTGAAGGATTCCTGCCTGAAACCTCAGAGAGATAAGACAGTACTGAGTTGGTGGACCAATGGTCTGACTCACTATAAGCCTTTTATCTTATCTATCATCCCCGCCCCACATAGATATTTGGGAGGTCTATTGATTTATTTATTTTTTGCTGTAGAAGGAAAGCCAGCTGAACCCCAGGATTATCCACTAGGCCCTGCATTCCCTCACACACTCTGTCCCCTTGTGTTCATCCCAATGGGGTGTAGATAAATACAGATCAGGGAGAGAGATGTTAAAGGAGTGTGCTTTCCCTACCCATCCCCCCCCCCGTCCCCCTCCCTGGTTGTTTACACTGAGCTGTCCGAATCAAACAAATTCCATCCAGCTTAAGACACTCCCCTCCCACTGCCCCTCAGCAAACACCCAGCCTTACTTGCCCATCGCCTGTTAAACACTCAGGAGGGAGGCCTCCTGCAAGCTTTGCGTGGCCTTTGTGAATGCCTGGAAGGGCCCAGTTTCCCAGGACTTCACCAAACAGGTTTTAGAAAATAGGTCCTGTGAAGGACCTACTGGATTGTTAAGATGAATTTGGACCATGAAAAATGCTTGCCAAGGTCAAGCTTTGAAAAGTGGACAGGACTTGACAGTGAAGAACTTAGAGGTGGGTCCCTATGTCTGTGTGGTGCTCACTTCTCCAACTCTTCTTGTAGTATCCCAACAAAAGTGATGGCCTCTTCTTGGGTGCATTAAGCTATAGGATTTGCCGCCACAAGACATAATGACGACCACCAACGTGGATGGCTTTAAAAGAGAATTAGACAAATCCATGGAGCATAAGTTTGTCAATGGCTACTAGCCAGGATAGCTATGTTCTATCTCCACTGTCAAAGACTGCATGTCTCTGAATCCCAGTTGCTGGAAAGAGCAAGTAGGGAGGAAGGCTCTTGTGCTCATGTCCCACTTGCAGGTTTCCCTTAGGCAGCCCTGTCTTACGATGTCTCACTAGCAAGCAGTTGGTCTGATATTCAGTTCTTCTTCTGTTGTTAGAGAATACGAGCCAACCCCCAGTCATGTACTTCTTGTTTATTTTATTTATTGAAAAGCGTGTATATACCTCTCCATTTTCCACAAATATCTAAGTGGTCCATGTTTGCTCTTGCAGCCATCCCACATAACATCCTCGTAATGTTGCAGTTGAAACTTGAAATGGAGCATGGAAACACATCCACTCTCCACAGCCTTCTTTGCCATCTCAAATCATAGAACCATAGAGTTGGAAGGGACCACAAGGACCATCTTGTCCAACCCCTGTAGTGCATGAATCTTTTTGCCCAACGTGGGGTTGGAACTCACAACCCTGAGGTTGAGAGTTTCTTGCTCTAACAACTGAACTATCGTAGAATAGGGGAAATGCCATATGGACATTTGTACCAGTTAACTACAGTGGTACCTCAGTGGTACATACGCTTTGGGTTACATACGCTTCAGGTTAAAGACTCCGCTAACCCAGAAATACAGTGGTACCTTGGGTTACATACGCTTCAGGTTACATACGCTTCAGGTTACAGACTCCGCTAACCCAGAAATAGTACCTTGGGTTAAGAACTATGCTTCAGGATGAGAACAGAAATCGTGTGGCAGCAGCAGGAGGCCCCATTAGCTTAAGTGGTACCTCAGGTTAAAAACAGTTTCTGGTTAAGAACGGACCTCCGGAACGTATTGAAATATACATAAAATCAACAGCAAACAATAAACAGCATCAGGGAGATGCACAATGAATCGCCTTCTATGCTTGTCTGATCCAAGTAGACCTACTGAAATTAATGACATTAAATTTCTCATGTATGATAACCTCAGCATGTCTACTCTGAGTAGGACCGGCGTTGGATACAAGCCAATATCTAAAATGGGCCAATAACCTAGTCTGGGAAAGCCTGAGTAAACAAGTGTGTTCTCTGTGGGTGCCTCCTGTAAAGTGGGGGTGAGGAGAGTGTTCCAGAGAGTGGGCACCACTACAGGAAGGCCTGTTTCTGTGTCGTCGCCAAGCAACATATTGTAAAATGCAGTACCGCTAACAGGGCCTCCTCTGAATATTGGCTCAGGAGCTGACAGGCAGCCACCACAGTGTAACATGCAAGTACAGCTAGGTACAACACACAGGACCGTTGCTGCTGCATCCTGCACTAGCTGCAGTTTCATAACCAGTCTTAAGGGCAATCCCATGTACAGCATGTGATAGTAACCCACATGGGAAGTTCCCAGTGCACAAACCACAGCAGCTAGGCTATTCCTGTCCAGGTAAGAGCAGAGTTTTGACACCAACTGAAGCTTGTAATAGACCCTTGCAGCTACCGAGATTACTTGCTCCTCTAGTGACAGTGATAGTTTCAGAAGCACCCCCAGACACCCGCTTTCAGAGGGAGCGTAACCGCATCCTGAACAGTCTTCCCAAATTCCAGATCTATGAACCACCCAGCCACAAGCATTTAGCCTTACCAGGATTCAGCTTCCCTTCACCACATCCATCTCACTGCTATACCCAGAAAACAGCTCATGTCATGCACAACCTCTACTGACTCTGAGAAATAGAGCTGAGTGTCATAGGTGACATTACACCCCAGATCTCCTAATGGCTGATCCCAACAGCTTCTTATATATGTTAAATAGCATTGGAGTCAAAATAGCGGCCTGAGGCACCCCACAACATAACTGACAGAGCTAGTCTGGGAACACAGCCCCGCAAGTATGAATGGAGCCGCTGTGAAACCTACAACATACAGAAATGGAGAGGGGGAGAAACTTGTATGCTACCTTGAGCTCCTTGGAGGAAAAGTGGGATATAAATGCAATTACAACTGGTGTGGTGATGATTCAAGGTGAACATTACACAGAGAGAGACTAACTCAAGTTGAAATATCCAGACGTGCAAAAAAGATGTGCCCATTTCCCCTTTGTACAAACATCACAGGCACTAGCCAGGACTAAAACTTCTTGAACGCTAACTTGATCCCATTAGATCCTTGCTATAATTCCTTGTGCTCTCCACTCTGAGGCTGTTTTTATTATTATTATTATTGCGTCTGGCCCCACGGATATAATCCTCCTATAAGATTGTTCCGTTCTGCTCAGCACTGGTTAGACCACAGCTGCAGTACTCTGTTCAGATTTTGAACGTTTTGATTACTTGAGACTTCACCACAAAGAATGAGTATAATGATAAAGAATTTACCAAGGAAGGAAAGAATGAAGGAGCTGGATGTCTCTAGGGTGCATTCACGCAGCACTTTTCTCCTGTGGCAACCATCCTCTGCTAGGAGGCTGAAAGACCCACATGCGTAGCTAGGGGTTGGGGAGGTGTTTACACTAGGGGGTGGCACTTATCATGGGTCATGCAGTGCACCCAAGCCACACATCTCTCCTGGGAGTGACGCGGTGGCTTCGGTGCCTGCAGGCTCCGCACTGCCCAAGATAGTGTGAGGCTTGCATCAGCCCACCGTCTCCATCTCAGCCATCCTACAGCTAAGGGGGAAGCGGTGGACAGACTCCTTGGAGGCTACGTGGCGTGCATCACGACCAAGCGGCTAGCTACGCTGCTAGAAAGGCCCCTCTTTGATTCCCAAGAAGTCCATGAGCCAAGGACTTCAGATATTCAAAATGCACAGGATTCTAAGGGAGAAAAACAAGGCTACTGCTTTCCTTTAATTTGGCAACCCACACCATGCATGCCGTCATAAGATGAGTGTGGACATCAGGTCACTAAAGGAGACAGAGATTGTGCAAAGGCATCTTTTGTGAAATCTGAAAGCCTCACCTGACTCCGACAATTTTAGCTAAATCATGTCCACACCCCCACCCAGCCTTCTCAAAACAGTGGCTAAGGGAACAGTAAAAAAAATGGCAGGGCTTTGGCCCACTCTCAGTTTAAACAGCCACACCTCTGGGAAAGGATCCTTTCTGAGATGCCCTTCCCTCAGTCCCCATGACTTAAGAAATTGGATCTTTGATCAGGACGCCAACCAACCAAGATAGAGCATCCATTATGGCTGCCCAGTATTCTATTTGGTACCCCCAAATCAAGATCAAACACTTAAGGCACCATTACCTTGAGACAC
The DNA here is from genome assembly GCF_964252035.2 of Podarcis erhardii. Taxonomy (NCBI): domain Eukaryota; kingdom Metazoa; phylum Chordata; class Lepidosauria; order Squamata; family Lacertidae; genus Podarcis; species Podarcis erhardii. The sequence continues at coordinate 69,808,609 of NC_138498.1, forward strand.
AGACTTTCCCACAGGTGCGTAGGGTGTTTGTTGAACTAAGGTTCCAACAGATGCCCTCAGCATATTTAGAGGGGAGATACCTGGGAATTCCCCATATGGGTGCATTTATGGATGCAAAAAGGTTGAGGATCTCCTACATTACCTGCTCCTTTGCCCCTTATATTCAATGCCCAGAGGGGGGAAAATTATCACTTGTTCTTGACTGCCTCTCAGGTCGATTCCCCCCAGGAGGTGACAGTCAAGCACCTAGCTGATATAGCTGATAAAGATCTACAGATTACACACCTGGAAGCCAAATTTGCTCTGGCAGCTAAGAAGCTCCTTTCTGAATATGTTAATGCTCTCTAATTTTAAAATTTCACACTGTAAACTTTTTAAGCTGTAATTTTTTTTATAGAGTATGTCATGCAATTTCAGAGGAAAACCTTGTCTTGCCCTCTGCAGTACATTGTAAAGGCCTTTGGCTATGCACAATAAATTGACTGATTGATTGAGATGCCCTTACATATCCAAACTGGAGGAACTAACTCCCCTATGAGGACACGTGGGACTTTTTAGTTTACAGGGGACAGTGGTAATGGTGTATAAGACTATGCATGGTGTGCAGAAAGTGACTGGAATCAGGTGTAACATGTGCATGTCCAGATCCTCCACTGGATCCTCCACCTGGGAGCTGTTCCTGTGCAGCTCTTCCATGTTCCTCTTATTCTGTCCAGCTGGTCTTTCATATCCTGACTGTACTTCCTGGACTGACACAAATTCAACACAGACTGTTGTGTTGTTACCTGGTACGGATGGAAACTGGTCAGCTGTAGAAATTCTGACTACTTAGGCATCTTACGGGGCTCTTGGTTCAGGGCAGACACTCCTATGCCACTGCCCCACCACCACCACCACCAAGGGGATGGAGCTAGAAAAGTCTGAGTGAAGTTAGCTTGCAGGCTGCAGTGCTGCTGATGTCAAATACCTGAACTTGAGCAGCTCATAAGGTATAGTGCAGGGGTCTGCAACCCGCGGCTCCGGAGCCGCATGTGGCTCTTTTACACCTTTGCCGCGGCTCCGGGGCGGATACTAGCGAGGGGAGGAGGCGCATTGTGCGCCCTGACACTCCCCACTGTGGTGGGCGCTGTACTGGCTGTGACGTCGCATGGGGGCGGTGCGTGCGTTAGTCACGCACCGTCCCGGCGTCACCTTCCCGCCCGCTGTCAGATCGCGGCTCCGGAGATATATTTGTTTTAAATGTCGCAATGGTTTTGCGGCTCCCAGGTGTGTTTTTTTCTGCAGAAACGGGTCCAAGTGGCTCTTTTTGTCTTAAAGGTTGCAGACCCCTGGTATAGTGGAAAAGAGGAGATTGAGAGGAGACGGATGGTGTGGAGATCTCCAGTCTTGAGCATCTGAAAAGGGACCAGTAGAAAGCAATCACTTTGATGGTGTCTTCCAAGACTGTGCTAGCTTGAACAAAACCAGAGAGGTTCCGCCCCCCCCCCGAGGAAATATGCGTAGGATCAGCTTATGTGAATCCCAGCAACCCCCAAACAGAAATTTCTTGCCACCTTGCATGTGTGCTAGAATAAGTAGCAAGCTCTTCTCCCTGCTTTACATGACAGCAGCTGAGATGCTGCAGGATGGAAGGGAAACCTGGTCTGGGTGGCGGGACTAGAGGCACAGCCTGATGGTACTAGGTGGTGTCCAAGGGGTTGCTGTGTCCAATTAGCCCAAGCAGAGAGCTCCGAGCTTTAACTGCAATGACAGGAAATCAGCCTCAATGTGTTTACTGTGGGGGGATTAAAGCTGTTTAACCCCAGGCTCCCACATTTGCCTAGTTTTTTATGGCAGTCTTTAAAGACCCTCTAATGAGGGTCACAGCCACTTTATGGTGTTGCTGGCAGTGATAACACCCAGCTACTTACAACAGCAATTTGCAAACAAGCTGCCTCCACCACAGGGCACGCCATAAAGGACAGGAAGGATAGGTAGACCTGATGCGCAAGACCTTGAATCAGAGCAAAGGCAAAGAGACAGATATAATGTGAGCAGTGTGCTCTTTCCCTCCCAGATCACCTTTCTTGCTATTCTGCTGGTAGCAGCTTCTTTCCCAGGCTGGAGAAAACTGTATTGGCTGTGGAGCAAAATGCTCATGTGTTAGAGCAGAGCTAAAGGTGACCTGCGGTTCAGCTAACACACAATGTAATTTCAAAGCTAGGCCTTAGCCCTGAAATATGTGGAGAGAGGGCCCCTGGGCATGTGCAGAGTTCATCTCATCAGCATGGACTGTCCATAGCCCATCCACCTTCCATCCAGGGATAACTGTCCTGGGAGAATCCGGGAAAAATGGATTTATTCCATGAACTCCTTAGTGCTGCTGAATCAGATGGGTTCTACACTGAGAATAAGGCAAATAGGGTTCTCTGCCCTGCCCAATAGAGGACAAAACAGAACACCAAGAGCAGAGCAGAGAAAGTGAAAAGGCAGAGGCGGATTTAGGGGAGTGTGACTGGTTTGCTTGCACTGGGCGCAGAGCCTTGGGAGCACCACAACTATGATGAAGATTGGGAGGCATGAGGCGGGATGGGTGCTGAATTTTGGCGTCACATAGGGCACAAAGTCCACCACTGGAAAAGGGAAAGCAAGGAAAGATAAAGGAGGAGACATCCCCTGGTCTACACACTACATGGTCATGTAGCAGTAAACTGTACCACTTCGGAATGCAAGTGGGAGAATCACACTCTGAATGCTCCTATATAACAAAACTGGGGCAGGGAGATTTCCTTGCAAGTAATAAATAGCTCACTGGCAGAGCCCATGTTTTGCATGTAAAAGGTCCCAGGTTCAGCACTTGGCATCAGGTGGTGGGGGGAAAGACTTCTTCAGCTTAAGACCCTGCCCGTCAGAGTGGAGGAGATGATACTGGCCTAGCTGGACAGGCAGGCTGATCTGGTGGAGAGCAACCTCCTGTGTTCCCAGCCTTTCTCCTAGATGTTCAGGGGACAAAGAGCAGGGTTGTGTTCTGCTTTACCTGATGGCGCTTGGAGTGGTTGGTTGGTTGGTTGGTTGGTTGGTTGGTTGGTTGACAGCATCTATGTCCCAGCTTTTACTCCAATGAGCTGAAGGCAGCATACACGGTTCTAGTTTTCTTTTAAAACCATTTAAGTTGGCAGCCATCACTGCCTCCTTGTGGGAGCGAGTTCCATAGTTTAACTATGACCCCAATCCATGGACTGATATGCTTATGGCACTCAGCATGCATTACACACATCAATCTTGCAGAACTATATGATCATGAGCAGGCCAGGGGTTGGAAATATATAGCCTTGAGTCTGAGATTAGGATTGCGATAGGTACCAAAAGGGCAGCACTCGCAGGATGCTGCTGGGTATTGTTCAGGGACAGGAGCTATGGTTGAAGCCATGCATTTGAGTATTTGCTTGCTAAATTTGTATCCTACCTTTCCACCCAGTGGAAGCTAGTGACCATGATGCTAGTACAATAACATATAATAAAATGCATGAAATGACAATAATATGTGATGTACGATAACATACAAATGTAGTTAATAATGGTTTTGTAACTGATACAATAATTGCAAGCGGGCAGTGTGCTGCAGGGATAAAAGTATGCTGGAGTGCTGAAGCTATGGCCCAAAAAGGCATGCATGTGCGCATATATATGCAGGGAGATATATATATATAAATATATATGGAGATATATATCTCCGTTCCTGCATCTGGCACTGACTGACTGTGCTCCTGCCCTTTCTGTGCTTAGCCTCAGAGTAGTTCACTGGAGGCCCATGCAGTGTATCAAGCCCAGATGGCGCCCTGTGTGCTGTCATAATGTCTGATAATAATAACAAAGCAGGGCTGTTTACTGCAGTGCTTTTGGCGTGTCAGGCCACAGCACTTTAAAGATCACGGGGGGGGGGGACAACCCACCATGCACCATCTACCCAGCGGAGAGATTGCACAGATCACTCTCCTATCTAACACCCAGGGTCTGGGACATTTCCGTAAATAGTGCTTCTATTCTGGAGAGCGCGGCAGAGCATGTGTGCACCCGATGTCTGCGTGCGAGTAAGAGTTCCTGAATTTCAAAGTAATTATAGCACTTAGCACTGTATAAACTTTTTGTTTTGGAACATGCATTTGCTGAGAGATTGTGCCGCGCCAGTGTCAAACAGTTTATATAGCTTGAGCTTTTCCACCCGGGTTGCTTAAGCCGAGGAGTAACAATGCAGGCTGGTGTTCTCTCCACCTTTTCCACTGTCATTTGCTTCTGGATCCCATCCCCAACCTCCTGTGTCTGCTGACCCATGTGTGTCCCCTCCCTGAGCCGCAGTTTATGCTCGGCCCTTGCCCTTGCCCTTCCCCCTTTCTGTCCTTTGCTGGCGTGATCCTTGAGGTAGGGATTGTGTTTGGCTTTCTTTGTAGCATGCAGTGCCCTGCCACTTGAGTGCCAATCTCAGCGGAGGCCCCTCGGAGCTGCCATAATGTTTGTTAATAATAATAAAGGGCTGCTTGTGTTGAATTGCTTTCTGTGTGTCAGACCCCTACTGGCAGTGCAGCACTTCCTGTGGGATCAGAGCAAAACCAAGCATGGGCTCGGATTGCCCCAGGGCAATGTATGTGGCTTTTATGAAGAACGTGATTTGCATAACCCATGGGGTAATTTGCATTGTAAATCCAGGTTGCTCTCAGAGCTAGTGGACAAAGCATGCGAGCAACAGGGCTACGCTGGAATGCAGAAGGCAGCCTCAGAACAAGGCCTGCAAGCTTTGCTGTCCGGACGCGATGGAACTTCCAGCGGCAAACACAAGCCCTGGAGATGAATATGAGCACATTATACGCTTCTCTGCCTCTGTTATTTCTCTGCCTAATTACACAATCCCCTCTGCCTCCTATCCATGTCCATCAGGCAGCTGCTGCGGTTCAGGACTCGCATCAAGAAAGCTCTTAACTTCCAGAAGACCCAGAAATGTTTTGCTCTTTAAAAAACAGCAGCAGCAAGGACTTAGACATGTTAGAAGCAGTTGATGGGGGACAGCACAAGATGCCATGCAGTTTTGCCACTGACTCCATAGCCCATGTTTAGCAGCATATTTTTTACTAGCAAAAAGATTATGAGGAACAGATAACTCTCCAGACAAAGGGGTTAAAAAAAAAAGTTTTAAAGTGCTGGAGGTTGCAAGTCAATTTGGTCTCACCTGGAAGTGTTTTCCCTCTTAATCCCAGATGACTGCTCTTATTTACTCAATGGTGAAAGAAACACACTACAACATTGGGCACTCAGAGGCATTATTACGATTTTTACGCATGTTCCAGAGTTAAGCCCTGGCCGCAGATTCCAGGGCTAAGCCCTCTGGCCCCTTCAGGGAGGCCAGTATCACACATTTAGGCTGGAGGGTCTAGAAGAAGGGGGGTTATTTTCCTTCTCTCCTCTCCCCCAACAGGCTTCCTCTCAGATAAAATCATTTCATGTGTTCCATAATTCCACCATGGAAAACAATTCTCCTTAGAAAGGAGGTTAAAACCCACACATGGATTACACAACATGTCAGGGCTGAACCTGCAGAGTCTTCAGTGCATGTGACTTGATGCCATTCAGCTCTTATCTCTCATTTTCATTTGATCTGAGGGAGTCAGTCAAAAGCCAAATGGCTGCTTGGTAGCTAGGAAGGACTGGATGGGACTGAGCAAGCTGAAACTTAATCCAGACAAAGCTGAAATGCTGTTGGCAGTAGAACCATCTGCCATAGGTTTGCGTTTACACTCTCGAAAGGGGTTCTGCTGCCTCTGAAAGATCAGGTTCATAGCTTGGGGGATACTCCATGGCCTGGCGCTCTTGTTAGGCATGCCAGTAGTGTTAGTAGTAAGGGGTGCCTTTTCCAAGCTTTGGCCAGTTTGCTGTGACCTTTCCTGACAATGTCAGACCTTGCTAGAGTCATTCATGCCCTAGTGACCTGCAATACACTTTCCATAGGGCTGCCCTTTGGGAACTGCAACTAGTGAAAAATGCTGCGGGTGGGATGTTGACAGGTGTTAGGCACTGAGTCTATTGTACCAGTTTTCTGTGACCTGCATTGCCTGGTGAGTTGTTTCTGCACTCATTTCAAGGTGCTGCTGTTAGTCTTCAAAGCCCTCTGTCACTTGGGACCTGTTTCACTGAATGACAGCCTTCTTCCACCTGCTCCAATCATCCCCCAGCTCAGGGTTTCCAAAACTTGGGTCTCCAGCTGTTTTTGGACTACAGCTTCCATCATCTATAGCTAGCAGGACCAGTGGTCAGGGATAATGGAAACTGTAGTCCAAAAACAGCTGGAGACCCAAGTTTGGGATACCCTGCCCCAGCTCTGCACCCCTCACAACTATGAGGCCTACTTGGCTAGGGCCTTTTCTGTCCTTTCCCCACCCTGTAGAAAGCCTTTGCCAAGTGAGCTCCACCTTTAGATGGCTGGTGAAGATGTGTTTGTTTAAAAAGGCCTTTGGTTGAATATTTCCTCCTTAGGGTACAGTATTTGGATCTTTCCGTTCAGATGGCTGTTTTGTAATTATTATTGGGTTTTGGGTTTTCTGCTCATGTTTTATTGTGAATTGCTTTATATTTTGTGATTGTAGTTTCTGATTGTTAGCCACCTTGAATTCCCTTGGAAAAGTACGCAAGATGTCATTGTTTATGGTGATGAAGCTGTGCATGTGACAGAAAGCCACAAATGACCTCACGTTCCTAGGGTGTATATAACCCTGCAGCAAAACAACAGCAATAACCTACACATGCAGTTGAGACTCAGTATTAACGTTTCATGCTAATTCACAGACAGACACACCTAAAAATTGTAACCCATAATGTGATGGAGGCGTTTTTTCATAGAATTATGGGACTATAGAATTGGAAGGAACCCTGAGATTCATCTAGTTCAACCACCTGAAAGCAGAAATATGCAGCTGTCCCATATGGGGATCAAACCTACAACCTTAGTGGTTATCAGCACCACACTCTAACCAACTGAGCTATCTCTGCCTGAATACAACCCTTCCCTGATCTCAAGAGGGTGTAAAGGGGTGGAGGGCATCTTCCCCATATTATACCCCAGGTAAAACTATTGCGCCAGTTGCTCTTACCCTTTAAGAAAGGAAGGAAGAAAACTCAAGGAAGGCTGTGCGGCAAGCAAGCTCATCCACTAAGCCCAAAGGCCACAGTTACCTGGGGACTGGGGAGCCATAGCTAATCCCCCCATTCTGGGAGCCTATTGATATGGAAAGCTTTGCCTGAAAGGAGGATGCTCCACAGATGAAGATCTACCCAGGAAGAATAGCTGGGGAGGGAGGGGGGAGTAGTTGGTTTGGAATGTGAGTTTGTTTGGATGCAACTTCACTTTAAGGGAGAGATTTAATCAGCAGTTTCAATAGCCCCTGTTCAGCATGGAAAACTGAGTTGGGAGGCTGCCACTGCTGTTGATTAATTAGCTATCTTGTGATAGCTTTTCCATGACAAAACAGGGGAGGGGAGGGGCAGCTTGCCCCTGGCTCATTATATTAACCAGCCTTACTGTTCCCTCTGTCCCCACCAGTGCTTCCATCTGCAGTTTGCCACCAAGAGACAATGGCTAATGGGCAAAGGCAGCAGCAGAGAGCATATTGGCAAGTTGCTCCAAAGGGTGTTTCCTACAGCCAACCTGGAAGCTTCGGAGCTGCTGTTGGATAGATTATATATATCCCAAAACTGGGTGGATCCATCCAAGTTGTGCTTGCCAAGCAATGCAGTGCGAGTGTTGTAGGAAAAGTGGGGGTTGGCTTTTACAGCCCAACTTCCCATCAAGGGACTCTGAGTCCCCCAAGTCCATGATTGGTCAGAGAAGAGTGGATGGAGGCAGGATCCGGTGAAAGCAAAGCAGATTTTTATTTTTCTGTTGCAATAGAGTTCCCCCCTTCCTTGCAAGGAGGCGAGAGAACAAGAACAAAGTGTGCAGGAACCTTTAAAGGCTTTAGACATTGCCCAACCCTTTTGCCAAGAACCACCCTAAAGGCATCATACATGCATCACAGAAAGAGGCAGTCAACCACAAAAAATTGAGAGTTAGGCTTCTCTCCTGCCTGCCAAGATACCTGATAATGATTGCATTACCTGGGCAGTCTGGCTATTGTTTTGAGATGATAAATACTTTAGTTCTTGAATCCAAGTCACAGGCCCACCCTATTCATACACAAAATATGCTTTTAAAACAGGATTTGAATGAAAGAACTATTGGGAAAGGTTTCTCCAAGGTATTTCCTTCTGCAGAAGAAATATTTAGAGTCACTAGGAGAGCCAATATGTCTTTTTTGGGGATTGTTCTGTATGCTAAAATAAAGTGTAATTTCTCTCAGGGATTATTCCCTAAATTTTGACGGGTGAAGGATTGGTTTTCTGTGGAGTGTGTGTCTGCTATATGTCTGCACCCTAGTTTTTTATAGCACAAGGAAGATGTGGGGTGAGAAATATGGATGGTTCATTGCTTAGCTGTTTGGGAAGAGCAATGAGGCAAATTCCTTCATGTGGATAACCGTCCCCACATTGTGATAACAAGCACAGACAATGTGGCTCCTCTGGAGGCTTCCTGGTGTGATAGAGCATCAGAGAAAGCCTCTGCTGGTGTTTTTCTTTTTCTTTTGAAAAGATTGTGTGTGGTGGGGGGAGGGCGGGGTCTGATAATTCACTGTCATCCCATTGTTTCCCTTTCCAAACATGCATCTGAATCCCAGATTATTAGCACCTGGCCATAGACCCCAAGTGTAGGATGGTTCTTACAGCTCAGCATCTGATACCATCTTTCTGGCCCACCACGGAAAGTGGTTAGTTTGGTGAGTAACATAGAATCCCATAGTTGGAAGGGACCATAAGGGTCATCTAATGCAGGTATCTCTCTGGTCCACTGCTGAAAGTGGTTAGGTTGGTGAGTCTAGAGAATCATAGAATTGTAGAGTTGAAAGGGACCATGAGGGTCCTGAAATGCAGGAATATTTTGTCCAACTTGGGGCTTGAACCCATGCCCCGAGTCTCATGCTTTACTGACTGAGCTATTCCAGAAGTGCCAAGGACAGGGACTTCTTTCTGGTAGTAGTCCCAGTTTCTCTGCAACTCTCTTTCTAGGAAAATTCATATGCACACCTCTCCATTGTTCTTTAGGACCACACATAATGCTTTTTATATATAAAAAAATGCAGTCTACACATGGATGATTTTATGGTGGTTGTGTCTAAAGAACTATTTTCCATTGCTGCTTTAACATTGTAATCCCCCCCCCATTATTTTGTATAACAGGAATAGTAATGTTTTTTAAACTGATTTGTTTGAATCTGCCTTGGAAGGGTATATTCTCCAAAAGGTGGGGTAGGAAACCATTAAAAAGAAGGCTTTTGGTGGCAGCTAACCATGAAGGCACTGTTCAGCCTCCACTGTCGAATGTGGTATGTTTCTGAATGCCAGGTGCTGGAAATCACAAGTGAGAAGAGGGCAGTTGTGCTCAGGGGCTGCTTTTGGGTTTCTCATAGGCATCTGGTTGGCCACTGCAAAAAGAGGATGCTAAACTGGATGGGTCATTGACCTGATCCAGTAGGCTCTTACGTTCTTTTTAAAGCAGGGGTCGGCAACGTGCGGCCCATGAAGAACCGTTTTACCGGCCCACGAGCTGCCCCCAAACCGAGCCGCCTGCTCAGCAAGTCCCCTGTGTGCTGCGCTAAACCAGCACGGCGCGGGGACTTGCTGAGTGGCGCCAGAAATGACGTCTGCGCATGTCCAGATGCCAAAAATCACTTCTGCGCAGGTGCGATTTCTGGCATCTGGGCATGTGCAGAAGCAATTTTCGGCGCCGCAGACATGTGCAGACGCGATTTCCGGCATTGCGCTGCACCAGTCCAGCCCACGGACGATCTCCATGGGAGTGATCCGGCCCACGGCCGGTAAACCTTGCCAACCCCTGTTTTAAAGCATCATCCTCTCAGTATATGCCCATCAGAATCAAAACAAATTTTGCCCAATCCAGATTTTTGAATGAGGGGATAATGTGTGCTGCCAGAAACAAAGATATTGGTAATGTTGTTGTAAGGAAATGTGATGCGCCTTATCAATAGATGAATTTTAAATACCAATGTGATACAGCAGCAAAGAAAGCTAGTGCTATTCTAGGCTGTGTCAGCAGATGTATAGTGTCCAGATCAAGGGAAGTATTATTCAGCCGACTCCCTCAGAAGGTTCTGGACTCTCCTTCCTTGGAGGTTTTAAGCAGAGGTTGGATGGCCATCTGTCATGGATGCTTCAGCTGAGATTCCTGCATTGCAGGGACTAGATGGCTCTTAAGGTCCCTTCCAACTCTACAAATCTATTATTCAATTTGTGATCCTGTAGATCAGGGGTGGAGTACCTGTGGCCTTCTGGTTGATGTTGGACTCCAAATTCCTTTAGCCTCAGCTAGCATGGCCAAATGGCAAGGGATGATGAGAGCCTTGGTGTAGGTTAGAGGTATATCTCACAACACCACTTTAAGAAAGGAGGCCCAAAGCTTGAAAGTAAAAACCACACTTTCTACTCCAACTAAGCTAGACACAGTCGCTTATATTGTAGCTGTAATAATGGGGAAGCATTCTTCACACACTCTGACACACAATGCTCTTGTGTGTGTTGAGCTCTGCACTAAAACAACTTCTATGCATCTTTTCCCCACCAGAACTTACTCTCCCAGCCCTTCCTTGCCAAAGCCTAGAATTCCTGGTTGGGTTACAGAGGGTCTTGCAGAAAGAATCAGTTAGCTGTGTCCATGTGCAGCTGTCTGCGTACATATTAACCATTTGCTTCCCGGTAACTGCAGCTGCTTCCAAGTTCCCATAATGATTTTTGGCTTAACATGCACCAAGTCATCTCTGACACATCCTCCCACTAAGCTAAGTGATGTAGTTAATTGGGTCCAAACTTTATGCAGCGTTCAGAGACATGCTGGCCTTCTGGCATCAAGCTGAGGAGCTTCTTTCCTGTGTTGCCTCTATCTCTCCATATGGGATAACACTCATGTCTCTCACAAGCAGCAGATAACAGGTGTAACTCTGATCCTGGTTACCATCAGACCTAGAAACTTTATGGAGTTGGTAGGTGGAATCTGGATATTCCCAGCACCCTTAAAGAAAGACAGAAGAATCGAATTTATCTCCCTTGCTTAATAAAAATCATGCAGCCGTGAGTTCCACAGGTAGAACTCCATTCTGCCTACAAATGCAAGCTCTTGCTTTTTTTGCGGGCAGTTAAGAAACGCTTTATTGAATGTACACCAGTGCACAATCCTTTTTTCTTTTCTTTTCTTTTTTTTTTTTTTTTTTTTTGCCTCTCCTCGCCCCAGCCCCGTCGGGTTCCATGGGGTTTTAATTATTTTCACACACATCCCCGCGCAGCGTTTCTGTCTTCCGAAAGGGCCCCCCCACCCTCTCCACGACGCGCTCCTTGTGAGCAGGAGTTTAATGAGTGGTGTCTCCAGTTACCGCTGCCAGCAGAGAGGAAGCAAAGCCCCGGCAGAGAATGAACTCCGCTTAATCCCCTTTGCCGGAGCTTTGGGGGAGAGAATTTAGCTAATGTGAGTGTGAAAAGGCCCTGGCGCGGGCGGGGGAGGGCGCAGGGGGAGGGGAGGGGACAAGGGGCGGGGCGGGGCCCCTGCGACCCTCCCCCTCGGCCCTGGCTCTTTTCGCGGCCCATTGTTGGCTCCGAGCGGGCCGGCGGCGCGCGGCGCGGGGGTGTAACCCGAGAGCTTTCGCTACAAAGTCCCCGCGCCTGTTGCTGGAGCCGACAGAAGGCGCGAGGGCTGCAGGCGGGGAGAGCCAAGCGCGGCCGGGCTGATCGCTCCCACCAAGCCGGCGAAGAACCTTTGTGGAGCCCGCCGCGCTCGGCCGTCGGATTTATTCTTCGGCCACTTTCCTTGCGACTCGCCGGCACCAGGGAGCGAGCGAGCGAGCGAGGGAGTGGAGGAGCCTCGCTCCCTTGCCCAGCCGGCTTGCCCGGCGAGGGATGGAGCCCGGGCGAAGCGCGCCGCAGCACGGAGCCGCGGGACAGCGCTGAAGCGGCGGCGGCGGCGGCAAGAGGTGAGGTGGACTCCGTCTACGTTGTCCGCTGCGGGGCTAGGAATGGCCCCCGGGGAGAGAGATCCGGGTCTCTTGTCCGCCGCGACCCAGGAGGCTCCCCGGGGTGTGGCGGGGCGAAGGGCTGTTCTCCCCGCGCCCTGGGAGGCGGTGGACTTCGACCGGGAGGGTCTGTAAATCTGTTACCAAACTGTCCGGGCGCGCAGAGGTTCTTTTGTCGCTCGGATTAAAGATTAAGCTGCCCCCGAGAGCCTGTTCTCGGGCGCTGCTCTCTGCACTCGCACCACGTACGCTCCTTTCCCAGGGAACAGGCACCCAGATATGCAGGTTGCACGCAAGACACGCGTCCCTAGGCGCGGCGCACTCACACCGTTCACACCGACGCGCGCCCTGGACGCGCCTGCCCATCCGCACCAATCCACGGCCGCAAGCGCAATTGGAAATCTTGCGTTAATTGAACGGGGCTTGTGCTCCTAACCGTGCTCTCGAACCTCGTGGCTTTCGGCGGCACTTTTAAACCGGCTTCTTAACTTTCCTTTGGACTGTGTGCTGTGTGCAGCTGGGCAGTGGAAGTGCCTTTACGCACGCACGCTCCGGCCGTGAGTTTATTACCAATAAGCACCACGTGTTCGAACTTAAACTCGCTTTCGTCCTGCACGAGAATTCCTTTCGCTACCCCACTTTGTATTTCTTCTTACCCTCCCCACCCCATGGTTTGTTCTGCTCCTTGGGTCATTATCAAAGTGCATGAGAAGGTTGTACCATTGAGATTTGGGGGGAAGAAAGGCATAGGAGCAGGAGTTGGCCAGCAAGGGGCTGTCTTTTCCAGGCAGGAACTATCTTAAGATAATCTGGTGGACTTTGGCCATGAAGAGCTGGCTAGGTGACACCCAGCCTCTGTAGTGCATCTCCCTTGGAGGCCACCTCATGCTCAAGATGAGGGTTGTAGAATTCTAGTGCAATGCTGTAGGCAGTGTTCTATCCAGGAAATGAATTTGTTTCACATCAGCATCTCATAGGAAGCTGCCTTTTACAAAGTCAGACCCACTGGTTCCTCTAGCTCAGTATTGTCTACACTGACTGGCAGCATCTCTTCAGGGTTTCAGACAGAAACCTCTCCTAGCCCTACTTGGTACTGCTGGGCTTTACCACTGAGGTACAATGGCTCACTCACGAGCAGAACTGGGCATATTCTGGGATTGTTGCAAACAGATTCTTCTGTGCTGATTGGCAAATCAACTCCCTCCTTCCAAAGAAAATGTCCAGCAGCCTAGAATGGCTACAGGTACTGCTGTCTTAATAACTACCTCTTCCCCAATATATTATTGGGAGTTCTAGATGGTTGTGGACATAGGATACACAATCGTTCTGCACTGCAATGGAAAACTCGATGGAGTGACAACCCCTTTCCCTTCTCAATCTAGGCTTGGAGGATCCAAGTGGGAGCCGCGGGACAAGAAGAGACAACAGGATGACAGCCCTGCTGTGTGGCCTTCTCAGGTTCCTGGCAGTGGCAACAACATGTGCTTGGGCAGCTGCTTCTGCTGAAGGAATGATGAAACCAGGTGAGCAGAAAGATTAGGGTGTGTTTGGGTGCAAGAGTCAGGGTGGCCATCTATTCAGGGGCTATGACTGTTTGGTGTTTATAGGACACTTTTCATTTTCTGAGGCTTGTATGGTCTTCTTCTGTGTTTGCCGTGACATGGGAATACAGAGAGAGAGATCCATGGCAGAGATGGAAACCAGCCCTCTCACATCCAATACACCATCTACACTGGCCTAATTCATGTTATATGTGTAGTGCCTCAATGTGTTGCAAGCCTGCTCTCCTCTAACCTGCTAGCCTTAACTTCTCTGTGCGTTCAGCACGTCCACCCTATTCTGGTGCGGTGTGTGTAGGCGGCGGCATCGGCTTGGAATCAATCGGAATGGCTCACGGTGCTTTTGAGTTCCTAGCTTCTTCCTTCCCTCCACCCCTTCCTTGCGCTTACACAGAGCACAGGCAGTGGTAATGGCTGCAGAGTCGAAAGTACAGTTTGAAAGGCTGTCCTTGTGCTGGTGGAGGGGGCACAAAGAGCGCTCACATAGGTGTTTGCTTTGTGCTCCAGCGTATAAGAGATCCCAGCCTCAAACAGAGACTACTTGTACATTAAGGCACAATCTAAATACCAATTTCCTCCAGATTAGCCCGAATTCCCTAGGAACACTTTGTGCCAGGGAAGGGGAAGATTTTTCCATAGTAACCAGCTTGTGAGAGCAAGGTCTTGATAGGGCCTAATTTCCCCTTGGCTGCCCTGGGTGTCTCTGTCATGTGCTTTCCTGCTTTACAAACCAGGACCAAAGTTCTCCCTTGGGTCTAGTTTAATTTCCCCCCTCCTGATTGTCTAGTCCTTTATTCTGTTTATCAGTTTTAAGTAGGTAACTACAAGACGGAACTAAGCGCAGCCAAACAGCTGTGTATGGATTTGTGTATGATAGGAGTATAGTACAAATACGTTGTTAGACATATATAGCAGGGTTGATGCAAGTTGTCTGATCTGGTGTTTTGTCAAAATAACTGCAGTTCTGCTTTGTGGAGCCCTTGCAAGGGAGCCAGACACACAATGCAGGCATTCCACTTGTCAGATAAACCCTGTAATAAAGGCAACATTTGGAATTTGTGTAGTTTGGTTTTGTTATTTGGCCAATGTGGTCTGCGTTTTTGATGACTGGCCCCTTCCGAGTAATCAAATTTGCTAGGACTGCTGATCCTTCGGTCTAGCTTTGTACTTTCAGCATCCTCTGGCAGAGTGAGGGTAAAATGCCAAGCCAGGGACTTGGCACCATCCCTCATGCCTGAGAAAAGGCATTTATCCTGCTATTGGCCCTGCCACCAAACAGATGGGGATATTGTTATTTGTGCCTATGTGCCCCTGCTCCTGCTGTCACCCTGAGCGCTGTAATGCTCTACCATCACCTACCTGGCTACCTGGGAGTGGGCTTAAGCTTATTGTAGCAGTTGGCATATAGGCTATTCTCTGTATTCTGTTTTCAGAAGGCACCATATATACTCAAGAGAAAAAAGGTGGGTGATGAAAAGTGGGGGTGATGTTCTGGACAGGGGCTTCAAATGCCTATCCTGTGTATTAGCACTTGAAATTCCTTGAAGTCAATTTGGCCGGGTGTTTTTCCCAGGTGTTAGTATTTAGATTCCCTTAAGCGCTCTTCAGATACTACTCTGTGAAGGAAGGAAGCATTGTGAAAGTGGCTACAGGGTTGCATGTTTAGCCCCATCCCTAAAGTTTTGTGGTTTCTCCTGCCATGCTGAGCCATAAACTTCTGAAGTGGGGAGCCTGTTTGGCATGTGAGGCTTCCCCGTGGTCCAAGGGCAGGCTCCCCCCACTTCTGATGTTTATCCCCTGGGATAGGAGGAGCTGTGTCACACAGGAGGCAGGGCTAAACATACAACCTTTAGAAGACACCTTTAGCGTATCTTCACCCTTTGTGCAAGTTATACCTGCGGAACTGGGAGGCTCCATATTTGTTCCTGATTTTTCTCATGGGGGCAAGAGGCCCACCAAACTGTTTAGAAGGATGCAGACCCTTCAGCGAATTAAAGTGAGCTATTCTCAAGTGCGATTTTGACAAAGGGTAGAGAAACGATGGTATCTTCGCCATCGGGTCCTCCAGTTGGAAATCTTTTCCAGATTTGTTCAGGATGCAAACTTTGTTGTTTGAACACTCTTCGCCCTCTGAAATGCTACTCTGGAAACAGCCTCTGCTTGCTCTAGGGGTCTCTTAAAAGACTCCTAATCAAATGGGCTCTGTATCTATTTAAAGCTCTCCTAAAGGTGGGGGCTTGCTTCCCTTCCAATCAGAATGGTTTTCTCGGTCTGAAGCCATATTCGTAGAAAACTCTTAAATTACCCTTGGCAATTACATTAAGTGCTTCGGTAGTAAAGAACAGCTGTGGGGAACATATCCCCCCCCCTCTCTGCACAGGAGCATATTCTCAGGGTCAGTGATGAAGGCAAGCAAGCGAGATGTCCACTCCAGGTAGTAACATTCACAAGGTTGCATTAGTTGCTGATTCAAAGCCTCCCAGTCCTGGTTGTGCAAGAGTTTCCCTAAATTGGGGATAGATGTGTCTATGGAGTTCCCCTGCACATACCATTTTTTTCTTAGAAGTTTCCAAGTAGCATCTAACTCAGCTAGCATCTGAAGCTGCCCGGTATGGCTGTTTGTTTGTTTTAAAATGAAGAAGCTCCAAGGTTCAGGATGGAAAGAAGAATCTTTGCTGTCCAAGATTTGCAGGGTTACCTAGGCCTCTGATGCTGCTGGAGGGACAGTGATGGTGGATGTAAAGTAAGAAAGACCCAGTTCTATGATAACAGCATTCTCATGGCTGTCTCTGCTGGTTGGCAGCATTTTCCTATCAGGGTACCCCACCCACCTCCCACCCAGAGTTCTGTCCCAGAGCATCATGAAGGGAGGCCAGCATTCATCAGCTGGGAAGACCTAGCATCAGTCAAACTTGGGAGAATGGGTCTGGTTTGTGACTGAGCTGGTTCGAGGCATTGTGGGGAGGGGTGGGGTGGGGAGAAGGGGGAGCTGGCAGGGCTCCCACGCAACCCAGGCTAACTTTGGAGAAGGAGGAAGGGTCACCAAAGCAATTATAGTTCAAATCCAGGTTAGACAAACAGGGAGGTGGGAAGTTGTGGAGTCAGCTGAGTGTGAAACCTCTCACTCCCACTCATGCCATGGGGAGGGGGGGGAGGGAAGGCCTTTTGTGTTGAGCATGAGAGAAGCGAGCAGGAGGAATGGAGCTAAATGAAAAGGGGAGAGGGGAAATGAGTCTCCTGTTGGCGAAGAGGGTGGAGGGGAGGCTGCTTATCTCATTCCCATCCTTCCGGCTCCGCCCCCCCCCCATGACCGTTTGCCCAATCCTGCAAAGGCAGAGCCCCGTCTGCTGAAAGGGGGACTGGCCCCTATTGTAAGTCGGGGCAGAGAGAGCACGGGAAAGGAGCAGTATGGCTGGGACAATGGTGATTGGGGGAGAGGGGCTCTGGGGGGGAGGGGCAGCGGTCGCGGGCTTCCTGACATGTTCATTTTGGAATCTGTCAAAACAGTCACTCTGGGCGCTGAGAGTGACCACTCAATCGAGGGCCCCCACAGAGAGAGAAGGGGCGGGGTGGGATGTGGTGTGCGGGGGGGAGAGAGGGAGAGCTAAGCAGAGAAGTCATGCGTCAGTGTCCGCCAGGATCCTTTCTCCTGTCCAGGACTGGCAGGAGAGGGGCTTTGATGACATCATTGCTCCACAGAACAAGAGGCAAAGGAGGGGGCGCTGGACAAAGGGGCTTGTGAGTTGGGCTCAGAGGATCCTCAGGAAGGTGGCAGGTGGGGGGGGGAGCTCGAATTGTGACTGCATTTCCCCTCAAACTGTAGTCCATACTTTTAGCAATTTCAACCTAGTCCTTAGAAATCCCACTCATTCTGTCTCTGTCTCGGTCTTAAGCAGTCGCTTGCCGCCAACACCCTGTGAGCACCAGCCCCAAATATATCGCTTCCTCTGCCCAAATCAACATTTATAGAATCTGCATACAATCACTGGCTTTTGTACACCTGGCATCCTATGTTCAACCAGTCACAAAATATTTCTAGCACAAGCTAAAATCCCCCTAAAATTGAAGTGTTTCCCCACAGAATCAGTAGTGGTCAGGGATGAAACAGGAGAATCTTCCTCTGAGCCCCTGCCCCACTTTTAATGGTTTTTGGTAAATTTGGTGTTCTAGAGGTTCCCGAATAAAATTGCAAGTTTTTCAGAAATCTTGAAGCCGTGTGCATATTGTGGGGGAGGGAGAGTTGGATCTTTCTTTGGGAGGAACTGAAATTTAGGGGGAAATTGAAGGGTATGTCATACTTTAATATTGAGCCTAACCACCAAGGATCAAGGGTGCAAAACAGTACACACTTACCTGGGAGTAAATCCCATTGAACTCATTGGGACTTACTTCTGAGTAGACATGAATAGGACTGTGGTGTAAGGATGTAAAATATATTGTATATACCTTGCTATGTAAAATACTGCTGTTTGGTACATATATGAAATTCCTTGGCAACAACAGTATTATCTATAGGTTGCAGCTCTCATTGGCAGTTGTTGCACCCCAAGTACAGTATATCTTTTTGTCAGTTGGGAAAATAGGAAAAGTTGTTAATGGATGACATCAACATTTGAGCAAATGAAAAATAGATTTTATTATCTGGACTTAGACGTTATCATGCAGAAATGGAACTAACTCATATTTCTAGAGAACACAAACACCCGTAACATGCAGTTTGAGGACTAGCAATATATTTGGACAGACACATTCTGCAATTTCCAGAATACTGAAGAAGTTAATGTTATTTCATTATCATACACAATTGTTTGCACATTTACCTGGGAGTAAGTCCCTTTGAACTTACTTGTGACTGAATAAATATGTACAGGGTTGTGTTAAAAGAGTCATAGTCACTGTAGATAAAAAGTTGTCCTTATTTATTAGTTTCCATCCCAGTTCATAACATATCATTGATGACAACTTAACTTCATCTCTCTAAGCAGAATCAATGTCTGAAAGATCCATATTCTGACCTTACTTTAATAATAATAATATAATAATAATTTTTATTTATACCCCGCCCTCCCCAGCCAAGGCTGGGCTCAGAGCGGCTTACAAGCAATAATAAAAACAAGTTAAATGATTACAACTTAAAAACAAAATTAAAAAATACAACATTAAAATACTGAAACATTAAAATATTAAAATGTAGCCCCATCGCAGAAGGAGAAGGAAAAGAAAAAAGAAAGAGAGGGAGGGAATCAAATTGGCTCCAAGCCAAAGGCCAGGCGGAACAACTCTGTCTTACAGGCCCTGTGGAAAGAAATCAGATCCTGCAGGGCCCTGGTCTCATGAGGCAGAGCGTTCCACCAGGCCGGAGCCAGAGTTGAAAAGGCCCTGGCTCTGGTTGAAGCCAATCTAACTTCCTTAGGGCCCGGGACCACAAGGGTGTTGCTATTTATGGACCTTGAGGCTCTCTCAATTACTTTGAGTGTCATATTCAGAAAACAGAAAAATTGCAGGAATTGAAGCGAAAAGCTCAACACAGTTTTGCTGCTAGTTCTGTGTGTATTTCCACATACAAACAGCAGTTTATTTCCCAATGTAGAAGATACAGAAATGTGAAGCAGGAAACGTCAGATACTTTGTTGTGCAAATGCCTCGCCACCATGTTGCAGAAGCGATGGGCTCCATAGGTTCCCAGATTGCCCTCCTGCATCAAATACCTGATCACGTTCTGTTTTGTGAAGCATTTGAGAGTTTGAACTTACAGTGTTGCTTCTTTAGTAATTCAGTCGAAAGTGGCACCACTCCTTTAAAATCTTGGATTTAATAATTCTGCCTGTGTAACAATTTTAAAACACAGGTTTGAGAAGTGTTTCACTTTTCATGTTGAAGGTGAAAATATTCCACACAGAGCTCCCCAAATCACTAATATTTCTAGTTGAGGCAATTTCCCCTCCCCCTCTTACTCCAGACCTTCCCATTTCTGCTCCAGAGCAAGCTGCTCTCCTGTTGATCAGGTCTGCTTAGTGCACAGACACTCCCCAATTGGATCAGCTTCCAAGTGCTAGCCCACTATGGGAACATTGAAGATCCGCCTGTAAGGGGCTCGACCGACTTGTGTTCTGAGAACAAGTGAGACAGCAAAAGTTATGGGCATACTGGCAACTCTCTGTTTCCACGGGGGGGTTGAATTCCTGGTGCCTGCGTACATCGGCAGAGCGAGCATAAGCCTGCCCCATTGTGCCCCATTTCCAGGCCACTTCCGGGTCTGCGGCGATGAGTGTGCGCACGGTCACACATCCATCGGACGCACGTAAAATGGTTGCTGCCATGTATATGCAGAGTACTTTCCTCTCCCAAATGAAAAAACCAATCCTGTTCCATGTGGGAAAGGTTGATGAAGCTTCCAGGTCAGAGGATGGAGAATTCAGGCAGCCTTGAGCTCTGGCATTTGCCCTTGGGGTGGCACAGTTGGTGGCTGGTTGTTCTTGTGCACAGGACAACCAGAAGCCTGTGAGACCAACCCATTCAACCATCTCCTAGAGGGTCACTCTTCTCATGCTCCAACACTTTCAAGCATGCCTTCTGGTGGCCCAGGGAGGAAATGGGGGTTATATGTTGGTGTCTTCTAGCATCTGTCTTATCCCATATTCCAGAGCATTTGAGTTACGGGTGTTAAACATGCGCTGTTTCTAAAGTGAGCTCACACTGTCATTTGCACTGACCCTCTTTTTACATTGGACAGAGATGCTTGACAGCCACATGCTGGAGACGGAGGAGGAGCACCTGCTACTGGACCCGGGGAGTCTGCTGAAGCTCTACTGCAGCACCAACCACAGCCTTGCGATCATATGGTATAAGGAAGCCAAGCAGCTTTTCCCAAGCGGGCGCATCCACATGCGGCAGAGCATGCTGGAGATTGTGGAAGCCACCTATGAAGATTCGGGCCTGTACTCCTGCCGAGCGCAGAGCACTGGGGAAAGCCTGCGCAACTTCACCATCTCTGTTGTGGGTAAGAGATGTTCCGGCCTCTCTTCAGAACGGTGGCAACCCTTTTTTTTTTTTTTTTTTTTTTTAGGGAAGGCTGTATGGCACATGCTTGCTCAGTAATGTTTCTGCTCCTCAGGGCAAAGACCTCTCCTCCTAGTCCAATGTGGAATGGAAAAATGAGAAGCGGTGTCAGTGGAGGAGGGTCTTAAGAGCTAAGGAAACAGCTCTATGACATTCTTGCCATGTCAGCACCCCAAGGGGAGAAGAGGTCTCTTTTTAAGAGTAAGAAGGGGACGGAAGTGTTAGGGACACCCAGAAACAACCCAAACGGCTAGCAAAGACTAGTGCGTAAGAGAAGTAAGCAGCAAACAGAGGTGGGTTTTAAAAAATAAAATAAAAAGGGCAAAAAGTCTTAGGGGACCACTTGGAAACATTTCTGGGGCTTGACATGATCCACAACTTGCAGGTCAGCCACCCTTGGTTCATAGTGACTGGCAGTGGGTCTCCAGAGTCCTTCCTTGCCTAACTTGGAGATGCCAGAGAACCAGGGACCTTTGGCATTCAAAGCATCTGCTCTGCTACAGCTCCTAGTCAACACAGACTTTGCCACACGTGCCTCGCATGTCCCCTGGTCAAAGGAACAAGAATTTATTTAACTTGGCACTCCTCCTAAAGGACACTACAACATGAGCCTTGGTTTTCACAATGAAACTAGACGGTTGCCTGGAACAGCTGATAGATCTCAGATTACACCCCTTCTGTGAAGGTTGCGCGAGCTGCTTAATCACTTCCGGGCCTGTTCCAGGTTTTGTCTTCAACATGTAAAGCCCCAAATGACTTTGGTTTAAAAAAACAAAACCCTGATAGATTGCCTCCTCCTTTGTACTCTGCCCTGGGATTTAAGATCAGCAGGAGAGGCCCCACTGGTGGTCTGCTGACACCCTCAGAGGTCCAGGGGACAGTGTCACATGAGAAGGTCTTTTTTGTGGTGGCCCCCAAACTCTCTGCCTCCTGATATACTCCTGATATCAACGCTGGGGTTTTGTGCAGGCTTTTGGAAATGTGCACGGTGATTACTTTCTGTATATGCTTTTATTGTTTGGTGGTTGCTTTAATTTTTTGCTATTGATTGCATTTTACTGTTCGTATTGCGTTGTCCACCTGCCCAGGGACCTTTGGTGAAGGGCGCGTAATTAAATGTACTAAATAAAGAATAAGCAAACAAATGAGCTAGAACTGTAGCAGCCAACAGTGTTTCTCCTCCTCTCCCCCCAGTCACCTTTGAACACACTCCAGTTAGCATTTTGCCTGCTACTCTACACTCCTGCTAAGAAAATGCTGGTCCACTGTAGCCAGGTGCTCCCTTGATAACTGCCACTTGTTCAGTGCCCTATGGTTATTTAAGAAGCAAGACTACAAAGAATTACCATTTTGTTTTCAGATTCATTGGCATCTGGTGATGACGATGAAGACAGCGGTGTGGAGAGTGCCCATGCCGATTCCCTTGAGGAGCCCATACATACCCGGCGAGGTCAGTATGCCTCCTTGGCTGTGCTTCACTCCGTTCTGGGTGCTGCTGCATGCTGGGAGAGGGAACTGGGTGAAGAAGGGGTGCTTAGTAAGTACATGGACTCACGGTGGCCAGACATCTTCCTTTCTTACTTCCCAAGCCTCCGTTGTTGTTGATGTGTCCCCAAATTGTTGCCTGCAAACTAGGGAGCTGTGCTTGAGCTTGGCGCATATCCCAAAGCACACTCATTTCTCGTGGAACGTTGAGGTTCCTCAGTGGAAGGGTTGCCGTTGTGCATTTTGGCACATCCCTAGGTCCCTATGAGACACCTGATCTCCCCTTGAACTCTCCCATATCCCATTGGCGTATCCTTTCTCTGAGAGCAATCCAGGGTTTGCTGCCACCATCAGGTAGAGCACAGACCTTTGTCCCTAAAGTGTGAGCCTCCCCTGAGCCTGAATTAAAAGCTGGAGCTAATAGTGTGATGTCTTTTTCAGCACCTTACTGGACGCACCCTCACCGAATGGACAAGAAGCTGTATGCAGTCCCAGCAGGGAACACAGTCAAGTTCCGCTGCCCAGCCTCTGGGAGCCCCAACCCGACAATCCGCTGGCTGAAGAATGGGAGGGAATTCCGAGGGGAGCACCGGATTGGAGGGATCAGGGTAAGTGCCGAGCCCCTTAGAGATTTGCCAACTCTCCCCTTGCCCTCCTTTCCCTTTTCATCCACCTGGCTGGGACCGCAGCTGCCTTGCCCACCAGGTTTTTATGAGTTAGGATTTGAGAGGGGTGTGTGTGTGTGTGTGTGTGTGTGTGTGAGTGAGAGAGGGGGGGGGGCACAAGGGAATATGCTATAAGGAATCCACAATATTGCACAAGCCACTCAGCAGAGAACCAAGGGTCACCTCTGTGAGTTTGGGGAATTCAGCCTGCTGTCCAAAGACTCCAGGACCCTCTGGAGTTTGCTTCCATCAAAAGAGCAGCTGCTAGACATTTCCACCTCTTTTGCCTGCATTTCTCCTCTTTCTGCTCCCTAGCTCAATTCAGTGCATTGTTAAAAAAGGTCAGCCTATGGACGTGCCCCATTCCTTAACAATGGAACATGAACACATAATGCAAACACCATTGTTAAAATATCTACACTGGCTGCCCATTTGCTACTGAGCCAGGTTCAAGGTTGATTGGTATTAATCTACAAAGCCCTGAAGAACGTAGGTCCAGGGCACCTTAGGGGCTGCTGGAACCCTTGTATGCCAGCACAATCACTGAGATAAGCTGCAGGAGTTTTGTTAGTTGTCCCTTGCACTGGCAAGGCTCATTTGACACCAACATGAAAAAGAGCCTTTAGTGTCATCAGCCCAGGCCTGTGGAGTGTTCTGCCAACAGATTAAGCAGGCAGGTTCTGCCTCAACCTTTAAACACCTGTGGGAAACTTTTCTATTCTGCCATGATTATGCAGGCAATTCAGAATACAGCCGTACCTTAGAAGTCAAACGGAATCTGTTCCAAAAGTCCGTTTGACTTCCAAAATGTCCAGAAACCAAAGCGCGGCTTCTAATTGGCTGCAGGAAGTTCCTGCAGCCGATCGGAAGCCCTGTCAGACATTTGGGTTTCAAAGAACGTTCACAAACCGGAACATTCATTTGGGAGCCAAAACGTCTGAGTACCAAGGCGTTCAGAATCCAAGGTATGACTGTACATCTTTTCACAACAGTTAGCTGATGGTCTCTGTTTTTTTAAATTGTTACATGTTTTTTAATATATAGATACTAAACAGCTTTGATATGTTACTATGATACACCAGTATATAAATAGTTTTGTAAATGAAGAAATATTTGCTGGCCTTAGTATATAGCTCAAAGGATTTGTGTCTAAAACAAGGGACTTTTGTTCCCTTTTCTTGCGAGGAATCCTATTCGGAATAAGGGAATTTCCCTTTAAAAAAGGGAAACGTTGACAGCTATGACCCTGATGGACAGCCCTTTTAAAAGAAGGTGATAATCTTGGCTTCTGCCTTTTCCTCTTTCCACCCAGCTAAGGCATCAACACTGGAGCTTGGTCATGGAGAGTGTGGTGCCTTCGGACCGAGGCAACTACACTTGCCTGGTAGAGAACAAGTTTGGCAGCATCCGCTACAGCTACTTCCTGGATGTGCTAGGTGAGGTGGCCTTCTCCCTGCCATACTGCTCCAAATCTAGATATGTGACCCCCCCCCCTGCAGCAACATGTGAAAAAAAGACAAGGAAAGTGGGCTGCCCCCCCCCACTCCCCCACCTTCAGCCTGAAGAGCTCCTCACTCCTTTGCCGATGACTGCTTCTGAGTCTGTGTGGGATGCCAGACCCCAGTTCCCTGGCAGCCTGCCAGGTTCCTGTGGGAAGGAACAAGGCTCGCCACCCTGACCTCAGGCACCCCCAAAGAGAAGGAAAATGCCCCGAACCCGCTTTTGACTTCAAAGGGAGTTGGAGATCTCCCAGGCCATAAAGTCAGATGAAATTAATTAGCCCTGCCTAGATCTATAGGACTAGCTCTAAGCCTTTTGCTCCCTTATCTCTCAGCCCCTCATTATCTGTCTTCTCTGGGCTTACTTGTAATCACCGGAAAGAGGCTCTGGAGCCGGTCATGGGTGGGAGTTCAGCCCATGGCATTAAGTAATATCAGATCTGCTGGGCTGGAAGGAGATGGCGGGCAGTGGGGGGTGGGGGGGAGAGAGAGACATTCAGATCCCACCAGGCCTTTAGGCGGGACTGCATATACTGCTGTACTAGGGAGCTTTGAGAAGAAAGTGCTGCGCTTTGATAGATGGGGTAACTCCTTGACAGTTGGCTGCGCCTCTGCACTCCTGGACGGCTGTGATAGCACTATCAGCTCCGTGTGTAGTGATTTATGTGCTGTAGAGCATGACCTTAGCTCCTCTGGGGGGGACCTGGCAGTCTTCAGCTGTGCTGGACAACAACTTTCCCTGCTCTCTTCCTGGCAGAGAGATCTCCGCACAGGCCTATCTTGCAAGCCGGGCTGCCGGCCAACACCACCGCAGTGGTGGGCAGCGACGTTGAGTTCTTCTGCAAGGTTTACAGCGATGCCCAGCCCCACATACAGTGGCTCAAGCACATTGAAGTGAATGGCAGCAGCTACGGCCCAGATGGAGTCCCCTATGTGCAAGTGCTTAAGGTAACCAGAGGCCCCCCCCCTTTTATTTTTTGCAGAGATTTCCACTGCCAGAAAGGTCGCTTTTCCCCACACTTTTAGGCAAACAACAGAGGTTACGGAGTGGGGGGGGAGCAGGGGCTGGATAGGAAGTGGCACCTTTCAGTGGACTAGATTTAGACCAGGAGCCCCTAGTTGCTGACCCCTCATCTGTGGAGCCAAGGGCATATATAGCCTATTACCCATATTAAGAATTGCACATTTTGCAATATGCGCCTAAGCTAACATTTTCAAACCAAAAGTTTATCTTAAAAGAAGGCTTTTACTAGAGTGATTGCTGTGTTTATTTGCAAAGAAAGAGAGGAGGTCCAAGACTGGCAGAGATGCTACTTTCAATAGCACCAACTTTGTAAGCTTGGAGCATAGCTTTCCAAACCTTTCATGTTAGTGACACACTTTTTAGACATGCATCATTATGTGACAAAGTAATTCAGTTTTACTAGCAAACCAGAAATTAAACTAACCCCTTTCCAGCCCCAGAAGGAACATGGGGAGTGTTTGCACATCACACCTACACACTGCAGTCGAGTGTCGTGTCACACAGTTTGGAAAGATGTGGCTTAGAGTATATGTCCAGAAAACAAGCAAACACAAAGAGCTGCATCATCAGTCTAGCACTGTCCCAGTTGGGTTGCTTATTCTCACAGCAGAGTTGTTGTGTCTCAAGCCCAGAGGCTTCATACATGATTTTCTGTAGAAGAGTCACTTGGAAGCAATAAAACCTAGCAATGGCTGTGGTGCACTTATTTAGGGCATCCTCACCAGAGATTGGGGTACATGACCATTAATCAGGCATTTATGAGATAAAGATGCACCCTTGAAAAATATATTGGCAGCAAGCAAGATGTTCCCCTTCCAATGAGAAGCTTGAATAACCTTTTTGTGTCAACGAGAACTAATGTTTTTCTCCCTGCCTCCCACTGGCAACTTATTTTGGCAGACTGCAGATATTAACAGCTCGGAGGTGGAAGTGCTGTACCTGCGCAATGTCTCCATGGAAGATGCTGGGGAATATACCTGCCTGGCAGGGAATTCCATTGGCCTGTCATACCAGTCAGCTTGGCTCACTGTGCTTCCAGGTGAGAAAGGACGGTGGATGATTGGATGGGGGGAAAGATGGATAATGGTAGTAGGGTATTCTTCCTTTGCAGAGCTAGAAGCAGAGATTACCTTTCCTAATGGAGACGCTTGGGGGTGGGGACTATACTGTGCATGTCGTACCCCTGTAGAATATCCAATGAGATGAATGTGCTAAAGAGAGAGACAGAGAGATAAATGGCTGAAAACAAATTGCAAGACACACTGCCCCACTTGAGCATTAAGTTGCCAATCAATCAGTCAACATGACAGATCTATTCACTGTAGAATTATACAGAACAATCTACTGTTGTCTTTTGTCAATATATCAACCACAATATGACAGCTTCAGTCCATCAAAAGAGATGCTGCACTTCTCAGTGTATAAATCCTGAAAAGACAGACTGGATTTTGGACCCACTTTGTACAAGGAAGAATCCAGCCACTTTTAAGTCCCTTGATTTGAATGGAGAATTAGGACAGGCAGGTGAAAAATCAGACAGGGCCCTTGCAGCTTGAATAGTTGTGTAGACCAACACTCCTACATAGCTATTAAGGATGCAGGTAATATAAATGGGTGGAGACTAGGTGCCGTTTTTTAATACCCACAAATTAGACATATTCCACTGATTAAAAACAAAAAGGCCTAAGTACATCTTAAGGGGTGGGGTGGGGTGGGGAATTGTAATGAAATGAATTCTGCCCAGGCTTTGAATGGCTAGAGCTTGAAAACAGCACATTGTATATGTAATTAAATGTGGAAGAGATACTGCATGAAATTCCAGGAGCTAGGAAATTTCTGTTTAGCAAAAGCTCTAGGTTTTCACTGAAAGGCAACTGCCTTAAAATGGCTATGTGATGGCTCAAGGATAGCTCAAGGATGAGAGTATGATCTAGCCAGAGTTATCTTCTTATGCGCCATTTATGACAGTCAAAGTCAAACATCTAAACATATGTTAGGCGCTCTCATTGAAATCAGTGGGATGCATTTTGTTTATGGTACTGATAGGCTCTGCAGCCAGGTACAGACAGGCTGTTTTTGCAGGCCGATGTACACACTGTGCAGCACAGCCATGTTCCCTCCAGCCCAGCTGGCTACCTGCTGTGGTCAAAGCAGGTTTAACCCCCCTGAAGCACGCTAACTGTGGATTTATTTGCTATTGCAGAAGAAGAAGAAGTGCAAGAGGCAAATGCCCCTGAAATCAAGTATACCGATATAATTATCTACACTTCGGGGTCTTTAGCCATCGCGATGGCTATTGTCATTGTTGTCTTGTGCCGGATGCAAACCCAGCCGAGCAAGCAGCCCTTGGAGCCCATGGCCGTACACAAACTCTCCAAATTCCCGCTCATTCGGCAGGTAGGTACTGAAAGACCCAGAACTATAATAATAATAATAATAATAATTTATTATTTGTACCCCGCCCATCTGGCTGGGTTTCCCCAGCCACTCTGGGCGGCTTCCATAAAAACCAGAAATACACTAAAATATCACAGATTAAAAACTTCCCTGAACAGGGCTGCCTTAAGATGTCTTCTGAATGTCAGGTAGTTATTTATCGCTTTGACATCTGATGGGAGGGCATTCCACAAGGCGGGTGCCACTACCGAGAAGGCCCTCTGCCTGGTTCCCTGTAGCTTTGCTTCTCGTAATGAGGGAACCGCCAGAAGGCCCTCGGCGCTGGACCTCAGCGTCCGGGCAGAACGATGGGGTTGGAGACGCTCCTTCAGGTATACTGGGCCGAGGCCGTTTAGGGCTTTAAAGGTCAACACCAGCACTTTGAATTGTGCTCGGAAACGTACTGGGAGCCAATGTAGGTCTTTCAAGACCGGTGTTATGTGGTCTCGGCGGCTGCCCCCAGTCACCAGTCTAGCTGCCGCATTCTGGATTAGTTGTAGTTTCCGAGTCACCTTCAAAGGTAGCCCCACGTAGAGCGCATTGCAGTAGTCCAAGCGGGAGATAACTAGAGCATGCACCACTCTGGCGAGACAGTCCGCGGGCAGGTAGGGTCTCAGCCTGCGTACCAGGTGGAGTTGGTAGACAGCTGCCCTGGATACAGAATTGACCTGCGCCTCCATGGACAGCTGTGAGTCCAAAATGACTCCCAGGCTGCGCACCTGGTCCTTCAGGGGCACAGTTACCCCATTCAGGACCAGGGAGTCCTCCACACCAGCCCGCCCCCTGTCCCCCAAAAACAGTACTTCTGTCTTGTCAGGATTCAACCTCAATCCATTAGCCGCCATCCATCCTCCAACCGCCTCCAGGCACTCACACAGGACCTTCACCGCCTTCACTGGTTCTGATTTGAAAGAGAGGTAGAGCTGGGTATCATCTGCATATTGATGGACACCCAGTCCAAACCCCCTGATGATCTCTCCCAGCGGCTTCATATAGATGTTAAAAAGCATGGGGGAGAGGACGGAACCCTGAGGCACCCCACAAGTGAGGGCCCAGGGGTCTGAACACTCATCCCCCACCACCACTTTCTGAACACGGCCCAGGAGGAAGGAGCGAAACCACTGTATAACAGTGCCCCCAGCTCCCAGCCCCTCTAGACGGTCCAGAAGGATGTTATGGTCGATTGTATCAAAGGCCGCTGAGAGATCCAGCAGAACTAGGAAACAGCTCTCACCTTTGTCCCTAGCTCGCCGGAGATCATCAACCAGCGCGACCAAGGCAGTTTCAGTCCCATGATGAGGCCTGAATCCCGATTGGAAGGGATCCAAATGGTCCGCATCCTCCAGGCGTGCCTGGAGTTGTTCAGCAACCACGCGCTCAATCACCTTGCCCAAGAATGGAAGATTTGAGACTGGGCGATAGTTGGCCATACTGGCCGGGTCTAAAGATGGTTTTTTAAGAAGCGGTTTGATGACCGCCTCTTTCAGCGGATCTGGGAATGCTCCCTCACAGAGGGAAGCATTCACCACCCCGCAGAGCCCATCGCCCAGCCCTTCCCGGCTTGCTTTTATTAGCCAGGATGGGCAAGGATCCAAGAGACAGGTGGTTGGTTTCACGCGTCCAAGCAGCCTGTCCACATCCTCGGGGGTAATGGATTGAAATCGATTCCATGCAACTTGACCAGACAGAGCTCTAGCACTCTCCCGCCCCAGCCCTGCTCCCACGGTGGTGTCTAGCTCCTTCCGAATATGAGTGATTTTATCTGCAAAAAACTTTGCAAAATCGTTGCAGGAGATCTTGGGGTCTTTACAAAGCCCCGGTGGTAAAGGTGGTTCCGTTAAATTACGAACCACCTGAAAAAGTCTCCTGCTACTATTTTCTGCAGATGCAATAGAGGCGGTGAAGAAAGTCTTCTTCGCCGTCGCTATCGCCACTTGGTAGGCTCGACGTTGAGCTCTAACCTGTGTCCGGTCAGATTCGGAGTGAGTTTTTTGCCACCGACGCTCTAGCCGTCTCAGCGATTGTTTCATCGCCCTCAGCTCCGAAGAAAACCACGGAGCTGTCCGGGCTCCATGCAATCGGAGAGGGCGCTTCGGAGCCAGACAGTCGATAGCCCTGGTTAACTCCGCATTCCAGCGGGCCACCAGGGAATCAGCTGAAAGGCCATCAACATGGGATAAGGCATCCCCTACCACTCTCTGGAAACCATTTGGATCCATTAAGTGGCGGGGGCGGACCATCCGAATTGGTCCCACCTCCCTGCAGAGGGGAAGGGTCGCGGAGAAGTCCAGTTGCACCAGGAAGTGATCTGACCATGGCACTTCTTTTGTTTCACTTTTACTTAGTGTCAGATCACCCACGTCACTAGAGGTGAACACCAGGTCTAAGGCATGTCCATGACTATGAGTTGGGCCAAACTTATTCAGGGACAGCCCCATGGAGGCCATGCTTTCCACGAAGTCCAGAGCAGCCCCTTGTAAGGTCGTGTCGGCATGGATGTTAAAATCCCCTAGGACAACCAAACTAGGTGTCTCCAGGAGAAAATCCGCCACGACCTGAAGCAGCTCAGACAGGGAATCCTTGGTGCAGCGGGGAGGTCGGTACACCAAAAGGAATCCTGTACTGCCCCTATTGCCCAACTTCCAGAACATGCACTCAGAAAACTGGATCTTCCCAGTAGGACGCCTGGTGCAAGCTAGTGACTTCCTAAAAATCACTGCAACCCCCCCTCCCCGCCCACATGACCTGGGTTGCTGTGCGTAAGAGAAACCTGGTGGGCAAGCAGCGGCAAGGACGGGCCCATCTGCTTCCTCCAACCAGGTCTCTGTCACACATGCCAGGTCAAGTCCTCCATCCACAATCAGGTCGTGGATGGCAGTGGTTTTATTCCTCATTGACCTGGCATTACACAGCAACACCTTCAGGTCATGTAGGTTTCCCCTGTTGATTCCAGTATCCATCCGGTCAAGGCCAGACCCGGAGGCAGGGATAGTCTTCAAACAACGACTAAACCTGCCTCCTCGGTAATGACATGGTCTGGTCTTAGCGTAACTCCGCCTCCTGCCCATGATCACCGAGATCGGATGTCCCAGTGCTTCCCCCCCTGTGGAACTTGTCCAAGCCATCGTGATGACTGGGGCCCCACTCCCAGGCAGCCCTGATCTAGCCCCTTCAAAACAAAACATAAACTATACAGAACCAATAAAACAACAACAACAACAAAAAAGAACAGAACAATTATAATAAAATTAATCCCCAACCAAATATCCATCCCACCCACCCCCAGCAATAGAAAAAAAGAAATAAAAATTTAAATTGCCACCGACTGCTTGAGGACATTTTAAAGCACATTAAGCCCCTGGAACGGGAAGCAATGGCAGAACACTTCCCACCCTTCCCAAGAGTTTGTTCCAAAAGTTTGTTCCTGGGCCACGCCCCCTGGGCCAGTTGGAAAAGGCCCTGGAAGGGAGCAGGCCCTGCAGTTCTCACCCAGCCGATGGTCCGAGGCCTCACTGCAGCAGGAGTCCCTTTATAGCCAGGAGAGAGGGCCTGGGCCACGCCCCCTGGGCCAGTTGGAAAAGGCCCTGGGAGGGAGCAGGCCCTGCAGTTCTCACCCAGCCGATGGTCCGAGGCCTCACTGCAGCAGGAGTCCCTTTATAGCCAGGAGAGAGGGCCTGGGCCACACCCCCTGGGCCAGTTGGAAAAGGCCCTGGGAGGGAGCAGGCCCTGCAGTCCTCACCCAGCCGATGGTCCAAGGCTTCCCCGCAGCAGGAGTCCCTTTATAGCCAGGAGAGAGGGCCTGGGCCACGCCCCCTGGGCCAGTTGGAAAAGGCCCTGGGAGGGAGCAGGCCCTGCAGTCCTCACCCAGCCGATGGTCCAAGGCTTCCCCGCAGCAGGAGTCCCTTTATAGCCAGGAGAGAGGGCCTGGGCCACGCCCCCTGGGCCAGTTGGAAAAGGCCCTGGGAGGGAGCAGGCCCTGCAGTCCTCACCCAGCCGATGGTCCCTAACCTTAAAGTACTAACCTTAAAGTACCCAGTAACCTTAAAGAAGGATCCATTGTGCCACTGCAGTGGTTTTCAAGGGCCCACAATGTTCTCTGCTGGCTCAGACCAAGAGTCAGCAATGGACAAAGTGAGGTACTCAGATTCTTGGAGTACAACAAATTATTCAGGGTAGTAAAATCCCAGTCAGACCATGCAGATATCCGAAAACAGCTCTCCCAAGTTCAGCTAAACTGTCAGGGCAGCATCTGGTTGGCTAGATGGACCTTGTTTGCATTGTAGATGGCTCTTATTGGTGTTAGGTGTGCGTGCATAGGCACCGACTCCATGGGGCCTGAGGGGGCCCGAGCCCCCTCAAAAATTCGTTTGGGGGGGCTCAGCCCCCCCAATAATTTAAGAAAATTATTAGTTATATTATGCTTTGTAAAATCACAAAATTATGTTGGTATTTTTTATTTTCCTTGTTTGACGATAGTTACCTTTTAAAATACATTCATTAATGAGTTAAAACAAAGCCACTCCCGATCTCGACCCATCAACAATCTCGCGGGGCTGGCGTCAGCCCCGCGAGAAGCGGGGATTCCCCCTAGCTCATTAATATTCACCGCCCACGGCGGCAGCCAATCGGCTGCCGCAAAGGGCGGGCCCTCACAGGTTCACTTAAGGTCGGGGCAGCCAGGGGCTCGCCCCTTTCGTTCCCCCAGCAGCAGCGGTTTGGAGGTCTTGGCCCCCCCCAATATTTTTTATAAGTCGGTATGGGCCCCCGCCCCCCCAATATTTTTTATAAGTCGGCGCCCCTGTGTGCGTGTTCTGCCCTGTCCCTTGTTTCATTGTGTCCTTTGTGCCCTTGTCTAGTCCGTTCTTGCTCTGGAGTAAAGCAGTGTCTGTGGGGCAATCTACTTGAATGTTGGGTCTTTCTCCACAGTTCTCCTTGGAATCCAGCTCCTCAGGGAAGTCCACCACATCACTGATGCGTGTCACCCGCCTCTCCTCAAGCTGCACACCCATGCTGGCTGGGGTAATGGAAGTGGAGCTGCCTCTGGACTCCAAGTGGGAATTCCCACGAGACAGGTAAGTCTTGTGAAGTGCAGCGTAGCTTTCTTCTGCATGTGCCACTGAGGATGCTGGCCAGGCTCTCACATG
Organism: Podarcis erhardii; assembly: GCF_964252035.2. NCBI lineage: Eukaryota > Metazoa > Chordata > Lepidosauria > Squamata > Lacertidae > Podarcis > Podarcis erhardii. The sequence goes on from NC_138498.1 coordinate 69,841,611, forward strand.
ACTCACACAAGCCCAGTGTCAGAATGGCAAAACCGCCTTCTCACCAAACTTGTATCAAAATGTGTGTTTATTAACATAAAGGGCTACTTCCCACATGTGGTACGGCTGCCCAATTGTCAGTGGCCATGCTTGCCTGTGTTCACAGAGAGGAAGCAGCAGGTGAGCTGGAAGTTCACGTGTGCCTGGCTGCACAGGACTCTTGTTCCCACCAGCACAGTGGCTCCAAAAATGGCATCACAGCCGTCACATACCACCTGGTATGCACGTGCTTCAGTTTCACATGTTATGTCCCCCTCACAAGTGAGGGCAAGCACAGCAAGTAGAGTGGCCAAGTACCACAAAGAGGGAAGGCAGTAGAGTGAATGAGAGTACTGCTTTCTTCAAAGAACAAATGGTTACAAAACCATTGTAACCCTGCTTTTGATGGTATGAAAAGCCGTGCAGTTTGTCTCTTGAATTGCTGCCTGTAGAACAAAGGTAAGGAACCTCAGACTGAGGGGCCAGGTGTGTGTGTGTACGTCAGCTACTATACAATGGCAAAATTTACACCCATTGCCTCTCTCACTTTTACACACACACATAATTTTATTGTATGCTGCCTTTCCATGCTTCAAACCATGCTCAAGGCAGCTTACAACATGGAACAAAATACATAACTACAACACAACAAAAGTAGTCACAAACAATAAATTAAACAATAAAAAACCACAAAACCAAACTGAACAATTTCCACATAAAATGCAACAAAATCTAAAATAAAATACAAAAAACTAATGGCAGCAACCATCCTCCCAAACAATACTTCAGGCCAAGAGTCTGTTCAGCAGCCTCAGCTTTTGTAGCTGGAGTCAGTCAGGGCCCCACCTTCCCAGGCCAGGTGGAAAGGGCAGACACAGCAGGGAGCGGGTCTTCCAGGACTCACAGACAAGATGGACCTTTGTCTCTGGCATATGGCCCTCAGAAGATTGCCTAGAAGGGAATGCTGCCCTTGTGCTGGAAAAGGTTTCCCACTCCAGCTGCTACAGTCTCTTGGAAATGAACTTGTTAGCAAATTCTTGGAAATGAAAGGAATTTGTTAGTCAATGCACTGTGTAGACATTGATGAACGCCCCCCAATGATGCTTGTACATATCACCTCACCTCACAACTTGGGATAGCTGTTGCATGGGCCTGGGAGAGAATATTGGGTCAGATTTCTATGTTGTGGTTGAGGCCCTGCAAATGCACCTGGTGCTAACATCTGATTCTGCCCCACTGCAGGGGACCTGCCAGCTTTTGGATACAGCCATGAGTTTAGGTCCCACCCAACCAAATGCATCTGCACCCATGACGACATGAGATTGTCCTTTTAAGGAGGCTTTCTACCCTTCTTTTTCCCCAGGCTTGTGCTGGGCAAGCCACTGGGTGAGGGCTGCTTTGGGCAAGTGGTGAGAGCAGAAGCCTACGGCATCGATCAAGAACGGCCAGAGCGATCCATCACTGTGGCTGTCAAGATGCTCAAAGGTAAACACAATATACAGGGTTAAGAGAGCTGAATCATTAGGCTTCAGTCCTTCCACTGTTGGATTCTAGTCTAGATCATGGGACGCCCCAGTCTGACCTCCTTCTGTTGCCTTGCCAGATAATGCCACTGACAAAGACTTGGCTGACCTCATCTCAGAAATGGAAATGATGAAACTGATGGACCAACACAAGAATATAATCAACCTGTTAGGAGTCTGTACGCAGGATGGTAAGTGACTGCCTCTTTGGGCTGGGAAGCAGAGGATACCAGGTGCTGTGAGGAAAGAGGCAGGGATGTTTGGGAAGTCAGGAGAGACTAGAACCTTTGTGGGGCCAATAGGAGGATGCTGCAACTGAACAATGGTTCTAGGCTCTGATGTTCTAGGATAGGAGCAGACATTGTGCGGGATTTATGAAGGCTGCACCTGAGAGCACAGGCTCACATATAACTCCTGACTGCAGGGCCTCTCTATGTGATTGTGGAGTTTGCTGCCAAGGGGAACTTGCGGGAGTACCTGCGCGCCCGTCGCCCTCCCACGCCAGACTACACCTTTGATATCACCAAGATGCCTGAGGAGCAGCTGTCCTTCAAAGACTTGGTCTCCTGTGTCTACCAGGTGGCACGTGGCATGGAGTACCTGGAGTCCAAGCGGGTAAGAGCAGCCTGGCCCAAACGGCTTTGCCCCCTCACCAACTCTAGCAGGATCCATACTTAAGCAGAAATGACTTGCCCAATGGGCAAGTGTCATCTGAAGAATTGGCAGGTCCTGTTGGAGTGCCAACAGTGAATATAATAATAATAATTATTATTATTATTATTATTATTATTATTATTATTATTATTATTATTTAGTATTTATACCCCGCCCATCTGGCTGGGTTTCCCCAGCCACTCTGGGCGGCTTCCAACAAAATATTAAAATACAATAGTTAAAAGCTTCCCTAAAACTGAAGGCTCTAAGCCAGGCACTGGCACTCTAAAGCTTTTGCTGGGCTCTTGACTGGCCCATGAGGGTCAGCTACATGAGGGTTAGGTCTGCCAAAGGAGAGGGGTATGTATGTACCAGGCCTGGGCAGCCATCATGTGATGAATGAGTGAATGGCAAGGCAGAGAGGCAGCGAAGCTCCTCCTGATTCTCATGGTAGATGCAGCAACAACCCACTAGCCCAGATGTGTCTGACACTGGACTGCAGTCTGGGCTGCAGTGGGCTCTCCGGATCCTCAGAGAGGATTCATCTCTTCTCTTCTCTCTCTCTCTCTGCAGTGCATTCACCGGGACCTGGCTGCTCGCAACGTCCTTGTCACCGAAGAAAACGTCATGAAAATTGCTGATTTTGGCTTGGCCCGGGGTGTTCATGACATTGACTACTACAAGAAAACCAGCAATGTGAGTGAGATGGTATTTGAGAGGCACAGGAGGGGAAGACTCAGAATTGGCAACAGGCTTTGGAAATACGCAATGCGGTTGGGAAAAAGAGAGGAGGGTGGGCACTGGGGGAGAGCAATTACTGTGCTCTGTATTTCTTAACAATAAATGGTTAACAATGTATGGAAGCCAACTTGGGAGGGTAGCTACCCTGACAGGTGGCATATCAACCTTTTAAATAATTATGTAGTATAAAGTAGTAGAGAAACCTTCATAGCCCTTTGTGTGTGCATACACATTCTTGCACTACCCTGTTAGTGAAGAGAGATATTTTTTTACTTTCAACGAATCCAGGGTCTTGTAGGAAACTAGAATGAGCACATCTATGGGAGTGGATATGTGGCTATTGCTCAGTGGATGCTAGAGGGTAGAACTCAGAAGAGGAGACATTGCCCAGGGAAAGTGTCAATGAACTGAGAGCTTTTCTTTTTTCTCCCCACAGGGTCGTCTACCTGTAAAATGGATGGCACCAGAGGCTCTTTTTGACAGGGTGTACACCCACCAGAGTGATGTGTAAGTATGACTCTGCAAGGCTCTCGCAGCCACATCAGCCTACACAGCTATATCTGGCAGAGCAGCTGAGCTACTGTGTTTTTAAAAGGGAGAAGTTGCCTTATACTAAAGCAGAGCATTGATCCATCTTGCTCAGTACTGCCTACCAGTGTTGCTCTAACTTGGGTCCCCGACTGTTGTTGGACCACGAGTCCCATCATCCCTAGCTAGCAGGGGCAGTAGTCAGGGATGATGGAGGTTGTACTCCAACAACATCTGGAGACCCACATTTGAGAAACACTGACATACACTAGCTCTCTGGGGACTTTCCTACTTTTATTTAAAGATGCAAAGAATTGAACTTGGGGTGTTTTGCATGCAAGCTACAGCCCTTTCCCAACCATCCTGGCTGTATGGAGAATAAATGGGCCTATTTGTCAGTCTTACTAGATGAACCATAAGTGGCATGGAAAAGCCAGGGTGCAATGGCCCTACCTGCCTGCATAAAGATGACAAGAAGCATAGAATTGCTTGCTCCCTGTAAAGTGGTCCATCATTGTAACCCGTCTCCAGCATATGTAACTTCAATACATGCCACCTCTGTGGTCACAAATCCATCTTTGTGAGATTTTGCTGAAGTAGTGCACATTCCACAGGGGCAAGGTCCACCTTCTGATGCTTGGTGGTAGTGTAGGGCTAATCTGGACATATCCACCTCAAATTTCTTTATGGCTTTCTTGCCCCTTTATTTTCCCTGACCCTCAACTGTGCTTTCAGGTGGTCCTTTGGCATTCTGATGTGGGAGATCTTTACATTGGGTGGTTCTCCATATCCGGGCATCCCGGTGGAAGAACTCTTCAAGCTCCTGAGAGAAGGTCACCGGATGGACAAGCCCTCCAACTGCACCCACGAACTGTAAGTGCCGTCATGTGTGTGCCTCTTGTGGGCTCGATCTTAACCACAGCACCTGCATCCATATTATGGGATGCTCTAGCCTGAGATGTCCCCTCCCCTTTTCCCAAACAGGTACATGATGATGCGCGAGTGCTGGCATGCTGTGCCTTCCCAGCGGCCCACCTTCAAGCAGCTGGTAGAGGGACTGGATAAGGTCTTGGTTGCTGTCTCTGAAGAGGTAGGTTCAGACCACCAGGAAGAGGCACGAAGGCAGCTGTTTCAGAAACCCTTTTAAGTTCCCGGAATCAGAAGTAGAGGGAGCCAAGCCTTTGTCCCTTGTGAATGCTGACAGGGTGTCCTTTCTCTCTTTCCCTCCAGTATCTGGACCTGTCAATGCCCTTTGAACAGTATTCTCCATCCTGTGAGGACACGACCAGCACCTGCTCCTCCGACGACTCTGTCTTCACCCATGACCCTCTGCCCATCACCCCGTGCCTCTTTCCCTACCACAATGTGCGGACATGAGGAGAGTAGTAGGCAGTGGACCCCCCCAGGGCAGGATTTCCTCTCTCTCTATTCCTAGAGGATTACGCAGCTTGGGAGCAGAAGTTCTTACATTGTCCCTGGTGGAAGAAAATGCTGGGAGCCATATCAGCAGGGGCTGAGAGTGCATCTCAGGGTCCTGGAGCCTGCTGGACACCCGCAACTTAAAGGTTCCCTGGCGAGGACTGGATGCCTTCCTTGTAAACTGCTGCAGGTGCTCCCAGCACTCGTGCTGGTGCCTTCTTGCCCTATAATCTCAGGTTCCCCCAAAGCCGTTGCTCTAGCTGAGCCTTGGATGCTACCAGCTGTCTGAGGAGAAGTAGGACCAGATAAGCAGGGAGGAACCTAATCCCAGGGAGAGCAGCACTCTCGACATGCCTGGGCTCCCCCTTCACCCAACCCATGGGACCATTCCCCCCAGCCATGGGGCGCCCTGCTTCTTTGTTTGATACTATTCCCAATTTAATAATATTTTTATGAAATCTCATTATTTGGCAGGAGCCAGCCAGCTTTCTCAGGCCCAACCCATCCGCACCTGGACACACGACCACAAGGACAGACGTTTTGAGCAGGGTGTGGCCCTTCCCTCCTGGCTCCTGCTGTCCCCTGTACATAACCCTAGAGATAAATATTTATGTACATATCATTTCTAATGCACATGAATTATCCACACCCATAAATTATTTTTTTGGAATAGAGCCTTCTGCCTAGGGCATTTATTTTCTCCAGGGAAAGGTATGACCTGCTTCCAAGGAAGTGTTAGCCTCTGCTGGGACCCATCTGCTAGGGAAGTGCATCTTGAAGTTCCACCATCTCTCCCATAGGGCTGGGAAGGCAGCTCAGACCACTTGGGTCTTGACTTGCCTGGCTGCATCAGTCGTATGTCAAGGCCAAGTGGGACTACTGCAACTTAACTGGGCTTTTGTCTAGGTGGATGCTGTGGAAGAAGTGCTCTCTGATGGACAGTCTGTGGTTCTTATCCTTTTCTGTGATAACTGCCAGAGAGAAGTTGATTGGCCAGTTGGATCCTTCTCTCAGTGCCCCCATCGAAGCCTCAAGATCATGGCCAGATCTTGGGCCAGCTGTAAACCAAGGAAGTACAGTGCTTGCAACACCCCAAAGACTAAGGAGGAGGGAATATATGCACATCTGTCTAGGGGTGGTGGTGAATGAAGCCTTTGACCCTTGGAAGATTCCCTGCAAGCCTGTTTTGCTGGTGGCTGGCTCTTCCTAGCCGTGAGCGCTGGCACAACTTACGACACATTCAGCCTATGTTGCTTCAGCTTCTATGTCCGTCATCAAAGGTTGGGTGGATTTGAGCTCAAGCAGGCACCTGTACTGTCTGCTTACATGCAGAGTGTGCACCTGTGTACTTCTCCCGTAGCGTGGAGCAGGCCAAAGAAGGGGGGAGAAGGCAGGGGCATCACTTCCATTCCTGCTCAGCTTGCTCACGCACAAAGCACTCCCCCATCTGTTCTGCATTAGCCGCTGTTCCGTTTAAGCCACCGTGAACTCTGCTACCAGCATCTCCCTGAAATTGATCCAGCAACTGGCCACTCTTTCGGAGCCTGGGAATCTATCTCTGGATACAGCAGAGCCCAGTGGGAATATTCCTCCCCCTCCCAGCTATTGGTCTGAGCACAATGATCTCAAAGGGAGCCCTCAGAATCCTCCTTTTCTGCCTCATCGTAGTTGCAGAGGATCTGGCATGCCAGGAAGCTGGAGAAGGATATTTAGGGGAAGCATTTGACCATTTATTGCTTCCGACTCCAGCCCCCTTTGCATGCGTGATGCCCCGGTGCTTGCCCGTTCTTCCTCCCGCCCCTGAGCTATGCACAAAGCATGGGCTCAGCCCCAGGAGGTAGCTGCAGCTGTCCGTCTCCCCCACCCTGCCCCATCCACTTGGTTTAAAGTTTCACAAGAGACCTTGTGAAGGAATTGCAACCCCTGCTGTCCCAGTGGGGATAGGGTTTCAATGGGCCATTTCCCCCTGCGCTGCTTCCTCTCTCCCAGCTGTAGCCCATCGTTCCCCCTCCAGCTGGGTTGAGAAGGGATGAGAAACACAGCGCCAGAAGCTGCCTGTCGTCCTACGCTTCGTTCCCATCAAAGGGGGTGTGCTGGAATGAGGTGGAGCATGCATCTGTATGCTGCTGCTGCCATGATTGTGTGCGGGCAGCTGGATCATGTATATGGGCCTCGGGGCACAGACTCCAAAGGGCAGCACAAAGGCTTTTGCCCAAGGGCACAGGAGATGCTGTGACAGGTGCAAAGACATGAGTCCTTGCTAATCCCGTCAGCATCCTCTGTTACCGTCTTCAGACTCAGTCCTGCACGTACACCAGTATGGGCCACTGCAGCACTTGGGGAAATCTAACCCTGAGCTTCTACTAACAGCTTCCAGAGGCATGTTAATCCAGTTGCTTCTTTGCTCACTCTTGTAAGCCAGCATGATGGATGTTTCAGCTTGTCCCGTGCCATCTTCCAAGCAAGACACATGGATGACATTGGAGGCTGAGTTTAATTGGTGACAAGCTGCAGGGAGGAGGGAGAGAGTCTGGAAATACGTGCAGATGCAACTGTGCTTCATCCTACACACTCCAGTGCAAAAAAGCTAGTACTCGTGGGGCTCTTAAAGAGTCAACACTTCCATTATAATATGTGTTTGGATCCCCTTTAGCAGATAACGGATCCTGTGAGGAATGTACAGCATCAGAGTTAAGTTACATTTGAGCCAATTTTTGCAGGTGCAAACAATTGTAGAAGCAAAATTCATTGGTGCAAAAAGTTGCTTTTTCTATTAAATTCTAATTTTTATACTGCTGAACTTCCCGATTGTGGAGTTTGGCATATCCAGTGCAGTAATAACACGTCCAAGTGGTCACACTTGCAAATTGTTGTTTCCATCTCATACTTATGATGAGCAAATGGTTTAATTAAGTTGAATCCTGACTTGGATGCAGCCCAAATGGTCCTCTATCCTGCCTAGTCTCCCCCATGTGTTTTCCTGGATTCCTACCCCATGGCTGCTGTTCCCTATTCAAACCGCTGCTGCCTGCCACCATCCAGGGCAAATGTATGGGTTACCCCCGTGAACAGACTGGCTTTGAATGGGACAGAAAAGTAGGTCAAAGGCTGCTCCTTGGAGGAGGAGGTATGCTGTGAAACTGGCAGGTTCAAAAACGGTTGGATGCCTAGTCCGCTGCAGTAGGCGAGTAGTTTGCTGAGCTCAAAGTGTGTCTCAATGATGTCCAAGACGAAAACCAGCAAGAGTCAGAGATGTTTGGGGATGAATGGTGACCAGAACTGGTACAGCAAATGCCAGAGGATGTTCACACTCAGTTTCCAGGCACCTACTAGTAGTTAAAATGAAGCTATAATAGGGGCAAATTATCAAACATCTGCCTGGTTACAGTGTGGAGGGGATTTGGCACTTTGCTGAGAGGCTGGGGCCAGCAACAGGCGACTCGCTGCTGGGATCTGCGAATGATCCAACTGGCAAGGTTGCTCTTCCTGTGACTTTTCACATCTCATCCAGCGCACATCATACCAGCTCCTAACAAGTCCTTGGAGGCCCTTTTCCCTGAGATGTTGACAGCTCTTACATGGCTTTTTCTGCCAAAACAATGTAACTAATCTGAAATGGAACTGACAGGGCTTCTGAAAGGCAGACGTCCTCTTTGCCCTCGGTGGTAGAAGAGACATGTTAACCTATTCAGAGGAGTCGGTTGAGCATGTAGCCCCTGGTCGATGCCAATCCTCTTAACCACGGAAGCCACTAGAAAGGCCGATCGGAACCAACCAGCTGCCAACCCACCAGGAAGCAGTGTGTGTTTGGGATAGCTCAGCACAAAGAATTAATGGGGCTTTTGCTCCTGTTTGAACTGACAGCCGGGTCCCAAAGAAGGACCACAATATATTGGTGGGTTTCCCCAGTTAAAAGCAAGGGAAGCACTGGCACTGGGAATCAGAAATTGTTATTTGAAAAGCTGGAATAGAGTGGCACAGGATGCCAAAAACTGTCCAGGGTTGAGGGCAGAACAGAGCTGATTTCCTAGAACTCACACGTTTATGCCACCCACCGAAAACTTTGAACCTGTGCACCTGGGTGGTATTCCAGACTTGGCATTTGTCAGCAAGTTTCAGCTCCCCACAAGATGGAGCATTAGCTATTTGTGCCATGTGGTCAGACACATGGCACACCTTTCCCTTTCTGGTTGGATAGTTCTCACCAGAGGTGTGCAAATGCTGAGGGCATGGGCCCCCTGAACAAATATTCCACTTGAATATTTGTGCAATCAATCATAGGGCCTCATCCAGCTGTGAGGGGGTTATATGTGCCTAAAGCACGTTATTACCCTCCTCTGAATTTTCCTGGCAAGTGAGTGAAACAGGCAGAGTTGGATCCTTCACCATGTGCTTTATTAAGATGTTAGATGATACCTTTTGGCAGAACTGATAATGGTGGACTCTCTAGCTTCTGCAAGAACCTAGATTGATTGATTGATTGATTGATTGATTGATTGATTGATTGATTGATTGATTTTACTCCAGAGCCTTATATTATACACAGACACAGAAATCCATTTCAGATTCTATAAGCCCACTTTCCACAATAAACATCTTAAGATCCTGACAGGTTCTGCCTAAATGCAAAGTATTGCTGTGCCACATTGCTACAAGAGGTTATGGCATGTATGTGGGGAAGCCTGTAGAATCTGCAACATGGCGATGCTCTGTGATTAAACTACCCAATTCCTATTAATTCCTTGACCTATAGAACTGCAAATCCACTAACAAATTCAAGGCTTTTCCTTTTGGTAATTTTGACAGGTGATGCAGAAGCTAGGCATTTTACAATTGCCATTCTCATTTAGCATTTGGGGGTGTTTTTTGCACACTTCATGTAAACAAGTCTTGCAAATTTTGCTGATCGTTTATAGTGCAGATTCTTCTTAAAAGAGCAGAAACTCAACAAGAAGCAGAAGAAGAGGCGTGAAGGGAGCAACTACTCGCAACAGCTTAGCATCATTAGTGATCAGACAAGTATTTGGTATCTGCAGCCCTGTTCTGCCTAGGAGTGGCCCCATACTATGGGACCTTGGGGGACTGGAAACTGTTTCGCCTGCAGACCCATAGGCCCCTTCTCTCTCCCCCGCCCACTGCCCCTTGTAAAGCAGACAGACCACCAGCAGGTGTGACTCCTGCCATGCCCCAGCAGCCTTAGTGGCCCAGTGAAAAAGCCCAGCTGCCTGCTAATGTGCCAGAACCAATGCATTCATCACAGCCAGTGAATGAGTCCATTGAGCAAAGCTGGTGAAATTGCTGCCAGTAGGGGCTTTCTTGCCCAGCCCTGAACAGCTTGCTCCAACCTCAGGCACTCAGGATTGAGGGGAGCGGGGTGAGGGGCTCGAGGGTGTTTGCTTAAAGCTTTCTGTGCCATTTTATAAATTTCTGTATAAATAAACTAAACCCTGAAGGGTGGAGGTGAAGAGGAAGGTATTGGGGAAGGAGATGGTTCAGTATAGCATCTTATTCAGCATCGTCTTTGCAAAATTGCGCCCTTGTCCCTAAGCTCCTCATTGCCACACCTCTTCCAGCCCCGCCTGGATCTTTGGCCCCCTTTGCAGCGCCCAACAATGGTGTCTTGTCCCAGCTTTGCGTGGGCCCAGGTGAATAAATGATCTCTATTTCAGGGGAAGGATGTGGTTTTCGAAGCTCACTCCGCTCACCCTGTTGGTTTGTGTTATTGCTTTCTTTTCCCTCTTTTTACATTTTCTTTCCCTTATTCCCTTTTTCTCCACCTTGCCAAAACCCCTTGGAAAACAGCACCATGGTCAATTACAGAGGCAAGGAGGAGAGTTCATTAATATTGAAGGCAAGCTCCGAGCCAGGTGGAGGGAGACAAGGAGGAGATTGTGTGTGAGAGAAGCTTGCAGGCCACCAAAGAGTGTGGGGCTTGTGCTCACACACTCCCCATTCAGACCCATCCTGTCCCTGCCATTTTAAGCACACACAGACCTCGTCTTTCAGGAGTGATGCTGGAGAAAGGACGCCACTGACTGGGGAGCTGCTCAGCATCCTCTGCCCACCCAAGCCAGAGGCAGCCAGGACTGAAATGGGACCCGTGTGCCTCCATGACTCAGAATAGAAGGCAGTTTGCCACCAGCCCAGGAATAGAAATGCTATCGAAGCCCCCGCTGGCGCCATGAAACTTGCCCCATGCGCACAGATGTGAAGTATTGACTTTGGCAACACGGGTCCTCTGCCTTGTCCCGATTGTAAAGTGCAAAGCGGAACAGAAGGACCAGTTTATAGATTTCCTTGTGACAAAGCCTATGGAGTAAAAAAAAAAAATATGCCAGCATTTTACGTGCAAAAGACAGAAATACAAATAGGCTATGTTAAGAGAGGGTTCCATACTAGAAGAGAGAGAAAGTCAAATGCCGTGGTCATTAAAAACCATTTTGAAATGCTAATTTTAAACTTTCGGGCCTCCCTCCGTTTTAGAAAGCATGTGTTCACGTTTCAATGTTACAAATCAGCTCATTTTTTTTTACATCCCCTCGCCTCGCCCCCAAAAATGTTCAGTTGCAAAATCCTAAATGCAGACCCTCCAAATGTCCCTGTTTTCCAGGGGCGCTCCTGATTTAGAGAAGCCGTCCCAGTTTCAGATTTGATCCTGAAATATCCCACTTTTCCTTAGGGTGTCCCTGTTTTCATTGGAGAAATGTTGGAGAGTATGGAGTTATCCAACTCCCCAGCCGTCTGAAGGCAATCCTGTATAGGGAAGGTTTTTTAAAATGTTTAATGCTTTATTATGTTTTTATATATGTTGGAAGCTGCCCAGAGTGTCTGGGGCAACCCAGTAAGATGTGTGGGGTATAAATAGGAAAATTATTCTTATGGGATGGGACGTCCCTATTTTCATCAGAGATATGTTGGAGGGTATGTAAATGCTTCTGAATCAGCATCAGAATGATCCAATCTAGCTCCCAAGGTAGGCAGGTGGTATTGGGTGCCTCTCTAAATATTACAGCTTGGAGCAACTAAGCTCCAGAATTGGGTAGAAATTCCAGAAGCCTGCGCTGTTCTAAAGAAGCAAGTACAGCTGGGAGAGTGCACAGGATTGTGGTTGGTAGAGCTCTGAGATAGGAGCTCAGGAGAGCAGGTCCGGTACTCCTAGAAAGGAGAGCAGATGTTCTTTCCCTGAATCCCTCTGACCCTGGGCCACAGTTAGGGCAGGAGGGAGGCAATCCCAGCTGCTCCAAGCTGGACATCAAATTAGCTTCCTTGTTCAAAGCACTTTCTCCATTGTTTCTGCTCGGAGGCACTGATTACTTCTTTGTAGAATATTAATGAGGTGTGAAGAGTAATTTGTGTGGAATAAGAGCAGAGTTGGGCAAAGGGGCCTGGGACTAGAAGACCTGTCTACAGAAAGACCAGGAGATATTTTATTCATTTCCAGAGTTTGGCAGATAGATTAGTTTATATACACAGAGTACAAATCGCACATAGACAGGCTATGCATGTGCAGCTTCCATGTTTGCAGAAAAGCTAATCAATCCATGGAGGTCAGTACAAAGCCAGCAGGCATGATCCCCATCCTTCATTCATGAATGGTACCCAGTTTATAATAATTTGCATAGGCCTGACTTAAATGCAGCTTTATGTGACACCAACATGCCCAAATAGCAAGCCCAAATGCCCAGCAGTTAGACCATACTCTTTTTGGAATGTGGGTAGCAAATGGCAGCGTTCTTCCTGGGCAAGATTCAGAGGGAGGTGATTTTAATCAAAATTGCAGCATTGCAGGGAGGGGTGTTAAAAACAAAAAACCCCCACCAAAACCTGCCCGCCTGCCATGATCCAAATCCTGATTACCTATGTACCTGCTGTTTTCTTTCTTCCTTTATTGCAAGACATGTGAAATGCAATCACACATTTCTTGTGTTGTCTACTTTGGCTTGCAGAACCTGATGAAAGTAGGCAGGAAGGATTAGGTAGGTGCAGACTATCAGAAAAGCATTCTGAAGTTTCAGACAAATATTTTACCCAAAATGAATCACAGAACTTAGAATACCAGAAAAAACATCACAGGAGTTCCAGGAAGGGGTGGGTGGGGAAAATGCTCCACTTTCGTCAGTGAGTGAGGGAAGTTGTGTGTGTACAAATGCTGCCCTTTGTATATCAGTGCTAGCAGATGGTTCCAAGGCATGTGGCTTGCAGTCAGGCACACTGGAAATGGTACACTGATCCATAAGTACAGCCTCACAGTAGCCATTATAATGTTTATTTATTTTCATCCCGCTTTCTGCATTCACACCAAGAGTGGCATACCAAAACAAACAGAAATACACTAATTTGTGGTGTGTTTTTTTAATGCAACGAAACAATCATTGAAGTTATGTTAAAGGGGGGGAAACTTAGAAACTGAGGCCGTAGCAGCAACATGATCAATCAACCTTTAAAACCTTGCCAAAACAAATGGGTTTCATCTTCCGTCTAAAAGGGCTCGGAGAGGGGGCCAAACACAACTTAATTGGAAGGGCATTCCAGAACCAAGCCAGAGCCGCTAAAAAACTGGACCCATCTCTTGGCCTCCCATGCTGACGCCCACACAACAGCTCTGATTGCAGCCTCTGAAGATGCTCTTGGGGACCCCATCTCTCTTGCCCTTAGACTAGAGGAAACTTTGCTGGAGGGCAGAGGGCTGTGGAAGCAGCCCTATCATTGATATCTTATAGTTATAATTACTGCTGCAGTGGGAAGTTAAATGGTGTTTCCGTGCGCTCTGACACTCGTCACGGTGTTCCGTTGCACCAGCAGCAGTTTAGTCATGCTGGCCACATGACCCAGAAAGCTGTCTGCAGACAAACACCGGCTCCCTCGGCCTGAAGCAAGATGAGTGCCACACCCCATAGTCGAATTCAACTTGACTTAATTGTCCAGGGGTCCTTTACCTTTACCTTACCTATAGTTATATGATGCATAGGGAATATTAGTCTAGATGTTATCTGAGGCATTGCTCACAGTACTGTGATTCTTGGTTGTAAGACAGGAAAGGGTGAATGGAACAAGCAGAGCTGCTGGAGGTTACCCCATAGCCCTGGGAAAGTAGTGTGTAGCTCAGGGGCACAGCATCCATCTGGAACCCGTGAAGAACAACTGCCAGCCAGTGTGAGCTGTACTGAGCTAGATGCACCACTGGTAGGCAGCTTCCTGTGTGTCCTCGACCCTCCTTTGTTAAGGAGATGCCTCTCAATAGATGGGAAACTTATTCTGAAAGGAGAGGGCCACTTGGGAATCAGGGCCGAGCTTAATTCCCCATCAGGATGAGTGAAAGGAGAATAGCCAATCTCATTCCAGCTGGAACTGGGAAAACACAGAGGCCTGATTTTGCTCTCTGTCAGAATCCAGATGCCTAGAAACCTAGCAAAGGGCTAGTATCTTTTGTGGTGTTATTGCTGCAAGTTCTTCCATCTTGGATGCAGCCTCAGCCTGTATGCATGTATACTGTATATATACACGACATATCACACCACTTTCTCCAGCGTCCGTCCTTTTGAGAAAACCAAACCCATGTTATACACCAACACCTCTGAAATCTCTCACCACACTGAGGCTGGGGTTCATGTAACAATAACCTTGTAAATAAATCAGTTAAGTTACCAACACCTGTGTTGAGTCAAGGTTTAACAGACAACAGATGACTGGGCTTCTGTTTCATCAAATCCTGGGCCGCTTCTGAGGCAGCTCAAACTGGAGCCTTAATGCCGTAATGACCGAAGGGCATGCAACTCCACATCAGCCAGTAGAGAACCTACTATCTAAATTCCACTGATTTAGAGTAAAGCCCATTTCTGACTGAAGGCATATCAAGGCCTACAGGTGCTTTACAATGCATTAATTTTATTATCAGAGTTTATACACCACCCAAGGCAAATATTTTCTGAGAAGAAATCCTACTTGCCATAGGCAACCAAGACACCTCCTGTTTACTAATCTGGCCAATGGCGTGAAAATGAGAACGCCAAGATGTGACTTCTGCCTCTTCCATTTGCCATCTTTGGCCACCATTTCTCTGACCTAATTTTGTTTTCAGAAAGTGAAAGGCTTGTGGTTGTCTATGTTAATCTAAGACTGCAGAAAAGTTTGCCAGACTATTCAGCTCCTTCTTGAAATAGCTCTGACTTCCATTCTGCTATTCCTAAATTCCTTAGGCAAGCAAGGAGCAGAAATAAAGTGATGCCATAGGACACCAGACAGAATCTGTGGATAATTAATGACTAGTTGGTGTGAGTAACTCCCAAAAAACTTTAGCCTCAGCTGGAATTTCTTCCCATGAAACCACTGAGTGATTCCAAACAGACCTGGCTTGTTACAGTCTACTACAAATAATTTACTAGTGAGCACACAACCTTCTCCCAGCCATTTGCCTGTGTTGCTCGCAACTTGGGAGGGGTGTCTTATCTTCTTGATCTGCCTTTGTTTTGAATATTAGTCTTTCAGAAAGCTCTGACATAAGAGAACTTTGTTTTTTGTTTCAGTTCCTATGAGGAAGCTGTTAGTATAAAAAAAAACAACCAATGGTCAACCAAATGGTACCTTCACATACTGTGCTATATCTGTATCTGGAAGTCCACATACTAATATGCTTTATACAATTAGCCTCAAAAGTCACAGCTGTAAGTTTAATTATTATGACCAAGATTCAAGAAACAATTGGCTAACAATTGACTATCTGCTTTATCTGGGAATTTCTCTCACAATGTTACACTAAATCTTTTTTTCTTTTTTTTTAAAGAGTAGCACTAATGGAATCTCATGTACTGCATCTTAAAACTTTGAATATTTGCATATTCTAGGTTATGAGGAAGTTCAGTTTTGTTTTATCATGCTAACACCAATGACAAGATAGTGGTGCTATCTATGACTGTTTTGCAAATGGTTCCCTGCCCCACTACAGCTTTTAATACACTAATCTCAGCAATTATCACCAAACTGCTGCTCAGTAAAGGGTGAAAGCTGTGGCTATTTAACATATATTCAAGCTCTAGTTATCACCGACTAATTTTTATACCTCATGGCCGCTTAACTCCCACTTTACAACTGTCTCCTTTATAAACCTGCCAGCAAAGATTGCACTTCATACATCTAGTGAAGTGGGCATGTATCCATGCCATAATAAATTGGTTGGCCTTTAATGTGCCATAGGACTCTTTTATAGCTTTTGTTACAGAATATACACATTTATGGCACCCAAATACAAATACTTGCTTTCGGGGTTGTCAAGAAAACCTATAAACTAACTAAATTAACTAGCAGAGCAACCTGACCCCATTATTTGACTTGCTTATTACCACTTAATGAACCCTGCCATAAAATAAATGTACCTATATTCCCCTGTCAAATACTGGGACGTATTTCACCCCTCCTCTTGGGTGGGTTCACTTGGAAATGGTGTGCACATTCCTCCTCTAAAAGCAAAAAGAAGAAGAGAGGAGATAAAAATCACTTCCCTTTCTCTCAGCACAATATAACACTTCCATAGGTCCCACTTCTGCAAGAAAGACTCCAGTGTCTGAGCAATACCTTTCACAATCCTTTGCTCTCCCAAACCCTTCGGTAGAGGGGCTACACACCGATTAGCTGGAGGCTGACAACAACCGTGTCACCAGGGTAGCCCATGCTGCTACTCAGCAAAATAATCAATAAACCAAAAAGAGCAAAAGCTGCCATGCTTTCCTAGTGGAAAGGCTACAGATTAAGCAGAAGCAAGAGGCACATGTGGGGCCTGCCCAGGATAGCGGGGGGGGGGGGGAGGCCCCTCCGAGCCCACAACAACTGGAGGCCGTTTTATTGTTTAACATTCCTGATATTTTCTGTCAGGGCTGAACCAATTGTCCGTAATCCACCAGGCTCTACTGGCCAAACAAATGCAGCTGAATCCTCGGCATCCTGTTCTCACTGAACAGGCATCTTTTGTGAGGGGGGATTTAGAGCGTAGCCCAGTAAATCCAGCTAGTTTCCTGAGTTGGGGTTCCCACACACACACTCTCCCAGCTGCCAGGTCCTGCCCACCACAAAGGGAACAGCGATGCCCACTAGCCCCACAGAGCAAGGGCCACAGGCATTCTTCCTTCTCAGAAGACGCTCTTGGAGTGGAAGAGTTTGGGCCTTCTTATATATCTCTTTGTCACACAGTAATCTACAGAGTGGTTTGTTATGTGTGCTTCCCTCTCTTTCCTTCACCATCACGCCCGCCAACGTGTCAGTTGACTCTTCCCACATCTGTTCTTTCAAGAAGCAACTGCTGTGCTTTTTTACGCTGTGCTTCCCTAGAGAATGGCTGCCAGTGGGCAGGGCAGCCATTTTCATTTTTTTTAAAATAATTTTTATTAATTTTCATAAACAAAAAACACACAAAGAAAAACATTCACAAACAACACATGACTTCCCCATACCTCCCCTTCACTGCACCCTTGTTTCCAATTTTTTAGCAATCCTTCATTCCATTTCTATATTTAACTTCCCTCAGGTTCTCTTAACTTAAACATTTACAGCTATAATTCTCTGTTTCTTACCCCTTGACATTTTATCAGTCTGAAATTTTACAGCAGTTCTTAAGATATATTTTAAATTTTTTCCAGTCCTCTTCCACTGTCTCTCTCCTCTGATCACGGATTCTGCCGGTCATCTCTGCCAGTCCCATAAATTCAGTCACCTTCGTCTGCCATTCTTCCAGAGTAGGTAATTCTTGCATCTTCCAATACTTTGCCAAGAGAATTCTTGCTGCTGTAGTTGCATACATGAAAAAAGTCCTATCTTTCTTTGGTACCAATTGGCCGACCATACCCAAGAGAAAAGCCTCCGGTTTCTTTGCAAATGTCCACTTAAGGATTTTCTTAATTTCATTATAGATCATTTCCCAGTAGGCCTTAATCTTTGGGCAGGTCCACCAAAGGTGGTAGAAAGTTCCTTCACATTCGTTACATTTCCAGCATTTGTTATTGGGCAAATGATATATCTTTGCAAGCTTGACTGGGGTCATGTACCACCTATAGATCATTTTCATTATGTTTTCTTTCAAGGCACTACATGCCGTAAATTTAAGGCCTGTGGTCCATAACTGTTCCCAGTCAGCAAACATAATATCATGACCTAAGTCTTGTGCCCATTTGATCATAGCTGATTTAACCGTTTCATCCTGTGTGTTCCATTTCAGCAACAAGTTATACATTTTAGACAAATTCTTAGTATTGGTCTCTAACAGTTCTGTTTCCAATTTTGACCTCTCCTTCTGAAATCCTAGTTTCCTGTCCTGCTTAAAAGTCTCATTTATCTGATAATAATGTAACCAGTCTCGAACTTTGGATTTTAGTTTCTCAAAGCTCTGTAATTTAACTTTTTCACCGTCATATTCTATAATTTCACAATATTTTGGCCAATTAGAATCCATGTTAAGTTTTTTCACCGCTCTAGCTTCCATTGGTGACAACCATCTGGGTGTTTTACTTTCCAACAAATCCTTATATCGATTCCAAACATTATACAAAGCTTTCCTGACAATATGATTTTTAAAGCCTTTATAAACCTTTGCCTTGTCATACCATAGATATGCATGCCAGCCAATTTGGCAGGGCAGCCATTTTCAATCCGTATAACGCACGGCCTATGCATACAGCAGAGCTGCGATTTCAAAGCTCTCACCAAAGGATGACCCGGTGGGGTAGCGAAAGCGGGTGGGAGGAAAGTACTTTGGGCTCTCTGAGAAATAGGTTGCATTGACACAGACTAGGTCGCTCTGCTCTTTGGGCGATCAATCAGGGTTACCCCCTGGGCAGCAGGAAGTTCTTTTTCCAAGCTTTTTGGCAGGAGGCTGGGCCCAGGCACCCATCCAAATCACTGCAAAGTCAGCAAAGGAGGCAGAAACACGGTACTCAGAAAACAGGAAATGGCTGCTTCATACATAGCATTTTTCTTGTAGGACAACTTACACTGATGAATACAGATCCATACATTGATAAATAATAATAGAAGGTGCCCTGTCCATTGTGTTGAACTAATGACCACTTAAGACGACCCCATGGTTCTCACGGAACCGATGAAATCCTGTGCCAACACAACAGCTGCCTCTGTGTGGATGTTGTCTTCTGGGGGCCCTCTAAAACCACACCAAGTAATGGTCCACCCATGAGATCACCTCAGCCAGATCACTCAGGGTGGTTGATAGACCAGTAGCATCCCCAATCTGTCTCCTTTCAAGTCCATGATCTATCCTAAGCTCTAGGCCGTCTGGTAAAGGGGGTGGTGCTTCTATGGACAATAGCAGCACACACCCCTTGCCCGCCTGCCCAAGTCTAGCCTAGTAACCAAGTACTCAGAGTTAGGTCAGGCCCACCCAGCTCACCCATCCAAGTGTCAGTAATGCATGCCAAGTCAGCCCCTTCAACTGCAATCAAGACATGGATGAACATGGTGTTATTGTGGACTGACCTGCCTTTCATAAGCATAGGAATGGGAGGGCTGAAACAGGGGGTGGCCAGCAACCAAACAAATATCTAAGCCTCCACCATGATTGTGGTAGGCCTCTCCACTCAGAGGGAACAGCCCCAAACCAAACTTCCCCTCTTCCCCAGTAAGCTTCATACGCCTGTCACCCAGAACATCTGGTCCACAATTCCACAAAATGGTGGCAGTCCAAAGAGAAAAGACCCTTTGGTGTCAGCCCCTTCAGGGACTACACCTGCCCTTACACCAAGGCAGGCTGTGGGCCACACCCACACTCCAGCTGTGTCCACTCAGTCAGCAACCAAACAATGCCATGCAGTGCAATCAGCCCGAAAAACCTCTTAACTGTAGACAGGCATCAATCACACTGAGAAAGACAAACTTTCAGACAAGACTGTTCCTTTCTGCAATCCAGGTGTGAAACTTTCTGAGGTAAAAATTTAAAAAGTGAGGTCCCGAGCACCTGCTCTGTACATATGTCAGGCTGCAATGTGAAGGGGCTGCCTCAGAATAGATGCTTGGCCCCAGAATGGGGCAGAGGTTGGGGCAAAGGTGCTCATATCAGCGAAGGGCTATCTGCAGTTACCTAGCTATACAAATACAATTCAGCAGCCCCTCATGGCCAGTGAATGAGCCCATTGTCCCAACTGCTCTCCACATATACACATCACACATAAGCACATACTCATCTGGCACCTTTCTGGCTTAACCCTTTCCAGTCGATTAGCTTCTTCCTACTGTAATGTCTCTTTCCTGATTTTAAATTGACCCTATTCATTCTGACGGTCTTTTTAAATTGAGGATGTGCAGCCAGTTCTGACACCATACTGC
Organism: Podarcis erhardii; assembly: GCF_964252035.2. Lineage (NCBI taxonomy): Eukaryota > Metazoa > Chordata > Lepidosauria > Squamata > Lacertidae > Podarcis > Podarcis erhardii. Next base: position 69,861,812 of record NC_138498.1, read on the forward strand.
GTGATCAGGAGCCATTTTAGAGGAGGTACAAAATTATTCCTCAACACAGAAAAATGCCACCAATGTTGACCATTTATTTAGTAGGTCTTCGCTTTGGCTATTTCTGGAGGCCTGGAAGCTAGGAAAATAAAACTGGGGAAGGTGAGAAATGCATTGGGGTTTTTTGGCATGACATTAGGCTTTGCGTCCACATTAGCAGCTCTTTCCCTTACAAGCCTCTCTTCTACAAAATGTTACTAATGTCAATATAGTAATAAAATTGAATTCTGCTTGCAAAATCTGGTTGTGCCTATAGGCCAGGCCAGTCTTTTAAAGACGCAGACCAGTCGCCCTGGCTCCAGACCCATCTTTGGATATGGTGCCCTCCCCTGAAATTGACCATTTCTGTCCTGTCCATGAAACTCTCTGGCAACCCTTGCTTTGAACCAGCTTCTTTGAGGGCAGGTGCCATTATGGCCTCTCTAGCTGGGGCAGCTTTCCTCATTGGTTAATATAGTTTGCATACTGGACTAACAATAAGTGGCCTGTCTCCAACCTGACTGCAGACAAGGATTTGCCAAAGATCTCTGACAAAAACCAACCTTTACCTGTCTAGTCCACAGGTAGCCAACATAATGTTTTCCAGATGTTGTTGGACTCCTGCTCCCATCATCCCTCAGCATTGGGCATGCTGGCTGGGGCTGATGGGAGTCAGAGTCAAACCGCCATGTTGGCTAGACCCCTGGTCTAGTTCAGGTTTCACCAACGTGGTCTCCGACTCCCATCAGTCTCAGCCAAATAGCCAATGGTGAGGAACGATGGAAGGTGGATTCACCTGGAGGGCACCATGTTGGTGGAGGCTGATCTGGTCCAGTTTGATTCTAAGGTAGCAGGCAGCCTGTCTTTTGCTTGTGCTTTTCATCTTCTACCCCGCTGTGATGGAGAGGACATGAAAAGGGAGCTTCTGCCCCAGTGGCATCCTGGGCTTCCTTTGCCTTCCCTGGATCTATAGCATCTCCTTCATCAGCACCCCATTTCTCCGCAGGGCAAGTGATGTTCCTGTGAGCCTGCCAGCCGGCACTATTGCCCTCGCTTTGCTCCGACAGTGTTTTCACATGTCCCGTTGTCGAAATATATCCCTGCCGTCATCTCAGATGGCTTTCTTGCAATTAGCCTGTTTGTACAAAGTTTCAGTACGACCCCGCTCACCATTTGATTCCTCCTTTTATAAGGTGCCAGCGGTGCCTCAGGCACAACCACAGCTGCTGGCCTCTGAAGAAAGCACACAGCTCTTCTTGAGCAGATGGGAGCCAAGAGTTAAGTCGAGAGATGCCCAATCAGACTTTGGGAGCCACAATGCGGCTGTGAATGACAGGCAGCAAACACCAGGCAGCCACCTTCTCCCACACCTTGCGCTCTAACTTTGTGCAAAAAAAACAAAAACCTTGCGCACTTTCTCCTAAAGCCTCTGGCCTCCACCTGCCATGCCTACATCCTTCACCTCTTGGCACAGCTTCAGTAGGTGCCTTGTGCTGGATACTCAGGCAGTAAACCGAAAGGAACGTCTGCATCTGTTGGAGGGGAATTAAGCTGAATCCCAAGGAATCTGTGTTGCAAGGAAGCATTGGGAGTAGTGGGGGGGGGAGGATGCAGTTGTGTTGCTCTCTTTGGGAATGGGGTGGGGGAGGGTGAAACAGGGCCATTAATCTGAGGAAATATTTCTTTATTTTCCAAGTGCAGAAATTTGAACTCGGGCAGCACCTGGGACAACAGGCTGTTGATTGCTTCAGCTATGCCTCTGGCACCCCCCCTCCTTTTTGGCAAAAAGAGCCTTTAGTTAATCCTGCTCCAGTGCCCAACAGGGAGGAGAGAGAGTGGCTATTAAATAATTAAATCCTGAAACCCGAGTGAGGGCTTGCTGACCTCTCTTGGGCAGGTAACCCCAGCCCAATTCCCAGGACTCACCCCCCAGTCAAAACACAGCAATTTCTGACACTTTTGTTTTCATAGCTGGAGGGGCGACTGTGCCTACACCAAGCAGAAGGACCTTTCTTTCCCTCTCTCTCTCTCTCTCTCTCCTCCTTTCAATAGGTTCTCAAGGCTCTTTCAGTGGCCAGCAGCTAAAGTGGCCTGCAGAGGATTTATGACCACAGAAAACCAAGAACTTAAGAAGAACATCAGCTAGGTAGCCAATATGCGATTCTTCAGCTGTTGGGGAACTCCAACTCCCATCAGCCTTAGTCAACATGGCCAATGGTCAGGGATTATGGGAGTTGTAGTCCACCAACATCTGGCTGCCCCTATGCTAGAGGGACGCCATCAACTCCTTTTATTGAACAAGCTGGCTTTGCCAGTATTTTGTTGAATCCCACCTGAAAATAGTGTCCAAATGGCTCCTGGTTTTAATAGTTCTCCAAAATTTCCCTTCCAGTACGACTCCCTTTTTTAAATCACAAAAAATAATACAGTGATACCTCGGGTTAAGAACTTAATTCATTCTGGAGGTCCATTCTTAACCTGAAACTGTTCTTAACCTGAGGTACCACTTCAGCTAATGGGGCCTCCCGCTGCTGCCGCACGATTTCTGTTCTCATCCTGAAGCAAAGTTCTTAACCCGAGGTACTATTTCTGGGTTAGTGGAGTCTGTAACCTGAAGTGTCTGTAACCTGAAGCATCTGTAACCCGAGGTACCACTGTAATTTCAAAGACATTTTATTTGCCAAAATAATATAGATAAAACACAAGGAACTGTAGGGAAAACCCCGGGGAGACAGTGGGGAGTTGAGAGGGTAGGGAGGCATACATAAGTGCCAACATAAAAATATACATCAACTGAGTCCGGACTATCCCAAACCAGGTCCATTGACCAATCAGATACAGCCCCTTTTAACCGTAACGAATAGTGTAGGAGAATAAGGCATGCAGCTTAAGTAGCTGACTGAATCTGCTCACTTTGCCTCACCGACAAGTTTAAAAGTAACAAATTGCCAGGGTTGGGTGGTGACATTGACCCAAAGCGTTCCTCAAAGTTCACATCTGTGTGTGTGTGTGTGTGTGTGCGTGCGCACGTGCGTGCGTGCGTGCATGCTTATAAACATAAAAAAATGATTATGAGACCACAGACCTAACTTCTCAGATCAGTTGGTTAAAATGGCTGAAGTTTTAATGTCCAGGTACATGTGGGCAACACTACTATGATGTGGCCTACCCCACAACACAGGCAAGAGTGAAGCCCACCACAGAATGGTAGGAAAAACAAGGAGGGTCAAGCTGAATGAGGAGTTAGCAGGAAAGCAGGAACCATGGAATTGGGGGACAGGGAGACAGTTCCTCCCCAACCCTGTTTGGCCACCCCAGGAGAAAGGGAGAAAGGGTCCCTCTGGTGGCACAAAGCAATTAAGAACATCAGAAGAGCCCAGCAGGGACAGGTCAAAGGCCCATCTAGACCTGCATCCTGTTCCCACAGCAGCCAACCAATTGGAGCAAAGTCCTCCTTTTGAGTCATGGTAGCAATAGATGTATATAGGTTTCCCCCAAAGTGAGGCAAAATGTGGCTGGGGAAATCGGACAAAAAAGGCAGAGAGAGGCCTGGACTTAGTCACTCACCTCATCCCATCCCATGGCTAGAGAAGGAGCTTGGATTCTCAGAAGAGAAGGAAGTAGGGTGGCAAAAGGACTGGCTTCCTTCCAGCTGAGTGGTTTGAGGCTGCGCCCCACCCTATAGAAAGAAATAAAAAAGAAGCCTTGCTGAGGAGGGATCAGTGGATCCTCTGCAAATAATTAGATACCATTTTTAAATAAAGTTGGCATCTATCTGTCTCAGGAGACAATGGAAGAAGTATTCCTTTGCGGGTGAAGTCCAACTGTTGAAGAGTTACAGTGCCAGCTGTGGCTGTAGAGTCCAATATGGGAGGGACATGTTTTGTTGCAGCTGGAGCAGATGAGGGCATCCAGTTGTGCTGCTGCAATTCTCTGTGCTCCTCCCAGCCGTCATTCCTCCTCTGGTCATGCTGCGGATGCACAACCTGACTGCCCGTCTCCAGGCACTGCAGCTGCCATTGAAAAAGAAGTGATGGCTTCTTGAGGTGAATCCAGGTTCACAATGCTGGGATCACAGCTGCCAGGTCTGCTTCAGTGACAATTCCTCACTGTGCCTTGATAAGGGAGATGTTTAGAGCTGCCCTTTGTCATCCAGGGCAGCATAGCAAAGGGGCCCTTCCTTTCACCGAGCTTGGTGCTTCATGTTGCCCTGGGGGCCTCAGAGCTGTGGTTTTGGCATATGAATAAACCTCCCCTCCCACCCCCACAACATAATGAGCTGCCAGAATGGCCCATCAATCAGCCCGATCAGGGAGCATAAAAAGGCATCCTTTCCTCAAGGACCATTGCTGATGGTCAATTTTTGCAAGGTCTGCTCTTGCTATAAAGCCCAGGGGCGGCTTATACTCCCTACAACAGTTTATTGTATGTCCTTTTCCATTTCCACCTCCGATTTGGACTCGAGTGAGTAGATCACCTTATAAATGCTCAGAAATACTCTTTCAGGCATCAGCCCTAGGCATTTCCTCATCTGGAATGAAAAGTGGAAATGACTCCCCTCTCCTTCTCATGTTTTAAATGACACACTGATCATGGGGCTGAGGTTGGAATCTGGAAAATAGCACCCCTTGTGGACTATGCGGCAGATTCACATTACTTTTTGCTAGCAGGAGGTCCTGGCCCGTTCTCGCTTTTACTAAGGGAGGGCAGGCAGATCTCTCTCTCCTTCTTGCTCATCAGGGCCAGTCCTTCCATTGGCCAAAGTGAGGAGGCTGCCTCAAGCAGCAGATGCTGTGAGGCAAAGGCAAAGCTGTGTGTGCCTTGAGCTGTCTAAGCTGCCCTCAGGTCCTACGGAGGACATTGTCCCTTTAGAGTCAGCTGCCAGTTGATTCATCTAGGGAGGTGCCACCTTGTCCTTTGCTTCAGGCAGCCAAATGTATTGTACCAGCCCTGTTGTACATGGTTCCCATCCCTCAGAGATCAGGGGTCTCACAAATATTGACACTCAGAATAAAGGCAGAAATCTTTAAGAAAAACCCTTCTAAATTATTGATTCCCTTGGTCCTAATAATAATAATAATACCTCACCCATCTGGCTGAGTTTCCCCAGCCACTCTGGGCAGCTTGCATAATATCTAAAAACATAAAACATCAAGTGTTAAAAACCTCCCAGGGCTGCTTTCAGATGTCTTCTAAAAGTTGTGTAATTCTTTGTCTCCTTGACATCTGAAGGGAGGGCGTTCCATCTAGTCTAGTACTGAGCTATTACTTCCCTTGATCTGGATATTATGGGTCTTTGAAGGGCGCAGAAAAGTATAACAGCTCATGTACTTGCTTGGAAGTAGGCTTCATTGAATTCAATGAGCCTTACTCCTGCTCCTTGAATGAAAGGCTTAGCCTCAATCAGACAGAGGGACTGGAATCCAGGTGGAAAGTTGAACAGGTTTCTAAACCAGACCTGGAATGGGACCCCATTTGTTTCACCAGCCTATAAGAAACATGTCAGCAGCAGCCCCTTGTAAACCATCCCTAAAAGCCGTACACAGATGGCACCTTACTCCAGTAAAACTCATCATGTAAGCAAATATTTCTCCCTTATATGTTGTAGTTGGTGCAATGAGCATATGTGTGTGTGTATCTCTTTCTCTCTCTTTCAAATGTTCCATGATAGAAATCTTATGGGAATAGGTTTTTGGCGTTATCTCAGATACGGTGCAGCAACTGATACACCTAGACCCAGTGTTGGCACTGTTATCAGTCTTTTGAAACCTTCACGATCAATTCCCATATGAGGAAGCTATAAGGAAAGGCTGTGGCTCAAGGGCAGAGCAGCTGTGTTGCATGCAGAAGGTCCCATGTTCAATCCCCAGGATCTCCAGGGAGGGCGGGGAGAGAACCCTGCATGAAACCCTGGGGAGCCGCTGCCAGTCAGTGTAGACGATACTGAGCTAGATGGACAGATGGGTCTGATACTTATACTAACAGCTTCCTATGTTCCTATGTTATTCCTGCTCATAGCAGCAAGAGTGGAAATGGCTAAACACTGGAAGAACCCCCTGGAATGCACAGGTTAGAGCTTATTTAAGAGAACCTGGCAAATACCATCAGTGGAGAAACTAACAGTAGACCACAAGAAGCCTAAAAAAACAGGATATTTTCCCAGGCACACGGGTCCTATTTCTCATGCATATCAGCAAAGTGATTTCTAAGTTTCACCCCTCATTGCATCCCATTTTGCCTGACTCTTATCTGATTTGTGATAGCCATATACTGGAAATTTTTCTCTACTTTTCTCAGTTCCTTTTTAAAAAATAACTTTTTATTGGGTTTTATAAACAAAGATAATAGGAATACTAAATGATACAAATAAATAGACCAAGCGCCATGTCATTTGCTGATCACAAAAATAGCACAGTAAATTTGCAGTAATACCTTCAATACATTCTTGGTGGCCAATGTATAAGTTCTTGGTTCATGAATTGATTTAAACAAAAATAATAACAAAGGGGAAACAGGATAGAACAGTTAACAGATAGCATTCAACATCACATAGCCAAATGCCTAATCAGAAGTCCTTGTGGTTGTGCTTAGATGAAATATGAGTAATAGTCATTTTTCCTCTTATGTTACCAATGAAACAACATAAAGTGTTGGTATAATGATGAACATGGGAGTCGGGGTTCAAGTGAAGATAATAATTTATGTTTGAATTTAAATCAACCAGATTGATTAAAACGCTGATGGGGGAAATTGTTTTCTCAGTTCCTTTTTATTATTATTTACATTTCCATGCTATTTACTTGCATTACATGTTTCCAAAAACCAATAAAAATGCTGCCTCCCCAAAAGGCAACTAACTCTTATATAAGTTTGCCAAAGGTTGGGCTGTAAAGATGGCTTCATTTAAGTCAAGGCAATTTTAAATCACTGGTCTAACTCACCATTAAATTAAATGAGACCAATTTCAATAATTGATTTCAACCAAGGTTTCCCATTTCAGTGCACTGAGCAAACATGCATACTAATTTGTTGCTATAACAATGAACACTTATTGGTCTGCAACATATTTCAAAAGCGGTGATTCCGCAGCCCACATGACTTTTGCACTGTGGGGACTAATATATAATATTTGGTTAGAGACACGGGGAGGTGGGAGCACAAATGCAAAATGACAACAACAACCGAGTCCAATTTTGCTTTCTCTGTGAACCAAGACCACTTTGGGTGAAACTACCAAGTTACATGTTGGGGGAGGGGAGGACTTCCCTCCCTTTTGTACATGGCAGCCACTAAAGCTACCATTTGAAACAGCAGCTCAGAATAAATATTTTAAACTTATCCTGCAATAGGTCAATCGGCAGAGCATGAAACACTTAATCTCAGGGTCACTGGTTTGAGCCCCACGTTGGGCAAAAGGGTTCCCGCATTGCAGGGCGTTGGATTAGATGACCCTCGTGCTCCCTTCCAACTCAGCAGTTCTATGATTCTCTCATTAGCAAGGGGATGGCAGACTACAAGAAAGAAAAAGGGGCAGTCATCTTTCTGTCATTTATGGCTACGTTGTCCACAGGTATCAAACACAGATTCAGGTTAGAGTGGGGCCCTGGATTGAAGACACACTCTTTTACCTGACTTTAACAACACAGGTTTCTATAGGGCGGTCTTTCACCTAAAGCCCCTTGAACTGATTAATCAAATCAATATGCACAAGACTATAAAACAAGGGGGGGACAGAGCCCAGGCTTTTGTGTGTGTTCTGAAATGGCGGATGCCATTCTAGAGGAAGCCTCCGAAATTAGAACAAAAGTGGGCTGCCTCTTCTACGACGGTAATTGGCACCTGCTGTTATTAGCATTTAATGATCAATACTTATATTAAATTAATTTGAATTATTTGGGAATGTCTTTTTAGTCAGCCAGAGAGTGTTTCAGTGGATTAATTGAGCCGACTAATCAATTAAAGGTTCGTGTGTTTTTTGAGAGGCAGGGCAATGCCTCCTCTTAACATAGAGAACCTGCCCTCCTCAATGCTTTCCTGTATTTTTGTTCCACTCTTTGGACAGGCTCACTTTGCAGCCACGTCCAGCTTCCCTGTGGCTGCTGATGGGCAAAGTTCTGGGAATCTACAGGTCTTAAGCTCTGTCTCCTTCCTTTCCAGACCAACTGCTGGAGCCCTCCAGGTCAGAACTGGGCAGGCCGGGAGGGGGAGGCATTAGCAGGAGACCTGCTGTGGCCTCAGAAGCCTGGCCAGCTGGTTTGCTTCATGCCAGCACCCAGACCCCATCAAATGCAGGCTGTCACCAGAGCTGTGATCCTCAGCAAGCACTCAGCACTGTGATCACAGCATCCCCTCACACCCCAGTAAGAGCTCTGCGATGGGAGGGTGTGGGGCCAGCCCTTTAGCAACAAGATACAGCAAGAGAACCGGAATGTCTACAAATACTGATGACTTCCCAGGCTGGGTTCTTCAAGCACCCACTTCCTAAGCCACAGGATGTGGGGAGCGTCACAGCTTTGTCTTTGACTCAATGTTGATCCTCCACACACAGCCTCTTGAGCAAGAGGCTGTCTGTTTCTTGAGGAGAAGGGAGCACAGATGTGTGGCCTGCTGTTCAGCTCCTGCTCCCGTGTCACTGGCAGCCAATAATAACTGAGCAATTGCATTGTCGTGTGGAGCTCCCATTGTCACCTGCTGAAACTAAGGCAGGTCTTGCCCTGAAAGTTACCTCCTGTATGGGAAACGTGCCGCTCTCAGCTCTTCAGGTAGGAGTATAAGAAGTATGAGGAATAAACAGTGCTATTTTTCTAGAAAAAGAGGTGTTGGGATTCACCCTTGCACTCTTATAATGGCAACAGTGCCCCTACATATAGTAAGTAAAATAGAAACATCGCCACCTGACGCCACCCCCACCCATCTTTCACCCCCTCTATCTCTTTCCCCCTTTTCTTCCTAATGTCTCAACAAATGAAACTGATTTGTAAAAATGTTATATGGGGGGGGGGAATACGAGAGAGAGACATTGCACACACTTTTGTAAATCAACAAAATCTTTAATAAAATAAATAATAATAATAATAATAATAATAATAATAATAATAATAATGGCAACGGCGCCCACCTGAGAGGTGCCGGAACTGAGTTCCAGCTGAATCAAAAGCTCTGGAAATAAATAATAACAACAACTAACTTCTCATACTTGGTGGTGGTTGTTTCTTCCAGTTACACTTGTGTAATTAATCCTCCAATATCCAGCATGTTAACGATTGTAGTCAATGGACATGTGTGTGAAAGAGCAGGACTATCTGGGCCCAAGCCACAAAAAACTTCCCTCCGATCTCTTCTTTCACCACTTGTACTTTCAACAGAAACTTCATTGCCACGTTGGCAGTAGCAGAGGTGGCTAAAGTGAAATTGCCAGAAGGAGCCAAATTAACGCAACTTAAATGAAATTAACACACACTCTGACAAGCCAGCAACATGACACACTGATTATTGCATCCCAATAGCAATTAGCACATAATAAAGCATCTCGCATCTAGAGGCAGCCATGCAATTTTCAGGGGGGAAGGGAAGCACTTCCTTGAGCAAATAATTAATCTGCTGAGAGGAGAAAGCCCAGTCTACGGAAGCCTTTTGTACCTTTCTGGGAGCAAGACCCCTTGGAAAAAGTGGGGCTTGCTTCTGAGGAATCACAATGCAAATGAATTATGACCCCTAAATCTGAACACACACAAATAAATACCATTTGAAATCATGAAGTGGCAATAATAAATCAAAGGAACACAAGTAGTGCATTGTTATTAGAGAACTTCAGTTTCCCCAGTTCTGTTTTACGGAGCCAGTATTCTCTTCTGAGTTTTCATTTCAACTCTTACTTTTAAAAAAATAAATAATAAATAAAATCTTATGCCTCGCTGGAGCCAGTGGCGTAGCGTGGGTTGTCAGCACCCGGGGCAAGGCAAGTAATTTGCGCCCCCTAACCCGTGGATTTGCGCCCCCTAACCCTACTCCTAACCCTAACCCCCAGATGTTGCGCCCGGTGCGGCCGGCCCCCCCTGCACCCCCCACGCTACGCCACTGGCTGGAGCTGCTGAAGAAGCAGGCTGGACCAGGTTTGAGAGCTACTGCTTCAGTAAAGAAACCATAAGAAGAAGGAGGGGGGATTGCTGTGGAAGCAGCATCCGGTGGTGGCCCATGCTCTGAGCACGTTCCTGGTTTTATTGCACACACCTCCTCAATAGCTCATTCAAACATTTTTAAGGGTTATTTCCACCTTGTTGTTCTTCTAATAGTTTGCACCAGGGGGCGCTAGACTCAGGCTGAACGGACCAAGCAATTCTTTAAAGCAAAAACCTCATCCGTCAGTCACAATGGTCCCTGGGGAAAAACCTCCTGCAAGGGAGGCCTGTTTTGTTGTAACATAGGAAGAATGTGACGCTAGTTTAGTTGTCCCCTAGAAATGGTTTGCTCCTGAGATGGCATGACTGCTGGTCCTGCCAACAAGGAAACCAGTGGCTACTCTATGTGCTTACAAAGGGGATTACAGCAGTTGAAAACTGGAATACAAGTACGGAGCTATTGACATTCATGGGTGCTTAGGACAGACTAAAACTGGTTTAATAGACGCAGCTTCTCTAAATCAGGGAGATCCCTAGAAAACAGGGAAATAAGCAGCTCAGTGGCAGGGCATCTGCCTGGCATGCAGAAGTTTCAAGTCCCAGCATTTTCAGGTAGGGCTGGGAATATCCTCTCTCTGAAACCCTGGAAGGCTGCTGCCAGTCAGCGTTGGTGGTGATGATTATTTATTATTTATACGCCGTCAATCTGCCTAGGTTGCCCCAGCCACTCAGGGTGGCTTCCAACAAATTATAAAACCACTGTAAAACTTCAGACATTAAAAAAAACCTCCCCATACAGGGCTTCCTTCAGATGACTTCTAAAAAGTCAGATAGTTGTTTATTTCGTTGACATCTGATGGGAGGGCGTTGCACAGGGCGGGCGCCACTACTGAGAAGGTCCTCTGCCTGGTTCCCTGTGTAACCTCACTTCTTTCAGTGAGGGAACCGCCAGAAGGCCCTCAGAGCTAGATCTCAGTGTCCAGGCTGAACGATGGGGGTGGTGATGCTTCTTCAGGTATACAAGGCTGAAGCCTTTTAGACAGTACTGAGCTTGACGGACCAATGGTCTGACTTAGTATAAGGCAGCTTCCTGTGTTCCTATGGAAATCAAGGGTGGCCAAGGTGTGGCACTCAAAATCTTGTTGGACTCCTACTCCTACCAACCTCAGGCAGCATGGCTGATGGTCAGGGAAGATAGGAATTGTAGTGCAGCAGGATCTGAAGCGCCACAACTTCCCAGCTCCCGTTGTAAATGCTCCCCAGCACCACATTCCAATTATCCTGCAAATGGAGGCCTTTGCTGCGATAACATCTATCTCAGCCTACACAGTCTCACCTACCATAATTGCTTTTTTAAGTGTTCTGTTACAGAGGCTGCATACGTAAAGCCAGATTATAAATCAACTGCATGCTTGATCAATGTACTGTGAAGGCAAATCCTCACAACACGGGTAACAGAGAGTTGATGCAGAGGACTCCAGGTGCTCCACTTGCTTTCAGGAGCTCACACACTGTGCACAGAGTGGGTATATCTGAACAGTTTGTGGCGGTATCACTACTGACACAAGCAGCCCATGACAAACTCATTTGAGCCTGGATTTCAGGTAAGCAGATGCCAAGTTCATCTGTCAGGAACACGATGTTCTGTTGCAGCTTTCCTCGGGCAGGGCCGAGGAAACTCCAAATAATATAAGTAAACTCCAAATAATAATTGCTTGTAATTCATAACTGTTATGAGCTATACCTCTTATGACTTTCTGATTCGTTAGCATAGTGTAATGTTCCATTTACACTTGTAACTGAATGTCAAGAAGGCTCGAGTCTTACATTCTGACCCTGGGGAACTGTTGCCTGGGGGCAGAGAAGACCTATGATCCAAAATTCATGTGACAATAAAGCAACAGGTCATCGTACCAATAAAATTTGGGCTTCTGGGTTACCACACCAACAAAGTTGGGAACCTCTGCCTTAAGCAATGGAAGCAGCTATTGCACAAGTTTCATAGTGGCAAAATTCCACGTACCTTCATGCTACTTGTATGGTTGGGAAATGATGCCATCTGCTGGCAAATAGTCTGAACTGAAGAACATAAAAGTCAAGAGGGACAAAGCCCTCACTCTCCATTCTTCCCAGATGGTGCTTATCAACACTGATATCGTTTCTTTCATTATCATTACTTCATCCGGCTTCTGGGTTGTCTCCCTTCTCCTGCTCAGTCTTCAGTAAACCTGGCTGAAGTTTCAAGCAAGGGCATGTCCTACCAGCCTAAGGTGTAGCAAATGAAGCAAGGAAGGTAGATCTGCAAAATGTTGGTCTCCACTTCTTCCTCCATCCACCACATCCTTATGTATGATTCTTCACTACTAAATTTCAGTGATAATAAATCGCACACAGGCTACTAGTCCCTGACATTTCTCCTTAACCTGTGTGCTGAGTCTCAGCTCCTATTGCTTATTACAACACAGAAGGTAGGGCCGTAGGTATCATGGCGTTCTTATTTGATCTGCCATCTTAAGGGAAACTGAGAACAAACAGAAATGTGGTCCCAATACTACCAGGACCATCCCAGTTCATTCCGCTGAAGGAGAGTTGCTTCCTGCTGAATTTAGTCCCCTTATTTCACCACCAAACTTGCACCCTGCTTGACATGATAGAACTGGAAACATTTCCTGCCCCCCTGCCCCCCAGTGTCAGAGGTGGAGGGGTGTCGGTGTTGTTGAGAGGGTGATAGCCCTCAATGGCTTTTCCATCTGTTGATTTAAAGGGTCAAAAGTCAACACCTAGTAACATCCTGAACGGAAACAGAAATAAAAACAAGGACTGAACTTGGTGCGTGGGGTCAATGGGGTCAGGGCTACAAATAATAACTTCCTGCACCCAGCGCATGGTCAGAGAAAGTGCTCGCCAACAGATTAATGACCAATGACATCTGCCTTTGTCCCTCCTGCTGCAAATATTAGTGCCATAGACTCTGGGAATAAGTCTCATATCTCTCTCCTAGGCATTGCCATTGCCCGTCTGGTGGAACACCAAACCTTTCCACCATTGGATGCATGAAAAATATTTTGTTTCTCCACACCCAATAACATAGGAAACTGACTTTCCCCCAGGCAAATGAAATAGGCCTTTTAGATCAGTGTTCTGTGGCAGAAGCTTTTTTCAAGATTTCAGCAGGAGACACCATGATTTGAACAGGGAACCAGATTTGAACCGGGGACCAGAGGCAGATTTAGGGCAGCACAACCAGTTTCCTTGCACTGGGAGCTGAGCCTAGGGGGCACCGCAAGGCATCACAATCATGACGGTAGTGAATTGAGCAGGACGGAAGGTGAGAGGCAGGGCAGGGACACCGAATTTTGGCCTTGTACCACTGAAATTTGAAATACCAGAATCCCGCCCCCCGCCCCCGCACTGGGACCTTTTGTATGTAAAAAATGAGCACTACCACTAAGTTGTAGCTATTCCCAATCTTAAGTCAGGGACACTTACTGTTGACTTGTTTCCCCAACCACTTGAGACATGCTCTTCTCTCCAGTGAATATAGTTCGCAATATTGAGTTGTGTGTGGAAAGGGATTGTATCACTGATGCCGGTTAGATAGTGATCAGCATCCCAGTTTGTTGTTCTCAGTCCCCAGACCATTTTACCTGGGGGTGCACAGGATAAATATTTAAATTCTTTACTGAAAAAGTGTCCATTGTTGAGGCTGAGCTGTTGGCATTAGATCAGGGTTTAGCTTATCATGATAAGGAGGGAAATGTGTGTGTGTGTGTGTGTGTGTGTGTGTGTGTGTAATTAGATTAGAACTGAAAGATTAATTGGATGTCCATGAGAAAAGCTTTTCTCTACCCACTTTCTCCATGCTAAGAGTGTGCTTCTGAAAACAATACACTCTAGGGTGCATTTCTACAAAGAATTGCTTTAGCCTTTCTTGCAAAAACAAAACTCCACCAAAAAAATGGACAAGGAAGAAAAAACAGAGCTCCTGGAGCCTCAAATATGCTAAGGAGGAAGGAGACAACATTCAAAGCAAATTCCAAGCTAGGAAATGAGTGGCATTCTTAGTGTCTTTAGCATGTGTGTGTGACAAACTGGCGGGGGATGATACCCAGCCCCAAAGGAGAAGGGCCATAGTTCAGTAACAGAGAACGTGCAAAAGATCCCAAGTCTGAAGCCTGGCATCTCCAAGTAGGCTCTGTAGAAAACCCTCCTTGGCCTGAGACCCTGAAGAGCCACTGCCAATCAGTGCCAATACTGGGCTAGATGGAGCGGCTCAGCATAAGGCAGCTTTCTTTGTTCCTGGGGAAAGCAATGGAACGCTGCCCTCTGCTGGAGACGGTTCAATTCAACAGTGCTTTCCATATGATGCTGGTGCTACCAAAGCATAAGAAAATAGCTGTCGGCAACATGCTTGCTTTCTTTCTTTCTTTCTTTCTTTCTTTCTTTCTTTCTTTCTTTCTTTCTGGCATTTATACCTCACTTTCCCGCCCAAAGAGCTCTGAGCGACGCAAGTCATTCTTATTCCTTTCTCCCATACTTCATCCACTCATCTACCCTGTGAGGCAGGTTAGGTTCAGAGCGAGTGACTGGCTGCCCTGGTTACTCTGTGGTTTTCATGGCAAATTTGAACCCTGGACTCCCAGATTCTAGTCTGACACTCCATTCCCCCCCACACACACACATCACATGGACTCTCCAAACCACACTGGCTCTCTCATGATTGCTGAGATCTGGTGTATTTTAGCAGCAAAGGACACAGAGCTAACAACCATGCAATACTTTTTAAAAAACTACCACCATGCAATACTCAGTTTGACTATCACCCATACCCTGAATTCTCTAACTTGTGGGTGAAGGGCTATTGTTTCTGCTTTCTTGTTTCATGTTTGGCTACTTCACTGAAACAGAGGTGGGGGGATGGAATGGAGATAAGACTCACTTTGAGAGATGGGCCTTTTACATAACATAGTGTTTTTGTGTGCCAGACCCCTATAATCCTAACAAGTGTTAAAAGCTAATCAAACCAGGCTAGCTTCCTGATGAGGTAATCTCTTGGGTGATGGGTCATTAAGAGAACAAAGAAAAGGGGGCTCTGTCCCAGATGACAAATGGATATGGCCCCTCTTCCAGCTGGTTAGAAGGACAAAGCCTTAGTTAGAAGGAAGAGTTTGTTGTGAGGGGGGGGGATCTGTAGGCTGGAAAAGTGGGGAGAGAGCCATGGCTGATTTCTGCTTGAATCCAAAGCTGCAGCTATGGGAGAAGGAGGACTTTAATGGGGTGTTGATGCTGTGAGACCCTCCATTGTAGGCTCAGGTTGTATATATAAACCATATATCAGGTACCACAGTCTCCGCGATGGCTCATTCCAAAATGAAACACAAACTCTGGGTAAGTGCTTGGAAGCCCTGGAATCTCGTGCTGCTTGGAGATTAGGGTGTCGTGCAACGATATTGCATCTGAAGTAGGGGCAACAAACACATACACACAATGTTGTAACTCTACACTTTTAATATGGAACTATTTCTCAAAATGACGGTTTAAAATAGTAATGGATGGATTGTGAATATGTTATTGGAATGTAAGGGGATAAGGAACACCAATTAAAAGACAGAAAGCCTGGGATTCACCTTAAACAAAACAATATGACCAAATTTTCCAGCAGGAAATGCATCCCACCCACTCCAAAAGAAAAAGAGGTCGGGCCACTGTTCTATGTGGAAGGGGAAAATGGCAGCCTATCCCTAAATCAAAGGGGTATACATAAGATCATTTGAAATTTGAAGAGAATGTGGTTTTGAAAAACCCCTACAGAAGACTTACAATATTAAAGGAGATTCATCTTAAAGATGAAGTAATTTAAGATTTATGGGGGTGAAAGCAGAGAATGCAAGTAAGTTGGGAAATATGGGACAGCAAGGGAAGGGACTTAAAAATATGTTTTGAACATTTGGTATAGCAGATGTGTGGCAAGCAGTAAATCCCCCTCACTAAGACTTGTCTAGCACTTATACGTCAGAGCTCCTTCTTGGGTTCCCCATTTAAAGCCTTACAAAACAGGCTCTATAGCAATTTCTGACTATGCCCCCATTATGGCTACATTCAAGTTTGCCAGCCGCAGCAACCCAGAGCCCTCCTTGCAGCATTTTTATTACAGAGTTGTTGCAGTATAAAAATAACAATGGACAAACCATTATGGAGATCTTGACTCCTCTGCATGGCTTTCTGTGGAAGGTGGTTCTGGGCTGACATATTGAGATGAACATTCCTGACACCCTAGTAGCTGAGGCTCCTAAAACATATTTCCTCACATTTCTTTTTTCTCTGATCTTGCTAGGTTTCACTGCATATTACAGGCACAACTGAATATTGTGCATATTTACTTAGAAATTAAGACCCACTGTGTCCAATGGAAACTTAACTCAAGCGCAGGGCCAGCGGGTCCTGTTTTGCTCCCCAAGGTGGCTGCTTCATGTCGCCTCATGGCTAGGCCGGGCTTGCCCAAGTGTGGGTTCATAAGACAGTGCCATAGCTAGCAGGGTTTCTTGTCCTGGGTGAAGCCTCCAGAGGGGCACCACTGAGGCCTGTGTGTGTGCATGCGCACGCATAAATGAGTGTGTGTGCTTGATTTATGCTGGAACTCAAGGCTATGACTAAGGAAGAAGCAAGATGATGTGGTGTTGATGCTGTAAACCCACTCCATCTTAGCCTCAGCTTGTATATACAGTGGTACCTCATGTTACGTACTTAATCCGTTCCAGAGGTCCATTCATAACAGGAAACCACTCATAACATGTGGCGTGCTTTCACTAATGGCACTTCCCACTGCTGCTGCGCTGCCGAAGCACGACTTCTGCTCACATCCGGGGGCAAAGGTTGCAATAAGGGGCATCTACTTCCAGATTAGCGGAGCGCATAACCCACAGCATTCGTAAGGGGGACAGTACATAACACGAGGTACCACTGTATGTGTAAATAAACCATGTATCCTAAAGACACCACAGTCTCCGCTGACCTTCATTCCAAGGAAACCAAACCCTGGGTAAGCACCTGAAACCCCTGGAATCGCTTGCCACTTGGAGATTGGGCTGTTGCGTAACAATATCACCCTTCCAGCAATCCACCTTCTCTTCTCAGCTCAGGTAAGGGAGCAGATAAAAGACCAATATCCAGACCACAAATGCAAGCAATATTCAAGCATAGTAATATTATGTTTGCAACATTGTGTAAATAGAACCACAATCATTTGCCTCAGTGTGCATTTTTCTCCACTGAATTCCAGCATAAAGTGGTACTGGAAGTGTCCCAGTAATGCCGAAATTCTGACTCTGCATATCCTGGCATGCCCCAGTTTTCAAGAGTTTCCTAGGATAGGGGGGTGAGTGATGTCGATCTCATTATGTCAGAGAAATTGCCAGAGTGCTTTGTCAGAGATCTCTTTGGCACACTGTCTTTAACTATCTGAAATATCCTCCCTCTCTCTGCTATAGCTGCTCAGGTATGGGAGGCAGTGGCGTAGCTTGGGGGGTGCAGGGGGGGCCGGCCGCACCGGGTGCAACATCTGGGGGTTAGGGGGCACAAATCCACGGGTTAGGGGGTGCAAATCCATGGGTTAGGGGGCGCAAATTACTTGCCTTGCCCCGGGTGCTGACAACCCACGCTACGCCACTGATGGGAGGAGTAGAGAAAGCTTATTGATTTATTTATTCTGATTACATTGTTGCCTGTCACCCCAGGAGTGTAATACAGAGGAAATTTGTGGCCATCACAAAAGGAAGATACTTTTGCTTATAAGGTCAGGAAAGTAGCATCATGCCACAGTTGGAATCAAACATTTTCAAAAGTTTGCACATGCGTACGCACAAATACAGTGGTAACTTGGTTTAAGAACAGCTTAGTTTATGAACAACTTGGATTAAGAACACTGCAAACCCGGAAGTAGGTGTTTTGGTTTGTGAGCTTTGCCTTGGAAGCAGAACATGTTGAGTGTGTTCCATTTATAAATTGAGTCCCCCACTGCTATGGGATAGCACACCTTGATTTAATAACACTTTGGTTTAAGAACAGACTTCCAGAACGGATGAAGTTTATAAACCAAGGTACCACTGTACACACACACAAACCCATATCCTCAGAGATGCTGCCCTTCTGCTTTGAGACACCAGAGGGCAGCAGCTTCTGACAGCAAAAGCAGCAAAATTGTGTGGTGTGTTCTGGTCTCTAGAAAGAACTGCACAGTAAGAAGCTGTCACAAAATCCAGGATGTGCCGTTTCCTCAGCTCCTGCCTATGACCAAAACATTGATTATTCCCCCATCATATGAGCAGCATAATATATGGGAATGGTTTCTGTTCTGGACAGCAGTGCTAGATGAATTCCAAGGAAATACAGTGGGAGCTACAAAAAGCAATGAAGCGCATGCCGAAGAGACAAGATGCCACACTCCCTCACAAGGCACATACAGAAACTGATTGCACTGGGAGCAGAATCTTACTCCAGGACCAGTGAAAGGACAGCATCTTCCACTGCACTTGAAGGCTAGCATAGGGGGCACAGGGCAAGCCACATGGCACTCCCAGCTAAGTCCGCTCTCTGCTGCCTGAGACGCTGGCCTCACTGTGCCTCATCGTAAGGCCAACCCTGAAGTCAGGCACTGTAGTTTCTAAAGGCACAGGTACTATTCCAGCGGTTGTGCATGCATGCAGACAGATGGCAACAGGGTTGCTGAACTGTGGAGGTACAAATATTTCTCCCTCTGTTTAAAATTAAGCACTACACATCACCCCCACACTGTTGATAAAGATCAGCAGGTGCTAAGCGAGTGTGTGTACAGACTCAAGACTAGAAGCTGTAACCCCTTGAGGAGGTGGTAAAACCATTTGTTCTGCTGCAAACTACACGGCCTACCCCATCATAACCTTTGCCTAGTGAACTGTGCCGGGTACATAACTTATTGTGTTCTCTTACATTCTTCAGCTAACTGTCTCACAATATTTTTTAGCTTGTTTACAACCCAGACAAGCTTGAGTCTAAGGCTGTGTATACTATTAGCGGCTTGAAGCACAGTAAGGTTACTCCTTGCCACCACCCCAGTTGCATTTCAAGTCACTCCCACCCCCCCATTGCTGTACACACCAGAAAGAGGGAAGGGATGTTTTTACCCAGTGCCCAATACCAGATTTGTTCCCGCCCCCCTCCCCTGCTGAACTCCAATTCAGCAAAACTGTCCTCTGTGCAAGCAGTGCCATCTGGGCATGTGCAATGGCTGTCTGAAATGTACACACCTCAGCTTCACCACGGCTTCCATCTCCTATTTGAATGGAAGGCAGTTTGAGGGAAAGCATACCAATGCAAGAGTATTTCTCAAGAAACTACAGGGTACTAATGGACTGAGATGAACATCATGTGTCCTCAGCTTCAAACACTAACTGTGGGAACATGCTGAAGCCAGAGTACAGTGGTACCTCAGGTTATGAACTTACTTTGTTCCGGAGGTTCGTTCTTAACCCGAAACCGTTCTTAACCTGAGGTACCACTTTCGCTAATGGGGCCTCCTGCTGCCGCTGCACCGGCACTGCGCAATTTCCGTTCTCATCCTGGGGCAAAGTTCGCAACC
Source organism: Podarcis erhardii (assembly GCF_964252035.2). Lineage (NCBI taxonomy): Eukaryota > Metazoa > Chordata > Lepidosauria > Squamata > Lacertidae > Podarcis > Podarcis erhardii. The sequence continues at coordinate 69,881,561 of NC_138498.1, forward strand.
CGAGGTACTACTTCCGGGTTAGCAGAGTTTGTAACCTGAAGCATTTGTAACCCGAGGCGTTTGTAACCTGAAGCATTTGTAACTCGACGGATCACTGTAAATGGTAATGTGTACACAGCCTAACTCTATAACCTCATGGGCTAGAAACTTTCTTTTGAAAGAACAAATGCTGACATCTTCAACACTCTGAATTCTGTGAGGATACCAAAATTATGCTGGGCCAGATTACCCAAGAGAACACACTGCTGTCAGGTCACAACAATTTGTAAGAGTGTAACTTGTGGCTTGACTTGCCTTTAAATGAAACGGGGTCTTCAATGTAGTGGTGCGTTTTTGGAAGTTACCGGGACTGTACTTCCTTTTGAAAGAAGCCAGCAGGCACCTATGATCCTGAGCTTCCAGCACATGCAGAAAGTGCCTAGAGAAGGCACAATTTGTTTTTCGTTTTCAAGGCACAAAGTGTGCAGCCTCATCCTATGCATGTTTACATGGCTGCAAGTCCCAATTTATATATGCAGTGTAATTGTGTTCCTCACCCCACCCCACCCCACCACATTTAGGTGCAAGATACTATAAACAGTTTTCTATTTGTCCAGGCCTTTGGAATGTAAGTAAATAATAACAATGCAGATTTTACTTTTCATGCTTTATTCTGTTTTTATATTTGGATCTGATGTGATGTTTCAACGATATATTCCTGTATATAGGATGAGATTTGAGTAGGAGGAAATGAATAAAAGTACTAATCAAATCAGCCATCAGCATTAAATCAGCTGAGTTCCTAGGCAACAGAGGTGAAAGAGAGATTTAAGGTCATTTAAAATATTCTCAAGAACCATTGGAAGTTCTCAAAAGCATGATAACAGGTTGGGGTTGGCCTGGCATCCAGAAGATGAGCATGTTTAAGGAAAGCATTCTGTAATTTGGGTGCCATCATGGAAAAGAAGATTTCCCTGGTAGCTACTTACCCAATTTCTGAGCATGGGGACTTTCAGAAGGACTTCTGGAAATTATCATAATTAGGTATGTGTGAAAAAGGGACACGAGTGGCACTGTGGTCTAAACCACAGAGCCTAGGGCTTGCCGATCAGAAGGTCAGCAGTTTGAATCCCCGTGACGGGGTGAGCTCCCATTGCTTGGTCCCTGCTCCTGCCAACCTAGCACGTCAAAGTGCAAGTAGATAAATAAGTACCACTCCAGCGGGAAGGTAAATGGTGTTTCCTTGTGCTGCTCTGGTTCTCCAGAAGTGTCTTAGTCATGCTGGCCACATGACCAGGAAGCTGTCTGCGGACAAACGCCGGCTCCCTCGGCCTATAGAGCGAGATGAGCGCTGCAACCTCAGAGTCGTCTGCGACTGGACTTAACAGTCAGGGGTCCCTTTACCTTTACTTTATGTGTGAGAAAGGGCTGTTGCTTACATTTTAGATACTCAGTAGAGTATACTACTTTCCACATGTAAAGGAGGATTGGAGTGGGGAGGGGCAAGTATTGAAATATGGGTACACGTGTAGGTATACCCAGTGCTTTTTTCCCTAAAAAAATGTTTAGCAGTACTCTCATTTTGATTCAATAAAATCACCATTTTATAGCTCAAATTGGGGGAAATAAATACAGTAAATGGACAAAAGTACAAAGATTCACAAAATGTTTAGGGTTATGCATCCCCCTGCATCCCCCTCAGAAAAAAAGCACTGGGTATACCCAGGAAAAATTGTTATCACACACTTGAACATGCTGCATATATAAACTGGGTCTTTGGTTGCTTATCCATTAGAGCCCTTTAGTGCTGCAAAAGCAGCACTCCATTTCCTGCTGCTGTATCAGAATTAAAATGAAGGTTTCATATAGCACTTTTAGCATACCCTCCAACATTTCTCCAATGAAAATAGGGACATCCTATTCCATCATCATCATCACCATCATACCCCATTGCTTTTGATTAAACATCAAAAAAGCTTCCCTATACAGGGCTGCCTTCAAAATGTTTAGAGGTTAGATAACTCCATACCCTTCAATATTTATCCAGCGAAAATAGGGATGTACTAAGGAGAAGTGGGACATTCCAGGATCAAATCAGAAACTAAGATGGCTACTGTAAATCCAGGACTGCCCCTTGCAAAGAGGGACACTTGGAGGCTTAGGTCCACACTATTTGAAAGAGCATATTCCTCATACGAACCTGCCCTTGTTCTGAGATCTTCGGGTGATGCCCTTCTCTCGGTCCTGCCACCCTCACAGGCATGCTTGGTAGGGATGCAGGGGAGGGCCTTCTTGGTGGCTGCTCCCAAACTCTAGAATTACACCCCTCCCAAGCAGAAAAACTGGCTCCCTCCTTGTTGTCCTTCCCCTGGTAAGTGAAAACTTTTTTGTTTCCACAGGCTTTTGGGAACGGACTGCTTTTAATGAAAAGGTTTGTGCTGTGCTATCTTTATTGTAGTTATCTGTATACAGTGGTACCTCAGGTTACATATGCTTCAGGTTACAGACTCCACTAACCCAGAGGTTCTTAACCTCTGGTTAAGAACTTTGCTTCAGGATGAGAACAGAAATCGTGCTTTGGCGGCGCGGCAGCAGCAGGAGGCCCCATTAGTTAAAGTGGTGCTTCAGGTTAAGAACAGTTTCAGGTTAAGAACGGACCTCCAGAACAAATTAAGTACTTAACCCGAGGTACCACTGTATTTTTAATATGTCTCCCTCACTGAAGCTCCTTTCCTTTTCAGTAAAAAGCAATTGGTTTTGTGTATGTGTTTCAACAGATAAACATGGCTAGCCCACTGGAAATTCCTTTCCAATGTTAATTGGAAAATCAGCAGTTAATTAAATTACAAATCCTGTTCATTTTACTGCTTCCTGTTGATCAAGGTTGAGAGATGAGTTAATAGCCTCTATTAATGGCCCAATGTCACACACTATTTCCACAGCAGAAATAAAAAAATAAATTATGTTTAAAAATGCAAGGAAAATGGCTGCTTTCCTTGCATTTTTAATATTGTTTTTAATAATAATAATTGTTAACAATTGAGAGGAAATCAGTAAATGATCTCCCCACCCAGTAAAAAAAAAAAAAAAAAGGCAATTAAGAGAGTCTATTCATTGCTAATCTCTCAGCCACAACATGCTTGCTAGGATTCAACAGTACTGAAATCTACTTTTGGGTATTTGTGGATATCACTGGACTGTACAAGAGTAAGCTGTGAACCGGAAGGTTCTCTCTCCTCTTAGCATCAACTCCATTTGTGCCCTTAGACAAGCTACTATACAACAGACTTATTCCAACCTGGGTCCCTTCATATTTTGTTGAACTAAAAGGTAAACGGCCCCCTGACCATTAGGTCCAGTCGTGGCTGACTCTGGGGTTGTGGCGCTCATCTCGCTTTTTTGGCCGAGGGAGCCGGCGTACAGCTTCCGGGTCATGTGGCCAGCATGACTAAGCTGCTTCTGGAGAACCAGAGCAGTGCACAGAAACGCCATTTACCCTCCCAACAGGTGCTCACCCCGTCACGGGGATTTGAACCGCCGACCTTCTGATCGGCAAGTCCTAGGCTCTGTGGTTTAACCCACAGCGCCACCCGCGTCCCTTTTGTTGAACTACAACTACTTATACTCAGAGCACTCACCCTTGCTTCAAATACTTTTTCTCCACAGCCCAATTCACTTCTGGCATGGACCAGGAGAAAAGTACTTGGGTTAATGGTATACAGTAAGATAAACCCAGGGAACACAGAGGGTTGTTATTACAGTATTACTAATATTTATTAAATTTATATACCGCCCATCATCTGAAGATCACAGGGCAGTTTACTGCATAAAGGGATTACTTTCTTTCACCCATGCACTTCTGTAAAAAAAGGGGGGAGGAAGGAGGGGAAAATATCCTGTTTTATACACAAACAAGACAGACATATGCATAAAAAACACCCATGGCTGCCCTGCTGTCACATCTTGCTAGGCCGTTTCAGTATTATCTGCTTCCTGTCTACTCAACCACATCCCCAAGTAGAGAAGTCAAAGTAACTAGTCTGTATTTTCCTGGATGTGTCATTTTTCAAAGCCGGGTATATTACTTATGCCTTTTTGCTCTCTTCTGGGATCATTCCAGGTTTCCATGAATTCGCAAAAGCACGGCTTAGCTAAATAAAATAGTAATTTGGGTTACTTGAGGAAAATCAGCAGCTGACACAGACAATCTGAATTAATTAAATCTATACAGAATAAAATATATTGAGCTGTATCCAGTAGCTTTCCCTCCACAGATGGAAGGCTCTTTGACCCAGTGGCGTAGCGTGGGGGCAAGGCAAGTAATTTGCGCCCCCTAACCCATGGATTTGCGCCCCCTAACCCGTGGATTTGTGCCCCCTAACCCTAACCCCCAGATGTTGCGCCCGGTGCGGCCGGCCCCCTCTGCACCCCCCACGCTACGCCACTGCTTTGATCCACTGGAAACTTCTGTTAGTGGGATCTTTAGGGATTCCCCATTGCCCCTGCACCTCACCACAGCCCCCCACCTTGATCCCTGTTACAGAAGGCTCCACCAGATCAAAGAGCCTTCCCTCAGCAGAGGGATACCAACTGGCTACAACCCCAGGAGAGAAAAATAACAATCCCACAAAATTAGTTAAGGTGCTCTGTTTATAGGAGTTATCTATTTCTCCTCTTGTTGGTATCATCTGAGCAGTTTATGGCCAAACAAGGCACTATCCCAACAGTTCTTTGGGGGTGAAGTCAAACCACTTGAGAGTTACAGTACCTGCTGTGGCTGTAGAAACCATTATAGGAGAGACATGTTCTGTTGCAGCTGGGGCAGATGAAGGTGTCTGGTTGTGCTGATGCAGGTATACCATGGCGTTTCTTCTCTCTACTCTCCTCCTAGCGGTCATTCCTGTTCTGGTCATTGCTGTGGATACAGCAACAGTTCTCTTTTAAACTGGACAGGCCACTACCAGAGGGGCAATTGGGAGTGGGGATGCATGTGTGAGATGGGAGCCCTTAACCCAGGCTCTCTCAACCTCCGCCCTCCAGACGTTTTTGGCCTACAACTCCCATGATCCCTAGCTAGCAGGACCAGTTGTCAGGGATGATGGGAATTGTAGTCTCAAAACATCTGGAGGGCCGAGGTCGAGGAAGCCTGCCTTAACCTTTCTCTGCGTTCTGTTTCCCCACTCAAAATTATCCACAAAAATCACTTCTTCCACCCCACCCACTAGGGAGACACAGTGGCGTAGCGTGGGTTGTCAGCACCTGGGGCAAGGCAAGTAATTTGCGCCCCCTAACCCGTGGATTTTAGTAGGGGCAGAGAGCTGCGAGTGCGAGCGCCCCCCCCAGATGTTGTGCCCGGTGCGGCCGGCCCCCCCTGCACCCCCCACACTACGCCACTGGGGAGACACTTAATTAAGGGATTTGCAAGAGGCTAGTGAAATGTTAGGAAATGTTAAGGGTTTGTTTTTTAAATGAAAAAACAACACAAACATAAAAAGGCTTTTCTTATTCTTTTAAAAAAGGACTTTTAGATATGTGAACTTGATGCCATTTAGATAGTTCCTCTTTGTCCAGGGACACCAATTTAAACCATAGCTGCTTATACCCATTTACACCTTCATACAATACCACAACACAGGCCAGAACAGATAAAGATCTTAAAGATCCTCCATCCTATCTGCTTGATATTTCCATTTGTTTTCTGTTATAAGGCACTGTGTTTTGTGGAAGTTAAATTGAGGAAAGGTTTAACCTCTCCCTCCTCTACAATAAAATTGTTCCAGTCAAGATTTTGGAGTCTGCAGTATTGATTTTAGATAAAATTGAAAACGCTGGGGGATCTGATCATGGATTTCTCCCGTCATGTCTGTATTGGGAAATAGCATGTTATATTTAAACCACTTCCTCTAAAATCGCTATGCAGGGAAGTGGCATTTACACAGATTTTTTTTTAGTTTATATATAATTTAACACTATTTTTAAAAGAGCTACACTGTTTAAAGACACCAGATTTAATACTGCTGTTTTCTGCATATATGGATAAAAATGGATCCATAAATGGATCAATAATTGGTCTTTCACAGCCTTTTATTGAAGGGAGGGGTGGCTTTGAAGAGATTGTTTCTATTCTAAAGCTTAAAAGGAGTGACATGGTGGTGTGGTATGGGGATCCTAGAGGTCTTCTATCTAGGGTAGCCTTCCCCAACCTGGTGCTGTCCCAATTCTTTTAATTCCAATTCACATCAGTGCCAGACTGATCTAGGCACTGATCAGGCCTACACCTTCTTTGGCTCAGTAAAGAGGTGACCTGGGTGAGTCATTTTTTTTGCTGAAAAGAGCCATACAGTGGTACCTCGGGTTACAGACACTTCAGGTTACAGATGCTTCAGGTTACAGACTTCACTAACTCAGAAATCATTAAGAACTTTTACCTCAGGATGAGAACAGAAATTGCACGGTGGCGCAGCAGCAGCAGGAGGCCCCATTAGCTAAAGTGGTACTTCAGGTTAAGAACAGTTTCAGGTTAAGAACAGACCTCCAGAACGAATTAAGTTCTTAACCTGAGGTACCACTGTTCTGGGATGAGGAAGGAATTTGGATTGAGGCCACAGCACTGTTTTAATTCTTTCTCCTGCGCTATTTAAAACCATTTCCGAATTTGCTACTATTCACAGCAGGTGTAATGGGGACCTGTTCCCTCTGCCCCATGACTAACAGCAGGTTGCAGGGGTTTGAAGTACCTCGGGTTAAGTACTTAATTCATTCCGGAGGTCTGTTCTTAACCTGAAACTGTTCTTAACCTGAAGCACCACTTTAGCTAATGGGGCCTCCTGCTGCCGCCGCGCCGCCAGAGCACGATATCTGTTCTTATCCTGAAGCAAAGTTCCTAACCTGAAGCACTATTTCTGGGTTGGCAGAGTGTGTGGTGTCTGAAGCTTATGTAACCTGAAGCGTATGTAACCCGAGGTACCACTGTATTATTATTCTATTTATTTATACCCCACCTTTTGGTCCAACAGGGGCTCAAGGTGGCTTTCAGATAAAAATAAGAAACTGCTAGAACTGTGCAGGGAATAAGAGTAAAAAATATAAACCTTCATTCCTACACTGCAGGCCCAATCCCTTCTCCTCCCCTCCCCTCGCTGCTTTAAAGCAAACAATAGTAAGTTGCAGAGAGATTGAAGTCTCACTGCGTTAGGACTGGTGCTCCCAGAGCTATCACAGGGTCCTGGCTTACCTCTTTGTCTACTGCCTATCTTCAGAGTGATAAAGTTCCTAGCATTTCCAAAACTGGTTTCCCCTCCACCCCAATAACAAACGAAAGAAGGAAGCTGCTCAGAGGATCCAGTAATGTAGACACTTGAAATAAGCTATTAGTAGTATCTTTTGACTGCAAAATTGCTGGTGAGAAATGCCTTTTTAAAAAAATACAATAGATTATTACAGTTATTGCTGGATGTATTCTATTTTTTAATATATATATATATTAAATTTTCCATTTTAACGTTCCCTTCCCCCCTTTTTAAAAAAATATATTTTTATTGAACAATTTTAACAAAATAAATTATCAATCCATATAACCAATTAGATTTCCCACTTTTTATTCCCTCCCATCCCTCCCTCTCCCACCCTTCAAAGACTTCCCTCAGCTCCCTTCTCTGATTTGTTTATACATATTATTCTCTGCATGTTATAACATTGTACATATCATTGCCTTATCTATCATATGTTCTACTAATAAATTTGTGGATGTTTATTCAAAACCTGCCAAGGAGTCCAAATCATTTTGTTGTCTTTTTAGGTAGTTTGTAAAAAGTTCCCATTCTTCCTTAAAGTCATGGTTGTCCTTCTCACGTATTTTATATGTCGACTTTGCCAGCTCTGCATAACTCATCAGTTTTTCTTGCCATTGTTCTTTCGTTGGGACTTCCTCATTCTTCCATCGTTGTGCTAACAAGACTCTTGCCACTGTTGTAGTGTACATAAATAAATTCTTTGTTTTTCTTGGCAGGTCTTGTCTTAAAATCCCTAACAAAAATGCTTCTGGTTTTTTTACAAATGTCATTTTGAACATTTTCTTCAATTCATTATATATCATCTCCCAATTTTTTTAAACTTCTCTACATTCCCACCACATATGATACAAAGTACCTTCTTTTTATTTTTCTTTTCATTTTAACATTCCAATCAAATCACATCATACTCTATATTCCGAATTATACAAATTATTCAATAATTAAACAATCCAAATATTATGCCAAATTATAAATTTTGGGGGGAGACTTCACCATGCTCTGAGGTCGGAGGGGATCTGATCATCTCATACTTATACTGCTTCTCATGTTCATTACTGCTGTATGTAATGCAGTGGTCACAGACTGAAGTATAATGTGTGAAAAATAACGCTATTGCACAGATAACATTGTCTGCAACAAAGATTCACAACACAATGGGACCCCTTATGGTTTTGCAGATATAATTTATCACACAAGAAGCCATTTCCAAGGGAAATTTAATTTTCCATTCTAGCATCATGTGTTCCAGGTCTGCTGATGGGATTTTCCTGTTTTTGTCTCTGAGGACTCCATTCCTAGTGGTACTAGATGTGCCCAACTCTTACTGAGTTTATGGCCGTCCTAAAATCCTGCGGTTCTGACCTAGTTATCCAAGTTTGTCACATGCTTCACAATTTTATGTGGAGGTCCCTCTCCAAAAGCCTCCTGTATCAAAAGCATGCTATTCAATTTCAAGGGAGAGAGGGTTATCATCAATGACTCCCAATTATATATTTTTTCTAGTACCATACAAAAGCATTTTCATTTACCCGGACACTCTAATCTGCTGTAATTTCCAGTTCTGCTTTTATGTGTTGCCTTATTAACGTTTTGTTTTTATTTATTTATTTTTTGCACACAATCCTAATATCCAAAGAGGATGGATGGCAGTATGTAAATGTTTTAAATAAAGTGCACTGGGGAGACAGGGTGTCCTTTGAAAAACATTCATTGTATAAATTGGTTGGGAGGTGGTGTCTGTGTAGCATGTACACTATTGTTTCATAGTTACATAACCCAAAAAGTGTCACATATTGTTAATAAGTAGCTCAAAGCTGAATGATTGTTCACAAAACACCCCCCCCCCTTTTAGTTGGTTTCTAGGCCAGTGTCATAAAACATTTCAGATTACAGATATGTGGCCTTGTAATACAGGCTTGCAGTTTGGTCTCAACACCTTCCTCGCATTCCTCATCTTTGACCTGTTGCTGCATAGCTTGTTCTTGTTGCTTAATGATGGCATTCTGGTCAAGTCTGGGATGGCCTTTGCCACAATACTCCCGGCCAGGGTAGGAGGCTATAATTTAATCATCTCTATCTTACAGAAATTTGTAATGCCACATCTTTACAATGACATGCTTCGCTATCCCAATGACTGATATGAACTTGATCAGCACAAGGTTAAATATATACACCTCTTATTAATCAGCTGGGGCCATTTAAATGTAACACAATTCAGAGGCAATGCAGGCTTCCTTTAGCTCCTTGCAGGCTCTGATTTATGATGGTACCCTGCTATGAGAAGAGATGAAAAGAACACACCCATACACAGACTGGAACCATTTGTCCATTTTTAGTAGATTTCCAACTTGCTCAAGAGCATGTTTTGCAGCAATATTTCCAAGGATAGTTAGGGACCTGCCTAATTAAATCACCAGAGTTATCAGACCAAATATATCACTTTGCTTCTAAGACAGCCTTCCTCAACCTAGTTTGTTCCAGGCGTTTTGGACTACAATTCCCATCAGCCACAGCTAGCATGGGTAATGATCAGCAAGTTATAGTCCCAAACATCTGGAATACACCAGGTTGGAGAAAGCTGCCCTAAATCATGAAGGCATGTGTGTCCTGGGCATACACTAGGTTTGTGTCCTTCAATAATGATTTCCACATTTCTCTCTTCTGCTGTTGCCAATGTCCAATTTCAGATTGCAGGCTCTTGAGGGCAGGAACCTGTCTTTTTGCTGGCCCTCTATAAATCAAGGGTGAATATTCCGTGACCATCCAAGACGTTTCTGGCCTACAACTCCCATCAACCCTGACCACTGGTCATGCTGCAGGGAGTCCAACAACATCCAGAGCCCAAAGGTCAGTCACCCCTGCTATAAAACACTATGCACTTGCCGTCATAAACAAATAAATAGAGATCAGACCGCACAAGCAACCCCATTGGTTGCTAGACCCAGCAGTGCTTTTTTGGGATTTCAATGAAGCAGGGTGCTTATGTGGAGGCATTTCCTAGCATTTATTGCAGTACTGCAGAGGGTAAAATCACATAATTTGGGATTGCAGAGACACCCAGAGGCACATCTCCCAGAAGGCACAATAATGCAGCTACTTTGGGCAGCAGAGTGTGTTAGGCCTGCACTGTTTGCACTAGAAACATAAAAGGCCATACTCCTTGCATATTCTTGTGGGATACACTGAAATATAAATTCTACTTCTTAAAGGTTTGTTCTCCTCATCTAGGGAAACAAAGCATCTATAGCCCTAAAAGAAAGGTCCCATCCAAATACTGTACTGTGGTACCTCGGGTTACAGACGCTTCAGGTTACAGACTCTGCTAACCCAGAAATAGTACCTCAGGTTAAGAACTTTGCTTCAGTGTGAGAACAGAAATCATGTAATACAGGCACAGGCAAACTTGGCCCTCCAGATGTTTTGGGACTACAACTCCCACCATCCCTGAGCCTGTTAGCTAGGGATGATGGGAGTTGTAGTCCCAAAACATCTGGAGGGCCGAGTTGTTGTTGTTGTTTTTTAAGTGGTGGAGGACAAAGGAAGTTTATTGGAAGGACTGAGGGTAACTCATCACTCTTTGACCAAGCTCATGCAAACACATCATACGGGAGAGTTTTGACCCAACTTGGCTACAGCTCAGTGCAACTGCTGGGCCTCGCGTTCAGACTCCAACAGCTTGAGCACATCCCCTTCCCGGACTGGGCCTTTCACGTTGTGGATAATCGAACGGCTGGTGTCATCCATGAATTCCACACGGACCTGGGTGGACTGCCCCTGCGAGCCTGTCCGGCTCAGCACTTTGGTGACTTGGGCCAGCTTGATGGGCTTGTGATGTCGTTCTAAATATCATCACTTAAATCTCAACAGACCTTTTTTTTTCTTTTTCTTTTTTGCATAGAGCCTGTAGGAGTAGTACTATGACACAAACATGGGCAGGTGATATTCTGATTTCTTCTAACTTCAGCATCAGTTTTGATTTGGGAATTTCCCCAACTCACTGCAGCTAAGTTGGGACACATGTTAATGTTTCCTTCAATTCCTAAAGAAGAACCTGCCATTTTGGCAAAGCTATATTCTTCACTCTGGGCACTCTCATCTTCCCTGAGAAGACACAAGTCCAGGCCACAAGGCTCATGTTGGTGGCACCATGGGAGCTCTTGCAGCAGCCTCCTTCTCACACTGCAACCTGGCCTATCTCTGGCCCCAGTGCAGCCTGGGAGACAAGGCTGGCACAAAGAGAGATGGAGACTTTATGGCCTTGCTTTGGATGGTGGCAGTAGCAGATTCTGGCATAGTAGCCTTCCTTCTCTTAATCATGACAGGCTTTTGCTGTGCATAGATCCCTCTGAAGTACTGCATCAGAAACTAGTGGGAGCTGGGAGCTGGAACGTGTGACAGACTCAGATCAAGTGTTTGTTTTGAATCATTCAGAAGCCCTGGCTCTTGAGAGAGGTGCATGGGTGAAAGCTGGTTTTACCCTGCTCTTCTCCTGGCATTTTAAAATAAGCCCTGGGCTGGGCCAGAGCACAAGAAGCATGATGGCTCAGCTGGATCAGTTCCTGGATCCTTGACGGTTACCAAAGCTCTGTATAAAATAAGGCACAACTAGTTTACTCATCTTACAGATAGAAAACCGAAACAAAGAGGAAATGAGGTCAGAGACAGGGGAGCTGCTACTGAGCACAGTTGCCTCACTTCATTATCTAAGGATTACTGAGGGTTTTAGAAACAATAATTTCTGTACTGTTTCTCAATTACGAGGTGTTTTATGTTGCCCGTCTAATTTATCGCAGTGTGTTTGCCAGTTCCCAGCTCTCAACAGAGCCTGATATTCATGGGATGGATGTCCACAAATATTCAAACTTATTCAGGGGAAGTTTCTGTGAGGAAAGAGAAAGGACATTTTGGGCTGAAGGGAAGACCTCACAGGGCTCAGAAACAGGAGGCCTGGATGTGGCCTAAATAGGGAAAGAACATGTAGAGACAAAAGTTGCTGCAGGCGGAGAAGCTGAGGTAAAAGTGGGCACAACTGGAAGAATTAATGTATGTTAGGGCTGCCATACATGTATTGGTTTATTTTTTGAAATATGGCAACCCTAATGTATGTGGGGCCCAGGCAGTAGAGGACAGGAGGCAGGCTGGCTGAAGGAGGGAGTAAAGACCTGAGGGAAGAATGGGTAAATGAGGGAGAAAGAAAAAGGGATTAAGTCAGGATGGAGCTGAGGGAAGAAAAGGTCAACAAAAGGAGAAAAAGGCAGTGCAAATTCCTAGCATACAGCCGAGGTGGATAAATCTGAAAGTGAGGCAGGGACACTGAATTGGAGGAAAGTATTGGCCATGTTCCTGACATCCTCCATGAAGAACGAGAGAAGTGGGTATGCATCTGGACAAGGACAAATGCCAATTAGCTTCAGAGGTGGTTATGAAACTATGGCCCATGGCCAAGGGAGCCTGAGCAGGCCCAACTCCTTTTTGTGAAGCCACAAGACAACACCGCTTGGCCTGATCAGGCTCCTTGATTAGAAATAACCAGCTTCATTATTGGTTGTGTTTTTCATGAGCTCTTAATATGAACTGAAGTGGGCAGAGTGGTCCCGTGCAGAGTTGCTCTGCTTTACAGCAAAAGTTCTCAAAGATACTTCGTTAGGGATGAATGGGCTGTTGCTGGAGAGCTGCTAACTCCCCTTCTCCTTCCAATGGAAGCGTATGTGCGTTACTGAGGTGGTGATGTGAAGCAGTATGAGCATGTAAAAGCGCTCTAAAAATATTATGTATGATTATCATTATCCAGTGTGTCAGGAAGCAGTGTGAAAACACACACATCCAGCAGTTCAGAAACAAGGAGTGTTCCTCTTTATTCCTGTTGTGCCTGCTATCTGTCCCTGAAAACAATGGAGATTTTCATTTCCTGCAAAAAAAGAGTTGAGGGGTGAGGAGGACTGACATAAGATCCATATAGCTCTTGAGAACATAAGAAGAGCCCTACTGGATCATCACCCATCTAGTCCAATATCCTGTTCTCAGTAGTTGACTGTGGGAAGCCTGCCAGCTGGACATCAGCACAAATCCATTCTGCCCACCTGTGATTCATGACACCTGGCATTGGGAGGCATGCCGCCTCTGTGAAGGTAGAATATAGTCCAAATTGTTGGCCATCACCAAATCCCCTAGGAGTGGATTCCATAGTTTAACTATGTGCTGTGTGAAAAAGTGCTTTCTTTTGTCTGTCTCGAGTTTTCCAACACCTCCCATTTCTCCTTTTTTGGTTAGCCACATTTGAACCCTGCCTAAGGTCACCAGGGAATGCTGCCCAGCAAATCATTGCAATTGCTTGTGCTTATAAGAAGCTACCTAACTGCACCAGACCACTGGTCCATTTATAGCCCAGTATTGCCACCCTGAACACTTTCGGAAGGGCAAGATAGAAATTCAATAAATAGATAAAAAATACTCTGACCCAGAAACTCCAGCAACTGTTTCCCTTAACTTAGGGGCACTCAGTGATGATCAAATTTGAGCACCTAATTGCGTAAGGGCTCAATGCAGCCCTTTCTGTCTCTGATTTGGACTGCACTATCCCAAAGTAGTTTCAGAAGTGATGTTTAAGTGACCTGCCCAGGCTTGTTGGAAAAGACTGTGGCGAAGGAAGCCTGCAAGTGCACCTTTTCCTAGTTGCAGATTTGCTGTTAATATTTTAGCCTGCTTGGTCCAAGACGTTGCTATGCAGCAAGTTGGCCAGTTTCCTGTACACCCCCTCCCCTCATTTCCACTGTGCCTGCCTGTTCCTGGATGGCGAACTTCTCAACACACACACACACACACACGACTCATCAGGACAGTTTTCTCCCTGCAAAACATCCTACACATTAGTAGCGCTATCCTAAACAAACGGAAGACGGCAATGGCCTTGGGCCCCACAGCCCCCTTTCTTTCTCTCCCCCCCCCCCACCTCTGCCTGACTAGATTCTGACGGAGGAGAGTTTTACTGAAGCCGAGGACGTGTTTTTTTTCTAGAAAAAGGAACGAAAAAGAAAATAACAATAAACTGGCGATCTCGGTTCCCTCAGCACAGGCTCCTTGAGGACAGATCTGTGGCGAGGATTGCAAGGTAGAATGAATGAACCAATCAACCACTCCCGTCTTCAGCCCTTCTGGCGGGGGCTCTCGTGCACCGGGGAGGGTGGGTGCGTGGCGGGGGCTTGCCCCGCAAAAGGTTCGGTTTGCCAGGCGGGTCTAATGGCCGCTTGGCGAGGCAGGTTGCACGGAGGGAGGGGAAGCGCGCGGGGGTGGGGTGCGGGTGGGGGGGGGGGTGACACAACTGCATTCTGCTCTCACAAGCCGAGCAGGGGCTGCAGCAGGAAGCGGGAGGGTGCGCCGCACGGCCGAGGCCCGCCGCTCCTGACCGATGTCAAGGCACCGAGCCTCCTGTGAAGGAGCTGGCAACGGGGCGCGCACGGGGGAAGCTGGGGCGCTCTTTCCGAGCTCGGGCCCCCCGGGATCGGCTAGCTTTCTATGGTTGATCTTGTTACGCTCCCGGCCGCGTTGCCACGCAAAAGACGGTGCGGCGGCGGCAGCAGCAGCAGCCCAAAGCAGCTTGCTCCAGGGAAGAGCGCGGTCGCCGCGTTCTAGCTGGCCCTGAAGACCGGCTAAGGGAGCCAGGAGGTGGGGGCGTGTGGAGGGCCGGCCTGGCAGTGCCGGGGGAAAAGGGAACAGTGGGCTTCTTCCCTCCCGGGGCGAGAGCAGCTGCACCCAACCCGACGCGGGAGGAAGAGGAGCGTGTGGGAGGCTCCCTTCCAAGCTCGCTGCTGGGCTAGTCCGTGGCCAGGGGCTGCACCCCAGCCTTCCCCGCTCTTGGAGGATCTGGGGGAGCGGCCTGGTTTCCCTCGGCGTCGAGGGGAATCGGCCTCCCCGGTTGTGCCCGGGACGCGGGTCGGCCCTGCCGTGGCCCCTCACGCGCTGACTCACACACACACGAGTTTGGCCCCCTTTCACTGCGGGGGCCACACAGCAGCCATTTCTCCCTTCCCAGTCCTGCCGTTTGTTTTAGGAGTTCGGCCCCCCTCCCCTTAATCGGCGGTGCGAGCGGGGGTGGGGGTGGCGGCGGAAGAAAGAGCGGACGGAGCTTTTCTTCCTTCGTCACCCGCATTGTTGGCTGGAGAGAAGGGAACAAGCTGACCCGTCCAGTCCCCCCTGTTGTTTGGGCGGGAATATGGGGATGGCCTGGCTTCGTCCTTCGGGCTCCCAACTTCAGTGGCCGAGAAACCCTCCGCGTTTCCCTCTCCCCCGTTGGAGAGGGGGACAAGGCTTGCGAGGTCGCTTAGGCTCCCAGGACCCCACCGTGCCTGAGGTGAAAAGCAGCTTAGCCCCAGGCGCACCATGCGCGTGGGAGAGGACCCCGAGGCAGGACTAAGCCCGGTTGGCTGCTGGTCACGGGGCGTCCGAGGGGCTCCCCCTCCCCTCCTTTGGGCTGGCAAAGAGAGCGGCGGCGGCGGCTGCCCAGCGGGTGGGTGGGCGAGCTCCACATCCACCATCTTTGCTCGCTCCTGCTCTCTGCTTGCAGCGCTTGGCGGGGGAGCTAGCAGAGGCCTGGCCTCGCAGGCGGCGCCCTGCCGGGGTGGCTTGGTACGAAGCAAGGCTGAGGGGAAGGATGGTGCTGGGCGCTGGCAGCGGGAGAGGCAGGGCTTGTCCAGCGCGGGCAGAGAAGGGAGCTGCGGCGCCATGTGCAGTGGGAAGGGAGGGAGGCCGAGGCCAGGCCGGGCCGGGCAGGACGGCAAAGCGACGCCAGCCCTTTGGAACAGGCTGAGGAGCCCAGGACAAGGAGCAATAGGTGGGGCAAGGGAGGGGCGGCCGCCCTGAGCGCTAGGGGGCGTCCGAAGGCGCAGGGGCCGCGTAAGTGCCCCAAGGAAGGGGGGGAGGCCATGCGCAGCGACGGGCAGACGCGCACGCGCGCGCTGATTGGACAGCGCAGCCTTCGCTAGCGCTGCTGCTGCTGCTGAACCCCAAGAGTCAGTGAGGGGGCGCGCGCGAGCGCGCACAGGGGACAGCCGCGGGTGCGCGCGTGCAGCAGCGGCGCGCGGGCGCGCGCGGGCGAGGAAAGGAGCTAGCAAGCGAAAAGAAGCTGGCAGGCAGCTGGGCTGGAGACGGAGCTGGTAGGGACGGGAGGAGCCAAGTCGGCTCTTCCCTTTGGCCCTGTGCAAGGGTGGGGGAAACAGAGTCCGACAGGTAAACTGCAGGAAAGACTTTCCTGTTCTCCCCCAAGGCGGAAACTGGTGTCTGCGGGCAGATTCCACCCGGACGTTGCAAGGGCGCCGCAACCCTCACCCGGAGGGCCTCTGGAAACGGGGTGGGGGTGGGGCAAGGCACGCCAGCCGGTGACTCGGGCCTAGTGCAGAAGCCGGGTGGTGGCAAAAGGCGGTCGGGGTGGGGGCGGGGGCGGAAGAGGATGAAAGATCCAGAAGCCTTTGCTGAAGCGATCACTGCTCAGCAGCTGCAGATCTCTGAGAGGCGGGGGCGAGGAGGCAGGGGGAGAGTGCGAGGAGCCAGGCCAGGCCAGGCCAGGCCTGCTCTGCTGCGCTCCCTGCAACCAGCAGCGGCAGGATGGATGCTGCGCTATTGTGAAAGGCGACATTAGGCTGCGCCGATCAGGAGGCAATGTTGCCTGGGTAGCTGTGGGTCGGTGGAAGAGGCATGCAGCCGGCTCGGTGCAGGCTCTCTGCGGCCCCAGAACCAGGAGCGGGAGGCGTTTGCTGGGCCTCTGCCGCCGCCGCCGCCGCCGCGGAGGAGGAGGAGCACCAGCAGCAGCAGCAGCAGCAGCAGCAGTAGAAGTGGCTGCCATTTTGGAGAACAAGGCCCTGGAGGGTTTGCCTGACCCCATTGTTGCTGTGTTTGCTTCACAGGTTGATGCCCGCCGCACAGGATGGATCAGGCCTGCGAAGTGAGCAGGAGGGGCTACCTGCCCCCCTTCGCCAGCCCCTTGGCGTTAGATGTGCCGGAGAACGGGGACGGCCCTTACGGGGGGGAGGGTCAGAGCCGAAGCCCCGAGCCACCTAATGGGTGCACCATGCAGTCAAAGGCTGCTGCTGCTGCTGCCTATGGCCCAAACCCTTCCCCCTGCTACATCCCGCTGCGCAGGCTGCAGGATTTGGCCTCCATGTTCAGTGCCGAATATTTAAATGGCTCAAAAGATGGCTCTGATTGTTTGCAGGAAGTTGAAAGGAGCGACTCCAGCGCCGAGCTCTGCGATTCTTCAGTGTTAACCGACTCAGAAGACTTCACCCGGCATGACTCGGCAAGACTCCTGGAGTTTGATTCCATCTCTCCTTGCATGGAGGACGACCCGGAGGTGGATTCCGAAACATCATTCCTAAAGGCAGATGAAAGCCCACAAGAGGAAACTGAGTTTATGATGGAGGACAGAGACACCGGCACCTACAGTGAGGAGGGAGAGCCTGAGGATGGGATGGAACTGATTGAGGAGATCCAAGGAGGACGCTCCATAGAAATTAGACACAATGAGACAATGTCTACCTTGTTCCCAATTGGCTTTCCTCGAGAGCAAATACAAAGTAACACTTGCAAAGAGGCTGCAGTAGGAAATAGAACTGAAAAACTAGACCTGCGCCCAGTGTCTTATTTTCCTGGAGATACAGATTTAAAAACAGAAAAACAGTGCAGCATTACGAAGAAGGTATCTGAAAAAGAGAATCCAGCCCAGGGTCCCATCACACTAGGAAACTTGATAGAAAGGCTTGAAACTTCAATTACTGCAAAATCATCATCCTCAACAGCAGCAGCAGCACTGCCACCTGTAAGCAGTCTTGGGGTACCCGTTAAGTTCTCTGCAAATTTATTTATGGGGAAATGTTCTACATGGTGTTCCTCTGGTCTGTTGCTGTTACAGAGAGAGCGAGAGTTGGAGGTGGGTGGAGTTAACAGGTTGTAGAGTTTCCATGTGTTTTGTTTCATTTGCAAAGCAAAGTGCAGATAATTAAAGGAAGGTAGTTTGAACAAGAGCTTTGAAAACAAAATGTTTTGTGGTCCTTCTGCCTGGCATACAATCCTAGAAGTTGACACAGTGAAAAAAATTCCTTATCACAGAAGCTGAATTGAATATAATTCCCCTCCACACATTTGAATATAATTCCCCTAAACACATGACTTGTCATCTTTCTCTGCTGGTTGTAACAAGAATTAAGATTTGGTAACTTTATAAAAGTGTTTGAAAACATGCATCCCTCAGAAACTCCTGCTCCTTATACTTAATTTTTGCACTGTTAGCTGAAATGAGGTACTGTATTAAAAAACACCAACAACTATGATAGCTGGAAAGCCAAAACATTATTCAGACAGAAAACCTGCTGTTCAGTTTTCCTTTTCAGCAGATTCTTAGTGGTTTTCTTTTTTAAAAAAATATATTATAGTTGCATATGCTAAAAAGGTTTAGTCTTTGATTTCTGGCTGTCTTTGTAAGGTTAATAGGGCTGTTTCCCACAAGGTAATAATAAGAAAATGTGTATACTTTTGTGTATATATTTTTCTTGATGCATGTGCACTCTTAAGAAACTTGCTATCAGTTGTGGCTTTTCAGTGCATTAGTATTACACCCACCCATATATATATATATATATGAGAGATAGCAGCCCTTAAAATGCACATGCATTGCATTTTACATGTGGTGTGGAATGCATATGATAATGCAAGTGTTTACATCTTATGTCCTGGTATACATTTGCAGTTAAGATAGCATGTGTGAAGTGGCCTCAGTTAAAACAAAACACTCCATTACTAAAATAAGATTTCATTTAATAGTTTAAGTGAAAAGTGTGAAGACTTGCATTGTTTTCTGTTTTGCAGAATGAACTGGTGCTTGCAGAGTAATTTTTTATGGTTCTGAATTCTTTTAAGAGGAGAACTGAGGTGACCTGTAATGGTGGTGATAATGGCCTGGTTTGTACATAATGCTAAACAAAGCCATGGTGAAATTTCAGTATGTTAGTGTGTGAGTACTCACAGTAAAAAAAATGTGGCTGGTTCTCCCTTGATCTTCCTGATGGTGTGCTACTGAAATTAAGCCATGGTTTAGCTTACCATTACGTCTTAATCTGGGCTTGTGGTTTGTTTGAGGAAGAAAAACTGTGAGTCTGAATTTGGAAATAACGGTAAATTAATCTGTACCTTAATTTCCAGGTAGTGTGGCAGTAAGAAGACCAGGCCATAATAATTATTGTGAGTGCTTGCACATTCACACTTAGCAATGATTTGGCTTAGAGTTACATGCGAACTGGGCCTACCGCAGTCTGAGAATACTTCAAGTCAAAAGACTTACATTCAGGTGTAACTTTGCAAATAGTGCATACAGTTGCAGTCCTGTGTACATCTACCTGGGAATGCACACAGTGGAACTGACTTCTAAGTAAACATGCATAGGATAGTGTTGTGAAATTATTTTCACAACATTTGTGAAACAACATGTTGGGAAAGTCTACTAGAATATTTTGTACCATGGCAAAAATATATGGTACTGTAGAACTTTAAGTGTTTTGTTCAGTTACATTAGAATTTACCTGGCTTTGGTATTTCAGTTACTGAGAGACCTCTTCCCAAAATAATGTCACTGCCAAATGGCTCACATCTGATATTATTTCTACTGATAGTTACCAATTCCAGAGTATTGCGTAAAGTATTGCCTAAATGTTTGTGGAGCAGATAGCATTGTGCAGGTGTTAACACACATATGTGCACCTGAATACTGTACAGAGAAGAAATGGGTTGTCTCCAACTTAATATCTGAATGCATGGAACAGCTTCCAGAAGTGCAACAGAACTTTTACTTCTTTCTCCTCCCTTACTGCATCCTCAATCCTATGGAGTTTCCCCCAACACTCTGGAGTAGATTTGGGGGTGGTGCAGGGGGAGGAGATGGAGGGGAAATTACGGGTATGTTGCACTCACAGCAGTCATTCTGCATGTGTAGTGATTTAGCTAAATGCAACCCAATGTTTTTTTTATTAAGGATATTGTCCCATTAAAGAAATCTTAATATGATCTGAGTTTAAGCCTATTACTCTAGCAATTAAATTTGCATATATGTAAAACGAATGGTTCTGAAGCTAGCAATGTAGGCATTGGGTAATATCCAACTAAGTCATATTTGATGAGTAGTCTCATGGAAATCAATGGACTGGTCTAAGTATGAGTAATGTTGGATATCCCCTTTTGGTTTTGGATATTGCATGCATGTGTAGTAGCAAACATCATCTCAGAAGAAGCATCCCCTTCTCTGTGGCACTCAAGTGAGAATACCTCTTAAGTGGTGCTGTAAAAAATAATAATCTGCATGATTGATTGGGGCCCCAGTGAGGCCATAAGTGATATCACAGCACTTTGCAGATAGTTCTACTTAATAACAGAATCAGTTTTACTTCCAAAATTCATTATTACATTGAGTTACAGTTGAAATGGACAACCATTATAAAACATTTTCGAAGTGTATGGCATCTAGTTTCTGTTAGGAGTTTTTGTTGTTGTTTTTAGTTGTGCAGAATTCTTTTGATTGTCTCATCGTATAATGGCTTTTTAATGCAAATATTAAAAAAATAGAATGCTGGTGCATAAATATTGATGAGAAATGCCTTTCTTGAAAGGGGGTATTTGGAAATCAGACCTTTTTTGCAAGGCATGTAAAGATGGAAGAGAGCTTACCGAAAGAATGACATCAGAAAATCTCAGAAAATAATTTTGTTTGTGGTTATCTCATAATTCTGGTCTTGCAACTGTCTCTGAGCAATGAGTCCACTCAAGGTTTAAAAACAAGCAAGAAAATGTTGTTGGCTACTCTGGTGTCTGAGGCTCATGTGTCAGGGATGGTTTTTAGCCAAGGGAGCTATTATTACAGAAATACCTTAAGCAATAATTCTATGACTAATTTTGGTTACCTTTGAAATTATTGTTCTTTGAAGTTAGCTCAAGTAATCCAGTGATCCTATTATCGCACATTATTTCGTTATTGTAGCCATAACATTCATGTGAAGTTCTAATAGATGGCCATTGCATCTTTGCAAGCTGCTAAAACCTGTATGCATTTTGGGGGTTAGGTTTCTCTCCCACCACAGTTGAATAGATCTTCAAGTCCCATCAGCATGAATCAGTATCTCTTGTGTTCTCAAGCACTCTTCTTCTAGGGGTGAGAGCACATGACAATTCATGGTGTGATTATTGCAAGATAAGAGTTATGTATGAGCTTCTGTGCCCATCACTTGGTGCTGCTGCTTGCATGTGATGCAGTTAAAAAGGATAAAAATTAATGAGCTAAGAATAGTAATAATTAAATATTGTTGCAAGGGCTCCCGCTAGCACAGTTGGGCTTTCCGTCTCCTCCCCCAACACTCCCTCTCCACCTCCCCCATATCTGTTCTAGAGAGTCAGGAGAACCCTCAGAACACCACATGGGAGAAGAGGGGTATTATTTCATCTGACAAGTAAAGATACTTGTGCTGATGGAATGATCAGAAGTGTGGGATTTTGAATTGCTCCCTCTTTTTAGAAGTAGCCTAGTATAATCAGACTAAAAAAAGTATGTTAATCCTACTATTATTGGCTGCATCCAGCTATCAGATCATACCATAGTTTGTTGTGACATGGACATCCTATGGCCACTGTCATACATTTCTCTTCTTCCTTCGGGGTGTATGGAGGATTAAGGCTTCCATTGCATTTTGAAACAAACTTTAGCTTCTCATTTCATCTGAATATGGAAAATAGGTTTGTATAATATCGCACAATCGAACTCCGGTTTGCTATGATTTGTGCAAACCACACTCGCCCATGTGCTTCAAAAACTGGGAAAATACATCTTGCTTCAAAAAGCAAGAAAGCTTCCATTAGACACATGAGGAAAGGGAGGCTTGAAATGGTGCGTCTGCATTTCCAAAAACTCTGGTTTGTTGCGGTTATTATTATTTATTAGATTTCTTCCCTGTTTTTCACCATGAGGTCCCACGGTGCATTACAACAATTTAAAAAATACAATATTGAAATAATTTAAAACAAATTATTGTCAGTGGAGTATATTGTAAAATTTCTCAGGTGTCAAAGGCCGGGGTTAAGAGGTGCATCTTCAGCATATGATGATAACCACAGAATTAAGGTTCCAGATGCACTTCTGTGGGGAGAGCCTTCCACAGTTTAGGTGTTCCCACAGAGAATGCCCTTCTGAGCTGTCAATCTCCAAACTTGGGAGGGTGGCAGAACTACCAAGAGGGCCTCCTCTGTCAATCTTAGTATCCAAGGGGGTCTGAATGCAAAACTGTCTCAAAACTGCATTGATGAGGCTTTATGAAAGACATTGAGTTAGGAAAGCAACACAAATGCAAATAAAGAATCACATGGAATACTGCTGTTAATGGCTTTGATGCTAGGGGCAAAGAACTAGCAGGTCATCACAGGTGATGATTGCCAACCTTTGACATCTGAAGATGCCATCCTGTATATGGCTAAGATACTTCTGTATTCTGTAATTATCTGATATCTATATTTCCCCCCATACCAAATTATGAATATTTATAAACAAGGACATTTCCTTTTCATCTTATGAAAATGAACTGCTCTTCCCATAAGTACCAGCACTTTTGACATATGAAATTGGGGGGGGGGTCAAATAAGCGGTGCACCATGTATCATTTTATAAAATTATGAAAAATATTGAGTGTGTATATAATTATACAAAGTATATAATTAGAGTGTTGCAGTACAGGTTGATGCATTAAATTGCTCCCTTAGATCTCCTTCCAGTCAAATCAGCCACTCAGGTGCATTCAGAAGCCTCATTGGCTTGCGTGAACACTGCTTGTACTTTTAAATGTTTAAAACCCAAAATCATAAATTTAAGTTTTGTGCATGAAGCAAGAGATTTAATTTTAACTTTTCTTTCTCTGAGATCCCTCAGCCACATGCATAGGCAACATGCACATGTAAGATATATACTGCAGCATTTAGTCTGTAGTGACATATGGAAGTTCTGGTAAGCCCATTTTACTTTTTAGAGATTTGCTAATCTCTATCAAGGGTGCTATATATTACCTTATTCCCCCCCCCCAGTGAAACTGGCAGTCTTCTCAGTAGTGTTCATTTGTAGCAGAATTAATGGTCCTAATTTAACCCAAAAGCTTTAACCAAAATAGTCTGCCACATGCAGAAGGACATTTTGTAGTACAGTCCCAGGCATGTTTCCTCAGAAATATCATTTAAGTTCAGTGGGATTTACTTCCTGGTAATTGATTTTAGCATTGCAGCCTTAATTCCATTTATTTCAATGGGCTTAGGCCGTCTAGCTGCATCTAGGATAGCAGCTGATTTATTGGTGGGAGGCAATTTTAATTTATGTAGACAAACGATGATCAGTAGATCAGAGAGTTTATCTTTATTTTCTGGAGGTTCCAATGTGTTACTGTTCATAGAAAATACTATATTTGTTTCTTTGTTTCTTTCTAACAATGAATAGTAGCTTCTGCTAACATTAGTTGCCTCACATTTCCTTTGAAAGCTCAAATGGTATCTATCTCGAGGTTTTGCTTACACTCAGATGTAAACAGCTACAGAATTTTAACTGACTGAAATTCAGTCAGTGGATAATCTTAGTTCATACCCTTTAGAATCCCAGATCAGCAACAAATACTCCCAGAGCCAAATCCATCCCCCTATGGAATATTCTCTGATCCCAGCCTTGACCCCACACTCAAGTTGCCAACTTAGAAGCTATAGAAGATGTATGGAGAAAATTGCAGTTGTGGCTCTGGGGGCCTCTGTCACTACACCCAAACTATATCATTATTACAAAATTTATTACCCTCCCTTTACCAGAAGGTCCCAGGGAAGGTTGTAACATGAACTATGGTCAGAAGAGTAGGATGAGTCCTGAAAAGATATTCCTCAGGTGTCAAAGGCCAGGATAAAGAGATGGGTTTTCAGCATGTCAAGTGACAGTGCTGGATCCAGGAGTACACCCAAGCTACAAACCTGTTCCTTCTAAGGAAGTGCAAACCCATCAGAAAAGGTGGCTTTCCACCTCCTGGACTCGAGAATACATAGCACTTTGTTTCACAGTTTAGTTTCGCTTTGTTGACCCACATGCAGCTCATCACTGCCTCCAAATACCTGTCTTGATGCCTCAGTCAGCTCTCCTGATACAGATAGGAGAAGGAGAGGAAGAGAGAGCGCTGGGTGTCATTCATATATTGGTGCCACATCACTCCCAAACAGCTGATGACTGGTCCTAGTGGCTTCATATAGATGTTAAATTGCATGGGTGACAAGACGTATAGTGCCCCAACGACCACTTCCTTGAGCTATTTCAGAAGGATGCTATGGTCAATGGTATCAAAAGTCACCAGAAGGTCAAAAAGAATGAGCAGGATTGCATTCTCCCAATCTCTCTCCCGACAAATGACATCAGCCAGGGCAGTTTCAGTGCCCTGACCAAACAATGGCTAGTTGCTGATTAGGATTTTAAAAATGGTGTTGTTAAAGCCATTAATTTGGGGGGGGGGGAATCCCTGCTGCTGCAGATGAGTGAGTTTTACATTAAACTTCTATGTCACATATAACCATGAACTGTAGCATAATTTGTGAACAAGTCCTGGGATGTACTTGACAGATGCAGTCCTTGCTAGAGGCCAATTACTTTCCTTTTAGGGATATTTCTTTTCAGGGAGAAATAAGCTTGGCTCTTGGAGGTGGTGCTGGTGTCTGCATGGGAAGATCCCTTGCTTGTTAAGAAGCAATAGGGTACATCATACTCAATCGGGATAAACACTTCTAAGGATGACCATGTTTTTTTTAAAAAAAAAACTTGCCTTATGACAGAACTTTCGTAAGTGGTAATTATAAGAAGTAAACAAGCAGTAGTGAAGTATCGCATCATGCCTATGCTAGCTTTCATAGGTTATTCAGAGGAGGCTCCTTTTCCAATAGATTAGTTATTACTAACACTACCACACAGTATTCATTAGTGTTTTAAGTTTCTTCACAATGCTCTTATCTTGCAGTTGTGTAAAGGGAGATATTATCAGTGAGTTGCTGCATCCTTTAAATTGGCTCTTGAGTGTCCGTGTGCCTCACTGTTCAGAAATGTGATGGATTTCATAGTACAATTAGGAAGAGAAAGGAAACATCTTGCAAAACCAGGAGTGAGGAACCTCAGGACCAGGGACTCAATACAGTCTTCCTGATCTCTGTCTGGCCTTTGAGACCCTTCCCAGGCCATGCCCCACCCTTGAGGCCCCACCTGTCACTGGCCCTGCCCCACAATTGCCTTACTGGAATATGTTCTAGATACTGTAATTTGCTCGCTCGGTTGGATGGAGAGGTGGTTGTGGATGTGTAGAATTCCACAATTCTTGCTTGACTGGAATGTAGCCTATTGAGTAAAGGTGTAAGAGTCATTGTATGTGTTACACAGAGCAGATTTGGAGAGGAAAGGGGAAAACCCCTGTAGTATACAAGGAAATCCTTGTACTGATGGGACATCGTAGTTGACTACCACCCATAGGGATTATTATTATTTCTTTTTTGTTTATTAAATTTGTCAGTTGCTTCATCTGGCCCAGGACAACCCAAAGTGTCTTACAACCCAACAAACTGACAGTAAATCACACATAGATACATTAACACCAAGAGGAAAGAGAAATACAACAAAAACTTCTCACCCACTTTTTAAAGGCCAAAGATAGTGTAAGGCCAAAGGCCTCGTTATAGAGGAAAGTAGTGGCCTAGTGCATTAGTAACCTGGTCATAGCTGGATGCCTTTTATTCCATTTTGATAGCATTGGTTAAGGCTTCAGTTGCAGTGAGAGAAGACCAGATTGTGCCATAGCTATAAGATCGGGCTACTCTGTTTAATATATACTTTGATAAGGAATATTGTCAGCTAGCTTGAATCTGTAAATATTAGTAGTTGTGTGAGTTGAGAATTTCAGCTTATTTGAGAAATAAGGGTTCCATATCTGAGACACAAAACTGAAAATTATTAAAACTACATTATGTACTGCTATTTAGGTACTGGAGCATATACTATACACTCCATGTAATAAAATCACCTTAAAGCCATGCTTGTCATACAAACAGGTTTTGCATTTCCTGGTTTCTCTTGTGTTCTGGATAGAATTAATGATGGGCTAACACAAAGCTCTACATCTTGGAAACTGTCATCCTGATATCACTTGTCAATTGGATATTGTTGTGGAAAGTAAGGAGGTAAGTATTCAGGGACTAGTTGTTTTTCATGTTTGGAAAACAGTAAAATGTCATTTGAAAATAAATAGGAGAACTTTGCTGCATTGAAAATATAGGAGTCATAGAAAGTGCCATAAAAATAAAGATACAGTGGTGCCCCGCAAGACGAATGCCTCGCAAGACGGAAAACTCACTAGACGAAAGAGTTTTCCGTTTTGGAGGTGCTTCGCAAAACGAATTTCCTATGGGCTTGCTTCGCAAGACGAAAATGGCTTGCGAGTTCCTGCGGGTTTTTTTCCTTTCCCCCCCCCTTTTTCTAAGCCGATAAGCCGATAAAAGCCGCTAAACCGCTAATAGCGCTAATCCGCTAAGCCGTCAATGGGCTTGCTTCGCAAGATGAAAAAACCGCTAGATGAAGAGACTCGCGGAACGGATTCTTTTTGTCTTGCGAGGCACCACTGTACCAGATGCTGAATAAACTTATTCGTTAACCAAACAGATAAATATTTTAAATAATTAATAGTACACATTGATTGATACTGGGGAGAAACAGCCCCGTTTCCTAACTTCTATGATGAGAATGTTTTGGAAATTATTTTTTTAATTTTTATCTAACCAAATATCTTATTACATTTTGTTGCATTTACTTACAATAAGCATGGCCTCTTTGTCTGGAGCGGGGGGGGGGGGACGCTATGAGGAAGGTACCGTACAACATTACGGGGAAAGTTTAAAAAGAGATTTAACAGCAATCATAATAGCCTGAACAGTCTTTATAAATTAACACAACCTTCTTTTGAGATGTTTTTAAATGAAACAATGATATGCTATATAACAAAGGATAGGAGGAGGTTATTTACTTAAAACATTAACACCATACTGAACTTCAGGGAAGCAGTAATTTCTTTATCAATACAATGTAAATGGAGACGGTGCTTCTAGAAATCTATTTTGTTCATATCCTGTTGCTGTGACTATCATGGAAGAAGTTAATTTTCTGTGTTCTCTGTTTACTGAGATGTATAATTTAACAACAGTAATAGGGAATCCAATAGTATTCATAGAGTAATGTTTTAGATATTACATCTTGTGCCTGTTTACTCATACAGTTGTTAACCTGTTCCGATTCATAATTATTATTCAATAACAAAGGATAAATTTTGGATAAATGATCTTTAACTTTATAAAAAAGTCTCAAGTTTTGTTAAATTCCTTAACTTCCAAATTTCAAAACAACATGGTTCAAATAATTTTTTTTTAAAAAAAAGGTTTCGAAACAACATCTCTTTTTTGAAAAACATTGAACCGTGCCAAATCCCCTGGATAATTTCAGGGTTGGATTGCTGCAATTGCTGTGTTGGGCTACCCTTGAGGTTGATGTCAAGGCTTTAGTTGGTAGAGAACATGGTGACTGGGTTATTTGTGGGGACAAACTACTGCCAGATAACAACATAACACAATTCTCACCATGAAAATTCTTCCAGATTTGTCAGATCTTCTAATTCCTAATATAGAAAATCATAATAATTTATAATTCATTAGTGTCCTTACTACGCAGCTATCATACAGATTTTTATTTATAGCTTTATGCAAATTATTTTCTTACTTTTAAAAAATCTGTTTTATATCATTTTGCTTTATCTTTATATCCAGCTAATGAGCTGTAATAAGATATTAGCCTTCTAGTCCTGCCAAAGACTGAACTGAGTTTGATGGGGATATTTCTGTATCTTGTTCGTGTGTTACTATTCATAGGAACATAGGAAGTTGCTTTATACAATGTTAGACTACTTATTCCATCTGTTCCAGAGCACTGTCTATGACCACCAGCAGCACTCCAGGGCCCTGCTACCTTCCAGATGTTGTGGACCAGGCATAGGTAAACTTGGCCCTCCAGATGTTTTGGGACTACAACTCACATCATCCCTAGCTAACAGGACCAGTGGTCAGGGATGATGGGAACTGTAGTCTCAAAACATCTGGAGGGCCGAGTTTGCCTATGCCTGTTTTGGACCATCAGCACAGCCCTTCTGAGTGGGCCCAATGGGACTTGTAGTCCAAAACACCTGTGGGGCAACAGGTTGGCAAAGGATGCTCTAGAATCCTGTTGCTTACAAATGAAAGAAAGGAATTCTGTCATAGGTGTGGGTCTTGTTTTCTTCATGGTAAAGAAATGGGAGGATATTTTACACATTGGTATGTGTGAGTATTCTAATGTTTTTACTGTGTTCAACACCAAATGATTTTGTAAGGAGAAACCATTTTGCTGCAATTAGGGTATGTATTTTTGGGAATGTGGGACAACAGAAGGTGTGTTGTTCATTGTCTCTACCCTTTATAAAGAGGGATATTGAATGCTGTGCAGGTATAGCAGATAGCTTTATATGCAGTATAGCAAACTGCATTTCGTTCTGCGTTAAGTAGGCTAGGTGAAATCCTCTAATTACACGAATGCTGTTAAGATTTAACAGTAAATTAAATCACTTGTTCATACTTTTGCCATTACAACCCACCCTCCACCCGAACATACAATATTACATAGATTCATTACAAAATGATCAAAATCTTATCTTTCGTTTTGCTTCTGAGAATGTTCTGTAATTGAAAGAGTTGGATTGTACACATAATTCCAGTACTTTCCCCACAGGGCTGTTAATGAAATCACATCTGCCTGTAAAGGCAGCAAAGAACCACCATGGCTTTAGAGTGCTGTGAGAGTCAGGGCCTCATCCCTCTTACAACTGTGCTTTTGTATTTTAGTAGAATGATGCATAATATTGTCCCATAGTGGGAGGGGTTAGAGTGGGTGGGAGGGGTTAGAGTCTGACATCCTCTTGGATGGGAGCTGGAAATTTTTGACTAGGGGGAGAGCTGTGTAGATGCTAACTCTGATGGAGTCCTGGACTAAATTTGGTATTGGTACAGTATCAGGCTGCCAGTATTGTTGTGTGTGTGGGGTTTTTTGTATATTTTCCCGAGGACTTGTTGGAATAGGTAAGTGTTGAAGATTGTGTTAGCATTTTTTGTGTGTGTGAGAGTTTGGTTAAATGTGTGCAGGTGTGGGGTGATTGGGAAGATAGGGCTCTGTTAATTGATGTGGAATTTGTGTGGGTATTTGAGTAAACGGGACCATATTTTATGGTTATTGATGTTTCATATGCTGTATTATACCTTGTAATATTTTATATACTGTATCTTCTGCTTATCAGTGGTTTCTGCATGAACCAGCTGAAAAGCGGGGGGGGGGGGGGGAGAAGAGTTTCTGGATGTGGCAGGGCTCAGGTGGTGATGCAGGAAAGGAACATTCTTCCTGCATTCCCTTGGATTTTTCACTGTGTGCTGAGAAAAGGGAGCCCCTTCAGCGCACATGGCAAGGAAATGCAGACACAGAGATGTGTGTGTGGCATTGGCTCCACCCACTTTCAGTTTGGTATCGCCTTGTGTTGGCACATGACTTCCATAATGTTGCTGACAAGGGAATACAGTTCATCACTTGAGCTGGAAACTATTCCCTACCGGTAGGTGACCTAAAAACAAGTCTCACTGTGTCGAATGGACCTTACACCCAAGCATATGTGTGAAGGTTGCAGTCAATAAATCTTATTCCCATCCTTCATCTCCCAGGCTTATTCCTTTACCTTTGCTATGGGTTTTATTGACTTTGCCTATTTCCCCACCCTTTTGTTGTGTCCTCCGTTTCCCACTTTCTTCCTGCCTTCACCCCATCAGCATTTTCCATATTGACTTCCATTTGCTGTAAGGAAACAGGCATGTTAGTTCTGGGGGAGCTAAATTAATAAGTGGACTTGTGAAATGCAAGCAGCCCTTTTTCTGGAACATCCCATGTGAAACATTCCAGTTTACACAGTCGGCCTTTCTGCCTAAACTGAGTGCCCTGTTTGCAATGTGTGGTTTGCACTCTGGTTTTTCCCTTCTGCTGTCTCCATACCCTGAGCACTTGGTATCTCACCATTGCCTGTGAAACATCCTTATGGTTCAGAGCCATAATGAGCTAAAATAAATACTTTTAATTTATTTTATATGGCCACAACATTAATTAAATACAACTACAGTCATACCTTGGTGGTCGAACACCTCAGTACTCGGACGTTTTGGCTCCCAAATGCCGCAAACCCAGAAGTGAGTTTGCAAATGTTTTTTGGAAGCCGAACGTCTGAGGTGACTTCTGCGGCTTCCAAATGAGTGCAGGAAGCTCCTGCAGCCAATCGGAAGCCGCGCTTTGGTTTTCAAACTGTTACGGGAGTCAAATGGATTCACGGAATGGATTGAGTTCGACAACGAGGGTACGACTGTACAGTATTTCACAAACACACTACTAGGTGTGAACAGAACAGAGTTGCATGCCCTCTGAAGCAGGGCTGGCAAACCTGCAGGCCATATATACCCCTGCCCCAGACATTTTCAGTAGCTCACAGAGAGCTCTTGGCATTTGCCCACCCCCTTTAATTTTTTTATTTTAAAATCACAAGTCAGGGCTGTTTGTGCCTAGGAGAACTTCCCTGCTGAGTAACTCAAGTGGTAGTGTTGTATTCACTATCGCTTCTTGGTTCTGTAATACCAAAATTTGTTTTGAAGGGCAGGATGCAGTCCTCTTGACCTAGCACAGCCATGGTTCAGCCCCTCCGCCTGAAATATGCAGGGGGAAATAGGACTGGGCTTAACTATTTTTATAAGGTAGTAGTGAAGATTGATGAGATAATGTGGATTAAGCACTTTAACAATTAAGGCACTGTGCAAATGTTGTTGTTATTGAGAGACCTGGAGAACACCTGAATCATAGCTACAGTTCTGTTTCAACTACAGTGGAACTAATCTCCTCCTCAGCCAAAAACACCAAAGCAAAACTCTCACAGAAGGGGGTGGGGAGGTGCTAAGGCCATTTAAAGCCATTCTTTGGATTGCTAGGGAACTAGAAAGCGCCTGTAATCTTCCCATCACTTTCTTAATGAGCAAGGAGCATCACAGTTGTTAATGAGATGGAGAAAAGCTACAGAAATGATATTCGCTGGAGACAGAACCCTAGTGTTAATTTGTGCAAGCATGTGATTTATTCTGCTGCTTCCAATGAGACCGGTGGAGCTGAAAACCACTTTAAAGTGGCTTTATGAAAAAGATAGTTATTGGATATGTGCAATAATTAAGACTATTAATAGTATGACTGTTTCAAAAGGGAGCTTTGGCTGAGCTTGATATGTCTCTGCCATGACTGAGCGCTGGTGAATTTAATATAATTTGTTTAGCAATTTCTTCACTTAGTGTGATCATCTCTATAAGCTACCTTACAAGGAGAACTGAAAATTAGAATGGCATCTGTGTTTATGTATTGGGTTTTGAAATGTAGGAAGTGAATGTGTGTTCCAAAGAAAGAGGTCTCTCAATAAGACGCAGTAACCGGTGGGGGTTTAAATTCTTTTTAAAAAAATATTTCATTTTTTTATTTTTCTTAACTTTTAACTTTTCTTGAGAGTCCCATGGACTGCAAGAAGATCAAACCTATCCATTCTTAAGGAAATGAGCCCTGAGTGCTCACTGGAAGGACAGATCCTGAAGCTGAGGCTCCAATACTTTGGCCACCTCATGAGAAGAGAAGACTCCCTGGAAAAGACCCTGATGTTGGGAAAGATTGAAGGCACAAGGAGAAGGGGATGACAGAGGGCAAGATGGTTGGACAGTGTTCTCGAAGCTATTGACATGAGTTTGACCAAACTGCAGGAGGTAGTGGAAGACAGGAGTGCCTGGCATCTCTGGTCCATGGAGTCACGAAGAGTCGGACACCATTAAACGACTAAACAACAACAATGCTTCAGCAGCTTCGAGAACACTGTCCAACCATTTCATCCTCTGTCGTCCCCTTCTCCTTGTGCCCTCAATTTTTCCCAACATCAAGGTCTTTTCCAGGGAGTCTTCTCTTCTCATGAGGTGGCCAAAGTATTGGAGCCTCAGCTTCAGGATCTGTCCTTCCAGTGAGCACTCAGGGCTGATTTCCTTAAGATAGGTTTGATCTTCTTGCAGTTCATGGGACTCTCAAGAGTCTCCTCCAGCACAATAATTCGCTTTGCTGAAGCATAGCGTTAGAGTAATACAGTTTGGATAGTATGTGGTGATGAGGTGGTGAGATGTGGGAGACAGTGAAAAATGGATGTATTTTGTAGCACGCTTGCCCTGTCCCCTTACTTGTTTGTGTGGGGTGTTTTGTTCTGGCACCCCCAACTGTTAAGAGTGCTGTAAGGGAGTTGCTGCAAGGTTCCTGTGAGGGTTCAAGGAAAACAAATGTCCACACTGTGCTCCAGTTCCTGGCAGGGTTCTGGGGACACAAGTTGTTTGTGCAAAGAGCTCCCTTTGTGTGCAGAGCACCGCTTCTTCCTCTTTTGTATTGCTGGAGTCCCTTCTTGTGAGCCCTGTGTCGCCAGAGACAAGAGAAATAAAAGCCCCCCGCTGCATGACTTGTCATCTCGAGTTATGACCTCCCTGTATGTGGTTTATATATTTGTGGTGGTAAGCTGCATTTGGGCGTTGAGACTACACCATAGCCTATGTGAGAGAGGTGCTCACTGAGGTGGGGCGGCGGCTATTTTTTCATTTGTTTCCCTCCCACTGCTGTAAATGGGAGGAAATTTCTTGCATGTGGTCTGGGGCTGTTGTAAAGCTACGTTGTCACTGAGGATGTGGTAGTGGTCTGTGGGGAAGTGCTTCGTCCTTCTGCCATTTCTGTGCCAGTGGAACAGCCGCAATTCCATGGTGCTGTGCTGCCATATCTGTTATGGCACCAGTGTCTCTCCTTCCACAGAGTTCCACATAGCCCCTCATCCAGCATAACTCAAGCATAAGAGTGTTCTCCTATGTGTAGTGTCTTTCCTAATGTTGTATTAGTCTAAAACTGTGAATCATAATGCATCATGGTTGTTGTTTTTTTAAATAAAAAAGTTAAATATTGCTTGTTGGACTAGAAAAGGTCAACATTTGGGGGACTTAGATTATGGTTTTATAACAATTTTAAAAACATTGGTCTGTTTAAAAAACAAGGCGTATCTTTCATTTTGAATAACATTTTAATTCTTAATTAACTTTGCGAGCACGAAGTCTTCCTAACTGCAGATATGTGCCCTTGGCACTTCCTCTTTCTCTGTATTCTATGTAGTGGAAAATTGAAGTAGATGACTAGTACAATTGTGCTCTGGCTCCAATAATTTAATGTTGAACTTCACTTCAGAACTGATGATAAATTACACGAGAGCTAAATTTCTGTCACAGATCTTTATCTGAGGACTTGGGTTTCTACTAAAGAGTTGAAAGCAACGTAGGAAGCAGCTTTATACCCTATAGGTCCACCTAGTTCAGTGTCAGCATCAGAGGTCCATAGTTGTCCTTCTAAGGCCTACCTGGAAAGGCCATGGATTGAACGGGGGACATTTAGTATGCAAAGCAATTGTTCTAAATATGTGTTCTACCACCTTGCTATGGGGGGACGGACGACACACAATTTGGAAGGGGAGAAGGAGATGCTTTTCTTCTGAACCTACTTTCCCCAGTTTATTTTTCCCCCACCTTGGGTTTCCAGGTATGTGGTTTTCCTGTATGCTAGAGAAACAGGTTAAGAATTAAGCACCCTACAGTACCTTCCGCATCTCCATCAAATCACTGCCTCTTCCTTCTGCTTTTCAGCTGTTCATCCTCACTTATTAAAATTTAGTTAAAATCAGCATCCAGCATTTTTAATTGGACATTTAAGAAGCACAAATGTAGTCTGTAATTATGGTTTCTTGATGCAGGCATCATGCCGCACCACCATTGTTTTCAAACCATGGTTTCCAATTCTGCATTCCTGGTTGATTGCAAATCATGGCTTGGCAATCCGTACATCACAACAAGCATTGTTTTTAATATGATTACAAATTCAGTTTCCCATTTTCTATTGCTTTCTCATACCTACATCTTTGCACTGTTCTTCTGGGGACTGCAAGATGCAATAAAGGCTCACCCATTCATTCTGTCTTTGATTTTGGAGCGAGCTGAAATGAATCAATTTAGTGTTGATATGGGGAGATTTTTAATCCATCAAAGAAAGTGGGTGTGTCTGGATATATAGTTTGCAACTATCTCTGTGTCTAACCTAGAAAAGTTGATGCTGTTTTAATAAAGCTTTATTTAGTCTGAGGAACTAATTTTCAATATTGGCTTCTAACACTTAATAACTTGTGTAGCACTTAGTTTTAAAATTATAAATTTCCTCCTTCCATAATTTTACATGTAGAATCATGGCTAGAATGCAAAGAGGAACACACATTTTGGGGTGTTGATATTTCTGTTTGGAAGGATCCCTTCACAAAATGCTGCTCCAGAAGGTCCACCAGCCTTTGAGATGGAGGTGGCCTTTCAGAGAGTGGAAGGAGAAGTTAGCCCCATGTGTTCCACCTGAAAAGCAAGGCTGGAGCTTGATTCTTTGATCACATTTTGCAATCACTGAGAAACATTAGAACTGAAAATGTTCCTCCTAACAGCAAGGGTATCCAAATCCTCAATTTTAGCAATAACATCTCATTTCCTCCCTTCTCCTCCCCACCCTTTTTTGCCTAGTACCAGTTTAGAGCTTTAGCTGTTTCCTTGACAGGAAAGGGCAGCGATTCTGTTTTTCCATTAGGAGAGGTGACTACAGTGGTGCCCCGCAAGACGAATGCCTCGCAAGACGGAAAACTTCCTAGACGAAAGAGTTTTCCGTTTTGGAGGTGCTTCACAAAACGAATTTCCTATGGGCTTGCTTCGCAAGACGAAAATGTCTTGTGAGTTCCTGCGGTCCCCCCCCCCTTTTTCTAAGCCGCTTATCCGCTAAGCCGCTAAAAGCCGCTAAGCCGTCAATGGGCTTGCTTTGCAAGACGAAAAAACCGCCAGACGAAGAGAATCGCGGAACAGATTCTTTTCGTCTTGCGAGGCACCATTGTATTGTGTTCAACTCATCCACATTTAGAGTTCTAAAAGCAGCTTATTTATTAGTGATATACGTTTGCCCTTGTCAAATGTTTGGTTT
Source organism: Podarcis erhardii (assembly GCF_964252035.2). Taxonomy (NCBI): domain Eukaryota; kingdom Metazoa; phylum Chordata; class Lepidosauria; order Squamata; family Lacertidae; genus Podarcis; species Podarcis erhardii. Next base: position 69,917,102 of record NC_138498.1, read on the forward strand.
GATGAGGAAAAGAGTCAGGGTTGGCTGCTGGGCCTGCACAAGGTGCAGGTTGTAGATCTGTTAACTGATTGGAAGAATGTTAAGTTGATCTGTCTTTTAACCAGTTGATTTAACTTTTTTTGTTTAGATACAAGCTACTGTAATCTCAATATTGTTGCCTTTGTTGCATTTCCAAAGGAAGTGTAAAATAACTTGTTTATAAATCTTCACATTATAACGTTCCTGTTTACAGTTCAGTACACAAGAGCCTTGGTAGAATAAGAGAAGATTTGTGATATTTTCTTTCTCAATCCTTATTTCAGCAATACCTCAAAACAAAACAAAAAAACAAGTGTGCCCTTCCACTCTTACCCTCTTGCAATTAATCAACTGATTCAAGCCAACTGCAGTTTACAGTCCTGGTGGCTCAAGCAGCTTCCACTAGAGTGAATTATATATCATTGCAGTTTACTGTTTTTTCTCCATAGGGTCGAAATAAGAAGAAACCTGCTCCGGTGAAGTATGAAACTGGAGATCTAGTATGGGCAAAGTTCAACAGACGTCCATGGTGGCCCTGTAAAATTTCCCATGATCCTGTGCTAGACACGCATTCAAAAATGAAAGGTAATAGTTATTTGCATTACATGATCAGAGTTTTAGTGATTTGTATTATCCATACACAGCTCACTTTGCAGATTAGCCTCCATAAGTGTGTATTGACCAGGGTGGCTGTCAAATAAGCTGCCTGGGTGAAGATGATGATGTTGAGGGGGATGGGCTGTGTATCTTTAATGTTTGTATAGCTTGTCAGGCAAGCTGCACCTGCTGCAGCTTCCTCTGTCAAAAGTTCTGGAGTCCTGTACACACTCTCTCTCTTTCTATATATATATATTTGGCTTGGTCACCCTGCCATGAAAAAGTGAAAAGGTAGTAACAGGCATCACTGTTTTAGATTGCAAGCCCTTCGTTTCTTATTTTAATTGCATACATAACCATGTGCATTGATGGCATTACATGAATGCTAATGATGATAATAAGGCCCAGCCCTAACCTAGGATAATTAGAATGTTTCATGGAAATCAGTGGAACTTGTTTGCTTAGTGGTTTGTTTAGGATTACAGGTAGGTAGTGGAAGCCTATGGCTCTCCACTTAGAAGCAAGCCCATGGACTTACTGCTAGGTAAAGGTATATAGAATTGCACTTGGTCTCATCCTGTGCCCACTTTCCTCGGAGTAAGTCCAGTTAAACTCAAAGGGCTTATTTTTAAGTAGACGTGCATAATACTGTTCAAGTATTCAATACTGGGAGATTGTAAAGAAGGGAGTTCTGAAAGTTCTGGAGTTTAGGCGGTGCAAGAGGAAGGCTTTGATGGAAAGAATATAGTTCAGTGGGTGGGTTTGCTGAAGGAGTATGTCATGAAGTGAATTATTCAGTGGTGAGAGAAAAATGTGAAAATGTTAGAAATCAACCAAGAAGACAGGAGTAGGGAGGGTGGACCAAGTGCAAGGAGTGAGCAAGTGGAGGTGTTAGGAATTGCTGGGATCAAGGGCGGAAATTTATGTTCATTTCTTCACAACAGGTAAATTATTGCCTCTTATTGAAATTTAAAACGTGTGTGCCACCATTGCAAAGTCTCTGGTATTTTGAATTAAATCCACTGTCCTTCAGAACCCCATATTCCCCCCCCCCCCAAAAAAAAACACTGTGCTTGCATCCCTGAGAACTTCACCCAGGAACCAATTTGAAGAGTAAAACTGTTCTTCTAAAATTGAAAATTTGAAGTAGAATAGGCAGCGGTTGAGAGAATGGTCCCCAAAGACACATTGACCTCCTCTCCCAGACTCTTGTCCTCATAGTGTCCAAATAGCGCCCCAACAGTATCTGAAATATGTGTGCTGAAGTAGGGAAGAAAAATAAATTAAAATTTGTGCTGTTTACTCATTCATAAGATGTTTCTCTTTGGGGAAACAGTTGCTTATCTATCCAATGACGACAGCTTTTCAACTCCTTTTAACCCCTGACTCATTCAAAAAGTAAAACACAGGGAGCAGTGAATGCAGAGGGCCAACAACCTTTAGCAAAATTTGGAACTTTGGAGTTTCCTCCAGGATTTCAAAGAAAAGACTGATTTAATATAATTCTCTCTGAAAAATGGGTTTTAAATTAAATCTCTATTCGTTTGCTTCAGTGAGCATGTGGATAGGACCGAAAGCAAGAGCCACACCAAAAGAAATAGTAAAAAATAACCGACACATCATGAAAAATTGTGTATATTTATTTAAGACAGTGAAAGCATAATACAAAATGAACGGTAAATTATATAAAAAAATAATTACACTACAGATGAAATGATTATAATGGGACAACTACATGCACTATATGGGAATAGGAAACAACTTGCACTGACTGCTTATATAGTACATTAGTTATTATAGGTGAAATACCAGTTATCCTTCTAACACCCTTCCTTTAAGTCCAGCTAACTTAAAAGCAAATGCAGTAAGAATGTTTCACTATATTATAAAGGTCTTCTTAAGCAATATATGAAAATTACTCAAGATTTGAAAGAGAGTAAGTGAGATGTGGAGTAAGTGAGATGGGGACGCGGGTGGCGCTGTGGGTAAAACCTCAGCGCCTAGGACTTGCCAATCGCATGGTCGGTGGTTCGAATCCCCACGACGGGGTGCGCTCCCGTCGTTCGGTCCCAGCGCCTGCCAAACTAGCAGTTCGAAAGCACCCCCGGGTGCAAGTAGATAAATAGGGACCGCTTACCAGCTGGAAGGTAAATGGCGTTCCGTATGCTGCGCTGGCTTGCCAGATGCAGCTTGTCAAACTGGCCACGTGACCCGGAAGTGTCTGCGGACAGCGCTGGCTCCCGGCCTATAGAGTGAGATGAGTGCACAACCCTAGAGTCTGTCAAGACTGGCCCGTATGGGCAGGGGTACCTTTATCTTTACCTAAGTGAGATGTAGGGATATTCTAAAAGACTTGAGAACTTGGGAGGAATAATGAGTGCATAAATGATTTTACCAAAAACTCCATATCTACCAGACTTGGTGTGGTGAGGTCTGTTGGTTCCAGATGGAAGATTCCTGAGCAAAAAATGGAAGTACAAATCTCAGCAAACATACAAGCTTGCCCCCAAGAAATGCAAAATTCACAGACCTGTTCTATATCTCCCAACACCACCAAGCCAGCGTGCATTTTAGGGAATGTGCTGTTGGGGGAGGGAGAAAAAACAATACAAACTAAAAGCTGTAAGGAAACTCAGAGAGAAAAAGAGAAGAGCACCACCCCAGTCTTACTTCTCCGTTTTCCTAATTTTAATCACCTCCCATTTCAAATCCCTAGCCACACTCTGGTTTTCTCTGGTAACCCCCTTAAATAAGTTTACCCATTAAAAATCAGTCCATTAAATCATGACTTACACCAAAATTCTCAGACTTCTTCATTACTCTTCCTTAATTGCAACCCTGAATCTCTCAGCTTTCTTTATCAAAACTAGAAGTCATTTCTGCCAAGCCAGGAAGAAGAACCTTGAAAGTACTTGGTTCTGCCCTGCTTTCTTAAGCTAATTGTCCAAAAGAAAGACTTCAGTCTTTGAAAAGGAAATAAAATGTTGGTTGAAAAAAGAATTATCTTCTAATGTGACACACATATAGAATAAAGGCACATATGCAGACAATTACCAGATAACAGGGGGAAACTTCACTCTCATTAAAATGCCCACTTCTTATCCTACACTCCTCTCCCTCTTCCACCCCATGGTTTATAATTGGGGTATTTTCCATTGAACAGCTGCTTCCCAGTCTAATCATACAGAGACATAACTGTAAAACCTGAACAAAAAAAACCACATTTCACATCAAAAGGTACCTAGAGTTATTAGTGTATTGAAGTAATAAGATACGTCTTTCTTAACTCAACAAAAGTGCTGTGTTCTTCAAGCTCAAGCTTGAATAGATTACAGGAATACATTTTGCCCTCCTCCTTGCTTTTAATTAGAATAGCCAGTAACCAGAATTCGGTCATCTAGGGGCACCTTTGGTGTTGCTATCAGAGAGAGGTTAACCCATCTTCATAGGTTCCATTGCCGTATTTATCACAAAGCTTTTGTCGTAGGAAGAATGCTCCCTTTATTCAAGGATGCTTAGCCAGCATCTTTTCTGTTCCTGCAGCCATCGACCTAGGCATAGCGATCGTTATGGCTTCCTGAAACCAAAATTTGGTGCATACAATATGTGGATCTGCTCCTTCCGTACGGCACCCTGGAACCCAGAAAATAAGTCCAAAAGGGACTTGACTATCACCCTCTAATGGTGAACTCAGGTGGTGAGTGCCAATAGAAATAGAGCCAAATTAATGCATATGACAAACAAGAGGGCAGGAACCAGTGTGCTCTGGGGAATCCTGAGTGAAATACAAAACAAGGGTGCAACTCCGCCCCCCCCCATGTTGCATCATTTATTCCAGGTCCCATTTGTTAGATATGTTTTGGAAAATATTTGGGGGGCATCCCTACACCTTGACACAAAATGCTAATCTTGCCAATTTTGTCTTAATAGTGTCCAATCGCAGACCACATCGAGAATACTATGTGGAAGCCTTGGGAGACCCATCTGAAAGAGCTTGGGTTGTGGGGAAAGCTATTGTAGTCTTTGAAGGAAGACATCAGTTTGAAGAACTGCCTGTCCTTCGGAGAAGAGGGAAGCAAAAAGAGAAAGGTTACAAGCACAAGGTAAATCTCATGTTCTCATTTGGTTTGTTCTTGAGTGTTCTCATCTGAGTGCAAAACCTAGGTGTATGATCTAGTGGAAGTGAAGTACTTCTTAAAGACCATGGATCACAGTTGGAAAAATTTAAACTCATGCTCAACTCTCTCATTGAACTCCATCAGCTTACAAAGTTGCTCCATTTTTTGGGATTGCGTTTCTTATACTTTGAAGCTGCTTTAAAAATGACTGATATGATTTGAGACTTGGAGGCTGCTGATAAAGGAATGTCTTTTGCGTTGACTTGTCCATATAGCTACCTGAGAATAGACTGGAAATATAATTGTGTAAATTGGGCCTTTATGTTAGATACAGGTATATAAAGAGAACTTTTGAAAACACGTTTCAATGTTATTAATAGAGAAAACATTGTATCTGAAGGGCAAATGTGGAGTAATATGGGCAGGAAGGGAAACCTGCTGTATTTCAAAATCTTAGTCTACAGCTTGAATTCCTTCTGGGGCCAGCTCTGTGTTAATATTTCCAAAACTGAGATTCTGGCATAAAACATCCAGGCAACCATTTTCTTGAGACTAGGATCAGAAGGATTCAGCTATATTCCAGTTTTGGAACTTGTTAAGCTCTCGGAGAGCCAGAATGGAACCAGACTGTTGGCGCTTAAAATAAAAAAAGGTGACAGAGCAGCTTTTAAATTGATTGTGTGGGGGAAGCTGAAAGCAGCTGCAGACTCCTGTTCAGAACAAATCGTGGCCCTGAGAGGAAGGGGGGGGATTATTATTATAATTTAAATTGGGGAGAGGGTAGAATGTGTCACTGAGAGTGCAGGGGCACATGATAGCAACTGAGAGGCAAGCAGGTGTCAGAGATCTATGGAGATGGAGTAAAAAGCCTTTTGAGTTGATATATTTCCCACTGTGCATATGTATTTGAATTGTTTTTAAAATGTGGAGTGTTTTATTCCTTGTTGTTTGCCACTTTAGACTCCTTTGGAAGGCGTGTGTGTGTGTGTGTGTGTGTGTGAAGATGAGTGAGCTGGAGTGCTTGGCCTTAGATGAGAGCATTGATATAGTGGACATAATGGAAGCCTGCTATAATGGAGAGAACCAATAGAGCACAGTTACCTCTGGGTACAAACTCTATAAGAAGGACCAAGAAGGGCATATTGGAGGCAATGCCACTGTGTGTGAAAGAAAACATAGAGTCCGACGAGCTAGAAATCCCCAAAGGAGCAGACTCTTCCTGGACTTAAGTGGCATGCAAGACCTGGTGTGAGATGTAAATGTTATACTACCTACTGGGAGCAGTGACCATAGTGTTATCTAATTACATACATTTGTAAATGGACAGTTGCCAAGAAAATCCAGCACAGTCACATTTGACTTCAAAAGATGAAACTTTCCTGAAATGAAGGGATTGGGGAAAAGGAAAAGGAAGTTGAAAGGCATAATCAAGAGAGCCAGATCTCTCCAGGTCAGGAAAGGTGCCACCAGGGCCAGGAGGATACCAGAGTGGTTAATGGGCAGAGGCAAAGAGCTATTAGAGCCAAAAAGGTTTCTTTTGTCATTTTTTATTTTATCAGCAAGGCCTAGAACATCGTCTCTTGTCACAACTGACTCAGTTCCTCAGACTCCCTTCCTATGAAAGTTAGATCAGGCACCGAGATCTGCTATATATAATCCACCAAGGAAACAGATGCAAATAATTTATTCAGCTTCTCTGCAATCTCTTTATCCTTCTTTAGCATACCTTTGAATCCCGTCACCTGAAGGTACAAGCGCCTAAATGATGTTCTGCTACTAATGTATTTAAATAATATTCTATTGTTAGTATGTATGTTTAAGCAATGTGCTGTTCGATTGTTTTATAGCATCCCTTATTGCCTGCTTAGCAAATGAAAGTCTTGTCCAATGAGGAAAACAAAAAGGAGCACAAATTTTGGCAAAAGAAATGTAAGCAGGCAATAGGGGATGCTATAAAACAATTGAAGTAGCAGAACATCATTTAGGCGCTTGTACCTTCAGGTGACAGGGGATTATATATAGCAGATCTCTGTGCCTGATCTAACTTTCACAGGAAGGGAGTCTGAGGAACTGGGTCCATAGTGACAAGAGATGATGTTCTAGGCCATTTTGACAAAATAAAAAATGACAAGTCACATTCATGTACTCCACGAATCTAGCTTTGATCTGCATACTTTAATTAGTTATGTGCTGCAGTTACATTTTGTGAAAGAAGATAATGTTCATATCTGTGTGTAATTTCATCTTTTTGTGTATTATAATTTTTTTGTAACTTGTTTTTGTCCCTTCCTATACTTTCCAGGTTCCTAAGAGGTTTCTGGCAAAATGGGAGATCAGTGTTGGCCTTACAAATGATTATCTAAAGCAGAACAGTGCTCAAAAATACATCCCGACTTCCAGCAAACCGGACAGTGAGAAGGATGTGCATTTAATGGGATCTTGTACAAAGGACTCCTTAAATGAACAGAGCAGACAACTGAATGGATGTTTGAAATCACTAACATTGGACTCCAGACATTTGACCCATGATAAGGGGAAAGTGTTCACCAAATCCCGAAACAAGAAGAGCTCTGACACCCGGAGGAGAACTAGAGTAAGAAAAAGTAGCACCAAACTGGAGGCATCCAAGAGAGAAAGTGGGGGGAAAGGGCCAGTAAGCAAAGCTAAAAATATGGTTGCTGCAGATATGCCAGAGAAGCAGGCTTCTCATGAACTTTGCAGAATAGCAAAGAGCCTAATGGGATCCAAAGGCAGCATGGAAAACTACTTGCTCTCTTCTTTTGGAGAAAGACAATTCGAAAACAAATATAAGAAACCAGGGTTTGATATCTCTAATAGCAGCTGCCATCAGGAAACATCCAAAGCGGACGTGAAGAAAAAGAGAATTCCAGCAGGCTTCATCTGCAGTTCAAAGCTACAGCAGCACTATTCCAGAACTGATGCTGGAGCAGAGAGGAAACAAATAGACTCTGATTCATCGGATAACGGTACCTGTGATCTAGACTCCCTTGACCAAAGTTTAGCAGCAGCAGCAGCTTATAGTGTCTTGAAGAATAGTGACTCTGTAAATAAAAGTGGAAAAGAAGTGTGTTCCGGGCAAAGAGATATTAAACATTCTGCACCTGTCTCAAAAAGCAGCAATCGAAGCCGCAAACCTCCAGAAGGTTCTCTAGACAGGAATATCAATGTTGAAACAGGAGGTGAGGAATTCCGTGAGCCATCCCTTGCAGCTGAGGTGGCTTCAGTTTACAGGAATGACAATCTTATCAATGTAGATAAGCACACTACACTCCAAAGTAAGGGGTTTGTAAGTCAAATGGATGCAAAACAGCCTCAGTTCAGAAGTATAAAATGCAAGCATAAAGAAGCTGCTGCTGGGACAGACTCCTCTCTTAAGGAAGATGAATGTAGCCCCGACTGCTGCTTTTCTGCTACCAAAGGTTCTCCCGGGTCCCAGTTAGATATGCCTAACAAAAGTGGGAAGGCTGATGGCCCCAAACTGCTGAACAGCACCAATGAGAAACCCGGTGATTCTACTGAAATAGAAACGGCAGTTGTGAAACACGTGCTTTCAGAACTGAAGGAGCTGTCGTATAGGTCCATGAATGTTGAAGCGAAAGACTGTGGGCCGCCTAAGACCACAGTGCCCTTACTCTTTTCATCTGTCTCTGGGCAGAACCATTTGCCTATTGAGCCCGATTATAAATTCAGCACCTTATTAATGTTGTTGAAAGATATGCATGATAGTAAGACGAAAGAGAAGCAGATCATGACTACTCAGAACATAGTCTCTTATAGGAGTTCTCACAGCGATGATAGTTCTGGAAGTAACACTCCAAGTGATTTGACATCTTTGCCTACAATGGGAACCACTCATAAATTAGAAAAAAGCCAAGATAGTGTTCGAGAACCAGAGTGTCAGAAACCCAAAGAAGGTCAGTCCTCTTTTTCACATGGTATCGCAACCAAGTTGATCGATCCCGGTGCTAACAAAAGGGAACTCACAAACGCTTCTGTTTCTGGTACAAACTGCACCGCAAGGCGCAGCTGTCCAAAATCTAAGCAGCTATCTAAACTAGTAGCTAATGCAGCATCAAAGAGCAAAACACTAAAGCGGTTGTCTAATTCAGCTGAGAGTGTGCCCCGCCAGGATAGAGCTGCCCAAGGCTCAGTTGCTAGTGCTCTAGACAATGCAAAGGAAGATGTTGCAAGGAAAGTGTCTTGGGAGTTGATGGGACACTCCCCTGACGAAGACTCTGCAAGTTCCTCTGATGACAGTTTAGTTCGTATAAGAATGAAGTCAGAATATGATAAAAAGAGAGAGAGCTGCAACTCCTTTGAAAATGGGGAGTTGGATTCAGGACTGAATAGAGAAGGCTCCTTGGGTGATGAGCCTAGAGATGTATGCCACGTAGCGCCCAAAAAGCGATGGCAGCGTTTTAACCAAAGCAGTGCTAAAGCTGGTAAGCACATCAGTAGATCTAGGGAAGCAGAACAGTTATGTGCCTTTGGCCTCTACAGAATAAAAGCAAGCTTCAGACTGTAGGCGTCTCCTCTCTCTTTAAAAAGGGAGGCATTATAGGCAAGAACTGTGAGAAGCACTTAGTTAGCTGGGCAACATTTTGCAGAATCAGGGATGAAACAAAAATACAGTTCTTACAGAATTGAGAGTTTTACAGTTTTGAGATCCTAGTTTGAGTTCTCTGTACAAGGTAAGGATTCCTTGTGCTGCACCACTGCAGATTGGGGGAGCTGGAACCACATGGTGAAATCTTCCACCCTATAAATAAATAAATAAATAAATAAATAAATAAATGAATGAATGAATGAATGAATGAATGAATGGAGTATTACTCAGTAATGGGCAAGATCCTACCTGAAGTCTATAAGTGGTACAGCTCATAAACTCTTCAGCTGTCTGCATCTGCAGGTTGTGAGAACTAGCCCTTAAGAGGTTTTGTGCCATGAGTTGCAGTGCATAAAAATCTTAAGGTTATCCAATTGAAATGCTGGTTGTTACTCTAGCTTTTCTCTTCCACAAATTTTAATACAAGTTCACTTTAATCTTTTAAAACTAGAAACAGCGCTTAAGAAGGCATAGTGTGATTTGGAAATATATATATATGGTTTCTCTTACCTTGTGCAGAAGCTTTATTTATAAATTAAAACATGATGGACCCAATACTAGCATGAAAGTATAATATTTACTGCTCAGTATTACAGGAGACTCATGAGAAGGAAAAATTGCAGCCCAAAAGGTAGATAAAAGTTTAGTAGTACCGAATAATGTGTGTTTATTTCTCCCTGTGGAAAGCAAGTGGTCTGCTAAACTGAGTGTATTGCCAACAACACAATCCTCAGAAGTAAGTCTGTTGGCTTACTCATAGCTAAATAGGTGCAGAATTGCAGTCTAACACAAGTTTACCTGAGACTAAGCCCAGTAGGACTAACTTGCAAGTAAGCATGTCTACGGTAGTGCTGCATGTTGGGTTAGGACTCAAGAAGTCACCACCATAAACTGCAGCAATTTAAACTTGAATCTTACATTCTATAAACTTTTCAATCTTGTTTTGCTGTTCCCCATTAGTAGTTTTTGATCAGTGATTGTGCATTGGGTGGCAACATGAACTAAATTTCAAAATGTAGAGGGCTGGCCTACCCTGTTTGCGAAATGCAAATTGCATGCTATGTGAAATACAAGATAAAGCAAAAGGTGTGAGCCAAGGATGGCAGTCCTAGTTCATGACTTATCTCTGTGTACACTTACATTGCATAAATTAACTGCACTCCTATTTAACTTTCTGCTAGATCTGAGACACATACTCTTGAATGGTAATGGCCCCACCACATTTTGAAAACAGATTTTGCAACGTGCTGTGAAGAATAGGTATTTTTGATAAAGGATTTCAGTAATGTTTGTGGATTGCAGTAAAACACAGGGAATGTTGCAAGATGAGCAATAAAGTATTCTTAACTAACTTTTATGAGGAAAGTATCCAGATCTTGCCTTCTGCAGAAGACAAAAGGTTAATTTGGCAAATACACAGTTATAATGATTTTTATTCTGGCCAAGGGCCAAATACGCTACATTCAGTTTAGCTTCTGCATACACCTGTTGAGAGCATTTCAGCTTCCCCCTTCCAAGGGCAGCTATTCCCAAAGATTTCCAGGGGTTGGGCGGTGGCAGGACTTTAGAGTAAAAATAGGTAAGATCATTCTGTTTCAGTTTCTATGTACTCACTCACAGGTCCATTCTGTTCTGTTTTTAGGAGGGGGAATTGTTTGCATTTTAATAATATGCACTTCCCTGTGATATGCATTTTCTATGCATCTTTCCTATAAAACAAATTTCTATATGATTTACAATGTATCCCCCCCCCATATGCATTTTTGAAAACATTTTCCCCATGAAACATGCATTTCTGCATGCACTTTTTGAAAACCAAAACTGCATCGCTAAGTGGGCAATCTGATAGCTGCATTCCAAGCCACCCATAAAGCCAGGGACAGCCAATCTGACACTAAAAAAACTCAAAGCAATTTATAAAAAGAATAAAGAGGGGGGAAATAGTCTGTGTTTAGCTTATTTAAAAAGTTAAAAACAGATTACAACACCTGTAAACATTCTACGTATCTGAGTAAGCATGTCCAAACAAACATGTTTTTAGCCGATGCCAAAAGGAGTACAGCGAATGTCCCTGGCCTGATTTCAGTAGGCAGGGAGTTCCAAATTGTGGGTGCTGCTGCTAAAAAAAATTCTTAGAAATGCAGAATGAGTATTGTTTGGCACTTGTAACGGTGTCCGTTCCACAGACTGAAGCAGCTGAGTTGGCGCATATGGAGGAAAGCGATTTCACAAGTAAACTGTGGTTCTGAGTTGTTAAGGGTTCTATATACTAATAGTAGCACATTGAACGTGGCCCAGTAGCAAACCTGCAGGCCTCTGAGAACAGGTGTTATATGTTGACGGAGTCTCACTTCTGTCAGTAATTGTATTGCAGCATTCTGCACTAACTGCAGCTTCCCGATCAAGTGCAAGGGACCCCCCCCCATAGAGCACATTGCAGTAATCCAAACTTTCTTACTGACATTGCTTCTGTTTTTCCCTATGCACCACCTCCTTTTTTTCTTAATCATCTTTACGTATTATTGTAAGCAACCACAGTAACTCCAGTGTTAGGAAATGCTTTGATTCACGATGATTCACTATGTGGCACTCCACCACAAAAACCATGAGATGTTACTGTACAAATTCAGTAATCCAAGTTACAGTCTCTCACATTGGTATCAAAATAATTTTTACTCAATAGCTACAGCCAGAACGAGGATGGGTACTATTTGTGTTACACTGTGAACCCTACTGAGATAGATAAGGGATAGCCAGCTTCCTTCACCCAAGAGACTGAGGCTCTCTGTTCTTGTCGTGGCCGGAAGAGGTTGATGCTAGAGGAAATGTCCATAGCTGCTCAGTGACCTCATCAGGGTTTGGGAGGTGCCTCTACAGGTCCTCCTTTCCTCTACTTTCAGCCTGATGACTCCCATGCATGTTTATGGTAAAGACAGAAGGCAGTTTGGAAGAAGCAGCAGAGGCATTTTAGCCCTTACATCATCTTTCCTTCCACAGAGGGGAGAGTACTGCTATTGTAAGGGATCAAGAGAACCAGACACCATTCTGTTGCTTATGGACTACCAGTTGCCCAGCTCAGAGATATTTACTCTTCGTTTACAACAGAGCAATCAAAGCTTAAAATGAGAACTTTGCACACTGCTATTCAGTTAAAAAAGGAAAAAGTGGAAAGTCAACAGGTGTAGCAGAGAAATTTATTTGAATGAATGCATAAACCTCAATCTGCAAATATTTCAGGCACTTTACAATTCGCCTCTATAAAAATTAGTTACCCTTATGGGAGTTGGAGCTAAAGTTAGCTCTTTTATTACCCCCTGCTTAAACTATAGCTGGGTTGAGATTCATTCTTATAAATTTGTCTGTGCCTGCAGGATTCCTATTTTTCCCCAGTGCTGCTTTAATCCTACCCAGTGTCTATGGCTAAGCAGGGAACTCTGCTTTTCTGAGTTCCACTTAAAAGCACTAGCTGCAGTGCTTCACTGTGAAGATATATCAGATTAGACATAGAGTCTTCTTCGGAGATCACTCATAGCCGAGTAAGATTGTCTTCAATAAACACAGTTTTAACAATGAGTCCATAAGTGACTGTGGAGGCCAATTCTGGATCCACATGTCCTTCCATAGTGGGGACATTGGTTTCCAGGCAGGAGTTGATCACAGTGTGGATTTGCCAAGCATGCCTTCCTCTTAGCATGTTTCTCCCTTGCATCCTGAGTTTGAGTGTCTTTGAAGGCATAGAGTATAATACTGTGTTCCACATACTGATCTAGATCCAGCATTCTCATGAGCAGAACTCCATTCATGGAATGCTACTGCTAGAGGAGGAGCCCATTTTTTCCCAGTTCCACCTTCCTTCCTCAACCCCCTGAAAAGCTGAACCTCTGGGACAGTATGGGGACTGCAAGGGGAAGGGGAAATCAGGAAATATCATTTACCCAACTTCTTCCAGTGAGCCTTTGCAGGATCTCAGTAGTCCCTCCACAAATGGAAAAGCTTATCTATTAATGGAAAGGACACACTGGATTCAACATGTTGTAGAAATAAATAATAATAATAATAATAATAATAATAATAGAAATGTACGTTGTAAATACTGTAATTCACATTTGCTGAACAGGAAAAGGGACTTCTGAGTTTTTTCTCTGGATATGTAGCCACTCTTGTTTCAGGACCAGCTTTATTTCAGAACTGCTTCCATACTGTGTTAGGAGGAGCCACCTGTTTTGCTTGTTCACAATATTGATGTTTATTGTTTTTCAACACAGGATTCCCTTGTGTTGGGTTTTTTTTAAGCAACAAGCAAAAACTTTTAAAAGAGGAGAGAGAAAAAGATTTCCTAAGACACTTATAATGGACTCATTTGTACAATCCAGTTTGAGAGTAGGTAAAAAAAATGTCATTTTTTTAAATAAAAAAGACAAAACTCAGAGGTTTAGGAAAGTATCCTAGAAGAAAGTCATACTACAGTTTTACAGATATGACTTAATTCCTGCTTCAACCACAATATTTCAGTCCTAGCTTCTCACCCTCAAAAGGTGTAATGCACATGGCACTGCTAGGCCAGACTGGGCATAATTTACTGCACTGAGACCCAGGCAAGAATAGCATGCTGACACTGGGGACAAGATGTTGATGGCAGTCGTTGCAGCTCACTTGCTTTCCATAATTGGGCAGGAACCGGGTCCTTTCCCTTTGTGGGGTGATGGTTGTGGGATTTGCATGGATTAGTATCACTGTGTGGATTCCTGCTGAATAATGAGAGGTGGCACGATGGTCAGGGAAGAAGCTTTGTATGAAAACCTGAAGGAAAGGGCTGCTTTTGAACTATTATGGCAGGAGATGATTGCTTAAAAACTTTAATGACATAGTCAAGGAGTCTCAAGCACTGAGCTATGCACCTCAGATTCATGTGATCATCACTTTGTTGAGGGCACTGGAAAATGGCACAGGAGCTTCTCAGACCCTGGCCATAAGGAAGGGTTCTATCCCAGCCCTTCTTGTCTTCTCAGAAGACTAATCCTGAGGCTCTTTCTCCTTTTTTATCTTCTCAGTAGCTCATTCAGAGAAGAAACGCCTTAGGAAGCCAAGTAAGCGGCTTCTGGAATATGCAGAAGAATATGATCACATATTTGCACCTAAGAAAAAGAAGAGGAGCCAGGAGCCATTTCGGAAGGTGGGTATGAAACAAAGAAACGGGTATAGGCACCTGCGAGAAATTGGGAAACTGTCATCTACGTAGTTTTCCTTTTTTTAAATAGGGATCCAACATGTGTGTATGCTTTGGGGCAGGGTAGTGGAATTCCACTTCTGGTTGAGGCCCCTTCCATCAGATGCAACTGCCACCTGAGAAATTGCCTCAAAGTTTAGGAGTAGCTTATCAGAGGGCAGGTGGGTGATTAAACAAAGGAACCCCAAAGAACTCTGGTGCTTGTTTGGAATGCTGCAGGTGACTCTAAGGCAGGGCAGAAGCTTAGTGTTAGAGACTCTTGCTTTCCATGCAGAAGGTCCCATGTTCAGTCCCTGGCATCTGAGAATGTCGCCTGTCTGAAACCCTGGAGAGCCACTGCCAGTCGGTGTAGACCAAATTGCGCTAGATGAACCTATTGTCCAGCTCCATACAGAGCAGCTTCCAATGTTCCTTCCCAAGGATCCTAGCCATTATGAGCCAAGTTTTTTGAAACAAAAAGTACAGACATCTCAACAATTCCACCCCACTTTTATATACCTTCATGTTGTCTCGGAATGAGCAAAGTGATTGAAGGAAAAACAGAAGTGCCTGGCTGGGCTTTGGCTCTTGTTTTTCTTTGACTCTCTTTTTTGCTCCAGATGGGTTGGCTTTGAAGCACACACACCAGCCAGGATGTTGTTGCAAGTGTTGTAGTGGACCTTGGTTATCTGCCTCAAGAACATCATGCTTAACCTTTATGCTACAGATTCCTGTAGTACTTGGAATTACAAAGCATATAATTAAAAAAGATATCTATATTCCTGGTCAGGACTGAAATAAGCAGGTTTTGCTTTATGATTTCAATTCATCAATGTTTCTTACTTCAGTTGTGAGAAGAGCTATACCTTGAATAGGTTTCTTTTTAAAATGAATACTCAATAAATAAATAAATATAGTGTATTTTCAACATTAGAAACATTCAATGCACATACATAACTGGGTTATACAGCTCCCAATGAAAACAACATCTCCATAGGCTAGTTGTCCCTCACTCCCCAGTGATGTCTAGTAATTCTCACTCTGTGGCATGAAGTCATCAGACTATTCATTTTCCCAACCTTGTCAAACTGTATACCCAATGACGGTCTGTTGGGCAAACACTGCATCTGATGGCATGGGCTGGTGTTACTTGGGGGTAGGGAAGCTAGACAAAGGCAAGTCATTTTCAGCAGCAGCGCCATCACTTACACTGTGTATTTTGTAAAATAAAAACTTGGTTGTGTGTGCTTGCATAAAATGATTTCCTAGCACAGCCAAAGATGACTAGTTTTCTTTCCCTTGTTTTTCACCTGCCGCAGAAATATAGCCATATTTCCGAGTAGCTGTATGCTCCCCATTAGCCTTTTCTTCATGTATTGGTTGGACCAGGATCTTGAGTATTTTCTGTTTATGTCTGGCTGCTAATAGGCAAGTTCTCTAGAGAAGTCTGAAATCAAACAGGATTGCAGCACTGGCAAGCAAGCTCGTAACAAACATCTAGAAAAGAAGCCTTTGGATTCAGTTTCGTCTGCTTCTTCGTCTAAAGAGTCTCCTCCCGTTCTTGAAGCTGAGCGGTCTTTGTCAGATGAGCCCGACTCCCATGCCATGGAACCAAGATCAGAAATGCCAGTTTTGACATTGTCATCACCAAATGTTCTGGAAGGTGCTGCTGCTGCTTCTCCTTTGCAGGGAGAGAGACAGTTAATGAAGTCAGGTAAGACTTGTGTATCATTAGCATCTTCACCAAAAATAAGCTCTAGTTACTGGAAACAAAACAGGTGTCTTGTTCCTTGGCCCTTGATTCCTATTTCCTAATTCTAGTCTCAATTAACTTTATACTATACTGTACTATACTATACTATACTATACTATACTATACTATACTGAAATGTTTAAATGTTTCTTTGATTTTCCTTGAATCTTGCCACCACACTTGTTATCCTCTCCTCCCACACACTTTGAGAACCACACACAATATGCCATTGCTCTTTGGTCTGGACCTGAAGCTTTGGGCACTCTCTCTCGCAAGGTTGGGGGTGGGGGAATAATAAATGATACTGAAGTTTTTGTTCCTCGTGAGATCTAAATAGCAAAAAGGAGGATATTTTTTATGAAATAAATAAACTACAGGTCTTTAGACTTCCAAGCTCCTGATGTCTTAGATCTCAAAGTGGCTTAGTACACTAAAAATATACAAAGCCAAGACGAAACCTCAAAATTTTAAACCTAAAAACTTAAAAAATTTAAGCCACAAGAATTTTCAACCTCAGAAAATTAAAACGAGTTAGCTATAGTTGGGGCTTGCTGGGTTCTACATCCTTCTTAAATTGTGGTGCCCAGAATTGGACACAGTATTCCAGGTGTGGTCTGACCAAGACAGAATAGAGTGGTACTATTACTTCCCTTGACCTGGACACTAGACTTCTGTTGATGCAGCCTATAATAGCATTAGGGGTTTATTTGCTGCTGCATCACACTGTTGACTCATGTAAAGCTTGTAATCCACCAAGACCCCTAGATTCTTTTCACATGTACTTCTAGTAAGCCAGGTGTCCCCCATCCTATATTTGTGTATCTCATAGAATCATAGAGTTGGAAGAGACCACAAGGGCCATCGAGTCCAACCCCCTGCCAAGCAGGAAACACCATCAGAGCACTCCTGACATATGGTTGTCAAGCCTCTGCTTAAAGACCTCCAAAGAAGGAGACTCCACCACACTCCTTGGCAGCAAATTCCACTGTCAAACAGCTCTTACTGTCAGGAAGTTCTTCCTAATGTTTAGGTGGAATCTCCTTTCTTGTAGTTTGGAACCATTGCTCCGTGTCCGCTTCTCTGGAGCAGCAGAAAACAACCTTTCTCCCTCCTCTATGTGACATCCTTTTATATATTTGAACATGGCTATCATATCACCCCTTAACCTCCTCTTCTCCAGGCTAAACATGCCCAGCTCTCTTAGCCGTTCCTCATAAGGCATCGTTTCCAGGCCTTTGACCATTTTGGTTGCCCTCCTCTGGACATGTTCCAGTTTGTCAGTGTCCTTCTTGAACTGTGGTGCCCAGAACTGGACACAGTACTCCAGGTGAGGTCTGACCAGAGCAGAATACAGTGGCACTATTACTTCCCTTGATCTAGATGCTATACTCCTATTGATGCAGCCCAGAATTGCATTGGCTTTTTTAGCTGCCGCGTCACACTGTTGGCTCATGTCAAGTTTGTGGTCAACCAAGACTCCTAGATCCTTTTCACATGTACTGCTCTCAAGCCAGGTGTCACCCATCTTGTATCTGGTTCTTCTTGCAAAACCTTACATTTGTCCCTACTGAAAATCATTTTGTTAGCTTGCGAACAGTTCTCTGATCTATTAAGGTAATTTTGAATTCTGATTCTGTCTTCTGTGGCATTAGCTACCCCTCCCAATTTTGTTATTTCTTGGTTTGGGGCAGATGAGGTACAACAAACAGTACTGGTGTTATACTGATTCTTACTTGGTGCTGATAAAACTAGTTTGTTTCTAGTGAGGAAAATTCATTTTTATTTTAGGGAGTTTTGAGAGTAAGCGCCAGAGGAAACCAACAAAAAAGCTGTTGGAATCCAATGATTTGGATACTGCATTCATACCAAAGAGAGAGTGGACTTCCATAAAGAAGGTAAGTTCCTTCCTTCTGCTTCAAATGTTACCAAAGATCTGCTATGCTCCTGAATGTAAAATTATTTCATCTGCACAGAGTTTTGATCGGCTTTCATTTGGTTTAGGGTACCTAATAGAAGCACTCAGTAAAAAATAATACAGTGGTACCTCGGGTTAAGTACTTAATTCATTCCGGAGTTCCGTTCTTAACCTGAAACTGTTCTTAACCTGAAGCACCACTTTAGCTAATGGGGCTTCCTGCTGCCTCCACGCCACCAGAGCACGATTTCTGTTCTCATCCTGAAGCAAAGTTCTTAAAAGGTAAAGGTACCCCTGCCCGTATGGGCCAGTCGTGTTCGACTCTAGGGTTGTGCGCCCATCTCACTTAAGAGGCCGGGGGCCAGCGCTGTCCAGAGACACTTCCGGGTCACGTGGCCAGCGTGACTAAGCTGCTCTGGCGAGCCAGCACCAGCACAGCACACGGAAACGCCGTTTACCTTCCCGCTATAAAGCGGTACCTATTTATCTACTTGCACTTAGGGGTGCTTTCGAACTGCTAGGTGGGCAGGAGCTGGGACCGAAAGACGGGAGCTCACCCCGCCGCAGGGATTCGAACCGCCGACCATGCGATCGGCAAGCCCTAGGCGCTGTGGTTTTACCCACAGCGCTACCCGCGTCCCTATTTCTGGGTTAATATTTCTGGGTTAGCGGAGTCTGTAACCTGAAGCGTATGCAACCCGAGGTACCACTGTAGTGATAATCAGAGCTCAGCCTATAAAGTTCTTGTTGCACTTTCTTTTCAAAAAGGTGTCATTGTCCAAACTGAGCGAACATTAGGCCCGTAAGCCTTTGAATCTATGGCTCTTTTACAATGACCAGAGTCATGCTGTCAAACATATGCACATATCTCATTATTTTCAGTTGGGAGTCTGTAGGAGTTCTTTTCACTAGAGAGTGAACTCTTTCAACAAATTGATAGTGGATTGGCTGGCTGTGAAGAGAAGAAAGCCTCTGATGTACAAAATATCTCTCTGTGTGAGCATGCATGTGTTTTAAAGTAACGTAAGCACCGGCTGGAACTCCAAACCAGGACTCCTCTCTAAAGACTTTTCCTGTGCTAGAGATCAGGCCTTTTCTATAGGAAATTATGGTTATGGTCCCCTTTGCTAAAATGTATCCAAACAGAGTCCTTTGAAGATTTTTTTCATTTTCATTTTTTCCATACCTTGGAAGTCAAACAGAATTCATTCCGGAAGTCCGTTCGACTTCCAAAACATTCAAAAACCAAACCACAGCTTTTGACTGGCTGTAGGAAGCTCTTGCAGCCAATCAGAAGCCCCATTGGATGTTCGCATTCCCCCCAAAAACATTTGCAAACCGGAACAATCACTTCTGGGTTTGCGGCATTGCTAATTCAGGACTCAATTTTAGTTTGTTCTGTAACACCTATTGTGATAGGGACAACCATAGAATGTTTATTCTACATTTTATGAAAAATGAATTCAACTTGCTTTTCTTTTTGAAAAACTGTTAAAGCAACCACATCCAATATGAAAATGCAATAATCATTTGTTTATGTACTTAAGCT
This sequence comes from Podarcis erhardii, assembly GCF_964252035.2. Classification (NCBI taxonomy): domain Eukaryota; kingdom Metazoa; phylum Chordata; class Lepidosauria; order Squamata; family Lacertidae; genus Podarcis; species Podarcis erhardii. The sequence goes on from NC_138498.1 coordinate 69,936,885, forward strand.
TTTATGTCCTATCTTTCTGTCAGGGCAGCTCACAATAACAAAAGTTAATCCATCTGTTGATAAAAATTAAACAGTAACAATTAAACAATAAAACCAGCCACAGACACACAAAAGAAGAATTTTGCAGCAGAGCAGACATTAAGAGTAAAACCCGTTCGTTAAAGGAAAAAGCCAAATTTTGACTGCAAAAAATCACAGAATTGTTGATTTGGAAGAAACTCCAACAGCTGCCTAGTCCAAACCCCTGCAACACAGGAATCATGGCTAAAGAATCCCTGACAGATGGCCATTCAACCTTTGTTTTAAAATCCTCCAATGCTTGTCTGCATGCAAGAAGCAAAGAATGATGTACCCAGCAATCTGTGGGGCCTCAGGTGTTGAGAAAAACTCCTGAAAAGGCTGATACTAAAGTAGGTGGTCCTTGGTATATTCCGGTTCCAAACCATTTAGTTAAATCTATTTTTGGGAACTGCCCTGAGATCTACGGATGAAGGGTAGTAGACAAAACTAAATAAATAAATCTAAATAAATAAATAATAAAGTGAAGCCACAGGCACTTTATTTTCTTTTGCTGCTGCCTTCATGATAATTCATTAAATATACGATTATATTGCTGTAAGCTGCCTTGTGAATTGCAAAAATGAAAAGGAAGGGTCTAAATATTTTGAACTGTGAAAATGGTATAATATGCTGCATTTAGTGGAGGCCCCTCTAGATTTGTTAGTATCTTACTGTTTTTGTGAAAGTTATGATTTTTCTTCTGCTTCAGCTGTGCAGAAAGATTCTTCAACAATTATAACTAAGTAAATATGATTCTTCCTACTTCTTGCCACCCAGGGGTTCAGACACTGGGCAATCACCTCCCCATCCTTCTGATTATGGAAATTTGTGATGCTTCTTCTTGTTGTTGTTTGTCAATATGTTGAAGGTAGAATTGCCATTGAGATGTGGCCAGGGAATCACATCTCTTTGTAGGTGTGCGAATTTGCTTGGTAAATTGTCCCTGTTGCTTGTTCGCAGTGTTCTGAGGCTGGTCCTTTGGATACTGAAATGTCTGAGTTGTACTCCACATCTCAGCTTCTGGACGCTGGTGAAGGTAGGTGGTGCTCCTGTTCTGTAGCATGAAGCTGGCAGTTTCCTGTGAGTGAACATTAATAATAAGCTAAGCAAGATTCTTCCGTCACGTTACATAATCATCAGCCCACTGCAGTGTAAGCAGATATTTTCACATAGAGACCAAGTCACAAATGAACTGGGTCCAGATCAAAAAGAAGGAATTGCATCTTTGTCTAATAATAATAATAATAATAATACCCTGCCCATCTGGCTGGGTTTCCCCAGCCACTCTGGGCGGCTTCCAGCCGAATATTAAAAACAAAACAGCATCAAACATTAAAAACTTCCCTAAACAGGGCCGCCTTCAGTTGTCTTTTAAAAGTAAAATAGTTGCTTATTGTCTTGACATCTGCTGGGAGGGCATTCCACAGGGCAGGTGCCACTACCAAGAAGGCCCTCTGCCTGCTTCCCTGTAACCTCACTTCTCCCAGGGAGGGAACCACAGGAAGGCCATCAGTGCTGGACCTCAGTGTCTGGGCTGGATGGTGGGGGTGGAGACACAGGTATACAGGACCGAGGCTGCTTAGGGCTTTATTAGTCAGAGTCAGTTTTAAAATGAAAACATACTAGAATTTGTGGCAGCAGTGAGTGTAGTGATGGACTCAGGAGCACTCCAAAGATGAAAAAGGTGTGTGGGGTGGATCTGGCCAGAAATCTGTTCAGACAACAGCAGAGTGATAAGAAACAACGTGAGACTCAAAGGTGTCCTTCGGCTTGCATTTCTGAATTTTCAGTGCTCACCAACCACATTTTTCTTCATGATCATGAGGATGAGAAACTAGCTGTTAACTAAGGTGGCTTCTTAGATGCCAGTAACTCTGCTGTATGGTGTTCAAAGGGATACCTGGAACCACCCTGTTTATCAACTCACTGGTACTTTCTTCCAACTTGTGGTATTTGGGTAATGTGGAACAAGGGTGACTTCGTCTTATTTTTGTGAAAATATACTCAACAACACAATATGAATTTTCATTCTAAACTGTGTAGTCCTCAGAGGTTTGCAGACATTTATCTGCAATTGAATTACGGGTTAAAAATGGGTATGGTGTGTCCTACTCATCAGTGCTGGATTTTGGGGTTTAAAATTTGAGGGCCATAGATGTCAGAATTACCTTAGGGTACAGTTATTTGATTACAGTCTTGAAACATCTTCCTTACTGCAGCTCCTGAAAAGGTTCCAGGCAAACAGAGAAGGCGGAAGCGGCAACGACGTACTTTTGCCTCAGCGCCATACAAGAAGGAAAAGGGTGAAGATGTACTGGGAGAAAATGCGAACTCTGAGGTACTTCTGGGCTTTGGATTCTGTAAAAGGATACATGTATGACGTCTTTTTGAAGTAGCATTATATTTTTAAAAATGCATAAAACTATTGACTGTGTTGTAAAAGAAGGTATAAAAGACTTAGCAGCAAACAAAGGCAGGACTGCACAAGAGTATTGTGTATAAACTAGTGGCTCATGTTTAAAAGATTTGCGTTAACCTAAGTATTCATACACGCATACATTTCTGTGCCGCTAAACCAAGAAAAATGTATTCATTTTGAATTATACATACAAACAACAATTACAGGAACTTGTTCTCACAATGTGTATAAGGCCTGGAAAAACTCGCCGCAGCTACAAGCTGAATGTCACACCAACTGCCCTGAAACCCTTCAAAAAAACCTCCCCTATTCAGAGAGTGGTGTATATAAAATCAAAAGTAAAAACATAAAAAGGCAAAGTTCAGAAGCACATAAAACCAGGTTTTAGGGATATTGTTGTGATACTTACACGGTTGGGAGTCCATTTTAGATTACAGTATACTGAAATTCACTGGACAGTTGGCTTTAACATTTGAAACAGTATATTCTAAAGCATGTTTCTGTCATAGGCTTCCAAGTTTACAATACTATATTTCCATTCACATACAGGATGTGGAAATGAAAGCTGCACGTTTTGTATTTCACATACTGTGTTCTTTCCACAAGACCTAGTATGAAATTGCTTTTCTGCTCTGTGACACTTTCATGGAATAGAAATATATTTTTCTCTGAAAGCAGTATACTACAGTCTTCTTGAACATCCACCAGTTGTTTGAAATTATACGCCCACAACTTTTTCTTGGTTTAGCAATGACAGGAGGGTTTCTGTACATTAGGGTTTTATATATTTATTTAGTGGTTATGTTTATAACCCATCCTTTTCTCACAGTGACCAACATGTTCATATGAGTGGAAGAGTTGCACCTGCTTCTCTTAACACAGTCATTTGCAATTGTCCATTTGCATCTCATTATATAGTCTACACTGTTTGCTGAAGACACACTTCTGTACCCTGCCCTTTGACAGCTGAACATTTGTGTGATATTTGTGAGACCACCCCTATTATTCTTTGGTTTGTTTTGAGTTGTTTTATTTGATTTTGATATTGTATGATTTTATGCTTGCAACCCGTCATGGGATCTTGTGAAAGGGGGGGGGTATGAAATCTAATAAATCAATAGCGTTGTGTGTCAGATACTGAGGTTGCGCCCTGGAGACAGTGTGGTGTAGTGGTTAGCGTGTTGGAGCAAGACCTGGGAGACGGGGGTTCTAGTCCCCACCCATGAAGCTCACTGGGTGACTTTGGGCAAGTCGCTGTCTCTCAAATCTACCCAACCTCTCAGGGTTGTTGTGAGGATAAAATGGAGATGGGGAAAACCATGTATGCCACCTCTTGAGCAACTTGGAGGAAAGGCAGGATATAAATGTAATGAATAAATAATGGTTGTGGAGATTCCCAACATAGGTGTTTAGGAAGTATACTGCCACAGGGCAGCAAAATAGTCATAGTCATGTGTTTTGTTAAAGTTCAGAATGTTTCTTTCCCTCAGTGAAACCTTAAAAGTGGAGAAGTGTGAGGAGAGTTAGCGCCACAGCATGAGGCATCTTCTGCAGGCAGAGTGATTAGGGCTAGAGGCGCTGCATGCAGCTCGGCAAGCAGGTTGGCAGAACACCCCTATGTATTGTACCCAAACTATAAGAGCAGCCCAGAGGAGGGGGTAAATGAAAGAGAGAATCTGACTGATCACAGTCTTTCTTTTTCTCAAAAGGGAGATAGGACTAATCATGGAACAGCTGGAAGCCCCAAGGAGACTATTGAGGAAGGGTCTGAAAATGACCATGGAGTGCCTTCATCCAAACGGATGCAGGGGGAGCGAGGAGGAGGAGCTGCTCTCAAGGAGAACGTGTGTCAGGTAAAAGTCTGAAGTGCTTTGCTTGAATGCTGGTAATTGTGAAGATGACTTGAAGCAGCCAGACTACTTGGGGACAGGCCATGTTAGCAGGAACCAGATATTTGCAGAGCTTGCATCCAATGCTTTTTTAAAAGCTTCTGCAAACAAAACTCTTAAGGTATTTTTATTAATTTTGACATGAGGGCTTTCTGTCTACAATCCTTATTTTGTGTGCAGTCCCAGAACCATTTTGGGTAGACAGGAAGTGTGGGGGGTACAGGATTGCAAACGTGTGTTTAACGTGTGCCTTGTAAGGAGCTTCTGAAGTAGTGTAAATCACTCGAAGTTCTAATGTTTGAGCCAAACAATTGGACCACAGCGGCTGTTGCTGAAAATGTGTTAGCTGTGGTTTAGTAGCTATGCATAAGCTAGGATTCCCTACTCCCACTGTTAAGTTGTGGGTGAACATATCAGATGACATAGCGATTCTTCAAACAGCTCTTGTTTATTCACAGGCCAGAACAGAACTGACCTGAAGGGTTCAGTCAGCCTCCTTATATAGAGCTCCAGTACAACGTAACTGTAACAATTTTCTAAAACTATCCAATCACTGAACGTCACTTTCGATCCCTTATTTGCATAACTATCTACAATATCCCCCTGCTAGCCCAGGGTGAGAACTTCAGTACATAACACCCACCTCTTTAATTTCAGTCCTTGACCACACATTGTTTATAATTCCTTTGCAGATCTGTGAAAAGCCAGGTGAATTGTTGCTCTGTGAAGCCCAGTGCTGTGGAGCTTTCCACCTGCAGTGCCTCGGGCTCTCAGAAATGCCGAAGGGCAAGTTTATCTGCACTGAGTGTTCCACAGGTACGAAACTGTACTCGCTGATGGTGTGGCGAGCTCTCGGGTTGCTTTCAAATGTTGGAGCTTGTTGAAAACAAATGGCTTTGCAGCATGGAGCAGAACGGCTCTGCTGTCTACCAGGCTGGAGCAATCCTGATCTTGTATGTTGTTGCCTCCAGCCGTGGTGACTGCCTGTAACTTTTTTTTTTTTTGCTCTGCTGCCGTTCAGGACTCTTGCACCTTCTCTTCTTTGATTGTGTTTCTTCTACTTTGCTGCCCTCTCCTATTAGGAGTCCACACGTGTTTTGTATGCAAGAACAGTGGAGAAAACGTCAAGCGGTGCTTGCTTCCCTTGTGTGGGAAGTACTATCATGAAGAGTGCATACAGAAGTACCCTCCCACAGTCATGCAGAACAAGGGCTTTCGCTGCTCACTGCACATCTGCATGACTTGCCATGCAGCCAACCCAGCAAATGTCTCCGCATCTAAAGGTACAGTAACCTTTTCTTGTGTCCAGAATGGAAGTGCATTTCTACATTCATTTTAATTCATTGGTGTTCCCCCCACCCTGTTCTTGGATATTTTAAAGGTGGGGTTGGTGTATAAAACTTCAATCTTAATAAACGATTTTTTCAGCTTTTATTATTATTAAGAAAATGTAATTCCAATATATTTCTCTGCTAGGTCGCTTGATGCGCTGTGTCCGATGTCCTGTTGCATACCACTCGAATGATTTCTGCCTCGCTGCTGGGACTGTGATCCTTGCTTCCAACAGCATGATTTGCCCAAATCATTTTAGCCCTCGAAGGGGCTGCAGAAACCATGAGCATGTAAATGTCAGCTGGTGCTTTGTTTGTTCAGAAGGTAAGGCGCTTTGTGCTGGGCCTGGTGCGTTATGAGTGCTGCCATGTTTTGAATGAGTACAAGCATAGGAGGATGTTGTTGAGGAAGTGAGGGGGCAGCCTAATCTATCAGCTCTTTACCACAAAATGATACAAATGGCCACGATGCTGTCCTTTGTGTAAGTGAAACATGTTGCCGGACTGAGGTATACAGTCAGGATCATCCCTGGGGGTCCCTACTTTGGGCCTAAGGGAGAGGGAAGCAGCCAAAAGAAGGCAATGGGCCTTCCATAGAATGCAATACAGTGGTACCTTGGGTTAAGTACTTAATGGAGGTCCATTCTTAACCTGAAACTCTTCTTAACCTGAGGTACCACTTTAGCTAATGGGGCCTCCCGCTGCTGCCGCACTGCCACCATGTGATTTCTGTTCTCATCCTGAGGCAAGGTTCTTAACCCAAGGTACTATTTCTGGGTTAGCGGAGTCTGCAATCTGAAGTGTCTGTAACCTGAGGTACCACTGTATGTAAAGGCAGTGGTCATGTTAGTGGGATGGGCCACAGTGATAAAGCCACTAAAACAAAATGTAATATATATGTTTGCTAAGCTTGCTGACATAGCAGGCACAGCAAATGAGACATGGAATATGGAACTTAAGCCCTTCTTCCATAGAGCTTAGGGCAGTATACATGGTTGACTTCCCCCTTTTCACCATCCCCCTTTCTGTGAGCGAAGATTGGCCTAACTGCCTCCTTGTCATATATAACACCTCAGAAGATGAAGTAGTGGAAAAAAGTAAATGTTGTGGCCCGCAGGTGCTTCGCTATGCAAATAGATATGATTGGGTTTAGCACTGGCATATTGTATTGGCTTTGACACAGTTGAGACCTTTACAATAAAATGGATACCTGGGGGGTGAAGTTAACTTTATTCTGGGGACCAGCACGACCCTCTTTTGACCCATTTTCCATTTAAAGAACTGAAGTGGGATTTGAGGTCTGGATAGGATGAACTCCCCTTTTAATGTGATGCTGTGCATAGGTGTTCCTGTGGTTCTGTCCCTGACATACCTGCCTTTCTTTCTCACAGGTGGAAGCCTTCTGTGCTGTGAATCCTGCCCTGCTGCATTCCACAGGGAGTGTCTGAACATTGACATGCCAGAGGGGAGCTGGTACTGTAACGACTGCAAAGCTGGCAAGAAGCCACACTACAAGGAGGTGGTCTGGGTTAAAGTGGGACGTTACAGGTGAGAGTGAATGAAGGCAAATTTCTGTTATATTTAAAAGATTACAGTTGTCTCTTGTGAAAGCTTGTTGCTACTGCTCATTTTTGCTTTGCTAATATTATTAATACTGTACAGTGGTACCTCGGGTTAAGAACTTAATTCGTTCTGGAGGTCTGTTCTTAACCTGAAACTGTTCTTAACCTGAGGTACCACTTTAGCTAATGGGGCCTCCCCCTGACACTGTGTGATTTCTGTTCTCATCCTGAACCTGAGGTACTATTTCTGGGTTAGCGGAATCTGTAACCTGAAGGGTCTGCAACCTGAAGTGTCTGTAACCCAAGGTACTACTGTATTCACAGTGTCAAGAGGGGACCTCCCCTCAGCTTTATGTGTATTCTTACCAGCATGGCTGTTGCTGCCCTTACAGTTGTTTCCACAATGTTAATAGAATACGTAAAGTCTTCTACTAATGTGGGTTCCTGTTATGCCATGGTTAGGTTAGCAAACACACACACACACACACACACACACGATGCATCTCCAAAGGAGTGGATCTAGGAAACGGACATTCCAGAAATTTATCCATGGGTTCATCTGTTTTTCTTGCCTTTGTTCATTTCCAGGTGGTGGCCAGCTGAGATTTGCCACCCTAGGACCATCCCTGTCAACATCCAGAAAATGAAGCATGTCATCGGTGAATTTCCTGTACTTTTTTTTGGATCAAATGATTACCTTTGGACCCACCAAGCTCGAGTATTTCCCTATATGGAAGGAGATGTGAGCAGCAAGGACAAGATGGCAAAGGGAGTTGATGGCATTTACAAGAAGGGTAACCCATTTTCTTCTACTCTAATGTAACCATGAAAGTTTGCAATGAATCCCATCTTTTTCTTTGTTCTCAGGGAAATAAGATGCTGCTTTAGGGAAAAAGGAATAGATTCTGGCATCATTATACTTCAGAAATAGCCCTGGCTAGAATTATAGATTGAGCAACTTTGGTTTGTCATGATGTCTGAACTGATGAGCAGTGGTTTGTGAGTGGTCGGCACACCAGAAATGGAAGCTGTGGTTTGAAATAGGTTTGCAAACCATAGTTTCTGCTAAGCAAACTAACTATAGTTATAACTATTGCTTTGCCTCCAAAGGCCACTGGGCCTAGACACAGAAGCACTAAGCAGACAAGTAGTTCTAAACTATACTTTGTCCATCCAGAACCTCAAACTGTGGGTGCATTTGCATGCCATGGTAAACAATGGTTAATTCTTTACCATGAGTGTGCAGCTTGCTCCCCATTTTTCCCCTTCTGCTAGTGAGCAGGAGCAACAAACCACAACTCTTGGTGTACATGGTTGAAACATAACACTAAATCAGGGATTATAGTTTGTTGTTCCACTTGCTACTGGATGGAATAAAGTGGGAGTGATTTCCATATTCCTGGTGAACTATTAACTGTGGTTTACTGTGACATACAAATTCAGCTAAAGTGTGTTGAGAGGTCGGAACTGAGTCTCTTTTGTTGTTGTTTTTAATCTTTCCTGAGGTGACATTTCTTGATGTAAGAACTCAGCATAGAGTAGATGGGGATTGGTGTCTATATAGCTTTAAGATGTAGGGATAAAACAAATTATTTCAAAAAGCTTGAGTTACACAAAACAATGTCTTTACTTTTTGCAATCCTGAAACAAAGGCATGCTAAAGTTTTCTGGCTACTGCCTGGGAGTATGGAAATCTCAGTACTGTTCTCAGTTTTGCTACAGACTGGGAATCCTAGAGAATCCTCTTTGTGGCTGCTGTTTCCTGTCCCGTCTGTTACTGGTGCCTCACTTCAGCATATTTTCATGTAAGTGCATATATAAAAGTGGCTGAATGCCTGTTCTTATATAATAAGGAAGTTTTCTTAATTTAGCTCTGCAGGAAGCTGCTGTGAGGTTTGAAGAGCTGAAAACGCAGAAGGAACTGAGGCAGCTACAGGAAGACAAAAAGAATGATAAGAAGCCCCCTCCTTACAAACATATCAAGGTGAGGATGCAGGACATGATAGCAGATGACGGGCCTTGTGCACATGTGTTGCCCCCTATCCCTTGAAGGTGGTTGGGCTGTGGGACTGTGTGCTCCATCCTTAAACATAATGAAGGCACAAGTCTTAACCATTGTTAATGCTGACCAGGACGTGCTCTTAACTATACACTCTTCTTGCCAATCTTTTCTTCATATCTTGCCACCTGCCACTACACCACAAAAGCTGAAACCTGTACAATCTGTCCACTGTGAAACATTTCCTTTAGACTTCAAAGGAAGCACACAAGCTGTTTTTGGTGGTACCACAGATTCACATGGCAAGATTCACCTAACAAGTCATGTCAGTGCAAGCCCTGTGTGAGGATTTCCACTTGCACAAGGGGACTTTTCCCTCCTCTCCTCCCCCTCCACACCCGCTGAATTGGGTCTAAGGGGGTTGGGAGAACCCCCAGAAGTGCTGGGGGGATCATTCTGTCTGGCAAGGTGCAATTCTTGTGTTGATGGGGTGTTCACTGTAGTGCAACATTGAGTTTTACCTATGTTTTAATCCCAGTGTAAACTATGAGGTCAGCTATTGGCCACATGAACTTCAACTCTTTGCTGACCTGCAGTAAATCTTTGGTGTATAAAATCCTGTTGAAAGGAAGGGACTCTCCTTACTGTGTGAACTACTATGTTCTTTCTGTCCCACCCTGAGAAAGGATCACCTCACACTATTGAACACCATTACAATAGCTGATTAAAGTGGAAGGTGCATTTTCTATGCTGGTAGAAGAGTTGCAGCTGAAACAATAATAAAGATTAACAATATACATGAAAGTGCAGTATTGACCCATTTCAACAAGTATCACTGTAGCAAAAGTTGTTTCTGATTTCCATGTATGTAGTCTACATTTCTGCATTCCAGTGATTTAGCTAGGCCAGCCGATTTACTTAGTGGCTTATATCTGTATTTAAAGGTGAACCGGCCTGTAGGCAAAGTGCAGATCTTCACTGCAGACTTGTCTGAGATCCCACGTTGCAATTGCAAGCCAGCTGATGAAAACCCCTGTGGCCTAGACTCCGAGTGTATTAATCGCATGCTGCTCTATGAGTGTCACCCTGCTGTCTGCCCTGCTGGGGAACGTTGCCAAAACCAGTGTTTTACCAAAAGGCAATATCCTGAAGTGGAAATATTCCGCACATTGGCAAGAGGCTGGGGTTTGCAAGCCAAAAGAGACATTAAAAAGGTATGTTTGTTTTTTGCTGTCTTAATTCTTCCCCAAGTTTAGTTTCAGCATCCCACACTTTCTATAATTGAATTTAGTTTTCCTTTCTTAAAGCGTAAAATTTACAAAGACAAGAAATGAGTCATTATTCCTGTCTGAGACATACATACACATGTGGTAGGAGTTTGTTTCCCATGATTACCTAAATATATAGTCAGTCTTTGCCTTCCCATATATAAGTTGGGTTCTGTGCTAATGGAACCTTGAAACAATCTGAACTAGATTTAGCAGAAATCAATATATGTCAGGATTTCCCCAGATGAGTAGTATTGCTTACCTCTCTTCATCCTACACCGCAAATTCTTGAGTGCCCAGTTTTTCATCACGCTTCTGTGTTTTAAGAAACAGATGGAAAGTACTGCTCATTAGACTGTTTCTTAGCCTCACATTTTCTTACACCAAAACCATCCTTAATTAATACCCATCTAAGTAAAGGGATTTTAAACCCCATATTTAAACTGAGTGGATTGCCAAAAAAATTTCTATCAAGGCGATGTCTGCATTTGCAGTTTTTACTGTTGTAAAAAGTAACTACTGTAAACGCTTGAATTGCTGAATCTCAGCTCTCCTAGGCAAACCATGAGCCCTAAATCTTGGCTACTTCTCGTGGTTACTTATGATTTAGCTCAGCACAGCAGTAGGGGGGTTAGGGAGGCACTAAGCACTCACAGTTTTCTTTTTTGGAGGCCATGGGTTGGCATAGTGTGACAGGCATACCAGACTACAAAGAGCAGTGGTCTAGGTCAAAAGAAACCAGTTTGTAATAAAACTGAAGGTTATGATGCTCTAGTATGTTTTATTAAGGAATGCAGTTCAGTACCTAAAATAGAGATGGTGCCTCCTCAGGCTCACCTTCCAAAAAGCACTAAAGATTTTGGTTTCCATGAAAAGCTATGAATTAGTAACTTTTGTTTTAATGGGTGTGTGTTTTGTTCATTTGTTTCCTATGCGTATCTCTTCCCATCCCCAAAGCCCCTGAGTTTGATTGGTCTTGGCTTTGTATTCAGAGTACTATTTGTTGTTCTCTCATCTCTTCCCACTTCCACACTTTCAGGGTGAGTTTGTCAACGAATATGTGGGAGAGCTGATAGATGAGGAGGAATGCCGGGCCAGAATCCGCTATGCCCAAGAGCACGATATCACCAACTTTTATATGCTAACTTTGGACAAGGTGTGTGAAAACATTCCTGTTTTCTATATCTGAAGTAAAATACTGCTAGTTCATGTACGTTTGAAACAATAAATTAAGATACTGTGCCTTCTGTTGGCATTGGTTTTAGATTGCAAGACCACCTGATTTGTGTGTGTGCTTTCTTGGAAAGACATCTCCCCCAACCCTCAAATTTCTTAGAGCATTCCATATCTGTATTGCACTGCTTATAGCTAAGAATAAAGTTCTGTGTTTTGAAAGGCTTGAGTTCTTCCCTGTGCTTTTTAGGATCGAATAATTGATGCTGGACCAAAAGGCAATTATGCTCGATTTATGAACCATTGCTGCCAGCCAAATTGTGAGACACAGAAGTGGTCAGTGAATGGAGATACTCGGGTTGGCCTTTTTGCGCTCATAAATATCAAAGCTGGTAAGGAGCCCTAATGATTAGTAGCCTTGTTTCTGATATTTTGGCGTATGTATCAAGAAATGAAAGTCTGCAGCCTGAGGGCAGGTTTATCTAATGAGTCCCGCTAATGGAACTCTGTTCAAGGACTTCTGCTGATTCAGTGGCACTTCCCTTCTTTTCCCACCCTCTCACTGAAATTGGCTTTGTGGTGGGGGGTCAAGAAAACCCCCAGAACTGCATGTGGGGGGAGCAGAGGGGGGTCATTTTGTCTCACAGTCTGAAAAGCTTGAGCTGATGGAACGATTGCCATAGCACTATGTTGGATTCCTCCCTGAGTGATGGCATGTAAGAAGTTGAGATACTTCTTCACAGTAAGTGACACATATCTCTGCGTTCACCATCCATTACATATAACAAAAAGCTTTAATAGGTAGCAGCTGTCATAGAATCAAAGAGTTGGGAGTAGTATTTTGAAGTCATTTCCCAACCCCCTGCTCAGTGCAAGATACAATACAGCATCCCTGACAGGTGGCTATTTGGTGGAAGGTATGTTCTTCTATCTGTGTATTTGTACTATATTCACAATGTAGGAAATTTCATCCTGCTTGTTGAAATTTCATCTTGCATGGTCCTCAGGAGGTAAGGTAATGCAATTCTACTAAGTCATAGACCTTTGTTGCTAGCCTGCACTGGAATTTCAGCACATACAAGGAAAAGTAGAAGCAGCAGATTCTCCTCAGCATTTGCACATCTTTTTTTGGGGGGGGGGGTTGGTTTTTCTTGTTTGTTTAATCTTGTTTTTAATCTTTTATTCCAGTTCTAGAACTTCAGGTTTAGCAAAGCCTATTACAATCCAAATGGGTCTCATTGATTTCTCTTATTACCAGGGACTGAGCTAACTTTCAACTACAACCTGGAGTGTTTGGGGAATGGGAAGACAGTTTGCAAATGTGGTGCTCCAAACTGCAGTGGTTTCCTTGGAGTAAGACCAAAGGTATTTCAAACCCTTATTTAGATTTCTTCCTTCAGCTGCCCTTTGAATTGCTTGGGGTTCATTTTTTACTTAATTTAAAGGAATCTTTTTCTCTTCAGTATACTCCTCTCCAAGTTACTGTGTGATTGCTATTGCTGTTGATAAAAATGGCACCCCTTTAAGGCCCACTCTGCATTGCTTAAATCAGATGAAAATGGGGGGGGGGGACTGGAAAAAAGCCAATGCCAGGAGAGATCTGTGCTAATAACATTAATCACTGTATAGGGAAGTTTTTAATGTTGGATGTTTTACTTTGTTGGATGTTTTAATTTGTTGGAAGCCACCCAGAGTGACTGAGGCAACCCTGTTAGATGGGCAGCATATGAATAATACATTGTTGTTGTTGTTCTTTTCCTGACACAGTGGTCAGGATGAATGTAAAACTTCCAATGTGTCCAAAATGAATATATGTTTGTTAGGAACTTTCATAGCTGGGGAAACTCTGGGTTTATTCATACTAGGAAAACATAATCTTATCATATGGCCTATTCAGAATTGAACTGTTTACTTACCCCTCAAGAATTGTGATTGCAGCTGTTTTCCTTGTGGTCTTTCATCAAGTCAGCTAAAGAAGTTTAACAGAAAGAGGTATGAGGACTGGGATTTGTTCCCTTTGAGCATTTACTCAGTGGCATTGTTTTGTCTCCAGAACCAGCCACCTGCCTCTGAAGAGAAGTCCAAGAAGTTCAAGAGGCGGCATGGGAAGCGTAAATCCCAAGCAGAGATTATGAAGGAGCGTGAGGATGAATGTTTCAGCTGCGGGGATGGAGGGCAGCTGGTTTCCTGTAAGAGGCCAGGCTGCCCAAAGGTGTACCATGCTGACTGCCTCAATCTGACCAGGCGTCCTGCAGGTCAGTCACGTATTCTCACTATTATTCATAGAAACTTAAGTATAACAGCTGCATTGATAGCACTAGCCTCGAGCGAGAAATGATGCCTCCCAAACTTAGCAGCTGGTGACAATTCATATAATAAAAACAGGAGGAGAGCCCAGCTGCATCAGAACAAAGGCCTATCTAGTCCAACATCTTGTTCTCACAGTGGAAGCCCAGAAGCAGCACCTGAGTGCAACAACACTCTCCTCATTCATGTCCCCCAGCAACTGGCATTCAGAAGCATACCATCTCTGAGTGGAGTGCTTGTTTGGTGTGGACAAAAGACCAAATAAAAGGAAGTTCCACCAGCTCAGTTTGCTAAGTTTGAAAACTTGATTTAAATCATTACTTTTGTTGTTGTTGTTGTTGCTTGAACCAAAACTAACTTGAAACACAGTGGTTAGAACTGAATGAACAAACCAGCGCATTTTACATAACTGCAATGTAATTTATAATGGCAAATGGATGCCTGGTAAACTAGAGCTGTTTTGGATGATATCCCCTTAGCAACCTCCAGAGTTAGTCCAGGCTTTCTTTCTTGTTGATTTCAGCCATTCGCAGATCTGACTTTCTCACCTCCTCTTAAGCTGCGCCTTTTTTTTCCTGTGCTGCAGGGAAATGGGAATGCCCTTGGCACCAGTGTGACGTGTGCAGCAAAGAGGCAGCTTCCTTCTGCGAGATGTGCCCCAGGTCCTTTTGCAAGCAGCACCGAGAGGGCATGCTCTTCATCTCTAAACTGGACGGACGCCTGTCCTGCACAGAACATGATCCATGTGGACCTAACCCTCTAGAGCCAGGAGAGATTCGTGAGTATGCGCCTTCCACAGAATCGGCAGCTGGCTGCCAAAACACTCAGCCATCAGACGAGCAGCCTGCGGCTACAGGCCCGAAATCTCAGCCATCAGAGAGGCTACCTCTGACTGTGGCCCTGAGGCTGCAACCCTCAGATAAGCCACCTTCCTCTTCAATGGCTCTGAGGCTAAAATCCTCAGACAAGCAGCCTTCCTCTGTCGCACTGAAGCTGCAGTCCTCAGATAAAGCACCCTCCACCGTGGCACTGAGGCTACAACCATCAGACAAGCTGCCCTCCACCCTGTCCCTGAGTTTAAAACCCTCAGACAAATTGCCCTCCACCCTGTCCCTGAGGTTAAAGCCCTCAGACAAATTATCCTCAGCCCTTGCCCTTAGGTTGCAGTCGTCAGATAAGCCGCTCTCTGCCGTGGCGCTCAGGCTACATCCCTCAGAAAAATCGCCCTCCACGGTGGCCCTGAGGTTACAACCCTCTGAAAAACAGGCTTCTGCTGTTGCCCAGAAGTCACAATCGTCAGAAAAGCTATCCTCCACAGTAGCTCATGAGTCACAGCTATCAGACAAGCCGGTCACTGGAGTGGCACCAGGACCTCAGGACAAGCCACCTGCTCCGGAGGCATTGGGACCTCAGACAACAGACAAAAGCTCCACAGTGAAACCACCAGGGTCCAAGAAGTCAGAACTGTCACCTACTGCAGGCATACCGAGGTCTCAGAATTCGGAGGAACCTCCTGTTGCAGAGATACCAAAGCTCCAGGTGTTGGACAAGCCTGCTGATCCTGAATCTCCAAGGCCTCAGCCACTGGACAGGCCCATTTCTCTTGGCCCAACACCCAAGCCCTCGGGCAAGTCTGTTGCTCCACTGAGCCTACGATCTCAGCCAGTAGTCAGACCAGTCACCCCCATAGCCCTGAGGTCTAAACCATCAGAAAAGCCAGCCACTCCTGTAGTCCCACAGCCACAGCCACCCAACAGGGTTTCTACCCCAGCAGATGCTCGGCCCATGCCATCAGACAAGCCTTCCACTACCACAGGTCTGAGGCCTCAGCTTCCTTCCCCACTAAGCCTGAGGCCTTTGCTTTCAGAGAAAGCACTGAGGCCTGTTGACCAGAACGCTCAGCCAAAAGAAAGAGGCTCTGTGACTGTGGAGCAGACTCCTCAGCAGAAAGAGCGGACATCTGTATCCGAGGAGCAGCCTTGCAGGCCTACAGGGAAATTTTCGGGCTATGTTGGGCAAGCAGCCCACCCTCTAGAGAATTTTCAAATACACGAACAGACCCCTTGGCATAGTGCGAAAGGACTGCAATCGGTGGAGCAATCGCTTTGGACAGCTGAGAAACTGCAGTCTCCTGAGCACAGTCTTTGCTCAGGCCAAGAAGCCGCATCTGCACCTTCCACGGAGCAGCCATTTTGGCCCACAGATAGACTGTGTGCATTTGAACAACCCCTTTGGCCTGCAAGAGAAGCTCCACTGCCTTCTGGACAGGCATCGTGGCTGCCCAGAAACATTCAAACATTGGAGCAGATCTCGTGGCTCTCTGGGAAAGCACAAACGCCTGTGGGGCAGGACATTTTGCCTTTGTCTGAACAAAACGTGGTGCTAGTACTGAACCAGGATTCCCCTGGCCATGAACCTACTGAGTCTAAACCTTAGTGAAGCCAGTTCGAGGCCAGACGGGTCACTATTTTTGTTTTGTTTGTTTTTTTATTGTATGGGGAAGGGTATTTTGTTTCTTGGGTTGTTGTTTTTTTAAAAAAATACACTTCCCCAGATCCTTGACCTTCCAACATCCCACCCAAACTACCCACCTACATTTACCTAAATCCGAACGATGCCCAGCCAAGCAGCAAGAATGTAGATGGCCTGTTCCGTCTTCATTTTGGAAACAATAAAGCTGAAATAAAGGAATCCACTGTGGATAATAATCTCTAATTCCATTGAAATAATCAAAATTACTAACCTTGCATGTCTGAGTGACAGGCGTGCATTAATGGTGTGTCTCCTAGATTTGCTGTTCCAAAGAAGTAGCTTCATTCCATCTCACTAGTTGCAAGCCAGCCATTCTGTACTGGCACCTTGCATTTCCAAAACAATTCAACTGATGGAATCCCGTCATTGGAGAAGCGAAGCGAAGGGACCTGACAGTTTCCTCCCTAGTTTTCATTTCTCAGAGTTCTGTTTTAGGAGAGTGTTTTGCTTGAGAATATGCTGCCAGGGCACAACAAATACAGGTGCTTTTTGAAGAAACGTTACTTGAAGTTAGTTGAGAAGCCCAGTTCCACTAGGTGGAACTGTCTGCTCCTTTGTGAACAGCTGAAGATCCTTCACGGACTTTATAATTGGAGGTGGGGGGGAAAAGAAATTCAGAGATACCATCTGCTAGCATTCTTATCCTGGGACTTAGATCTCTAGCACAGTAAAGTCAGAGCCCCCACATAGGCAGAATTTTGACCACTAAAGGCAACAGCAGGTTAGACAAATGAGTCAATCTCTCTTCTGGATTTTTGTGGTGCATCATTGCTGTTACCTAACTTTTTTCAGTCTTTGCAACAAGAATTATTAGTGTTTTTGGATGAATGAAACTAATTCCCCCCCTCCACTACAAGCAGTTGCTTAGGAATCATGTTTGCATTGTTTACAGTAGTCCTAACTATTCGGGGTGCATTCCTCTGGCTAAAGTATGTCACCTCAGAAGGCGGAACAGAACTAATAACCCGTTTGAGAATAAATGTTTCCAGGATAGAAAGCGTGTTTTATTAATCTTACCTTGATTAGTCTCCAGCTTAAAGTATTTCCCATCTTACCAAAAAATACTGAAACAAAAACTTGAATTTAACTGGGCTACACTGAAGAATATCTGCATGTCAGAAACAGAGGTAGCTGAGGTCATAGTTCTCACACTGGAACACTAAGGGCTGCAGCAGCTGGCTTAGATCTCTCTTCCTTTCTTCATCTCTCTTTCCCAGTCAGTGCAGCGCTTTATGCCTGGTGCGTAGCCAGGCTGGTATTATGCATAACTCTGGTGGAAGTGGTTATTGTTACCCAACCAGACATAAATGCAGCTTGCTATGGTGCTGGTTAGATATTGTTGATGAACTATATTGAGGATCAGAGAAGTTACTGCTTGCTTGGCCCTGAATATGTCTAGGTTTCTTCATATCTTGGCTGTAGGAGAGACAAGCAAGCATACCATGCCAATATTTCACATGGTGGTTTCAGTTAGACACACTGATGTCTGGAGGCAGCTTAACTATCTCTCTCTCTCTCTCTCTCTCTCTCTCTCTCTCTCTCTCTCTCTCTCTCACACACACACACACACACACACACACACACACACACACACACTCACTCACTCACTCACTCTCACACACACACCTTTCCTGCTAACTTTTGCCTCCTTTTCATGTTCTGTTGGCCTGGATAGCTGAAGTCGCACAGTCTGTCATGCTTCAGCTTCAAGTAGCAAATTTGGTTAGCTCCTAATTTGCCCTTTTTAGATTTCCAGGTGTTGTTTTTTTTTGCACAAAGCAGAAGTTCTGGTTTCTGATCCTTTTACTTTGAAGCATATATCATTGGGGTATTCAGATCCTCTGTAGAATTGCAATAGTACTACAGTTGATCCTATACAGTGGCAGTTCAAATTCTGACCTAATACTTTTTTCAATGCTGGCTTTCCACAATGATGGTACCTGCTGGGCACTACAAAACATTCCCCCCCCCCACCACCACTGTGCATCTCATCCTCTCCCCTGAATCATTTCCCTCTCTCTCCAAAGCTAGTGACTTTGCAAAGCATTATAGCTAACGGAATCTTAGTTCTTAACATTGGTTTTCCTCGAAGACCTGCAGGCTCAGCGGTTGCTTATTGCTGAAAATGGGGAAAAGCAAGTACATTTTGGTTTCTGCGTGACTCCTGCACAAAGGGAAACAGGACAACTCTTCTGAACGAGGCAGAAACAAGAAGCCAAGGGCATTTTACTAAAACCTTTTTTAAAACAAAAAGATCACATTTTTAAACAAGCAAGCCAAACCAATCACGAGGTTCAGTATGTTAAATATTTCTCATGTGTGGAAAATAATAATAATAAAGCTCTAAATTTTACATATTTAGGCCTTCCCGTGAGCTGGACTTTGTCATGTAGATTGTGTGTTTAGGGCTTCCTTTGTGCCAGACCCCACCCCAAGCCAGCTGTACCTGTAACAAGAAAGATACCTGCACTGCTTTGTCCAACTCTGTTCTTGCAATGTCATGTGTTTTTAACTAGCTATTTGTTTCATGGAAAAACAACAACAATAAACTGTGAATATTTTTGGTGGAGGCTGTTTTAAATCTTTAAAACAGAGAAAAGTCCATTTTGCATTAATTCTCCTGAGTGTAGGTGCTAGGGGTCAAGAATGCGTGACACGGTAGGGGATCTGTGCAGCAGCACATTCAGAATCTTTATCTAGGAACTCCTGCTTAAAGTCAGTTGGATTTTTGCATGGCATTTCAGCCCCTGTTGTCTGCTGCCGCCCTGCTTTCTCCTTTTCCCCCAAGAGCCTCTCTGTACAGATTCAGTTTTGCCGCCACCTCCCTCCCTGAAGCTGATCAATTAAACTGGGCATCTGAAGTAGAAAGTGTCACGGATGTATGTGTGGAGTGTGTGTACCTGCATGCCTGTAGCACAACTTTATACTGATAGCATCTCTCCAAGTCTGGAGGCTGGTGTCTGGTTTGTTATGGTAAGTAAGGAGAAAATCCCAAGGTGCAGATTAAGAGAAATGCTACGCAGGAACCTCACCCAATCGGCACCTTCAACCCAAAGCAGGGGTGGTTTCCTATGTGAAATGGGAAGAGCCAGTCACTCCCATAGGATACAACATTCAATTAGGAAGGGACACTGGCCAAGCAGAAGCCAAGTGCTGTTTGATTCTGAGGGATCCAGAATGCAAACAGACACAGGCTAGGAGAGTGCTGGGAGAGATATTGGACCTGAATGCTTCCCCTGTTGTGTACCCTTTTACCTAGTGTGAATCAGCTACCTTTCCAAGAGCTGGGCTGCCAGAAACAAAATTTGATCCTGCTTCTTAAAATGGTCCAGGCATGTTCTATTCTGCTGTTGCTTATGTGGTACTTTGCTAGGGGTGTGAGCATGGCAAGTGGCTTCTGGTGTGCAAATCTTACTCCCCATCATGTTTCTATATTTCATGCAGAAAATAAGGTGCTATAATGCTGGGGTCTAGTGGGACATAGAGCTTTGCACATTTTGTGCTTGAAAATCTGTGCCAAGAGGCCAGATCTGTGGCAAGAAAAGCTTAATTGAATACTGTGACATTTGAATCATGCAGAAAAAAACAGATTTGTGTATGTTTGCTTATTTCATAACTTACTCTGTTTCTGTTAATCATGGGAAGGGGCAAAGAACTAGGTATGACAACAAATTTTGCCCAGCAACTCTCCTCCACCCACGAGTATCTGAAATTAAACCAGGAATCCCCCACCCCACTTTTTTTTTTTTTTTACACAAAACAATTGAAAGATGATTCAGCAGCATCCTGAGCGTCTCAAGCGCCAGATTCTACACTAGCTCCATAGTTTCATGGAATAATAGACTACAGTGGAGTCAGGTAGTTGTACTAGCACCCTTGACGGGCATTGTTTACAATGAAGCTAACAAAATACAATTTCCACCCCATTTATAAAATATTCACAGGTAATTAAAATTTTGCCACATGAAAAATGCGTAGTTGCTGTACAGAATGGAGCAGATCATTGTCCAGAAATCAGGTGTTCTGTCTCTGTGCTTTTCCCTATTGGATGTTTCTCCAAAAGTTAGAGTGCCAACGGGACTGGGATTAGATCAACTGCAAGTGCCTAGGTCTGTTAAAAAGATGTTCATGTTTATTTTTTAAGAATTGGGGTATTTATAGCAGCTCAACAGGGTATACCTCTATTCAGTGCTTCCCTCTGCCCCTCTCACTTTAATGTTGCAAGAATTACTTCCCTTTTCCGACCCCAGGGTCGTGGCCTGAAGAGTGTTCTTTATGTTAAAATATTTGGAAACTCCTCATCTGTGCAATTGACTAACATGCTGCTAAGAGCACCTGTGATGGGACTTTCCTAGAATGCATCACCTTTTGCATTATGCTGTGGCTACTAAGGTGGTTATTTGATTGGTTTAGGGCAGGGGCGAAGAGCAGATGTTGAACTCCAACCCCCTCACCCTGACCTTACTAGCTCGGGCTGATAGGAATTGTATGCCAGTGTCTAGAGGGGACACAGGATCCCCACTCCTGGTTTAGGATGAATACTTTGGAATGGAGGAGCTGAGCTGTAGGCTTTTGTAGTAATAATAATAATAATAATAATAATAATAATAATAATAATAATAATAATAATAATGGTGACAACATTTGGAATAGATTTTAAACATTCTGCAACCTACGTAATTGTGCTGAAATGGAATAAAGCCTTTCCCCTTTCCGCCAAATCTGCATGACTGGTAACATACAAGAATTTGTTAACAAATGCATTGAGTGTGGTGACATTTTGCAGTATTGATGGATTCCCTTCCGTGGGAGTCAGAGGGCTAGGGGTGCTGGGAATGTGATGATTTTAACAAGTATTGGATTTCATGTCTGAAAGCAAGAGATGTCAGAGCACATTTCTCAAGTACTGACAGAAGGCAGGAATAGAAGTTATATTTTAAATGGCCACATTTTTGCCCCCCATGCTCCCAGACTCTGATTTTCTGGAAGATGGGATCAGTGTACAAACGACACTTAGTTCCTATTCTCCCTACTGAGGCAGTGTGGTCTCTTGAAAGTGAATGCTTGCAAGGGTATTTGTGCATAGGAAACCACTTCTCAGCCTACGCAGAGCATCATCTTGGAAACATCTGGAATTTCACTAACTTGAGTGGGTGCTGAGCAGATGTGGCAAGGGGCAGCTAAGTGCCATTCCTTCCATTTCTCCTCAGCAGCATCACAGGGCATATTCCTTTGCTGTAGCAGCTTATTTCAGTAATGTATGGTGTGGTGCTTTTGAATTGTTCAGGTCTGTAATATGTTGGGAGAGAGAAACTCTTCTCTAATCGCTTGACAGTCGTCCCCCCCCCCCCCCGCATTTTGTTTCAAAGGGGTTTGGGCAGGGCTAAGACTGGAGAGCTCTCCCCACTCATTTAGCTGCTGGTACAGAAATGGAGTAGCGTATAGTGCTAACGGAGATGAAATATTGCATTTCTCCAAGCTGTATTGCTTGGCCTCAGGCGGTATGCTGCATGCTGACTGTCCCAGACTCTCTGCTGGGAGTTGTGAGACTCTCTGCTGGGAGTTGTGACTGAACAGAGCCATTGCAGGAGAAGGCCTCTGGGAAAAGTCCTGTTCTGCAATGACACTGCAGTGCATAATTGCAGTATTTCTGCATGAATAATGGGGAAGGAATTCTTTTCAGTGCATCTATTGTGGTTACCAACAGTCAAGCATAATGTCTTTTTACAGAGCTATCCTATTCTCATCTACGTTCTCTACAAATGGCCGGCAAGGGAAATGCTTTACAGTATCTACATTAGAAGAAGAGGAAGAGTTTTGGCTCGTGGATTCTTATTTTTCCTCCCCTGACTCATTTAACTGTGTGTGTGTAAAAACTATGACAATGAAAAACAAAGTTGTCCTACCCAAATGTTCCCAAAATATGTACTGTAATTCTTTGTATATAAAAGAAAGCAATTACTGTAAAGTAAAGTTTAACTTTGCTCTTGACTGTGTGTGCTATTTTATTGAGCCTAGATATGGCAGATTCTAATCTGCTTTTTAATCTAAAAAACAAATTGAAATCTCTGTAAGTTTGTATAGAGATATGGCTGCCAGGAATAGTAGGGACCTTGAATTTGTGGTCTTCTGTGGGTCACAGCTGGGGGAATGGAGAGGGGGCTGCTCAGCTTGTACCAGATCAAAACAGTAGTTTATAGCTTAGAGAGAAGTGGTTTTGCAGAATGATACAAAGTCTGAGATATTGCTCTCAATTGTAACTTGTGAGGTGCATCAACTAATTCTGAAAACTCAGCTTCCATAGAGACTTAAAGGTTTGGTAAATCAACCTGAGAATGGACCTTTATTACCAATGTAGCAAATAACTCTTAGGAAGCTTTTGGGCTCTTGCTGCTTGTATAAAGCCTTTGAAACTTGACACAGAGGTAGATGTCAATGGAACCACAGCCCGAAGATCACTTTCAATACTTTTGCACCCAAATTTTAGTGCACTGAGTGAGGGGCCCTACTATGTGCCTACCAATTGCTTCTCCCCCAGCCACAAGCCACTAGGTTAGCCAAGACCAGAGTTGCACTATGGCAGTTACCTGTAACAATATAGTAAAAAGACATCCAGGCATATATATTTAAAGCCGTAAAACACACTCCAAAACATCTAAGGGAAGAGAGCATATGTTGGAGAAAAACTATCGGTATATTCCATTCCACAGAGATGATCATGTAAAGGAAAACTGATAGAAATAGCCTACTCCGTCAAATGGCAGAGTATTGTGCAGCTCTGTAACCTTTTCCATTCAGCTGCTGTGCCATGCTTCCAACAGTACAGGCCAGCACCGTCCTTGGCACAGGGATCCTCAGCTGCATCTGCCTTTCTGCTTTCTCTGGAAAGAGGGCGGCCTGCTTGTGTAGATCAGCACCCCTGGTGCTCCAGCCAACTAGAGCCTAGCCCAGGTCCCCCTTCATTTACCAGCCGCCTTATAACTGCTGCAAAGCCCATCACTGCTTGTATCTACAACTGTTCTGTGATGCTTATTGATGCTTTTACAGTATTGGAGCAACTGGGCCTGCTTATCACACACGTACACATCTATCAAATTGGCTGATTAAAAAACCCACAGCAAATTCCTAAGCCTCCTCAGATGGTTGCTTTTGTTCCCTGTACCAATACATGTTTCAACTGCTGGAACGTCAGAGAAACGTCAACCATTAGAAACTGGTGGTCAGCCCATGTAGTAGGAGAGGCACCCGTGTTTCTTCCCATTCCCTCTAGGAGTTTAGCCTGGAAACAAGTTTGAGCAACTTCAATAAGAACACAAACCTAGCTGTGTTTCTCAACAACACAGGACCACAATGCACTTTTATTTACATATACATAGCTTATTAGAAGCCATTTAAATAATAAAGCAAAAAATCAGGTGCAACACCATCAAAACAGCAGAACCAACCACTGCCAGAACAAGGTGTCTTCAGCTTTGGAGAGCCAGTTGTGAAAAAGCAATTCCTGAAGCGCGTCAAGAATTTTAAGTCAGCCTCTGGAAGGGATGGGAGCACAAGGCAGTCAAGGTCTCTGGTCGTCAAGGCAGCAGAAAATCTCGCAGCGTGTGCCGTGTTCTCCCCGCTCCCACCATTCCAAGGAGAAGTGCCAGCAAGTGATGCTCCACAGGTCCGAAAGGGCAAGACATTCCATACAGCAGGGAAACAGTGTGAACTATCCAAAGACAGCATGAACTGCTATCCTAGGAGGGGAGCACTGCTGCTTTGGCAAAACAAGGAAAGAACTCAGTGATGGCAACAGCTATAAAAGTAGGTGGTAGTGTTCTTTTGGCTCAGATCAACTCCTTTCTCCTCTGAAAGCAGAACATATACAAGGGTTAGGCAAGTGGGGCAAATTTGTAGCAGCAGAATATTCAATGGCTCTGTTAAGAGGATTTCTTTCTCCCAGGGAAAAGTCCTGCCCTGTCCAGATAAAATTTGCATACAGTCCTTCATCTAAAGAGCCTAGTGTGGTTCACAACAAAAAAATACAAAATATATAATAAAAGCAAACCAATAACCTCCCCCTCCCACAAACACCTCTAAAAAGCCATGGACTGTTAACCAGCCAAATGCCTGGTTGAAATGCCTGGTTTTCACCTTTTGCCTAAAGATATGCAACGAAGGTGCCAGGTGTGCCTTCCTGGGGAGAACGTTCCCCAGACGGAGTCACCACAGAAAAGGCTCATTCTTGTGTTGCCACCCTCTAGACCTCTCACGGAGGAGGCACACAAATAAGGGCTTCAGATGATCACAGGGCCCAGGCTGGTTCATATGGGGAGAGTCTACAGACTACCACAACTCCCCCTCCCTGACCCTCAAGTCTGTCCTGATGCCACACCAAGTACCCAGGTGGGCACAGACCAACTCCACCCTGCTCACCCAGCCAGGTCTCAATGATACATACCACAACAGCCTCCTCATCCACAATCAGATCATGGATGAGGGAGGTCTTACTCAAGAGCAAACCTGGCATTCAGCAACAGCAGCAGCAGCAAGTCCAAGAGCTGGCTGACAGGACAACTGCAATTCCCCAGGTGGAGGAGGGGCTGGCACACTGCACAGTCGCTAACTGCCTGTGCTGTGTGCCCCTTACAGTCTACCCCACCTTCCACACTATACCTCCCCCTACCCTGAACCACTGCAATTAGGTCCCCCTCCCCAGCTTTCCCCAGCTCCTCTCTTCCCAGAGGCAATAGAGTTCATTTGGAAATGCAGTTCATGGAGTCTCTGCTTTCTACACACGTAAGCAATCATGGGCATTCTTAAAACACGTTTTTTTTCTTATTCAGCGTGTCCCCAAGTCCCACTTTCATGTCCAGGAAATATATTTGCACCAGAGGTTCTATGCATGTTCAGAAGAACATGTGAGCACACACACAGAGTGGAAGTATCTTGTTCAGAAACTCACCTGTCATCTCCTGAAAAGCAGTAAGCTGCGCATAATCCTCAGCCACCTTCATGAAGAGCTCATCTGTAAACAAAACACAGCAACACAGGATTGGTGTCTCGCCCACAGCTGGCTTCAGTAGGAACACCTGAACCGACCTGAACTTGGGAGGCAGCAAATGGCCACTGGCTACAAAATTATGAGTGAATGATAAAAGGGAACAAAACTCAGAAATAAGCATCCTGGATATCCTTTGGTAAACACAGTGATACCCTGAGATCTACTGCCCTGCCCCACTTGTCCACTCTCATCAGATTGCAGCCATAATCTTGATCTTAGTGGAATTTGGAATTGTGGTGCAGTTCCACCTGGCGAGAAAGCCTGGGCAAGGTACTCAGCATCACCCTTATTTATCAGGAGCCACAGTGACGCCATATGCAAACTGTCCCCAACCAAAAGGAGAACAGCAGTCTTCTCACTCTGGGCGTGACTGTCCAGAGGCATTAGCCACACTTAAGCACCATAAAGCCTTGCAATGCACCCTGGAAGCAATACTCACCCACATTCTGTCCAGTCTTACTGGAGGTTTCAAACAGCTCGGCTTTGATCTCTGAAATGACAGTATGTCAGACGGAAAGTTTTAGTCGTTTTACTCTACAGTGGGGACCGCCATTGTAGATGCACCAATGTTAAGAGCTCCTGGTGCACTGTGATTCCCTTTCTCTCCTCCCAACAAGTGAAGAAGAAAAGCCTAACCATCCGCATAGTCCTGCACATCATGGAAGTCAATTCCTCGCCTTCTCCTGTCCTCGTCCAACAAATCGCACTTGGTGCCACACAAATAGATCCTGCAGTTCTGCAGAGAAAGAGAACAAGGCAAGTACTTCCATACAAGGTCAGTCTAGCAAGCAGGTATTGCCAAGAATCCATGTAGCCAAACCAACAGGACCCACCCTATTTTTGTGTGACTGTGGTTTTTTAAATTGTAAGTTTTAAAACTGTTTCATACTGTATTTTAAATTGTTGTAACCTGCCCTGGAACCTTAGGGTGAAGGGCAGGTAATAAATTAAAATGTAGTAGTAGTAGTAACAGTAATAATTTGACATGCCCAAAATGCAATCCTAAGGTGCACACAATTAACAGAGCTCAGGGAATGGTTACACACAATGCTGTTGTGCTGCTAAATCCACCTGGGAGACGGTCTGGAAGCCTCATACTTTTAACCTTCCCAAAAACATGAGATACAAGTCAAGCAACCATGTAACCTATCAACAACTGGCCAGCCTCCCTTCCTCCCTCCCCCTGAGGAACTGCCCTCCAGTGTCCCAGTATACAAATTATAGAATGATGCTCCTCTGTAAGACCAACATTCCCTGTGGCTCTCCCAGTGAGGCGAATATTTCTTTTCTCCCTGCCTGGAAATGGAGATCTACTTACCTCCTCAAAGTTCTGCAGCTCATTCACCCAGAATTTTGCTCTCTGGAAACTGCTGCTATCAGTAAGATCTGTGGAAGTGGGGAGGTGTCAAGACTAGATCCCACCCAAAAAGTTCATAAAGCAGATTCACTGACCCCTGTATATATAGGCAGAGTAACTGAGGTACTGAAATGAATAGGTTGGCTAGGAGAGAATTGCTCTCTTTCCCTGAACAGCTCATAATAGAGCCTCTGTCCACACATCTTGAGTTCTTTTGTGGCACACAACTGAAATGTGTATAATAAGATAAGGTAAAGGTAAAGGGACCCCTGACCATTAGGTCCAGTCGCAGACGACTCTGGGGTTGCGGCGCTCATCTCGCTCTATAGGCCAAGGGAGCTGGCGTACAGCTTCTGGGTCATGTGTCCAGCACGACTAAGCCACTTCTGGCGAAGCAGAGCAGTGCACGGAAATGCCGTTTACCTTCCCGCCGGAGTGGGATTTATTTATCTACTTGCACTTCATGCTTTCAAACTGCTAGGTTGGCAGGAGCAGGGACCGAACAACAGGAGCTCATGCTGTTGCAGGGATTCGAACCGCCAACCTTCTGATCGGCAAGCCCTAGGCTCTGTGGTTTAACCCACAGTGCCACACACACAAATCCCCTTCCACGAAGAGTTAAAGGAAAGGCTAATGGGAACTGCCCAGCTTTCTTGACTTAGACACCAGGGCTAGAGCAATACATTTTTTTTGCCTGAGGTAAAGGGCAAAATGGCCCCCTCTTTCCATGTACAAAAGCTAACTGGACTGGTAGTTGAATCTCGTCTCAACAGTGGCAAGAGGACAGTGTCATTCTAGCTTAGAGGACACAAGACAGGCCACGTGGCACACACAGCTCTGCCCTCCAACATCTCACTGTGTCTCTCTTACCACCATCACCCATCAACTGCCTGAGGCTCCTGTCTCATTTCACCTAACTGTAGAGCCAGTCCTGTTGAGCAGCCATAGTTTGACTGCCTTGGTATGCCAAACCACAGCCTAGTATCACTGGGTAGAGACGTTTTCCCTCCTATTAAGGTAATACCCATGCAGTTTTGTGTTCAGGCAAAGAAACACCAGGAAAGCTCCAATGATAAGGAATCTCCCATGGCCAACACAAATCATGTAATTTATCCCAGACTAGTGGCAGACTAATGATTTCAGCAACTCTGCTGCCATCATAATAGCTATTGGGGAGGAGATAGAACTACACGTGCAGCTTTCACAGAGCTGTCCTCTTAAAGACAGGAGCACTATAGAGGCAGCTCCTTGCCTCCCTTCTGGCCTTTACAGGGCACTCTTAAAGTGGCGCCATGGAGAGGGAAGGGGGATGGACACAAATGAAGACAGGAATTGGTGTCTGAATGGTGCAAGGTAAGTGTTGCCCCAACAGAAGAAGCAGGCTGCCATGTGGGCTCTATTTGAGGATATAAAATGTATTTGGCAGGGGCTAGCTCTTTTCACAAACACAAGCACATTGATACAACCCCCAAAGCAATGCATGAGAATCTCTCACTGCTGCTAGTTCTGAGGCAGAGCAAACTGTCCTCTCTATTGTGGAAGTGAAACTGCTAATAGACACAGCTTAGGAAACAAAAAAAGAGGCAGTAAAGCTGGCAAGTAAAGCAGCGGCTAAGTGACCACATCCTGAGGAATTGGTATTTCCATGGTGTTTTTAACTGGACACCTGCACATCTGCAGAGGAACCAAGTCTGTGCAACTAGAGGGCAGTCTGTCACTGTAAGAAAGCGATGACAATGGAGAGATCAAGGGACCCTCAACTAACATACTGATGGAAGGAGGGCCTGAGTATGCAGCAAGCAATAATCCCCAAACAACATCCCAATTATACTCCCTCTGTATTTGTTTGATACTGTTCCCAAATATTTGCACACAAATCTCCTTCAGAACAATGGATTGGCTAGCACAGCCCTTTCCAAGTTTGTAAGACTGTTCTCCTAGCATTGGTAGTCCAGAGCTACATGGGTACCTGAGTTGGCATGCAAGTGAACTCTTACCATAACATACAATGGCAGCTTTTGCCCCACGGTAGTATATCCGGCTCATGGCCTCATAACGCTCTGAGCCAGCTGTATCCTAGAAAAGGGAGAAACAGTAAGATTTTGTATCCAGCAGCTTTGAATCCCGGTGGAATTCAACATAGCACTAAGGAGCCAGTCTGCTTGTCTGTCAAAATGATTTCACTTCCCTGTGCAGCGGTACCTCGGTTTTTGAACGTCTCCACTGACGAGCATTTCAGTTTTCGAATGCTGTAAACCTGGAAGTAAATGCTTTGGTTTTCGAACACGCCTCGGAAGTCGAACATGCCATGTGGCTTCTGCTGAGTGCAGGATCCTGAGACCTGGCTGTCGGCTATTGAGTTTTCAGTTTTCAAAAGTTTCAGAACTCGAACTGTCTTCTGGAAAGGATTACGTTTGAAAACTGAGGTACCACTGTATATTTTTCTGGGGATTCACCCAACTCTCCAGAGCAGCTTTAGGGGAAACATACAGCAATGGGGAATTCCAACCGCAGTAGTGGGAGGCCTTGTGCTGGCGTCTGCTAACAGAACTGGGCAGTGGAATCCAGCCCCTAGAGCTTGGCATAGAGCCCTTTTTCAATTAAACGCAAAACAGGCTGATCAAAGTGAAGGAACGAAAAGAAAAACTGTCAGCATTGTGGAGTAAATAGAACATTTGCTGGGCAGCTCAGAAGAAATAAAAGAGAAAACACAGTGATTCAGCTACAAGTGCGAAATAATTAAATAGCAGCATTAAACACACAAGAGAGAAAACCAGTGTACAACAGTAAACACCAGACATTAAGAGCCAGGATTTGAAGACCACAAATTGTTTCAAAGGCCAGACTAAATAGAGAGGTCTTTACGTGGTGCCAGAAAGGTGCCAAGCAAGCATCTCTGGGAAGGCCGTTCCACAGTCGGGGTGCCACCACCGAGAAAGCTCTAAAGTTCCCAAACGGTGCCCCACAAACCTAACTCAGGTCTGCAGCATGTCTGTGAACAACAGGAGCAGTGGCAGCTCTGGGACAGACCAGAAGCGACAGGTAGGAGGAAGCGACTTGGAAGGAGTGAAGACCAGGAGCCAGAAACATATTGTCTTTTATTGTATTACCATTTGTATTACAATTGGAATTGATAGTGTATTACGAAAACCATGCATAGTGCATTACAACAAAAAGAAAAATAGTTAAGTAGTGCACCAAGACCCTTAGCAAATTTCAAGTTGTTCATGGGGGAAACGTTTGGGAAACACTGTTCTAGAAGCCTCCTCACACTTGTCCCCCCCTCCCCTGCACAGCCAAAGCATGTCCCATTAGTTCTCTGGTACTTTATGTTTGCCACACACAGCCAGTGTCATTCCCATCTTAAGACTTACCCAGATTCCCAAGGTTACGGTCCGACCTCCCACTGGCATCACTTTGGCTACAAACGCAGCACCTATTGTCTAAAATAAGAAGAATACATATGAATGCAGCTGCACCACCTCATCAGCTCTTTAAAAGTAGCCACTAGTGGCAAATAAGTATTTCTTCCAGACAGCCAAACCAGGAAGTTTTTACAAATAGGAAAAGAATTGCTGCACACCCCCCCCCACTCCTTTTAGGCTGTCAGAACATTACAAACAAATGACTAACACAAGTACATACTGACAGGTAAGCTAGTAAATATTTCTGTGGATTAGTGACATCAGTGAATCTCTTTGCAAGGCTACCTTTAATAGAGGCTACCTTTAACAGATAGCAGATATTAGCAGTTTCTTTCTTTTCCCTAGCCAACATGGCCCCTTCTGATATGGCACGTTGTCGTACGGGCCTTCTTAGTTTCACTTTCTTTTAGGCTTCAAAGTTCCTCTGTGGTTACAAACCGCTCACCAAATGTCCATTTCACAACATACAAGATTCACTGATAAAGATTTAAGAAGTGGAGGAGTGGGAGCGGAAGAGGACTACAGATTGCTCAACCCAGTTGCCACTTGAAAGGCTCTCCACATCTGCCCCCCACCCCCTGAAGGACACACTCACGTTCTGGTAAGGTCCCACAAGGAAGCGGTTGTGAACGTATCGCTCCACCAAGCTGGTCTTGCCCACGTACTCTTTGCCCAGCATCACAACTTTGGCATCCACACGCTGCCCGCTCATCCTCTTGCCCTGGCAGCCGTGTGTTCCCCTCCAGGTGGTCCAGAGGGATCCCCAACGCCCCCACCTGAGTCGGCTGGCCCAGCCTAAGAGAGATGCAGCTCAGGTGGAGAGGCTCACCTGCAGTAAGCAGAGGAGGAAGTACAGCAAGTGACTCAGGAGCAGCACCTCCCCGTTCCCACGTCACCTAAAAAGCTAAGAGGGCTCCAGTAGGCATAAGCCAGAAGGCCTGGCACTGCCCAGAATGCAGGTGTGCCCTGCATCCTCCACAGCAGTTGCACGAAGCTACAGTGGTACCTCGGGTTACATACGCTTCAGGTTACATACGCTTCAGGTTTCACACTCCACTAACCCAGAAATAGTGCTTCAGGTTAAGAACAGACCTCCAGAACGAATTAAGTACTTAACCCGAGGTACCACTGTACTGGCACGCAGTAGCAGCACTTCAAAAAAATGCGGAGAGGGAGGCAAAAAAGGGCAATACTATTCACAACGACAAGAAGAAACGTGTTTCTCCAGCACTACCCATTTCTGCGGCAGCTGTCCACCGGGGTGCTGCCGTCCGCTCTAAGGGGCTGGACTAGATGATCCTCAGGGTCCCCTCCGACTCTACCATTCCGCGATTCTACGCTGCTCTGTTCCCAGGGGAGGGGCGCATGGGTTTCCCTTGGCCTCCACGAACTCCACCCATGTGGGCGCCCCAGTGGCTGAGGGACTGGCCCCAGGTCTGGCAGGACCCTGGATCCGATGACGCGGCAAGGGTGATCCTAACAGGAGGCTCCCCTCCCCGGAGGCTTCGGGACAGCGCTCAGCGCCCAGCCCGGCAGGGACTGGCGGCTTCTGCAGGGCCGGGCTGGGGAGGAAGAGGGCGGCGGCACTCACCCCGGTCTCATGGCGCTGGAGCCGGTCGCCGCTGGCGGAGGCGGGAGAGAGTCGGGACGCGGCGGCGGCGGCGGCGGCGGGGGAACGAGCCGCCGACGGACCAGTTCCCAGCCAGCGCTGCTGCTGCGGCGGAGCAGCCCGGGGAAGGGGGCGGGGCTTCGCGGCGGGGCCGGAAGCGCGCGGCCGCGGCGGGGCGGGGCTTGCGTCCCCCAGTGCAGGAGGAGGGACGAAGGAGGCGGCAGCAGCGGAGCTGAGGCGGCGGAAGCGCCTGGGCTGCTCGTCGCGGAAGTCGCTGCCGCTGCCCTGCCCTCGCATGGCGGCCGCTGGGCACCGCTGGCCGCGATCTTCGGGACTGGCCGCGACGCCGGAGAGAGGCCTCCGCCAGCGAGAGGCCCGGGAGGCGTAAGGCGGGCCAGGCCGCCGGGCGACCGCCGCCGTTTCCTCTCCGTCTCCTGCAGGATCGGTGACCGCGGAGGTGATGGGGAAATACTTCCTGACCCTGAGCGTCCTCAAGGGGCCCTGGGACCAAGTCTTCGCCGCCTTCTGGCAGCGCTATCCGAACCCCTACAGGTGAGCGCGGGCCGTGGGGTCTCCTCTCCCTCACTGGAGGAAGTGAAAAGGGCTGGGCTGGGCTGGGGGGGGGCACAGTGGGAGATGCCGGGCGACAGCCTGACAGAGCGATACTTTCTCCCTCCCGTGATCCCTGCTCCCGTCACTGGCTCCGGAGCAAGCCCCATACATTTGGGGTGGCCCCGCACTCGGGGCAGATGCGGCATTCCCAGCCCGAGCCTGTTCACGTACATACAGGCTGCTCGGTTGAGGCTTGCCGCTAGGGGGCGTGCGTCGGGGTGCTCACAGCCCCGACTTGGTGGGCTCAACCTGGCGATCTGTGCTGCCCCCAGCGGCGGCCTCAAGACGGGGTAATGCAGTGGGGAGAAGTCTGGCGGAAGACGTACGTGCTGGTGAAGCAGTTGCCTTTCTTCTCTGCCTTGGCCAAGGCCGCTGCATGAACCTTTCACCTAGTGCGCCGGGAGAGACTTTGTGGCCATCTGGGTGTAATCTTTGATAGCCTCTTCTTTGAGGCTAAGCCGTCGGAGCTTGCTGTTTACCGATCATTTGGATTTTGGGAGGTGGGGCAGGGCAGGGATTTCTATAAACAGGAGTAATTAAGATCA
Organism: Podarcis erhardii; assembly: GCF_964252035.2. Classification (NCBI taxonomy): domain Eukaryota; kingdom Metazoa; phylum Chordata; class Lepidosauria; order Squamata; family Lacertidae; genus Podarcis; species Podarcis erhardii. Next base: position 69,970,016 of record NC_138498.1, read on the forward strand.
AAAAGATTTGCTAGATGATAGATTAGCACAGGAGGTACGGGTGTGGTGTGTGTAAAAAGTTTGCTCTGGAAGAGCCATTTTCAAATGCCACAGGCAACCTTTTATTTTTGCCTGTTGCCTTGACTCTTGAGGAAACCATCCTCTTAATCAGGCTTCCTCAAACTCGGCCCTCCAGATATTTTTGGCCTACAACTCCCATGATCCCTAGCTAGCAGGACCAGTGGTCAGGGATGATGGGAATTGTAGTCTCAAAACATCTGGAGGGCCTAGTTAGGGCTCTTAACACTGCTGTAAAAGTGCACATGCACAGATTTGTGTTTTCATTAGGGATCAGTTGATTAAAACCAACTACTAGCTTCTGCTGGTGATTGACTCACCTGTAAATCACTTGACCTCACCGGGACCTTAGGTACCGTAATCCTTTTTTCCTTTGCAGAGTGACTTGAACTCAAGCTGAGCTACAAAGAAAGATCCCAGCCAATCTAAGCAGGGCTTGAAGTCAGCACTGATTAGCTGAGTGGCACTGTCATTAAGCCTCAATTTTGGCTAGGGTCAGCTACACTTGGGAGCTCTGCAGCTCTCTAAGCCACATGTTAACATCATACATGCCATCTAGTGGAGGTGGCTTGGGAAAAAGAGCCAAACCGGGGCCTAAGTGGGACAGAGGGAAGCAGTCCAGCTAGGAATGGCATTCTGCTCTGCTGAGTGACTGGAGAGGAGGCAATGTACTCTTGTCACATGATTATACACTTAGGAAAGCTTAGAACAGCCTTCCCCTAATCTGGTGCCCTCTGGGACTACCAACTCCTATCTGCCCCAACCAACATGGACAACAGCCAGGGATGATCAGAGTTGTACTCCAAAAAAACAACTGGAGGGAACCAGTTGAGGAAGCACAGCTTAAAATGAATTTGCTAGATTCTCTTCTCTCCTCCCCAGCAAACATGTCCTGACAGAAGACATTATACACCGAGAGGTGACAGAAGACCAGAAGCTGCTTTCCAGGCGGCTCCTCACCAAGACCAACAGGATGCCTCGCTGGGCAGAGCGCTTCTTTCCATCCAATGTCGCCCACTCTGTCTACATCCTTGAAGATTCCATTGTGGACCCAATGAACCGAACCATGACCACATTCACCTGGAACATTAATCACGCGCGTCTTATGGTGAGCAGGCTTTGAGCAGGGCTAGCAGCATAAACTCTTGCTGTGTTTCGTCCTATGGGGAGAGTTGATGGTCATTTTGTTGTGCCATCTCTTGTGCCTTGCAGGTGGTGGAGGAGCGGTGTGTTTACAGAGAGAACCCTGAAAACAGTGGCTGGACAGAAGTCCAGCGGGAAGCTTGGGTTTCCTCCACTCTGTTTGGTGTCTCACGTGCTGTCCAGGTGAGTGGTCAGTGACCTGTGTCTCTTGATATACTTCAGCTGCAAAGAGGCAGTCTTAGAAGAGCTCAACATGATGGCTACCTCTGGGTAGTTTTGTAACTGGAAACTAGGGCTGGGCGATATCAGCTTTTCAACACTGCTGTGTATCACCAGCCAAACATCACAGTTTGGTGATATACCCCAGTATTGAAAAAACAAGATGCATTGGCCTCTGCCCGCGAGACACCAGGTGAAACTGCCCCAGCTCTCGCCTCAGGCGCAGCATTGGGGCTCCTTTGACTGCTTGCTGCAGGGAGGAATTCAGGAGTGGTGGCAGTTTCACCAGCGATATACTGCTGAGTGAAACTGACATCACGGTCTGCTCCTCATACAGCTGCTGGCCGATATATTAATATATCACCCAGGTCTACTAGGAACATAGCTGATGGGCCAGGCTGATTCCTCCGAGTTCAGGTTGTGTAAATGAGTGGACTCTGGCGGCATTCATTATTCTTTTCTCTGCTCACTCCCCCTGTATTCTTGTTTTAGGAGTTTGGCTTGGCCAGGTTCAAAAGCAATGTGACCAAGAGCACCAAAGGGTTTGAGTACGTGCTGGCCAAAATGCAAGGTGAGTACTGTTACTAAGCCTCCAGCATTGTTAGCATATTCAGGTTCTAAAAAGCACACAGATCACCAGTGCCAATATTTCCCCCCTTTAGTTTACTGCACCCATGAAAGCATGTAAATTTTGTTGGGAGACCAGCAAATTTGCTGCATCAACCGGAGGCTAGCACCGAGTAGGGTAGGGCTTGTTCCCTTTTCTGCAGGAAGTTCCAAGAGAGTTTTGGGTTGCTAATTTCACCAGTCCTGCTCCAGAGTAGTTTTAGCATTCTAAACCAAGGAATGAGGTGAAGACAGAAAATGCAGCTTTAGAATGTCTGGAACTACCTTTTGGGGGGCAGGCGTCTTCTGTGCTTGTTCTTGGTAAACCTGTAGACTTCCGATTTTTAGCTAGTAGCAATATGGACTATTGAGAAAACAGAAGGAGTGTTGTTAAGAGCCATGACAAACAGATGGGAAATACATAAAACTCCAGTCTGTTGTTCAGAAACTGAGATGGTAAAACTGATAGGTATGGAGCTGGTAGTAAGTTTCCCTTTGGCTCCCCGTTTCTCTTTTTCCAGTTGGTGTTTCTCGTGAACATTAAGGCTAGATAAAATAACACTTCCTTAACTATGTGGAAGGAGATGCCCACTGTAGAGAGTGATACCTAAACAAACAGCAGCAGCAAACTAAAACGCTTACATTGATTTTTTGTTCAGACCTTCAGGCAGTTCAGTGGACATACTTAAGAGCTTTTGGCTTTATTACAGGTGAAGCACCATCCAAAACCTTGGTGGAAACTGCAAAGGAGGCAACCGAGAAGGCCAAGGAGACTGCCTTGGCAGCAACTGAGAAAGCAAAGGACTTGGCTAGCAAGGCAGCTACTAAAAAGAAGCAGCAATATGTTTGAAAAAAAAACTCAGTTTTCCTGCTGTGGGGAATAGAATGCAACAAAATAATACTGGAAGGCTTACCTGTCTGTAACTAAGCGTCTCTTCCCTTGGGAAGCATGTCTCTAGCTTTTGTGTTTTTTTAAAATTGAAACTATACAAATCTGACAATCATCTTCTTTCTAAAAGGTGTAATTATCATTAAAAGAATAGACTTCAAGTTAATCCAGTGCCAGGGCCTGTTCCTCAGGTGGGCACCAATTTTCAAAGCTGTGACTAAGCCAATAGAAGTCTTCCTGTTTACTTTACCTTCTATGCAACTTGGAGGTCTCTGTACATTATGATGTGGGTGTGAGTGGCTGCTGGTTAGCAAGTATGCTATAAACAGCCTCACACATGTTTTGCATTCTTAGGAGAAAACCAGATGAATAGGATGCAAGAAATACTAGAATACTGCTGGGTACATAAGCGGATGGGTCACAAAACGGAAGCAATGTTTGTTTCGGGGAAAATCAGATACTTCAATTGGGTGGAATGTGCCATGGAATGAGAGCCCACTAGCCATTGTCCTAGCTGTTCCCAGCTCCCCTTGACACAACCCATTCCATGTTGAGGAATTGGAGATAAGAGCAACCTGGTTTTGCTAGCTTGTTCATCCTGCATTCCTGGAACTAAGTGCATATCTGCTATAAAGTTGGAATGATTCAGTATGTCATGGTCTACTGTTGCCCTTGTTGAGACTTGCTTCCAGTCCTTAACAGGCCAAGCCTACCTCCACTTTCTGACTAGATGAGACACACAAGCTTTCACAGCGGGTGGGGCACAGAAAACCATATAGCTACCCCACGCACAGCGTAATCTGTCTGGTACACTTTAAGTGCTGTGGGGATCTCACCCTTCTTTCAGCCCTGTCCCATAATTGAGTAATCCAAGTCTTTTATCCAAGTCTCTAGAAAATGTTCCGGCTTGGTCTAGCAGAAAGGTAGAGGTACAACGTGGGTAGCACTGTCCTTTGCACCATGCAGAGTTTTGTTCAGAGCCAAATTCCATTCATGAAATCCTGGCTTTGCTGCTGGAAATCCATCTGGGTGAGAGCTGGCCTTATAACTAGGCTTCTGTCCATCATAACCAAAAGTTGCTGGCACTGGAATAACTGTGTTCCTGCCCAGTGCTGAAGGCAGCCACAACATCCTCTTCAACGCTGCTGAACGCCAGACCTTCCACGTCCACCTCTGCATCTTCTGTAGCAGAAAAAAAATACATCAGAGTTCTTTACCCATACAGGATCTAGTATCTTTTACAGACACTCCAGAAGGTCACTAGAGGCAAGGGAGCTGGGACACCTCCAGATGCTGCTGAACTGCAAAACCTGTCGTTCTTGGTCATACTTGCAGAGGGCTGACAGGAGTTGTAGTCTGGCAACATTTGGAGCTGTCACAAATTCCCCACCGCTGCCTTCCACAACCTGGTACTCTCCATGTTTTGGACTATAGCTCCCATCAACCTGAGCCAGCACAGTTGTGCTGGCTGAGACTGATGGGACTTATAGACCAAAACGTCTGGAAGGCACCAGGTTGAGGAAGGCTGTAGTAGGAAATGTCCAGTGTACCCTGCTCTTACACTTATGCCTTCAATAGAACGCGTCCAGCTATGGGGACCGCAGCACAGGCCATCCAATTGTACGGCAACACCCACCTGAATCGGAGCGTTCGGAGGAGAACCGAGAAGAGTCCAGGCTATCGGTTCGCAGCCTCTCCATGCTGGAATGAGCCAGCAACTCTTCCAGCTGCTGGTGCAGGTTCTGCTGCTCACAGCGTAGCCTCTCCTTCAGTTGCTGTGCTCTCTGCTCCTGCTCTTCCAGCTTCTGGAAGGGGAAAAGGGGTCAAGGACAATATCCAATAACTATAGCAAATGCTTCAGCTCCTTCCGGGTTCACCAGCTTTTGTGACTTTTTGGGAAGCAACATTGCACTTCCACCGCAGCTGTCCAGGAGGACTTTGATGTCTGGCTTATAAATTCCCTGGAAACATTTGGGTGGCCACAGCTGCTGGCAAGATGAGAGATCACAGGGGTATGATCCAGCAGGGCCAAATGAAGCACCCAATGTGAATTAGTTCATATGCGGTAAAATAAAAAGGTATACCCCTTAGCAATGCAACACACTGGTAAAATAAGAGGTTTAGTCACACTCAAGTGATTTTTCACCCCTCTGGAGGTTGGAAGCTGTTTGATCCATTTCCAGCCCTACTCAGTAAATCTGTTGGATCCTGCTCATACACCGTCTGTCTCATGTGTTCCAAGTTTAAAGTACAAGGCTGGCAAGGCAACATTGAAAAACAGCCAGTAAGCAGGGAAGTGTGTCGCTTACCTTAATATGCAGCCTGGCTCTGTGCAAAAGACTAAGGGTTGTGTAACGAGAGCACTCAGTGTTCATGGGGACCTGTTGCTTAAGCTGATCCAAACAATGACGCAGCTGAGCCCTCCTGCCAGAGAAAAAGAGATCACAATGTGGGTTCGATGCATGAGATGACACGGGAGCTCACCATGTCTCTGGGTAAGGCCTTGAGGCAACTTCCAGGCCCTTACAAAATTGGAAAATGTGTGCCTGTCTCCTCTAGCTAGAGAGCTATAGTCCTCCATGTAGTCCAGATCTCAGACTTCATTGTAATTAATTAACTTTATGTACGGAGGGGGAAACAGAACCAGATCTCGTCATCTGCCTGCAACTCTTACATGCCTGTCTTCCTCAATCCAAGCAAGCTGATATGGGTAGATGGATAAAGGTAGAAGATGTATACAAATTGGGATGGTTATAATAAGTAGCATGAGCAGAATTACAGACACCCAGATCTAACCAACATGGCTTTCTTCCCATCTCTCATTGTATAGAAATCCTGGTAGAGTGATCCATGGCTACTGCATGCAGGATCTTAACAGTTGGAAAGCCCTACCATAAGAACACAGAACTAAAAACTGGCCCAAACGAGTGGTCTCAGAAGATCCATAACACGGTCTTCGTCTAGTTATCAGAGAGGGGTGTGTGTGTGTGTGTGTGTGTGTGTGTATCAGATCGAAGTGATTTGTGTGTGGAGGCGATTAACTCCTTCAGACGTCTTTTAACTTCTTTAAAAAAACACAGGAGTTCCAATCATGGCTTTCCTGACATCTCATCTATTTACTGTAGGTATTGAGTTTTATGGTCTAAGTTGAACATCTTGTGATCCTCTACCCCAATGGAAAAAACATGTGAGCATTTTAAATTAAACCAGGAACTCAAAAAAGGCATTTTGGCAAGATATGATGTACAGGGATTGACAATTATGCAAGGTTAATCAGGAGTGACAAATTTATCACGTGGCACCTTCATTGCAGGAGGTGCCAAGATCTCAATGCTGAAGAGTCAAGACCAGGGGTCAGCAAACTTTTTCAGCAGGGGGCCGATCCAATGTCCCTCAGACCTTGTTGGGGGCTGGACTTTTTTTTTTTTTAAATGAACGAATTCCTATGCCCCACAAATAATCCAGAGATGCATTTTAAATAAAAGCACACATTCTACCCATGTAAAAACACACTGACTCCCGGACTGTCTGCGGGCCAGATTTAGAAGGCGATTGGGCTGGATCCGGCCCGCGGGCCTTAATTTGCCTACCCATGGTCAATACACTTTATTTACTTAGCTGTGGTAAGTACATGTTAACTTTATCACAATTTGATTGGAAAGTATGTATAGTCCTTCAAATATTTCACATACTTCTTCCCTTCCATCACCCTCCATGGACATTTTCCTATGTGCATCTCCATTTAAAAATAAAATCCTATACAAAACTAGTGGTCAACAGCATGCTAACTCCTTATACAAAAATTCGGTGCACATCTCCTAAGTTTGGCAAGGTAGAAGTGGCCTGGGGCAGCCTTCTTACTCAGCTGTAAAATGCTTTTGCTACTTCATGAATTTCATCTCTCTACTTAGACAGGAAGTGCTCTTATAAAGAGCAGCTGCTATGTTCAGTGCTGTCAACTCCCACTTCCTACTGAACATGATAAATGAGAAACTACCCCTCTTCTCCCCGCAACCCCAGCCCTTCCTATATGAAAATTTACCTGTGCTTCTCCAGCTCATTGTGCACAGTTCTGAAATGAAAGAAGAATAGGGAATAAGATTAATGCATCACATTTAGATTTATAGAAAAATGATAGTTGGTTTTGTTCACATTGTCCACTGAGACAGAAAGTTCTCATTCAGTCCCAGTAAAATCCTACCTTCCCAAAGCTCAGTGTCTACTATCCACATAGTGAATATGCAGGACAGGAGAGGAAGAAGATCCATTTCATTCTCTAAAGTAGTTTATGAAGAAGCCCAGTAACTGGCACTGTACTGGACCAGTCAAGGTCCTGTTTGCAACATCATCAGAAACCCACACATCCAAGGACCCAAGAAACATGTAATAAATAGTGCAAATCCCTAAGTCTGGGGTGGCAGGTACAAGCCTGAGGTAATGTAAAACTAAATGCCTATTTGAGAAGAGTCAGATTTCACAGAGAAAATGACAAGTGCAACAGCACACTGCAAGAGGTGGGTGTAACTATTTCTGCAGTAAGAAAGTCGAGAGGTGGTACATAGCTCAGGGATGGAGCATATGGTTTGCATGTAGAAGGTTCCAGTTTCAATCCTTAACATCTCTAGGTAGGGCTACAAAAGACCACTGCCAGCTAGTATAGACCAGGCAGGCAATGTTGTGCTCTCAAAATGTTGTTGGATGGCAACACAGCTGCATGGCTAATTTGCAAGGATGATGGGAGATGGCACTCCGACATCAAATTGGCTACGCCTGGCATATAGACAGCAATAGAGCTAGGTGGACTAATGCTCTGACTCAAGATAAGGCCGTTTCCTATGTTCTCATGCTTGTGGTTGCGTGACAGTGGCACAACTGGTTTTAAAGAACCAGATGTCAGGAATAGTCATAACTGCTAACCTCTATGCCAGGAATGCAGCTCCTCGGAGCTTGCACAATGTCACAGGAAATATGCAACCATCAATTAAAGCATTTTGTTTCCTGCAATTAGGACTTCTGTCTCCTATTGGATAGTAACGCAGTAGGGTATAGAAACCTCGGGGTCCATGTATTGAAATGTGAGCCTTGCTCCAGTGGAAAATGTAAAAGCAAAACAAAATACCTAGTCCAATTCCTGAGCAAGGTAAAACCAATGAAAGAGGAGGTTTTGATTTTCTTAAACCACAAAGCCAAAAACTGATGTCCAGGAGAGAGAAACAACTCAACTGGTGGCTATGGCTTGTATCCAACTAATTTAATTCAGAGTAGACACACTGAAATTCATGGATCAGTATTAATCAAACCCAGTAACTTCAGGTCTACTGTCCATACAACTAATGCTGCATTCAAAACTGGTTGCCTCATGTAATATATGAGCATTTTGTTTCTGGTGGCGACCCCATCACTTTGAAGAAGCGCTTTGCCAACCTCGCTGAGATTTCACACCCCCATCTTCTTTATTTTTATTTCGCTATATAGACTTCTATTTTCAGTTAGTCCATCACCAGATATTCCACTGCAGTTCCAATGGCAATAGTAGAACAAAACCCGGACTCTTACCTGAGGTTTTTCAGGGCATTCCGAGGCTTGGGCCTCTTCCGGGGCTGCAACGAGTCTTTCCCGGAGTAAGGGGACAGCGAAGCGTAGCCATGTTCGGCTTCTGCGAGACAAAATCCGAGGCTCGGAACGATTTCGCCTCCGCACCATTTAATAACCCCCAGCCCACTTCTTTTCTAAGGAAGAAACCCACCACCCCATTCCTCCGCCCCACTCCCACGGAGGACAGCCGGTCCTGCCTGCCTCCGATCGAGGCAGCCACAGTATGGCCCTCATACCCCGCACAGCCAAGCCACCGCCCCCGACCCTGAGATAGGCAGGTGGTACCTCTCTCCCTGCGCTCCAGGTACTCCGCCGCTTGCAGCAGCACCTGAATGTTGCTGGCCATGAGCTCCATGACAACAGACTCGGACCGAGCGAAGACTTTGTTACACCGTAACCGACCCACTGACTTCGGCTCCGGCTCCGCCCCCTCGAACGCTCCGAGGTTCTAACCCCGCCTCTTCGAACCCTGGCGGCAGCCGCGGCAGGCCTCGGAACCGGCTCCAGTTTTGGCGCGGGCCGAAAGCTTCGCTGCAGCAGCCGGGAGCTGCTTTTTGAACTGCCCGGAACTCCCAACACCCGTGACCCTCTGGAGCTCCGCGAGCCCACCCAGCTGACTTGTTTTGAATCTCACCCTGCGGCGGACGTGGCCTGGGGAACTAGCGCTCTCATTGGCTGAAAGGCTTGACCAGGCGTGGCTACGTCACTGCAGTTTCAAAACAAATTCGGGCGGGAAAAGGACGGGGCTTCAAATTTGAATTGGAGGCGGGGCCATCGCTCGCCAGCGGGAGTACTGTATATTGACGTGAGGGATTTTTAAAAATAAGGTTTCTAGGAGGAGGTCAGGCTTCTAACACCTCAGAATTCAGAGTAGTTCCCTCGTTCGTAGGTACTGTCGACAATTTAGACTAGAACCCCTCGCTTCACGTGTCGCTCAGTAGTAGAGCAGGTGCTTTGCATGCAGAAGGTCTCAGGCGCAATCTCCAGGTAGAACTAGCAAAGACCCCTTGTCTGACCCGTTGCAGAGAGTAGCTCATAGCTGTCAACTTTCGGATTTGAAAATAAGGGATCAGCAGCCTCACCTGTCCCGGAGACAGTCTACGGGATATCTAAGAATCTGGGATAGCAGCGAGAAACAGCGCTGAAATAAGGGAAGTTCCCTCAAAAAAAGGGAAGGTTGACAGCTATGGAGTAGCTGCCAGTCAGTGGGCAACACTGAGGCAGATGGCCCATCCAGTGCCCTACCTTGGGGCAGCTTCCTATATGTATGCATGGGAAAGGTGCAAGAGAATTTAAGGCCTCCTCTTGTCACCACAACTCCTGTGGTTGGGGAGGGTAAGAAGAGTGCCCTGTGAAAGAAGTAACCTGGGCTCACTATTATAGTGCAACAAGATAATTTCTCATAGGGAAAACAAAGTTAATCTGTCACATATTGCTGTTATTTAATACAATAGTTTACATGAACATGCATAATTTAAAGTAAGAGTGTGTGTGTGTGTGTGTGTGTTTAACATGCATACCCTGACTGATTTCCAGTCACATAAGGTACTCATATTTTCCTTATAGAGTTGGGCATGTGAATGTATACTCTTCACCACATCCACACAGTTATAATTTTAACAAACACTGTGGGGAAGCGCCTCAAACATAAACAGACATCTACCGTGTCTCATCCGCAGTTTATACGAAAACACTCGGGTCTGGGTTAGGTGTGACCGACAGGGCCATTTATCCAAGGAAATCCAAACCTACCATGGTGTTAAACAAGGCTGCGTCCTTGCGCCTACTTTATTCAACTTCTATATTAACTCCTTAGTAGGAAACATGGAGAAAGAAAATGCCCACCCCCCTAAATTGGCTACTACACCCTACCGGTTCTCTTATATGCAGATGACGCAGTTCTAATTTCCTTCTCCTGTGTAGGCCTAAGAAAACTTCTAAGATCTCTCAGTTTATTGTAATGCCGAACAATTAACTATAGCAAATCCAAAGTTATGATGTTCTCTAAAAAAAGAATGAGACACAAATGGAGAATTGACAATCGACATATTGAACAGGTATCATCTTTTAAATACCTGGGTATAACCTTCCAGGAAAAGGGCTCGTAACATTATCAGGTTAATAATACTATTGCAAATGCCCAAAGATCTACCAACGCTATTTTAAGGTTTTTCTATGGAAAAGGGGGCCAGTATATTCCGGCAGCCTCCCAGGTCTTTGCTGCAAAAATATTAACACAACTGACATGGTGGGGTTGATTCATGGGTAGCTGCAGGGAAACACGGAAGTAATGGAAAAGCAGAAATGGAAACACAATTATATCCTCTGCTATTTTGCAGAGTAAAACAGGAGGCCTGTAATCCTATTGGTGCCGGCCGCAAGTAAGCCCTGCCAAGTTCAAAAGGGCTTATTCCTAGGCAGATGTGTACAGAACTGTAGGCCTACCATATACCTTAAGTTATGCCAAGGCCTAATCCCCTGCTGCCCTCACCCTCACTGATGGAGGCTGTTGTCAGCCCTGTTCCTACACTAGCTCCTAAAGCAAATGTGAGAGGAAGCTGACAATTGTATTATAATGAAAATTCATAATAAATCTTACAAGTGGAGCTGGCTATGCTTTTAGAATAGTCACCACTCCAAATGCAGCTGGGGAGATGGTCGTATGAAGGATAGAGGGAAGCACTGGCATCTTAAGTTTATCCTGACAACCAAGATGGTGAGAGTGAAGGGGGTTAGTGTCTCTTTAAAGGTAAACTAGGAAAACTTGCTAAGTTCCTAAATGTACAAATCACCCTCCACCCACATACGTACATGGCTGCTTTTCAGACCTCCCTCCTCCCCCTGCCATTAATCAGAACTTTTAAATTCCTTCTTGCACTCATTCGGGGCCTATCATTGGTACCAGCTAAAAGCATTGCAGTGGGTTTCTGGGATGAAAATCAAGGTGTTTGGTAGAGGCGGAATTACAACCAAAGTGTTGGCAGCATTAATTGCTCAAGGTGAACACCCATGTGAAAGGTTGAATGAACAAATGAATGCCTGTACACACTGTCAATGTAACCTACCATTCCATTTACGGTGGTACCTCCGGATGCGAACGGGATCCGTTCTGAGCCCCATTTGCATCCTGAAGCGAATGCAACCTGTGCCTGCGCGTGCGCGGGTCACTGCGTCTGCGCATGTGTGTGACATTATTTTGAGCATCTGCACATGCGCGAGCAGCGAAAACTGGAAGTAACGCGTTCCGTTACTTCCGGGTCGCCGCGGAGCATAACCTGAAAATGCTCAACCTGAAGCATATTTAACCCAATGTATGACTCTATATCAAAAAGGTTATTTGATGCTGGAAGGCAGGTGATGTAGCTCATCAAACCTGCACAGAGAGGAGTGGGGATGGTCGGAGTGTGAGCTGAAGGAGGGGGAAAAACTACACACACACACACACACACACAGCAGGAAGGTTTAGAGTTTGTATTTGCATTTTCCTGGGGGAAGAAGTGTAGCAGCAGATTCTGCCTCTCAATATCCAACAGCTAAATTCAGCAAAAGTGTTTATTTTTTAGCCCAGAGAAGACAAATTGGCAACAGTAACAGATAGCATTTATTCAAGTATTCAGGAGAAGAACCAGCTCTGCCTGGTTTCAAAAAGGAGCTATAAATCTCCTGGAGAAGCTTCAAAAGCGTCGTCCACACAACAGTGTGGCAGGAGAGTTTTACAAGAAAATACATTGCATATGAAGATTGTTGAAGCCCTTAGCTGTATCAGAAGCTGGTGGGCAAAATGTCATGGCTATCCTCCACAAGGTTGCTGCTGGACTAGAGATCCTGCCTTTCAGTTCCAGTGAAAGGCTCCATAAAGCCCTTATTGCACATACACCCAAATCTAGTAATGCAACCTCAGAGATTTGTCAAAAATAAATCCACAGGACTGATGACTATCATGGGGCTCTCCCAAAAGCCAGGCAACCAGCACCAGGCAATCCCTCCATAGGCCACAATTTACTCTAAGGAAAGAGTAATGGGGGGAAAGATGCTTTTACTGTCATTTACAAGAACTTGCCGAAACATCTTCTACAGCAAGCTCTAGCTCCAGCCCAAGGAATCCCACTGGGAGTTATTTATATTAAACAGCAAAGATTCAATCCCCAGCTATTAAAGCCTGGCGTTCCCATCTCTTGCCCTGACCACCAAGGCCTTTGGAAAGTTCCCAGGAGCATCCTAATAAGACAAGTGTGGTTGTTCCCACAGTCCTTTGCTGACAGTACAGGCTGTTGCCACTTCCAAAGTCTTTGGTGTTTCCACAGGCACAGAAGGTGTTTGAGGCAGCTCCAATCAACTAGTATTTTTGCTAGTGGAAGGCAAGTGGGTGGTGTAGCAGTGTGTACAAATGCGGACTGGCTTCAGCTGCTTGAAGTGGGGCAGAGGTGCCAAGTGTGACGAGCAGCGAGAGCAGAAGATCTGGGGAGGAAATAAGATTGTGCATCAAATAGAGCCGAGGGCCATGTGGTACTACAAGCCCCACTTCACATGAAAGAGATGCGGTTGCCCTAATCCTTTGGCCAAGAAACAATAAAAAACATGACTGACCCAGTAGAGGTCCCAACAGGGACTTAGATTGCAAGCTAGTTCAATTATTGCAACCTCTCCCCATCCCTCCCATCTGGAGAGGCCATCCTTTCAGGCACAACCTTTACTCACAATATTTTTTTAAAGGCATCTTTCCAGGGGAGCATGTAAGCCAGTCTTGCCCAACCAGGGACCCCCTATATGCTTTGAACTACAACTTCCCTCATTCCTGACCACTGGGCCATGCTGGCTGGGGCTTATGAGGTTGCAGCCCAAAAGATATGGACACCAAGCCCAAGCCCTGGCCCATGACAAGATACGCTATAGTTAAAGTGTTCACAGGCATGGTCTGCCTGGTGCTTTTGCAGCTGCTGCTGCTGCTGCTTCCACTAGAATGAAAGTCCTAGGAGGTCCTTATTTAGCCCCATCGCCTACCTTGCCACAACTTCGGCAGTGGTGCCGTCTGCGAAGAAAGGTGAAAGGCACACGGCAAGCCATGCAGTGGCTGCAAGTGCTGTCTGGCACCCAGTCTGGTGGTGCTAAGACATCTGGAAAAGAACAGAAGGGCAGTTGGGGACATGGCCACATGTCTTCTAAAGTCCGTCAGAGCCATAAAACTTCCCCCAGCTAAAATGTGTTAAGAGAACTCCGATTACAGAGAGATATATATGTTTATTCAGTGACAAAGCAAAAAGTAGTTCACGAGGAGTCGCAAGTCATCTGCCCAGGCACAAAGCCTTGGGGCTCTAGAGTGGGGCACAGTTTGGACAACACAGCCCCTAAAATGTAAGGCAAGAGGGGGACTGTGCAGGATCTTTTGCTTACTGCAAACCAAACAGCAAAATTCCTTTTGTCAGCAAGGCCAGCCCAGGGTCCCTGCCTGTGCATAGGAGATCCTTGAACATGGGATCAACCTTTCTTGAAGGCTTGGCAGAGTGAGAGAGAGAAGCTCAAACCAAATTCCCCGGGACAGCAGAGATGCTCAGGAAGAGGCCTGTTTCACATTCTGGGCTCTCACCTTCTCTCCCAGTGCCTCCCCGGCTTCTGGAGCAGAGAGCACAGTCTGCCAGGTGAGAAGCTGTTGGTAGCACATGGACCTCCACCTCTGAAAAGGAAAAAAGAAAAGCTATAAGCATGCAAGTTGCTACTGCTCAAGGGAAAAGGCATCTATGCCAGGGCAAAGATACAACTGGCAGACACCTCAGCTGTATGTTCCCATAAATGTTCCATTCATTATCCTTAAAAAAGGGGTCCAACTACATGTTACGAGGGAGACACATAATCAGACATACCCAACTTCGTTTTAAAATGGGGAGGGAGAAAGAGGGATGATGATGCCTAAGCACCAGCCACAATGTGGTGCTTGGAGTGTGTGTTTTCTATGCTTATATGAAGAACTAAAAAGTACTCCATGTTCTTCACCTCAATATGCATCCCCATGCTCACTGGTCTAATGCACAACTGAAAGATGAAGGGGCAGGAACCTGGATTGAGCAAAGTCACGCTGCAATTAGCAGCAATCCTTTGAGCAAAGAGAATGTTTTATTGGGCTTAGAGCAAGGGTGTCATTAACAAACTCAGTTCCAGGGACTATCACACAGTACCAACATGTAGCTAAAGGAGCCCTGCTCTCATTCTGAGGTCCATTAGCCAACTGAAGTAATTAGCACAAGATAAGATATTCTTTTCAGTTGTGGTGCCGAAAATGAAATTACTTCTCAACAGACATTCATTTGGTCGCCTATTTGCCCACAAACCCTTAAGAGTGTTCTATTTAACTTATATGCAGAATTCATCATGCGAAAGGCTGGGCTGGATGAATCCCAAGCCGGAATTAAGATCGCCGGAAGAAATATCAACAACCTCAGATATGCAGATGATACAACCTTGATGGCAGAAAGTGAAGAGGAATTAAAGAACCTTTTATTGAGGGTGAAAGAGGAGAGCGCAAAATATGGTCTGAAGCTCAACATCAAAAAACGAAGATCATGGCCACTGGGCCCATCACCTCCTGGCAAATAGAAGGGGAAGAAATGGAGGCAGTGAGAGATTTTACTTTCTTGGGCTCCATGATCACTGCAGATGGTGACAGCAGTCACGAAATTAAAAGACGCCTGCTCCTTGGGAGAAAGGCGATGGCAAACCCTAGACAGCATCTTAAAAAGCAGAGACATCACCTTGCCAACAAAGGTCCATATAGTTAAAGCCATGGTTCTCCCAGTAGTGATGTATGGAAGTGAGAGCTGGACCATAAAGAAGGCTGATTGCCGAAGAATTGATGCTTTGAATTATGGTGCTGGAGGAGACTCTTGAGAGTCCCATGGACTGCAAGAAGATCAAACGCATTCATTCTTAAGGAAATCAGCCCTGAGTACTCACTGGAAGGACAGATCGTGAAGCTGAGGCTCCAATACTTTGGCCACCTCATGAGAAGAGAAGACTCCCTGGAAAAGAACCTGATGTTGGGAAAGATTGAGGGCACAAGGAGAAGGGGATGACAGAGGACGAGATGGTTGGACAGTGTTCTCATGAGTCTGACCAAACAAACATGAGTCTGACCAAACTGCGGGAGGCAGTGGAAGACAGGAGTGCCTGCCGTGCTCTGGTCCATGGGGTCACAAAGAGTTGGACTAACTACTAAACAACGACTAAATGACTAAACAACAACAAATTGCTTATGGTAGGCTTTCCCCCCAGTGCGGCCTCTGATGAAGTTTTTTCTTTGTGGTTGCTGATATGGTTTCCACTACGCAGTTTTTGCTGCTGTTATTATTTTGCTTTTATTTTGTTTGTGAATTCTGTGATTTTTTTTGTAAGCCACATCAAGTCTGATTTTAGCAGAGAGAGATAAGATATATATGTTGAGATAAATAAATAGAAAACAATGAAACAGCCCAGAGTCCTTGAAATTTATGTAGGATTGATTTAAGTATTACAAACAGCCAGCCCCAATCTGGTGCCTGCTGGTCCAATAAGTTTTGGAATACAATTCCCATCTGTGACCATTAGTCATACTAATTTGGAAGACCTTAGGTTGGGGAAGGCTACATGACAGTATAAATGACTCAGTATGTGTCACTAACATGACTGCCCAGCACTTTTAGTGGAGCAGCATTACATGTGCATGCCATATCTAGCTTCTGCACATGCAAGCACTAAGGAAATGCTATGAAACCATGCACGAGTCAAGGAGTGTCACTCACGGCCAGTGTCTGTCACCTCCTGTTCCTCTGCCCGGGATGTCACAATTTTAAATACAGTCTTCAGGATGGCACGCAGATCACTTGCAAAGTTGGTTTGGAGCTGGTCTGCCACTCCTACACAAACACAACACAGCAATTTGAGTAATATCCATTGCACAATGACACAAGGGCAAGAGATAAACATGTAGATTTTAGCCAACTAACACAAAAGTCCTTCCATAGAGGGAAACAGTAGTCAACAGCTTCTAACCAAGCAATTCTTTCCATCTCAATTCTGAACCAACAGGATACTATTTTTTCACTACTCTTTCCTGCTGAAGAGACTAATTCTCAATTTAGGTGCTAAACCTTCAGGATTAAGGCTAGGCAAGAGAGTTCATACAGTATCTGAGCTGAACCAAAACTTACAGTTCAAAATCCTTAGGCAACATGGGAGCAATACTTGCCTGCTTTACAGGCAAATTCTTGGGCTTCTTAGCTAATGTGTGTGAAGCACTTTCAGCTGAGTCATTCAAAATTTAAGTACTTGCCCCCAATGAATATATATTTTATTAAAATGGATGCTATTCCCTAATCATGTAATAAGACAATAGCTGCCATCTTCTGAGCTATTTTTAATGGCATGTGGAACAACTTGTTCTAACTTGCCATCATATCCAGATCGGGATATTACAGCTTGTAGTCACTGTGATGCTTAACTAAGGAGTCGCCAACCTTTTGTGTGCTAGGCAGTACATTTGGAATTTTGAGAATTCTGCCATGAGCAGCGGTCACAAAATGGCTGTTGTGAGCGGAGGGGCATGCCGCAAAATAGCTGTCACAGCTAAAAGATAAGGAGAGGCGGGAGTTCAAAGTGGTGTGGGCAAGCCCCTCCATCAGCCATCCTATCAGTGTCACAGGAGGAAGGCACCTAACATTAGCTACTGCTCGGGCAGAGAAGATCTTTGCACCTCTCCTCTGTTCAGAACAGATGGGAGTATGAGCCTCCACTGTTGGCTTCCAAGGAAATGTGGGCATGTTAAAGGGGGAGTGTTGAAGAGAAGCTGTGCAGGGAAAGCAAACAGTCTCTTGTCAGCTGTGGATTTTTGAATGGATGCTTTACTGAGACTTTTGCATGTAGCATAAGCAGTATTGGTGGGGAATTTTATCTCAAGCCCTGCTCCCCCTAAAAGCTTATTTAATTCTAGAAAACCAACTGCTTCCTGCCAGGATCTCTTCCCCAACAGGGCAACAAGAAGCTTGTTTGGAGGTATGATCAGGTACGCCGTCCTTCCACTTGGACATATCTGTTCCTTTCCAAAATCTTGACCAGCAGGAATGGTCAGGAGTGGTAGGAATACATTCCAAACATAAGGAACACCTGTTCACTTGTCCAGTTTGTCCAAATCAGGGAACCTACAGAGGCTTGTCTGCTTATTTTTTTAAAAAAAAAAACTTCCTTTCTGCTGCCAACCATACCCCTGCCAGCCAATGCCCCAGTTGCATTATGGGATATTGGATGATGAAGACCTCCCTTATCCAGCAAAAACAGGGTACTCACCAGAGATGCAGACAAACAGTGTGTGGATCATGTCCTCTGTAGTGGTATAACGGGCTCGCAGTTCTGCCCAACGAGCCGTCTGCGGAGCTTGTGTGTTCACTCCTGCCTTGGTGCTACTAGACCCCTGACCACGCTGCCTGTTGAACAAGCAGCATTAGAATGGGTATTAAGGGGTTACTCTCTCACCTTCTGCACTCCAGTTCTTTCAAAGTTCTCCCTTCTCCTCTCCCCCCCCCCAAAAAAAACAGCAACAACCCAAAGGCATCATCTGCCCTAAATACATGAATGCCAGGCAAGCAAATGCCAAGGAAAGGGTAAGCAATATATACAGTAAATGTTCCCACATGAGCTTTGGGTCAGCTAAGATTTATGCACCCCTTCTTTTCATTTCCAAGAGACAAGAGCCACTGACTCCTCAAACGCTGAAAGAGGTAGTGCTCTGACAGGGTTTGTCAACTACCTTGGTTCTCTCCAAAAACATTTGAAAACCAAGGCACAGCTTCTGATTGGCTGCAGGAGCTTCCTGCACTCAATCAGAAGCTGCGTCAGATGTTCGGCTTCCAAAAAACGTTCTCAAACACTTATTTCCAGGTTTGCAGCCTTCGCTAGCCAAAATAATCGAGTCACAAGGCATTCGAGAACCAAGGTACGACTGTACTGCCACCTAGCTGCAAAGTTTCGATTACTCCTTTACCTCTCATGTAGTCCACACTGCTCAAAAGCTACAAGTGCTCCTGATTCCTGCAGAAGTACTGATGAACCCTTTCCATGGTCTTGATGCTGTCATGGATAACACTTTTAGTGGCTTTCACGTTAAGGATTTACTGTGGAAGAGCCATGGCCTTGTTTGCTCACTTTTACAGAGCACCTACATGACACTGTCAACAAAACAAACCCTTCTTATGCTTTCCCTGCTTAGCTTTATGTCCCCCAGAACTTAAAAAAACCCCCAGAAATCCAACTTTATTTTTACTCGGCAGAAAAGCTACAATAGAGGAAGAGGAAGAAGAGTTTGGATTTGATATCCCGCCTTTCACTCCCTTTAAGGAGTCTCAAAGCGGCTAACAATCTCCTTTCCCTTCCTCCCTCACAACAAACACTTTGTGAGGTGAGTGGAGCTGAGAGACTTCAAAGAAGTGTGACTGGCCCAAGGTCACCCAGCAGCTGCAGGTGGAGGAGCGGGGAAGCGAACCCGGTCCCCCAGATTACGAGACTACCACTCTTAACCACTACACCACACTGGCTCTGATATATTGTCATTATATCAGTCTCCCCACACCACACCTAAACTGTGATCCAGGGTGGTGGTGCACAATCGTGATCTGGTGCGCAGTAAAGCGGAACAGAGCAATTAATCTTTTCCACACGGACAATGGGCCCAATGAAATCAGCATACAATCTCAGATTCCAACATTTTGGGCTGAGGGCAGGTGGGTGAAGAGAAGTGGTTCTTGGTCATACCTTGGGACAGCCGAGACACGTGGTGTCGCAGCGCCTCGGAAGTCAGGAGAATCTATATCCTTGAAGGGCTGTGAATCTGTAGTGCTCTCATTCAGTACACGCTTCTCCAACATGTAAAGTTCTTCCTTGGACAACACACGCAGCAAATCCCTATAAGGGAGAAGGCTCATAAAGGAGGCATCTAGGAAAACAAGACACTGAAATTGCCCTAAAAGAACAGACTGGATAACCCAGCTCTCACGTAGTACCCTGGAAAGAAGGTCAGATCTACTCTCGTTATGGTAGGGCTTCAGTGCAATGTGGAAACCAAGCTCGCAAAAAGGAGCTCATGCCCCCCACACCATGTGCAAATGCATATAATTTGTACCCCCTGATGAGGCAACCTGCTGCTGCATCTCTTCCCCCAGCACGCACACAAACTCTGATCATGTATCCAGAACATCTTGCTTCATCCTCTGTTAACTGTATGTCTGATTACAGGAGAAGGACACCACTAACATTTATGCAATAATTTCCATTTAACTGAGGGTAGATCAAACATCAGCAAAGTTATGCGGTAGAATATTTATTGGATTGTGCAGCTTCAGACTGCAGGGTGGCAGGGATTGCATTTTTCAAATGAGCTATATTAGCCCTTCCCGTGACTGCACTAAAGCACCACAGTCAGGTGATTTTGCTGAACATGTAGCTTGGGTTGTTAACACAAACCCCTCCACAAAGACCCAGACTCAGTTCCAGTTGAGTTCCTGTGCAACAGCTGCTTTTATAGACACTCACCTGATTTTTCTAAGCAAGACGTAAAAGGGGCTAAAGACTCTGGATATCTCCTCAGGCCTCCGATCCAAATTGAGGGGTCCATCTGGGTAGATCAGAAGACCACTGTGTACGGGGCAAAGAAAGAAAACAAAACACACAGGGAGGATTGGATTTCCTGTTCTACTGCTGCTATGTATGTTTTTCCTAATACATTAATTATTATTGGAGGTGGGGGTTTCCCCCCAAAATGTGAGAACTTTCAAAATAATAATGGGTAAAGATTAATGGGAATTGCTCTTTCGTCATATCGTTTGGGCAGAGAATTCTCAAAATGAAAGCTGTGACACTGTAGTAAACCTTGTCCAAGTTTCCTTTTTTAATTTCTTTTCCAAGATAGCAAAATTTCCCTAACTTTAAATTACTTCTTTGGTTAGTTAACGGATGTGCATATTTCAGCTCTGATGCCACTGCTCTGCCTATATTTTGTGCCCACCACTCTATAAATTCCTACTAACAGCTATGTTTCCCAAGGAGCTTTTAGTGTGTTACCCACATTGAAGGGGAAACTCAAAAGTAACACAGCCACTTACTGCTGAGATGGGGACATAGTGCCGTACTTTGAAGAACCACCACGAGTGGAATTTGACAAGGCAAATGCTGGTGGGAAAGGGCCACGTGCAAATAACTGTGTGCTGGTACCTCAGGCAGTAGCTGCCCCAATCAGGATCTAAAGGAGCAACAGCTGGCTTTGGGAAAGTCATCCCACCTATAAAGTAGTCACACACACCGAGAATAGGCAGGGAGGATGGCCATTTGGAGAGAGGGACAGTCCGAAAGTTTTAAATACAGCACAAGCAAGCAATCTTCCCAACTGCATGAGCCAGAGCAGTGGTGGAAAACTTTTGGGGGCCTCTGGGACTCATTTGGTGATACGTCACATCCTCCCCACCACCATGCAGACACACATGAGAGATGGGGAGAGGAACGTGTTTAGATTGCCAAGATGCCATTGCACACCTTCCTGCTGCCCAGAAGATTGGCAAGCGCCGAGGAACTTATAGATGTGTAGCTGATTTATGTACCGTGAAGGAAGAAGTAAAATGAGAGACCTCCGTTTAGACAAATGTGACTTGCCCCAGTTTCTTCTGTTAAAAATGCACACCTGTCTTGCCAGCTTTGACAGCTATAATTGCCAGATTGAACATTCCACATGTCTCGAGTTTATCGAGCTACCGGGCTCCATACTCAACCAAAAGATGACAGGTAAAACCACATACCTGATAATGGCCAGGCGGGGAATGGTGAACATCAGCTGCGGTTCATACCCATCAATCGTCTCCTGAGTCAAGTAGCCAAGTTTCAGAGCTCTAGATGAGCGAGGGAGAGAAGGGGCAGGAAATGAGGAAGGAAGGCGTGGGCAGAAGTCAAAATCCCTAGTCCAAGTAGATAATTATCCTAGACCTCACTTGAGCCAAGCTTCCCACATCAAAAAGGAGCATTGGCTGGTCTGCGTCATAAGGTTTTGTAAAGACCCATCTTTGTGCCCATGTTTTCTCTGATCCATAAAACAAGACCCTGCTTATTATGCTTTAATCTCTTGATTTTTTAAAAACATGTTTTTATTCTACTGCTTTGTTGGTTCTGGAAAATGATTGTATTTTTTAAAAATGATACTGTTGGTATTTTATGTTGTATGTTTCCAAGAAATATAAAAAACATAAAGCCGTTTATAAATACATCTAAACAAATAAAATAAAAACAATAAAATAAGATGAATGTTCATTCTATTGGAGAGGTAGATAGTGCTTGCCCAAGGATCTTTCCAAGCCACAGAGCGCAAAATCCTCACCTAGCCACAGTTTCACAGAATAGCACAACAATCTCCTGCTGCCTATAGATTTCTTCGGGCGACTTCACCGAGACTAAAGATGACACGTAACTGGAAAAGAGAAACAAGCTTTGAAACCCAGCTTAGCCACCACTCTCAGCACCTACCTTGCATACAAGACCAAGACATAGCCCTAATTTTCTGGTCTCCCTTTGAAACTCACACTTTGGCAGCATAAACTTCAGAAGGCAGCAGTGGTCCTTTCCAGAGATTCCCCTTGCTGGCCAGTCACTACTTTTATTGGTTCTGGCCAGGTTGTTTTTTAGCATCTTTTCATTTTCATATTTAAAAAGCAGCTGTTAGAAGTTCCCTCCTCTTCTGTCCACATTGAACCACTTTCTGCTCCTTAGCTTAATCCACTGCATTGCCTAAAAAGGTCAGCCTATGGACATGCCCAATTCCTTAAAGCGAAACATGTACACATAACATGAACACCACTGTTGAAATATCTGCAATGGCTGCCCATCTACTATTGAAACAAGCTTAAAGTCCTTGTGATAACTCACAAAGCCCCAAACAACTTAGGTCCAGGGCACATTTGGGACCACCTAAACCCTTATATCTCAACTTGATCACTGAGATCACCTGCAGGTGTATTGCTGGTTGTTCTCCCACGTTGGTGACACACATTTGACATCGACACAAAAGAGAGACTTTAGTGCGATCTGCCTAGTCCTGTGGAATGCTCTGCCAGCACCTTCTGTTTCAACCTTTAAATGCCTGCTGAAAACTCTTTTATTCCACCAGGCTTATGCAGACAATTCAGAATACATATTTCCATGACGGTCAGTTGATGCTCTACGATTTTAATTTTTTAATGAGTTTTTCTTATGTATCAATATTATTGTACACTGCCTTGAACCTTTGCATGATAGAGTGGTATATAAATATTAGTTATAAAGAGAAAAATAGTCAGAATGTAAGAACCCTACTGGATCAGCCTGGAGACCTATCTAGTTATACAGCTGCCAATCAGATGTCTCTGAGAAGCAGGTCTGCTCAGCACCCACCTCAGCTCAAACTCAGCAAAGAGCATATCAAAACGAATCAATGCCCTGCGGATAGGCTCTGAATAGGGTCCAGGTTGGTTCAGGCTTTGTTCCCGGAGTACCGTCCGCACCAACTCCAAGCTGCACAGCAGATCCTTGGCCAGAGGTCGCAGCCGTATCCCATCTGCCTCGTCCACATCAATGTAGGTGCGTGCCATCAAACACTGGAGCGAAGAAGAGTTTGAATTTGGATTTGATATCCTGCTTTATCACTACCCGTAGGAGTCTCAAAGCGGCTAACATTCTCCTTTCCCTTCCTCCCCCACAACAAACACTCTGTGAGGTGAGTGGGGCTGAGAGACTTCAGAGAAGTGTGACTAGCCTAAGGTCACCCAGCAGCTGCAGCTGCAGGTGGAGGAGCGGAGACGCGAACCCGGTTCACCAGATTACGAGTCTACCACTCTTAACCACTACACCACACTGGAAGGAAGAGTGACAGCTCAGGAACACTCTGTGTCCTTTGACTGCCTCTCCCGCCATATCACACAAGCTATTTCAGGGCTGGGATGAGCCCCCCAGCAACTGCCAAAGCCTAACTCCAGGAATGGAACCATAATACATCCCAATGAAGCAAGCAAAATTCCCAAGCGCACAGCAATCATCTACAGCCAGAGAAATCACAGCTAAAGGAATCCAGGCTGTGAGTAATGAAAGAGGAAAAGGAGAATATGATGACACTAGATGCACCAGGTGTTAGGAATTTCCCCTATTCCAGCTGTTCATGTTTGTAGCCTAAAATGGAGCTGTACTCAAGAACAGAACATACAAAGAGTGGTTGAATGTTCTAGTCCACCAAATCAGATGGCACAGTGGGTGCGGCTGTTAACCAGAAGTTTGGTGGTTTGGGCCCACCCAAGGATGGCTAGGGGCTGGATTCCTGCATTGCACAGGGTTGGAGTAGATGGCCCCCATGACGCCGTCCAACTCTACAGCTCAATGATTGAATGAAATCCCTCCCGCATGGCTCACCTCAGCAGCAAACAGCATGTGGTTCCGGAGATTGTCCACGAGGAGGTCTTCGGGGAATTTGATGACATAGTCACGGCCATGACGCTCCTTGGGGATACACTCATCCATAATTCGCTCTATGATGGACAGCAGTTCGGTCTAGGAGAATGGGTAGAGTGGTTGTTACCATCAACACAAGGACATTCTGGAGACACCAGATGAGCTGATAAGGCAGGAAGCTAGGTCTTCCCAGAAAATTACTGATGGGCCAGGGTAGATTTTGGCATTTCCATTGCCAAACATCTCAGCCAGAAATGGAACTCAGCGGTGAGGATTTAGCAAGATAAAACACACTGTTCTGTATTCTGTGTTGATCGGAAGAGGTGAAAATTGGGGGAGAGGGGGACCTCAGACTGCAGCCGCTCCATATTCCAAGAGTGTCCCACATTTTTTTTCCTGCCACAGGAAATTTACTCTTAAAATAGGAGGAGGAAATCATTTTCCTTTAAAAAACAACAACAATAGCCAACCCCAAA
Source organism: Podarcis erhardii (assembly GCF_964252035.2). Taxonomy (NCBI): domain Eukaryota; kingdom Metazoa; phylum Chordata; class Lepidosauria; order Squamata; family Lacertidae; genus Podarcis; species Podarcis erhardii. Next base: position 69,994,472 of record NC_138498.1, read on the forward strand.
TGCACACAAGCACAGAGGGAGCACTACACTCTGGAAGATTGCTGTGTATAATCTCCATCTTGATCCTTGCCAGTCAGAGGCATGCCATGTGCACTGCTCCACTGAAGCAGCCAGGGACTGTAGACCATGTACTTTGGAAAGAATCTCCAAAGGAGGGTGCAATGAGACCAATGTGGGTCTTGCCATCTCCTAATTGGAGTATATGTGCATTTAAAGTGAGATGATGAGTAGGAAGGGGAAGCAAAATCCCTTACCACACTTCCCCATTGGAAATCTCTTATTTTGAGTTGTGTGCTGGGTTCCCCCCCCAGCCAAAGTTGCTTTTGGTCATGGAGTTTCCCCAAGCAAACAGCTAGAAATGTGTCTGTGTGTGTGTCAGCTACTGCCACCTATCAATACTGTGCTTTGAAGTGCCACCCTCCCTCCCCTTCTGATCATCATGTCTAGTTTGGCCCTTAAAGAGAATGCCTTACCTGACTAAGGTGCAGCTGATTTAATAGAACCAGGTATTGCTGAGGATCTGTCTCTACATCCAGACAGTTGATCTCCGTCACCACTTGGGTCACTCGCTCATCGGCATAGAAAAACTGTGACAGTAACCTCGGATCGGAGCGCTGAATAGAGATAAGAAAGCATGGTTTATTCACAGCTCATCCCTATGAGGCAATGCTGGTACTCATGAACAGAAGTTGAGGTAGTAAACTGGTTTCTGAACGATACCATTTCAGATTGCAGGTGGGGGAAATTACATGACTGAATGTGCTTCACTGCGAGGGGAAGAAAACTAGATGATGTTGATGATGATACCCCTACCATCTGACTGCGTTGCTAAAACCACTCTGGGTTTAGTCTAGTTTTTCCCCTGATGTATGTTTTAAATAAACAGTAAATGCAAGATTATTTTTGCAATGGAGGAACATTCAGTCATGTGAGGTGCTACTTGCATTCTGAAATGGTACAGTCCAGAAACAGGTTTACTGCTACATCTTCTGTGTTTGAAAATTAGGCCTCGTCTTTGATGCAACTTCCTGTGATCCCTTTCAGAAACTGCTTTGAATAGCTCTAAGAACATAAATACATAAAGATTTTGAAGATGAGTATCTATTAGCAGAAGACATGGTAAGGATTAAGTCCCTATTCTCTACAAGATTTAGATCAGTGGAAAGATATGAACTAAAAAGAGCGGTGCTAGATCAGACCAAGGGCCCATCACCCAGTAGCCTGCCAGTTTTCAACAGACGCTTCTGAGAAGCCCAGTCGTAGTTAACACCCATTTATAAACTCGTCCTCCACACATTTACCTAATCCGCTTTAAAGCCATCTAACCCTGCAGCCATCACCACACCTTGTGGCAGCATGTACCATAAGTTAATTATATGTTGTGTTACGTGAAGCCATCTATTTCAAGTTCCTAGACACCACCAGAATCACATTTCAGGCACCTGGGGGGAAGCAACTTTGCATCCAGTCATTACATACATACAACCATACGCCATTAAGTAACATTTTTTGCAGAGTTTGGGCACAAAAGGCAGTACTTGAATTGTTGTATCCAGCCAGATTGCAAGGATTTAGGTCAAGAATAAAACAAACAAACAAACAAACAAACAGAGGGCCTTCCAGTTCACCAAAGTGCTCAGGCACGCACCCCAGGCCTGCTCAGGCACGCACCCCAGGCCTGTTCTATGCTATTTGTTTTTGGGAACAATGATAAATCTTATGAAAGAGGAACGACCCTCTAGGCTTAAGATGCCAATTCCTGACAGGTGGATTCTAAGCTTAATTGTGGCAAATAACAAATGAGAAAAATGGTATCTAAAAGATGGGAGGGTGGGGGCAAGACAAGAAAAATCAAGGAGAGTTCACAAGGTTCCCACAATTGTAACTTTGTCTATTCATAAGTAAGTCCTACTGAATTCAATATGGTTTACTCCCAGGTTAGGATTGCAGCCTTAGAACTTATCCACACTAACCTTTCCTCTGCTGTTTCCAGGCATGGTCCACGCTTTAAAACTCTGTGTATGAGCACCCTTTCCCCCCCACCCCCTCTGGATCTTTATCTACAGAAACCTGCTCTTTAAAGCTATATTTGAGCAAATGGCAATCCGCAGAAAACCCAAACTGACAGTTGTTCTGACTGGGAACTAAAGAGCGGGGAAAGCTATGGGGCAACAATCACCACCACCACGCTCAGACATGGATCTGTGTCTGGAAAGAGTGGGGCAAAAGGTACTGTAGTTTTCTGTGTATAAGATGATTTTTATTATTATTTAAAAATGATAAAAATTGGGGGTCTTCTTATACACGGATAGTGCAGAGGGGGGATGAGCGATTTGGTCGCAGCCGCGACCAGGATATTGTGAGCGGCGGTCAATTGGGTGAGCGATTGTCAGCAATCATACCAAAAAAAGCCCAACAACTGTGGACAACCCCCCCCCCCAAAGCTTAACAACTCTGGGCAATCTCCCCGCATTTCCTTAATTTGGAGTCCCAAAAAATAGAGGTCTTATACAGGGGGGCGTGCTATACACGGAAAAATGCGGTAAGTGTGGATGAGCCCTAAGTCCACAACATGGCCCACAGGTCCTTTGCAATGAGACTCTCTGTATCCTACTCTCAAACTGTTTTTAACCCCTCCAGCATGCCATGGGACTCTGACAGTAACATGGCATAGACCTGCCTCTTTCAGTGTGAAGAAAGCACCAGATGACCTTGGAACAAACAAGGGATGTCTGTATTAGAAACCCAAACAAATTTTAAGTGGGATCACCCATCTTGGCTTCTTCTGATGAATGTGATTCTAAAGGGGGTGCTGAAGCTTCTCAGTCCCTTATGTTCTTTCAGATGGAGTGTGAAAGGCTAAGCTAGGCAGAGTGGAAATCTGTGTAGGCTAATTATTGAAGTCCAGGAAACTTATTTGCAGGACTGTCCTTCAGATCAATGCCATGCAATTGCATACTCTGCCAAACAGAAACCGGCAAAGGCAACAGTAACATGCCCAAGATTATCCCCACTCAAATGCAGCCTAGTCAGCACATTTGAGTAAATTAACCTTGGGACCAAGCCAGAAGTCTCAAGCTATTGCTTTGAAGCTGCTAGAGACAAGCAACTTGTGCTAAACAGAAGTGTCTCTGCATTTGCCTCCCCCTTTTTGACAGTTTAGAAAGGGAGAGGGAGGCTTTGGGTAAAGGCCTTTCAGCAGAGGCTGGACAGGGATGCTTCAACTGCACCCTGCATTGAGCAGGGAGCTGGATTACTTGACTTCAAAGCTCCTTTCAACTCATAAGAACATTAGAAGAGCCGGCTGGATCAGCCAGTGGCCCATCTAGTCCAGCATCCTGTTCCCACACTGGCCAGCCAGATGTCTGTGGGAAAGATGCAATCAGGATCCAAGTACAAGAACACTCTTCCCTCCTGCAGTTTCCAGCAACTGGTCTTCAGAAGCATTGCTGATTCTGACTAGGGAGGCAGAGTATAGCCATCATGGCTAGTAGCCCTTGATAGCCTTGTCCTCCATGAATTTGTCCAATCTTCCTTGAAAGCCATCCAAGTTGGTGGCCATCAACACCTCCTGCCAGAGTAAATGCCATTTTTTAATTATGCATTGTATGTATAAGTACTTTTATGCTGTTCTAGCTCCATGCCAAGTGCAAATTTATTTATTTATTTATTTATTTATTTATGTATTTTTATTAAAGATTTTCTTGGTTTACAAAAGTATATGCACTGTCTCTCTCTCTCTCTCTCTTTTTCCCCCAAGTAACATTTTTTTACAGAACAGTTTCAGTGGTTGAGACATTAGGAAGAAAAGGGGGAATGAGGTGGCGGGGGGAGAGATGAGTGGGGGTGGGGGGCGTGGTTTCTATTTTACTTAATATATGTGGGGTTTTGTGTCAGCATCGCTTGTGCAGGTTCTCTGCTATTCCCATGTGCAAATTTATAAGCTTTTATTATGTTATCTCTCTCTCACCTTTTCTCTAACCCAAACATGGCAACCTTTCCTTTTACGGAGTTGCTCCACCTCCCTGATCATTATGGTTGCCCTTTTCTGAAATAAAAAATCCTCCTTCTGTGACTGAATCACTGTGCATGCAGGCTGTCCTAACTGTCCACCCCCTGGCTCCACTGAGTGGGAGGATTACTAACGGGTCACATTCAAAGGCTCATGACACCTTTGTGACAAACAGGATAATGACAGAGTTTGGAAAGGTTTCCCAAAGCCCCTCAAGTCAGAGCAAGCATCTTTCTCTACTTCTGGCATATAATGACAGAGGCTCTTGCCTGAGCAAGTCCATGTCACAAATGAACCTTCGGGGAAGGGTGAGGTACGATGGATCAATTGCTTATTGCTGCTGCTGTTATATTCCTATAGAAAATACATTGGCCTGTTCTAAGATTATTTTCTAATGCTGGCTTTCAGTTTATGCACCTCTCTCTTGGGATCCTCAGGCCTATAAATATGATACATAAATAAAAAAAAAATAGATAAGTCATCTAGAGCAGTGGTTCCCAATTAGCCAAGTACTGCAAACCCCCTGTTTTTCAAAAATCGAGCCGTGAACCCCCTACTTTTGAAAATGTTGATATCTCTATGGTACTTTTTGTTATGTGAATGGTGCCATGGATCCCCTGGGTGGGTTGTGCAGATCCCCTGGGATTTGCGGGTTATCAATTGGGAACCACCGATTTAGAGAAGTGCCACAGCACTGCCAAGTGGCTACTTTTGACTAAACCAACTGCTCTGGAACTGCCACCCTTTAAGCATGTACAGAAACTAGTTCATGAACTGAACCCAGCTCAGGCCTTCAGACTGATCAAGGGGCAGACAGAATGCCAAGGGCAGACCATTTATTGCCAGTCAGAAACTGGCATGACGCTGTGGTTAGATTTTCTACTCTGTAAACGAGGCAGCGCACACACCTATGCATATACAGAGCTGGGCTCACGGATTACCAAGTGACGGAGTTCTCTGTAAGGATCTTCACACCCAGTGGGAACAAAAGGCATGCCAGGACACAAAAGCTAGGATTGGGGGGGGGGGCAAAGGACTGTAGGAGTAGATTATCTGTCAGAATCTCTAGCGGACAGGCTGTTTCCCACTTGGTGCAAGCATATCACCAGAACCAGGCAATCACAGCCAAGAGGCCAGCCAACCAACTCCTCTGCTCATGAAAGAGTTATGTGGGCACTTGGAGAGAGGGTCTTGCCCAGCAATGGTTAAAAGAATAAAGCTCACATCCTCAGAGTACAACAAGGCCAGTTCAGTGGCATTTAACAACAGAACCTTTCCTGCAGTAACTCCTCGGCTAGAGAATTTTGCCTAGTGCCTAACATGTGGTCTTTTAAACACCAAGTAAGGACCTTCTCCCCCCACCCTGGCTTTTCATTTTTTAAAACAAGATTGAGCACTTTCTAGACCTTGTTGCTGGTTTTATTTGGATGCTATTTCTGATTTTATGTTCATATTACATTGTTATATTTTATGGGTTTGGAATATTGTAAACCACAAAGAGAACTTAGCGTTGATGGGTGGTATAAAAATCCTGCAAATCAGGGGGTGGGGAAGACCTTTGGACCTCCAGAAGTTGCTCCCATCAGCCTTGTCAAGTATGCTTGATAGCCAGGGATGATGGGAGTTGCAGTTCAGCAACAGCTGGAGGGTGATAGTGTAATTTTAAAAAAAAAATTCAGGTGTGGGGAACCTTTCTTACAAGTTGTATGCCACTTTCCTCCAGCCCCACCCTCCTGTGCAAAACCAGTAGTGAAACACTAGCTGTTGCACACCCACCACAGAAAGGCTATCTTCTGCCCCACAGTGCAATGCTGTACAACTGGCAAAGGATGAAGGCATTCCTCATTATGGTATCCTTCAGAATTGCCACCATTCCTTACCATTCACCATGCCAGCTAGGGCTAATAGGAGTTGTCGCCCCAAACATCTTGGAGGGACTCTAGTGGGGAAAGGCTGTTCTAGAGATAACATTAAAACCACTGGATTTTCTAAAAGTTCTTTTTTCTCTGGAAAGGCCTTCAGAGGTTGCCATGCAGGTATATTAGCAGACTTGCTCACCACGAATCTCCTTTTCTGTCTCCAATCTGTTGTTGTTGTGGTGGTGGTGGTTGGCATTCGACACAAACAAATACTGCACAGCCAGATGGGAAAGGCCATAAGAAACCAATTTCAAGCTGGGTCAGAGATTCTCATAAACAGGTGTGACATGGAAACGCTCCCAAACAGCTGACTCTGTGCAGTGGCTTTTGTGCAGAGTTAACACAAGATGAAATCATGCAGCCATCTCAGGATGTGCACAGCCTTGCGGCATGAAGTCATATACACACACCTCTCTCAGGTATGCTGGGAGGGCAGGAAGCTCTCACAAAGACGACGTTAATCTCGGGAGCACAAACATCGCTATGCTGCACTTCCACCAATCACACCGTCAGCTGCCTCCACCCAAGTTCAAGCCATAATTTGCTGGTGAAGCAGCTAAGGCATAGCAGTTTACACCAAGAACCAAAGAAACAGCACGTTCTGAAGCGGGTGGGGGAGACATGAGCCAGCCCTGACTGGGCTCCCATTAAGATTCTTACACAAATTTTTCTTCCTGAGACCTTAGCTAGGCCTGTCATTAGCTCACTTGGTGCCTCAGTTCCTCAAAAGTTGCAAGGTTTTGGTGATCAGAAACTGAGCTCCAAAAACCACTGTTTCTGTCATTGGAAGGAATAATTTTCTGGGCCAAATCCTCCAGTTGAGGAACAACGGAAGGCAGAAGCAGCTGCCATGCCCCAAGAGGAATGACACCTTCACAATACTGCCCAGCAGAGCTTCTCTGGGTGGTGTGTGGCATCCAGCCAGGCCAGCAATGCATATGTTGAAAACCTGTGGAGGCCTGCAAAAACCTGTTTGCAAAGCGTTATTAAAATACCTCTGATTGGCATCAACTTAGATGCTGCGTTGACCACAGTGCACAGGACTTTGTTCAGAGCACTGTCAATTCAGGTGCTTGGCAGGACTTGGCTCTACCTGCCGTTTGTTCAATTCTTGCCCCTCGTCTACCTCATTACATCAGGCAGAAGTGGGCTGACTGGCTGGGTATAGGGGAAGTGCCTCTTTGTGTGAGGTGGCGGTTGCTTCTGAAAAGGTCTCTCTGAACTCTTGACAATTAAGCTGGTCACATACACACGAGTAGGTGGTTGTTATGCAACCCCAAACACTCTCGGATGACCTCTATTTTCCAGTTTAATTACTGTTTGGTTTCCAATCTGGTTTTGGAAAGGAAAGTGCTTTGGTGACCCTGATGGGTGACCAGGAGGACAGGAAGAGACCTTGCTCCCTATAGGCCTGTTTTCCCCACCACCTCCGCTGCTTCTGGCTGCATGGATGAGCAGCACAGGGGGGACTGAGGGCGATGCGTGCGCTAGGTTTCAACCTCTGCTCCTTGTGAACTCTCTCCCCAGCTGCTGATCTGGTCTGTGGAAAACAGCTGAGGAGCAGAGAAGAGGAGGCATGGCTGCAGGATCCTACTGCTGACAGCTTGCTGGGTTTTCATACTGAGAGAGGTGAGCCCTTGTGCATGTGAATGGGGAATGTCATGCGGGTTTGGCCTCATTCACTGCAGCCAGAAGTCACGCCGGAGGTAAAGTGGCCCCTAGGCTGAAAGCAAATCCTCACCCCTGCTATTCAGCAGTGTTCTTCAAGGACTGCTTGCTTGAACATGCATGCATGCATGCATGCAGAGATGACCTTGTATTAATAGCCTGTTTCTTCCCAGCTCAGTTATGGATGTATCTTGATTTAATAACTATTTGTTGTTTGCTCATTTTAAACATAATATGTTAAAACTTTTACTTTTACTGTGAGTTCCTCCATGAAATTGTGGGAGGTTGGAGAGCATATTTAAAGTGTATGAATAAACAAATAAATAAATAAATAAGAAAGGCAAATAAAGAGGATTTCTTCGCCTCCCCTGATCTTTCTGGATCTCTCTTGGCCAACACTTACTCCAAATCCACTGCCTTCTTACCATCAAAATGTAAGCCACAGAATAATGCAGCAGTTTAGGACTTCTCCAGAGATTACTACTGTCTGGTGGTCAGCTCTGCGTCTCTCTTTGACCACCAATCCCTCTAGTTGGAGCTCATCTCAACCGCAGGACAGACACACCCATAGCCTGTTTCGCCAAGCACTGGACTTGCAGTGACCTGTACAACCAGACCATCAATTTTAGCCAACACAGTCTCTTCCCAGTCACCCACAGAATCTCTTCTTCTTCATACATCGTCCTACTTCCTGCGCCAGTCACAGAAATGAGTCAAGGCATAACACAAGGAAAGTTGGTTGTCCTGGCTATGAAAACTTGGAGAAAACCCAGCAGCATTAATCATCTCTTTTTCTCACCACCTCCAATACTGAACCACCAAGAGAGAGAATTCAAACGCGTGATCAGCAGGTTCCGAGTAACAAGAATTACTTGAGTTCAACAACAAAGGAAAACTATGGGAAGGAGATAATGAATCAAACCTTATGTAATATGCAAAATGCTGAAAATTGTATCACATGCCAACATGGCTCAATGGTATAGCACATACTCTGCATACAAAAAGTCCCAGATTCCAATCTCTGGCATCTCCAGCCAGGGTTGAGAAAGACCTGTGCTTGAAACCTTGGGAAGTCAGTACGTAGGCCATGTGCAGGGTGGGGCTAATCCTATGGCCCTCCCAACATTGTTGGGCTACAACTCTTATTACCCCTAACCATTGGCCATGATGGCTGGAGCTGATGGCAAGTAGACCCAACAACATCTGGAGGGCCACACTTTGGCCCAGGATTGTCTACACCAGGGCTGACAAGAGAACCAATGGTCTGAGTCACAGCGTAAAGCAGTTCCTAGATACCTATAGATCAGCAAGACTCATATGGATAACAGCAGTACCATGTGCAATTCATTAGCAGAGTAATTAGGGTGAAAATCCAACACACACCCCAAATTCAATAGGACTCACTTCTAAATAGACTTGGTTAGGATTGCATTATAAATTACATGTTTATTCCACTGTAGCAACTGGACCATATTGTGTTTGCAAACACCAAGCACATTACTGGAAGACATGGCGGAAGACTTAAAAACCAGTGTGAAGGCAGACGTGCTTAGCAATATGTGAGTAATCTTGCTTCCATGCAAACATCACAATGACAACCTGCTTTCTCTTCCTGATGGATTTATACTAGACATAAATATACAGGCTTGTTTTATTCAAAATAAGTTGTATCCAAGTAGTCTGTTCGGAAAACACCTACAGATAATTATTACCAAATCTTGAAATACTGGAGAAAAGCCAAGAGACACTCGTGCCAATGTTTGAAGAGGACAAGAGAAAGGGCAAGGATTACTATAACGTAATTATTTAGCCCAGTGCCAATCCAATGAAAAAGCAATCAAGGGAGCCAAATAATTTCAAAGAGCAAAAAGATCAGATCAATGTTTTGCAGGGAAAGGGTTCTTGTTAAACAAACCCTATTTTAACCTTTTGCTGATATTACAGGTTTAATTGTAAAATGATGCCAAGTTAAATGGCCTTGCTGGAACATCTGGAAGATATTGGTTCCCGAGGTTTTTACTGAAGCCCAAACTAATGAAATGCTGTCTCTCTTCGGAATGGACTTATAGCTCCAACCTAGAAGTGAAGCTGCAAGCTTCTGGGTAATGATGCTCCGCAACACCCAAACTCCTTCCCCCAAGTTCTCTGTAAATAGCATTGGACTCTGATGCCATCTCTTGTGTTGCACTGAGCTTTGGAACAGAGAGAACCTTCTCTGACCACTGATCTGTCTAGCTGCAGCTCATCACAATCACAAGATCAACACACTCGGTGGTTTCAACACAAAACCTTTCCTCTACTCTCCGCCCTCAAGTCCTCTGGTATGGGCAGAAAACTTGAGAGGGCTGGAGGTGGTTCTCTTGTTTCATGTTTGGCTTTGGAGTAGGCTGAAGCCACACGAATCGTAACACTACTTCAACCTGCTCTGGAAACCAACTTGCTATGAGATAACACCCCCTTATACCTCTCCTTAAAGCGTTTTGTATGAGCACAAGATTTAGAGAAGGCTTTGCAGTGACCACAAGTAACGTCTGGCTAATGAGCAAAGCAAATACTTGTGGGACCCTGTAAACAGGACATTGTGATGCACAGTCATACTGACTAGTAACAGGCAGGCAATCGGATCCACAAGATCTGTGCAACTCACAGAGTATGTAGTCAGGATAGCAGAAAGTGGTGTTGATCCACTATTAAAGAGAGAGAGAGAGAGATGTATGCTTAATACATTTGACTTAAAAGTACATAGGAAGTTGCCCTGTATTAAGTCAGACCATCTGTCCATGTAGCTCAGTGTTGTCTACACTGATTGGCAGTGGTTCTCCAAGGTTTCAGGCGGGAGGCATTTGCAGCCCAACATGGAAACACCAGGGATTGAACCCGGGACCTTCTGTGTGCAAATCGAGGAGAAGCAAAGAGTTTTATGGGGCAAGAAATAATTTGTGGCTAACCAATAAAGGTGGCTGACAGCTTTAAGGAGGAAATCACTATCAAAAGATAGTGTTCCTAGAAAAATCATCAGTTCAGGGTCCAGCTTCCTGTTAATTTTAAAAGACATACCAAATGCAGCATAAAAATCATTAGTGAGGAAGTCTTTAGACTACACTAATTACAGCCTGATTCTCTCTGCTGTGATCATGTTAATAAGTAAACAACTATGGAATATTATTTTATGTATTCATTAATTCACACCCAGCTCCATATCTTCCGATCCCATTTCCTGTTGTATTTGCAGCGATTTTCTGTCCTATTTTTTTCAAATAAATTCCCTCCATACTTTTTCCATTCTTTTCCCAAGAAAAGCTTTAATAAATCCTTATTTTTAAAAAGTAATTACAGACTGATTGTATGCAGATTCAGAAGTCTCTTTATGTTCAACAGGACTTGCTCCCAGGTGAGTGAGTATAGCGTTACAGATTTGCAGCAATGTGGCAAGTTAATGCAAGGAAACCTTAGCAAATAATGAATATTCTGAGTATGTAACTGACTGGGCTTCTTCTACAATATACTGTAAGGGCAAGAAATCCAACACATAGAATCGTAGAATTGTAGAGTTGGAAAGGACCCTAAGACTAAGAATTTCGTGTTCTATGGACTGAGCTATCTGCTATCAACAACCAAATCCAAGTGGCTACAAAAGGAGACGCTGCTTTTTAGGCCACCCTAAAATAAAGTTGTGATATTTATTTACATTGTTGATAGCATGTTTGAATCATCTGCTCCTTCTGGGGCTCCTATACTAAAAGTACATTTTGCGTTAGCATGCAATGGGCCATGGTGAGCCACCTGGGCTCTCTCTCCAGGGATGCTTAAATGCAGAGTTAGTTTTCAACAACAGTTCTGCAGTTGTGTACTTGGCTAGCTATTGTGGCATACCCAGGTAGGCTATTGGAACTGCTCTCTTAAAGCACAGGAGCGCAGCCCATGGCTCCTGTGTGAATTAGAGTGGGCATGGCTGGCTCTAGGCACCCCCACTGGCATTCAGCCTCCCCCCCCCCAACTGTATGTGGCTGTTCAGGACAAAAAATGTTGCCTATCCCTGAATTACAGAGCTGCGCAAAGATCAACAAGATGCAAGCTTTATCTTTCGAACCAGGGGAGTTCAACTGTCACTCACAAGCGACAATTATGCCCCACTTGTTATTCCCCCTCACACACCCCGTTTTGCAATGTGACAAATTAATGCAAGGAAACACGCTCCTTTTCAAAATGCCAGCAATACGCTATTCCCTAAATTCTATTAAGACAGATTGGTCAAGGATAGACATACGTAACAGATGTTGAATAAACTGGCCTGTGGCCTTCACATTCACTGTCCGCAGAGTTGAACAAATAAATATGACCCCACCATGAGAGAATCAGAGTTCTCTTGGCTCTCCCACAGCTGACAAGCAGGTGAACTGAAACTTCTCTGTAATGCTACAACGAAGTCAACAAATGACCACACACACACACACACACAAAGTCTTTATACCAATTTGCCTTTTCATCAATTCTTTATGATACATTTTTCATTCACTCTTGAGAATGTGGATAAGGGCAAACAAGAGGGGGTGATTCATTGCTGTTTAGAAAAAAAAAGTTGGCCAATAATAAAAAGTTACCTAATGTGATTATGAAATATCTGAAAAGGAACAGAAAAGCAATAATAGGATTCATGAGCAACTATTGTCACTGGTAAGCAGCTAACTGCTATTTTTGGTTCCTTCTGGATAAACAGCCAACAATAAAAAAAACAAGAACTGGATTTTCAAGAGTTCATAGCTACTGGATGTATGAGTCTTGCCAGCCACAGGAATGTTCTCTTTCAAAAATTTTTTCCAAACAATCATGAGCAGTTGGGTCACAAAAATGTTTGTATGTTTGTTTGTTTGTTTTTGTTTTAACTATGGCTTAGTTCTTACCAATGTGTTAACATGCATCTGCACTGGAACACATCATGTTTGAATGTTCCTCATCAAAAATAAAAAATCCCTGCATGTAGAAAACTAAGAATTCAGCGTGATGGCTAGTTTTCTATGTGAAATGTGTGTGGTTTTTTCCCCAAGTTGAGGAGCATTCACAGCATAATTCTATGCATATCTACTCAGAAGTAAGTCTCACTGAATTCAATGGGACTTACTCCCAGGTAAGGGTGTACACAGGAATATAGTATGGGCAAAATGGCTTTTAAAAAATAAATATGCCCTTCAATCTCAGCCCCAGCAATTGAACAGCAAGGCCTTAAAATCAGCTTCATATTACAGTGGTATCTCAGGTTAAGTACTTAATTCGTTCCGGAGGTCCGTTCTTAACCTGAAACTGTTCTTTACCTGAAGCACCACTTTAGCTAATGGGGCCTCCTGCTGCCGCCGCGCCGCTGGAGCACGATTTCTGTTCTCATCCTGAAGAAAAGTTCTTAACCCGAGGTAATATTTCTGGGTTAGCGGAGTCTGTAACCTGAAGTGTCTGTAACCCGAGATACCACTGTAGTAGCATAAGAGGAAACTAAGCACCTTGTACTAAAAGCAAGACCTACAGGTTTTCTTCTCAATGCTTAGATTTGAACCCATATGCACTATATTCTTTGTACGTCACCATTGTTGCAACATTTATTTATTTCACAATATTTATATCCCACTTGACTGTAATAAAACCTCAAAGCGATTTACAACACACTGTACTGTTCATAGAGTATGACGAATGGATCAGATAGTCATTTCACCTACCTAGTTTAGTATGCAATCTCTGACTTTTAAGTGTCAATATATATATATATATATATATAAATGAACTATATAAAATAGTCTCTTCCTTTCTCCCTGAAACATGCCAGTCACTTGACCCCCACATTAGAGGGTGGATTAATTCCCAAAGTAGCCTTCATACCTATTCCCCAAATCTGCTGGCATTTTATTATTCCTGCTCCAAGTAATCTAGTCTCACACATACCGTAACTGTCAAAATCCATTTGAATGCTGCTCTACTTTAGGCCTCAAACAAGTTCTGAGGCAGAGAATTCCACAACACATTTTTACTTTTATCAGCAAATTGTAGGCTGTAATCCATACCTCTTTGCTCCTATTGCCAATTATTGTTTTGCTTATATAAAATAATAACTCTCTCAATCATAAAGTGGGTTTTTTATCTCTGCCCCTAAAACATTGATGGAGAAACAGTGACTTTTTCCTTCCTAGAATACAAGGTGGTTTAGAAAATTAAAGCTCATCCAGCACAGTAAGTTTAGTGTCAACCAGCTGAGCTATCTAGCACACAACATAAACCTAGGTTTATTCCCTAGAGTAGAGCTAGCAACCCCGGTTCTGTTTACTAATTACACCTTGGTATATGCTTGGCTGAGTGAAATATGAGTCATAAACAAGTCAGCAGGAAGTCAACCCCCTGCCAGCCAATAGATGACACCGATCCCTGTAGAGCCAGTTGCAGCCACCCACAAACTTCAGTTTCACCCTTGCAAAGAAGTGATGGCACAACACCTATTTACACACAAACTTCAGGCTCTCAGTTCTATCCACAACTGGCCCAGATCTCCCTCTCCTAAACAAGTGGTATGGGGCAGCTGTGTTTGGCCACAAGGTCTGGCCTACAAGCCCCCTCCCCCATGGACTAAAATAAAGTGAGACTAAAATACTTTCATTTTAGCATAGGGTTTGGCTGACTCCTAAAACCTGCTATCAGTTACCACACAGCTGGTTTTTCACTGCGCTTATTGGTCTGTTTTGGCTTTAATCTCTCCTGTTGCTGGCTGTTTTGAGCAGCTTTTTAACGTGTTAGAAAGGCAGGAGATGAGTGTTTTCAGCAATACATACCTTGATTTGTCACATAAACCCTTTTCTTTACCCATATGAAACGTATGTCTCCATTATGGTAGTCACTGACCTGGATGAAAACTCTAGAAGAAATCCTTAGAGCATTCCTAACCAGTATAGCGACGCTTTTTGCTGTGGGGGATCTTCTAGTGCCACTACTGGCAGAAGGTGACAGACAAGAAAAAAGTAGAACATCACAAACCCACATGCTTACCGTGGAGCTTAGAAACAGCATGCCATCTACGGTACAGAAGAAGGTGAATTATTTGAAGGCACACAGGTGGAGCAAATTTGATTTGTTGCTTGGTTCGGGGAGGACCAAAAGCAATGGGTTCAAGTTACAAGGAAGGGGATTTCTCAACTAAACATTAGGAAGAAGTGTTTGATGGTATGAGCAGTTCTCTAGCAGAACAGGCTGCTTTAAAAGGTGGTGGGCTTTCCTAATGAGGTGTTTAAGCAGAGGCTGAATGAAGGATGCTATTGAACTGGATTTCCTGCTTGGGAAGGGGTTGGACTAGATGATATCGGAGATCCCCTCTTGCAAGACTGGGATTCTAGGAAAGTTGAGAAAGAAGCCACCCCGCACCACAGAGCTCTTGACTGCCAGAGACAACAACCACTGAAGGGAGCAAGGTCTCCACACCTCTAAGGTCTTAAGGCTCCAAGTTTACCAGCAGGCGAGAGGACAAAGTGGCGGTAGACGAATGAAGAAACAAATACAAAGGCGTACACAAAGACACACCTGTGTACACTTATGTCATGCCCGAAGAGCTACAACATCAAAGGCTCCTATACTCAGCAAATCACTACCACGCACTGAAACTCTCATTTCACTCCCAAGCGCGCATTGGAAAGGGGGGGGGCTCATTCTTGACACCCTTTTACCACCCGGATTGTGAAGGCAGCTGGGAGAGGGGCGTTTTAAGAAGTTGGGAGGCTAACTCAGCTGTAATCCTCGACCCTGATTTGGCAGCCTCCGCGTGATCAGGATCGCTGCCGCGAAAGAGAAGCAGCTCCCGAGAAGTCCGAATTAAAACGGACTTCAGAGCCTTAGAGCGAAAAGCGAGGTGGGTCGCGGACGGGACGCGGGGAGCGAAGACCGAGGGGCGAAAAGCTCCCCCCCCCCCGAAACATGCCGAGAAGAGAAAAAGGAGCCCTCACCGGGCCTAGCCCAGAGACAGCGAGAAAGAAACCGAGCGCGAGCCCGTCGGGAAGCCCGTCCCGGGCTGGAAAGAGCCCCTTCTCGGAGCCCCCCTCCTCACCTTGGGTCTATGCAGCCATCTGCGGACTGCGGCGGGCAGCATGGCTCGAGCTCGGTGCGCGGCGGCGGCGGCGTCGGTGGGAGAAAGCGCTCTGGCTCCAGCAGACACACCTGAGCCGTCTGCGCTCCGCCGCCTGCGCCTGGGGCTGCCCTTTGGCGCCTCCCCGGGGCGGGTCGAGGCGGGGCTTCGGGCTCCCGGAGCGGGACATGGGAGCACCCGCACGCTTTTATCCCCGCCCTGCTCCGGCGCTGGCTTGGCGGACGAGGCCGACGCCCCCTAGCGCGCGCGCGCGAGCGAATTGGCGGCCTCGAAGGGGCGGCGTGAGGTCTCCGCCCACCTCGCAGAGCGGGAGGACACCAGCGGCTCCCTGCGAAACGTGCGGAACAGCACTAGTCTCCGAGGGGTGGGGGGCGAGCGAGCGGGGAGGGGGGTCGGTTCTACCGGGAATAACTTTCCGCCTTCCGAGGGGGCCATAGGAGCCAACCCCCCCATAAAATATTTGAGGGGGCCGGACCACCTCGAAGTTTATGGGCATTCGCATTCAAATAGTGTGCTTGCAACTCATCATGTGATTGATTATACGGCCCCCCCTCTATTTTATTCAAGTTGGCACCCCTGGAGAGGGCCCTAAGAGTTTGGAAAAAGAGATCATATTGTGATGATGATCGAGCTCCAAAGTGCTTTCTGTCTGTCCGCCCTCGCGGGGTGGGGGGGCTGCCTTTTCAGGGATGCTGTATCGCGGGGCTGGAACTCCAGCCGGGTGCGGGGCACCTGGGGTAGGTAAATATGAGAGGGCGCGCCGATGTGCCCGGCTTAGGGGCGCCATTTCGGAAGGGGGCACGATATATTATTTCGTTTGCTACCTTTCTGTGTCCTGCTTTTTCCTCCACTCCAGAGGGCTTTCCCAAGCGGGCTCCCATCCAGGCACCGACAGACTCAATCTAGACCTGCTGCGTTTTCACTTTACTGCATCTTGTCCCTTCAGAACATGCCCTGAGGTCTGATTCCAGCTTCAAACTTCAGTTGTATGTTTTAAAAACAGGATTTGTTATTTCCTAGCTTTCTGATCCTTTGTTCGTTCTTTCTTTATTATCCTTTATGATGGCTACAACAACCTTATCAACACAGAATAAACAACCAGGCATTCACACACAGAGAGGAGAATGTGAGCACACACACACAGTCACCATTTCATTTCATTTTGCCAATATTTGCCATATAAATGAGAGGGAACCAGCTAGAAACAAGTGTGTTTCTTAACAGTGGCATAGCGTGGGTTGTCAGCACCCGGGGCAAGGCAAGTAATTTGCACCCCCTAACCCGTGGATTTGCGCCCCCTAACCCGTGGATTTGCGCCCCCTAACCCTAACCCCCAGATGTTGCGCCCGGTGCGGCTGGCCCCCCCTGCACCTCCCACGCTACGCCACTGTTTCTTAATACTGTATGTACAGGAACCTGATATAAGAACAGTACACCCAGTTACCGGTACCTTCTTTCTTAACTGGAGATGCAGCAACAGGAAGCAGGGGCGCAGCGTGGGGGGTGCAGGGGGGGCCGGCCGCACCGGGCGCAACATCTGGGGGTTAGGGTTAGGGGTAGGGTTAGGGGGCGCAAATCCATGGGTTAGGGGGCGCAAATTACAACCCACGCTACGCCACTGACAGGAAAAGCTGCCCCAGTTGGATTTCAGCTTCTCTTACAGAGGACTGCTAGTGAAAAGGCAGGAACAGATGAGGTTAGATATCTGATACCTTGTTGGCTCTCTATGCCAGCATCAGAGGAAGATATGCAGGCGGGAGGGAGAGCCTACAGGTTTGCCAGGGCTTATGTTTCCCTGGAAATGCTTGCCTCCTAATGCTAGCTCTATGGGGACCAGCTGTGGATATTCAGGTGGGTGCTGAGTGAGGTATCTTCTAAAACACTGTATTATTAATCCACATGCTGTGCCTCGGCCTTTAAAACAGACTCTAGAGACCAATTTAACAAACACACATTGCAGAAGATTCCCCACCCCAATACAGTGAGTCGTTACTGTATCTTTAAGATGAATATACTCTCCTGATGCCTCAGCCATCGTTTATTATCACATTTTATCTCTGTTTCCTTTATTCAAGCCTCTGTTGATGTTTAAAACCTGTTTTTAAACCTGTCTTCTCTTTTCTCCCTCCCCTCCCCTGACTTCATGCAATTCCAGGATTGTGATGTGGCACAACAAATCTTCCAAAGAGGGCTGATAGTGATGACAGCATTACATTTTTATGTATACCATATAGGAAGATATACACATATACAGAGAGAGAGAGAAAATTATACATGGAATTATGGCTTTTGGTGTGGAAAGCAGCTATAAAATACGTATTTGAACAATGCCAGTTAGGGTTACGTGGTTTCAAACTACCTGCTGCTATTAAACACTAAAACAGATTTTTCTCTTTACCTGTATTCACTGTCCCATAGGTAATTATGTAGCATTTCCTGAAGTAGTTACGCAAGTTCTGCTCTGGGGGCTTTGCTGGCAATGGGAGTTTATTGACCAATTGGATGTTTTGCAGATAAGACAGGTGGAAGGAAGAGCTGCTGCCACTACTGTGTGGTGTTATAAACCTCACCACTTTCACTTCCTATATAAATTGCCAGGCAGCTGCTCTTGGGGGGTTCCTGCCCTCCATGACCAGAGGCTGGATTTACAATGCATTAATGGCACAGCGCAAGTATGAATGTTACTGAAGATGTCACTTGATATTTTTATGTAAGATATTTGAATATCACAATTCTATTAAGTATATCCAGAGTAGTTTGGTATTAAGATGATCCTGCTTGCTTGCCATGGTATCTAAGATGGTAAGGTGCTACAAGCAAAAACCCCAGCTCATTGAGCACCAGCTGGAGGAAAAGGCCTGTGAGATAAAAGCTGGCCATAAACATTGTTTGTCCCCTCTATTGGGCACATCAAGGGGGAGTGGGTTTAAAATGGAGAAAATTGAAATATTGGGTATCATCTCTGCTGTGAAAATGAGAAGTCTACCGAAACTAGTTTCAATTCATGCTCATTTAGATTCCTGCAGGAAAAGCTGGTGGTGGGGCAGAGCTACAGTAACCCCCACCCCCAACATCGCTGCGTTTTTCCAGGAGGGGGGGAGTGGGATATAAATAACAATAAAATACCAGCACGTGTCCAGCACACTGTGGACGTGTGTGGTTCTTTTGGCTAGAAGCTGAATTCCAAGGAAAGCAATACTTGTCTCTGTTTCTCATATCCTGAGGGTGTGCTTGACAGGAAGTCAGCGTGGTTTATGGGAAATGGTGACACAGGTACTTGTACTTGTCCAGAAATACAACTCAATAGCTGTGCAGGGAAGCAGGAATTAGTTCTCTAGTAGCTGGTTTCAGCTTCCTGATAGGATCTTGGAAGTATCTTTTCTCTACTAATCCCACCCTCCAACGGCTTTTAAGTCCCATTATGTTCTATCAGTGCACATCATTCCATTGGGCTGCAGCTATTCTTTTAAGGAATGTGGTTAATTGATCAACTTTGAACACCATTGAAATGTGACAGGAGCCTGCGTTGACTTGCCCCACCCCTTAATTGCAGGTGTCAGTTATCAAAATCCTGGCTCAATTTAAAACAGGCGATGTGGTTTCAAAGGAAGAATGGGAGCTCATTCTGAAGCATGCTCCCGATCCTTCCTAGCCAGCCCAGTTTGAATTCAAGTTTGACTGCAAAAGCAGAATCTTCCTTTGAACAAACCACACCTTTGAAAGAAGAATAGGAAGTGTGCAGTACCGTAATTTGGCACATTTCTCTTTCTCTGCAATTGTAACAGCAGCTGGAAAGGAAGATCTGGGAGCACATTTAAGAGTGCACTGCTGGTCCTTCCTTTTCAGATTTGCTCTGCAGGTTCAGTGAGGTTAGATGATGCACAGGTGTGTGTGGTTTAGCCTAAACTATGCTGTAGGCCAAAGTGGGAGGCTGGTGGACCAGAGGTTTCTCACTACCAATTTAAAATAACCCAAGGAATGGTGTCAGGAGGTGAGCAGCTGCTGTAACTGGTAAAATATTATTGATAACGAGATTGCAATTCACCATTTTAGAGGTTTATGTAAACACTACTAGACTGGATAGTACTTTTCAGTTTCAATATTGTTAACTAAAAAATATGAGTACACACACATATATATGCTTTGAGCATGATTACCTGTATTTCTCTTATTGCAGTTTTATAAAAAGCATAGTATTTAAATCAGCCTGTGTCTCTAGATGCATCTAAGATGAGCAAAGAATCATCTCCAGAAGCTCATCACATGGTTATGAACCATCCATAAGAAACAGCTACTCAGGGCAGGAATTCTTTAATCATTTGTGCATGGTGATGGAGGTTTGGAAAGTTTTCCATTTTTAGAAATGAATTTTCATAAAATTCATTAGTAATGGGCCAAGCACTCCCCAGGCAGGTTAAAGGCTATTCAATGTTACCATGTGCTGCTCCCCTGTTGAAGAAGGTGGCTGCCTGTGGGGCAGCACTCATAATTATGTTGTTGTTGTTTTTATTTAGATTTTTCATCCATTCCTTCCTTCAAAAGGTGGAGGTAAACAGCAACTTATTTATACCCCATCCATCTGGCTGGGTTTCCCCAGCCACCCAATAGAATATTAACAAATCCATACAAAGCTTTTTGAATTTTTTAAAAACAAATATTTTCACAAGTAAATAATTTCAAGGTTGTCCTTTTAAGCTGTAGGCAGTGACATCCTGCTGTTGATGTTCCACCCGTGATGTGTGTGTGGATCTGGCTATGGATCTGGAAGATCTCCAGCATCCTTGTTGCTCCCACCCCAGTGGAGGCTGCTCCATTCGGACAGTCCCAACAACCTCGGCCTCCCTTCAATCAGCCTCCACCCACCTGCCTTTGTTACTTATAACCAATACAGCGTGTAGCACTGCCTTATCAGCTTCCTCCTCCTTAGTCTCAGTGTTTCCCTTGTAGATCTCATCTGAGGGGAAGAAGGGGGACAAAACTGGAATTAGTTGGCTCTGCCTGACATTGACTCAGGCTCCACCTGCTGTTGGCCTTCTGCCCTACCAGTCTCAGTGGGCACCAGCCACCATTGTCTCACACCTCCAGGGAGGGCCAGAAACAACAGAAGCCCTGAGGCTGGCACAGTAATTTCTCTCCCACTGGATTCAACATAAGGCCAGGGAGGAGAAGGAAAAGGATCACCCTCCCGCTCTGGCCACAGCTGGCCAGCAAGAAGGGTTCCAGATGTGGCTATTGCTCTCCCTTGGACTCAACCACAACCTCCCTTGGATTGATCTCACGATGAGTAAACAACTGCAATGTATATACAGTGGTAACTCTAGTTATGTACTTAATTAGTTCTGGAGGTCCGTTCTTAACCTGAAACTGTTCTTAACTAGAGACGTGCTTTTGCTAATGGAGCCCCTGTTGTCACTGCGCAACTGGCACACGATTTCTGTTCTCATCCTGGGGCAAAGTTCTCAACTCGAGGTAACTCTTCCAGGTTAGTGGAGTTTGTAACCTGAAGTGTTTGTAACCTGAGGCGTTTGTAACTTGGGGTACCACTGTAGTACTAATCAAAGTTTTCAAAGCTGGCTGCAGAGTTTTCAGTGGCTTCATTTCCCCCCTCAAAATCTAAATAATATAAAGGAAATATATGACGTTAGCGATTCTTACAATGATCTGGTTAACTACAATAACAAGTCCCCCCCCCCTTTTTTGTAATGAACACAATATCTTTGTTGTTTTCTTCATGGGTACTATTGCTTATTCTTTTTTGTGTCTTACCTGTGCTCTGTGCACTTGTAATTTTGTACTTTTTATTTTTCAAAAAAGAAAAAAAAAATAATGATTTTCCAAGTGCTCCAATGAAAATCCAACCAACACTTTAAATCCGTTTGAATATATCATTGAAACAACATTTAGTGCGCTTTATTGATTTTATTTCCTATTCAATTATTTCAGTAAAAACTTGGGTACTGGGAAAAAAATCCAATCCATATAGTGTACAAATGTGGCATACAATTATTATCATTATTTTAAAGTGTGAAATAAATATATAGTAGTATCAATTTAAGGCAGCAGAAAACTTTCACGAAAATTTTACTGATGCAACGTTTTCTAGAACATCCACATCCCTGCTTGTGGATAAACGACATGTGCTACAGCAAGGTAACACAACAGACTTCAATCTCTCATTGCTACTAGGCATGAGGGCTATGTTCTACCTCCATTGTCAGAGGCAGCAGGTCTCTGAATGCCAGCTGCTGGAGAGAACAAGTGGGAGAGGACTGTTGTGCTCATGTCTGCTTACAAGCTTCCCAGAGGCATCTGGTTGAGATGGACTAGATGGGCCTTTGGTCTGATTCAGAAGGGCTACAGTGGTACCCCTGATTGCGAATGGGATCCATTCCAGAGGCCCATTCGCAACATGAAAGGAATACAACCTGCAGTGGCGCGTCTGCACACGCGCGGGTTGTGATTCGCCGCTTCTGCGCATCTATGCACGTGCGAGCAGCGGAACCCGGAAGTAACCCTTTCCGGTACTTCCGGGTCACTGCGGGACGTAACCTGAAAGAACTCAACATGAAGCAGATGTAACATGAGGTATGACTTTATTATGTTCTTATGGTGTTCTGCCACTCTCTCTTCTCCCATTTCCTGCAAGGTAAGCCCTCTGGTGGTTAAAGTATGCCTGCAACATTTCTGCTTATTGCCACCTTTGACATCCAGCTGAAACTGCTGTGATGCATCTTCAGTTATCTACAGCCATCCTGGTCAGCGATACTATCCTCTCATGTCTAGAGGGGTAGGCCTGTCCTTGCTTACTGACAGCCCCCTCTTTCAAAATAGCTACCAACCACTTTTAAAAACAACAAATATTTGCTTTGTTCATTCAGCAGAGGGAGCCTGAAGCAGCTCTTAAGACATGACAATAGTGTGATGCAGCATTAAAAAAAGAGAACACTATTCTAGGCTGCCTCAACAGAAGTATAGTGTCCAGATCAAGGGAAGTAACAGTACTACTCTACTCTGCCTTGGTCAAACCACACCTGTGTCCAATTCTGGGCACCACAATTTAAGAAGGCTGTTAAGAAGGCTGTGCAGAAGAGGGCAACCAAGATGATCACGTATCTAGAAACGAAGTCTTAAGAGGAACGCTTGAAGTAGCTGGGTATGTTTAGCCTAGAGGAGATATGATAGCCATCTTCAAATATCTGAAGTTCTGTCATATGGAAGCGGGAGCATGCTTGTTTTCTCTTGCTTTGGAGGGTAGAACTTGAGGCAACGGCTTCAAGTTACAAGAAAGGAGATTCTGACTAAACATTCGAAAAAACTTTCTGACAGTAAGAGCTGTTTGACAGTAGAACAGACTCACACAAGAGGTGGTGGACTCTCCTTCCTTAGAAGTTTTAAAGCAGAGATTGGATGACCATCTGTCACGGATGCTTTAGCTGAGATTCCTGCATTGCAGGGGGTTGGACTAGATGACCCTTGGGTCTCTTCCTACTCTAAGATTCTATGCCTTAGTCTGCTTGGTGGTCACTCCTATTGTCAATGACACTTACTGTACCCTCCTAAGCTAATTGTGAGTGCGGGAAGAATCCTACAGCTGGGTAGGATACAGCTTGTCACAAGGTGATGGCAACTAAGAGTTTAAAGGCAGCCTATTGGATGTATTTGTTTTACTGAAGCATTAAAGATGTCTTCATGTAGTTGTTACTACAGAGAAATGTGATAGGTATATAGCCAATTGGTAATATGACTGGGGTGTAATCGTTATGGGACAGTTTCAGATAAACACTTAGGGATGAAAAAATAAAAGCTTTGTTTTTGTTTGGAGGAAAGAAGCTATGAAAGTCCAGATGTCTATTGGGAAGCATTGCTACAGAGAAGTTGGAGACAAGTCACTGCACAAACATTTTTCAAACTAGGGCCTCTGAAAAACTCTTGTTCTATCAAGTTGGTTATCATATTCAGAACAAAAAGAAGCAGACTATGTCCACACATGCCTGCGTATTTGGGTCACTGTTTCTGTGTGCAGGTTTGTGTGCCTTTGTTCACACAGGAGTACTTTCAAAATCTATATTGGTGCTTCCTGGGATGTATTTTTGAAATACAAGTTTCCTAATATTCCAGGTTTGCACAAAACTGTAAAAATATTTTTTAAAGACCTCTGTTGCTCCAAGCCCAGCAAGGAGTCACTCACATGAAAGGCTGCTGCTTCCTTTCCTCTCCTATTCCTTCACCGCCTCCTCTACCTGCAAGGGCAAATTTTATTTTTAATACAGCTGTTTTGTGCAAGATCTCTTCTGTGCAAAACAGCTGTTTTAAAATTTCGAAAACAATGATACTGGGAGCATGCATCCTTCCCTATCAGCTGATGGAAGCAAAATGGAAGTGGGGGGATGGTGGCAATAGATGGCACCAGAGAAACATGTCAAAGGCCCACCCACCCAATGTGCTCCAGGTGCATTCACAATCAGGAAACAAACAATTTTATATTGAAATTACTCTCCCATTTTGGATTTCACCTTGATCATAAAAATCCAAGTTTAGTGTTGAAGAACCACAGGCTGTCAGCTGAATGGGGAGAACATCATGTGGACAACACCCCAAAACCAAGGCACATGCAGTTTCAAATCCACATTAAATTCCCATGCGGATGAGCCCCTAGAGTTGCTCTTTCAGGAGATGGTGGATGGATGGGCTAGCAGGAAGCACTGAAGAGAGAAGCTGGTGATGATCACATAGCCTGAAAGAATTTGAAGGCACTGGCAAAAAGTAGATATTGAAATAAAATCAATTGGGCATTAGGAGGCATGTGTAGATCCAAAAATGTCTTTTGAAACACCTTTCGTACAAAATAGCTAATTTCTGCTCATTTTGTACGAAATAGTACATTTCAAAATAGCCAGCTGCTTCCCAAAATGGAAGGGACAGGACTCTAATACTTCAGTCTGCATTTGGCCAATGTCCATAAAATTAATGAAGGCAGAAAGATACGCTAGTAAGGCAAGTTGTATTAATGTTGCCAGAAGTGAAGGGACAGTGCCCTCTGCTGTATACCAAAAGGCCAGCACACCCATGAAAACATGGCCCACCCAGTCTGTTCATAATTCCAAGAGTACAATATACAGCAGTTCTTTCTTGGCAGACTCTTGCTTTTCTTCCAGCTTGTTAATATATATTGCATTATTATTACACTGGAAAAATTACTTTAGCTTTTGCTCTCTTATTTTGAGCTGCTGTTCAGGATGGTGATTGCTACTTCATTATAGGCAACTATTTTCTCATTAGTGATCACTTTTCTGCTTTCACTCAATATATCTTGTAAGACCCAATAGACATCACTGCTCTTTTGCTGTTTCATGATACTTCTAAATTGTACCTCTGTTACCTGAAGCACTGGTTTGGGAGAATGGTTTTATTTTGTAAAGATCAGTGTGACATGGAGCTATTGTTCTTCCTAGTAAACATCTGAGTTCACTTGGGGCTGCTTCACATGTTGTAGGCATGATTTACAATTCTCCTTTATTGCTCTGATGCATGCAGTTCCTTCCAGTGTCAGCTCTGGCAGCCAAATCGTTAGTAAATTTCAGGTGTCAATATATCACATAGCCCAGGGTTCAGTTACGTAGCAAGTGCTATGCAACAGAGTTATCAGTGGCACCTATGTTTTTTAACTGTACATGGTAAAAAAGGCAGCACATGTTTTAAAGACAATTGGGTAGATACTTGCTACCCAAACGGCACTTCCACTCCACACCACTAGGGCTACCAGTACTGTACACTTTCAAAACTCCATTCCAGCCTTAATCTCAATTCCACACAGCCCCCCCTCCTAGGTGCTTCCTGAAGGGGTTAACGCTACCATGCCGCATGTCAGGACCAGATCATGGCTGCAAGTGACAGACTCCTCTTGCGATTGGCCAGTGCTTTGCCGCTTATTCAGAAGTCCCAAGTTTGGACTGCAGTTGTAACCACATTTAGAACACACAGCACACAAATTTCAAATTTTGGGGTTAAGAATAATTATTCCAACTAATCTGCTAGATAACTAACATTAAATTTTTTTGAAAAAAATTAGCAAAATGAGTTATTTCTAAATATATAATTTGATCGCTTCCAGATATTCTTTTATTTCCTGTTAAAATGAAACTTCACACACCTTTTAGATCTATAACGATGCCCCTCATTAATTTTATACTGCAGTAGGTATATGATTCCCCCCCCCAAAAAAAAACCCCATTCTACTGTATTATTGGCAATAGGTATTTTCAGATGCATGAAACCTTAATTTACAAGATACTTATATATTATATAGAGATTTCACCATTCTATGTCGGAGCACCACAACACTCCGGTGTCAGTTGTTTAACATCCCCGCGTAGACGTATTCAGTGAAGGTTACCTGCTAAGGCTCAGACACACCCGGGGCAGTGGGGTACATCTGCACCTTGTGCCCTCCCTGCAATGCCGCGAGAAGCAGAGACGGGCCTTCATAGGTGGCGGCACAGGGCTTGCAGCGAGCAGAAAGGCGAATTGCTCAAGTTTTCAGCACCGCCGCGCTCGTCGGAGATGCTGGGGAACAACGCCGAGGGCTCCGGCTGGGGCGTTCCTGATGATTCCCTTTAAATGGGCCTCGGTGACCCCAAATGACCACCTTAGCCTCCCGTCGGAGTTGCAGACTCCGGCTCCGCCCCGCGCCACCCGCCCGCTCCCGCCTCCGGAGAGACCGGGCCCGCTTCGGCCCCTCCGCCAGCTCCGCGCCTCTAGCCGGGAACACGCGCTCTCTGCCAGGGACGGCGCCTCCTCCAGCCGCTGGGGGGCGCGCTGCCCAGGCGCTGCCCGCTCCGGCGATGGCGGCGGAGGCTTCCCCCCGCGGGCAGGGGCCGGACGGGCCGCGCCGCCATATTGGCTGTTGTCCTGTCTGAAAGCAGCAGCGGCGGCGGCGGCGGCGGCGGCGTTAGCGGCGGCGGCGGGAGCAACAGCGGCGTTAGCGGCGGCGGCGAGAGCGCGGCAGCGTGGGGCGCGGGACGGGCATGACTCGCAGGCGGAACAAGGCGGTGGGCGCGGCCGGGGCGCGGCGGGAGCGGGCGGGGGGAGCAGCCCCCCCAGAGCCGCCCGCGCCCCCCGCCGGGCCCGGCCTTCCAGAGACTCCCGAGGCGGCGGCGGCGGCGAGCAGTGCGGAGCAGGGCAGAGCCTCACAGGTACCGGGAGCGCGCGCCCATATCCCGCCCTGCATCCACACCCCTCTGCTGCCCTTAGACCGCTCGCCCCGCATCCATTTGCGGCGCGCGATCCACCCTTCGCCCAGAAACCCCGACCGCACACGTCCGCCTGCACGCGGATCGCCCCGATCCATCCACCCGAGGTGCCCCGCGTTCGCCTCCCCCCACTCCCCGCCCCCGCCGACTGGGATCGCCCTCCTGGATGCGGCTCCCGCAGCACATTGCACGAGTGCCACCAGACATCCAGCAGCGGCACCCAGTGTGCGCCGTGCAGTCACCTCAAGATCCACCTTGAATCCAAGCTGTCTAGATCATGACCTAGGGTGTGTGTGGTGTGTGTGTGGCTCGCTCTCTCCCTATCCCCCCCTTACACTGAAGCCACCTGCTTCCCCCACATCCAGCGCCCGTCAGGCCCAGATCCCCACCTCTGTTCATGTCAAGCCCTCTCTTCCTCTGCCCACCCCCTTGTTTCAGCACTCAAATCTACTCTAGTCCAACCACAAATAGTCCCACATCTACAATCCTTATGTGCACTACTTACCGATACCCCTTCAGTGTGCAGTGGCCACCTTTTTGCTTGCATGCAACAGTCGTTGAGCATTTATAGTCCACCCTAGCCTGCAGAAGGCTGCTAGACCAGGTCCCCTTCTCCTGTACCCCATTCCATATGTTGGACGCACCACCAATTCTATAGCTTTTGGTGCTGGAGCACCCATACATTCTGTGCTTGCTGCATCTTTGCAGGCTTCTTGTTGCATCTTCCTCAGATATAGAAAGACAGGCCTTCCCCCAAATACTAACTAGTACTTAGCATATGCACCTTTATCTTCTGTTTGCATTTTGAGCATTTCCATTTCATTTGCTTCTCTTGTGGGGCTGAAAATTGAGTGGGGCCTGCGACCATGCTGTATCTTGTCCTTCTGATTGTGCCTGGGCCTGTTTTCAGATATATGCACGCATCCCTTCCCAGTAGGTAGGGGGTGGCAGCCAACTGAATCTTTGTGCAGTCTATATTTTTACTAAACAAGAAATCAGAGTAGGGAATTATTGTTGCTTGCTCAGATGAACTAGCACCATAGAATTGTAGAGTTGGAAGGGACCATGAGGGTCTTCTAGTCCAACCCCCTGCAATGCAGGAATCAACAAATGGCCACCATCCAATGTTTCTTGCAAGAAGGCTGCCTTGGAAGGGTAAGGGCAGATGTGTGGACAGAGAACACATGAGACTAATGGCAGACAGCACTGACCAGTGTACACCACAGAAGGTCACTGCGTAAGTGATGCTCTGCCCTACAAGAGGAATTGAGTTTCTCCAGCTGGATGTTGGTATTTGGGTGAATTTGCAGAGCTTTGCTGAGTTACTGTGGGACAATTGGACAGGAGCTGTGCTGCAAGCAGAATGCAGTTTGAGCCAAGGAAAGAGCTAGAACCTGGCATGGACAGAGGAGGATGTTCAAAATCCATTCCAGTGTGTCTCTTGGTCCTGAGTCTGCATAGGTAACATCTACCCTTATGAACACTGAGGAAACTGCTCCTATCTCTGTACTGTTAGCCATGTACGCTGAGGTGGCAAATCCTCAGGACAGCTTTGTGTTAACTAAGGATTGTAGAATTAGCCTTCTGGGAAGCCAGGCTGATGCTGGCAGACAGCAGACCTGCAGGAGACTCAGCCAGAGTTACACAGAGTATGTGGAAGTGGGGGCTTGTCTACAGACTGTGCCAGTCGGCAAGGCATTTTCAGCCTTTTTCAGGGGGCGGGGCAGGGAGAGAGCGCTCTTCTTGTTTGCACACCTGTTTTTTAGCCTGGCTAACGAGCCATTTGGTGGGTGAAGCGGGCACAGTGGCAAATTTGTCCCTGAATAGGATACAGTGCACCTAGACTGGCATGTGTCTGGCCCAGGATAAAAGAATCCCAAACTATCATCATACAGAGTTGCTAGCAAGTAAGCAAGCAAGTTACCAGTCGCAGGAGAGCAGTCAACGTTTTTTGTCCGATTGTGTCTCCTAGACTTTTGCATGCAGTGGGAATGATTAAGAGGTAGTTTCTCTCCATGAAAGTTTGTGTCTCATCTGCCCCGGTGCTCAAGTTATGGACAAAAAGGTACAGGGTCCCTAGTGAAAGTCATAAGCCCGCACCCCCAACTTTCCCTGCTTTTAAACACCACGCCTCTGTGTAGCCTTTCCCCCCTCTCAGTTTTTAAACTTAAATTGATAAAATTATATCATTACAGTTTTAACAAAATTCATCCAATTCGTCTGTTACATCATACTTTGAATCCCGTTTTAGTTTTGTAAAAACTGGCTGAGGGGGTTAGCATCAAATAAAGAGAACTGGGGCCCCTCTAGACTGCCTGTAATTCAAGCATTGATCTGCCCCCTCCCCGCAAATATGCCAACTTCATTATTCAGAGATGAGAGGATTACAAATATCACATAAATGAGACCACAGTAGACTATGATGTGCTATAGCAGGGTTGGGAATTGGTTGGAGTGCTTCCCTTGCTTCTTATTAGAGCACGTATTCTCTACGGAGAACTGGGTTTAAAAGACTAGCACATAAGTGTGCAACAGATAAGTCAAGTCAGGGTGCAGCACAGCAGCTTTGAGAGTTGCCAGGTGGGGAGAGGAGTGCTGTTTGTCTGTCTTGTCTATACCAAGGATGGCCAACATCCATGCCATATGAGATGCACATCCATGCCATATGAGATGCACAGGGCATAACTTCTGGCCTCATGGCACTCCTCTCACATGCCTCTGAGACAGTGTTTCTCAAACTTTGGTCTCCAGCTGTTGTCGGACTACAACTCCCAACATCCCTAGCTAACAGGACCAGTGGTCAGGGCTGATTGGAGGTATAGTCCAACATCAGCTAGGGACCCAAGTTTGGGAAACACAACTCTAAGATACGGTGTGCTAATATGCTAGGGAGTCACTCTCGGCTTCTTGGTTTCCTTTGGTAGACGGACCTGTCACACTGAAACAAAGAACATGACTTTCCTAGCCTCACTTTTCACTTCGTAGATAGAAGAACAGCTCCCCTGGCCAAGATGCTGGGGTAAGGGACAATAAGTTCATGACTGGGGACTGGGATCTGGTCCTTGAGCTTCTCAGCCACTCCACCCCTTGAATCCACCCCTTCCCCCACACTCAGTAACTTGCTCATCTGTGTAGTTGCTCATCTTCCATAGTTGTGGAAGATGCACCTTGAAGCAGCCCTGCTATCTACACTTCCAAGGGTCTAATGCTAGCTATGACTTTCAAGGCAGAAAAGGCTTCCACGATCAACAGGTTCACACAGAGGATATTTGAGCATCTTCAGGAGATAAGTACAGAAGTAGAAGCCAGTGGAAAAGACTTAGCGTTGGAACAGCCAGGTATAGGTTAATACAAAACTATTAGTTAAAACCCATTATGATGCACTGTAATCAGTTTCCTAATTATGTGATTTCTATGTTCCCGGTATTTGGGACACAAAATAGTAACTGGAAAGACCAGCTTGTTGCTAGCGTAAGAGCAATTGCTACAGTGGCTTGGACAGAGCTGTTACTCTTACTGTCCCAGTGTAATGAAGTGTGATGCAAACCTGCAGTGGAAACTTAAGCACAGAGCAGGCTTCCAAATCCAGTTTGGAGAGGTAGTCTGCGAACAAAGACCAAAAGACACTTTTAGTTGCATGTGGTGTCTGAAGTACCTATGTATTGCAAATAAATCAGAAAGCATTGTTGATAAATGAACAAAAAGCAGCAACACCTGAATTCTGAGAGGAGTTACTGTTCCACAAAGCCACTTGCCCCTAGTTAAGACATGGGTTGGGGAGAAGAGAATCATTGAATCAAAAGTTCCATATTTTCTGCTTCTTAACTATATCTCACATATCCAGCCACGAAGTTTCAATCGGCTGATATGGGAAACCTTGATGGAAACTCCAGAAGAGCTTTCTGGTATGTGTAGCTCTACTGCAGGTTAACCTAAGCTGCAGAAAGAGCAGGCTGAGGTGCTGAGCGCATTAGCATAGATTTGTGCCTATGCTGTCCTTGCCCTGCCTGAATCACAGAGCCTTTGTTCCAAGCATTAAATAAATAGTTCCAATTGGATATTATCCTTGCAAGTTTTGTTAGGAATATCATCTAGCTTTTATTTTGTGCTTTCAGGTGTTTAAACGACTTTACATTGTTTCATTTACTCTAACCAGTGCTTATTCATCTAATCAGAGTCTAATGCTTGGAGCAAAGCAGAAATGTGGGGAATTGGAGAAGACAAACAGTAGGCAGCCTGTTACTTTAGGATGCTACAAGTGTTCTGCAAAAGGGACAGTGTGACTAGCTACATGCAAACTTTTCAGGATAGCTCTAGGGATATTTTAGTATAGCTTTTCTGTTCTCTCTGTTGGTCCCTGCAGCTCAGCTAAAACTTCAAGTATGTGCATATGAATTGGGCGTATGCAACTGTACATGTGCACACACTCTCCTTTACAGTTTGCAGGCTTCTGCAGCAAGCTGGAAACTGGCCAGCAGCAAACTGGAAGGCAATGGTTGCCATATACACCAAATGGGACAGATCTGCTATGCCTTAAAAAGCAGTGTGGCACGAAGAATCCACAGGTGTATCTGCTTCCACTACCACACTAAGAAAAACAGTACCTAGTGATCATCTCCCTTTTATATAGCTTTTCAAGGCACCAGAGCCTGGAGCCTGCAGTTAAACCAACAGCCGCACTTCAATACAATGAGGCAAGTTTCTCTTGTCCACTCATTTCTAAGCAATTAGGAATGTACTAGTGGAGCTGACCTTCACAGCACTTGTTCGGGAGCTGCATGGAGGCTAACTTACAATAGTCTAATTAAAGTAATTAAAAAGAAAGTTAGTCCTCCAAGCAAAAGCGACAGGGATGCTGCCAGGCAGCACACCAGAGCTAGTATTGTACAAGTTTTGCGAGGCAGACTGCTAGTAGTAACGCCTCGGGTTCACAAAATGAGATTTAGACTTGCCACAAACACTTAAGGGTGGGCAGGCATGCTGACATACTTGTCCATAAGTTGGTGTTGCTTAGCACAGCAGCCAGATTTCTTTAGCTTGACTATACAGAGTGCATTAAGATCTTCCCTGCCTTTGATGTTGACTTTTTGCACTTCTCAGCCACAACTGTCAGCGGTTAGATTCTATGATGCCACGAAAGATTGCCACAATAATCCAAGTGTATTGTTTAATGTTGTCTTTTTGCTGCTGGTTTTTATTAGCAGTTGACTACCTAGAGGCTCACGGCAATTTCTGGAAAACTATGGAGTTGTCTTTTATCCATCTCCTGGCTTCATTTCCCATTGTTCCAAACCAGATCCTGTCCAGCCCATCTTGAGGTTGGGGTAGCCAGACAGAATTTGAGAATGCGAACTAACAAAACTACTTAACAAACCTCCTTCTCCCCAGATTCAAGTACCAGGTGCAGTCTTGTTACCCAGGGCCATGATCCGGGGTTGCATTAACTGGAGTTATTTTTGTATGTTTCTTTTCAGCAGCTGTCACACTAATTCAGTCTTGCAGTTAGCAACTGATGCACAGGGAGTCTCCTTCTTTGGAGGTCTTTAAGCAGAGGCTTGACAACCATATGTCAGGAGTGCTCTGATGGTGTTTCCTGCTTGGCAGGGGTTGGACTCAATGGCCCTTGTGGTCTCTTCCAACTCTATGATTCTATGATTCTATGAACTGCCTCTTGGTGAACACCCAAATGGCCAACTGCTTGCTAGCCATAGCATACTGCACAAGATCGCCACAGTGCTGTGCCTACCACAAAGTCACATGCTGGGAGCTGGATGTGTGCTTCTGCTCTCTAGCATTATAGACCCAGTGGCTCCAACATTAAAGAGCAAGTACACATAATGTTCAAAGGCTTCACATTGTGACATTTTGTTTTGCAGAAGTTACGCCATGAAGGCAACACACTTACTCTTCCCTTCCTAGTGTTAGGAAGCTGCTGGTGCTCCAGTTCTGCTTTGACAGGATTCTAGGTGATCTTGCAATTGGATATCTAGGAGCTCAGGAAGCTGCTGTATACAGAAGCAGACCATTGTCCCACCCAGCCCATTGTCCCATTGTCCATACTGAGTGGCTCAGTTCTTCAGGGTTGCAGACAGCAGACACTTCCAGTCCCACCTGGAAATGTCGATGATTGAATCAGGGACCTTCTGCATGTAAACAGAAGCTCTACAACTGAGATACAATCCTTCTCAAAGTGTTGGTGCTGACCTTTAAAGCCCTAAATGGCCTTGGCCCAGTATATCTGAAGGAGAGTCTCCACCCCTATCGTTCAGCTTGGACTCCGAGGCCCTTCTGACAGTTCCCTCACTGCGAGAAGTGAGGTTACAGGGAACCAGGCAGAGCGCCTTCTCAGTAGTGGTGCCTGCTCTGTGGAATGCCCTCCCATCAGATGTCAAGGAAATCAACAACTATCTGACTGTTAGAAGGCATCTGAAGGCAGCCCTGTTTAGGGAAGTTTTTAATGTTTGAAGTTTTATTGTGTTTTTAATATTCTGTTGGGAACCGCTGTGATACCTCCCAGAGTGGCTGGGGAAACACAGCCAGATGGGTGGGGTATAAATAACAAAAATTATTATTACTATTATTATTATTATTATTATTATTATTATTATTCTCCATAAGTAGCAGAAGACACAGGAAGCCAGAGCAGACAGTGAAAGACCCCAGGGCTGCTTTTTCTTTTCTGGAAAAAGAGGTGCCAGAATTTGTTGAGCTTTTTTTAAGGGAGATACCATCAAAAGTTGTTGAACTTCTCGCACCAATCGCCTTGCTGCCTGCAGCCTCCATCACTCAACACTGAGTGCCGTGCCGCCCGCAGCCTCTGGCACTCAGCCTCCAGTGACAGGTTGCCAGAATGCACCAAAGAAGTGCCAGAATTCGGTTCTGGTGAGTTCCGGCTGAAAAAAAGCCCTGCCCATAGCAGTGACCTTTGTGTAGCCACCCACTTATGTGACTGTGGAAAAATATCCCCTCACCAGGTCCCCCGTTTGCGGCTCAGGGAAGAGGATAGTTAGCTGCCTTTCCTGCCACTCAGTAGAAAAGGAGATCTTGGTAGTTTACAGGGCTTTTTTTCATCTGGAACTCACCAAAACTCAGTTTCAGCACCTCACAGTGCTGTTGCCATTATAAGAGAACGAGGGAGGCATTTGTGGTGAGTTTAGGCACCTCTTTTTCTAGTAAAATAGTTGGTACTTTGGTACTAGTGCGGTGGTTCTCAAAGGGTGTGGCAGGAGAGGATGGCAAGTGTGGTGGGAAGATTCAAGGACAATCAAAGAAACGTTCAAACATTTCAGTGTAGTATAGCATAACCCCCCCCCCCACGATTTTTAAACCATGGAATATGTAGCTGCATTGTTTTATATACTTTCCAGATTTCTTCTTTTCATATTATAAAGTAGTTGTGTTCTGTGTTATAAATCAAGCATTTCTAGGAGTTGTTTCTTTTTGTTTTCTAATGTATTTCTTATCAGCAAAAAATTCATTGTGGCCCAGAGAAAATTTTTTGCAAACCTCTGTACTAGTAGATTTCCTTGGCAAGGACAAGAAAGGGTTTTGATGCATGCTCACCTCGGGAGCGTGTGTGAGGAAGGATCAGGCCATTCTGCTGCCACCTCTGCTTGTCTAGGCTGCAATGAGATGATGGCATGCTGCTGACTTAGCTGCTGAGCAACTGAGAGGCGGTGACAGGGATAAGTCAAAATCCTTACTACCATCTTTACTGACACTCCTGACTACTGGAAAAAGTTAGTGCTCCCAGTGCTGCATGCAGAACAACATCAATAAACTGCTGTATCCAGAAGTTGTAGTTTGAGGTGAGGAGGCTGAGGGTTAAGAAGAGTAGACACCTCTGCTTTCCCTTCCCATATGCATGTGGTCAACTCCCTTACATCAGTAGGCCATGTGTACTTAGGAGCTGAGTAGCAAAGTTGCAGAGTAAGATACTGTACATGGATGCGTCTCTCCTTCTGCCCAGTTGCCAGAACACACTTGCTCTTTAGCATTGAGAGACTGTGCCCAACATTTTCTCTTCTCAGATTAAACGGCCACAGCCAGTAGCCTTTTAATGCACCGGAAGGGAGTTGGGGCAGAGCCAAACTTCTAAACTACTTTCTAAATTCAGTTTCAAAGAGCAGGTCAGGTGCAAGAATTCCTAGAAGGGGGACTAGCTCAGATATGCATGTACAAGTATCAGCAGCTCAGATACCAAGATGCTTCTGAAAGCTGTGGGAGTGTTTTGAAAGGCACAGCTCAGGTCCTCAGTTGATATACCAGCTGAAAGGGAGCCTCTCACACTTCTGGATTGAAGCCTAGGTTGGAAGAAATGACCCAGCCTTCAGAATCAGTACAAATATCTCTTCTCTGTCTACACTAAACATTCCATAGCAAGGTCTTAGCCCAGGCATGGCCAAACTTGGTCCTCCAGCTGTTTTGGGACTACAGTTCCCATCATCCCTGACCACTAGTCCTGTTAGCTAGGGATGATGGGAGTTGTAGTCCCAAAACAGCTGGAGGGCCAAGTTTGGCCATGCCTCTTAGCCTTTTGGTCTTTACATTACTCCCATTCATTTCTCTTTAAAAAAAAAATCTGTTGGTTGCTCACTTGTTTCAGAGGTCCTTTTGCAAAAAGGTGTGCAGCAAGATACTAGTAAGCTTTATTAGTTATCATTTCAGCGGCAAGGCTGAAATGGACTGGTTACAAGCATTCTCCCAAAAGGGAGCTTTTATAGGATGTTCCTTCCTCCCCACTCCCAAGTTAGTCCTTGCTTTGAGAGGGTACCAAGAGAGCAGTTTAGGGACAGAGAGCCAAAAGGGAGAGACTTGAATAGTGGCATTGGGAACAAACCAGTGAGTGCTGATTTGTTATCTATGTTTGGACTGCTTGGATATTACACAGCAGGACTGGGACATATTATTTGTTAAATACAAGCTGGATTTCTTCCTGCATCTAACTCTTATCCTCTGTTTAGGCATTCCATACACTATGCTCAAATAAAGGCAAAAAGCTTACCTACTTCAGCAGCAAACCACCCACCAGCTTGAGAGTCAGTTGGTCAGATTTTTAAAAACACACAACCACCACCATCCCAATATTTAGACATTATATAACAGCAGTTGCCTGTGTGCCTATTGCTCTGACCCAAACATATAGATATTGTTCCGTGGTATAAGAAGGTAGGCTTTGCTCCTGTTTTTTGAAAACGTATACTCTGCTTCCAGGCAAGAGCTCTTCAAGACATCACAATAAAAGCTACAACATTTTTTAAAAATCAAATAATTAATTGTGTAGGGAGGTTATCTGCTGTATCAACTTCTGTTTCTACAGTTACTTCATACTTCTTTCACTGTTCTGTTTAGAGCTGTCAGCTAAACCAAAAATGAATTTGGTGTGTCTGCTGTTTAACAACTTACATTTACACCAATTTGCATATTACTAAAACTGCAACAAAACTGCTTTTTTGAGACCTCGCCATGCAACATATCCTACCATTTATTTCCTCGCTATACATTGGAACCCAAATGCCAAACTTGCTTTTAAATCACAGCCCTACCAATTAAAACTTTCCCTTCATTAAAGTGGCTAAAGGTTTGAGCAATTGATTTATAGATTTCAAAGTTGTTGCCCTAATTCAAACAGATAGCTTTCTATCATGGAGTTCACCATAAGCCCTCACCCCTCTTTTCAGTTCCTCATTTTTCAAAGAGCAAATAAATCATCTATATGTCTTAGAGGGCAGCGCTGGACTCACAGAAGTGACTTTAAAAGAGAGCTTCTAATAGGATATCTGCAGGTGAGGAGGGGAATCACAGCTAGTTCCAGCTTTAAGAAATGGGAAGATGAGATGCAGCTTATGTATCTCATCTTGAACAAGTGACTCTTCCAACAAGAAAGTCCCTCCTCTCTGGGAAAACGAGTCCCTTCCTAGTCAACCAAGGCTCCCTGGGGTAGCACATCTGAATATAAAAATATACTAACCAAGATGACCACAGTACAAGAAGATTTCAGTTACTAGCTGTGAGCACACAAGGAAAATTTAATTTTGAAGGCTATAGGAAATGTATATCTAAAAACAGAAGTCAGAACTACCTGTGTTATTCAGCACACTTTCACTCTCCAATTACCTGAAGAGGATTATCTAGGGACTCACCTGCTTAATATAGTCCTGAATGTTAGCAGGAAGAACAGCATAGGCTGGAACATGCTATAGTCTGGGTACGCGTAGAACTACATTTGTTCGAGCCATTTTCTAGTTAAGAAGCCTCATAGTAGACAGAGGGGAATCACAGAAACATCTAAAATTTGAAACTATGGGGAGGGTGGTAGTGGTGTTACCATTCAGCCAATCAGAAAGCACCCACCCTCTGTTTTTCCCTTCAGTATTATCCTAAAAGATGTCTGTCTGTTTCCCTTATAAAGCACCTGAGGATCTACTACGCATGCTCAGTAGTGTAATTGTTTGCTGGTTGGATGCATGACCAAGGAGTGGGTGGAATTGAAACTATAAGTACAACACTTCCTGGTTGGGGTTGGGGTATTTATATGGTCCAGTTAGTTTGGTGTGTTATGGGGAAATGTGTTAACTAATGATTGCGTGGATTATTTTCTCTTAAACACTTTTCCTTGCTGTAGTTTTCTGAAAGTGCTTCTCCCCCTCCCCTAACATTTTTGGAAATACTTCTTTTCTGTTTTAACTTTAAAGCTGGTAAAAATAAGTCAAGGTGTGTCTTTACAAATGTGGTTCTCCTTATCGCGGAGGGCATCTCCTTTTCATACGTTGTTCAGGTAAAACTTAGCAGTCCCAAACCAAACAAGTTTTATAGTGTTTCTATAGTGGTATCACGATACTGTAGTTGTTGTAGGTGCGTGATGTTTTCATAAAAACGCTTCCCTTAGGGTTGCCTTGATTCCCTCTTAAAAATGTTTGTGGGTAGCTTTGCACTCTGGTTACTTTTCTAGCTGTCACATTGTAAATTGGAGGCCTGCCTCAGAGTAGGCCAGGTCATTCCAAGGTAGCTATATCATATTGCTCAACCCTTAATGTGCCACATGGTGCAGGTAGGGTTGGAATCCTTTGCAGAAACTCTTGCCAGAAAGTTTGAGGTAATGTGTGTGGACTTTAAGTCAAAGATCTTGTTAGTGCAGCCTCACTCAGACTGGTGGCCCCCAGATTTTTGGACTGCAACTCCTATCATCCCTGATGATTAGTCATTCTGGTTGGGGTTTGATGGGAATTATGCTTCAAACATCTGGAGCAGGGGCAGGGAATTAGATCTGGCTGACAGGCCTGATCTTTACCTCCCTCACCCCGTGACCCAGCTTTGACAGGTGAATATGGCTGCCAAATGTCAAGGTAAAGGTAAAGGACCCCTGGACAGTTAAGTCCAGTCAAAGGTGACTGGGGTTGCGGCGCTCATCTCGCTTTCAGGCTGTGGGAGCCGGTGTTTGTCCACAGACAGCTTTCCCGGTCATGTGGCCAGCATGACTAAACTGCTTCTGGCGCAACGGAACACCGTGACGGAAACCAGAGCGCATGGAAACACCGTTTACCTTCCCGCTGCAGCAGTATCTATTTAGCTACTTGCACTCGTGTGCTTTCAAACTGCTAGGTAGGCAGGAGCTGGGACAGAGCAACGGGAGCTCACCCCGTTGCCCGGATTAGCTGCTCAGTGGTTACAGCAAGCCTCTTTGAAGTCTGTTTCCATGTGTGGTTTGAATCAAAGTGATGCCTGCGAATGGAAAAATTCAATGGCATTTGTGGGTCAGTACTGTCAGCAAGCCTTGCTTACCAAGGCACAATTGGGAGCACCCTTTAAGTTCCAGATTGTTCATTAGCTTTTGAGGTTTTACCTGGCCCACAACTGATGTCATATATGATGTTAGGTGGGTGTGGTTTGGGGAAAACTGCCTCACAAGCCAAACTAGAAACCCTGTCAGGCCTAATTAGTGCTTGCAGACCAGAGGTTCTCCACTACTGGTCTAGAGCAGCCTTTCACAACCTTGGGTCACCATATGTTGTAGGACTACAGCTCCCATCACCCCTAGCTAGCAGGACCAGTGGTCAGGGATGATGGGAGTTGTATTCCAACAACATATGGCGACCCAAGGTTGAGAAAGGCTGGTCTAGAGGTTAATACGTTGTAGATGAAATTTTAAACCTAGATTAGTATTAGTGAGCCTGCAATCTTATGCACACGTACATGGGAATAAGCTCCATTGAACTCAGTGGGTCTTCTAAATACTTGTATATAGTACTGCATATGATATTGGACAGCAGCATGGTAGTTGTTGACTAAAAATGTCTGGAGCAGGAACAGGAAAGATTCCTGGGTTCCTTCTCTGGATTCCTTCCTCTGCTCCCCTTGTGTGCTGTACTGGGGGTTCTCCTGAACCCCCCCAATCCAATTTTGGGGCTTGGGAAAGTGAGAAAGGCATTGTGCTAGTGGAAGTCCTTGCACAGGCTTCCACTAGCAAGACTCAGTTGAACCCCACCTTTAGCCTCTCGTATTCCTGGTAATACCATTATCAAACTGAAATAGTAGCATGCTGCGATAGCATTTAATGCATGGTCTGAAAGAGAGACACTTGTAGATCAACCTAATTAGTAAAAAATAAATAAAATTGTTTGTGATTGTTTTCAGCATGAGTAAATCTTGTCTTCCCTACTCTTTGATGTGATTAGTAACATATGAAACTGCCTTTTTCTGACTTGGCCTATTGGTTCATCTCTCAGTATTGTCTACAGAGACTTGCAGTAGCTTTCCAGGGTTTCAGTGATAGGGTCCCCTCCATCAATTTGCCCCTCCAACAGCAAATTGTGCATGGTAGTTAAATATATGGTATCACTTCATTTAGACAGGTTGAACTGGTCTAGTGTAGAAGCGAGTACCCCGTTCTGATGTAGCCAAGCCATTGGCACTGACAAGTCAGCTTTTCAGGGGAATAGGAGCAGAGATGACTGCTTAACAGAACAAGAAACTTGTCTTCTCTGACAATGCAGGGCACATGCTGCTTAGCCTGTGAGCATGACCTTAGTGGGCTTTTGTTAGTGATTCATATCCTGGAGTGTGGTGTCAGTCACAGTGAGGTCAGCTTTCAAACCTCCTATTAGCAATAAAGAATATCTACCACTGTGGCATTTCCCACATGCCTTAAGAAATATGGATTAAATATCTGAAGTCTGATCCATAGACCATAGTTCTTAAACATGCCACTATCCCTTTCTGCCCTCAGCAACTCTGTAAGGTACACAAGGCTGCTGGAGAGCATGTCCAGTCAGATGAGCAGCGATTTGATTCTGGGGTGGGGACCAGATGTATGTGACCTTTGTGGCAAGCTTTCAGGGAAAGAGCACTCACTGTGGAGGGGGTCAAACAACTCATTCATACAAAGAATGCATGAGGGGGGTCACAGTGCTATGTGGGTTACACCTCCCCCTCCCTCGCTGGTGTGTCCAGAAGGTGGCCTGCCCCACTTCTCAAGTCTTCTATACATGTGAAAAGAGATTGACTCAGAATTCCCACTCATCTGAAGTAGTTCTACCTGTGTACACACTATGTGTACTGCCTGCCATTTGTCCAGCCAGTGATGGCTGCAGGCTGGTGGACAGGACCCTGCTTTCTTCCTCAGAGCTTGAGAGTTTTACTTTTGAATGACTCTTAATGTATTGTGCCTTACATACAGACTTCTCTTCAAGATCCATCTCTGGGAGACCAGCTTAACCTGTTTCTGCAGAAGCTGGCCACGGAGATTGATTGACTGATTCCTATGATAGCACTGCCATTTCTTTCATTCACCCTCCAGTTTTCTTTTTAAAAAAACCCCCAAAATGAATAGAATAAATAAATAAATAAATAAGGAATTGATTGTTTTTATTCAGATTGGGCTCTGAGTAAGCATTCAATTGACCAGACATAGTTAAGCTATAGTTTTTTTTAAAAAAAAAATAATTAAAAGGCAGACTGCCTGCCCGAAATGGGGAAGGGGTAAAAATGGAGTAGTCAATCAGAACTGAATTCACTGGTAAATGCATGTCGAAAGGGTTGCAAAGGGGTGGTTCAAGCCATGTGGAAACGAGCAGCTTGCCCTGATTTTGAAGTATGTCTGCACACAGCCTGGGTTTCCCATACCTAAGAGAACTTTCTACCTACATATATTTCACGCGACCTCTGCCACCACGATGGGGAAACTCAGGAGTCAGTATTTGCTCAAGGTGATGCATTTTTGACATAGGGTGCAATTTTCATGCGGGGACTCTTTTTAAACAAGTGACTTCCTATGTGGAATAGCCCTGCAGGAGAATTAATCTGCACCAGACAGTTCATATCTGGATCAGACGCAAGACAAAACAAAGAGATAAGTGTTTGGCTGGTAATGTTCTCATCCGAAACCTCAGAAGAGGCATAATGTTTAGAATTCAGGAGTGAGGAATCTGTGGCTCTCTAGAGTTGGAGTGCAACATTATTTGGAGGTCCACATGTTCCCCATCCCTGAGTTAAATTGACATGATGGGGCAGGGCCACGTAGGCTCCCAGTGTGTTTTGACAGAGCAGCATGTTCACTAAAATGAGGGTGGAGGCAGTGGCAGAGCTTCATGCTCTGGCACCGGGGGGCGGGGCAGAGAGCAGACAGGGGTGGGGCTGCCAGGATTGCACTGCTGGGGTGGGGTGCTCCCCCCGCACTCCCCTTCCTCCGCCAGTGGGTGGAGGACACTGCTGGATGGGTGTAAAGTATTTCCAGTGGGCAAAAGAGGGAAAAAAGGAAGGGCACTCACACACTTGCCTGTAGACTACTGATCAGAAGGAAGCAAGGAATGAGAGGGCAATACCTCCTAACTCAACCTCAGCACTCAAAATGAAGGCTGGATAGGATGAGAGAGAAGCTCTTGCTTCTTTAGGAAGGCCTACTTAAGTTTGTAGAACTATCATGGTTGTGGCACTTGTGGCTGGAAGCTGAAGCAGGGATAGGTGAGGGTCAGGGCTGGCTCAAGACATTTTGCTGCCTGAGACGGAGGACCAGCTGGTGCCCTCCCCCAACCAGTCAGTCAGTCAGTCAGTCAGTCAGTCAGTCAGTCATTTTATTCATATTCCACCTTTCCAAGGTTAAAACCATGCTCAAGGTGGCTTACAATTTATTTTAAAAATGACATAACTACAAATGTAATACAAGTAATCCTAAATAATAAACAAAATGTCAAGAAGTTCACAACCAAATTGAACAATTTACACATAAATCATAAGATACAAAATATAAGATACAAGAAGGTAACAACAACAACAGAAAAAAACAACCAACAAAACCCCCTAAACTATGCCCCAGCTCCAAGGAACATACAGAATCCAATTGGACTGGCATTTGAAATTTACTCCAATACTGATGAACAGGATCTTCCACTGAACTTGAGGGCAGCAAGCTAGCAGGATGGGCCACATGGCACACACAGCTCTGCCCACTCCTTGTACCTCAGTATCTGCCGCCTGAGGCAGTTGCCTCTCTCTGCCTCATTGCAGGGCTGGCCCTGGTGAGGGTTGTTGTAGGTGTGTGAAGTAGATGTGGTGGTAGGGAGCTTATGACAAACTCGGGAACGTGTTTGCTAAGTCCAGGAGCAGCAGCAACAGGCGAAATGGATACATTTCAGGGATCCCGGTAATAGATACTGCTTAAGCAGTAGATATATTTTTCATTACGGTGTGGGTTGGATAGCTGAAAGTAAAGACCTTTGTTTGCATTTGCTCTAAGTGACATCAGGAGTTGTGGAAATAACGAGTGCTGCTTCTTATACCCAAGGAGTTACCGGTACTACTTCCATCAATAATATTGAAATTTGTTCCAGAAAGTTTGGAATTTCCAAACAGGCATAACAAGGATTGGAGTCCTGTGTTCTGAATCTGTCTCTTGCTGTGTCAGTCCTCCTTTTGAGAACCTCACTCCTTGATAGGGATTTCCAGGGAACAAAGGTGTGGTGAGAAGAGACTTACCTAGGGAACAAAGATGAGTGTGTTTTAAGGAGATGTTTGTCTGCCTTGCAGTGTTTAATTTAGGAGGTGAAATCAACATCTGATGATTGCCAGTGATAGGTGCATATTCTAGGATTAAAAACAACAACACTCATTTAAGACAAAACAAATTCCTTCCAGTAGCACCTTAAAGACCAACTAAGTCAGTTCTTGGTATGAGCTTTCGTGTGCATGCACACTTCTTTAGATACCAAATTCCTTCCAGTAGCACCTTAAAGACCAACTGCATGCACACGAAAGCTCATACCAAGAACTGACTTAGTTGGTCTTTAAGGTGCTACTGGAAGGAATTTGTTTTGTTTTGACTATGGCAGACCAACACGGCTACCTATCTGTAACTCATTTAAGAGAAGAGTTAAGGCATTTATGAATTCACTCAGGCACCAAAAAGCATGGAAACAGTAAGTTAAGGCAACAGCCTTAGCTTCTCTGCCATGGAAGTGGTAAAAACCTATGTATTGCCTTAGCCTTTGCCAACCCAATGCCTTCCAGATGTTTTGGACGGTGACTGGCTGAAGTTGATGGGAGCTGCAGTCTAAAACATAGGTAAGCACAGTC
This sequence comes from Podarcis erhardii, assembly GCF_964252035.2. Classification (NCBI taxonomy): domain Eukaryota; kingdom Metazoa; phylum Chordata; class Lepidosauria; order Squamata; family Lacertidae; genus Podarcis; species Podarcis erhardii. Next base: position 70,037,993 of record NC_138498.1, read on the forward strand.
TGATCTATATGCTGTGCCCATTTACAACTTAGCGTCTGTGCACACAAATTTTACCTTGGTTTTTCATCCCAAATCCTCTATTTATATTGGTTGGGAGAACTCTGAAGCTGGTAAGCTGGTCTTTAGTTAGATATATAGTTTTACATTCTAAGGTTTGTATCCAACAAAATCAATGTGCAAGCAGAACAGCTTTGGTAAAGACAATGAAATTCCCCCCCCCTTCTTCCCACCCCCGACTGTCAGTCCCTAAATCGGTTCTGGTTCTTCCCTCCAACTTTCCAGTGCAGATTTGGAGGAGAGTAGAGGAGAAGTTCCAGTGCACTTGCGGAAGTCATTCCATGCATGTAATGATTTAGTTGGATATAACCCTAAACTTTTGATTTGCTTACCTTAAGCTGTAAAGTACAAACTGTACATGTTGAACTGAAAGCAAAACCTGCAGAGTAGCTATCAAAACTGATCAGGATATCAGACTTGCACTTTTGCTTTGCTCTTCTTCTGAATTCTAAAGACTTACAAAGCAATCCAAAGTGAGTGGGAGAGAGAAGATCAAAGGTGAAGGAACCACTGGGCTTCTACCAGCAGAATGGAAGGGGTGGGGGCTGTGATCTAAGCTCCAGGCGTGCAGTCTAATGGAGTTGGGGCACCTTTTCTCTTGATATACACACACACATGCACATATCTGCTGGAGCATGTAATAATCAAACTTTCATAGCAACACACCACTCACAGGAATAAGCAGGAGCATGCCATGGGTAGGCATGTGCAAGGGTATGCCATATGCAGGCATGCACAAACAGATGCAGTAGCCCATTGCACAAGCAGCACACCACTTTTGAAAATGCACAGCAGCACAATGTTGCACGCAGAGCAGCTGGAAATGCACACTGCTCCAACCTGTTCCCTCTGGCAGCAACCCTTTTCCTTTGGGGAAGCAGGTTCAACCGGGGGAACTTCAGTCTGCCCAACAGATCTATTTTGTCATACTTGCCCTTAGTTAAATTGTTTATTTAAAATGGGAACTTTGAACTGTCATAACTTTAGGAATACTTAACAGACTTTCACCAAAACAGCAATTTGGTTTTCTCGCTTACATGAAAGGGGAAATTTCTAGGTATGTTTTGAGAAAAGGGGTGTACAAAAACAGGACACAATTAAACTGCTATCACACATTGGCATTCTTAAATTTCCAGTGCCAGATTTCCTCCTGATAAGATAATTTGTCTTCATTCTGATGAATAGCATTTTCTGGTTTTATGATGAAAGAATGCAGAAAAAGTAGAGCCATGGGATTGGTAATTAATATTCTCTCACATACACTGACAAGTTGTTGCTGATTGGACTCTCCCCCTCAGGGGTGTGTCTGATTTTCTGGGCATGCTCTGAGGCTGCCAGTCCACATCCTGCTGTGGAACTACTCCTTTGTCACTTTCCTCCGTCACCCCTGCCCCCGAGCACACCTGTTCCTGCGGTGATTGTGAGAAGGGAAGGCCAGTTCTCCTTCTGTCTCCTCCTCATGCTGCACCCTTTGCCCCTTTGGGCTTTGTCTCACCTTGAGTCTGAGAACGACCATCTGCTTTGCAGCAGCAGTCAGATGCACGGCCCATTGTCCCGGGCTCCTCAGTTGGTGGGGAAACAATGCGACCCTGCCCCTAACCCTTCATGCCTGTCACCATCTCTAAGCAGTGCCGAAGCCGATTTGTCGCCTGGCTTCCGCCCCAGAGCCAGACAGGAAGCTGAAGGCCTTGTGTGGGAAGAATGAAAGGAGCAGCCAGGAGAAGGTTTCTGCCTTACGTGTTGCAGCTGTTCCTCCGTCTTCAGCTGCACAGGAGCAAGGGGGAGCAGGCTGCCTGTCTTCTGGGCCCAGAGGGCCTTGGGATAGTGCTGGAAGCATTGGGTGGGGGAAGCAGCGTCCTGTGCTGAGGCAGGAGTTGTGAGCTGGGGGACAACTGCGGGTGGGAGAATAAAAGGGACAGAGAGAACTGGGATACAAATCAGGCACCTTTGTGGCTCTCACACAGAAACACACACCCTTCTGCCATCACAGACTGTTCATTCCCTCTCCTCCTGCCCCGGATCTGCCACTCTGCTGTTGTGCTTAGTTCTGAGGTTGCTTAGTGTGAACAGTATTGTACTAATAGCAGAGTTAGGCAGGAAGCACTAGAAAATCTTTTCTGGGAGCATCCAGGTGCCGGCTGTCTGGATGGCCTGTTTGCCCACAGGTTTGCAAGAGCTCTGTGGGAAAGCCATGACATGACAAAAGGTATTGCCCTAATCTGGATTTGGGGATTTTCCTAAGCATATCCTGTCGTCATAGCACATGGCCCAGTGCTCCCCAAGCTCATGTTCCCCATGAGCAACCCTCGCTTTCTGTGTGTTTGCCCTGCTGCAGGTGCTGCCCACCTCCAACCAGTCGGTGCAGACGTGCTGCTTGCTGTGCCACCGGGAGCGTAAAGATTGGGGAGGACCATCCCACAATGGGCTGATATCTCCGGGCGAGCGGCTGCCTCCGGATTTTGTACCGACGCTGGTGCAGAACCTGCTGGGAGAGATGCCTCTGTGGATCTGCCAGAGCTGCAGGCAGAGCGTGGAAGAGGAAGAAAGGAGGGCAGTCCAGGAGCAGGCGCTGGCGGTAAGCATTTAACCCCACCAGAACGCACGTCATCACTCACTCCAGGACAAATGTTCTTGGGTCAAGGAGGGTTAACTGCTGTGAAGCAGTCTACATAAAAGGCCTTCCTGGATTGGTCAAGCTGCACACCCTTGACCACTGTCGGATGGCTGTATTATGTTCTGGGACCCTAACTGCTCCCAGCTCTAGGCTGTGGAACTTGCCAGCTTTGGCTTGAGTGAATGCATTGCCTACAACAACAGGGCCTTGACTCTTTTCTTTCTTGTCACTGTCATCATTTGCGGTGGTGGGAAAGGGAATGAGAGTAGAGGTAAGACTAGACAAGCCTGTCTCCTCACCGAGAGTCTGCGTCCTCCTGGGCAAGTGCCATGGTGGGTCCAGGACAAGAATTGGTTGGAGCAAAGGTTAGTCCAATGTTACTATTCCTCACAGATCAGCCATGAGCTTACCCTTCCAAGCAGACGTGTTGCATTGGGTTTGTGGTCTGAGCCACCCATTCTCTTCCCAGGTCTCGCTGTCGCATACGGCCTGCAAGTCACAGTCCTGCGGGGCAGGCTCCCACTCCTCTTCGTCTTCGTCATCTTCATCCTCGTGCCACGGGAACTCAGGAGACTGGGACCCCAGCTCCTTCCTGTCTGCACACAAGCTCTCGGGGCTCTGGAACTCCCAGCATGCTAATGGGGCAGCTCAAGGGAGCTCCCTGGGGGGAACACCTGTTGTACCAGGTAAGTTCATGTTGCCCCTGGGCCAGTGATGGTCTTCTCCCTTCTAGATGCGGGGTTCTCCCTACAGCTTCTTTATGGAGGCTGTGCCGTAGTCGTTGGGAGGGGGCGTGGCAATTGCTTAACTGTGTTAGGAAGTGCTAGCATCTGGCAACCTATATCAATACATTTTGTCAGAGAAGGGATGACCATACACAAGCCTGTCTTGCTCTTCTCCTGAGGGAGAGCAATTTTTTATATAAAGGTCCCTGCTTACTGAGGTCTTCCCACCAGAGGCCTTTTGCAATCTCCATGGCCCAGATGAGGTGCCACAAGTGGGGAGGTGAGTTAGGGGCCTGGAGAGCAGCCAGCTCCATCTCTGACTCCATTTCAGGTGACAAGCACCCCGGCCTCCCTCCGGAGTGTGCCAGCCAGGCCCCTGCTGTGGGAGGTGGGCTCAAAGCCTGCCCTTACAGCCACGCGCTCTCCCCAGCTCCCAGCGGCACCCCAGGCTCGCCTCTGCCTACCTCACTCGACTTCTGCAAAACTCTTCCCAAGCAGTTCAAGAGCATGTGCCGGAGACCCACCCCGCCAGGTCTGTATGGGCGGGGCCTGGGGAAGGCCAGCTGACCACATCCGCAGGGCAAAAAGTGGCAGCACATTGCTGGGCTCACTACTGTGGAATCTTGCCTCCTCTCGGGGGCAGCCCCTTAGGGCCCATCCTTGGGCTGAGTGAGACCTTAGCACAACCCCAAAGGGCAAGGGTTGCCCCCTTTCCCCTTCTGAGAGCTGTGGGTTTAAAATGTTAAACATGTCATACGTGTGGCCAAACACCCTAGCATGTTTTGAGGAAACATGTTATGTTGCAAGCCCTGGTATGTTGGAAAGTGCTTTGGAAAGTACCACAGCTGCAGGGAAGCTTCTAGCTGAGAATATGATCACCAGGTTGGGTTGGCTTGAGCGGCATGCCTGGGTGTATGGCCATAGAGCCTTGGAAGTATTATGGGAGGGGCAATACTTCTGGGCAAGAACCTTGTGGTGCAGAGGTCTCCATGGTAGGGAAGCTTAGCACCCATGGAATGTTTTGCCCCTTGTAGTAGTGTGTGAAAAGTCTGCTGTTCAGGATTGGACCTAATAGCTCTCCCTTTTCCATCTGGCTGCAGGAGAGGCCTTCCACTCCTCGGAGCACCACCGGCATGTGGACCTCACTGCTCCACCCAACAGCCCCACAGGCCTCCCCTCGCAGCCGCCGGCACTCCTCCCAACAAAGCAGATGCCTGCCCACCCTGGGCCCTTCAGCTCCCCTCCTCACGTCCACCTGAGCTCCTCACCGCAGGCGGCCCCCTTCCCTGCGCCAGCCCTCAGCCCACACACACCGGTGCCCAAGCCAGGAGCAGACTCCCCTCCCACTGGATCTTGCAAGAGCCCACACCTGCCAACTGCCAATGTGCCACTGCTGAAGATACCGCCCCCCGTAGGCTGCACTCATCCATGCAACGGCCATTGCAGCGGCTCCTTGGGTCCTCCGACTGCCTCGCATCAACTGCCCAGCACCAACAGGTGAGTGGAGCCCTGGGCATAGGGTTGCTGATAGGAAGGTGCCCAGCACCTTCCTGGGGTAATTTGCCACTTGGCAGAAGTCATCCTTGCTGCCCTTGGCTGTAGAACATGTGGCGTGCATTTTAGGATAGCAGCCTAAGGACCATTATCTCTGCTCAGTGTGAGTGAACCATTTGAAACTCCAGGCAGGTGGATAGACTAGGGGTACCTCTACAGTGTCACTATTTGGGGGGGGTGGGGTGGGGATTTAAGTGCATACCAGAACTGCAGGATGGCACAATTAAAGTTGATTAAAGCTTTCTGTTGGTCTAGTTCAAGGTTTCTCAAACTTGGGTCCCTGGCTGTTGTTGGACTACAACTCCCATCATCACTAGCTAGCAGGACCATTGGCCAGGGATCATGGGAGCTGTAGTCCAACAACAGCTGGGGACCCAAGTTTGGGAAATCCTGGACTAGTTAGTGTAGTAGATTCACCTTCAAAAAAGTGAGCGTTTTGCGCCTTGGAAATGACAGGAAAATGTCAAAAGTATGAGATGGAGGAATGATTATTGGGAGGATGTGTAGGCATCCTGCAAACAAATTCAGGATGAATGCAGGACAATTGCTCGTTGTCATGTAACTGCTCTGCAAACAAATAAGGATGATCCTAATTGCCCTGTATATTATGTGCAAGCAAATGAAGGTGAATGCTGAATTAACAGGACTTCTGGAGAAGCCCTCTTTTCACCTGTGTTGTCTAGGCAGCTGAATGGGCAACTTGGTCTTCTTTCCCTGCTCTGTTCTCTCCAGCTCCCAAAGGAGGCTTGTGTTCAATCCTGTCCTAAAAAATTGAAACCAGAGGCAGTCTGTGACTTCTGCACCTGAGGGGATTGCTGTTACAGTAGGGATGGCTTGAGCATTTGCTCGTCTAGATTTAGTGATGCTTACCACGAACCATTTGGAGAGAGGGCCTGTCCAACCTGCTGGGACCAGTGCATGAAGCAGGGTTTTATTTAAGCTCTTAGAAGTGCCAGCTCTGGATAATGTTATTTTGGGCATAGCTATCCTGCCATTGTTGGAGCTTCACTTGCTCTGTTACGAGTCAGTGTTGGCATAACATTTTTCTTTCCGTAAAAAAATATAAATGAAAAAAATTATACTAGAATGCAAACTCCATGCAGTTTTGGAACGAAAGAGTTGTGAATGAGAGCGGGTGGGAATCTCTCCCACTCATGGATCTATCCTACAGAGTCCACAAGCCTTTTGTATTCCGTTGAAACTTTTTTCATGAATATTTTGCCATGAAGGAAAAAGTTATTTCAGAACCTGTTGTTAAGTGTTGCAAAGTAATATTATTGGTCTTCTCTGGAGCGCTGCGGGGTTTGATCCCTATTTTACATTGTATTCGCCATTTTTTAGCCATATTACAGCCTCTTTTTAATTCTTAGCCATGCAGCACTTCAGCATCAGAATGGTCAAATTTCTGTGTTGATGCTGCACTTTCAAAGCCTTCTGCTTTCTCAGGCTTAACCCCCCTTCACTCGCAGCCCCCCCCCCCCAAGTTCAATCTTCAGGCCTCTGCAGAGTTGAGGAGAGGATGAAGCATTTTGTTTTGTTTGCTTAAATCATTTGTGTTGCATGTTTTCATGCAAGTGTCCAAGATGGCTCACAACAATAAATATATAAGCCCTCATCAAGCCAAAAAATAAGCAAACAGTAAAAAACAACAACCCCTAGTCTGGTACGTAAACGGAAACAAGAACTGGTGTCAAATATTTCATTATTGCAACCAGATTTTTTTTTATTTTATTTTTTATTTCACAGAATGTAATTCACTCGATTGTAAGAAAAAACCTCAAAAAATAGAAGTTGCTTATAAATGGAAGCAAACATGAGGCCCACAGATAAAAGATTGGCTGAATAAGGTTTAGAACACATTGTACATGGTTAAATGGACTCACCTAGTATAATCCCAAGAAGGACAAAAACAGTTGCTTAATACAATAAATTTGGAATTCCATAATTGGAATTCCAAACTATACATTTTCAGGAGAATATACCCAGTGATAGTTCTGGGGGTTTTTTGTGTTATTAGTTTTGTTGTTTGTTTGTTTTTGATGTAATAATGAAACCTGCTTATTACTGAGGGCTGAGTAATTTTACATATGCTATATATGTATGATACACAATCTACATAGGTATAGACTCAGTAAACAGCTTTAAAACCTCCCCCCCCCCAAAGGCAAACTGCATAAACATTTATCATCTGTCAGTGGAGGCCCAGGGAAGAGAAGATTGCTTTCATTCCAGTGCCAGGTGAAAGCCCCTTTGGAGAGTGAGCTCCAAAGATGGGGTGTTCCAACAACAGAAAACCCCCTTTCTCTAACAGTCTACCTGCCTAGTCCTCTTGAAGGCAGTGACATATAGAACAGGGTCTGTACAGATGAACTTGGTCAGGCATTTTGCTCACAGACCACCAAGGGATTTGTAGATCAAAACCAGTGATTTGAATCGAGCTTAGAGGCCAGTTCAGCCCATCTGCCTGACCTGCCTCTCACCTGCCTGCTCTTCCTTCCTCTTGCAGGGACCCTTCCTGCAAAGGTCACAAGTTCCCCAACGGTACAAGCTGCCACGCACCACAGTCCTGCGAGGCAGACGAGGGGCTTGGCGAGGACGAGGACAGCAGCTCTGAGCGCAGCTCCTGCACCTCGTCCTCCACAACCCAGAAAGATGGGAAGTTCTGCGACTGCTGCTACTGTGAGTTCTTCGGCCACAACGCGGTAAGTAGAATCAGAGTCAGCAGCATCCATGACCTTCACTCACAGACTTGTTTCTATGTGGGCGGCTTGGAAAAACACCATGTTGACAACACACGCATGGCATGCATCATTGCTCATCTCTCTTGGCCTTGGTAGCCTTGAGATTAGCTTCTCTCTCCACCCCCAAACCCCAGTATTCTAGCCTTGGACTTCCACACACTTCTCTCAACCCTGTCATTTCCTCTCGTTCCTGTCCTGAGCTGCTGAAGTAAAGCCCTGCTGTTGCACCTTGCACTCAGCTGTTCCAGCTTTGGGGCCTCTGTAGTGTCAGTGGTTACGTGGATGGAACTAGCTGTGGGCCTAGCAGAGGGGAGAGAGAGCAGGAAAGCACATGGTTTCTGTCAGTGGCAGTTATAGAGCAGTAACCATCTCCTGCACCCGCAGCAGACCAATAGCCCAACTCTATCCGCAGCCTCCGGCCGCCCCCACGAGCCGGAACTATGCCGAGATCCGGGAGAAGCTGCGCTCCCGGCTGACCAAGAGAAAAGAGGAGCTCCCTCAAAAGCTGGGACACAGCAGCAGCTCGGGAGAGCCGGCGGTCGATCACCGGGACGTGGATGAGCTCCTGGACTACATCAACAGCACAGAGCCGAAGCCCCTGAACAGTGCCAAGGCTGCCAAGCGTGCACGTCACAAGCAGAAGAAGAAGGTGGGCTGGGTGTGCGTGCGTGGATGAGTGTGCAAAAGAGAGCGTACGCTGGCCCACAGCTTGGAGATTGAATGTGAAGGGGAAGAGGGTAAGGATCATTTCAGAATCCTGATAGAATGAGTCCATAGATTAGGGGGAACGGTTTAAATCTTGGCCCTAGCTAGGGATGGAAATGGGATAGAACTTGCTTAGAAACTAATCTGAATTTTTATAGCATGTCCTTTCTTCATAGAAGTGGGGCAGTTATGCCTCAGTCCCCAGTTGTGTATGCATTTGGGTGGGCAGATGACTGTAGATAAAAGAGTTAAACAGAAAAGAGGATGAACTATTTGACAAATATCTGTCGCTTCCCCATGTCGACTTTTGACATATTTTCATAATTGATCCAAAATGCATAGTGGCATAATAAGATCACAAGCTGTTTTCTTTCTTTCTTTCTTTCTTTCTTTCTTTCTTTCTTTCTTTCTTTCTTTCTTTCTTTCTTTCTTGCAAATAGATACTGCAGTTTCACCCTCATCTAAGTATTGCTAATGAGTGTTGTGAGTACCTCTGGGCCTGATCTGAGCCATATGAAATAGGGCTCTCCCTCCAGTATATCCACACGTGAACATGCCAAGCAGCTAGCTTGGGTTCTTTTGTGAAGGGATTCATTCTGGAGCTTGCCTATGCTATAGGGGAATTCCTGAAGATATGAAACTGTGTTATGCAGAATCAGACCACTAGTCCACCTAGCCCTGCAGTCACTGCTCTGACTTGCAGTGGTTTTCTAAAGTCTTATGCTGATGTCTTTCCCATCTTTGTTACCTTTTTAAATAGACATTTCAGGAACATTCTGCATGCACAGCCTGTGCTGTGTATGCTACAAGAACACTTCATTGATGTTTACTCGAAGGGTGCCAACTTGGCTGTTAGCCTGTACGAACACTCCTTGACTACTTAGTATGTTTCAGTAATGCTGTTTTGCCTGGCATTTCATGTTATTCACAAGTTGCTATGTATCTGCAAGGAACTCAGTTTCCCTACTACCTTTGCAAACAGGAGATGTGATCTCTTTCACAGAGAGATGAAAGAGGTGAATTTAAGCTCTCTCTCCTCAGATTCTCATGCACTTTTTATCACGCCTGATTCTCATTCTCTCTCTCTCTCTCTCTCTCTCACACACACACACACACACACACGCAGTGTAAACTAGTCAGAAGTTGAAGTGAATTAAGGTTGCTTCTACAATTGTTGTTGTTGTTGTTATATCACATTATATTCCACCTTATTCTCCAAGGAGCTCAAGGTGGCATGTACATGGTCCTCCCACATCCTCATTTAATCCCCACAACAACCCTGTGAGGTAGGTTAGGCTGAGAGAAGGCAATGACTGGCCCAAGATCACCACCCAGCGAGAGCTTCATGGCCAAGTGGGGATTTGAACCCTGGTCTCTCCCAGATCCTAACCATCATGCCACACTGGCTCTCTCACGCTGGGTTATTGACTGAGGATGCCTGGTCAGTGAAATGGGCCCCTTCAGTCTTTCTCTCTTGTCTTCTTCAGTTGCTGCTGAGCTGGGGCAGGCAGTGTAAAATGTAACTGTGTTTCTCTGCTTGCAACCTTCCAGCCCCACACCCGCCCCAAATGCTCCAGCGCGACATGAACTAAGTTTAGGGCCTGAGGTGTAGCAACCTTTCTGGAGCTTGTACACACAGGGAAATGGCTGTGGGAAATTGCTGGCAGCGCATCTGTTCCTTAAGGTTTGTTACCATAGCACAGGCTTTGTGTATGCCAGTTCCCAGTGCCAATTCCCAAGTGCACGGTGGTTTGCCGTAGTCCCCGTGCAGCTGCATAGAAGTAGTTACTGTCAGCAGCTGAGAAGCAGGGGCCTCTTCAGCCAGCCAGCTGGAGTTTGGCTGCCATCCTCACCACAGTCCCTCTTCTCGGTTGACAGTAGGAATACTAGAATGACTCGAGTTCATGTTGCTAACTTCTGGACTTTCAGGAGAAAGAGAAGGCCCAGCTGGAGGCGGAGGCCCAGAAGCGAGTGGACCGGACCCCGCCTACGGGTCAGGACCAGGAGCTGGCTGAAGAGAAGCTTCTGGAGTGGCCCCAGCTAGAACTGGAGCGAGTGAACAATTTCCTGAGCAGCCGACTGCAGGAGATCAAGAACACCATCAAGGACTCCATCCGTGCCAGCTTCAATGTCTACGACCTCAACCTGGACGTCAACGACTTCCCAAAGAAGGCAGCCGTGCTGGAGCAGAAGAACCTGCTCTCCCACCTCAACGGCTCCTCGGAGCTGCAGGAGATCGACCTCGACCTGTCTCCGCTTAGCCTGGGCACGCCACACAACCACACGTTGCTGCGGAGCGAGGTGGCCTCCCGATGGGTGGAGAGCCCAGGCGAGGTGCCGCCCCCACCGCCCCCGGCTTGTGAGAATGGCGTGGTGAAGCGACTCAACGCCGTCCCCAACCTCTCGCGCATGATCTGGGTCCAGTCCCCCAAGCCAACAGACTCTCCCCTGGAGAGTGGGGCCGGCCACGAGTCCAAGGAGGCGACCCCGGGCAGGGGAGTGGAGCCGCAGGAGCAAGCACCCGCCACCGGGAAGCAGAGGAAGGGCAAGCGGCAGAGCTGCCCGGCCAAGAAAGGGGAGGCTCTCGCTTTGAGCAGTGAGGCTTCCGGCTCCAAGGGGGTGGGGCAGAAGAACCCCCTGAAGGGTACGGCTCCTGAAGCCCCGAGAGGAAGCAGCGTGGAGCACGGCGATGGGGTCAGAGGGCTGCGGCAGGGGCAGGGCTGGGGTTGTGGCGGCTCTAAGGTGGACAAAGAGAAGAGCGCGGAGGGCAGGAGCCGGAGAGGGGAAGGCAGAACCGACCAGGCCGAGCAGGAGCCTGTTTCCTTGGGGACTGGCGAGCGGCATCTGCCCCATACAACTGCGTCAGATGACTTGCCCCAGCCAAAGGGCAAAGGCAAGAAGAGTAGGAATAAAATGGAGAAAGCGAGCCCTTCCATTGGTGAGTATGCGGAAGGCTTTTCCTGTATTTGGGCTGTTATTTCTGCTCTCTGGCTTTTTCACAAAAATAGAGAGTTGGAAGGGACCATGAGGGTCCATCTGTTGCAATGCAGGGATCTTTTGCCCAACGTGGGGCTTGAACCCGTAACCCTGAGATTAAGAGTCTCCTGCTCTACTGACTGAGCTATCCCAGCTTCTCATTAAGATTGGGGTGGGCTCCTTATGCACTCAGGACGTTGGCGCTTCTGAGGCCCATTATACACTGGTGAGGCCCACCAAGTGCATGACAGCTGCCAGTCCTGTTACGAAGGCTAGTGAGAGGGCAGGTACTGGCGTACATCCTGAGGGCATGCATAACAGCCTAGAATCTGGGTATGTTTTGGATGAACACTTTAAAAAACTGCAAAAGTACCAGGGAGACTACCCCATCTGCATTATACATTCAAAGTAGTATCACACCACTTTAAACAGTCAAAGAATTCTGGGAAGTGTAGTTTAAGGGTTCTGACAGTTGTTAGGAGAATTCTCCTCATAGAATTACACTTCCCAGAGAGGCTGAACAATCAATGCCTCTTCCCAGGGAACTCTGGAGATTGTAGGTCTGTGCAGGGAATAGAGGTCTCCTAACAACTCTCAACACCCATAACAAGCTGCAGTTCTCAGGATTTTTGCAGGGAAGCCAGGGCTATTTAAACTGGTCTGATACTGCTTTAAATGAATAGTGCAGATGGGGCCCCATACTGTATCCTGAGTTCCAGTTACAGATAGGTAGCCGTGTTGGTCTGCCATAGTCAAAACAAAATAAAAAAATTCCTTCCAGTAGCACCTTAAAGACCAACTAAGTTAGTTCTAGGTATGAGCTTTCGTGTGCATGCACACTTCTTCAGATACACTGAAACAGAAGTCACCAGACCTTTCTATATAGTGAGAAGGTGGGGAGGGGTATTACTCAGAAGGGTGGTGGGAATGGGTGATTGGCAGATAGCTGTGATGAGCCTGTTGACGACTCTTAACGACTGCAATAGGTCTTACAGGAAAAAGCAAGGGGTGAGAAGGTGAAAAATGGCTTTGTCATGTATAATGAGATAAGAATCCAATGTCTTTGTTAAGACCAGGTCTCTCCATGGTTTTAAGTTTGGTGATAAGTTGCAATTCAGCAGCTTCTCTTTCCAGTCTATTTCTGAAATTCCTTTGTAATAGAACAGCTACTTTGAGATCTTGTATAGAATGTCCTGGGAGATTGAAGTGTTCTCCTACTGGTTTCTCTGTCTTGTGGTTCCTGATGTCGGATTTATGTCCGTTTATTCTTTGGCGTAAGGTTTGGCCTGTTTGTCCAATTTGATCAACAGAGCCAGACTGATACCCAGAGAGAACTTGCTGCAAGACAGACCCAAAAAAGAAAATAACAGAACACCTCTAGTCATCACATACAGCTCCGAAGTTAAAACAGTACAACGCATCATTCGAGATCTACAACCTCTCCTGGACAATGACAGTTCTCTTTCTCAAGCTCTGGGAGGAAGACCTTTCATTGCCTACAGACAGCCACCCAATCTTAAACAACTCCTAACCCACAATAATGCTATAACCAGACTTAACACGGACACTGGCACCAGAGCCTGCAATAAACCCAGATGCCAACTTTGCTGCCACATACACCTGGACAACACCATTACTGGCCCCAACAACATCACACATACCATCTCGGGACTATTTAATTGCTCATCGTCTAACATTGTGTATGCCATCAAATGCCAACAGTGTCCTTCAGCTCTCTATATTGGACAAACAGGCCAAACCTTACGCCAAAGAATAAACGGACATAAATCCGACATCAGGAACCACAAGACAGAGAAACCAGTAGGAGAACACTTCAATCTCCCAGGACATTCTATACAAGATCTCAAAGTAGCTGTTCTATTACAAAGGAATTTCAGAAATAGACTGGAAAGAGAAGCTGCTGAATTGCAACTTATTACCAAACTTAAAACCATGGAGAGACCTGGTCTTAACAAAGACATTGGATTCTTATCTCATTATACATGACAAAGCCATTTTTCACCTTCTCACCCCTTGCTTTTTCCTGTAAGACCTATTGCAGTCGTTAAGAGTCGTCAACAGGCTCATCACAGCTATCTGCCAATCACCCATTCCCACCACCCTTCTGAGTAATACCCCTCCCCACCTTCTCACTATATAGAAAGGTCTGGTGACTTCTGTTTCAGTGTATCTGAAGAAGTGTGCATGCACACGAAAGCTCATACCTAGAACTAACTTAGTTGGTCTTTAAGGTGCTACTGGAAGGAATTTTTTTATTTTGTTTTGTATCCTGAGTGTGAGCTATGCACATTTTCTGGACCAAGTTTATTCTTCCATATAGGATTTTTAAAAAGAATTTGGGATATTGCGGCAAGAGTTGATGTTGTGAAGGTGCAGGAGAGACATGGCTGTTAAAACAGCTGTATGTAGGGCTAAGGTTTAATGGGGGTAAGGTGAGACAGCTTTTATGGACTGGTCAGCTCCCTAAGGCCCAGCTCAAAACTCTATGTATTTTCAGACTTCTCCCTGCAATTATGAGAGCATGTTGGCATTGATTAAAACTGAGATTCTCATAAAGCCAAGCTCAAGCTCAGAAGTGTGGAATTTTGCAAACCCTTTAACTGCACTTTCCTATGTTCCCACCGAAATTTATTTTTACCCCACCAGTGCTTGCTGTACATCACAAACTTGGGGTAGAGTAGTCACACTCTTGTCACACATCTCGCTTTCTCTGCTTTGGGCCAGTGGTTGTGGACCTGGGCAGCTTGAGCATCACTGCAGGGGAGTCTCCTGGCTTGGGCAGCTAGTGATGTTTCAGTGGTGTGAGGCATGTGCCTGGTTTGGAAGGGAAGGAGGAGATGCCTGTCGCTGACTGTGAGCAGCTCTCGGGCTCAGCTAACTCTTTCTTCTTCTTTTTCACTGCTGTGATTTGTTAGATGATGTGTTCCTGCCCAAAGACTTAGATGGTGTGGAAATGGATGAGACTGACAGAGAAGTGGAATACTTCAAGAGGTAAGACTTGGTCCCGATAAACTGTGGAGTGCTGGGATCAGGGCCTTGCAGACGAGAAATAAATCAATGCCATACATCAGGGATGTGAAACCTCAGGTCTGGGAACTAAATGCAGATACTCCCTTGGGGTACTCGCCACACCACACCACACCCTCTGCCGGGGCAACATGCCTCCCTGCTCCCTCCCTGAGTGTTTTTGCCTTGCTGGAATGTGCCTTGAACATTGATAGTGCCTCTTGCTTGCCTGCATGGAGGAAGGAGAGAGGTGTGTGCATGTGTGTAGAAATCGTACAGGGGCAAATTTCACCTCTGTTGCTTTCTCCACTTTTGCCCCTGGCACCACCCACATTTGGTACGTGATGCCCAGAAGGTTGCCCGGAAGGGAATGAGGCCCTTGAGCTGAAGATGGTTCCCCATTTCAACCACATATGGATGAGACTAGCTCAGGCAGTCTTTCTATTTCATTCACAAATTTCCAGAGGTGTCTTGATGTAAATACAACATGGGCCCTGCAGTGCCACATTGTAGTGAGAAGAGGTGCCATCCATCAACATGTTAGAGAGTCCTGACTCAGTGTATTATGGGGAGGAGGGTATTGAGCAGGCTGTTCAGGCAGTGATCAAGGCCAAGTTTATCTATGTGAGAGAATGGGATCATCATTTCCACTACACTCTTTCAGAGTCTTGAGAGATGTGCCACCTCAGCAGTTTAACCTACTATTTAGGCAGGGCTAGAGACCTTTATAAGTCAAGCTGTTGCTTAATATTTCCATTAAATTGAAATTCCATGCATATCAACTGATGGTGGTAAAAGGCATTTTTAGCCATTAGGGTGTCCATGGGTAAAGCTGGATCTAAAAGCACCCATAAGCTGCAAAGTTAATTCTTCAGGGGGAATTTCAGCCCCATCCCAGAGAAATTGAAGACCATGTCCATGAGCTAGCATATCCTTTGCTAACAGCAGTTTGGTTTTGTTGGACTGAACTTCAGTTTGTTGGCCCTCAGTTGACTCCTTACTGACTCCAGAAACCTGTTCTGGATATCCAGTGCATCTGGATTAGATGAAAAACAGAAGGAGAGCTGAAGTCACCTCACTCCAAGCCACGCCTGTGGTTTAACACATGTGGGACAAGTTCCCTTCAGCACCCCAGAGTACAAGTGTCATGTAGCAGTAGTCTTCAAGCACCACCTTCTGTCAGAGAGAGCCATCAAAGCATGATAGTCCAGGAAAATCTGAAGATGTGGTTCTGCCCACCAGCTCAAGCCCAGAAGGAGGAGATTGGAAACTGGCTGCTGCCTGAGAAAGGCATCTTAGGTCCAGAGAGGATTTCTTCAGGAGTGGTCTCCCATTTCCTTTCTTCAAAGAGACCAGTGTCACATCTTCTCTGAGCTTCCTGTATCAAGTTGTTCATTCCTCTTTGGCTAAAAGGAATCACCCATACTCTTTTTGATGAGCTACCTGCCCTATAGTCCCTAAAAATCTTGGCTTCTGTGCTGCAAACAGCGCACACTTTGTATCTTCTTCCTCAGCTTTGTCCAGCATGCCTGCCTATGTTGCCTGTCTCTGCCAGTAGGACCTAGCCCATCTTTGTGTTGTCCTGCAACATATTTTCCAAAGTATTTTCATCACAGAAGTGGTGCCGCCTGGTGCCATTGTGCTGTTAACCCTTTGCCCCTTAAAATCATTAGGATGTTTGTGGACATTCCTTGTTGAAAAATCTGAGCAACTCCATGAGGGAGTAAGGGGAAGTTCACAGGAGACAGGCAGCTATATTATATGTGTGAATAAAACAAAGGTCCCGCAGCCCCGTCATTTCCTCTCACTAGTTGTTTTTTTTTCTTCTGTACTTGCAGGTTTTGCCTGGACTCAGCCAAGCAGACCCGGCAGAAAGTGGCTGTGAACTGGACCAATTTCACCCTGAAGAAAACCACTTCGAGTGCAGCTCAGTGAGGTGTGCGGTGCACCCCTGGTATATGTGCAGGGCCCCACACCTCGCCTTCCCTCCCCCAAACCCATAGACAGACACTTGGCCTCACCAACCCTTGCTCTTCCCCCCTCTCCCCTCCCCCGGGGCTCCTATTCCTAGCCTATAGGCAAGGCCTGGACAGCCCTTGCGTCCCTCACCTCGTAAGTGTTCGACGTTCGGGGAGATGCTGACTGAGCCGCCCCAAGCCCAGGGGCAGTCTTGATCGGCCAAGGCCCAGCGTGGCACAGGGACCAGGCTGCACCCAATAAAGGACTTTTTAATTTTTTATTTTATTTAAAAAACCCAACTGTTCTGTTGTTTGTTCTGGCTTTTCTGGTCCCTAGGGGTGGTGGGCAGGGCTCCCTTGGTGGTGGTGGGCGACCGCAGCAACCCAGCTACACTCTGCATAGAACCTCTTCCCTCGAGCGCTCAAATTGCACTCACGGCTGGTTCGCATCAGGGCACCCGGCGCACATTGTGTTCTCCAGTCTGAGAACCCTGCCATCTCCTTGCACAGTTTACAATGGCAGAGCTTATTGGTGGAAGATGCAGCTCTCTTCAGTCTCCTGGAAACTGCACGGGTCATTCAATCCTTGGCTGCGCTACCCCACTTCTCAGGGAATGTTCTCTCGGCCGAAATGCCATCCTGCGGCAACATTGTCTTAAGGAGCCTGCTGTCAGCGGAAACGCCGCCATGCCTTCTCAAGCAGGCAGCCTCTGTCACAGGGACAGCCAGCGTTTTCCTTTGCTTTCATAACAGTTGAGTTCAAGTCCAAGAATGGTAGATGTGCTCTGTGGGAGCCTATGGCCCTTCAGCTTTCCTGTGCAGAGATCACTTCCATGTAGGTGGCTCCATCAACACCAACCATGTATGACGAGCGCACTCCTGTCTGTTTCACCATGATTGCTCCCAGCAGGACATCCCCAGTTTGGCTGCAGGCTCCTGCAACAAAATAAACATGTTTGTGCTCCTCACACATGGCCACGGATGTGTTATTTCCTACAGGAAAGTGATATCCACATGGGAAAGTCCTCTTGTGCAAAACAGCCGTTGTTGCAAATAACGCTGCACGTTGGCTCTCGCATCAGGTGGGGAGCATGACTCCATTCCTCCTCCACCACCAAAAGCCTACTACTTTGGACTGCTCCCGTTTCTGATTACCTCTCAGCAGACTTAAGCCCTGCCTATAAGGCCCTGTTTATTTCCCCCACTAGAGTGCTGCGCCCCATCAGCCCTGATGATGGTGGGGAGTGACAGCCCCGTCATTTCTAAATATCTGTGACTTATAGCAAGTTGGTTGTGCTAGTAGAGGTGCACTCTTATGATCCCACAGTTGCTCAACAAAGCCCTAGGATTGTTCTGGTGCTGGTGCAAGGACCGTAATAATCACAAGCCATCTGAAGAAATTGTCTGTGGAAAACCATCATTCCATTTCAGCAGAGCTATGGCCCTAATCAGTGGCTGGCTGTCCTCGCTAAAGGAGAAACTGCCCCATTGCCATTGAGCCCGTTGAGTCTGACTTGCACCTTTCCCCTGACAACCAAGGCAAACATCAGAATGCTGCTTGAACTCTACTGGCCTTAGCTGTGCCCTTGAATTTTACTCTGTCAGCCATTGATTCTGATCTCCCCAGTAGCCCAGTTGGGATGATTATCTTCCCTCAAGTGATGCTGACCATCCTGCCAGGCCAACCAGTGTTTGCACTTCGCTTCATGTTGC
Organism: Podarcis erhardii; assembly: GCF_964252035.2. NCBI lineage: Eukaryota > Metazoa > Chordata > Lepidosauria > Squamata > Lacertidae > Podarcis > Podarcis erhardii. The sequence goes on from NC_138498.1 coordinate 70,056,063, forward strand.
CTCAGCTAAATCTTGTCTGCACACATCCTTGTTCATTTGTCACATGCACAACAAACCTAACTGCAGCAGTGACTGAGCCCTGGTGGGTCTCTGACCCCAATTTCTGGTGCTACCCAGGCTCTCCCTACTTTTGAGGGTGGTGCCCAACTGACATCTCAGAGGGATTGGGCCATACCATGCCGCAGACCACAGGCAGATCAACTTTTGGGTTTTTTTTATTAAATTATTTACTTTTTGATACTGTGAAATCTTTCGTGCTGAAAGATAAACTGACATTTGGACACAGAGTGGCTATGTGTGCTGTGTAATTGCTGCCTATGGCTAGCACTGGGGTCTCACCTTTGGCTTGAAACTTATTTGAATCCAGAGTAGCTGCTGGTACCAAAAGTCAACATGGGCCACAACCCTTGCAATCCCCCTGGGTACTTGATCCAAATTGCCCACCTCCATAAATTTCCACCCCGTCTTCGTTTTGTCAGGAACATGTATCTGCGCTGCTGAAACATGGTGGGCACCTTACAGCCTGTACTCCAACCCTAAATGCACATCAGGATTAAATCCTGTTGGTTTCTAGGCATGGCCTCTTTCATCTGTGATTCTTGTTTACTTCAGCCAGCTGTATAACAGGAATTTATTTGTAGCATTTTTCAGGAAGGCAGGCTTAATGCATTCATCCTTACGATGCCTGGTAAAGCAAGTCATTCTGCCCATCAGTCCTACTAAAGAACTGAACAAACTGATTTAACTTGTCTAAGGCCACCTACTAGGTACATTGCTAGCTTGAGCTGGAGGGCAGGTCTCCCAGTACAATGTTACTAAGACTGTGTTAACACTGTTGAGTGGGGAGTGATGGGTGGAACGAAATAGTCACATTCCTCAGCACATTGACTGCCTTAAACCATGCAGGATGACAACAGAAGCCAGAATCCCCTTGGATTACCTTCTCTACCCATATGGAAGATATCAGTGATTGGGAGACACTGGCCCTGCAGATAGTGTTGCTTTCAACTCCCATCATCCCTGATTACTGACCATGTTGACTAGGGCTGATGGGAGTTGTGGCCCAACATAATTTGGAGGGCTACCGGTTTCCAAGCTGTAAATGATCTCTACTAGCTCCTTCCCTATTATAGGATCTGGTAGCTGCTAGCAATGGTATTGGTAGTTAAGCAAACTGATATTTACCTCAGGTTGCCTAGGCTTGAGTGATAGTAGTTCGCCATGCCATAGCGTTGAACAGGGGAAATTATCAGTAGCTAATGGCTACTAGCCATGGTGACTATGCTCTGCCTCTATGGATGGAGGCAAGAATGCTTCTGAATACCAGTTGTGAGAAACCACAAGGGAGAAGAGTGCTGTTGTGCTTGGGTCCACCTGGGAGTTTCTCACGGGTATCTGGTTGGCCACTGTGAGAACAGGATGCTAATGGGCCATTTGCCTGATTCAGCTGGCTCTTCTTTACTCTGAGGAAAGTATGTACTGATATATTTTGCATTCTTTTAGTCTAACCCTTTTATCGTGCTTGGATTCCCCCCCCACCAGTGATGTGAGGACTGGAGGAAAAAAGTGAGTTAAGGAAACACAGCTGGAGCAATGAGAGATAAATTGGCAGAAGAATTAACTTGCTAGTTTAAGCCAAACATGCATCAGTTCAACAGCATTATTTGTCCAACAGCAGCCAGTCAGATGCCTCTGGGAAGCAACAAGTGGGGCATGAAAACAACAGCTGTACATTGTTTGTCTTCTGAAAGTTTATTGCCCCTGAAGATCAGTAGTCTATTCTCTCTTAATTTGTCTTATCTTTTTTTAGGCTATCTAAACCAAGGTGAAGAGAATCCTATATTAATTCTACATGATGTGAAACTTCCTTTCATATTTCCTGAATAGTCAGTTTCACTGTGTGACCTCTGCAACTAGTTTTGTAGGAGAAGGTAGAGAATTATCGCTACTCTTTCAGTGCCACTCACAGTCTTCTAAGCTTCTATTGTCACACCCCAGTTCTTTTTTCTGAACTAAAAAAATATCCAGTCACCTTGCCTTACCACATTGTTAAGGTGCTCCAAACACTTTTTGTATCAGTTGTACAAGGAGCTATATTCAACTAGTGCTAGCAGGAGCCAGTGCAATAGGGCTTTCCTACTTTTGCCCACAAATCGGCTCTGGGGGATCAGGAGAATCCTCAAAACAAGGGAAGGAGAGAGTGTTCCATCTTGCAAGCGGAAATGCTTGAGCTGACAGAAGAACCATGTTAGCATGACATTGAATTCCACCCATCAAGTGTCGCCTGCCATTTTGTTGTCTATTCAGCAAGTTTGGTGAGCTAGTCACAGTCTCCGAGGGAGTATACCACTCTGAATAACTTACAGTGCAGTCCTATGCACATTTACTAATAGGTTCTCTTGTACCAAGTGGGGCTCACTCACTAGCAAGTCTGTTTAGAATGGCAGCTGCAAATCCTAGATCAAGGTCTCCAAAACTTCCTTGCTGGTCACAAGCATATTTCTGGACTTGATGGCACAAGCCTGAAACAGGATGGTACAGAAGGAGTTGATATATACCAGGTCAGGCTATCTGTGCTTCTAGTTCAGTATTGTCGTATTTGGAATGACAGTGGCTCCCCAGTATCTCAGGCAGAAGTGCTTCATATTACCTGCTACCTCATAACTGTAGGTGCCAGAGTTTAAACACAGGACCTTCTGTGTGCAAACGATGTTTTCTACTGCTAAGCTGTGGTTCTCCCCACACCCCAAACAACCATCTGCTGTGTATTTTTTTTTAAAGGCATAATGCCAGAATGAGTTAAATAATGGAACTGAGCTGCATTCCCAATCTTTTACATTACTGGCTAATGTAATTTACCATGTGTCATCCACAATTATTTCCCCTCAAAGTACCGTAATTCAGAAAACCCATGCCAATTTTGCACGCCTTTGATTTTTGCTGACATATCAATACATGCACCTACTTGAATCTATTTTTGTCTCTAGTCAACCTATGTAAGATACAACATTGCTGAATAAGGTATTTCATGTACAAATACAGACTGATAAAATCAACCTGAGATTCAGGAGTCACAAGAAAGACAACTCAATATTTTTTTATTTGTATGCTAACATATCATACAAGCACTTGTTTCAATCTCATAAAATCAGGTGTTGAACACCAGAGAGATGGGAAACTGATCTATTTGCTGCCCTGTTTAAATCTACAGCGATAATTTATTCAGTCCTCAGTTACACAGAATTGGACCATTTCTTTATTTTACTTCTTATCCTTTTGAACATATTTTCTGATATTTTAATGTTGTAGATTAGAAACTCCATTCCATTTTGCACTGTTACTGCACTACTAATGGTTCCATCTGTGCTTGAAAAAATCACCATCAGGAGATATGATACCGGCACTGGAATGCCATTTTTTTAAAAAATTTAAGCATTTTTATGCTGCTGTTAAGCTTAAAGGGACACCAGAGTAGCTTACAAAAATCAGTGGTAAAAATATGTGACATAAACACCACGGAGATAAGGAAGTGGTACTAAGTCAGCGGCGAAAACACCTTCACAGTAACAGCGATAAATACGATGGTACATACTCAATGGAAAGAGAAGGCACTCTGCACACGCTTAAGAGCAAATGACATTTACAGGAAAGACGCGTTGCCCGGTGCAGCGTCAGCTCTCTAAGGCAATACCAGCACCTGAAAACGGGCAGCTGCGTCTCAAAAACTACAATCTAGTAATCCCCAACAACGGCTCCCCTAAAACGCTGTCGCGGTCTTGGTGTACTAACAGCACTGCGAACCTGTGGGATAGGACAAAATAAAAAAATTCCTTCCAGTAGCACCTTAAAGACCAACTGAGTTAGTTCTAGGTATGAGCTTTCGTGTGCATGCACACTTCTTCAGATGGCAGACCAACACGGCTACCTATCTGTAACTGGAACTGTGGGATAGGGTAAAAGTCCAAGTCGTTTTAGCAGGAATTTCACCGATAATCACCCAGAATAATCCATTTATTTGAGGGGCGATTGTATGGGGGGGGCGGGGGGAGATCCCAGTAACCCGAAATGAATGCGATGAGAATTAAACGATCTCGTAAGGCGACTCCCACCCAAGTCAACCCCTCCTTTGACCCCCTTCCCAGCTGCTTCGACTCTGGTCCCTCCCTCTCGCTCGCCCCCGGCCAATTCCAGGAAAGGCGGGCGACACTTCGCTCAGCATCCGTAGGAAACGGAAACGAAATGAGGAGAAGCATCAGCATCAGCAGCGCCTTCCACCTCCTCCTCCCGTTATGTACGGAGCATGTAAAGCTCGTGAGCATCCCTAGCGATGCTCTGCACGCCTCCTCCGAAGGAAGCCTCCCCGCTGCCCCGGACGGAGCTTGTCCGCTGCTGGCGCGGTGGCTTTGGGAACGCAGAAAAACTGCCCCGCTCATTTCTCCCACCAAACAAAGCAAGGAAGCCCGAGTCAGTTTTGTTTCATTAGGGACACCGTCGTCGCACCGCCCTGCGAGGCGCGGGCGTCTAGAGCGCTTTCCCCTGCCTAGTTTGTCCCTCGGCGCCTACCGTCTTGCGCAGGTCCTTTCCGAGGCCGTGCGGGGGCGCGGTTGCTTAGCGACGCAGGCCTTTGCGCGCACGTGTCCCTAGCGCCGGTTCCCATTGGCTCTGCGCGTGTTGTCGTGCGGCAAGAGTCGGCGAGAGGGGACTGCGCTGAGAACATGGAGGCCGGAAGCGGCAGGAAGGTAACGAAAGAAAGACTTGCGGCAGGTGCCTCCCCCCCCACACCCCGTTCCCCACCCCCGAGACACCAAAGGGGGGACCCCACACCCCCCCCCCCGCGGTGGGACGGGAGCTTCTGCCCTTCTGAGTCGGATCTCTTGATTCCCGCAGAGGCAGCGCGAAGCGGAGTCGGAGGGGTCGGGCCAGTCCAGCGGAGGAGAGGAGGACGCCGAAGACGACGACTATGTGCCCTATGTGCCCGTCAAGCAGCGCAAGCAGCAGATGGTAAAGAGGGACGGGGTTGGGGGAGGGAGGGAGAGAGAGAGGAAGAGAGAGAGGGTGTTACCCTCCACCCCCATTACCCATTGCCCGCCCGCTGCGCACCTCTGCCCACCCGGCCTGCAGCCAGGTCATGCGCGCGGTTTACTGGAGAAGAAAGTCTCACTTGAGTTTGTTCGGGTAACTTTTAAGGATCGCAGGCTGAGCAGCTCCTCCCTGTGTCCCGTTTTCTATTTTGGCGACCCCCGTCTTCGGCCTGGTCTCTTAACAGCTGGTTTCCAGAAACAAAGGAGGGATACCACGGATCGGAACCCTCTTTGCTATGCAAAGGCTGGAATCTTACTGTTAATACTTTTACTTATTTATTTGGCCAGTAGTCTTAAAATCCACATTCACAAGTCAGGGATCTCAAAATTAGCATGGAAATGGGTTATGAGTGGGAGGTGTCTAGGTACATGGAGAAGGTGGGGTGGGGTGGGGTGGTCCACTTTTAATTTTTTTTCTTTACTGAGGATTGTAAGTCTTGAGGAGAGTTCTGAAGAGGATGTAAGAGGATTATATCTGAGGACTTGTAGCTAAGGCCTTGGATCCAATGGGTCATTCTAAGCTCCTAACTCTACCTCTTTTTTATATATTCAGCTGCAAAAGTTGCTTCAGATGCGCCGCAAGGGGGCGTTGGAGGAGGAACAAAGGGACAGTGGCAGTGAATATCATGGCGACGAAGATGACATTCCTCTGGGTCCACAGTCCAACGTCAGCCTCCTTGATCAGCACCAGCACCTCAAAGAGAAAGCAGAAGGTAGAGTCGGCATGTTCTGATGGATCTGTAGTTAGGGAGGGGATGCTAGACTAAAGGGATATAACTGACAACTTTGTTTTTCTTCCCAGCACGTAAAGAGTCGGCTAAAGAGAAGCAACTGAAGGAGGAAGAGAAGATCCTGGAGAGTGTGGCAGAAGGACGAGGTGAGTGCCAGGGAATATTTTCCCAGTGATCTTTACAGTTCATTGATACTGGACAGAAGTGATGGTGATTTAGAGGAGTGTTTCACCTAGGAATCCACAGTTAATGCCATTGCCTCCCATCAGTTTCTGCAATCGTAAATAAAGCCATTGTGACAGAGCAATCCCCTATAGATCCTTTGCTTTACTCTCCATTTTGCTCTGATGATGAGACCACCTGGTCCTTGACTTTGGGCTTACTCATTGTTTTCTTTCTCTCATGCAGCTCTGATGTCTGTGAAGGAAATGGCAAAGGGCATTACATATGATGATCCCATTAAAACCAGGTAGGTTTTGCAGGCCATTCGTACAATTTAAATGATGCTGTGGGTAATATTAGACCCTTCCGGAAACATGTGATCTTGCTAGGATCCTCAAGAAAAGGTATCAAGATGTGGAGTCACTTGTTTGCTGAGAAGCGCTATCAAGGGTATTTTTTAATTATTTTTTTATTTGATTTATATACCGCCCTTTATTGAAAGACTTCAGAGCAGTGTACAACGTTAATATCCTCCAGATGTTGGATGACAACTACTATCCTTGACCACTGGCCATGGTGACTGAGACAGATGGCAATTGTAGTCCAATGTGCTGCCCTCCATATGTTGTTGCACTATCTACATTGCAGATATTGGTTTTGGTGTGCAATTTTTTAAATTTTGTTAAACTGGGAGTAGCTCTAGACTGTTGCGTAATTCATAACATAGACTGCAGCAGACATTTTATATTCTGGAAACAAAGGAACTAGTCTCACACAAATATATATATATTTATTTAAAGGTTTTTGTTTGCAAAAGGGATGAATTTGCACTGTGTACAGTCCTTCCCATTACAAGGAATATGAAGTGGCTAAGATTTTCTGAAGGGAACGGGGCTTAGCATCTGCATTTATATTAGAAAGTTACAAGGTACAAGAATCATTACTTTTAAAAGGCTTTGAGTCTTTCATATTGCTTGAGCAGCTGATCTATATTTTGTTACATTGATGTGGATAAGAATTCAAACAGTGTCCAGCCTTGAGTAAAATGGGATGCTTTTGTCAATGTAAAAATCAATAAATAATGCCACTGCTTCTCTGCATAGCACGTCTTGTACTTTATTTTGTAACTGCCAAGCAGGAAGACAGATTCACTTACTAATTTCCTCCTTTGTGAAAAGCCCATACAGTCTCTTTTTAAAAAAATAATAATATTTATTGCTTTTAAACCTTACAAACAAGAAGAAAAAGAAAAGGAGAAAAAAGAAGAAAAAACAAAAGAAAGAAAAAACAATACAATACAATATATAAACAATACACCACACAACATTAATGCATTAAACTAAACAAAAGAGAACAAAAACAATTTAAAAACATACATCATACCATTTCAATGCCTTATCTTTCATTCCCTTGTTTCATCGACTTCCTCTCACCTCCCTTTTTGTATTCCACTTCTATTAATTGTTTCAGCAATTCCTTTCCATCTTTCACTATTTTCTGTCATATAAATATCTTAACTTATTTTAACCTTATTTTCCGTTAATACTATAATACTTATTTATGTTTAACTCCTTATAACACTTCTACTAAGGCCATATAATTTCATTCCAACATTTTTCTAACACTCATTAATTTTACAGTATTTCTATAAATAAACTTTAAACTTTTTCCAATCTTCTTCCACCGTCTCTTCTCCCTGGTCTCGGATTCTGCCAGTCATTTCCGTCAATTCCATATAGTCCATCAACCTGGTGATCTTCTGTCCGAGGCTCTTAACTCTTTTCCAGGTCCCTTCTGCAAGTCTTCTTCGTATTTATACATAAACTTTACTTTGTCTTCTGCTGATCTTGTTCTTGATTTCCTTCCTTTGGTCTGAAGAGTAGGTCTCGGGGGAGCTCCAACCTAGCAATGTTTTTATTCCTCCTCGACATGTCATCCACATCTCCGAAAAGCCCATACAGTCTCAGTACTGTTGTCAGAATCACAATCACTTTTTGGAAAGCCCTGTTGAGGGTTCAGCACAGACATAGCTATCTCTGGCTGTATTTTATTTATTATTCCATTTCTGTATGAGTGCCCTGCATCTTGCATTCTTGTTCCCTGCTGAAATTTCAGTGTGTTCTTTCGCCAGCTGGAAGGCTCCTCGGTACATCCTCACTATGTCAGAGGCCCGACATGACCGTGTGCGTAAGAAGTATCATATCCTCGTGGAGGGGGAAGGCATTCCACCACCTATCAAAAGCTTCAAAGAGATGAAGTTCCCACCAGGTAAGTGACTAAGGTGGTGATTGAAAAAACAAGGAAACCGTTTCTGAGGAGCATAGTTTCACATGGGGGAGTTAAAAGGATTGACTGTCCTTTGAATTTAGTGGTCAGGGCTCTGAGCTCTCCCGCTGATCTCTTTACCCAGCTGCGATATTCTAAGGCAAGGATGGGGAGCCTGTTACCCTTTTGATGTTTCCCACCAGCAACACTTATCTTGGTCTGTAGTGAGGGATGCTGGGAGTTTTAGACTTCTGCAGTACCACAGGTTCCCCATCCCTACTCTTAAGGGCCGCTTCTCATGCTACCTTTTATTCTTGGATGCACAAAGCAGAATCCAAAATATGCTCACATCATTTCAAAAATTCATGATAAAGGCATGCATATACTTGCATTTGGCCAGAAGGATCTACTAATACGTGCACATAATTTACATTTGATGCTATCTGTGTGAATGTATGTTGTTCTGAGATACATAGGTAATAAAAATAAGCATCACCTGTCCTACAGGTATGATAGGAGATATTTCTGTTCTCTTGTCATCCTAGATAGCTCATTTGGTTAGAATGTGGTGCTGATAATGCCAAGGTTGCAGGTTCTCTCCCTTTATGGGATGGCTGCATATTCCTGCATTTCAAAGGGTTAGACGAGATGATCCTCAGGGTCCCTTCCAACTCTACAATTCTATGTTTCTTTAGCTTAACATGTGTCCAATTCCTTCTACAGGAATCCTGCGAGGTCTGAAGAAGAAGGGGATCCAGCAACCAACCCCCATCCAGATACAGGGTATTCCCACCATGTGAGTGTTGTTGGAGGTGTTTAAGCAGAAGCTCGATTTGCATCCATCAGGGGTTCTCTTGTTGGCTCCTGCTGTGTTGAGATCTTTCATGGTGCAGCAGTTGGATTGGCTGACCTTCAAGGTCCCTACCAACTCTATGATTCTAGATTTGCACAGTATTTTGGGTGCATATTTTCAGTTTTATGGGAATTCGCTATGTACTGAGCAGTAGTGACTGGTACCCATTGGGACTGGCAGGGCAGAAGGAAAGGAAGTCTGTGTCACCAGAGCCAATGACAGGCAGAGCCAACACATTCCTAGTTCTGCCCCCGGTTTCCGTTCTCAGATATATAAGGGCAACACTGAGACTGTCAAAGGCACTGCCCAGCCAAGGAATCCACACAGCAGATAATTAACTCCTTATTGTCAAAGATAGCACTTACAGTCGCTTCTACAGCTCTGGATATCTACACACACCAGTCTAATAGCTAGACAACTATTCCCTGGTCCACGTAGTTGCAGCAACGGGGGGGCCACTCACCCTCTACCAGTTTATGCAACTTCCCCCGACAGAGGCTGCATACACAGCCTGAGACTGTGCTTGGATGGAAATTTCCCCTGCTCATCCCTTTTCAATCCCCTCCTGCTTCTGGGAGACAGTGGTGCAGGGGAGGGTGGGGAAGCACCTGGTCCCTCACTTGCCTAACCTGCCTCTTCCTCCTCATCTCCAGACCCACCCTGTGCTCCACCCTCCAGCTCTGAAGCTTTCCCTGTTTCTGATTCTTGCCTTCTGGCTGGTACAAGTCCCCACAAACCACTGCTCCCCTCTCCCAAGTCAGACTCCAGCCCCTCTGCTCTGGTGCACACTTGTCAGCAGCCTGCCAGACACTAAGGAGGGAGGGAGCTGAGTGCTGGTGCCCCTCTCTGGGCAGCTTATATGTAAAAAGGTAGGCAAGTGGGGTTGGTGGGGCAATGCCCTGTTTGCCCTAATAGACAATCTACTGATACTGAGGAATGTACATCCTGAGTAAAAGCTGGTACCGAGGACCATAGTTGTTCATACATTTCCAGCCTTTTCTTTCTTACCATGAAGGCTAGAAATATGCTTTCTCTCAAACAAAGGCTTTACGTCTTTGCGTGTTGTCATAGTTCATAGCCACTGAGTTCCCTTCTGGATGGATGCACTATTTAGGCACCTAAAAAGCAGCAGTTTGTAGCCTGCAGTGATGGAGGGTCTCCTCCACACCCATCCCATTTCCTTCCTACTGTAGCCCTAACTCCTTCCAGCCCAAACAGGTCCCATTAACTTGCTCCTTTCTGCCCCCATAGCCTTTCCGGCAGAGACATGATTGGCATTGCGTTCACCGGTTCTGGCAAGACCCTTGTGTTCACTCTCCCTGTTATCATGTTCTGCCTGGAGCAGGAGAAGAGGCTGCCGTTTTCCAAGAGAGAAGGACCATACGGGCTTATCATCTGCCCCTCAGTAAGTCTCCTGTCATCCACTTAACTGGCCTTGTTCACTTGCTTGGATATTGGGGGCAGAGGGGAGCAGAAGTGTGTCATGGTTGTAGAAAGAGAGAGAGAGGTGCAAATAGGAAGCACCTGGGGACTGTTAGCTGCTGGCTAATAGGACTTTTGTTTCTGCAGAGGGAATTGGCTCGCCAAACCCATGGTATCCTTGAGTACTACTGCCGCCTGCTGCATGAGGATGGGATGCCTGCCCTGCGCTGTGCCCTTTGCATTGGAGGCATGTCTGTCAAGGAGCAAATGGAGACCATCAAACAGTAAGGCCAACATTGGGGCCAAATAAAGAAGCACTAGAATTGCAGCTAATGCATGTGTCTGTAAAAAAAACAAAGCAGGGCCTCCCCGCTCTTGTCAGTCACCTATATTTTATCCCAGCCTTCTCCAGCCAGGTATCCTATAGATGTTTTGGACCACAACTTCCAGCATCCCTGACCAGTAGCTGGGGGTGATGGGAGTTGTAGTCCAAAACATCTGGAGGCATAAAGGTTGAGGAAGGCAGGTTTATCCCAATCCGTTTGGTATTCGCTGCTGCTAATTTCAGGACTTTGTTGTTCCATCTTTATTTTAGTCACTAACACTTTTAAAAAAAACCCTTTTAAAAAACAAAATTGCTCTGACAACCAAACTGACTATGAATGCACAACAAACACACATATCTGACTTGCTCTGCTTTGCTGCATTCCTGTTTCTCCTGGTAAAGCAGTGAGTCCGGCATTCAGGCCCTGCTCAGTCTAACCAGTCCTTAAGGCATTTTGAAGTGCTGGGCTTGCAGAGGGAAGGGTTCAAAAGTGTGGAGGCAACGGGACATTGGTCCTTGAAAGGGGAATAGCCATACTCCTACTCCTGAACTCCAAGTTCATGTGGATGCTACCAGAAGAGGGCCTTCTGCAGCTCTGACTCCTTCTCTTCCCATAGTGGTGTGCACATGATGGTGGCAACTCCAGGCCGGCTGATGGATCTCTTGCAGAAGAAGATGGTTAGCTTGGACGTCTGCCGCTACTTGGCACTGGATGAAGCAGACAGGATGATTGACATGGGCTTCGAGGGAGACATCCGCACCATCTTTTCCTACTTCAAGGTACCGGGCGAGACAGACTGTGCTTCTGCCTTTATCTAATTGAATTGGGAAGTTGTGTATTACCCTCCTCCTGGACTCATGTGCTTTCTGGTGCCAGAGGCATGGTTGGTCTCAGGTAGCACTCCACTAGTTTACTTGAATTTTCCTCCTTGCTTTGGGCAGTGCTGCTTCTGGCAACAGCAGTGTTCTCCCTGTCAAGATGAAAACATGCAGACTGTTGCTGGGGACAAGACTTAACTGAGCTGGGTGGCTTGGAAAGAATAACAAAGAAGAGCATGCCTTTGCCTCTTCCTTGATGCAAATTAGCCGCAATTTGGCCTTGTACCTGGAATTGAGGGTGGGGTGGAAGACTTTGAGGTTAGATTTGTGATTTCTAGTCAGGTTTGAGGCCTGGCAAGTTTCTCCTTTGTAGAAATTACCTGCTGTGCAGAGAGCAGCATATGCCCAAATAAACATGTAGGAGTTCACAGTAAGTTATCTTATGAATTCCTCTTTTCTCATCCAAATTCAGCCTGTTACTTGTTGCAGTGCAATTGGTTGGACTGATTATATTCAGGACTGTGTATACTCTGCTGCAAAGTGGCACACCCCTTCTATGTCAAGGAAAGCTGGATCCTGTGATCACTATATGTAACATAAATGGAGCAGAGTTTGCATATATTATTTTTGCATAATTTATTATACTTCTACTGATTATGGGAAGGGGCAAGAAGCTATGCAAGACACTAAAGCCCCTCTTTTGACCACTAGAAATTCTCCTGTCCTGTCCTTCCCCTCCTACCCTTGCCCTCTAGCTTCTGAGACTTTGCCAACCATTGCTTTTGCCTTTCATGTCTGCCTCTGCAGCCCATAAGGGCTAGAAACTTGCCTTTAGAAATGAAAGCTGAGATTCTTAGCTAATTTTTTTGCTCAGTACAAAGCGAGGTCCATATTGAGAATTACATATGTGAATAAGATAGTCCCGCCATCTTACCTTATGCATACAATTTCATTGACCCATTTTTAGTGATCCCAGAGATTGCTTGGAAGTGGGATTCTGGGAGGTGTAGCATAATAAAAAGGGATGTCCCTAGTTGCCCATTTCCCTATCATGACTTTTTCCTGCCTTAGGGCCAGCGACAGACCCTTCTCTTCAGCGCCACCATGCCCAAGAAGATCCAGAACTTTGCCAAGAGTGCCCTTGTGAAGCCCATCACTATCAACGTGGGACGTGCAGGAGCTGCCAGCTTGGATGTTATTCAGGTGCAGTACGGCTCAGAGAGCCTGTCACATCACTCTTTCTGTCCCACCGTAAAGGGAGTACAAATGATGATTTTACTACAGCTCTTTTAAAAGAAGTGTTTAACATTCTCACCTAATTTGTGTGTATTTCTTGCAATGTTATTCAGCAGGTTAGCCTGAGAGGTGATAACCTGGCCGAAATAACGCACTGAGCTTTACAGCTGCCTATGAATTTTAACCTGTGTGTTTTCTGTGTCCAAACACAACACGACACTAGTTCATCTGAGCCCTGATCAGTTGGTCTGTAGCTTCTGCTTTTTCTCACACTGAAAATACTGGCACCGTGTGACCTTTGCCATTTTTCTCTTGTATCTAGGAAGTAGAGTATGTAAAGGAGGAAGCCAAGATGGTCTATCTGCTTGAGTGTCTACAGAAGACACCACCACCTGTGAGTACTTATGCTCAGTCCTGAGTCTGAGTCTCAGTGCTAGTTGCATTAAAGGCAGCATCTGATTTTATTCTGAAGCAGGAAATTCTAGAGAAGCAACCAAGTGCCGTTCCAGAATTTTGTGGTTCTGGAACCAATGGTGGGAGCCTTGCTTAGGTGGAGGGAGTGAATCATGTTATTTGAGAGCCCCCCTTATAGCTTGGCACTTTTGCTCTTTTGTGTCTGTGCAGGTTCTTATTTTTGCTGAGAAGAAAGCAGATGTAGATGCAATCCATGAATACTTGCTACTCAAGGGTGTAGAGGCTGTGGCCATACATGGTGGGAAAGGTCAGTAAGTGTCTTGATTCAAATCTGCTCTTTATCCAAGGGCAGCACGTCCAGGCCGCAGATTTGTAGTCATTTGCTAAGACAGTAGAAGGAATTGAGAATATAACAGAACTATTGGCTTGCCGTGGTTACACTTTTTTACGTCTGCCTTCCCCTTTCATTAATACAGTGGTGCCCCGCAAGACGAACGCCTCGCAAGACGGAAAACCCGCTAGACGAAAGGGTTTTCCGTTTTGGAGGCGCTTCGCAAGACGAATTTCCCTATGGGCTTGCTTCGCAAGACGACAGCCCATAGGGAAATCTCCGGGACAGTGGGGAAGCGCAGCTCGTCTTCCCCGCTGTCCTCGGACCTCCTCCGAAGCCTGGCGGCGGGGCGGGGACACCTCCTCCCGCCGCCGGGCTTCGGAATGATGTCCCGAAGCCGAGCGGCGGGGCGGGAAAGTCTCCCCCCGCCGCCCGGCATCGGAACGATGTCCCGAAGCCGAGCGGCGGGGCGGGAACGCCTCCCCCCGCCGCCCGGCTTCGGGGCGGGAAAGCCTCCCCCCGCCGCCCGGCTTCGGGGCGGGAAAGCCTCCCCCCGCCGCCCGGCTTCGGGGCATTGTCCCGATGCCGGGCGGCGGGGCAGGAACGCCTCCCCCCGCCGCCCGGCTTCGGGGCATCGTCCCGATGCCGGGCGGCGGGGCGAGAAAGCCTCCCCCCGCCGCCTGGCATCGGAACGATGTCCCGAAGCCGGGCGGCGGGGCCGCGAAGCCTGGGCGCGCTGGCAACTCTCCGCAAGGAGCGCTCCCGCTGCTTGCGGAGAGGTCCGCGAAGCCTGTCCTGGACCTCTTCTGAAGGCAGGCGGGGGGCAAAAGTCTTTGTCCCCCCTGCTTGCCTTCCCAGGGGCTTTTAAATCGCCCGGACAGCGGAGAAGTCCTCCGCTGTCCCGGGCGATTTTAAAATGCCGCCCGCCAGAAGAGGTCGGGGGAAGGCGGTTTCCATAGGAACGCATTAATTGATTTTCAATGCATTCCTATGGAAAACCGTGCATCGCAAGACGAAAAACTCGCAAGACGAAGAGACTTGTGGAACGAATTAATTTCGTCTTGCGAGGCACCACTGTATATGGAACTGGTCAGTTGAGTGGAAATGTGCCCAATTTCAAACAGACCAAAAGTCTGTGGAATTTGCTTCCATTGGGTGTGAAGTGTCAAAAGATCTAGAACAGGCACTCAGAACAAGGCCAGAGATACTTATCAGCCCTTTAAAGGTCCTCTGTACTCACAGAAATCATTAAACAACCTTTGGAGCTAGGAAGCTGATGCTTCTAGACAGTGCAGCGTTGGATGAGTAATATGAGAACAGATACAGAATTGAATGTATTGGTGAAAACCTGTGGGCATTGCTGCTGAACATCTCTCCCTTCCAGTGGAGAATTTAGCCCTGCATCCTTGGTACAGAAGCATATATTAACACTGTTAAATTTGGGACAAACCCCTTCTTTTGTTTTATTTTTAAACCCACTAAGGAGAAGCCTTCCTGGGGAAACAGCCCTCCCATATCAGCCAGCTTCACGAGTTCCCGCCCTGTCCCTTTCTTGCACATTACAGCTGTCACTCCGAGAGATGAGTGGCTTGTGGAGCTGTTCACTCTGGTACTTCATAGATGTGTCTGTGGGGACAATGGTCCTTTTGTCATGGGACTGTGAATAATTCTTGGTAGAGTATTTGAATGGAAACTCTTGTTGTCTTTGGGTTATGGGTGAATGGAAATCTCACTATTGCTGCCTCTAACACCCTCCGTTTCATCTTGCAGACCAAGAGGAACGGACAAAGGCCATTGAGGCCTTCCGGGATGGCAAGAAAGATGTCCTTGTCGCCACTGACGTTGCGTCCAAAGGCTTGGACTTCCCAGCCATCCAGCATGTCATCAACTATGACATGCCTGAGGAGATAGAAAACTATGGTACGAGGAGACAGGCTTGGGATGGCTTTGGCTACCTGGTTGCATCTGTTCATATCCTAGTGAAGAGCTTCTCCTGAGAAGGAGCTCAGGCATGTGGGGAAACCCTTGTAGGTGAACAAAACATAAACAGGTTAGATTTGGCTGACTGTTCTGTACATAGGCTGTGCGTGAGTCCTTGAATGTGCTTGGATAAATCAAGATTGATGCCCCATAGAGAACAGAAATCAAAAAGAGCTAAAAGCTTCTCTCTTAGCTGACTTACACGTTAATATATATGTATGTATTTTTCCAGTTCATCGAATTGGACGTACAGGTCGCTCGGGGAATACTGGCATTGCCACCACCTTCATCAACAAAGCCTGTGGTGAGGAATTGAGAGGGGCTGCTATGGCGGGTAGGGGTGGGAGGTAGACTGCATGGGGGTGTAAAGGGGGTGGAGCTGAGGAGCTGGGTCAGCAGGCCTGAGTCCTAGGAACATAAGGACTTACTGAAGAGCCAGCCAGAGCCATGCTTCCTTGTGAGTCACTGCTGAAAATAGAATCCTCCAGGGAGCCAAGACATCACGGGTGGGTGGTTTGGGTCTATTGCGAGTGCCTGCCTTATGGAGACAGCTAGTCACTTCTGCGTGGGCAATCTCCTTTGGCTTCCTGGAATTGAAATCTGTTGCGCTTTCCCAGAGAAGCTGGCCTGTGTCCATTCTAACTTGCTTCTCTGTCCCCAGACGAGTCTGTGCTCATGGACCTGAAGGCGCTGCTGCTGGAGGCTAAGCAGAAGGTGCCACCTGTGCTGCAGGTGTTGCATTGCGGCGACGAATCCATGCTGGATATCGGAGGTAAGCAAATGGGACAAGAGGCAACCAGCCTGTCGGAGGCTGTAGAGTCGGCGGGGTTGACTTCACCGGAGAAACAGCTCAGCTATAGCCAGATTGGAGCAATTGAGCAATGGTCTCCTGAAAATAAATCAGGTCATGGTTCTTCAAAAGAAGTCCTTATCTGGTCATTAGCCTCAAAAAGGAGAAGATCAAAGTACCAAACAATAGAACCAGACCATGGATAGGCCTATCCGTTGTTTGTAACGAAAAGCAAAAGGTTCGAAATCAAGTTCCAGGCCACCTGTGATTCTGCAGGTGGTGCTG
This sequence comes from Podarcis erhardii, assembly GCF_964252035.2. Lineage (NCBI taxonomy): Eukaryota > Metazoa > Chordata > Lepidosauria > Squamata > Lacertidae > Podarcis > Podarcis erhardii. The sequence continues at coordinate 70,072,757 of NC_138498.1, forward strand.
CACTCCTGGTCCCATTACCTCTGACCATTGGCCATGCTGGCTGGGGCTTATGGGTGTTGGAGTCCAACAGCACCTGAAGAACCACAGGCTCCTTGGCCCTGGCTGCAACTGAACCTGAAAGTGTTGCTTAGGTCTTTCTGTCTTTCCCCCCCTTTTGAGCCTGAGCTCTGGCTGACGCTGTCCTTTTTTCTCTTCCAGGAGAGAGGGGCTGTGCTTTCTGTGGGGGCTTGGGCCACCGCATCACGGACTGCCCCAAGCTGGAAGCCATGCAGACCAAGCAAGTCAGCAACATTGGGCGCAAGGACTACCTGGCACACAGCTCCATGGACTTCTAGAAATGCTGCCATTGGGCCCAGCAAAGAAATGGACTTTGCTGCTGCTGCTGCTGCTTTGGAAGAGCAGCTCTGCTCAAATCCCGCTCTAGCATACTGTTGCCAGCTGGAGTGGGGAAAGGGCATCACAGTGGACTTTGTGCATTTGGGAAGCCTAGTGCTTCTTTGTCACTGTGGCAGTTGCTGATCCTGCCGTGGGATGGAATGGGAGATGCATATAATAGGATGACTCGTGCTTGTTTGGTGCAGGAGTTTGGTTTTGGCACTGCAGGATGGGAATAGATAGGAGGCGTGTCATCTCTGTTTTAAGCAGGCTCGACACTTTTTTTCTTGAAAGCAGCAGGGCAGTGATGCAATAGGCCATTGCGTCAGTAACTACGGTTAAGCTGTGTTGGGCAAGCGCTGTTGTACTTGGCAAGTCCTGTGCTGCTGCATTCCCCAGCTCCGGTAGTGGTTTCTGAAACATTCTGTGGCCCCTCTCAGAGAGGGACGTTCAGCCTTCTCTGTGTGACCCCACCTGTCTGTCCCCAGCCCCGTCATGTGCCTCTGGCTGGCTCACTCTGCAGTTACCCTGCAGCTGCCGGAAGAGAAAGCTGTTAACCCACCAACGCTCATCAAGGCAGAAGTCCCCTGGGAGAGCCTGTGTCTCCTGGGACGGCTCTGCCTGTTGCAGCTCCCTATGTGCATGTAGGCCCCAAAGAGGAAGTTAGCAGGCAGAGGAAGTTGCCAGCGCTATCGTACATACTGACTCATCCCTGTGGCAGCCACAACGGCTTGTGGAGCCTGCAGACTGCCTCGCTCCTCACTGGGCTGCCCCTTCGGAGCCTGCCCCATGGAGTGTCCCGTGAAAGATGGGATCCTATATATCCAGCACCCCAAATTTGGGAAGGTAAATGCGTGTGTGTGTCTGATTTGGTGGGTGGAGTGTCTGGCCCCAGGGAGCCTTTGCTGTATGGGTGGGTAGGTTCAGTGGGAATTTTGGGTCTCGTCAAATGCAGGGGAGCATTTTCCCTAGCTTTTCCTTCTTTAGGGCCTGAGATTACACCCTCTGTAGTGCAAGAGTGTGCCTGCAGGAGCTGTCATTGCTTGGCGTCTTTCCCACCTTCTGCTTTGTCATGTGACTGTATTGTGAATTTACAGCCAAACTGAATGTAAATAAACTCAATAACAAATTAAAATGCTATATGAAATAAGGGGTGTACCTGAAGCAAGGTGTGTGGGAGAGAGAGGCAGGGAGAGACACACAGAGAGAGCACATAAAATAAGTAGGATTGGCCTGAAACCGCCACTGAGCGTGAGTGTGCAGGGGTGGTCCTATAGGGTTCTGCCTTTTAAAAGTGGGGCCCCCAGTGCCTGGTTTTTCTCTTGCTGCAGGAGGTTTCTAGAGAACTGGGCGCTTGTACTTTGGCCCATTTATAGTTTGTTGTCAAGGGACTTGCTTGACCAAGGCAGCCATGTTGCTGTGTCCTATCTCTTGGGGTTGGGGATTGACCTGGATCTATCTATTTCTTTCTTTCTCTCTCTCTCTCTCTCGCTCTCTTTCTCTCTTTCTTTCTTTCTTTCTGATCAAGTATCATGTTGCAGGTGTTAGTGAACTCAGCTGAAGCCTCAAGCTCCCCTATGGTGGAATTGGCTGTGGTGCCAGAGCCCCCATGGTGCCTGCCCATGTGCAGCGGATATGGCAAGGTGGCTGAAAAGAAATGGCTCAGTGGTTTTCTCATTTTCAGTCACCTGCCTTTTTAACGTCCAGAGCTAGCAAATGACACCACCCACACCGAAAGGCAGTCACAATTAGATATTTTTGCATTCCTTGGAGGTGTTCAAAAAGTATTTCTTAACATTTCCTCTGTAAGTAGGTCAATATTCTCCCCACACTCCCCCCCCCAATAACTCCTGAGGCCACACAACAAGCTAAGGTTTGAAATGAGGCCTTTTTGACTCTCGGCTTATGCTCTTAATCACTCTTCTACATCCATCGCACATTGTTAGGAAACCTGGATCGCAAAAGTGGCTATATTGCTTTGTGACAAATGGCTACTAGCAAAGCGAGACTGAAAATGTCTGCAGCTGATATATGCTAAGGTCTAAAGGGTTCAGGCAGCATTGCTGACCTGCTATCTTGTTCTTATTACTCAGCAAACTTGACTTTACGGAAGTAGCCATAGTTACTCCCCATGGGCACTGGGAAGGTATCCTCCTTCCCCTTGTCTAAAATGAACACTCTAGGGTAGAGGAAAGAAAGAAACAGCCCTGTGGGTGTCTTCCATATTTGGTGCTTACGTCCTTCTTAATCCTCTTTGTCACAAGATTAGATTGGGAGATAGAGCTTCACCCGCTGATAATACCAGGCCTGCCTTGTATTCTAGTGTACAGGTGAAAACTCCCTTCTCCTGGCAATTAAGACTCTGTACTAACGAACCACTTTAAATAACAAACAAGCCCAACCTACCACCATCCAAACCCTGCAATGTCATCACCAGAGGCACATAAACTTTGGCTGAGCTTGGGAGCCAAGCCAACCATTGTTTCTAGCCACTGCCAGATTGACTTTCTTACTACTTGCTCCACAGAGACAAAGTGTACCTGCTACCCAGTAAGGGGGTTTAACAGAGGAGGAGTGCTGTGCATGTGTGCACCCATGCTTGGCTGCTTGCAATAACACCTCCAATCGGGTGCTAGGACACACATCTTTAAAAAAAGATGTTTTTGCACATCTCCACTGCTTAGATTTATTTATTTATTGTTAGACCAAAGTGGAGTTTTTTTCTCATGGGCCAGCCAGGTTGACATATCTGTTCTCCACCAGCAACTTGGTGGCTACATTGGTAGACCTCAAGTTGGCATGCCATTTGTGCACTGGGAAGATTTGGTGCTTCCACTTGTCCTGCTGCGGAGTCCCAATCATGAAAGAAATTGGACTGTTTTGAAAAGGAAGAGAAAGGGGGGTGGGGAAGGCAGAGCCTGGTGTTAGGTGAGCTGGAAGAGAAAAGGGCCACTATACCAACTGTGACTGATTTGACAGCTACAGCTATTCCTGGACTGGGAAAGCCTTGCCACAGTGGTTCATGCGCTAGTTACTTCTAGACTGGATTGTGCTCTATGTGGTTCTTCCCTCGCGTTTGATCCAGAAGCTGCAGCACCATATAACACCTGTGCTCAGAGATCTGCTGTGGTTGCTGATTTGCTGCTGGGCCAGGTTCAAAGTGTTACTGTTTACCTACAATATCACCTTACCCTACACGTGCCCACTTGACCGCTTTAATTGGCAGAATCGGCACTATTGCAGGTGCCACATAATGCCTGTTCCACATTTGTAAGAATTTGATCATTTCAGGTGGGAGCGCCTACACTTTAGATCGCCCTGCCGCCTTCACTACGCTTTTCAGTATCTGTTAAAAACATTGATTAGACAAGCCTGCCCAGATGCTTAGAAAGTGGACATCATTTGTTTTAGCGTTTTCACTTCTTTAAGTTTTAATGTAGGATTGTGAATTTTCCCGATTTTACTCTTTTATCTTTTGTAAACTCCTTTGAGGGTGTTGTTGTTTTTACAATCAAAGCAGTGTATACATTTTAGGAAATAATATAAAAATAAATATTATAGACCACAGCCCTGAAACCACTACTGGCTGTCAGCTTTACACATGTCTTTTGGGCTTCTGAGGCTTCCGCCAGACACTTCACACACATTTCCAGGCTTTCTTTTATTTCCATGAGGTTTAGAAACTTCCTTTAAAAAAAAAAGTATGATTTCAGCAGCTGGCTGCAGGAGGAGGAGATGCTAAATTCCTGCACAGTAAGCCCACAACCTACACACATTTAACTTACGCACTTGGCAAAAATAAATAAAAATGGTTGGGGCACCCAGGGAAAAATGACTTTGGCAGTCTCACCTCCCATTGTACCAATGTGTTTTGACTATACACAACTTTGGCTTTCGGCACAATCCCCTGTGTAAATTGAGGGCTTACGGTATTTACACAGCAATCCCACTAATGCTTGCAGTGCTTGCAGATTTGTGGCTCTATGCATTCAATTGCCTAACAGAGGTAATCGCCAAAGAATTCTTCGTAACCTCTGATTCCGTATACTGTACTTCCACCTGCTCTTGGCAAGGACTCTACAGGGCAATAAATCCCCAGAGAGGATCACATTTCTGCTTGGGTAATGCGCCTGTTAAAGAGGCCTTTTCCTCTTCATGTGGATTTCCTAGTGCAGACTGTTGTTAACCGGTGCCTGTCCCTGATTGTGTGCTGTCACCCCTTGCCCCCTGCTCACAGAAGGTCTGGCGAAAAGTGTGGGCCCAGCTCTTCGCCGACAGCCCTTCTGGCATCGCACGGCTCGAGTACTTCGAAGGGCGTGAAGGGGCCGCAGCAGAGAAGGCCACCCTGAGGAAGGGCGAGCGGAAGGTGATCCGCCTCTCAGACTGCATCTCGGTGGAGCGGGCAGGCGAGCACAGCTCTCCCAAGGACACCACAGCCTTCTTCCTGAGCATGATGGAGCGCAACTGCTTGCTGGCAGCGGATCAGGCAGATGAGTGGATCGAATGTATCTGCCAGCTGGCTTTTCAGGTATTGACCTCTTCATATCTTCAATGGGAAGTCCCTGTGTCTCGCTGAACCACAGGGAGATTCCTCCTGGCCACAAGTCAGATGAGTGGAATCTCAGAGGGAAGCCAAGCTGCTTCCTCTAGAGGTGGCTTGCAGTTGCAAGTTTCTGGCCCTCAGCGAGGGTTGGACTTTATGACCTCCCAAGTCCTTTTTGACCTGCATTCCATTGACTGAAGAGGTCCTAAATTTGACTGCTATGGTGGCCCATGTTCCCTGCCCAGTTGCTTTAATGATAAGTGCTTTTAATTGTGTGGGGTTTTTTTGGTTAGGTTCTGAATACAAGGGTTTATATATTCTTGCAAAAAAATATCTTTAGGTTTATTCTGGGAATGTAGATGGGGATGAAGCTCTGGAAATTCTGGGCATGGCCTCTGGGTCTGAAATCTCCCTTGACGTGATGTATTGCAGCCTATTCTCAACCCATGTTATTCAGAACATTGTCTCGGTGATTTTAATGGGGCATACATTCAAGAAAGAATGCATAAGAATTTAACCTTCTAGGACACTCCTATCTATATTTACTTGAATATACAGTGTTCAGTGAGGCTCACTCCCACATAGGTATTCACAGAATTGCTGCCTTAATGTGCAAATAATTTGCGCAATCTCTGTTTTCAATCAATTCTTGGTCATTCCTGTTTGTTGCCACTTAAAAAGAAGAAAATAGCAGCCTAGTTTCCAAGGATGTTAGGTGAGGAAGATAATAAGTTTGTGATGTTCTTTATGCAGGCAGAGTGCTCTGTTAATGATGGTGGGGCTTTAGTAATGGTGAAACTGAGATTGAGCGAGAAAAAGAATGGCTCATGGGGAAATAGTATTTATGCAGAGCTGGCAACTAAGCTCTTTGCAAAGTAAACAGATCCTTGGTGAGACACAAGGAGAAGAAAAAGGGAAAGTATTAGAGCTGAATGGGAGGATCGATGTTTTTAGTTGCTCATAAGAACAGTAAGGTGTGGAACAGCTAAAGGGATGTTTCTGGCCCGTAAGAATGGACCAAGGGTTGATGGGCACATGGTTGAAATTGTCTTTGTGTTCAGGTTGAGGTTCAAAGGGAATAATCCAAATGTTGGAACAAGTCACCCTGCCTTTCTCTGTTTCTGTGATGGTTTTCATCTGAGAAATGCTCTCCTTGCTTCTTTCCCCTTTGCTGTGCTGCACACAGAGGATGCCTGCCCCCTCGTCCGGCTCAGTTGGAAACACACCCAGCCCACAGCCCCTCATGGAGGAGAACACCATCTACTCATCCTGGCAAGAAAGTATGTGCCTAAGGGGCAGGTGGGGGGGTGAAGGACCTGGAACAAAACACCAGTTTCTTGTACTACCAAGTGGCAGCTGATGGAAGGAGAGGGAATTCAGGCTTGTAAGGAGCTTTGGTGCAGCTGCAGGTGCTATAAGGTGGTGGCAGTGGGGAACATGCAACCCTCTTCTTGCTCCCAACTCCCATCAACCCCATTCAGCATGGAGGACCACAGATTTCCCATCTCTGCTGCACAGGCCCCAGTCCTCTGCTCAAAGTTGGCCTACAGCCTTTCTCAAACTTGGGTTCCTGGATGTTTGTTGGACTACAACTCCCATCATCCATAGCTACCAGGAAAAGTGGTCAGGGGCAATGGGAGTTGTAGTCCAACAACATCCAGGAACCCAAGTTTGAGAAAGGCTAGGACATTTGTGAAAACCCAAACAGCCAACCCCCATGCTGGCAAAAATGGGATAAGGTAAATTGGAGGTGAGGAACCTATTTCAGCCTGAAGGCCAGATTTGAACTTAATCAACTATCCGGAGGCCGTATTCCAATGGTGGGTGGGGGCAAAAGTGGATGGAGCAAAACAACACAAGAAAAATTCCTCTGTTAGTACCTCCCCCTGCCCGCCCCCACCTTGTCACCTGACACACAGACAACAGCACCCACACATGCATACATACATGCATGCATGTGGTCACATATACATGCACTTTCATACATCAGACATACTGGCACACAGGCATGTGTTTACATGTGCACACACACTCAGCATTTTTCCAGCCAGTGCTCTCTACCTCAGCACTAGGGTGGCTGGAAAGATCCACCTGCCTGCTCTTTAGATAGGATCTCTCAATCTTGACCTTAGCTCCTTAGCGCTAGGATGGGAGAATGAGAGTATAAGGCAGCATTTCTTCCCACCCACCCCCTCCAGCACGGCAGGTGGAAACGCTGCCTTTTGCTCTTATCTCTCATCTAAGTGCGGTGGCGTTCAGCACTAACACTGGAGATAAAGATATCCCTCTGCCTGCTCTTCAAGCGCTTGTCACCAATCTATTCAGTTCATCTATTTTATTTAACAAACTCTATATACCCCTAAGTGACTTACAAAACATAATGATTAGATTCTGATCCTTAGAACGTGATAGATGTGCTGACTGAGCCAGTAGTCATGCTAAGTTGACTAATAGTAAAAGCCAGAAAATGATGAAATGACGTGAGATGAACGGGAGATGAGAAGGGCTTGTTGGGACAGGCTGACAGCTTTACCCCACTGTTCTTCAAGAGTGTCATGTGCAGTGCTCGCTTTGGCAGCACATATACTAAAAAATTGGAATGATACAGAGAAGATTAGCATGGCCCTTCACAAGGATGACACACAAATTCGTGAAGTGCTCCATCATCATCATCATCATCATCATCATCATCATCATCATAATGGAGTGTCATGTGTCCCTTTCAATGATATCGGCATTAGAAACAAAGGACCCTCTAAAACAGGGACAATTAGAGGCAAAGTGTTCTTGACAAGAAGCGTAAAACAAACAGCTTTGTGTGCTCCTATTATTAGATAGGAGTTTCTCCTTAGCTGTTCCCACACTGTTCTGTGCCCCAGTGACTCTATATTTACTGAGGCAGATGGGCAAGCTAAAAAAGGAGTCTCATTTTGGAAGGATGTAAATTCACAAACACCAGTGGATATTATGATGGGGGAATATATGTCTGAAAGGAACAGAGCAGTTCTGAAACAAAGTACCTGCTCCAACCATTGTGCACTCCATAAGGCAGTTAGGATAGCATGGGAGGAGGAGGGGAAGCAAAGCAGTCCCAAAAATGTCTTCAACCATAAAAAAAAATGAGTCAGGCTCTTTAGATAGAAGCACAACAAAAACATAGGGTCCTCTTCAGATTTCTGAATCCCTTTCCCACCAGAGTTCCACTTGCTCCTCCCCTATCAGTTTGCTCCTCCCCCTTGAGCAGAATACAGTTTTCAAAGTAAGCCAAAATTTTCGACTCGCAAGGGGGTTCGACTTCCAAGGTATGAATGTACTCTGGTGGTGTGCAGTTTTGATAAGTTTTTGTTTGCTTATTTTTTTAAAAAAGTGCGCTCGCAGAGTGTAGTCAGAGCCATGGCGGGGTTGGGAGGAATTAAAACTAAGAACACGCATGGCTTTTGAGGGATTTGTTAACTTTTTGCAATGCCTTCTCAACAGCCTGCGAGTTCCCCGTGTCAGTTTTCCCGACAGAGGCATCTGCAAGATGTCACTTGAAAGGGAACTACCTGATGACGACTCTACCTGAGCACCTGGTGCTGAAGGACATGCACTCCGGGCAAGCCCTCTATACCTGGCCTTATGCCTTCCTCCGAAGATTTGGACAGGAAAAGGTATGTTGTGTCTGTTTCCTCCTCCAGTGGCCCAGAAAACACCCATCCTCTACTGACTACCCTCAGGAATAGCACCAAAGGCAGGGAACATCCTGTCTTGTCCTGCAGCTTGAGGACAGGGAGTACCCTCATTCCCAGTGGGCTGTGTTAGCAGGCCCTGGTCACACCTTCAGCCCACAGGATGATTTCAAAATAAGCGGACCTGGGACGTGGGTGGCGCTGTGGGTTAAACCACAGAGCCTAGGACTTGCCAATCAGAAGTTCGGCGGTTCAAATCCCCGCGACGGGGTGAGCTCCCGTTGCTCGGTCCCTGCTCCTGCCAACCTAGCAGTTTGAAAGCTCGTCAAAGTGCAAGTAGATAAATAGGTACCGCTCCGGCGGGAAGGTAAACAGTGTTTCCGTGCCTTCTCTGGTTCGCCAGAAGCAGCTTATTCCTGCTGGCCACATGACCCAGAAGCTGTACGCCGGCTCTCTCGGCCAATAAAGCGAGATGAGCATCACAATCCCAGAGTCGGTCACAACTGGACCTAATGGTCAGGGGTCCCTTTACCTTTACCTTTACAGGGATAGCAAATAAGTCTACCTCACACTTCAGGTGATGCTTCTTGTAGTGTGTTGCTGCTGTTCTGGGAATAGTAGTATCTTTAGTAAATTCACACCCACCCTTTTCTGCCTTGGTGCATTGGGCTAGGAGTTGAAATGCTCACCCTCCCATTATTTCACCATTCACTTGAACACGTAAAAAAATTGTCCATCCACTCTTCTCATTTGACAATCCTGGAGGCTGGTATATTTCCTCCCGCTGCCCCACCCACTTTCTTAGTTTGCTGCCTGCTCCTGGGACTTTTTAAACCCATCCAGATTAGACTCAGTTAGAGCTATTTCATATGCAGGGACCATAGATCAGCTGCTGAAAGCGTGCTGTGCATCCTTTGCATGCCAAAGGCCCCAGATTCTATCCCTGGCATCTCCAGTTAAAAGAAACAGGTAGAAGGCAATAGGGAAGAGTCTCTGCCTGAGAGCTGTGGCAAGCTAAACTGGGCAATCCTGGGCTAGATGGAGAAAATATAGTCCAAACAGATGGACCTTTTGCTGCTGGATGCCAAAGATGAGATGACGGCCTTCCATTCCATGCACAGAAGCTACCTGGGCTGACAGCTGAGTCTTGGCATTGGCAATGGCACAGCACCCTCTACCACTCCTGGGGGCAGCAGGCTATCCTGGCAGGCAGGAGGGGGTCGAGTGCAGGGCAGCCTAGTTTAAGGGACTTGGAGGAATGATGGTGGATTGCTGCCCTGCCCCCCAGTGGTGAATGGTGCCCCTTTGCGACTGGTTGGGAGGAAGGCAGAGAGACCAGCAGCAGGTGGCGCCAGAGCCAATGACCAGGCAGAGCCACCTGTGACAGGTTGTAAGAAAGAAGGCAGGTTGGGGCTGGCTGAGGGCAGGCTGAGTTTGGTGGGACAGGGCTCCCTTTGCCCTGAATGGACCAGCCTGTGTTGCCTGCCCTCCCCCAGCATCTGCCCCCCCCCCCCGCTTGGCCCTAATGGGAGGGCTGCCCTTGAGTCTGGCCCAATATAAGGCCTCTTCCAGGGTAAATCTCTGCCATGTCCAGCTAAAAGGATTTTGGGTGGCATAGCAAGAGGAAATGTCTGGCTGAGATGCCGCAGAGCCACTGCCCATCATAATCCTGGGCTAAAAGGTCCCATTGACTTAAATCAGCAACTTCTATCTAGTCTGTTTTTCTTGGATCTGTCTCCAATGAGGCTCAGCATCAGTAGACAACTACGGGCTGATCCACACCATACATGAAAAGCGCATCCAGTGTGTGTTCAAAGCGCATGGCTTTCCCCAAAAAGGAACCCTGGGAAACGGTAGTTTGTTGAGGCTGCTGGGCACTGTAGAACTACAGTTCCCAGGGTTCTTTGGAGTTCCTTAAATGTTTGTTGGGTGTGCTTTAAATATTTGGTGCTGCTCTGATTTGCTTTGCCTTAGATGCTGCAGGGGAAAGTTGAGCAGAGATCTCAATGATGGCCAAGTATGAGAATCACCTTAAGAAAGCACCTTTGTGTCCCCCCACTCTCTCCCCAGACGGTGTTCTCCTTTGAGGCCGGGCGCCGCTGTGACTCCGGAGAGGGCCTCTTTATCTTTAACACCGTACGGGCTGCGGAGATCTGCCGAGCTGTCTCGGCCTCCATAGACCTCCAGAAAGCCACTCTTCTGGAGAGAGACAAGAAAGCCGGCATCTCCCCAGCCCAGGACTGTATGCAGAAAGCAGGGGGCTGGTCCTGGCCCACCAGCCCGGAGAGCCCGGAGGGAGTGCAGCCGCTGTACGAAAGAACGCCAAAGGGAAGTGTGGACATGGGGTACTCGGCAGCGCCTCCTGGCGGCAGCCGCTCCATTTCCCCAGAGTTCAAGGCTTCCGACTCGCCCATCATCTACGCTTCCATTGGCAAGAGCTTCCCTCTCCCGTTCCAGCCATCGGGCAAGGCAGAGGCAGAACCCAAAGCGGGAAGAGAGCAGGGCTCGGACCACCTCTATGAGAATCTGCGCAGTCTGGAGCAGCAGGCCCTCTGCGCCGAGCCTCGGAGCCTCGGCTACAGAGACTCCCCTGAGGGCAGCGGCAGCAACGGGGGGTCGCCGATCTACGACAACAGCCCCGTAGTGGCAAGGCGCTCCAACAGTAACCCTGGCTTCAATCCCAGCGCTGTGGGGGCTGACCCTACCCCAGACAGCCAGTGCCCTCCTCCCTTGCTGGATTGCCAGGGGCCCGAAAGCGGAGGTGAGGGCCGGGCCAGGGCCAAGGCCAGAGGGGCTGGGGCCTTCAAGCACAAGCTGGTCACTATGTTGAGCCGGGATGGAGGAGCCAGCAAAGCAGCCGGCAAGAACGCAGGCTCAATGGACAAAGCATGATGGATCCCTCCAGCTGCCTGTGGTTTGAGGAGCCCCTTCTGCCAATTTAATCTCCTATTCCTCCTCTGCCTCCTCCTTATCAAGACTTTGGCAGGCGGGATCTATGTGACCTCAAGACGCAGCTTCTCAAATCGTTAGATAGTGACACGGTGGAGGCAAGGCTGGTTAGATGCCCTCAGCTCCATTGTGTCAGCCTTGGTTCCTCAGGTGAAGCATGTCTAGCTTGGGAACAAGGGGATCTGAGGGACCAGGTGGGTGAGGTGTACATTTTGGGTTTTCTTTTTTCCTTTGTGTCTCAATAAATAAATAAAACAACGTTTCTTGGGTTATCAAGTCCCTCTGTTGATGCGGATTCTGCTTGGCTCTTTTGTCTCTTTGCTCTTTTGCTTTTGAGACCACCTGTCACTGCTGCACTTCCCAGGGAGGGATCTTCTCATGGAAACCCCCTGGGAACTTATTGATGTTATGAGGGCCAGCCTCACTCGGTGCTGAAGGGCATTCTTGCTTGGCAAGTGCTAAATCCCTGGGATCTCTGGATGCAGGGCTGGGAAAAGCATCCATGTGACATCTTGGAGAACCCATGCCAGTCAGCACAGTATCACATAGCCCTCAACTGTCCTGAAAAAACTGGGACATACCACCACCTAGGAGCATGGCAGCCATTTTGGGTGTCACAATCTCACCCTGAAAAAAGTGCTTTTGGGGGGCTGTGATCTTGCACGAGTCACATGACTCATGCAGAAGTGCAGCCCCGGAAGATGGTGTCCTAGATTTTCGTCATGACGCGTTGGAGGGTATGGTATCAGACTCCCTATGTCCTGACCTAAGGCACCTTCCTCTGTTCTTATCCATTTAGTATCCTAGCACCGTCTTTTTATTGAAGTGATGGGGAATCTTTAGCCCTCTTGGACTCCATCAGTCCCACCAAGCATAGCCAATGACAAGTTGTTGTAGTCCAACAACATATCAAAGGCCATAGGTTCCTCTTTTCGCCTTTTTTTTTTTTTTTTGCATGCTATAGTATGATGAGCTTCAAGTAATTGCTCTAGTCTTGCACTAGAGGGCAATATGCCCTTTGCATGTAACTGAGCTCCAGCTTGCTCCATGTCAGCCCCATGGAGACAAAGGTGGACCCTGCGTGGCTTTCATGTTCTGCTGACCAGTCAGTTGTGAATGGAACGTGTGCTATTGTGAGGAGAGTTTTCTTTTAAAATAATGTCTTGGAGTGGCCATTTCCTATTGTAAAGAGTAAATTCCTGAGTTGGAATAATGGGGTGACCCTCAACAGACCTCTAGATTCCAACCTCCCTTTTCCTTCTAATCTCTTCTTCATTTATTTCTCTGGTGTTTCTGGGCATTAAGTTGCCCGGAGTATGAATTCAGCAGTACTTAAGAGTACCAAGAGGTTTTGCTGTCTGGAACAAGAGCGCCCCCCTCCCCGGCCCACCAGTCCAAATTTCATGTAACAGTACAGAAGACAACTGTTCTGGCATTTTCTTTCACTATGTATATGCCACACATGTAAAGCACATTGCCTCATCCCACCCTAAAAGAGATTCTGGGAACTGTAGTTGGTTAAAGGTGCTGGGAATTGCAGCTCTACGAGGAGTAAACTGCAGTTCCCAGGATTCTCTGGTGTGTGTGAGTGCTTTAAATGGTGTGTATGCAGCCAGCTAGACACCAGAGGGCAGCAGGTGAGCTTAGAGGCTGTGGTGTAGATCAGATGGTGGCACACCCCTTTCTGTCTGCTCCGTGGGCCCTCCGCACCCGCCGCCTGAGGCAGTTGTCTCACTCTACCTAATGGTAGAGCCAGCCCTGAGAAGAGCAACAGTTGTCATCAGTGGGCTCCAAAAGTCAAGACCCAGAAAGGGTAGCCATAGGTCTGTCACCACATTTTGTGTGGTGTGCAGCTCCAAATACATATGAGGAGGAGCTGGTACAGCACCGTGCTTGTGAGTAATATCTGAAGGAAAGTTCATGTAAAATAAGAGAGGGGGCTGTGGCATTCTGAAACGTGGGCCAAATCTTAAAATGCATGCCATGGCAGAGCAGCTTTCCAATAAGGAGATGAGAGAAGTGTGTGTGTCTCTTTCACAGCGAGGCAGCTCTGTTAAGAGGCTGCGTTGCACACGCAGAGAGTGGAAGAGGGATTTCCCTTTGGCGCCATCTGAGGATAATAACAGAGCCACTTCCTGCTCTGCTTTGCTAAGCAAATCCAGATGTGGGCCTTCTGAATAGAAGCAGCAGGCAGCTTGCTGTAAACAACTCCAGGCCTCAATCAAAAGGATGGCGGCAGCCGCTGCTCTGCCAGCGCAGTAGCCTAACCCTGTGGTTCAAGAGGAAGCTCTGCCTGAAGAACCCACCACAAGACAGATCAGACAATGCCAAGCTCCTTATGAATGCATTTGTGTGAGGTAGGAGGGTGAGGGTCACAAATATCTATTACTTTGGTGTGATTTGGGGGCAGGTAGCAATGGATCCCAGTTGCTTTAGGCTCTCTGAACTCAGATCCAGCAGTTCAATCCAAGACTGGCGGTGCGAGGAGGGAGGGCGGGGAGAGAGAAAGTTTTATTAGCAGGATGGTTTTCATTTGGGTAGCTCTGAAGCGTAAAATGAAGGCAGGGCCATATGGCTGTTGCAGTGCCAGTTTATGTCCAGCAGAGGGAGTCAGATTATCAGATTCCTCTGCTGGTACTTAATTGGACTTTAAGCAGAAGGAAAGTAGGCGGCATCCATTAACTGCTTGCATTTTGGGGTAGAATTTTTCAAGGATGTAAATAAATCCAGGTTTCCAGTAGCATCTTTTTAAAAAATGGGTTTGCTGACCAGCACCTAAGTGGGTGCTGTAGAGGGCAGAAAGATGGTTTCTTGGGGGGCCACTAGGGGGCGCATTGGAAGATGGCCGACAATACCATCTCTCCGACCCACACGGGGTAATTAAGAGGCTGTTATGGGAGTAGGCAGCCTCCCTTGTTGCCCCAAGGAAATGGGGAACACTACCCTTGCCTGCTGTGCCCATAAATCACCCCCTAATTCGAAAGAAGGGGGTGAGGGCCCTAGGCAGAATGCCTCCGTGTGGACCTCGGCTCTCCTGGACGCTGTCTCTAATCGCGCACTAGTTGCAGCAATTTGGAATAATTAATTACAAAAGAAGCAAATGCACATATTTCAAGTGAAGAAGGGGAGTGAAGTCTGCTAATTTAAGTGACCTCTGCGAAAGAAGACGACGGGCTGGAGAAACAGGAATATTTTATGATGAAGATACACCAAAGGCGGGGTATGTTGACAACGGGGCTGAATGGGGGGGAGAAACCTTTTTTACTTTCCTTCTATGTGATTTACAAGAACCCCTCCACATTAGAACCGTCGGTTGAACTGACCCAAGCAGGATGATTAAGGTCTGTGTAGAGATAAACTTTAACCAAAAGTATGCTTTATGGAGATCGAGAATAAGAGCTTTTGGGAATGGCGCAGTAATTAATTCGGAGTCGCCATCTTGCCAAAGGATTTATAGCCGGGAGGAAGAATGGACTTGGTTTTCAGACTGCATTCCTAGTGAATCTCCTCAGAGGTTTTGAGAAAGGAGGCAGATTGGTGAAGATTAATGACGCTAAGACTGTTTTGATGTATGGAAGTGATGTTATATGGAAAACGTCTGAATATGGCTACTGGATAAAAAAATAATAATAACCACGCAGGATTACAAACTGTTCTAACCAGCTTGCAGAGACTGTCAGAGGTCACAAAGAGAAAGGAAAAAATATATGAAAATAACAAGAGATGTGGAAAAATAATAAGAAAGGACTGGATAGTACTGTGAACATCATAAGGTTAGATTTGTGGACATTAAAACAGCAGTAAGAAGCAAGAAGTTGATTGGATCCCTTCGGAACTTGAAATATGGGTACCCCCAACAAAAATTTAAAATTCGGTTGTGTAATGGTCGGTTAATAAAAATTATTCTTAAAAAAGAAAGAAAGAGGGCTTCTTCTGCTCTGTGTTTAGGTCACTTTCTCGTAATCATAGAATCATAGAAATAAAGTATGGAAATAAAGGTCTAGGGTGGTTTCATTAATCAAAGCAACTGCTCCTGACTTGGACATATGAGCAGAGGCCAGGCGAGCTGCCTTGATCAGGTAATGCATGGTGTTCTGGGGAAACATGTCACCGTCGTCTTTGGCAATCGCTTGTAGAAGAGTAAGATTGTCTTCCGTGAACACGGTCTTAACAGTGAGTCCATAAGTGTCTGTGGAGGCCAATTCTGGATCCACACGTCCTTCCACAGCAGGGACATGGGTTTCCAGGCAGGAGTTGATCATGGTGAGGGTTTGCCAAACGTGCCTTCCTCTTAGCACGTTTCTCCCTTTTGTCCTGAATTCGAGTGTCTTCAAAGTCCACGACACCTTTGGTAAAGGCTGTTCTCCAATTAGAGCACCATCAATGGTGTCTCTGAAAATTTTTACATATCACTTGGGTGGACATGTGTGGTTACCATGACCAGGACTGCAATTGTAGGGGTATCTGTAGGAACTGTACTCGGCACAGTTGTCAGCTGACCATTGGCCCAGTTTTCCTGCTACTGCAAAACCAATAACTTCTTGACAAATCCTCCATGTGTATAATTGCCAGCAATTGAAACTTCAAAAGAGGGAGCTCTAAATTCCACTCCTACCTGAAAAAGCCCATACACGCTCTGCCCCTGCTGGCTGACCCCCGACCTATGTTGAAAGAAAAGCAAATAAATCTAGGTACTGAACTATTTGCATTCATTTCAGATTACATCCCTAAATCTTTGTTCTTTAAAGGAAAAAGACCAAGACCAGGTTAAAAATGAACGCAGCTTCACCCTTTCTGTTTTGTTTTGCTCTGCCCTCATCCACCAGTTTGTTCCTCCCCCACTCCCACCATGTTTCTGCTTTTGATGGCACAATAACTTAAGAGTATGTGGGATTAAAGTGGCTTAAAGGAAACTACTAGGTGTTTTATTGAAAGAGCACTGTGGTCAGTGGTCAGAGCAGTAGATTAAGAGCAAGGAGACGTGGGATCAAATCCCCAGTTGGCTATTATTCTCACTGGTTAACCTTGATCCGCTCTCTCCGCCCCGTCCTACCCCCACAGAGCTGTTGCGATGATCCGCTCTCTCCGCCCCGTCCTACCCCCACAGAGCTGTTGCGATGACAAACAGAACCACTGAGATCCTTGGAAGAGGAGTGGGATAAAAATGAAATAAATCTATTTGTTTACCTCCCGCAGAGAGAAACTTGGCAGCCTCCTCTGGCTGAAGCAGCAAAGCTAAACATTGCTTTCAACCTCCTCCGCCTTGATCCTTTATCCTGTGTGTAGAAATCATAGCTGATGCATAAAGACCAGGGAGCCCTCCTGATCCCAGCACCTTTTAACAGTGACAGTGCTAAGTAATGAGTACTTTGGAGACCTCACTGGGAAAGAACTGGCTTCTTTCCAGGTTAAAACGTTAAGTTTCATGACTTACAGAATCTGCCGTTTTGAGATTTGTCAGCCCGCTTCTAACATGCGCTGAGTATGAATCACTGAATTCTGCCTTAAATAGAAGAGAAAGTGACTGGAGATTTCCAGAGAGGGAGAGGGGGCTGAGAAGTTGCCTTATTCAGCTGCTATTTTGCTTTGGCTCAGCGGCTTCCCCTGGCTCTGTGCTGGGTTTTAATAGGCATCCTAGAGAGGCAAGTCACACAACGCTTGTGAGATGTCCTCTGAGGGATTTCAGATGCTGTGAGCTTGCGTACACAGAACTGTGGCTCCCTGCATTCTGTATAGTGATGTTTTATTTATAGCCTTGTGTGCCAACAAACAACAATATTCAAAACATGTGGCAGCAATTTTGCATGATCAGAATGATTCCCCCCATCTCCATCTTTAGTTTTGTTTTTTTCCCAAATAGGCTACATGGCCTTATGCCAAGCACTTTTTATCCCATGCTTTCCTGTCACTTTCCTTAGCTCCAATATCTGACTTTTTTTTGGTCTTCTTGTTCCCATTCTGGATGCCACTGCCTATACATACATAGCATGATGTCAGTTCTGTTGCCTGTGCACATTCTGGAACAGGAACTTCCTGTGCTCCTGGTCCTTTGTTTTTACAGAGTGCCTTCAGGGGCTGGCTTCACCTGGGGAAAGCTCTGCAAATTTGAAAGTAAAACAAAAGGACTTGCTGTCATCAGAGCTATTGACCGTGGATTTATGGTCCAGTAGACTTTGGACTAGCTGTCAGTGGCATAGCGTGGGGGGTGCAGGGGGGCCGGCCGCACCGGCCGCAACATCTGGGGGTTAGGGTTAGGGGGTGCAAATCCACGGGTTAGGAGGCGCAAATCCACAGGTTAGGGAGCGCAAATTACTTGCCTTGCCCCGGGTGCTGACAACCCACGCTATGCCACTGCTAGCTGTGGTCAGCGTGTGACATCCGGCTTGTGGGTGTCCTACATTTTGGCATAGGAACACAGTGGTCACCCATGAAGAACTACGGTCACTGAAGAAAGCTGAGCTCCGGAGAGGGGCCATGACTCAATGGCACTCTGTATGTACTGTATTTGCATGCAGGTTCAAATGTGAGATCTCTCTACGTTAAAAGGGCCTTGGGTAGCAGAAATGGGAAAGGCTCCCCATGAGAGTCACATCTTGGAGAGTCACATGTGGACTGAGCCCACTGACCTTTCTAGCTCAGTAAAAGGAGCTTCATGTCTGCTTGACGGCTAGAAGCCTTATTTTCAGTGGGGAGAGGATTGCTCTTCTCCCCCATGGTACCAATGTTAAAAGGGGAATTTATGCATCCTTTGCAGGTTCTGTTGTTCATCCTGCCTCCATAGTTGTGCTTGGCCTGCTATATTGAAGGTACAGTGGTACCTCTGGTTGCGAATGGGATCTGTTCTGGAGGCCTATTCGCAACCTGAAAAGATTGCAACCTGTGTCTGCGCACGCACTGGTCGCGATTTGCCGCTTCTGCGCATGCGTGACATCATTTTGCGTGTCTGCACATGCACAAGCGGCAAAACCCAGAAGTAACCCTTTCCAGTACTTTTGGGTCACCATGGGATGCAACCTGAAAATGTGCAACCTGAAGCAAACGTAAAATGAGGTATGACTGTAGTGAGACATTGGCAGTGTCTGTTAATACCTGTGTTGTGTTGTGTTGCAGTTGCACAAAACACATTCCTGCATACTGTACCATGGAAAAGTTTGGGCACCCTGCAAAAAAGCATTTCAGATTCCTTCGTCATGTTTTGGACAGGAGCTTTTCTCTGTTCTTCCCCTAAAAGTAAAGGTAAAGGGACCCCTGACCATTAGGTCCAGTCGTGACTGACTCTGGGATTGTGGCACTCATCTCACTTTATTGGCCGAGGGAGCCGGCATACAGCTTCCGGGTCATGTGGCCAGCATGACTAAGCTGCTTCTGGCGAACCAGAGCAGCGCACGGAAACACCGTTTACCTTCCCTCTGGAGCAGTACCTATTTATCCACTTGCACTAGGTACAAAAACTCATTTCTCTTTTTTCCAAAGAGAAATTGTGTGTACACCAGGCATAGGCAAACTCGACCCTCCATATGTTTTGGGAGTACAATTCCCATCATCCCTGACCACTGGTCCTGTTAGCTAGGGATGATGGGAGTTGTACTCCCAAAACATATGGAGGGCCGAGTTCACCTATGCCTGGTGCTGGCCCTGCCACTAGCTTTCAAGCATCTTGGCTGTGTGAAGCAGCTGCAGTAAAAATAATAACCATGACGATGGTGAAGGTGGGGGCTGGGAATTCCACAGCTTAGGGGCTGCCGCAGGGAATGCCCTCACCCGATTAATAAAGCGCCTCTTCAGTTCCTGAGCATGTGCAGAATGCTGTGAGTGACCCACAAGCACCTCCCACCTCACAAGCAACAGCGAGGAGATCTTTCAGAGGCGAAACTAGGATTTCCAGAAGGAAGGACGGGGCTGTACCAATCCTATTTGGCGGGGCTTGGGCGGCAGCTGCGCAAGGAGACGCCGCCCTCCTGAGCGCAACATCCGCGGAGGGCGCGGCGATTTCGGCGCCGCGCTCCGCCCTTTCTCCTCCAGCCAGGGGGCGCGGGCACCGCACACCTCCAATAGGGGGCGCTCTTACGCCTCACAAGCGCCCCCGACGGCGCGCATGCGCTTCTACCTAGCAGGCGGCGCGCTTGTTGAATGGCGAGGCGGGGGGGGGGGCAGCAGGGGGCGGGGCTTGCGCTTGAACTGCTGAGCAGGCGGAGCCCCGCCGGAGAGAGATATATAAGGGCTCCGTGGGTGCCGGCGGCGCTGCGGCTGAGACGGGGCGGCGGAGGCTGCTCAGTGGCTCCGCCCTTCTCTGAGGAGGTCGCGCGCGGGGACCTTGCAGGTATTGCATCCCGTCCCTGGTTGGAGTTGGCGGTGGGTGAGGAAAGGGAAAGTGATGTGGCTTTTCTGGGGACTCTGGGGTGACATGAGTGCCTCTTTCCCCACATATCCCCACCCCCTTCTCCATCCCAGTCATGCTTTAGGTCAGATGTGAACGAGAGTTTGTGCCTCTCGTCACTCGCCCCCCGCCCTTCGTACTTTCCCTTTCTGTGTTTTCCCACGCGCTTTTCTCTCTCCCCCCGGCTCCCCGTGGGGCAGGAGTGTGTACTTTAGGAAGTCTCCTGGGTGCCCCCCCCCCCTGTTCTTTTTTCCATAGGGACGTCCTCTTGCCGTGGGGCTGGGGCGTGCCCCCTAGCCGTGCGTTAGCGGTGTCTCAGCGAGACTAGCGTGTTGCTCATGGCACCAGGATGTAACCGTCACCCTCGGTTTCCTGCGGCGGCTCGGAGCAGGGACGTCCCGTTTCGTGGGTGTGATGGCTGGTAGGGATCCCCTCTTGAGCATAGGGAAGGGCTGGTGCTCCCGTCGCAGTGGTGAGTCTCTCCCGGGGCTCCTCGCCGTCAAGGGTCTGAACCTGGGCATGCATGCGCCGGCACACGTCCCTCCTGCCTCCCCGCTCTTCTTCTGGACGTCTATTCTCGTCGTTCATCTAAAAGTGTCTCTGAGCTGTAACTTAATATTGCAGCATGTCCAGGAGGTCTGAATTCCAGAAGGGCTGTGAACAAGCATTGCGCCTGCGGCAGTCAGTGTCGAGATGGCACAAGTATGGCTGTTTCTTCAGTGACTTTCATAGGCTTTCTTAAAATTATGGGTCGTGTTCCTGATAAACTTTTTTTCTGTGTTATCAAGCGCAACTTCAAAAAACCCACATGAGGTGCAGTTGGCCCTTGAGCTTGGTGGCCTTGTTTGTGAAGATTTGTGGAAAGCATTCCACAATAGAAATGTTCACTGGGAGGGGCAGATTTTTCATGCTTTTTGGGCTTCCAAGTATATTTGGCTGGCTGCTGTTAGAAAGAGGATGCTGGCCTTGGTCTGATCCTGCAGGGCTGCTATCAAGACCACCTAGAAATTCTGTGAGAGTTTGCTATTAACCTCCAGACTTCTTCTGTGCATATATATGGAGCAAATGTGTTTAATAATGAAGGGGGCAGACATAACCTGTCATATTTATCGCAAATCCTTGCCTGCTTTGGATCATGGAGTAAAGACCCAGCAGCACCCGTTACTGATGTGAAGGGATGCTTCACACAAGCCAAGGAGGCAGGCACCTGACTTTATTTCACTCAAGGCTTTTATTTGATGACCCTCTTCATTGTGTGAAAGAAAAAAGTGGTGGCAGGAGGGATGGGGGGGGGGGAGCAGGAGGACTGAGGGAAAAGAACTTTTCCAGGAGTTGGGGAGAGAGTGAGTGCAGCATTTTCCCGCTGGTCTATTTATTGCTCATCCAGCTCTTTCCTTCCTTGAGGGCTGCCAGCTGAATCCACAAAAACAAAAAATAAACTTGGTCATCATCTGGTGATATGCGCACAAGGGGCAAAAGGGGAGAAATGGAGCCTGGTGCATCCTCCATTCCCATGTGACGTTATCCAGAGAGGGTGAGGACAAATATCATGAGGTTTGCCAGGTGCTGGAGGTTTTAATATGGCAGCCTCCTTGGGTGGAATTTGCTTTCCCAAAGTCCAGGAAGAGCTGTTGTGCAAAGTGAAAAAAGTTTCCGCTCAGTGTTTTTCAGCAGTGTGATGAAGTGTACTTCTGATTCCTTTTGTGCCTGGGACCAGTATTTTTCTTTTAAAACTTGCTTCCTTGTGGATAAGCGTTCTTTTAGTATTTTAATTCTGCAAGAGAATTGGCAGCTGCTTGTTAAAAATGAGAATTTGGCAAACTTTAATTTAGTGCTGGCAAATGTGTAGAAGTGTATCCGGATTTAAAACGACAACAACCGCAGCAGGTATTCTTGCTGTGCCGTTTTATTTTGCAGGGTAGTCTTCGTTTCAAGAATGCATTTATTTATTCTTGCCGCCCTGGCTGTTCAGTTGTCTTGTAATGGGCTATCTCCTTTCCTTGGTTCTTCAACTTAATGCACCTCAGCCCTGCCCTTCCCCTGTTATTCTTGCCTTCTGTCAGGCACTTCCAGGAAGTGCTTTATCAGTGCATATAGACTTATCCGGCCAGATGGGCTCCTTGCAGTCTAGTCTGGTCCCTTAGACCTGAGCTGGGTAGGGGGCATTAATAGGCAGCAGCGTGGCACACAACCTTATTCTGCTCACTAGTGATCTTCTGAATTCAGCTTGGTTTCTGTTTCTTTTTCACCATGCCTTGGCTTTTTCCAAACTTCATTTACTTATCCTGAGAGCAGCTAGCTGTTTTCCAGCCCAACGGGAATCTCTTGTGGGCCACCTTCTGAGGAGGGGGACATGCCAGTGATGGGCAGGGCTGTGGGCAAAAGTGGGCAGAGCCCAGTGGATGTTTCTCTACACTGGGCTCTGTGCCAGCCGTGCGCAAGACAGAGCGGTTTCTGCATTCCCACCCACACCATCTCTTCGTCCTGCTCCTGGGCAGCCAAGAAGCGTTGCAGCTCAAGGAGGGCGTGGAGCAGGACCAAAGGGGTGTGTGGTTTCAATGGGGGGAGGCATGGGATGGAGAAAGTCCCAAGGGCTGGATAGAGAGCCATGCAGGATTGCATTGGGACCCTGGGACTCAGGCTTACAGGCCACACAGCATGTCAGCTAAGCCTTGTTTGCTGTGTCCTCCCTGGAACTGCTTGGCTGAGGTTGCCACGGGTTTGTAGATGCTGTGTGGAAACTTCAAAGCAGGCAGAGCAACTCCTGAGCGAGCTCTCACTGTGAGAGCAGAGGCCCGAGGGGCTGTTCCTGCAGCCCTGTGGCACAAGGCTCCGTCCAGGCATGTTTTGCCGACTCAGCCTTGGGAGGAGGAGGAGGAGGAGGAGGAGGCTCCCTGCCTCTTCCTAGCCGAGCGCATTCCTTTGCCATTCCCATGGAGAAGGAGATATTAAGCTGCTGCTGAAATCCCTCCAAGCTGAAGTGTCCCATCCTGGCAGGGAGGGATGGTACAAGCTGGTACTCTGCCTGTGAGGGGCTCCACCTTTGCCGGTCTGGCAGAGGGATCTCTCTGAGAAGGCCCTGCTGCATCTCTTTCCTCTGTACTGGATGGGAAAGGGTGTCCTAGATCCCAGCCCAAAATAACACTGTCTTCCTGGGTTGTGTTTCTGTTTTTCTCTCTCTCCCTTCCCTTTCTCCTTTCCCCTCCTGAATTGTCCTGATTTCCTCTGTTTAGACCCAGCCAGGAAGTTATGTTTTCAGCACTCATTTGCATCTCTCCCTGTCCTGATGAGCAACCACTGGAATATGGCAGTGCTGTCTTGCATGCCTTATATAGACAACAAACTGCCTGGGGAGAATGGGAGGGGAGGGTGAAGGGAGTATTTTGTGTCCAGAAGGCAATTTTTGATTGCTTTTGCTATATAGTAGGGGTGCGTTGACTGGGAAATGCCAAAAGCAGTGAAGTGCCATAGCTGCACCTAACAAAAGCCATCTCTTAAGTAATTAGGAACAAATTGAAGGCTTTTCTTTTGGTGCCTTGATCAGCCAGCAGCTGCCTAAAACACAAGGCATAGGAACAGAGCAATTATTCTGTCTTTCCATCCTAATCCCTGGACCCCCCCCCCCATACTTGAATGTTCATATTATCAAGTTGGAATCTCCTATGTCAGCTGTAGGGAATGCATTTATTTTAAAAAATGGCACTTGCAGACCCTACGAGTACTTCATGAGTTGTTACTGATTGATATGAGTGGGGTCAGACTCTGTCTTGTCCAGATTAAAATTGTGCTAATGGTCTCTATTTGAGGATGGGGGGATGATAACTAATTCATATCTGTTTTTTGAGTGAGGGCTTAAATTGGGTTGGCCTGTGGGGAAGCCATTTAGACTCTGGTTGTGTGAATAGGTTTCACATGGCCATTCTAGTGGCTGGATGTGGCAAGTCCATTTACACAACTACTTCAAATGCTTATATTGATTCAAGCTAACCAAGCTCAAAATGAGCCCACCCAAAGACGAGGTGGGATTTGCCCGGAATATGCATTTCATATGTGATTCCTGCATACAGAGGTTCTCGGTTTTACATATATTGTCAAAACGAGGAAAACAAACTTTTCTGTGGTATTGGTAGGCCGAGTCCTTGGAAAGGAAATGCTTCCTCGGTATCTTTGTGTGGTGCTTCTGCCTCTGCCATTTATTGCCTGATGCACTAGGATAGCTTTTGGGAGTTTAGACTAAAGACAGCGAAACATATTCTCTGACATCTCTAGGTAGGTCTGGGAATCTGAAACCCAGTGGAGACCTGATTCCAGTCAGTGTAGACTAGATGTGGCCCTCTGGATGTTGCTGAATTACAACTCCCATCATCCCTTGCTGGGGCTGAGAGGAGTTGCTGTTCAGCAATGTGTGGAAGGCCAAAGGTTCCCCACACCTGGTGTAAACAATACTGAGCTAGATGGACCCAATAGTCTAATTTGGTATAAGGCTGCTTCCTTTGTCCCTAAAGGAAAAGCTGAAGAGCATTGCTGTGGGGAGGAGACAGGGATGGGCTGGGGTAGGATGAAGGGCAGTGCTTAGGCCTTGGTGCCAACTTCCAGGGATGGAGCTTGCACTTCCCTTTGCCCCCACTTGGGGCAGCCAAGGCTCTACTGTGTGAGGCGGATGTTTCCTGTTCTTCAGTTGTCCTCTCCCAGCTCTCCTGTCCCTCGCTGCATCACTTTTAAAGCTAATAATCTCTTCTCCTCCCCAGAAATGAGTGACATGGACTCATACAAGGTGCTGCTGGATGGGCCGGCGCCATGGGGCTTCAGGCTGCAGGGTGGCAAGGACTTCAACATGCCACTCTCCATCTCCAGGGTAAGTCATGAAGAAGCTCTTTCTCAGGGAACTATGCTAGTCCTTGCTGGTCAGCCATGGTGGTTTTCTTCCGTTGCTTCCATTCATTTCCTAGGCTCAAGCACTCTCACATCTCTGTTGTGTGCTGGTCTCTTTATCACAAAGGAAAGGAAAGGCATAAGGTCTCCCCACACCCACCCCGCCCAGAGCTGCCAGCCTTCTTTGCACTCATGATGTAATGAGAAGGTCCTCAGCATTCAGCCTGTTACTTGATCTTGGGCTCCTTGGGGCTCCTGCGCTCTATTTTTGGATCTGTGGCAATGGCTCTTGCCTGTGGCTGGGTGGAGCTAACTTGGGGTTTGTGGTAATGTGAATATGATATTCCGGCTGTTCCAAGAGTGATGCCAAGGCGTGTAACTTAGTCGATCTTAATGCCAGCTTCTAGGGGGCAGCAATCTGGCTTTGACTTGTAGTTGGCAGCTGATTCTGTTGGTACCTAATCAATCAAACCTCTCTGTCCAGATGATGCTTTCTTTAGGCTCCCCCTTCTTCTTTTTTGCATATTCATGAATCTCCTGTTTGGGTGAAGTGGGGCCGACTTCTTTAGGATGAGAAATAAGGCACACAGTCTCTCCCCTCTGGGCGGCTTCTGTGGATCTCCACCCACTCTGTGCTGGAGCAGAAATGAAATTCAACCCCACACTCCTAGCCCAGGCACCAGGGGATGCCAGCAGTGTTTGTTTCATCTTCTAAATGCCTTCTGCCAGAACGTCAAGAGCTGACCTTTAGCCCTGGATAGTGGAGGGCAGAGGACGGCCAAGCAGGCCCTACTTTTTCCTGTGCTGTCAATGAGGCTCAAGGTCATGCTGGACCACTTTCTGGTTGACACTGGTTCGAATCTCATCACATCCATAAACACACAGAACAGTTTTAAGGCTTGCGGCTGGATTAGAGCCTTGGCTTCCCACCTGCAATATAGGGGCCTACCTCACAGGGTCGCACTGAGGATGTGTGTGGAGTGCTTCCGGCACTTGAGCACCTCGTAGGCAAGCACTAAGTATTCTACTTCTGTTGTTTGAAATTGGCAACACCCTGCCGCTTAGTAGTAATAATAAGGACTCTCTTGATGCTCCCCATTCTTCTTGGAACTGGTATACCCCAAGGCTTTCCTTCTGGGCTTGAAGGAGCCCCTGCTCATCCTGGACTGCCAGCCCACGAGAGCCACTCCTGACCTGAAACTTCCCCTCTGGACTGGCTTGGGTGCTCACATGCTGGACGGCTTGCAGGCAACTCCTGCTCCGCTTGCCTTTTGCCTTATAAGCCTTGGAATGCTGAGTGCAGCCGCTGCTGCTGTTGCTGACGCTTGCAGCCGCTTGGCAAAGCGGAATGTTTCTCTATAAACGAGAAGCCCCGAGGGCTGGAGAAAGGCACCAGAAAGCCCCCTCTCCATTGCTCCACAGCCAGGCACTTTCCCCACGCACATGCAGTTATAGTCCACATCTTTTGCAGCACCATCTCTCCCCCCCCGCCCCCCCCTTATTGGTTTCCCCATCAGTTGTGTGCTGGAGGTTTTGTTTGTACTTTCTCTGCTGCTCTGTTCCTAGCTATTCTTCCCAGCCCATCTCTGGGGACGCTCTGCTTTCCTGCTTGGAGGGCTTTGTGCTGAGGCAGCCTCCGCTGTTTTTGTTCCCTCACTCTCTCCCTTTTTTTAAAAAAAAAGAGTTTCTCCTGGCTCGTGGCCAATCCTTAGCAAAGCCCCTGCCTAGACAGGGGAGAGCCTCTGCAGAGAGACCCCAGCTAGTGCCTCCCGCAAACATACCAGAGGCTAGAGCAGCAGCAGCAGCAGCAGCAGCACCCTTCCCCTCCTTTCCCCTGTGCTAGCATGCCACAGCCCATCCCTCTTGCAAGAAGTATGAGAGCTCCTTTGTGGCCAGGCCTTGAGAAAGACTTTCCTTCCTGTGCTCTTTGGGGAGGGTGGCTTGCTGCGTTTGGCTGTGGCTATCACAGCCAAGGATGGCCAGGGTCTCACTTGTTAGGCCATTGTGCTTCTGCTCAGGCAGCTACAGGTGGCTACAGTCAGCCAGTACTCCTGTGGTTTGGCTGTAGGCTCTCCCTTGGCAAGGCTCCTGGCAACTGTAGCAGCTTCAGGGGGAGTGTTGTGCAATGTTCCCTGTCCCACCAAGTGAACTGGAGCTTAGCTGTTCCGGGCTGTTGTGATGGCATTTTAGGTTCCAGCCACCACTGGCTGTCATATTTAACCTCATTTTTCTTTTGCCCAGGTGCCAAATGGCTTCTTAAACCAAGGTTGCAGTCGCCAAAATGGAATGTCTTCTTGCCATTTTGGGGGCAAGGTGGCTAAAGTCTTATTTTCTCAGTTAAACATCTTTGCTAGATCAGATGACAACCTTCAGCTAGGTTAAGAACTTTAAGAACTTAAGGAAGAAAAGTCCCTTTATCCAGGGACAGTCCACATATATACTGGCCTATTCCCACCTTTTTTTTCTTAATGGGGACACAGACCATTCATAACGTAAGAATATTCTTCACAACTGTGAGCAGGGCAGTAGGGTAAGTGAAGATAAACTACAACAATTAGCTATAACATTGGTCACTGCTCCTGCTCTGGTGGCACAGAAAAAGCATTTTGGTTCGTGCAATTCATTCTGATTGTACAAATAAAATATAACATAGAATTCTACAGGATGTGGTATTAGCATGTGAAAACAGTACAGATCCATTGATCTCCAGGTATGCACCTCCAGGTGGTGGAGATGTCAGGCATCATCCTGGCACCCAGGCATCTTCACTTGGTTGCAAGTCGCTAATAGCCAGGTGCAAAATGCACCTGATAACCTGGCTAATTTCAAACACTGCTTTTGTCCTCCACTGTCCCAGACCTTTGGGGGAGCGGCGGTTTTTTTTTTACCGTGCAATGCACTTTTCTCTTCCTGGTTGAGAGATGTGGGATTTAGCATTCCCATTAATAAGAAATGCTAAACTTTTGCAAAAGTGCTTCCTTATTTGATGCTGCATGCCAGATGTCAGCAGACAGGTGTGAGAGAAGAAGGCAGGGGCTTATAAAAGTAGTGAGAATTGGGTAGAAAGGTTTCTCTTCTGCTAAAATAATTTGCTAGGCCAAAAATAAAAACTAGTGAAGCATATGGTTGCAATCTATATGAGATATATAAGGGGGGGGAGGCAAGGAGAAAAGCTCTGGTGGTGGAGGGAGGGCTGTTGAGTAATAGGTAGGAAGCACAGCAGTGTGAAATGTCTGTCTGGGTGTCTGATACAAATGCTTCTCTCTCATGAGATGAAAGGTCTTGCATGGAAAATAAACAGGAAGTAGGGCGAAAACAGACCCTGCATTTATTGGGACTGAGCCTCCCCCAGTGCAAATATTAGTAACAGACCTTGTAGAGCTGAATACACCTTGAAACTGACTGCCATCTTCAAAACTGCCAGCAGGGTTGACTCTTAGAAGGACCTAAATAAAATAAAGTAAGCGTTTTGGAAACACTTAATACAATCTAGAGGATAGTTGATTTCATCTCCTAAAAATGGAAGATCAAATGTTTACAGCAGAATACCTAGAAGAATGTGAGCTTATGTGAGCTCATAGCTCCTTTATGCTCGTTCCTGTTAAAACATTAGATTCCTTGCAACTTGGTAATCTCAGAAGGTGCAGGGGATAAAATGGCTTCACTGTTCCTCCAGAGTTGTCTGAAGACTGCCTGGGCTGTGTGATGAGGATTGTCAACACTTGGCTTCTGTGCCAAATCTGTTCCCGTGAGGGACGATACTTGGCTCCCGCAGTTGTGAACCCAGAAGCAAAGGAGGGATGTAGAAGAGGAGGCAAAGCTGCAGCAGTGGGACTTGCCAGAAAGCCACTGTAGGGAGTTTGGGTTGGGCATTTGACTCACTGCACCCCTTGCTCAATGGAGGCCTCTGGAAAAACTAGTTGCTGTCCAGGGTTCTATGTTAAACGAATTGGTGGCATAATCTGCAGGAGTGGCTTCCCCATACCATACAGTGCACCTCTTAATAAACAGGATGTGGAACATATTTGCATGGATGGGCCACCCAGAGCTGGCGTGGGGAAACTGTGCCCCTCCAGAAGTTGCTGGACCACAGCTCCCATCATTCCTGACTTGGCCTTGCTGTCTGGGGCTGATGGGAGCTGTGGTCTAATAATCAGGAAGGCTGGTCTGGAACATCCCCCTTGGGTCGAAGCAATGGAGGAAGCTGTGGAACAGGAATAGAGAGCTTAACACTTGTCCAGCTTTAGCGCCTCAGGGTGGGTATTAAATAAACGTTGGCTAGTTGCGTTAGGAAGGAAGCTACTGGCTCATTAGCTCAATGCCTCCGAATTAACGGTTCATGGGCTGTGTGACCGCTCTGTGCTGCCAGGCTTCCTTGAGCTCATTGTGAACTTGTGACTTCTGCATACAAGAAAGATGTTCTGTGAGTCACACACTGGCAAGTAGGTGAAATATCTGGGGTGGTGATGCAATTGGGAAACCGATGTGTCAGAGTGGTCTTCCAGTTCATGTACAGCCTTAGGAACCCACATTATTTTGGTTTTATTCCTGCATATTTGGGACAGGACAAGCTGTCAGGCCTAGAGCAGTGTGGGGTGGCTGAGGACTGATGGGGAGAATGACAGTCCTTTGCTCAGGTTCCTAGCTGTGTCCATTACAGCCAGAAATGACCTGCTCCTTCTGTACCGAATGCCTGTGTCTTTAACTTTTGGAAGATCCTTTGAAGAGCCACCTAGAGAAGAGTGACAGGGAGGAGGGTATTGCAGTGGGCACACATTTCAGGTGCCTGCCGTGGTGGAAGGATGAGGCCATGATGGGTGATAGAAAAGAGCAGGTGCAGTGATTGATGCCTGGCTGGTTCAGCTGTCCCAAGGCTGAGTTCTGAAAACCAAGCAGAGCTGCTGAGGTCAGATGGAGAACAGGATAAAAATACACTCCTTGCTGTTAAAAGAGGGATGGAGCAAGGTGAGCATTGTCCAAGGAAGCCCATTGGCTGGGCCCAGAGGGGTGTCTCCCCCATGTACTGCAGCTTGGCTGTACCTTCAGAGGCACTTGTGCTAACTTGCCAGGGAACTGAGTACAAGGCTGTAATTTCCTTGGGATTTTGACGTTTTCCCAAAGGCCCCGGTTTGCTAGGATAGATTCTGAACACTCGCATTTCATTTCAGTACAGCTGTATGAAGAAGAAGAAAATGCAGGTTTCCATAATAGCTGCTGCAAAGCAGGGCTGTGTGTATTCTGTACTCAGAGCAAAATCCTTCACTTAAAAAGCAGAATTCTAAATCGGTGATGGTGAGACTCTAGCTGCCCAGATGTTGTTGGTCTACAGCTCCCATCATCCCTGACCATTGGCCATGTTGGCTGTGGCTGATGGGAGTTCGGAAGGCCACAGGTCTAAAATCATGCAAATCGTGCAATAATGCATTATCTTTGCTGCTTTGGTTAGTCATGATGGGGGATGAAGAAGTCCTTCCTGACCACTCTGCAGCTCCATGGTAGAGCTCCTCCTTTGCATTCAGAAGGTGGCAGGACCAGGTTCAGTCCCCAGCACCTCCAGTTTGGGTTTGGAAAGACTCCTGCCTGGCTTGGAACCCTTGAAAGCTGCTGCCAGTCAGTGTAGACAATACTGAGCCAGATGGACCAATGGCCTGTCTCGGAATAAGGCAGCTTGCAATGTTGACTGCAGAACACAAACTACTTTAAAGCAACGAAACTGTTTTGCAAAAGTAAGTTGTCAGCTCTCTGTGCTTGAGAGCTGGTGGCTCTGTGATTGCTGAGCGGGGGAGTCTGTGCCTTCTTGTTCCCAGCAACAGAGCTGGTTATGTTTGCTGGGAGTGAGTTGGCTCAGGTTTCTAAAACTGAGCAGCAGCAAGCAGGTGTGGGCCGCCCCAATGTGAAGGTCATTGAAATCAAGGGAAGAGGAAAGGCCAGAGGGGTGGAGATTGAAGGAAGGAAACTGCTTCCCCCCTTTGGTGAAAACCAGACCCTTTTTGATGCAAGTTGGCTCCAGGATTGAAACCCCGCCACAGGCAGGAAGTGGGGAAGACATGCCTGTTCCCACAGTGACCAGCCACCCTCATTTTTTTCTGTACTGGTGGGGTGGGCAATGGGGGTGGAGGAGGCCAGCTAAGCTTGCTGGCTGGGAATAGACTGACTGTCCTCTGGGGCCAGGGAACTGCAGAGCCCCGAACTTCCTGCCCAGCCTGGATAAATGCACACACAGCGCCAAAGGGGTGGTCGTTTTTAGACTTGCTCATGTGTAATAAGGCAGGAAGGAAGGAGGGAGTGGATTTGACTGTGCCAGAAGATGGAAATCTAGAGCATTTCTGGATTAGCTGTACTGCCCAGCCTGACGTGTTGTGTTCTCTCTTTCTGACCATATAACTGCTGTGGAATGACCTCTGTCTTTTTATCCCCTGCGATTTCAGATTTTGGGATTGTGGGGTTGTTGAAACTTGTCCTAATCTCTGGATGTGCTCTTTGTGTCATGGCACTACCATGTTAAAAAGCAAATTAAAGATGCAGGATTTTGCAAAGAAAGAAAGGAAGAAAGGAAGAAAAGAAGAAAGGAAGAAAGGAAAGGAATGAAGTGTTACATTGGTGAACCAGATTTAAAACAATAATAGTTTCGGTGTACGTGTGGAAATGAGGAAATCCTCCTTCTATTTGAATAAATCAGTTTGCCTTACCCTGGCCTTGCATTGTTCAGCCTTCTCCAACCTGGTCCCCTGGATGTTGTTGGACTACAACTCCTATCAGTCCCAATCTGGGGATGATGGGAGCTGTAGTCCAAAATGTCCAGAGGGCCGCAGGTTGGGGACTGGGCTTCTCATCCTCCTTAGGGGGAGCCATTCGCATGCCGGGCCAGACACCACCTTCACCCTGAACAGTGAAATGGCCTGATCTCTAGACTTCCCACTACCTTATGCCTGGGAAGCATTTTCCTCAGACTCCCAGGGAAAAGGATACATTGGCACCATATATAAAGTTGGTGGCATTGTGCCCGCTGGGCAAGGCCTGTCAGAATTGCCTGGTGGGGTGAACTGAACAGGTTGGGAGAAGGTATATCTTGGTGCACATCGACTCCAGCTGTCATTTCCCCCCATTTGAAAGATCAGACAAATTTATGATCTGCCTGCTCCATCCCTCGGGGGACTTGTGCATTCCACCTAAAGTTGCACACATTCCTGCGCTTCTCCCCCTGTGTATGGCTCTGTCCCTGGGATTCTTTCCATATAAAAATGAAAACACAGGAGCTGCCTGGAGCAATAGTACCATAAGCCTCTGGCCACAGCAAGTTCCTACATAAATGTCCCTTATAACATGGGAGCCATATATAGCAGCATGTGGTTTTGTTAGTAATTTATCTTTTGTTGCCGACAGCGAATTTGTACTGCTAGGGGCATACGATTCGCTCTATTCCTGCTTCACCAGGGGTAACACTTTGGCAGAGCTCCTTTCAAGTTCCACCCATTTAGGGTGCTTCTTTTCCAGCTCTCCTAGAGCATTATGTCCTCAGTATTTCACACAAGTCTCTTGCAATGGGCTGTCATGGTGTTGGTACAAAGCCCGGATTTTTCATCCGGAGCCCTGTGTCAAGGAAGCGAGAAGTTGCTGCTGGGCTTTGCAGGAGCGTTTGCCAGCCCTCTGAGTTGCCTGGAGATCTAGCAGCAGACACAGATTCTCCTTTTATGTTCATGTTGAGCTGGACTTGGAAGAATACTTGGGCTTCCTCCAAGTGCCAGCAGATCTTCATCCCAAGTGAGCAGGGATGGTTGAAAGTTGTATCACCCCTGGATGCTCTTAACCCCGGATGCAGTAGTTTTCTGCCCTTTCATACAACTAAGAGGATGTATTAGCTGAGTTGGCAAGAAGAGGGGAGAGGTTGGCTGGAGTGACACTTGAGACATTTTAGTGATGTGACTAAGTGGCTGGTCCTTATGGTGCAGCAACTTAACCTAAACCCGTGACTGTTTATTTGCCACCATCCTCAAGTCAGGAGGCAGATGGTTCCGGGGGGGGGGGGGGAGAGAATAGCTAGAGGATGTTGCCCAGAGAAATGGTTGCACTGTCCTCAGGAGTAACTGGTCCTGCCCCAGAGAAAGCTGGTAAAAAGGTAAAGGACCCCTGACAGTTAAGTCCAGTCGTGGCCGACTCTGGGGTTGTGGTGCTCATCCCGCTTTATTGGCCGAGGGAGCCGGCGTACAGCTTCTGTGTCATGTGGCCAGCATGACTAAGCCGCTTCTGGCGAAACCAGAGCAGCGCACGGAAACGCCTTTTACCTTCCCACCGGAGCGGTACCTATTTATCCACTTGCACTTTGACGTGCTTTCGAACTGCTAGGTTGGCAGGAGGGGGCACTGAACAACAGGAGCTCACCCCATCGCAGGGATTTGAACCGCTGACCTTTCGATCGGCAAGCCCTAGGCTCAGTGGTTTAGACCACAGCGCCACCCATGTCCCTGAGAAAGTTGGTATTAAACCAATAAATCAGAAGTGGGAGCACATAGTGCTTCTATTCCAAGCGGCTTCTTTTTGGTTCTGGACAAAGTCAATTTTAGCCTTTAGGGGGTTAGGCAGGCAGGCAGGCAGGCAGGCAGGCAGGCAGGCAAGCCCTTAGTGCAGCTTCTCCCTACACATTTGGTCATGGTGTTCAATTGTCCAGTGATTGTTTTAAAACATTGTTTATTCATTTGTCATTTGCTCCAAAAATGTATCTCGAAGAGGCTTACAATTTTTTAAAAAAAGCTTAGAATACCAAATTAAAAATAAAAGATAAAATACCAAATTAAAAAATGATTTGTTTTAAAAATTATCCACTAAAAGTGCTCATCTTACAGCAAAACTAAAAGGACACATCCTGCTCCACTCAACTAAAAGATGGCCATCAGTTCAGCACAAAATTATTGGGTGAACAATATCTTCACCTCGCGCCTAAAGGCTGATGATGATGGCACCAGACACATCTCTCTGGAGAGAGCATTGCACAGTCAGGGAGCCACCACAGTCATCCAGACCATCCCTGAGGCCAGGCACTGGTCTAGTGCATCCACTAGAGTACCACCTACTCCCAGCTTAGGACAGCCACTCTAGAAGAAAGCCAGATGGTATCAAGAGCTGCTAGATCAAAGGGACTCAAGAGGGTTGCACTTCCCCTGTGTCTCTCTCTCTGTTGACCAAAGGTTATCATACTGGACAGCCAAGGCAGTTTCCAGCTCCCAAAGCACTGTAAGAAGAGGGTCCCTACCCTTAGACGTACAATTTAAAAGAGAGTGGAATGGGAAGGAAGCGTTACTGTGTGGGGAGCAAGCTCCAGAACCAGTTCTCATACAGTTATTGCTCTTATAATGACCAGCTGAGATGGAAGCTGTCCAGGTCACCTGATGGAAGGGTTGCCATTAGGTAGTAGCTGAGGGAGGGCCAGAGGCTCCTGGTTTCTTAGCAGAGGCAATGGAAGAGTGTTGGGGGGGGGGGAGCCCTTTCCTTTCTCACCAGCTGCATGCTGGCCCCTGACCCACCAACCACCGTCCCATGCATTCCTTGGGGCAGAAAGGCTGGCTTCCCCTGCTTGAGCTTGTCCAGCAGTGACCATCTTTGGGGTGAGAAGGTGGGGGGGGCTGAAAGGGTCATGTGAGCCACGCTCTGCTTCCTCTAGAGGCCCCCTTCCCACTCAAGAATTGCCCTGAGGGGTCCTGCAAATTACATACTTAATTTGTTCTGGAGGTCCATTCTTAACCTGAAACTGTTCTTAACCTGAAGCACCACTTTAGCTAATGGGGCCGCCACGTTGCCAGAGCACGATTTCTGTTCTCATCCTGAAGCAAAGTTCTTAACCTGAGGTACTATTTCTGGGTTAGCGGAGTCTAACCTGAAGCGTATGTAACCTGAAGCATATGTAACCTGAGGTACCACTGTACCTGGGACAGTCTTCCATTTCCCAGTGGGGAGGGCCTCCCACAGCAGCAGAGGAGGAAAGAGCACCACTGCCTTTTGCATGCTAGCCAAGGCTTATCCTTGGCCCCTCTGGTGGTTTCCCCTCGGCCCATCCATGGGCTTCAGCATGCACCTGATGGCGCTGACACCAGGCCCATGGGCGTACGCAGCCAAGGCAGAGTGGGGAGGGGCAGCTGCCCCCCATCAAGTAAACAATAGAAATGCTTAACCAACTGACCAATCACGTTGGTTCTGGCCCCTCCTAACAAAAGTCCTCCCCCCCCCCCACAAAAACCCCTGGCTACGCCCGTGATCCAGGCCTGGTCTGGAAAATTAGTTGAATTCTCCGTGCTCTCAACAGGCTCAAGTGCTTTTTCTGTTTTAAAAATCAACCCTGCCCTAAGGAAGCCACATGGTAGCCTTCCAGTTGCCAGCATGGATTGCTGTAGCCAAAACTTCTAGCATAGCCTTCTGCTGACCCCTCCCACAGGCAGCCATGATTGCGGCTTGAGTTTCTTGGACACAGCTAGCTCCCTTTTGGCCAAACGGTGCAATCATGCTCCGCGTTCCCCCTCTGCTTCTTTCTGCTTGGGACTTGTGGAACAGGAAGACTCTGGGTTAATTAATGCCTCACTGCCCCCAGGGTGGGTATTGCGTTGCTGCTGATGAGCTAATGTCTCTGTCTGCTGACAGAGGGAGATGAATGAGATGGCTGGGAGAGGTGTTCCTGCCGAGAGAGGTGGGCTGCTTGCCTGCCCCCATCTACTCTCTAAGCAGACATACAGGCTTGAGGAATTTCTGTGGCTTTGTAGCTCCGAAGGGGCCGTGAGTGTGACACATGGATTGCGTTATGGGAAAGGCATTGATTCACTCCAGGCTCCCTCCTTCAGAGCCCTGCTCTCTAGTAAAGTCTGGAGAAACCCTTGGGGATGCTAGAGCCAGTCACCTCCTCCCTCGTCCCCCCAGTCCAGAGATGGGCTTGGGATGAGCGGTGGAGAAAAGAGCACAGGCTCCTTGGATTCCTCAAAACCTGCCTGCTTCTCTCCAGCAAAGCTCAACACTAGGTCCTTTCACCAGAAGCGGGACAGGTTTCTCTTGCATTTGGGGGCTCTGCATGCAGTTGGTGCCCAGTGCAGGGGTGCGGGGCACATGGTGGCTCTTCCCCTCTTTGCTGAGTGTCTCAGTTGGCTTACGAATAGAGAAAAGGAATGGGAGGCTGAACGGTGCTTTTGTAACGCTGGGAACAGGCTGGCCCTGTGCCATGGGGGTTTTGCAGAAGCACAACAGGATGACTGGATGGTGGGTGTGTATGGGTAGTTATTCCACAGTTAGCTCCAGCGCAAACTTGTTAAAATGGAGATTGGATGATCCAGCACGTGCAGGAGACTCATGTCGTGAAAGCTGCATGCGCATAGATGTGTGGAGATGTTCAGCTGTATGAGGAGAGGAAAAGCTTTGGTAGCGTGGATCCTCCTTTGGTTGTTTGACCCGAAAAATGCCTTTTTGAATCGTGCTGAGTTGAGAAAGAGCCTGGGAAATCAAAGTTATTTGTGGGGGACATTGTCTCCGTGAGTGGTAGGCAGGAAGGCAACATGCTTTGCATCTGGAAGACATATTCAGAGGATCAGTGAGTGCATGCAGCAACTCACAAGTAACCATCCAGCATGATCACAAAATATCCAGGCCACTGATAAGGGAACTCATATGGAGGGTGGTGATAGTGTTGTTTGTTTCTTCGGGGTGAGGGAATAGATAGGTGTATGTAAAAAAACAAACAAACAAAAGATGTAGCTGCATGCTGCACATTGAGTGTAACATGTAGTTTGGTTCTCAGCCGTAACTGAGTGGCAGAAACAAAACCTACAAGCTGCAAGACTTTTGTGCATTGTGTCAGAAGATGAATCTGCAGAAAATCCCCTAAAACTGTGTTCAGTTGCAGACCAGAATTGTGCCCCTTGGGCTGAACTCTGGAAATCTCAGCGTAATGAACGATTTTGCTCATAGTGGCCTGATGATAAGTTTATGAATAACTGGATTTCCCTACACAGTCTCGCACTCTTCTGTACTGTGTAAAGCAGGCTAGAAAGACTTCTGTGTTATCTACAGACTCCTTTGTGTTTAAACTTGTAAATATTTGACCATCCAATGCATACCAACCCCCCCCCCCAGGTTCCTGAATGTACCAGCTCTCAGGTTGATTATCTAAACAACATTTGCATTAATGCAGTGTGGAGGTTACTCAGATAAGGGTTGGCTAGGTCTTAGCTGCTTTCATCATAGGTAGTTTCATATTTGTCATTTCCTCTCCCCCACCCCCTTCTCCTTTCTTTCCAAATAAAGAATAGCACCATTTTCTATTAAGTTTCACAGGCTGTTTCATTAAGATGACCAATTGCCCTGTGGCATCTAAAATGCTATCTAATAGCAGAATGATTATTAGTAAGTTGGAGCTTGCATCATCACCTTCGCAAAACATGTGGCCCAGCGCAGACTTGCTGTTGCGCAGGGCTAAGGGGTCAAGGGTCAAGCTGCAGGATCATGTCTGCCTTCTCCATGCACTTCCCACGGTGTGGATTGTTACACCTGCCTATTCCTACCTCTGTTTTAAAAGCCACTTGGCTGATCCTAAAAGCTCATTCCCACAACAGCCTTGATCGCATGGCCCTCTTCCAGCCCACTGCATATCAGGATCAATCCCTGGTTTCTTCAGGGCTGGGAGAGACCCCTGCCTGACACCCTGGAGAGCCACTGCCAGTCAGCCTAAGCCGGGCGTAGCCAATATGATGCTATCTGGATCTTGCTGGACTGTAACTCCTATCACCCCTGACCATTGCAGATGCTGATGGGGGCTGATGGGAGTTGGAGTCCCAACAGTGTCTGCAAGGCACTACATTGGCTACCTTTGGTGTAGGTAATACTGAGGTAGGTGGACCATGGTCTGTATAAGGCAGACTCCTGTGGTCCTACCACTTTGAAGCATTTGCATCTACGCTGAGGCTATGTATATTGGGTGTCCTTTGCTTATCAGTGATTGGGGTAGGGGGAGAAGAGGTGTGCCATTTCCAAGTGGGATTGCTCATTGCATATGGACTATACCAGTGTTTCTAAAACTTGGCTCTCCAGCTGTTTTTGGACTGCAGTTCCCATCATCCCTGACCACTGGTCCTGCTAGCTAGGGGTGATGGGAGACTTAAGTTTGGGAAACACTGGACTATAACATGGGTGTGAGAGTGGGTGGTTTCAGTAAGACTGCCTTGTTGGGTGCTGCAGATTTCTAGAAGTTCACATTTGAATTAGGGTTGTCTTATTTCTTTTTGGTTTGCCTGGCAATTGTTTAAAGGCACAGTCCAACGGGTGGAGGGGGAACACACACACACACACACACACACACACACACACACACACACCACCCATTGGTAACACTCTACTTCTGAACGAATAAATGTGGCCCTCTCCCGTACTTCCAGTTTTTCATAGAGGCTTCTCAACCCTGGGGAAAGGGAGCACCTTTCTTCCTCACTGTCAAGTTTTCAGCCTATGACTGCCTGCCGTTGCTGCAAGCAACATCGTTCTTCAAAGCATCGTTCAGAACTTTCCCCTTTTCTGAGATGCTCCCAAATACCGGTAGTTTTGAAGTGGTGTGGCTTTGTGGGTGTGGGTGCTGTTCGCTTTGTGGAAGATTATGACTGTCCGGCAGTCCTGAGTGTTTCTGAGAAGATTCCAACCAGTACTAAACATATCCAAATAGGGCAGAGACAGAAGTGGGTTTGTGTGCAACAGAGAAGCCATTCCCTGCAGGCGGTCAGGGTGGGTGGGTGTTTGCTCAAAGCCTGTTAGCGCCTGGGCATCTTTAGACAGCATGTGGTATTAAGCAGCCGCTCATGCCTGCTTCTGAAACTTCTTCCCTGCAGATAACCACACCAACCTGGGGTGGGGTGGGTGAGGGCGACCAGCATGTGCATGCCGGGGGCAGGACCCCAAGCATGGCCTCAGTCCCCTCAGCAATGTCTGAGAGGGAACTAATATGCCAGGAGCCGGCCCAGCAGTAATTGCATGGGCAATGTGTGAAAGGAGTTCTAGGAGCACACTGTCCCAGATTCCCCCTCTTCACACTCAACCTTGTGTAGGGCTGTAGCTTAGTGATGGTGGTAATAATAATAATAATAATAATAATAATAATAATAATAAATAATTTATTATTTATACCCTGCCCACTCTGGGCGGCTTCCAACAGAACACTAAAATACAATAACCTATTAAACATTAAAAGCTTCCCTAAACAGGGCTGCCTCAGATGTCTTCTGAAAGTCTGGTCGTTGTCTGGTAGGGTGCATGCTGTCCTAGGTTTAATCCCCAGCATCTCTAAGTAGGGCTGGGCATTGCCCCCTCTCTGAACCTCTAGTGAACTGCTACCAGTCAGTGACTGAGCCAGACAGACCAGTTAAGTCTGAGGCAGTGCAAGCATGGCAACTTCCTCGGTTCCTAACTACCACTCAGCCTCCCCTTCTTTTCTTGTTCCACATATTAGTGCAAAGCAGCCCTGGGAAACTGCTGAAGGGTGTGGTATAATTCAAATAAATAAAAACGGGCTCCTTGTACTGCAATGCTCTTCTCCCAAGGCTCAGCAGGCAAGATGGTGCAATCAGTTGCAATGCTGCGTCTCTCTCTTACTTCATTTAGCCTTGACTAAGGTTGTTTCTTTTCTTTTTCCTTTTGTCTGATCACCAGGAGTGAATTTCAACACCCCCAGCTACTCATCTGGGGATCCCTGAACCCCCCTCATCCTGTGTTGTGTGTGTACTGTATATTACAGGTATCGCAAGAAGACAACAGTCCGGTTAAGACTGACAGTTTGGTGCCCTTTTGTAGAAGTTAATTCACCACCGTAATCTAATGGTGAGAACCTGGGCGCAGAGTTCATTCAATCAGACTTCTAATCTTGCCTGCCCAGGGAGCACTGTGCGCTTCTGTGTCCACAAACACAGCAAACATGAGAGGAACGCCAATACAAGCAGTAGGAGGGAAGTGGAGGGTGGAGGGGATGGTGGAGAGAATGCGTGTTGCTAGACAGGGCTTTTCACCACCTGCTTCTAAAAGCTGAACGACAAGAGTATCGGCAGGTGCAGCTTCACTGGCTGCTACAGCATTGTGGTGGGAATTGCCATATTCCAACTCAAAGGGCCAAGGAGTGCACTTTGGGTCAGCAGCCAGGCAACTGCAAAGTTATGTTTGGGCTGTTCTGTCTGGTCTGCTGCATTCATCAGCAAGTCTAAACTCTCCCGTAGGCCCTGGGCTCTTCCAGATAATTTGTTTTTATTGCACAATAAATGTGCAGTCGTTGCTCAACTTCTCTGCAGTGGATCCAAATACGGTGACCGGACGCAAAGCGGGACAGGGCTCCTCTATCGCCAAGCCAGGAGGGAAGGAATTTCTGCAAGATGCGGCTTGCCATGCATGGGTGAGAAAAGCTGCACCTCCCTGAAATTCCCACTTCTCTACAAGTCTTAAAGCTACAGGAGCCTGGTCATTCTGTCCTTTTTCTTCCCCTCACCCACGTGGCACATAAAATACATTCTTAACCCCTTACTGAATTAGTTTTATGCTGTTTAGGAGCTAGCTTTTGTATTGCAGGTATCAATTTCCCCCCATAATGCTTTTTTCTTTTTCTGGGAACACATATTATTCTTCCAGCTTTGCTTCCTTTTGCCCACAGGTGTGGGCTCATCTACATGGGAGTTCAATGTGGTTTTGCAACTTTTTGTGCCTCAATATTTTTTTTTTTGGTATTGCCCACATAATGGCCTCCTCACTCAAGTGACAAGCCAGATGGGCAGGGTACAAATAATAAAACTACTGCTGTTACTATTATTATGCTCCTTCCACCATAAAATTATTATATATCTCCAGCCTTGGGGATAATCTGATAATGAAAGTATATCCAATATGAAATTACATCTGGATATACTGAAGCGCATTGTGTGGGGGCGTATTTTTACATGTGTCATTACATCTCACTCATTGCTGTCTGTCACCACACCCTCTACTCCCAATTTACTTCTGTCAGCTCAAATGAAGGGGCATTAAAAAATAATAATAATAAAACTGCTAAAAAATTTTGCAGAACAGCTATATCAAATGTAAAAATGAAATTTGCTTCGTGCCTGAAAATGAGTGCCCATGGTGGTGGGCGATGAGCCATCTTACTGGCAATGATTATGCAGGTTGCAGAGATGTGACCAATTTCCAATTACTTGATTGGTGAGAGTGGCTGGGGAAACCCAGCCAGATGGGCACAGGAATGAATAATAAAATTGTTATCTAAAGATGAAGCAGGGCCCCTGCTTTCTTTGCAAACACGCACACTTTCTCAATGGAAACAGATTGGAGGTTCCTGTACACCTACCTGCCAGGCCGTTCTTTATCCTTGTACGGTGCTCTTCAGAGACCTACTGGTGGTTCTGGCCATGACATATCATTTAATAAAAAATATTTTCGCTTGCTATTTGTGCAAATCTTGCAGATCTCTCCTTCTATAAAGCATGCTTGAAGCACTGGCTTTGGCAGAAGTTTGTTGTAACACCATTCCACAGATAATTATTTTTTCTTTTCTTCTCTTTTTTAAAAGGTGCCCGTTTGCCATTGCATGCATGCCCGGAATGGATGCCAGACCTCACAGAGGGTTGGGGGATTATTATTTATATTTATGTCTCTGAATCGCTTTGCTCACGACAATGACTCAGGGTTACTGACAGACACAGGTAGGGGGGAGGGAACAACAACACACAGCAGAAATAGATTCCATCAAGCACCGCCCACTTATGCGGGTAGGAAACATCAGCATAGGTTTTGGAGACATAACATTGAAGGCACTTGGATGTGAGCAGACAGACACACGCCTGGCACCATTCATCTACAAACTCATCCATGCCCCAATCTGTGGACATAACCAATGCAAAACATGGGCAATGTGCCACTGGAGCTCAGTGAGTGATGGCAGTAATGCAGCACTAAAACTAAGAACTGGGGTTTGGAAAGGTTTTGGGTGTGTCATGATGCTCGGCAAATTTAAGCTAATCCAGCTTTGTTAAGGATGGCTGCAGGGCCTACGAGAGGAATTTTATCAGGGATCAAGCTTCCTCCTCTCCAGCGCCCTGGATGGCTGTGTTTGCTTGTGGGGTTGTTGTTTTGGGGGGGGGGGTGTTGAATGCTATGGGACAGTGTGAATCCAAACCAATCATGCATACGATTGTTGGCAATTTAAATGTGCAACTATATGGTTTTGTGGAGAGCAGCCAAGGCATGTTTCAGAGGCCTCTTTATATTACCAGAAAATGATATGCTGATCAGTGTTCGAAATTCTCCAGGCCACTTGCGACCAAGCAAACATGATGTCTCCACCATCTGGAGATGCATGCCTGGGGATCCTTGGATCTTGACTGTTTTCACACACTAACAACCATCCTGTAGAATTGTGTCCGTGATATTTTATTTGTGCAATCAGAATGAATTTCAGGAACCAAAAGGTCGTATTGAAAAATACAGCTTTCGAGCCGTCTGGCCGCTACATGGCAACTAGACATTTCGTTTTGACAACTGTAACCCTGGTTTAAGGAGCAATTTGGCACCTAGCTTATATATCTAAGTTTCTAACACTGATCATTGCTGATCAAAGCCAAAGACCATGAGTTAGGCAAGAGGAGCCTCTTTGGAGGCCAGCATGTGTGGTGTTGGTGCAAGTCGGGATCTCCTTTTAATGGCTGGAGGAGAGATGGGACAGCAAAGTCTTATGCAGTGAAATATGTCTCATTCATAAATTTGTACCTGTCTCTTCCTCTATGCATTTTGCATCATCCCTGGGAGGCAGGTTAGACTGGAAGATAGCTGAGTGGCCTTGTAGTTGCCCTACCTGCTGGGTTTGAATCTTGGTTTCCAACTTTCAGGCCCATCGGTAAATCAGTTCCAGCCACTTTGAGCATTGTTCTCTACAGTGCTATCACCTTTGGAGCACGCAACAATTATACACTTTGTTTAGCGGAAGTTGTGGTGGAAACAGAGGAAGACAGGATTGGATCTGATTCCACTACTCCAGATCTTGCTCCACTAGACATGGTGTAATGCTGAGACCCACATTGCTTGCTTCCTGCCTTTGTCTCTTCATGTGGGTAACTATTCTGTGTCACCGAGCCCTCTTCTTCCTCTCCTTGCAGCTCACCCCCGGGGGCAAGGCAGCCCAAGCAGGTGTGGGAGTAGGTGACTGGGTGCTAAGCATTGATGGAGAGAACACGAGCACCTTGACCCACATTGAAGCACAGAACAAGATCCGTGCATGCGGGGACAAGCTCTCGCTCAGCTTGAGCAGGTAAGAGGCTCTTGGTGTGAGTTAAGATACTAGGAGCATGACATGCATTATAGGATCGAGAAGTGGTTAAAGCTGACATACTCCTTGCACTCAAGCCCAGTCCTCAAAATAACAACTCACTGGTTCTCAAACTTTTTTCTCTGGGTCACACTTCCAGAATAAAAACTTGCTCACGCCACGCCATTTTTTTTATTGATAAGAAATACATTGGAAAGCAAAAAGAGAACCAACTAGCAGTGCTTGATCCAGAAAGTATAGAACAATGCAGCTACATAATAACATGTATCATTCGCAAAATATAATGATCAATGAGCCTCTTACGTATGTACTTTAAGCATGTATACAAACTGAATGAGAGGTGTGAGCTTGCTTTTGCTGGTAGCTTCATTTATATTAGGTCTAACTTGAGTCAAACTCTCATCAACACAAAGAAGCCTTTCTCTTTTCTGATCTTTTGCATTTGTCAGAGTTGAATATCCCTATTCACTACAATGTGTCGTGGGACTGCAGAATAGCCAATGCTGCTCTCCAGCACACTGTTCAAATGGCAATCCTGGATCACAACTTGATGCTCTTGCTCTTTTTGAAAATATACCTATCCATATTCTGCAATATAGATAGATACTACACTACACTGAAATATTTAAAAGTTTCTTTCTCCTTGAATCTTGGTGCCACGCTTTCCATCCTCTCCTGCCGCACCAATGTGGCATCCCACACCCTTTGAGAAGCACTGTCTTAACTCATAAACATAGCAGTAGGCTAACTAGCCTTTCACTTTGGTGAACTGGAACCGCTTCATAGCATATTTATACCCACAGTGATCTTGGCTGCATCTGAATCACTGGAGAGTGGAAGAAAGCCTCTCTGACTCTCCAGGGGTCCTTATTCAGCCAGCCAGAGTGATGCTTATGTGAGTGTGTGAATGAGTGGATATTAACACAGAGAGAGGCCAAGGGTGTGCTCTTAGGACAGAGGGCTTTTAGCCATGCCCCAGAAGAGTTTTCTCCCAGGCAACCTAGGCAGGACCAATCCAGTCACTGGATCTTCCATGGCTGAGCTGTCACCACTATCTTCCCTCATGGTGTGAAAGGGAGCAGGCTGCTTTCCTCATGTTGCTGTGGCCCTGCTCTCTGAGCATAATCTCTGCTGTGAGGTGCAGCTCTGTTGCTGCAAGTCAAAAGCACCAGCTGCCACCTCTTGCCTGTTATTGCTGCCCCAGGAGAGCCCCTGCCCGGCAGTGCCTTTCTTCTCGTTAACGGCAGCTTTTCTCTTGCAGAGTCCAGAATCTCCTCGGCAAGCCTCAGAAGGTACGTCTTCCTCCGCTTCCTCCGTGGTGGGTCTGCTCTCTCACAGACCTCGCTGGGCACCAGTTCTGCCGCTGGTCTAGGGGAGCTGTGGGATAGTTGAGGAAACACAAGTGCCTGAGCTTGTTTGACACTCCTTGAGTTAAGTGCTTGATGTAAAAGCCAAAATAAATAAATGAGACTGCAGTGGGGTGTGAAGAATCCATTCTGAATCTCAGGATAATAACAAATTCCAATGTGTTTTAGGCTGCACAGCCCTTCTCCAGGGGGCTGTTTGAGCTACACCGATTGTGCTACATCTGTGGGCCAAACTCTATGGCTATGTCTGCCATGTGCTTATAAGGCTTTCAGAGAGCTCTTTTCTTAGTCAGACATTCCTACTGCATTCACCATGCCCTCAAATAAGTGATGTGCAGCTTGCAACTCCTTGGCATTTTGATTATTTGAAGTTTCCAAGCAAGCAACTTTTGTATGCATCCATTGCTATCTTCTTCCTTTTTACACCTGGTT
The DNA here is from genome assembly GCF_964252035.2 of Podarcis erhardii. Taxonomy (NCBI): domain Eukaryota; kingdom Metazoa; phylum Chordata; class Lepidosauria; order Squamata; family Lacertidae; genus Podarcis; species Podarcis erhardii. The sequence continues at coordinate 70,117,650 of NC_138498.1, forward strand.
TTGGTGGATTCTTCCCCCCTCGGCAGCTCACTCTTGGAGCTAACCAGGCACCGTAGCCTGAACCTTGGTGTGCTGGAACTAAAGGAGCTCACTGCTGCCTTTTCCCCAGCCCTCCAAATCTATGGCAGTTTATTTTCTTGCTGTTCAGTGGAACTCCTCTTGATTGCACCCATAAACCTTCAGAAGCTAGAAACTCGAAATGGCCACCACAGTATTGAATTTGTTTGTGATCATCAGAGGTCAGGTGGAGGATGAACCGGGAGCTGCCTGCCTTAACTGGGCTGGAGCAGCAAATAGAGCCATTTGCTGCCCTTGCCTCTATGTTCCCTGTATAGGCTAACCCTGTATGAATGTTTATCCTGGAGTATGAGGCCTTGCCTCACAAAAGAAGTGCTGGGCGGGGGTGAGGGGACTTCCAGGCAGTCAGGCTGTGGAGGGAAACAGCTTCTCCAAGATTGTGGCCAGGGCTGTCTTCTAGTTTCCCTCTCTGCTTGGGCGTATCCCTCCTCTGTTTCCCTTGTGGTTGGAGGAGGCAGGGAACAAGATGGAGGGTGTAGAAATGGATATGCATGGTTCAGTTTTGCTACAACACGTGCCCACGCTGAACCGCCTCACCTGCTCTCCAAGGCTCATCCCGGGGTCAGTTCTAGAGCGACCACATTTGCCCACATAGGGTGCTCAACAAAGTTGGCTGGCAGTAGGCAACTGGGCACATACAGGGTGTGTTTGCTTGTGTCTTGGCTACTGTTAGCCAGGAATTCGGCTGGCTGGCTGGCTGGCTGTGGTTATTGCCCTGGGACTTGAGGAATGCCCTTGTGGCCAGAATCTGGCCTGGCTTCCACCTGGGGCATGGTGGCCTCTGGCGTTGCCTGGCAGCGGGGGGTGCACTTGCATGCTGCCTGCTGTGCCAGCTTGGGCGTCTGTGTGTTTTGTCTTCTGCTCAGGATGCGCTCCCTTCCTCTGAGCGCCCGAAATATAACTTCACTCCCAGCTCTGCCCTCAACAAAACGGCCCGGCCCTTTGGAGTCAGCTCTGCTCCAAACTCCCAGCCCGGGCTGGTGACGAAATCGGTGCCATACACTCCCTCTGCGTCCGTCTGCACCACACAGCACAATGGGTATGTCGCTGTGTTATTTAGACACCCTGGGGAGTTGGGGGGGGGGAGTTTAGTGGCCTCACTGTGGAGTTCTGCCCTGTGCTGTTCTGCCCACACACTCGCCTGTCTGCCCGCACTGTGCATGTTGGGCTCTGCCTGTGTGGCCTTTTTATGGGTGGGCAATGGCTGGGTGTGGGCGGCCCTCCCCCGCCCCCCTCTGTACCAGAATCTGTGCTAGAATTTAAGACATCTAGTGTTGCAGTGACCCCTGGTGGCTGGAGCTCATATTACGATGCCTAGATCTGGCAGGTCTCTTGTGTATTCTTCATTCTGGAATGCCTAATTGAAAAAGCCAGACCGTTTAGCGGCCTGCATTTCATCATCTTTCACTTCTTTCAAGCCCTGCAATCTTCTCTCCTGGGCAAAGAATAATAATAATGCTATTGTAGGTGGCAGTCAGGAGCATGGGGCTGCATTCCAGGAACCCCAGCCAGTAGTTCTCTCGACTCACCCACACAAAGGAATCGCTAGATTCTTTGGTCTGAGCAGCATTGTGCTATGGCGAGTGATCTGTATCTATAGGTACGGTGCTATCTGCTTGTGGTTTCTTCTGTGGCTGACTCACTATGGCAGGAATGAATGTCGCTTATGGATCCCAATGTAACTTTCCATCCTCACCGCCTCCCTAGCAATCTAAGCTACAGTTAGTCTCCAGACTGTTCATCATTTACTAGGTCTCAGATCCAGTATCTTCATTTATAAGATTTCTTACCTGCCCTGTACCGTAAGGTCTCATCACTGGGCACAATAATATGATATGCAAACTTAAAATTACTAAAAGAAATTATGCATAAAGCTGTCCACCCCAGATAAAATACTGAGTAGCTGACATCAAGCCTTTTGGCTGAGTTTCCAATTCTGCTCATCCCAGCATAAAATTCCCGTACTAGTGTAGCTGTTCTCAGGCATCCTTTGGAAGGGAGCAGCACTATGGTAAATCCAGATTTCTAGTTTATTAAGGAAATGACTTGGGTGAAATTGTACACCGATTAATCTATACTTGTGTCGTGACTACTTCATTTTTTCAAGCCCGAAACTGGCATCTTCTGACTGCTATCTTCCCGTGTCTATAAATGCAGCCCTAAATTAATTCTGTTTATTTTGTTTATTAATCACCTGCCATGAAACATCCCAAAATGATTTTAACAGTGCCTGGCTGCATGCAAATTGTGTCCTGACACTCTAGGCTTTGGATGCTGCTTCTTTTGAGGTGATTCCTTTCTCGTTTGGTGCATTGATGTGTCCCTGGCACCTTTGTTGGTGGGGACGGAAAAGCTTCTATCTGTGCTAGATGCGGTCCTGTACACCTCTGACCACCCCTGTGTCTCTCATTGGCCTGTGCGGGGTCCCCTGCCAGTCAGGTGCCTTAGATGGGACCAGTTGTGGGACCATGGTGAGCGTAGTCTACATGCTGGCAGAAATGCTGCTGCTGCTCATTTCTTTCATACTCCTGCATTCCTTATCCTATGACCTAGAGCACTGGACTTCAACTGGTGGGCCAGGACCTGCTAGGGGGCCGCGACCTGATCCAAGGTGGGTCATAACAGGAGCACTACCACCATACAAATATATGGTGAAATATTAAATGGGTCCCCAAATGTGTGTTTGGGTGTTCAAAGTGGGTCCAAAAGGTTGAGGATCCATGACCCAGTTAGGATAGCTGTGCATGGAATCTTGGCTATATTCACCCACAGTAGGCAGGAAGGGAACCATGTTTTTTAAAAAACTTTGTCTAATGGTTCTAACATGTCCTTCACTTTCCTGACTGTCTTTTTGCTCTTTTCCCTTCTCTCTCTCTCTCTCTCTCTCTCTTTCTCTCTTTCTCTCTTTCTCTCTCTTGCAGGTGCAGAACACTGACAAGTCAGTAAGCCTTTGCCTGTTCTGTAACTTTAATGTGTATTATTGCTAACATGCATGACCTAAACATAATTCCTTTTCAACACCTAAAAACCCTCCTCATTCCTTGCCAGTTTTTTAGTTTGGATTTTTTTTTTCTTCACTGACTTTTCTACCCCCTATCCTACTCTCCCACAGGAGTGTGTGGTTATGGTGGGTTATATCCCCTCATAAAAAGAGATGCTTGAGGGACATGTTTGCGAGTCGGGGAAGGGGGAGAACAAACGACATTAGTGTAGGAATTGGGACGTGGAGGTCCCCTTTCTTACAATATGTGGGGCAACATTATTTGTGTCCTCTTGACTTCTTGGGTTTGCGTTGGAGCCTGTCTGAAGGACTCGGTGGCCTGGATCCCATGTCATGCTAAGCTAAATCATGGCTTAGCCTGAATGTGTGGACTCTGGGAGAGGACATCACAACCTCTTTGGTCCTTCCTGGTTGTTTTTCTGCTGAGCCAAACCACACTTTGGCATAGTGTGTTAATTAAGCCTATGCTCATAGTTCAGCTCTCTCTTGGACAAACCGTGATGCGTAACCCACATGATAAACCTTGGTTACAGCTTGTGATTAGTCTGGAGACCGCTAGCTTCAGACAATATGCTAAACCAAATGATGGCTTAGCTCAGTATGACGCAGCAGCAAAAAACCAAAAAGTCCAAGATATTCTTTCCAGGAGGCCTCACATACGCACTAAACCATGGTTTGGCTAAGTGTGTCATGTGAACCAGGCCTGGGGGCTAATCTGAAGTGAAACGGCCAGTTGGGGGCATGGTGGCTGCCCTGAGGCTTTAAATGTTGGCAGTTTGGCTTCAGGGAAACTTCCTGATGCTTCCAAGGGAGTGGGATGGCCTGCTGTGACTCTTCAGGCTGTGCTGACAACTGTAGCAGTAACTGCCTGACCCAGATAAGGGAAAGGAAGTGGTGCTAAAACTGGCAGGGAGTTGTGTGTGTGTGTGTGTGTGTGTGTGTGTGTGTGTGTGTTTTCCACTGCACAGTCAAGCTGCTGTTACCTCCAGTGGCGCTGGCTGTTCCCTCAGGAGATGTGGCCTTTTATTTGTGCGGTTGTGTACTAGGGTGGCATGTCTCACCTGACCTGTCCAATCTTTTCTCTTATTCTCTCACTTTTCGTGGCTTCAGGGTTAGCGCTCACCCCCCTGAGGTGAAGGCTCCACCCCAGAGCAACCCCCCACCTGATTATGGAGATTACTACCTGGAGGACCAGTAAGACCTGGGAGAGGTGGGGGAGGGGAGGGGAGGGTAGAAACTTTCGGACAGATGTTGCTATGTCCCTTGTATGTTGTGTGCTGCTGCTGCTGCTGTCATCCTGTTATAGCGTGTGAATATCCCTTTGGTGAAGTTGGAATAGCGCTAGAAGCAGTAACAGGGCTTCCCTCAACAAGGATTCAAATTTTTCATCAGTGAAAAATCTCCTTTGAGATGTTCCCCAGAGCAGTGCTGAGGAACTGGGGGCCTTCCATGCAGCTATTTATTGTGGACTTGGTGCTGCTCATAAATGCACAGGCTTTTTGCAGCATGCATACATCGTCCTCATCCAAATGCTGTCTCGTGTGTGGTTTTAATTATCCAGGCAATTCAAATCATAGAATTGTAGAGTTGTAAGGGACTACAAAGGTCATCTAGTCCATCGCCCCTAGATGCTGGAATCTTTTGCCGAATGTGGGGCTCGAACCCACGACCTTGAGATTAAGAGTCTCATGCTCTACCGGCAGAGCTACCTCAGGCCTGGATAATTGGCCTAGATGGGGGAGAGGGAACAGAAGGGGCTTCAGGATCCGTTCTGTGTGTCTGCAGGGCAGGTTACTTGCGATCTTCAGAATTATGAAACTATGGCCATGTCCTGATTTGTGCCTCATGGTGGTTTATCCCCCCACCCTACCCCCACCCGCTTGATGCAGTTTCTTGTGTTTGTGTGTGTCATGCATGCCTGGCAGATGCTCATCTCAGTGCAGCCCTGGCTGAGTGCCCTTGTCTATTCGTAGGCATTCTCTGCGGCTGGCAAGCCTGCCGGCCTTCCTCCCCAATGACTCCAGCAAAAAGAGGCTCATTGAGGACACAGAGGACTGGCGACCGCGGACGGGCACAACCCAGTCCCGTTCTTTCCGTATCCTGGCCCATCTGACAGGCACGGAATTCAGTAAGTGCCTCCCTCCCAGGGGGAGCCACTCCAGGTTGGGGGTGTTGTTGAGAGCTGGCTAGCTGGCTGGCTCCAGCCTGGGAAGTGGCAGGGAGTCACAAGGCATTTGGTGCCACTGGCGACAAGGCAAAGGTTGCAGAGGCACCTGAGCTTGTTCTGGGACAGCTCTGGTCACCTTCCACAAGCATTCTGGACCTGGGCCAGTTTGGGAGGGCTCTGCTGGCAGATTGTCCTACAGCAAGTCCCAGGAGGATCCTCTCTCTCTCTTTCGCTCTTCCACTTGTGATGCTCTGCTGACCTCATTCAGTCTATCTCTGCTCTGCAAAGAGCTCTGCAGGCACCTCATTCTGTTTCCCGCTCATTATTGTTGATGCCCAGGCCCTGTATCCTCCAGGGAATGTTCTTATTTTGTGCCTAGTCTCTCCCTGCCCACCCCCCCTCCAAAAACAAAAAAAAATCCACTTCTCTTCTCAGAAAACTAAAACAGCTTGACTGGCTCAGACCATGATATTCTCTTTCTCCTTTTCCCGCTGCCAGTGCAAGACCCGGATGATGAGCATGTTAGGAAAGCCAGGTAAGAAGGTCCCTTTGATAGGGCCAGGAGAGTCAGTGGGTTTCCACCTGACTTCTCCCCACTCCCAAAGTGCCAGGGGCTGGGAGCTGAAAGTGCAGAGTCCAGACTCGCTCCTAAGCTTTGGCAGACACCCAGGGCCACTGTCCCATTCCCATCTGTCTGGGGCGGAGGGGATGAAAGCCTTCTTCCCACCTTGTTCTGGTTCCCTTGACCTTGCATGCCTGGTATGCCCTTCTGGTTTTCTCCTTCTCGGTCTCTGCTTTCTCCTCCCATCTCTTCCTTGTGTCTCTTTCTCTTTCTCTCTCCCCTCCCAGAGAAAAGTTTGTCTCGGAGCTTCAGAGCCCCCGTTACACTCGCCTGCGCGACTGGCACCACCAGCGATCGGCTACCTCTCTGAACGTGCTCTCCTAGGCTGCCTGCGATGGGCCGGCCTTTCTCTTCTCGACTCCGCTCTTCTCTATTGCATGCCGATGTGAATGGGAAGGGCGTGTTTCTGTCTGTCTCCTTCTAACTGGTTGAACAAAACTTTTAAAAAGCAAAACAATCCCCCTCCCCCCCCCAAACCCCCCACTAGAAATCCACAGCAACTCCTGGAAACGTAGCAACTGAACTGTGTTGGGGAACGACTTGAGCAGGGCGGAACCTGAGAATAGTCAGGAGTCTTCCACATTGGTGGCTGCTTCTCTTTGAGCTTCATGTCACACCTCCAGCTGTGGAGGGGATGGAAGAGGGTTCATGTTGTTGGGCAGGAAGCTTGACTCTCCCAACTCTAAGCAAGATGCTCTGGTACTACCAGGAAGCTGTTTCTGAACTGTGTTTTCTCTTCCCTGACTGAAGAGATGTTGGCTGTGGAGACCTCTGTATGCTCCTTTCTGGCCTTCATACTGAACCAAGGAGGCGGGGGGGGGGGGAAGGGAAGGTTCTACCCAATGCAATATGGCATTGCACTGAGACCTCTTTCCTTTGGGACCTGCCGCGTTGAATGAGCTGCCAGTGCTCTTCTTCCTGGCCGAGCATTTCAGAGAGAGGGAAGAGAGGGAAGTCGTTTCCTGACATTCATATCTGGAAGGGCTCCTTTTCAACCCTCCTTGGCTGCATGGGATTTTTTAAAAACACTGTTCTTGGTAGTGGCTGATCGTCCCCTTCCCTCCTTTGTCCACTGTTGAGTGCTGTTTCTCAACCCATAAAACTTCTTCTCCTAACAGGCCTCTCCATTTTATTTTGCCAGTGAATGGTGAATGCACATGCCCTTAGCCCCTGGTCCTTTCCCCATCATTGTTCTATGAGTGGCTGGTTGTGGCTGCCACTTTGAGGAAATGGCAAGCATTCCTCTTCTAGATGCCTGATAAGGTCATGAAGGCTTGCAGAACTTGCCCACCCACAACGCTGTGATAGAGGGATTCCTTCTCTTCCCCAACCCCTCAATGGTTATTAGACTTGTCCTCCTTGCACTTGATTAACTCCATTATACCTCAGTTTTTCCAAAGGCTCTCTGATTTGGACAAGACTTAATATGGCTGCTTGTGTTGGGCTTGGAAAAAAAACCCTAGGGACTGGGACTTCTGGCTCTTCAGGTAACCTGCTTCTACAGCAGGCAAGTCCTGTTGCTCGGTGGAGGAAATGCTGTGTGCCCCTTTCTCTAGAAAGAGTGTGTAATCATTGTTTTGACTGCAGGCATGACACTAATTCAGCTGCTATATCTGTATGGTGCTGTAATCCACCCACCCCCTGAGCTGCCTGGAGCCGATGCCCAGGCAGGGGTTTGCAATCTAGTTGGAGGCTGGCTTTACTACCTTTCATTTTGTAGTAAAATAAATGCTCCTATTCTCGTAACTGGCTCCTGTCTTTCTTTCCTTTCCTTTTTAATCTATGCACACCTGAAGTAGGGAGGCTGTGTTCTTTCTTAGAGAGACGACTTGTTTTCCAGCTGAGCATAAACCCAGCTGTCCTCTGTAAGGTTGTTTGGGAAGCTGAGCAAAGATGCAATGCCTTTGCCCACCAATGACTTTGGGGTGCTTTTGTGCCCTGGTTTTCTTCTGGGAGCAGGAGCCTGACTGGCAGGCCAGCACTGAGTTCTCTCTCCTTTTCTTAATACTCTTAATTCCTTGGGATAAATATGGGGGATTGTGAACTTCTCATCCCAGGCCCACATCACAGGACAGCAGGCAAGGACCAGGGTGGTGAGACAGGAGACTGCCTGGATCTCACCACCTCTGCCTGCATGATGCACTGAAACAGCTGTTATAGTAATTTACTATACTCTTTTTCTTCTTCTGTTGATTGCACCTTAGGAAGAGTCCTTGGATAGGTTGGATGAGATGTAACATGCACAATGGAATTAATTAATGAACACACACACACACACACACACACACACACACACACACACACACACACTCCTTTAGTCTGCAACAAGCCTTGTGTGCAGAATCCGTTTGCTCCTGTCTGGGATAATCACATAGTGCAGCTCTTGATGAGCTGTATCCTTTCTCATTGCAGGTGGAGAATCTCAGGTTAGAATATTTTCCCTGCTACCCTTGTGTCAGACACTTAGAAAATGAGCACAATGAGAAGAGAGAGCCTAGTCTACCCTTTCCCGACAAGATTGCTGCTTCCTATGTACAGGAAGGAGGTGGTGTGGGGGAATAGGTGTACCCTGTGCCCCTGCTTGGTCTCTTCTTCCAGCCTCTCAACTGGTTGTCCAAGGGGACCTCGGAAGGGGGAAGGAAGGGGTTCAACAACGGCAGGCTTTATTTCTCTTCCATTTTCAAGCTTGCACTTGGAACAGCTCAAGACACCCTTCTCCTTTATTTGCAGCTCCCCAAACCCCACACATCTCCCATTCTCCTCCCCGCCTCCTTCCTTGTACATAGGCTTCTACTCCTGAACAGACTGTAGTTTCTTGCTCTGGGCTAGGAGTGTTTGAGTCTCCTCAACTGACTGCCTACACAGCTGGGCTGCTGTTCCTGCCATATCACCAGGTTCCCCCTCTGATCTTCACACTCTTCCCCTGCCATGGATCTCATTCTTGCATCATGTGACCTTGGAAGTTATTCTGAAGCCCACACTTCTTTTGATGGTTCATCTTGAAGCCATAGGGCTCTCTCCCAAGTGAAAAGCCTTGAATATGTGGGGTGAGTAGCATGGTCCTGTTGCCCTGAGCTAGATGGCCTTGGGGCAATAGGCTCTCTCCCTGGGACCAAGTTGAGGTGTCATTTGTTGGAGCCCTATGTGAGGCGACCTGTCTGTGGGTGTGCTTCATGCCCCTAATATGACGTTGTCTACACCGCACCCCCCGACACACCACATAAACCCTTTGAAATATTTAAAAGGGTCTTGTAGAGAAGAGGACCTTCATGGTAACCTTCAGAGGAAAGAATGGGAAGCAAAATGTTTACTGCAAGAAGGTAGGGTTGGGGTTAAACATATGGAAAAGCTCCTACCTGAAGCTTTAAGGAAGTGATTTAGCAGGCAGCACAAGACGGCTAAGGAGCTGATTGGGGCACCTTGGCCTTTCCGTGCTTTCCAGCAAAGTTCCAGCAGGCCTCTGACAGCACAAAACTCTGGACTCCCATTGGAACAGGTGGTGGAATTTGGCGGATGTGAGAGAGAGAACAGCATGTCTTTCTAGTTTGCTGTCTTGTGTGAATCTTATGCCAAGAGATGAGCACACAGCCCCTCAGGTTTCTGCGGATGCCAGCTACTAGTGCTGAGCTGTGTGTCCGATTGCAAAACAGGCAAATTGCTCCCACTGTTACTCCCTGGCCACAAGTGCATTTCGTGGTTGATAACGCCTCGTGTCCTTTTTCTGCGGCATCACCTGTCTCGCCACAGGAAGCTGATCATAGAATTGTAGAGGTGGAAGGGACCACAAGGCTCACCTAGTCCAACCCCCTGCAATGCAGGGATATTTTGCCCAATGTCCACGACCCTGAGATTCTTCTGCCCAACGTGGGGCTCCAACCCATGACCCCAAGCTTAAGAGTCTCATGCTGTACTGACTTAGCTATCTCAGCTGCCTTATACTGAGGTCTAACTCTTGGTCTATTGAGCTCAGTATTATCTTTGCCGACTGGCAGCAACTCTCCAGGAGTTTCAGACAGAGAATCTTTTCTGCCCCTTGCCTGCAGATGCTGGTCAACTGAGCCTGGGACCTTGCTGCCTGCAAAGCAGATATTGTACCCCTGAGCTAAGGCCTGTTCCTCTAATGCAGACCTGCCCTGCAGCCTGGGGCTGGGAGGCTTTGAAAGGCTGTGCTGTTCCTTCATGCTGATATTATCACAGTGCTTGTCCTCACACCATTGCCCAGTTCGGGATCATAGGAACTGCCCCAGGTATGCCAGGAAAGCAGGCACTTGCTGTGCACAAGGAAAGGAACACTTCCTTAAATGAATCCTGCCTTCCGTTTTCCATCTGCCTCTGACCTGGCTATGCTGTACAGTTAACAGGAATGCTTTTGGTGCTCCTGTGCAGAACCTGCTCTGGTGTCCTACTTTTTTTTTAGGAGAGCAAACCAGGCCCAGGAGTCTTTGTTCTTTATCCTCCATCCATGCAGGTGGTGGCTGCGGTCATTGTGCTTGAGAGGACAGCATGATGCATGTCCTCTCCTCCTCCAGGACTTGTTTGAACTCCTCCTTTAGAGAAGGGAAGATGAATGCTCCCTCTGCACATAAACGAGGAGAATGTCTTTTGTGTTGGCTTGTCCTCGCATCCTCGGCAACAGGCTTTGTAGCCTGGGCTTAGCATAATAGGACCTGTTTCTTCTTAATGCTGGTCACTCTGGGCAGCAAAACCACCAGCCAATAGGGGTCACTGCTACACTGTGGGTATGGGCATATTTTGACTGCACACAATCTGCTCCAGTGATGCTCTTGTGTGTCCCCCAACTTCATTCTTCCAGTGAGCCCCTTGAGGTCTGTGAAAATATTAAAAACAGGTATCCCCAATACATTGACTTGCCATACCTGGGCCATGGTAGCAGCCTCTGCTGGAGTGGGTGGGTAATGGGCCCAGGTTGCCTGGAACTAATTGGTTATTCTGTAGCCAGGTCTCCATACCGGATCTGTCTTCTGCGCCAGCCTTGAAAGTGGAGCCTGGATATGGTAAGCTGGGAGCGCTGTGCATGCGATGAAACCTCTGGGCAGGAATGCTTGCTGGGGAAAGCTTTGCATACTGGCACCTGGTATCTTCCACAGTGTCTACAGCAAAACCTGTTGTAGCTTCTCGCTGTGAAGCTGTGTTAGCTTTAAATTTTTGAATGTATGTGTGCATGAAAATGAGCAGTGGCCAGTGGCCTTCCTTTGGGAAGGAGGGTCTGTCCACCCAAGTCCAAGGGCAGAGATTATGCCCAGTGAATTGCTCAGACCCTAGATACAGTGCCAATGCATATGTCATGCAAGCTTCAGATCTTAAGTGGGTTGCTGTTTAGAGATAAAGTGCCATTGCCTTGTGTGTGACTGTTCCAGGCTCTGCTGCTCCGAAGCCTGCACCTGTCTCCGGCTCGGCCAGCCGCCCACCCTGGGCTGTGGATCCTTCCTTTGCTGAGCGGTATGCCCCAGATAAAACCAGCACGGTCCTGAGCAAGCACAGCCAGCCGGCTACGCCAACGCCGATGCAGAACCGCAACTCCATTGTGCAGGCTGCGCAGCAAGCCCCTGAGAGTGCCGACAAAACACCCATCTGCTACCAGTGCAACAAGATAATCAGGTGAGAGTTGCAGCAGTGCAGAGGGATCGTTCTCCTCCTACCCCCCCCCAAATTATAGGAAGTGGTTTGTACACACGTACACCTGCACCTCACTTAGTCTGTTGCAGCCTGGAATACTGGCTTCTGGATGGGTGCACCGATTCCACCGATGGATATTGTGTGCAGAGGTGACCTGGAAGTTCGGTGCCTATACTTGCAGTGGCTTGTTCGCAAATGCGAGTCCCTTGCTTGATGTTGGCATGCTGCAATCATAATGTGCGGACCCACTGGCATAGCGTGAGTTGCCAGTGCCCAGGGCTGTGTGGAGGAAGGGAAATGGACGGACGACACACGGACATTCAACTGCCTAATGGCATCCGCATCACCCAGGAGTTTGCAGCTGCAGAAATAAGAAAAGAGTTGTTCTGTTGTCTGGAGAGGTCACTTCCTGGTTTGCATGGAAAATCTGTTTTCAACAGAGTGCCAGCAACAGATGTGCGAAGTTGTATTGAGGCAGCACTGGGTGCTGAAATTTTGCACCCTGGGCAACCGTCCCCCATGCTATGCCGCTGTGCAAACCAGCCCTTGGAAGTGTTCCCTTCCATGTACTGTAGACTCATGCTTCAAAACAACAGGTAGAATTGTCTTCTGGCAATGGAAGGGGAAAGACCCTGGTCACCTGTCCTTTCCCCCAATAGGCAAGAGGCCAGGCTCATCACCCACCTCAAAGCTAACCCTTCCTCTTTTTGTTTTTCCACCAGAGGGCGCTACCTGGTGGCCCTTGGACGCTACTATCACCCTGAGGAGTTCACTTGCTCGCAGTGCAGGAAGGTGCTGGACGAGGGCGGGTTTTTTGAGGAGAAGGGCTCCATCTTCTGCCCCAAGTGCTATGACATACGCTACGCCCCCAACTGTGCCAAGTGCAAGAAGAAGATCACAGGGGTGAGTTTGGTTGGAGCGCAGCCTTCGGGGAATCAGGCCTACTCTCAAGCATGCTGAGTCGGGGGGGGGGGCGGAATCTGTGCACTCCAAGTGGTTCTGAACTCCGACTCCCATCATCCTTCACTATTGGCTGTGTTGGCTGAGGCTGATGGGAGTTGGAGTCAGGCAACCTCTAGAGAGTCGCAGGTCCCACATCCCTGATGTTGAGATTTCCATTGCTTAGAAGGAGGCAGCCATTGCTGTTAGCCCTTTCCACTCAGGGGTGATCCTCTCTAGTTCCTTATGTTAACTCAAGGGCTGATGCTTTAAAGCAGGGCTGGGGGACCTCTGGCTGGCCTGTGGGGCCATTTCTCCCCAACCATGCTTGTGGGTCCCCCATGTGTGGGGCTGGTCTCTGCACAAAGCAGTTTTACCAGCCCTGTGGGTTCCTGAACTGCAACTCTGAAGTGGCAGACAACCAGCTAGCTATTAAGTGCTTGGGAAATGCTGCTCAATGGACTTTGACTGGTGTGTTGTCCTACTCACCTGTCACAGCTGACCCTTGGAGGTGTGGACAGATAAGGATCTGGACAACTGAGCCAAAAAAGTTCCCCACGCCTGCTCTTGCCATATAGTACAAGCCTGATAGACTTGTCTTGGTACTATATTTGAGGCTGGGGACTCCCAGACTCTGGCCTGCTCCAGAGAGCAAACATAGCACAGCAATGAGCACGAGCTGGAACTCTGTTTCAAATCTCATATTAGTCATGAACTCACTTGGCAGGCTAGAGCAACCTGCTCTGTATTCCGGCCTTCTTCACCCTCCCCAAATCTGTGGAGGCTAAATCCTGGCCTCCCCTACCAGGTTGTTGGGATGGTTGAAATAATGTATGGCTGGCATGTGGAAAGTTCAGTATTGCCTATGTAGTGTGCTGTCTAAATACCCTGCATTGTTGGCAAAGGACAGCCGTACAGTAGAGTGACTCGCGTTCTTGTGTTTCTTTAGGAAATTATGCATGCCCTCAAGATGACCTGGCACGTACATTGCTTTATCTGTGCTGCCTGCAAAACGCCCATTCGCAATCGTGCCTTCTACATGGAAGAAGGGCAGCCCTACTGTGAGAGAGGTATGGATAATACTTGGCTGTGGTACCCACAAAGTAGTGGGTCTTTCTTAGAAGTCTTTTAGGTAGCCTTTAATTAACATTCTGGATTTATAAAATTGGAAGCATATGGGATGTCCCAAGCTCCCCCTGGAATGGGAGCAGCAGCCAGCACCAAAGCAGCCTTCCTTGGAAGAGGTGGGGGGATACCCCACAGAAACAGTTCCTAGTACTGACCTTCAGTGGCAGGGAGAGCTTGGGCAACAAAACACTTGCAATGGCGTCCTCCTCTGACCCTGGTCTGGCTGCCCCTTGGTAATGGTTGCCGGGCAGCGCCCGTTCTGCCAGGTTGCTATGGAGATCAGTAGAGTAGTACCTGCATCACGTAAGCATGCAGCAAAGCATGCTGGGAAGTGTTGTTCTTTTCCTTTCATTCCAGTCCTGTAAACACAGCCCTCTCTTGGAATATTCCATTGGGAGGAGGTTTCTAGGGGGAGAAAGGCTTAACAAATGGAGTGGCTTCCCTCTCCACCCCCACATTATCTGATGCTGTGAAAGAATCTGGAATTCTCCCAGATGAATGAACAGCTGCCTTTCATCATAAGCCGGGTGGGGTGTGCAGGGCTCTTAACAGCATGTGCAGCTTTGCTTGACATGGCTGGGACGGTTGTCTGCCATCTCTTCACAGAGTCTTTGGTCTTCCAGCCAGCCCAACAGGCTCCAGGGCAGCATCAGAGCATCTGTTGCTTAGCTCAGGAAGGGCTCTGGTCAGAGAAAAGCAAATACTGGGGAGAGGACAGGATTGTGGGACAGAAGCAAAGCTACAGAAACAGAAGGGAACCTAGAGCAGGAGCAGAGAACTGTGGAGCAGAGGGGGGAAGGCACTGGTAGCTGAGATCACTGGGGCAGTAATCCAGACATTAGCAACCCAGTCTGTAGCTCTGTGGTAGAGTGTGTGCTTTAAATGCGAAAGGTCCCTGGTTCAATTCCTGGCATCTCCAGGTAGGGCCGGGGAGGACAGGACTCCTTGCCAGTTGATATACAGACAGGCTTGGTGTTAAGGCAAGTGCCTTTGATCCTAGCTGCTCTTTGAACATGGTTCTGCAATCAAAGCAGCCTCCCTTTGCCAAGCGGGTGAGTGGGATGGGTGGTGCTGTGGCAATGGCTCATGTAAGCAGCGGCGCTCTTCTTCCTAGCTCGGCCTCCAGATTCTGAACACCTTGGGCCTAATCTCTCCTCCCCCTTCTCTCCCTGCCTCAAGACTATGAGAAGATGTTTGGAACCAAATGCCGTGGCTGTGACTTCAAGATAGACGCTGGCGATCGATTCCTGGAGGCGCTGGGCTTCAGCTGGCATGACACTTGCTTCGTCTGTGCGGTGAGCACCTCTTTCCACCACCTACCACTGGTCTAACTAACCCTTTCCAGCCTTTGCTCCAGGAGCATTCCATGATAGAGGGACATCGCTGGCAGGCAGGGGCAGCAATTTGCTAGCATGAAGCTTGTCAGATGTAGCTTCTGAGCTTGGCTTTTTCCCTGGGGGTGGAGCTGTCTGGTTTAACCTTTCGTCCTTGCTTGCCTTTGTGGCAAGCACTCTCGGGTGCCTCCTGCTGACTGGCAATGCCTTGGGTCTAGCAGGGCAACGACTGTTGGGGGTGAAGCTGGGCAGCAGTGCATTGGGTGATTCCTGTGGCTTTGCCCTTCCTCTTTTGTCCCTGTGGATGAGCTGAAGTGGGTGGTGGGCCTGTGAGCGTGGAACTGATGCTTGCCTCACTGAGTCCTTCCTCCCTTCCTTCCCCCCACAGATCTGCCAGATCAACTTGGAAGGAAAGACATTCTACTCTAAAAAGGATAAGCCCCTGTGCAAGAGCCATGCTTTCTCGCATGTGTGAGGAGGAGGAGGAAGCGGGTGGGGAAGAGGAGATCTGACTGCCCAAGCTGCTGCTCGCCCAAGCCCTGCATTCCTCTTTCCCCCACATTTTGCCCTGTCCTGTCCTGAGAAAGCTGCCCCCACCCCCCACCCCCCACCCCAAACCCTTCACTTGACAATCATTCCCAATGGGGGAGCTGCAGTGCTCAGATTTCCCTTCAGTACTCTGCAAGGATTCAGGTACCTGGATTTAGAGTCTGAGCTTTAGGCTGCTGCTCTTTTTCAAATAGAATTCCATTCTGCACCAGCACTGAGTGACAGGGGCAGAATCACCACCCCCCTTCTCCATGCTGTGAAGCCATAGTGTCGCCATATGTCCAAAGGATTTGCCCGTGCCTCTTGTCACTTTTGTGCCAGCTGCAGCCAAAGAGGTGGAGCCCCAGAAATGTTACTTCCTAGCTGAAGGATCCCATATGTTAGTGGCTGTTGCAAAGCAGGCAGAGTTGACACTTGGTCTTACCTAGGAGGTCCGTTATCTGCCTCAGGTGTATGTGAATACTTGCTGCCTCGCCCTCTTGGGGCGATAGCTTTTCCCAATGCCAGGGTAGGGCTCCTTCTTGTGACTTCTTGCCTCCTTTGTGTTGTAACTACCAACTTTGGCTCCTTTCTGCCTTTCCTTCCTTGAGAAGGCATCACAAGTGATTTCTGTGATCCAGGCCTGGCTCTGTCCTGCCTGTTAGTATGTATTTCCACTTTCAGTGATGGAAACTCACCTCCACGTAGACATGTGGCCCTAGTGAAATTGGGAAGAACCAAGTCAAAAAGAAAAAAGAAAAAGAAAGAGCTTTCTTTCCCCTCCCAAGACTTAGCCACTCCTTTCCTAGCGCTGGAAACAGACTACCTCCAAGGTGTGTAGAGCCTTGTGCTATAAAGTTGCAACAGACCTCAAGCAAAGTAATTTTAAAATGCCATGGAGAACAGAGTTGTCACAGGATCCAGCCCTCTTCTCCACACCAGCAGAAGCTGCTTCTCCTCGCACCATGAGATGAACGTGTGATTCACTCCCCAGCCATACAACGCTGCGTTTGCTTGTAGCGCACAGCCCTGGGCTGGATGTGGCCCCAGAGCATCCCTACCAAAGAGTTATTATTTCTGATTTGCTCTAAGTGTGTTTCCCAGAACCGTGCTGTCCGGCTGGGAGTCTTCAATTCTTTGCCACCTTGGTGGTGCTTTGAATGCCTAATAAAATATGTCTTTAATTCTTTTGTCACATATGTGAGCTGTGCTGATTTCTTTAAAAGGGCAGTGTGTTTCTTTAAAAGGGCAGTGTGTGGTTCTACTGGAAGGGGGTGAAAAATGGGTGAAAAATACAGGTGCGGGTTATATGGTGTAACAGACACTCTAGAAACTAATATTAGTCCTACTTGGGAAGAAGCAACCTGAGCCCTCCTTATTATGCTCAGAGAGGGAAAGCAAAAGGGAATAGTTTCATGGAAATACTGTGCACGCAACTAAGGAACTCAGCATTGCTGAAACTCAATACGGTCTCTCTGTTGAAAAGTGACAGCTGCAGAACAACTTTCAGCCGAGTGGTAACTTTTCATTTCAGAAAATGCTAGCAACAGTGGTGCAGGGAAAGCTTATCACTGCCCAACTTAGCAGGAACTGCCTGTGATATCCTGTTGGCCGGGAGTTTGATTTCATACCTGTATTGCTACTGTAAATGTTTTAATGGAAAATCAGGCAGTCCGGGAGCAGATTGGGCGGTGTGGTGTGCAAGGCTGCCTCCAGCATAAATAAGCAAAGCCCTTTTGCGGCAGTGGCTGTTTGCAGGTTAATGTGAGTGAAGGAGAGTATGGTCACAGTGGGCCTAAACAGAGGAAGGCATCTGCATCGGCAAAACCATATATATGAAGCTTCATTGGTCTAAGTTAATGACTGGTCCCAAAGAACACGGCACCTGCTTTAGGGTAGCATAAAGATTGCCCAGAGACCTGTTGGTGACTGAGAATGGCTTGAATTCAAGGACTCATTTTCAGAGATAAACACAGTTGGCAACTTGGAGAAGTATTTTGTGCACTTCCTTATTTGCAGCCTTGATGCAGCTTATGCCTGCTGTGTGGCTGTTTCTGTTTGGCCGGCTATTCCCCCGTGCAGCTTGTAGCATTTGTGCTTTCATTCCAGCTTCTGCTTTAGTGGTTACTGATCCTATATTTGGCGAGAAACTTCCTGGATGCTTGCAGTTCTTGTTGTAGGGAACTACTTGGTTTGTGCTTCCTGCTAGCTTTGATTTGTGTCTTGCAAGGGGGCGTATGTTACACTGTCTTTGGGGTCACTTGCTTTGTTTTATGCAGGGAGAATGGTTTTTCTTCTTACGGGGATGTGGGTGTTTTCCCTTTTTTTCTTAAATGGAACAGATTTTTCCAGAGAGGCAAAGCATCATCAAAGCCACAGGCTGGATGAATTCTTAAAGGCCATAATCACAAGGAACGTAATTAGCTGATAATCTATAAGCAGAGCTTTAGGACAGATGGAAACCCCAGCTTGACTCCATTCATAAATTGCTTCTTGAAAATAGGGAGGCCTTGTGGCATGTCACGACCAGGATTTCTGTTTTGGGGAGAGGTTGCAGAGGCTTAAGCCTTTCCCATTGAATTTTGGGAGTGCCAGGCAAGTACTGGTAGACAGTGACAAAAGCAACAGGGTTTATTCTGTTGTTGTTGTTGTTGTTATAGAAAGGCTTCTCTATCACCTAGACTAGGTCACCTCCACAGTAGCTCAAGTCTGAATTGCATTTCTGCTAGAAACCACTGTGGGCTTTGCTTTGAAGTGCCAGGTGACTGAGGAAAGAAATGCAGCGCTAAGAGGAAAAAAACACCTCACACTTGAAGAATGTTGGCACCTACTTCATAAGGTGCTATGGTGGCCCAGATGCTGCCCACACTGTATGGGAGTGAGATTGCTTTTCCAGGCCACTTTCAGAGAAGACCTTAAAGTCAAGAGGCAAAGTGGGATCCAGAAATCCTTAAAGTGCTCCTCCGGATTCCCCAAAGAGCCATTTGAGTAGGGCTATAAAACAAGTGGTGGTGGTTAGGCTTGCTGAGAGGATGCTAAGTGTATATGAAGGTTCCAGACTGGCTTGTGTAGAGGCATCCTGGGTAGAATGAGATGTGCTTGAGATTACTACTACAAAACCATGAGGTTCTGTTTGGCTGGGTATTGTCAATCACTCAAAGTTTAGTCATGATTGCTATATAGCAAACAGTGTGCTAGCAACAAAATGGGATTTTTCACACGGTGCCACCAAGTGTCTCCCCCCCCCCCCCAGATCACAAGAATGTGATCTGAACTGCAGTAGGCAGCAAGACTTCGCTTTCTATTGAAGTGCATGAGATGAGGATGAGTCAGTTCTGACTGATGCTACAATATCGATGCAACTGGAGGTTTGGTGTAGATCACTGATGCTGAGCCTGAGGCTGCATCCCAGCTCAGCCGGCACCTTAGTCATTTGAATTGCCAGCTCAGCTGCCAACCGTGTAAAGTTGCAATGAACGTGAGTGCCTCTGAGCGTGCGCAGAGTGCCCCTTTCTCTGGATCTCTCTGCGCTGCCGCAGCAACTCTGAGCTTTAAAAAGTGTGAGGGAACTTCTCCTCTGTGGAGCTCAGGTTTTTGTTGCAAAAACTTGGGCCCGACGGCGCAGGTGCCTCAAGTTCTAACTTTCGGCTCTCCCCGTCCCCTCGGGCCGAATGTAAGCGGGAGCCGCCGTTGCACATACGTGGTGGTGCCTGAAGTGATCCAGCTCAAGATGGCTGATCCCAGGCAACCCACATGTGGACAAATCGAGAGGAGGTGGGCGGCGGCGGCGGCGGCGGCGCTGGAGAGGCGGCCGAGGGCGGGAGGGGGATGCTGAGCCGCGGCCGGCGCTAGGACCGGGTGCGCCAGCAGGCGGAGCCTCCTCGCCTCTCCGCGCCGCCCGGCTCCCTCCCTCGGCTGCTACTGCTGCAGTGTCTCCGAGGCAAGCAGGCAGGCGGCCTGTCTCCATCCGAGCGCGGCTCCCTCGCTGCCCCTCCGCCGACGTCCCGGAAAGCAGCATCCCTCTCTCTCCGCCGCCGGCATGGCTGGCGTGAGCTTCGGCGCCAACCGCCTGGAGCTGCTGGCCTCGTACCAGGAGGTGATCGGCGAGGACAGCCCCACCGACTGGTAAGCCCCCCCGGGGGAGCGGGCTCTTTGTCCCCGCGGTGGGGAGGGGGGCGCTGGCTGCTGTCTCTGCTTTGTGCAGGGGGGCGTGGGCGGCGTCTGCCTGCCCGCTTTTCTACGGGGAGTCACCAACACCCCCCGCCACCCTCCCGCTCCCCATAGAGGCGATCCAGGAGATTCCTCGCCTCCCGGACCTGGGACATGGCTGGGGGGCGGGGGGGGGGAGAAGCCATTAGCAACCCAAAATGGTGCATTGGCAACGCGCGGCCAGGCCCGGGATCTGGGGCGAGGCCTTTTTCTGTGGGGCGCAAGGAGGGCACAGCCCGAGGATGCTCCAGCAGCCTTTTCAGAGTCCGGGGCGGAGGGGGGATATTGAGCGGCGTCCCGCCCTGGAGCCCCACGGAGCTCTTTTGAGAAGGGGAGCAGTTCAGAGAAGTCCCGAAGGCGTTTTCCACCCCTAAAATTGGGGGGTCGGAGGCGCGCCCCAGCCCTGCGGGTGCCACCTTGGTTTCAGGACGCGCCCCCTTTCTTCCCCCCACCCTCCCGCAGTATCCTTCCCCGCACCCCATCCCCGGGCGCATCGCTTCGGATGCGGCGGGGGCGGGTCCGCGCGGTGCCTCTTCCACCTGCTCGTCCGTCCGCGGCGCCCTCCCGAGCCAGCCCGCGCCGTCCAGCTCGGCGCCCGGTGCCCATCTGTGCTTATCCCGCGCCTCCGGGTACCAGCCTCTCTTCCCCTCCAGTTTTGGGGTGAAAGTTATCTGGCAGAGACGCGCTACACAAAGGAAGGTGGGGCTGGCGAGGGGGAGGGGGAGGAGGGGGTCTGGAGGCTGGAGGGGAGGGGCTGGTGGGCTGTGAGGAGGAGAAGAGGAGGTGGGGTTGGAGGGGAGGAGAAGGAGAGAGGCAGAGAGGAGCCAAGGGGGCCCTCCGCAGGCAGCCATCCCCGCGCAAGGAGGAGGCGTCGAGGGCCCCCAAGTGCCGCATCCTTTTCTTTTGGGCTGCCGAGGCCTGGCTGTCCACAGGCCGCCTGTCTCTTTGGCAAAGGGGCTCTCCTTTCTCTTTGGAGCTGGTGGTGGCAGCGAAGGCCCATCCCTGCTCTCAGGGGCTCTTCCCAGAATAGACTTGGGGAATGTTTTCAGCACAACCCTTTATTTCCAATTTTCTGGGCCTGCTGCTATGGGGAAGCCTTGATTTGAAGGCTGCCTCCCAAGATGAAATGGGAGCCATCTCCTACAAAGCCCCAAACAATAGACATGTGCTCCATTTCTGCAGTCACCCAATTGTGTGGGGGGGTGTTGGGGGTTATTGTTAATGAGGCCTGCATACTTGGCGTTCCCAGCCAATGAACGTTCACACTTTGTGAGAAGCAGAAGGTTCTTGAGAGACTTCATGCGAGGTTCCTTTGCCTTCCTCATGCCTTGAGACTTCCCTGCAGGCGATGAAGCAGTCCACCCATGTCTGCAGCAATGGCCCAGACAACTGAAGGTTTCTCCCCGGTAGTTTAGTTTCTGGACCTTGTTTTCTGTTTGAAGCAGAATTGCACAGAGGGCTCGAGTGATGCTCCCTAAACATAAGATAGCAGGACTCAGTTGCCAGGAAGCACTTGCCACGTAGTCTCCTGTAAGATTAATTCACCCAGCAATTATGGAGCACTTAATCTGGTCCTTAATATGCACCACAAGGGGGACTAATTATTTACAAGTGCTCAGACCTAGGTTCAAAACAGTGGCCACCTATAGCCTCTGTGGGATGCTTTTGAACAAGTCACTTTCTTTCAGCATCCGTTCCCCATGTGTAAAATGGGAATGGGAGACCGCCCATACCTTGTTATGCAGATGAGCTGGTTAAAGAATAATGGAAATCACTTTGTCCTGTACATGTGCTTGTGTGTGACTGATAATAATTGGAGCCACTATAGGCTTCCTGGTTTGTTCCAGAGCAGCTCTTAGAAAATGCTTTTGCTTTTTAAAAACCTAACTGACAAGTACTTTATGCTTCTTAAAGAAACCAAGTCCATAGTGTGCTTGGAGAATTGTTGTTTTTCCCTTCTCCTTCCAGAGTTGCTAACCCAGAATTTGAATTCCTGTGAGATTTCTTCTGCCCTGATCCTCAATTTCTCAGTCTGCATTGACATGCAGTGTTTTCTCTCTCTGCAAATAGTTTCTTACATCTCCTGGGTCCACTTCATACTATCCCTACCACACCCTGCCCTTTCTGTCTGCCAGGAGCTGTGCTCTCTGTATCGGCTGTTGTGGTTTTTCTCTTCCCACTCAGGTTGCTGAAAGCTCATTTGTCTCCGGAAGGCCAAAATGAAAAAAATGAAAAAGCGCCCTGTGGATGTGAAAGTGCTCTTCTCCCCGTGAGCCACCACTTTCACTGCCAAGGGCCGTTTCTGACCCCCTTCTTTGCTAACCTGGGGTGTGCAGGTGTGTGGCATCCTTCCGAGGCAAGGTCTTTTCAAACGCTAGTGGCCTTTGGGCGGCATAAACCTCCTGGTTCAGAAGCTGAAACCCATCACAACTGCTTTCCTTTCAGCCTCTCCTTTCACAATGGTGCTGGAGCTGCCCACATCAGCAGCACATAGATTACAGGGGGACAGAGGAAGGAGGCAGTGGTCCTGGTATGCCACTTACTAGCTCCATGTCAGCTTGTGGGGAGTCGTAGAGCTCGGTTGCTCTCTTTAGATAAAGCTTCATCAGTACTCTTACCTGCTGCAGCCTGACAATTTATAACCTTGCTAGTGCAAATGGAGTAAACTCTGCACTGCTATCAGTTTTCCTCCCCAGTGCTTTATTTTGCAGTTGCTTCTTTGTAGTTTGCTCTTCCCCACCCGGTTCCTCCTCTTCCTTCTAGGCCAGAAGGTCTCCAGCTGCTCCTCTTTGCTTGCTTCCTTCTCTTTCAAAGCCCAGGCACTTCAGACACCCCTCTCTTGTTTCCAGCTTGCAAGCCAGGCCTCTTGGTCTGTTCAGCTGGAGACGTATCCCACAGATGATACACACACACGCAAACAGAAAGGAGTGTGGCTGGTTAGTGGGCACATAGTATGTGTGGTGTTTGTTGTAGAAAGTGGGACACACACACATGAGATGACAGTGTGGGTGGAGGGGTGCAGTTGTGTGCTCAGAAAGGCATGAATTTGAGAGGTGGGAGGATAGGTCACCCTCAAAGACAAAGGCAAACTAAGGAAGGCAGAGAGTGAAGAGGAAGTAATCTCCCCACTTTCAGACTTGAAAATGCCTAGAAGCAGGGGTCTGTCTTTCCTTCCTGCCCCCCCTCCCCACTGTAAAATTGTCAGTATGTCAGGGATATATTTTTGGCCCTTCAGATGTTGTTGGACTACAACTCCCATCACCCCTGGCTATAATGGCAATGCTGGTTGAGGCAGATGAGATCTGGAGTCCAAAAATGTATGGAGGGCCATAGGAGTACAATAATGGTTTGGTTATCAATGATGGTGCATAGGAGATTATTGGGGATGATTGAGAAGGAAGAGCCAAGCAAAATTAGTAGCACCCATGCTGAGGCACCCGAATCTCCAGGACAATGGACTGTCATTGTGGGATGATAGACAGTGAGCGGCAGATGTCGGCCACAGGTGATGGGAAATCAGTACTGCTGGCAGGGCCTCAAACGGGGGAGGGGGGATCTCTTGAATGGAAAATGGGGTCGCTTCTGCAGTGGTGTCTAGTGCTCTGAGTGGGCTGAGTGCTCTGGGTGTGCTAATGGATTTGTCTCCTGGGCAATGTTTTCTTGACTTAAGGAGAAGAGAGCACAAAGGGAATCCAGCCTGAGTGGAACCTAGTGCCCCCTTGGTGAACTGCTCACCAGAGGGCTGCCCTCAACTCACCTGAATCTGATCCTTTCTGAAAAGATGGTGCCTGTCTGGCAATTGCCAGGATGAGAATCTAGCCTTGCAGCCAATAAGATTCTGCGGAGTAAATGTCCCCAGCGGTTTAGCAGTTGGTCTACTAGCCTTTTATGTCTTATTTAGTCTCTAGCCCCAGTTTCTGAGCGGCTTGCAAAAGAGATATTCCGAGTGAGCAGAGAAAGGTTTAGAGGTTCAGCATATCTTGGATCCGAGTCAAAAAATATTCCTGCCAGGGAGCTCTATAGCAGTACTCTGATTTTAGTGCTCTGCCCTGTGTCAGTCTGAAGAGGAAGAAGCTAAACCACCCCCACCGCCTCCACAGATGCAGGATATAAATTACTATGCTGCAAGCTGGCCAGAGACTAGATAGAGAATCTAGCCCCCTAACCAGCTTTGACTGTTCAGACTCACTGCACCCGCTAACTTTACACCTCCCTTGTGAAAATATTACTAAAATCTCTCCTACTATGGATCCCAGATTCCCCCCTTCCTATAATTATCATTCCTTTTTGTGACTTTCCCTCTGCTCCACTGTTGTGCGACCTATCTCTATTTTATCATATTTAGGCTATTTTATCCCATGCTTCCTCCAAAAAGCTTTCTGTGGCATCCTTGGTTTTCCTTCTCCATTTTATCCTCATGACACAACCCTATAAAGTGGGTTAGAGAGAAGGTGGGGAGAAGGAGAAAGAGAGACTGGCCCAATGGCCTAGCTTAGTGGCTAGACAGGGATTCTAGTCCTGAGCTCCCTGGTCCTGTCCTGACCCAGGGAGTCAGTGTGGTGACCCCCGATGTTGCTGGACTTCTGCTGCCATCATTCCTGCCCATTGATTGTGCTGGCCGAGTCTGACAAGAGTTGGAGCAATATCTGGGGAGGATCACGTCTGCTTCCCCTCCTCTGACCGCTACACTGAATTGGTTCTTACCTCCTACTGGAGTCTCTCTCTGCCTTCCTGGCACCTTGAAATAAATTTAAAAATCGTGTGCGTGCACTCGAAAACTTATATCCAGAACAAACTTAGTTGGTCTCTTTATTTTGACTGCGTCAGACCAACACGGCTACCTACCTGAATCTAGATTCCTGGCACCTTGTGTGTGTGTGTATTTTTGCAACTCAACTACCCTGCCACCGGGATCCCGTCTCTGCTGGCTGGCCTTGCTGTGTCTGCTCCTGCTTCCTGCGCAGCAGAAGTGCTTGCATCAAGCTGGCCTTGGGAGAGAAAGGAAGTCCCTTCCGTCTGGTGTGGGGTTGAAGGGGCTTCCCACCCCCCTCCCATGCAATGTGCTCTTCCAAGGTGTTTTCTCTCTCGTTGTGGTTAGAGGTTGTCCCCACTTTGGGGGCCCAGGGCAGGCCTCTGATCCATTAGCTGTGCCCAGATCTCTCCGTGTGAAAATAATTGATGGCAAAGAGAAAGGGCAACTGCATCAGTGAGGGCCAGAGCAGAAGAAGGCTGAACTCTCAGCAGGAGAGGGTTGGGAAGGGTATTCAGTGGGACCAGGAGATGTGAGCTATGGAAGAGGGAAGGTTGGGCTGCCCTTTGGAGCAGGCCAAGTCACTGGGTGAGGTTTGGGAAGCCATGCAGCTGAGGAAATGTGTAGAGGGGACCACTGGGATTTGAGCCTAGAGTTGGGAGAACAGGATTTGAAGGGAACAAATATCAAAGGCAAACCTTGTGCAGTCGCCAGGGTCCCACTCCTGCTCTCTAAAGCATTGCAGTTGAACCCCCAGTACCTTGTCCTTAAAACCGTCTTGCAAGTGGAGATTTCTGGCTGCCTTTGACTCTCTTTTCTGGCTCCCTCTGAGTCGCTTCTTCATTTCTGAGAGAGTTTCCCCCAGCTCCAGTGTGGCTTGAGCTCGCAAGAGCTGTGGCACGTGGGTGGTCTCTGTAGGTCTAGGGTGCAATGTATGGGGGCGGGGAGCTCTGCTGCTTTGGAGAATAAAAAATCTCCAGACCATCAAAGTGGCTAACTATGATCAGACTGTGCAGAGACATAGCATGAAAAAGCTCCGCCCTGCGTTTGCCCTGTATGTAATTTCTAACAATTCAAAGCCATGCTGCTTCACTCTAAATGTGTTGTTGGGCCGAATAAGGCATAGGGACGACACATGGCATACGCACAGAGGCATGTTCCAGGATTCAGCTCTGGCACTTAAAAATGAAATCTGGGCTTGAACTTTAGCACAAAGGAAACCCTGCCCGGGCTTCTAGGAAATGGGGTGAAGGAGCCTGCTTATCCCTTCTTCTGGGTCATGTTCCCTGGCAGGAGCTGTGAGAGGCAGCTGGGGGTGAGGAGGTGGGGTGGGGCTGAACAATAACTTCTTTATGTGGGGAGCCCCACCCTGGTGGGCCAGCAGCTGTCAATGCACCAGTGCATGTGGTCTGAGAAATCCAGGCTCCAGAGAAATCCAGGGGGGCGGAGGAGGGGGGGGCACCTGGCCAGCTCCTGTAGCTCAAGGTCATTGGGGTGAGACAGCCTGCCTACCTTTGTGGGGAGCAGTAAATCCCCAGACAGGCAGCGCTTGCTTACTGGGCTGTGGGGCATCCATTCAATCACCTGGCAGGAGCGACTCCTGATTGAGAACCACCAAAAGTGCTGAACATGGCAGGAAAAAAAAAACAGCTGGTGGAGGAAGGACAAAGGCCTCTCTCCCTCTCTCTGCGCTGGGTGGGTGGGGTGGAAAGTGCTGGCTCGGCTCTGGCACTGCTGCTGCTGCTGCTGCCTCCCATCCACCTGTGACCTTCTACAGGACTGGCCCACCAGGGCGGTGGCAAAATAGCCAGCCCTTGAGGAAGCAGCCCCATCTGAATTGTGCTTTCTGGAATCGCCAGCTGTAGGGATGGCACATGTGGGCCTGCTTGGAAGCTGGCGCCCAGAGAGCTAGCAGGGAGGGGGGAGGTCCTGGGCTACGATGGGGGAAGTGTGTGTGGGGGGGAGTGCTTAGATGTGGACCTTGGATGAGAGGCAGCTGCCCACATTTTGGTTTTCCATTGCCTTGGGATTACATTAGCCCATGTGCTCTTTGTAAGGCATGCTCCCTGTTGCGCAGGTGTGGATTGCATTGGAGCGCAGACCTGCAGAGGCTGCGGCCTAATACTGGGGAATCCAGAGCAAGTTGCGCAGGAGGCGGGGTGCAGATCCAGAGCTGCGATCCGCCTGATGACAGTTAGTCCTTGCTTTCTCAGAGAATCCCTAAATGCTCTCCCCATCTTCAGGCCAAGCTTTGTTTTCCGGCCTTGCCCCTTCCACAAAAGGAGGAGGTTTCATGTGCTGCTTTCCTCCCTCCCCCTCCCCTTTGCGGAGGGTCTGGTGGTCCAAGCTGCCCCTCCCCCATGCGGAGGCTGCTGGGGCCCATTACTCGATCAGAAAGGAATTTGGTGCCGTTTTTTCTGCACACGGGTTCCCTGGGGCTCGCGGTGCATTAGAAACACATGTGCATGGACCAGGGGCTGCACAAGGGGGGTGGCGCTGGGGGTGGGGGTCTGCTCCTCTCCCTTTCCACTCTAGGGCTGGGGGGTGGGGGGCAGGCAGCAGGGATTGGTGTCTTGTTCCTGCTCTGTCTGCAGAAACCTGGTGCTATTGGTGGGCTATGCAGCAGATGCTTGCAGTGGCCCCGGCTGCGGACGGATGCTTGGTTGGTGGTTCAAACATTTTTGTTGCCTGATGCATTCAGCCCTCCCGTAACTGCAGGCACTTGGGATAAGCCAGAAGCCATAAGTACAGAAGGCTTCCTTTTGGAATTGTGGCCTGGTGGGAGAAGGTGTAGCGAGGGTGTCTCTTTAAACACAAGCTGGTCATGTTTTGAGTATTGTGTGCATGCGTGATTTATTTTTACTCAGAGACAGAAAAGTAAAATTGATGACTGCTGTGGAATAGGTGAGCTCCCCCTCCAAAGTGTGGGTGGGTGGGTGTAACTTATCTCCTTTTAGGAGAATTTCATGCCCCCTTTCACATTGCAGGCATTAGGAAACTCTGGAGTCAGTAAGGATCCAGGTGCTCTTGGGTGGAAGTTCTTCTCTGCTGCTGCCACCTCTCATTTCAGAACATCTGGCTTGGGCAGCTCCTCATTGCCCCACACTCCTCTCCTTTTGACTAGCCCATGGTGGGATGATCCAGAGCAGAGGGTTAGGGCTGGCCTTGCAGCTTCACTCGTACTAAGAAGCATGCTGCAACCCACCAGCTCTGCAGGAGGAGTGAGGACCAACACACGGATCATTGGACAAGATCATGGCACTACAAACTACAGAGCTGGCTGGGAGTGCAAGAAAAAAGGCAGCCAGGGTGGTGTAGTGGTTAGAATGTCAGGCTAGGACCTGGGAGACGAGGGTTCGAATCCCCCACTTGGCCACGATGCTCACTGGGTGCCCTTAGGAGGGCCAACCACCAACTCTTAAGCCTAACCTACCTCAGAGGGTTGTTGTGAAAGATGATAAGGGGAGAGCCATGTACATCACCTTAGGCTCCTTGCAAAGGTGGGGTATAAACACAATAATAAATAGCGGGAAGGGAAGCCTGGGCTCACCTGCTGCTTGCTGGTGGCAATGGTGGGTTGTGCCGCTGGGAGGACCTCAGTGGGGCTCTGTTTAGTGAAAGGAAAACAGCTGCTGCTGATCTCCTTCCATTCCCACCCGTGGGGAGCAATTATATTCCGGGGAGAAGTTGTACGCAGCCCCTGCTAGCAGCCTAATTGCTCGGTTTGGAGATGGGGAATTCAGAGCTTTTCTGCCCCATTCGCATGATAGGGCTGCCAGACATCCCTGTCATTTGTGAAAGGCTCTATCTCTTCCTGTCCGCTCAAATTCAGATGCCTGCAGGTGCCCTTGGAAATGTTTGACTCCAGCTGCTAGCTTGGGGCAGCTGCGGGGTGGGGTGGGGGTGGGCCAAACTAGCAGTGGCTAAAGACTACTAAAATTAGCTACCCATTGTTTGAACGGAGGTGAGTGTGGGTGACTCTGCTTTTAGTGCTAGGCTTGGCTGCTCCACAAGGTCACCTGGGAAAAGGGGACACAGAGCCGCTCTGGATTCACACAGATAGCTAACCAGTTATCCGCTCCATTCATTCCAAAGGTACCAATTGTGTTATGCGACTTCTCTGCCCAATGCAAGGCAGCCCCCCTTCCCCACCAGAGGCCATAGCTGGACAGCTCAGGCAGGAACACAACATTTTGCAGTGTGGTGGGAAGGTTAGAGTGTTGCACTGAGGCCTGGGAGACCCAGATCTTCGCTTGACTGCGATACTTTCCAGGCCATGTTCGAAATTCGCCAAGCGCATTTTGCTACTGGTGCGGGTCCAGTTGCAACTACAGTACGTGGAGATTTCTGGGCGCCAGTTTAAAATCCTCTGCCTTAGTCCACAGTCAATTCCATTTCCACTGTTTGTGTTTCTCCTCCTTGCATAGCGGGAAGAGCAGATTCTTGTAAGAGCAGAAGCTACTGTCAAGCGGACGTAGTCGAGATCATAGTATCAGTGTTGGAAGGGATCCCAAGGGTCACCTAGTCCAGCCCCCTTGCGAACAGGCATTCCATTGTGGCAACCATAGCCTAGATTGAAGGTGCAATGTGGTGCCTAGCTTATCTGAGTTTCTAACACTTTCCAGGTGACCTTGGGCCGTCTTCTAGCCAGCAGCCCAAAGTGGGAAGGAAGGGGCACATTCCCCAAGCTCCTTGTTAAAGGAAGGGATGCGTAAAAACACATTAGCTAAACTTCCACTCACTTTCTTTTGGATGCCATGATGTAGAGATCAAAGCATCCTTCCTTCTCCCCCTCCCCTCCACTTGCTTTTCTGATTTGGGCCATTTTTCTCACTGTTTTGTTTTTTAACTGCTTCCCCTGCCCCCATCTCCTTAGTGGAAGCATTGTGGCCATCCTTGATGCTGCTGCTGCTATAGCATGACAAACCCCGCTGCCGAGGATATAGACACTTTGTTAGATTCCAGAAAGTCTATTTCTGGCTCTTTCTATTTTTATTTGCTTTTTTTATATAATAAACACACACACACATAAGGATGCAAATGCATTTCAGCCCTAAGCAGAGGCAGTGTGCAGTAGTCATATCTTAAAGTGAGAAGGGGTGGGGGGACAAAACCATTCAGTTGGAAATGGTGGGTAATGTCTGCAATGGAGAGGAGAGAAGGGATACAGGTTTCCTGTTTCCTTCCTCTCAGACTGTAAAACTATAGCAAGCACTCCCTGCTGCATTGGCACAGGGCGTTTTGCATCTGTAGAAGTAAAAAGAAAAAAGAAACTACAAAACAAATAATTTGTTTTTAAAAAATAGAATACCAAGTGTTCTTGCTTGGGCTCTGAGGATGTCTCACGGTCCTTTGGCAGCTTGTCCTCAAATTCCTGTGAGCTGGTTTCTACTTCCCTGCCTCCTGTGTCAAGAAAACCCCCTTTCCCAGCTACTTAGAGGGGCAAACAAGGGACACCAGTTCTGTAAGTAGTAAGGCCATCCAAAATTGATAAGCCCGTGTCAGTCTCCCCCCCCCCCCAAGTTTCAAAAATGAATGTTTCTCTGCTAGACAGAACACTAGGCCAGATACCAGCTGGGTGAGACCATTTCTAGACAGCAGAACTGGGTAATGCCATTTTTAGAAAGTAAGCCCAGTTCAAACACTAGGCTCTACTAAAATGCTAATGCCTTCTCTGTGTCCTCATCCTCAAGATGAAGGAGACCAGAACCTGCCTTTCTCTTTGTTCCAGCGCAACCCTTCTGCTTTGTCCAGTCTTCTGAAGTTTTGATGGTTCTACCAAATTTTAGTTTCTAAACTGTTTGCCTCACTGTGTGCTAATCTTCCTCCTGCTTCTCTTCCAATACACATTTCAGCCAAGGTAAAGCGAGTGGGTTGTTAGCCCAGCCCTTCTGCCCCTAGATGTCTTTGTTGGCACTGAGATTTCCTGGATAAGGAAATAACTCATTTAATCCACTTTCCAAACTGGGTTACTGCCTGGATAACAAGGTTGGGTTTTCTCGTTTGTGTTTTGGAGGATGACATAAGTACACAATGTGGAGTCCAGCATATAATGAGGAGTGCAATAGATCATGTCATGGGCAGTAACTAATCACTTCCCCCGCTACTCCTGCAGCAGCCACCAAACGCACAGTACTTTCCAGTGCAGTCGGTGTGCTTCCCCGGGAAAAGAATCTCAGATTTGTAGCAGTTGAACTGAGTGGGTTGAGTTCTGGGGAACTACAATTCTTCCCTACCTTCAGTAAGAGATACTCTCGCTGGGGCAACATCATCTGGCAGGAGCCCAGTAAATTAGTAAGCAGAACTCGTTACCCTTCTGAAAACCACATTGTCTGGAAAGCCCCTAAATCCTCTTGCTTTCTGATGCGCTCCCACCCCGAGCTGCCCTGCCAGCCCCTGTCCGTTGTTTCTTCGTTCTGCAATGCCACATGCGTCGACATGCTCTTTGTCGGTGTTTAGCTGCCTATGTTGGTTCAGCCTCATTGTTCCCCTCAAAACGGCAGCGACTTCACGGCTGCGAGGACATTCCGCCCAACTAATCTCTGGCTTTTGATTCCATGTTTGTGTGTGTAATATATAGTATAATTTGCGGGCTATATATATCTCATTTGTAAGCTGGAGGCCAACATGAAATAATACGGCCCAGGCTGAGGTTGAAGGTGTTCTTTCCTCTTCTCGATGGGCTGTGAGGACACTCTAAGGAAGGTGAGTTGGCCCCCCCCCCCAGGTTGCCGTGGACTGTCTTTCACAGTGCTGGACCTTCCATGAGCCCTGGAACCGCAATCACGTAATGTCCCTAAGGAACCTGCTTTCACAGGGCGTGTGTCCAGATTCCAAGAGGAATCGGCAATGTGCATGCGAGCTAATGAATTCTCCAGGGACAGAATAATTCATGCTGATAAACCCTGAGCACAGATTGATGTGGTCCCCATCTCCTAAGCCATATAAATTTAGGTAAGAACCCCACAGCCATTTTCTCACTTGCTATTGACCCTGGTGAATATCCGCAGGACCACCATTAGGATGCTAGAGGTTCCTGAGCATCAGAATACCCCGATAGTTCCTTAACCAGTGAGAGATAACTACACAAGACAGATATTATACAGGAAATCAAGGACATCCTCGTTGCCTTTTCTTAGCTTCCTCAGCCCTTGTTGGCCTCCAGTCCCTGGCATGTTTGCTGGCGCTGCCTCAGCGCCTGCATGGCCTGGGCCAGTAAGACATGTGCCCACCAAGGGGACTCGAGTTCACATCCTGCCTTTGTCGCTTGCTGGGCCCAGAGGTGTGCCTGATCACAAGGTCTTCTCCGAAAGCAGCTGCGGCTATATTCCCGGAAAGAGCCTGGTTCTGAGCTGCCAATTAGCGGATTTGGCTTTTTGGATTAGAGTCAATCTCATTTGTGCCATTATCTGTGTCCGGCTCCCTGCAGTGTGGCTGTTGCCTTGCCTCGCCAGCCATGGGAAGGGTGTTGCATGGCACCATGCCTTCCCACTATGGGGATGGTGGCTGTACGACCCTTGCAGGATAAATTGGGTTTGGTGTGAGCCAGAAGCTTAGCATCCCACTATTAAGCTGCTTTATATGTTGACACCTCTTCTTCAGTCCTCTGCTATTCCCACTTGGGCAGCTTTGTTGCTCCTTTTCCATGCCAATCCCTGCCCTGGCTGTGCCACCCACAGTTCTCTCCCCAGAGTTCTTCCAGGGAGGCATGAGCTTTGCAGAGGCTGAAAAGTATGACCATGAGTGTGTTAGGTTCTCTTGCCAGTGGTTAACTCATTAGATTTTCTTGTCTTCATACATGAGGGGCTGAGAAGGGATTGTCCATAGCTTGTTTCCCTTCTATCCTGGCTTGGGCTGGGTGCAGTGCCTACCTAACACAGAAATGCTTAGCCAGCACATTCTCCTTCCAGTGCGCTAGTTGGTGCTGCTGCAGCTCTTCTGGTGCATTCACTGACGGTGGGGAGAAGAGCAATGGGGCGTTGCACCTTTTCCAACAGCACTAGCACATGCTTGTTCCTGGATGGGGGGAAGAACCCACCAACTCTGAAGGCTTTGGATCATGGATGGGGAACATGAGGGCCTTCCAAATGTTCCAGGACTCCAACTCCCATCAACCTCAGCCAGAATCACCAATGGTCATGGTTGATGAGAGTTGGAGTCCAGGAACTTCTAGGCAGCCACAGGGTGCCACCCCATGGTTCAGTTGCTACAGTTTGGGGTTAGGTCTTCTATAGCCCCCTCTCTATATAGGTTGCACCTGGAGATTTCCCTGTGAATCTGGTCAAAGGTGGAGCTTACGGACGCCACACATTACTTCAACAAAAACCTGTTTCTCAGATGTGCATTTGCAAAGGTAATGCAGAGGGAGCTACAGTGGTACTTCGGGTTACATACACTTCAGGTTACAGACTCCGCTAACCCAGAAATAGTACCTCGGGTTAAGAACTTTGCTTCAGGATGAGAACAGAAATCGTGCTCCGGTGGCGCGGCGGCAGCAGGAGGCCCCATTAGCTAAAGTGGTGCTTCAGGTTAAGAACAGTTTCAGGTTAAGAACGGACCTCCGGAACGAATTAAGTACTTAACCCGAGGTACCACTGTATTTGTAAGGGAGAAACAGCTGGGGGTGGGGGTGCCGAACGCTAACTGAAGATGCTAATTTCTCCCTATATATACCCTGGGGTGCTGGATGGGTTGTTTCTCTTCCAGCTGATTTTCTAGCCTCTGATGTGGAGGAAAAAGCAGGGGGGAAACTGTTGGGGGCAGGGGCAGAACTGGCTCGCGTCGCGTTGGCACTGAAACACCAGTTTGCAATGGAGAAGTGATGTTGGCCCCTACCAATTCTTCCCTGAAAATGCCCCTACCTCCTGAAAATGAATGTTACAGGGCAGAGACCCCAGTGTTTGCCTTGCAGTGGGTAGTTTCGCTCTAAATTGCTTTGCAGCGTCTCACGATGGATGGTGCTATGTGCACTTGATACCAAAGATGTATAAATTATATTGCGTGAAAAAATAAATTATGCAAATCAAACTATTTACATTCTTCTATTTTGCATAGTTCCCCTTCTGCAATGAGCAAGTTCTGAAAAGGATTTAGAGTCCTCGGGCAAGTGCTTGGGTGGCAGAAAACAGAAGTGGGAAGGGATCTGAGAGAAGGGGGAACAGGGGGCTTGGAGCAGGTGGGCGGAGTGCAAGGAGGTAGGTGGCGCCATTTTGATATCCTGCACACACCACTAATCAGCAGAAGTGCAGCCTGACTATGAATATCAGACTCTGCCGACGTCATTCCAAACGTGTGTCTACAATCATGAGAGCTAGAAACTTTTGTTATTCTTAAAAAGCAGCTTGCTGGCAAATTCTGCATATGTGCAGAACGCACATTATGCTCTCGTACCCAGAGTTTACAAAACCCAGTATCCCAGTGATGGGGTGGTTCTGCTAGATGAAGCAGAGCCAAGTGCTGTGCACACACATATGCCTTCTTTGTTTTGGGTCTAACATCTTAAAATGTCCTACTGATGAACCATTCATCAGTTCCTGCTTTCATCAGCCACCACCACCACCATGGCAGAAGCTGATCACCCTTCTGCATAGTAGGGTTTGCCTTGGGTACATAGATGCAGGAATGTTGAAGGGCAAACCAGAGTGCTATATAGCTCCTGGTGCATTTCCTGTTTTTTCCCGACAGATCTGAACTTACTTGCAACAATAATCCCAAGCAGGAGAGAAACTGACAAAACCATTTAAAGCTGGGTTAGGGAACCAGACTCCTGGGGATGGCGTGTGGTCCTTGCCCTGATTTCAGGCAGCATTCAGCATCCTCCAGCCCTTCTGCCTCCTGAAGCCCCTCTTCTGTTCTCCAGCACACTGTCCATCTGTCCGCCCCCATGGCATAAAAACCCTGGCATTGCTTCCACTTTGGAAAAGGTAGAGTGGGAATGGGGTGGTACAAAAAGAGTGCTATGCCTTCCTGCAGACCCCACCCACTCTTGATGATGGCTCTGCCCACCACTGGCTGTGGCCCCTGTTTGACTTTTCATGTGACCCAATGAACCGTCATCAGAAGAAGGTTCCCCACCTCTGATTTAAAGTAATGCACTGGGCAGGCAAATCATATTGGGTCTCTGCTCTCCATGTCCCCATTGCAGATGTTCCACACTGTTTGTACTACGCAGGAAGCTGGTAAAGTTTCCAGAAGGCAGACTATTGACATTCTGGCACAGGATTTAGTCAAAGAGACATGCAAATTTAGGGCACTTTCTGTTTAGAAAACAAAAAGGGTTTGTTTGTTTGTTTTAAAAAAAAATGCTGACAGTTGTATAATTTATCAAGTTTTTGTGTCCCACTTTTCCTCCAAGGAACTTTGTGTACAGCAGAGGCTGGTCCATAAGAGTGAATAGGGCTTTGCCCCACTAATCTCAGTCTGGTCTCAACCAGACCCAAAGCTCTGGTTCGATCTACTGTTGACCACCTGTCCTTTGCCCTACCCATCTCAATGGGCATCAGCCTCCATTGTCAGTGTGGTATATGGAAGGTTATCCTATTTAATCCCCTGAGGTGTATGAACAGTGGGCAACCCCAATTTGCTTAGGATAATATGGTGATAAATAACAGAACAGTGTAGTTCAGCCTTGCCAACCCTGTCACCCTCCAGATGTTGTAGACTACAATTCACATCAGCTCAAGCCACAGTGACTGATGGGAGTTTTAGTCCAAAACATCTGGAGGGTGCCAGGGTTGGCAAGGCTTGTATAGTCTCTTCTGTTTCTGAAATTCTTGTTATCTGAAGGTATAAAGTGAAAATCAATGTTGGTAGCATTGGGGGTTGAGTGCTGGGCTTGGATAAAGGAGACCTGGGTTCAGATCCATATCCAGCCAAGCAGCTCATTGGATGGGCTTTAGCCAATCATCCTTACTTGGCCTGCAGTGTCTCTACAAATTCGTTAATGAGGATAGCACCAGATAGCTCACATATAGGCTGCATGAGCTCCTTAGAGAAGAGTTGTGGAATCTGACCATTCTTGACGCACCAAGGGTTCCATTTTGATGCCAAGTCAATCTTCAGATACCACTCATTGACACTAACGGATAAGCAGAAGCATAGGGTTTAATTCTGCAATGGCTGAGCAGTTGCCCCTGCATGGCTGTGTGAAGGGGTTTGCCTTTAAATCCCTGCTAAAACAAAAAGAGGGGTAGAGAATTAGTTACATTTTGCTGCTTCCAAGGTGAAATCCTGACTTGGGTACTTCAAAGCACCAAATCACCCAATGACATACAATTGACAGGTGGGCAGCCGCATAGAGCCAAAAAGGTCATCCAGCTCTGCCTTAAGAGTTCAACCTGGGATCATCTGTGTGCAAAGCATGTACTCTACAGGAGTGTCCTTCAACCTTGGGTGCCCAGATGTTGTTGGACTACAACTCCCATCGTCCCTGGCCATTGGCTCAGCTATCTGGGGATGATGGGAGTTGGAGTCCAACAACAAATAGGCACCCAAGGTTGAAGAACACTGCTCTATATCAGAAAGCCATGGCCCCTGCCTGTTGGAATGAGACAGATAGATAAATAAATTCAGTGTATGCTTCATGTGACTCCATATCTGCATAAGCCATAGTTACCAGACGTCCTTTGTTTCAAGAGATGACCTTTATATCAGAGCATCATAGCTGTATTGAACAGCATAGCATTGGCACGACAGTCCCCAAGTCTCTTCTCTTGCCTCTTAAAAAAAATTCTTTGGCAAATCAATTGCAATACTGTTTATAACATCATTCTCATTTAATCTCATCCAAACATTTGAGTGTCCCTTCAGGTTGTTTGGGTAAAAATATGCTATTCTAAGAACCAACAGGCAGCTTACTTTTAGCTGACGTGGGTGCTTTCAGCACACAGATGAACTGTCTAACCATTTGCTGTTCGAAAGGCAGCAATAGCCAGTAATAAAAATCTGCTTATAATGCTATGAAATGCTGATGGCTTTGGAAGGCTAAAAAGACCCATAGGCAAATATTCCCTCCCAGTTTTATGAAATCCATAGGTGCCCTCTTTCATCCAGCTCCATAGATGTGTAGAAAAAGCTTAAAAATTGGGTTTCTTTTTCTGTAGGTTTCTTTTCCAACACCCCCTTATTAATATACATGTAGTATGAGCTTAAGAATAGTATTCTTCCTCTCCCCCCGCCCCCCAATCAATTTGGCTGAAGGTACAGTCAAACAACAGATGTCATGTTTTTTCCAGTTTGGTCACAGTAAAAAGTAAAGGACCCTTGGATAAGTCCAGTCAAAGGTGACTCTGGGGTTGCGGCGCTCATCTCGCTTTCAGACCGAGGGAGCTAATGTTTGTCCACAGACAGCTTTCCAGGTCATGTGGCCAGCATGACTAAACCGCTTCTGGCACAATGGAACACCGTGATGGAAGCCAGAGCAAACTGAAACGCCGTTTACTCTCCTGCTGCAACTATACCTATTTATCTACTTCCACTGGTGTGCTTCAAACTGATAGGTTGGCAGGAGTTGGGACAGAGCAATGGAAGCATACTCTATTGCAGGGATTTGAACTAGCTGACCTTCTGATCGGCAAGCCCAAGAGGCTCAGTGGTTTAGACCACAGCGCCACCTGCGTCACAGTAACCCTCCCCAAGTCATGAAATAAAAATGCTGAGCATCCTCTATTCTTACTATGGCAAAATAAAGACCTACCAATCAGCAACCTCAGCCCAGATACAAGACCAGATGTAATCAGTGGGAAAAGCCCCAGGGAGGGGCAAAGCTTACTCCAAGAAACATGGCAGCATCGTGCACAGTGATTGGGGAAAAGGAGTAAGAAGGCAGGCTTGTAGTTTCAACATTACTGAATCAGGCCACAGGCCTATCTGGACCAGCAGCCTATTCCCCACAATGGCCAACCAGATGCCTCTGGGAAGCCCTTAGCAGCCCACCCATTTTCCTCAGCAACTTTAGAGTCAATTTAGCATTAGAAATCGGGATAGCAAAGCTAGGATGGCTCCTAGAACCTGGGTTGTGGGCGCCAAAACAGAATGTCTAGTCACCTTTGGGGGGGGGCAGCAACACCTTTTATTTATTATTGTGATAAGCATGAAGTAATGCGCAAGTCACATAAGTGACAACTAGTTAATATCATATGTCTAACATAAATTGTTAATACGTTTCTAATTTGGTGTTTAAATAAAAATATTGGTACCATACTTCAGTTTTCAAAATATTCTATTCTTTATTGTTACACTCCTTATATTGTCTATCCTTAACATATACTTCAAAGCTTCAAAGCACATACATTTCAGTAATCCTTGAGTGTCAGCCAGGCACAAAAAAATGGCACCCAGACTTTTTGAGGTGCTCGCAAATGGAGAATCGCCTGGCTTCCTGCTAATTTCGAACCCTGAGAGTCATACTGCCTCTAATATGGGATCCCATTGGTAGCCTTATCACCCATGAATTTGTCTAATCCCCCTTCAAAGTTGGTGGTTGTCACCACATACTGTGAATCCCACAGTTTACCTATGCGCTGTGTGAATCAGAACTTCGCTTTTGTCTACCTGAGCCGCCTACTCTTCTGCTTCATTGGGTGGCCCCGAGTTCTAATATTACGAGAGACGGAGAAGCTCTTTCTCCACAGCATGCATGGTTGTATGCCCCTTCATCCTGTTACACACCCACCCTCTGCTTACTGCCTTGATCTAGCTAAAATGTGTGTGAACGTGAGATGGGGAGGTTCGGGCAGAGCTCCAGCCTCCCTTGGCAACTGTTCACTCCCTTCAGTCGAAGACAGTCATATGCTGTGAACAAAGTGTCATCTGGTGGGGTGTCTCTTCTGTCAGTGGGTTGGAGGTGGGGGCCTTGCCTGGTTGCAGTGGGCAGCCCAAGAGCTGCATTCTTTTCTGTGGACCCTTCCAAGGCCTACATGCCAGCAGTAGGCAGTTTACTGTGTGGAAACTACAAAAGTAAACACATCCGACGTTATTCTCCGTCCAGGCAAGCAGGAGGTGTTATCAGCACACAAAGACACATCTCTGCCAGGCAAAAAACACACTGGGGGTGCAGAAGGACCAGAAGGAGAGGCCTAGAGGGCTGCATTAGGCCCACAGGCCTGAAGTTCCTCACACCTCCTAATAGGTTGAGGGTGTTGTGGAAAACTAAAAAGGTGACTGTATTCAGGTGCTTGGTGCTGAGCCTGATAATCTTTAAGGCGAGGGCTCATAAGCAGTAATCAGGAAGAGGCCTTACCAGGCTGCTAGACCCTGGCAGGATGCCAAGTGCTGATGCCAGCCTTGCTCCCTCCTCCGATATCAAAGGACTAGACTTATCACAGAGAAACAAAGAGATAAACCGATGGTGTAAGCAACTTCTGCTAAAGCCAATATTGTGATGAGATGCGGCTGTGGAAGGTTTGGGGCCAGGGAGTAAAGACAACCAGTTCATGTTGTGAGTTGAGAACATGTGTCAGGCCTGCTGGATGAGGCCAACAGGCCCATCTAGTCCAGCACCCTGTCCTTGCATGCCTGCGAGCGGGTGCCCTCTGCCCACCTGCGATTCCCGGCAACCAGCATCCTTCCTCCTGCCAACGGAGTTCCCCTTCTGACTCTAGCAGGATTCTGGCCCAAGGAACCGAGGTCATATGGCGCCCCGGCCTTTACTGGAATGCAAACAGCCAAAGAATTTGGCAGGTCAGCAAATGGAGCACATGATGCCCAGGAAGAGACACAACTCAGCAAACTCCCACTGTAAGCTGTGGAAAGGCCGGGCAGGGAAGGCACCTACCAATTTGCCATGAGAGGATGGCGGTAGGTGCGCACGGGAGGAGCAGCATTTGGGGCCAGCTGCCAGTGAATACCTCCCCCCTCCCTCCCCCACCCCCACCCCCACCCCCACCACCCAGCCTCCCCTGTAAATCACCTCCTTCCTCCTCATATGAACTGTGTCCCAGCTGGATGGCAGTGTGGTTGCCATGGTGACACAGAGATGCTGGTTGCTTTGATAAGCTGAGGGAGTCTCCCCCCCTTTCGGTCTCTTCGCCCACACAACCTGGACCAATTCTCCGTGCTCCTTCCTTCCCCCTTCGCATGAGGTCTCGAAATGAGGTTGCGAAGAGAACAGAACCCCCATGTGCTCTCGGCTAGGGTGTGAAAGCCTTTGGTTGTGATTTCTGCTGGCTGATTGGCAAAGGATGGAGGGAATGGCTATACCCCGCCAGAGATGGAAGAGAGGGTGGTATCTTGGAGACGGTTTCCATGGAGGCCCCTTCACACAAGCCCTGATGGCTCATTGATATGCTGCTACTGCTGCTTTAATTTCACTATTTCTCCCTCTCCGCCTCTTAACACCCCACCCCACTCCACCCCTCACATTCTTATTGGGCAGCAGGCAGTTCACTGCCAGAAGCGTGAGTGGGTCTTACTCCCCAGGTGGGCAACAATTATACCATCCTGGAGGGGTGAGGCCTCTGCTGCAGCAGTGCATTCATTTCTCCCCATTTAGCAGAAGCTCCTCCCTCATCCTTTTGCATGTGGCCTGCGGGCACATGCAGCATTGAGGAGACAAGGGGATATGGGCGGAGGGGATCTCTCTCACTTGAGCACAAAGCACCTGGAACTGATACCAGCGAAGCATCTTTCTTGCGCATCAACGAGAGAAGAGGACAAAGGCAGGTGCTGATTTGCATTTTTAAAAACCGTGTTCTAATAGTTTTGTAGGGAAGCAAATTTAGAAGTAATTCAGTATAATTTGAATAGAAATACAATACAGGCGACTCCCCATTTACGCAGGGGTTACGTTCCGAGGCACCACGCATTTAAGTGCAATTGTGTAATGAGAACACAATTGAAAAAGCCTGCAAATGAACGCCACAATCGCTCCCTCCAAACCTTGCTCAAGCTCCCCACAGGCCTTGATGCAAAGGCTTGTGGGGTTGCTAAGCACTGTTTTGTGCCATTTTTGTGCTTCTTTAAGGCTATTTTTGCCCCTTTTGTGCCACTTCTGTGTTTGCGGTGATTGTGCCTGCCCAGAGGCATAGCGCAGGGGGTGGGGCACACTGGGCACCACACCGCAGGGAGTAGCACTTACCATGGAGCCTGCAGCACGCCCGAGCTACACATCTCTCCTGGGAGTGGCGCGGTGGCTCAGGCACCTGCAGGCTCCGCGCTGCCCAAAAAAGTAACACGGGCCTGCTGGGCACAGGAACAGAACATGGCTTGGGCTCTGGGATTCTGGCGCACCCTGCCCCATCCCATCCTGCGGGCACCACACCCACCCACATACCATCTTGGGGTTCTTTCGTCTTTCAATCAGGCCTAGACCTAATGACCTTTCTAGCAGAGGATCCCCTCAAACAGAAGACTGTCCCCCGTAATGTAGGAGATGTTGTACATCCTCTCTTCATCGCTCTTCCCTGCTGTTCCTCCTCTGGAAGTGAAGTTGGGGTAGATGTACCAGCTGAAACCTTGGGGAGCGCCTCTCCTTATCACAGCATTGCCAGACAGAATGTAAAACAAAAAGGGCGGGCAGGGTTGGATGGTGGCTTTCTTCTAGGCAGGCTGGAGGAGCAGCCATGTTCTAGAAATGCTTGCTCTACATCATGGGTAGGCAAACTAAGGCCCAGGGGCCGGATCCAGCCCAGCCCCAATCGCCTTCTAAATCTGGCCCACAGACAGTCCAGGAATCAGCGTGTTTTTACATGAATAGAATGTGTGCTTTTATTTAAAATTCATCTCTAGGTTATTTGTGAGGCATAGGAATTTGTTCATTTTTTTATTTCAAAATATAGTCCGGCCCCCCACAAGGTCTGAGGGACAATGGACCGGCCCCCTGCTGAAAAAGTTTGCTGACCCCTGCAGTCTACATCATGTTGCGGGGGACTGGACCCACTAGGGGCCACTTGTCTGTGGAGACTGAGCCCACCAGTGTAGGGAACTTGCCTACACTGGTGATATCAAATATGGCAGCCTGCTTGCTTTACCTACACAAGTTGACAGGAGGAACGGAGAGCCCAGTCGGATCCTGCATGCACAGGCCAGTCCTGGGTTGCATCTGTTTGGGTGAGGAACTTTAGGCCCCATGGCTAAATGCAACTCTTCTAGGCTTCTCTATGTGGCCTTCGTAGCTCTCCCTGCGCCCTCACAGGCCCTCCTTCCCACCCAAGTGCTTTTGCCTGGCTGGAATGAGTCCTTGAAGCCTGAGAATGCCTCTTGCTAGTCTGGGATGAGTGTTTGGAAACAGGCAACCAGAGTGACCAGGAGGCTGGAGAAACTCCCAAATAAGGAAAGATTACAACATTTGGGTCTGGGGCTCTTTAGCTCTTTAGTGGCAGAAAGTTCAGAACAGACAAAAGGTCTGATTCAGCAGAGCTTTTCTTAGGAAATCTACTGAAAATAGTTTAATTCAAATGACTCTATGTCTGTGCATGCACACAAACCAAATAGCCCATCTGGGAATCACACATGAGACAGGCAGTTTGCTGTTGCTCAAGGGCATTTTTAATTTCTCTGCTCCAGGCATGCTCCAGGAGGCCTGGTCCTCTGAGGGTGCCTGCTGCCCAATATACATGCTGCTTTCTATAAATAATTCTCAAATTTGTGGAATGTGCATCTTTGGGGGACAAGTGGAAGGAAGAGCAGTTTCAGGGGTGATAGAATAGGATCCTAGAGCATGCTGTGGATCTTCCCTCACTAACCAAGACACTGGTAGATGTATCACCCTATGACAGTGAACATCATCTTGGATTTGTGTGGGTGAGCCCATCATTTCTTCCCCTAGACTCCACATGTGATTTGGAAGGAAGCAAGTTTGGAAATATCTGTTGCTTTCTTTCTTTTTCCTGGGGCACGGCTTTCAGAGGGGTTGAAATATATTATGTTGTAATGCAAGGCTTTCCCTGGAATGAGGGGCATTCTCTAGACATGGCATTGTTGTCCTTTACTCAGAACTGTGATTATTGTGCATCATGTGCAAGCACCACACAAATACCAAATTCAGCATCCTGAGGGTCAACTTTCATTTTATTAAAATAGTATTTATTGTGTTGGTCCATAGACCATACCAGGAAACTTACGTTTTATTTTAAAAATCAAGTTTGTAGACCTTGGGGGCTAAGAAGAGTGTGTATGAAGGCCACCAAGATCTCTGAAGTCCTACAACTGCAGTGACTATGTGGTTGGGCTTTGTGGTTCTGTGCTGTTTGTCTCCCTGCTACTCGAGGGCTACAGGAGCAGAACCAGTTCGGCAATAAATAAGCCAACATGTGCAAATCTGCTTAATCCAAGCCCTAGCCTCCAATTTTACCTAGCACTATAACTGCATTTCCTCAGTGCAAGAGTTAGATAGTGAAGGATTTGCGCGGTCCTGCCCTTATCTGTACATGCTTCTCCGAACCTGTTTGTGTGATTCTCTGACTTGCAGGGCTTTGTACACTTACGAAGATGACTCCGATAACCTGAAACTGGCTGCTTCGGGAAGTGAGTATTCCTGTCCCTGCCCTTGCCTCCTTGCTGGGCAACCTTATGTTGCTTAGCCGATCCAGTCCTGGCAGTTCTCAGTGCTCCACCAAACTTCCCTCTCGTAAAACAAAAACAAAAAAAAATAAATCCCCTTTTTTCTTTTTAAAGTATATTTTTTATTAAGTTTTACATAACAAATTTAAATTCAAACACATCATTCACCTCTTCAATTAGGATTCTC
Organism: Podarcis erhardii; assembly: GCF_964252035.2. Taxonomy (NCBI): domain Eukaryota; kingdom Metazoa; phylum Chordata; class Lepidosauria; order Squamata; family Lacertidae; genus Podarcis; species Podarcis erhardii. Next base: position 70,160,728 of record NC_138498.1, read on the forward strand.
TGAATCCCCTCCACCCTTCCATGGTTACCATTATCAGTCTTTTTCCCCCCTTCTGCTTATCTTATTTTCTTTAATTTGTTAAAAAAATTAGTAATTCATTTTTCCATAGTTTTTTGTACATTACAAGCATTACTCAAATCCCACCAAAGTTTTTAGTTGTTTACAGTGTTCTCTTAAGTACATTGTAAATTTTCCCCATTCCTTCTTAAAATTCTTCTCTTCCTGGTTTCTGATTTTCCCAGTCAGTTTCGCCATTTCGCCATAGTCCATCATCTTCATCAGCCATTCCTCTCTGGTTGGAACTTCGTCTTCTTTTCATCTCTGGGCCAGTAGTATCCTCGCTGCTGTCGTCGCATACATGAATAGACGACAACTAAAAATCCCATTTTTTTCAACAGGGTTAGAGTTGAAGTGGCATGGGGTGGGGAGGTAAATGGCCATGAGCAGTGGCAAGGGCACACCCCGTAAGTTGAGAGAGTAGTCCCTTTTATCATGTGTTCCTCTGTCTACCCACCTGAAGGGCCGAAGTTCAGTGCTGTGTCATCTGCTCTGCATGCAGAGGTTTTTGGTCCAGTCTCTGGCATCTCCAGATACCAAGATTCCCTGCTTGAAACCCAGAGAGCCTGCTCCAATCTGCACAGACCATACTGAGATAGATGAACCAGTGCGCTGGCTCTGTGAAAGGCAGTGCCCCATCAGGTCCCTAAGGGAAAGAGCAGTGTGGTCTGTGTCCCATAAAATCTGTCTCTTTGCTTCTTCAGCTGGCGGCCTACAAGAACTCTCCAGCCATTTTGAGAACCAGAAAGTGATGTACGGATTCTGCAGTGTCAAAGACCCTCAGGCCACCCTCCCTAAATATGTCCTCATTAACTGGGTAAGTCCAACAAGAGTCTGGGAGGTAGCTTGCTCTGTGCTGAAGGGGAGCAATATTAAAGTTGACTGGGCCACACAAAAAGAGGCCCTTGGTACTGCATGGGAAGGGAATGTTCCACCAGTTCAGCTTTTCCTCCCACTATGGTGAGACAAGGAGAAATTCAGCCTTCTTTATGCACAGGAATCTTCTTGGCATCTGGAGCTGGCAGCCCTGTTCAAACTAGGGTGGAGAATTCAGAAACAGCCAAGTGTTTCTCAAACCTGGGTCTCCAGCTGTTGTTGGGCTACAACTCCCATCATTGCTAGCTAGCAGGACCAGTGGTCAGGGATGATGGGAGCTGCAGTTCAACAACAGCTGGAGACCCAGGTTTGAGAAACTCTGAATGGCGAAGGCTGATGGTAGGTCCCTGGTGTCTCAACCGTAGGGCCTAATTGTGCACAGTCATTTTCTACCTAAAGATAATCTCTGTGTAGGAAAAAGCACCAGCCCATCATTTGTGAAGGCTGGCATGAGTGCTGTTTGGGCTGTGAATACAGGGGCACATAAAGCTGGCTGGCTCTGAAGAGGCCTGCAATGTGGAGGTTGATCTTTCTAGCAGAACCCTTGCTGACTGCTGGGTTTCCATTGATTTGTCTGCACTGCCCTCTAGTGGAACAAATTCCATTTCCTTAATGAATCTGAAAGGGTCGACCACTCTGACACATTGGGCTGGCTCCTTCTCCTTCCCACTTTCTGTCCAGACTTGCTTCCTATCCTACCTGACATATCCCAGCTTGTGACAATCTTTAAATACTGCTTTTGTGGACAGTTCCTTTCACTAGGCCTTTTAAAAAAATGTCTTTGTAGAAATATGGGTTTAACAGTCTGAACCAGCCGCCTTTGGCCTGATGCCCTCCAGACATTTTGAATAATAATATTATTAACAATATTTATTTATTTATTTATTTATTTATACATACATACATACATACATACATACATACATACATACCCCATCCATCTGGCTGGGTTTCCCCAGCCACTCTGGGCGGCTACTGACAGAATATTAAATACACGATAAAAATTCAGAATTCTTCTAAAAGTCAGATAGTTGTATATTTCCTTGACATTTGATGGGAGGGCATTCCACAGAGTGGGTGCCGCTACCGTGAAGGCCCTCTGCCTGCTTCCCTGTAACCTCACTTCTCGCAGTAAGGGAACCTCCAGAAGGCCCTCAGAGCTGGACCTCAGTGTCCGGGCAGAACTACAATTTCCAGCATCCCTGTGTATTGGCCATGGTGGCTAAGGCTGATGGGACTTGTAGTCCAAAAGCATCTGGAGAGAACCAGGTTGGGGAAGGGTGACTTAAAAGAAGAAACACATTACAAAGTGCTGCCCAGGGGCAGAAATGAACAACAAATATCCAGCCATTTGGAAACCACTGAATATCGCTGCTAGCCCTAGCAAGACCCCCTTCGCAAGGGTGAGATCTACTGTAAAGGAATATAAGATGTACTCTCTGTGTCATTTCCCAGTCCTTAACAAAAAGACCGCCAAAAAACCTCCTGCCAAGCATTGATGCTCCAGGACTTAGAAGAAGCTGCAGATTTAGGCATGTGGGGCAGTGTTTCTTCCCTACCTTGTTGGCACAGTGATATGTCTGGTCTACATCTCATCCAAAATTATCAAGGAAGACCTTTCTGCAGAGAAAATCCTTGCTGCTCTTGCTTTCCATTCAAAAATCCAGAGGAATATCCCGTTTTCTTGCGTGCTGGTGCCGCCCTTGTCCTCCTCCTTCTGAGCTCTCAGGATGCTCTCCCAAGTAGCCTGTGTCTCTATGTGCATGTAGAATAAGATGCTGCCTGCTGCTGTCTCACGAGAGTGGCATCTTCCAGCACTAACCTTCCCCGTCCCTGTGCACCTTTATGCCTGGCAGGTGGGAGAGGATGTTGCTGATGCCCGCAAGTGTGCCTGCGCCAGCCATGTGGCCAAAGTCGCGGAATTCTTCCAGGTCAGTGGCAAACTGTTTGGGGAAGGGTGCGCAGGTGGGAGTGCCTATGCAACAGTCCGTTCTCATCTTGTGGAAAAGGGATTTGGACTTTGTGAAAGAGGGAACATGGTTCTCCTGCAATGCAGGGGTGGAAAGACCTGTGGCCCTCCAGTTGTGGACAGAGAGTGTAGCCCAATAACATCTGGAAGGACACAGGCTCCACATCTGGGATGGGCAAGGAGTTTTGATTGTGAGCTGTTGGCAGGAGACCTGTGTCAGCTGCTGGGTCTCCGCTGTTGTCCTCCAGGGTAGCTGCCTTAAATCCTCATCTGACTTCCTGCTCAATGCAAAATGCAGTTTCAAGTGGGGTGGCAAACCTGAGGTCAGGGGGCCAGATGTGGCCCTCCAGGCCTCTCCACCCAGCCCTTGGGACTCTTCTTAGTCCTTGCCCCTCACCAGCCTAGTTTGTGGCTTTCTAAAGTGCTTTTGCCTGGCTGGTATATGTTCTTGAGCCATGATCATGCCTCCTGCTTGCCCAGTTTAGGTAGGCAGGTAGCGGGTGCACAGGTGGGTGTAAGCCTCTGGCTTTTGTGTGGCTGGAGTAGAGCCTGCTCTACAAAGGTAAATGTCACACATCCTTTGCCCTGCTTGCTTTTGCCTCTGGCGCTGCCCATCACTGGCAAGCAGCCCCCCACAAAACTACCCAAGAGGGAATGCAGGCTCTTTCTGAAAGGGGTTCCCCGCCTTTGAAGCTACAGTATCCCTGATAAATCTGCTCATCCATTGGAGGAGAGCCCACCACCTCCCAACACAGTCTTTGTCTACTGTCTAGCAGCTCTCTTCCCAATAAATAGGAAGTGTCCTCTGGTGCTGAGCTGAAATCTCTTTTCCTGGTCCTAGTCCTGCTCCCTGGAACCTCAGAGGACAGACAGGTCTATGTCATCTTCTCCAGCTTGGTGGCCGGACCTTCATTTTTCAGTGTGGTTTGAATGTCTCAACAGGGTGTGGATGTCATTGTCAACGCTAGCAGCGTGGAAGACATCGACCCAGGAGCCATTGGGCAGCGGCTCTCCAACGGCCTCGCCCGCATTGCCAGCCCCGTGCTGCACCGTCTCCGCCTGCGTGAGGATGAGAATGCACAGCCCGTGGTAATGCTCCTTCTTTGCCATGCCCCCCTTTCCCCTTGTTGGGGAGAAGCAGCACCAGCCTCTTCTGGGCTTGGGTGTGGCTGGTCTGCTGAAAGTAAATTCTACTTAGGGCAGCCTTCCCCAGATTTGGACTACAGCTCCCATCAGCCCCTGCCAGCATGGCCTGGGACTAGGGGGAGATGGGAGCTGTAGTCCAACACCATCTGCAGGCACCAGGTTTTGGAAGGCTGTTGACGCAGGGTAAGAAAGATGGTTACAGTGGAGTGGACATTTCAGTTAGCAATAACCTCAGATTAACCTCCCTGGCTGCAATGGGTGCACTGCAAATCCTCCAGCATACGTTATGAACTGCCTTGAAGAATATTCTGGTCAGTTACCCCCATGCTGTTACAAACCATTGTGAAACACACCAGGGCAGTGAGAACCTGGCAAGTTCTCTTGTTATCTGTGTGTGCTCATTCACACACATACACGTCTCTCTCCTGACCTGATTTGATTTTTTTGTTTCAGGGCACCACCTACCAGAAGACTGATGCTGCTGTGGAGATGAAGCGACTCAACCGGGAGCAGTTCTGGGAGCAGGCCAAGGTAGAAAAGTTTTACCAAGGAAGCCCTGTCCCTGGGCAGGTCAAGTCTGTGATTAGCTATGACTATCTATATATCTCTATCTATCTATCTATCTATCTATCTATCTATCTATCTATCATCTATCTATCTATCTATCTATCATCTATCTATCATCTATCTATCATCTATCTATCTATCTATCTATCTATCTATCTATCTATCTATCTATCTATCTATCATCTATCTATCTATCTATCTATCTATCTATCTCTATCATCTATCTATCTATCTATCTATCTATCTATCTATCTATCATCATCTATCACCTATCATCCATCTATCTATCTATCTAGCTATCTATCTAGCTATCTATCTAGCTATCTATCTAGCTATCTATCTATCATCTCTATCTATCATCTATCATCTATCTCTATTATCTATCTATCTATCTATCTATCTATCTATCTAATCCATCATATCTCTCTCTCTCTCTCTCTCTCTCTCTCTCTCTCTCTCTCTCTCTCACACACACACACACACACGTATGTCTTTCCTTACCTTCATCCCTGTTCCAGCCCTTCTGTGTGAGGTGCAGCACCTACCCTCTCCCTCTTTTCTGTCCCTTGCAGAAAGAAGAGGAGCTGCGCAAGGAGGAGGAGCGGAAGAAGGCCCTAGACGAGCGGCTGCGTTTTGAGCAAGAGCGCATGGAGCAGGAGAGGCAGGAGCAGGAGGAGCGAGAGAAGCGCTACCGGGAGCGCGAGGAGCAGATTGAGGAACACAGGCAAGGGGCAGCCGGGAGGGTCTGGCCGTGGTGTTGTCTGTCTGGAAAGGGAGCCAAGGAGGCAACACGGGTGGTTCCTTAGCAAGCCAAGATGGGCAAATATCGGTTCGTCCAACAGGTGGGAGAGGGCTCTTGTGCTCTAATCCTGCTTGCAGGCAAGGATGCCTCTTCCACGTTGCTTCCTTGTGGGAAGCAAAAGTGGCCCTGTTTCATTGGCTGCCCTGTTGCTCCTCCCTCTGTTTGTATAGGCCTAAGTGCCTCTTGGTCCTTCCTGAATGTTATGCTGCCAGTACTGATGGTGGTGAGAGTCTGCTTGAACTCAGCATGATTATTTAGTGCGGTTGGAGGTATATATCAGCCTCACCTCTTGCTGTTTTCAATTTAATTGCTCACAGAGTCATATACAGTCATACCTCGGGTTACAGACGCTTCAGGTTGCGGTTTTTTTGGGTTACGGATCGCCGAAACCCGGAAGTACCAGAATGGGTTGCTTCTGGGTTTTGGCGGTCGCGCATGCGCAGACGCGCCAAATCACAACCCATGCATGCACAGACACGCCACTGTGGGTTGCAAACGCTGCGGATTGCAAACGTGCATCCCGCCCGGATCACGTTCGCAACCCAAGCATCCACTGTACATGTTTATTGAATGTATTGCGCTGGTAATAGCTGTTTCCTCCAAAACATTCCTAGGAGGTAGGTTCAGCTGGGAGGTAGCGGCTGACCTAAAGTCATTCAGAGTGCTTCATGGGTGAGTGGGAATTGGAACCTCCCCAATCCACATTCTACTTCCTCTCTATAATACCAGTGGTTTTCAAGCTGTGTTCCATGGCATCTTGGGGCTCTTTGAAAGCCAGTGAAGACCATTAATGGCAGGCAATTCTCCCTGAAAAATGGCTTGCCCACCACTGCTGATTGTTCTCTGCCATGTTATGTTGGAGCACAGTCTGGCACTTCACACTGAATAGAGATGAGACCCCAAAGTCCTGGCAGAAACCTGAGTGTGTTCTTCGGAAAGATTTCATGGCAGATTTGGGGGGGGGTGGCTAAGCAGTTGAGTTTGGAAAGAGCTCTTTCCTGCAGTCATGTGTGGTTGAAAGCCACTGCACAGCAGCACCCTGGCACAGTGCCCTTTCCCAGTTGTTTGTTCTCCCTTGTTGTTGTAGGATAATCCAAAGCTTTCAATTTACAACAACAACAACAACAATTTATTTATACCCCACCCATCTGGCTGGGTTTCCCCAGCCACTCTGGGCAGCTTCCAACAAAATATTAAAATACAATAGTCTGTTAAACATTAAAAGCTTCCCTAAACAGGGCTACCTTCAGATGTCTTCTAAAAGTCTGGTAGTTGTTTTTCTCTTTGACATCTGGTGGGAAGGCGTTCCACAGGGCAAGTGCCACTACCGAGAAGGCCCTCTGCCTGATTCCCTGTAACTTGGCTTCTCGCAGCAAGGGAACTGCCAGAAGGCCCTCAGCGCTGGACCTCAGTGTCCAGGCTGAACGATGTTTACTTCTTCTGATGACAGAAGGATTGGCTGCTTTGGTCAAAGCCATACCACTTGCCCTGTGTCTTACCAGAATAGATTGAAGAAACATCTGAAATTATAGGTCTTTCCCACCTCCTGCATATTCATTTGGGAGCAGAGGGAACCATGCAACAGTAGCCAATGTGCCTTTAATGGTTTCATATTCCATATGTGCAATAAACAGTCCCTGTTCTGTGATTTCCCAGGTTTATCCGGACTTCTGCAGCTCTTTGAAGGGCTGTGTGTGTCGGATGGCAGTGCTGTTTCATAACCGCTGAACGATTATGGTCTCTGAAGTGAAGCACTTAAATCATTTTGCATTTGCATGAGTGGCAGTGATGAAATTTTAATAGAGAGATAGATTGGACCCAGCCTGGGCAGGACATATTTGGGCATACTTTCTCGTGTTGTGGTTTATATCCAAACAGCTATGGTAGGCTGGATTAAGAGTACAAACACATTGTCGTTTTCATACACAACAGTGGTTCCTAGGTAGGTGAACATGCAGCAGACAGAATGCCAAGTGGTAGGATAAGAACTTGGAACACCTTGGTGAGCTGACAAGGTATGAAATGCAATAGGCTAACATGTCAAGTGTAACACCTAAGAAAGGAAGCTCAGAAGGTAACCGTTTAAAGGTGGGAGGCAGAAACAGGATGGGATTTGGAATGGGACACACTTGCAAAACGCGGAGCGACAGGAGGCATTTAGCAGAGGGGCTCCCAGAACAGAAGGCATAATAGCCCCTCCAAATGTTCTTTTTATCACACAAGCATGATGATCTGTGCTCAAGATGGTATCAGGGCAGCTATACGTGATTCCGCTTTCAATGTGGTTTGGGCCTGCGAAAGTTCAGAGGTGGATCTGCTGCTTCCTTTCCAGCTGGTGCATGCCCCACCGCTTCCTGCTGAAATCCTGCAGCTTCTGGGATGGGTGGGTTGTCCTGCTTTGGCTGTGCTATAGCAAAAGGGTGCCCCTCCCTCCCAATGGCAATAGTGCAGCAGCACATGCAGTAGCATTGCCAAACAACCCAGAAAGCGGGATGAGGTGTGGGCTGTCCAGTGTAAATCCACGGCTAATGCGTTATTATTGCATCAAAGACACATTGCAGAAAATACCCGCAGGAAACAAAAAAAGGCCATGCTATCTGGAGGTGCCCAAGAGATTTTCCTGCTTGCTGGCAAAATAGGCACAGAACAAGCTTTAGAGTGGGCTCTAGAGACCAGTGAAAATGATTTAAGAGGCCTTGAAATAAGAGCTAATGGGGGAAATGGTGCATAATAAGGATTAAGTGAAGGTGCAACAGAAAATTTCAAATATACACAACTTTGGAATAAAGTTGGAAGTCAGACGGTTCTCCATGGTTCCTGAATGGAGAAGGCTATCTTTTGACTGATTGGCTACTTCCTGCTGCTTTGCAAGGAAGGGTGGGGTATTATTATTATTATTATTATTATTATTATTATTATTATTATTGATGTTAAATGTTAGAAAGCCAAGACAGCCTGCGGCCTGTCCTACCCAGGCCCTAGCATTCCAGTACCAGGATCTCTCAAGCCTTCTTTTCCTCCTCCTTCTCCTCCTTTCCCTTCCCACCAGGCGAAAGCAGCAGACCCTGGAGGCGGAGGAGGCCAAGCAGCGGTTGAAGGAGCAGTCCATCTTTGTAAGTGATGCTTCAAGAGCTTGGGGGAGGATTGTCCAGTTGTGCCACTGGCTCCCCCAAGGAGGTTGGCAGAGGTAGGGATTCAGCACCAAGGCTGGCTGGTGACATTGGGGACCCACTCTGCAGCCAGGGTGAGGACGCCTTGCTGCCCAAGAGCTCTTCCTCTCTCCAGCTTTGTGCTAGGCCAGGAGAATAACAGTAAAGCAAACAGACAGACAGACAGACAGACAAATGTAGGTCTTCTGGTGTGGTTGAGGTGCCCTGGGGCTGACGCTGACCTCTCTCCCTAGGGGGAGCAGGAGGACGACGAAGACAGGCAGCAGCCCAAAAAGTCTGAGTCAGAGGTGGAGGTGAGTGCGGCCCCGGGGCACAGCATGCGTTGTGTAGGCAGCAGGACTCTTGCTGCATGAGGGTTGTCGCGTTTGTGTGTGGAGAGTTTTGGCGGGGAGGGGGGGCCTTCAATTCTGGCGACTGTTGTCCTGTGGAGAAGCTGGAGTGTGCTGTTGATGAGCGGAAGTCTGTGCTTAAGCAAGGCTGGGCATCAGTTCTCTCTCTGGGGAGCAAGGCGGGATCCCGGCTGTCCTCGTCTCTCCTTTGCTTACATACATGTTCCATTTTGTCAGAAGAGGAAGACAGATTGTAGTGCTGTCACTTTTCTTCTCCCCCCCCCCCCGTCACTGTGTGCCATTGCTGCTGCTGGGGGTGGGGTTGGGGCATGGGGTGAGGGACACTGTTTGTGTGTGGCACGTATCATGTTTTGTCACTGTTGCCCTGGCAACTGCATGGGGAGGTGCAGCACTGGGTGTGAGGGGGTTCGGGCTGGGTTTATGACGGGGTCTGTGTGGGCCTGTGGACTGGGCTGCCCTTGACCGTCCTCTCTTGCCTCTTCCCCTCGCATCCTGACAGGAGGCGGCTGCCATCATTGCTCAGAGGCCCGAGAACCCCCGCGAGTTCTTCAGGCAGCAAGAGCGAGTGGCTTCGGCCAGTTCAGAGACAGCCCCGCCCATCAACAGAACAGGTAGAGAGCCCTCGCCGGCACTGCTTCAGGCAGGGAGTACAGAAAATGGGGGAATGAGGGTTGGTGGGGAAGCGGTCAGGAAGATTTCAGCAACCTGGTTTTTGTTTTGTTTTTGTTTTTGAATGGAAGGTGGGGAAGTATAAATCTCAGGGCAAGGCAGTGGGCATCCAGACACTTGGAAATGTCTGCTACGGATGATATGAGCAGATGGGGGGGTTGTTTAAGGAAGCAAAGGCAAAACTCAAAAACATGACCAGAGGTCAGTTGAACACAGAATGAGGTGCAGAGAAGAGACATTCCCTGCTGCTGAGTCTCACCATAAGGAAAACAGCCAGCATCCTATGAAAGCCTGAAAAGTGGCAAATACCTAACTATAACAAAAGACTTATGTCCTTTCTTATCACATATAACCAAGTTTTGCGTCCAATAATTTGATTAGGTGTTGTTGTTGGATATATATACAGTGGTACCTCAGGTTACATACGCTTCAGGTTACAGACTCCGCTAACCCAGAAATAGTGCTTCAGGTTAAGAACTTTGCTTCAGGATGAGAACAGAAATCATGCTCCGGCGGCGCGACAGCAGCAGGAGGCCCCATTAGCTAAAGTGGTGCTTCAGGTTAAGAGCGGAGCTCCGGAACAAATTAAGTACTTAACCCAAGATACCACTGTGTTCTAGTTCATATCTATTTCATTGTCCAAAACAGCAACAGTTTCATCAGTTTTGGAGAACAGTAGAAATGAGATCTTCAGGGTTATACTACATCATTATCCAGCACATGGGGCTTAGAGTGAGACATCTGTGGCCCAGGTTGTCCTGCCTTTCTCTTGCTCAAGGCTCACAATATCACTCCTGGATCAGAGGTTGCTGCTGATGCCAACGCCACACAAGGCGTGTGTTTCTGGGCTGTGGATCAAATCTAGCATAGCTTGATTTTCAAGACAGGGTCTGGGGGATCATCTGTCTTTGAGGACACTATAGTGAACCTCTCACCCTTTGAGAAATTAAGGTGGAAGCAAAATATCATTTATCATGTAGTCATTGATGTAGAAAACGTTCCATTCTGGGCTAAATCTGAATTGGCAGCCCGTCATCACCACACCCTGCTTTCATGGTGTCTGGATCTTGCAGACAATTGGCTTCCCTGATGGGAAGTTTCCAAGTGGTGTCCATGCAGCAAAGTGGTCCTCCATCACCTCAGTTGCATCATCCCAGTATGCGAATGGGTCTGATGTTAGCTAGGCAGCAGGAGCTCTCAGCTGTTATTTATCGAATTGGCCAGCCTTGGGGGGATGCTCCGGCCTAGCAGCCTGTTTCTGCCCTTGACAGTGCTGTCTGAAGAATGGTACTGCTGGGGTGGGCAGGTGAGCAAAGGGACACTAGGAATAAGCCAATGTAAACAAGACAGAAATCCTGCCACAGTTTTTATTTCATCAAGCAAGACTGTGTCTCTGTAGCTAGGAGGGAGAACCTATGACCCTCCAGGAGGCGCTGGGCTCCTTCAGCCTCATCCAGCATGGCTGATGATCAGAGGAGATGGGATGTGTAGCCTGATATTGTCTGGGAGGCCACAGGTTTCCCTATGGAAGGAACTGGACAAAAGAAAGCAGGGGCAGCAGCGGGTGAGATTTTCTCTTGTGCTCTCTCCCACCTCAATTCCTGGCTGCTGCTTAGGACACACTTCTTGGCTGCGTGTGAGTTTTGTACAGCCCACCAGACCTGAGTAGGCTGCAGAACCTCCAGGCATTGTTTTGGCAAAGAGGCGCAGAGACTCAGCGCTTTATTTGCAGCAGCCTCCATGGGTGGTTCATGCTAGAGAACTCCTTTGCACCTCTGCTGTGGCTTTTTCTGGCTCCTTGGGCTGCCCACCACAGAGGATGGCGCAGCTGTGACTATCCCTGCCTCAGGGCTAAGGCATGAACTCTGCTCTCTGGAGCCCTCTGCATTACGGCTTTGGGTTCACACTTCTATGTGATAGTTTAGGTCGACTCTCTATTGGGGACCAGTTTACGTAGGGACCTTGGCATGAACTCGTCTTCCCCGGCACCACTTGCGTATCCTGCCTCCGAGCTTCCTCTTTCTCTCCCGCTTCACTTTCTTGCACTGCCCAGCCTTCCTGATGCCATCCTGCCCCCTCCACACTGCTCCAGCCTGGCCCTCATGCCCCCCAGCCACTGCCTTTGCTTTTCCCCAGCCCCCCACCCTGCACTGCTGCCCCCAGGAGCCTCCTCCCACCCTCCTCCTTGCCTTTGCAGAGACCCGCCTCCCTCACAGTCTTCCCCTGCCTCCCCAGCCCCTCACGTGGGCCTTGCTTGCCCAGTGGCATGAGCAGGGGGGCGGGCGGGAGATGGAGTGGGCAGCTGGAGGGGAGACTGATCATTCTCTTCTGCTTTCTCTGTCTCCGTCCGTCTGTCTTGTCTTTCTCTCAGCAGGTCGTCTGCACTGTCCTTTCATAAAGACACCTGACAGTGGGCCGCCTTCCTTCTCCTCCTCCTCCTCCTCCCCTCCACGGACTCCCTTCCCCTATATCTCTTGCCACCGCACACCAAACCTCTCCTCCTTCTTCCCATGTAGGTAGCCAGGCCCCAGCCGGGCTTTGGGGAGTCGGTTGGGGAGGCAGCTGCTTCGGGGGCCTTGCCCACCCGCCCCGCACCTTGTATCTTTGGTCACGCACATTCTCACTCTGCAGGCATCTCTGAAAGGAAGGACTAAGAGTCCATGAGTGTCCAAGAAACACTGGCCCCACAGACTGGACCAGGGAAGACTCAGGGCACGGTCTGCTCTCTCTCGTGTTCACTGCATGGCAGGAGTGTAGCCCCAGAAGAGCGGAGAGGGGCCTAGCGTTATGCTTCAGCAGCTACCACCCTCGGGAGGGCTGGCTTTTATATAAGACGGAAACTTCCCCTTTGGCACCCCACATCTATGCCCCCGTCTGGTTCACCTTTTAAAAAACAGCTTCGGTTAGGTATGCCGCAACAGGGACTTCTCAACATCAGTAGCTACACCGTAAATCCAAGCATGGATTTGCAGGCCAGTGTATTGATGCCCTACAGGCAGGGTGGAGGCAGTGAACAGAGAGCCTCAAATGAAAACCAGTTAGGCTGATTGTGACTGTAGAACAGAGCATCTGTTTCGCCAGATTAGAAAAGGGGGAGCCAAAATCTATGCAAACAGAAGATGAACCACACACACATATACACACACAGAGAGAGACAAACAGTATGCACACGGGCACACACACCATGCTGCAGGGGGCAGTTGCACTACAGAACAGGGGATGTCCCTGAACCAGGGTGTAGGGTGGATATACTGAGCGAACTGGGTTTGTGATGGAAGTACTAAGTCTGGGACAGAGACGACCTTCTAAAGTTGTCCCTTCACCTGATGTTTGCAGTGGGGAGGAGTGTTATTTTTTCCTGTAGACTCTGCTTCCAAAGATAGTAAAAAGGGGAGGATATGTCTTACTCTATAAAGGAGGGGGTGGTGAAAGCGGCCTCCCAGTGTTGCTGGATTACAACTCCCATCATCCCTGACCCTTGGCCATGATGGCTGTGGACAATGGGAGCTGGGAGAGCCACGGTTTCCTCATTCCTAATTTTAAGTGCCATTTGACATAGAGAACTTCAGGGCCCCCATGGTTGTACATGACACAAGAGTTCTGCCTCCACCCACCACAAAAGAGGGCTTTTTTCCCTTCTTCACTCCTTCAGTTTCCAACACATTTGTCCGCAAAAAGCAAAGCGAAACCTTTATGCCATATAACTTGCTGTAGGGTTAGGGTCGCTTAAGGGCAGCCGGTTAATTTTGTCGACTGGGTAAGTTGGGGAAATGGCACATTTCAGGAGGAGTCGGATCTTGGTGCCTTGTTGCCGTCGCTGTTGTTCAAACGAAGCTGCCCTGCGTCCTTGGGAGCGCAACTGGCGGGCCCTGTGGCTAGGGGGGTGTCGTGGCCTTTGACTTGTGGGCTCCCCACCTGAGTGCCCATGTGGCTCCTTCACAGGCAGCCAGTCGGAAACGCACAGAAAGGTCTCTGCCTCCGCCAGTAGCCCCTGCGACTCCAGCACAGCCTCGACGCCTGTTGGGGAGCAGATTGAGCGGGCCCTGGATGAGGTAACGCAGCAGGGTGCATTGAAAGGTACGTGCAGCCCCCTCGCCCCTATGGCTTGCCCCTCTCCCGGGTCCTCGGGCTGCGGGCTCCCTCCCTCCAGGTCTGCTGAGGAACCTCCTCTCTCGCTTCCTCCCCTCTGCAGACTCCTCCAGCCCCAGCAGCGACGAGACAGCGGTGGCATCCGCAATGAGCTGGGCCCCTGCCAGCGTGGAGCCTCCGATGGAGAAGGCCGAGGAGCCCCCTGTGGGGGCCACAGCCTGGCAGGCAGCAGACTGGGCAGAGCCGCAGCAAGGCGGGGCTGGCCCCACGGAAGACCTGGGGTTTCCAGAGCCCAAAGACGAGCCTCTGTTCCCAGATGCCCCGCCTCCCAAAGAAGAGCCTCTGTTCCCAGCAGCCCCTCTGCCCATGCAGAGCGAAGGCGCCCTGGATCTGGGCGAGGCCTTTGGGTTCTCCCAGCCCCCCGCCCCGCCGTCAGAGAACATCCTCGACCTGTGGCAGAACGACAGCGCCGCTGCCGAGCCCACCCCTCCCGACGCCTGGGAGCTCCAGGGCGGGCCCCCCACCCCAGCCCCGTGGGACCTTCACGACGGGCCGCCCGCCGCCGCCCCCATGCTGGTCGAGGTGGATGCCCCCCCAGGGGCAGTGGAGCCCCCACCCTCCGCCAGCCTCCTGGAAGACAACCTGTTGAACTTCAACGACCTGCCCGAGCCCCCGGCCACCTTCTGTGATGCTGAGCAGGATGAAGAGCCAGCCAGCATCATTGCCATTGAGGGGCTGCACCAGATGACCCTCAGCTACCAGCACGCCCTGCAGGAAGCTTCCGGGGTGCACCAAGAGCCCCAGCTGCTCACCAACGGGGAGACTGCCCAAAAGGAAAGCACGCAGGTGAGGAGGGGGGTGCTCAGGCTGGCAGCAGGGCCTGGGGAGCACTTCTGAAAGCTCCTGGCCCTGCCTTGCAGATCAAAACAGGATCATGAGGTACCACAGCTTGCTGCTTCGTGTTCATTTAAAGTGTGTCTCCTTTGGGCCCTGCCACTGGAGAAGTAATAATAATAATAATTTTGTTATTTATGTGCTGCCCAACTGACTGGGTTGCCCCAGCCACCCTGGGTGGCTTGCAACAAATTAAAACACCAAGCACAGTAAAACATCAAACATCAAACATTAAAAATTTCCCTATGCAGGACACATCTTCTTTCATGTCTTATTTATACACACACAGACAAAATATTCCTTTATTTATTAATGTTGAAGAATGATGATGAACAACTTAATATGTGCACCTTGCTGCAGTCTTTAGACCATGCATGTTCCACAAACTTTTGGACCCTTTCACACGTGCTAGCTCATGGGTAGCTTGAGCATTTTACTCCTCAAGCCTTCGTTGTCTGAGAGTACAAAACCAGAAAGTGATTGTTGCTCTGGGTTAACTGGGAAGGGAAAGAATAGGGACACCTTCCAAAGCACAGCACATGCCACGTTTTGCTTTTCTCTTCCAGACCAGCGAGGGTTATTTCAGCCAATCACAAGATGAAGACTTTAACCAATCAGAAGAACCATCTGCTAAAGCTCCTCCTCCAGTGTTCTACAATAAGCCTCCAGGTGAGGATCAGGGATGGATGGGCAGGTGGGAGGGAGGATGGGAAGATCCACCTTTGCGCTTCCTCTTCTGGGGACCCCTAGAAGAGCGGGCTTTGGGGACCACCCCTTTTCAAAGGGGGGAAAAGAGCCAGCCACCCTCCCTCACAGGTCATGCATTTGATTCCCCCCTCAGAGATTGATATCACCTGCTGGGATGCGGACCCAGTGCCAGAAGACGAGGAGAACTTTGGGGGCAGCGTTTAAGGCCAGCTCCCCTGCCCGACTCCTGTATCCTGCACCCAGCGAGCCCAGCGAGTGCAAGCCTGGAGCAGCCGCAGTGAGGGCCTGGTGCCTGCTTGCTCCGTATTGTAGCCCTGCGGTCCAGGGCCTAAGATTGTGCCCCAGCCAGACAGGATATTCTCCATGGTACTCCGGGGTAACTTTTTCCAGCTCTCTTTCTCTTTCTCTCTCTCTCTCTTCTCCCTGTTTTTCTAATGTTGTCAAATAGGAAACGTGTAAATCTGCCTGGTCCCCCTCTTTGTTGGTAGCTTCCCTGCAGATCCTTCCCCCTTCCAATTGCCTCTTAGCCCATTGGGTTTTTTCTGACACTCCCCCAAATGCCATGTATACCATCTGGGTTGATCTCCTGTGAGTGCTGCTCTTGGGGGTGGGTGGGGAGGGTCGCTTCCTCCTCTCAGACTCTGCCCAGAGTTTTGAGTATTTTGCACGAATTTAAAATAAAATATGGCAATAAAATGGCCCTTGTCTGGGCAAGGCTCTGGCTCCCATCCCCCCACTTCTCTGTTTGGTCCCCCCAACACACACCTGAGGCACCCAGGGAAGCAAAGGAGAGCCCCGTCCATCTCTGGGCTCTAGCAGCAAGGAACTTTCCCCCCTCCAGAGTTCTGTGCCCCAATGCCCCTCTTGTTTCAGAAATAAGCCCATTTCAGACCCTTCTCCTTAGGCCTTTATTTGCCCTGAGAGCCTGGGACAAGGGGAGACTCTGGGTGGGCTCTTCCCCCCTCCAAAAAAAACCCTTTCCTCTTTCCCTACCCTCTTTCCTCTTTCATTCCATGCTTGGTTTCCTTTCTCTCACGTACAGTAATTGTTTTTTTGAAAGCACAAATTCTGTAACAGCAATGTGCTTATGTATGTTAATAAATAAATTGATTCCAAGCAGGGCAGCTGGCTTTGTAGTACAGGGTGCCTTTTTTTGCTTTCAAAGGTGGGGCAGGATTAATGAGGCAACGCAAGACCACCGGGTGGTCGGGTGGGCATATTCCACAGGCACAAAACGGCTGATCTCTTATTCAGAGTTTTTTCAGTAGCTGCTTTTAAGGGCCAAAAATGTACTTTGATGGGGTAGGGGTATGAAAGCTGAGGGGAATTATTATTTTAAGCAATTGGAACACTTTGAACGTGGCATTGTGTGGTCTGTAGTGGGCCCTGCATGAAGTCATAGCCTGAGCAGGAGAACTCACCACTAGATGTCGCTGCCAACAAAGGTATGTGTTTCTGGAACATGCCTAGGCCTCCATCCTCCTAATTCTGTGGCATTATTTAGGAATGGGCTTGCTTCACTTCCTTCCACAGTGCACATGGGAATCTTTAAAAGCACAGCACACCCACCATTTTCGCAGCACCGACTCATCAACCACCCAGCACCAGGTTTGTAATAAATCAGGTTCCACAAACTTTTATTATTTTCAAAATGTAACAAACAAAAAATAGGAAACGAACCCAAAGGCCCCCTTGCAGTCAGCACCAACAGAGCCTGTAGCGGGCCCAGAAAAAGGGAAGTGGGCGAGATGGGGAGACCAGCCCCAATCTCACCCTGGCCAGGAGGTCAAAGAGCAACTGGGGGGGGGATCTTTGCACTGCGAGGGCTCATGGCCCAGACATGGCTGGAAGGCTCGGACTGAGAGGCTTGGTGGCTCCCGCAGACCAAGGGAACAAACAGGCTGCCGGGATCCTCCAGCTTGTGTGCAGCAGCAGCCACAGTCCACCCTAAACTGCAGTAGTCCTGCCAAACAAAGGCATTGAGACCGGCAGGTGCCAGGGCCCCGGCTCATAGCTGTCTCTGGCGCTGAATTCTGAGTCTGTCCAGCTGGGGAAGATGCGCTGCGAGTGCTCAGCCTCCAAGTAGAGGTTGGTGCAGGTGGGGCCCCGGCTGGCTGTGCTGGGCAGGTGGAGCGCTGAGCTGTAGCCCCGGTCCAGGAAGAGGGGCTTGTAGCTGGGCGGCTGCTCCTGCTTCTCCGGCTGCTCGTGGCTCAGGAAGGGGGTGGTGATCTTGCGGTACAAGCCGCGCGTGTCCGTCAGCACTTCGCTGTAAGGCGGCGGCGGCTCGGCCATCAGCACTGCTTCCTCGTAGCAAGGTGGCTTGGATGGATCTGGTTCTGCAAGCAAAGCAATCACAGTGACCGAGTGCAAGGAACTGATACAGTTAAGCGTGCCATCAATCCATTGCCTGCTCTCTTCCCCCCAGGCATACAAAATACAAGCTCATCTGTCCCGAGCAAGGTTTGGGGAGAGACAGAGACCCAAACACCCTAAGCTCTATTATCACAACCCAAGAGCTGGCTACAACCACAGACCTACACTTCACAGACAAGCAAATGGGATCAGGGATGGTGCAAGACTTTGGATACACAGAATGGGCATTCTGACCCCACCTTCCTCTTAAATAAGCCTCCTGAGATCCTGCCCACTTCCTCCCTGCTTCTCCACCCCCATCATTCAGCCCAGACACAGGTCCAGCTCTAAGGGCCTTCTGGCAGTTCCCTCACTGCGAGATGTGAATTTACAGGGAACCAGGCAGAGGGCCATTTCTGCAGTGGCACCCACCCTGTGGAACACTCTCGTGTCAGATGTCAAGGAAATAAACAACTATCTGACTTTTAGAAGACTTTGCCCAAAGCAATGTTTTCTTTCATTCCTTCATATTTTGTTCGAAGCTGCCATTAAGCTGAAACTTTGCAAGCTCTGAGTGAATAGCAGTTTGGTCTAAAGGCTGAACCCTTAAGCCTGCTGGAGGCAGCTTTGGCTCCCTTAGCTGTAGCTCAGGGGTGGGGCATCTGCCTTGCATGCAGAAGGTTGCAGGTTCAATCCCCAGCATCTCCAGAGAGGGCGGGGAGACTCCTGCGTGAAACCCTGGGGAGCCCCTGCCAGCCAGTGCAGCCCGTCCTATGCTAGATGAAACAACGGCCTGACTTCCTGTTCTCGCCAGCCAGCTACCCACCTGCAGAAGCAGCGCTCCTCCCAAACGCGACCGTATTCTGCACCAGGAGTGGGCTCAGTCCCCTTCGGGTGCCCTTACCATGCCTGCAGCTCCACGGCCTCGGGGGTGGGAGGTGAGGGCGATGGGGCTCGATCCGGAGTCGGTGAGGTACCGCGATGCCCGGCGGGTTCCTGATGTACCCGCCCCCGTAGCCGGAGCCCCCATAGGCAGGGCCCCCATAGCCCTCGTAGTGGAGGGGCTCCATCTCCAGGGTGCGCAGGTGCTGCTCTCGCAGCCGCTCCTCCTGCCGCCGCTTCATGCGCCGCCGCAGGTAGCTGCAGAAGCAACATAGCAACACAATGAGCCCCCAGATCAGCCAGAAGCCGGCAAAGCAGGTGAGGAAGGTGTAGGTGCCGTGGGACATCACCATCTTCGCTCCGGAGGACTGGCAGAGATTTCGCCCTACGAGCTTTGAAGCCAAGGAGTTTATTCAGTTCCAGCTATGGGGGTGGCGGGTGGGCAGGAGACTTTTTCTCTCTTTCCCCCACTTTTGGGTCTTCTGCAAAAAGGCAGGGACTAGGCTTAGTTCTGCGGGTGCCTTTGCCTGCTCTGCTTCCTCCCTTGCTGCCCAGTCATGTTGAGGGGATCACAAGCTTCCCCTCAGCTCTCCTTGTACGTCCAGTTTCACCTTTTCCCCAAAGATTGTGTAGGGTGCTCTCTTTCAGCCACAGTACAATCCAGGGGCCACCACCAACAAGGCCCTGCTTCAGTCAAGGCAGTGGAAGCAAGGTCTGCAGCAGCTCAGCCCCTTGTGAGTTACGCGGCCTCCTGGAGGTGCTCCACAACTGCAGCCATGGAAGAGGTTGGCCGGAGACTGGGGCGCAGGCTTGGGCCTTTCACGGAGAGGGGGGAGTTCTGGCTCCTAAAGGAGCCCAAGGGAGGAAAGGAGAGTGCTGGGAAGGCTCATGGGCACGGCCTGTGCTCTCTTCTTCAAACGCCTGAGTTCTTGGATACTTGGGGTAACACGACCAGTAACACCAGCACCCAGCCCAACTTCTTCCCATTGCTGGCTCGGGGCTTTGCAGGGCCAACAGCACTTCCGACAGGAGCTTGCTCCCTGCAAACAGACAGACAATGCCATTGATTGGAGGAGGGGACAGACAAGTGCTATTTTGCAGAACCCACCCTGCCTGCTCTAAGCCCCTCCCCAGCTAACGAGCACAAGCCACTGGTGGTCCAATGAAGGGGTGTAGAGCTTAGACCCTGACTGCAAACACTGCCCCTCCCCTTGAGCACAAAAGCCTGCGGCTTGGCTTGGCTTCCCACCAGTTGCAACTGCAAAGTAGAGGGGAGGAAAGCTTTTGGTTAAATTGGGTGTATTGTACAGCCTCCGACCCCTGTCCAGCAATCTAAGCCTGTGACTACCAAGTGAGCATGTGCCCCCTTTCATGCGGCCACAGTACCGCCCACACACTCACCATCACATGCACCCACTCTCATTCATGCACTGAACACTCACAGATCAGGCTGGGCTTATGGCATTCAGGCATGCTCCTTGCACAGGTTGCAACCAAAGCTGTGGGCCGCCATTGCCCTGGCCATTTCCGACTGAGGCAATAAACTGCCAGGGATGGAGCGAACCCAAATTCCAGACCTGCTGCTGCTGCTGTGGCAGTGAAAGGGAGAACTCACAAAACAGCAGGGCACAAAAGCACCAGGAGAGGCCAAGAGAAGACAAGTACCAGAGCACTACCTCACTTCTC
Organism: Podarcis erhardii; assembly: GCF_964252035.2. Taxonomy (NCBI): domain Eukaryota; kingdom Metazoa; phylum Chordata; class Lepidosauria; order Squamata; family Lacertidae; genus Podarcis; species Podarcis erhardii. The sequence goes on from NC_138498.1 coordinate 70,180,945, forward strand.
CTCTTGATGGCACTGCTAGCCCAACAGCACTCCTCTGCTCATCCACAAACCATCACAGAAGCCTCCTGCCCACACATGTCACAGCTTCACCCCTCAAGGGACTGCTCTCCACATGGCACATCACACACCACTGCCAAGATGTGTGCTGATTCCTCCTTCTCTGCCTCCGCTTACCCCCTACCCCCAGGTAATGGATGCCAACCAACAACCTCCCATTCATAGCAAAGCTGTTTCCAATGCAGCTTAGGGACCACTAAGCGTGAAGCAGGTCGCCCTGAGCTAAAACTGAACTTTGACACTTGCATCAGGTAAAGGCCCCACCATCAGCTACACCTCCACCCTCCTCCCGCCTGCTTAGTTCATTGCTTGTTAGTTCTGAGGTCTGCCAGTAGCTAGGCCACCATAAACCAAGGCAAGTAAGTACGCTATTCCCAGGATATTTCATAAATGGACTCATCCTAGAACCCCATTTCAGGAAATCACAATCACTTGAGAGGGAGAATTCCTCCTGCATGTATACTGCAGTGGATCACAAGCTGTGGGGATGAGGTGATCTGAATCTTGCCTTTGTACACTTAGGCTGCATTCTGGACAGGCACACATGCAGCAAGAGGTATTCCACATTCCACCCAGGCAAACACACTTAAGGAGGCTGCAGAACAGGGCAGCAGGGGGCGTGGCCTAGGCAGGGAGGCTGCAACCAAGGGCCAGGTAGAGAGGCCTGTTGTTGCCCACTTTTAGCTAGTGTGCACCCTATTATTTAACTTGGGAATCTCTGTAAGCACCATTCATAGAATGGCCTTTCAAAGTGTCATCATAACTTCCCCAAATGTTAACAGGACCTATTTGGGATTAGACCTTTCTGAGTAACTCTGTACTGAGGAACAACTCCATTTCTCCTTTAAAAGTATCTCACTGTCACCTCAAACACAGCTGAGAGGGTATTCCCCACCATATCAAGGCGTTAAGAGATAAGCCTGCAAGCTTTTATTATTGCTTACACTAAGCCAGCCTTCTTATCAGAGCCCAAACCAGCCGCTAAAACTTAAGAAGTGGGCTGAGCTTCAGCCTCCTGTCAGCTGCCAACCCTGTTGGTGTGTTTTAAATGTACAGAGCCAGAGTGCATGATCAGCAGCCATTAACAGTTAAGGTTAACAGCTAGCAACTAAGCTGTGTTCCTGGATCTGTTCTCTTGCTTCACATCAGGTCAGATCAAGGCCAAGCGTTCTTTGTAAGAAGCCCATCAGTCAACAAGCACTGAGTGCTCTGTCAGAAACAGGGACCCTGGTCTGAGTAGGCTGCTGTTTACCTTCCACCTGCCTGCCATACATCATAAGGCAGGTGCAAATCAATACCAGTAAGCATTAAACTATTTAGTTAGAAGAGACACCACAGGCCAGCCAATCACAGAAAATGCTTGAAATGTCAGTCTTCTAGCCTCAATACAGTTGGCCACTGCTTAACGTCTTCCTCATAATGGCCCTATACTAAAGTTTTGGGTTTGAATGCCACCTGTGTGGTGCTTGTCTGGATCCTTTCATTTGTTATTATCCATATAGTCCCAAAATATTCCATCTGGGACTTAGCCAACTGAACTATATATTACCTTGAGCTATAGGCCTTCTGAATGTTTGACAAGGCACATAAATAAGCCTTTCTACTTATCTATGTGCAGGCCCATTATTAAAAACACAAGTTACATTACGACTGTCAAGTTTACATTCAGAAGTGGTGGCCACAAGTTAGAAAAGGAAGTGTAACTGGGTAAGCAGGTGGGTGGCTGAATCCACACAGGAAATGAAGCAGCCCGTGAAACATGGGTTGAGTGGGAATGTCCTTTGTCCCTTCTTTGAATGCACGTGTCCCAGTTGGTGGCTCCATCAAGGAAGTGTGACTGAGCTAAAACAAGCCCAGGAAGAACAACTTTGCAGCTGCCAATATGGCAGCAACAGGGGAGATTGCCAAGATGAAGTCAAGCTCCCCCCCTTCCTCCCAGTTTACTCTCCCCCAAAATCTGCTAATTAAAAACAGGATTTTCTAAGGAACTACAAAATTTCTGCGTGATTAGGTCAACAGCAAGCTGACATTAACTAAATGCCCACAAAAAAGGCTGCAAGGGTGAAATTTGTTAATAGGCACTGAATTCAGCTTTCCGGGAAGACCAGATTTTATGTTTAAAATATGTTTCTAACCTTTATTGCCATGAAGGCAGGCTTGTAAGGTTAAGCAATGTGTCATGACAGACTGGTTAAGTGGTTAGAGTACTGGGATAGGATCAGGGAAACCAGGGTTCAAATCCACACTCAGTCATGAAACTCGCTGAGTGATCTTGGTTCAGTTACTATCCTATAGCCTAGCCCAGCCCACTGGGTTGTTGTGAAGAAAAAATAGCAGAGGGGCAAGGTATGTGGTTCTGAGTAACACGGAGGAAAGCAGGGAAATAAATGTAATGAATAGACGGGGGGGGGGGGAATCTGAGAAATTTCAAAAGCCACAGTGGGAGATGAACAGGATATTCAGTTGCCAGGGAGAAGATTTACAGGGTTGTGCATAGCTCTCTGCACCTTCCCATTGGTTAGAAGAAAGTATAATGCAAAATGACCCAAAAAAATCTCCCAGGATATCTAAAAAAAGAAAAATGGTAATAAGAAAACCACTGACAATTTGGTTCCCCTTGATGGTACCTCAAAATATGCCATCTGAGAGAGCCTACCTCATCTTATCCAATTTTGGCTCACCTGGGTGCTTGCTTTGATTTGCCTAATTGTACAAAGCTTCAGCTTTCCTAGAATTAACTGAGTGCAAAAACACATACACACACACACAACCTGTGTCCGAAGAAGTATAGAATTGCAGACACTTTCTAAATGCAGAGCACAGAGAACTCTGTAACAAAGACAAGGTCACAGTGCCAGACCTCCACCTGGGACAACCTTGGTACTCGGTGAGATTGCTGGCTGCTGGCCAGAAGGAAGAGGTCACAGAGCTGCCTCGATCTCCCTGAATATTCTGCTGTACATGAGAACAGTATAATCCCAGCAGAGACCAGTGCAATATTCATACATCTGCAGGACAAAAAGCTCCAGTTACAGGTGGCCATAAACCAGTGACCAATAAATGCCTCTGCTGGGAGGCAACAGCGGGAGAGGGGTCTTGCCCTGATGTTGTGAGCTTCCCAAAAACAACTGGGTGGCTACTGTGAGAACAGGAAGCTAGAGTAGCTAGGCCTCTGGTCTGATCCAGCAGGGATCTACTTGTGTTCCAAGTGAACCTACTATATGACCCTGTCTTACTGATCCCACGGTCCTCAGTACCAAGGTCTTCTCAAGGCAATGCCTCCACCAGCAGCCTTAACATCCTGTTTAAGATACTTAATAAAAATCGTCCATTCCAGCAGAGAAGGCAAGGATGGTTCTTGCAAATGTAGCTCATCTTTACCTATAAATATCCTTTCTGTGTGTGTTTTTAGAAGTCCCTAATAAGATGAGGATGGGTATGGAGACATGCACTTCAGTATGTGATTGAGGGTTTCTGCATAGAAAGCATTGCAACTGGTGATGCGGGAGGGAATTGCAACAGGGCCTGTGCACGGCTCCCTGAGACTCCAGTGCCTCCCCTCCTCCTCAAATAGGAGAGAACAGCTACGCCTGTGCTGGGCAATGCAGATCCCAGCCTCAAATCACGACAATAAATGTCAAAGTAAAGACTTAGCAGCACCTTGGCAAGGACTCCTCCACAGCATGAATCTGGCCTCGTGCAAGGCTGGCATCTACGGGACACTGAGATGACTGGTGTGCTGTGTTGGCTACGGCTGCTGGAGGGTTGGGGGTTGGGAGGGAGGGAGGGAGGAGCACTGCATCAAAAGGACTAGTCCACCTTAAAAGCACAGGCAGCCAATCCATCCGGAACAGGGACTGCTCTGGCCTGCAGCTGGAACCTCTGGCGATTCTGGAGCACTGGGCTTCCTTGCCTCTCCAATGTCAGATCCACCATTTGTGGGCATGAGGCCTTCCCTTCCCCATTCATCTTCAGACATATGCTCAGGACACATGTTGGCTTCTGAAGATAGGGTGCCTTTACAGGTAATAAGTCCCTACCAGGACTGTTACAGGCTGTGGCTTCTTCTTGCACACCAGCTTTGCTCATCCATGCAGATGACACCAACAGCCCTTGTGCACAAGTAGGCTACATACATTCCTGGGCAGCAGAGTGTGTGTGTGTGTGTGTGTGTGTGTGTGTGTGTGTCCACATTGAATGGGAAACTGAACAAGCTCTCAATTATTTTCTCTGATAGCACAGAGGGCACCTCAAATTCAAGGCAAGCACTTCTTACAAAGACATTTTCCTACCTAGCCACCACTACAGAAGCTCCCAAGCTTAATTTAAATTAAAACTGATACACATGAAGTCAAACAGACCACTGAGCATGTCCATCTGACCCTCTGGCAATCCACAGCCATGCACGCATCCACTCCTAAAGTGGGAGTCCAGGAACCACTATGGCTTCCAGGGGCACTTAATTTCTGCTGTCTCCTGCCTGATAAGCTTTACCTGTTGCCCTAAAAGACCTGACTCCTGATAGTGACCACGTGAGGCAGCCTGCAAAGGTTAATAATGTCCTGCTTTTCCATCTTATGGTCCAGGATCAAGATGCAGCCTAGAAAGCAAATTCCAGGGCTGAGCCCAGGCATAAATTAAACCCTGGAGGTCAGGTTTAACACACTGACATCTTTTTAGCCACTGCCTGTCACCCAAAGGAAGCTGCCTTATACTAAAATCAGACCACTGATCTGGCTCAGTGTTGCCTTCGCAGACTGACAGTAGCTAAAGTTCCTTGGCCAAGTGTTTTGGTGGGGCACAGAAATTAGTATCAGAGCAAGAATAACTGGGGAACAAGGACCATGGCCTGATCTCTCAACTGAGCTATGGTGCCTCCTTCTCTTGAAGGATGGGGAGGGGGGCCATTTATCTGGGGTTTTTTTTTTTCTAAAAGGCCGATTAACCCTGTCCACTCAAAACACTTAAGCAACCTTCTGACGCTGCTTGCATTTGGGGAAACCCAGTGGGCCTATGCAAGGCCCTCCCACTCTCCCCCGTCTTGGTGCATGATGATCTCCGGTGCTTACAGCTAGCTTAAGATGCTTCCCACCTCTCGGAATAGCGTCTCTCCCGTGGCAGTGCCCATTATCATCCTCCCTACCCCGCAAACACAGCGACTCCAGCCAACAGGAGAGGCACCGATCCTGAGCTGAATGCACCTACCAAGCTGGCGTTGCGAAGAGGCGGCTTTTGCGCGCGCGCGCACACACACACACCAAGCGCACACACGCACACCCCACAGCGCAGAGATGGGTGCGCGCTCAACCCAGGCAGGCGAGAGCGCGCAGGACTTCTCTCCTGCCCCCCCCCCCCGCCTTCCTTCCCCAACCTGCCAACCGCCTCCTAGCAAGTCCATTGCCAGCGCCGGCTGACGCCGCCACGTTCCCCAGCTATGCCAAGTCCCCAGGTGCCCAAGCAACAGGAGGCGTCGAAGCTGCAACCCCGGAGGGTCTTCCCTGGGGTCGCCCCGCTCGCTTGGGGGCGAGCAGACCATCAGTCCTGTCTGCTGGCACCTTAAGGGGCAGCTGCACGTGGGGAGAGGGGCGGCCGGCCGGGCCCCTTCCACCAGTTGTGGGCAGCTGTGGGGTGGGGAGAAGAGAGGAGGAGACAGGCAGCTAAGCGCAGAGGAGCCTCGGTTGGCAGGTGGCTGGTGCTGCCGCCGCCTCCTCGCCTCGATGGGCCCCCGGTGACTCCCACAGGGTCTCTCGCCTTTTTCGTCCTCACCGTCACTTCCAGCGCCGAGATCAGGGATCGCCCGCAGGAGCCCCATCTCGAGAAGCCGGCAGAGCCATCCCTTCGGCTTCGGTGTGGCGTGGAGCGGGGCTGGGGCTGGGGCAGGCGCGGCCAGGAGAGCGCGGCGTCAGGCGGGTGGGCTGCCTCTCGCCTTGCCCATTGCCCGACGCGGCAGCTCCACGCGGGCGGTGCCGGGCTCTCCCTTTGTCTCCGCCGCCGCCGCCGCCGCCAGCGCTCGCGCGTCTCTTCCTTTCTTCTTCCCTCTCTCTCCAGCTCCTGCCTCGCTCGCTCCCTCGCTTGCTTGCTCTGCCGGCCCCGCCCTCTGGCTCCTCCCTCCGGCGGCGGCGGCGGCGGCCCTCGCCAGCCTCTTCCTGCCCACTTCGGGGGGCCTGCAGCCTCGTGGGGACGGCGCGCGGGTCTTTCCTAGGAGAAACCCCGGGACTCCAAGGCCGTCCGGAGTGGGGTGCAGTGGGGGTCGTCGGGAGGGCGACCTAACTAGCGTCAAACAGCAGTGGCAGCAGCGCCTGGGGCTCGCTGATCTTGGGGGCTCCTTTGCTTGCTTGCTTGCTTGCTTTTTTTTGCTCCTCGTTGGAATTTCCTGCCGGGATTCGCTTGGCTCCCTCGCTGTCCTTTCCGATCCGGGCGGGCTTCTCCCTCTCCTCCCGACGTCACGACTGTAGCCTCGGCACGTCAGGGCCAAAGCGGAGGGCGCAGAGGTGGGGAGAACGCCAGGCAGCAGGGAAAATCCGGCAAAAGCACCTCCGAGGCCCCCCCAGCCCTCCGAAGAGAAATCCGTGATCTCTCCCTCCTCGCTTCCCGAGCCAAGAATAGTCCCTGGAACCGAGGCCTTGATTCATAGCCTCCTTCCCCCCACCTCCGCCACCCTAAGGCACACAGACGCAAGAGGAAATCTATTCCTAGGCTCTTGTCTTGGTGAGCAGCAACACAGCAAAGCCTCAAGAAAGCAGAAAAGGCTTGGGTCGGGGGAGACCCCCCCCCCCGGGTTACCTAAAACCGCACGTGCCGCGCTGAGGTGTGTGCTGGGAAGACACGCATGCTGCAGATCCCCTGCTATTCTCAGATCTGGGTTCTGGAGGCCCCCTGTGGATAGGCAGATGCCTTCTTAATGTGGCATGGCCTTTCCTTCCTCTTCTGGAATGCCCAGTGCAGGTGTCCCCCAGGGGACCCAGTTAAGTGAGGCATATGTCGAAAGGCTCTCCTTAAAATGGTGCAAGATAAGGGTTAACAATGGAAAGCCCATGCCCAAATTTGCCCTTACCCTACCTGGCCCCCTCTCCTTCTTAACCCAAATGTGAAGGGTGGGTATGAAAGGAGGGGTGGGTGTAGCCAAGGGAGGCCTCCAGGGGAATGTGGCATGGCTTGGCCAGCAATCCGACACCTTGTTCAAGAGAGGGTGCTTCCCAACTGCTGACGGCTTTTGCGGTGGGATAATCACACACTGTACTGGCACAAATCCCAGGTCATACATGGAGGTCTTGTACAACAGATCCACTCCCCGCAAAGCTGGTGACTTATTGCTATAAAGAACAAGTCAGGAATTTCAATAACCCTTGCTTTGTGGTTTTCAGCCACCATTTCTGCCCATTGTCTAACCTCCCTGCAGATCGTCTGGGAGGTGTGAGGGATATTTACCAACTAGGGGTTGTAAAGTCTCTCATCACCCCTTACAAACACCCAACCTGCCAGCATGGCAGATCCTGGCCTTTAACCACTTGCACACCATCAAGCACAGAGGTTTTTAAATGTTTGTAAAGACCCAATTAGCTGTTTGGAAGGATCACTGCACCACACTCCCTGGGTGCTCTGTTCCTCATTTCTGATGCCGGCTGTGTTTTGTGCTAGGCGCTTTCACCTCATGAACCAGAGAGGGCTGGCAATAGTGCCTGGAAGGGCTGCCTGGGTCATTGTTACTGGAGGATTTGCAAGGAGCCCTGCGGAAGAGCCTGGGGCTGGTCAGCAATGCCTCCTCCCCTCAGCCATGTGCTCTCTGCAGAGCTGACAGTTGTCATTCCTGACTGCAGAGAAGCAAGCAGGGTGGGGTGCGGGGGGCGCACACACACCATGGCAGCAATAATGCAGCCTGCAGGCCTCTCTGTGCTGCTGTCATGGTGACAGAGCCGGGAGAAACACGAAGCTGCCACTCAGTAGTAGTTAATGAAAAGTGTCGTGCCAGCCTGGCGAAGCCTGGGGAAGGGGAGCTGTGAGGAGTCCTGTCAGGGAAATGTAAGTGGACAGATAACCTTGTCACCTCACTACAGGGTAGGGGCAAAGCAAGGGTATTGGGACTTGGGGATGGATCGCCCTAAAGGAAATGGCGAGGAAGGGAGACAGTGGACACACATAGGAAGCTGGCTTGAAACTTGAGTCAGGCCATTGTTGCTCACTGTTGACTGGCAGTGGCTCTCCAGGCTTTTAGATGAGGGACAGTCCCTCAGGATGCGAGGAATTGAACCTGGGGCCTTCTGCATGCACAGCAGATGCTCTTCCACTGAGCTGCATCCTCAAAGTGGCATGACCACTTGACAGACCCACAGGATGTGCCTAGGCAAGCATGCTGTCACATCACCCAGGTGGCCACATTGTCCCAGTCTGAGAGAGCTCACCCCAGGGCACCTTGGGCACCAATCTGAAATCTCTCTAATGTCCTGCTTTCTGGTGCTGAGAATGTTACCACCTCCCTGCTGCCCAAGGTGTCTGGACAACATGGGTGTGACAAAAAAAATAATCCCTTGCCACCTAGCAAGACGGCATTGGCAAGCAGCTTACCAAGTGCAGCATACCGGGCAAAGTCAGCAGCCATGTTGGGCATGGGAAGCTGTGTGATGCAAGAAATAGATGTCAAGTGTTCTCAGTTGCTAAGGGTCCTGATGTACCTACTTGACTGCTCCCTTTGCTACAGCAGAATGAACACTCCTTGCCATCACTGAGTTGTCCAGCAATCTTCACTTGCATCATGGGATAGACTCCGAGAGAGCAAACAGTTACATGTCGTGAGTCAGCTCTGTTGTGCTGTGGCTGTTGCCCCCTGTGGAATGTGACCCAGAATGGCACTTCCTGTGTGTGGGTAGGAACTGGGACTTACTCAGCGTTGTGCATGGAACATTGTATTCCTACTGGAACAGGCCACTTGCGGATGCCCATTCTTCAGCAAAAATCTACTGAACACCGGAGCCTTCTAGCATATTTCCCTGGTTTTACTAGCATACTTTAGTTATGTTAGACCCTGCATCATATCGGAATCAAAAATAAAATTGCCAGTATCATAATGCCGTTATACAAATCTATGGTGTGACCATATTTGGAATAATGTGTACATTTCTGGTTGCCTCACCTCAAAAAGGATATTGTAGAACTGGAAACAGTTGAAAAAAGGGCAACCCAAATGACCAAGGGAATGAAATGGGGGGGGGGGTCATGGCAAAGGTTGCAGCATTTGGAACTTTTTAGTTGAGTGAAAAAGCGAGTAAGAGAGGCGACATGACAGAAGTTTATAAAATTACGCATGGCTTAGAGAAAGTGGATAGAGAAAAAACTTTTTCTCCCTTTCTCACAGCACTAAAACTCATCAAATCCAGTAAAGCTAGATGTTTGACAATTCAGGAGAGATAAAATAAATTACTTCTTCACATATCACAGGCCACCAACTTGGATGGTTTAAAAAGAGGACTGGACAAATTCATGGAAGAGAAGGCTATCAATGGCTGCTCCTCGGTCAGAGGCAGTAATGCAACTAAATACCAGTTGCTTGAAAGCCACTGGAAGGGAGAGTGCTCTTGTCTTCAGGTTTTGCTTGCAGGTTTCCCACAGGTGGGAATGGGATGCTCCCCACCATGCCTCTCAAAATATTTTTATTCACCTGCAATTTCTTCCCTGTTACACTTGTACTATATCTGCCACTCTTTCATTCCCTGTCCTTTTACATTCACTTTTTCCCTCATAAGTTTTTTATGTCCCCATTCTTTCGACCCCCCCCCCATTTCGTATTATTCTTAAACAGAAATTAACCTTTTATCTCTCTTAATTTTGTTCAACAACATCTCTGGCCTTCACCCCTTAAAAGAGGGGCCCTCCCTTCCTCACCTCTACACAGTATGTGGGGAACTGCTGGTGCTGATATTGCTCCAGGTCTTCAGCCAAAATATTACACCACAAGGAATGGGCAAGTGAGGGAGGCACCGAGTAGATGGTGGCACTGAGGCCTACCTGGAAGTGGGCAGATCTCCACTTGGCCCTGGCCTACTGTTTGAGAAACACTGACACTGAGGGAAGATCACACTAAGGGCTTATCCAGACTTCTACGTGTCCCAACATTTTCCCACAGGGAAACTCGATTTTTACCACTCAGTCGGAGCAAATGTCAATCCGGTTTTCTGTGGAATGACATTTGCTCCAATTCAGCACCAAAGAGTGGATTTTAATGGGAAAAGTGGCAATGCAAACAGAAAACTGCTTGGATGGACCCCAGCTTCCTCGAAGTGTGCACAAGCCCCAAGACTTTGGGAGCCTGCAGATGTGCCATACTGTAGGGTAGCACAGTCTCATAATGCTCTGGACTTGGGCACACAACACTTGCAACTGCAACTCCACCACAACCCAGTTAAAAAATCAGGTTTGCTGCTAGATTCTTAACTGAACAGGTCATGGCTAGAATTGAGAGAAAGGAGGGAGTATCCAAAAAAGCTGCTGCCATCAGCCGCGTGTTGTGCCGAGTGAGGAGCTGTTTCCTAGCAACAGCTAAGAGCGCTGCTCACCCTGAAAAGAAGCCTCCCACAGTTCATCCCAGGAAAAGAAGCAGGACATCAGGTTGCTGCAGGGATAAGAGGGTAGCATAGGCCCAGTTTAATTGAGAGTCAAGGGAAGGGGAGCTTGGTTTTAAAATACCTTTATGGGAACCATATTGCCAGGCCAGCAGTGAACAGTTGGGGGGGGGAGTCCATTGGCTGGGCTTGGAATAAAGCAGATTTGGGATCTGGGGGACATTTTGAACTCTCCAGATTTCCAGTTTTAGCATTGGGATTCTAACTGCAGTTTTCTGCCTCAACATTTAAAGCGTGGCAGATTGTAAGAGCTTTCAACTGTTGAGCAGTCTCTTTAAATGGTTGTTGTCAGACATTTAATAGGCTATTTTGTAAGTGGCAATCTAATCAATAAATGGTAAACCCTCTGGCTATGGATGTGGAAGAGCTTGCATGTATCACCCCGTCTGTGGTAAAGAGAGGTGTAGCCTTTTCTATGCTTTGCCATCATGTTTACACCTATGGCTGCAACAATAAAAAGATAGGCTTCTCCACATTTGGTGCATTCAGTTAAGAAGTAGCTTGTTTCCAAACAGGACCCACCCACCCATGAGGCAAGGTGAGGGGACCGCATCAGGCGGCAGGATCCAAAGGGGCAGAGAATCCTGATGTAGATCTTTATTCCCCCTTTGTTCCTGATGTCAATCTTCACTCCCAGTTTCTACCCTGGTGGGGAGCAGGGTGCCATTTTGTGGTTCACCTCAGGTACAAAAATGTCTTGGGCTGGCCCTCTTTCACAATTACCACTGCTATGTTGACAGCACATTGTTCTTCATAGGGCAGGGATGGGCAACCTGTGGCCCACAGCCTAATTTCAAATGCTCTTTGCAAGTGAACACTTCAGACCTCAGGCGCATGACAAAGGGGTGACAGAAATAAAAGGGGCTGCTCGGTTGTGGCTCTGTCCCTATCCACAAATTATCTCTGAGGGAATGTATCTTGTGTCCTAGGGCTTTTGAGTGAGACTTGTACTTATTCCATTTTCAGGCAGTTTTAGTTTTCTAAGTGTACTGTGTCAAGAGCTTGTCTCATTTTTGCACATGTTGCTATCTCCAGGTGTCTTGTTAAAGAGAAAGCTGTTGCAGCACTCCAACCCAGGTCATTAAAATATCTATTTGTTTATTAAATTTATATCCCACCCTTCCTACCAAAGAAGTTCAGATAATTTTTTTCTCCATAGTGAACTATATATTTTGGACAGAAAAAGTATGTGATCTGCATGGAACTGCCTGGGAGAATAGCAACTTAAGGGGCAATTATATCATATTGGAACTTTCTAGTGCCTGCTAAGTAGGACAAATTTACTTTTATTCCTCTCTTTTTTTTGTTGATCAGTCGTTTGCCTTTATGAATTCATGAACCTTGTAGAAAATGTATCTTAGTAAACAATTCATGTCAAGAACAGATAAAAAAATGATTGCAATATTGCAAAGAATTAACTGAACTCCTTTGGAATGTAGATTTTAAATATGAACGTATGTAGATAATTGTCAACTGATGTTGACTATCAGCTATCAAATGATGAACATATAAATAGATATATTAATAGTGGAGAAAATTATACAAAATTCTTATTTAGATATCATATACAGATCTATATCATACATAGATATAGATTTATATATATCAGATACCACTGATAATGTCTCATAGGCTATGTTAGTGAAAGTGAAATCTTAAGCAGTCTTCTGCAATGTGTCCAATAGTTGGAATCAACTATACTGTCAAATCCTGACATCCAGTGTTAGATATCAAAAATCTAGCGGATATCAAAGCACACCGAGTTGCTTCTTGGTACAGTTTATGAGGACAATTTTATTTTAGCTCTAGCTTTCACCTCTGTTAGACTGGTCCTGGTTAGGTTCATGTACGAGAGCTGAAGGATAGTTTCCTCTAGAATTAGGAGCAAGTAGTTAATGCAATATCACACTTGGCTATTCTTTTCAGGATTCACTGCTAGATGCTGCCCTCTTTTCATCTCATGAATTCATAGGCTAACCGTGATCTCCAGCATTTCTCACCATTATTTTGAGACCTTCTGAGGAGGTACTGTTCCCTTCAAAAAGAAGGCTTAGGCCAATGAGGAGCAGGGCCCATTCCCTGAAAGTAGAAACCTCATTGGGGAATGATTTGCCTAAAGAAACTCACTTGGTCAGTTGACTGAGCCAATTTAAACCATTTAAGAGGATGACATTTGGATGAATCGCCCATTGGATAAATGGTCCATTGCTACTTCTGTGATTTCCTTTTATTGCTGTCAAGGTTTTGTGATTCTTGTGTGTTATTTACGTTGAATTTTTTGTGTGTTTTAACTTGGTGTCTATTAGCTGACACAAGAGCCTTTTGCCTGAGTAGCAACATTTGTTGGAAAAAATGACCAGTTCAATGCATACTTGACATCATTTGTAGAACTGGGATCAAAAAGAGAAGATCAAGGCTTGGGGAGGAGGGGGGACATGTCCCTCTCTAAGGCCATAGAGAACTGCCAGTCAAGGTAGACAATATCAGTCCTACTGGTTTGCATCAGTACAAAGCAGCTTCATATATTTTACCCCATCAAGTATTAAGGCTAGTGCAGGTGTGATATTATGGCTGTCCAGGGAGTGGGAATAAGTCTATAGAGAATGAATAACAATGACTGATGGAACACAAAGATTGCCGTGACCCCATTTGCAGGCAACTCCCTTCCCTATTTTTGCTCCTGCTGTGGATGCATTGTGCTTCTCCAGGAGACCAAACATCCAGTGTTGGACCTCCTCTCTAGGACTGAGAGTTTGGTTCTGCTGAGTTTCCTCAGTTAAAATATTCGAAGGGATTTTACCCTAAAATGCCCCCTTTTCCTGCTGGCTGGGGAAAAAAATCCATCCACCTCCGCCTGTTTCTATGGCAACTGTTCCCAAGATAACAAACGGCACTCACCAGTTTCATGCAAAGCACTGCAGAAAATGTAGCTGGGACATGGTTCTTAGAATTGGGATCAATCTCTCCACCCCCCCACCCAATCTCAGACAATTGTTTGCAAGGAGTTTCAGAACTTCAATGGCCCCATCCTCAAAAGGAAGCCCAGTTTAGGTGTCAGCTCATAAGGCACACTCCAGCAAAGGTTCAGCTCATCTAAACCCAATTGTGTTGAACTCAGCTGTTTCTCTCCCATTAACTACAGTGGAACTAATAGCTTGACCTGCTCTGTTCCTTGAGCAAAGTGTGTTTTTTGGGGTGCCATCCTTGCAAACTGGGGTATTTTTGTTTAGTTGCAATTTGAAACATGTGTACTCATGTGAGGTAGATACCAGGTAAGAACTCTGGCAGAAGTAAAATCAGCTAGGTGAGAAGCTGTTGGGATTTACTTGAGGGGCAGGGGGGAAGACAGTGGACAGCAGAAGGATTAAACACTCCCTGCCATTCACATTGCAAAGCATCTCCTCCTGAAGCTGCTTTGGAATGCAGAAGATGTCTTAGAGCTTCTTTACCTGTACTTGCAGTGAATGAGGTAGCTCCATGAACATTGACAGCCTAAATAATTGGACCTACAGCCTTCAAGTGTCCCTACACCTGTGCCTTTTTGAAGCTCATCAAATTTTGGAACACCCTTTAAAAATGGCAATCTGAAACCAAAATTCCCACTTAACAATGCTCAACGAAAGGGGAGGTGACAGTGAGCTTCTGTTTCGTTCAGAAACATTTGTGATTGAAAGCACCATGCTATTTCTCCTCTCCCCCCCCCCCCCGCAGCACTCCTCTAGAGCAGAAGTAGGCAACTACAGCTCCCCTCATCCCTGACCATTGACCATGCTGGCTGGGTGCTGTTGGGAGTTGGAGTCAAACAAGCACAGGAGAGTCATAGCCTGGTTAGCCACTACCTTAGAGGTTCAAGTACGGTACTCTTCACTCAGCTATAAAAGGGAGCTGGTTTTTGTTTTGCCTTTGTGTAAATTACAGAGCAAGAATGGCAAAGGGGCCTTCATCTTTTTCTCTTCTCTCCCACAGCGCCCCCCCTCCCCGTCCTTTTGCAGCCGCAGTTGGCAGATCTGAAGTCAGTGTAAATGATTCCAGAATTAGGCAGACAGCCTTCCACCCCACATACTGTTCCCGATCGGAGAGGCGGAGCTGTCACTGGGAAGGAAGCGGAGTTGCTAAGCGCCGAGGTAGAGAGATGTCTTCAAATGACCCAGCCAGCGCCAGCCTCTTCCTCCTCCTCTTCCTAACCTCACTTCACCCTCCACTTTCCCTTACAGCAGGGGCAACCCACAATCACCACGTATAAAGGTACAGTTAAGGAAAAGACAAGCAACACCACGAGGCACTCTCCAAAGAAGCAAAAAGGGAAAATAAAAGGCTCTTCCTGTTCCATCCTGGTTGGATAGATCGGGGTGGGGGTGGGGGTGGGGGTAGAAACACAATGGTTTTTATCACCGTTTCCAAAAGACAGGAAGCTAGATTCTGAGTCAAGATTAGGAAGAACTTCGTCAGGACAAGGGCATTTCAACAATGGAACAACAACGGCCTTTGTGAGCTTGCGAAATGCCCTTCTTTGGAGATTTCCAAGACAAGGCTGGGCGGGCGTCGACCGTGTGGAGCCCCGTCCGTCGGAGGTACAGGACGTCCCGTCGCCAAGGCAGGGGGCGGGGCAAGAAAGGGGAAGGAGCCCCCCGCCCCAGCTCCGGCAGTGGCGCGCCAATCGGCAAGGAGGAAAGCACTCCTCCGCAGCCGAGGCTGCTTCCTCTCCTCCTTTTTAACGCATTTCAGCCTCCCACGTGTTTACTTCCCACCCTTCCCCTTGTGCAAGCAAAACCCGAGTTAAGGGGCCTGTCATGTCGAGACGACGAATCTCGTGTAAACAAGATGAGCCTCCGAAAGAGCAGACAGAGCCAGCGCTGCGCAGGTGCTGGAAGTGCCGCTTGCAAGGATTTGAGGTGAAAAGACTGGGTGGTTGTGCGTGTTAAAGCAGATTTTCCAAAGGCACCAATTCCCCCCTCCCACCGGCACCGCACAATCAAAGCAACAAAAAATGAATACGAAGCATGCTTTGCTCCGTGTGGTCGTTTCTCCACAGGAGTTAGGAGATCTTACCTACTATGGTCACTGACAAGACAAATCTAAGGGCCCTTGCATCATCCTGAAAGTTATCCATTCCTGCCCCCTCATCAAACTTGTGCTGCCAGAACTGATACCTCTCAAACACTGGGCTTCTTCAGCAACACTGCCTGCTAAGCACAACTCAGCTTGTGGTCCATTTTACACTGTGGTCAGTAGTGCCTGCAGTGCAGACTTTCAGTATGGACTGCAGTTAGCTTAGGGAAGAAGCAGGACACCACATGCTATTATTGTTTGAGTGTTTGTAGTCTCAGGGATGAGGGCATAGCTGTCAACCGTCCCTTATTTGGAGGGAAACTCCCTTATCCCAGCGCCGTTTCCCACTGCTGTCCCGGATTGATGATGTCCCTTAAATTTCCCGGGTTTCATGCTCACCCGGCTCAGGAGGGAAGCAGCGGCTCGGGGTCCTCCACCTCGAGAGAGCGTGCGCATGAGCTGCCGTGTCTTCATCTCTCCCTTTTCCCCCTCAGGGGCGCGTCGTGAGGAGATGGGTGGCGGCGGGTGGGCAGGCAGCCCCTCTCTTGCGAGACTTCTGCTGCGCTGCCATGGGAAGCCGGAGGCAGTGGCGGCGGCGGCGGCTGAGGCGGTGGCCTGAGGGAGGAGGAAGAGGGGGGGAGGGACGCAGAAGGGCGGCGCTTCAGCGGCCGCAGCAGCGCCGCAACTGCCTCATGCCGGGCCCGCGGGCGAGAGTCTCTCTCGGTTGGGGAAGGGCCGATGGAACTCCTCGCGCCAGGACGACGGCAGCCCCAACGTGCATAAGCTAAGCAAAATCCCTTATTTTGGCTGCTGATCCCTTATTTTCAAACCCCATGCTTTT
Organism: Podarcis erhardii; assembly: GCF_964252035.2. Lineage (NCBI taxonomy): Eukaryota > Metazoa > Chordata > Lepidosauria > Squamata > Lacertidae > Podarcis > Podarcis erhardii. The sequence goes on from NC_138498.1 coordinate 70,197,505, forward strand.
TAATATCTATATGAAGCCGCTGGGAGAGATCATCAGGGGGTTTGGACTGGGTGTTCATCAGTATGCAGATGACACCCAGCTCTACCTCTCCTTTAAATCAGAACCAGTGAAGGCGGTGAAGGTCCTGTGTGAGTGCCTGGAGGCGGTTGGAGGTTGGATGGCGGCTAACAGATTGAGGTTGAATCCTGACAAGACAGAAGTACTGTTTTTGGGGGACAGGAGGCGGGCAGGTGTGGAGGATTCCCTGGTCCTGAATGGGGTAACTGTGCCCCTGAAGGACCAGGTGCGCAGCCTGGGAGTCATTTTGGACTCACAGCTGTCCATGGAGGCGCAGATTAACTCTGTGTCCAGGGCAGCTGTCTACCAGCTCCACCTGGTACGCAGGCTAAGACCCTACCTCCCCGCGGACTGTCTCGCCAGAGTGGTGCATGCTCTAGTTATCTCACGCTTGGACTACTGCAATGCGCTCTACGTGGGGCTACCTTTGAAGGTGACCCGGAAACTGCAATTAATCCAGAATGCGGCAGCTAGACTGGTGACTGGGAGTGGCCGCCGGGACCACATAACACCGGTTCTGAGAGATCTGCATTGGCTCCCAGTACGTTTCCAAGCACGATTCAAAGTGTTGGTGCTGACTTTTAAAGCCCTAAACGGCCTCGGTCCTGTATACCTGAAGGAGCGTCTCCACCCCCATCGTTCAGCCTGGACACTGAGATCCAGCGCCGAGGGCCTTCTGGCGGTTCCCTCATTGCGAGAAGTGAGGCTACAGGGAACCAGACAGAGGGCCTTCTCGGTAGTGGCGCCCGCCCTGTGGAACGCCCTCCCATCAGATGTCAAAGAGATAAAGAATTACCTGACGTTCAGAAGACATCTTAAGGCAGCCCTGTTCAGGGATGTTTTTAATATGTAATGTTGTATTGTTTTTAATACTGATTGGGAGCCGCCCAGAGTGGCTGGGGAAACTCAGCCAGATGGGCGGGGTATAAATAATAAATAATAATAATAAATCTGTAAGTTGACAGCTATGGATGAGGGGCATATATATGGGGGGCGGGGGGCAGGATATATCCCCCTGCTAAATATGTCCCCTTATAGTTTCAAACAGAGATCTTGGTTTGAGCATATCCTAGCCAGCAAGGAACTCAAAACCTATCTCCAGCAGCTACAGTTCCCCTCTGCCCTTGAGCGCTTTCTTGCTCAGCTCTTCAGCCCCAGCTCTGCTAAGTTCTAACAGAGATCATTAACTGCTAGTTCTCTCAGTTTTAAATATATATATATATATATATATATGCAGGTTTTGGTGTCCTCGGGTGTCTTCCCGTGTAAAAGTTGGGGTGTCTAGGCGACGTTTCGACGAGGTCTCACTCGTCATCTTCAGGCTGGTGCTTTCGGCTTCTTGTTACTGGAACAGAGCAGGATCTCAGTGTTTGAGTTCCTATAAATACTGTAGAGGGGGTGTGGTGTATAGCCTCCAATGTTCTGGGCAGAGAGGAAGTTCCCAGGCTAGTGTGCCTTTTCTTCTTTTGTTCCTTAATTACGTCGCCTAGACACCCCAACTTTTACACGGGAAGACACCCGAGGACACCAAAACCTGCATTCCTGTACCCGTGAAAATCTACGAAAGCATATATATATATATATATATATATATATATATAAACTCTTTACAGGGCCCAACTCTTTCTTCAGGCCTGCAGATTCCTCCTCCCTCCTTCTCTCAATTTACAGCACCTGCATCACCAGCTCAGAGAAACCCCCATACTGACAGCTACTAGGCCCAACAGGCTGAACTAGCTAGGCCGAGGCACAGAGAGCCCCCAAAACGAAGGATATAACTTTATTGCCACGTCTGCTATAACCTCAACAGATCTACTGAAACATAGACCAACCTGCTGCTTGAAAAACACCTTCAAATGAGGCAAATCTACTGATAGTTGATCTTACACGACTCTTTAAAAGTTTTATAATCCGCAACAATGTAGCAAAACTCTTAAAAGACTGAGGTGTGTGGCCCAAAAATAAAGCAACCCCTTTTTGTTCCATTCGATCCCAGCCACAAAGGAAAGCTAAGCATGTTTCCTGCATAGCGACGTAGAATACGACGCACGCTGCCGAAGCCCTCAGGAATCCCATGTGCTATCAGACTACCTCGCGTGCTGCGCACCACCGACCTCCTTCCCCCCTCAAAATAGCCCTCAGCCGCAGTTTCCGCTCAACCCCCATCTGCCTCCATCCGCGGCGCAACCCTTGCAAGCAACAGGAGGCTCGAGCGGGAAAGAATCACGCGCCCCCTAGCGAGAGCGCCGACTGCTTCTGCTTGCTCAGCTCACCCCTTGCTCCGCCATTCTCATCGCCTTGGAAACGTCGTCGGGGAGAAACAGCAGCACGGAGATCGTGTCTCGCTCCTTCTTGGCAGGGTGAAAGAACAGGGAAGAGATCTCTCTCTCCCCCCCGCTCCCAGCCGCTTACAGTGAGGATTCTTGATAACAGCTATTTAACCAAAACCTTGGGCCATCCTTAGTCTCTTCTGGGAAGAGCTCCCACCTCCAAGAACTGTCAAGACCAGAGCCCTCAACTAATAGTTGACTGGCATACATGCCCTGGAAATACTTTTTTGGGGGTGGGGTTCATAATTAGGCAGCTGCATAAACCTCCTCCTCCTCCTATCTCATTATCTGTGCTCCATTGCCCACCCCATCCCTGCCAATCCCATTTTTGCCAAATTAATCTGAACCTTGCATATACCAAAAATAGTGCAATACTGACATTATGCAAATTAATTAGTTTCAGGATTGACGTAATTTGTTTTAAGCACAAAATGCAAGTTTCCCTGGCACAGAACGTTGATTTTTCTCTTCTTATTTTTAGCTACAGTCAGCCCAACAGAGAGCACTATTACACACCCTCACAATGACTTGTTTTAACATAAACTAAATGTTACCCTGTTAAGTGATTATGTTATATATGGCAGCAGGCTTACATGCCCATCATCAACCTCTCTTCTGAAGCTGAAATGTCAAAAGCTAGGCCTGTCGGGGAAATACAGTGTAAGATGTTTTACCTGCTAATCCAGGTATGAAGGTATGAGGTATGAGAACAAGCATCTGTTGCAGCATAGCTGTACAGACACCCAATGGTATTAGATGCTAAGCTCTGCAGAGGATTAGAAAATGTAAAGTGAACCCAGACTTTAAACACAATAAATGTAGACAAATTATGCAGTGATTGCAAAAGGGTGCAGGTTATGTTCATCAAGAGCACAGGCTATCCAGGCTGAATCCGAGAACATTCAAACTTGGGGTACTATTGATTAAAGGAACCGCAGACTCAGTCATACAAATCACAATTTTAGCAGTTAAGTCTGCAAAAGATTGGTTCTGAGAAAAAATAGTTCTGCAGAAAAGATTAGCTTGTTTTTAGATGTGTCGCAGGAGGCATCATCTTAAACGAGGCAGTTCATTTTCTCTCACCTACAAGGCAATACCTCTTCTAAAGTGTTGCTTGCCATATGCAGTTTCAATTAACACTGTTAGACACTTCTTTTAAAAAAAGAAGAGAGATAACATCTGCCAACTGATTAAATGGGGATCTCATTTTAAGCCATCAAAATGGTTTCCTTCTGATCAATTGGCCACACATTGCAGCCCTAATTAGAAGTTATGCTCCTGCAGCTGTAGTGAGTGAATAAACTGTCTTGGGCAGAAAGGGCCTGGGTATTAAAGGCCTATCTATTGTGGGTGTCTTTCAGCTCCAAAGCTGCTGCTTTCTCAACAGCTTGCTACTCCTTCAGTTGCAGCCTGGAGGTATTTCCAATGGATTCTTTTTGCTAGCTAAACAAAGAAAGCTGAATCAACATGTACGATTTATCCAATTTTAATTTCAGAGAACCTTATAAGTTCAGTGGCTCACTCTTACCAAGAAGAGTGACAACACACCATAAATCGCATGGGCCCCAATTCAATTAACCCAGTGTCTGTGCAAGGAATCCTGCTAGTGAAGAGTGCAATGCTGAATTCCCACCCTGGATTAGTGCTGTTAAGTGCAAAACACCAGTTCTCCTGTTAGGCAAGAACTGGTTTTGAGCAGCTTCGGCTCCTTTCAGTTATTTCACACCTTCTATGCTGACCCAAGTAATATGCTTTAATAGGTGCCTCCAAGTCAGGGGTCAGCAACCTTTTCCAGCTGTGGGCCGGTCCACCGTCCCTCAGACCATGTGGTGGGCTGGACTATTTTTTTGCGGGGGGATGAACAAATTCCTATGCCCCACAAATAACACAGAACTGCATTTTAAATAAAAGGACACATTCTACTCATGTAAAAACATGCTGATTCCCGGACTGTCCACGGGCCGGATTGAGAAGGCGAATGGGCTGCATCCGGCCCCTGGGCCTTAGGTTGCCTACCCCTGCTCCAAGTAGTGACGGGCTGGATGAGGGCCACAAAGCACATGCAAGTCCTTGGCTACAGCAAGTGGGCCTGCCTGCATTGCATTACAAAGAATTCAGGGGCTGCTCAGGGCCAGCCCACCAGAGGCTCAAAGAAGCGACCACAAGGGCAGCGAATCCCAACGTTGTTCTTTATTCCCTCCTCCCCTTGTTCCTGATGTCATGCTTCTTGCCTGGTGAGGAGGGGCACCACTTTGTGGTTCGCCTCAGGTGCTAAAATATATTGGGTCAGCTATGGGGATTCCCCTTGTGGTTGAGCAACAGATTCCCACACATCCCTGATGGTAGGGCTAAGAAATCAAAGCTCAGCCCAAAGACAGACTGGTTGTGAGTAATTGATCTGACATTGATTAGATGCTTACCCTATTCAAGGTCAGCTCAGGCTTCCAAGAGTAAGCTTGCTGCCTCCTGTACTTTGGTACCGGCACAATCAGGGCAGTTACAATTTAGACACCGTGATACATGCCATAATAATCTCTGGATTAGGTTACTGAAATGTATTCTACATAGGGCTGCCTCTGAAAAGTTTTCACTAGTGCAAACTGTGACTGTTCCCAATACCTGTTGTCAGCAGAGAGAAGGCTGCATATATTTTGTAATATTTGCCATGGGTGTCTGTGTCTTCTGGTTCAAGTCCCAAATCAAAGGGTCTGGGTCCCATAGTAGTTGAAGGAATCCCTGATCTTAAATATACATCCCTCTTGTCTCTTTAACTATTCAAATCTCCAGAGATACCGTCTTTCTTAGGAAGGCCTTTGAATCGTAGAAACAAATGGCACACTCTTTTTAAACCAGGTTGATTTGGGTTTTCTAATTTGCATATTCTAGAGTATATCCTTTTATATTTTTACTGTTTAAGTATTTTATGTGAATCTGAGACATTCAGAAGCCTCTGGGTTAAGTGTTTCACGAATAGCAGGGATGCTTTCTTCTATCCATACTATTTATTGAATTTTAAGGCATTAGGGTTTTAAGGAAAGTTAAGCCAGCCCTAATTTTAATACACAACAATAAATTGATACTTTATCAAACTTACTCCATTCAGTGCCTTAAAAAGAGGGGAAGGTAAAAAAAATAAAATTACTAGGCTATCCCCTCAATAATAGCCTGTCATTTCCCCCCTCCCCGCCACAATTTTCTGAATAGTATACACTGCTCTTCTCCAGCACATCTGTTGTTTAAAAGATGAGGGAAGGCCAGCAACAAGTTATTCCTCCACAAGCACTATGACTTCTCTTCCTGGTCCACTGCCAATAGCAAAACTACTTCTACCCTGCCATTTTTCATAGGAAATGCAATAGTGTGCTTACTGAAGAGGCCCAGGGCTCATGAAGTCCTACAAGGCTAAATATTTGAGGGGGGGGCAGGGGGTAGTGCAGATGCCAACTTGCACTGGAATCACAACACTGTGTAAAACTGTTCTAATGTGTTCTATAGGCTTCAGCAATGCCAAGCACATTCAGTGCTATCTTTAATCTACAGCTTCTAAAATATGTGCGGTCGCATAAAATGTGGCAGTTGAACTCTTGTGCATTTCACACATACATATCTGTGAAGTTATATCTTACAGATGAAGGAAAGATATCAGACCCCCTGATACAGCTACATCTCAGTTAAGATGGCATGTACACTAGAAGACCCTGGAGGTGATGCATTTCTACCACAAATACTGTGGGATGAAAGTTGCAATAGTACATTTTGAGCCATATTCACAAATCATGTTTCTGAGTGCTATTGCAGTTATGAATGAGGCACACAGCAGTAATTTTGAAGGAGGTCCTTTTATTCCTGGATTTCCATAGGGTAAGGGGAGACAGAGACACCCCCCTAAAAAAACAATTCCAGAAACACTCTTGCCTAGGCAACGGCAGTACATAGTAGCATGTCCAATTTTCAACTCTTTTAGTGGGCGTATCTCCAGCATATACATTTTATAATATCACAATTTTATATCTTTCATACATAAGTTCACTGCCGCTATGGAAAAACAAATCAGACAGGAGTTAGGCTAGAGAAGAATTGCTAACAGACTGTAGCACAGACCTGTTAAGACAGAAGAGAAACAAGCAAAGGCACAAACTTAAATTTTAACAGGGATGGGGTGGAAGAAAGAGTCAAGGCAGAAGCCTATCCTCAAGAGGCAGGGAGAATGGAGAACAGACCCAGGCCAACACGTCAGACCAGGGTTTTGGCAGACACAAAGGACAATTCTGAAGTGCTCATAGAACTGAGCCCAGATGCTCCTGACCTTAGAAGTATATTGCTACAGCCATAGTTTTGAATTTGAAGCCAGAATAAAAGGAGGAACACTCAGTTCTTACACATAAAACTAGGGATGAAAGTCACCTAATGAGTCCCATAAGCATAAGTCCTGCATGAGGGTTCTGGTTTGCATAACAGGGCTTTCCCCCCTGCCTTCCTCCCATGCTCCTCAAAATTGGCTTGGGAGTTGGGAGAACCCCCACAGCAGCACTGGTGTGCAGGACAAGAGGCGGAATTGTTCTGTCTCACAAGCTACAATACTTGCACTGATGAGACATTCACCATAGTACAACCCTGAATTCTACCCTAGGCCTTGATTTAGGCTGCAATCTTCACCCTACTTACCTGGGAATAAGCTCCATGAAATAGGACTTACTTCTGAGTAGACATGATTAGAACTGCACTGCTAATCAAGCAAGCTTTTAAAATACGGGGGGGGGGGGGAGATTCTTAATTAGATTAGTTGCCAACAAGGGAAGATCTGTTTCTAATTGGTATGCTGGAAGTCCCAGGCCCATTATCTAGCAGGTCTCATGAAAAACAATTGAGTAGCAGGTGCTGGGAAGTTCAGGGACACCTTTCTCTGCCTGAGAACCTAAGAAAGTCACTAGCCAATCAGAGTAGACAATACTGGTCTAGATGGACCATAATCTGACCTGATGCAAGGTAACCTACCACCATACAGATAACTGGAGACAATTAACTCCTTCTTCCAGATTTGATGAAGAAAAGATACTTGAAACTTACATTTCTTTCTCTCCACTACTTCAATTCAAAAACCAGAACACAAAATTTGCCACTGTGTTTTAACAACAATAACTACACTTAAATATATATTTATAACACTGATGGAACATGAACTTTTACTTCTTCTTTTTTTAAAGGGTGTTGTTTTTGTTAAGGAGAGAATATTCTATATTCCCAAATTTGATTAAATGTAAAATATTAAGATGACATTTTCTACTGGCAATAAGTAGCAGATTTTATTAAATCATATAATCTTACACCTAAGGGAAACTGTCCTTTTTATTAGTCTTTTGCATTATGTACCTATAACAAGTCTTAGGGATGTCATGCTTAAACATTACAAAAAAGACTCAAGTTTAAATGACAGAACTACAGGTTTCCCTGTCAATTGTGAACAGCGCACAGGAGTTTAAAAAACATGGATTCCCTGCAGTAACATCTGGAACTGGGACTGACATCCATATTTATTGCACTGAAATCTGCCCATGTTCTATTTACAGTTGCAGTCCACTTTCCATTTTTAAACTCTGCCTTTCAGGTTGCGTCTACAAATGTACATCAGCTCTAAGATATTATGTGGGATGAAGTGACTAATGATATTCTCAGACAAATTTTCAGATGATCAGAAATATTTTTCAAAAGTATTTGAAAGAGGCAGAATACAATCAAAAGATAGGGAAGACAGGGGAAAGACACAATGAAGAAGTCTGTAAATAAAATATCACGTTCAACTGGAGTTTCTAAGGAAAGGAATGAGAAAGGCTCACTGAATTGCTAGCTGGATGTTAACTGACAGGCTGCAAGAGGCACGTGAGAGTGTGTAGAGCAGACAAGGATGGAAGGCAGTAACAAAAGATCTATTTGCCACGCAGAAAACAATGAAGAGAAGCTGCTCTTTTCTAATTCAGGGACATGCTGACTGATGCTCCACATTCAGGAGCATCAGCATGAAACTGCCCAGCACCTGGCAATGTGTTCACTGCATCCACTTCTGTACCACAGCAATGAATCATCAGGACATACAGTTAGCAAACAAGTTCAAAATAGTTCCAATATAAACTGGCAGATGAGGTTAACTGCCCAGGAGCAAGGCAGATATCACACACACACACACACACACACACACACACACACACACACACCACTCACCCACAATCTCCAGGTTAGAAATAACTGCTGGGAGACTGAAGAAGTGCACACTAGATATAGAATAAGGGGAATTATTTGAGATTGGAAATCTTTAGTCCAGGCAATAAATAGGTCTACTTATCAGAGCTTCATGAAGGCACAAATGCTGCTCTGTGGGTGCCTTGGGCTCCCAGCCATGGAAGACTGTGGAAGAGATTCCTATGGAGAAAGATGACTAGGACTTTCAGCCCAGTTACACCAGACAGAAAACATATACACTTGAATCTCCTAATGTTTTCTGAGCTCTTCACCAAAAGAGCCAAGCTTTACCTGGACAAAGCTGCTTTTTTTCTACTCTAAGGCTAACAAGCAGCTTTGAGGTATGATGTGATTAGGAAAATTGTGCAAGGGAAAAAGGTGAACCCTACACTTTCAATGCTGCTGTTCCAAAATCAGAGAACTAGCACCTGCTTTACATTAAAAATGAAGACACCAGGAGGTTTTATTAGAGACCTCTCACTTTTCATGACGTTTAACCCTTTGAAAAAAGTGCAGAGGGCTCAAGATTCTAGGCTCGAATCCATGCATGCTCCCACATTGGCACAGTTGGCAGGTGAACTCTTTAGAAAACATTACTAGGACAAACAACAGAATCACATCATTTCTTGGGGGAGAAAAATAGGGCACAGTGGTCCAGAAAATAAAATAAATAAAAATACAGACTCAACTTTTATAGGTTCCCAAGGTAAATGACAAACCCTCCCCAGCTTTCCTTGTCAACTCATACTGGCCTTATTGGAGTTTCAAGAAAGAAATTAAAGCTAGAAACCAGTATGCTGCCACCAGCTTCCATTTAACTTGTGTGATCACAGCTTTATGTGCTTGGCCAAAGAAAAGGGGGCAGCAGGGATAAATGTCAGAAGGTGGTGGAGAGGAAACATTGGCAATCCCATCAACCATTGCACCCACCCTGGGAGATTGTTTGGAGGTGCGGGGAGAGTCTGTAGCAACCTTGGGAGAGAGTGTGCAGGCTTTAGATAGAATGTAGAGGTGGTTGGAGAGTGCTGGGACATGCCTTTTACTGTTTTTAAAGGGTTGTTTTGATTATACATTATTTTGGCTTTATGCGATATCCCCGGAATGAAACCCCTGTGTAAGCTGAGAGTCAACTGTAATGCTACTCTAGTGTTTGAAAACTTCCTTACTTCAATTAAGCCATGTTAAAAACAAACCAACCAAAAACCCACAGCCTGTCATCTCAGAAAAACCTGCAGGTATTATCTTGACATGTCTACAAGCCTTAGCATCTCTCCATCACTCTCATTGTGCATTATGGGAACAAAGCAAGGCATCTGGGGGAAGTCCTGGACACACACAGGTTATCCCAATTGTGTCCCTGCAGACTAGATATGCCAGTGGAGGCTGCTCTTGCATTGCAGCTGCCATTCCTGAGCTTCTCCTACTACCCATTTCCACCAGCAGAACAGATTGGTGGATATTCCACAAGGAACATTAAAAGGATCCATTGCTTGGGGAACAGAGCTGCTTACTTGTTTCTTAGAAGTTACTGGTGCACAGTGTTCACGAGGGTGAAGCAAGGATGCTAGGGTAAGGAAGAGAGAGAGAGATACAGAAGGACCTCCATCCCCAACAATTAAAAATGTACATATGCTATATACATACATTCATAGATATATCAATATAAATATATAAAACAAACTCCAGCAGGTGAGCAGATGGGAGGCCAAAGACCAGGATCAGGGCCAGCCCTGGAATGTTTCACTAGTTCCTGCCATCATCTCTCCACTATGGAAAAGGTGTGGCAGGATGATCCCTCGGCAGTACACTGAAGACCTTTGCAGAGGTGTCTTCTTTTCCCCGTCCTGGAGCATTTCCTCTGTAGGGTGGAGTCTGCTGCCACCCTGAAACGATGATTCCCACACTCATACAGCTAGCATGTGCGCTGGGTTGTAAGCCAAGCCAGTGCTAAGCCAGTACCATCTCTTTTGTTGAGTCAGCTCGCTGCTTGGCCAGGCTCATAGAAATAATAGGCTGGCGGGACCTATAGGCGAGTGGGTTCCTCTTCACTTTCACTGCAGTTCCCACAACAGTCCTGGAGAATGAAGGAAGGAGGAGGCGGCAGGAGGAGGGGGGAAGGGTGGGGGAAAGCAAGGGGAAAAGGGAGAGCACACAGCAAGCACAGAGTGAGTACAGTTATTATTCAACACGCAGACATGCCACAGGATTCTATTCCCAGTCCCCACAGAAAAAGAAACCATCGCTTAGAAAAGAACTTTGGGGCTCAGCACCCAAACCAAATCTGCTGGTGGAGCTGCTTGCAGTCAGTGCTCTCTGGCAGCCAACCTGCAGGACTAGAGAGGGAGAGAGAGAATATCATGCTGGACCTCCTACCACACTCCCTTATTCACAACCAGACTGTGCCTTTTCCATACCCTTTCCATGCCTATTTATGGGCTGTGAGGAATCTAATTGTACTTGGCCATGGCCAAGCACAGAAGCAGGAACGGAAATTATTCTATGTTAGTGAGCCCAGGACAACAGTGGGGTCTTACGTAGGCCTAGTAAAACCACAGCAGGAAACAGATAAACACAGAAAGATGAACCATTACTTCAATGGAACAACTGCAATAAGATAGGAGCATGGCCTAACTGTAGAAAGCAGGACATGTCTAGAACATCAGCAAGCTCTCAAAAAGTGTGCGGGATTCTTGGGTACGTGAGGGAGAGAGAGAAAACTTCCATTCTTAATAGCAAGGCCACATAAAGAAGGCATGGGAGCTGGAGAAAAGGGATTTTTAAATAATAATCCAGCTGCTTCCATGGCAAGGGAACAAGGCAAGACATTCATGATGCTTTGCAGGAAGCAGGATTAGTGGCTTGAAGAACTATTAATGAACAAACAGCATATTTTGGAGAGGGGGGAGAGGGGGAAGGAGAGGGAGGCACTGAAGAGGTAGAGTCCTCATCTCCTTGTCTTGTCATGTCCGCCAAGGGAGTTTGGGGCACCAGGTAGTCATTTTCCTGAGCAGAGAAGAGGTTGCTCACCTCTGGAAAGAGAAAACATGCTGTGAGAGCCCGGCCAGAAATAGCCATGCCCTCTCCTAAGGCCTCTCCCGGCCTACAGGGATAACTACCACCAAACACAGCAGCCAGAGCAAGACCCAGAGGAACTGCCAAGGTGAGGGATACTGAAAAATGATGAGCCCACAGAAAGGAGGGAAGATGCCAATTCAAATGGGCTCTCATTCACACACACCACACCACAATAAGGTCAAGCTCCTAGCACTGGGAGTGAACACTTTTTTCTAAGCAAAAAGCACCGCAAACACATGTGCTGTGCAAGAAGCTATATTTCTAAATCATGAAGACATAAGGGGGTTCAGGGACTAGTTTCTGAGAACAAATGACACTTTATCAAGTCTTTCTCTCCCACAGCTGTCTTAGAAGTTTTGGGATGGGAAACAGCCAGGCCATGACAAGAGGCATTTGGGTACATGGGGGACTACATTGCTTTCCAACTATTTGTCCAGAGCCAAAAGCAGCAAGGCTGTCTAAAGCCAAGAATTATTAGACTTTGCTTCCAGCCACCCACAAATCCATGTCAAGTATCACACATACAAAGCTAGGGACTCTTGGGTACCAAACCCCAAGACGTCCTTCTGGTTATTCAGAAAGAAAGTTGCTCTGAAGTGGGAAGTTACATCTGGATAGTTTATGGAGCTTATGTTAGTAAACCGAACTAGCTGAGCTCGAGTGCCACTACAGGAGCTGGCCTGCTAATGGGTCTGAGGTGTAGAGGTAGAGAAAGATCTGTGGTGCTAGGACTGGCATAAGACATGGTACCACTTGAGGAAAGCTGCTACCCTCTCCTCTCACACCTTCACCCCTCCTCCACCACCTCTTCTCCTCTTCTCTCTCTTTTAATGTTTTGCTGGTGGTAATACAGCAGCAGCAGCAGCAGCATGCCTCCACCTCCTCTCTGCCTCAGGAAAACAAGGAGGCCCTTCCTCAGAGCAAGACATACTGAGAGAGGTGGCATAGGAAAGTGCCTGTACCACTGCTGTGCTTAAACTTTTAAATAATGTTAAAAGACCACCCCAGGAAAGTGGCAGTGGTGCAGGCACTCTCCTGGGTTGCTCGGAGGAAGGACTCCCCTACCCTTCCTAAATGCAAAGCAGAGAGGAGGGAGATGCTGAGCATGCTGCCACCATGTAAGGAACAGCAAAACATGGAAAGCCTGGGAAGTGGGGGCAAAGAAAGAAGGGCAGATGAAGCAAGCAGGAGGCACTCATTTACTGCCCCATCATCAGACAATGCTTCCTGAGAAAATTCCTTCATTTTGCCCCATGGATGGGCCAGCCCTGTGCAGTGCAAAGAGAGGGCAGAGAGCATCCCAGAACTGGTTTCCGATCCCCATGTCAAGACAAACCTGCTTCCCACATTTCAGGCAAGTTACCTGTCTGCTGAAGAGACGTTGGAGGAGACCCTTTTTGGGCTGGATGGGTTGCTGTCCCTTCCAGTCCAGATCAGGCGGTATGGCTCCATCTGAACCAAAAACATTCAGCTCTTTGAAACACTCTGTGTCTATCATCTAGGGGAGAATAAAAAGATGACGAGCTCACTATTGGTCTTCCCTGCTCAGGTCCTCATTGACAGGGTGTCTCCATGACACTTGTCCCAAATTAGCTACTTATACAATACCTCAGCCAGTCAGTTATGGAACAGCTTTGCACCCCACCCCCAGCAAGTGCAGATGACTCAGCGTGTCTTCCCATCAGAAGCAGAAATTCTCCTGAAGAGTAGAAGAGCACCTACCTCATTCTGCCAGGGAATAGGGACGCTTCCTGTTGCAAACTTATGGTAGAAGTCATGGTCGGTGGGCTCCAGCTCTACCCCCTTGACTGTAGAGAATTGTTCAATGTCCAATACATCCTTGCAATAAATAGCCTGGGGCTAAGAATGCAGAAAAAGGAGAGCAATGAAAGGGCTATTCTCCTACACCTGAACACAACCAACAGATGGTACGAGGAAGACTCTGCTACACACGTGCATTCTGAACTCACATCGGGTTTGAATGGTGGGTCGAGCATCCCTGCTTCCAACCGCTTGAAATTCAAGTGTTTAAAGAGAGAGTGCTCTTTCACTTCCTGAGCACCAGCACCTCGACATCCCAGCCGTTCCAGTGGGTCTTTACACAGGAGCTGTAACATAGCACAGGGTGTCACACCAAAGCCTCTGTACTGCCAGAAGGCTTTAGCTACAAAGGGCAACAGGCCCAGCTTCCAGGAAGATGAAACAAAACCTAAGCTGAAAATTGCTTAAAATGTTACTTTTGAACAATATTCTGGAACAGAACTTGAACCATTATTGGTAGAATGGGGTTCTTTTCAACTGAACCCGAAACACAGCTTAAGTTACTGGTTATGAATAAATGAATAAAAGCTGATAGAACATCAGCTCTTGACTGCACTATGGCCTTCTAAATCCCCACATATGACAACTCTAAAGTAAAAAGACATCAAAATAATCTGGGAGGACTTGTTTTAATATTATGCTCAGGTTTCTCAGCCCTTTCAAAGGTAGTAAACAGCAAGAAGGATCCCTGTTGCTTTATTTCTGAGACTTATACCCTGTTTTCCACTAGCCTGTCAGAAATCCCATGGCTTTAAGACAACAATCCACAGAAATTACAATACAGAATGAATGTATCTTGTCCACTGATAGACAAAAGAAGGTCGCTGGAGGGGAAGGGTCTAGTCCAATAGCTGCATTCTAGGGTATCCTGGATAATCACAGGAAGCATGGATTATTTTAAACATCAATCTGCATATTGAAGGACATAAAAGTTTCTTACATGAGCAAGCAACCTCCCTCCCAACCATTGCTTATTCAAGCCTCTTGCAAGATGCAAAAACTCTTAGCTATGTAAAGTGAGTTATAGTGTGGAGGAAAGAAGTAAATAAGGCTTGCTAATTCTTCCAAACATCTGAGACTGTTATGTATGCAACAAGATTGATGACTGGGACACAGCACTCACATGATTTCATACCCCACCCTTAGTTCTTCTACCAATCTCTTTACATTTACTCAAAAACGAGAAAGGGTTTTTGAAACTATTGATGTGTATTTAATGAGACCTTCAGAGACCTCCTGCTTGAATGAAACCCTCTGCACTGGTTATGATTGAGGTTTCCTTCAATTGCTTAAGCTTCAATAAGCTAACAGAGAATAAATTAACAGGATGGGACAAGGAAAAGCTTAAAATATTAAACTGCTTGATGCCAGGTAGGTAGGTAATCTAGGAAGGGATCTAGGATCATGTCACAGTTGCAGCTAGGCCATACTGCACCATACCCTACTCTTATTGCAAATACAAATGTTCCAGGAGCCAGGTTGAAGAGGAATGAAGAACTAGTGAGTACAGATGAGACGATGTTTTCTGAGTCTGACACTAAACTGCTACCAAGCTACAACTGCACTGAAGAGAAGTATTTTTACAATTTTCGTTCATTTCACAAAGGTACATTGCCTTGATTTCCTGGCTGCACCTGGCTCTGGAGAAGTCATACACACAAAATGAGATCTAGTAGCAAAACAAAAGTTATGGTGTACTGCACTACTCTGAAGTTAGTTTCCAGTGAGCAGGTACAGCTTTCTCAACGTACACAGAGCCCACTTAGAAGTGAGCAGGCACCCCTTTTAAATGCTAAAAGGAGGGTAACTAGCTTAAGGATGAGACAATATATGTACCATAGAACAGAGAGAACGGGAAGCAGGTGAGAACTTCTCAGAGTACTCTTCCTGCACATCCTTCACCAGGCGTTCTACTTCTTCGCGCTTAATCTTCTTCCTGCGCTGCTGAAATGGAGACTGGCCTTCAATCATCTCATATAGCAAGCATCCTAAGGCCCACCAGTCAGGGCTGAATGTGTACCGCTCATTCTTCACAACTTCAGGAGCTGCAAAAGTAAGAACCATTTGAACAGGCCTGTGGATATTCTTCAAATGCATGGTGCTGAGTGTTAAGGGAAAGTTTGTAGCTCAGTGAAGGCGAACACAATTTGCACACAACAGGTCCCAGATTCAGATCCTAGTATCTCCAAGTACAGCTGGAAAAATCTAACTCTAGTGAGCCACTGCCCGTCAACATAGATAATATTGAGCTAGGTGGACCAACGTTCAGGCTGCTAGCTATGAGCTCAATAGAACTGGTCAGACTTATGCTTGTGTTGCCAAGTGCAATTCCAAATCTCATGTTTAATATAGTGGCAGTGTAAAGTACAGTACTTGCAACTGCTTTAAGAAGCAGCAGCAGCAGGAAAGGGAATGCTTAACAGTCCCCAAGCTAGGGTTCAGTGATGTGCCACAAAGAGGAGCCATCTCATCATGTACACCTTTGTAATATACTTTAGTCTTTGGCAGGATTCACCTAATGATTCCCCATAAGCAGAAGCCCTGTGCAAGGTCTTCCACTGGGTAAAAGTGCTCCCCCCCCAAAAAAAAAGAATCAAGAGTCGTAGCTATGGCGTGGTGGCGGTGGCTAGCCAGGTTTTTGCCCCAGGTGAAGCCTCCAGAGAGGCGCCACCGAGGCTTCCAGTGTTGTGTGTGTGTGTGTGTGTGTGTGTGTGTGTGTGTGTGTTTTCACGCGCGCAAATGCATGTGGGTGTGCCAAACTGGGTCTTTGACCTGGGTGAAATAAAGCCTAGTTTTATCCCTGCCCAGGCACTCTTCAAACTTGGTGGGAGGAGGAGATGGGAGAACCCCCAGAACAGAGGAGGTTGTTCCATCTGGCAAACTTAAAAGGTTGTGCAGATGGAAAGTTCAACAGAGCATGATGTTTAATTCCTCCCTTCATCCTTCCACACTGCCCAACAATGTCTCAAATACCATCCTTTTTTCCCCTCCAGCCAAACAATGCAAGGAAGAGTCAATGTCTGTAGAACATCTACCAAGATATACTAATTAAGTGAACGTAGGCTAACTGGCACCATACCAATACTGTACTTTAACCACCACCAGGTTTTTGGCTTGCAGTAACAGGAAATAATTTGTACAGAACATGGCACCACAAGTCAACAGCAACACTGAACTCTGCTTGCTTTGCCAGTTCTACCCAATCTAAAGCATCCTTGTTCTGACACCTTGAAAGGGGTGCCAATTCTTGCACAATTTTGTTATCTAGACTGCTGCTCTTTGGACACCAGGAAAATGTTAGTCCCAAAGAGTACAAAATTACAGCTTTGCAGAAACAATAGGAGCTTGTTTGTTTTATAAGCACTGTAAATTCACCTCCATCTAATTTCCTACAAAACTTAGGGCCCAAATGTAATTGAAGAGAAGGAATGCTTAGGATCAAGTAAGGTATTGCCAAAATAGAAGTAGTGAAATGGATTACACAGCAATGAAGACAAATGCACTTTCTGAGTCAAACTTAAAGATTTAACTGATAATTTAACTTCTTAGGAGACTAATATCTTACCAGAATGTCAAACTTAGGGTTTAAGTCTCACTGGATTTCCAACATACTACAATAGCACCCACCATTGTTCTGAACTGCAAACTTTGACAAGATATTGCTTTTACCCAGTGTCCTTGGCTGCTGCATTTCATGGTCTCCATGTTGAACCCAGTCAATTCAACAGGACATTTCTTGCATACTCACCCATGTAGCCAACTGTTCCCACCCGACCTTTTATCGTCTGTCCCTCCGGAACATAAACTGCGAGGCCCAGGTCAGAAATGCGGATGTGACCTTATCAAAGGAAAGTGAGTCATGCAAGTGTGCAGTTTGCAGATTTCCCTCAACCCAGAACAAAATCTGATATAAAAACTGCAGATAGCAGTGAAGCCAGAGTGTTTAGAACAGACATTTACTCACCATGGTCATCCAACAATATATTTTCTGGCTTCAGGTCCCTGATGGAGGAAAATAGATTGTGTAAGACATAAACCTCAATGGGTTGCTTCTCCAGGACTAGCAGAGGAGAAGCACCATAAAACATATAAGCAAGAATTAGTGATGCCAATATCACAGGCAAATATGAACTATATAGCCATACCTTTCACATATGGGAAATTTGTGAGGCAGGGCCACTTTCCCAGTACCAATTTTTCCCCTTCTTTCTTCCACTTGGGCATTAATGAGAATCTGATATGTTTTGGATTCTCAGCTTGGAAGGAGAATGAAAACCTGTGCTGGAGAGTTCTTGGAAACTAGTCCTGCCTCAGGTTTCCTTGCTAAATTCTGAACAACTGCTTTTACAATATAGTAGCAGTGCTTAAGATACTACACAAATCCTTGTTAATATAAAACCCCAGTGTGAACCCCAGCTACACCTGGGAGAAAAGACTGTTCTCACCTGTACACTATCCTCTCATGGTGGAGGTCTTCCAAGCCACAGCAGATTTCAGCAGCGTAGAAAACAGCCCGTGGCTCCTCAAAACCGGCTTCTCCCATGTGGTAAATGTGGAACTTCAGGTCCCCTCCATTCATGAGAGTCAGGACCAAGCACAAGGCATCTTTTGTTTCATATGCATAGGCCAGACTCACCTACAACACAAGCAAGCCAAGTCAACCACTAGAAAAGCAGAACAGCCTCGCACAGCGTAGCACCTACACACACCTGGCACAATTCTGCACCAGCTATACACAACAAAATAGATGCTCAAAGGAAGATGCAGGATAATTTCTGTATCCTGTACAGGAAGAGTTAACTTTGCATGAAGCTTTTTGGGTAAGAGGTGAGGAGGAGCTGAAAAGTATGGAGGGAGTAGGGTTAATAGCGATGGGACTCGACATGATAGTGAGTTGCAGATGGAGAGAACAAAGAATGGCAGAGCTACAACTGCTGCCAGGGCACTTTTCAGCCATTGGAGCAGCCTTCCCCGACTCAGTAACCATCAAATATTTTGGGCTACAATTCCCAGCATTCCTGATTAGCAAAGGGCTGATGGGAGTTGTAGCTGAAAAAATATGGAGGCCACCAGGCTGGGGGGATATGCACTAAATGAAGCACTATTCCCTTATTACTCTCGTCCCCTTCAGTGAGACAGACAAATCCAGCCAGACCCCAGAGTAATGTACTTTTATTATATCATCTCAATCCTTTCATAGACGGGTTTCCCATTGTTTCATGCCATACAATAGGAATATTTTGACAGGCCAGCATTATGTGAGCAAAGCCAACTGTGTAGGTTCCTCCCTCCTGATAGCTGCCTGGCTAGAAGAGGCAGACAACTGAGTGGGAAAGGCCCACAAAACTGACCCTGCTCATATGACTATAATTTTCAAGTGTTGCAGTGGCAGTGTGAGACAAAGCCATGGAAAAGCAGCTATGGCACATTTGTGGTCATGCATTAAAGCTTAAAAGGGAGAGAAAGTTTTCTGCATAATATTGTATGAAAAAGAAAGATTCCCTGTATCTTCCCCACAACATCCCTGGTAAGTGAAGAACCTGCA
The DNA here is from genome assembly GCF_964252035.2 of Podarcis erhardii. Taxonomy (NCBI): domain Eukaryota; kingdom Metazoa; phylum Chordata; class Lepidosauria; order Squamata; family Lacertidae; genus Podarcis; species Podarcis erhardii. The sequence goes on from NC_138498.1 coordinate 70,216,567, forward strand.
TGAGCTGGTTATTACTAAAGGGATCTCCATACAGCCAGATCCTAGTCTGCTTATGTGTGTGGTACGGAAGCTGTACTACCCAGGACAGGATGGGGTTGTGCAGAGTTGTGAAGGCAGCAGAGAGCATTGTTGGCTGCCCACTCTCCACCTTAGAGCAGATTTATGCCACAAGGTGCCATAGGAAGGCACTGGACATAGTAAAAGATCCATCGCATCCTGGTCACTGTCTCTTCGAGCTCCTGCAGTCAGGAAGGAGATACAGGACGATGAAGACAAGAACGAGCCGTCTCAAGAACAGCTTCTTCTCCAGAGCGATCTCGGCCCTGAATGGGAAACCTGGACTTTGAAAGTTATCTAATCTTCCTTGCTGTATTATACTGTATTGTTTTAATTAGTGTTTTTATAGTTGTTCTGATTTTGTGTGGAGTGCCCTACCTGGGTGGATGGAGCAGCCAAGTAAATTTCGTTGTCCCTGAGAGGGAGCAATGACAATAAAGATATTATTATTATTATTATTATTATTATTAAATGCAGTAATGCAGACTTATGGCCCAGAAATGTAAGTCCAACAGCCGTATGCTTTTCTTGCCATCTGGGTAAGATTCCACATACTGCAGTCCTCTCCTGAATTAGTCAAGATTGCTTCACCAGGGTGAGACAGTCAAAGACATGGCCACGTTCTGTCTCAGCCTCAGTGCAGAAGTAAAGCAGTTCCTATGTACTTACTACAAACCTACTGTTCACTTTCTCCAGTATTTGCTTCTCATTCAAGGCCATGGCTTCCCCCTTCCGCTTTTTTATCCGCTTTTTCTCAAGCTTCTTGCAGGCGTACATCTTTCCAGTGGCCCGCACCTGGCAAGCACAAACCTTGAGGGAAGGGGAAAAAAACAAATAAATGACAATAGGGCAGGTAACTTTTGGAGTATATAAGTTCTGATAAGGGGGTTATTGGATCCCGAAATCATTACTCTCACTTTGAGATACTGAAAGCAAAAGTGATGTGGTACCATAGAGATTAAGTAAATGGTTTATTGCGGCACACCATGAAAGCCCCAACTTTCACTGGAAAAATTGGTTCACAGTCATGTTGCTGTAACAAGAAGGTGACAAACTCAGAGCTCAGAATCAATTCCAAAATGAATGGTTGAAGGACTCAGTCCTGTTGAATCACTCCCAAGTCACACCTAGTATTCTCCTGCTTGTGAAGCGCTGCATGTAAAACCTAGGAGCATAAAACATACTTAACACAGCAGTGAGCAACATGCCACCCAACATTCAGCTAATATTTCTAGATATCAGCATCTTAGGTGACCAAGAGTCCCTTCTTATAGGACTCATTCTGTGAGAGAAAAATATGCCATGCTCTATAGATTCTTGAAAGCAGACGTGGGGCTACCTTCTCTGCATTGCTCAGACTACATACCTCTCCAAAGCCGCCCTTTCCTAGTACGCGATACTGGCGGAAAGTGTTCTTGGTCACATGCCGCCTAAGAAGAGAACAGAGGAAATGAGAATGAACTGAAAGTAGTCCACTAAAAACAGTAAAATGGTTATCCTGTTCCCCCATGCACTCAGTGTAAAACTGCTTTTGGGCAGAATCCAATGTGGTGTGAGCAGACTTCTGTCAACCCTCTGGAGCAGATTCTGGGGGCCTGCAAAGGAGAGGAGTCAAGAAAGAGCAGAGGAAAGTGAAGTCTCAGTACACAAGCATATATGTTTCACTCACACATGGAAAGTGCTGGATTCAGCCCGTTGTTCTGCAGTTTATGCAAGGCATAGCATACACACAAGCTTGACAAACTAGAATACAGCATGGGTTAAGACTACATGGTCAGCAAGTTTCAAGGCTGACAAAATGAAAAGCAAAAACTGATCTTGAAGAGGACTTGTTCTCACTATATGACCAGGAGTCACCGGCTAGCATTTTCTCTTTCACTTATCAGTGAAAGTATCAAGGGCATGAAATGTGTTCTTTACAATGTGCAAAAGGGTATTAGGTTGAAAAGCAAAGCTACACCTATCTCTGACCCCATAGCAAAGTGGAGGTTTACCTTTCCAGATATTTCCATTGCAGGAAACGGTTGAAGTAGATGCTGTCAAGGTAGTCAGCAAAAGGCGCCACACTAAGGTAGTCATGGATGAGCCTAGAGGAAGGAAGCGGAACCCATCAGAAACAGTGAGGTTTCCCTATGCCACCAAATAAAGAGAACAGAACCTGAGGCACCTCTGGGAGAGAAAAAAGCTGAAAGGAACATCAAGTTTTAAAGCTTGAGACGCTTCAAGGGATTTGACAAGCTCTTGGATCATAAGGCGAGGAGACTGCCAGAGACAGCAGACATTGAGAAGGCTCAGGCAACATACTATCCAATCTGGAGAGCAACAGGAAGGAATATGATGGTTACTTCCCTTTTCAGAGGCTGCCAGAGAAAGCAGGGCTCCAGATCAGAGGCTCTTTGTTCATACACCGCAGCCACGTAGGTCACTGCCAGAGCTTTTTGCACAGCTGCAGCAGCAAGACTTGGGGCCAGAAATCTGAATTATATGGGCAAGTGCAGCAAGATGAAGAGCACAAAGGCAGGGAACTCTAGGCAAGGCTCACTTTTAAGAAAATTCCTTTTGATACTGCCACAGCTTCCAAGCACCACCACTGCCATTAGTACAAAGTGCCACCACAATGTTATCTGCAATCATCCAAGCCTGGTCTGATATTTGCTGCCAAGCTAGTGAGAGATGTTTTCAAGGTAGGTCTTACTTATTTAAACCCTGCCTTTCTTCCACTGAAATCAAGATGGCATACATATGGCTCTCAGGCAGCCAGTCTTCCATCTAAGTATTGACCAGATAATACCTGCTTGGCTTCAGCAAAGGCTACTGCATCATGTGCCTTCAGACTATGCCCTGGGACTTCTAATGAAAGTACATTGTTCCCAAGGGAGATAGAATACAAGCCAAAAGGAGCATCACAGGCTGGGGTGACTCCTTTTCCATTCACCATCAAGGGCAGCGTAAGCGATCTAGCAACTCAAATATTAATATTTATTAAGCCTTATAAGCCACCTATACACAACATGGCACCCACTGGCTCTCCTACAGCAGGGAAATAAACAGTACATGAATTCCAAGCAATGAATTCCAAGGCTTGCTGGTGACAACCCACTTACAGATGCAACAGGTTGTATGCAAAGTTAGCCCCTACTAGATAATCAGTGACTACTGTCCTGGGAAATGTGCACATCATGAAACAAATTCCTCCCAATCCCCCCACTCACTTGGTAGATTCCTTAAAGAGCTCTTTACCCGGTTCCTGCTCCAGTCGCTTAGAACACAGATTTACTAGCTCTGAGGGCACTTCAGGCACATGATCCACACCCTGAGGATAGACAGGATCAGACAGGAAAATCAGAGTTCTGTTGTTTTTAATACCTATGAATTTATATCCTGCCCTTCCCATAAATCCCAGAGCAGGTAACAACATTATTAAGCCAACCAACAATACAAGAAAACAATGAATAGTGAGAACAGATAATCAGATCCAACCACAATAATTACACATTCATTATTGCAGCAACTAAGTATTCATTAATAATAATAATAATAATAATAATAATAATAATAATAATAATAATAATTTTTTATTTATACCCCGCCCTCCCCAGCCAAGGCCGGACTCAGAGCGGCTTACAAGCAATAATAAAAACAAGTTGAATGATTACAACTTAAAAACAAAAATAAAATACAACATTAAAATAATGGAATATTAAAGTATTAAAATGTAGCCTCGTCACAGGAGGAGAAGGAAAAGAAAAGAAAAAAGAGAGAGAGAGAGAGAGAGGGAGGGAGGGAGGGAGGGAATCAAATTGGCTCCAAGGCAAAGGCCAGGCGGAACAACTCTGTCTTACAGGCCCTGCGGAAAGAAATCAGATCCTGCAGGGCCCTGGTCTCATGACGCAGAGCGTTCCACCAGGCCGGAGCCAGAGTTGAAAAGGCCCTGGCTCTGGTTGAAGCCAATCTAACTTCCTTAGGGCCCGGGACCACTAGGGTGTTGTTATTTATGGACCTTGAGGCTCTCCGTGGGGCATACCGGGAGAGGCGGTCCCGTAGGTACGAGGGTCCTAGGCCGTGAAGGGCTTTAAAGGTCAAAAGCAGCACCTTAAATCTGACCCTGTACTCCACCGGGAGCCAGTGCAGCTTGAAAAGCACTGGGTGAATATGCTCCCATGGCAGAGACCCCGTGAGGAGCCTCGCTGCAGCATTCTGTACCCGCTGGAGTTTCTGGGACAGCTTCAAGGGCAGCCCCGCGTAGAGCAAATTACAGTAGTCAAGCCTGGAGATGACCGTCGCATGGATCACTGTGGCCAGGCCGGGGCGGGAAAGGTAAGGGACCAACTGCTTGATGCGATGCGGCGAAGGTGGAAAAATGTCGCCTTGGCTGTTGCTGTAACCTGCGCCTCCATGGAAAGGGAGGCGTCAAGGATTACACCCAAACTCTTAACGGAAGGCAATGGCACTAATTGGGCCCCCGCAAGAGAAGGGAGTTGGTCTGGAGAAACCAGGAAGGCCAGAGTCTGACCCTGGAAAGTCAATGAAGTTAGCACCAAGTGCCCCTCATGAAAGAAGCTGTTCCAAATTTGGGGCATCACCATGGAGAAGGTACTACTAATGGACTGGTAGAGTCAAATTCAGCACCAGGTTTGAAGGAGGTCCTGGGCAAGGTGACCCCCAGTGAGCTTACAGAGTGGCGTGGGTGGACAGCACCAGGGGAAAGTGGCATGGTGTGGCTATGGCAGCTGCCCGGCCTTGTGCTTCTCCTTCATCACCAGGCCCTTAAAATTTAAAAAGATTGTAATAATGCCAAGCTTCCTGGGGGGTCAGGTTAGCACTTTGGGGAGGCAGCAGTGCTGGCACAAATAATTTGTTTCTTCCGAGTACCTGGCAGTGAAAAGACAAGTGCTGGACAGATGCTGCCACTACTACCTTTCCTCCCAAATGCCTCTGGCTCCAGACATAGTATTGCTTTATTATGGGGAGAGCCTGTGGGGCATGGTGGATGCTTCTTCTTCTTGGTATTAGCTCTTGGAGTGCCAGGCACTTAAAATTAAACCTGGTGTAAGTCCTAGGAGGTCCTCGGCCCCCCACGCCTGCTGGGAGCTAATGCCAGACCTAGGTACCAATGTTTACTCCCTGTTGGTAATATTTAGGCATATCCTTGACCCAGTTTAGTCTAGGGCAAGTGCAGCTCTCATTAAGGCAACTTTCCCTCTTTTTAGCTAATGCAAATCTCACCTTAGGGGTCAAATACGTCTCAATCAGGAGCTGACCACACTCTTTTAGTTTTTCATCAGGGGTCACTTCATACTCTGCCTATGAGGATAAGAAAGCAGTATTCAATTATTCTACATACTACATACCTCTCCCAAGAATAAAAATGCAGAAATGATGCAAACCAACCAAATATTCTTGTATAGTCCAAGAACCACCACCACCTATTCCAGACTCCACTATGAGCAGAATATGAGTACTGTGAAAGTAATGAGGCAAGAATAAAACCACCTCCATACACTCGAATTTGCAACAGGCCACGTGCCAGGATCCCTTCCTTCAAAACTTACAGTTAATCAGCTCCCATGCTTAACCCCCAGGAAGGGGTTCTCACATAGGTGTGCTTACCACAGCATCCAGGAACTTGACGCAGCGCATAAGCTCAAGCCGTGTTTCACAAAACAGTCTGAAAAGCAAACGGCCAATGGGCTGCTTCTCACACAAACTGTGGTAGTCCCGCTCTGGAAAGAAAAGAAAAGAAGCATTAGTCAACGGCTACTAACCCATACCACAATCAGGGAACATTTAAGAGAGGAGGACACTAAATCCATTTTCAGAAGAATTTACTTGATCTGAAGCAACCCCTTTAGCAATCAAAGATAATAATAATAATAATAATAATAATAATAATAATAATAATAATAATAATAATTTTTATTTATATCCCGCCCTCCCCAGCCGAAGCTGGGCTCAGAGCGACTAACAAGATTAGGAGAAGGGTCCATTCCAAGTCCTGAAAGCTATTCAATGGAGCAGATAACCTGTGTGTCTGACTCATTTTAATTCCCAGCCATAAGATCTTCATGTTAAATCTTTATCTTCAAGAATTTAAGTGCTCTCTTGAGTAACTGACATTTCCTTCTGGCCACTGCACAGAACTATTTTTGCAAAGTCACTCAGCTGTTTATCTGAAAGTTTAGGAACCTGCATGGCCACAGCTGAATCATGGAGCAGAGAGTGAATTTCCAAGCAATATATCTGGTAACTCATATGGCAGGAATGGGGAACTTGTCGCCCTCCTGATGATGTTGGACGCCAAACCCCCATCAGCCACAGCCAGCATGGCCAGTACCAGAAATTATGGAAGTTGTGGCCCAGCAACATCTGGAGAGCCACAGGTTCCCCACAACTATACAAGGGAATATTAAATCTCTTTGAAGCAGGATGGAAACATCCACGGACGCATATCTTCTCTAGCAGGATATCAATAAACCTTTTTTTTTTCTTTTTCTATGTGACAGAATCACCACAACTCATTGCTCCCTAGGAAAGTGCTGCTGGTATTTTAAATCAAAGTACAGACTATTTAACACTTGTTCAGAAGAGGAGGGGAGATCTTATCAGGCGCCAGCTTAAGGCTTGCTTCTTTTCATGTTTTTGCCTTTTGGGGCGTCATAGGTTTGTTTGAGTGGATGAGGGTGTGTGTGTGTTCCCCCATTTTGGCTATAACAATAAAGACAGGTCAACTTGTCCACCAGAGGAGTTACTTGGCACAACCACAAGTCAGACATATCAAGTCCCCAAATTTAGGTTAATTTTTCATGGCTTGATTTTATGCTCTCAACCTGAAGTCTATATACCAGAGGTGTTGTTCCCTCTCCTTCACATTGCTGACATAATTGGAGGGAGTAGAGAGAAGAGGAGTGACATTATTTTTGAAATTTACATTTTATTGCTTTCAATTATTCATACAGAAAGACAATGATCAACAATTTTACTCTCTCTTTCTCACCACAGGAGGAACGACATTATTAAATAATGTTAAAAGGATTCTGCCCTCTTCCCCTGATCTGGGCATGTCTTCTAATCTGAAGGGGACAAAGCTAGAGAAGTGACATCAACAGCAAAGCAACAGGTCAGCCTCCTCAGGGTAACTTAATTCAGCTGTATTAGGTATAACTGAATGATTAGTTCACACAAGATGCAGAGCTATGGCAGAATTAATGAGCAGAGGCTAATAGAAGGCAGCGAGGCCAGAACAGCAATATCATGCGGAGAAGCAGTAGGCCGTCTCCATCTGTAGGCAAGTGCTTTGGGTTCGCAGAATCCTTTAATTATTAATTTCTTGAAGCACACAGAAAAACCACAATAGTTATGGAGAGGTAGGTTATGGCTGTGGGGTACAGGCTGACTAGTGTAGCTAATGATCCCTTTCCAGGGCCCCCAATTCTCCTTCTAATCAAGATTCATGCTCAGATCAAGAGGCGTGTGCAGAAATCCAGGAACTTGTAACTTTGCAAGAAAGAAACAAGCCAGCTATGCTTCCATGCCTATGTTGGAGGTGAGGAACCTCAAGCCCAGGTGCCAATACAGCCTACCAAGCGTCTACCCTGCCCTCAAGATTCTCCCCGTGTCATGCCCCTTCCCCATCGCTGCTCCACACCGTCCTGGAGTGCTTTTGCCTGGCTGATTGATGTCTCTGAACTGTGATGATGCTTCTTGCAGTTTATGGGTTTGTTTATCTTCCACAGCTGGCAATATTTTGAATGAACCTGGCAGTACTTTGTAGCTCCACCCATAGGTGTAGCCAGGATTTGGGGGGGGGGCAGGCCTTTTGTTAGGGGGGCAGAACCTCAGTTAGCTATGTATTTTTATTGATTTTTATTGATGGGGGGCAACTGCCCCTCACTGCCCCCCCCCCAGCTATGCCCACGGCCCCACTCACTGTGGTGGAATTAAGTTTAATTATCACTTCCCAGGAAGCCGTTCTTCTGTAAATCACCCCACCCCAACTCTCTTACGGAGCATGTTGTAAGTGTTCTCTTCTGTGCAGCAGTTGCTCTAAGGAAGCTGTGGTTTCCTGATGTAAGAATACAGTCGAAGAAAACAAAGCCAATGCAGAAAGTGTGGAGAGGGGGGGGGAAGGGGCCATATGCAAACTGCACCATTTCCTTCTCTTGCAGGAAATGAGTGTATTGAATGAAGGAAGGTGAAGGGGTCAGAGCCTGGCAGGATTAGAGGATTCTTCATAGCTCTGTTGGATAATGGACACTTTTTGCAGAAAAATTATTTTCTACCCAGGCCACATAGAGGCAAGAGCTTTGCTCTAGGCTAGCAGCTCTGTGTTAAACCAACCTGGTCCAATGTCTCCATAATGGGAGGGAGGAAAGGAAATTAACGCACAAGAAGTATAAAAGAGTAGGGAATCTCAAGTTTCCCCCATTCTTTCAAAGGGAAAGAAAGTCCATAGGCAGGGATGGAGAACCTACCATCCAATTAATATTGTACTTTAACTCCCAGAAGCACAAGTCAGCAACATGAATGGTCAGGGTTGATGGAAACCATCGTTTAATAGCATCTAGAGGGCCACAGACTCCCCTGGAATAGGACTTCTTCATACAGTTACTAAGAATTACAGACACACAAAATACACCAGACAACCAGCAGCTCCCTAGTCAATGTACCATGTCCAAAGTTATTTTGCTCAAACTATGACAGAAGAACGTTCTGGCAAGCTGCAAAGTAGACACTATAAGGAGATAGAAGGAGGACAGGGAAATACAGTGGTGCCTCGCAAGACGAAATTAATCCGTTCCGTGAGGCTCTTCGTATAGCGGTTTTTTCGTCTTGTGAAGCAAGCCCATTGACAGCTTAGCGGATTAGCGCTATTAGCGGTTTAGCGGTTTTAGCGGATCAGCTGATAAGCGGCTTATCAGCAGATCAGCTGATAAGTGGCTTAGGGCTTAGGAAAAGGGGGGGGAGGGGAAAAAACCCGCAGGAACTCGCAATACATTTCGTCTTGCGAAGCAAGCCCATAGGGAAATTCGTTTTGCAAAGAGCCTCCAAAACGGAAAACCCTTTCGTCTAGCGGGTTTTCCGTCTTGCGAGGCGTTCGTCTTGCGGGGCACCACTGTAACAGGGACTTTTCCCAGAGCAAAGATAGTGAAAGAGAAAAATGTTATCCAAACAAAGCCAGGCCAACTGAGTTCAAAGTGGAAAAATGGCTAGGCTATAAAGGAAGAATGCGAGTTTCAAGAGTCAGCACTAGAATACTGGCAGATAACCAGCAGTGATTTTTATCTTCAATCGAACACAAGATAATGAACATTGTAAGGAAATGGAATATTAAAGTGAAACCACTTCACAACTGGGCATTATTGTGGACAACACAAGGAAACCCTGACATGGTCCAGCTTGGATCAACAAGGGGGAGGGGAAGTATACAGGGAGAGAAACTGAAAAGGAATTGAGCTGAAGGGACACATTAAGCTCTTTCAGGGAAAGGATCATAGTGAAGCGGTAAAGCACATGTTTTTCATGCAGGGGGTTCCAGGTTCAATCCCTGATATCTCCAGGCAGAGTTGGGAAAGTGAAACCCCAAAGAGCTGCTAAGTCTGTGTAGTCTAGACAATGCTGAGTTTGATGGACCAATAGTCTGAATAAGATCCAGAAATCAGTATTCAGAGTCTTATAAATAGTAGCCCAGAAATCAGCATGACCAGGGTGTAAGCAAATCATCGAGTTTTTAATGGAATGAGTTTCTCTCACTCATCTCAGTAACCTTTTATGGTAAACCCATAACCTGATGTTATAAATTTGAAAAGTAACAATGTTACTATTCAATGTTTATTAGAATTAAGGAACATCCTTCTACAAAAAACCCCCACAAAAAACAGTACCACGTAAGACCTATTCAAATTGCCAGTTCTTCTTTAAAGAATCTATAGTGCTAGAAAATAATTTACACCATTAGTCCATAATAAAATAATAATAATAATAATTTATTTATAGCCCACCCATCTGGCTGGGCTTCCAGAAATAATCACCACCAAAAGAAATCCAAATCTAACAGATAAATCTTGATTTAGAGTAGCATTCAAGTCATCTATAAAAGGCCTCTTTTTAAATAATTAATGGTACTGCTGTATCAAGGCACATGATCTTGGGAACAAGAACCACTGTTGTCAACTGCAAGGAAATCTGTACAGCTACCATACACCCGATAGCAAAGAGCTTCTAATGCAGCCAGGCTGAGCAAGTTCTGTCAGTAACAAGAAACTCTGTGCAGCATTCTTTTCTGCACCTTGGGCTATTTTCACAATTTTGTCACTCCCAAGAATTTCTCTGTCACCAATAATTTGAAGCATGTCTGGAGAACATGTGCCTCTCCAACTTCCATTAGCCCTGGTCAGCATGGTCAACAGTTAAAGAGCAGAAACATCTGGAGAGTTGCAAGCGCCCCAGGCTTGATTTGAAGGGATGCTCTACAGAGAAAGTCAACAACTTTCCCCTTGGATAGGTCTGTGGGCTGGCATCCTGATAGTGAAAGAGGTCCCAGCTAGCATTTAAGAAGAAATTGCTTTAATTGCAATTCAGAAACCAAGCTTAAGCTAGAAGGCTGCATGATTTCAACTTGCCAGGCAACAGTTCAAGTTTTCCCATACCACATCTAACTGCTCACAGCCTTCTCAATGAGCATTTTTTCTTCACTATAATTAGAGATGAAGAGCTGTACAGTTAATAGGTGGAAGAAAAGAAGCAAGCAGGCCAACTTGGAGCAGGAATACAGACTCTAAAGCAGGGGTAGGCAACCTAAGGCCCGGGAGCTGGATGTGGCCCAATCGCCTTCTCAATCCGGCCCACGGATGGTCCGGGAATCAGCGTGTTTTTACATGAGTAGAATGTGCCCTTTTATTTAAAATGCATCTCTGGGTTATTTGTGGGGAATAGGAATTTGTTCATTCCCCCCCCCCAAAAAAATAGTACGCCCCACCACATGGTCTGAGGGACAGTGGACCGGCCCATGGCTGAAAAAGGTTGCTGACCCCTGTTCTAAACTAACATGCAGTTTTCCCCAATAATTCATAAGCACTTTAAAGGGATCAGGGAAGACATGGCTGGAGTGCCCCAGGAATGATTAAGCCAGTAGAAGTGGGAGAGGAGACTGCTTGGATTTTGACACAGCTGGAATAAAATCACTGGTTCCCAGGGGAAAGCAAGTGGAATTAAGGAGAGCAGTAAAGTAGCTGCTTAAAATGAGATCAGGTAAACTTTATAAGAGGAGAAAGGCATCCCTGAACTTATGCAGATGCCTTGTACCAAGTCTGATCACCGGTCCATCTAGCCCAATACTGCCTACTCTTGAGTAGCAGCTGCTCTACAACATCTGAAGCAGAGGCAGTTCCCAGTTCAGATACCCAAGACTGCATCTGGGACTTAATGCATATAAAGTAGATGCTCTATTACTGAACTAGAACCTCTGACAATGCTGCCAGAGGGTCATGGTGATGCAATACTAAGGCAAAATAATTGCACAGGAGTGTTTGGTAATGACAATGCTACCACCACAAAATCCTGCATCATCAGGCAATCATATGAACAAGCATAGCTTACCATAGGGTGAATGTACAAGATCTTATGCCAAGCACTCAAGGCTTCTTTGTAACCCAGCCACTTCCACTCCACACACAAGAAAGCAGGGAAGACAGCATCTCTCCAATGCAAGCATGCTCCTTACCCAAAGTATGCCGAAGATCTTCACATTGGCTGATGTGTGGGAACTGTAGCATTTGGCGCCATTTTTTACTCTTGCCTTTTCGGTTTCCTCCTCCACCTGCATGACACAGAATTGGGGGGGGGGGGGAATCAGCAGGAAAACCAAGAACAGAAGCTGATCAGTATGTTCACCCTCTGATGTTCTGTAATTAACATTTCAGTCATATCAGAATTCCTTTTAAAGGTGGCCAGGAAATAATTGGCCAAATTTGCTCCAAGGTTTTTCTGAGCACTGTCCACATCACCATTTCAGAAAAGTTCATATATTCAGGTTAAGAACTTGGTTAAGGTCACAGATTGTCTCCCTGTAACTAACCTTCAGTTGGCTGGATATACAATGCATTGAAATATGATAATTCAGAGTGTCTTCCATACCACAGTTACAGGTATGCATTACAGTCAAGTAACCAAATGCCAAGAAAGAAGAATTTTTTAAAAAAACTTTATTCCAAAACTGAAAAAATTACAAAATTATAAACATCAAATTCAAAATCCATATTCATTTTGTAACATAAGCCTATTACATAATTGACTAAATTAAAATATACCTAATTGCCAAGAAGGAAGAATTTATTGACACAGCCATTCCTAAATTTCAACTTAAGTGCTGAAACTGATTCAAAAGTTAGCCATAAGTTAACCACTTCAGTCTGAAACAGTGCATAAGGATATCTATCGCTTTAGTTCTTTCTTCCAATGAATAAAGGGATAATTAATTAGCATTTTGAACGAAGGAGGCTAACTGGCACTGCAGATTTTACCATGATAATAGGAGGTATTAGGGCTAATTGCCCAGGCCTTCTAGCTTGCCTTCAGGCACTATTGTGCTTGATAAGATTTAAGGATTGAAAATACTGCTTGTTCTATACATACCACCTACTTCTATACACACCACATACCATCAGAAGAAAAAGCGAGCCTACGGGGAAGCCACCTCCTTCCCACCCAGCAAGGTCACATAATTAGGCCTTTTTAACAGCCCTGAGCAAAGACTTCCAGACTGCATGAGACTACTTAGGTCTCTTTCCCACACTAACAAAACTGAATTGGACAAGCATAGTTCTAAAATCTGCAGAGCAAAGGGTCTAGAGGCCTAGAAACAGTGACATGCCAGACTACCCATTAACTTCCTAACTGAAGAAAGATTTAAATCTGCATTTGCCACATACAATTCCAGCATTGACTCACACTTCTTACTACGATTACTGCTCATATATGAGCAGGACTGAAGTTTGCTAAGCTGTTCAATCTACAGTATACATACCTGTCAGCAGTACAACTAAAACAAGCCAGCCCTCAGCAACATGGTTAAACTACAAGTTGCCAGCCTGGTTTATTGTGTCTACTTACTGCCACTACAACAGACTATTCAAATAAGGGTAGGGGAAGTAGCCAGCTGCATATAATATAGTGCCTACTACATCTTAGTACTGTACACGGGTTACTAGCCTCCTAAAGGGTTAGTAATCTGTATTTCCATGCTTATGTGCGTGGGGGCCCAGAACGTAACCCCTATGTAAGGGGGGGGGCACCTGTATTCGCCTGAATGGAATTCTTGATAGCCTAGACTGAGGGAGGGGGTGTTTTTCAATGCAAGGGACACCTACCTGTGTGGTGAATGGCAGCTATGGTCAGACAAACAACCCTCTCCATCCAAGCAAGCAAGCAAGAGGTATTGTTGCAGTTCAAGGACACAAAACCACTATAGGAAGATGAAGTGCAAGGCCAGTGAGGGGTGTGACCTGGGGAGGAGGCACTGCATTGGCACAGACGTGAAGGCTAGATAGAGGTCTGAGGGCAACTTTTGGCACCTGGGTCTGAGGTTACCCACCCTCAGCCAACTTATTAAATAAAGGCTATATTCACTACAGCTCCATTATAATCAACAGAAACTGGCTGAATGGGAGGAGATAAGCACTTCTAAGAAACATGGCTCCAACATAACATTATTATATGGAAATAATTGCCTGAGTGCTGTCCATTAGGCATATCATTTAAGACAGAAGGGACAGTGGCTTTGAGACAAGTTCTACTCTAAAATATTTTACATTGGCATTCTGCTGTGGGGAAGATAGGGGCAGAAAGAACACACATGCATGGTCCATAGCAATTCTTGTCTATGTCCCCTACCCCTCATAAGAAAAGACGCATTGCCTAAAAGAAGCTAAGAGTTGTGCCATATTATTGACGGTACAAATCTAGGAAGGAAGTGAATCAAGGCAGTGGGCTGCACAATACTTTCTCACTGAAGGAAGGTAGGTGGGGCATTGAGAGATCTCTGCTGCAAAAAAAGTCCCCAGCTTCACATCTCAACAAGGCCAGAGCTGAAAGTCCACCCCCCCCCAATTACAACTCAGTACAAAGGGAAAGAAATAAAACAGTATCTCAACCACCACTCCATGCAATTTTATCTCTGCTGGTCAGCGCTACTGCAGCAAAAGCATTTTTAAAGAGAAAAGGCAGAGGGAGTACAGTATCTTCTCCTGAATCTTCTCTTCTCCTTTATCACCAGTAAATATAGCCAGCCCCTTTCACAAGTATTTGAACATGGGATCCACTATGTATATAATTCATCCTCCTAAGAATTTCAGCATTTAAAATATAAATAAAAGAAATGGTTAGATGCTGAATTATTCCTTATGGTTTAAGACTGGCTTCCAAGGTTTTATGTCATTTTTAAACCAGAAGCGGCTTAGCAGGATTTCCAGTTGCCCATGGGGGCTGCCTCGGGGTCATATCTGGTTGCTTCTTCCTTTGACTAGCAGAAGCAAAATGATGTAGCATCAGTAAACATTAATTACTGACATAGGTTGTTGAAGTCAGAATTTTCTTGGTATAGTTTTTTTGGCTAGCTTAGAACGGTATGTTCATTTACATGACAGTACATACAGCTCTGCACGTAAGCTTACCATCTCATAGGGATCTGTACAATTTAAGTGAATAATATATTCAATTCCCTCCTAATTCTGCTGTTATTACCATAAGAGGATTGCCCTAAAAAGTATGAGAATCTGTTAGTCACAGCCCCATAAGTCAGCAGTGAGCCTGCAGCCTGAACCAGAATATAGTTGTTTTAGCAAGCAGTAATAATAATAATTATTATTATTATTAACGCGGGTGGCGCTGTGGGTAAAAGCCTCAGCGCCTAGGGCTTGCCAATCGAAAGGTCGGCGGTTCGAATCCCCGCGGCGGGGTGCGCTCCCGTTGCTCAGTCCCAGCGCCTGCCAACCTAGCAGCTCGAAAGCACCTCCGGGTGCAAGTAGATAAATAGGGACCGCTTACTGGCGGGAAGGTAAACAGCGTTTCCGTGTGCTGCGCTGGCTCGCCAGATGCAGCTTTGTCACGCTGGCCACGTGACCCGGAAGTGTCTCCAGACAGCGCTGGCCCCCGGCCTCTTGAGTGAGATGGGCGCACAACCCTAGAGTCTGTCAAGACTGGCCCGTATGGGCAGGGGTACCTTTACCTTTAATAATTATTATTGTTATTTATTAAATTTGTATTCTGCTATACCCGTGGATTTCAGGGCAGTTCACAACATTTGAGTTGCAGAACATTTCAGTTTGGAATAAGCCAAGGCTAGAAGTACATGAAGAGGCAATATACTGTGGTGTGAGGTGCTGCTTCTCCTGTAAGTAGCTCTGAACAAAGGAAGATTGGGCAACTTGTTCAGCATCAAAGGCTATTTCAAATGAATAGTTCCTAGTCACAGTACTCCTATGTAAGACCACACAAACAACCAAGTGTATATCTTTTTGTACACAAGTTGCTAAGTGGGTTTCAGTGCATGTACTGAAATATTTGCGTGCTAATAAATGCATGTGTAGCACATCTTCTGTAGCAGATCTCATCTACCCATGCCTCCATTTCCCTTCCTCCATTGCTTCCCTATGTTTATTTTAGATTGTAAGTCCAACTAGGGACCTTGTTATCTATTTTTTGTGAAGTGTTCATATGGTGCTAGGTTAATCATCATCATCATCTTGAATGTGTACAGGCACTTTCCTTTCTGTTTTCCTGAACAGAAGTGTTTTCTATATAGAAAAATTGTCACATTTGGCTTTAAGAGGGCATGCTGGAAATGTACAATGAGCTCAACGGCTTCATCTAATTTACATAACTACCGTACTTAAACTCTATTACAAAACAGTGCATAAAAAATTCATGGAAATGGTAGTTCTTAGTGGCTATTGTATATAAAGCAACTTCTCAAATGCTACCATAGCCATTTCTGGGTAGTTACATTTCCTTCGATGAGATAGAACAACAATCTATACATGGCAAACTTTTATATGCCTACTTAAAATCAAATGACTTTTCTTATTGATTTTAGTCTTCACAGGCTCACCTTCCTTGAGGCTGTATACCCAAGAAATAATTCCTGACAAGCTAAAAGGTCAGGGGGAGGGAGAGAACTGAAGTTTTACACAAGCTAAGCTTTTCAGCCACCTAGCACAATCAAAAACTCCAGCCTGCTTAGCTTCATATGTTCACAATTATGAGCAAGCCCATCACTTATTATATGGATTCAGAGAGACCCAATTCACAAGATCTAAAATTGTATATCTTATTGTTCGCACATTGAAGACCTAATGCCATTAAATTTTCAAGGTATATAGAAACTTACTTTTAAGAGTTAAAGCAGATGTCTTCAGGACCTTAGAGCCCATGTACAATACAGAAATGTCTGGTCATCTTCTATTGCCCAGCCAAATGTGAAACATTTAATGGATATTTAAATTGGACCCAATTCCATTTGGACAAAAACTGAATAGAAGAAATGATGGGGAACCCTAAACTCTTGCCAGAAAGCCTTTCAGGCCTAATAGCCTGGCAGCTTCTCTTAAAAACAAAGGTCAGCAATTCATGGCAAGGAATACTTAGGCCTCAGTATCATATACAGATTTCATACAGCCTTACGTTTATCAATGCTGAACTCAATTTTTATTTCTCATAAAAAAAAAAACATTCCTCAATTCTCTCATCCTAATCTGATGAGAGAAAGAAGCTGCCAATGTTATTTTTGCTTCACAACCTACTTCATAAAACTTCGTATAAATCAAGAACTCCAATTTTAATCTTTCACCATATTCTTACTCTTGGCTTCCCATGATTCAGTATATGAATGCTTTAATCCATGGCAGTACAAAACCCTGTGAATTAAGTACTTTGAATATACCAGGGGTCAGCAAACTTTTTCAGCAGGGTGCCAGTCCACTGTCCCTCAGACCTTAGGGGGGGCAGACTATATTTTGGGGAAAAAATGAATTCCTATGCCCCAAAATTAACCCAGAGATGCATTTTAAATAAAAGCACACATTCTACTCATGTAAAAACACGCTGATTCACGGACCATTCGTGGGCCAGATTTAGAAGGCGACTGGCCCGGATCCAGCCCCTGGGCCTTAGTTTGCCTACCCATGGAACGTACATTTGCTGTAATTCTAAGGTTTAGGGTTTGTTTCTTTTTTTTAACAAGGCCTTTAACAAGACCAGTTCTTAGAAATTCTAACTTTATACAGTTTCTGTCTGTTGAAGTTACCAAATGATCAAGAAACACCTGTTTCTCTGGATGAAAGGAACCCAGATTCATTGCCAAAGAGCCAGAGAGTACAAAGCTCTTAAAATCTCTTTTGATTAGCATTATGTTGTAGCTCTTTCATGCTTGGGCCACTTCCACTATAAAACGTTCTACATTTAAGACTCGCACGACAGTTTGGTTGATTTACTTTCATTTCACACAAATTATGCATTTAGATGTCTGGTGTGGGGATGTACGGTATATACCTGTATAATGAAAAAGCTTTTAGGAGAATGACATGTATGGCTGAAAAACCTAGGGTGGCAAGCTAAGAATGGACGGTGATGGTTTTAATATTCACTGTCTTTAGAGTGAAATAAATGCCAGGACAACTTAGGCAGCCAAAACCTTCAGCAACACAACCTCAGCTAGCAATAATTTTGCATTAAAGGCTGAGTATCGTCTGGCTGGAATGAAGATATTAATTAGGCAGTGTGTTTATAGCATACTGTGAAGTAGGCTAATTGAAAACTATGGGGTAGGTATAATCTACTGTGCTGCCATAACATTACACAGAATTTGGTTCTGAGTTGAGAACTGAGCAACTGAAGGCACCCAGTTTTCATTTACAAGACATAAGTGCTTGGAAGTCTCAAGAACTAAACCAGAGGGGGATAGGACTTCCACATTCAGGTGGTGTGACTTCAGTATTCTCATGCCCCTTCTTACTGACTAGCAAAAAGAGGACATATACAATGGTACCTCGGGTTACAGACGCTTCAGGTTAGACTCCGCTAACCCAGAAATAGTACCTTGGGTTAAGAACTTTGCTTCAGGATGAGAACAGAAATCGTGCAGCGGCAGCGGGAGGCCCCATTAGCTAAAGTGGTACCTCAGGTTAAGAACAGTTTCAGGTTAAGAATGGACCTCCAAAACGAATTAAGTTCTTAACCCGAGGTACCACTGTAATTCAAAATAAGCGGCTCTATAGAGATTCATATGCAGCTACAAAGACAGTTCTACCAAGTCCTGCTGTAAAGGTAAAGGACCCCTGACAGTTAAGTCCAGTCGCAGGCGACTCTGGGGTTGAGGCGCTCATCTCGCTTTACGGGCCATGGGAGCCGGCATTTGTCTGCAGTTTTTCTGGGTCATGTGGCCAGCATGACTAAGCCGCTTCTAGCGCAACAGAACACCAAAACCAGAGCAGCGCACAGAAACGCTGTTTAGCCCAAGTGGCTCAGTGGATTAGACCACAGCGCCACCCCTATGAGTCCCCAGATCCTGTTGATCTACAGCTCCCTTCACCCTCAGCCAGTATAGCCAACAGTCACAGATTATGAAAGCTGTAGTCCAACAATATCTGAAGACCCAAAGTTGGGAAAGCTGCCTTAAAGACTATCATTTTTACTATGGAACAAGCTTTTGGGGACTAGAATATAGTCCACAGAAGCTTATGCCATAATACGTGGTATTTAAGGTGCTACAATACTTTATTTTTTGTTGCAACAGGTGGTTGTCCCTCTGGAAATTGTCAAGTGGGGTTCTACTTGCTAAGATCTGCAACTTTTCAAAATAAAATAGTGGAAACAAGAGTAAAGAAATCAGAGTTGAGGAGCAAACTAAACTGACACTTGTGCTCCAGGATGGTATCTAAGACTGTGGAAAGAATGTATTCTGCAGTAAGGGAAAAGGTTGCTTCATCTTCTTCCTCATTCATTTTCTTCTCCATGTGCAGATGATCAAAAGAAAGACCCTGATAAAAGTTGCTTTCACATTTTACATTACCTCATTAGTGAGATGTGAACCCTCTGTTTTTCAGACTCTTAAATATAAGCCTGTGTCTGGTTATACACAAAAATGACTCACTACTACAAAGCCAAATTGTTCCCTTAAATTTAAGGCTTACAATTTTGACACAGAGGAAAATATCTAGTAGCAGAGTATCCCAATAAAAAGCATTGCCAAAGTCTGCTAAAGAAAGTGGGAGAAGATTCCAGCACTCAGACCTGTGTTTTTTAATGCAGCAGTCCCTTATGGAATCTCATGCACATATGCCAAGTCAGAAGCCAATTCTAGAACATCTCTGCTGCTCTATGGCAAGAGAACATTGTTCCTGTGAGGAAACCCATTCAAGAGAGGCACTACTACTACAATATTTTTTAAAAACCCAACAACTTCTGATGCTCCACCTAGAGTTAAGTAGTACAATGCGTAGCATGCCTCTGACTCTACTAGCATCCAGAATCCTGAAGACTTCCAAATCGTGTCAATTTATCAGCTCCTCTCAGTCTAGGGAGGTGAGATAGCAGCCCTATATTTGGGCGAGTGCTTCTTATGAGCGTTTTTGGAGAAGAGTGCAAACTTTCACTGATCTCTACATCGGTTCCGGGGAACAAGAACAGTTCAAAGCCTTTATCAAGAGGAAGCTGCCAGATACAGTAAAAGCAACGAACCGTGTCTGCAGAAAGCATCATTCGGCCACAACCCACGTCACTACGTTCCTCGGTCTTTTGTGAGGCCTCTATAAGCATGTGCTGGCTGGTCCTTAACTCCAAAGCTCCGCAGTTTTTCTACTTTCGGATATACACCCCCCCCCAGCACACAGGGAGGGAGGAAAGAGGGGTGGGGTGGCGGGGGGAGGAAGAAGAAGGAGAAAGAGCTGGCGGGCCGGGTCATAACACGCAACGCCGCCTCTCCGCCTCCCTCCCGCGCCTTTGACAGCGGCCACCCATCCCCACCCCACCGCTGCCGGGCACTCAGCGCCGGGCTCCGAAGGGCTCCCTTTCAGCAAGGGGAGCGCGCTTCTCGCCTCGCCCAGCCCGCGAACCTCTCTCGCTGCCTCAGGCGCCGCCGCTCCACGCGCAGCTCGGCTGCTCGTGCGAAAGGGGTGACCCCAAGCAGGAGGGGAGATGCCCGGGCCGGGAGGGCGCCGCCATGCCCTCGCTCGCCCAATGGCACCGGGGGGCTTCCTGGGTTCCTTCTTCCCTCGGTTTCCCTCACGCGCTCGCCCCCTGCGACCCCAGGCCGGCTCCTCACCCTCTCGCGCCTTGAGCAGCACCGTATTGGCCACGATATTCTCGAGCTCCATCGGGGCCCGCCCGCCCGCGGCGCTTCAGCCGTTCCTGCTGCTGCTGCCGCTGCCGCTGCCGCCGCCGTCACCTCTTACCACTCAGGCTCGGATCCCCCCCGTTCCCACCCCTCGCTCCGCCCGCTGGGTCCGGCACCTCAGCAACCTCCAACGCCTACCTCCAGCATAGCTCCGCCCACTGCCTGCAGGCCCCGGCCAATCCCCGCTCCAGCACGGCCCGCATCGGCTCCCGGTTGGCCGGGCGGGCCCCCCTCCGCCTCCTCTCTGCCCTTCTTTTTCATTGGAGGGGCAGGAGGGGCGGGCCGGGAGCGCGGAGACCCTCCCTCGCGGGGCGATTGGCTCCAACGGCCTTTTTGGAGGTGGGGTGTGGCGCGGGGGCGGGGGGAGTCTTGAAAAAAGGAGCGGCCAATCGGGTCGCTTGCAGGGAGGAATTGGACGGGCTCGAGTGGGGCGCTCGGCTCCACGCGCTCGCCCGCCCTCCCTCGGCTGGAAGCTTTGCCCGTGCAAATGTGTGATTGGGCAAGAAGTTGTTCGTCAGTTATGGTGGGAGGTGCCACGGGCACTTTCGGAGGGCGTGAAGTCCTACATGTGGTGCGCGTGCAGAGTGCAGAGGAACAAGGATGGGCTCTTTTGGGTTGTCGTTAGGAATAAGGTTGCAGGTGAAACGTATAGGTAGGCCAGGAACGGCCCGATGCTTTATACGTTCCTTGGAAGTAAAAGCCCCATTGAATCCAGTGAGAATTACTTAAACCAGAATGGATGTGTATTTAAGTCTTCCAAAGAGAAGGAATGGAAAATCTCCCAAAGAGAAGGAATGGAAAAACTATCTCCCACACCTCCTTGAACTCTGAACCAATCTTCATTAACTAGTCCTCATTATAGCTAGGCATTAGCATTCTCACAGGGCAGGCTATTTAATTTAATTATTTAGATAATACTTCACCATGCCATCATAGTAAAACAGAATACATTAACAAAAAATAAAAAGTAAAGTAAAAGAGCTCCAGTGTGGTGTAGTGGGTAGAGTGTCAAACAAGAACCTGGGAGATCAGTGTTCAAATACCTACACAGCCATGAACTTGGGTGAAGTTGGGCCAGTGGCTGCCTCTCAACCTACCTCTCAGTTTTTGTGAACAGACCTCACAACCCTCCTGAAGGACTGCCCATTATTTTTTGCCCAGTCCCAGAACTCCAGCCAATTGCCACACTAATGCTGTGCCCACTCCACTCTTCAAAAAGGAGGCCCAGAGGGCATAGCTTTTGTTGGATCAACTTCTTATTTTGTGTTTAGCCATGTATTTATGCCTCTTATATACTTGCTGCACTGTGTAACCTTGCCCATGAACAGTTCTGAATTATGCATTAAAACCTTTGGCAGAAACCAATATGGGAACTCTTCATCCAGCAGTGAGGGCTAGGACACATTCTGGGGTTCAGTTGACTTATGGAGGCTGCAGTCCTACACCTGCTTATCTGGGAGTAAACCCTATTGAATTCAGTGAGCTTTCGTTCTGAGTTGTCTGTGAATTGTAGGGACAGCTAACAGTTTGTTTGGCATGTGGATGAAGGAAGTGTTAGTGTGGAATGCTAATACATAAATCGCCTACAGGTGAACACTTTCTGACTTGACATATATAATGGCAAGAGATGAGGATGTCAGAAATCCTGTGGGTAAAAATTCAGGAATTGGAGAAGCTTTCACTAAATGAGAGTCCCCTGAAATCAGCCCTGAGTGCTCAGTGGAAGGACAGATTGTGAAGCTGAGGCTCCAATACTTTGGCCACCTCATGAGAAGAGAAGACTCCCTGGAAAAGACCTTGATGTTGGGAAAGATTGAGGGCACAAGACGAAGGAGACGACAGAGGATGAGATGGTTGGACAGTGTTCTAGAAGCTACCAGCATGAGTTTGACCAAACGGTGGGAGGCAGTGGAAGACAGAAGTGCCTGGCGTGCTCAAGTCCATGGGGTCATGAAGAGTTGGACACAACTAAACGACTAAACAACAACAAAAAGGAAGAATCAGGGCATGATGAAAAGGTGAAGGAAAGGAAGAATGATCACAGATGGTTGAATGATGTGGATAGAGACATAAGGAGTTCTGGGATTCCATTGACCTTGCATTGAACAGACCTTTCAGCATGAGGGCTGATTCATACTTTGATTTTGACAGATGAAAAACATTTTACATATGCAAAAATGTAATGTGTGTGTACAAGAAATACAAGTACATAAGTAGGAAACTGGGTCTCCACCTGGGTATCCAGGAACAATCTCAGAATGAGAAGTACCCTCAAGATAAAAAGGAGAAATGTAACACACACAAAAACCACCGCCCCACATCAAGAGCAGGCAAGTCTATTCTAATCCCACATCATTAACTTCTCTGTTGTATTCAACTGAATTCAGTGGGACATATTTTAAGTAGGCAGTTGCCACAGACGTTTTGGGAAATAATGGGCTCCCATTACAATGTGAATTTACCCAATGCATAATGCAGAAATATGTTACTAGGCAAGCTCCTTTGTCCCTGAAAAGGGTGTTCTGATCATAATTTAATCAGCATGTGACGAGTTTTATGTGCCTGCGCAATCTGTATTGCCAGGACTAGTTGCTCAATAAGGCAGTTGCTGTGCTGGTGATTGGCACAGGTTCCTTGATGACTGAAACCGACTTGAACTTCTTTAAAATGCGTATGTAATTTGCAAAACAATACTTTGGCTTCTGAGTTCTGGACTTGAGCAATTGTTATGCCCCAAAGGGCAGGGCATGCATCATGTAAATGCTACATTTACAAAAGCAAATCACAAGTCCAATTGTTGTGGAAACAGACCTCTGAGTCTTACCATTTGGATGAGAGGGGAAACTTGCCTAATTAACAATAAATCTACCAACGTTGGTTTTTTTTAAAAGCAAGACAAACAGATAAAATGGTTTGCATTCCAATTGGTATAGGTGACATGCAACCAAGTGCGGGATCATACAATCAAACTGTAGAGTTGGAAGGAATCCCAGAGAGTCATCTAGTCCAATCCCCTGCAATGCAGGAATCTCAACTAGATCATACATGACAGATGGCCATCCAATCTCTGCTTTAAAATCTCCAAGGAAGGAGAGTCCACCGCCTGTAGTGGGAGTCTGTTCCACAGCTCTTACTATCAGAAAGTTATTTCTGATGTTTAGTGTAATCTCCTTTCTTGTAACTTGAATCCATTGGTTCAGGTCCTAGCCTCCGGAGCAGGAATAAACAGGACAGCCCTTGAGATGTTTGAGGATGGCTATCATATGACCTCTTAGTCTCCTCTCTACCAGGCTAAATATACATAGAGCAAGCTGACAAATTTCAAAATCTTGCATCATAGAATGATAAGGAGTTGGAAGGGGCTTTGTAAAGTAGACCTTTAGTCTCTATCTCTGATTGAGGTAGAAAATCATGCTAGAGCATCTTTGTCCAGCTCCTGCTTAAAGACCTCCAAGTGAAGAAGAGCCCTCACCCCTCTAGGTAATTGAGCCTGTTATTAAACCCGTTATTAGCATCAATATGTGTCTCCTAATGTTCAGCTGAAATCTACCTTCTTGTAACTTAAGCCTATTAAATCTAGTCATTCCTTCTGGAACAGGAGAGAACAAGACTTTGCCCTCCTGTATGCGGCAGCCCTTTGGGTATTTGAAGAGTGCCAGCATGTCCTCCCTATGCTTGCTCTTCTCCATACCAAATTATTTCTCCTCTCAAAGGACTTGTTTTCCATATTCCTCACCATCTCCATTACCCTCCTCTGAACCTGTTCCAATTTGTCTACAGTATCCTTCTTCAAGTGTATTTACAACTGGATTCATGAGATCTGAACTGCGTAGGATTGAAGAGCAATCATTACACTCCATGACTTGGAACCATGGATCTAACAATTCAGCCTAAAAGCACATTAGCCATTTTTGCAGCTGCATCCCTCTGCTGACTAGTGTTCAGTTAGTGATTGACTGCAGCTCTGAGATCATTGCCACAATTGCACACTTGTGTTCCACTGGTTTTTGTTTTTTTTTTGGGGGGGGATTTACACAGCACCAAAGCTGTGTGTGCTCATTCTCAGTCCTTGGATTTTCTGACTTAAGTGCACCTTGCAGGTGAAGGTGGGGCTGAAAGGTGGGGCTTACCATATCATCAATCTGCAGTACGGTCTGGTATTTTTGTTATTGCCATATTGCAATTGGAGTGTGCCAGGAGTTCCTTGCAACAGCTGTGCACCATAGCCATCAATTTATTCTAGTCACAGCCCACCCACAGTACAGATCTCAAGGTATTTCAAATCAGGTATCCCACCCATATAACTCCTGTGCTTCTGGAAACCCGCCTTGCCTATAAGTTCTGGCTCCACTTCTGGTTGGGAAGAGAACTCGTGGAGAAGTGCAGCAAAGGAATGGTGTCACAGCAACCACTTCTCAGTGGCACCCACTACCCATAAGGCTGGTGACACTGCTGCCAATCACGTCTCTGCCGCCTGTGGATCCACTGCATCCTCATGCCTACGGACATGTAGCAAGTACCAGCAGCCAATAATGGCACAAGTGACAGTGCAAGTGGAATGGAAGGGGGCTTTGCACAATTGCCTAGGAAACATGTTTCTTTCCCTGCCCTCACTGCAACACTTGAGCATCAGCACACGAATACACACAAACCAATATGCAGACTGATTTTGAGCTCTTGGAGAAAGAGAGATTTTCCTAAGCATTCTCAGGCTACACTTGTAATTAGAATCATAGAATTCTAGGATGGTAGAGTTGGAAGAGATCCTGAGGATCATGTTGTCCAACCCCATGCAGTGCAGGAAATGGATGAGTCAATTGTCATTTGAATTGATCCATCACTACTAGGATTGGACCACACATTTGTTTCCTCTCATTTGGTCATAATTCTCTGCAAAAACCTGTCCAGTAAATTCACTGGACAGTTAAGCAAAGCACTGAACTCCACGTCTGAGCCCTGGCCATGAGATGCAACTTAGGGCTTATCCACACTTACCTTGCTCAGCATTTCTAGGCACATATCCAGGCTTTCCGGGTTAGTATCACTTTTTCTCCCTTTCCCCCATCCCATGAAAACCTGCTCTTTACCACTGAATCAGAACAAATGGCAATCTGCAGAAAACTCAAATTGCCATTTGCTCCAATACAATGGTAAAGATTGGGTTTTCCAGGGCAAAAAAAGAGAAAAAAGTGTGTGGACACACACTGGGAAAGTGCAGACCTGTGCCTAGAAAGCACAGGGCAAAAAGTATACGTGGATAAGCCATAAGTATAAATATGGGACATGGCTGTTGTTAACAGGCCACACGTGGGAAGTGGTTTTGCTACCTGCATCTGCTTTATACTGGGTGAATCGGTACACATACCTATATTCCCACTTATAATTGCATAAAGCCTTAACAGTAGGCTTGGTCTCATATCTCCAGATGAATCTAGATGTGATAATGGAGATGTGTGAACGACTCTCCATATTTTAAAACTGAATATGTTGGATCTGGATTCAGGACAGAGGTGTGGGGTTAACCCTTTTTTTCAATGAAAATCAGACCTCTAGGTCTGCTATTTACCCCCAGTTTAGGGAGGGGGGTGTACAAATATGTTTTTCCTGCTTGAGTAAACAGCACCTTTAGGAGGAAAATTTATCTTTGGGGGCAGGGAGCACAATAGTGCAATGGGAAAGGGCTAAGCATACCACCACCACTGTTGTAATCTGGGTTCTCTCAACCACAGCTGCTACTTGCACAATGTTTCTAAAGTAAGGTTACCAGACATCCCTGTTTCCCGGGGACAGTCCCCGGATTTACAAATCAGTCCCCATACAAAATCTACTGAAGTTGAAAAGTGTCCCCGGATTCATTGAAAAAAATATATATCTGGTAACCTTATTTTAAAGACTGAGATGCATCCAAGTATCTGCATGGTCACGCCATGTAGAGTCATGAGCTTCAGAGAATGAGACTTCTCAGGGATAAAAGTCAATGAACTATGGTGTTGTTTCATGCTCTGGCATAGCCAGAGCAGCAGGTGGCACTGCAGGAAAACAAAAAAGGCTGCTCCAAGTGGTTGGCATATCCTTTTCTTGGAACTCCAGAGCCTCCTGCCTTCTCTATGTTTAGTTCCCATGTATGCAGCTGGGATCAGCTGTTTGCTAACTATATGCTCAGCATTATTGGTCATGGCTTATCAGAGGCCCTGCAGAAGGGCTGATGTGGCAGGAACAGGAAGTATTTCCTTTTCAGACAAAGGTTCCTCTTGAGAGATAAAAACTTTTTTACAGAGGTGCTGGCAAAAAGGAAGATGATATGTGATTATTTTAATTCTTAAACAAAAGGCATCACTGAACAGGAGTACAGGGTGAGGCAAGGCAATATGATGAAGTATATTATACTACTAGGGAAACCAAAACGATGTTACAGTGCTGAACCCAAACTATATTTCTCTCTAGCATGGGTGTTAGCATGGGTGGAGCAGGAAGCAAAATGGGGCTTTTTGCCTTGGACTCACATTCCCCTCCTCCTTGAGAGATTTTCACGTTGATTATACATTCTGGTATCTGATCTGAGGGCTGGAGGAAATGTGGGCCAGCCAGGAAAGGGGTGAAGAGGCCATGCTCTTGCTTACGGAAGTGCTTGTCACACAGATAGCATGCTAGGGTCTGGGCAGAGCACTCTGGGAAGTGGTGCTTTTCCAGGGACTTGTCTAGCAGGACTTGTCACTTGGCTTCAACGTAGCCAGAAGTCACACACACAAGTCATGCGTACAAGCATGGTTTTATAAGAACAGAATTCAAAAGAACAGCTAACCACCAGGGCAGGCCCACCCATGAGGTGATGTGAGGTGATTGTTTCGGGCGGCAGGATTCACTGGGGCAACAAATCCCACTTTTGATATTTCTTCCCCCCTTGTTCCTGATGTAGATCTTCCCACACCCCTTCTTCCCTGGCAGGGAGAACAGGAGCCATTTTGGGTTCTGCTTCAGGTGCCAAAATGTCTTGGGCCAGCCCTGTTAACCACACAATTCTTTCCTCAAAAAGCCCACCCACAACTGGCCAGCACAGGAACCCATGCATATACTGTCACTTTGATAAAAAAGCAACCAATAAATTTAATTTATAAATAAAACAAACAAAATGCAAACATTGCACTAGTATCTTGCACACTGCTCAGTCTTGTGGATATTCTTTCTGATCTAATTTGCTGAATCCAGAAGATCAGAGGCCTTACTCTGTGTAAATATGGGTGAAGCTGAGTGTGAACATTAGAATGAACTCTAAAAAATGAAGGTCCAAGGCTCCAAGCTGAGTCTTAAGACAGCAGAGGCAACAGTATTCAAGGGCTAGACCAGGAGCATACTGCCACCCCTGACGTCATGAGCCTCATAACCATGGGCACCCAAAATAAAAATTAATTCTTAAACTGCGCAAGTCTAGGCCAAGAACAGGAAAAAAGGACAGGCTGATAGGGGCACCCACACTTTCCTTCCTGAGCAATTTCAACTACATCTCTCTCAAGTTCCACAGAACCACCAGAGGAGCAAGCATGTCTCTGGATGTCTGACACACAGAAGGTATGAATGACATAGATTTCTGGGGCTAGCCATATTTGGATTTTTGGTGTTCTGAACAGCAAATAACAGGACCGGCCCTACCATTAGGCAGAGTGAGGTAAGTGTTTTGGGTGGCAAATACTGGGAGGGAGTGGGGGGCACCCTACATTTGTTTCTCCTCAGCCTCCTGATCATACCCTTCTGTTGGAGCTGTGTTTGCCATTTGGTCTGTCCTGAGCCCCCGGAACTAGCCTGTTGCCCTCAAGTACAGTGCAGGATACTAACCCATTGTCCGTACTGAAATAAGACTTAATCACTAGTCCAGCTGACTTCCAAACATGGAATGTTGGGTGTATATTCTTGGCCTTTGCTCCAGGCAGCAAAATATATTGAGCCAGAGTTCCTGGGGCTGATGAGCAGCATGGGAGCAATAGCACTAGCAAAAAAGATTCCCTAGCACTCAGCACAAAGGGATACTGAACTCTGCAAAGGCCTAAAGTACCTACCCAGAAGTAGGATGTCAATGGGTTGTGTAGGAAGGAGGGCTGGAATATAGTTTGCTGGATGAGATGGAGGCTAAGGATGAGAGCAGCCAGAAGATATCCTTGAGGAGGACATCTAGGTCCCCCAATGGATCAGGTGATTCCCTTTTGAATCCTTGGGATGTGCAGATTCCTTAGAATGTCAGTCACTGAGGGTGTAGTGCTGCACACAGGGGCAAATGGTGCCCTTATCAAATAGCTGATCCCATCATCTTTCCCTTGGGACAGCACTGCCACATGTCTGAGTGTTCTCCAAGATGTAAACTTAGGGGCTTCCTGAAAGGGTTCCAAGAATAGCTGACACATGCAGGATTAATCTGACCCATGGATCTTCTCTTCGCTTTGCAGATGTGGGCAAATGGCACGAATCCCCTAGGTGAGGCCTTCCCTAACCATTCAGCCTCTTTGCAGTGTGCTGCTGAAGCCCAGTTCCAGCACCTGCTCCTGCCCATCACGTACAGCCTGGTTTGCGCCCTGAGCTTGGCCTCCAACACTGTAGCCTTGTGGAGCAGCTGGGCCACCCGGGCCCAGGCACCCCCGATCATGATTTTCACCTACAACCTCATTGTCATCGACCTGCTGTTTGCCCTGTCGCTGCCATTACAGGCTGTGTACCACGCCAGGCGCAACGACTGGCCCTTTGGCGAAGGCCTGTGCAAGGCCACCAACGCCCTCTTTCTGGCCAACATGTTCAGCTGTACGCTTTTCCTGGCCTGCATTTGCCTGGAGCGCTACCTGGCCGTCATCCACCCCATCCTCTACCTGCGCCTGCGGTGGCCCCTCTACCGTGTGCTGATCTCTATGGCTATCTGGTCCGTGGTAGGGATCGGGCTGCTGACCCTCTTCTCCAAGAGCACCGTGACCTATCGCTTCCCCAACGGGAATACAGCCTGCATGGAGCACTTCCCAGCTCGTGTCTGGAGCGAAGGCCTGGCCGCCATGGTTTTGGCCTCCTCAGTGCTGGGCTTCTTCCTGCCTTTCCTCACCATCGTCATCTGCTCCGTCGTGATTGCCCGGCGCATCGTGAACCTGAGACGTGGCTCAGCCCAAGGTTCTTTGCTGCGGAGGAACCCGCTGCATACCCTCCTGATGGTGACCACCCTGCTCACCGTCTGCTTCCTGCCCTTCCATATCATCCACATTCTGCACACACTGGGCCGGATTGGGGTTCTGCCTGCTCCGCAGCTGCTGCGCTTCACTTGTTCAGCCCAGCGGGCTGCCATGGCCCTGGCTAGCATCAACAGTGCTCTTGACCCTCTCGTTTACTACTTCAACATGAAGCCTGCCAACTGGAGGCTGCCCTGCTGTGGCGCAAGCAGCCAGAACCTCGTGGATGCAGGCAATCTTGCGGTAGAGGGCCTCAGGAGCATGAGCTAGCTGGAGGTCCTACCTAGGATCCACAGCATTGTCCAATTTCTTGTGGAGTGCTCAACACCAGCACCATCAGATGATATTGCCCATTGCCTTTTGAAGAACATCAACTAATAGAATGGCCTCCTGGTCTGAATAAGGCAAAAGGATAGAATAATCTTAATGACAAGACACCCTAAGCTGGTTGGGGGTTTTTTTTTGGGGGGGGTTCAGTGGCAGATGGTACAGTATGCCTGTAATTTGGATGTGGCTGTTCCAAGCCAAGTTATGGGGGAATGAGCCCAGACTGAAATAATAATAATAATAATAATAATAATAATAATAATAATACGGTAATAATAATATTTATTACTTATACCCTGCCCACTCTGGGCGGCTCCTAACAGAATATTAAAAACATGATAAAACATCAGACATCAATAACTTCCCTAAACAGGGCTGCCTTCAGATGAAACAGCATGTAATGGAGTTCATCAGGTCCTTGCAATATTTGTTTGGCTAAATTCCTGCTCAAAATCAGGAGGACCTGAGGTAGAAATAGGTAAGCCCTTCCGAGGCTGGTCTGGAAATTATATTGAGGTACAATTTGCTGGATTGTCCACTGGGACATGAAGAACCTTAGGGCAAACCTTAATCCCTGGGCACTGCTGTACATATGTGGTACATTCAAAGAAGCTGGGAGCCATAGGAAGTCACTCACCCCATGGTTCCCAGCTTTCCTTGAAACACTGTAAACAAGTAGCAACAGCTTGGCTCTCAGAAACCACTGTGGTATACCTGGCCCAAATGGAATTGTCCACCTCTGCAACCAATGTTTTTTTTTTTTTTTAAGAATATTTATTAACATTTCCAGAATAATACAAAAACAAAAGAAACACAAAAAATAACAAAAATACAAAAATACAAAATTGAAAACAATTAAAAACAAATACAATTTCCATTACTTATTTTCTATTAACTTGTTTCCCAGACCTCCTCTCACCTCCCCTTTTCGTATTCCAGTTCAAATTATTAGCTCAGCAAATCCTTATTGTAACTTATTATAACTTATTATAGCTTATTTCTCAGTCTTTACATTACAGCTGGTAACCACTTAATTTCTTTCTGTCCAACATCATTCTAACATCCATTAATTTTACAGTGCTTCTGCAAATAGTCTTTAAATTTCTTCCAGTTTTCTTCCGCCGACTCTCACCTCTGCAACCTATAGGGTTTGTCCTGACTGTGTTAAATTAGAAAACTTCTAAGTTTTCTCTGTGATTACTGTGAATGGATCTACAGCACTTTGTTTTGCCAAAAGTTACTTAGGCTGTGATCCTGTATTCACTGAAGAGTAAGCCCCATTGAAATTAATAGACTTAGTTTTTGGTAGACGGTTTTAAGATTGTACCATCGGGGTAGGAATTGGGGATTGAGCAAATGAACCTGATGACTGGATGTTTCTTGAATCAACAGTTCACCTGCAGGTCTGTTATGAGGAGGGGTTGGCAGATTTTGTGTAAGTATGAGAAACAGCAGATTTGAAGCTGGGGAGACAGAGGGAGTGGTGGCCTGGCAAACACCAGAAACTCTCTGATGTGGATGGGGAAACTTCTTCCTTATGTGAGTGCCTGTTTGTCTCCACTTATGTGCCACTTTTGTATTAGTAAATAAAGCTAATATTACAACGACAATAAAAGATTCCAGTGCTTTCTGCGTGGCTCTGGGGGCTTCTCACTACTTCGGAAAGTGGGGAGATGATAATGATACCAACAGGAGCCCCAAAGACACACCCTTACTTTGAACCTGCATACTACCACTTCCACTTTTGCATGTGCCCTCTTCTTGTTTTGCACACAAAATAGTCTGTCTTTCATTCATTCATTCATTCATTCATTCATTCATTCATTCTCACCTTTCCATACATAACATCTCAAAGGCTACAGTTCTGAACAGGTATACCTGCAAATCCTATGTGCAATTAAGATCCTGTGTGCAATTACTGAGAAGTAAATTCCACTGTTAGATAAATACAGAATTACAATTGCTTCAGTAGGCAGAAAAATAATTACCGTATTTTTCGCACCATAGGACGCACCGGACAATAGGACGCACCTTGTTTTAGAGGGGGGAGAACAAGGAAAAAAAATTCTTCTGCTCTCTGCCCAGCGCCCCTTCAGCGAAGCGGCAGGAAGCGCTGCGCAGAGAGTGGGAGAATTTTCCCCCTTTTGTTTTCCCGCTCTAAAACAAGGTGCCGTTTAAGGTGCGTTCAGGCGGCTACCTTGGAAGCTTGGAGAGCGAGAGGGGTCGGTGCGCACCGACCCCTCTCGCTTCCCAGGCTTCAGGTTCCTTTCGACCTGCTCTTTGGGGCTGGCGGGGGAAGCCCACCACCAGCCCCAAAGAGCAGGTCAGGGAGCAGCAGCCATAGGCGCGCGTCACCTCTCCAGCCGGGAGAGGGTCGTGGGGGGCTGCTTTAGCCCCGTGCGTGCTCTCCCGGCTGGAGAGGTGACGCGCGCACCTCTCCAGCCGGGAGAGTGCGCGCGGGGCTAAAGCAGCCCCCCACGACCCTCTCCCGGCTGGAGAGGTGACGCGCGCCTATGGCAGGAGCCTCCATAGCCGAGCGTGACCTCTCCAGCCGGGAGAGCGCGCGCGGGGCTAAAGCAGTCCCTCGCGACCCTCTCCCGGCTGGAGACGCGGGGCTGGGGCGGGGGAAGCCCGAGCTTCCCCCTCCCCCAGAACGGGACCCAGAGCCATGCCAAAGCTGCGCGCAGCTTTGGCATCGCTCTGGGAGCTTGCGGGGCTGGGGGAGGAGGAAGCCCTCCGCCAGCCTCCAAACCATGTCAGGAGACAGCGGGAGGGCGCGCTGCGCCTCTCCCGCTGTCTCCCGAGTTTGCGGGGCTGGCGACGGGGAGGAGCAGGCTTCTCCCCCCGCCAGCCTTCTAACCAAGTCGGGGGACAGCGGGATGGCGGCGTTCCGCCTCCCCGCTGTCCCCCGAGCTTGTGGGGCTGGCGGTGGGGCTCTCCTGAAGCCTGGAGAGCGAGAGGATTCGGTGCGCACCGACCCCTCTCGCTCTCCAACTTCAGCGAAAGCCTGCATTCGCACCATAGGACGCACACACATTTCCCCTTCATTTTTGGAGGGGAAAAAGTGCGTCCTATGGTGCGAAAAATACGGTAAGTGGACTGCCCAGAACCTCAGCAATTTCTAAGTGGCCCATTGGAGGAAGAGAAAAGTATGGGAACCACTGAACAAGAAAAATTAAAGACAATAAACTCCTACACAGCAGTGTAAACATGCCATATAATTTAAACTTTTTTTAAAAAAAAAGCTTGCATCCCATTCTGTGCAGGCCATGAGGGTGATTCATCCCATGTTTAGTAGCTGTGATGCTCTAAGGAGGTTCCTGCACCCTTGCACGCTCCATGATAGACGGCTATACAATAGATGGTGGTGTCCCTACGTATGTCTACTTAGAAGTAAACCTCAGTGAGTTTAATGGATCGTTCTGTATGCTTTTATAAGGTTATCGCCAAGCATCCCCTCATCCCCAGGGACTGGGTACTTTCAAAACAAATATGCAGCTCCAGCCAGATTGAGTAAATAATGAATAATCACCCACAGAAAGCTCACAGCTTTCGAGTCACTACAGATTTTGCATGAGCAGGGCAAAAGGAAGGATCAAAGGATCACATGTTCCTGACTATGTACCCTTGAAATATGCTGGATGAAGCTGGCTGTTTTGCTAAGTTACAAAACCAGGCGATCAGCTGAGAGCAAGACCCCAGTGGGAAGATGTTGCTGCTGCAAACAAGGCATCTGTGATGTTTAGTGGAAAGAGCTCAGAGGCTGGAGCCCTTGCTAACTGATTGCAGCACCACTGTTTGTATCCAAAACAGCTGCAGCCAGAGTGAACCTGTCAGACCTGTTCTCATTGCACTGCTTATTTTGTATTAAAGGCCCATCAAGTCTGAAAGGTAGCTAAAAGCCCATTATGCTTGGAAGATGGGGAAGTATGGCGAGTTCCTGTTCTTTCCCCCCAAATGTGCCCCACTCCCCACAAAATGCTCACTGTCCCTACAAAAGCATGATGTGAATGAAAGATCACCACAACAAACAAGTAGCTATTGAGCATCTTTTATATGAAAAGGCCAATCAACCTCTAGTATCCTCAATAATGCTCAGTTCTCACCAACAAGCCCTGCATGTGTTACTTTGGAGAGATCTGTAGAGATGCAAAGATTGCAAGAGAGAGAGGCTCTTGCTGTTCAAGTGGGGGTTTAATAAGAACTGAAGAATGTCCCCAAATGCTCTTTTAATGGGTTCAGGGCCATTCCTCTTTGCCTTCCTGATGCAACACCACCAACTGGTACTGCTCTTCTTTTAATAGATATTCTATTATATATGGTACTTTTGTATTTAATTGTTCTTGTAAACCGCTTTGGGATTCCTTCTGGTTCTGTGAAGTGATATATAAATCTACTAAACTAATTAGCCACAGAGGAGGAAACACATTCAGGCATGATATGGCTAGATGGGGTAAAGGCCAAGGAGAGAGTGAGCCAGATAAAATCTTTGGCCAATGTAACTTCCACAGTGATGTCCCCTTCAGTAACTGAAATTTCAGCAGACCCACTTGCAAGCTTTCCTTTGCAATAGTATGTTTTTCTCCACCCCACCCCTAGAAAAAAAGGGAATCAATTAATATTCTCACCATACTTGCCATCTGGTTTTTGTGCTGGCTGAAGAGATGTGGACACAGAAAACAGACACATGGGTCCGTTGGGGGGAGTCAAACCATTTTTTAATTTTCTGGCTCCCAGCCCTATCCTATTTTAGTCTAGTCTAGTCTAGTATAGTCTAGTGTTTGTTTCCATGCTACAATCCCTACACTGCTGATTAAATCCCACCCAAAGACCTTTGCTTTGAGCTGCATCGATCTGGGGCTGTTTGCTTTGCCTGAAGCAAAGGAACAAAGATCACCATTTTGTCCTTCCCTAGGTGCCGCCATGACATCCCTGCTGCTCCTGTTGCTGCTGCTGATCTTTGTGGTTCTTATTCCAGGGCAACCATTCTGGGTGAGACTCCTGGGGCATCCATTTAACACCCATTTGATTTCTCTTTCCTCCCCACCCCCTGGCTTTTTGCTTATGTCTCCCTCCTAGGCCCATGATAATTTATCCCCAAAATCTCATTCCCATTTTAACATTTCTACAGCTTGCCCAATAAGAGTGATAATACATTTGTCCCTGTGTCCCTATTTTCCAGGGACAGTCCCGGATTTACAGAGGCCACCCCGGTTTCTGATTTGATCTCATAATGTCCCACTCTTCCTTAGGATGTCCCTATTTTCATCAGAAAAAATGCTGGAGGGTATGGTAGGGTGTCTCTTTTTTCATTAGCAAAATGTTGGAGGGTATGGAGTTATCCAACACCAGAGCCATCAGAAGGCAGTCCTGTATAGGGAATTTTTTAAAAATCTAATGTTGCATTATGTTTTTATATGTGTTGGAAGCCACACAGAATGGCTGGGGTAATTCAGTCAGAGGGATGGGGGTATGAATAGTAAAATGATGATGGAATAGGACGTCCCAATTTTCATCAGAGAAATGTTGGAGGGTATGTGAGGGCCTCCAGCAAGGAAGCGAAGCAGGAGGTAGTCTTGGTTGGTAAACTATTCAGGGTGAGATAGGCTTCAGGAAGGGCCCAGTCATGGAGGCCAATGTGCAGTGCTAGCACCCCACCACCACCTCAGACCCATCCTAATAGTTTGGGCCTAACCCTCTGCATTTGTGGGGCTTGTGAGTTGCCACTGTCTGGACTAAGATGCAAATGCCTAGGCAACTCAAGCACGGTGTGGGGAAGGAACTGTGATGCCTGATTCATTTCAGTGGCTTTTCTGGTGTATTGCTTTATTACACAACGAGTGCATAGCTGCTTCTCAATTGTTCCAGGGAACCCCACATGCCCACCGGGTAGGAACTCTGCTTCCTCAGCACTCAGACCATTGTATCTTGTTGAGTGGGATATGTGGTTCACCCACCCACTGCTTGAAGTCAATTTGCGAAACCATGGGAGCTCTGTGGGTTAGTGGCAAGCAACATATTCCATTCCCTTCCCAATGCCTGCGCAAAATGATGTGAAAGATTTTAAGAGCTTCATGTTTATTTTTCTGGCTTTAGAGGACGAGCAGTCCCCCTTTACTGCTCCCAAGGGAGTCCCAGTGTAGCCATGGGGGTGAAGGACCACACATATCTGCTATTTGGGTCCCTGAAGCACAGATTCACACAAAGCGGCAAAACGCTCTTGCAGGTTATTAACAGGATTTTTATTTGAAGTGCATATGCAGAACAAAGGCACAGGGCAATCAGTACGCAACCTGTACACAGTAGTCAGGGTGCGCCCCTTTATATAGATTTGCAAAATAGAATACCACCTGATCTCTTGTAAGTCACCTGATTTCTGGGAAATCGAAACTTATAATAAGTTCCTATATTACCATATAAGGTCTTGGTCTTCTCTCCCTGCTTCCTGCAACCTCCCTCATCCTGGTGTGACAATAAATCCTTGTTCTTGATCTCTATCTGCCCAGGCTAGACATTCTAACGAGGGGCCCATTTGCAATGTAACATTTAAGCATGTCCTACAATAATATAACAATTATATTGTAATATGCTCCTTCAGGGGGAGAGGAAATCTCCCCTATGCGCCCCCCAACCCCCAACCCCTAAAATCTGGGAAACTTGTGCAAGGCTGCTTCCTCCCTCACAGAATTGCCCAGTAGCGTAGCGTGGGGGGTGCAGGGGGGGCCAGCCGCACCGGGCGCAACATCTGGGGGTTAGGGTTAGGGGGCGCAAATCCACGGGTTAGGGGGTGCAAATTACTTGCCTTGCCCCGGGTGCTGACAATCCACGCTACGCCACTGGAACTGCCTCAGCCATTTTTGCACTACCTCCTCCCCCCAAAATGTATACATAGGGTATGTGTTTCCTTCTACACAGGAAACATGTCTATTGTGCCATTTAAAACAGAAAGCAGCTGACAA
The DNA here is from genome assembly GCF_964252035.2 of Podarcis erhardii. Classification (NCBI taxonomy): domain Eukaryota; kingdom Metazoa; phylum Chordata; class Lepidosauria; order Squamata; family Lacertidae; genus Podarcis; species Podarcis erhardii. The sequence continues at coordinate 70,253,487 of NC_138498.1, forward strand.
GCCGTCCTTCAGGGTTGCTGCAACCCCCCATCTCACACATGCTTTATGGTGCATACTCATAAGAGTGAGAGGGCTCCCAGTCACTCCTGTCATCCCTCCTGTGGGCTGTGTGTGTATCAATACATCAGGGTAACCAATGCTGATTCCACCTCCCAGCATTCCTAGCAAGCGAGGCAAATGGTTAGGGATGCTGGGAATTGTACCTGCAAGCAACATGCTGGCAACCCAGATGCATACATTATGTAAGACTAGAAGCCATTCCTTTTGCCTTCATTCCCATTCCACCTTCAAGTTACCATTTCGTCATGGGTCTCGGCCCTCAGCTGGAAGGAAGAGGAAATTTCCCACCACCTTGTAATATTACAATTGGCTGTGCACGAGTTTTAAATTCCCTCCCCGACCCTCTCTCTCACACTCAACTTTTATACCTCCAGTTTACAGGCATCCCTAAGGATTTTAAGACAAATTTTACTTATTTGCTAAGGCATGACAGCTTCCAAAACAATGACACAATCAGTCAAAACACACTGAAAATTTAAAAATGCAGAATAAGTATGAAAACTAAGGCTTCATTTGAATTGATTAACTGATTAAATAACTTTAAAAAAATAAAACAAATTATTTTCTAAGCACAAGTCCTTATAAAAGCTGCATATGGCAAGCACCCCACCTTTCATACACAGGAGAAGATACCCGTATTTTTCGCACCATTGGACGCACTTTTTTACTCTTAAAAAGTAAGGGGAAATGTCTGTGCATCCTATGGAGCGAATGTGTGGTCCCTGGAGCCAAATTGCCGGAGTGCGGCACACTCTTGGACTGGTCTTTGGTAGTGGTGGTGGAGCCACGCTCATCTACCGGCAGCCTCGGCTTCCCCCTGCAGCCCCGGGAAGCTTTGGAGCAACGGGAGGGCTGTGCGCCCATCCCCCACGCTTCTGGGCTGTTGAATGGGGGAGGTGGTGGGAAGCTTTGGAGCAACGGGAAGGCTGTGCACCCATGCCCCACGCTCCAGGGCTGCTGAATGAGGAGAGGAGGGGGACCAAGAAGCTGGATGAAGGGAGATGAGGTACCATAGGTTGCCGTGAGTGGAGAGTCATGGTAGAGGGCAAAGGAGAGGGAGCAGTGAAGGGGAGAAATTGTAGACGTCACCTGAGGAGTTTGGGTGAAAGGGATGGGGAGGAGGAGGCTGGAAAAGGGGACTGTTCTGCTTGGGGGGGGGGGAGAAAAAAGTGGGGAAAAGGAAAGCCTCCCAAGCCTGCCGCTGAGAAGCTCTGCTTGGCTGTTTCTTGACTGTAATTCAAGTAAAGGGAATGTTTGCGAGCAGCTGGCAGGCTGTTCGCTGAGAGAGGGGAGGAAGAGGATTGAGAGGAAAAATGTGGCATTAGCCATGCTTTGGATGGATACGAAGATGGTATTTTACATGAAGATAGCAAAGAAAGTGATGTCAGTGATTGTGAGCAACTGAGCTTCATAAATTCTGACTTTAGCAGTGATGAGTTATTGGGGTTCACAGAAGACTAGAAGAGTACTCAAACCTTAAAGTCTCTCTTCATTTGTTAATGACAGTGATGATGGTTCTTAATGCCATTGTTGACTGCTGTTCACTTTACATGGCTGTAATGTGATACTGATATACCGGTTGTTTATTAAATACAGTAGTTTATACAACATTTGATTCAGAATATCCTTGTTTTCCTCCTCTAAAAACTAGATGCGCCCTATGGTCGGGTGTGTCCAATGGAGTGAAAAATACGGTACCTTTCCTAAGACGATGCTTCTTACAAAACACATGAATATAATCTAAAAACAAAAAAGTGGAAGCTTTTGGCTTCAGAGCCATGATTCATATATAAATTTAGGCTATAAACACTTAGCTGGGATTAAGTTGCACTGACCTCTGGGGCTTACTTCTGAATAGACCTATCAAGCACCTCACTGTTAATTGATTAATCAACTAACCCAAAATTATGATGAATAAACAGAGATTTCTTTAATCAGATGACTGCTCTGATTAAACAAACAAAATACGGGCCAGTCGTGTCTGACTCTAGGGTTGCGTGCTCATCTTGCTCTAGAGGCCGTGAGCCAGCGCCGTCCGAAGACACTTCCGGGTCACGTGGCCAGTGTGATGAAGCTGCAGCTGGCGAGCCAGCACCAGCGCAGCACATGGAAACGCCGTTTACCTTCCCGCTATAAAGCGGTACCTATTTATCTACTTGCACTTAAGAGTGCTTTCGAACTGCTAGGTGGGCAGGAGCTGGGACCGAAAATTACAAAAATTACAAATCACAAATAAAATACATTAAAAGGGTAGCCTGCCTCTCACACTATCCCTTTACATTTTAGAGGTGTTGTAGAATGGAAAAGGACAGATAATTTATAAATTATTTATATTACTTTCAAAAATGGTCTAAAAGCTTTCAAGGATGCATATGCTATACAGAATATATGTATATGTAGAATAGAGAGGCTCACTTGAGCCTTCTGGGGCCAGTTGAATGCAAGCCCCAAAAGGGCCTTTGAGGTGTTTATGTCCCAGAACAGAAAATGGTATGTTTAAACTATGCTGCAACACATCTGTTTTCTTTTCCGGGTAGGATCTGCATGGCCGGCCATTTAGGAGGATGCATGAAGGTGAGTTTCAACTTTGTGCTTGTGCCAGTGAAAGGAACAGTAGCCACAACATGAGCTATACTTTCCAAGCACATTCAAAGCATTCCCTGCCCCCAAGAATAGTGGAACTTTAGTATGTTAAGGACACTTGGTTGTAGCTCTGTGAGATCCCAGGATTAATTTTATGTGGTTTTTTTCTTTAAAAATGTTTAGGGGTACTCTCATTTTGACTCAAGAAAATCACCATTTTATAGTTCAAATTGGGGGAAATAAATACAGTAAATGGACAAAAGTACAAAGATTCACAAAATGTTTAGGGATATGTGTCCCCCCTGCATCCCCCCAGAAAAAGCACTGTTTTTATGTGTTTTGAATGTGCTGTAAAAGTATGCTGTGTACACAGCCTAGGATTCCAAGATTGGGATCCTACGGTCCTATCCAGATCACCAAAGAAAGGAGGCATTATCCCCTCTCTCCCTGCCTTCTATTGTGAGGTGAAAGACTATTGCACTACTTAAGTGCAAAGTAGTTCAATAGTCTTTCACCTCGCAATAGAAGTGAAGGAATGGGAGGCTGGTTTCAGGATTAATAACCATGCCTGGGATGGAAGAGAATTGGTTATTTCCCTGCAACAGAAGTGCTCATTTGAGGAAAGAAGCCTATGTCCATGGCACAATTGCATGAAAAGCGTAGGTGTCTTCTATCAGCTTAGAAGGCACATGGATGTGACCAGAAGCAGGGGCAACTCCCGCCAGGTGGCCAGGCAGGACAGAAGTGTGATTTGCCAGCATTTATATTATTGCACACCACCTCAATCTCCAAGTGGTGCAAGAGCTCAGGGATCCCAGGGTTCGTGTTTCCTTTTGGGAGTGAGGCACAGCAGGGACAGTGCCGCCTTTATGATACATGGTTTATTTACACATATATACAACCTGAGCCTACAATGGAGGGGTTCATAACATCAACACCCAAAAGGGTCTTGTTTCTCCCACAGTCGCAGCCTTGGATTCAAACAGAAAGTAAACATGGCTCTGAAGCATTCCTCTGACTTTCTCTCCAACTTATGCTTTACCTCTCAGTCACATCGCTGCAAAACTCAGCCTTTGGCCACCTTGCCATCTTACACAGAGACGCTTTTCCTTTGTTCTCTTAATGGTCCACCCAGGTAATCACCTCAACACAGGAAGTCAGCCTGACTTATAATTTAACAATTGCTGGTTCCAGGGGTTAGAAGGGTCTCCGCTCCCCCCATCCAAACTCATAACAATATTTCTGAGCCTGTATCCTCAGTGGAAGCAGCCCATTTATTTTTTGCCTTGCAGAGACAGACCTCAGTGAGCACGAGCCCTGCCATTTCCCTTTCCGCTTCCAACGTGAAATGCACCATTCTTGCATCGCGAGTCATTCCATATTTCATAAGCACTGGTAAGCTTCTCTTCTTCACGAGAAAGAGTCATATGGGGAGTACAAACAGTAGAACACGCTAGGGAAATGGGGACGGCGGACTTTGAGGTGATATGTGGGGAAAGGCATGATAGCCTGCAGCTTCCTGCTTTGGATTAGGCCCAGCTTCTAGGTTTTCCTTCCATGACTCAAAACGTTTCTCCATCAGGTGTGCCACCACAGAGAACTACGACCGAGATGGGAAATGGAGGTACTGTGGGAAAGAGGAGAGGCCAAGAGGTGAGTCGGTAGGGGGAAGTGGGAATGAAAGAATCCGTTCGAACCACAGCAGGCAGTGAGGGGAGAAGCTTCACCAGGGTGTGCAAGTGCCCCCACCCCCGGTTGTTTAGCCTAAAGTGATGCTGGTCCTCAAGAAAGCAAGAAATAAATTTGTACAGCCTCCAGCGCTGCCAGTCTTTACAACCAGCAGCATGCAGCACCCAGGCCTTACTCCAATATCCATGTAGCTCACAGGTTGAAAAGCTCAGGCCCACTGGCCAAACACAGAATTATTCTCAGGCCTCAGGGCTCTTCCTGGGCTAAGCCACACCTGCTCTCCCTAAGACAAACCCCTTCACACTCTGTGTTTTTGCCTGGCTTAAATGTGCCCTTGAACTCCAAGAACGCCTCTTGCTTGTCTGGATGGAGGATAGCGAGGGGTGTGTGAATGTGTGTAGAAATCAACCTACTATACTAAGGGCAAAATTCATTTGTTCCAGCCACTTTTCCCACTCACCATTGGCATGTGACCTTCAGAGAATCACAGAATTATAGAATTGGCAGGGACCCTGAGGATCATCTAGTTCAACCCTCTGAAGAGAACATAACTCTTGGACTGAAAAAAATTATCTATCCCCGACATAGCCCAAAGCCTGAGACTTCCAGCCATTACTGACTATTGGATTTATTTATTTTTTGGCAGGACACTGTGACCCTAACCCATGCCAGAACGGTGGGGACTGTGAAGCTAGGCGAATGGGATTCCATTGTATCTGTGCAGCTGGCTTCCATGGGAAACACTGTGAGAAAGGTATCTGAGGCTGGTTCCTGGAACTATAGCACATGGAGACCTGGCCTTGGATATCTGCCCTCTCTCCCCGGCACCCTGGTCAACTTAAAAAGGTCTTTACTCTGGGGCAAACCTGATCTTATGTCTTCTGCCTGAGACTGAGAACCGGCAGCACATCAATCAACATGGCTGATAGTCATGCCTCCATTATGAAAGGGGCTGGTGGACCTCCAGAACCTCACAGTGTTAGGTTGGGTAGCTCTTTTTATTCCTGGTACATAAAAACTCAGTATGGAGATTATTAAGGACCATGACATCATATTGGCACATATGGTGACCTGGCTGTTTTCACACCCCATGAATCAACCTTTGCCAACTTGATGCCCTTCAGATGTTTTGAACCACAGCTCCTATCAGTCCCAGTCAACTGTGCTCTGGTCCATATCATCCCATCACTTTATTTTTCAGAAGACTGCTTTGGAACTAAAGGACTGCTGCACATTGGCAGGAAGGACACCTGGGTGCGGCACCGGCCTACTGGACCAGAGGAGTGTCATTGCGCAAGGAAGAAGCTTGTCTGCAAGCCCATGCATGCAAAGGGTCAGAGCTGAGCAGAAGTTGACATAAAGTGGGGATGGGTGGGTGGGGCAAAACAAGGCAGACAGGTGGGATAAGACTACCCTGTGTGGTCACTACATTGCCTGGGCTTCATTTGAAATAACTACAGTATTAACAAAGGTAATAGTTTCTAATTCACTTCCCCGACAAAGACAACACAAAGTGTAATCACTGAGTATCGCTCACTATATCATATCTAGATTTCTGATTTTTCACTGGATAAAATTAAGCATTGCACACAAGTGCATGTAACAAATCTTCAATAATTAAAAACCAAACGAAACCAGAAAAGCTGCTTGTGGAAACTTTGATTTGGAGTGGGGGGGGGGTTGCAGGGAGATGCATAAACTTTTCTTTGCCTGCCTGTTATTTTTCTGTCCCAGGGGCTCCGGGAGCACCTTTTCCTTTAGAAAAATAAAAAAAGGCTGCTAGCATTTTGTTACATGCATCTGTATGTAATGTTTAGTTAGGTACTTTGTATTCCAGTGATGCTGCATCTAAAAGGCTTGAGAAGAAGTCTTTTCATGCCCTTCCTTGGCTGAACCTCATCAAAACAAAATATAAACTCCTCCAAGAAGGTATATTTGTATTGTTGTAATGAAGGTTCTTACTCCAATATCCTCATCATCCCTAGAGCCTGTAATATAGTAATGGTACATGAGATGGATCCAGTCTATGTTAAGAGTGCATTCCTATATATGCCTACACAGATGTAATTTTCATTGATTTCCAGTGAGGCTTACTTCCCAGGAAAGTTGGTACAGGACTGCAACCTTGGTTGAACTTAGGTTCCATTGAAATCAATAGAATGAATGACGGTTGACTATTTGCCAATGGATTTCAATGGGAACTAAGTTCAACTAACATGTTCTGGCTCCAACCCATAAAGATCATAGTCCTGCATTTTAAGCCCAACACAATATGTATTATTTTAATCAAAACACAATTTTAAAGAAATCATAACACATTAGAGCCATGGCTCACAGGGAATTTATACCAGAGACTGTTTTCAATGCGAGACTTGAGTCTGAGGGCTCATCCATGCCTCCTCTGGTCCTGCTGCTTCCCTCCCCCCAAAATTCCACTCTTTAGAAAAACATGTTCCCTCCTGCCTCTGTGACTATAAAAGCTGCTTGATATTCATATCTCTACCACTGAATCCTTTCACAGCTTGGAAATAAGCAGTGTCTCATGCTAACATCTGCAGATGAAACAACTTTTAAAGGCATGGACAGAAGCAGAGGCCAGTCATTAGACCTGGAACGTTAAAACTAAAACAAATGTGCCGTATGGATGGCCCAAACCAAAGCCAACTCCCATGCATCTGGAATTAGGAAGAATGGCTTCTGGGGACCCAGCAATGCTGGTGCCTGCATTATAGGTGGTGGACTTGTCTCATAATGCACAAGGCAAAGATGAAAGATGGGCATAGAGAGGTAATCTTGTCATGACAGAGCACAAGGAATGCAGCTGTCACACTGTATATGGAACGAGGAGAGATAGGATTATTCCTTAGTTGATGGGTCAGCAGGTCAAAAACATCATAGCAGGGAAGGGAAGGAGTAGGCAGTTAAGCAGATACTAGATTGATGGAGTCTCAACTGCACTGTTAATTCTTGAGCCAGACCTTGCTCTCAGTTGTCTCTGAGGGTCAATAGCTCATCGGCAGAGCAGATGCATTGTATGCAGAGGGTTCCAGGTTCAATCCCTGGCGTTGTTGTTGTTCAGTCGTTTAGTTTGGTCCGACTCTTTGTGACCCCATGGACCAGAGCACGCCAGGCACTCCAGTCTGATATAAAAGATCCCTGCTTAAAGAGCCTAGACTGGTGCTGCTGCCAGTCAGAGCAGAGTAAGGCAATACTGGGCTACATGGGGCAAAACAGTCTGACCTCATACAAGGCAACTTCCTGTGATCTATATCACTTTCTCTGACCCACAGCATGCGCAACAAACACTTGTATGAATGGAGGCCGCTGCCTAGAAGTGAAGCACGGCTCGGTGTGCAGCTGCCCTGAAGGGTTTTCTGGCCCACTGTGCGATATAGGTATGTCACACTTACAAATCTTACAGTTGTAAGTGGTTTACAACAGAATAAAATGCACCATGAATACCATATTAAAAATAGTAAAGTAGGAAAATATATCAATTTGCATGTATGCATGTTTAAAACTGCCCAGCTTTGAAAACCAGTGTTGGCTAATGAAATGGAAAATGGGAACTGCTGCTGTTGGCAAAAAAATAATAAAAAGATGTAAAGTTACTTCAGTCACATACTTAATGTCCTATTCTTCAATTCTGAACATTGTATCTGGCCCCTGAACTGAAGCATAGATTCCTCACCCCTGATGCAACAGTGAGAAGGGGCTGTTCTCTTTGGAGAGGGTAGACAGGGGCATAAAAATATTACCTTATTCAAGGCCTAACCTTTTTTTCCAAAGCACCTGAGGGTCCCTAGTCTTTTTATTCCCTAGAGCACACTCAGACCTGCTACAGAGAGAATGGGCGGCTATACCGAGGCATGGCCCACTACACTGTCTCAGGGGCACCGTGCCTCCCCTGGGACTCCCCACTCCTGTTAAATGAGTTCTCCAGCAGTATGAACAACTCATCCATCTTTGGCCTGGGGCCACACGCCTTTTGCAGGTGAGATATATTTTAGCATGGGAAATAGGGATGCTTGTGACAGAACACAGGAAAAGTTAGTGAGAGGCAGCACCGGCTCTATCAATTGACAAAGTAAGGCAGCTGCCTCAGGCAGCAGATGTTGGGGGTGGGAGTCAGGGAGTGGTGGCATGGGATTGAAGGACAGAGTAGTCTGTGCCACATACAGTCTGCCCTGTGCCTCCTACACTATGCTGAACCCCTTAGGTGCAGCAGCAGATACTGTCCTGTTGTAAGCGCTGAAGTATAATTCAGCAGCTGTGATTCCAGATGGCTTTTGGAAGTGGGAGAGGAGCACCATATTGGCTTTTGCCTCAGGCAGCAAAATGCCTTGGTCTGGCACTAGTTCAGAGGGCATCTGGGGGAAAGTGTCCAGGTATGGAAAGGGCCACAACTAACATCCAAGGAGTAGAGCAGATGAAAGGAAATTGAAATGCTGGGGGGTGAGGTGAGGTAAAGGAATGCAGCTGGCACATGGACAGGGGACAGATGGGAGATACACACAATAAAATTATTATTATTATTATTATTATTATTATTATTATTATTATTATTAAAGCAAGGTTGCTGAGCATTGCCCTTGCTTAAGAGAGGACTGGGCCTTTTCTTTGTGCAGAAACCCAGATGGTGACAGCCGCCCATGGTGTTATGTGCTGCGCAATATGCAGCTCAGCTGGGAATTCTGCAATATCACCAGCTGCCATCCCCAATATACAGGTGAGGCATACCATTTGCTCTGGAAGAAATGGCGTGTGTGGCTGAACCTGACATGAATGAGAGCTAAACTGTTTTCTCCCCAGATACTATGGCACCAACGGCAGTAGTACCTCTGGCATCTTTGGAAAGAGAGTCAATGGCTCCGAAGAAGCCTGAGAGCATCAGGCCAACAGCTGGACCAAGCCAAACTGTCCCCATCCCAGCTCCAGTGTGTGGGCTGCGCTTTCCCAAGACCACCACCTCCTCACGCAGTCGTGTAGTGAGAGGCATGGTGGCACTTCGTGGCTCCCACCCCTACATGGCTGCCATCTACATAGGGGATCAGTTCTGTGGAGGAAGCCTCATTGCTTCCTGCTGGGTCCTAACAGCTGCACACTGCCTAGAGTTCAGGTAAGTCTTACCATCCACCCCAAAGTCCACTGACACTGGGCTGCATCCAGGCTACTTGAACATAGTGCACAATGAAATCAGTGAAAGTTAGGTTGTGGCTAGCTTGCCCCACTGAGGTACATTAGGCCAGAGTTTGGAATGATGGTAGAAATCCTTATCAGCTTGATGGAGATGACAGACATGTTAATTTATTGATGGTCACTTGTTAAAGCTCTCTCCCCCCACTGCATCCCATGTTATGTGGCCCAATCCTATGCCTGTTCAATGAGACATGTCTCACTAAGTTCAGTGAGATATACTACCAAGTTAATGTGCATAGGATTGTTGGGAAACCTGCGTCCCTCCACATGTTGTTTGACCACCACTTTCATCCTCCCTGGCCGTTGGACATGCTGGCTGGAGCTGATAGGAATTGGGAGTCCAACAACATCTGGAGAAAACCATGTTGGCTACACCAAAATCTGGAGAATCCTGTTCTGAAAGACTCTGCTGACCACAGATCTTTTACCACAGGCCAGATGTTTCCAAGATTTCAGTGGTGCTGGGCCAGACCCAATACAACAGAAGCACAGATGGCTCCGTGAAGTTCCAAGTACAGAATTATCTACTGCATGAGCATTATTCTGAGATCACCAAACGCCATGACATTGGTGAGAGCCTCTTTTTTATGTCCTGCACCCCCTCACCACCACAAGGTAGCCGGACTTGCCTGAGCCCTCATTGGCCACAACAACCAGTCCAATCTCCTTAGCCCAAGTTGCTCATGAAACATTTTGGGGGCTCTATACGACATTCAACCTCACCAAGACCCACCCAGAAGAGCCCCTAGTTAGTCTTTCCAGACTTGTGTGTATCTCTCAAGGACATGAACTGCAAGGCCCTAATCTGGTGCTGGGGGACCTGAGGCCCTCCAAATGTTGTTGGACTCCATCTCCCATCATCCCTGAGCATTGGCTGGAGCTGGTGGGAGTTGGGAGCCCAGCAATATTTGAAAGGCCACAGGTTGACCATTTCTGCCATGATCCATGCCATGCTGCCCCAGGAGGGAGTGGAAAATGTGATATTGGATTATGGTGGGCCAGGAGTCTGCTCACCTGCCCTGTTGGTGGGACTCTTCATTCTAAGTTTCTTTTCCCAGCCCCAGTCCAGAGTCAATCAAGGAAGACAAGGCTTTCATCCACTCCTACTTGTCTGCCCGCCCACCCATGCAAACCTCATCCCTGAGCCCCAATTCTAACCTGCTCTCTTGTACTCTCCCCAGCACTGGTGCGATTGAAGGAGAAGACGCCAGGACACTGTGCTGAGTTGTCACACTCCATCTTGCCAGTGTGCCTACCAAATTCAACAGAGACATTTGACACCAGCAAGCCATGCCAGATCGCAGGATGGGGACATATGTATGAAGGTGAGAAGGGAGTGGTTAGATGAAGACCTGAAGTTTAAGCAGGCCTTATTATCCTTCCCTTAAACATCCACGCCTGCTGGCTGGCCACCTGTTCCCACAGAGAGGGAGGGCATGATGCTGTCTCATATTCTTCCCTGCCCCTCCCTTATCAGCCATTTTTGAAATCCCCACTCATGTTGGAGGAGGATAAACAAGGTGCCAGATGGTGCCTACAATTCCTTAGCATCTTTTGCATCTTGATCTACCATATTGAGCAGGGTTTTTTTCACTGATCAGCAAAGGCAGCCCACAGCTAAACTCTTCCTTACAAGAGGGATTGTTTGGGATTGTCAGTGGATTGTTTGGGATTGTCAGCGGACTCGTGAGGTCTCAGGATGCCCAGTTTTTTCAATGGCCACAAGGCCAAACTTGGATTGTGCGTTCGGATGGATTGGTTCACTGGGGTCCTCTTCTTTCCCTGCAGGAGCCGACAAACTCTCTGTGTACCTGCAGGAGGCAGATATGCCTATCATTCCTCATGAGCAGTGTCGTTCTGAAGAGGTCCATGGGACCCACATTGCAGAAGACATGTTGTGTGCTGGGTACATGGATGGAAGAGCTGATGCTTGTCAGGTGAGACTATTTTGAATTACCGGCAGCACAGGGAGATCTCTGGCACACAGAACAGAGCAGGCTTTGTGGTGGAGACAAGCATTCATGTTTACAAATTCATTCATTTATTGCATTTATATCCCACCCATAGAAGCCAACTCCTAGGGGCCAAGGTCCCTTTACACCCCCCCCCATAAAATATTTGAGGAGGCATTGCCATTCAAAAGGTGTGCGTGCGCAGCATCCTGTGATTGATTATGCAGGGTGGGGCATGTACCACTGATCCCACCTTTTTCTCCAAGGAGTTCAAAGTGGCATACATCAGAAGGCAGATACCGGCCCATTAGGCTAGGAGCCAGTGTGAAGGCTAAAACCTTGAATTTATGTTCTGTTCCTCCTACCCCCATGCTCTTCCTATGCTCTGCTATTAATCTCTGTACCTTCCCTGTATGAAGTGCCAGAGGCATTTGTAACAAGATCGGACTCCCTTGGAAGGTGGTGGACTCTCCTTCCTTGGAGTTTTTTAAGCAGAGAGTGAATGGTCATCTGTCACGGATGTTTCAGCTGAGATTCCTGCATCGCAACAGTTGGACGGATGAGCCTTGTGGTCCCTTCTAACTCTACAATTCTATGATTCTATTATTCTAAGTGTTGATCTCAATAACAAAACGTGAAGTGGGATGGGGATGGGTTTGATTCTGGACTCTGCCTGTGTATTCACACTCCTGCTTTCTGTGTTGCAGGGAGATTCTGGTGGACCCCTGGTGTGTGATGAGCAAGGCAAGGCCACGCTATATGGCATCATCAGCTGGGGCACAGGCTGTGCGCTGGAGAACAAGCCTGGGGTCTATACCAGAGTCACTCACTATCTTGACTGGATCCAAAACCACATGCGTTAGCAAGCCTGAGATGGTAGTTTCACAAAGCCAAAACCTATGCCTTTTGTGGGGGTGGGGGGATGGATGGGGGTACAGTGTCTTTCTCTGCAGCTATTGATCTGCTCTGTGTATGTGTGTAAGTGTGTGTGTGTGTGTGTGTGTGTGTGTGTGTGTGTGTGCAAGTCTGCTAGACTAGACAGTGAGTATTTCAGAGATATTTTTTTTAAAGTCAGATATGTCTGTGTCATTTACCCACCATAAAATAAATCAAATTTCCAACAAAGGGAAATTGTCAATTGTCCAATATGGGCACTATCATTTCTGAGGAAATGCTACCTGGGATTTTAGTGCTACCTGACATTGATTGGTCTAGCTGATTACCCCTCATCTCCACTAAGACTGTTTTCATGTTCTTTGTCTTGCCTTCTCCCCTCCCTTCTCACATTTCTCCTAATCACTTCCATCTTCCTCACAGAACACTGGCATGTTTCTCCCACCCCCACCCTACAGCCCATCTTCTTCAGCTCCAGGCAACACCCTCTGCATTATTCTTGAGGGGGAAGGTGTGGTTTTGAATGCTCACAGAGCTATGGAAGCTGTTGTCCTGTGGCCAAGCCCATGGCCGCTCAAAACCGGCTCTCAGCAAAAGAGCTTGTAGAAAAGGAGTGCCAAGATCACAGGCCTGATTTGAGCATGTTAGTATCTTGTGCATGCTCCCCCAAGAGGAAAAAATACACAAAAACGTGTTGAAGCGGGAGGGGGGGCGCGGAATAGAAGATTTATTAATTTCTGAACACCAGAGGGCAGCCCGTGTCCACACTATCTCCAGTAAGAGACTCCAGAGCATGGACGGCAAATTTGCATTGACTGAGACTAGGAAACTCATTGAACATAATTTTTATCACCACTTTATGACATATACTAGGTAAGAAAGCCCAGAGATTGGTGGGATGACAAGCAAGGGTATGCCCAGCCTACCAGGATTCAAGCAGCACAGAAATTGGGACACAGTGACAGAGACCAGCTGGAAAAAGAAACCTGCAAGTGCTATGTGCACGATGCGGAAGGACCAAAGAGTTTGTTACAGAACTTATATTCTCAGAAGAAAGTACATAGTATACTGCACTGTGCCCTTTTCAAGTACATGTTCATACCCTGGCAGAGAACCACAGCATTATACAGGGCAGGGCAAAGCACGTGTCTCAGGGCTCATCTCATCTCATCATTTTATTTGTATGCTGCCTTTCCATAGTTAAAACCATGCTCAAGACAGCTCACAACATGGAAAAAACCCACCTAATTACAAACATAATAAAAGTAGTTGTAAACAATAAAAAGGGCACTAATGAAATTAAAGTTTCCACAAAAATCATAAGATCTAAAAAATGTCATTGTTGTTGGCATTCCTGTATCTAAAATAAAACTGTAAGAAATGAAGATCAATAACAGCAACAACCTCCCTCCCCCTCACAAAACTCTCTAAACAAAACCCCAGCGCAACAGTCTGCTTGGCAGCCTCAGCTTTTGTAGCTGGGGTCAGTCAGGGCCCTCCCCTCCCAGGCCAGGTGGAAAAAGACCTGCAAGGCAGGGGGCAGGTCTTCCAGGACTCACAGCCAGGATGAGCTGGCTCATTCTCCTTAACGTAGGGATGTTAAGACATGTAAGAGCTGTTCGACAGTGGAATTTGCTGCCAAGGAGTGTGGTGGAGTCTCCTTCTTTGGAGGTCTTTAAGCAGAGGCTTGACAACCATATGTCAGGAGTGCTCTGATGGTGTTTCCTGCTTGGCAGGGGGTTGGACTCGATGGCCCTTGTGGTCTCTTCCAACTCTATGATTCTATGATTCTATGTAGCACTTCAGATGTTGCTGCACTACAAGTCTCTTCATCCTTGATCATGGGCAATGCAAGCTGGGCCTGATGGGAGTTGGAGTCCATCAATATCTGGACAGCCATAGGTTCCTCATCCCTGACTTCATGTCTCCTTGAGAAATGTGTGTGTTACAAGGAACCAGGCTGCCAAGGGACCCATGTTTTACACATAACTCTGTGTACAAATCACCATTAATTGAGGCTCATGTATTTCTTTGACACAACAGTAACTGAAAACTTACATTTCTGACTAGCAAATAATCCTAACCTATATGTACAAGATATGCCTGCACAATCTTGCATGATGTTCAAGCCTGTGATAAGACAGACCTCTGGTAACCAGCTCTGAATATATCTGTCTGTCAATCCCTGAAAGTTTTTAACAGAAAGCCAGACTATGTGCCATAGAATTTGGGGTGCCTAGTCTTCAGGTTCTGCCTAAGGCATCCTAAATCCCTGCATTACAAGGAGTTGGACTAGACAAACTCTACAATTCTGATTCTATGAAAACTCTATAAAGATGTGGCAGTGCTACTCTATGCCAAGACAGGCTATGCTGGGCTTGCCAACAAATCAGATCAATATTGTGAAAGCAAAGTTCACACAGAGCCATCCCATCAAGGCATAAGTCTGCTGTCTTTTGTCTAAACATGTGGAGGAGGTCCAAAGTTTCTTTACAGACACAATGATAGGACAGTCTGTTTTCAACACCTTCCAGGGATCTGTCTAGCATTAAAATCAACTCAGCTGCTTTGACAATACCTCTCCACCTATGACTTTGTGGCTGTTTTGCCCCCTGAATCCCTGGTACTGCCAGCATTATCCTGTGTTGCTCAAGGTACCCTAGGTGGACTAGCTAGGAGACCATGAGTAGCCAGGGCTTACAATTTTGCCCATACTTTACTACGTACAGTACTGAGCTGTAGTCCTCCTGCAAAGATTTGGAAGCAGCATGAAAGATGCATCGTTTTCCATGGATAGATCCGCCCCACTCCTGTGCTGCTCCAACCCAACGGGCTTTAAAAACAGGGGAAAAACTCTTCAGAACCTATTTTCAGGGGCAACAAATCAGCAGCAGCAACCCATTTTTCAAGCCACTTCCAACTCTTGGGTCAGGGTGGGGGCGGGAAACCGCAGCCTGCCTCCAGCCTCGATCACTGTTCCTGAGCGCTGGAAATGTTACCGAGGAATGCTGGTTGCAGATTCTATTCAGAGCCACAGGAAGAGAGTGGAGACCATCGGACCTGCTCCCCCACCCCCTACGAGCCTGTGCCAGACCACAGCTATGATGGATGTTTGGCCCAACGTCTCCTTGAGAACTGGTGCCTGATGGTTCTGGGCCTGGCTCCTTATCGCACAGCATCACTGGGCTTGGAAGCTAAAGGGAGTGCAGAAGTTTGGACCTGGGCCCTGGGCCTTGTGGAATCCAGCTCCCATGGCGCCAACAGCTGTTTTTAGATGGGTGAAGGGTCAATGTTTCAAGTTTTTCTATTTTGAGCCACAAAGCTGGGGAAATTAGTCAGCCTCTGGCCTCTGCGTGTCTGAGCCAAGCAGCCCGGCCAGCCTGGCTTGAGATTCCCATCCTAGCTCATGAGCAGACTCACCCTCCTCTGTCCCCTAATCCTCTCAGCGCGCCCCCCCCCACCTTCCCCCATCTCCAAGGCCTTAGTTGCAGCTTGGCTACATTCATCTGCTGAGCCAGGATGGAAATTTTGCACAAACAGGTTCCGTATCAGCTCAGCTCCTGCTCCCTCAGAGTCCACACTTCCGCTGGTCCTGTGCCTAGAAAGCGCGGGTCCAAGTAGTTTTCAGCTTCTCCTGTGCTTTCTAGGCATAAGTGTGAGCGGTTTTGCATTTGCCCTGCCACTTTCCCCCCATAAACTGCTCTTTAGCTCTAAATCAGGGCAGAGAAAACTTGATTGATGTTTGCTCTGACTTGGCAGCAAGCACCAGGTTTCCCCAGGGAAAGTGGAAATGTGGATGAGCCCTCAGTTTTGGGTTACCTTTTGTCACCCCTGTACAAATAGGGACATACCGCATCCATGGCAAAGCTGCTACAGTAGGTGTACGGAACATTTGGCCTTCCGGATGTTGCTGCACAACAATTCCCATCAGCCCCAGCAAGCATGGTGAATGGCCAAGGATGATTAGTAACATCTGAGGGAGCAAAGTTTCCCCTCTGTACTACAGCCTGTCCCTTTGCACATCCAGCAGCAAAATGCAACACCAAAATCTTCCCCCCCCCCGCCTTCCGTTGGACTTCGTAGTTGTGGCGCTCATGAAGCCCTGCACCCAGTGCGACCAAACAGGTTGCGCTCCCCTATATCCACCTTTGATGTTGCAATTACCCTTCTGAAAAGGAGTTTTGCTCTGGACTTGACCTGCTCCTCTCAGGTGGGCGTCATTGCCATTCTAAGAGAATGAGGAAGGAGTTCGTGGTGAGTTCTGGCACCTCTTTTTCTAGAAAAATAACACTGCCTACTACAGTGCATTTTTATAAGTTATTTTCATTAATGCAAGCATTTCTGTTCACATATCACCCTACTACATGCATTTCTTTACACACTACTTGGCTAAAGAACAGCACTGCAAAATTTGGAGAAGTGTGAATTTTCTTCTGGTGTGTGAACTGCTTCAGAAAGTGCACATCTGATAGGTTCACCTTTAAGTGCAAACTGAATCCAGTTTCTCCCCCATCCCAAATGGAGGCATTAAACTTTCAGAACTTTTGGAAACATAGGACTGGGCTAGACTTGGGTCTTTCGAATTTCAGTGGCACCCTGTGTCAGGCCAGAATTCAGCGCGCTTTGCCTCTCGCCTTCCGTTCTGCTCAATTCACTATGTCACATTTATGGTACCCTGTAGCATCCCCTAGGCTCAGTGCCCAGTGCAGTGCAACCAGTCGCGATCCCCTAAATCCACCTCTGCCTGGGAATGAAGTCCAAAGAAGAGCTCAGTTAGTGCAGTGAAATTTTCCTGTCTCCAGCTTTGAGACAGCAGGAAGGCTCAGCTCAGGACATCCTTTTCTCCAAACTGACACCTCTACAGGGAAATTGCAGAGAGTAAGGAGGGGGTGTGAGAATAACAAGAGGGTCAAGGGGCATCCAAGAAACATCCTGAGAACATATTGCTCTTCCTACCTCCTTGCACAATCATTAACTATACAGCTCCCTGGGGGCCCATCCCTCCATTCAGACATCAAAGCCATTTCCAGTCCTATTGTCCCCTAGGGCAGCTGGCTGCCGCTCAGAGATGCAGAGTGGGAGGGGCTTACTGACACAAGAATTTGAATGCAACCCCATTGAGGCCCTCCCCTAGTGCCTGGGATGTAGGGTCATTTATTCCCAACACACCAGGCTTCAAAGAGGAAGCGGATCTTGGCCAAACACTGCTTTTGAGGGGCACTCAAAACCCTCAGAGCAGAGCAGTTGGTCTGGATCTATTTTTTCTTCAGTGACAGAACTTCCTGCAACAGAAAGATACATAAATATCCTCGGAGAGGGAAAAATAGAATAGGCAGCCATTGCTGGTGGGAGGCATGTTGTGCTCTTTCTGGGGTAGTTTGTCCATCTTTGGTCCCCACCCTGCACTGTGGCTCCTAGAAGCAGTCAGCATGTGACAGCGATCACACCCTGGGAAATAGCTTTGACTGGTTAGCTAAAACAGGTGAGGGTAGCCGATGGGTCTCAAAACCTTGGTGAGTTAAGTTCCTACATACGAAGACAGCCTCTAGCAAATTGAGTGAACGAGACCAATAGTGGGAACAACAATCAAGATGGCGGTTTCTGCACATGCTGTAGTAGAGGGAAGCAAGAGGCAGATGGGGCTCATCAATCTGGGAAGACAGCCCATCTAGGAAACGGAAAATTCTGTTCCTAAACCTCCACTGCCTTGTGGAATATCTTCAAGAGAAGGAAAGGCTGAGGAGTAAACCCTACACAAATTCAGAGTGGAGTCCCTAAGGCGGTTGGATGGAGCCTTGTATGCCTCCTTCCAGAAACTCCTGCAGCCAAGCTGGTGCCAAATGTATTGCTGTGCTTTCCTTTGGACCACATCAGTGAGTCTGAGAGGGGGGTCTCCCCACATCAACTAACCTGCTGTGCAGCACACCTGGAATCTTTGTTTGCTACGCAGGTGGTTGTGGTGGATGGTTGCTTAGAGTACGAACAGTCAAGGGAAGCTATAGCTGCTGCAGTGCCTGCTTTATTGGTGGTAATCTAAAATCAGTGTAAAAAGTCAAAGCAATTTTTTGAATGCCAGCATCATACTCTACCTTATTTGCCTTCTGTTGTGGTGTGACCTGCTTCATACGACATGCTTGTGAAGATGCCCAAGATGCCTCGAAAGGATCACCCATGATGTTCAGTACAAGGAACAATCCCCATTTTCCAACCCTGTGGAATCAGGGCGGGGGGTTAATTGGGAAAGAAGATCCTTCAGGTATGGCTACATGGGTTTGGCCCATATCTAGGGCAGATCTTTGACACTTGGGGGACGTTGCATGTCCAACATATACACAGAAGATGAGCCACTGGCACCTTTCAGCACCGCTTGGAAGGTGGAAGTGAAAGATGAAAACTGGGAGATATTTCCAATCTACTCCTGTGTCCTGACTAGAAACATCAGGAAATTTTGATCTGTGCACATGGAAGATGCTTGCGACAGATAAACTGATGTAAAATGGGGAGGCTGACCCATGGTGCCAGGTACATTGCAGTTTTAGAGACAAACATTTTATTATTAGGCCTTTCTGCACCGTGGTACCCAAGTGGGCAGTCAGTACATGAGAACAGAACCCACCAAGGCTCTGTCAGGGGGGAAAGTGCCAAGCTGATAACAGCCAGGCACCAGCTGCCCCCTTCTAAGCTGCTGGAACTGGGGTAGATTACTAACAGGATTAATAGGGCCTGTCTCCATGGAAACCTTCCTGCCTTGCCACCACCCTTGAGTTGCTGTATTCTGGGAAGATGTTTTTGTGTGAGCTATTAATTTGTTTGTCTGTATAGTTAGATAATAGGTAAAGTTAGGGGGACTAACTATGCAGTCCCATTCCCGCATTGATTGTATGTATGTGTGGTAACAGAGTGGTGTTCATCATTGTTAATTCATATCTGCTGGGAATTTGAGGCTTGGTTCTTACGTTAGCCAATCATAAGATCACTTGAAAACATGGAAGAGGCAGATTGATAGGAAAGCAATTTACACATGTAAAACTTTAAAATACACACCAGGCACCCAGTTAAGGGGAATCACAAAAACCCCCACCAACAACGTTTTCCCCAACCTGAAATACTGGATCCTCTCCTGACTACAACTCTAAATAGTGGAGGAAACACAGCTGGGGGAGCAACACAAACACCCAATAACTGTCATTTCATGCAGGAAACAAGGGATTTCACCCCCTCAAAGCCAAATATCCCCAGAGCTTTGCTCCCTGTGGCTGGCCAGCGGAAACCCACTTTTCAGTGGCTGGCATCTGACCAGCAGTGGGATCAGGGGTAAATATCTGTTTCCCAGAGCCAGATGGCTGATTCAGCATCCGGCCTCCCTCTTGGCTTTGCCCAGCTCCCCTCGGATCAGCAAAACAGACTAACCGAGGCAGAGGCAGACATCCCAAAACTAAAACATGTGATTGCTGAACAAAGGGGGCAGGCAGAGGAGACACAGCAATTCCATGGGTCCCACCAGCACCAACCTTGACCTTGCTGGAAGGAAACTCCGCACTGTGCACAACTGAGAGAAAAGTCTTCTTTTCTGCAAAGTCACTCTTGGAGGGGGGACACAGAGAGGGGAGAGGGAACTAGAACACGCTGATCCTTTGCTCAAATACTTCAGCTCCAGTACATGGTGCCCTCGGGTCACCAGTGACTTTGCCTGGCGTCTCTTTATTGCTGCTCTCTCTGGGGAAGGTGTAGGCCCAAACCCCAGCCTCTCAGGCCCAAAGGTGACAGAGAAACATTCAGAGGCAGTGGTAATGCCTCTGGCTACTAGATACTGAGGCCAAATGGGCTGGACTATCGCCATCATGGCCTGTTTGCAAGCTTCTCAAGGGCATCGGGATGGCCAAGGTTTACAGACAGAGGACTGGTCCACTAAATCAAGGGTGGGCGATCTAGGAAAATGGCGGCCGGGGGGGGGGGGCTCAGTCTAATTTCAAAAGCCCTCTGCAAATGACCCATTGTAAACTCCTGCATGGGCTATCTATCCCTTCCTCAACAGGCCCCTGATTAGGCTGGGAGGAGATGGAAAGCGGTGAAAGAGAGAGAGACGGCCCCATCCACATTTCACTCTGGTCCTGCCTACCACTGACATGCAGTCCCCAACGGATTACCCCTGAGGGAACGTGGCCCTGGCAGAACAAACACTATCTACTCCCTGCACTAAATGGATATTTAGCCTGATTCAGAAAGACCATTTTTACGTTATTACTTATGCCCATGATTCCCTCAAAATGTCACTGACCTGAGGCAGGAAAAGCATTTGAGAGGGATCCGTTGTATGTCTCCATCCCCAATACAGAAGCAAGTCACCTCACGGAATCTCCTCCAAGGCAGACCTTACCCTTTTCCTCACCTCAGAGCAGCTGGGAGAAAGGCGTGCAGCAAAGCTTTTGTGGGCTAGAACTCTTTTGGGAATAGAGAGCGTATTTCAGGGATTCATGAACAACTCTATGGTTGTCGGGATCTGTAACTTGGCAGTCCTAAACCAAGGTAGCAGAATGCAGAGCTCACATCTGCTTAATTTACTGTGATGATGGGCAAATGTTTTAGCAGGTCTGCCATAAGGTAAGTTGAAAGTAGTAGTACCACTGTTTCGGAGCAGTGCAGCAGGGATGGGCAAATATGAAGTCTACGCCCCTTATGCCATTGCCAGAATGATGATGTCATCGCTGGGGTGCCATTTGCCAATCTTCTGTGTACACTCCCCCTGCCTCCCACAAAATGCAGCTATCTATTAAATAAACCAAGCAGAGGAAGAGGTAGATTTCATTTCAAATGCATGATTAAGAGTTAAGCCAACACTTTTATTTTTGAAAAAAGTCAAAGTCCCTTTTTTAAATAACCAACCAAATGTCACAAGATGATAAGCAAGCTCTTGAGTCCACTAGAACCCTTCATCAGACTGGATATCTTAAACGAAGGAGCAGATGGAGAGGTTGAAGAAGCTGGCGAGGTAGAGGCCAAAATGTCAGCCTCGGCCAAAAATTAATTTCTGTTATACAGCGTTGTGCATGGCTGTGAGGGGTTGCCAGGAACAGCACACCTGCACTTCAGAAGTTACCACTACTCCACTGCCCCATAAGCAGTCTACTCCTGTCCCTCAATGCACCAGTGCTTGGCCTCTGGCCTATTGGACTGGTAAGCAGGCTAGCAGCACAGTACAGGAGAGGTAGGCAGGTCATGTGTAAGCCTCACTCTCTGTGCCATAACCAGGCCCACCAGCCCTTCATGTCACAAATGTCTGGCTGCCTGTGCCACTCATGCCACAGATTTACCACTTTAACAGGAGCTTTTTCAGCACAAAAGCAGCAGCGATATTATCCTGCTCATCAGCCTCAACCTGTTGCCTCAGGATGATGTTTTGTACACAGGCCCCAGAACCCCAGCCTGCACGCCAACACCTCTCTCCACCTCCCCAAACAGCCCTCTAGCAGAAGAGTCCTCACTTCCTGCATGTAAGTGGGTCGGCACGGGAGAGAAGTTGCTGGAAGGCCCTCCGGAAATCCCGGTTGAAGACGGTGTAGATGATGGGGTTGAAGCTGCTGTTGCAGTAGCCAATCCAGAAGAAGAACTTGAAGAGAGGCTTGGAGATGCAGCAGCCTTCCCCGAGCACGGACTCGAGGCTGTACGTGAAGAAGAACGGGAACCAGCAGAGCACGAAAGCCCCAATGATGAAAGCCAGGACAAAGGTGAACCGGCGTTCTCTTGCCTGCACCAGCCGGTTGGTGGAGACAGACATGTCCCTGCTCCTGCGCTGCTGCCGGCTAGAGGGAACTGACCAGGAAAGCCTGGGGGTCCTCTGTGACCTGGCACTGTTGCCAATCTCTTCTGCCCTCCACTGCCGAGAGAGCCGGGGCAAGCTAGGCTGGGGGTGGGGAAGCTGGCCGTTCTCGGAGCCTGCATTCTGCGCTTCCCCAGGGTGCTGAGTGCTCACTCTGCGGGCGTCACACTTGGCTGCAGTGATAAGGTTGGGGTAGGAGACACGTCTTGCAGCAATGACCACCGAGTTCCTATGCCTGGCCACGTGGTAGATCCGGCAGTAGACAGCAACCATGATGAGGCAGGGGGCATAGAAGGAGGCAGTGCAAGAGGCCAGCACGTACCAGGTGTCGTCGTGCAGCAAGCACAGCTGGTCCTGGTGCGTTGACTTGAAAAGCGGTGGCAAGGACACCAAGGCAGAAATGGCCCAGACAGCCCCAATCATGCACTTGACCCTCCGGGGACTCCTTTTAAGGTTGTACCGGGCAGCGCGGGTGACGGCCCAGTACCGATCCAGGCTGATGGCGCAGAGGTGCATGATGGAGGCGGTGCAGAAGAGAACGTCCAGCGACAGGTAGAGGCTGCACCAAAAGCCGCCAAAGCACCAGTAGCCCATGACCTCATTGGCCAAGGAAAAGGGGATGACAAGGGTGGCCACCAGGATGTCTGCCACAGCCAGAGACACCAGGAAGAGGTTCTGCGGGGCCCGAAGGGCCCGGCTGGTGTACACAGCCAGCACTACCAACACATTCCCCAGTAGGGTCACAAGTGCCATGACCAGCACGGCCACCAGGATGAGTGCCATGCCAAGAGGCGAGTGCGGGAGCTCAGCGGGTGCCTGGTCACTCTGATTGCCAGATCCATTTTGCTGTGGCTCCATACCATGCATCCCCAGACCAGGCCATGGGGGTGCCCAAAGCTACCTGTGCAAGGTTCACAGGCTCCCAAGTCTCACCCGGGCCTACTCACAAAGCTCTGTTTCATGGTCACAGGTCCAGAAAAGAACAGGCCCAGCAGCCTTCCTCTCACCTGGCACCATCCTACCTTGTGGGGCTCAACAGCACAGCAGTGGGAAGGCCCAACAGATCCTGGCGCAGCACATCAGACACTAAAGCAAAACGACAAGTTCCAGTGAGGCAGATCTCACTGGTAGATCTCAAAGTGTGATGTCCCATGGAACACTATAGTGGATTTCAGCGCAGTTCGGGGCAGATAGGTAAATCTAGTGCCCCCAGGCAGCAGATCTAGAAGATGCACAGTTCCCTCAGAGAACAGTCCACAGATGGCCTCAATCCCTTGGCTTCCACTTGATACTAAGCATGTCCAAGGCAAAGCGGTGGGTATGTGCAGAGTACACCCCTTTCTTCTTGCCTGCTGATTCTTCCCTCTCCCTGCAGTGGTGTGAAGCCCGGCAGAGCTGCTCCAGCTCTGAGCCTCTTTGCATCCGGCCTCTGAGCAGATCCCTTGGGGGGAGGGAAGGGAGGGGCAGGCAGTGCTGACTGGCTGGCCTACAGGCACCCAGCCAGCTCCAGCTGGTGGGAGAGGCTGCTTGCTGCCAACACTAAGAGCCCAGGAGGGGGAGCTTGCTTCCCTCACCCAGGATCAGAGCACCTGGCAGGCGTGCACACACACAAGGAGGAAAGGGCTGGGGAAGGGCTGTGCCTAGCTGCCTACAACCCAGATCCTAAACTTTTTAAACTCAGGCATATATCCAGCTGATCTGGTGTGACTTACCTCTGAGTCTACTGACTGAGAGAGGGGCCCAGCTTTTTCCATGAGCCACCAGAGGGGAAGTTCCTTGTAGAGGTTCCACCAGTGATAGTGGACAACCATCCAGTAAAGCTCTCACCTGTGCCAGGGCAGATGACGTTTCTCTTGCTTCTTTACTGTCCCAATACAGCCTTCCCAATCTTGGTGGCTTCTGGCTGCTGTTGAACGACAACTCCCCAACCAACCCCAGCCAGCATGGGCAATGGCCAGGGAAGAAGGGAGTTGTAGTTCCCTACCCCAGATGTTGTTGGACTCCAACTCCCATCAGTCCCAGCCAGCTTAGCCAGTGGTCAGGGGTGATAGCTGGAGAAAAGTCCCAAGTGATGTCTATTTTTAACAAGATAACAAGGACCAGGTTTGCAGAGGCTTGGGAACTGTAAGTTATGGGAGCAGGTGACAAGCAGGCAAGAATGGAAAGAAATATGGAAATTACAAAGAAAGTAGTGGTTGTGTAACAATGGTGAATTGTGAAAAAGAGGATTTGGGATAGCTGGGAATGGAGCAGATGACATTATAATGAAGCCTAAGCAAATGTAAGAAAGGATAAAGTAAAATAATTTACTATTTATAATGTCTCCATCACAGGTGTATGAATGGCTTATTTTTTTTAAATGTATAGTGTGGATATGTTATTGTACACGGTGAATATATTATTGTACACAGAGATTTAATGAAGAAGAATTCCCAGTCAATAGCTCTTCACACACCACTGTCTTTTCTTTTAGAACCACCATAGAATGCAAACTAACCCTTATATCCAGCACTGGAAACCAACCCTGAACCTGCAGTTAGTGTGTCTCTCCATTTGTGGCTGCGGTTACTCAGTAATGAGAAAAAGAAACTCCAAACATGCTCAGATGCACCATTTTAATTAGTCTACCACATACTCCTATGTTTACCTATGAAATGGTTCGTTAAAAGGCTCCAGGTACAGAGGTTCCTGATGATCAGCCACTAGCTGAAGTTAAGTAGACATGGAAATCTTTCTCTCCTAAATTCTGCTGGAACGCCATTGTTCTTCCGAGCCAATGCTTTTCCATCTTTATAAAGAAAGGACAGGGACCTGAAACGGCCACCTGGGCTCTTCTGGGAGTCACGCCATGAATCCCAAGTCTTTTTGCCTGCTCAATGAGGAGCTAAAACTCCGTTCCAAGCTCTGTTCAGCTCAGCATTGCCATCCAGTGGCCATGTCTGTTCCTGGTTCCCAAAAAATGCAGTCTGGGGCATTGTAAACTATGCACGATCAGCCCCAAATAAGGGATTTTTAAGTTAAAACTTAAAATATGACACACATAAGCACACAGGTAAGCATTTTAAAGAGCTGTCTGCCAAGAGTCTGAGCAATTTATAGCAACTGTTCCATGGAGTATCTGCAGGCAGAAGATCTCATGGAATTATTCATACTCTGCATTAAATATTGATTTTCCCAGAACTGCTCCACAAGCAATTAATAATACTGGCATGGATCCTATGGTAAGGAAGCTCATGGAAGGAAACTTTCATGCCCTCTTTCTGCATCTTCCTGAAAAACTGCTTGGAGAATCTGGGAACCTCTTAAACATTATGGGCTGGGGTGCAGGTGGAACTGCTGAGAAATGGAGGCACTGCTCAGACTCAAATCCTATGATAAATTAAACAAGGGAATTCAAAGAAGCAAAGTTTCCCACCACCACTATGCCTTAGCCAGCACTATTTTTCTAGAAAAAGCTGTGCCTAAACTCACCATGAACACCTCCCTTGTTCTCTTATAATGGCAATGGTGCCTACCTGAGAGGTGCCAGAACTGAGTTCTGGCAAGTTCCAGCTGCAAAAAGCCCTGGTCTTAGCCCATACTGACCAAGGAGGGACCCTTGCCCTTCAAAAGCGGTTACAAGGGTGAGAAGGGGATGGGAAATTTTCCTTAGGTAAACTTCCCTAGGTTATTTTAGGGATTTAAGTCAAGCAAACAAACAAGCAACCAAGTGGTAAGCCAAGAACAAACCTTGGTTACAGCTCATCATTTGTCTGAAGTGAGACAAACAACAAGCCTGGGTTCAGACATAATACTAAGCCAAACCATAGCTTAGTTTTTGACGGTGCACCACTTTACCTCCACTTATTATCTGCTTGCATATTTATAAATAAAGCAAATATTATAAAGGCATCATGGCCTAGTTTGGACATGAACAAGTGGAGGCGAGCTTCTGCAGACTTTCCTCTTTCCTTTCCTCCTTTTCTGTGACTGAAGAGATCAGAAGTTTCCACTTTCTAAAACTAACTGCAATACCGAATGACTTCCAAATTAAAAAAGCAAATTTACGATTTGTCACAAACCGCATTATGATCTTGGCTTGTTCTCACTGACCATAGTTTAAACAAACTACAGTTTCCCAAGTTCAGACAGGAAACTGTGGTTAGTTTTAAACTGGAAGCAGACTTTTCTTATCTCCCTATGGGAATGAGAGGAGATAGAGAGCACAAAAGTGTGATACATACTGTGGCTCATTCACATATTTTCTCATTCTGCCTGAACCAGCCCCCAAAGTGCTCTCTCTCCTCCAAAGGAAACCAAATCGAGTAATGACACCCTTGGAACATCCCATCAGTTGGGGGAGTGGGGACACATAAGATTATAATAGATGTTCCTTTTACTATGGCACTCATAGTCATAGCTGTCATAAAGAGCAAACACAAAAGCTACACCTCCAAAGCATCCTTTATTTTTGACATTTACCTTTGGAAACCCTACCTGAACAATCAAATGGAACAACAGGAAAATGCATTTCTGAATCATAGGACTGCAGTTCAAATGTGCTGCCAGTGCCAGAGACCGCAAAAAGAGAAGGAACCTTGGCTATTCGGTGGTGATATAAGGGTATGTGATGAAGTGGGTAGGTGGCTTAGACTGATTCTGTTGAGGAGAGCACATGGTACGTGTGAAAAAGGAGCATGGGAACATCTAAAGAAGAAAAAATGCAGGTGCCTGGAACAACTCAAATTAGTCTAAAAGACACTCATAGGCGCCAACTCCATGGGGCCTGAGGGGGCCCGAGCCCCCTCAAAAATTCGTTTGGGGGGGCTCAGCCCCCCCCCCAATAATTTAAGAAAATTATTAGTTATATTATGCTTTGTAAAATCACAAAATTATGTTGGTATTTTTTATTTTCCTTGTTTGACGATAGTTACCTTTTAAAATACATTCAGTAATGAGTTAAAACAAAGCCACTCCCGATCTCGACCCATCAACAATCTCGCGGGGCTGGCGTCAGCCCCGCAAGAAGCGGGGATTCCCCCTAGCTCATTAATATTCACCGCCCACGGCGGCAGCCAATCGGCTGCCGCAAAGGGCAGGCCCTCACAGGTTCACTTAAGGTCGGGGCAGCCCGGGGCTCGCCCCTTTCGTTCCCCCAGCAGCAGCGGTTTGGAGGTCTTGGGCCCCCCCAATATTTTTTATAAGTCGGTATGGGCCCCCGCCCCCCCAATATTTTTTATAAGTCGGCGCCCCTGAAGACACTCAACCACACAATCAGTTCTGGAACTTCAATGAAAAGAAATTTATTTAGTGAGATATAGAACAATTAGAAGCATTAAAAAAAACCACAGGCATTCCTAATTTATCCTTGTGTGTACATTTTCCTAAGGCAGTATGGGTCAGGCTTCAGAACTCAAAAGAAGCATTTTGATGACAGCCTCAAACAGAGAATTTGCCCACATCACATGCCAGGTTCCTCATCCAAGGCAGCGCTTTCTTAAGTGTTCATATTCTCTTTAACAACACAGGACTTGGTTTTTTTCCAAAAATATGTAAGAAATGGCTACTGTTTTATGTGCAATTTCTTTTTGCTGACTGCTAGCTGTTGATCTGCATTATACACCTTTGCTGTACATTGGGTGAGTTGGGGTGTGTGTGTGTGTGACAAAGATAATAGTGCACCAAATTTTGTAAATAATAAACATCAAGCTCTTCCCAATCTGGATTTTTATTTGAACCACGAAACTCTGGTTTGCACTTTGACTGAAAGCAAGAAGTCGTACAACAAAAGATACATGGAAAGAAGCCCCTTCAAGCCACTTATCTCATCCCATTCCCATCCTACTGAACCTTGATAGTCCACCTAGAAAATTGTTCGGAACTCATCTGCAGATATAAAAGCAATGTGAATGGGGAGATAGCAATACTTTTCTTTAAACTTCTAAACAATTTTTAAAAATTAAAGATGATATTTACTAAAGCAGTGTCTAGAACCCCCGTCATAGAGAGACAAGAGGTCACAAAGAGGCTATTGGCACCATATTGTCAAGGAAAGGAGGGTGGAGAATGATCTCCAAGCACCACTACATAATTATGTTTAATATATTGCAAATGTGTGGCACATCCTGAAAAATACTTCACAGCATAATCCCCAGTGCTGCTACAGGAAGAACTTCCCTGCTGTCTCCATGCAGAACATCCCAAGCTTAGACCTTGCTCAACTTCCCAAACCAACTCATGGCAGGGCATCTAATGTACTGCACATAAAACACCCTCACCTTGAGAGACACAAACACAGTTGCAAAGGCTGAATTTTGCACTCATGGATGCAAGCCACACACACTGATGTTTAAAGCAACAGTTGAATGCACATTTATAGACACACACACACACACACACACACACACTCAATACTGGGTCATACACAGTGGCAGAAGAATCCACAATGGCTGGAAGACAGGTACACACATGGCAGTCATACAGCTAGAGTCACACATGAAGCCACCAGCACTGCAGCTCAACACACACACACACACACACACACACACACACACACACACCCTTCCCTACACAGTGGCAGGTAACTTTGTTTTCAGAGGTCAGGTCTACCATTCCTTTTCTGCTGAGCACCACTATCTGCAGGCAGCAATGGGGCTATGTTCCAACACAGGTTACAGGTGGGTAGCATTTTGCACTGCTGGTAAATTTAGTCGGGGAGAGGGCCTTGGTGGTAGTGACAATTCCTTTAAGGAAGTGATTGAGAGACTGGCTTTAATCTGAGGAGATAAATCACTCTGTTCCTCTTGGCTGCTTGAGCGACGACCAGCACAACACAGTGTGGCCCTAGTGATCAGCTCATCCATGGGTTGCAAGGAGTGCATCCAGTACGGCAGGAAGTCCCAGCTCTGGAGCCACCGGGGCAGTCGGCCAGGACTTCGTGACTGCATGACGTTGACAAAGGCCACACAAGCCAGGAGGCATAGGAAAGGGGCTGCCACGCCCACCAGGACCTGCCATCCTGCCATGGAGAGTCCAAAAACCAGCAATGGCAACAGCAGGAAGCAGGTGAGTAGGTAGAAGACGGCAAACCAGCGGTATTTGGCCGTCTGCTCACCTAGCGCTCTGGCCATCTGAATGGGCAGACGGGTGCAAGGCAAGGGATACCACAGTAAGATTCCAGAGATGTTGAAGAAGAAATGGCAAAGAGCAATCTGAGGAGGGGAAACCAGAAATATAGCAACCATCCTGGAGCAAGACTGAGAAATGATGGCATGACAGGCTGAAACAGCTAGGGCATGTAAAGAAGATAATCCCACTTTCCCCATGGGCCACTTCATGTTTTAAGAGCCAGTGTGGTGCAGCGGTCAGAGTGCTGGATTGACATCTGACAGACAAGAGTGGAAATTCACATTCAACCATGAAGGTCAATGGTTGACCTTGGGTTGGCCACAGTCTCTCAGTCTAACTGACCTCACAGGGTTGTTGTGAGGGTAAATGGGGTGGGGGAAAACTACATATGCCACCCTGAACTCCTTGGAAGAAAGGTGGGATATACAGTATTTTTTGCTCTATAAGACTCACTTTTTCCTTCCTAAAAAGTAACGGGAAATGTTTGTGCGTCTTATGGAGCGAACGCAGGCTGCGCAGCTATCCCAGAAGCCAGAGCAGCAAGCGGGATTGCTGCTTTCACTGCGCAGCACTCCCTCTTGCTGTTCTGGCTTCTGAGATTCAGAATATTTTTTTTCTTGTTTTCCTCCTCCAAAAACTAGGTGCGTCTTGTGGTCTGGTGCATCTTATAGAGCGAAAAATACAGTAAATGTAATACATAATAATAACCCTTGACCTTCCAAGATCAATGCGGTCATGACAAACTGTTTGTTTGTTTGTTTGTTTGTTTGCTTGCTTGCTTGCTTGCTTGCTTGCTTGCTTGCTTGCTTGCTTGCTTCTCTATACTGCCTTTTTCCCAAACAGAGATTCATTGCACTTGCATTTGCAGTAAACAGAAATACATAAAAGACCAGATGGGTATTGCTGAAATCAGCTATATTTGACCTGGGATGCGCAAACTGTGCAAGGTGGATTCTGTTTGGCAGCATTTGTGTATATAATGCATATGTGTGTGTATGTATGTATACATAACACACACACACACCCTTTGGCTTGGAAGGTATGCTCTTCTAAAGTAATTCCACCCTAACCAAGTAGGGAGAGGACATCTGCTCACCTGGAAGGCACTGGCCATCTTGTCTCCTGGACTTGCCAGGGCAGCTAGGATAGCTGTGGTGGTTGTTCCAATGTTGGAACCAAGAGTGAGTGGATAAGCACGTTCCAAGCTAATCAGCTCAAGGCCTGTCCCGCAGAAGAAGAAGAAGAAAAAAGAGAAAACCATCAGGAAAACAGCACTTTCTTTCTCCTCAAGAGTCACTCAAGATAACAGGCAATGGGGAACATTCCTTTTTAAAGACCTGGCCTTTATGCCACTGCAAGAGCGCCTCAAGACATATTCTGCTATTACTCATGACATCTTCCTGAGGGATTCCAGAGCTAGCTATGCTTCACAGCACAATCACTTACTGTTTAGCTGAAGCTACAGCAACACCTTGGTCTTTCTAAATGCTTATATTGGGTTAGTGATATTCAGGAATCCGAAGACCCACTTCCTCATAAGAGGCCGAGTGGGAGAGACTTTATTATAGGCTTTATTGTCAGTCTGGCCATTTTAGTTTCCTTTTGTGTAAACACACACATCCCTTCTATCTTGCCCATGGAACCAGAGTAAGTGCTGACTTACCGATAAGTGGCGTGATTGCTGAAGTGAAGACTGAGCTGCTCTGTACAATAAAGGTCATTCCAGCGCCAACAAGCATGGCGAAGTAGCCAGCAACCCAGCCAAAAGGGGATGGCAGATCTGCCCAGGAACAAGGAGGAAAGACTGAGATCCACAGATAGCTTCAGCCATGAGAACCCAGTTAGTGAACTTCTGGTGGCCTGGAACCCAGAGAGTCTCCACTAGAATCCACACCCTTTGGCTCACGGCTGGGTATCCACTGAGGGAGCCAGGAGTTCTCTCTCGGCCTGGTTTCAGCCAGCCTACCTGTGTTGATGACCTTCTGGATTGCTTTGGCCACATGGCCTTTGAGCACAGAGTTGAGCATCTTGACCAGCATGATCAGGCAGGTGCACAGCATAATCAGTGAGGCAGCCAGCAGCAGGAGGCCCACAGCCAAGTCTGGCAGAGTGGTGTCCACAAATAGGTGATGGCCTAGGTGAAGGAGCAAGGTGCAGAGAGTGCATTAGGAACAATCCAATTCCTCTTGCCCTAAGTCATGATTCTCCCTTGCCACCTTCACAGGAACGGCACAGGTACAGCTGCCATTTCTAACAGGGTCCTGCTGCCTGGGGTTGGCAGTTCTTACATTTCTCTTTCACAGCCCTGCTGAGGTTCCCAGCACTGTCCAAGCTACATAGGGCACGGGAGCTGCAGTTCAGGAAGCTTCCTCTAGAGCTCAAGGAAGAAATCTGTAGAAAAAGGGAGGGAGGCATCAGCCACATGCAGGTGCTTTGTGGACCTTGGGAAAGAGTCACCCATGCTGAGACAGAAAGGGCCTTGTTGTTCTATAGTTAATATTTGGTGTCTCTGTTTAGCCATTTCAGTTAGCCATCCTAAATTACTTCCTTTGTGCATTCCGACTTATTTCAAGCAGGCAAAAGAATACTAAAATGCTAATTCCAACACCAATCATCCTTCTTTTGTCAGGTTTCCACCACAGTACAGTACTTGCCTTATTTCAAAGAATCTCTAGATAACCCACTAGTAAAACCTCTAAATGCTGTCAACCTTGCATCAGTGATCAATTAATCCTTAAAATGGCACTTAATTGTTCATGGCTCTTAATGGATAGCAACGCATAATGCTCATTTTAATGCATTGTCTCCCATGCCTGTCCATAATGATTCTGTGTGCTTGCGTTAACATCTCATACAAGTCCAGTCTTTTTGGCTAAGCACGGTGACCATAGTCCTTGGGCTGAAGCCTAATCTGGCCCGCTGGTCGGTTTAATCCAGCCCCTGTGGTGGCATTTTATTTTATTTCCTGGGGTAAAATCCTAAAAAAAACACCTCCACAACTTCAATCTTAAAAAAGCTCAACAACTTGGTTGGCCCTCTTTGAATAAAGTTTGGACACCACTGGCTTAAGACAACATGACAAGTCAAATCATGGCTTGATTCCTGGGCACAGTAGCAGCAGGAGCAGGGGAGAAGTGAAGCTCCTGTGATTTCAGCACTGTGAACCAGCACATTAAACCATGGCTTAATTTTAATGGTGGTTTAATAGGATCTGCGAACCGGGTCAATGTCATCTCTCACACCCCAACATTCCTGCTTTGTTGTCTCCAAAAAGCACAATTGTGCCCTAGGATCTGTGCAACCTTGCTTTCCAACCCTGCACAGAAATGGAAATTGTTCACACTCCGTTCTCCAAAATGCCCAAAGGTGTCTCACTGATCAATTTCTGGACTGTGTAGTTAAATGTTGAGTCGCTGACTTGAAGTCTTCTGCCAGGACCATCAGCACATTCTGATACTCAGCCCCTACTGCTTCTAGCCCTCCCATCGCATCACCCCGGCCACACACACCCGGAACTCTCACCTGTGGAGCTGATGCTTTACACCACACCTTGATCAGACTCTTGTTTTGCAAACTCTCGTCACCTGTAGCAATGCCGGTGATCACTGACTTATCCAGCTGTGGGAACAGGGGGAAAGATAATGGATATGCTGTCAGGGATGGGAGACAGAGAGCCCAAAGTTTCCCATAAAAGGAAGAGAAGGAGAAGCAGACCCCTGGCATAGAGTGTCTGGAAATTTATGTTCTCTTTAGAAATCCTGGACAAACAGACTAGCAATTTTTATATCAGCTTGAAGCTATGGAATTGAGCTGGGTTCTTAGGGAACTGACTGCAACACCTGCCTGGGTTTCCCCCTGCCAAGGCTGTCCCCATCACAATATCTTGCACCATAAGAGAATAACATTTCTCCCATTGCATGAGTTGTGACCTGAAGTGAGTAAAGCAAGACTTGCTTGACTCCCCATTTCCCCCTCAACTATTGGCTACCAAATCCCTTTTCCTACTTTGCTTTACAGCATCTTGGACATAGACCCTTTACCAGCAGCCAAATAATGATCTTTCAGTAGCCCCACAATTTATTGAAGGTATGAACTTCACAGAGACCAACAGATCCACAGTCCTTAGATGTAGACAAAGGCTAGGCTCCTGACACTCAACACCTAGAGAAAGAACTGGAAGGTAGAATGGAGGATAAGGACATGGCCAGGGTCCCAAGCATGGGGAGGTGGCTATTTCTCTTGTGACAAAGCCCAAAGAGACCATGCACGACTTGCCAACAACACACACCTGGATAATAAGGCTAGTGAAGGGCTTTGTGATTACTTTCAGAAGCTCTGGAGCGTCCTGTCCACTGGGGAAGTTGAGAGTTGCCACAGTCACCGTGGTGAGGTAGTGCAGATAGCCACTGGCCACTTCAAGAGGCAGCAAAACCAGCACTGACAACCAGTTGAAGCAGTCATGTAAGGTGGCCCCTGCAAAAGCTCTGAAAGGCAGTAGAGAAGCCATCATTGATGTGAACTGTAGCAGTGCGGGGATGAGAATGATGGGGATGGTCTCAACTGGGCAATGGTCCAAATATCAGATACTTCATATTACCATTGTGTTGCCAAACAATTTCCCTCTGCATGGCCAAATCTCTCTCCAATCCATCCATCCACTCCATCTCTTTGTCTGTCTACTCGGCCTACCCAGTCAGTTGAAGGTACGGTTACTCCCTTGTTAAGATGGTCTTGTTCCTCACTGCCCCAGTCAGTTCCTATGGGCCTCAGGAGCTCCAGTCACCGTAAAGTTTCCAAGCGCCTCTGATCCCCTCCTAATTCTTGGTCTTCACCCATCTCTATCAGCTGCACTACAACTGGCTTTCTCTCTAAAATACCCCATAGATGCAGCCCACACCAATCTCACTTTTCAACAGCCCCACTGGTTGCTCCCGTCGCATGCCCACCACAACACTCACCTCTTAAATTCATCTCTGTCACCGGACTGCATCAGTGCCACAATGGTGTTGGTGACTGAAGTGCCAATGTTGGAACCCATGATGATGGGGATGGCGGAACGTACCTCCAGCACTAGGAAGGAAAGGGCAAGGGCAGTGCCTTCTGGGTACTCTGACTCCGTACCCCATCTGGGGCACTAGAAACAGAGTGAGGTTTCAAGCAAACAACCTCTCTATGGTGCCCCAACATGTGCTGTCTTCTTCTCCCTTCCTCCTCAGCCCTGCACACATCCCATTCAGATTTCATCCGTCTCCCACTCCCAGCCAAATTCAAAGATACCTTGTGATAACAGCAAAGTATGAAAATGCTGCCAAGGCAAATTGATGGCTACAGTGATGCCAGTAGACATACAAGAATCAAATGTGGGAACGGAGTAGCGGGGAGCATGCAACCTAATTTCTCCTGCACCCACATGAAGCCACACCTCCAGAAACATCCCCTCCCTTCTACATTGATGTTTGCCAGAATGACTCACGCCCCGAGGAGACCATGCTGACGATGATGGAGCTGGAGGTGCTGGAGCTCTGAACCAGGACGGTGACCAGGATTCCCACCACAAGCCCTGCCACTGGGTTGGAGAGGATGGCGTTGTCATTGATAATGTCACCGGCTACTTTACCTATGGGGCAGAAGACAGAAGTCTCTGTGTGAGCACTTGGTAAGACCCAAATGTTTCCACATTTGCTCACAAATTGGGGAAGGGGTTTCTAGCAGCAACAAGCTGGCTGGAATTGAAATCCTTAAGCAAGTTCCTCCTCCCCAGCATTCTTCCACTCCCAACTTTAGCTGCTTTTCACTAAGGAAGGAAACATGTAAGTGGAAGGTTGTTTATGCTTCTCTAGATTGACCATGAATGGGAACCTTCTGCAGACCAAGGGCCACATTCCCTTGTGGGGGACCTTCCAGAGGCCACACGCCAGTGGTTGGTGGGGCCAGAGGCCAAAGTGGGTAGAGCAGTGGATGTGACTCTTGACTTTGTACAGTAGGTTACATAGCAGCCATGCAAAAGTAAGAGCTTTCTGCCTGCTCCACACATCTTTCTCCATTCTCCACCCAGGCAAGCAGTGCCTCACCAACTTAAGTCTGCCCCTCAGCCAGCCCCCGCCTGCCTGCCTTCTTGATTACATCCAGCCAGGGGGTGCCCTTGGCTGTCAGCTGCCTCCTCCTTTGTCCCAGTGTTGCCCTTGCATAATTCAGCAGGGAGGAGGAGGAGGAGGAGGAGGAGGAGGCAAAAGTAGAATTAGTTGCTCCACCTACCGTTGGCCACCCAGCCTTCCACCCTATGAGTCCACATGGGTCCCCCTCCCTGCAACTGAATGGGATACAAATGTAACCTGATTCAAAACCAGATTTCTACTCCCCCATGCCCAGCCCTGCCAACAGCATAGATTGGAAGGCAAGCACAAAGGAGCCAACTATAGAGAGCCAGTGAAATGAGGTAGTGGAAAGGAGAATATGATGCTATCCAGTAGTATTTGGTAGCAGGTCCCTGATATAGAAGGAAACCTAAGTGACTTGATTAGAAGGCCAAGCAAGATAACCCTTCTCAAGAGAGGGCCTCTCCTGTGAAATGCAAATTGATCAAGAACAAGGGATAACAGGACCCAAAAATCAGGAAGAAGTAGAGATATGGGAGGCACAAGCAGGAGCTGTGCAGAGAACAAAAGCCGTGCTTGGTCATTGGAGGCCTCTTGCAATATGTTTTTGGGGGTCTGAGTCTCTAGCATTCTGCTGCGAGCACATTTTGAAATATCACTAACTCCATAACCATGAAATGTGGTATAATGCAATATAGAAGGTCTAAAACCATTTTGGGATTCAGGTGTCTCAAAAAAAAATTTACTATCACTTGGTAAGACAGGCGAATTAATGTCAGTGTATCGGAAGAAGCAAAGATCACCAGTGTCAAAGCAATGATTCTTCAACATTCGTTGGACTGGTCATGTTGTTTGGTTGCCTGATTATCGTCCTCCAAAGCAGCTACTGTATTCCCAACTTAGGAATGGAAAGTGTAATGCCGGTGAACAACACAAGAGGTTTAAAGACGCTCTCAAGGCAAATCTAAAAAATGTAGTATAAACACTGACAACTGGGAAACACTGGCCTGCGAGCGCTCCAATTGGAGAATAGCCTCTACCAAAGGTGTCATGGACTTTGAAGAAGCACTTACTCAGGCTGAAAGAGAGAAACAAGCTAAGAGGAAGGCACATTTGGCAAACTCTCACTTTGATCAACTCCTGCCTGAAAACCTATGTCCCCACTGTGGAAGGATGTGCAGATTCAGAATTAGCCTCCTCAGTCACCTATGGACACACTGTTAAGACCATATTCATGGAAGACAATCTTACTTGGCTACGAGTGATCGCCAAAGAAGAAGAGAATGCAGTACAAGGATAATGAGATATTGCGCTGCCCCCGATAGACGCTGAACTGAGAACACAAAGTGGTATGACAATACATTTCAGGACTAAGAGGTGGGGTTGACTGTTGGAAATAAAATCCTGGGGTGCCCCTGCAGCCCCCAAACTCTGAGCGTTCCTACGGTATGCGCAGCTCTGGAAAAGGCATTCCCCTTCTTCTCCAGTGCGCTTCAGCGACATACATCAACTGATATATGCACACTAATCTTCTGGCGTAACACAGCAAGAAGAACAAGACATTGTAGAGCTAATCTATGTATTTATTTACACGCTACATACCAACAAAAGAATCATTGCATGCTTTCCAGCTCAGAGGGAACAGACAGAACAAAAGCAAAAGTATAGTGTAACAGTACACATAGCAGAAGAAATAAGACTGTCTTCCGTTCCCACACTCTTCCCAGACAGGCATGTGAATTACACCAATCACATCTGCAGCATTGGAGGCATGAAATACTAACATTGACAAGTAGGGCCTACAAAGCAAGACAGAATTTTCCTTGAGCCACTTCCAAAATGTAGCAGATGTACCTACCACAATTTAAATGCAGCTTGTAAAGCAGCAAGACAAAGCAAACCAGAAATGCTTCCTATTTGGATGAGTCATTTTCTAGTTGCGCTAGAAAACTAAATAAATGTTCCAAGCAAAATGGCTTGTTTTTGAAAGAGATTCTGAGGATTCTGGACTCCCCATCAAGAAAAGCACATCTGGATGAAGGGGTCCAGAACTGGCAATCTTTAGCCATGGGAGCAATGAGAAAACAGTTCTCCCTCTCCATGCTGTTGACCTCAGGCTCTTTTGCAATAGCCTGGATTCAGCAGGACCTACTCCAGTTCCAGAGAAAGGCAGGAAGTGGAAGCAATAAGACCAAAGGGAAGGGGATCAAGCAGCTTCATTCCCATGGACCCTATAGAGAAAGGAAGGGAGGAAGGGGAGACAGGCATACATTGTGACCCTCACCTCCTGCCAACTGGAAAGCAGAGCTCAGCAGATCAAGGGAGCACACAAACAGGTACAAAAAGCCAAACATCAGAGGCACCTTGAGAATGGAGATGAGGATGGATTTGGTCCTTGCCCATCTTCCAAGCGCTACAGTGGAACAATAGACATTAGGTTAGAGATTATCTTGGTCAATTGAAGCCTCTCAAGTCCCCTGCACCCACCAATTATTCCCTTGTTTCCCCACACTTAGGGCTTCTCCATACTTCCTCTTGTCCAGCTCCTTTCGAAGGGCAATTCAGGTATTCCCCGGATTGCCATTTGTTCTGATATATTGCTAAAGAGTGAGTTTTTTCTTGGAAAGCAGAATAGCACAGGAAACCCGCTCGGACACATGCTTTCTAGGCACAAGATAAACAGAAGTGTGGGTGAGACTTGAGCTTCCACTGAGGATTGCCAATTGCTCCGATTCACCGGTAAAATGTGAGTTTTCCCAGGGAAAGTGTCGAGGGGAAAAGAAAAGCCAAACACATGGACATGGAGATTTAAATTCCGGACCTGAGCGTGGAAAACATGGTGCAACAGGAAGTCTGGATGAGCCCTGAATCTCTGCAGGGAGATTTTTTTTCAGTCCCTGTAACCAGAATACAAAAAAAAAAACCGAGGAAAGGTACAAAGCAAAAGCACAAAATGACCACGAGGTCAGCTTGTGCCCCAATCTGCACTAAGAGGGAGGTGGAGGAGAGGCATCATTTAGTCAGACTGGCATTCCAGTTCTAAAAACAAACCCATTTCATTTCAACTCCAGTGTGGGTTGCTTAGTAACAGTAAGGAACCTGCCAATCATCTTTCTATAAATGCTGAGTGCTTCGCAGCAGGGAAATGGACAGAAGTGGGAACTGCAATCCTTCAGGCACCCACACAGCCAGCTTGGGCAACTGAGAACAATGCAAAGGAAGTGCGTCCTAACACAACATGAGCACCTTAACTCTGACCGAAGGGCAGTGTGAGAGAGATGGGGGTCAGCAAACGTTTGAGCTAGTTTGCACAATCCTATGCCTCAGCTGTTTCTCTCAAGGGAGACTTCTCTGTGGGAAATGTTCTCTCTCAATATTTATCAGCTGGAAACAGATTGTGTGTCGTTGTCACTGTTACACAGCCTTGATGTCTCACATCAAGTCTAACAAGCAGGGAATCATTACTGATTCATGATGAAGTTGTATCTATGGTTTTGCACACAATACCCTTCAGGCATTCTGACCCTGGTTTTGACTTTTACAAATGCTCACATCTTCTGTTTATTTTGGGTTTAATGGTGAATGTTAGGATATTCGTTAGGCCAGAGTTAAGGGTGATGGTGAAAGTCCTTATCAGCTTGATTAAGATAACAGACATAACGGTAGCTAGTTGAACTTATTTATTTCCTCAGCTGCATCCTATAATATGCAACCCTATTGTACGCCAGTTTACTCAGAAGTGACTCACTGACTTCAGTGGGACATGCTCCGAATTAAAATTGCTTTCTTGAAAGAGGGATGGAGAAGTTGTGGCTATCTAGATGTTGTTTGACTACAACTCCCATAATCCCTGTGGCTATTAGCCGTGCTGTTTGGGACTGATGGGAGTTGAGAGTCCAACAGCATTTAGAAGGCCACAGAATCCCATCACTGTCTTAAAAGAAGTAATAGTCAACATTAAAGTATTGACTCATTGCACACACTGTGTTATCTAGCAGGTTGGAACGACCCACAGATTTTATAATTTGAAATGAAAGTTCACACACATAAGCAGTTGGCAGTTTGGTCATACTGGCTGAGGAAAAAAGCTTAAGACTTAACATACAGTACATGGAGGAACAGTATGTGATTGTGAAAATGTCCCCCACTGCTTTGTTTGTATCTAGGGAGTTTCTCAGATATTCTGTGCTATTTTTTGTTCTTCAGTCTCACTTCTCCTGATACTAGAACACAAAAAATCAAGTTGTGTCCACATTTCTAATTATATAGTGATTAAATGCTAAATAGCCAATGAGCTACAAGGCAAACTGCAACAGCAAGATAAATGACATGCTATTATAAGGGAAGCTGAAGTATTGGGGGAAAGGAGGGAACTGGGCTAGTTCCTAGAAACAGGGTTGGGGAACCTGTGGCTCTTCAAAGGTTGCTCCCATCATCCCTGACTATTGACAATGCCAGCTGGGACTGGTGGGAATTGAAATCCAACAACATCTTAGAGGACCACAAGTTCTCCATCCCTGCCCTAGAATCATGCTTTAAACTGGCCATGTAAGTAATGATAATTTCACCAGCAGCTGTGGATGAAGCTTATGCCAGGTATTCAGCCAGTACCAGCAGTACCAGTATTCAAGGCACAAGATGGCTGAGCTAGATACAAAATGGGAGGATGGGGGGGATGACACTCCTCTACTTATGTTCTAAAATATTTGATGGCTAAAGCTGGGAAGGAGCTAGAAGAGACAGCAAATGCAGGGCTGGGTCAGCAAAGCTGGGCGAGAAGCTGTTGCACCAGCAATTCATAGGCAGAGACTGAGACCCCAGCTGCCCCACCTTCTTCCACCACCATGATCCAGAGCATGTGCTAGTGACTAGTCTTTGTCTCCTCCTCTACCCAAGCCTTGAGGGAAGCGAGGCCTTAGGCTTCCAAATGAGCTCTGGGCTTATCATTATTTCTGCTCCTGCAGTCCTGGAACTGATGGTAGAAGGGCCAGAAATCAAGGATGGGTGAGTCACTGGTCCCTTGGTATCACAACTTTCTGGGGGAAGGGGCTTATTTGGGGTGGTAGCCTTAGGCTGTTCCTCGAAGAAAATTAAGCCCCTGTGAACACAGTTGTATCTTTGGGCTATGGTTTATGGTCATCCTAATCCTGAAAAACCTGGTACAGAGTGGCTGGGGCAACCCAGCCAGATGGGTGGATTACAAATAATAAAATTATTATTACAGGTAACAATTTTGCCCAAGTAGCATAGTATGCCTAGCCCACCAGAAGTGGTCACTGCCCTCTTGCCCAAGGGTAGGGCTGGGGAACCGAAGGCCCTCCTGATATTGGGAACCTCCCATCAGCCCCAGCCAGCAAGACCCATAGTCAGGGAATAGGTGGAACTGTAGTCCAACTGTCTCTGGACGGCCACAGGTTCCCTGAGTCTGCCCATGGATGTGGCTCTCCCCCTGGCCCAAGGCCTCAGCTCCAGAACAGAACCTGTTTACAGCACCCTCCTCCTGCGCTGCTGGTCTGCACGTTAGTTCCCATGTCAGGAGCCACCAGGGAGGGCTCCTTGGCGGTCTCCTCCCCGTCCTCTCCTCAGAAAGGCCCCTGGCAGACATGGCAGGAGTGCTGCTTCCATGTCACATGACACCCGGGCCCTCTCTCTGACAGGAAGACGTGGCACGGTCTCCATAGCAACTTGCCACACCTCCCTCCCATTGCACCTTGCCCTGGTACCACTGAGGTGATGGCTGCAGTCCGTTCTGGTTATACATAAATGGGAGGGCCTCCTCTTTGAAGCTTTGTCTGTTAAGGACAGGGGCCTGTGGTCAGGGTGAACACACAGAATCCAAGATGCAACCCATTTACTGAAAAAGGATGTAAACAAGACTTCTTTTTTTCTGCCTGTTGTTTGAAACTCAAAGCATAATGGTGGCTACCACACTTGGGCTCTTGAGTGCTGTTGAGGCATTGCTTTTCTGCACTTCACTACAAGGGAAATTAAAAGGGAGGTGTGCACAAGCACTTATTACAGCTCTATATTACTCATTGGTGCCGTATCTTATGGCCAAGAGACCTTCTTATAATGTTTACTCACAGCTAATTCCCGTTCAGCAGAGATTGCCACTACTGTTAATTAAAAGTTTGCTGCTTGTGTAGAGTCAGCCTGTTTTATTGCTAGAGGTGTGGATTAGCAACAAATACTTTGTTTATTGCCCCTTAAATAATTTCTCTTAATTGCCTCAATATCAGTTTCTGTACCTGGGGACTAGTGAGGGAGGCTTTGATTACTGATTTCTCCATTATTTCTTTAGAGAAATAGCACTGTTTCACAACAGAAAATTTAAATTGAAAAAGGTATTAATAATTTAAGCCTTCTTTCTACCCTCCACCTCAGGAATGTAGGGCAGTATTGGGGCAATTAAGATAAGCAAGGGGGAAAAAAAGGATATTCATTGCTGAGAGCTTTACTGGGTACACCTGGAATTAATAATTCATGCTGAGCCTGTCAGCAGGAAGTTTTCAGTTAAATTTATCCCTAAAAAGCTCTAGACAGGCTGATGCTTAATAATAATAATAATAATATTAATAATAATAATAATAATAGCAGCAAAAACAAATCAAGTGAGAAACACTGGAATGCAATGAGCTGACAATTTCACCATCTGGATACTTCATAAAAACTGAGTGACTGGACAGCAATGCTGGAAAAAGCTAGTGTGGAAGCAACCAAACCACTAATCTTCTGCAAAACAGCAATAGTGCACGCCAGAGATGGAGAGACCTGCAGGTATTATAGGACTCCAGTTTTCATCAGTCAGCATGGCCAGTGGTCAGGGATGATGGGTGTTGTAGTCCAAAGCATGGGAAAGAACACAACTTATCCATCCCTGCTGTACAAGGTGCATCGTCTTCTTCATTGTTGTCTTCTTCATGTCCAACATTCATATTCCACCTATCTTCCATCATGGCATCATGGCCACCCAAGGTGGCTCCCAGGCAGCCACATCTCTAGGTACTAACCAGACCTAGATCTGCTTAGCATCAGTAAGGTGGTGACCTCAAGTGAGGCAGGTGCTGTGTGAAACATCTGCCTAAGACTCTTTGAAAGCTATCGCAGGTAAGAGTAGAGTCCACTGGAATTCAAGTGGTAGTCAGGACCCACTCGTACAATATGGGTCACAACAGGAGCACTAGCACCATGTAAATTCTTGTTTGGGTTAAAAGTGGGTCCTGGATGAAGATACCTGGAATACTAGGCTAAACAGAGAAACAGTCTGATCTGGTATAAGGAAGATTCCCATATTTCTATATTCTGACCAGGCAGTGAAGACTAAGTGAAAGATCATGGAAACGCAAGGAAGAATGTGGCTGTGGCTTATCGGGAGGGGTTCACAAAGTTCCCTTTGTGAATGCACAAGCATCCTGCAGCTCACTCTGAAAGCAAATGTTTGCAACAGGTCAAACTTTTTGTGAACTTCTAGTGAAGCCTAGGGAGCAGCAGTCACTGCCCTTGCCCCGAGGTCAATTTCTGGTATCTTGAGCAGGGCAAGGGAGCTGCAGCAGTAGCTCACAGGATCAAAGCACATGGAACTCATTCCCCCTCAATCCTGCACACAAGCATTTAAGCAGGGACATTCAGTTTTGCCAGCGCCCTTACTTGAACGCACGCAACAGCTCTCATTCCCTTTTCACAGACTTCTTAAACATTGTGGGTTTAGCAACAATGGACTTTGCAAAGGCAGCTGGGCAATTATCTGTGCTTGTAAGATGGGTTCACTTACACTGCATACGTGCAGCAAAAAAAGAATGCCTTTGAACATTTGTAGCAAAAGGAATAATTAAAATTCAATCAATGACAAAATAGCAAGGCATTGCCGTAGGGAAGCCATGCTGGTGATTGTCTATAATGTGTGTTCTACATAAGTACTCTCATGCTGGATTTGCATTGTGGAGGAGGACGCAGCATCTAAAGCACTTTTAAGGTTATGGAATGGCAGAGGCATGGGCGGAAAGAGCTGTTGCCAATGATGTTATAGGCAGCATTCAACAGGAACCCATGTTATTTGTGCAACAGCTACAAACACTTTACATACAGCAGTGCCATTTGCCTACCGTAGGGTTGTCCAGGAAAACCAGGACATGTCCTCTTTTGGCGGGGGGCAACATGCCCATCTGGGCAGATTTTTACATTTTAAAGGAAATGTCTGGGTTTGAGAGGGTATTTGGGGGTTGGGGGGGGCATGTGCATGCCCAGGAAGGCACTGTGCCTGGAAGTCAAAGTGCCACAGTGGAGCGAGGGCATAGCAGATAAGCTCAGAGCTGGGGTCCTGCCTCCACTTGGGCTGGCAGCAGCTTGGGCTTGGGCTGCTCTGCAATCTGTGGCCACTGCCAGCCTGAGCCAGAGAAAGAGGTGTGTGGGTGCAGCAGCAGCCCTGTGCACCTCTTTCCACGGCTTGGGCTGGCAGCAGCTCTTTTTTGCTCTTCAAGATATGGCAACCCTAGCGTACGGAGACTGTAGCTGTGGGGACAGGGGACCCTCTATGTGAAACAATTCTGCTTGAATCTCAGGATAACGTCCTATCACACTGCAACAATACTAGCTTGAAGGAAGAGCTCTGGATCCCGCCCAATAAATCAGAATACATTCGCTGAATAACAGAACATTGTTTGACGAGGCCCTTAATTTCTCCCTAGGAAAACAAACCTCTCCCCTCCACCCCACCTTCACTACCACATACTGGATTTAGAGAGGTTCCCCATGATGGAATTTGATAGCTACCCTTGAGCTAGTTCAGAA
This sequence comes from Podarcis erhardii, assembly GCF_964252035.2. Classification (NCBI taxonomy): domain Eukaryota; kingdom Metazoa; phylum Chordata; class Lepidosauria; order Squamata; family Lacertidae; genus Podarcis; species Podarcis erhardii. The sequence goes on from NC_138498.1 coordinate 70,297,670, forward strand.
GTTAACATGGTGACCTCTGGATGTTGCTGGACTTCAGTTCCCATCACCTCTGATGGCCGGGGCTGATGAGAGCTGGAGTCCAACAATATCTGGAGGGTGCTATGTTTGCTACCCCTGATCTAGTTGATACCTTCTTGGAAAGATACAGTGGTACCACGGGTTAAGAACTTAATTCGTTCTGGAGGTCCGTTCTTAACCTGAAACTGTTCTTAACCTGAAGCACCACTTTAGCTAATGGGGCCTCCCACTGCTGCCGCGCTGCTGCTGCACGATTTCTCTTCTCATCCTGAAGCAAAGTTCTTAACCCGAGGTACTATTTCTGGGTTAGCAGAGTCTGTAACCTGAAGTGTCTGTAACCCAAGGTACCACTGTACATGGAGAAGTTGTGACTTTCGCAATCCTGACTTTGCATCTCAGTGCCCTTTGGCAACTTGGCTAGCTCTCCTCTTTTGTACTATTTCTCAGATGTGCCCTGCTGGAGCATGCCCTCCAGGTAGATAAAAGGGCAGGGATAGCTTTTGGACCGCATCTGCCTATGTGAACTCACCCAGGTTATGAGACATACAGATACTCAAAGGGCCTTAGTAATGGTGGAATCGTAGTTGCGGAATACACTGCCTGGGGAGGTCTGCAATGCTTCCTCTTAATTTCTACCCCCTTTATGCTGTCTTCTTTGGTTTGAATGTTAACAGGATGTAACGTTATACAGAATACATTTTGTATTTAATCAGTTTTACTCCTTCTAAACTGCTTTGGAGAAAAAGGTTGTTTTTAAAATTGGGCATACATATTTAAAACAAGGTTGGGGAACCCTTGGCACTCCAGCTGGTGTTGTACTCTGAATCCCAACAGCCTCAGCCAAGATGAACCACCCTGAGACCTCCAGGTATATGGCTGTATCTAAATTCAATTTTAAAAATATAAAAAATAAATAAGATGGCCAACAATCACGGGTGATGTGAGATGTTTTGGGATTTTTACAATTATTTTTGCAAATATAGGGAGTTGTAGTTTTACAACATCTGGAGGGCCCCATGTTCCCTACTTACAATAATAAATAAACAGACTGAATAATGGAGGGAGCTCCAGTACAGCTGCTTATGTCTAGCAGGGCCCTGTGCGTATTTCTCTTACCTGGTTTCTGCCCTTCATCCAAGCCTGCTTGGGGGCCCTTCCATGGCTTGGAGGAATGAGTGTCCAGTTCATACTTCTCCATGGTTTCAGACAACTTCCCAGGAGAACCTGGGCAAAGGTACTCATGGTCCAGATGACTCACAGTACTGACTGTGGGGAACAGATATGCTCTAGGGTCAGGGATCCTCTGTAGAGCTATGGAGAAAGATGTGGATTACTAACTTGTGTCCCAAGTCAGGATATCCTGTTGTGAGTAAAGCAGTTCACAGAGAAACTAGTAGCATCTCTGGAGACTATCCTTAGAACTAATCAACGAAAAAGGATCCAGCAGAAAAAAATCCTGCTGTACCATCCCATGATAGGCCAGCATCTCCCCCCCCCCCAAAAGGCCATCTTCAGTGCCATATTTAAGCGCCCCAATACCTCCCCAGGAAAATGTAATACCCAAAGTAACAGACTATCCTACTGTCCTCCAGATTTTGTAGGATTGTAACTCTCATTACCCCTGACCACTGGCCATGTTGACCGGGGTGGTTGGGAGTTGGAGTCTAACAAATATCTGGAGGACACAAGGTTGTGGAAGTACCATATTTATCCCTTCCCACAGGTGAGCTGCTGTCGTCCTTGCACCTGCTGTGGCTTCTGCCTGGAGTCCTTTTGTTTTAGCAATAAGTAGACTAGACACAGCTCTATTTGAGAGCTAACTGTACAGAAAACAAGCAAACCCCCAGTACTTCCAGAAGAGAGAGGGAAGACAAGAAGAAGGCAGAGTGAATAAGAGGGTGAATAAGAGGTCAGGCTCATCAAGTGTGCTGTACGATGAACAGTCAGGTGCAGGAGTAGGCACCCGTGCTAAGTACCTTGGGGGCTGGGGCAGTAGGAATACGGTGGTGCCCGCAAGACCCTTCCTCCTCCTGTAGGTCGGCGGCATTGGACTGGACTCTCTCTTCCATAAGGTAACATCATTGCCTGCCAATCTGAACAGACATAGGTCATAAACAAGGGTCTTGCTTGCAAGTAAGTGCCAGCTGCTTCACCCACATGCAGCAAGAAGGCATGGCTCTTGTTCAAATAGGTTCCCCCCCCCCAGGGGCCCAGAATACTCTTGCAATCATTGGAATAGCATTTGCTTCAGGCTAGTTCCATATTACTTTCAAGGCTAACAGAAAAGAGTCCCTACCTGAGGTTTCAGCAGTTTGAGAGAGAAACCACACTATCCAAAAGGTCAGGTGGGTTCAGCCTGGTATGGATATAACTAGTGAAGTCCTGCCTGGCATTGTGCTGGTCATCCTATGAGACATTCTGGGTTTCAGTGTATCAGAGGGCCAAGAGCCTGTTTTAGAGTGGCTTGGATTCAGCTGCCAAATCCATGCCTGGTGAAGGTGCCCTTCTTGGTTGGCTGGTTGTCCCAGGTTGCCTCAGCCTTGGTCCCTTAGTGCTTCCCTAGACTCTTGTCCCTACTTGTTCCCTTACCTGCTTCAGGTAGGCCACCCAGGGCTCAAGGTCACTCCCTACATCCACGCTTCCCTCGAAGGCAAAGTGGCTGGTGAAACACAAGGTGTCCTTTATACACGGGATAGGAGCAAAGTCTAAAGAGTCTTGTGCTGCCCCTCAGAGCCATCCTGCACTCCCCTCCTCCTCAGAAATTCCTTTAGTTAATTGCTAACTTCTGCATGAGCCTGTGTTGTGGAACAAGACGACTTGTGCTGTGTTTAAGAGACATGGATACAAGCAGACTCTAGGGCTGCCCTAGATACTAACCTGCTCCTGGCCCCATTATGGACACACGATGATGACACGCCTCCCATGCTGGGATCTCAAAGTGACATTCAGTCACAGCTTCTCAAGAAAAATCACATCATCCTTTTATATTGGAAAATGTTCCCAGGGCAGGTAGCACTAGTAGCTTCATATTCAGTTGGGATCTAGAAACCAACACCAGCATTTCAATTATATTTCAGATGAAAATATGGAGCATCAGGCATATATAATCATAAATAGGAACAGCTGATTTAACATACAGAGTGTCTGGCCTAGCCGCAGAAAACAAGCAGACGTGGAATCTACTAAAACATCATCCAGATCTACAGAAAAAAAATCATCCATCCATTCATTTGCAAGCTGCCTTTCCAAAGTTAGAACCATGGTCAAGGTGGCTTGCAACATACAAAAAATTACATAATTATAAGTAGCCATAAACAATAACATATCAAAAATTTCACAACCAAATTTAACTAATTCCACATAAATCATGAGAAAAATCTAAAATAAGGACACAAAGAATTAATATCAATAACCTACCCCCCCCCAAGCTGGAGTCAGTCAGGGCCCCACTCTCGCCTGCAAGGCAGGCAGGAGATCTTCCACGACTCAGTCAACAAAAGCACTCTGCCATGATGAAAAAAGCTGTAGTTTCCTATCACACAGCTTTGAAGACTCATAAAGGAGATTATTTTGGATCAGAAATAGGAAATTGGATAGTATAGAAGTTCTAATGTCTCATTCTATGGTAAATCAAACAAGCTGTGGATGTGTTCAGCTAAGACAGAGTGAGAGTTGGCTAAGAAAATACAATTCAAGCATATTTCTCACCATAGCCAATATGGAACTATATTTTTATCATGGCTGGGATTCCACTTTGGAATGAAGCTCCTTTGTCTTTAAGTGGTGTGATAGGGAACTACAGAACTTTTCATCACTGCAGTGCTGTGATCCGAGTTACTGTTGGTTCAAAAGAAAAATGATATAGAAAGGAAAATTCCCTGGAGATCCAAGATCCAGGATTGGGGTAAGTACTCATTGGTGAGTGAACCCCAGCAGAGATTTAAAATCACAAAATATGCATCAAGGTAAAGTTCTTTCCAGAGCTTCCCTCTCCCTCAGCATAGAAAAATACCACACATGAGGTAAATTAAAACAAGGGTTAATGTAGAAGCCTTAAAAAAGGTTTAAAACAAGGGTTGACTTACAAACTCTCCAAAGGTCAGATTCATGTGGTTCAGAATAGGTTGCACAGGCAGTAAAACTTAGCAGTTACAAAGTAGTGAAAGTTCCTACATTATTGGTATAGAAACTTAAGAATGGCTTGTGAGAGCCATGCAACTAAGCAAGAACAAGCTTAGCCTCTCTACATGCTTCTCAGGCAGACTGAAGGTGAACAATAGGATTGATAACCTTCCTCCCAAGGTTTTTTTTTTTAATATTTTTTATTAAGGATTTTCTTGTTTTACAGAAGTGTAGTGCCTCGTTGTTGTTTTTTTTCCTTCTTCTTCCATGTAACATTTTTACAAACCTTCCTCCCAAGGTGAGGGGGAGTTACTTAGCTAAGCCTGGCAGGACAGTTTACTCTATGGTGTTAACCCATTCATGCATCAATTAGACTTAAGCATGTTGGTTCTATGTGGCTGGTTATCCCACAGTTACCTCACCCACTGAAGTACTCTCTAGCCCAACCCAGCCCAGAGAAGACAGGAAAAGAACATCATAACCACAAGGAGCTCTGTTTGGATCAGGAACTGGCAATCTTATTACCCATACCCCTACACCATTACAAAGGAATGGCCTGCTGGAATTGTGGTAAAGTTATTAAATTTTGGGACCGTCCCGCCCACCACACACATAAGAAATCCTGAACATAACAGGGCAACAACTCAAGGAAACCCTAGAGCTAGCATTACTAAATTTGTTCATGGGAGAAAATCTGGAATGACAAAATAAGAATTTAATTGGATATTTACTTGTAGTGGCAAGAGCTATTATTATCAGGTTCTGGAAGGATCTAAAGGGTATTAGCTTGGCTAGGTGGCGTAACGAGGTCTGGGAAATTGCCCTTATTGAGAAACTTACACAAAAGTTATGCATGGCCAAAGGGAAGAAATGGAAATACATGTTTGCTGCTGACTGGTTGAGATTTATTGCTTTTACAAATAGAACTGAATATAACAGAACAGTCCAAAAAGTATTTTCAGATCTGTGGGTTGCATAGTAACAACTGTTCTTTCTTTGTAAAGATTTTTTCTTGGACTGGAGTTTCATTTATATTTTCTACACGAAACTATGTGAGAGTTTTGTTATATTTTTGTATTGTTTTCGGGGGGGGGGGAGAATAAAAAAGAGAGGAATTGTCTGCTTGGCATCATATTTGCTAGCAAACTCTGACTGAGGCTGCATGCAAACCATACATTTAATGCATCTTTTCTCACCCCACCCACCCAAATAATCCTGGGAGAATTTCAGTTTATCTCCGACTGAGCTATAGTTCCCAGAATTTTCGGGGGGAGGAGAGAATGTGCTTTAAAAGTATGATGTGTATGCAACATATGATCTGCTGCTCCTAGCAAGATCATAATTAGGCTGAGTCACTACCTATTTTTATTGGTTTACTTATTGGAGCTTTTCTTTTCACATAAAAGCTTCCGGGCCCAACACCTTGCTCCCCTACACTCAATGAAGGGAGGACATGGTAGATCTCAATGGCAATTCTGACACAGCCTCAATTTCATGGTGTTATTAAGTTTAGCTGAACTGCACATAGACCTCACTCCCAGCATCAGTACCCAGCCAAGGAACAATATGCCCTGTAGCATCAGACTGATCATCCTCAATAATACCGATGATGCAAAAACTAGGTGCTGCACATAAAATGAAAATAAAACACAGACCCTTTTATTGGGGCTTCATAAATGGGCCACGAGGTATACAGGGAACCAGGGCTGGGGAACCTCATGACTGGCCTTGCTATTTGCCCTCCGAACTCTCTGTTAAGTTGTGGGCGAACATATCAGACGACACAGCAATTCTTCAACAGCTCTTGTTTATTCAGAGGCCAGAATAGAACTGAACTGAAGAGCTCAGTCAGCCTGCTTATATAGAGCTCCAGAACAACATAACTGTTGCAACTTTCTAAAACTATCCAATCACTGAACGTCACTTTCGATCCTTCATTTGCATAACTATCTACAGTATCCCCCTGCTGGCCCAGGGTGAGAACTTCAGTAAATAACACTCTCCCCAGGCCACCACCTCTCTTCCGAGGCCACACCCCCTCGCTGACCTTGCATTGCACCCTGAGTGTTTTTGTCTGACAGGAATACGTTCTTGGACTCTTGACTGTGCCTCTTGCTTGACTGAATGTGTTCAGAAACTATCCTATTGGACAAAGATAAAAATTGCATTTGTTGCTCTGCCCACTTCTGCATCTGGCCCTTTTATGACTGGCATGTGGCCCCCAGAAGGTTTTGCCCAGAAGGAAATGGAGCCCTCAGGCTGAAAAAAGACCCCCACCCCTGCTATGGACCATCTACTGGGCCAGGAAAAAATGGCGGCTCAGACTGGACAGAAAAGGTGACTGTAGTACAGCCTAGCTAGCACCTGTATCTGACCAACCATTTAAGGCAGGCACCCTGATACCATCAAAATATGTCGCAAACATCCTTGCAGACCTGAAAGGCTTGTTTATAGCATTAAAACAATGATGTCAATGGAAGAAAATAACAGTATGATATGGGGATTGTGTGTGTGTGTGTGTTTACATATGGAAATGAGAGAGGGAGGGGTGTTCACTAAGGGTCTTATGTGTTTTGTGTAGCACTGCAACTATAGATGGGTTGAATGTGCATGGACATGGGAACAGCTACGAAATTCCCAAGCCAAAATTCTGTTTACGAAAGAGCCGAAAGTCACAGGACTGTAATAGATGGACTATTATAGTAAAGGCAGAATCATATTTATACTAACCCCTTGCCAATGGGAGTGGAAAGAATAAAGCGGAACATTCCAGACTAATCCTGGCTGGGAACTTACCCAGGTAACCAATGTATCAAGGTGGCAGGTAACACCTGCCTGCAGCCCTTGAAAGCTAAACCAACATAGGGTGGGGAAGGATGTTTATCTTTTAATCTCTGGGCCACACAAAATTAGTTTGTGCTGATAGGAGTAACACTTGCCTTGTTTGCACAGCACAGGCTTTCCTGAACAACAAGTACAAGGGCTGCAACATCAGTTCCACCTCATTGGGCAAGGAGAAGAGAGACGTCATCTATCCACAAGGCAAAGGCAACAGTAATCCATTTCCTAACCTTCCGGTTTCCTGGCTACCTACATCTGTGAAAGTTTTCAGACATAAGCGAGGCCACCATATAAGATAGGGATGGGGACTGTGTATCTTGGTCTATAGCTCCCATAATCCCAGACCACTGGCCATGTTGGCTGGGACTGATGGAAGCTGCAGTCTTACAGCATCTGGAGTGCCACATGTTCCCTGTCACTGCTGTAAGGACTTTAGGGTGGAGGTCAGGAACAAGTAGCCTCAGGAGGCTCAGGAGGAGTGCTAATTTTGCAGGTGAGTGCTGACAGGCAGCCCAGTAGGGACCAGGTACACTACCGAGTTTCTGGGAATTCTGTAGTGCAACCAATCCCTGCCCAAAATGGGGCTTGCTGTGGGTGATAATCAGCTAAGCCCCACTGTGAAATGTATCATTAGCCTTCATGGTTTGATTTTAATCTGCCAGCCCTGCTACCTTTGCCTGTGTGGTTTGAAATCAAACCAGGAATATAAGTGGCCCCACCTACCTGCCAAAGTGGCCTCTGGATCCACCCTCCTGTCCAGATTTTGTCCCTCACCTGCTTTTAAAGGAGGGACGCTGCCATTGTCACATGAATGGAGCAGCAGTCAGCCAGCAAGCTTGAACTAAGTAGGGTGCAATGAAGGAGGCCCTCCTGCACTTTCAATAGTTGTGTAGAAGGGGGAATTTGGGCAGGTGTAGCCTACAGAAGTTGCTGTCCTTGCTATTGAAATCCCCCCTGCTACACAGTTGTTGAAAGCGCAGGAACCCTCTGCTCTTCTGCATTTGGCCACCCTAATGCTATGTGATACCCTGGTGGGTCTGAACCGGCAACGACTAAGCAGGAAAAAGATCCAGACGTGGTGATGGACAACTCAACGAAAGCACCAACCAATGGCGGTCATGGGGGGGGGGGAGAGAGACTGATTCAGTGCTGGGTCTTGTTTATCTCGTACTGGGTCAAAAAGCATCATATCCCTCCCCCAGGATGTAAATGGCTAACACAGAGCTAGGAAAGGGCAGAAAGGGACAGCTAAATGATGGAGTTGGAGCGCTATCCCTTTCCCATAATCTAATTAGATATGTTGATTGGCAGTCGATGTTGTCATTGTTTCTTCATCACTTATCTTATGCCCTCCCTCCTTTCCTTCTTTAATAGATTCAGAAAAGGCAAAAGAAGGTCTTCTTCACACAATGCGTAATTAATTCATGAAATTCATTGCCTCAGTTGGGCTCTGGGATCCCATAAGTTTCCATCCTCATTCATTTCTATATGAAGCCACTGGGAGTGATCATAAGGGGACTGGAGGCGCATTGGCATCAATGTGCAGGTGACGCCCAACTCTGCTGCTCCTTGTCACCTGAAGCAGGTGAGGCGGTGCAAGTGCTGGACCAGTTTTCTATGCAGAGTAATGAGCTGAATCCTGATAAGATGGCACTTTGTGGGTTGGTGGTTCCTGTGTTAGGAACTGAGTAGATGGTCTGTTCTAGATGGGACTGCATTCCCCTTGAAGGAGCAGGTTTGTAGCTGGGAGTGCTCCTTGATCCAGCATTGTCAACTGAGGTCTAAGTGGCATCAGCAGCATGGAATACCGGTACCTATTTCCAGCTACAGGCAGCTACATCAGTTCCCGGACCAGGTAGCTTAGCCACAGTAATTCATGCTTTGGTAACTTCCTGGTTAGATTGCTATAGTGTATTCTACATGGGACTACCCTTGAAGATATGGCAATTTCCGCTGGCTTAAGTGGCTTTAAAGGGTCTTGGACAAACCAATGGAGAATAGGTTTTAACCATGAGGGCTAAATGGAACTTCCCTGTCCAGAGGCAGTGTATCTCTTGAATACCACATACTGGAAACAAAAGAAGAAAGGAGAGTAGTTAGCTCCATACACTGCTTGTGGATTTCCTGGTGGCAATTGACTGGCCGCTGCAAGAAACAGGATACTGAACTAGACAGGCTGTTGGTCTGATCCAGCAGAGTTATTTTTGTGGTATCCAGCCTCTTTCTTGTCCACCCTCTTATTTACTCACTGTATTTACCAAGGCTTGGTAAATTCTTAGATCCCAGGACTTCTATCTGACTAAACTAGATTAATGGTTAGACCAGAGAAGCTGTAGAGCAGCTACAGATGCCCTCCAAATGCCCTCCAGATGACACTGGACTTCAGCTCCCATCCTCCTTGACCAGTAACCACGTTGGCTGGGGCTGAGGTGAGATGGCGTCTGATCACATCTGGAGGCACCACATTGGCTACCCCTGACATAGAGTATGAGTCTCTGCTGTTGTGTAGATGTTTTGCCCAATGAATGGAGAACCAGCATATTACTCCTGAGTCCTCAAAAGCACTCGGGAATACCCAGAAAGGTAGTAGGGGAAGCCTTTTCTGACAAGGAGGTGAATGGCGAGAATGAAAAGCTTCACCTAATTCAGTTTTGCATACTTGGCTGCTGTTGCAGCACGGGTGGAGGGGCCAGTTAAAAAATGGGCTGGTGGCAACTCTTAACCGCAGGAGGGATCTTTTGTATCTTCTAATCCAACAGCATCATTGTGTACATTTGTCTTAGAACTGCCAACTCTTGAAATTAAAATAAATAAATCTCTGAGGCCTGGGTAGGATTTGGATACTGCTTTCTGGCATGCCCAGGGTGGTGTAGCTCACCATTTTTGGAGATCTAAGACTGGAGCACAGTAGTTTGTTTGTCTGTCTGTCTGTCTGTCAGACCTAGGAGCAGATCCTGGTGGAGCTTATGCCAGACCCTGGGACACAGGCTATTCACTTATGGTGTACAGCTTGAAAAAGAAAATGCTGAAGTGGGAAGAAAATGACCTTTCCCTTTGTTTTCCAGACAGCTGGCCAGAAAGCAAAAAACAAGAATATGCATACAGACCTACCCGGGCTATTATGTCATAAGGCTGACTTGAAATTTCTGAGACGTTTCTGAAAAAAATTCTGAGGGGGGGTTGGGGGGGGGTGTTTCATCCTAGAAAAAGGCTACTTTGCAGAATTTTCTCTGGATATTATGCACCCACCGCAAAAACACTCCACTAACTCTGGGGCATTGTGGAAGATGCAAAATTGTGGGCAGGCTGCCCACACCATTACTGCTGCTGGCATTTACAATGGCAGTGGGTGACGAAAACGGTTAGAAAGACAGTCCACAGCTGTGATCCTGCCACTGCGAATGGTGAGTCCTCACCCCTGAGAAACTGTTGGAGAATTTCTCAGTCCACAAACAGGGCAGCGCTGAGCTCTAGTTCTGTGTTTTCCCTCCTGGTTGTCTGGCAACCCTAGTGTCTCCTGCCTAGGATACTCTCTCAGCATAGCCACCAAGAGGTTAAACCCAAGTCACCTCAACCACAGTTCCTTCACCCCAACCTTCCTGCTATTTATCATTACCTGCTATTCACGGCCAATTTCCCACCCACCTGAAAGGATCTAGAATCTTGACCAGCCAAGAGAATACAGTTGGGCGGTGCAGGGGGCAGGGGAGGAGTTTCTGACTAACCAAGTTTCAAATTAAACTAAAGTCCAGGCCTGACTCTTCCCCGTGTATATAGTTGTCTTGTGTGCAGATGCATGTTTCTGGCATATAGCAAGGGACAGAAACAGCTCCATCTCTCCATATAGTTTTCCTATAGAGGTTTGGGTGAAATATTGTCAATATTCCAGCTAAAATAAAGGGTGGGAAGAAACAATGCCTTTTTTTTTTTTTTTTACAAAGCAAACTAGAAAAGGAACACTGATCACATGGGCATATGATACTCAATATTTTGACAAATATTTTATTATCTTTTATCAATGGCAATTTATTATGATTTTAATGTAAGACACTTTGAAGGGTCCATTGGATGAAACAGAGCCTTAGAAATCTCAATCAATGAACAAATTGCCACTTGATATACAGTTAGTGATTCAGTAAAGCTAGCAACTTATGCACATTTAACTTGTGTTCATTCAGCTTTACACGCTTGGCAAAAATAAAAAATATTTTAAAAATTAAAGGGACGGGCCTCTGGGGGGGAAAAGACTTTGGCAATCCAAATCCAATGTGCTTTGCCTATACACAATTTTGTCTTTTGGCATGATCCCTGGAATGTAATCCCTGCATAAATTGTGGGTTTACTGTGCTGTGCTTTGGCTTTTATTTATTTTGCTTTTACACATTATTTCTTGGTTCCTCTTGTGACCTTCATACACAATCTACAACATACTTTCTTCCTACCTCTAGGATAACTAAGCGACTGTGTGAATATAAAATACAGTTTTAGCTGTTTAGTTTGTTTTAAAATGCAATACAGATGTGCCTAGCAAGGTATCTTGGTTCTCTGCTTTCTTTATTGTGCTAGGCAGCATCCGAAAAAGAGCAGGAAAATAACCTTGAAAAGTCCTATTTTTCAGGATCTACAAACTATGCAGCTGTATTCAAAATCAGAAACAAAAGAAAGCAGTTTCAGAAAGTCGTCTCTAGCAAAGACTGGTAAAAAGATAGACAGCGATGACATACATACAGCCCTTCCTCCTATTAGCCAGACTGCGGTTAATGCAGCTGCCTCATTCACCTCTCCCTGTGTCTCCTAAGCTAGCCTCATCTGACCTGGAAGCCTTCTGCTGCCTCAGGGCTGGTGGAGGATGCTGTCCCATCATCCATGTTAAAGCAAGACTTAACTGCCTGGGATCATGTCCTGTGTCTCAGGCAGCAAGATTTCTTGGGCCAGCACTACATATGACTAGATTAAGAAGAAAACTTAAAACCCTTTGTAGGCACTGATTGGTATGGTCCGTATCCATGGTGCCCTCGTCCCTCTCAGGTGTTAGTCTAGGCATGCCTTGCAAGGAACTGTGCCCAATGGGTAGGACAGGCTGCCCAGACAAGTGTTGGTTAGGAATAATTGGTTTGTGGCATCCTTCCAAGCCCAGTCCGTTTTATGTTGTGAGTTTTCAACAGTCAATGTACCATCCATGGAATAACCACAAACCAAAATTATGTAAGTCGTGTCTGACTTCCAAGGAGTACAGTGATCGTCACACTAATATTTAAATGTAATTTATGTTTGCAGAGTTGTCAGGAATCTGGCATGAGATGGAGCACTTATAGAACAGCGGAATGAGGATGGCCAAAAGAACTGCGTCTGAAATGCACCAACTCTTCAACAATCCTCTCTTCAGAATGACTCGCAATCATTAATTTCCTCTGCGCTGGTCTATCACTCATTGACCGTGCTAGGCCAAAGTCCTTGCCCAGCATGCAATGTGATGTTCCATTGACGCTGCAGCCCAATAGGCATTGCCTCCCACCTCCCCAGCATGCCAAGTGAAGGGTTTCTGCAAGGGGAGATGGGGACTATGCCAGAACTTGCTGCATAAACACATACACACACACACACACACACACACACACACACACACAAAGAGACACATTTCTTTGGGCGCAGGGTGAATCATCTCTCTTTTGTGGTCTGTGACTTTCAATTACCTGAAAACATTTTGGTATTTTTCTCTCCAGCAAGAGCCTTTTGTCCCACAGACACCTGACACCCTACGCAGAGACAGTTTCTCCATTTGTATTTGCCTTACAGAGGATGTTTGAAGGCTGATTCATATGTAAAGGTAGGGCGTTCGACACTGCCTTTTCATGGGATAGTATCACCTTGAACATCTGCTGAAGTCACCCAACACATGGAAAGGTATGTGTAGTCTTTCTGCATACAAAGAGGCTTTCAAGTGGAGCTAGGTGACCCACATGCATTGACTGAACATGAGCCTCTTTCAACAAGAGAACAAGACTTCTGGATTTTCAATCAATTTTAGCAGATAACAAAGACATGAAACGAGGAGCCCTGACTGCCCATGAAGTGGAGTTGCCAGCAAGTAAACCAACAGAAAGATCAACCAGAGCTTATTCTCATGGAGGTGGTAGATTCTTTGGCAAGAACTGAGCCACATAAGAAGGTCCTCAGGCCAGAAATCTGGCGTGCTGATAGAATCTAAGGACATCTCTGTATGACCTGCCCAGTAACACCTCAACTTAGTCTTCTTAAGAGAGAGTTGTGCAGGTTTCTCTGCAGAGACAATGTCATGATATCCGTATGCACAGAACACATGGGAAGCAAGGTCTTTCAGCAAGTTTGGTCTCCAGTTCTGCTCTTGCGCCCTTCAGGGCTCTGGTGATACAAACGGCACCTGTATAAATGTGACAGAGGAGAGTAAAAGATGTTCCAACTAACTTTATTTACCCAGATCTCATTCCACAGAGAGGACAGACAGTCAGACAGCAACAGCTGGACAGACAGGACCACAGCGACATCCACGAGGGCATGAAGACTGAGCAACAGGGCCAAGCCATAGAGCAGAACAAGGAATGGTCACGACTCCACTCCTTGCAACCAGCAGTCTAGCAGCTCCTGTTCCTCAGGTCTGCTGCTGCTGCTGCTGAATAGTATTGGGTGCCGAGACAGGACAGGAACCCTGAGGAGTGCAGCAGAATGGAACACATTCAGAGGCAGGGAGAGAAACCCAGGAATCTCTATGATCACACCTTCAGTGAAGTTCATCCAGGCAAATGGGCTGTTTTCTATCTGTGTATGGCACCTTGTTGGTTCCATGGAACCTCTGCTAACATGGGAACCTGCAACACAATTTCCCACACAACTCCCTAGACTTCTTCCTCCCATCCTCTCCCAGTCACACTCCTGGGGTACCCATCCTCTTAAGAAACACACTGAGTGCTCAAAAGATCCTCATCTTGAGGGGAAAGGGAATCCCTCCTGGGAGCTAAGCTAAGACACATGTCCTCATCTGCATCAGGGTCATATTCCAAAATGCAGCAGGAGGATATCATGGCTTGGGACCTCTGGAAGAGGCAAATAAGTTGTTCTTTGTCGATGGACTTCTGGTCTGGTTGAGACAAGCTGATCCTGACATGTCAGTGAACATACCTTGGACTCATCTCCATCCATCTGGTTGGGCAAGGACTTCTGGGGAGTGTGGAAAGCCTGCAATGAGAGCCAGGACGGAGTTTAATCAAGTGGCCTGGGTTGTTCCAAAGCCCAGAGTGTAGCTTGCAATCTATTGACATTACACAGAACACTGGGAACCCCTTCCCACCAGATACATAAGAGAGCAAAGCCATCCAACAGACCATCTGTGAATATGACCATACATTGGGGACTCTTCGCCCAAGTGGAGCTGGGGTGGAGCAGTTACCTTCTTGGCAGGCTGGATCTCCTCTGTGGATTTGGACCGAGCTTTCACTCCCTGCTTCTGAGGGGAGCTGGATTGCTCCTGCAGCACAGGAAGTACACATCAGTTGGGGAAATGTGCCCTTCGTTAAGCCATTTCTCTCCCTTGGAATCTTTCATAACCTCTGTTTTCCTGCAGACACTTCAGGAAGGGAAGCTCATGATTGATACCCCATTCATATACACTGCAAGTGGTGTAGGGACCACTTCTGGGTTGCAAGATGCAGCCCCAGGGCACTGCAGTCTACAGCGGTCTCAGCTCTCTTCATCACTGGGCTGGGAGCTGGGATGGATCCATGCAACTGGCTGCATGCAGATGCATAACCACAGTGGCATAAGGTCGAGGCACAGAGAAGCATCTCCCATGCCACCACCAGCAGGTGTGAACAGGGCCGTCTTAAGTATATCCGGCGCCGTGGTGCAAAGATCCCTCCGCCCCCCCCCCTTTTCCCAGAGTTGCTGACCTTTTTAGGGCGCTGCTGGCAGCTTTGCAGGGCTGGAGGGCGGCTCCTCTGGTGGGGAAGAGGCGGAGGCTCCGGACGCGGTGCTGCTTCAGCAAGGTGGACGAGGGCGGTGAGCTGATGCCAGGAGGTGCCACATCCAGCCTCCGCCTTTTCCCTGGCGCCCTCCAGAACTTGGCACCCTGGTGCCCCACACCACTTGCCTCTATGGGCAAGACACCCCTGAGTGTGAATGGGGCTAGCAGGGCTGTCCCATTCCAAGTGGAAGCTGCATAGCTGTCACACCACTGTATACAGCCCACCTACTGCAAGGTGACTCCTGGCACTGGCCTTTCAGTACAATGTGGATGCAGGAAGAAGATACAAACTGCAAGGTAAGTGGCATGATTGCACCTGACACTACAGAACATCCTCAGCTCTCAGCGTGCATGATGTTTTCACTGACGGGTGCTAAGTGCAAGCTGAGAAAAACGGTCTAGGATCTCCACTGATCAACTCTGTTTGAGGCTGGCTGTACACAGAGAGAATGCACACATTTGCCTCCTTGGTCTGTCTTAGTGGTGCCCTCCAGGGGTGGTTGAACTACAGTTCCTATCTGCCCTAAGAAGCATAACCAATGGTCAGGGATGATGGGCATTGTAGTCCTAAAGCATCTTGAAGGCACCATGTTGGCTATTCCTGGTGCAGCCCATATTGTTTATAAACTGACTATAGAGTGGTTCGCAAAAGTCCCAGGCAGTGGTCCTTCCCAGCCCCCACATCTGAGATACTGCAGGCTCTTGAGACTAAAACCTGGGATCTGTGAAGAAGAGGCTCTTCCCCTGAGCTGTAGCCCCATCCAAAACTGCATTAATGCAACTATGCCATTCTGTGCAGCACTGTGAGTCTCTGCTGGATTAGAGAGACGTGCGACACACTTGGTGGCACTCAACCTCCTTCATGCTTGGAAGAACTCTGTGCACCGTTGCCATCACTGAGTGACACCCTGTGACACTTCCTCAGAGGTGCCGAGCATCGGCAGCAGGGATGGGGAAACTGGCCCTTCAGGGGCCATTGACATCCACCAGCCCTAGCCGAGGAGAATGGGAATTATAGTCAACAACATCTGGAGAGTTACAGGATCCCTGGTGCTTATTTATAGTGTCTTCAGGAATAAGAGAGTGGCAGTTGTGGGAAGCTTCCCCTTTTTTGGCCTCCTTAGTGTAAAGCATTTCCATGCAGTACCTTTGAGTTCAGCTCCATGGCTATTTCCTGGTGGGTATTTCTTAAATCCTTCTCTGGCCAGACAGAAGTTTCTGCAAGGAAGATGCACATCATCTGAGAAACCACCAGTCTCCTCCCGCTCCTTGTGGCTGCGATACACATGAGGAGGGTAGTCATGGCTAATAGTACTACTAACCTCAAGGGAAATAAGGGCTAAATCCCCTGTTTCCTAGTGACAATAAAATGGACAGGCCTTACAAAGGAGGGGTGTAAACAGGGCTCCCCCCTCCCTCCAGGATCTGTATTGGGGCCAGCTCTTCTAAACTTGTTCATAAATGACCTGAAGTTAGAGGTGACCAAAGTGGTGGCCTAGTTTGTTGATGGCAATAAATTACAAAGGGTGGTAAGAACAACAACCAAAAAAGGGGGGGGGATAGCAAAGGACTCCAAGGGTATCTCTTCAAATAGTTGAATGGGCATTAAAATGGCAAAAGTGGTTCAATGCTAATAAGTGCCTAGTGGTGCACACTGGGGCATAAGGGGGGGCGGGAATCCGAACTTCACATTTGTTTTATGCCATGGGAACTACTTGACAGTGACTGAGCAGGAAAGAGACCACTGGGCTGAGATAGACAGCTCAACAAAAAGCACCGGTCAAATTGCAGCAGCTGTGGATAAGGCAAATTCCATGTTGATCATCAAGGAAAGGAATAAAAAGCAACACTTACTGACATCATAATGCCATTATACAAATCTATGATGTGCCTGTGCTTGGAAATATCCTGTGCAATTCTGGTCACCCTACCTCCCAAAGAAAAATGTAGAGCTGAAAGAGGCGCAGAAAGGGGCAACCAAAATGACCAGGCTAATATATGTCCCACTGGTTTTTTAAAAATACTTTTATTGACTAGACTGATTCTGATGGCAAAGCTAAGCACATAAAGATCTTCCAGTGAAGTGAATGTGGGGGGAGGGAAAGAGAACTTAATTTGGGCTGGACTATGGCCAACGGGTTGTACGGCGGGTAAAATACCAGGCAACAGTCCCGATACTTTGCTTCCCTTCTTCCACTCCCTTCCCCACTGAGCATGTTGGTGTTGGGGGACCTGACTTGAATGGAAGTGCAAAGAAGCACATGCTGCTGTTTGGATGGTCTTCCACTCTGTACTCTGCCCATCAGCCTCACAGCGAAAACCGCAGCCTTCTCTAGCCCCTTCACCCAACAAATAAGGCTGTTTGTCAGTTCAGAGTGGGGAGCACACCTGATACCAAGTCCTCAAAGGAAAAGTCACGGAAAGCCCAAGACCAAGCAGCCAGCAGAAACCACTCCTTCCCCTTGTTTAAAAAAGCAGCAACAACAACAACAGAACAATTACCTGCCCTGTCCCCATTTTCAGAGTGCTCAAGGGCGAGGAGGAGGAAGCTGAACAGCCTTCTTTGCCTATGACCTTGTCTCTGCTTACCTGTTCTTAGCCTTATGGAGCATTGGCCAAATGTGGATTTTGTAAATGTTGTGCCCTTTGATGTTTCCAGGTAGATGCTCACTGTAGGGTCAATGCTCATCATGCATACAATTTCTTTCATTTTTATTTTGCAGAGTCCATATAGACCCGTCATGAGCATAAAAATACCAGCCTGTGTTTCCCCTCTGTTTAACTACCCTTTCCAAGGAAAGCCTTATCTTGTTGCCAGTGACCTGTTTGCAATATCTCAGTGACCCATTTGCGAATTAAACCCCTATCTGGAAGCACCTGGATATGGATTTTGGAATTTCCCTTGCCCAAGTGCTTCTTGCTCCGAGAAGGCTGGAGATATGCTTCAAATCCCATGTACTCTGCAGTTCGAAAACATTGTTCATTTTGACAGGCATCTCCATGCTAAGGATATCTCACGCACCTCCACAGCTGCCTCCAGCCTGGAATCCCCAGGTCTCCTGCAGAGAGAGCGCAGACTGGGCAAGCTGTAAACTGCCCTGTGATTTTCGAATGAAGAGTGGTATATAAATTCAATAAATTAAATAAGTGAGTGGCAGCGCTGGTTCCCCTTCCTATCAGACTGCAGCAGCATTCACCAACCTGCTGCCTTCCAGATGTTTTGGGCTACAACTCCCTTCAGACCTGATCATGCTGCCTACAGGGTTAGGATTGGGGTTCAAGCAGCCAACTACGGGAGCATGGCAAGGAACACAAAATTTGGACACTGGAAACAACGCTGACACCCCGCGCCCAGCATCAAAGTAGATCCCCAAAGGGAGATGTCACCCACCCACCGACCCACCCATCCCAGAAACGTTGTGCCACAGCGTCCCCTAGCGTTGACTTGAAGAAACGGAGGGAGCCCTGACGCTGAAGAGAGAAGGTGCGCTCCTTCTACTTTGCTCCTCGCGAGCGGAGCGCCCCCTAGCCGACCAGCAACTCAGGAGAAAGACCCCTGCTTCGGAATGACCCCTGCTCTAGGAATGGCCACCTCCCGCAAGACGCAGCTCGCCCGGGCTTACCTGGCTGTCGCTGGGGCTGCCGGTGGCTCTTCCCGTCCGGGATCTCCGCCTGCACTGGCTGCTCCCCTCCCCACTCTCATTCAGACGGTGAGGGGCCGGCACATGCGGTCAGGGGCAGCCAATGGGGAAGCAGCTGCCTCCTCCGCCGCGCTTAGCATGCGAGGCGAGGCTCGGCAAGCACCTCGGGGACTGAGCTGGGCGAGGGGATGGGGCGCATCGGGAGACGGCGACCCCGCCCCGCGCGACCTCACCCACACGCCGCTTGCTGGCTGGTCTCCCCAGCATATGCACACAAGCAGAACACGTTTGCTGAGCAAAGGCTTGCGGAGGTTTCCAGGGACCTAGGAATGTGCGTGTTCTGTGTGCGTGGGGAGAGCGCGGCAACCCCACAAGTGGAGTGTTTCCAACCCAAATTTCCATTCATCTCTCTCTCTCTCTCTCTCTCTCTCTCACACACACACACACACACACACACACACATTGCTTGCCCACAGAGCACACCACCACCGTTTTTGGAGAGGGATGGGGGACCCAGCTTCTAACAGAGACATACACAGCTCCAGGGAAGGAGATTCTGTGGTACAGTTGGTGTGGGCTTGTCGGATCTGCACATCAAACGCTCAACCCAGGGCAACTGGGAATTGGGTTGGGGGTCCTCTTTGCTCTAAGCCATGCCGTTTCATGTGAAGGATGTGGGAACCTCTCAGGGGCAGCACAGACCCCCAAACAGTCCTGTCTCCACAACTCCTGCACCCGAGTGTGTCTGCCTTGAGGGCTGCATTCACAACCCACTGCTGCCACGCTGCCCAGAGAGGCATGTGATGCCGTGCACAAACTCGCAGAGACTCAGGACGACTTAAGCAACGGTGTTATCTTACATTTTACAAAGACTGAAAATTACAAACTATATACAGGCGTCATCACCACCTGCCACAGAGATGCGGTTGCTGCTGGGGCAGCCATGGGCAGCTGTTTCACAACACAGAGCAACACCCTACGACGGTCTGGTACAGCAAGTGGGCAAGACTGGCATTTTCCTGCCCAGCCAGCACGGGCAGTTCCAAGGGAGGAGAGTCAGCCAGAACATTAGGAGGACACGTTTCTATTCCTGGAAGACAGGCTGGGGGTCCCTAGAGGTGGCTGCAGGCTGTAGCCAGGCCTCGGACCATATTCCTATGAGAGGGGAGGAGTCTCTGTGAGGCAGAACATGGTACCACAACATATACTGAACAGGAGGGACCTGACCTCCCTGCAAGGAACATGAGGTTGACTAGGCCTCCTGGAAGGGACTAGTATGGCTGGTAGATGGAGTCATGGAGGAGGTCACATGGCTGAAGGTTTCCCAGCAGGACCTGCTGATGAGGGAGTTCCCGTAGGCGGCTTTGAAAGGGAAGCCTGAGATACTAACTGCTTCTTCTGGGCCTGGCACTGAGAGACGGTGGCTGCCTCAGCACTGGGGGCCTCAGATGTGGACTTTTTCTCAGGGGCTGGGCTGGATGAGGAGCTGGTCTTGCTGGAGACACCATCTTGTTCAGGCAGCTGAAGGAAGTCAGGTAGTTCTAGATCCTCTTTGGACAGGAGGCCACGCTGGTCATTGACTCTGCAGCTCTGTGCCCGGTTCAGCAGATCCACAAGCCCTGGGGGGGGGGGGGAGAGAAGGAATTTGCTGTAGTTCTGGTGGCCTAACAATAATTTATTATACTATACTAGCTGTCACCTTTCTATTCAACAGCCTTCTTCACCTTTAAACCTTTCTTTAAAAAATGGCCAATAATCCAGGCAGAGGGCCTTCTCGGCAGCGGCGCCCGCCCTGTGGAACACCCTCCCACCAGATGTCAAGGAAATAAACGACTATCTGACTTTTAGAAGACACCTGAAGGCAACCCTGTTTAGGGAAGTTTTTAATGTTTGATTTTTTTGTTGCATTTTTAATATCCTGTTGGAAGCCGCCCAGAGTGGCTGGGGAGGCCCGGCCTGATGGGTGGGGTAATATAAATTATTATTATTATTATTATTATTATTAACAACAACAACAGCAACAACAACAACAAAGAACTGAGGTTGAAAATTGCATGCATTTACAGAAATAAACATGTCAACATGTATGCAGATTGACATAGCACCCTTTAATTCCCTGGGACTGCACTGCTTGCTTC
Source organism: Podarcis erhardii (assembly GCF_964252035.2). Lineage (NCBI taxonomy): Eukaryota > Metazoa > Chordata > Lepidosauria > Squamata > Lacertidae > Podarcis > Podarcis erhardii. The sequence goes on from NC_138498.1 coordinate 70,318,426, forward strand.
CTAGTCAGTAATAAGCATCTTATTTACCTCCCCTATCTGACAAGTGACATCAGAGAAGATTTACCTTCCAAGTCATACGTGCGTCTATTCTGTTTGCTCCTAGGAGGTTTAGTGAAGGAACAGGACCCCTCACTGAATGAATCAGATTCAGATTCTGTCTCTATAGAGCTGTCATCCTGGAACCACAGTGAGAGAAGGCATGATTATAACCAGAGCCAAAATTGCCAACCTACCTAAGCACCATGACATAAGCCTAGCAAACCCAAAACAAGGTGATATGCATGGCTGGTGGGGTGGGGGGCAGAAAGACATCTCTAGACATACAAAACTAGTATTATCAGGAATACTGCTAGGCCAAAACTTTTCTCACTGAGATCTACATGCAGGAAGGCTTTGTTTCTAGAAATAAAAATGTAGCAGCATTCTGTCATGTAATTGCCCCAGCTAAGGTAATACAACCCATGGCCAAGACTCACCTCACTCAGCTCACGAGAAGGGCTTATTGCAGAATTTCTCACACCAGGAGGTTTCCCTTCTGCAATAAAGCACATGGATATTAAATATCCTGGAGGGACAGCAGAACAAAGAGTCAGACCTTAAGCTCTGACAACAATGGGAGGCTGAGAATAAGACTTGATGGAGAATGGATCAGGATTTCCTGGAGAAGACAACATGGAAGAGGCTGGAAGCCTATCAACTGGGAGCTGAGAGAACATGAATGGACTGTCCTTGAAATGATTCAAGTGTTGATCCATGTGCTAGCAAGAATACTGGCAAAAAGAAGGAAATGCTGTGTTTACAAATGTGTCATGGACTAGGGAAGTTGTGGGTTTGGAGTACAAGATGAGAGGAAGTAGCAATGTTGCCTTCTCTTTTTCTGACACGACTCCTGTGTTTTCAGCAGCTGTATGACAAGAGCCCATTCAACAGGTGACTCTCCCCTTTCCTGCTGTTTCCTGCTGGAGAAAATCTTCACTTATCACACAGCTGCTAAAGGAGCCCTGCCACAGAAAAAAGTGTCAACTTTAGTGGGCCACCTATAAGGTTATGAGACAGAGGTGGTTGATCAGAGTGAATGTGGAGCAGGATGCAATACTGCATGAAATCTGGTATGATTCCCCACCCCTGACAAATATCACCGTGCTACAGCACATACCGTATTTTTTGCTCCACAAGACGCACTTTTTTCCTCTTAAAAACTAAGGGGAAATGTCTGTGCGTCTTATGGAGCAAATGTGTAATCCCTGGGGCTGGGGGGGGGGGGAACCCGGGCTTCCCCCACCAGCCCCGCAAGCTCAGGGAGCAGAGGCAAGGCTGCACGCAACCTTGCCGCCGCTCCCCAACCTGTTCTGGGGGCTGGGGTCAGGGGAAGCCCCAGCCCCGCGGCTAAAAACAAAGCCAAGGCAACTAGTGGGATCCATCCAAAGCCAAAGCCGCGTGCAACCTCTCCAGCCGGGAGAGGTTGTGCGCAACTAAAAACAAAGCCAAGGCTTCTGTAGCCTCTCTCGGCTGGAGAGATTGCGCACGGCTAAAAACGAAGCCAAGACAGCAAACCCAGGCTTCCCCTGACAGCTCCAGAAGCCTGTCCACTGCTCTTTGGGGCTGGGGGGAATAAGATTTCTTCTTGTTCGCCCCCCCCCTAAAAACTAGGTGCGCCTTATGGTCCTGTGCGCCCTATGGAGCAAAAAATACAGTAAATGCCCTGGGACATGTGGTTGGGCCTGTGGCCTCCCTGCTTATGATAAATGGCTCTTCATCTAGCCTCTTCACCGTGAGTGAGAGCTGATTTCCCCACCACCATTCTGCAACCAACACTGAACAGGCTCATTGAGTGGAAGATGCAAAAATTAGTGGTCTGCTCATCAACATTGGCAGGAAACAAGGCAATCCTGTGCATTGGCCTCCCACCCTCCCAGAGATCCACATGGCATTCATTCTTCCCTCCCTAGGAAGGTGTCCCTGTCTAATACTGCACAGTGCCAAGCCATCTACCAACTATCCCTAGAAAAATGAACAAGGTCAAGAGGAGGTCGAGATACTAGATCAGCAACCACATGTGCCTTTGAGCTTCACCTACCTGTATCTGACTCCAGCACAAGCTTCTGAGAAGCCACAGTGGTAACTTTCTCTTCCATATTAAGAGCTTGGGGCTCACCAGGCTGCAGCAGGAGAGCAGAATTGGAGACACAGCAAGGCAAGGACTTCATGTCAGGGTGGATGAACAACCACAACAACACTGTATACATGCTGCTAGAGTGGGCAGCTTTCCCAAAAAAAGCTGAACAGAAATAGCAATGTGCCGTAGCCTACCAACCCACAAAAATAATTAATGGTGTCTGAGACACAGGGGATCTCTCTCTAGCCTGGAGAGCTGCTGGACCTATGAATGGCCTGCATTTAGCTGGAACAGAACATTACCATGGACTCTGGTCTGGGTACCAGTCTCTCCTGGCCTGTCACTTCACTTGCTCCTGCTTAACTAGAAGGGGAAAGCATTGTCCCCTATTAAGAATGTAAAAGAGCCCTGCTGGATCAGACCATAAACCCATCTAACCCAGCTTCCTATTCTCCCAGTTGCCAATCAGGTTGCACCCCTAAGTGGAACATGAGTGCAACAAGACAACAACGAGGAATTCCTAGTAATGGTATTCAGAGGCAATTGGTATTCAACGACTAGTAGACACGGGAAGCTCTTTTCTTGTCTGCTCTTTTAGAGCCATCCAAGTTGGTGGCCATCACTACAACATATGGTAGCAATTTCCATAGTTTCACTATGTGCTGAGCAAGGGGTGCTAAAAAAAACTGGAGGAAAGCTTAAGATCCAAATGTAACTTGAAATTCTATCCCTACAGACCCCAGCAGAACCCCACAGAGAGGAAAACTGCAGGGAGGAAACTCCAAGTTCCATACTCCTTAACCATTTACCATACTGGCTGGAGTTTATGGGTCTTTGAATCCAACAACATCTGGAAGGCCACAGGTCCCCCACCACTGGACTGGAGTCACCAGGACTTCATTTCTGTGTCCTGTTTCACTTCCTCAAAGACCGTTCTCACCCGTCGAAGCAGGACTCGTGTGAGATCCAGGCCGTACTTCTCCACGATGGGCTGCAAAGCCTCCCGCAGCTGCTTAGTAGATTTCGCCAGAATGCACACTGTCTTATTCAGGGGCATGATTTCTAGCCTATAAGGAGAAGAAACATCAGAAATATACCCAATGGGCACAGTATACTGCATCTGGCACGGCCACCTTGCATAACTTGTGCACCCCAGTAATCTACCCCAGGTGAAGGATAACCCTCACTTCCTGATGCCTAATGGTAGGAAACCAAAGAGTACAGTTCTGATTCCCCCATTCGAAGCCCATGGGCAAAGTCACAGAAACTGAGCACATAGGAAAGCAGTGCAGGAAGGATGGTAGTTTCCTAATACTGTGCCCATATATGAATCACAGCAAAGTGGGCAGGGAGAAGAATATTCAAGCAGGTTGTCTTGAATGAAATCCTAATGTTGCGAACCCCTTGTGATTTAGGGTCTGAGAGGCAGAGTCTGTTCTGGAGCTGTGAGCCCTGACCTATGTTCATGGTGATACAGCAAGGTTCACGCAGATGGGGGGAGGGTGCTATCTCCCAAGAGATTTGCAGACTGGGGCTTGCAACACGTATGGCATACTCACTTGGCCACCAGTACCTGTATGGGAGACTCAAGGGAGTGTGAAGAAGATAATGGGGGAAGGTGCTTCCATCTAACCCACCCCCTCTGCCTTTGAAAGCCTTAATGCTGCCTGAATTGGGGATACCAAAGGGGCAGCACACCCATTGGGGAAGCTGAGGCCTTGACATTTGATTGGCATAACCTGATTCCTAGCTATTTTGTAGTGGACTTGGCCGCAGTAGCCAGAGCATCCAGGACTAAGATAAAACTGTGCAAACTCCTTTGTTGTTCTTGCCCCTGCCAGGAGGTGTCATGTTCCTACATTCATTGTACTGAAAAGTTGCATTTTGCATGCTGTTTTATTATTGCTACTACGCAGAGACATCACCTTGCCAACAAAGGTCCGTATAGTTAAAGCCATGATTTTCCCAGTAGTGATGTATGGAAGTGAGAGCTGGACCATAAAGAAGGCTGATCGCCGAAGAATTGATGCTTTTGAATTATGGTGCTGGAGGAGACTCTTGAGAGTCCCATGGACTGCAAGAAGATCAAACCTATCCATTCTTAAGGAAATCAGCCCTGAGTGCTCACTGGAAGGACAGATCCTGAAGCTGAGGCTCCAATACTTTGGCCACCTCATGAGAAGAGAAGACTCCCTGGAAAAGACCCTGATGTTGGGAAAGATGGAGGGCACAAGGAGAAGGGAATGACAGAGGACAAGTTGGACAGTGTTCTCGAAGCTACCAGCATGAGTTTGACCAAACTGTGGGAGGCAGTGGAAGACAGGAGTGCCTGGCGTGCTCTGGTCCATGGGGCCACGAAGAGTCTGACACGACTGAATGACTAAACAACAACAACAACAACTATGACATTGTTCTTGCAGTTGTTGATTTTGTGATGTATTGCTGTTCTCCTTGTTGTAAGCTGCTCTGAGCAGTGTGGGTGTGTGTATGTGTGTAAAAGCAGCATAGAGATAAAAGTGGCATGAACAGCAGTAGACAGAGAGGTGTTGGGTTTGCTTATGTTTCACAAATAAAGACGGGCCCCATCCCTGGGGCAGACAGCCCTGGCCCCATGTCAAGAGGGATTTAGCAAAGTTTCTGCCTGTTGGCTACAGAATACATGGCCAATGCAGAGCAGGAGGGGTCTACAGAGATTACACTCACTCAAAGCTGACCCTGGTCTCCAGCTTCACCTCCTGATCCACCAGGACTAAGCTCTCCTGGTTCAGTGCCAGCGGCTTCTGTGAAAAGCCAAGCAAAGGGAGACATATTAATACAGCAAAAATTAAAACACGGATGTATTGTTGTATATATATGGGTATATGCAGTGCTTTTTTCTAAAATAATGTTTAGGGGTACTCTCATTTTCCTACTCATATTGAAATACTGCCCCTCAATGAGGCCAAATTTAGATTCACAAAGTGTTTAGGAGCTTGCATCCCCCCAGAAGAAAAGCACTACGTATTTGAAGTAAAACTAGAAAATAAGGCCACAGGTGTGCATGAGTTTAAAAGCTAATGAGACCAAGGATGCAAGTCTGGGGAAATAGCTTTAATAATCCTGCATGATACGTATTATGAGACAAAACAATCCTAGTGATTAAGGGCTTTTTTCCTAGTTTACATTTGTTTGATTGTTAGCATTTCTTATCATCAGGTATGAATCGCCTCTTAGCATGAGTTCATGAACACCACCGTTATTTTCCATATGTTGCAACACATGTGTTGTTGCAACATCAGCGCTTTCTAACATTCCTCATGATGTCTCAACAATGCCTACTAATCTTTCAAGATGCCTTTCTCTTGATCAAGTTTATTTTTCCATTGTTTTGAGTATTTTGGAATCATATTTTTTATTTGATTATTTGTGCACTCGCGTGGTAGTGACAACTCTCTGCAAGCAGAGAGGTTACTAGCGTAGTGTTCTGGCTTGAGGACAGAGGGGGTCCTTTGTTCAAATCTTGCCCCTACCAGTACTGACAATTTGTCAGCCTTGGTCCTTTGTCTGTGTACCTTATAAGGTTATTGCAAAGGTTACCGAGATAGCCCATGTGCAGCACTTCGAATGCTCAAGAAATGCTATTTAAATGCTGACTACTGTATTAAATATACAGTGGTACCTCGGGTTACATACGCTTCAGGTTACATACGCTTCAGGTTACACACGCCGCTAACCCAGAAATAGTGTTTCAGGTTAAGAACTTTGCTTCAGGATAAGAACAGAAATCGTGCTCCGGCGGCGCAGCAGCAGCGGGAGGCCCCATTAGCTAAAGTGGTGCTTCAGGTTAAGAACAGTTTCAGGTTAAGAACGGACCTCCGGAACGAATTAAGTACTAAACCTGAGGTACCACTGTAGTTCTAAGCATGTTTACTCAGAAGTAGGTTCTCCTGAATTCAGAGAGATGTATAACCTAATAAGTGTGTTTAGGATTACAGCCTTCTGAAATCCTATATAGTACACAGTTACCTGGGAGAAAGTCCCTTGAACCTCAATGGAACTTACATCTGAGTAGACATGCATGGGATGCTTTTCCCCCCCTTTTTTTTGTACCAGGAAGCTTTCTGAGATTATTTCATTAGGAATGACCTATAAGTATATGTACACACGCTGTAATCAGCTATAAGCTGGATATTATTTGCCTAATGCAAATATGCCTTCTGAAATACTTGATATACAATCAGGGTGGATCTCTGGGGCTTACCTGTGGATAGGTAGGTAAATATTTGTCTCTGGCAGCACTTTGTAAAGAACAACATTGAAGGTATTTGAATTTCAGAGGAATTGAAACTATGCAGAGGCCCAACCCCTGGGCAAAAGAAAGATTCACCCTGAAGTGAACCTAAAGTAATTTCATTTTGAGTTCTTTCCTTGTCAGCTATGTGGGGTAAAATTAGCTGGCTCAAGGAGATACTTGAAGAATAGTGGGTGTCCCTTGAAAAGTGGTGATGGTAGTGTGTAACTCATATTGGTGCCTCTAGAAATCCATCTTCAGTGTCTTATCCATCATTAGTCTTCTGAGCCTTCAACTAGCCAATACTGTACATTCATTATCTCAGTAATTCTTACAACAACCCTATAAAATGGGCAATTGTTGTGCATGGCTTTTGAGACTGAGAGAATGTTGGTTTGCCTCAGGTGGGTTTGTACCTGCAGTGAAATTTCGGGCAAGGACTTCTGAACTCACAGCTCAAAAGGGAAGCTACTGCATTGTCCACCAACTGGACAGTTTTTGCCCCTTGAAAGAGGTCACAGCTGCTGTCTCTGTCTATATTTGACCTGGAAATACAGCACACACAGCATCCCTTCCTCTTAAAATTTCTGCCATGGGTTATTTTCCTTTTCCTCCCATAGGCTGGGCCTACCTTTTCATTCCCCACAAGATAGATCTTGACATCAGGCAGGTGGAGGCCCCGGCGCTGGCAAATCCCAGCCAGCATGTCCTGGATGGAGAGTCCAGAGCGCACAGGGGCCAGAGAGGCCGTCCCATCGGGAAGGTAAATACAACAGTACTTGACAGGCTGGTTCTGACTGTCAGGTTCTGAGCCAGTCAGGCTCTGCCTGTTGTTCTGGAGGAAGGAGAAATCAACACATTCAGCATCACTCTTTGACTGGCTCAACTACTAGGATAAAAGCTCAGAGTGGACACCAGATGATTTCCTAAGGTCTGATATATAATATTGTTTCTGGGTGTTTTGAGGCTTCTGGACAAATGTACCAATGATAATAGCCATACACAGAATTTTCATACATAACTGTACATCATTTATCCCTCACCTGTGTGCAAAACATAATATATTTGCTGTTCCATGCATTATAGAGAATGAGGAGATAGAATACTAGAATGTACACAAGTGGCAGGTGGGGGGGGGGTATAATGCCCTCCTTGTGCTTTTCTGATCGGTGACATTTTTATTTTATTTTTAAACTTTCCTCTATTTTGTAAACCATATTTTGCATCATGTGAAAATGTTTAGCAGAAGAACAACTCTGCTAGATAAGACCCAAAGTCTGTCTGGTATCCTGTTTCCCACCATGGGCAATCCAGTTGTTCAGACAAGCTCATAACATACAAACACAAGAAGAGTCCTGCTGGATCAGGCCAGGGGAACGTCTAGTCCAGCATCCTGTTCTCACAGTGACCAACCAGATGCCTATGGGAAACACGCAAGCAGCAATGCATTGTTGCTTCCCAGCAAAAAGTATTGTCAGATCTACTACTCCTGAACATGGAGGTTCTATATAGCAGGTATCTTCAACCTTTTCAAACTCAGGAACCACTTTTAACCCAAACATGCATTTGAGGACCCATTTCTTAGTCTCCCTGTTGATATGCTAGTTTTGCTGCATGCAGGGACTACAACAGGGGAGAAATTTAAATATATGATCCTTCCCTACTACCTACAGTTTGAAGTAATACATTTTAGAATTCTACTCTTGCAATCTACATTTCTCATTCTGGGTACTGTATTGAAAAGTGTAAAAAAAAATCTGGTTCTAAGATGTGTTGGTTTGGCAGTCTGCAACTCTTGCTTTCATGTCCAACAGCTCCCCCTTTCTGCAGATCTGGCACTGGTGCTATGCATACAGTGCACAGACCTTTGCATACATGTCACTCTTGTAGACTAAGACTGTAGCTCTAACCACATTTGCCTGTGAATAAGCACCACTGAACCTGGTGAACTGTGCTGAATCATGCCTGGTCTGTTGGCATTTATGTGTAGTATCTATCAAAGCCAAAGAAAAATCTGATCTGATCCACTGTCGAAGAAACAAGTATGCTGTACATGCATGTGCATATACTAAACAATAAGTAAATAAAAATCATTATTTTGCTCCCCAGAAGTAGGTTCCATTGGAACAGGTCTGTACTCTGTAGTTTACATTCATGTTATGCAGATCAGGCAATATTCAGCACCTGCTGTCCCTGCAGGGTTTTCTAGCAATGCTTCTGGATTGCCTCCCCACCAGCTGGGACTCCCTATGGCTTTAAGCAACATCTTTTCAACAGTTCCAGGGTTCTGCAGCTGCGGAAAATACTGGGAGCTGCCTCAGCAGCTCTTTCCAGGAGCATTCACAGAGCTGAACTGCACATTGTTGAGAACTCCTCCACACTGCACAGTCACATAGCCCATTACAGATTGCGTGGGGGCTGGGCGGGACAGAGCATGCAGCAGCTGTGGCAGAACATCAAGCAACAGCAAAACGCCTACTAGCGCAAGGAAGGGAACGTGACCCGAGCGGGATGGGGTAGGCAACAGCAGCAGAGGTGGGTTTTCACTGCCCTGGCCCCCCAAACCCCCAGGCTAAATAAGTCCCAGAAGCACTTGCCTCGGTCTGGGAACTGTTGGTGGCGTAAGATGAGAGGAAGCCCAGGTCCAGGCTAGCCGAGGAATTCAAAGAGCCTTGAGACTCACGCCAGTGGGACGGCCCTTCGCTGCCATTTCTTTCCTCTAGGACAGAGAATCAGCAGGTTTTTGGAGGATAGGTGATCCATGGCGATCGAGCACTTTATTACCCACCCTGATGCCACCCAGAGTCACCTGAACAATTGTGGTGTCCCAACTATCGGCTTTGGACTCACCTCCCCAGTGACGCTCCCTCCGGTCCCCTCTCCGAAAGGATCTCCGAGGGCTCCTGCTGCCTAAGTTGCCACCTTCCTCCATCCCTAGCGGCAGCGATTTCCCTGCTTTTAGTTTCGTTTTCTAGGGGGAAGCCAGAGAGTGCATCAGCTCATGGCATGGTGGACCAGGTTAGGGGGACGAAGTGGGGAAATGCCACCGCCTAACTTCCCCATGCAGTCCTGTTCAAGAGGAGGCCCCGTACCTTGCCACGGTCGCTTGGGGGGCTGCCGCTTCGAGAGTGAGGCCTCAGCTCTGGCAAGGGCTGCCCTTGGCTTTCAGCCTTCACACATGCCTGATACAGTGGAGACTTGACGAAGCGTGCATAGCTGTCAAACTTCATCAGGTTGAAGATCTGGAGCAAGAAGCCTTGGGTTAGTCATGTGCCCATCACTGTGCCTGAAGCAGGACGCCCTCCAGGACTTAGATCGCCTCAGAGGGACATAGGAAGCTGCCTTATACTGAGTCAGACCACTGGTTCATCTAGCTCAGTTGTCAACACTGACTGGCAGCAACTCTCCAGGGTTTCAGGTGTACCTGGAGATGCCAAGGATTGGGCTCTGGGACTTTCTACATGCAAAGCAGCTGTTCTGCTACTGAGCTGCATCCCTTCTGCTACCTCAGAAGACTTCAGCAACGATGCTTCGCATTACTGATTGGAGAAGTGGCAGGTGGTGTTCCTAGATTCCCACACAAGCCCACATCTCATAGACTAGCTAAGGCAGACTGTTCTCACCTGGAGTTGTTGGACGTGAAACATGTCAGGGGTGGGGGTGGCCAGCATCTCCTCACCAATCCAGGCCTGTCTGTCAATATTGACCGGGCTGACCGAATGTCTTGACAGGAACTCATCATAGATCCTCCTAGCCTCCTGGGCCAGCTATGGAGAAAGCAATGTAGGTTGAGACGAGTTATGACGTTACTACAGGTAACAGCTGCTCTCTGTGCCACTCTTCTTTAGTGTAGGCTATAGAAGAGCGTCAGGGTTCCTCTAGTCATAGGGTTGCATGCAACCAATGCTTGTATGCAAATACTAGAAAAGTATGAAATTGCTATTCATTTGGTTGCAAAATTCAACATTATGAGAATCCTTCCTTCCCATGCCTGGTAAAACCTCCAAAGCCAGAGGGAGACTCAAAATGCTTCTGAGCAATCAAAAGGAAGTATTTTAATGTGCTGCATAGCTCCTTGCCCTTCCCTATGACTAGTGACAAAAGCAGGGAAGTATACAAAAAGCCAGTTTCCACAATGTGTCTAGGTAGCAGAATCCAGCTTTTTCAGCCAAGAATTTGGCTCCCTCGGGAATTTCTTTAGTGTTTTATTTTTAAGCACAGTTCATGTAGTGTAACTGAGAGGCAAGGAGTCATCCTGACATTTCTTAGCGTATCCCCTCTTCCAAATCAGGCAATGTGTTTTCTGAGCAATGATAAATGTGCTGCCTGCATCTTGTGCAGAACTGAGCTTCCTTAAAACAAAAGTCTTCATTTTATAAACTGCAGTTTCTAAACCTTGTGGTTAAAAAATAAATATGAATATCCCATTCAGGGCAAATTAGGAACAAACTGAGCTACACTTGCTTATATCCACTCCCTTTCAGCCCCCCTGGGCAGAGAAAGAGTCTGCTTTGTGCTGGTTTGGGGTTTCACCTGCGTTGTCTGGCCTTGGTGGTGCTCTTACCTGTTGGGTGCTGCCAGCTGGGATCTGCTGAAACCGTTCACAGGCTTGCCAGAAATATACATTCTCAGCACTAAACTCCTTCTTCAGGAACTCCTAAAAAGAGGTGGGGTAGAGATGAAGACAACCCTCCCTCTGTCCCAGGACTCTCACAATTTAGTGTCCTGTGTAGATCAAAGAGTTCATCTAGGCACCATTCAGCCAGGTACAACAAATGCAATACAACACAAAGCAAAACATTATGTAAACTCTACGACAGGCACATACTATTGCAGGCTCACACATACACACGGGGGGCGGGGGGCGTACCTCAGCTTCTCACAGAAGGGTGAGCCATTTCCTTCTCCATTGTGGCGCTGGACTGGGTGGAGCCTCCCCACCCTGCCCCCACTTTGCAATGAGTATGAAAATACCCCCCCCCACTCTCTCCACTCTTCAGGTGGTCAGTCTAATTAGCAGAGAAGGAGCCATTTTGTCCCCTTTGTGGCACTGGGCTGGGTGGAGAGGCTTCCACCTCTCTACATAGCACCACACCATGGTGGGGAGGGGAAATGCACCACCCTTGCTTGATCCTGCATGCTTTTTCCCCAGTGGCAGCCAGCAGAAAATTGGGTCAGAGGCTGGCAGGCCACTAGAGAAGGCTTAGCAGGCCAGAAAGGGACATAGGAAGGAGGGTGCGGGGGGTGAGGTCTGACCCAGGTGTCATCTCTGAGGGGGTGACAAAATGGCAAACCGCAGGGGGGCGGCACACACCGCGGGGCCTAGCCTGCAGCGCCTGGCCTGCAGCTCTCTTCTGGGAGTGACGTGATGGCTTGGCGCCCTGCGCTGCCCCAAACAGCAGCATGGGGCTTGCGTCCGCCAGGTGGACTCCATGGCAGCTCGCCGTGGCACCCCCCTGGGCGGATCGCTGTGGCACCCCCAGCTAGAGACACCCCTGAGGCTAGATAAGCCCCACAGACTGACCATGTCCTGCCCTGGGTTGGAGGGAGATAATGATAAACAGAAGTGCTGTGTCTTACTCACAGTAAAGTAGGCCACACCAAGTCGGTCCTGCAGTAGTGTCTCAAAGGACTCTGCCCACCGTGCTACAGATTGCCCCGAAGAAGGAGAGGCGTTCTGGGTGCTTGGCAGACTGTCCACACTGTTATTACTGCCCCGAGCCCCCGAGCTGTTTAACTCTGTGAACAGAGAGAGAGATTTCAGGTCCTTCCCAAGCCCTAGAGTGACACTGAGTTGGGGGTCTGCCCAACTTGGCTACCTGAGGGAGAGGTCTAGATGACAACCTCATTTCACATACTGCAGGTGTGGGGAACCTTTGGCTCTCCAGATGTGGCTGAACTACAACTTCCATCATCCCAGGCAACTGGACATGATTGTTGGGGCTGATGGGACTTGTAGTTTGGCAGCATCTGGAGGGCCAAAGGTTTACCACTCCAGACATACAGAAACCAACTGGAGTGGCAACTGAATCTTATTTCAACAAGATGGCATCCTCCACTGCGCCTGAGGGCAGCAGGCTAGTGTAGGAGGTGCAGGCCATGATGTGGCATAGGCAGTCCTGTCATCCAATACTTCCTCATCTCTCCCTCTACCCCCAGCATCCTTCTGAGGTAGACACCTAACTCCACATAATGAAGGGGTTGCCCCAGCAACAAATCTCTGGCCTCTGTATACCAGCTGATAAATCTTAGAGCTGGAAGTGGCCAGTCTGTGTCCTGGAAAAATATCCTGAGAGGTATTTTGGGCAACGTTTGTTTCACCATCTAGTTGCCTGGAGTTGTTTTATGTAATTCAAAATGCCAATGTGAGTGAGTGTGAGCAGGTCTTCCTGTTGCTTGTAGAGTTTACCAGCCTTTGCACTGCTCCACCCCTACTAGCTAGTGAGCCCTGCTGTCATGGTCAGGTCTTTAACCTTCCCACATGCCCTGCACCCTTCCCAAAGACAGACGACCTACTTACCCCCATCTGACACAGCCAGGCCCTGCAAGAGAAGGATGAGAGTGGTCAAAAGAGTTCTTAGGGATATGGCAGAATGCAGCGGGGCCAGTACCCCCGGGGACGGAGGCAGCCTCTGCTCCAGCATCACACAGCCTCCCAAGACATTCTGCTGCACACAGCAGATGCAAGATAGCCGTCTGCTACCAGAAAGCTTCCGACTTCAGGACAAGTGCCAAACTGTGCCGCATCCAATCTCCTCTGCTGTTGTGGAAGTCTGCCGTGGTCAGAACTCGCTGTAAGCAATGTAAGATACGTGGGAAGGAGGTCTGACCTACACAAGAGCAGGAGCCTACCACTACCACCCCTGGTCCCAGCTGCCTTTGGGAGAAAGTAAGCTATAGGCCCACCTTATTCCCAGATGCACCCCCAGGTGGAATGACCCAGGGCCAGTACTATTCCATACCGTCCAACATTTTCTCAGATGAAAATAGGGACATTCTATTCTACATCAGGAAGCTTCTCCCGCATTTGATCTCCAGCACACATAGATGTCTTATACACATATACATCTGTCACCTTGAGCCAATTACAACCTCTCAGCCTAACCTACCTCACAGGATTGTTGTAAAGAAAAAAAATATGTGAGAGAGGGGATTGTGTACACCTTCAACTGATAAATGGAACTGAAATAACATTTCAGCAGTACGCTGCTTTGAGTCCCTGTCAGGGAAAAGATGGGAAAGAAGAAGAGGAGGAGGAGGAGAGGAGGAGGAGAAGGAGTAAAAACTGTGAGAATGATCAGGAACATACCAGAGAGTAAATCCTATTGAACTCAGTGGGATTTAATTCTGATTAAAATGCTTAGGGTTGCCCAGTCTTTACCCAGTTACCTGGGAGTAAGCTCCTTTGAATACAGTGGGACTTACTTCTGAGTAGACATGTAAAGGCTTGCAGTGTAAGGCTCCATTTACAATAAAGGAATAAACGCCTCATGTGTTTCCTAAAAAATGGCTGGCTGCTGAAGCATTTTAATTAAACGATTTAAAGTGGACTGGTGACCTTTTCCTTCAGAATTATAGAAAGGGGCTTTGTATGCGCTCCACCATTTCCTTAATTTGATGTAGGTAATTTATTTTCGATATAAGCAGCACTCCGTTTTTACACATATACACACACCACTTTAATTGCTCTCTGAGACATGGAGGGGAAGAAAATAGAAAAGTAGGACATTCCAGGTTCAATTAGAAATGGTGTTCAACGTGCAACATTACTTGTATAATGGCACCAAAGAGCCACACACAAGACCTAGAGCAGGGGTGGAGTGCTTCAGGCCCAGGGGTCAAGTGTGGCCATTCAGGCCTTTCTATTTGGCCTCTAAGACTCTCTGCTGCCACAATACGCTCTTGAGCCTCACCCCTCACCTGCCCTGCATTGCACCCTCCCTATTTTTGCCTGACCAGAATGTGTCATTTGAACTCTGATAACACCTCTTTGGCTTGTCTGAGTATATGTAAACACTAGCCAATCATTGCTCTGCCTGCCTTAGCCTCTGGCACCACCCGCCACTGGCATGTGGCCCCCAGAAGGAAATGCGGCTCTCAGGCTGACACAGGTTCCCCACCCCTCAACTCGAGACTCCCATCCCAAGGACCATCCGGATGTGGCACAGAGACCAGCCTTGCCACAGTGCCACAGTCTAGTCGAGCCAACCGCATACAGATGTTGGTGGTGTCCTTTGCCTACGCCATTGCTTTGTGGCACATACAAGGTTCCTCATACTGGAACTTCAGTCTAGGTCTTTCAGATCACACAAATCTGAAAAGGACTAATGGAAGGAGGGTGCTGATGGGATACGCCTGACAGCTTGGTCCTTCTCATGTCAGGCAAGACAAAACAACTCCCCATATGAGAACGTGAGCAGCCATTCCTTCTTGAAAACCCACAACAGTTTCTACAAAAACAGGGTTGAATTCAACCTAATATTACATGGCAGTGGGAAACTTCCAGGACACATAGATTATGCACACATTAGCACCCCCCCCCAATACTGCATTCTGCTGTACACAGCCGAGAAGGGGCAGGGATGTCTTCCCTTGATACCCATTGCCTGTTTGGTTTCCCCATGCCTGCAAACCACCACTACCCTGAACTCATGAAGCTGTCATCTGCACATGTGCAACAGCTGTACACACCTCAGCTTAACCGTGAAATGAATGTAGCTTATGTTTTCCAATTGGATGGCACTGGTTTGAAGGGAAATGCACCAAGGAGCAGTATTTCTCAAGAAAAAGCGACAGGATATAGATGTGGATTGTAACAAATGCCTTGTGTACGCAGCTTCAAGCACCAGTGGTGGGCCACAGTAAACAGTAATGTGGGTACCGCTCTGGGGTCAGTATCTGATATTTCTATTTGAATCCACGTTATAGAAAGGATGGGAAATCTCTGCTGGACTACAGCTCCCATCATCCCTGACCATTTGTTATACTGGCTGAGGCTGGTGGGTGTTGAAGTCTAACAGTGTTTGACAGGCCACAGATTCCCCAACTCTGCACAATAGGATAAGACTCTATGTTGTCACCATAGTCAAAGGGAATCTTTCCATGAACCACACCATGGACTTCTCTCCAAAGGCTCCTACAAGCTGATCCCACACAGAAATTCCACATAGGATCCCCCATCCAGGGCAAACAAAGGCTAAAGCCACTTTCCAGGCAACCAACTAGGTTTCTGTGGCTGGCTAGCAATTATCTCCCATCTTACATTCCTACCAAACCCTGCTATTCCCTAAACAAATAGCTGCCAGGTTTCAGCACCACCAGTTTATCTAACCTGCAACTCCTTGCTTCTTCTTCTTTTTTTCTTCTTTTTTTTTTTGCCTTGCTCACGACATGAGTCTCTGGCATCCAGTTTTGTCAGCCCATCTAATCTGATTACAGCCCTTCCTTGCCTTTTGTGGCTGCCAGTCATGCTGAGTTGTGCAACATGATCTCAGAGACTCTCACGCCAGCCCTCGGTCTTCTGGGCTCACCGCGGCAGATCATCTCTCAGTGCAGGCTGCAGCCTCTGAAAAGTACTGTGATTTCACAGGCCACAGAAACCCTCGAGCTCAGTGTGAGACAAAAAAAACCCCAATCTGGCCGGGTGTGGAGGGCGAGGGGTTAGCAAGGCAAGAGTCACAGACCCTTGACACAGACCAGCCACACAGAGAGTGCTCTCCATGTACTCTCCCACAAGTTACAAAGAACGAGGTGGGGCAAACAGGCTCCTTGTCACCAGGCTCAAAGGAAATGAAGTGTGGATTAGCCTTTCTCTAATAGTCAAATCCCATCCTCTCCTCAATATCGGTGTCACAGCCTCCCACTTATCTTCCTGGATGTCAGAGATCCATGAAAAGTAAAGGCACCCCAGTTGGCCCAGAGAGGCCCTGCAAGGAGAAAAACAATGAATGCTGATCTTCCTGGACAAATAACAACCCCAAAATGCATAAACACACAACCCAGATCCTTAAAAGGCTGCTTCCCTGAAGCATCCTTTGCTGGGGACAGGAAAAAAAAAAAAACAGAAACCACATTTCCTTGCAGGTTTGTGAGCTGCAAGCCTTTGGCCTTGCCATCATCCCCCAGGAGCAACTGAAGTGTACTCACTCACCATTCGGCCATTTTGGACGCCCAGGTATTTGGGTTTTCCCAGCATGCCTCGTGCTGCTGTCACAGGTAGTCTGTCTAAGCCAGGACCATCAGCCTAGGAGAAGCCCCTCCCTGAGGCTGCAGCACGGCCTTCTGAGCATCCCCGGCAGGGAGAGAAAGAAGGAGTGCAGCTGCCTGCCACGCTCACAGTGCTGCACTCACTACCTCTTTTCTCTACCACAGGAAGTGTCACTATGGAAACCAAAACCACAGCTCAAAATGGGGTTTGGAAGAGAGACTCCCTCCTTCGAAGAGCACAGCCCCACAGACACCCACAACAGCCCAGGGCTCTCTGTGAACTGTCCAAGGCTAGAAGCATAAATTTCTCCAAAGGATTCTGCATCCTGATAAGGAACCGGAGTGTTAGGAGCTAAAGGCAAAGAAATTTACTGTCATCCACCACAAGAAACCCCTCAGGGGAAGGAACTGAACAGATGGAAGCAAGGTAACAAGGCGTTGCTTCAGCAGAAATGCAGCAGAAGGAGCAGAGAGAATGAAGACAACAATCTGAGGCGAATGCAGCACAGAAAACTGTCCTTGGAAATCATGAGACTCCATCAGGAACGGGAGGACTTTGTTTCATAATCTCTGCTGTAGCAATATGGCAAAAGAGGTTCCAGCTAATAAACAAGCTTGCTGGCATGAAGTCAGGGGCCTTGTGACTACATATACGGTGCCTCTAGGCCTCTAATCCAGGCAGCAACGGATATGACGCCCAGTCCAACATTGTTAAGCGTGATAGTGGGATTTATTCACTTATTTCTTGCATTTTTATCCCAGCCCTCCTCCAATGAGCTCTGGGTGGCTTACATTCCTTCCTCCCCTATTTTATCATCACAACTACCCTGTGGGGAAGGTCATGGAGCAATTGGCCAAAGATTACCCAGCAAACTTCATGGTTCTAGTTAGGGTGGCCACTTTCAACACACATTGCCAGAAACAGAGAACATAGAATTGCATCTGCTAATTTTTATATAGAGATACCAATTTTAAATACTAAAATTTAAATAGAAATACAATACTTCTCACCACAGGGAGGACTGCAGCCAGGTGACCTGTGTGCCTGCTTAGTCTGCTCTTGCGATGTACACTGTTGATTGGCAATTCCAAAAGCCTTCCTGCTTTCCCTTTCTCTTTAAATTGAACCTGGATTCAAGGTGACACTTGAATGAAATATGGGAAGCAGGTAAGCCCCACCCCACATAGTCAATCACAAGATGCAGTCACACACACTATTTGAATGGCAATGCCCATCAGCTTGGGGAGTGGGGGCAGCCCCCTGAAATATTTTATTGGGGGGGCAAAGGGCCTCAGTTCTTAGGAGTTACCTCCTATGCCTGGATTGAACTGCCCTTCAAATAGAGGACTGCCCTCTGTAAAGTAGGATATATAGCCACCCTTGTCCTAGATTCTAGGACATGGACCAACACATACACTATACTGGCTCTCACTGGGAAAGCTGGCAGCCTTTGAGATAGATTTGACCCTTCCAATTAAAACTTTAACTAGCTTCTGATAATTCTTTCAAATTCAAAGCAAGGTGTGATTTTTAAAAAAAATGTTGTCCAGTTTCACTTGTAATGTGTAATTGTGTGCAGTAATGTTATTGTGTTGTTATGCATATTCTGAGAAAGTAAAGGATCACTGACAACCTGAGGATATATTTCAGAATACCCATTCATTCTTTAAACATGACATTTGCTCCAGAGCAGTGAAGCTTCTCCTTCTAAGTAATGCCACTTGCATTATAGTACCTAAACATATTGTCCTGGGCATTGGCCTAGTATGAGGAGAATACACTGACCTCCCAAAGTGTAACAGTTGGACATCTCTGATCTGGTGCAAGGCTGGGAACATTAATGAGCTTACCTGAATGTGCTGCAAATTCTAGCATGTCATACAAACACAGCACAATCAATGGTACTCCCCATGGGTATAGCATGGGAGGCACTGCAAATAATATTGTAGTAGAGAATTCACAAGGGAGGTTGCTGTATTGTAAACATTCTCAAGATTGCCCGTGAAGATGTGTAATTAGTGCTTGCAGTGAGGAGTGGGTTAAAAATAAATGTTCAAAGTCTAAAGCAAAATTGACCACATGCACCCATCATTTATGTACAGACTATTACCTGTGACGTCTATCAATTTGTCCGGTAAAAGTTCCCAGGTTCTATATGAACTGCATCAGTCATGAAGAAAACACTCTTATTTATGGCAAATATTCTTCTGGTGGTAATTTATAACAGGTAGTTCTCAACAGACAACAAAAATGCTGCCATCTGAGATAGGCTGGTGGATGGTGGGGTCAGGGGGTTGGCTCCTTCCTGTAGCACAGATGGGGGAGTACAAAAAATGCACCTCTCTTGGTTCCTCGGCAGAGGAATCTGGCTGCTGGTGGGAGTGGGAAAATGAAAAATTGGGAAAGCCAAAGTTGACGCGTTTTTCCATCCCTGGAGAGGAGTGTGTGAGGGTATATGGAAGCCAGCCAAGTGTACAAGGGAAAAATTTGTATTAATTGCTCCACCTGCCCCCCACTTATTTGCATTGTGCCCTGGAAGGTTGTCCCAAAGAGGAAAAGGGTTGTTCACCCTCCGCACTTACAGTCAGAAAGCTACCAGTGCCTCTGTTCCTTGAGAAAGACTCTGACCCACCTGGAAAGTGTATTAATGTATATGAGTGCTTTCGATTCCAGCTTTGTTGGACTCTGTGGCATGAAGGCTAAAGCTCTGAGGCCATGTCCCCCTCCTTCCTGTCATATGTGCTGCAATCATCTTGTCACTTTTCTAGATCATGTCATGCAACGGGAGCAAGAGGCAGGAAGAATGGATCTGCTACTTGTCTGAATTTTTCAGGCTTTGGACAATGATTGTGGGTGGTTCTCTCCTACTTGGCTATGTTTTGTATCTATATATAGTACTTCAGCAAGAACTTCATATTCATGCCTGACATTCCAGCAAATGTTTAGGTTGCAAATTGCATTCGTTTTTAGTACTGCAGCAGCCAAATTTTTCATATTTTCATACTCTTTCATTCTCTTACTGTTCATTTGACCTGTATCTTCCATGGCGCTTCAAATTATATCCACATTATATCCACATTCCCAGTGAACTTCATGCTGGTTGTTGCCTCCAAAGGTACAATACACCAGATGGGGTCTTTCCTCATAATGGGAGATTTGTGCAGTTACTGTTATGCACAATGTTATCAGTTGTGCTGTGATACAAGGCCTATGCAATTTCCAGAGAGGGCTTAGTCTATTGCAACAAAAAGGGACTGTGTTCTAAGGACTATGAAGCTGATTGTCCACATTTACAGAGAGAAAAGACCCAGGGAACCTGTTCTTCAAAAGAGAGAGAGAGAGAGAGAGAGAGAGAGAGATGCAACTGTTATTGGGAATCATTGCTGCCTCCAACTGTGGACGTAGAGCATAGCCAGTCACGGCTAGTGGCCATCGATAGCCTTCTCCTCCCATGAATTTGTCTAATCCTCTTTCAAAGCCATACAAGTTGGTGGCCATCACTGCCTCCTAGGAAGAGCGAGCTCCATCCTCTGTGCTGGGTTAAGTCCATTTATATCATTCATAAATGAAGTAAATAACAACAATGCTGCTTTGTTAGAGGTTTTTGTCGATTAAGCAGTATATTACTCTCGTTAAAGAAAGAAAATTAAAATGCAAGTCATGGGCATAGCCAGGATTTATGTTAAGGCGGGGTGCAGGACTTTTGTTAGGGGGGCAGAACCGAGCTATATGCTCAGTTAATTAAGTATTTTTATTTATTTACTTGGGGGGGGCATCTGCCCTCCCTGCACCACACCGGGTGTTAGGAAAAGGTGACCCGGCCGAGCCCTTGAAGGGGCCAGCCTTTCAGGACCGTACCCACGTGGCGCGCGGTTCTCCGATTCTGCGCGCGAAGGCCGACCCTGGCGCCTGGGAGACTCGGCGGCTCTGCTTTGGACTCTCACTACACCCAAAAGCCGCAGCGAGGCGGGAGCCCCGGCATTGGCTCCTTCCCGCCCCCTCTGCATTTCCATGGAGACAGGAGCAGGAAGTATAAACGAGAAATCCGACTTCATCTCTCTCTCCACAGGCGCCACAGCCGGAGCCTTCGAAGAAACGTCCCCGGGCGCCTTGGTGCGCGCGCGCTGCGTATTCGGGCCAGTCTCGGGAAGGAGGCGGAGGGTGCTGCGTTGCCGCTTGGTTCTTTTCTTCCCCAGAGACTGCGAAGGAAGCAGCCTGAGAAAGGGTGGGAAGCTGCGGAGGGAACCGTCGCCTCTCCCTCCTCAGATGGGCGCAGGAAGGGAGCGGCGAGAGCGCGCGCGAAGAGGAAGAGTTGGAGGCGTGTGCAGGACTCGGCAGACCCTCTTTGCTCTTATAGGATGACACGAAGCCCCTAGGAGGGCAAGGGTCCCTTTATCAGCAGGTTAGAGGAGAAAAGCTGAGATGGTACAACTTTTCTCACCCAGTCAAGAAAAGCTTCATTGTGCCCTTTCTGCAGGTAAAAGTAAATAGGGCAAGTCTTGGGTTTGCTTGTTTTTTAATAGGTCCAGAGAAGATTCCCTAGGGAAACTATTAGCAAGCCGGCTCATTATACTGAGGCTGCTTCCAGCCTGCTACTTAGCGGCAACTTCAGGTTACGCAATTTCTGTCAATTGGGAGGTCCTCGCCAAACAAGGCAACTTCCCCCAAAGACCTTGGAAATCTGCCAGAGAGGTGACCCTGTGTTTCCCCACATTCTCTGGCCCTAATCTCAGTCATGGCTATGCAAGAGCATCTGAAGGTGAATGAACGTCATCGCCGCCCCATAACAGCTCTTGGCTACCATTCAGCCCGACGGGAGTGCCTCACTGGCTTTGAAGGTGAGTCCTAGCTAGGGAGGTACATTTTTCCAGTTCTTTGTGAGCATTACAGCATTAAATTCTACCCAACTTCCATGCCTGCTTTGTACAACATGCCCAAATCTTGGACAGTTACATCACATAATAGACCACCATTTCCATCCCCACAACAAGAGTACAGCCCAAAACACAGTATATCTATCACCTGAACCAAGAGTCTGCTTTCTGTCTCATCTACATGCTTTCAGCTCATGTCCTCATATGACCTCTGAATTTATGCTTGAGTTCTCATCAGGGAATGCCATGCTAGCACAGTGCCCTCATTCAAAACCCGTCAGATTTTTCCTTAAGGCATCTCTCTCCAAATGAGCTGGAGACGTTCCTTCCGAAATGAGCCCCTAGCTAAACAAGCTGTATTGTCACCCTTCTTGCCCTGATAGATGGAGTTATCAAATGGTGGGACGTGGAGAATGGGCGCATGTCCCTCTGCACCAAGGAGCATGCTGGCCGAGTCACCCACTTCCAGTCCTGGGTGCAGGCACGACTCCTCTTCTCTTCTTCCAATGATGGCTCCGTGCTCGTGTGGGCTGTAGGCGGCACTGTGCTTGACCGCATCCTGGTAAGAACCACACCGTATTACATCCTGGGGTCAGTGCAGGCCAAGAGTAATGACACAGTTGCTTTTCTGAAGTTTGTAAGTCATTGCATGGAATTGATCAGATATCATAGAACAGGGTTTCCCATACTTGGGGCTCCAGCTGTTTTTGGACTACAATTCCCATCACCCCTGAACACTGATCCTGCTAGCTAGGGATGATGGGAATTGTAGTCCAAAAACAGCTGGAGCCCCAAGTATGGGAAACCCTGCCAGAGAGTGATTGTGCTAAGCTCTTGCTCAATTCTGGGGATTCCTGGGATGCTACAGCTGCAATTTAGGTAGAGATCTCACTTTCTGCACCTACTAACTGAGGCTTCTGAGGATAAAGGAGAACTTGCCCCAACCAGTATTCCCACGAAGGGCTGCAACTCAGGAGCAGAGCACATGCATTGCACACAGGAAGCCCCAGGCTCAGTTCCCAGCTTCTCCAGGTAGCGCTGGAAAGGACATCTGTCTGACACCCTGGAAAGCTGCTGCCAGTCAGTGCAGACCTGGTGTGCCTAAGCTGTGGCCTTACAGAGCTCCCATCAGCCCCAGCCAAGCCTCAGGGATGATGGGAGTTGTAGTCCAAAAACAAATGGAGAGCTGCAGGTTCCCTGTCCCTGGGGTAGAAGGCAGCTTCCTAAATATTGTTTGGCTAACTAAACAATCTATGACCTTTTCAGCAGGGGAAGGGGTATTGTTTTTGTTAGTATGCTGTACATTTTTGTGTTTTTATTTTGTAAACCACCCTGCAATCTTCAGATGAAGGGCCATATAGAAATGTAATGAATAAATAAAATATTTGAGCCTTGAAGTGCCATGTTCATTCTGCAAGACAGGCAGTGCTTTCTTCTGGGGGCTACTTAAGGGTTTTCGGTGCCCACACCTCCCCCCCCCCAACACCAAATGTTAAAAGTGTGGCACTTACTGCAACAACTTCATGGTGAGTACCGGCACCTTTTATTTCTTTAAAAAAAGCACTGAAAACAGGAATAGATTTTGCTGTCTTCTGGGCCTCGAGTGCCCTGCTGGTCTAACTCCAATAAAATCTATGTAAGACCAGGCCCTTCCAGAGAGTCTTGCAGGGTGAGAACTAGGCAGTATTGCCTTCCTGAGTGCCTAGAGCCTATTATTTTGTGCACAGTCTTCCTGTGCTCAAGCCAGTCCCCGCTTTCCCTCCCTCCAGCTAGGCTACCCTATCTTCACCTTGTCCATCAGCCTGGCTCGGCATCTCCTGCTCTGTGGCAGCAAGGGACGCTTGATGGCTTTCCCCTTGGATGAAAGGAGAGAATCTGGCCACGTAGTCCACATGGCCCAGGGCTTTTCCGAGCACACACACACAGACATCGTGTCCTGCATCGCCTGCCTGGACAACCAGATATACACAGCAGGGTAAGTTGGGAGTTGCGGGAGTGAATAATGGGCTCCGTCTGCAGATGGGTTCAAAGTACAGACCCCCTGTGATACTTACAGCTTTGTGAAATGCTTCTATCATATGCTACTCATGTCATGCAGAACCTTATCAAACAGGCCCTGCTGGAAGGGAGTGAGATGGTCTCCAGCAAGGTGACAGTAATAATGTGGTTTCTGGATGACTGTGAAGGACAAAGCAGTGAGTCATACACATTTTCCCAAGGAGGGAATCTGCAGCTCTGCTTTGAAACCAAAGCTCCCTCTCTCCCACCATGGGGAGGTTTAAGCCACACCAGACTCAGAATCCAGCTTCAGTAGATCCAACAGTCCCTTCCCTTCCCAGGTATGACAAGAAGCTGCTGATCTTTGACACCTATCAGACTCCAGGCAGGAAGGGCCTGACAACCAAGCACTGCATCCCACGTGCCCATCGTGCAGCCATCACTCACCTGCTGCTGGTGCGGCAGCAAGAAACCACAAGGTACAAGCTCAGTGCAAAGGGCAGCCCACCTAGGCCGTGGGATCTGGATAATGGGTTGTGTGTGTGAAGGCATTTGTCAAGAGGTGCTCTCCTGCTACGTGACCCATGACCGGTTAGCATCTAATTGACTCTCCTTGCCCCCGAACAGGAAGGTATTAGGCAAGAGTAGCCAGTTAGGTGCTAGCAGCAGTGGACTGAGGGGAGACTTTTGTGCTGAAGGATAGTCTTATGTTGTACTTGCATGGCAGCTTCCTGG
Organism: Podarcis erhardii; assembly: GCF_964252035.2. Classification (NCBI taxonomy): domain Eukaryota; kingdom Metazoa; phylum Chordata; class Lepidosauria; order Squamata; family Lacertidae; genus Podarcis; species Podarcis erhardii. The sequence goes on from NC_138498.1 coordinate 70,342,626, forward strand.
TGCCACAATTCTTATGTAGAACAGGGGTGGGAAACCTCAGAACTGGGGCCAGGGGTAGACCTCCAGGCCTCTTTGAATGACTCCTGGGACTTGTCCCAGGCCACGCACCTCCATCCACAAGCTGTGCCCTTGACTGATCCTTCTCTGCATCCCCCTCAAGTGCTTTTGCATGGCAAGAATATGCTGTTGAGTTGCGACAATGCCTCTTGTTCGCCTGGATGTGGGCATGCGTAGAAACCTCTGTTTCTTTTACTGTAGGAAAGGTAGGAGTCATACCAATGACTCTGCCCATTTTTGCCTCTGACTCTGCCCACTGCTGGCATGAGGCCCCAGGAAGAGAATGTGGCCTCTCACTCGGGCTGAAAAAAGTTCCTCATTCTGGCATAAGGACAGGGAAACGAGACAAAGCAGGATTCCCTCTTTAGTCACTTCAAAAGGGCAAATCCTGCTGCCCAAAGAGATCTGCTGTGGTGTGGATGGAAGCATACAATTGAAGTACAAGGATGAGCTAAATTCACTCTCACATATAGAAAGCGAGAATCACTGTGCGCTGAATGCACACCTACCACCTTTTATAATGTACTCTGCATAAATTCTCTTCCCTTACAGTCCTTAATTCCTGCTTCCACCCCCTCTGATTCACGTTTCCTAGGTTATATTTCTTCTCCATTTTTTAAATAAAAAAATACTATTTGGGTTTTGCTCCCTCCTCCATTCCCTCCCCCTCCCTTTGCAGCTTCCTTCCTTTCCTGAGAAGTTAGCATGGAGGTGGGGAAAGGAGAAGCAGGAGGAGATGCCTCCTTCTCTGAATGGATTTCTGTTGCAGAGGCTGGGGCTCTAAGTGGCAGATCTAGAGCCAGAGGGCTCTGGAAGGATGACGTTTACCACAAAGAGGAACTGGAAGCCGCAGGATGTTACTCGAACCTCTGGCCAGGAGGGAGAGGCTTTGAGTGTGTTCCGCTTGGGGAAGTGTAAAATAAGAACACTTTGCTTAAAGAAAAAAGAAATGTTATATTTTCTCCTGCTTTCAATGATTCACTAGAAAGGGAGCCTTGGGTTTATATAGAGGGTGTGAAGTCTTTGCTTGGGAAATGTAAGCGCTGCCCTGCTCCTCCACTGCACTGCCAAAGTCCTGCTTCCCTGACCCTCCCTCTGGTCTGTGATCTCCTCTGCAGGGTGCTCTCAGGTTCTTTTGACCAGACAGTTGGCATCTGGTCCCAGGATGGGAAGCTCATCCAGCGCCTTGGCCCCTTCACCGGGAACATTACTGGACTCTGCTACGTGGCATCTGTTGGCATCGTCTGGATCACCAGTGGCACAACCCAGCCCACCCTCTATGAGCCTCAGTCTGGGGAAATAGTGAGCGACTTAAGTGTAGCATTTCCATGTACCGGTACACCTCCGCCTAAAGATCAATGAACTTGTTATTATAAGGAGCCCTCTACTGGTGATGGATTAGCATTGCGTCCGCCTCAACTAGCATAGGGAGGGAGGGCAAAAGGCCCAGGTGTGTTTTCTTTCCCTTTCTGTCTTTGTGAATTGTGGCCAAGAGGATAAGCCAGCTGACTCTCTCCACATGCGCTGCCAGGCTGCGCCAATCAACTCCCACACTTGCCCGCAGTCTTAGTATATTAGGCATGTGCATTAAGACTATATAAGCTAGCATTGTCCAGTTTTTTTGTTTTCTTCCAGCAAGGCCACAGTCCTAGCGGAAAACAATTGCTGCCAAGGGTTTGGCCATGCTGTGCAAATGGGGACCGATAAGCCCAGGATCCTGTTGCTCACCCATGTTACACATGAAGCAGGATTTTGTAGGGTGCCTTTTCATGGGCTGTTACTTCAGACTGCAGGAGTGAAAGTTGCATGGGGCATATTCAAGTGTGTCATCCTCAACCCATAGCAGCCTGAAGCAGGGCGGCTCACAAAAGCTTTATCACTTGGTTCTGCAGAATGTGCCTAAGGTGCCGTTTTGCCTGGGACAGATTTCCAGACTTGGAAATCAATTTAAAGCCTGCCATGCAGTCTAGTCCTCCATGCATGACATTATTTGGCTTATTGGTGGTAACCAGCAAAAGATGCCTGGGGACCAGTGCCTTGTGAGGAGAGGGTACAATAGTAAACTTTGTGTGTCAAAAAAAGGCCTCTGGTTCAGTTCCTGGCATCTCCACTTAAAATGACCTAAGTAATGGGAGCAATCAGTTCCTGAGACCTGAAGGAGCTGCTGCCACTCAGAGTATTAAATACTGGGCTGGATAGATAGATAAATAGCCTGACCTGGAACAACATACGTAACGTCCCCTGTTCCTATGGGAGCTGTTCTATGGGATGATTTTTCCTTGAAGAATTGCCTGTCCTTAGTTGGCCTCAGCTCCTCATATTGATTAGTTTTTATCATATGAAAAATTACCCATGTCAAAAAGAACACTCTTTGATGGAGCACGTTTCTTTTAACAAGCTGCCTTACCTTGACAGATCAGACCTATTTTGCCTGATTAATGACACGATACAGATGACATAAAAACTATACACAGCCGTTTTATATTGAAAAATTACTCTGATCCTCTTCCAAATGTCAGATGGCAGATATACTGAAGATTAAATCCTGTCTCTTCTCATTTCCTTAGCTGTTGTATCCTCCCATTCTCAGGGCCTCTTCCTGAACATGTTTTTCAATTGCTATTTCCATTGGGTAGATGCTTCAAAAGCCATTAGCGCCTCTAACACTGTATTCCTGGATCTGCAAACTCACCCCAAAACATACTCAAAAATAACATTTATTTGTAGCTTTCAATACCAGATCCAACTGCATCTCACAATTCCATCCCAAGTACTGTCATGTGCTCACCAAAGCTAAAAAGTCCACTGAACAAGTGCCCCTAGCACAGCTCTTTTTGATAGGTCTTTGACCCCTAAGTAAACATGGCTCTTGTGTACCATTCCACATTTATAGGAAGAATAAGGAGAAACAGGTATTAAATGGCCAACCTGTTCTGAATTCTTTGTGCTGATCTGCTTTCAGGTTTCACAGTTCATATCCACATTCCAAGGCCAACAGAAAGATGGGCCTGCTCTTCAGCAGCTTCTCAGCCTGCCAGACTCAAGGCATGTGATAGGTGAGTTCTCCAGTAGAGTACAGATGCCCCCCCCAATATCTGCAATACAAGGCCTCACCTGGTCTCTCAGCCGTCAATGTTAGATTCAGCATCTCTTCTTATCTGTAGGCCATGTCCTTTCATGCAGTTAGGAGAACATAGCTTTAGTGGAAGATACTAGAACAGTATGGCACCCAGTGGTGAGAGCATTGAATTGGCATTGGAGATATCCAGGTTCATTCCACCACTCAGCCACAAAGCTTGCTGGGCCTCCTTGGCCAATCACCCTCTCCCAGTTTAGCTTATGCCACTGGATTGTTGTGAGGAAAACATGGGGTGAGTAAACTAGGTCTTTTGCCCTGAACTCCTTGGAGGAAAGGCATGATATAAAAGTAGTAAAAAATTGATTAATTAGTACAAAAAAGGGCTTTCATCACAGAACCAGGTGGTGACCTTGGTAGGCTCGTGTGCTTATTGCATTCAGACCCAGTGTGGGTATAGCACTTGGGAGAGACTAAATGTTCCCATGGGCATCTGGTTAATTGTTGTGGGAACAGGTTTTTTGCCTGATCCAGCAGGCTCTTCTTATGTTCCTGTTGGTTCCCACCACAGATCCCAGATTTATATCCAGAGATTCCAGTTTCATGCAAACAGGTGTTGTGAGATCTATGCATGCTTTTCTAATTTAACACAAGGCGATTTCCCACTCAGCTTCTTCAGAGATATTATGAGGCTCAGTGGATGACAAGAGCTTTTTAGAATAACCCAAGTAATTTTAAGAAACGCAGAACTTTTCCTTCTTCCAGGCACAGCAAAGCCACAGCAAATACTCGTCTGGCGCTACAGTGAGTTGGGATGCCTGACAGTGCTGCCTTGCAAACACCCCCTAGAGTGCCTAGCTTATGGTAAGCAGCCATTTATATCTCTAACTCTGCAACAGCTCCAGCCCCAGATGCACAAGCTCCGCCAGGTGAGGTTCAAATCTAGAAGAGCCTTATCTGGCTGGGACAAGGGCCGGGGTTGAGTTTTATGTGTCCAGCAATAAAACTTTTGTCTAGTTTTCTGAAGCCCCTGCTGCCCCTGCTTGAACTTCTGAATGTATCTCCACCAGCCAAAAAGGAGCCCGTTTTGCTCTTCAGTGGGGACAGTAGTGGGATGCTACAGAAGTGGGAGAAGAGCTACATCTCTCCCTTCATCTACAGGTAAGTTTCATCCCCACAGACCAAGAAGAGATGCCAGTCCCTGGTGTGTGACATGGGTTGGGGAAGCCCCTATTGCAAGGTACAGCAGTGAGCAGAGGCTGGCCTAAGAGCTGCAGATTTCTTTTGGTAAGAAGAAGAAGCACAGCTTCTGCCAGAGGAGACTCTGTAGTGTAGCAGGTCTGTGCTATTTGGTGTCCAGATAGAAGCTATCTACTGGTTTCCAGAATAATAGAGAAGCTATCTACTGGTTTCCAGAATAATAGAGGAGCTTAACTACTAAATGTGTTACCCTTGGTCATTAGCTGCCATTGGCCTAGAACACAAGCCCCTGGAAGAGACATGGTTGGAGGAATGCTATGATCTGGGAGGAGTCTCCCTTGCCATCTCTCACTAAGTCAGGGGGGTGTTGGACTACAGCTCCCATCATCCCTGTCAATCAGCCACCCTGGCTGGGACTGATGGGACTTAAGAGTCCAGCAACATCAGGAGGGTCACAAATTTCCCATCTCTGTGGTAGAGTTTCAAAAAGTTGTTCTTCTCCAGCATCTGGCTCTAACCGTGTCATGGTTAGTAGTGCTGTACAAAGGCGAGATGCTTGCAGACAAGCAGACACCTGCCCACCCTAGTCCCTCATGCTCCCTGCCCTCTACAGCTGCCCATTCTCCGCCTGCTCCAGTCATGCAGCCATCTGCCCCTCATGCCGTTGTGAGCACCCTCAACCACAACCCTGTCCACAGCCACAGGTCTACACCCCCCCACCCACACTCATCCTGTGTGTCTCTGTTTCTTTCAGCAGGGAGTCCTTCCACCTAAGTGAAGCCCAACTGGAAAGAAGAGGCCCCTTGGCACAGCAGAGGGAGGAGGATGGCAAGGAGAAGCCACAACCTCGTCCAGATTCACCTCGAAAGCCAGGAAAGGCCTCCGTTGGGCAGCAGAGTGGCTACACCAGATTCCAAAGTGCAGCGAAAGACATGCGGAAAGGAAGCATAGGCTTCACTAGGTAACTGTCATTGTGCTCTGCCCAAGAGTATGTGCTACTGTAGCAGAGAGGCAACAGCATAATTTGTCTTGAAGAGACCGAGGGACTGCCCTTTCTTCCTTGGGGATCAGGCAGACCTTCACCATTTGCTTTGCAGCAGGGCTGGACAACCTGTGATGCTCCAGAGATTGTTGGAGTCATGCTCCCATCATCCCTTGCTAGTATGACTAATGGTCAGGGGTGATGGTCACCAAGCTGGCCAGAACAGGGCATGATTTAATTTTGGAGAGAGAGTTGGCTGCTGTAATGTTGGCTGTGAAATGGCAGATGAAAGGTAGTTGCTGCCTTGCTAACGAAGCCCTGGGCCTTTGCCAGGGCTCTCTTTGCTGAAGAGTTGAATATCCTGGTGGTGTCGGCAGCTGACGGGAACATTTATCTCTGGGAGTTTGAGAGCTTCATCCCGGAAGCTGAACCTTCTGCCCAGGTGAGTGCAAACCGCTGTTCTAGCCTCTGCTTCTTGGGTGGAAGACAGAAGACATGTGCTTGCAGGTAAGCCACAGGAAGTGAATGGCCTCTGTCCTCCAAGATAAGAAAGATAAACCAGCCAGCCACATTTATTTAACCGAGCCAACTAGGAGCCGCATGTCAGCACAGGTTTTGGCTCAGAAAAATCCCTTGGATTACAAACAAAAGAGAAGTGGGTGACATTTTTCCTAGAGAAAGGTTCCCTTAATGGTTTGCTATTTTCATCCCGTGCTGTAGCAATGCCCACCTGTGTTGGATCAAAATTCTGAAACATTGGCATCAAGCTGTGTTCAAGATGAGAAGACCCAGGCCACTTCAAGCAGTTGTGTAACAGGTGAAGAAAGTGGTTTGGAGTGAACTCAGAGGGGAAAGAAAAAGAGACGATGCTTCAAAGGTGCACAGAAGTAAACATTGAATGGCCCAATGCACTTTGAATGTATCCTTCCATAAGTACACTTCACAGCCCAATCCTAACCATGCCTAGTACTGTAAGTTCTATTAAATTCAGTGGGGCTTATTCCCAAGTACAGTAAGTGAGGATTGCAAGCTTAGATGGAAAACACTGTGTGGCAGGGCTGAATCAAGGGTAGTCTGAGACAAGCCAGTAGTTAGGACTGAAGAGTCCTAACTGAAGAGTAAGCCAGAACCAAATGAAAACTTGTGAGTCAGAGTCTAGAAGGCAGATCAGGAGTGGCAAGTGAGTCAGGGCCAAAGACCAGCCAAGGCTGCAGGAACCCACCAGAGCTCAGGAAGACTTTGTTGCTCAAGCAAGCCTCAACTGGACCAGGAAGCCCCCTTACACTCTTTGCTGTCTAGGAGGCTCCAATAGTCAGCCTGAGTGGGTGGAGTCATTCCCTGAGAAGCTACCACCTGGAGTCACCACACAAGGCAGCTGTCCTGGCAGGCCTATACCATGGTCCGGGACCAAATGAACCAGAGCACTGTATAGGACACTGGGGTCATCCTCACTTCCACTTGCTCTGCCACACACCCCTCCCCCCCCCCCGAAAACCCATGGTTTAGTGCTGAAACAGAACAAACAGCAATCAGTTTTTTTGTGGATTGTCATTTGTTCCAATTTTCCAGGGGTTTTCCAGGGTAAAGCAACAGGGTACCGGCAAAATCATTTGGACTCATGCCTAGAATTCACTGAACAAGTAGAAAAGCACTGAGACCTGTGCTTTCCGGAAACGGAACAAACGAAAAAGTGGCTGAGTCCACTTGTTGTACACCTCAGTGTCCCTGATGAAATCTCCCTTCAAACCATGCTGGGGCACTGAATGTTTCTCTAGTTTATTTCATCTAGTTTCTCTGGTTTTCATTTGGTACTGGTGCCTCCCCACCTTTCTTCCTCTTGGAGTAGGGTCAAGATGGGGATAAAAAGCACCACAGACTGGTTTTTTGGGGGAAGTCACCTCCTGAGTGTGTAAGAGATTCCAGTCCCTGTTTTTTCCTCTTCTCCATCCTGCTACTGCCTCTCTCATGCCAGTACTGCCTTAAATAGGTTTCACCTGCAGAACGGTGCTGTGCGGGCACACAGGCATGGTGACGGCACTTGCCGTGGCAGCTGGCGATGCTGGACTCTACTTCCCCTACCTGGTGAGTGAACCGTAGAATGGACCTGGATAGCATTGTATGAGACAGCCCAGTCTCTGTTGATGGGCAGCAGGGAGAGAGTGGGATGCTGTAGGAAGAGCCTGCATGGCACATATAGGGAGGAGAGGGGATGTGGGTGAGTGCCAGTGCCAGAGAGAGAACACACCCTGCAAGGAGGGGAGGCAGCATTGCAAAGCAAGACTTCGCCTTGCTGTATTTCATTGTAGCTCAGCGGAGGATGGGATGGAAAGCTGTGTCTTTGGGACCTGCACAACCACTCTTTGCAAAATGCCTTTTCCAGTCTACCTGAGGACAACGGGCCCATCCTGGATATGGCCTACTCCCCAAAGAGGTGGGTGATTCTGTCTGCCTGCTCATTTGAAAGGTGGGGAAGCCACAGAATGTTCTCAAACAACACTTTGAGGCCTCCCAAGGAGGAGAGATGTATTGCTGAAAAGTGGGGGTGGGGGACAACAGTAATAGAAAAGATGAAGCCACTCCTGCAGGAACCTAATCTTTGGGTTCAGGACCGCTAATTCAATTTTGCCATGTCTTTTGCCATCCCCACATCCACAGCCCACACCCTCCTGGACCGGGCAGGAGGCAATTTGCTTTCTCTTCTAGCACTGGCAGAGTTTTTATCTGCGCTTTCAATCCTCACTGTGCTGATCTGGTGCTCTTGGCTGAGCTCTGTGGGCACAAAGCCGCTGTCGTAGCCTTGGCCTGGCACCCACTAGAGGACAAGTGGGTTAGCGGTGCTGAAGATGGCTCCATTCGGCTCTGGGTAAGCCCTTAATCAGGTGGTGACTTTCATATGTTGGGTATATTCACTAGCAGGGAGGTAGGAAAACTTTCGGCTAGTTGCTGAAGAACTTGGTGGAATTTCTGGACCAATAAGTTTTTTGGGGAGTTATATGGATTTTCCAGGGAATGACCAGAAAGTCCTCCTCCAGCAGCAGAGATGATGGGATTTTTATTTTTAATGATTCACATAGAGCGAAGATGGTGGATGCTGTGTGCAGAACCTGAGAGCCTCCAGAGGGATCACTTGCCTCTGCATCGACCAGGTCAATGGCTGCATTCTTGCAGGGGTCCATGATACCATCAGGTAGCGCCTGCATAAGGAGGCTGGTGGTGGAAAGGAAAGGGATAAGAGGCAGCACATCTTTGAACAGGCTGGTGGCTCTGCCTTTTTCTCCCTGCAGGGTTTATGATCCAAATTCTGGAGTGCAGGTGCAAAGTTACACAGGGCACCAAGATTCCGTCAGGGGACTCATCCATGTCCCAGAAATGGAGCAGGTAGGAGAGACAGGGACCACCCACTAGGGGAAAAGGTCAAGAAAGCTGGGGGCTGGGAGTTTCCCCACTCTTAGGTCCAAGTCATGAATGGACCAGCACAAAGCAATGCATATACTGTGATGGTGCATATTGGAGCCATGTGCCTAATCTGTATCTATCAGCATCCTGTTCAGAGAGCCAGCTGCATGTTGATGACATTTAGTGAGCTCCTGCCCACTTTTGAGCTGGGCAGCACTACCAAAAGATTGTCCCCATGCTGTATTCTTGTTGTTTAAATAGGGTATTATATTCCACTTCCAGTCCTCCTACAAACAAACTAGTACTTAATGGAGAGGGGGAATTGTATCTTTTTTTATTTTAGAATTCAAAGCAGTTTACAAGACGTTTACCTATCATAGCACAGCTAAGGGGTGGACTGAACAAATAATTACCTGTTTTCTGCTTCTGTCTGGCTTCACAAACAGCGGCTGACAATAAGCTGAATCCTACTGAGGGAGCAAACATGGCTGCCCCCCCCAGCTTATATCTAGGCCAGCAATAGCCATCCTTTGTGGGGCAGGCAAGGGCGACCTCTACAAGCTAAGAATATGCCTCAGAAGTTGCTACAGGATTCTGTAGTGTATCCTCTGTTCACATGGGAAGCACTCAGATCCTGCTTGTGGATTTCCCACGGGCACCTGCTTGACAGCTGTGAGAACAGAATGCTGGATGGGATGGGCCTTTGGTCTGGTCCAGCAGGCCCTGTTCTTAAGTTCTTAAGCTGAACATGGAAAGTCAGATGTTAACACAGTGAGTTGGCTCACTGCTTAAGCCATGAGTGTGCCTCTCAGAGTCCTGAGGATATTGCCGAGGATTCTGGGGCACAGACTTGATTTGCGCACAGCCAGCCATGCCAGAAGCAGAATACATACCGTATTTTTCGCTCTATAACACGCACCCGACCATAACACGCACGTAGTTTTTAGAGGAGGAAAATCCATAGGCATGCCACCTGTAGGCATTTCCTCCATAACACACACAGACATTTCCCCTTACTTTCTAGGAGGAAAAAAGTGAGTGTTATGGTGCAAAAAATACGGTATGTGGCTTATAGCATTGTTCCTTGAATCGTGCTGGGTGTCTGACCAAATGTCATTTGGTCTTTGGCCAACTAACTTTTTTTTTTTAGCATACTCTTTTTAAAAAAGCAGCTTCCTTACTGGTTGCTTTAATGCAGATTTGTCAGATGTGGAGAAGTACACCCACACACCCACATGCATATCAGGAAGATGCAATGTGGCAGGAGGAAATCCTGTTCTGATATCCTAGCTTGGCTTGCACTGATAGTGGATCCCAGGCTGGTGCCGCCCACTCTAGTCTGCTATGCAGTTGGATGGGAGACCAATGCAGTTTGAAGACCCACATGAGTGAGGACCATCGGTGACCGATGCACTGCATGGAGACACTGAATCCAGCCCCATAGAGGGTGCTGAAGCTGTTGCACCCTGACGTGTTCTCCTCTCTGCTTCCCTGCAGTATGTGTCGGTCTCTCTAGATGGCACAGTGTGCATGTGGAAGGCCTATCGCCCAGGGGAGCAGCTCGAGGCCCAGGTCAGGTGGTGACTACACTCTCCTGCTGGGTGCTACCCAGGACCTAGACTCTGAGACTCTCAGCTTCCATTTTAACAAAGAGCACATTTCCATCGTTTGAGGTTGTGCAGGAAAGCTTCAAAAGACATCAGACGTGTGTTCAGCATGCTCAGAAGCTAGTGAAACAGCTAGGTGGGGCTTCCAGTGGTCAAGGGTGAGGCTTCTGTGCTCTGCTGCTTCCTGTCCCCTCCCCATAGTCCTTGCTTCTGTGTCTCTCTTTCCTCCCCTTTTACTGCCGTCACAGTCCCTGCAAGCATATTCTGTGAAATGACATTTGCAATGAGAATAACTTGTGCCGACCAAGAACATACAAGCTAATGTGGATAATTAACTGTGATCTTTTCTTTGGTGCTGTCTTCTGCCCATGCCCATGTCCTGCTGTACTTAAATTAGATTTGAGCTTACACATTCAAGGCAGAATGCAAGAACTTCAAAAGGCCAGGCACAGCCAGTGATTAGGTGCCCCCAGCCAGCCTGAAATGTGGCAGGAAGCTTTCATGTCAATGAGTCATCTCTGTATAAGCAATTTGCACTCATATTCTAAGAAATAATGCAGCCTAGGCAGGAAAGGTTAAAAATTAAAAACAGCAGTAAATGCTGATGCATATTGATTGAAATTCTTTTCCGGACACATGATCAAAGTTGTTAGCGCAGTAAACATGCAGCTGTTAGTCACTGGCTAGGCCAGGGGTAGGCAACCTAAGGCCCGGGGGCCGGATGCGGCCCAATCGCCTACTAAATCCGGCCCGCGGACGGTCCGGGAATCAGCGTGTTTTTACATGAGTAGAATGTATCCTTTTTAAAAAAATGCATCTCTGGGTTACTTGTGGGGCCTGCCTGGTGTTTTTACCTGAGTAGAATGTGTGCTTTTATTTAAAATGCATCTCTGGGTTATTTGTGGGGCATAGGAATTTGTTCATTTTTTTCTTCAAAATATAGTCCGGCCCACCACATGGTCTGAGGGACGGTGGACTGGCCCATGGCTGAAAAATTTTGCTGACCCCTGGGCTAGGCAGAGCCCAGACAACTTCACTCCAGGATGTGCTTCAGTTGCAGCAACACCACATTCCCCGTTCTGTACATGCCATACTTTGTATCTGAGAAAATTAATTTTGTCTCCCAGATAGCACATGCATCACTATTGCGATTATTGCTGGAATGTGATTATATAAGTGTTAGGGGCACCTACTTACTGGCAATGAGAATGGTGATGAGCAATTATAACTCCCACGCTGCTTCTGTCTGTTCAATTATGTGGCTTTCCTTTTAATTTTGTTACGTATCTATTTGCAAACATTTGCCTAGCATGTAGAACAGGCTTCCTCAAACTCAGCCCTCCAGATGTTTTTGGCCTACAACTCCCATGATCCCTAGCTAGCAGGACCAGTGGTCAGGGATGATGGGAATTGTAGTCTCAAAACATCTGGAGGGCCGAGGTTGAGGAAGCCTGATGTAGAACACAGAAATCTGCTTCATGCTCTGTCAGACCATTTACCCATCTAGCACTGCACACAAACAATGGCTTTCCAGGGTCTCATATTGGGACCTTTCCCAGCCATATGTGGAGATGCAAGGGATTCAACCTGGGACCCTCTGCATGCAGAGAAGATGCCTTACCATGGAGCTACAGCCACATCCCACTGTGAGTGACACAGGTGATGCTATTGATGCTTATTATGAGGAACTGAACGCACCAGTTAGGCTGCATATAAAGTTTGATAACCAGAGCTAAAAGCTCTAGGACAATGGAGTCAAATTCTCTCTGTGAAGCCTATTTTTGTTCCCTCTTGGTTGCTAGGCAGTGGTGTAAGAAGAAAAACAATCTATTACGCCAGAATGCCATCTTGTGTGCGCCTGGGTATGCCAAGCTGGCATTCAGAGGCACACAGGCCAAAGCAGCAAGTGCTTTCCCCCTGACATCAGCTCTGCTGTCCAGTTGTATTAATATCAGCATATACTTGTTTTGGGAACCACATGCCACTTTTGAGAGCTACGTTGTGGCTTTCGGTGCTATTTCCTTATCAGGGATTTTTCCATTTTTACTATTTTGAGAACAGAGCTGATTGCAGAGTAACCAAGAAACATCACGTGCCCATGGTAACCAGCTGGTCAAGCAATGCTGACCACCAGTCTCAGGATGGTGCTTGCAATGAGAGTATCCATCTACACTGCTAATGGATGCAATCTCTGTTAACTGTGTTAGTGCTGAATTCCCTTGTATTGCCCCTCAAAGATTCATGAAAAAGGGGATTCTGTATTTCTTGCCCAGTTGTTCTACGTGCGACTCTACCTGGACAGTGCTACAGCTGTACAATAAACTTACTCTTCTCTTTTCACTACTCATGAATTGTACACTCTCTTGTTGCTGCGACGGATCCAAACTTCTGGGGTTTGGAAGCAGGTAACTGAGACCACCAAGTGACTTGCAAACTTTAGGGACTCCTGTTGCTGTGCAGAAGGGGTACTCCACTCCAAAAGCTTGTGCTGTTGGCTATGTAGCCTGATCCCTTCGCCCTGCCAATTTAATACTATTTCTTGCCCCCCAGCCTCTTTTAACTTCTCTAGTAGTAAATATCCTTTGAGTAAGTAGATCAGGGATGGGGAACATGTTACCTTCCAAATGCTACTGGACTACAACTCCCATCATCTCTGGCTGGGGCTGATGAGGGTTGGGTCCAAACACAGGTCCTCAGCCCTGTTGCAGGGCATGCCTTTTCTTCACTAAGCATCTGCCACCCATTCTCACATATGTTGAGCAAAGGTTTCTCACCAGAGGCAGCCCCGCAGTACTCTAACCTTCTGACAGTACCAGTTTAGACAAGATATTTGTCACAGGGTTTGACCTTGTGTGGCTCTTGGGGTATCATTGCTGGCACATAGTGGGTGGAGCAGCTAGGGAGTATGGAGAGGGGCTTTAACCCTCAGCCCTCACCATCCATCACTCTGGTCAGCATCCTGTAAATCCATCCCTGCTTTTTTTACAATGGAAGGAAATCTCTTATGGGCACTGATGAGAGCTTTCCTCTCAATGTGCGTGGCTGGTGCTGGGAAAGGGGGAATTCGGATCAGGATCATAGTATGAGCAAAGGGTGTTAGCTCATCTTCCTGAGGCAACACCCCCCTTTGCACTTATTTCCTTCTTTTAAAAAATCAGCCACACAAGTCCAAATGTACTATCTAGATTAGCCCTAGCCTGGAGGCTATGGAAGCATGCATCGCTGAGGCCACTCTATATCTGCCAAGGCTGCTTAACCAGCCTAAGCCGGTAAAAAAAAGTGCTCTGTGCCACAAAGGAAACTTGTGCCACTGGTGACAAAATACGGTTCAAGAAGCACCCTGAAACCATAAACCTGATCCTCCAGAGGGAATGCAACCCCATCAAAAGTGGGGTGAATACCACTCCCCTTAGCAGACAAGCCACTCACCAGGAGTGACTTGGGTCTTATCTGCATTGAACCTCAGTTTCTTGGCCCACATCCAGTCCATGACTGTGCTGAAGAAGCACTTGTTCAGCACTTCCTCAAAGCAGATGGAATTAGATGAATTGGGCTTCCTGCCTCACCTGTCAAAGAGAAATGGAGCTGAGGGTTATCTGCTTACTGATGACTCCTGGTGGCAAATCTCTGGATGACGTCGCTCAGTCATTTCATGTAGACGTTGAAAAGCACAAGGAACAAGACTGAAACCCACAAATGTAGCACAAATGCTCAAGCACTACATTCTGGCATAAGCTATCCAGGTAGCAGTGGAACTATTGTAAAATTGTGCCTCTAATTCTCAGTCCAGACAGTCTGTCCAGACTGAGAGGTCAAGAAGAATAAACAAGGCAGCACTCCTCCTTTCTCCTGGCATAAGTCATCAGGGTGACTGAAGTAGATCCAGAAAATCAGTTGGCACCAGGTCTGTCTTGAAACTTTTTCTTAAAGTACAATGCCAAGTAGCCATTGCATCCCATTAAGCAATGGGATTTCAGACTCCCTATCGGTTAGAATACTCCTACAATGGGCCTACAAGTTCAGAGAGCCCAGTAAATCTATTCAAATGAAAGCTGGGTCAAATTGCCTTTCGTGCAATTACATGAATTCAGAGATGCATGGAGGGTGGTTGGCTGTGGAAGGCAGGAACATAAAGTACGTGTGACAAAAAAGTTATTTTGAGGAAAAAGTGGAATGCCTTACATATTCTTCTGGTGGGTCTTGTGGGAATCTTGCTCCTTGGTTTTTTACTATGTCCAGTGGTCTCACAATAGTTAGTACACTGTATTACAATATATCTATGAGGAGCACGCCTTCCAAGAAAAGCAGCCCCACAAAACATTAAAATGGCTCTGGTTAGCATTGAAAAATGTAAAAAAGAGTGGTTTTTCTCCCCCCCCCCCCGTGTGTGTGTGTGTGTGAATTTTCTGTTTTACAATTTAAAATACTCATTTAAACATCCTTAAAATATCAATGACTTTCCTTCTCTTTCCATGGTTCATTGTGCATATCATAAATCCCTGCATTTACAAAAACTAAACCATTAAGTATTCCATTATTACATCCATCAAAACTTATTTATACTGTTGAATTTATCTTAATGCTGCCAACGTTTTCAAGTGTACACAATTTCCCCCTATGTGTTCAATAAACGTTTTCCAATCTTCTCTATACATATGTTCTTGTTTTCTCATTCTATTTGTTAAGTCTGCAAGCTGTGCATATTCTGTCAGCTTAAGTTGCCATTCTTCTTTAGTTGGGACCTCGCTTGTTTTCCATTTTTGAGCTAACAAAATACAGGCCGCAGCAAGAATGGTTTTTTTCAAGCAAGATGAGGAAAGGGCTGCAGAAAATCCTATACTGTATAGTAATTGAACCAAGGGTGCATATACACGATACATTTAAAGCACACAGCTTCCTCCAAAGAATCGTGGGAACTGTAGTTTATTCCTCACAGAGCTTCAATTCCCAACACCCTTATCAAACTACAGTTCCCAAAATACTTTAGGGGGTGCCATGTGCTTTAAATATGCATTAAATCATGTGTGGTGGAGTCTACAGCCTTAGATTCCACACCAAGTTTTCTTCCACTGCTGGGCCTACCATTCCTTTGGGATGGAGCAGGGAAGACCTGAGCAACCTCGTCAGACCATCAAGTCACCCGGATAGAGAAAATTTCCACCCTGAACTGCGTAAGCTAAGATGCTAACCAAAAATACTCAAGCACCTTGTTACATGTTCAAATCTGGTTGGGCAGACAGGCATCTTTTGCCTGGAGCTTCAGGAGTGGACTGGGTCAAGCCAGGGCGACAGCTGGCAGTAGGGGGATTTACCTAGGGTATTACTAAACACCCTGGGTAAATTGAGAAACACAAGCTAATTCTGGAGTCCTAATCCTCTTCCTTCCCCCAGCTGGAGTGAGGCATGTCAGTCACGCAGTGGGGACCCAGCTACCAGCCTAGAGCGCTTCCACGGCTGGCTCTGCAGAGGATGTAGAGAGCCTGAACATGGGTGAAGTGCAAAAGGTGAGTGAATTCTGATCCTGTAACAAATACTGGGGGGGGGGGGTGTAGCATTCACAGAATGACTCTTTCAGCATCTACTCTCTGGCAGGACTTGCTATCAGTCTGCTCCCCAGAACTGGTTCTACAGACCCACCATGATTACTATCTACACTTAATATCTGCAACATGGGGGCTGCAACAATGTGTTGTAGCTGTTCACTGTTTCAGTCAGCCATGCCTGCCACGGCAATATTCCCTTCTGTTCCTCCGTTGCCTGTTTTTTCCTCCCCGCCCCCCCCCCTACCGAAAGTCAGCCAGAATTCTGTGCCTGCTGCACCATCTGTCCTCACTGGGCTGTTTTGGGGATCTCCATCACCACCACCGAAATATTTCTGGTACTTCTGTAAACCTTGAGGTTCCTGCCGATAATCTCCCTCTTGTTCATGGATGGCACCATTTTGGCTACATGAGCAACAGCACTCAACCTCTCAACACAAAGCAAATGGAATGGTAACCAGAAGCTGCAGGATGCAACCCTGGTGACCATGGTGGAGGCTGGTGGGACCCTTCATGTGTGAGAGGAGCAGGGAAAATGAGGGTGGTCAAAACATGGCTATTAAATAATCTAAGGCCTGTGAAAGTGTGGGGGAGCTGACTGTTATTATGATGACTATTTTATTATTGCGCTGTCAGTATGCTTTTTATTATGTTTTCATCACTGATATTCTATAAAGTATTTTTAATGTTCTACATAGCCTTGATAAGGGATGGTATATAAATTGTTGTTGTGAATGGTATGTAAATTGTTGTTGTTTTTGTTGTTATTTTATTTGTACCCCATCCATCTGACTGGGTTGCCCACACATTCTTGAGCAACATATATAAAAACATAATAAAACATTACATAATCATCATCACAAATTGAGAGAGCTGAACTCTGAGATGTTTCTCTGAAGCTGGTAAAATGGCCCCATTGTCAGCTCTGAAGACTGGTGGGTAAAATCAAGTGACTGTCTAAGAATGAAGGCTCTAAAAACATAATGGGCCCTCTCTAGGAGGCAGCAGCTAGAATAAAGATCCCAGCCAGTAAATGCTGCTTTTGCGCCTAGGGCCTTCTCTCCGTCATCCAGAAGCTTAAAGGCTCTGAAGAGCAGGAGTTGCGAATTGTCCTCCTCGGGCTGGACAATGCTGGAAAGACTACTTTGCTCAAAAGCCTAGCATCAGAAGAAGTCAGCACCATTACCCCCACACAGGTAAGCACAGCGGCAAAGGAGATCAGCACTGAGGGGTTGGGATGGGGTGTGCGGCAAGGAGGAATTGGATAACCAGTTACATAAAGTCAATGGAGCAGATTGGCAGTCAGGATCCTCACCAACCCCCTGCTGTTATGCTCCTCTCATCCCCACAGTGTGGAGCTCAGACACACCAGCAATAGCACCTTGGCTCTCTCAGAGCAACCCATCCCCTGTGCTTTTCAGGCAAGCCTTGTAGCTAAGACATTGCATTGGGACGAGGGAGGAGGAGTTGCTTTTATGTTTCTAATATATTGGCATATTTGATGAAAAGGTTGCCCATCTTCTGAGTTCTCATCACCAACTGGGCCACATGCAAATTCTGGGTAGTTTGCAGCAGAGCAACGGGGTGGGGGTTCTTTGGCATAGGAAGCATGCGGTCCCTGCTATGCCTCTCCCCTACCCACCTCTTCTGATTCCAGTATGGTGTACTGGTTAAGAGCGGTAGACTCGTAATCTGGGGAACCGGGTTCGCGTCTCCGCTCCTCCACATGCAGCTGCTGGGTGACCTTGGGCTAGTCACACTTCTTTGAACTCTCTCAGCCTCACTCACCTCACAGAGTGTTTGTTGTGGGGGAGGAAGGGAAAGGAGAATGTTAGCCGCTTTGAGACTCCTACGGGTAGTGATAAAGCGGGATATCAAATCCAAACTCTTCTTCTTCTTGTGAAGGGATTCAACATCAAGAGTGTCCACTCTCATGGCTTCAAGCTCAATGTCTGGGACATAGGAGGGCAGCGGGCAATCCGGGCCTATTGGAAGAAGTACCTGGGCAGCACAGACCTTCTGGTGAGTGTGGGGCTCCGCCCCTAAAACTGCCTTTGTAGAAATTTGTCTGCTGGAACCACACAAGTTACCAAATTAAGGCAAGGCTAGCCCTAATAACCAGGGTGCTCCAGACAGCCTTTTCACTGTACATTCATGAACGCTTATGTTCATCATGGTATTGGGGACAGGGGACAGCTGCACACGGTCCCATGTTCAATACTGTTACATCTGCAAAAGTTTTGGGGTAGATATACTGCTTTGTTTCCAATCAATACATGTCCCATAGCTGAAAGCCTTCAACTTTTTATGCTACAAATGTTCCGGATTTGGGGTGGTTTTTTGGTCCTACTTTTCTTCTGTTGTAATGCAAGCATTCGCCTCCAGGTGGCAATAGTGTGGTAGCACTGAGCAAGCATCACAGAACAACTAATAAAGTGGAATGATGCGTGGATGGTCAAGCATAAATCCATCTCTCATGTGCTATTATTGTTATCAATGACATGTTGCACATGCAATGGAACCACCAATCTGGAAGGCCTTAGGCAATGCCAGCTGACCAGCCTCAGATTCCAGAATTTAGAAGGTATTATCAGAGGGCAACGAACTGTCTGTTATTTTATGTGTGGAGGGGGTGGGCAGGGCACCATTTGGATTTCATACCTTGGAAAGCAAGATGTCTTGGGGCTGCCTTTAGGAGCTGGTAAGAGGAGCTGGGACCAAAGGAATAATGGTGGGCTGTAGATGATTCCCTTCTTTTCCTCATTTCAGATCTATGTTATTGACAGTGCTGACCAGAAACGCTTTGAGGAGACTGGGCAGGTAGGATAGACACTTTCCCTCCTCCAATCCCATAATTCTACCTATGGCAGGAATTTGGTAATCTGGACTGTGGAGAACTGAACAACTGAGAATGAGTGTTGTGAGGGGTGAAAATATTGTCAAGTAATAGCAGAGTCTAGAAGTAGAACCCAGTGTTCAGAATGCTTGCTTGGTGTCTTCTTAACCTCACATCTCCTTCTCCTTACCCCCTTTAGCTTAGCGGGTTCAGAAGGTATGGATCATGGGAGAATCAACTGTATTATGACCACCATCATCATCATCAGGCAGCCGCCCTGGACTGCTATGACACAGAAGGACAAGGCCCTACCCCTCTGGGTTTACCTTTCAAAAAAGGAGTTTGTGAAACAGAGTACATTACAAGTACTAGTTCTAGGTAGAGGTGATAACAATTTGTGCCTGAATGCCACAGCTAGCAATATAACCTCCTCTGGGTGGGTCTTTATGTAACTTCATATGATGAGCCTGTTCAGAATCCACTGCGTTCTCTTTATCTTTGGCAGGAGTTGTCCGAACTAGTGGAAGATGAGAATCTCACGGGTGTCCCATTGTTGGTGTTTGCTAACAAGCAGGATCTAGCAACAGCATCCCCCGCAGCAGAGATTGCTGAAGGGCTCAACCTGCACACATACCGAGACCGGCCATGGCAAATCCAAGCTTGCTCAGCCCTATCTGGTGAAGGCATTCAGGTATGAAGGGGTCTGTTGTGTCTGTGTTGTGGCACATCGTGAAGTTCTGTAGGGAATGGGAAAGGGAGGTGATCATGGCTGGAATCAGAGCCCAGAAAGTGCTGCCAATCACCGTCTCTCTTTTATCTACCTAGGATGGGATGAACTGGATTTGCAGCGAGATCACAAGTCGGAAAAAATGAAAATGCTGAGCACAGGAATGGATTTTCATATCTACAGAATCCCCAGAGGCCACAGCCTCAGTCTTAGTGGTGCACAAAAGTTCATAGCAGAAGGTACCATCAGGACCTGGCCCAAAATTCAAAGATGAGAAAGGATGTTGAACTGAAATGATTTCCTGAGTTTTCTGAAATATCTGACCTAAGTAAATCTCCTCCTGCAAGCATACCGTAATAAGGAATGCAACGCTAGATTTTTGAAAATCATCCTGGAACTATAATTGTGATCATGTCACAAAATGGCGAAAATGAACTTAAAGCAAAAGATCCATATTCTCACTGGACAGATACTGACTACTGACTCTGCAAACAACCTGGTATGACAAGCTCACCTTACTAATGTACTAGATACACCTATTACTTTCAAATAAGCGTACAAAATGTTTGCACTTGGCCATCACTGGACTCCATGAATGAATTCTACAGCTTCCAGCCTTGCACTTCTATTTACATTCCCTTTTGCATTTACTGATGACAGCAAAAGTTCTCTAAGGCTAAATAGCTTTACAATTTCCTTCATTCCTAACTGGGCCACAAAATCCACAGGAAACAAGCCAGGCACACAGATCTCTAGGGAAAACATTTTTCCCTGTGTTAATACCCTTTCCTGTAGAACTGACCTGGAAGAGCTGCTGCAGAAAAGAATCCCTGAAAATTGTGGGGTGGAACTATGTGCGATTCCTGAGCCTCCTACAAAAGACAGAGAAAAATTAGACTGTCCACTTCTCTGGACTGGAAAACAAAAGCACCACCCTGCCAAAGTTTTATCTACCCATGAAGATCTTTGTAGGGGAAAGCAGGGGGAAAGATTGCACCCCCTAAACGTGAATATGCTCCTGCTCATTTAGGAACTCCCATCAGATCCTGTCCAGAGGTGGAGCCATAACAGGTGCAATTTTGTTTCAATGAAGTGGCCTGTAGCCTCTAGGCTGGCAATTTCTGAATTCTTGGTTCAAAAGATGGGTTAACAGGGACATCTTTATCACTGCTATATTGGAGTTGTTTGTCTTCAATACCAGGATACACAGATCAAATGAGGGAGACTCTAGTTGTTTCCACACTAGCCATTTTCTTTGATTGTACATCAAGCAAACTCTGTTTTTATGGTGTTATCACTAGTGCCAACCCATTGCACATCAGGGTTTTCTGTGTTCCATCTTTTTCCATTCCTGGTTTGTAATGATATTTTTTGTCTCAAAATGCAGTTCCTGCACTAATGGAACTACAATATCCCTGAGGCTTCTAAGGGCTACCGTCCATTTAGTCAATAGATTACTCCTTGCTCATTTGAAAATGGCTAGCTGCTCTTGCTCACTCCTGGCCAAGGAATTCCTGGAAGTAAACCACACTAAATTCAATAGGACATATTTCTTTGTAGACGTGATTATGATTGTGTTGTTAGCCCTTAATTAGTCAGTTCATGTTTCCTGGAAAGGAGCTTTAATTGCTGTCCAAGCAATAGCTCGTTACATTTTACTTTTTTATTCTGCTATTGTAATTGTACCAATAATTAGAAGAAGAAGAAGAAGAAGAAGAAGAAGAAGAAGAAGAAGAGGAGGAGTTTGGATTTGATATCCCGCCTTTCACTCCCCTTCAGAGGTCTCAAAGCGGCTAACATTCTCCTTTCCCTTCCTCCCCCACAACAAACACTCTGTGAGGTGAGCGGGGCTGAGAGAGTTCAAAGAAGTGTGACTAGCCCAAGGTCACCCAGCAGCTGCATGTGGAGGAGCGGAGATGCGAACCCGGTTCCCCAGATTACGTGTCTACCGCTCTTAACCACTACACCACACTGGCTCTCTAGAAGAAGAAGAAATTGCTGTGGCTTCAAAAAAGGAAATCAGTTAAAGCCATTTAAAGGAACGGGAACTAATTAAGGGTCAGTTCTCTGGGCCCCTGCTACTAGAGAACAAGAAGCAACTAATTGGCTATTTTAAAAGAAAGGGGCAGGGAGAAACCTATTCATTAAAGGTACAGTTGCAGGGGAACGTCCCTCTAAGTGAAGATACAATAGGATCTTGCCAGATTTTTATGGACAATATAGCACTATGTCAAGTGCTGTGTGGAACCATAATTTTTATTTCTGCTTCCAGCTGACTGTAGTTAAGTAATGCCGTGGTAGCACTAGTGTCAAATTAACTTCTAGCTGAAAAGACAATGAACTGAATACCCAAGGGAAAGGCATATAGATACATACTGTTATGAGTTTGGTTTGGGAGAAAGTAGACTGTATGTGAGTTCCTTCTATCCCTTGGATCCAGCAAGGGTTAAAATATAAGCCAAGCTGGCTTCCTGGCTGAGGTGATAGCCTGGGTGATGGGCCATTAAGAGAAACAAAGGAAAGGGGCTCTGTGTGAGATGGCACATGAGTGCCCCCCCCCCCCGCAGCTTGTGGTTGGTTAAAAGGATGAAGCCAGAGTTTAGAGTTGAGTTGCAGTGATGTGAGCTAGAGAGTAAAGCAGCAAGCTGGGCGAAGACAGAGAGGCAGAGCAATGTTGGATGTCTGTAAACTCCAAGGCTGTGGCTATGGGAGAAACAAGAGCCTTTTGGGATGTTAATGCTGTGAACCCCTCCTTTGTAGGCTAAGATTGTATATATGTGTAAATAAACTGTATATCCTAAAGGCACCACAGTCTCCACTCTGCCTCATTCCCAAAACGAAACACGAACCCTGGGTAAGTGCCTGGAATCCCTGGAACCTCGCATCTCTCAATTTGGATGGCGTGCAACAATACATTAGAATCCTATTGGAACAACGAAAGAGGCACAGTCACATGTAGCTCAGTGCCAGATGCAAAGTAATGTTGTTTGGATGGTTAGCCAATCTATGTTGTGAAAAAAGAGCAAACCAAATTAGGAGGACTCAGTCTGTCCTCCAGTTTGCGGATGAAGTCACTTGTATTCCTTTGGACCTGGATGCCACATTCAGTTACTGAGAAGATCAGGGGTGCCAACTTGAATAAAAGATTGTGGGGGCCCTGCATAATCGATCACATGAAACAGTTCAAACACACTATTTGAAAGGGAATGCCCATCAACTTTTGGGGGGCCTGCAAGTATTTTATTGTGGGGGCCGAAGCCCCCACGGCCTCTAAGAGTTGGCTCCTTTGGAGAGGATTGTGACTAGATCTAGGATTCTGACAAGATGCAAGCCCCACCACTTGTGGTTTTGACACATATCTTTGAGAGGGGAGCTGTCTTGTTTGATAGGAGGTGTTAAATGCTTCCTTAAGGGATGGAGAGACACCCGCTCCTGCCTTAGAAGGGCCTCTCCTAAAAAAAAAGAAACCCCAAAAGACAGAGAGTCCAGTTTAAAGTTGAGCAAGGTGTTAGAGAAGACACGAGTTATTGGGTGGTGGGGATTCCCAAGAACCTTTACGGCTTCTCACTGGGCTGGGGGCCTGGAAGTTGCTTTGGTTGCGCTCGTGAACAGCTGTGCTGGGAAATGAAGCTGCGGATGGGGGCATCCCTGAGGATTGCCCTGGAGCTCTAAGCAGGCTTTAGAACCACCCACTCCTCAATTCAGTGTTATTCCCTTACTCAACCAGGAGGGAAGCGGAGGGAAGAAGTCAGCCGAGAAACAGCTCACAACAACCTTGCTAGGTAGCCCATTGCTAACAACCCCCATATTGCAAATTGGAGGGCGGGTGCTGCTGAGGCTGAGAACGAGCAGTCCACGAAAACCTTGCAGCGTCCGATATTCCCGGGGGTGGAGGCAGCAGAGGAGGAGGCGCGACTTCTAACTGCCCCGCTTTAACCGCTCGCAAGCAGACACGTCGCGCTCTCAGAACCCCGGAAGGCGGTAGCAGGAGGATACGTTTCACTCTTCACTTTTCCTATCTCTAAAGCCACTGAGGCGGGCGGAGTTCCGGCCTACAGAGATCGGAGAGTTTCCGACGTCGATGGTTTCGGTTGCCTTGGTTCCCTTTCCTTTTTACCTCCGGGCGAAGGGTCGACCGGAAGCAGGAAGAAGGGCAGGAGGGAGTACGATGGTCGTGGGTCGGGGAGGCGGTGGATCCGCGCGGTGCCTGCGGGGGTCGGCGGCCGCCATGGCGCTGCCGCCCCTGCTCTTCCTCCAGCTCCTCCTGGCCGTGTCGGTGCCTCGAGGGGCTGCGGAGCTCACAGACGGCAACAGCGAGCACCTGAAAAGAGAGCACTCGCTCATCAAGCCTTACCAGGGTGCGTGGGGTGGGCAGGGGCTGCTGCCCCCCGACTCTCCTGCCCCTTCCTTCTCGCCCGCCTTTCTCGAGCCTTTCTCCATCTTGGCTGCCCCTGGTTAACGTTCAGGTCACGTTGGGCCAAGGGGAAGACTTGGTTTTGACACTTCAGGAAGTAGAGAGGAAAACCAAAGGGCCGCGGAGACAGTACTATTCGTTTTGCACACATTCTCGAAGGACCCTCATAAATAACCAGGCGGGACCTTTCTGTGCCCAGGACAGCCCCTTCAGTTTGAAGGCCAGGAGGGGCAGGGCAGGGGTCGATTGGAGGCTGTGGTTTGTGTAATACACAGATCTTACAGATCCAGAGGAAAGCCCCAGTTGCCTGGTAAATAATATATTATAAATTAATGGAGTCATGTCCAACAAGTTGCCATGAATAATCGGTTTCTGCTGATTATTCATGGCCAAAGAACGGGGAGAACAAGTGAACACAGTTCCCACCATTTTTGTGAGGTGGTGGTTTTGTACCTAGTCTGTAACTTCTGGTTTCCATGGTATCTTCTTTGTTTTAGGGGTTGGCTCCAGTTCAATGCCCCTCTGGGATTTCCAGGGGAGTACAATGCTGACCAGCCAGTATGTTCGATTGACCCCTGATGAGCGCAGTAAGGAGGGTTCAATCTGGAACCGAGTGGTGAGTGTGTTTCTGCATGGAAAAAGTGGTAGTGGGATGAGACTAGCAGTGATCGTGCCTACTTAACAATACCCAAACTGTGAATCATTCTCAAAAGTGCTTAGGGCTGCTATATTCTGTCTTCTAGCCCTGCTTCCTAAAGGATTGGGAGCTCCATGTCCATTTCAAGATCCATGGAATAGGCAAGAAAAATCTGCACGGAGATGGTTTTGCTCTGTGGTATACTCGGGAGCGCCTTACTGCAGGTACTGAAGTGGGTTGAATAGTCAGGGTGGTATCCCACTGTGATGAATTCTGGGCCCCAAATGCAGTTATGAGTGGACAGTTTCTGAGCTAAATTGCTTAAACTAGCATAGCATTATAAGGTGCAGCAAGTCCTTCTGAGTTCAGTGATATTTATTCCCATATATATATATATATATATATATGGAATTGCAGCCTTATGCCTATTCCCATATATATTTGTGTAGAGGGATGTTTTTAAATGGAAAAACATTCAGTCATGTGAGCTCCTACCTGCGGTCTGTAGTGGCACAGCCCAGACAGGTTTGCCATCTCAGTGAAAACTAGGCCTTCATAGTAAGCTCTTAAGAATGTTGGGTGAGCACTGCTGCATGGTCTTCTGGGAATTCTTAATTACATATCAGCTCATTGTTGCTTAAGAATGTGTGTGCAAATGCTTTATTGTTGTTTCACAACTAGATCTAAATTCTTACATACTTGACATGTTTCTATAGGAGATAATGCATGTGCCATAGTAGAAAAGCTGCTGTTCAAGAAGTTGGGGGACATTGATCATAGTTATATTCTTTGTGCAGAATGTTTGAAAATAATACAACCTTTCTTACAATGTTTGCTGACAACATTCAAGTGCTTCAAACTGTATGAAAGCAATGATGCTCTCTACAGATTAATATGTAGAGTTCTGCTAGGCTGGATTATGTTGTTCAGTGGTGCAAGGATGCAGTTCTAGTCACCATACTCTGCTTTGTCCTGCTCAGGCCCTGTCTTTGGCAGCAAAGATAACTTCCATGGACTGGCCATCTTCCTGGACACTTACCCAAATGATGAAGCTACAGAGGTATGTAACAACACACACTGGCTTTGAGGGTTGCTTGTACTTGCAAGCCAAGTACAGTAGTGCCTCGCAAGACGAAAAGAATCCGTTCCGCGAGTCTCTTTGTCTTGCAGTTTTTTCGTCTTGCGAAGCAAGCCCATTAGCGGCTTAGCGGATTAGCACTATTAGCGGCTTAGCGGATCAGCTGATAAGCGGCTTAGCGGATCAGCTGATAAGAGGCTTAGCGGATCAGCTGTTAAGCGGCTTAGTGGCTTAGAAAAAGGGGGGGGAGGGGGAAAAACCACAGGAACTCGCAAGACATTTTCGTCTTGCGAAGCAAGCCCATAGGAAATTCGTTTTGCGAAGCACCTCCAAAACGGAAAACCCTTTCGTCTAGCGGGTTTTCCGTCTTGCGAGGCATTCGTCTTGCGGGGCACCACTGTACAGTCGTACCTTGGAAGTTGAATGGAATTCGTTCCAGAAGTCCATTCGACTTCCAAAACGTTCGGAAACCAAGGCATGGTTTCCGATTGGCTGCAGGAACCTCCTGCAGCCTATCAGAAGCTGCGTAGGACATTTGAGTTCCAAAGAACTTTTGCAAACCGGAACATTCACTTCTGGGTTTGCTGCATTCAGGAGCCAAAATGTTCGACTCGCAAGGCATTTGGAATCCAAGGTACAACTTTATGGGGTTTAATATTAACTAGCTGGAATTGTCTCACAGACAAGTGGAGCTTCCATATGCATATATGTTTGCTTCACAAGTATTTAGGGTAAGAGCTACATGCAGAAGATTTAAAACCATGCTACTTTTATTGTGCAGCGTGTGTTTCCATACATCTCTGCCATGGTGAACAATGGATCCCTGACATACGACCATAGCAAAGATGGTCGCTGGACAGAGCTGGCAGGCTGCACAGCTGACATTCGTAATCGGAACCATGACACTTTTTTGGCTATCCGTTACTCCCGGGGACGTCTGACAGTAAGTTGGCTGGGGTACTACGTTGAATGCATTCTTCATGGGTTGCCTTAGGTAGGGAACCTTTTTGCCCTAGTGGGCCAGATTCATATCTTTCCCCTGCAACTCCGTGGGCCAATTTTGACAACTCGCCTTTCAATCATTTGGAAGTACCAAGCATTGAGTTTGCAAAATGCATTGTACAGTGGTTTTCAAGTGCCTGACAACCACCTAGTTGGGTGTTTCGGAAAAGCTATGCAATGGGAATCAACAATGCCTGCAAATCAGCTTCCAGTAGGTGTTGTTGGGGTAGTCAGTGGTCAAGGATGATGAAAGCTGTATTCCACAACATTTGGAGAGGTCCAGTTTGGGGAAGGTAGAAAGATACAAAATATAGAACCGATTGTCCAGACAATATAGTATGGTATGGTCAATTTGTCTTCCTCAGAATTGAAGCTTTAGTGTGCTTGTAAGGTTTTTTATGTGGTTGGGAGAGTGAAATTTGGGTTGTTCTTCGCATCCAAGATGACACTTGTTTTGCAGGTGATGACTGATGTGGAGGACAAAAATGAATGGAAAAATTGCTTTGATGTTGCTGGAGTCCGCCTGCCCACTGGTTACTTCTTTGGGGCTTCTGCTGGTACAGGCGATCTATCTGGTAAGGGCTGCTTACCAAAAAGGTGGAATTGGCTCTGTTGCCCAGATCTATTATAGGTAAAGTAGAGCCATTTTTAGGTAAAGTGAAGACAACACATTTGTACTATTGAACTGGGTACTATGAGATCTTAAGTCAACTTCCTGAATTAATAGCTTCTTTATTTTAAAAAAGTCTTCTTTCTCTAAGAGATGGCATTTTAAATAAGCTGTACCACCACATTGCAACTTGATGTCTTTGTTTCCTAGACAATCATGACATCATCTCAATGAAGTTATTTCAGCTGATGGTAGAACATCCACCAGAGGAAGAAAACATTGACTGGACAAAAATTGAGCCTAGTGTCAGCCTTCTCAAGTCACCAAAAGGTGAGTTCTTAGTACTTTTGCTTTGAATACTCATGAAGCAAACGGGAGATCGCTCCCTCATGTGAGGAAGCATCCCCATATCTCTTCAGGGCATGCTAAATGGTCAGCATTCACTTTCATGGAGCTGTGCTTGACCCTTGATTAGCTTGAAGCGGTAGACTGAAATGAAAATCTTGATCCCTTTTACTAGGGAGCACTTAGGAATCCCAGTGTAATGACAGCTATAATCCTAAACATACGTTCTAGTATTTATGACCTTCCGAATTCAGTTGAATCCTCTGAGTAAATATTTGTTCATGTGTTATGAACATTTGTAATCTGAAGGTCCCAAGTTGGGATTGTTGTAAAATGTGTTTACTTGGATAGGCATAAAATCTGTATCACGTTGCTGGCTTGAATTTAATTCTGGGTATAATTCTCCAGAAGCTCTCTTCTGCAGCTCAGAATTTTGACAATCTGTAATCCTGTTCCTGCATTCAAACAATGTGTATTTTGTAAAGAAATGTGCTATGGTGCATGTTGGAAGCACAAGAGGTCCAGAGGGTGACAACATGAGAACAGGCCTTTTCTGCGGTGGCTCCCCTCCTGTGGGATGCTCTCCTCAGGGAGGCTTGCCTGGTGCCTTCTTGAATATATTTAGGACTAGGCAAAAACATTCCTCTTCTCCCAGGACTTTGCCTAATTAGCCAATCTATGTCCTTTTAAACTGTAGGTGGGAGTTATTGCTTTGTTTGCTAGTTTCTTACGTATTTTTGTGTTTTATATTGTAAACTGTCTTGTGACCCTTAGATGAAGGGAGGTATAGAAATTTAATAAAATAATAATAATAATAAAAGTTGGAATTGATTAAAAAATACTTTAAAATGTATATAGGTATGCATGTGCCATCCATACCCCAGTGATCCCCATCTGCTCCATCATCCATGAGTGTAAAGATATGAAGGGAGTTTTAAATTTATTTTTATTATTTTATTATATTTCTATCCCACCCTCTCTCCCCAGGCGGTAAACATATCCACAATTGGGGGTGGGGATTCTAAAAGCAGTTACAATTAAAAACATTATTTCATCCCATGGTATCAGAGTTGCCAAGAGCAGTATTCTTCAGTCACTAAATGCCTGGACACACAGGAATGTTTTCAAATTCCTAGTGAATGGCTCACACCACTAGGGAGGACATTCCACAAATTAGTAGCCACCAATGAAAAGGCCCTGTCATGGGTTAATGCCAACCAGTCTGCCTCTGTGGTGGCACCACTGAGAACGTCATTTTATCACCGTTGTCTGAGCATACTTAGAAGCATTATTGTGATCAGGAACCTTGATAACGCAGGCTAGCTGATCACAGGGAGATTTCCAAGTACATTCAGCCAAATATGCTTAGAAGCCCCTTTTCAGGCCTTCCTGCTCAATGCAAGACAGCTGAGGGTGGAACAGAGCAATATTTGGAGACAGGAGGCATGCCTTTTCCTCTTTCCCCTACACACTCTGTGCATTCTTGGCAGTGTTAGAAACTCAGATATATAAACTGGGCACCAAATGGCTCCTAATACTAGGGTTACATTCACCAAAATAGAATGCCTCATTGACATTTTGGGGCCAGATGGCTTGAAATTCGTATTTTTCAATACGACATTTCGGTTCTTAAAATTCATTCTGATTGTGCAGATAAAATATAGCAATGCAGGTTGTGTTGTTAGTGTGTGAAAACAGGATCCAAGGATCCTCAGGCATACACCACCAGATGATGGGAGACGTCAGGCGCCATCCTCGCACCCGGGCATCTTCACTTGGTCACAAGTGGCCAATAGCCAGGTGCAAAATGCGCCTAGCTCCTGGCAAATTTCGACTGCTGATTCTTAGGGATTGTATTAACCCATTTCCTGTCTAGCCTGAGAGCATAATGTGTGTTGTAAAATCTCTCTCTCTCCACTTCTCTTTCCCACCCCCCTCCTTCAGATAACGTGGATGACCCGACAGGAAACTTCCGCAGTGGGCCCTTGACGGGTTGGAAGGTGTTCCTCTTGCTCCTGTGTTCTCTGCTTGGCATCATTGTTTGTGCCGTGGTGGGAGCCGTGGTCTTCCAGAAACGCCAGGAGCGGAACAAGCGATTTTACTAGAGGGGGAAGCAAGCCCACATTCTGGGCATTTGGGAATATTTTTTACAGGGGGGAGGGAGAATTGTATAGACTCTGGCTTTGAAAAGGCTCTTTCAGAGAAATACACGGATTATTTTCATATCTTTCCCCCCCACCTGGCAGCACAAGCCCGACAACATATGTCAGAACAATCAGGAAGGTAGGGGGAGCACCTTTTCTCTTTTTCTGAATCCTATTCAGAGCCGTCAGCCCCTCTTTAACACCTTTTTTTAAAAAGGGGGGGAAAGAACTGTGGTTAGAGGTGGGTGTTTCTCCTCTGTGGGGCATGACTCTGCATCCCAGCTAGTATGTGCTGGTGTTTCTCGAACAGGGCAATATTTCTGGAGTCCTGCTAACTGCTGGCAGCAATTTTCTTGCCTGGCCCGTAAGCCACCTTCAAGGTGGGAGTTTTGAACTGAATGTATTTTGTAATCTCACTGGCCCTGGTACTTCCTTTTAGTACCAGCTCTTTCTCTACTGCTGAAAGTGAGACTAATTTACACCAAAACAACTGGTGACTATCAAATGTGATCTCTCCCGCCCCCCGCCCCCTTTGGTGATGGAACCTGTGATTACATTGGTCTGAGAGAGTGGGAACTTGATTTTTTTCCAGTTACTGTGGAGTATATGCCAAAATTTGGTCACAGACATTCAGGTCCTGCTCTGAATCATCGCATAAAACTTCTGAACTAGGTGGTTCTGGTGGTGGGACCTTGCCAAGGCCACATAGCTGCGTGTGGATTGCAAGATGATGGGTGAAAGAGAGGGTGTGTGAAATAAAAGTGGAAAACTGACCTCAGCTGCTGTTTGTCTTAATTTTATGCAGTATGAGTAAGAATGGTGGGTTAAAGAGGCCTTTAATGTGATGTAGCCTTGTGGCTTGGGCTCATGTTGGACTCTGTATGTATCACTTCACACTGCAGGTGGTGAATTATTTTCAGTGAATTATTAAAAATGTAGGTGTGTAAGGAGTTCAGTAAGAAAAAGAGCCTTATTTCTTAACTGCATTTTTAGGTGCAGAAAGATTTGCAATCTTTTTGCTCACTTCTCAACACGTTAAGTAAGCCAAGTGTTCTTCATGTTTAATAATTGGAAAAGTTAGACGTTACTTAACATAGATCACTTTCCCTTAAAGAACAAGATTAAAATGATTTAAGTAAATAAATGATAAAGCGAGGGCATGTATATACACAAATGCTGCCAGCTGCTTATTCCTTTGCTATGGAAGGCTCTTCTGCTGTTGGCCCTACACTCTTGTCAGTGTCTTTTACTACAGCCAGGCAGGTGTTTCTAAAAGAGGAGCTTCTGAAGAGCAGTTTTAAGGTAATCCAAGCCTTTAGTCTTATAATCTAAAAGACATGACACACAAGGAAAACATATGAAAAGGGAAGAGGAAAACACACTCATACATCAGTTCTTAAAGTTATAGTTCAGCTAAGATGGAAACAGTTTAGGTCAGGCTTCCTTAACCTCGGCCCTCCAGATGTTTTGAGACTACAATTCCCATTATCCCTGAACACTGGTCCTGCTAGCTAGGGATCATGGGAGTTGTAGGCCAAAAACATCTGGAGGGGTGAGGTTGAGGAAGCCTGGTTTAGGTAGTTGACAATATTGTTGCCATTAGGTAATAGTTGAGGGAAGACCAGATGCAGATGGCTTCTTAGCAGGGCAGATGAAAGGAATATGTTCTTCTCTAAAGCCTGAAAGTATGTTAAGTATAATGATAACAACTTTCCACTGGGCAATGATATCTGATTTATGAAAATACTTATATACAGTGGTGCCTCGCAAGACGAAAAGAATCCGTTCCGCGAGTCTCTTCATCTAGCGGTTTTTTCGTCTTGCGAAGCAAGCCCATTGACGGTTTAGTGGCTTTTAGCGGATTAGCGGCTTAGAAAAAAGGGGGGGGAGGGAAAAAAGCCCATAGGAAATTCGTTTTGCGAAGCACCTCCAAAACGGAAAACTCTTTCGTCTTGCGAGGCATTTGTCTTGCGGGGCACCACTGTACCTCTGTATCATAAAAATATATCAAAGTGGTTTGTAAAAATATAAAACCAGTCAAATCATAAAAAGTTTTAAAACAAACAGTAGACCATGTTGTGAACTCCCCTGATACGTTATGAACCACCCTGAGATCTATCAGTGTAGGGCGGTATGCAAATCTAATTAATAATAATTGTGTGGCGTTTAATCTTAACTGTTTGCATTGGCCTGGCTCAATATGAAAGTTTTCAGCAGATATTTAAAAGCTGGCATAGAAGGAGCCTGTTGACACACTTCTGCCCACTTCTGTGCTTGTTCTTAGAATTGTAGAGTTGGAAGAGACCCCAAGGGGCATGTTAGTCCAACCCCTTGCAATGCAGGAATCACAACTAAAGTATCCATGATGGATGCTCATCCAGCCTCTGCTAAAAAAACCAGTGAAGGAGAGTCCATCACCTCCTGGGGTCATCTATTCCATTGTTAAACAACACTTACCACAGAAAGCTCTTCCTAATGTTACATAGTTGGAATTGCCTTTCTTGTAACTTGAATCCATTGGTTCAAGCCCTACATTCCCGAGCAGAAGAAAACAAGCTTGCTCCATCTTCCATGTGACAGCCCTTGAGATATTTGAAGGTAGCTGCTAATATCTCCTCTCGGTTTCCTCTTTACCAGACTAAACATACCCAACTCCCTCCACCATTGTTTATAAGGCTTGCTTTCCAGACCCTTGACCATCTTGGCCGCCCTCCTCTGCACATGTTCCAGCTTGTCAACATCCTTCGTAAATTGGGGTGCCCAGAAGTGGACATAGTACTCCAGGTGTGGTCTGACCAAGACAGAAAATCCAAGCCATTCCTGTTATCACATCTTCAGTGCATTTTGAACTGGGTTTCTGCACTCCCAATACTTGAGAAACTAGCTCTGGCTGCAGCAGTTTCTGTTCCAGAAGTCAGGGAGAGAGCCTGAGGCATATTCTATGACAACAGTGTCTAAAGGGGTTTGGAGGTGCTAAGGGAGACCAGATGCCGCTAGCCAGGTGATGCTTTCCAAATGTGCTGGAACCCACATCAGTCCTCTGCCAGCATAACCCATGTGGCCAGGGACGATGGGTATTCTAGTCCAAAACATCTGGCAAGACTGGCAGGATTATTGTAATAACCTGCAGTTTTTTATAAGCGTACAGTGTATATTTAAAGTAGATGAATAAATGAGCAAATTAAGTTAATTTGGATATGCAGAAGATATAAAAAATAAATTTAAGGAACCGTAGAAAGAGGGGGGAGAAAATCAAGTTTTGAAATATTAAAATGATTGTGAAATTAGTGAAATGTATAAACCTGAAAAGCATAATTTTATATATATATTTTAAAAAAACCACCTGGCAAGGCGCAGATCCCCGCCCCCGCGACATACGCCTTCGCTTCTGACCAATGACACACCAGCACCTCTCCTGCAGGAGGGGAGGTTCTCCAGCAAACGGCCCGGCGCCGCTTCCTTCCCGAGGGCTGCTGGGAGTTGTAGTCCTGCCTCCTGAAGGCCGCGCGGCTGCTCAGCCCTCTCGGCTGGAGCGATTACGTGGCTCGAGGAGCAGAGGAGAGGCGGGACGCAGGCGCGGCGTGATGGCGGCTCCCGTGCGCAGCCCCTCGGTGCTCTTGCGGCTCTTGCTGCTGCTGGCCGGCCTCGCCTCGCCCGGCTGGGGCCTCTACTTCCACCTGGGCGAGACGGAGCGCAAGTGCTTCATCGAGGAGATCCCCGACGAGACCATGGTCATCGGTGCGTCTGGCGGGGCGGAGGGGAGAGCGGGGAAGGTGGCGCTAGCTAGGGGGGGCGTCGGGTTCATGGCCCGGGCAGGGTAAAGAGGGGGTGGATCTGGGGCGCCATGAACTGGGGGACTGCGGGTATTAAAGGCTTTTGAGGGGCTGCCGATCGGGAAGAGAGGCAATGAAACTGGGGGTGAGATGGGAACACGGGAGGAGATTTACCTGTGTATATGTAAATGGTGATGGAGATTCAGCTGGGAAATTAAGTTATTTAACTGTTTGGGCGGCCAACTTTCCCCTCATCCTATTCCGTTTCTATATCACAGGGAATTACCGGACGCAGCTGTTTGATAAGCAACGGGAAGAGTACCTTCCGGCTACTCCTGGCTTGGGCATGTTTGTGGAAGTGAAGGACCCTGATGAAAAGGTATAGGGACACAGAAGAAACCCACGTGCTCTGTTCCTCTGAGGGCAGATGTGTGTCTCAGGTGTATGGTGTAACCACAGACTATTTCTGCTCAGGAGTATAGAGAAAGGGGTCTTTCCTTTTCTGATCTTGGTCTCCTAAGGGCCATTATTTTGATTGTATTCTCCTGGTCTGTTCACCCATAGGAGCCAACTTCTAGGGGCCAAGGTCCCTTTGGCCTCTCCAATACAATAATTGAGGGAGTCAGGGCATTGCCATTTAAATTGTGTGCATGTGCTGCCTCTTGTGATTGATTATGCAGGGTAGGGCTTACCTGGGCCTCCCCAATATTTTATTCAAGTTGGCACCCCAGACTTGATATGAAGAAGCAGGGTTGTATTTTTGGTCCCTTGTGCCCTTTTGTGTGGCAATAGGACTAGTACGTTGAGCTCACTACATCAGTGTTTTGTGAACAGCTTTGGATAATTTTTAGACCACCTCTTTCATCCCCAAAGAAGAGTCTGGGTGCATGACTGTTGAGAGATAACAATGCGGATCTCAAACTTCATGCTGTTGATTTGTTGTCATGGCCTTTTGCTGTGGAAAACCACTCAGCACACACCTGTTGGAGCTACAGATGTTGGCTTTATAGCCTGCAGAACTGGCAGTGTATCATGTTGATATATTATTATATGTAGAACAGGCAGTATATCATGGTGGAATAGATGCAGCTTGAAGACTTTATCCAGAAGGCTTCAGGTACACAATAGAAATCTTAATAGTTTTTAATTATACAGAGCAGCGTATTCCAGAAGCATATGTGTAATCAACCTAAAATACTGGTACAGTGGTGCCTCGCAAGACGAAATTAATTCGTTCCGCGAGTCTCTCCGTCTTGCGGTTTTTCCGTCTTGCGAAGCATGGCCATTAGCGGCTTAGGAAAAGGGGGGAAACTCGCAAGAACTCGCAAGACGTTTTCGTCTTGCGAAGCAAGCCCATAGGGAAATTCGTCTTGTGAAGCACCTCAAAAACGGAAAACTCTTTCATCTAGCGAGTTTTTCATCTTGCGAGGCATTCGTCTTGCGGGGCACCACTGTACTACAAATTTTCAGTGTTTCCTAATTTAACTGATTATGGCTGTGTGAACCCTGGTATCAAAATGGTTTTGGTATGTTTGGTTGACTCATACGTTACATTCCCTTCTGTTCTGTTCTGTAGGTGGTGTTGTCTCGACAGTATGGGTCAGAGGGCAGATTCACCTTTACTTCACACACACCTGGGGAACATCAGATCTGCCTACATTCTAATTCTACAAAGTTTTCCCTTTTTGCGGGAGGCATGCTGGTAAGAGGATTCATGCAAAGGGAAGATTTGTGTTTGGGTTCATTTGACTTGACAAGCCAGCTCCTGAAGCATCATGCTTTGGTGGGTATCTTCAGGCCCAGGTTTTCACTGCTGACGTTTCGAATTTCATTGCAGAGGGTCCACCTCGATATCCAGGTTGGGGAACATGCCAACGACTATGCTGAGATTGCAGCCAAAGACAAGTTGAGTGAGCTGCAGCTACGTGTACGCCAGCTCCTAGAGCAGATTGAACAGATCCAGAAAGAGCAGAACTACCAGCGGGTAAAAAGAGGGGGACTGTGGGCGAAATTTAATGTCATGTTAAGGTGATAGTTCCAGCTTCACAATTTTTTCCGCTTGCCAAATGGAACAATCTACTCTCTCCTCCCTCCATGCACTACTCTGGGGATTCTTGCAACCCGACAGGGATGGTGGGGGAAGTCCCAGTGTGCTAGTGGGACTCACTGTGCTGGCTTCTGCTAGTGCAACATCTTGGTTGAATCCAGCTCTGTACTTCAGTGGCAGAGCACCTGCTTCATATGCCGAAGGTCCATGTTCATTCTCTGATGCCTTCAGTTAAAAGACTCTGGCAGTAGATGATGGAGAAGACATTTCCTCCTGAGACTCTAGACAGCCCCAGCCAATCAGAGTAGACTGTACCAGCCTAGATGGACAACTAGTCTGTCCTGGCATGGGTAGCTTCCAAAGAGGTTCTCAGCTGGTCTCCAGTAATGCTCTCTGTATAATAAGGCTGGGAAAGGAAGTGGTCTGCTTACATGCTCACATCATACAGTTCTGACGAGGGGAAGAGGGCTTCTTTCTAAAGGGAATATGCACCCTTATTAGTTAAG
The DNA here is from genome assembly GCF_964252035.2 of Podarcis erhardii. Taxonomy (NCBI): domain Eukaryota; kingdom Metazoa; phylum Chordata; class Lepidosauria; order Squamata; family Lacertidae; genus Podarcis; species Podarcis erhardii. The sequence goes on from NC_138498.1 coordinate 70,378,603, forward strand.
GTTGTGCTATTTGTGGAAGGTAGACTTCAGCCACATTCATACAATACGATTAAAGCACTGTGATACCACTTTAAACAGTCATGGCTTCTCCCAAAAAGTCCCTGAACAATAGGCTGTTAAGGGTGCTGAAAGTTATAGGAGACCCATTCCCCTCACAGAGCTGCAATTCCCGGAGTGATTTAACAAGCAATCCCACTTCATAGGGATTTGTGGGAATTGTAGCGGTGTGAGGGGAATAGAGGCCGCCCACAACTCTCAGCACCCTTAATAAACTCCCAGAATTCTTTGGCTGAAGCCATGGCTGTTTAATATGGTATCATAGTACTTTAAATGTGTAGTGTGACTGTGGCCAAACTTTGGTTTCCAGAGTCAGCTGTTCCCCCCAACTCATGCTAAAAAAGTATCCTTTTAGCTTTTGATGAATCCTCTCCCCTTTCCTACTCATAAACTGTTTTCTCCTCTTCTTTTTTCCTCAGTGGCGAGAGGAGCGCTTCCGGCAAACTAGTGAGAGCACAAACCAGCGGGTTCTCTGGTGGTCCATTGTCCAGACCCTCATTCTTGTAGCCATTGGAGTCTGGCAGATGAGGCATCTTAAAAGTTTCTTTGAGGCCAAGAAGCTGGTATAAAAAAAAGTGTGGTTTGATATCAGCAAAAGGCCTGCAGTTCCCACAGGAGCCATTCCCAGTTCTTCAGTGCCTGCACGGGTGCTTCTCCTCTCCTCAGTCTTCTTCCACCAGACTTGTTGTTGTCCAGGCTCAGTATCATCTACCTCTCTCTGCCTCTGTCCTTCCATCTCTCTTCCTCCCTGCCAACATCTCAGCCTGCTGTGGTTCCAGGGCAGCAGCTTCGCCTCTTAAGGCACTGTGTTCTCTCCAGACAATCCAGACCTGCTCTCCCTCACTGTCACTCATGTTCTGTGTGAGGAGCTGGGGGGGGCGGCGTTCTCTTGCCTAAGAGTGTCCTTCATCAAAAATCAACTCTTCGCAAGGGCACCCAGGACCTTTTTTTCAAGCCAGCGTCACAAATGACAAAGCCAAGAAACTGATGCCAGTTTTGAGCCCTGCTGTATTTTTACTAGCTCTGACTTCTTGATGCCGCCAGTATGTTGCTTTGAAGAAAAGCACTGAATAAGAAGACCTGGAAGCTCTGCCTGCAGTTCTCCTGTCCTGTATATTCTTAATGTGAATGGGATATGGAATGATTTTGGGATTAACTGCTGTGAGATTGGTGGAATAATATTGGGACACTCTGTATGTATGTGTTGGGATATGTGATAATAATTGGGCTATTAACTGAGGATAGCTAAGTATTGAAATTTACTTGACTTATATCTTCCTCTGTAGCTTGCTAGAATTAAATTGGCTTTTCCTGTATATACACAACCACTATTCTTCTGGCAGATCAGATGCCTCATTTTCTTACAAATGTGAGCTTATTGGTTGTAAGCTTGGCTCTGCGCTGCTGTTCTTGCAGCAGGAACATGTGCTGACTTGCTTTTTCCACCTGTTCCACCAGCCCAATCATAACTCCCATTTACTTGGAAGCAAACCCTGTTGGTTTCAATAGAATTCCTTTCCCAAGGAACTTTACAGTCCAGGTCTCCTAGGGGGTTGTTTTGCTAAATACATTTATGGACATCCAACAAATTCATATGGTTTGATTATAATTCCAAAATTATTGAAGCATCTTCTCATGACCCCTCCCCTATCAAAGTTTGAGATTGCTATTTGGGAGGGAGGAGACCCGGAAGACTGTTACATATAAACTAGGAGGAGAGCCAAAAAGATGGTTATTTTGAACTGGTCAACCATGGATTATTGGCCTGAGATTGAACCATGTGCCCATACACTCTTCCTTCCCCTTCTCCTCCCTTCATTGCACCCAGCTTGGACACTTAACATCATGCTTGTTAGGAATGGAAACCTAACACTTGTGAGCTGCAGCACTTAAGCCTAAGTTTGGATGTTATGAGAAACTGTTGTAACGAGCCCCCAATTTGGGTGCATGAGAGGGGTAAGGATCATGTGTGTTGGGAGGCATGCAGCTTCTTCTCAGGCCAATATCACTATGGGTGACCTAGCCACCGTATGTAGACTATTTAAGTGATGTCCAGTGTCTTTTGTTTGTAAATGTTACTGGTGACTAAGCCTTTGGAGAAGTGGCTGTGTTGGCTTGGCGTATCTGAGATGGATTTTTTAGGAGACACATTGGAGACAGAGAAAGTGCAGATATGGTTAAATTCCCATCACAGCAGCACCTATCCATGCCTTCTTTTTGCTATAGAGGTCTGAAGCTCATATTTTGTGTGTCATGATGGCTGAGCAGAAAACTTAAAAGGGTAGCATATTCTTTGCTCCGCTTTGGCTTCACAATTACCATACTGATTTCACATGAAAGTAGAGACAAGTGTACACTTCCCTAAATGTGAAAGGGATTTTTGTTGTTGTTGTTGTTGCCATACAAAAACCAGAATTGTTTACTAGAGGCAAGGGAACAACTGCAGTGACTTCTGCAATTCAAATGGCACCAGCCTTTCAATTTCTAAAATTTAATGGTTTTTCCCCCTTGCTGCTTTGAATATGTTGTGTTATTAGATTTACGAAAGGGTGGTGGTGGTGGTATATTGCTGAGATACTTGTGAATGTCCTCAAGTTGCTAAGGAGTTCTGAGCCAGACATAATCTGCTCTGGCCTGAACTGTCTTGATTTTCAGATAGCAGAACTTGCTAAACATTGAAGTGCTGAAGATGTTCAGAATAATTCTTTGAGGGCATTAAACTGGGTTTAATTATAAAGCTTCATCACTGTGCCAATATCTATCTTAAAAAAGAAAACAGTTGAGAGCACAGGAAAGCACATTCTAGACTAGGTGTGGGGAACCTTTGGCTCACCAAATGATGCTGAACTACAGCTCCCATCATCCCTGGCCATTAGCCAGGCTGTTTGCAGCTGATGGGACCTGTAGTTCAGTAACAAAGATTCAGCCAAAGGTTCCCAGACCTGCTGTAGAATGAATGAATATTGCTGCACTAGATGAGTGAATGCTGGTGTCCTCCTATTGGAACCGGGTTTGTTGGAAAGGGTCTCTTTCATCTGAGGTTTTTTGTTTTTGTTTAGTTTCCCAGGTTTGTGATATTTGCAATGGTCTGTGTTTGTGCCACTGACTACACCATCCAATTGAAGTGGTCTAAGATCCCAAGTTCCCTAAAGCCACCTTGACTGTGCTCCTGTGAAACAAGTGAAGTTGCCTGTTTCTTACATTCTGCTGTGACCAACTAAGACAACTTAATGGGGTGACAATTTTAGATGCTGCAGTGTAGGAGTTCGAGCTTTTATGTAGGAGATTAAACAACTAAAGCTTTATGGATGAAGGACCAGTTTTAATGAGTGGCACATACTTGTTTTTTTGTATTGTGGCTATTTTAGCCCTGGTTGCTACTGTAAAGCAAATGAGAGAGAAGTCAATAAAGATGGTATTTCCTTCTAACAATGACTGCTAAATTTATTTCATGTCAAGATCTTACACTTTCTTCAGAAGTCCCAGAATGCATGAACATAAGAGTTTTGGTAATAGGGTATCAATACTTTGTTGCCAACTACAACTTAAAAAAAAAAAAGTTATCACAAAAACTAGTCATATTACATGCTTCATCTCACCCCAACTTCGTGAATTCATTTGCTCATTCTGTACTGTCTAGAAGCTCCCCATAAGCTGCCTGATGCCACTGAGATCTACTGCCTCGTTTTCCTCCTCCTCTATTTTTTCTGTGTGCTCCACCTCTGCGTGAAACAGGCGAATCTGCGGTTCCTCGGAGTAGCTGTCCTCGTGTAGGAACGGGTGTTAGGCGGAACAGCCAGCGGGGAGCACGTTTCTAGAGGACCGCTCTAGTCGACGGACCTGGTGTCCTCGCCAACGTGTCCCGGCCGGGTTGGGCGGGGAGTCCCGCCGGCAAGGCAGTAGGATGTTCCCGTCCCGGCGCAAGTCTACTATGTATCGCCGCGCGGGTAGCGGGTAAGTATCCTAAGGGAGAGGAAATTTATGCGAGGGAGAGGAGAACTAGGAAGGTGCGGGGGGGGGGGCGATGGATGAGAAGCGCTCGGGGACCATGAAGGCTCAGCGTCTAAGCTTCAGTCCTGAAATACCTGTTTTATCTTCCGACTTTTTGTCGCAGTTTTGAGCGGTCAAGAAATGGTGCTGTGGAGGTTAGGATGGGCGTGAATCTGAATGGCTGAGAAACAAGCTTCGTTCCCGCCTTCACTATGCACCGAGTGGCACATCTCTTTGCTTTTTCCTCCACGAATAGTTTACTTCCCCTATAGGAATGAATGGAAAGCACCATATAGGGGGGGAAAGGGAGAGGAGCACTTGAAGCGGGGCGCGGGGAGCTTGTACTGGAGGCGTTTTATGGAGATTGAGCTGGGAGAGATGTCTCAGAGGGCTGTATACTTCCCCTTATCTCACCCTGCCCTTCCTCTTCTCAAATATAGCAAATCTTTTTTTTACCTAGAGATGTAGTAACGGAATCCGTATTGTCTCTTGAGTCAGGAAGAAGTTCATCCCAAGTAACTGGCATTTGGCAACACATTAGTTGTTAGGAAGAAGGGTTTTCAAGTTGGCGGGTTTCACTTTGCACAAGATACATGCGATGCTTTTAAAGAGCCCATTTTGGATGAATATGGGGGGATAGGATGAGCTCTTGGAGTTGGTGTAACATAGGGGGCAAACTTAACAGCATATTTCTATGCATGTTTACTCAGTAGTAAGTAACAATTTTCTGTGAAGCTTACTCCAAGGTAAGTGTGTAGTTTGATCTAAGAGCTGGGAGGTCCCTGGTTCAAAAAGTGCTTCAGCCATAAGCTTGCTAGGCAGCTCAGGCAAGCCATTATTTCTCTGCCCCCACCCCACCCCACCCCAAAATAAACAACATTATAGGAATTAGACTGAATTACTTCACATGAATATTTGTAAGGATAACTGAAATGGTATGTGAAGTACTTTTAAGATTTGAAAGGGCCATGTATCTTTCCATGTTGTTCCAGTCTTACCTATTTTATTTTCACATTGTGACAGTGGTATTTTTCCAAAGTTCTTGCTGTTGTGGCATGGGTTGAATGAGGGACCTGAATCCCAGCCTGTCATGATCCCCACCTTAACAGGTGATGCTTGCCTAAGAGAAGCTTGTGGCAGTTTGTTTCTGTCTTGCCTTCTTTTGCACATGGAATTATCTATCATGTTTCACTGTGTTGACTTGCCCTATTCTGATTTTGCTTCAGGTCCTGTCGGCTGTTTGGTATCCTACCCCGGAAATTTTCTCTCTTTCAACTCTTTTTTGTTGCACTGTTGCTGGGTTTTCTCTCCCTGTTGTGGCTGCAGCTCAGTTGTTCAGGGGATGTGACTAGAAGTCAAAGAGCTGCAGCTACACTGCCTCAGAAACCCTGCACATTGGAGCCTCTACCTCAGCTTCCTGATGACCCATCATGGGGACCCCACCGTCTAGCAGTGTTGGTGCCTTTCCGGGAGCGCTTTGAAGAGCTGCTGGCTTTTGTGCCTCACATGCATCGCTTCCTCAGCAGGAAGAAAATTCGCCATCATATCTTCATACTCAACCAGGTGGATCATTACAGGTACTGTAAGGTATGGGTGAATGTGAACCCCATGCTATGCCTCCCCCTCAATGTTTCAACCTAACCTGTATCCCAAATTATACATTCTTCTTTGGGTGACTTTGGACATGATATTGATATGGAAGGAAACATTGGGCCTTTGTATTATCTAATATAGATATTTGCATTTCCCCCACCTGTGAGATGTGTAACCTTGAAATCGTATCTGAAGTCTCTCGTATCCATCTCTCATTTAAACAATGCTTGGATAATACAAAATATTCTCAAGGATCTGACTTTCCAAGGTTCCTCTAGCTCAGGGCATGGGAACTGGGGCCGTCAACAACTCCTATCAGCCCCAGCTTTCCTTCTTGCCTCATCTATAGAGCAGAACTGATACTGTGTTTTCAGAGGGAAAGTTTTTGCTTTTTATACATTTCCATAAGGGTGTTCCTCTTCTTTTCTGAAACCATAAGGAAGCATGATATGATGAATGCTGTGGTGTGCTTAAACACACGGTCTTGGAAAACAAAATGTATTTCCTGGATTTGTTTTATAAGAACATAAGAAGAGATGGTTGGATCAGTGCAGTGGCCTATCTAGTCAAGTTTTGGTTTTCTCCATCACTCTTATAATTTCATACCTCAGTTCATTCTCATCCCTTTATTTTCAGAATTCCTGCCTTTCCAGCATGTGTTTTTGGTAATATGTGCTAATACTGCATTTCTGCTATTGCACTTAAGTGCATAGTTGCAAATTCTCCCAACCAAATTAAAAGTTAAAATTAAATAAAATTTTCCTTCAATAGGAAAATTATGATCAGAAAGGGTATATAATATTAAGTCTGCACCAATAGTGCAAAATGCTTGCTCTTTTAACTGACTGTTCACTGAATATTAGTACTATTATTGTTGTTACTATTTTGAAATTTATTACCCACCCTTCACTAGCAGGTCCTAGAGCGGGAATTTAAAATTCAGAATTAAAACAGACTGTAAAACAAATCAGGGTCCTGAAAATACACATCTCAGGTATCAAAGGTGCATATTCAGCTTATGCCAAAAGCTGCATTGTGAGGGTGCCAGAACACTTGTGAAGAGGGAATTCCATGACTCAGGGACTGCCACAGAGATTGCCCTCTTCTGAGCCACTACCCCACCAACTTCTGAGAGTGGTGAGACTACAAAGAGGGCTCTCTCAGCACCTGAGGCGATTTGTAGGAATGGAGGCAGTGTCTGTTATTTGGGGCCTAAGCCATTTAGAGCTTTGAACAGTAGCATGAGCCCAGAAACTAACAGTCAATGCAGCTATTTTAAAACAGGAGCTATATGAGTTCTAAAGGCAACGCCAGTATGTAATCTGGCTCCTGAATTTTGAACCTGTTGAAGTTTCCAAGTCCTCTTCAAAGGCAGCCCCATGTAGAGTGCATTGCAATGATCCAGTCTGGAAGTTAACAGGACAGGGACTGTAGCTGGAAATAGCATTTATAGCTCCTGAGGCCACCTGGGTTTCCAGTGACTATGCTGCATCCAGGAGTACCTCAAGTTACAAGCCTGCTCCTTCTAGGGGAGTGCAATCCAAACCAGAATGGATTTGAGAACCCGGTACACATGCCACCTATGCCTATTCATAATCAATTAGCTGGTGCATATCCAACTAACCACTGCTACCTATGTAGCACCTAAGACACTTCTCATGATTCAGATGGAAGAGAGAGAGGTGGGTGTCATCTGCATAGTGTGACTCCAAAACTCCAGATGACAGCTCCCAGTGAGTTCCTGGGGACAGCATAAATCATCAAACAGTGGCTGGGTGCACAAGCTGAACACTTTTGACAGTGATGGCTGAGCTTTCCTGAATAGAATTTTCTGACATAGGTCCCATCTGCTTGCATTGGTCTCTTGGGCAGGTTTAACAGAGCATCTCTGATCAATGTGGGCTTCCTTGAAAGTGGCAATGACACAGATTACATTGCCATGCATGATGTGGACTTGCTACCTCTTAATGAGGAATTGGACTACGGCTTCCCAGCTGCAGGCCCTTTCCACGTGGCATCGCCGGAGCTGCACCCTCTCTATCACTACAACACCTACGTAGGTGGCATCTTGCTGCTCACCAAGCAGCACTATCGAATGGTAAGACCTAAGTTCTTTCTCCTGGGATATTTTATACAACCCACAGAAGGACAAAGTCCTTGCTAGTTATTTTCATTGAACCCACCACCCTGAGATTAAGAGTCTTGTGCTCTACCTTTCCACGTGGCATCGCCGGAGCTGCACCCTCTCTATCACTACAACACCTACGTAGGTGGCATCTTGCTGCTCACCAAGCAGCACTATCGAATGGTAAGACCTAAGTTCTTTCTCCTGGGATATTTTATACAACCCACAGAAGGACAAAGTCCTTGCTAGTTATTTTCATTGAACCCACCACCCTGAGATTAAGAGTCTTGTGCTCTACCTTCTGTGCTATCTCAGAATCAGTTAGGGGGTTAGACTTGACACTGTACATTTAATGGCTTTTGATGGACTCTACTCCATTTAATCCTGAAGACGAAGAGTCTTGCAGTAATGGTGTTAGCTGTGGCTTAGTAAAGACAGCAGCAGATTTTACTGTCTCAGTCCCAAGACTTGAAGGAGGGAGAATATTTCTGGTTTAAACTGTGCCTTTATTGTTGTTTCAGTGTAATGGAATGTCAAACCGCTTCTGGGGCTGGGGCCGTGAGGATGATGAGTTTTATCGCCGCATCAGAGGCGCTGGACTTCAGGTGAGGCTGCAGAATGGCTTTCGCTGTAGTTGGAGACCTTGGGACTCTAGTTCTGGGTGAGATTTGAGCCTGTTATTCTGCCATGGTGTGTGAATTCTGTTTTGGACAGAGATTTCTGGCTTCAATGTAGGCTCCAACTTTTTATTTCAGCTGTTCCGGCCATCAGGAATTAAAAGTGGATATAAGACATTCCAGCATCTTCATGACCCAGCTTGGCGCAAGAGAGACCAGAAGCGCATTGCTTCCCAAAAGCAGGTGGGAGTTTCTCATGTGGGAGATGGGGGAAGCAGGTGGCGGGGGGTTGGAACTAAAAATACATTGTTTTTCTTACGTGGAACTGGCCATATAGCTCTGTAGTAAGTCCTGCACTGTTGCTTCCGCTTAGCCTGGAGGGAACAGCGTTGAGCAAGATGGTTACATCAGAAGGCACAGAAATAGGTATGGCCTGGAACTCATGAATCTGTTATAGATTTTTTTCTACAAAATGTAGACAGTATTGAATTTTCAAAATATTTAATTTTAAAAGGTACATTTCTATCCCTGATGACTGTGGATAAAAACTTTACAAGGTAAGCAACAAATTAAACCAGGGAGTGTGCCTTTTGCAGCCAGTATCTCCGTCCTTTAGTGCCTCTGATCTGTTTCTTCCCAGTGTTCATGTGTATCAGCTTTCCCTTCCTTATGAGTGCCATAAATAAAATGAAATGAAATAAAAATTTCAAAAGTGATGCCCACCCATTCAGTTTGAACAAAGTTTGTGTTGTAAATTGCTTCAGGATGCCTCACAGGAAGTGGTACATAAATGAAATAAATAACAGTGGGTGGAATTCAGTATAGCGCTATGGTGAATGTTACATTGGTGCACATATTTCTCTCTGCACAACAGGACATTCTCTTCCTCTCCCTGCATATCCCCTAAATCTGTTCTAAAGGCTTCCCCAACCCTATGGAGCAGATTTGGGGATAGGACAAAATATTGAGAATCTCATCTTCCCCTCTTCCACCCTTTTAAAATCCATATGATTATAGGGAAACATTTTGAATCAAAGTTGGCAGATTTTGCTGAAAGTAGATAAAGTCTAAGGTTCCTCATAGTCTATGGTCAGGCTTTCTCAGCTTAGTGCAAGTGTGTCTCTACTTTTCTCCCTAGTTTTTTTTTAAAGGAACTCTGCAAAAGTCTCCCATAAACAAAGTAATAGGAATTGTGCAATGCCAATGAATTTATGGAGACTTGCATAACTTACTGATTGCACCTTTGGTGTTCTGATGCTGCAGAATAGAAGAGCCATTGATTGTGATCGTCTTAGACCCCTCCCTTTGCCATAACTTAAGTCTGTGACTCTATCCTTCACAACACTTAAGCCTCCTTCCCTGCTTGCTCTGCTTCACACAAGCCCTCTTCATGATGTCATTTTTTTGCTCTCCTACTCTGGACCTGTGTGTATGATGTGTGGCATTTTTGTTCCCATGTAGGAGCAGTTCAAGGTGGACCGTCACGGAGGCTTGACCAACCTCCAGTACAGAGTGGAGTCACGAACTCGGTTGACTGTGGCAGAATCTCCCTGCACAGTCCTCAACATCTTCCTAGAATGTGACACCAGTGAGACTCCCTGGTGCACATTTGGCTGAGCTGACTCTTGCATAGACTCTTGCATTACTGCAGCAGCTGGTTATCAGAATTGTGTCTGGACTCTCCAAAGGCAGACCCTTCTGCAGGAGCCAGCAACAGGGCATGGATGCCTGTGGTCCAATGGTTACAACAAAAGGTCCGAGACTCCACATCAGTTGAAAGGTCAGATGCAGAGCATGACCTCTGTGTGGATGCAGGCAAGGTGGCAGTGAATGAAGAAACGCTGGCAAGATTAAATGGGCTGAGCACCTGTTCAGAAGGATGTTGACTTGGCAACCTACATCTCAACTCTGAGACTAAGAGGCAGGTCAGTGACTGGATCATCCTGCCTATATCAGCCAGTGCTCCAACACTACATGATAACAAGGCAGTGGGACCTATAGACTTGTTGCCCAGGCTGATGCTTAAAGGACTTTACAGAATCACTATCAGGTAAACTTGTTGGAAGTTTGCTGCTCTCCTATTTCAAAATATGTATAGAGACTTGCTGTGAAGCTCTTGTGCACCCCATCTCTTCCTATGAGGTCTCCTGCGAAGTGGACACTTGTGCTCTGGCTCAGAGAGCATTGTCACTTACCACTGGACCTAAACCCATCGTGGTAAAGTGTCTTGTTATTGGGGTCTTTGAGATACTGAAAGCTGTTGGTTTGCTTCAATAAAGCCATTAAGGCGAGTGCCTCATGAAAGGAAATCAGTGTGCGTGTGTGCACATAGGCATTGCTGTAAGTAGTGCAGTGGTACCTCCAGTTATGAACTTAATTCGTTCCGGAGGTCTGTTCTGAAGCCAAAACCACTCATAACATGAGGTGCGCTTTCGCTAATGGCACCTCCCGCTACTGCCGGTGTGTGACTTCCGCTCACATCCCGGGGCAAAGTTCGCAACCGGGAGCATCTACTTCCGGGTTAGCGGAGCTCATAACCCGAAGCATTTGCAGGGAGGACGGTAGGTAACACGAGGTTCCACTGTATCTGGTGTTTTGATTTGCACCTTCTCCCTTTTCTGGCCCATTAAACTTTCTAATCTAGAACCCTCATGCAAACCCATTCTTCAGATCCCTGATTGGCCCTGATGTTGCCTGACCCGCCTTAAAAATGAAAGAAACGAGCCACACAAGTAAAGAGATATATTGTCTGAATATAATGCATTTGTACACTGACTATTCCAATAAATCTCCTTTGCCAAGAGAACGAGAAACAAAAGACAGACCCCCCCCCCAGCATCAGGGAACCAGGCCAAAACACCTGCGAAAGAACTGATAGCTCCTACTCAGGTGCATGCGGCATCTGTGGAAGTGCCTGGTCACAGAGCTGGCTGTAGCAGTGCTGGTTGTCTGCTGGAGGCTGACCGTTGACAGGTGAAGGGTCTGTGCTCGTGGAGGGATGTCACTGGGCCCTGCAACGTGGAGAGGTGGAAGAGATGTTTGCCAAGCCTCCATAGAAATGCCTGCCGCCTCCAGGTTCCTCTCCTCTTTCAGAGGCTTAGATTTTTTCTTGAGCTGTTGAGTAAATATGCTGCTGAACTGTTCAAGGGTACTTGGGTGCTCAGACTGACTTGAGTTGGCTGCCAGGCTCTTGGCATCAGGGGCGAGTTCTTTGTAGTTGCACGAAATAAGCTTCTGCAGCTGAGTTTTGGAGGTAGATTTTTTGCCAACCGAGGTTGCTGTAAAGGGTGGGGGTAGAGCCAAAAGGGTTACAGAACTGTGATTTTCTACAGCCCAAAAGCAGTTCCCACTTAACAAAACTTTTCATTAATAGCTTGCAGCTGGAGTGTGATGTATTAGTAGATGTGTGAGATTCTAGAACCCTGTGAAAAGAGCTCCCCAAATATGTCATACGTGTCTTAGTGTGCCCATTCCCAATATCTGCTATACAGTGCAGGGCATTTTTTTTTTTTTTTTAAAGAATCCGTTCCATGTGGGTACATGGAAATCAAAGATTGACTTTCAGCTGGCTGTGGTGCACTTTTAGCAACTTCCCCTGACTTCTAGGCTTCTATATGTGCTGACTGCTTTGCTGTTCCCAACGAATCTAGTCCTTGTCTAAATCTTCCAGACTTTACAGACAATCCACAGTGCAGTTGAGTAACACAACTCAAACTAAACAAATTCCTTCCAGTAGCACCTTAAAGACCAACTAAGTCAGTTCTTGGTATGAGCTTTCGTGTGCATGCACACTTCTTCAGATACACACTGTGTGTATCTGAAGAAGTGTGCATGCACACGAAAGCTCATACCAAGAACTGACTTAGTTGGTCTTTAAGGTGCTACTGGAAGGAATTTGTTTTGTTTTGACCATGGCAGACCAACACGGCTACCTATCTGTAACTACAACTCAAACTGATATGCATAATTTACTCCGAGTGCAAAACCAAAGTTCCCTTAGCACACATTCTCCCATGTCACATACTGTGTGTATGTGTGACAAACTGCTATTTTTTAGGCATGCCATACAATTTCCACTTACCTGTAGCTAAAAGAACCAGGGCAAAATTGGAGAGTGCACAGTGGAACTCTTGGCTTGTCAGCCTGTCCTCAGACTTTAGAGGGTGGGCAAAAGTAGGTACTGATCTGAATGAGCAAACCCTCATGTGCTGAAAGCACATGTGAGGCGAATGCATAGATTAGCATGGAGCGCCTGTGGCAGGCAGAGATATGTGACGGGGTTGGCACTGACTTGGAGACCCTCTCACCGTTGCTGAATGTGGCCAGCAGTGTTGGGTGGGTAATGGCCAGTTGCTGAAGATAGGATGCTGTCTCATTTATGAAAAAAAGGTCTCACCACTGATAACACAGCTTAGCAATTGTTTGATCAGCTAAGCAATAGTTTGGGTTTACTTCCCTGGAGAAAGAGGGTCAGCTATGTTTCAGTTCAGTTTGTACTGCAGATCTTAAAAGTTTAGTACAGTGGTACCTCGCAAGACGAAATTAATTCGTTTTGCGAGTTTTTTCGTCTTGCAAGTTTTTTCGTCTTGCGAAGCACGGATTTTGGAAAAGCTTCAAAAATCACCAAAGTCTTCAAAAACCTCAAAAAAGGCTACCACACCGCGTGCTATGAGTTGCTTCTCGAAGTCAAGTCGCAACTGCACCCCCTGAATGCACGGTTTCAAGAAAAAGGAAACAAACTTGCAAGACAAAGGAAACAAACTTGCAAGATGTTTCCGACTTGCGAAGCAAGCCCATAGGGAAATCCGTCTTGCGAAGCAACTCAAAAAACAAAAAATTCTTTTGTCTTGCGAGTTTTTCATCTTACGAGGCATTCGTCTTGCAGGGCACCACTGTACATGAAGTTGCTCCTTTTCTAAAGCAAGGTTGGAACTAGTGCATGCCTGTGATAAGCGATCTCACAGGGCAGCCTCCTGCAGTCTAGTGCCTTCCACATTTTGGATGCCAACTCCTATCAGCTCCAGCAAGCGTGGTCAGTGGCCAGGGATGGTGGGATCTAGTCCACAACATCTGGAAGGTACTACATTGGCAACCGCTACATGGAGGTAACTCCCTCCAGTTGGTAAGGTGTTCACAGTGCTGCCTAGTCACCTGCTACCATGTGCAAAGAGCTGCCACACTTGGATCCAGACTTCATTGATGAGGCCTCTAGCTCAGTGGTCATACTAGAGGAAGATGAATCCTCGTCGTTTGTCTGTATAAAAGAGAAGCATACAGAGTTAAGGCAGCAGCTCTGAAGCTTAATTCACCACTATTCAAATGTGCCCAACTAGGGTCACTGCCTACCATCCCCAGCCAGAAATGATGCTTATAGTGAGATGCTTGATAAAGAGAACTAGGACGTGGTTGACTAGGCTTCCTCTCTTCCCGATGTTCTTATCCCTATTAGAGAAATGTTTTGGCTTTTTTAACCAGCAAAAAGGGAAGCAAAGTCTGTCACCATTTGCAAGGAATGGAAACAAAGTGGGCCTTGGCGGTTAGTCACTATTCAGGAAGTCTTGCTCAGTATTATTCTATTTGAGGAACAGGATTACTTGGCTGACCAGCACACCTGAGTCCAGGGATGCTTAACCACTAGTCAGTGGGTATATAGGACTGTAGCCTCAGGCAGCAGACCAAGAGGGTTTTCTGCTTCCCAAGAGGCCACAGTGCAACCTGATGCCTCCATAATACCTAATGCAGCCTCATTTGAACGTCTGCGGTTTCATACCTCACTCCATCTAAAGACTCATACAGTGATGACTTTACCACCAGCCGCCACCTCCTCCCACCCACCATTTGCTCTGCTTACTGTCTGCCTGATGAAGAGTTCTGGAGAACTGAAAAGCTTGCACACCGTTTTTTGACATATTGATTGGCCACATAACAATATTATCCTATAGTCCAGCCACTCTGGGCGGCTCCAAACAGAATATTAAACAGAATAAAACTTCAAACATTAAAAACTTCCCTAAACAGGGTTGCCTTTGGATGTCTTCTGAAAGTCAGGTAGTTGTTTATTTCCTTGACATCTGGTGGGACGCCGTTCCACAGGGCGGGCGCCACCACCAAGAAGGCCCTCTGAATGATGGTTGTGGGCCAACAGGGTTGCCTGTGCATTTTAGGAACACTTTGCCTGTTATGCAAGTTCTTTACAGAACTACTTATAAAGCGGAGTTTACAGCCCAAGTGCATTCAGCTTCTTCTGGCTGAAAAAGGAAAGGGCCAAGACCTTCTGGGAGATGATCTATAATGAAATGAAAAAGGTATTTAAATATACCTTTCTGAAGAAACCAGAGGCCTTTCTCCTGGGCATGGTCGGCCAATTGGTGCCAAAGAAGGACAGAACTTTCTTTATGTATGCCACAACAGCAGCAAGAATACTCATTGCAAAGTATTGGAAGACACAAGATCTACCCACCCGGGAAGAATGGCAGATGAAGGTGATGAACTATATGGAATTGGCGGAAATGACTGGCAGAATCCGAGACCAGGGAGAAGAGTCGGTGGAGGAAGACTGGAGGAAATTTAAAGACTATTTACAGAAACATTGTAAAATTAATATTTGTTAGAAGGATGTTGGAATAATATTATATGATTTTAGCAGGAAGGATATAAAGGATTTGGGAATAACTGTCTGTTAATTGGTGAAAGGAGGAAAAGTAAAATTTCATTATATTAAGACAATTTACAGGACAAAAAATTTAAAAGAGGGAAAGGATTTGCTGAAACAGACAATCGACCTAGAACACAAAAAAGGGAGGTGTGAGGAGGTCAAGGAAATAAGCTAATGAAAGAACAGAAAGGAGATTTGATGCTTTTTCCCCCTAATTTTGTTCTTGTTTAATGGGTTTTATTTTTCTGGTTTTTTTTCCTTTTTTATTTTATATATTGTGGTGTGTTGCTTGGTTTTTGTTTAACGTGGTATGTTCATTTTTTCTTTTTGTAATTCTTGAAATTTTAATAAATATCATTTTAAAAAAAGAAAGAAAGAAAAAAAAAGGAAAGGGCCTGCACCCCTTGTGGAAGAGAACTCAGTAACTGGGACAGGTTCTGTCCTGCTTCACATACCAAGCTGGGTGACTGAGACGGAGCTTCTTTGTACACCTTGTACCGTCTGCCCTTCCTGCTCCCATAGAATCTGGAGAAGAACGCCCAGGGCCCACGAGAGTTTAACGCTGGCTCACTGGCTTGTGATGAGATCTGTAAGAACTGAATGTCCAGCTGCAACTGTCCTCTTGTCTTCTCCTTCTTGCCAGGTCGAGATTGCAGCACAAACCACCTGCAGAGAGATAAGACAATGGCCTCTATGGCAGGTGTCTAACTTGCCACTCTTCTACTGCTGAGAGAGGCAACGTGGTGCCCTCCAGGTGTTGTGGAGCACAAGACCCATCAGAACCAGCCAGTTTGGCCACTGAGCAGGGGTGACTCAAACTGTAGCCTGAAAGATCGGAAGAGTTGCACACAGTCTACCCTGGCTCTATGGGCTACCACTGCAGTACCAATAAGCTAACAAGAGCCCTGCTGGATCAGGCCAAAGGCTCATCTAATCCAACATCCTGTTCTCACAGTAACCAACCAGATGCTTATGAGATGCACAAAAGCAGGAGCAGAGTCAAATAGAGCTCTCTCTGCTTGTGATTCTCTGCCTTTGGTATTCAGAGGCATACTGTCTAGGTAGGTTAGAAGAGACAGAATATAGCCACCAGGTTGTTTCTTGGCACCTATGTGGTAACACAATAGGGCAACCTTCTTCAACCTGGTGTCCTCCAGATGTTTTGCACAATCCTGTACTACGGCGACTGACTTGGGCTAAAGCAGTATTTCTCAAACTTGGGTCTCCAGCTGTTTTTTTGGATTACAACTCCTACCATGCCTAGCTAGCATGACCAGCAGTCAGGGATGATGGGAGTTGTAGTCCAAAAACAGCTGGAGACCCAAGTTTGGGAAACCCTGGGCTAAAGGGAGTTGCAGTACATATCTAGAGGGCACTGGGTTGCAGAAGGATGCTCTAGAGCAGGGGTAGCCAACACAGTGCCCTGCAGATGTTGCTGGACTACACTCACGATTCTTGGCCTTTGGTTGTGCTGGCTGAGGGTGATGGGAGTCATACGACACAACATCTGGAGAGCACTGTTGGTTTCCCCTGTCATATACAGTGGTACCTCGGGTTACATACGCTTCAGGTTACATATGCTTCAGGTTAAAGACTCCGCTAACCCAGAAATAGTACCTCAGGTTAAGAACTTTGCTTCAGGATGAGAACAGAAATCGTGCTCTGGTGACGCGGCGGCAGCAGGAGGCCCCATTAGCTAAAGTGGTCTTCAGGTTAAGAACAGTTTCTGGTTAAGAACGGACCTCCGGAACGAATTAAGTACTTAACCCGAGGTACCACTGTGCTGCGGTTGAATATTGACCAAGTTGTAACTTACCACAGTGTGACTGTAACCATTTTGTAAACTGGTCATTTGGCAGCTGCTGAGGAGAAGTTTGCAACTCCTCTAAATTTCGAATTTGGGTGTGTGACCTCAGCACTTGGCTGGATCTTTCGGCCTACCAGTTTCCTGTTTGCTTACAGGCTAATTGCTGCAATTTACATTTTGGAAAATGTGAAGTGCCTTATTCTGCACTGGAGATGCTAAAAAAATGGTGTGCCTGGGTGGTTTGCTGAAGGTGGAGCCTGCCAGATTCTGCAACTGGGCATTTCAAAGAGCGTGACTGGATAAGTGTATTAAATATCATCCATATGCTAAACTTCCCTACCAGCTCTGAAGAAGACAGAATCCTCCCTCTTGCTTCGCCAATCAGCTATTAATTAATAGCTTGCCACAAAAGGAGCCTATGAGTGATTTACAAAATGTTAAAAGCATAAAGCATGGCTCAAAATTGGGAGGGGGGAATGCATTACAAGAAAAGCCATACAATAAAACCAATAAAAGAGCAGCAAAAGCAAACCATCAATAGATAGATTATTACAATTTTGCTATCAAATGCCTGGAAAGTGATAAGTTTCTAGCTGGAGCCAGAGGAATGTTAATTATGGTACCAGGTGGACTTCAGCAGGAAAGCATTCACCAAATGGGGAGCCCCAATGGAAAAGACCCTCTCCTTTCCTCCCAAGTACTACTAATATTACAATCCCAGCTAAAATTTGGCACTTTTACATAGCCCTTCAATATATGTGCATTTTTATGGGAGCTATGGCTTAATTAGTTTGCAGCCAGTTTTCGTTCAATATCTTATTGTGTGCACATGTTTGTATGTGCATGACATTTGCATTGCTGCCTCGGCTGTGCAATGATGCACCTCTTAAAAGGCTTTGCCACATTTTTGGTGCATATGGCGCTGACCATTTTCTTAAGGACCATCACCTCCAAACTATATCTTCCTACACTTCTTGCCTGATGCCACCCCATGGCTCAAAAATGTGAACTCTGGCTTAACCAGCATGGTGTCCTCTAGACTACAACTGCCATTAATCTTGACCACTGGCCAAACCGGCTGTAGCTGATGGAAATTGCATCTGGAAGACACTGTGTTGGTTATCCATAGCCTGATTTCGCGAGATGGATGCAGGGCTGGCAGGTGATGCTCACTCATTTCTTCTCTTCGTTTTGTCCTGAAAAAGTTGGGCAAGAGGCAAGCATACTCTGCCGAGGAACTGGTTGAAATGATGCAAGGACTGGTGCATGACGGTAAGGATGAGGCCATTCTCTTCTGAGTCATCCAGCACACTGGGCAGCTGCAATGTACACTCTTCATGCCATTCGGGACTTAGGCTGTGTAGTGCTACAGAGGTCCTGAACTTTTGCTTTTGTAGCTGAATCACAACGTAGGGGTTGCTGGTGCCAGTGGCGCCCTTGGAGCGTAGAGAGCAGGCACGCAGGACAGTCAGCTGCAGGTGTGTAGGGTGCCAGGCATGCTCCTTTTCTGTGTCCTCATCCACCCTGCAAAGACAAATCCTTTTATTAGTTAGTGGCGGTTGTGAATCGTATGATTGTAGAGTTGGGAGGGAGCTGAAGGTCATCTAGTCCAACCCCCTGCAATGTAGGAATCTCATCTAAAGCATCCATGACAGGATGGCCATCAACCTCTGTTTAAAAGCCTCCAAGGAAGGAGAGTCCACAACCTCCCGAGGGAGTCCGTTCCACTGCCTAACAGCTCTTACTGTTATTCCTGATGCTTAGTCAGAATCTCCTTTCTTGTAACTTGAATCCATTGGTTGAGTCCTACCCTCCAGAGCAGGAGAAAACAAGCATGCTCCATCCCCCATGTGACAACCCTTGAGATATTTGCAGGTGGATATCATATCTCCTTTCAGTTGCCTCTTCTCCAGGCTAAACATACCCAACGCCCTCAACTGTTCCACATAAGGCTTGGTTTCCAGACCCCTGATCTTCTTAGTTGCCCTCCTCCACACACATTCCAGCTTGTCAATATCCTCCTAACATAAATTGTGGCACCCAGAAATAGACACAGTACTGCAGGTGTGGTGTGACCAAGGCAGAACAAAGCAGTGCTATTAGTTCCCTTGATCTAGACACTATACCTTGTTGATATCGCCTATAATAGTATTCACTTTTTTTGCTGCTGCATCACATGTTGAGCTTGTGATCTACAAATACCCTCCCTATTCATTTGTACTACTGGCAATCCAGATGTACCTCTTATATTTGTGCAGCTGGTTATTCCTGCAGAAGTGCAGAACCTTCCATTAGTCCCTATTGGAATTCATTTCGCTAGTTTTGGCCCAGTCCTCCATGTTCACCCAGTGAGCTTCCTGTTGCAGCAGAGCTTTGAACCCAGCTCTCTCCCATCCACATCTCCTTTCCTGATCTAAATTGCAGGGTTACTGTGAGGTTAACCTGGGGAAACTCCATTGGAGCTGCCCTGAAAGTCTTTGAGGGTGAAGTTACAAACATAATAATAGCTGGTCTTCTTAGGCTGAGGTGGGACTGAGTCAACATTTAGCTATCTAGAGAGATGGAACAACTCTTTACCCGATCACCGGCAAGGACTTTGTTCCCTCCTGGTTTGCATCCAGCTCCATGTAGCCAATTCAACTGACATCCACGTCACTGCCTTAATGGCACCTAGAGTAAAGCAAGGAATGCCCATTCGAGAATGTGGAATTTGAGGTTGACAATCAGGTGGGCGGAGCTCTTATTAGCCACACCCCTATATCCAGCAATTTTTTTCTTCTTTCTGATTCCGTATGTTTTGCTCTGTTGTTGTCAGGGCGCAGGCCTTGGTGGTCATGAAAATAGCACCTCTCCACTCTGACTTAAGAGTCACTAGGAGTCCACCTGACTACACGATCCCACAGGAAGGCGCTGGTGGAACCCAAAAACTATGAAAAGCAAACTTTTTGAGTTTTTGAGAGCCAGTGTGGTATAGTGGTTAAGAGCGGTAGTCTCGTAATCTGGGGAACCGGGTTCGCGTCTCCGCTCCTCCACATGCAGCTGCTGGGTGACCTTGGGCCAGTCACACTTCTTTGATGTCTCTCAGCCCCACTCACCTCACAGAGTGTTTGTTGTGGGGGAGGAAGGGAAAGGAGAATGGTAGCTGCTTTGAGACTCCTTAAAAGGGAAGTGAAAGGCGGGATATCAAATCCAAACTTTTCTTTTGGTCCATAGTCTCTTGCAGCTTCAGAGATGCCAATACATCTCCTTGCCAAGGCAAAAGGGACCCAGGGGCAGGGGGTGCTGGTACAGCTCATGCCAAGGGCACAAGGGAACCTACACGCGCCTCTGGATGTTGTTAGTACAAAATTCCCACCTTTTCTACTTAACGTTGAGCTGCTAAGGGTTCTAGTGGTGATGCTCAGTAATCAAAGAAGACAGTTTAAATCCTAGCCCCTGCCTTGAGGGATGGTGATGGTTTATTTAAAATAAAAACTAAAACAGTTCTAAACCTGTATGAAGAAGCAGAGCAAAAAAACCTAAAATAAAATAAAATTAGGCCAACATTTTCGCATAGATTTTCAGGGGAAAGTCTGTATTCCCATATGTGTGTTGCAGTGCTATTTTCTAGAAAAAGAGGTGCCGGAATTCACCACGAACGCCTCCCTTGTTCTCTTATAATGGCAATGGAGCCTGCCTGAGAGGTGCCGGAACTGAGTTTTGGTAAGTTCCAGCTGAAAAAAAGCTGTGTGTGTTTCAAATGGAGATGTGATGCTTTAGAGATCAAGTTGGTTGAGCTGAATTAGAATCCCCTACAAGATAAATGTAAAAAGAAAACCAAACAAAACAATTAACGCCCCCCCCCCACCAGGAGTAATTCTGGAAAAATATAATACATAGTATTATTTTCTCTGTCATTTCTGCAATGAAAACCGAAATCTTCACTCCCTCAAACAGTGAAATCAGTGTCTACAGGACTAGTGTCAGTATGGAGTCATGGCAAAACAAGAGAGTGTTTCACCATGCTCAGAAGAACCCTGAAATTTACAGAAGTACAAAACCATTAAAAAAAAAATCAGCAACAACCAAAAACTATCAACTGTCTCCCCCTGCCAAAACAAAAAACTCAGCCAAATAAGGACTGAGCATGCTCAGTAGTCATGGATGTCAGGAAATGGAAAGTGGTGGTGCAGCGTAGCAGAATGCCCTGCTCAGAGAGAATATTGCCTGTAACCCACAACAGGAACACTCTGCTTAGGAAGCAGGAAATACTGCATAATTTTCTTGAAGGTTCCACTTGTTACTGCAGAAGAGCAAATAAAACCACCAGTATTCTGGGAGTTTTCATTGGATTTCTGGAGTCTTTGTACTGCTTGTAATCTTTAAAACGCAAACCCTAAACAATACAGAGCTATGCCTATATTTTCCACATGTGTAATTATAATATTTTATGTTTTAAAGAATGCTATTTACGATATGCCATGGCTACAATAATTATCTTAATGTTCTGTGTGTTGAGCCCCATGGCGAGGCAAGTATTGTGTAATTATTGAGCTGGAAACAACTTTGTTAACAGATAACCTAGGGTTGGCATCAATTTACTATGTCACTGATGATTTGTGGCCAAGTAAGTTCAGTTCTGGCCTGTATTTCAGGGGGCGGGACTAGATGACTCTTTGGGTCCTTTGCAGCTCAACAATTCTATTATTCTAATTCCTCAGACAGTAAACAAACAAACAAAAACATTCTCTAAGTATGTAGATTCAGTTTTTCATAAAGCCAACCCCCCTAAGGCTTGTGGTTATACGTATTATATGGTACCAAAATTCTCTGATGCGTTTTTTATTTCTTTGGTTTTTTTCTTTTCTCCACCAAAACTACTGCTTCCTAGCCTTCTTCCCCAGTCCCCCACTGCTGTCAAAGAGTGCAATTTTGTGACCTCTAAGCAACCCTGAGTCTGGGACTGCTTTTTCCAGAACCATCTGACTTTGCCTTGATTTATTATTTTAGTCATGTTGCTAGCCCAAGTAAGGCTCGGTAGTTTGTCTGACCAAACTGCGGGAGGCAGTAGAAGACAGGAGTGCCTGGCGTACTCTGGTCTATGGGGTCACAAAGAGTTGGACACGACTAAATGACTAAACAACAACACAACAACAGTGCACATAAAACTCCTTGCTTTCATCCATCTTGTTGTGTATTGAGTCAAAGGATTTTATATCTGTATTATTATTGTCTGTATTTGCATTAGGGTAAAGTAACTGCCTTTTGGTTCCAGAGGGTACAGCTACTATTGGTTCATTTAAGCTGCTGTATTTGGATCCTCTGTCTTATTGGTTGCCTCCAAAAGGCAGGACTGTGATTGCCTGATATTGTTCCCTCCAAAATGTATCCTTTCTATCTAGTTCCCTGTCCCTATAAATGTAGCTCTCCCCTCCTCAAGTCTTAGTCTTGTTGCGTTAATAAAGAAGTGTTACTAGAGAACTGTCTCCAGCATATTATGTCAAGAGAGCTGAAATCACAAACCCCACGTCACAACAACTGGCGACGAGGATGGGATCCGGAATGCTGAGGAGCGGTTAAACGCAGCCCTGCCTCAGAGTCCGGATTGTAGCTAAGAACAAGACTCACTGGCCAGCTGAGAAGACGACCCTGCCCACAGGACAATGGAGAGTCCAAGGGTATTGGAGCCCTTCCAGCCATCAGAGCCCCACACGTGGGAAGACTACGTCGAACGCTTCGAGTTCTTCGCAGTGGCTCAAGGGATCACCGATGCCAGCAAAAGAAGGGCCACATTCCTGAGCTACTGTGGGCCTGAGACCTTCAAGCTGGCCAAGGCATTGCTTGCCCCAGCGAAGCTAAGTGAGACATCTCTCAAAGATATTCTTGCCTGCCTAACAAGCCATTTAGCGCCTACTGAGACCAAGATGGCCCGGCGGATGGAGTTTCATAAGAGGCAGCAGCGTGCTGGAGAGTCTGTATCTGCATTTCTAGCTGAACTGCGGAAGCTCACTCAGCACTGCGACTTCCAAGATCTGGAAGAGACTCTCCTGGATCGGTTTGTCGGTGGTCTGAGCAGCAAGAAAGCCAGAAGACGCATCGTGGCTAAAGAAGAGGTTACCCTTGCTTCAGCCTTGAAGGAGGCCACCGCCACTGAGAATTATGAAAGAGAGGAGCTTGATGCCAGTTGCAGGGCCCCTAAGCCACAGATAGAAGTTGCGCATGCCATGGACGAGCTAGAGGCTACTCCGAGCCAGAGCCCAGTCCGTGGGGTCGAGTCAGTGCGTCAGGCCTGCACAGTGCACAAAGATCACCGAGGCTGGTGCCCTGGTTGTGGCGGAAACCATGAGTGGAAGAGTTGTCGTTTCTGGGATGCTATGTGCCGGACATGCGGAAAGACAGGTCACATCGCCAGGGTCTGTAGATCGGCGGCGTTGGGAGCGACAGGAGCACCTAGACTGGAGCATCGCAGATCGCCCACAGCAAACCATGTTCTAAAGGACTGCAACTACGTAACGGAGATCAACGGGAGGGTCGTGCAGTTTCCAGCGCAAGGCAAGGCACACGTCAAGGTGAAGATTGAGGGTCAGCTGTGCGACATGGAGGTGGACTCCGGATCTGGATTCACTATCGTGTCGGACCAGACCGCGAGGACATTCTTCCCCAGGGGTAAGTTGCCCCCTCTGGAGCCCTTCCCGGCAACTTTGCAGTCATACTCAGCGGGCTGCATCCATGTCATGGGAATGTGTGCCGTGAGAGTACAGTTCCGGGACAAACAGGCGGTACTGAAACTGGTGATTGCGAAGGGCAGTCACCCCAGTCTCTTGGGCACTGACTGGTTTCCCGCCCTGGGACTGAGTATATCAGGGCTTAATTCAATCCAAACCTGCCCCGAGATGAGCGAGGCATTATACAAAGAATTTGCTGGTCTCTTTAATGGAAAACTGGGTTGTTATAAAGGGCCCCCAGTTGACTTCGAATTGGACCCTGGGGTGGCCCCAATCCGACTCAAACCAAGGCGAGTGCCATTTGCACTGCAACCCAAGATCGAAGCAGAGCTGGATAAATTGGTCAAGCAGGGAGTTCTCTCACCCGTGGACTCCGCTAAGTGGGAGACTCCAATAGTAACGCCCCTTAAAGCAAATGGGGAAGTTAGGATCTGTGCTGATTACAAATGTACTATCAATAAGGCACTCAGGGGAAATTCATACCCCATTCCAGTCGTATCACATCTGTTGGCTAAACTGGCTGGGGGCAAGGTGTTCGCCAAACTTGACCTGGCACAAGCTTACCAACAGCTGCCAGTAACCCCACAATCAGCGGAAGCACAGACTATTGTCACACATAAAGGGGCGTTCAGAGTTAACAGATTACAATTTGGAGTTTGTGTGGCCCCAGGGATTTTTCAAGGGCTCATGGAACGCCTGTTAAGAGGTCTGCCGGGGGTCTTGCCATTTTTTGATGACGTTTTGATTGCTAGAAAAGACCCACAGGAACTGGTTGCGCGTGTCCGTGCAGTGTTGCTCAAGTTCAAGGAGGTGGGGTTGCAACTAAAAAAGGAAAAATGCAGTTTTGGGGTGCCAACTGTGGAATTCTTGGGGTTTAAAATTGATGCATCAGGCATCCACCCCACAGATGCTAAGGTTAAGGCCATCATCGAGGCACCACGACCACAGAACAAGACGGAGTTGCAGTCATTCCTGGGACTTATTAACTTTTATCATTCGTTCTTACCCCAGAAAGCTTCGGTAGCTGAACCATTACATAGACTGTTGCAGAAAAAGAATGTGTGGCGATGGGGGCAGGAGCAGCAGAAGGCTTTTGACTCCTTGCGAGGAATGCTGAGTAGCAAGAGCGTCCTTGCTCATTATGATGAATCGAAGCCGCTGGTCCTGGCATGTGATGCCTCTCAATACGGCCTGGGGGCGGTGCTGAGTCATAGGGAACCGGATGGGTCGGAAAAGCCCATCTCTTTCTATTCCCGTACGTTGTCGCCCACGGAGCGCAACTATGCTCAAATTGACAAAGAGGCGCTTGCAATTGTGGCAGGAATCAAAAAGTTCCATGATTATGTGTACGGTCGTCATTTCTCCATTGAAACGGACCACAAACCACTGTTGGGGTTGTTCAACCCGAACAAACAAACGCCACAAATTCTCTCCCCCAGAATGTTGCGTTGGTCTATATTCCTGAACGGGTTCCAGTGCACCTTGACCCATGTGCCGGGGAAACGGTTGTGCCACGCTGATGCGCTGAGTCGATTGCCCCTTCCTGGCGGGAGCAATGAGGATCCTGCTCCAGCGGAGCACATAATGATGCTGGAAACACTTCCGGGGGCTCCTGTAATGGCTACTGGTATTGCTGAGAAAACGAGGAAAGATGCTGTTCTCTGCCGTGTGCTCACTTGGGTGGGGAGGGGGTGGCCAGGTGGTCCGCATGAAGACAAATTCAGGCCTTATGCGACAAGGCAGCACGAGTTATCCATGCATAAGGGTTGTCTCCTGTGAGGAGATAGGGTGATCATCCCAGCACCACTGAGAAACAGGGTTCTTGAGACGCTTCACATGGGACACCCGGGAATGGTCAGGATGAAGTCGCTAGCCCGATGTTATGTGTGGTGGCCTGGAATGGACCAGAACATTGAGCAATGGGTACGAACATGCAAGGCATGCCAAGAGGTGCGGCCAGAAGTGGCCAGAGCACCAGTTCACTGGTGGGAGCAGTCCAGATCTCCCTGGAGCCGGCTGCGCTTAGATTTTGCTGGGCCATTCCAGGGGAAGGTCTTTTTGGTTATCGTCGATGCATATTCCAAATGGTTAGAAGTGGCGATGGTCCCTAGCATGGCATCAGCTGCCGTAATCAAGGTGTTGAGGCAGCTGTTTGCAACCCACGGGTTACCTGAGACCATTGTATCAGATAATGGGGCAGCTTTTGTATCCCAAAAATTCAAGGCATTCTTGGCTGATAACTTCATAAGAGGGGTCACATCCGCGCCCTTTCACCATCCTCCAATGGGCAGGCGGAGCGCATGGTAAGAACAGCCAAAGAATCCATTGCGCGCTTAATGGAGGGTAACTGGTCAGCTCGCATCCCGCGAATGTTATTTTTGCAGCATGCGACACCATGTACTGCGACGGGCAAGTCGCCAGCTGAGCTGCTCTTGGGTAGAAGATTGGTAATGGTGCTGGATTATGTCCACCCGGATAAAATGCCAAACCGTAATTCAAGAGCAAACCCCCAGGCTGAGACTGACACAACAAGGTATTTCGCCCCTGAAGATCTGGTCTGGGTGAGGAACTATTCACGAGGTTCGCGGTGGGTGGCTGGTGTGGTCACCCGGGCTAGTGGACCTGTGTCCTATTATGTGACCTTGGAAAATGGGCAAGTTTGGAAGAGACATATAGATCAGCTGAGGCGCCGGGCGCTCAGCAGGGAGGAGTCTGATAATTCATCCCTGGCTAACGACGCAGAGCTGCAAGACCAGAGTGAAAATGGCCCAGAGGTGCAATCACCAGGGGCTTCAGCAAATGAACCAGGGTCTGCTAGTCCTCAGGATGACGAGGTACAGGTAGGGAACCCTGAGATGTCTGGGACTCCATCTGTTCCTGACGAAACCCCTATAGCAGCCCCCCTACCACAGGTGACACCCAATCCAGAACCGGCAACACCTGTTGTCAGGAGATCAAGTAGAAGTTGTAGGACCCCACAGTACCTGAGAGATTACGTCTGCTGTGCTCACTAGGGGGGGAGGGGTGTTGTGTATTGAGTCAAAGGATTTTATATCTGTATTATTATTGTCTGTATTTGCATTAGGGTAAAGTAACTGCCTTTTGGTTCCAGAGGGTACAGCTACTATTGGTTCATTTAAGCTGCTGTATTTGGATCCTCTGTCTTATTGGTTGCCTCCAAAAGGCAGGACTGTGATTGCCTGATATTGTTCCCTCCAAAATGTATCCTTTCTATCTAGTTCCCTGTCCCTATAAATGTAGCTCTCCCCTCCTCAAGTCTTCATCTTGTTGCGTTAATAAAGAAGTGTTACTAGAGAACTGTCTCCAGCATATTATGTCAAGAGAGCTGAAATCACAAACCCCACGTCACAACACATCTTCACCACAACCCTGTAGGATAGGCTGGCGCATGGGTGGAACTGAGGAAGGAAGCTACCTTAAAGCAATATTGGGCCCATGATTGCTTAGGATGTTGGAGAGTGCAGGCTACAGATTACTACTGGTGATATACTGTGCTCCCAGAACCCTGTCCATTAAGCGATGGGCTGCTGCATACTGCACCAGCTGTGACTTGGGCAACCCTACGTAGATCACATTACACTAATCAAGTGCTGAGATTATGAAGGAATTTATGTTACACATAAATAGTAACAGAAATGTGTAAGGCGTAACAAAAATATGTGAGGGAGACAAAGTGGGTATTTCTGTGCTCAAGCAAAAGGGGTATGCCCTCTTGCCCTAAGCATGCTAGGCCTAAAAAAGCCTCCTAGATTTACAAAGTGGTTGCTATTCCCCCAACCCAATTATGTTTGTAATTGTGCGATGAGAGATTTGTTGCAGGGGGTTGGACTAGATGACCCTTGGTGTCCCTTCAACTCAACAATTCTATGATGCACCCACGGTAGCCAGGTGTAAAAACAACAAGGTTCCTGCACATTTAATAATTGTGTAGAGGAAAGCATATCAGCAGATGCAGATTGTCATTCCAACCATACCTGCTGAAGCTTTCTCTTCTATACAATAATTAAAAAGTGCACGAAATCTGTCCTCTTTTTCACCTGGCTGCTAGGTACTGTTGCTGGAAAAACCTCAACGACGAAAACACAATACCCAACGAGTGGAGACAAAGGAAACACTGTTCTTCTTTCTGTATGCCTTTCTATGATAGGGTTGCCATATTTCAAAAAATGAAAATCTGGACGTTAAAGTGATTTCCACCCAGACAATGTTTGCGATGGTCAAATCCCGGCTATGTCCGGGAAATTCTGGACATATGGCAGTCCTAGACATATGCATTTTCTGAAGTAAGGTGTAGTTGGTCCCAGGAGAGTGTGTTTGTAACATATACCAAAGTCATAAATATCTCTAAACACGTGGAAGAGCCTGTCCTATAAAACAGTCCTATTAAGACAACTGAGAGGAATAGGAGACCCAATCAATGCTGGTTTTTGTTTTTGTTTTTTATAAAACAGTTCAAAACGGGGGCCCAGTGGGAGCATTTGGAATTATGAGAAAGTGCCATGGGTGCCTGTCAATAAATGGCTGCCTTGGAGGGGCAGTGGTGGCCCAACATAAAATGACTGCCTTAAGGTGTGTGGCACATCACAAAATGGCTGCCACATCTAATGAGCAGATAGATAGGACCCTGCCTCTCAACAGCAGCTACCCACAACAATGGGAAAAGGCTCAGCACTTGCTCATGGAGAGCAACTCTTTGTACAGAAAGTAGATTGGGATCTACTGGAAAATGGATGACTTAACGGTAGATCAGCAAGTGTTTCTCTTTAACAGTTATTTAAAAACAGATATGAAAAAAAGCTCCCCCTAAATTAGGCTGTTAGAATTACTGATCTGTATTTTGTAGTAAGTGTAGATTCTGATATGTAAAATGCAGTCTATAGCTCCTGGGTTATTAGCTCCACCCCATGAACCCCCATTTCATATCTGGTTCTGGTTAGTGGATCTTAGGGATCTAGAAAAAATAAAATCAGAGCAGATCTGTAGTCTGTCCAACTCTGATCTAATATTAATGCATCATGTTAATGGAGATGGGGCTTATACTCCACCTTCAGCCATGCTCCTTTCAAATCCCCATAAAAGTATTGTTAAAATACTTCTATACCACTTTTCAAACAATTATTGTTTCCCAAAGTGGCTTACATGAATTAAGAGAGAGAAATGAGTCTTGTTCTTAGGTGTATAAAGAATAGACAAGACACAAAAGGGAGTGGGACTGGAAAGAAAGAGCAGATGATAGACTCCAACTCCCATCAGCCTGAGCCAGCATTGTCAGTGGTCAGTGGTTTTGGGAGCAACAACATCTGGAGAGCCACAGGTTCATTGGTGACCAAAATATTAAGACAGAGCTTATATTGAGAGCTGTATCAAGGGTAGCTCAGTGACCACTGACCATGGTGCCTGGGGCTGATCATCCTACCATCCCTGACCATTGACGGATGAGAGTTGGAGTCCAACAACATCTTTATGGCACAACATTAGCTATCCATGACTACATGTTTTTGCGTACATGTGTTAGTCGGCAGATGCATTGTTGGGAAAGGACACCATTGGCCAGGATTGAACTGATAATGATGGGAGCAAGTTCAACAGAATAAGGGTCTAAGATTGTATTTTGGGGAGTGAGGGTTAGGAACAGGAATATATGAAGCTGCCTTATACCGAGTCCGACCATCAGTCCACTGAGCCACTTGGGCTTGCCAATCAGAAGGTTGGTGGTTCGAATCCCCGTGACAGGGTGAGCTCCCATTGTTCTGTCTTAGCTTCTGTCAACCTAGCAGTTTGAAAGCAGGCCAGTGCAAGTAAATAAATATGTACCGCTGTGGCGGGAAGGTAAACAGTGTTTTTGTGTGCTCTGGCTTCTGTCACGGTGTTCCGTTGCACCAGAAGCGGTTTAGTCATGCTGGCCACATGACCTGGAAAGCTGTCTGTGAACAAACGCTGGCTCCCTCACCGCAACCCCATAGTCACCTTTGACTGGACTTAACTGTCCAGGGGTCCTTTACCTTTACCTTTTTTATACTGACTATAAGTGACTCTCTGGGTTTGGGGGCAGAGGACTGAACCTGGCATCTTCCACTTGCAAAGGAGATGCTTCACCACTGAGCTGTGGTCCTTCCCCCATTAGGAAGGAGACTTCTAGGTCAGGGCTGCTGTGTATGCCTGGGAATACGTAGGAGGGCTGGGAATGAGGAAAGGCTTTGGAGAGCTTTGGCGCATGTGTAGCTGGAGGAGAACACACCCAGTGTGGAGCATGTGTTAGGAGCACAGCATGTAATTACTAAGCCAGAAGGTGCTTTGCCTGGGTTCCTGTTTTGAACTGAACCGTGGTGGTGTTGGCATCCCTCCCAGGTGTAACCATCACACCCAGCCAGGAGGCTCCCTGACAACACGCCCCCGATCCGGCTTCACAAGCCTGTGACAGCTGGGGAGGGGACGGAAAGTAACAAAAACCAGAACTCGACTAAGAGGGAGCAAGGCTGACTCAGAGCCATTAACTGTGTCATGTCTCATTCGCATAATGGAACGGTGGAACAGGGAAAGGGCTTGCCAAGCCAAATTTAGTTGTATGTCTGCCCAAGGATGGGTGCTTGCTTTGGAGTATTAGGCTTCTTGGGAATCACATTGCAAACCTGGCAGTTTTTGTGTGCCTTCAGGCTGCCACTGCCCACTTATTTCCCCCCCAAATCCAGAGTTTTACAAAGCGTATCATCCAGGTAAACGACATTGCGGTTAGTCCTCCAAATTCCCTGAGACTTCCAGTCACATGCATAGGGCACTGTTACACTGAACAACAGTAACTGTTAAAATCTAAATGTATTTGGCACAGTTGGTTGAGTATGTAGATAGCTATATAACAGAATATGAACAGAATATGCACTGGCTGCAGGGGCCATAGCCATCCCACCCATACCAGCAAAGTAAGGCTATAATATGATGCATGTTTACGTGGCAGAAAGTCCCACTGAACTCAGTAAGATGCATAGGATGCTAGGGACTGGCAGCAAAATATTGGAGGATAGTGCTGTGTGTGCCACATGGCCTGCCCTGTAAAGTCAGCTTGTCCTCTGATATGGTGGAGGAAGATGTCCCATCAGTCACCAGTGCTAAAGTAAGATTCAGCTGCCATTCTGGTCAGTTTCTGTATGTAGAAATTGGTGTGGCAGGGAGAATACCATAATGTCCTTCCCTTGGAGTAGGGATGTATCTTGGGCTGGCACCAATACAACCCTAAACGCCTTCCTACTTCCTGTCTCAAGTTTGGGGACAACATTCAAGCACTATTCTTTTTCTTCCTATTACATATACACTATCTTTTGTAGCAGTATCAGAGCTATTTGAAAAACCTCTTGACATCTTGCAGGAAATTGAGATTCTGCCACTGCTGACTGGAATTACAGGGCTGTTATCAACTCGCCCACTTATTCTCCACGGCCAAGATTTCTGTGGGGAAGCAAGGGTCGGGGGGAGAGTGTTCAGCTTTGTGTTGAGTGAATAATCTTTTGAAGCGGGGAAGAATCCTGCAGGAAGCCACCCGTGGTTGCATTATTTTGAGCCTATAATTGCTCAGAACAACGCTGCAGCTCAAGCAGTGCTGGAGCTATTACATCAGAGAGCCAGAGCTGGAATCCCAGGCAGCTTTCCAGTCCCTGACCTGCAAATGGCTGGGAATTTGGGATGCTTCATGCAGTCAAAACGTTTCATCTTTGGCCAATTCTGTTTCCTGTTATTGACTTCAGTGGGTTTCACAATCTGACTCACAGTGATATATATCAAAGTGCTGTTGTGTTAGCTGCAGGGCTCTGTAACTGGCAAGTCCTGGCAGGTCTAAGCATCTACAGAACAAGAGTTCCGCTAAGGGTTAATTATACAGAAACAGACTGTTCCTGTTGCAGCAATTTGATCTATGCTCTGAATGAGCCCTTCTTTAAAGTGTATATATACGCAAGGAACAGGATTAGGGTTTGGGGATTGGTGGAACAAATATTACACTACAACATGGATTGCAGATAGTTTTATTCTATGGACAAAGAAGGAAATTCTGACCATCCATGTAGAATAAGGGAAACTGGCCTTCAAACTGGACACTTAGAAATGGACATTGTTGTACGTGAAGTCATAGGCATATCTATGCACTTGGCCCTGTGTCTCTGGAAGCAGAGATCCAGGTTACTGGTGCATGGGACGTCATAGCATAACCTTGACTAACTTCAGTACCCTGTCCCAGGATGAACCTCTCAGGAAAACTAAGTTAGAAGGTAAAGTTGTTTGAAAGATTGAAGTAAAGAAGCAAGAAAGCATTATTCATTAATAATGACATCTCTGTTCCTTAGTAAAAACTGGTACTTTATTTGTACTACAAACATTCATTTACCTCCTTCCGGTACTCCCTCTGGCCTCAAAATCATAATCTTTATTCAGCGAAAACATAAAATTACGGAGAAGGAAGGGATCTCAGGCTGTGTAGCCTCCATGACCCCCAGGCTCCACCACCAAATGTCTAATCTCAAAGTTCACAAGCCAAGGACAGAACCAGTTGTTAACAGCAAAACAATGGGGCTGCCACCCTATAATGCCACTGTAAAGCTAAGGAGAGGAGCGAGAGAGAAGGGCTTTACCCTCCTTCTGCCTACAGATTTGTTATGTACTGAGTTGAATAGGATCCAAACTGCAGCAGTCTGATTGGTCCTAGAACAATAGGCTCCAAAAGGCAGCAGTCTGATTGGTCCTAGAACAATAGGATTCAGAATGCAGCAGTCTGATTGGTCCTAGAACAATGCAGCAGTATGATTGGTTAGCAGGAACCACCCAATCATGCTCCAGATAGAAGTGAATCCACAACCTGATTGGCCTACAGTAGAATCCTGGAATTAGCCAATCATGTGCAGCCCATTGTGTAAATAATGTATATAAAGCAGATACTTTGAGGGGACATTCATTCATTCCTCCTCACCACTATGAGCTGAATAAAGAGTATGAAATCACTTTGCGACTCTGAGTATATTTCACTGGCGACGAAGGTGGGATCCCGCTGAGCTGACTGCCACACACAGCACCGCAGCACCGCCACCTGCCGCACCGCTGCCTCGCACCGTGTATCCAGGCTTCAGCTCCGGGACACAAGGAACTCAGAATGGCAACTGACAGCAGCTTCTCGCCATTCAACCCAGCATCTGGAGACTGGGAAGCGTACGCCTCCCGTTTCACCTTCCTCCTAGAAGCCAAAGGGGTCACCGATGAAGAAGACGCCAAGAAGAGGGCAATATTCTTCAGCGTCTGCGGAGAGGAGACATTTGAAATCGCCCGGGCTCTCCTTGCGCCTGAAGACGTCGCTACTGTTCCATACAAAACAATAATGGAACAGCTGAAGGGGCACTTTTCGCCACAGCCCTCAGTGGTGGCTTGTCGAAATGCCTTCTACGCAAAGCGGCAAGCCCCTGGGGAAACCATAACTGGGTTTGTGACCTCTCTCCGCCAAGCTGCCCGGTTCTGCAACTTCTCAGAGCTGGAGAACATGCTTCGTGACCGCCTCGTTGGTGGCCTGAAGGATGAGAAGCTGCAACGACGCCTCTACGCTAAGAAGAACCTAACGTTCCAGGTCGCTCTGGAGGAGGCCCTGGCAACGGAAGCTGCTGAGAGGTCGACGCAAGAGGCACGGCTGAGCCAGCCGTCCCAACCGAGGGTCCACCACGAAGACCTCACCAACGACTCGGGATCCGACAGGGAGGAGGTGCACCGAGTACAGCAGCGCACTCAAGCAGCCCACATACCACAGCTGCCTCGACGAGAAGGAGGGAACTGCGCAAGCTGTGGAGAAAGTCACGAGAGGAGGACCTGCCGTTTCCGCAACGCAGAGTGCAGGCAGTGCAGAAAATTGGGACACATCGCCCGGGTGTGTCGGGCTCGGCCCACCCGAAGCCAGGCATCAGATGACCAATCCAAGAGCCCCAGGTCCCGGGGCCCAACGCACCAAGGCAACTCGACGGAGCTCACAGACTTCCAGGTATACCAGTTGCCCCACCCCAACGTAGAGAAAATTTATGTAGAGGTACAGATAGAGGGGGCCCCATGCCGCATGGAGCTTGACACGGGTTCAACTCTATCCATAATCTCGGCAAGGACCTTAAGGAAACTGTGTCCTACTGGGGGTCCCAAACTCAGGCCGGCCCCATTCACCCTCCGGGACTTCCAGAAACGTAAGGTCCCCACAATGGGGGTGGGGACCTTCAGGGTGCAATACCGAGGGCGGACGCGGCAACTGGACTTGCTTGTGGTCAAGGGCCCCTACATTAGCTTACTGGGGTTGGCATGGTTTGGACCACTGGGACTAGCCATCACCGGAGTGAACCACATGAGCTTACAAGTGGACGTGGACGCCATATGCAAGGAGTTTCCGGGGGTTTTCGATGGGAAATTGGGACAGTATACGGGCCCCCCCATTGCTCTACAGCTTGACCCCGCAGTACGACCAGTCAGGTTCAAGGCCCGCCGGGTCCCATTCGCCCTGAAACCCCGTATAGACGAGGAATTGGACCGACTCGTGGAGCAAGGAGTGCTGGAGCCGGTGCCTAATGCCCCCTGGGAAACCCCAATCGTCACACCCGTCAAGCCTAATGGTTCGGTCCGCATCTGCGCAGACTACAAATGTACCATAAACAAGGCCCTCATGGCCCATGCATACCCAGTGCCAGTGGTCAGCCATGTCCTTGCCACCCTGGCTGGGTCGAAAATTTTTGGCAAGCTGGACTTGGCCCAAGCATATCAACAGCTGCCAGTAGATGAGGCCACAGCAGAGGCACAGACGATTGTGACGCACAGAGGAGCGTTCAGGGTAAAGCGGCTGCAATTCGGGGTCAGCGTGGCACCAGGCATATTCCAGAATCTAATGGACTCTCTCCTTAAAGGGATTCCTGGTGTCACCCCCTTCTTTGATGATGTGTTGATTGCCGGGCCCACACCAGAGGAGTTTGAGGACCGCCTCCGCACTGTTCTGCACCGTTTCCAGATGGCGGGTCTCAAGGTGAAGCGGGAAAAATGTCTACTAGGAGTGCCTCAAGTGGACTTTCTGGGATTTATGGTGGATGCAGAAGGGGTTCACCCGACTGGGGACAAGGTACGGGCCATTTGTGATGCCCCAGCGCCCAAGAACAAGACTGAACTTCAGGCCTTCTTGGGATTATTGAACTTTTACCATTCCTTCCTTCCCCACAAGGCGGCGGTAGCGGAGCCCCTACACAGACTCCTGGACAAGCGGGCCCCTTGGGTGTGGGGCCAGCGCCAGGAGGCCGCATTCCAGGCAGTCAAGGACTTGCTTGTCTCAAACTCGGTCTTGGCACACTTCGACGAGAGGCTGCCGGTGGTGCTAGCATGCGACGCCTCGCCCTATGGCATCGGCGCTGTCCTGGGACACCAACTCCCGGATGGAAGAGAGGTACCGGTAGCATACTTTTCCCAGACACTCAACGAAACCGAGCGGAACTACTCGCAAATCGACAAGGAGGGTCTGGCAATCGTGAAGGGAGTAAAAAAATTCCATGATTTCTTGTACGGGCGGCCCTTCACCGTGGTGACTGACCACAAGCCGTTGCTTGGCTTGTTTGCCCCCGAAAAGCAGACCCCCCAAGTGCTGTCTCCTCGCGTCCTCAGGTGGTCAATTTTCCTTGCCAGCTACCAGTATGCACTGATTCACCGCCCTGGAAAGGCGATGGGCCATGCAGACGCCCTCAGCAGGCTACCACTACCGGAAACAGGCCCCGACCCAGCACCTGCACAAGAGGTTATGAGCCTGGAGCTGCTTCCTGACCGCCCCATTCAGGCACAAGAAGTTGCACACCATTCCAAGAAAGATAGGGTCATCTCCCGGGTCCTGGACTGGGTGTGGAGGGGATGGCCCAGCCGCAGCCCC
Organism: Podarcis erhardii; assembly: GCF_964252035.2. Taxonomy (NCBI): domain Eukaryota; kingdom Metazoa; phylum Chordata; class Lepidosauria; order Squamata; family Lacertidae; genus Podarcis; species Podarcis erhardii. Next base: position 70,414,074 of record NC_138498.1, read on the forward strand.
GGGCCAGAATTCGCCGGCTACACAACCCGCAAACATGAACTGTCAGCCCACAAGGGGTGCCTGTTATGGGGAAGCAGGGTCATTGTTCCCCAGCCCCTCCGCAAAAGGGTCCTCACAGCCCTACACGAGACACACCCAGGGGTAGTAAGAATGAAGGCCCTTGCCAGGAGTTATGTGTGGTGGCCGGGGATCGACGGAGAGATAGAGGCCTGGGTCAAACACTGCCAGGCCTGCCAGGAATCCCGCCCAGATCCCCCAAGGGCCCCAGTCCAGTCCTGGGAGTCCGCCTGAGCACCATGGTCACGCCTGCATGTGGACTTCGCTGGCCCCTTTCAGGGGAAAACATTCTTCATAGTGGTGGACTCCTACACCAAATGGCTGGAAGTCGCACTGGTACCGTCCACTTCTACGTCCGCAGCCATCCGGGTACTACGCAGGCTGTTTGCAACCCACGGGCTCCCTGACACTCTCGTCTCAGACAACGGGACTGCATTTACATCAGGAGAATTTCAAACCTTCACAGTGCAGAACGCCATCCGCCACATCCGTTCGGCGCCATTCCACCCTGCCACCAATGGCCAAGCAGAACGCATGGTGCGGACCACCAAGGACACCCTTCGCCGCATGACGCAAGGGGATTGGGAGTACCGCCTTGCCACATTCCTTCTAGCACAGCACAGCACCCCCAGCTCAACGACTGGCCGGAGCCCCGCTGAACTACTAATGGGTCGGTGCCTTGCAATCAGATTGGACCGCCTTCACCCCGATAGAGCTCAGGATGAGGTAGTGGTGGGGGAAGGCAGGAACCCCCGGACCTTCGAGGCCCAGGACCCAGTGTACGCAAAGAATTTTGGGGCAGGCCCTGCATGGGTACCTGCCACAGTCACCAGGGTCACGGGCCCCGTGTCGTACGAGGTGCTAACAGATGGGGGGCAATGCTGGCGCCGCCACTGCGACCAGATACGGCGACGATTCCCGGGAGAAAACCAGGAGGAGGAGGACAGGTCAGAGGAGTCCCAAGGGAACAGTGGGGCAGTGAGGCCCATAGAGCAGCAGGGGCAAGCAGGAGAGGCAGAATCAGTAAATACAGAGAGGACCCGCGAGGCCGAAAGGACACCGGAACCAGAACCACGACTGAGCGAGCCGGTTGCGCCAGACCAAACAGCCCCATCCTTGGAACACGAGCCAGAACCTGAACCCCGGACCAGGGAACACCCCAGGCCGCAACGCACACGTAGGCCACCGGCGTACCTTGAGGACTATGAATGCGACCTTCCGGGCAGGACTGGAACTTAGAGGGGAGGGGTGTTATGTACTGAGTTGAATAGGATCCAAACTGCAGCAGTCTGATTGGTCCTAGAACAATAGGCTCCAAAAGGCAGCAGTCTGATTGGTCCTAGAACAATAGGATTCAGAATGCAGCAGTCTGATTGGTCCTAGAACAATGCAGCAGTATGATTGGTTAGCAGGAACCACCCAATCATGCTCCAGATAGAAGTGAATCCACAACCTGATTGGCCTACAGTAGAATCCTGGAATTAGCCAATCATGTGCAGCCCATTGTGTAAATAATGTATATAAAGCAGATACTTTGAGGGGACATTCATTCATTCCTCCTCACCACTATGAGCTGAATAAAGAGCATGAAATCACTTTGCGACTCTGAGTATATTTCAAGATTATTCCCTACAAATGGACCCTGGCAGTTTCTAATCATCCCCTGCCTCACTGCAGCTGGGGTTTTTTTTTGGGGGGGGGGAGTCTGGGGGAAATTACTGTGGGTAAAATTGGCTGGTGTAGAAGTTAAGCACCACTCTGTGGCTGAAGCACTTGTGAAAACAATTGGTCATCTTTGCATGCGGGAGATTTCCTTGTGGTGCAGGCCCTGCACAGCAGCTCTTTCCAAACAATTTATTTCTTTTTCAGTTTGGGATAAGTCCATACCTAACACCCGGAGCATGATTATTTCGTGCCTGTGAACTTCTCTTCTGCTATATGAATGCAGAATAGAGTGTTGACAAAATGAAACAAATGAGGATGGCTACTGGAGAGGGTCTTTCCAGTGTTAGCACCCCCAGAGAGGTCTGACTTTTTCAGATAACTTTTGACTTTCAGATGATGACTTTTTCAGATGCCAGGTGAAGATATTTTCATTCATTTTCATTTTATTTTTACTGCTTTTTATATTGGTTGTACTGATGTCATTCTCTGTTGCTGGCTTTATTCTGGGTTAGATTTTAGTTTCCTATTGTATTTTTTTGTTTTTAATTTTTACTTGTAAACCACCCAGAGTACTTTTGTCTTTAGCTGGTATATAAATATTGGAAAATATAAATATAAATAAAGTCTCCCTCACTGATCCTCTTGGGCAGAGGTGCCCAAACGTTTTTCAAAGAGGGCCAGATTTGATGAAGTGAACCAAAGTTGTTGACCTTTTTTAGGATTAAAGTTGGATTAAATTGTTAGGCGGGCCAAATTAGGCCCCCAAAACGGACTTTGGACATGCCTGCTCTTCGGTAAATAAATGCTCCATTACACCTGCATTCTCCAACATCATGGCAAATGTGAAGTTGAGAGTGGGAACATATGCTTCCTGAGATAATGTCTGGTTTGGTCTTTACATATTATCATGATGGCAGAGATAGAGGAGTTCCCTTGTCTTTGTGTCTTCATTTGGCACAATCTCCCCGCACTGATTCAGCCTGGTGACAGCCTGTTTCCTGTAAATGCCAGACTATTATAGCAGCAGACAAACTCCCCTATTCTGAAAACCCATGATTCTGAGGGAATTTTAAAACACGAGAGGAATGTCAGGACTATTCCTGCACATGGCTTTTGGGCTGCATGATAATTTCTGAACACATACATGCACAGATGCTTCAGGGTGTGTACACCCACTGCAATGTCTTCCACTCCAAAGAATAAAGGACTGAACAGCCTATTTTCTTTTCGCTAAAAAAACACAGCATACCAGTTGCTGGAAATCGCAAGTGGGGGGAGCATTCTGCTTATAGACTTCATCTGGGCAACTGGTTGGCCACTGTGAGAACAGGATGCTGAACTAGATGAGCCCTTGATCTGATCCAGCAGGTTCTTCTTACATTAATAACAAACAATATAAGAAGAGGAAAATTACAAGAAAGCCCTCTATGAAAAGAAGAGCCTGGCACCTCCTAGAATTGAGAATTATGCCTTATTTTAAGGGACATCTGGGGTTGCTGTTTCCAAAACTGAAAGATACTCCTATTATATTTTCTGGTCCACAGAATGTGATGAGGGTTGGATTTCATTCATTCATTCAAATTTAATTTAATTTAATTTAATTTAATTTCGATACCACTATACACCTGGAGGTCTCAGGACAGTTCACAGAAAAGGATGCTGGAGGAGAGGCATCAACTAGATGCTGGCATTGCCACTTCAATGCTGTTTATAGTGCTGAAATCTGTTTTTATTAAGGGTCACATTCTGATCTCTACCCTGCATGTTTGGCCACATATATTATACCCTGGTTTGTCTGTTATGTGATGATGATGATGATGATGATGATAGTAATAATTTATTTATACCCCGCCCATCTGGCTGGGTTTCCCCAGCCACTCTGGGCGGCTTCCAAAAAAATATTAAATTACAATAGTCTATTAAACATTAAAAGCTTCCCACCCTCACCCACCCCCTCCCACCAGATGTCAAAGAGAAAAACAACTATCTGACTTTTAGAAGACATCTGAAGGGTTTAGGGCTACCTTCAGATGTCTTCTAAAAATCAGTTAGTTGTTTCTCTCTTTAACATCTAGTGGGAAGGTGTTCCACAGGGCCCAAAACACCACTAAGTGCACTTCTATGGCCAATCAAGTACTTCTAAAAACTATTGTCTGGCAATCTGGGTTGTATTCTGAATGGGCCTATCACTGGCAAGAGACTTAAAATAGTCAAAGAGTCTTATGGCAGCTTAAAGACTGGCAAAGGTGTACTCGGGTGGGGATGTCACTTAACTAGTCTGCAAGGTGCCTGTACTCTTATTATTTTTGCTGCAAGAGGCTAATGTGGCCAGCCCTCTGGGAAAAAAAAGAATAATAAATGTTCCTTCTTTGCTAGGAATCTGTCTCAAGACTCTGGAATGTAATGCATCAGAATTTGGGGTTGTAACACAAAACAGCTACTGCAGAGGACAGAGAAACGGTCTGGAGCCAGTTCTGCAATTTTAGATAGAAGCAGAGCAAATCAGCCAGATAGGGGAGTTTTTGCTGAGGCTAGCATTCAGATAGAAACAAAGGAATCTGGGTCAAGATCAGAGACTGTGCTACCTGCTACATGATCCCATTAACTTCCAATATGCTCAATTATATATTTGTAAAGAAACAAGCCCTACCAAGACATCATAAGCCTCCAGTGTTCTTTCATCCAAAAGAAACTAAAGCATGTTAACTACTCGGTGCTTAGGAAAGTGGGGAACATGTTATGGTATCCACTGTGAAATTTGCCTCATGCATGTGTAAGAATCGTAGGCACTGCAGAGAGACCTATGGAATATCCAGTTTTATTTCTGTGGGGATTCTGTAAATTTATTGCCAAGTGCCTCTTATCCCCGGCTGTGTTGAATTTTGGAACTGCTGATATGGCTGGCTCTGGGATGAAGAATTTCTCTCGTTCCGATAGCTGTAAAGGACAGTAATTAAATCAGGTGATAGCAATACTTACTTACCCTCTAATTTCAAAATACCTCATCGCCCACAATAGCTGTGGCATTCTGCCTGTCAGAACTACACAGTTTCCCCACATTTTCCTTTTGGCTTCCAGGGCAGGGGTTCTCCGATTGCCAGCATCTAGTTGATGCCTCTCCTCCAGCTCATGATCACGAACCATCCCGGTGGCAATTACTTTTCCATGTAAAGCAATGCTGTCACATCAGGGGAGTGTTTAGTATATTTTTAGCCTCTTTTAATGTGCTTTAGCAGCTGGAAATGAGGGAAGAATTATAGTCAAAAGGTAACAACTGTGGGATCTCATGGCTGAGGAGGAGGGGGCAGCTGGGCTTCAGCTGTGCAGATTAAAATCACAACATGCCTTCCTGACAAAAGTGAGCTTGGGTAAGAGCAAATGCAGGAATGGAGCTTGGTCAGACGTACCAAGACTGAATCTGATTTCCGAGAAGGGTTCTGTTCTCACCTAGTAAGTGAGGCCCCATTTGTCTGTACTGAGTCCCCATTAAAAAGACTCAGTAGGGTTCATCTGCTCAGGGCATTGATCAGCTCTTGAGGCAAGTAGCAACTTTGGGAGGGTGATAGTCATTCAATAAATTGTGGCACCAAAGTGGGATGAGGGACAGGGAGTTACTACCCTCCTGTGTGTGCCAGGATCCCTAATCTGGCCTCCTCTGTAATGGCGGCCATTTATAAACAAATACCACAGATCTATTAAATGCAATCATACAAAATCTGTTCTATGCAACCATGCATGTAATAGGTTCTTTGGCTTTAAGTAATCCACTTCAGGCTTCATTTATGATAAAATGTGAAGTAAAACAACAACAGCAAAACAAAGTACTTGGGGACCTACTTTCCAACAGTGGGGCCTTTTTATTTTCATCTCTTACTTGGAACAGCTCTGTTGTGATTTTAGTCTTTGCACCAAACTAGCAGTACGTAATCTTGCTTTGGGTTACAAAGACTGGCTATTCGAAGACTGGCTCAAGGGCATATATAAATTTTCCAGCTTAAGTTGGACCTCCACACATTTCTGCTAATGTGCATCTCAAAAACATAGATAACAGCTCTACTGTGTTATGCAGAAGGATTATTGGGGAGCCATGAGAGTAGTAGCTTGCTGTTATGTTGTCAGTTCCTCCAGCAATGGCCTTGTAATCACCAAGGGTGTTGTGACTACTATATATTTGTCTTGAGTGGAAACTAAAATATTCTCTCCTAAAAGGAAAATATTTTCAGTGCTGAACTCAGAAATGATGCAAGATATAGGAATGCCTGACACAGAAAATCTTTATATAGTGGCTATAACCATCTCATTAGGGTATCCCAAAATTTTCTACCTGAGGCAACTCCTTTACCCTGTATCATCATGGCTGCCCCACAATAACAGAATTTTCCCTTCCTGGAGACTTACCATAAATCCAACTTTGAACATCTTCCAGAGGGATTGTAGTATCTTTGAAGCCACCCCCCATTGGATTTTAATGGCTTCAGTTAAATTAGTAAAGGGATAGCTGTGTTTTGTTTTTTGAGCTGGTATTTGTAAACCTGCTATCTGCTGATTAGAGTTTGATTTCATGCTTTGCTTTAAAAAAAGCTGCTCCTTTCTTATTTCTGCTTATACTCCCAACTCTCTCTGCTACTTCTGATTTATTTTGTTCATTTTCTTTCTTATTGGATTATGGATTATGGAGAGATCTGAGTTGTGTAGGAGAGAGATCATTGCCCTGTGAGCTGACCACAGTGACCAGGTTTCCCCTCCATAGAAAGTTAATTCAGAACATATGTAATCCATCCTAAACCTTAAGGAGAGTTATTTATTTTAAATACATATATATTTTTGTTGTGGGTCTTACACTGGTTTTTATACTGGTTGAATTATATCTGAATGTATTGTTAAGCGGTTGTATTTAAAAATAATACTAAATCTGTAACAATATTGTAATAGTTTATGTATTAAATTTTATGCTTGCATTTTGTTTGCCCACCTTGGGGGGACTTGGTCCAGAAAGGCAGCTTATCAATTTAAAACAGTAGTAATAATTAAAAAACTCAAAAGAAATAAATCTGGTGTTATCAAAGTTCTGTGAAGCAAAACCCACACAAACTGCACACAGTATTTTGACACTATATTTTCTATCATTACCAAGCATTTTTTTACTGATAAGAGTGCATTATGGAAATTATAACAACTTCATGGATTAGCCCACCCTTATTCCCACTTTAAAAATGTGGACTTGAAAGTACAGAGGCTCAAATTTAAATATTATCCATTGGAAGACACTGGGCATTTGTTCTTCAAAAGTACACAGGTGTTCTATTCTCAAACACCCTTTAGCCTTGGTTACTGCATAAAGTTTGGGAAATGAAAACACTGGAAGACAAGATCACACTCAGTACACAACTTCTGGAGTGAACCAGCCTTCAACCCAAAACCTGCAAGCAAACTTTTATCAAAGTGCTATAATTTAAATTCTAGGAAGAGCAATTTCCTGTTTTTAATTAAGTCAGCCCCTGCACTTTTCTGCTCCCGGGAGAGTCCCCGTGGGCAACCACCTCAACCTTTCGGATTTTCCAGAGTAATGGATTCTGGCTGCAATCGCTTGCTCTTGATGTCCCAGCTCCGAATTTGCTTCCTGCGTATTCATGGAATAATTCCATGCTTTTGCACTCGTCATCTCAAAAGGTGTAATTTTTCTTGGTCTCGGGGGACAATTTAGCCACTTACGCAGGTGCCATTTTACCTGAGTCAGTGGGAGGGCACCCAGCGCAAGTGGCCACTGAACCTGCCTTTACCCTGCGTCCCATTTGGTTTGGGAGGTTCAAGTTTGCGAAATCCAGGCCGCGCTTTGCCATTGCTCTTGCCGCAGCACCGCGAGGGCCACTGCTCCCTTCGCTGTTACGTGGGTAGGCGCAGATGCCGAGCGGATCCAGACCAGGTTTTGCCTCCTCCCCAGCGGCGCAGCCAGAGACTCCCGGGCTCCTTGCCTGCAGTGGGGTGTTCAAATCTCAGCGAGGGAAGGAAGAGCCGACCGAGGGGCTGCCGCAGCAGCAGCAGGAGGAGGTCGCGGGATGGAGTCCAGCCCAGTCTAGCCGGGGATCAGGCTGCAGGCAGCAATCATGGTGAGTCGCTGCTGGCCGCCGCTCTCCTCGGGGAAACTGTCCCGGGTCCCGGCTAAGGCAGGGACCTGTCCATCTGGCGGGTGGCTCTTTGTTCTCATCCGCTTTCGGACAGTGGCGCTTGCTCCCCCCGCCCCCTTCTCCCGGGTCTGAAACCGAGATGGATCTAGCCCTCTCTCATTTCGTTTACACGTGGTTCCCCGATCGTCTGCGAATGCAGCCCCGAGCGAGCAGCGTGGCTTCCCTTTGGGGGGTCTGGGACGGGCTCAACAGGGTTCCCTTGGGACGGGGTGGCTGGCTCATGGGGCCGGAGTCTGAGTGTTGCTGGACTGGAAATGGAGGCGTCGGGGCGCGCAGAGACGGGGAACCCTGCCCGGTCTCGTAACGCTGCCCCGGGCTTCGCAGCTAAGGAGTTCGGTGGTGAAGATCAGGCTAGAGGGCCGCAGCTTTTCGCCCCGGCGAAGGCGAATGGTGACCCCGCGACTTGGTGTTGGAAAGAAAGGCGCCTCCTTTTATTGGTGAGCGCCGTGGTTCTTTGGGAACTGCGCAGCAGAGAGGCTCTGCGCAGTAGAATGCTTTCCCGCTTGACTGCGTGGTAGCAATGATGGTAGGGGATATCTAAACGATCCGTGCTGGGAGCTTATGTCAATGCAGAGATTGCCTCCCGGGTAACTTTACATTGTGACATTCATTCTGGGATAGCTTTCTACCTAGTCGTAGATCTGGATAAACCGGAACATGTACTTGTGCTTGTGTTTGTGTTTGAAATTAAAAAAGCACACAAAACAAACAAAAACCGTACAAGGACTTGACAAGCATCACATGTGGCAAAGATCTGAGCAAGTCGCATTACATATTTCTGGCCATCAAACACCCTGACAGTTTACTCCCGGAAAGACAGGGGTCTGCCACACTTCTGGGGTTAAAGTGCTCTTTCTTACCGGTATTACATGAACACCCACGTTAAGTGCTCCCTGGAAATAAAGTAAAAGCTGGGAAACAGTTGAATTGTAAAGTATCCTGTCTGTTAACTGAGAGTGAGACCAGCTCCAGATATCTAAAAGGAATGAAGTGCCACTTTTTATTCTTTGATAGCCCCACTGCTCTCTCAGCCAAGGAGGTAAAAGCAACAAAGGAGTAAACTTTTTAAATTATTGAAACTAATCTTTACGCACATTGGAATTGCATGGTGTGGTCTGTGAGCATGGCTCTGAGGTGTGGCAGATAATCTGGATGAATTAATCTGGAATACATACTTTATGATTATTTTGTATATGTATCCCCTTCTGTGCTATGCTAGCTCCATTGAACGTTATCCTTTCGCCACTTCTTCTGGCCTGTTATTTCTAAGGAACCATGAAGGTGATCATTCTCTTCCTTTGTGGTCTCCCGCCTAGCACAGGGCAGAGCATTCCTTCCAGAGACCCCCTACTGTGTGACCAGTGAATGCAAGTGACATATTGAGATTGTTAACTAGAGTGAATTGAATGAAGCCAGCACAAGAGACTGCTCCCCTTTGCTAGGACTAACCCTATTGTTAGAAGAGACCACCCTGAAGGGCTATGGACCCCCACGAGCAAAAATTCCAGTCCCTTTTGTAACTGGACACCAAACACATGAATATGGCGGCATACAATATAAAGCCAGTGGTTGGCTTGAATATTTGACCTTCCCCCTCCCACTTGTGATCACCTTCAAAAAAGTCATCCTCATAAATGTTAACATTGTAAAGTTTTACTTTAACAACCAGGGAATCCTGAATGTTTATGAGTGACATGTATCTACCCTCCCTCCAGATTATAGTATCTGAAAGTCATTGAGTAATCATGCCCAAGATCACAGGATCTGGAAGGAAAAAACTGAGTGAGTGTGACCAGCATGTTGAAAACACCTGTCTCCAGATCTTCACAGCATGGAAATTGGATAGGAGAAGGGACAAGATGAAACCTTGAAGGACACTGTAGGACATACCCAGGACTAGAGATGAGGGAGACATCTCTTCAGTTCACATTCCAATGAAAATTTACCTAATTTTCAAGCCAATAGGCAAACCAGCACACAGTTATTCTTCCAAATTTGCACATCTCTGAATTTGAGATGCTGTTCTTCAGCCAAAAAATGCATATAAAGGAAGAGCGTATATTGAGGGAAAGTGTGTACACAGATGTGTATATTAGTGAAAATAATGTCCAAAAATGTATTAGGGAAGGTTGCCAGCAAAGATGCATGTGTTGGGCAGAAATGTACACAGAAAGGTGTTTATTGGGAGAAATGTGCAAAAAAGTACAGATTTTTGTGTTGACTTAAAAAAAAAAATCAAACTGTTGTGGAAATAGGACAAATTGAGTTTAAGCATGGAAAACAAGAAACCTAGACAAAACAAAACTGACAAATTCATCCATCCCTATCAGAGCTGATTATAGACATCTACCATTACACCTGGAATCCTTTTGCCAGTGGTAGAACAACTTGATATCAGTCCTAGAGATGCATGTCAAGCCCCACCTTCACAACCCCAACACATTATTATCAGCAACATCAAGTTAGAGAGGTTGGAAAGGCAGGACCATTCGTCCACCAGCATCAGCAACCCCCACCTGCAGATCAAGCTATAAAATACAGAGCACGGTTTGCCAGGATCAGAGAGTGGGTACACTGCAAAAATAGCTTGAAATGATTCATACAGCAAGCCACGCCACACACTGCAGGGGAACACAATAGCCCCCAGGCTCAGTGATCACCAGGGGAAATTCCCAACGTAACCAAACCCTGAAAGTCTAATAAGATCAACATTGCGCAAGTTATTTTGTTGATCTCCAGGCATACATCATCCAGCAGTGCCATAAGCAAAATATAACCCAGATCAGAAACAAGATTGGCTTGCATCCAGCAGGCCATTTATCTTTCATTACTACAAATCACACGCCGTTCGAGTGGCTCATATGGCGGCACTTTCTTCTTCACTTGCCTTACCAGATTCTATTTGAAGTGTGTAGTAAAAAGTCCCTGAATATTAGTCAAACAGTAAAGGTTGGAGTCTTGACAAAGGAATCCAAGCCAAATTCGTGGGGTTGTAAACTCAAATGAGAGCTTTATAATGCCCCTGAGTTTGCATGTCTTGCTCTTAAGTGAGCACTTTGTTGCTTTGTACCAGGGGCTTATAAGGCACACACTAAGCTACCCATCTGACTTTATCTTGTCGCTTTTAATAATATGATGCGTTATAGCAATAGGTAAATAAATAATGTACAGACATGAAGCTGATGACACTTCCCTCCTTTGAGAATGGTGTGCTGCAAAACACAAGTGTAATGTCATGGCAGGAGGAAATGTGGGGATGACTAATGGCTAAACAGAACACAACGCTCCATCCTCTGTAAAGATATGCTAGAAAGCTCCTTAAAAATGAGAACTCCCGAAGTTCTGCCTCAGGAACCGGATTCTGTTCGGCATGCTGCAGCCATAAATCCAGGAAGGAGCCTCATAATGTAGTAGAAATGAGCACCTGCTCATGTACAGAAGGTCCTAGTTCAGATTGTTGAAGCTCCAGTCAGAAAGAATCTCAGGATCCCATTTCCTGTGAAAGGATGGGGAAAGTGGCTACTTACTTGAAGACCTTGAAGAATCACTGTAGAAAATACAGCCGTCTGATTCAATTTACAAAGAAGGCGATTTTGTTTCTTGAATCTCCAAAGTCTAATAGTTCTTGATGACTCATTGGTGTATACATGTTTGGCTTTCAGAACAGAGCATTCTCTTTCTGGGATATCTTAGTAGTCATTTTCTCCATTCTTTTTCTGAGCAGTATAGATTGTTAGCTATGTAAAGATATATTCAATTCATACCATTTTAGTCTCTGTCATCCTGTTGTTTTGAATGGTATATAGATCATAAAAGCAAGACTGAGGAACAGCTTTAGAAAGTGCTTTCACTATAGCTGCAGGTCATTTAAAAACAAATCTCTTATGCAGGCATAGGCAAACTCGGCCCTCCAGATGTTTTGGGTCTACAACTCCCATCATCCGTAGCTAACAGGACCAGTGGTCAGGGATGGTGGCAGTTGTAGTCCCAAAACATCTGGAGGGCCGAGTTTGCCTATGCCTGCTCTTATGTATGTATGTGGGGTTTGGGGGGGGGGTTTGCTTCTTTGCGAGACAATTGGGGTCATAGAATCATAGAACTGGAAGGTACCCCGAGGGTCATCTAGTCCAACCTCATGTGCATCTTGTACATTAGCATTATGATGAATTTGGATGATGGGAGTTTGGAATCCAACAATACTGTATCTGGAATGCCAGTTTCCCGATTTCTGGTGTAGCGGTTGAGCAGTTCTTTTGATGCATGCATTCCTTTTTTGAAGGAGAGCTGATCAGTGCAGAAGCCAAGTCTGAGAATACTTATACTCAAAGGAATGTCTGGATATTGCTTCTAACCTTGAATGCCCCAACATAGTCAACCTTACCTGCCCGGGGGTTTCACAAGCTGCTTCCTGTGAAATTGCTATTTTTAGATTTAGAAGGATACAGGAAACATGAGCCACTTCCTTGTTCAAACCATTGCCTCACCTTCTTTGGAGAGGCAACTGAACAGTTTACACGGGCAGTACATGGAATAAGACTCTCCTGCTCTCAGGGTGTTGGTCTTGTGCCTAATGCTCTCACTTTTGTACTGTAAAATGTGTGCAAACTTGCTGAAGAGCTGCAATTGGGTGTGGCTTCCCAAAATGTATACAATGGTTGCACATGTAGCAACTGTCCTGTTCCCCACCCCCCACCCCGTCTCCCCACTGCATGAAAGTGCATTTGGTATAGCAAACAGCTCTTGGAGCAACCTCCATGCAGTGGCTCCTGGAGAAGAAATCTGTAACGTTAGATGGTCCACATTAGATGACTGATGAGAGGGGACTGACTTAGTTGAAAAAGTTTGTCTGGGCTGTTATATTGACTGAACTTTACAGTTCTGGTAGCTCCATCTCTAAAAAGAAATCGTAGATCTCTGGAGAAGTGCAGGAAAGGGTGATCAAAATTATGAAGGGTTGAAATGCCACCCTTTGTGGAAAGGGGTAAAGTTATGGTACTACATCAGTTTGAAAAAGATGATTTATGAAAAAATATGTGGCATGTGATCCCCCTCTATTCCCTTTCATAATACTAAAACCTGAGGTCACCCAATAGTTTCACAGTACACCCAGTAGATTCAGAACAGAGAAAAGAAAATAATTTCAAACAAAGTGTAGAATTCACTTCCATAAGGTGTGTTGATGGCCACAGGCTTACATAATGATTTTAAAAGGGGATTAGGCGAATTTATGGTGAAAGATTATCACTGGACACAATAGGTAAATAGAACCTCCCAAGTTTAGAAAATGTATAGCACTGAAATCAAGTTGGAGGTGGTGGTGAAACAACAGTAGAGGGCTGTTCTGCTATCAGCTTCCCTGAAGCATCTAGGTGACCATTACTAGGAATAGAATGGTGGACTAGATGGACCTTTGGTCTGAATGTCTATTTTTATGACATTCACAGTCTCCTTCAGATGTTCAGAATCACAGCAAGCTTCTAAAAATCTGATGCTGATTTAAAAGTCATTCTCAGTGACAGCCACATATTGGAGTCTCTTAATTTGCCTTCTGGTTTATGAGTCTTGGCATAAACTGCAGTCACATTTTTAATACTTGTTCACACCATGAAGCTTATCGCCTTCTCTTTTTTGAGAAAGAAATGAAATTAACATTGACATTCTCAGGAGAGACCAAGAGTTCCTTGGCCCAGAAATGTTACAGCCCACACAAGTACAGTGGTACTTTGGTTCTGAAACACCTTGGTTCTCAAACAACTTGGAACCCAAACACTGCAAACCCGGAAGTAAGTGTTCCAGTTTGCAAACTTTTTTTGGAAGCTGAACATGCTCCGTTTTGAGTGCCACACTTCCGTTTTGAGTGTTACATTTCTGATTTGAGTGCCACTCTTTGGTTTTGAGTGTTACACTGAGGTCTGTCTGTTTTTGCTATTTATTTTGCGTTTTTGTTTTTGTGGCTCTTTTTGTTTTGTTTTTGTGACTGTGTGGAACCCAGTTCAGCTAGTGAATGATTGATTGTGTGACTATAGTACATTGTTTGTTGCTTTCATTTTATGGATCAACGGTCTTGTTAGATAGTAAAATTCATGTTATATTGCTGTTTTAGGGGTTGTTTTAAAAGTCTGGAACGGATTAATCCATTTTGCATTACATTCTATGGGAAAGCACGCCTTGGTTTTGGAATGGACTTCCAGAATGGATTAAGTTTGAGAACCAAGGTACCAGTGTACTGTATTAGTGTGTTTGGATAGTGAAGTTTCAGCTTTTAGTGTCAGGAATCTTTGAACCTGACTTACTCTCTGAGAATTGGACAAGAACTGTTAAGTGATGACACAGCAATTCTTCAAACAGCTCTTCTTTATTCAGATGCCAGAACAGAACTGAATTAAAGGGCTCAGTCAGCCTGCTTATATAGAGCTCTAGTACCTTGTTACTGTAACAACTTTCTAAAACTATCCAATCACTGAATGTCACTTTCGATCCTTCATTTGCATAACTATCTACAGTATCCCCCTGCTGGCCCAGGGTGAGAACTTCAGCACATAACAAGAACCATGTCCATTTAGCCACCACTGCATCCTTACGGTAATGTGCCTCCAGATCTCAAATATCCCCAGTCATCTCTTGCCTTGCATTGCTCTCTTACGTGTGCTTTGTTGCAGTTATCGCTTGCACTGCTAGATCTTCCTTTCCTGCCTTAAACCCTTATTTCTACAACAGAACATGCCCATGCATCGCTTCTAGATTCTAACTATGGATGGTTTCAGGTGTTGCATTGGAACACTGAAAAGATAATGCTCTTTCCATGCTTCTGGGTAGTAGTAATACTGTAACAGCAAACTAGCATCTTCAAAAGGAGCTGTATAAGCTGGATACCTGTTTAGCACATAGCAGAATGGAAGCAGGATGTGTAAGTTATTCATACATTTTCCCCCAGCAGCAATTCTGGGTAGTATCCAAAGCCATCTTCAGTTTCCCAGACTTTGCCTGCTTCAACTTTGAGCCTACTTCATTTACATGTCCCTGACTTAGCCCTGACCTCTTGTATTATCCGTCTGTCACTGTCAATTTATTATTACATTACAGATTTGCCCAGTTTGTCCTATTGCTGCAAATACTTAGTGGAACATCAGAAGAACCCTGCTGGATCAGGCCAAAGGAGGCCTATCTAGTCCACATCCTACCCTCAAGAATTGGTTGGCCACTGTGAGACTTGGAGAAAGTCCCCTTATGCAGTTGGAAATCCTTGCAGAGGGCATGTGCTCTGAATACTGCCCGCTATTACAAGTGAGGTCTCTCTCACCATAGATTTGTATATTGGCATAAATGGAAGGGGGTCTGATCCTACAGGGAATCACTAATTCCAGTGTGTGACAAAATTATTATGTTATTGAAGTCTGCAGAGGCTAGACTCTTGGCAATTCCTGCAGCAAGCCAGTCTCTCGCCTCAGTTCTTTTTTTAGCACTTATCTCCACAAGAAATGCCAATTTAGCCCAGTCTTCTGGCAATCACTGGCATTTCAAAATGAGGTGAAAAGTCATGCAAAGCACACACATTGTAAGATAATATACCTCAGAAATGTCATACCCCTATTTTTCATAATGTGATGGAATTTTGCCCTAAGGCAGGAAGGATTTATTTTCCTCCACCTATGTAGCACCAATTATTCTTGCTCTAGTTACCATTTATAGTATAGCTGCCCAATTTATCTTGGTTAAATTCTGATACTTAGATACGACCTGTGTTGGAGATTTTCATAGGTCAGTTAAAAATTAGGTGAGCGTATCCTTTAATCAGTTTGCAACTAGCCCTAAGGCAAAGCAATCCTATGCTTTAATTTTTCTTTTCTTTTTTGGCAAGGGGGGCGGAATGCACCACCACTGCACTGCTGGAACATCCCCATATCCTATATTTATCAAGTTGGGGACACATACACACACACACACACACACACACACACACACACACACACACACACACACAAATACAAATACAAATACAAAAGCAGCATTAGAAAGGGAGACATCAAACAGGGCCAGCATTCCTGGGAAAACTGACACTGCCCACTATGAATCAGGGATTGTGCCGGCAATGTGACTACACAGCACCCAAGTAATTTCCTGGGCAAGAGGCTTGCAAATATCAAGTGTAGCCCTCCTGCGAACAGGGATTAAAGATTCAGGTAGGGAGGTAAAAACTCTTTGGCCAAGCAGCCCAAGGGAGGGGTTGAGCTGTGTAACAAAAGCAGCTAGCTACAGACACTTGCTGACAGCAGCAACTTTCAGTGACTCACTGCATAGAGCACGGGGCTGGGAAGCAGGATATGAGAGTGTGAGCCCACTAGAGGGAGGGGGCAAATATGGCCGTGCTCACCTTTTGTAAGCCTAGCCACACACACAAACACACACACAGTAGGGAGGGAGGAGGGGAAGGGAAGGAAAAAGCTATATCGGGAGCAAAAGAGAGTGATTTTCCAAGGCTTGAACCCACACTGCAAATACAGTGGTACCTTGGGTTACAGACGCTTCAGGTTACAGACGTTTCAGGTTACAGACTCTGCTAACCCAGAAATAGTACCTCGGGTTAAGAACTTTGCTTCAGGATGAGAACAGAAATCGCGCGGCGGCAGCAGGAGGCCCCATTAGCTAAAGTGGTACCTCAGGTTAAGAACAGTTTCAGGTTAAGAACATACCTCCAGAATGAATTAAGTTCTTAACCCGAGGTACCACTGTACCACAGAGCAAGAGAAACAGACAGTAGACACACCATGGGGCATTTGTTTTCCCTCCATCCTCAGCCTGAACAACCATGCATAGATGCCAGGAGCTCTGGGGCTGCAGAAGAGCAGGCTGGAGGTCCCTGGTTCAAATCCAAGGTGCAACTCCGCGCTAGGGAAGGTGAGGGGACACCCTCCATGCACAGCCGGGATAGCTCAGTTGGTTAAAGTGTGGGGCTGATGATGTCAGGGTTGCAGGTTCGATCCCCGTATGGGACAGCTGCGTGTTCCTGCATTGCAGGGTTTGGACTAGATGTTCCTCGGGGTCCCTTTCATCTCTACAGTTCTATGATTCTTTGTGCCCAGGCACATCTGTGCCAGTCAGGAGGAGTGTTGCATGCCCATTAACCTGATTCCTGCATGGCCTGCCTAGCCCTTTTTGCTCACCTCTGCTCTCTGGCAACCTACATGGTCAATCCACCTCCCTCTCACTTTTGCATCCCAACAGGACCCATTGCTTCTCCTAGCTTTTTGTTATAAAGCAGAGCATTACTGAGCAGAGAATATCTGGCAGGAGAAATATATCCAGAAATTTAAAATTATGTGTTCTGAAGCATAGACAAGAGGCCAAGGGGAAGAAACAAAATGTGAAGCTTGTATTGGAAAAGAATGTGAATAGGAAGAAAGTGAAGGAAGGTATATTTGGATGGATTTGGAGCAGTATGCGGAGTGCAGAAAAGGTTGAAGAAGTATGACTGTGCTTTTCCTAAGGGTCCTAGAGTCCAATGTGAAATTGTAGATGGGAGATCCTTCAATAGATGATTGAAAGGAAACTAAGAGGGAAAAGGAACTAGATGAAGACTTGGATAGAACTACATGGAGCAAATTCAAGAAAAGGGTGGAGTCCTATGATGCCCACAAAACATTTCAGAAGACAGAGAACAGTGAAGAGTCATTGGACATCAGACTATGAACTGAACAGTAGAGAAAGAGATCTGGCAGGAACTGGCGTCCATCCCAGTTGGCATGACAGGTCTGACTGAGGAATTTCCATACAGATTCAATGTGTCACAGTCCTAGTGCTACCTGAACAGGTTCATCCATGTGAACCAGCCCAACTTCATTTTATTCCAGTTTGTATGCCACCTTTCCAAATTACTGTGTTTGAGGTGGTTTAGAACCCTAGGAAATGACAAAAGATACGCTAGAAATCACTGCCGCCCTGTAACAATTCAAAATATAACAAAAAACAATTAACATTCAATAATTTGTTTCACATATAGTATCAACAACATGACAATAAAAGATAATGACCCCATTAGCTAATCATGAAATTATTATGAACAAAACAAGACGGTATTAGGAAATATTTATTTTATTCCATTCTCTATGTGAATTACTTCCTATAAAATATCTCAAAGTAATAAATACATCAACAATAAATACGTGTGCGTGCGCACACACATATAGTTTCAAATATAAAAACAATTTCAGTTTGATGCAGATACTGAGTGGGATAAAAATATCCACTGCAAAGGCTAGTTGAAGAACAAAAGGCATTCAATAGACTTTGAAAAGATAACTGAGGTAGTATCTGTCTGATAGAAACAGTATGGAGTTCCCAAGAGCTGGTGCTGCCATTCTAACGACCCAGTTCCTACATTGTACAGAATGGCCCTCTTGATTAGATGGCATATGCAGAAGTCCATTTCTCTTCACAGTGCAGTCATTGGTTGGGCATATACAGTGGTGCCCCGCAAGACGAACGCCTCGCAAGACGGAAAACTCACTAGACGAAAGAGTTTTCCGTTTTGGAGGTGCTTCGCAAAACGAATTTCCTATGGGCTTGCTTCGCAAGACGAAAATATCTTGCGAGTTCCTGCGGTTCCCCCCCCCTTTTTTCTAAGCCGCTTATCCGCAAAGCCGCTAAAAGCCGCTAATAGCGCTAATCCGCCAAGCCGTCAATGGGCTTGCTTCGCAAGACGAAAAAACCGCTAGACGAAGAGACTCGCGGAACGGATTCTTTTTGTCTTGCGAGGCACCATTGTATAAGGAGTAATATACTTTTACATTCTGGTCCCAAGCTCTATAGGCTTTGTATAGCAGCACCTTGAACTTAGTCTGGTAGCTAATTGGCAGTGGGTATAATTTTTTCAGCAACAGCATAACACAATGGTGATAGCCTGCCTCAGTGAGCAGTTGAGCCACTGCATTTTGCACGATCTGCAGTTTCTGAACCAACTTCATGGGCAGCATCACATGGAACATCTTGCAGTGGTTCAACCTGGAGGCTACCAGTGCATAAGCAACCATTTTCAGGCTATCCTGGTTCAGAAATGGCCATAGCTGTATTGCCAACCAAAGCTGGTAAAAAAAGCACTCCTAGCCATGAAGGTCACCCCAGCTTCTATTTATTTATTTAAAACCATATGACCACTTTTCACCATATGTCTCAAAGCAGCTTACAGAAATAAAAACACCCAAGATACAATAAGTGCAGTCATACCTCGGGTTGAAGTAGCTTCGGGATGAATATTTTCGGGTTGCGCTCCCCAGCAACCCAGAAGTAACGGAGCACGTTACTTCCGGGTTTTGCCACTCGCGCATGCGCAGACCCTCAAAGTGACATCACGCACATGCATGGAAGCAGTGAATTGTGACCCGCACACGCGCGGACACAGGTTGCGTTTGCTTCAGGATGCGAATGGGGCTCCGGAACAGATCCCATTCGCATCCAGAGGTACCACTGTAGAGGGGAGAACATTAGAACAACATTCATGGTGTGAAGGTCTCCTGGTTTAACCTGACACCTGAAACTTAGCAATGACAGTGCCTGCCTAATTTCTAATGGTAGGGAGTTCCTTAGAGTAAGTCTGTTACAATGGAGGCATGACTTCTTGTTGACATGAGTTGTGCTTCTGGTCCATGGGGGACCACACTTCCCTGGATGATCTCACTGATCAACCTGGGACATATGGGCTAAAGCAGTCTGTAAGGTATCCTGAGCCCAGGTTGTTCAGGACTTTGTACATGGTAGCAGATGGGAAGCCAGTGCAAGTCTTCTAAGTCCATTGTCATGTGTTGGTGGTAGTCTGTTTCTATCACCAGTCTAGCCAGAACATTCCACAATAGTTGAAACTTCTGGATGAAACACAAAGGCATAGTCTTGAGGTTATCAATACACATGGAATTTAGTAGCCAGGTCATCCCTAATCAGGAACTGCCACACTTGGTGGGCATCCAAAAAAAGAACTCCCAGTCACTGAGGCCACCAAGTTAGTTCCAGGAGTACCCCAAAACTATGTACCTGCTCCTTCAGGAGGAGTGCAGCCCTATCCAGAGTGGGCAACTGCCCTCTCTCTTGTATCTGGGAACCAGCCTCTAGTGTCAGAGTTGGATCCAGGAGCACACCTAGTCTACAAACCTGCTCCATTACAGGAGTACAACCCAATAGGAAGGCAACTGTCCCATTATTGAGACTTGGGAACCACGTACCCGCAGCATCTCCATCTTGCAATGATTCAGACTCATTTTTTTGGCCTTCACCGAGTCCACACTCTGGTCCAGGGCATGCACAGTCTCTCCTGATTCAGATGGGGTGTGAACCTCTGGGCCAGGAACGTTTCAAGAGTCTTGGCACTGTGTAGGAATCTAGGCCGCCAAATCCTCTGGGACATCTATTGAAATGCCCCATCCTATCTGCCAGTCAACATGGGATAGGATCATTATAATGAGCCTTTAGCTACTGTCGCTATCCTTTGTCATGTGCACTGGGGACCCAATTATGTGCACCAAGGGTGGAGAGCTCTTACTCCTCTGCAAGAACTGTGTCAACATCTGTTAAAGCTGGGCGGGCTCTCTGCCACAAGCCTACTTTGAACAGACTGTATATTATCAGTACATGTGGGAACATAAATGAGCTGTGTGGAAGTCTGTTGCCATGGAAACCTTCCTCTTTGGGACTGCCTTGATCTACTTGATATGACTGGAGCTGACTTACTGGCCTCTGCAAGAGGGAATGTGGAGTCCCGGGTTCTGTGGCCAGTTTGACTGTGGACCTTTTTTGGCACCTGTTGGCAAAGCCCCTTTAACATTGTGCTTCCGTACTTGTGGCAGCTTTTTGACTCAGGGTTATGAGCATGTTGGACTGATTCATTATCCGATAATTAATGAGCCGGCAGTGCTTAGGGTCATTATCTTGCAGGGTCAGAGCATGAACATTTGGCAGCAAGCTCGTTTAAAATGGAGGTGCAGAGAGTGCTCTGAGGTGCTAGCCTTCTTAGAGCCACTGCCCTGGGCAATTCAAGAAATCAGCCCTAATTTGGTAGTGATGGAAACTGGAATATTGAGATTACCTTCTTAGAGGCCTATGAATAAATGGAAGGAAGTGTAGAATAGAGCTCCCCCCCCCCCCGGGTTATGACTTTTGCTTTGTGATGTTTAGCTTATTTTTTTAGTTGATTTTTAAAGTGTTTTATGAATTGTAATTGTTTTCCTGATGATTTATTAAATATTCTATGTTGTTTATGGTGTATTTGTGATGTATTATGCTGTATCATATTATTGTTATTTATTGTTCGTAAGCCGCTTTGGGATTCATTTGAATGAAATATATTATATAAATATAATAAATCACATCAAATCAGTGCATTGAGCTCTTACAGTGGGCATTTAGGCTTACTCATGCAGAGGATGAGAGTGCCTTCTGCCATCTTTTAGTGCCTTCTGCTAGCTTACCTGACTGGTATACCAACGATGACTATACTTGGACAGAGATAGCCTGGCTTCAGTGATCTTGGTGTGTCTTGGTAACCTAATTCGGTCACTGTGAGGTGTTGTATGTTGGACTGCCTTTGATGATGGTCCAGAAACTACAGATAGTACAGAATACAGCTGCAAGAGTACTATTTGTTATACAGAACTGCCTCTCCTGATATGCCCCACGGAGGACCTTAAGGTCCACATATAGCAACACCCTAGAGGTCCTGGGCCCTAAGGAAGTTAGATTAGCTTCAACCAGAGCCAGGGCCATCTCAACTCTGGCTCCGGCCTGGCGGAATGCTCTGTCTCATGAGACCAGGGCCCTGCGGGATCTGATTTCTTTCCACAGGGCCTGTAAGACAGAGTTGTTCCACCTGGCCTTTGGCTTAGAATCAGTTTGATTCCCTCCCCGTCTTTCTTTTTCCTTTCTCCTCCTATGAAGAGACTGCATCCTAATGTTTTAATGTTGTATCTTAATCTTTTAAATTGTATTTTAATCAACTTGTTTTTATTATTGGTTGTTAGCTGCCCTGAGCCCGGTCTTGGCTGGGGAGGGTGGGGTATAAATAAAAAAATATTATTACTATTATTATTATTATTATTATTATTATTTGGGGCTGGGTACTATGAGCCTATTATGCCAACTACACTGGTGCCCAGCGTGTTGCCAGGCCCAAATCAGAGTGCTGATTCTGACCTTCCAAATCCTTCATAGTTTGGGGTTGCAGTACCTGAAAAACTGCTTTCCCTCCTTATGTACCTATATACTCTGAGATCAACAATGGGGATCCTTCTCCGAGTGCCACCACAGCTGAGATACAACAGGTGACTACGAAAAAAACCTGGGCTGCTCAGTAGTGGCTTGCCAGAGAGGTTCTCTCTGCTGCCTAGCTAGACGTCTTTTCGTCCCCAGGCAAAACCCTTTCCTATTCTCACAGGTTTTTAAAATCTGTCGCTTTTAATTTCTTTATCTACTCCCCCCCCCTTTTTGTGTGTGTGCTTGTTTTCTTTTCTGGAATTTGTTTTCCTATCTGGAATGTTGCTGCCTCTTTTAATGCTGTTTCTGTATTGCATTTATTTTTTGTGATTTTTTCTTGTTTTAATATTTCTTTGCCCATAACCCAAAGAATAACTAAAGTAAACAGGCAAGCAAGCAAGCAAATAAATGGATACCATTTTAAACAGTAGATGGGAAGATATAATAATCCCTGGGTGTAGGAAACTATCTTATCAGGACTAGTCTAGCCTATTGCTTGCTGTGCTGGTTTCTGCTCAGGGAGTTTTTGTTGGACTTCTGGGAGCATTCGGAAATATGGCTCTCTACCTGCTGTCAGAAGTTCACATTTATTTTGCTTCATGTGTAAACCAGACCTTGATCTGTGGCATTGGGAGACCAAACATTCATTTGCAAACAGTTAACAGCAGGCTTTCAGGCTCCCTCCTAGTAATGCCGAGTATTCAAAGCCTTCACACCTGCTCAGGAAATGATGCTGTCTTGCCCATCTTGCCTCCCAAATATCTTTTCCGGTTTCCTCCAATTCAGCTGTTTGTGCTTCCAGCTCATCTCTGAGCATGTTTCCAATTTAGCTCCCTGAAACGCTGCCTCATCAGAATAAATCTGTGCCAAGATACTTACTTCAGTTCTTGCCCTGAGAAATCACCAAACAGTTTAAGACACGAGTCCTGCCTTTAGTTAGAGGGGACACAGAGAATTGTTACTCCTTATATTATTGCCTCTATGAGGAGGCAAAAATAGCAAGTCATATATGCTTGTTTCTCTACTGTTCAGCTTTGCCAGTGTATATTTGGAGCTAGGTCTGGAGACAAGTATAAAGAAACTGGGTGACATTTCTGAATTTTAGATGTCTTGAGATTTATCCTACCCCGAGAGTGCCCACTCATACATCACCAAGAAAGAGTAAACCTTACCAAAAAGCGGTAAAAAAACCCACACAAACCTGTAGTAAATCTGTATGTGCTAATTCATATGTATAGATGCAGATTTAGAAAGAACTGATATTTTAGGTAAAAGTACAATATATCTATCTCATCCATAGTGGGAAAGATTGACCAGGTGACCTGTGTGCCTCTCAGTCCCTGTTGAGGGGCAACTTCAAAGACAACCCCCCCCTTGGTTCTTTATCTTTAAACTGGATTCTGACCAGACAGCCCAAATAGAGAACTGTCCTCTCCATAGGGGTGCCCAAACTTTTTTCAAAGAGGGCCAGATTTGATGAAGTGAACATGCGTGAGGGCCAACCAAAGTTGTTGAATTTTTTTTAGGATTGAAGTTGTTGAGCATTTTTTACAATTTTACCCCAAAGTTGCTGAGCTTTTTAAAGGATTTTTACCCCAGAACATATACTGCCACGGGGGCCGGATTAAATCGACCAGCGGGCCGGATTAGGCCCCTGAAACGGACTTGGGACATGCCTGCCATAGTAGGACACATGGCCAGCCTATCTGCCCCATGGAAGCTGGCAAGCATTAGGTTGTGGCAATGATGACAGAGAAAGTGTTGTGAATCCATGGTTCCATGGCAATGCTGAATCTTTACCTTCCTGCGTACATGGTCATGCTGTGTGAGTGCTGAACTGTGAGGCCGGGCTAGCATATTCTTGAAGCGCCATCAGTGGCCACATCATAGCAAGAGCACACCTCAGTGAGGGAGAGGTGTCAGTGGTTCCACACACAGCAAGAGGGCTGGAACTCAGAGCAGTGGTGGAGCTGACATGTCAGCATCTGGTATGTGCCTTCCTTTCTTCCTTTCCCGCCTGTTAACCAACTGAACATCAGACTGTACTCTTAACTAGCCTAGAGCTAAAATAAAGGTCCTGTTCTGTGTGAGAGGGAAATTGCAGTTGCATCATCACTATCACAATATGACAGACCAAGGCTGAATCCTGGTAGGAAGCGCCTTTCCTCATTGTGGTCCCATCAAATATCATACCAGACTCGTGTCCTGTTCTGATTGGCCTGTTAAGCCACAAAAATATGCTACCAGCAAAACCTTATACAGTGATACCTCGGGTAAAGTACTTAATTTGTTCCGGAGGTCTATTCTTAACCTGAAACTGTTCTTAACCTGAAGCACCACTTTAGCTAATGGGGCCTCCTGCTGCTACCGGAGCACGATTTCTGTTCTCATCTTGAAGCAAAGTTCTTAACCTGAGGTACTATTTCTGTGTTAGCGGAGTCTGTAACCTGAAGTGTATGTAACCTGAAGCATATGTAACCCGAGGTACCACTGTATAGGATTCGGACTGCAGTTGACCAAGTGGGCCAGGGGAGGCTATCAGTGATCATCACTGGAGCAGGATGTTCCTAGGGACAGTAGAGGCTGCCACCCAGTATATAATGTATCGAGCAGTGGTGAGAAACTTGGCACTCTCCATATGTTGTTGGACTCTTGTTCCCATTGGCCGCAGCATGGTCCACGGTCAGGGATAATGGGAGTTGTAGTCCAACTGCATTGGCCGGAGATGGTGGGGAGGCACAGGTTCCCCAGCCCAATATAGGCTTTGCAAGAGTTCTTTTATTGGCGGCTAAAATAAGGAAATGATTTGCAGTAGCCTTGGTGAGAGAATAACTGGTAGCTGCGCAAGTATTGTCAGTTTTGGAGCTCCTCCTTTGCCATCCAGCGTGTTTATTTTCGTTTTCCACCCTACTGCCTGAGGCAGGAGGAGGAGCTAGATATGGGAGTCAGCTTGTCATCAGAGGAGAGTAACTTAGGCTTCTGTGAGGAGCAGGTCTGGGTGGATCCTGCCTCCTTGTTGGGAGTTGCTTCTTCCTGCTGAAGCATCTCCCGCATTTGGACTCTGCTCTGGCTGGGTGAGTAAATAGGTCAGTAAAAGGGATACAGGAGACGGGGCCCATAGTTAGCTGTAGGGCAGGGGTGGGGACCTTGCAGCCCTCCAGATGTTGTTGGGCATTTATGCCCATCAGCCTCAACTAGCAAGGCCAGTGGCCAGGATTGATGGGAGTTGTAGGCCAACAACAGCTTCTGGACTCCCTACCCCTCCTGTAATATCAGTGGCTTCTATTGGTGCGTTTGACTACCAAAGCTTAAGAAAGGACTTGTTTCCTAGCATGGTGTCACTGTGAACTGGTGTGAGGACCTTTCGCTGACAGGAATGGATTGGGATAGATTTTTAGCCTGCTGTCCCTACAGGCTGGTGGGAACAAACATATCAATAACTTGTGTGCCTGTGTGACTTCTTTTGGCAGTGCTGGCATTCCGCTTGTCGTTAAATCTCCATGGCAACAGCACAGGCTTCTCATGTGACCTGTGACCCTGGCAATTGTCTTTTTGATCCTTACTCTCTGGATTCTGAGCCTGACGACGGCAGCATGGGCAGTGTGGGCAGCCTAGTAGAGAAACAGGATTTCTTGCCAACTGCTCCGGGAGGTCTGCGCGGCATGCGTCAGCCAGATGGGCTGCTCCGGAAAGGAATGTCACAGCGTGAAGTTTTTGGCTACTTGCATGGGGGCAAGCGGGACACCCGGGCTGAGAAGAAGCACCAGTCATCTGGAGGTGGCTTTAAACGGGACTATGAGAGTGACCGGGAGAACCAGTCCCCCGAGCGATATTTCCGGGACAATCAACGGGCAGCTGATTTCTCCAAAAGCTCCTTGCCTGAACGTGGACGCTTTGACAAGGTGAGCAAGCTGGGGGTGTGGTTTTAGGAAGGAAGAGAGAGTTTCTTGGCAGAGACTGACTGGAAGGGGAATGGGGTGGGGCTTCTTGGCATAAATCCAATGCATTTTCCCACCAGTAGTCCTACAGTATTTCTGTTGTGTTGAAACAGAAAGCCTTTAGCTGTACATAGGGTCCAGCAGTGTGTGATGTGGGGATATTGGATTAATGGGGTGTTTTGGAGGTCAGGAACTTGCTGTCCTCCAGGTGTTGTTGGACTCTAACTCCCATTAGCCAAAGCCAACGGTCAGGGCTGTTGAGGGCTGTAATCAAACAATGTATGGGAGGGGGGCACAGGTTCTCCACCACTGCATTGGAGCATAGGAGGAGCTAATGGACCCGGAGGGACCTAGATCTAAGGAGATGCCGTTTATAGTGGACAGAACAACTAGATTGGCTACTGTTGCTGTACTGTTGCTATCGGTGGACCCTAGCATACACCTGGCCTCATGGCCACCAAATTCCACATTGTCTCCAGTATGCTGCTGCTGCTGGCCAGGGAGTGCCCAGCCTCCTTGGTCAAAGAAGTAGGCTGCCCTGGCCTGAAACTTGTTCTTCTTTAAGGCCTATGCCATTTATCTTCAACATCTGAACGAGGAAGTAGTTGAGGGGTGATCAGTAGGGAAAACCAATCTATATAACGGGGCAGCAACCCTTTTTTAGACCAAGGGCTGCAATCCTTTTGGGGCTACATGCCAGTGTTGGGTGGGGCCAGAGGCAGAAGTGGGCAGAGCAACAACAAATGTGAATTTTACTTTTGTGCAGGTGGCTAGTTTCCAGGTGGCAAGCGACAAGTATTATCAATTTCAATCAAGCACACGCTGCAGCCAAGCAAAAACATTCAGGGCAGTATTTCCCACCCCCAATAACCATCACTTTATTAATGCAGCAAAATGAGTACAGTGGTACCTTGGGTTAAGTACTTAATTTGTTCCGGAGGTCCATTCTTAACCTGAAACTTTAGCTAATGGGGCCTCCCGCTGCCGCCGGAGCACGATTTCTGTTCTCATCCTGAAGCAAAGTTCTTAAACCGAAGTACTATTTCTGGGTTAGCAGAGTCTGTAAACCTGAAGTGTATGTAACCTGAAGCATATGTAACCCGAGGTACCACTGTACTCCCAAGGCATGTGCAAATGGATCTGCATTGTCTGAGAAAATAGTCTTCTCTGATGAGGGAGTGCACCACATCATCTGTTTATTATCTTCTGAGCTCCGAGTGTTGGCAACGCTGATGAACGAACAGTAGACAACAACCCAGGCTCACCACTTTAGCTTCAGCATCAAGTCACACATACTGAAAATCATTCCCAGTAGATTCATGTAGTCTGGTGTGTGTCTTCCAGGATAGGGTTGTTCTCTGTGGATAGAGGTTTGTATCTGAGAATGTGATTTGGCCGCTGTGGGTTCATTATGTTGTTACCGGCCATTGTGCACTGCCTATGGCTACTCTGAACAGCCCCCATCGCAACACCAGCTTCCGCTTCTCTCAATACTCAGAGCAGTATTAAAAGAAATAATTTCATGAGCAGAACTACTTCTGCTTGCACAATGGGACTCCCATTCCCCACCATGTGAGGTGTGCGCCTCCCCAGATTTGTTCCGGAGTGTTGGGGCAACCTCTAAATCAGATTTGGAGGACAGGGTGGAGGGAGAAGAGGGGGAGATTGTTGCACAGGGAGAATTCCGTGTGCTGATGGAATGTTCACCAGAGCACCATATTGAATTCCACCATAGCGCTATATTGAATTCCATCCTTGAGGCAGGTCCAGTAGTGGGTGTGGCTGAGGAAGGGCGTGTGGCTTGAGAAGAGTCCCAATGGCCAGATAAGAGACCTGCTGTTTTGCACCCCTGCTATACAGAACCAACTCTACAAATTGCGGCAAGAACATGTTGACCTCCTTCCATCCCTGCTTTGCTCATGGGCTGATGTACCTGCTAATGGCTCTTGTGTTCCTTCCAGTGTCGGATAAGACCCTCTGCCTTCAAGGTGGTGTCTGGGAAGAGCTTGTTGTCCATGCCAGGGCTGTCATCAGCCAAAGGCCAGAAGCTGTCCAAGAGCAACGGGAGCCTGCACACGCTGCTGACCCAGAGCAGCACCAGCAGCTCCTCGCAACGCGGCCCTCTCCGCAGCCACCTGCTGCACACCATCAGCCTGGACGAGAGCACCAACTCTATCCAAAGCTTCCCCACCTACACTCCCCGTTTCAAACCTGCTCCAACCCAGCTCAGTGCTTCCGTAGGCCACATCAACCATATTGGCGGTTCCTTAGACAGGGCTTCTCGGGGGCCACGGGACCCTTTGGCTGTAGACAAAGCACCTCTGTCTTGCAAGAGCCTCAGCCGCCTGCAGAGCTCTGGGGAACCACCCCCTCCGTATGAAGCCACATACTCCTTGGAAGATGTGGTGAAGCAGCTCGAGGACCGGCTGACTGAGAAGGGCATGGAGCTCCGCCAGCTTAAGAGAAATCTGAGTGAGAATGATGATCCCTTCACACAGGTGGGTGGATTTTCACCACAGGATGGGCTTATTTGGTCCTGTGGAAACTACAATTTGCTCTCCCTTTCCTTATTTTGCCTTCTCTTTTTTGGATCTTGCATCATCTTCCGTTCCTAAAGCATCCGATCCTTAATTTGCATCCCACATACATCACTGTCAGCCATGTCACCCTTCTCTAGGCTTGCTAGTAGCCACTTTCCTGGATGCCTGTGGTGAATAAGAATGGCCTCAAGGCAATGGAGAAGCTTTTCTATGGAGTAAGAAAGCTGGTTGCTCCTACACTGCTTTCAGGCTTTCAAAGTGCCATACAGATTACTAACATGGGTATGTTGGGGCAGGTGGACTAGTAACAGTACTTCATTGCAAGCCTGCTTATTTGCAAAACTCTCAGTGTCTGATTTCCACTCCTATCTGGAACCAATTCCTGCTACCAATCTAGTCCTGAGCTACTTTGAAAGAAAGGGTGGGATATAAATTTAATTAAATAATTCCTTGCACATTCCTCATTACGTATATAACAGAAATAGAGGAAAGAAAAAACAGTTTACATAGGAGATGTGTGTGAAGTACCGTGTGTACCAGTGGAAGGAAGGAGTAGAGCATGTAATCGTCGTGGTGAAGCTTTTCCATACAGAAATGGGTAATACTGAAATACGTGTTGCTGAGGGATCTCCTCTGTGGAGCAGACTGTAGAGCTGAGAAGTTGAGCTCCAATTTTTCTGCCTGGTCTGATTTTATTTATTTTACTATATGTATATGATCATTGAAAAACATCTTATCTTACATTGGTCCCAGCGCCAATGTCAAGGGAGCTGAACTCCCCACAGTGAAAGACAATGGCCAAATTGTGTTACAGGCAGGGGTTTAAAAATAATTGTGCAATTATGTTCATAAAAGTGACTTGCCCAATTGTCCCTATGTGAATAATTTGTGTGGTCTAAAATATTAAACAACTACTTTTGGGGGCAAACTTTTCTGCTTGATTTCCTTGAAGGAATTCTTAGCCTCCCTAGGCTGTCAGGTAAATGGTGCTTCATAGCCCCTTTTTGTTTTACTTGGCTTTGTTTTGAAAGTCTTCTTTTTTGTTGATGATGTGGAGAGCACAATAGAGTGAAAAAAGTGAACTGCTCAGATAATATTGCAGGGTTTTGCTGCCCATCCATATCTTCTGTTTGAAACATGCAGTCTTACTGAGTGTCAAGCTATGCTCTGGGGACAGAATGACTTGGCAGTTCTGCTGTCACTGGACTGTGTTTCGCTCTACTATCCTTAAAGTGCCAAGGAGTTACACATCATGAATAATGGAAAGCTGCTCCTTTTCTGAATCATAACATATGTTAATTAAGTTTATACAGTCATACATATTCAGGTTGATTATAAATGAGCTGACTTATTCTGAAGCAGGCTAGTACTAGCTCTTCTTACCAGTCCTGTCTATAAACAGACTGGCAGCAGAATCTCAGGATGTAGACTCTCCCCAGTTCTGCTATCTGGATCCTTTCAGAGGTAACCAATGTGGTATCTCTAGATGTTTCCATACTACAACTCCCATCATCCATGACCATTGGTCATGCTGGCTGGGGTTGATGGGGGCTTAGAATCCAACATCTGCAGGGTACTGTGTTGGCTATGCCTTTTACCTTGTGATGCTATGGACTTAAACTGAGACATTTAAAGAATGAGTCCTAGAGTAGAATAGATTTGCCTTCCATAGAAAGCCTGAGCTCTCTGGATTGGGATAGCTTTTGGACTGAGAAAAGCCACTGATTTGCCAACTGAATTTGGCCATTCATCTCAAGGGCTGACGTAAGACCCCTCCATGATCTTCTCTCATTTTGACAGATGTTTGAGGACAAACAGCGCTTGTGGATGGATGAGCTGGATGAACTGAAGCAGATGTATGTAGCCAAGCTGCAGCAAGTGATGCAACAGGCCCAACGCAGCCAGCGGGCACTTCAGCTGCAGCTCTACAAAGCTCAGCAGGAAAAGAAACGGCTGCAAGAAGAGCTGGACCTTCAGCAGAGGCAGTGCGAGGAGCTGAGGCTGCAGCAGCAACAGGCAGAGCGCCTGAGCCCCAAGTTGGAGGAGACCCAGTGGGAGGTGAGTGGGGGAAACCCATACAGAGCACGGTGCCAATGTCCACTGTGATCCTGGCTCTTCTTTGCTCCTCAGCATGCTCATGGTTCTACTGGTGTCCATGCAGCCCCATCTGGGAGAGGAGGCTGCCAGTTCTATTGAACTCTGGTGTTTTTGCAAAGCAGATCAATTCTTACTAGACAGCTGGCAAAGTTTTTGTGGCTACTGCTTCCCTCTTGCCAAGCTGTAGAACTAAGTTTTCGCATGCAAAGCCTTATGTTCACAATCCTATCTGAGCAACTCCCAACATCTCCCTTTCTCTCTGGTCTTTGTTGTTGCTTGGTTGACTTTGCTGTGGGCATGACATTGTCCTTTGGAAATATTCCAACCCTTTCCCTCTGCTGTGCTGCAGCACCCAGGATCCAACAGCTCACTGCTTCTCTTTTGTCTAGTCTTATCCCCTGTTCTCACCCTAATGTACTGTTTTGACAGGTCTGTCAGAAGACTGCAGAGATTTCATTGCTCAAGCAGCAGTTCCGAGATGCCCAGGAGGAGATAGCCCAGAAACTGGGTGAAATCTTCAGCTTGAAAACACAGCTGCGGGAGGTCCGAACAGAGCTGCAAGCCAAGGACTCGCAACTGGCACAGTTGGGGGACTCTTTCCAAACCTTGCCAGAGCGCAGCTCCCCTGTTCCTCCACGGGACTCTCCCATGCAAGCATGCCAGGACTTTTTGGGTTGTGAAACAGATGACTCTAAAAGTCAGGGGATGCAGGGGGAGAGCGCAGAGGGCGCTGAGTGGCTATGGGGAGAATTGCTGCGCGAGAGGCGCCAGGCCCAGCTACAAGCTGCAAACTTTGAGCAGGAGCGGAAAACTTGGCAAAAGGAGAAGGAAAAAGTCCTGCGCTATCAGCGGGAGATTCAGGCCAGCTATATGGAGATGTACTACCGGAACCAGACACTGGAGAGGCAGCTAAGTGAGTTCCGGCAGTTCCAAGCTGAGCCCAGAAGTATCAGCTCAGAGCCACCTTGGATTGAAAGAGTTGAGTCCTCAAAGATCTGAACAGTATGCAAGGGGCTCTGTGCTGGAATTACAAAGGGGAGAGGTACCACATAGCAGCATGGACCTTAGGGTTTTGGTAGAAGAAGTGGTTAAACTAAAGGGCTAGTTAACCTCGCCCATAGAGATTTTGAAGACTGCTGCTGTCCATGGAATGGAATCCCAGCATTGCACCTGGCATTTTCTGTCAGTCCAGGTAGGCCTTTGCCTCCCTGTCACTGCTGTCTTGGAGGGCAGAATGCTTTCCTGTTGTGTCCTGCTTTGTGCCCACACTGGCACTGTCCGTCGGGATGGAAGGCTTGTTATTGTGGAGTGTGAACAGCCACGATTGGGAGCTATGGCCCTTCTTGAAAAGGTCTGAAGAAGAATGTGCAAATGATGGTGCCACCAAGTAATGAGCCCTTCGTGAAGCTTTGGCTGTGTCTCTTCACAACTTGAGACTTGGCCTGTTGTGCTGAGCAGCAGCGGCGGGGCAAGCTTACAACACAAGGCCCACACAACTGGAGCTTCTAAGACAGGCACAGCATGAGGACCAGTGGCAGAGCAAACCGACCATGCACCTGGGGCAGCACACGTGCCCTGCGCCTGCGGGGCGGGGCCAGCCAGGGCAGGACACTCTGAAGGGCTTCTGAGGAGTCTGCCTGCCTCTTCCCACTCAGCCGCCCTACAGCTGAGGGGGAGGCGGTGGGCAGGCCATTTGGGGTAGCATGGAGCCTGCAGGCGCCCAAGCCCACCGCATCACTCCCAGGCCCTGCAGTGAGTGCTGCCTGGCATTTTGTCTCTCCCCTCAGTGGTGACACCAGGGGCTGGCCGCGCCACCACACACCCCTTCCTCCCCCCCCCCCCCCTGCTGAGAAGGGAAGGTTGATAGCAAACCCACCTCAGCATGAGCCTTGCCCTGTAGGATTTGTTTACTCTCCACCTGGCTTGTCCTCATCAGGGGCGGAGGAATGACAAAAGGGGGGTGACAAAATGTGGGGCGGCACTCACCACGGGGCCTGCAGTGTGCCTGAGCCACATGTCTCTCCTGGGAGTGACAAAGTGGCTTGGGCGCCCACAGGCTCCACTCTACCCCAAACGGTCTGCCCACCGCCTCCCCCTCAGCTGTAGGGCGGCTGAGTGGGAGCAGGCAGACTCCTTGGAGGCCCCGTGGAGCATCCTGCTTCAGCTGGCGCCGCCCCTGGGCACAGGGCACACGCGCCACCCCAGGCACCCGATTGGCTTGCTCTGCTGCTGGTCCTCATGCTGTGCCTGTCTTAGAAGCTCCAGTTGTGTGTGCCTTGTATTGTAAGTGACAAGATGTTCAGCTCCAGAATGTGTACGTCTGGTCCAAAAGCTCACTGAAAGCCAAAGCAATTGGGCTTATCCATCCAGAGGGCCAGAGGGCAGGCAGGGTCATCTGGGCTTGAGCCAGTTTTTCCATAGGCAATGGGGAGAATGGGGGTGGCACTGTTCTGTCCCTCTGTTCTGTTGCTGCTTGGTGCCCCAGTTTTTGGATTTGAAGGTTCTGGGCCAGAGTTATGAGTCCTGAAATGGAAGTTCTACCTGGCAATTCCTGGAATAAAAATCTGCCCGACACCTTTGGCTCCACGTTTGTTGCTTTCTCTTTCCACTGTAGTATCCCCTAACATTTCTGCTATTGTTGACCATGGCATTTATACTGTAATGAACGTTCAATACACATGCTTACGTTGCTCCACAACCAGTTCTTGCAGTCTTACCTAGGCCAGTTAGAGCAGTGAGAAGAAATGGGGCCATGCATAAGACAATAATGGAGATGACTCTCTTGCCTCTGTTTCTTCGGGAGGGAGGTGGGTGGGTGGGTGGGCAGGTAGGGAGGGGGTGGTGATAAGAGGGAATCTTCTTGAAGCATTTTTCTGAATTCAAGGGTGGAAAGTCAGTATAATCCTTTATCTGGACTGCAATCTGAGATGATGGAGAAAGGATTGATTGTGGTTTCTAGCATCCTGCAGCTTCTCTTCCTGCTTTAGAACAGCGTTTGCTCACCCAAGTGGCAAGAAAAGTGTGAGGTGAGCACAGAGAGTTTGGCATGCCCAAGCCATTTGAATTCAGGAAATGTACAGCGTAACTAGCAAGAGCAGAAAACAAAATAATTATCTGCTGGCTGGTAGAGGATTTGACAGATCTGATGACCAAATATTGTGCTGGGTGTGGGATATCCAGTCTTATATAACACAGCTTCCTTCCCTGCAAAAATTTCTCTAAATTATACTGCAACTGAAGCAGCTAAGCAAATTAATTTATTAGCCTGAGAAACTGGCTGAGCTTCACTGTGGCCCCGCCACCTCTAGAAATCTAATGTATTTATTGGATACCTATGATGTATACTTGGCTCATGTCCAAGCCACAAGCCAAAGGCCTGGGTTAGTGAATGGTGGAATGGAAATTAATGAAGAAATTGCAAAATAGATTGCATAAGAACACCAGGCTGCATAAAAATACTAGGCCTGGTTGGGAACGTGCTTCCTACAATTCCAGTTGAATTGGACTTCCCTGGTCCCAGGAAACTGCAGAGGCTTGGCTTGTTTTTCTTGTCGGACAGCCGGCTGTTGAAATCCCTTGTTTGTTTCACTGTGCCCACACCAGTCCAGTGCTCTGTTGGCGCCTCATCCAAAATCCCCAAAGCAGGTTTCCACCCATCAATTAGAGCTGTGCAGAGTTGAGGAGCAACCCAGGAGAGGGCGGCACCAAAACTTGGCAGCAAAGCCAGAAACCAAGCTGCTAGCTCAGATGCCACAGGGAAGAGTTGAGGCGTCACAGGGAGCAGTAGTGCTTGCCTTCTAGAGCTGCTGGACAAACCAGTTTCCTGAATTCCACAGGACTGATTCATTCCCTGGAAGGCGATGGGGCCTGGGCAGGTGCCACTGATACAAAGAAGTCTGCGGTGCTACAGCTCCAATCCAAAAACACTTGGAAAGCTCAGACGTCCTGGCCCCTCCAGCCATCCTGCATTTGGCATGTGTTTCCTCCAAAGGTTTATGACAGCAGTGTTTCCTTCTTGGCCCCCAGCCCAGAAACCTGGTCTCTACAGCTTTTCCTACTGTGGAGACAAGTGTGTCACTCCACTTTACATTTCTTCCCACTACAGCTGGACATAAGACAGCGTCACAAACATGTACTGTTCACTTTGGTGTTTTTCACTGGTGGGATCGTTCCTTAGTGTCAGTTCTGCTATTTCATTTCCTGGACCTGTAGGTGAACATTGCTCAACAATCCTTTCCCACTTTTGTGGTTTATATCCAGCAAAGATGTGGACACTACATTTTTGTCACAAGCCAAGGTCAGAGGTTTTCTGTAGACTAGCTCCTGTTTTTCAGCTGCTGTAGCTTCTGTCTATAAAGTGGACTGCCTGTGGATTCGCCTTTGTCAACAATGAGGCACCCAAACAGGTACTGATGCTCCACTGCAAGTCTGCTGTACTAGCATTGTGGAAACATAGCACAATTCATCTGCATAAGCAATGGCCAAATTGCTGTGCATGAGCTGGGTGTTTAGCTGTTTTATCAAATTTTAATCAAGGTGTGATTGAAAAAGAAATGCACACATAAGGAAAATAAAATGTCTGGCACATGTTGCTCATTGTTTTCAATGTAATGCCCCAGCTGAAAACCTTAGAAGAGCAATGAGACACCATATGCATTTCATAAAAGTTGAACGGACTGCAGTCTAGTGTTTTCCAAAAAGTAAGGGACCACTGCTGATTTGCCTCTAGAAGAATAAATATATAGGAAATGAGTTGTTAAGCCTTCATATAAGCCACCAATAAATAAATGTACCATTGGTGATGGAAAGCAGGGATACTTCTTATTTTCCCTTCTTGCCCCAATGGAAGCAAGTCCTGTTTAACGCAATGGGACTTACTACTGAGTAGATGTTTATAGGGTTGCACAGTAAAGGTAAAAACCAATACACTGGATTTAAGTTGGAGATGTTACTGGATGTCACCAGAGCTCTCCCAGAATTGGGCTTATATGGCTCTAGATAAACCAACAGGCTACCTGCATTTTGTATTGGGTGAAGTTTCAAGGGCAGCCCCATGCAGAATTCACTACAGCAATCAAGATGAATATTTATGTAGACATGCTCCTTGAGCAAATATTAAAGGTTTGTATCACCTCTGACACCTTGAGCTGAAGAATTAACAGAAATGCTTCAGAAAAACCATAGTAAAACATGCCAGGGCTGTGTCACCAGTTGGAGCACTAAACCTGCTAGGATTGGTCGTTCTTAATAGGTACCTTTTTAGATAATGAGCTACTTTTCACAAGCCGACAAGCCTCTGCCTGATCTGTCACTGCAGAAACACTTCGTTGGGCTTTCAAACTAAAAGTGGGTTCTGATTAGCTCTAAAAATGGTTCATTCCGGTCCTGCACTGCACGTCATCCGAGCCAAGAATGGTCCGTTCCACCCAGCTGTTGCCCGTTGATGGTTCATTCCAGGCACACCCTATCCGAAAATGAGGATGGTTTGATCCATCATTAGAGAACTTTAGCAGTTATGCCTATATAGGACCGCACCAGGGAAGGAGGCGGCTTGATACGCAATTATTCTTCTGTTGTTCCGGTCGGTCCGGAGAAGATTGACGTCTCATTCCGCGACTCTCAGGTTAGCTGTTCTCTTTTCCCCTTCCCCACCCCGCCTGTCCCTGGAAATGGTTCCGTCCAGTGCTCACACCGACCAGTAAAGGAATGTGCCACTGTAATATAAGGGGTGTGCGTGTGTTCTCCACCCCCCACCGTACGGTGGTCTAGTCTCGCCCAGAGAATGTCTGAGACGGGTTAAAGCCTATGGTGTCCCTCACCTTCCCAGTTTGAACGCTCCGGGCCGTGAAATACACACTCCCAGCCCATAAGGGGCTGCCACAGTACCTTTCTCGGCCAGTACCAAGCGTTTAGGGAGGCCGGGGGTGGGTGGGGGGGGCTTCCTTTCCGTTCCCTCTCTTCCTCCCTGAGACCTTCCCCTTTGGCTCGGGTCTTTATGGCCGCGCCGGGCCAGTGACTGATTGGGCGCTCTTGTCCCGCCTCCTCCAGGGCGCGCGCGGCAGAGGCAAGGCCGGGGCGATGGAGCGCTGCGCCTGCGTGGAGAGGGAGCTGGACAAAGTGCTGCAGAAGTTCCTGTGCTACGGCCAGCACTGCGAGCGAGGTCTGGAGGAGTTGCTGCGCTACGTCAGCCAACTGAGGGAGGAGCTGGGCGCTGCAGGTACGCGCGGGGGCCTCCGTCTGGCGGTGGCCAGTCGGCTCCTGCCTCTGAGGGAGCCAGGAAGGAAGGGCGGGAGGGTCGAGGGCGGCGTCGGGAGCGGCTGCAGCTGGCGGCTTCTCGAGTGTACTTCTCATTAGTTCGAAAATATAAGCCCCACCGAGCACAGAATGATCCACCCACATTATTTATTACATTTACATCCCGTTCTTCCAAGTGGGGTTGACCTGTTTTGTCCTTCACAACGACAACCCTGTGAGGTAGAGCTTAGGCTGAAGGGGAGCGGTTGGCCCAAGGTCGCCCAGTTTAGGTTTAAGAGTGGCTAGCTTCATGTGGACACTATGGGGGTAAAAACAGCCACCCAGTCGTGTAAGGTAGGCTAACTTGATATTGTGGCAGGGCTGCTCCTTTTCTTTTTAGATGCATCAAATGTGTGAAGTGTTATCCTCAGCTGGCAGATATATAGGGTGGGTGGGTGGGGGAATATGTAATCCCTGGAGCCCCAAAGCAATGAAATGTAGCTACAGGGTGCATCATTTGCTTCAGTCATTTTACAAGTGAATTAATTGTGAGTCCCTGTCCAAGGAACCAGAACAAATCTGGTTGCATTGTAAGCTTGAGTTACCGACAGTGGAGCGTGTGGTGTGCTCCTTGTGGTAGCTGGAAGCTTGTGTACTTCCTAAAGGAAGTGGTCAGTGCAGTGGTCAGCATGTTTCTGGGTTAAGATAGGACTTGTATTGTCCATTCTGTAGCTACACAGTCTAACACATTTCTAACTTCTTACCCTGCCATCAGCCTGAGTCTGGACCAGTCGTGGAACAGGTTACAGTGGTACCTCGGTTTACAAACTTAATCTGTTCCTGAAGTCTGTTCTTAAACCAAATACGTTCTTCAACCAAGGCGCACTTTCCCTAATGAGGCCTTTTGCCGCCGGTGCCTTTCCACCGTTCAGCTTCCATTTGTAGACCGAGGTAAAGTTCACAAACCAGAACACTACTTCCGGTTTTGTGGAGTTTGTAAACCGTGTAGTTCATAAACAGGACTGTTTGTAAACCGAGGTATCACTGTACCGTCATGAAGTCCTCAAACCTTTTGAAACAGAAGCCAAAGAATGGTTGATCGAAGACAGCCATAAATATTGTATACGTTGGCATAATGTAGGGATTTGGCATACGTTGGCATAATGTTCAGGTATCAGTGGTAGTGCTATTGACCTGAAGATACAAATTTCCCACAAATCTGAAGTAACTGTGGAGGAGGATGTACTGAAATATCTTCAGGAATGACAGTACTGGTAGATTGTGATCCATCTTGGTAGGGAAGTTGATGTTTACAACCTCAACCTCTACCTCTTTGTTTGCTGGAACAGTGTCTCTGGGAGACTATCAGTACATTGAAACTTCAAGGAAATCTCTGACAAAAGGGAAATTTTGGCATGAGTTTGCTGAACCAGAATTTATTAATAAAGTTGTTTGTTTAGGACTCAGAACCAAGGTTTCCTCTTAGGACTAATGATGATAAATTGGCACAGCAAAGATTGTGTTAACCAATGAAAGCTATTGTTTATGTTACTAATAGATTAGTGAAAAGGTTGAATGTGTGTTTTGCTTTTATAGAATGTTCTCCTGTTTTCTTGGAGCATATTATACCATAATTTATATATCATCTATTTGAAAGCAGCAAGATTCCTAGAATTGGTTTTGAGTGTTCCTGCTCTAGAAGCAGTGGGAAAAGCCAGTGTGGTGTCATGGTTAGAGTGCTGGACTAGGACTTGGGAGACCAGTATATAAATCCCTATGTGACCATAAATGCTCCTCGGATGACCTTGAGCTGGTCACTATCTCTCTGTTACGATATGGATGCAATGCAGCTGCAAAGTGCTAGCTTGAAAAGTAGACATAATGGGAATGTTGGGACTGCCCGTGGGAATCAGAGGGACAGTCAATTCACAGTGCGAAGCACCGGAATTAGCTCAGAGTGTAATATGAGCTCTTCCGTTTGTTCCTGTCCAGGAAGTGTTTGTCACTAGACTGCTGGAGTTTGAAGAGAGCAGTCATGTTTTTTGTAATGCTGCAAAGACAGAAATAAAAGCATGTAAATACGTTTCTGTCTATCTCTTTCCCCTGCCCGGGGCGGGGGGCAGGAAAGAGGGGTGTGTTCTTCTCATGCTGAGAAGGATCGCCTATTGCGACCTAGCCTGGATCTTGCTGGGGAATGCAGCCAGGGAGGTCAACAGGGAATCATGCCGGGTGCCTTGGAGAGTTGCCAGTTTCTCCTGATATGGGCTTGATTTCCAACACTCTCAGTTTATCCTACCTCATAGGGTTGTTTTGAAGATAAAAAGGAAAGAGGGAGAATTACGTATGTCACCTTGAGTTCCTTGGAAGAAAAGTGGGATAGATGTAATAATAAATAGATAAAATTAAGATCCCACCCTCCCATAGCCCCATAATCTGTTCGTTCTCTTACTGGTGAACATAAATTTCGCCCAAGACTAAGATCTGGGGGGAAACTGTTGGCTTCTGTTAATTCCTACCTGTTCCAGATCAACTTTGTAAGCAATGAAGAAGTCTTGCTCTATAGACTACAGGTAACTTGCATCTTACATGATGGTTCAGTTCTGGGAGTCCACATGTAAATGCAAAAATGTCCAAACCCGGGAACTTTGGGTGTGAGGGCTCCAGGATGTTGCCAGAGCCCTAGCACTGCCTTCCCAAAGCCAGGTAAGTCGGTGATCACAGCCTTGCGTGGATGGGTAGAGAATAAACAAATGGAGAGTGGGTTTCCCCTGCTCTCCATGTATTTAATAATTCTTCTTCCTTAGCGGTCAGTTGTAGCGAAGTAAGATTGTCTTCCATAAACACGGTTTTAACAATGAGTCCATAAGTGACTGTAGAGGCCAATGCTGGATCCACACGTCCTTCTACAGTGGGGACATTGGATTTCGGGCGGGAGCTGATCACAGTGTGGCTTTGCCAAGCATGCCTTCCTCTTAGCACGTTTCTCCCTTGCATCCGGAGTTTGAGTGTCTTCAAAGCCCATAACGCCTTTGGTAAAGGCTGTTCTCCAATTGGAGTGCTCACAGGCAAGTGTTTCCCAATTGTTGCTGTTTATACTACTTTTTTAAATACCTCCCTGCACACAGCTGCAATTGTGTAAGTAAAATAAGTGTAAGATGCGAGTTACCTGTATACTCTTGAACCACACTAAGATATAATTTCTGCTTCTCCTGCAGCCTTGCAACGAACGCCACTGTCTGCTACTCTCTCCCTGGTTATGTCCCAATGCTGTAAGAAGATCAAAGACACAGTGCAGAACCTAGCTTCAGACCACAAAGACATTCACAGCAGTATCTCTCGTGTGGGCAAAGCAATCGATAGGGTGAGTAGGTTCCAGGAGCAAGGTGGGAACCCAAGCATTTAAAACTGAAAACTTGATGAGTTTTGAGAGCAAATGTTTTTCTTGCATATGCTCCATCATCCTATGTAGAGCTCATTATTGAAACATGGGTCTTTTATGGATTAGTGCAGTGTGCATCTTCTCTCCTGTGTTGTGCTTTGAGTACATCCACACTGCCTGATTTTACTCAGGCCCACAAATGTCTCCCTGTTTTTCCAACCTTCAGGACCAGTGTCTTTCCTCTGTGTTAACACTGAAATCTAGAATTCTGCATAAAAGAATACAGTCATACCTCGGGTTGCGAACGCTGCGGGTTGCGTGTTTTCGGGTTACAGATGCGGCGAACTCAGAAGTACCGGAATGGGTTACTTCCAGGTTTCGGCACTTGCATATGCACAGAAGTGCTAAATCATGCTTTACGCATGCACAGAAGCGCCGAATTGCGTCATGCTCGTGCGCAGACACGGTGCTGTGTTTTGCGAACGTGCCTCCCGCACGGATCATGTTCGCAACCCGAGGTTCCACTGTATTAGATTGTCCAGAGTTCAGTATTTCTAGTAAACACATGTGTGCATTGTATTGGCTAAACAAGGGTGGCTCCTGTTTTTTTTCTCTTCTTCACAGACATAGTTTAAATGGGATTAGTTTTGGTTTTGCAGGGCTAGGAGTGAAAGCACAGGGGACATTAAGCAGAAGAATCAGAGTTGAATCTTGTGAGAATTTCCTTGACTGTTGCCAAGGAGAGGGATATTATTTAAGCCTTGATAGTGACCATGACTAGAAACCATTGCAAACTCTGTTCATGCCATGATAATGTGATCTCTCTGCAGTTGCCAGGATGGCAACCCACCTTGCTTTCCAACATGCATAAGTTCCATCAAATGACTATACCCCCTTTTTAAACTCAAAGATGAAGAACTAGTGGCAAGCACTGTGGGAAGCCCAGATCATGAATAAGTTTTTGGAGTTGAAACCAGTAATTCAGCTGTTGTCTGATATATCATTTAAGAAATTGAAGGAAGTTCTCCTGCCTCAACTGAGGATTGGGCCTAGGGTCCCTCCCCATCAGTATCTATGGAGAGGAAGACTTAACCCATGTGCTTTCCTTTTGCTGTTAAATCAAGAGCATCCACATTTCTCCAGCCCACAACAAGCCTTTCTACCTATTCAATTCCTTGCTCTGAATTCAGCCTCAGTTCCGGGTTGATGATGTTCATAAACAACAAGAGTAGGGCTTTTTCTGTTGATAGTTTCCTCAAGGATAGTCTGTGGGGGAGCTGCATGATGATAGTGCTGGGCAGGACACTCCCTTTTTCTCCTTGCCACCAGAATGAAATTAGGTTGAGGGCCACATCCGTGATCTACAAGCTTTATTGATGTTCCTAAGCTCTGTTGCTTGCCTGTCGTCTTTTCTCTTAGACTGTTTAAATTACTGGAAACAAGTTACTGACAAGAATGCCCCTGAATTTGAAAAAAGACTTGCATGGGGTGTAATATGGCTGCCACTACTATGTCCAAAACTTCAATATACTTCTCTACCTGTCTGTAGCTACTGCCAAATTCATAGTGATATGGGATGACAGCTAGTATTGTACTCAGTGCTGATGGAAAGCCACTTATTGTTCTGGGATTTGGAATACTATTTGGTCTGGGGCTTTCTTTAGTGCTTTTGAATGACTGACTCCTTGTTCTGTTCCAGCATTTTGATGCTGATTTGTGTGGCATTGTTCCTGCTATGGTCTGGGAGTCTCAAGAGAAGCAGATCCTGGTGTTGGCCATCATAGAGCACCTCTACCAACAAGGGATGCTGGGAGTGGCAGAGGAACTGTGTCAGGTACAGGGGGTTTGAGGAGTTGGAAGTGCAAATGTTATTTGCATGGTGTATGGGAACCGATAGTTGTATCTCTACATTGTGCTATGGTGCTTCTTGGTATTGGCCATTGAGATGTGCCAGGAAAGGTCTCTGTTTCTTGCTTACAAATGCAGGAGGATCAGAAGCCTGAACCTGCCAGCCAGTTCCACTGCAAAGTACAACAAGCTGCCTATTCTGCTGCCTGTTCTATCCAACCTGCAGAGGCTGGATATGTACTTGACAGCTTCCCTCTGGGAATATATATCTTACCTTGAGCCTTGTTCTAATTTGGCTTGCCCTTCCACAGGAATCCACTGTGAATGTGGATGTAGACTTTAAAAAGCCATTCCTGGAACTTAACAGCATATTGGAAGCTCTGCACAAACAGGATCTGGAGCCTGCTCTGAGGTAAGAATGATGAGCTATATTCTGTTTCCCCTCTTAGGAAATACAGTGGGAGAGGAAACAGAGTCCTAACAGAATGATTTTGAAGTAGGGCCTATGGCAAGGGCCATTGGGGGGAACCACACTCCTCATTATCAGTGAGCCTATCCACTCTATGGGTCTGCCATCTTTTCTCTTCCAACAAGCACTGAGAAGTTCTGCTTGTTTTGTTTTCACTCATTATCTTCTACACAAGGCCAGGGTATTCCTGTAATAAGATACCTGAATTTGTGAGCTCACAGCATGCTGCTGCAACCTGCCTCAGACCAGGTCGTCCACAAATATGTAACTTGGATTGGAGCAGCACCCACTCTAAGGGCAGCTTTATATGTAGATGATGGCATTGAGCAGTGTTGTCTCTTGCTCAGTTGGGCAGTCTTCCACCGACAGCAGCTGGCAGAAATGAACAGCAATCTGGAGTTCCGGCTGCATCGACTCCACTTCATCAGGCTCCTTGCTGGCGGTCCAGGCAAGGAGCTAGAGGCCCTGAGCTACGCACGCCATTTCCAGCCCTTTGCTCACCTGCATCAGCAAGGTGAGGCTGTTTCCAGAAGCCTACTCTGCTACTTGTTCCTTGGGAGGAGCTTTCTTGCCTTTAGGCTGTTTCTCTGGGCCTTGCCGCACCCAATAGAATGGGCTCCTATTTTGTTGCTTCAAAGTGTTTGGAGTTTCCCTTTTTAGTAGGGGAAGTCTTGGGAGTTGTTGACTCAGCCTGGTCATTGTCATAGGTATCAACCATTTCCCAATAACTGGTTCCATAACAGGCCAGCCCCGTTAGCAAAAGTATGTTTACCTGAGTGCTGCTTCCTGCATTTGTCATCTGCAGAGATCCAGGTGATGATGGGCAGCCTGGTGTACCTGCGTTTGGGCCTTAAGAATTCTCCATATAGGCATCTTCTGGATGAGAGTCAGTGGACTGAGATTTGTGAGATATTCACTCGTGATGCCTGTGCCCTGTTAGGTCTCTCAGTGGAGTCACCTCTGAGTGTCAGGTAAAGCTTGTTATGGGTGGGACTGGCGGTGGATTGAGCAGTGCTGAGCTATCTCCTCCCTCCTTCTCTCTTGGCAGCTTTGCTGCAGGATGTGTAGCACTGCCAGTGCTGATGAACATCAAGGCTGTGATTGAGCAGAGACAGTGCACAGGTGTCTGGAGCCACAAAGATGAGCTGCCTGTGAGTGCCTGGCCCATTCAGGGGCTGCAGGGTGGGGATATTTTTGTGAAAGAGAGTTAACTGTAACAACCAGGTCATGGGCCTAATTATTTTCTGCTTGTTTTATCAGATTGAAATTGAGCTTGGGATGAAATGCTGGTACCACTCGGTCTTTGCATGTCCCATTTTGCGACAGCAGACAACTGATTCTAACCCACCTATCAAGCTCATCTGTGGGCATGTTATTTCTCGAGATGCCCTTAACAAGCTCATCAATGGAGGGAAGTGAGTGGTTTTTACAAACTGTTGTTACTTTCCTCCATTCTGGGAGGCTGTGGATGATGAACTCTTGCCTGAAAAATTGAAGTATTCAGGGTCTCCTACCTGTGAAATGCTGTTGTCACCCCGACAGGATTAGATTCC
Organism: Podarcis erhardii; assembly: GCF_964252035.2. Lineage (NCBI taxonomy): Eukaryota > Metazoa > Chordata > Lepidosauria > Squamata > Lacertidae > Podarcis > Podarcis erhardii. The sequence continues at coordinate 70,458,271 of NC_138498.1, forward strand.
CCACACATCTCATTTCCATGTACTGTATTTTTCACTCTATAAGATGCACTTTTTCCCTCCTAAAAAGTTAGGGGAAATGTGTGTGCGTCTTATGGAGCAAATGCAAGCTGTGCAGCTATCCCCGAAGCCAGAACAGTGAGAGTGAGCGCTGCGCAGCGCTCCCTCTCACTGTTCTAGCTTCTGGCTTAGCCGTGCGCAGCCTCTTCAGGGCAGCGGGGAGCCTTCATCCCGCTGCCCTGAAGAGGCTGCGCAGCTATCCCAGAAGCCAGAAGAGCAAGAGGGATCGGTATGCACGGTATGCTTCAGGGATAGCCATGCAAACCCTCTTGGGCACAGCGGGAACGCTCCTGCCTCTTTGCTCAAGAGGGTTTGTGTTGCTTTCATGTTTCTTGTTTCCCTCCTCTAAAAACTAGGTGCATCTTATGGTAGGTCCAGGAAGTCCCTTTCATCTTGAAGCAGTTTCTCACTATCATTTTATTTTTTGGGACTACATGTTGGTTTCACTGTGTCTGCTGCCCTCTGCTGGGTAATTAGGTCATACTGCAGTTGCTACAGTAAGGGGGACCTTAGCACTGCTCCTTGTAGTTTCTTAGTAACTGGCAAGCCCAAGGCCAAATCAGACTTGTTAACAGGGCAGAGAAGAGAGTGAGGTAGTGGACCAAACACCAGGACTTGCTAGTGGTCTACTGGAAGTATGGGTCTGGGTCAGCTTCCTGCTTATCTGATTTAGTGGTCTGGTAGGACTACTTGCCAATGAGAATTCTAAGGCCTTGTTTTGATTCTGATCTTTCTTTCTTTGTGCAGGCTGAAGTGTCCATATTGTCCCATGGAGCAGAGCCCAGCTGATGGAAAACGCCTAATCTTTTGATAATGGCATGCCTTGGAGATGTTCTGGTGAAAATAGGCTATTGGGATAATGCTTGATGGAAGGTGGCATATGCTGGCAGGAATGGTCTTCTGCTGTGAACAGTATTAGCTGCTACACGCTGGGAACTGACTGTAGCTCACTGGGCCAGAGGAGAGCAATCTTATGTCTACTGTAAGCCAAGCCACATTATTCTGTACTCCTCGCAACATACAACTTCCTAGGATTCTTCCTGGGAGCGTTAACTGGCAGTGATCCTTCCTAGCAAGATGGTTTACACTCTCCCCATGCATAGCTCTACTTGTTGAGATACAGCTTGTATCACAAATAGTACACAGAGAGCTGTTGCTATTTTTAAAACACTTCAAGATAAATCTAGGTCTTTTTTTCTGTTTCAATCCATCAGTTTGGGGGGGGGAGTCTTAGAGCTGCCTTTCTCTTCCCACTGCCCAATATGTGCTTTTGACAATGGGAAGGATGGAATTTAAGTTGGGAGAAGTATGCTGGAAACTTGGCTTACTGCTATTTTGAAGAAAAGTTTAAAATAGGTTGGAAATGCAATGGTGAAAATATTTGAATCAACAAAGGTGGAGTTTGGGCCCTCTGTGTACTAATACACAGTGTAGCTCTTCAAAAAACAAGGGATAAGTAATAAGGTGTATTGTTCCCTAATGAAAATAACACAAGTGGAAAAACTGGGACAGCACTGTATTGAAGAAATTCATACTTTATGACAGGTACATGATAGCAGCTTGCTGCTTTTGAGTGTTAGAAAGCCTAGCTAAGCTGCTTTATCTAGTGTGAAGGAGTAGAAAATGGAGAAAGTACCATGACTTTGTGCAGGTTGAGAAAGCTGGTAGAATAGTAACTATCATTGAGACATCTTTAAAAGTAGGTATACAGTCTATTTTATTCAAGAAATTTGAAGTAATCCTTTCCCCTGTTGCTGACAATTCACAGCATTTGCAAGTACTCATTAAGGTTACAGATACACATCAGAACCTGACTAGGTGAACTATTTTAGGCAATGGTCCTAAAAATGCTCTGTAATATGGGAGAATGGGGGTATGGATAATTAACAGGGATCTTGAATCTGATTTAGAGATTTGAACTCCCTTGGAATGAGACCCGAAAGTAATATTAAAACAACTGGCAGAGTTTAAATCTGTGTTGCTTGAAGTCTGAACTTAGCTTTGAAAGCTGAGCCCATTTTTATTAGAACGGTGAAGGTAAATAGTTTAAAGCTGTAGGCGCAGGAGTTGGTGTCTACAAGTTGCACTTTAATTAGATTTTTGTTGTTGTTAAAAAAAATGCAGTAGTTTGGAGTATCAGTCTGGAAGAACAGTGGATGTGAAGATCTGCACTAGCCTGGAGGGAGACGTTTAAAGATACTTTTATGATGCCACACTGCATGTATTCTTAGTTTTTCTTCCTCTGAGGCACCAGGAACTGTTAAACCCAGGATAGAGATGGATGGCATGGAAATACAGCTAAATAAATTTCTTTTCAGCAAACTTGTGTATGGTTTTTGGTGTTGATATATTTAGAACAGAAAAGAAACATTTTCCTTAAAGTAGACACGTTCTTGACAATATTGCTTTTAAAGTCTCCCAGCAGAACAAAACTCTTACACAAGTGTAGTAGTAGTAGTAATAATAATAATAATAATAATTTATTATTATTTATACCCCGCCCATCTGGCTGGGTTTCCCCATTCACTCTGGGTGGCTTCCAACAAAATACTAAAATACAACAGTCCATCAAACATTAAAGGCTTCCCTAAACAGGGCTGCCTTCAGATGTCTTCTAAAAGTCTGGTAGATGTTTTTCTCTTTGATATCTGGTGGGTGGGCATTCCACAGGGCGGGTGCCACTACCGAGAAGGCCCTCTGCCTGGTTCCCTGTAACTTGGCTTCTTGCAGCGAGGGAACCACCAGAAGGCCCTTGCCGCTGGACTTAACAGAACTGTCCATCTCCCTTCACCATGCATTCTGTGTTTACTTGTATTATTTATTTTTATTTTATTATCGTATTTTTCACTCTATAGGATACACCCGACCATAGGACGCACCTTGTTTTAGAGGGGGAGAACAAGAAAAAAATTCCCCCTCTCTGCTCAGCGCCCCTTCAGCAAAGCGGCAGGAGAAACAGAGCCCCTTCCATTTCTCCTCCCGCTTGGCTGAAGGAGTGCTGCGCAGCTCTCCCTCTCTGCTGAAGCCAGGAGAGTCTTGCTCTCTCGGCTTCAGCAAAAGGAACCCGAAGGCTTTGGAGCGCAGCACGAGTTCCCGCTGCACTCCAAAGGCTTCAGGCAGCTCCCTCTGCGCTTTGGAGCCTTCGCGTTGCTATCGCTGAAGCCAAGGAGCCTGCACTCACTCCATAGGACGCACACATATTTCCCCTTAATTTTTGGAGGGGGAAAAAGTGCATCCTATAGAGCAGAAAATACGGTAAATATATATCCCACCTTTCCTCTAAGGCGCTCGAGGTGGCATACATGGCTTTCCCTCCCCATAAACACAACAACCTTATGAGGTAGATTAGCCTGATGGCAGTGACTACTAGTCCAAGGTCACTCAGTGAACTTCATGGCAAGTGGGGATTTGAACTCTGAACTCCCAGGCCCTAGTCCAACACTACACCACAGTGGTCTAGATTACATAAGACTGGAGAAGGGAAATAGCTGGAGGCTAACTAAGGCTACACTTCTATGGTCCCTGGAAGGGCATCTCAGAGGTGCTATTTCTTTTGAGGTAGGGGGCATCTCTCAAGGGCAGAGAAGCTGACCTTGAGATCCTCCTCTCAGGAGACTGAAAAGTTCCACAGGTGGTGCTTCTTTTAAAAGTCCAAGGATGTTTAAAAGGGAGAAGCTCCAGGCCCCAAAGTTCTCCTGTTGCCCCAGCCCAGGGGAACAAACTATGCCAGTTCTCACACTGAAATAAATGGGACGGACACTGCTGAAGGGAGAAAACGACACCCACTGCCACCACCTGCCCTGCCAAAACAGGGATATTGCAGTTTCTCTACCATATGTGGATTGATCAGCTTACACATTAAATTTAAAAATCATTTATGTATCTACTTCAAGTGGAAGAATGTAAAAGTTGGTGAACACTTCACCTTGTCAAGGATAAGTTGTGGTATGTAGGGGTAAATAGTGTGTTGTAATAGACACTACACAACATTACAAGTGTTTTAATGAGTTTAATCTCTCCGCCTCCCCGCCCCCCCACTCAAGCTTCACAAACTTCCCTTGCTGCAAGACAAGTCAGTAACTTCTTTCTAAATCAGTTGCTTAATATCTGGCACTTGAAGCGGCTATGAGCCACAGGGCTGGTGACAGGGCCAATTGCAGTATTCTCTTCCTTGCACGGCTCCTCTAAAATCAGGGTCAAGCTACTGCCCAGGCAAGTGCCTGTTTGTCAGTCTTAGTAGCATCTCTTACTGATGTTCTTCACAGAGGGAGGGGAAGAGCTTCCACCTCTTCCATACACTCATCATAGGCTTCCTGATATTCCTCATGGGGCTTGATCATGATAACACACGTTGGTCGCTTTGAACCTGCAGCTGCTCCCAAGTCCTGAAAGAAAAAAATAGGAAAGCAGCATTCAGTTTCCTAATTCACATACAAGTTTTTTACTTTAAGCAGCAAACGGACCTTGTGCCAATTCACATGGAGAAATTATATAAATGCCAGCTGCATGAAACTGCTCTTCTAGAATAACCAAGATTTCTGTTCCTTATCAGGATGCAGGTCTATGGTGAAGAATAAAAATTCTACAAGAAATGGAAGCCTCCTACTTCCCCACCCTACATTACCGTTTTGGAAGGGATGTAGACATATGGAAGGCTCCTGTCTTCACACATGATGGGAATGTGGCAATAGACATCAATAGGAAGTGTGTCTCCTGCAAGAACTGTGATCCTAAGAGAGACAGACAATGCAGCATCAGCAACAAAAATAAGACCAGAGCAATGCAAGTAGAGAAGACAACAAACACATTAAAACAGATATATTATGAATCTTTCCAAATATTTGATATTGCAATACAGGTATAATCCTGTGTATACGTATCAAATTGTGCTTCATCTCTGCAGTCATCATTTGCACAAATAAGAGATTTCAAGCATGCATGTACACACATAAGGGAGCAGGTGAAATAGCTCACTGAGGCAAGTAGGTCCATGCAAGGCAAAAAACTTACTATGCAGAGCCAACTGAAAACGAGGTCTGATGAAAAGGATTAAAATCTGTTTTTGCTGGGCAAAGTATACTCATTTGCATGCAAGACACCCTTACTCATTCTCACACACAACCAGATTGTTTCTCTGGTGATGATGCCTTCAAGGGTGAAGGCCTTCAAATTTTACAAATCTGATAATCCCTGAAAATTAGCTATACTAACTGTGACTAAGAAGAGATGGAATATAAAGGTTCCCTCCCCTTGTATTAGCACAGCCTTCGCCAATCAGGTGCCCTTCAGGTGTTGTGGATTACAACTCCCATCAGCTGTGCTGGCTGGGGCCCTGAGCTGTAGCCAAAATATCTGGAAGGCACCAGTTTGGCAAAGACTGCACTAAAAGCAGAGTCCCTTCAGTCCCTTTGTCTCTTGCACCAACAGAATCACAGGATTATAAACTAGTTGAGGATTATTTGAAAGCTTGCGACCCTGAACATCTCAGAAAATAAAATAAAAAAATTCCTTCCAGTAGCACCTTAAAGACCAACTGAGTGGTCTTTAAGGTGCTACTGGAAGGATTTTTTTTATTTTGTTTTGACCATGGCAGACCAACACGGCTACCTATCTGTATCTCAGAAAATAGTTACAGATAGGTAGCCGTGTTGGTCTGCCATAGTCAAAACAAAACAAATTCCTTCCAGTAGCACCTTAAAGACCAACTAAGTCAGTTCTTGGTATGAGCTTTCGTGTGCATGCACACTTCTTCAGATACACAGAAGATATCTCAGAAAATGTCATCTACTGATTCCAAAGCTTTGTGTGTGTGTGTCTAAACAACACATAACTGCGTGTCTATATATCTCTCCGATAGACAGACAGACAGAAAGAGGATTTCCTAACACGGCGAGAGTAGGGAGCAGACCTGGCGAACCAGACTGGCTCCGAATTCAAGACCTGAACTGCTAGCGTCAGGCAGCGGCACGGAGAGCGAAAGAAGGCACATCGCGTCGCAACGGCGCGGAGTTCTTACCCCTTCTCGCCTTTGTTGATGAATTTCTGGACCTCTTTCACCCCACGCCGGATCTGCTTCTGCTTCGATGCTGCAAGTCAAACGGGAGAGTTTCCAGCAAGGGTCGTTGGACGGAGCCCCCACCGCCCGCGAAAGCCGGACTGCCCTCCTTCCCCTCCCCTCCCCTCCCCGTCCTGCACGCGCACCTTTCTTGATGCACTTGTACAGCTTGCGCGTCAACTTGCGGGAGGCCAGAGGCCGCGCGATGGCGTTCACGTTCTCCACCAGCTCGTGGTATGACTTCTCCGGGGTCGCCTCGGGCTCCGGCTCTTCCCTCGACTCCTGGTGCTTGGCTTTGCCCATCTTTGCCGCCGAAAGAAAGCGGACCCACGTGCGGCCACTTCCGTTCCTAACCCTCCCAGAGCAAGGAACTCTGGGAAGGCAACCATAGAGCTCATAGGGAGGAAAATACCTTGTTGCCGGTCACCCCATTGGTCGGCCGGCTCTGCCATCATCCAATAGAAAAGCGACTTTGAGGAATAAGCGTCGCCCTCGCCTTCCTCCTCGGAGCAGGTTTCCCAGCAAGCATCGCGCTTGTTCGCGTCTTCGGGAAGATGGCGGCGGGGACGGGTAGTGAGTGGGGGTCTTTCTTTGGGGAAGGAGGGACGTGGCGCGGAGAGGGGAGCTAGGGTTGGCCCCGCCATAAAAATAACCTAGAGAAGGATGCCTGTTTCTTGGTTGAGCGAAGCTTCGTTTGTTGTGTCAGGTGTCAGGCAACTTTTAACATGACTTTAAGAAGGGTTGGTTGGGAGGTGGCTTGTCTAAAAGGCCTCCGATGACAGGTCAGTTTTCTCCTTAGCTGAGGTACCCGGGAATAAAGGCATAGGAGGCAGTAAAAGGGCTTATGCTTAGCCAGACAAACAGCTTATTTATTGTTCATACTGACTGGCAGTGATTTTCCAGGGCTTCAGACAGGAATCTTCCCTACCACTAAGTGAAGGCACCTCTTCAGGATTTCAGATGGGAATGTTTCCTGAGGTTAACAGGAAATTGACCCTGTGACTTTTTGCATGCAACATATATTCTCTGCCACTGAGTTACCAGTAGACTTTTCATTGAGTTGACTTTTAGTGTGGCTGTTTTGTGGTGGGGCATGGAGGGTGTAGGGGCTTGAAAACCAAACTTTTAAAAGCAGCATGGATTGAGATAGATTTAATTTTAGTTTGAGGGTTCTTTTTAACTGTGTGGGCAGGTTGCAACACCGTAATGTTTATCTTTTTCCACATCAGAGCACAAGTTGCTGAGTGCTGGGCCTACAGAGCCATGGTCTGTCCGGGAAAAACTTTGCTTGGCTTCTTCAGTCATGCGGAGTGGAGACCAAAACTGGTAAGAAACGGATATAACTGTTGGCTACATAAAAACTGTTGCTAAATACAGTTCCTGCTATGCCTTGGAACATAATTTAATAATAATAATAATAATAATAATAATAATAATAATAATAATAATTGGAAGCCACTCTGGGCAGCTTCCAACAAAGATTAAAAATACATCAAAATGTCACACATTAAAAACTTCCCTGAATAGCCTTCAGTTGTCTTCTAAATGTCAGGTAGTTGTTTATCTCTTTGACATCTGATGGGAGGGCGTTCCACAGGGCGGGCGCCACTACCGAGAAGGCCCTCTGCCTGGTTCCCTGTAGCTTTGCTTCTCACAATGAGGGAACCGCCAGAAGGCTATACTTTACCATACAGCATGTGACATCCACCAAGATGATAAAAGCTCACACTCATGGAAATGCTGCTGAATCTAGCCTTGGCTTTATAACTACCATTGCACATACACACATTCCTAGAGAAAGGGGAGGTGCTATAGGCCTTTGACCTTTGACTGTTTCTAACCACCCACTTGTTGCTGGGTTTTTCTTTAGACAAAATCCAAATGTGGGAGATGGGTTTCTCAAAACATGGCCCAAGCACTTAGTGCAATTTCACCCATTTTTTCTAAGTTATACTAACACAGAAGAGCATAGGAGATTTGGCAGGGTGTGTGTGGAATAGACCCCCTGTTTTTTTCTGAAAAGAAGGGAGGGATGAAGGAAGTTTTCCCCAATTTTTGTGGACCTTCACATAGGCCTCCTGACTACCACAATGTGGGGGAGGAGCGTTACTTAAAATGAGCTCTAGTTATGGGGCACAATGTAACATAGTCATTTTCAGAAAGCATTGTATTGTCTGTGGGTCAAAGTTTCCCCAGTCCAATCAACTGGTGACCAAACCTTCCCCACTATATTTTCCCAGCAAAGGAGGGAAGATCTTGAAACTTTCTTCTTTTTCTCTAGGGTTTCTGTCAGCAGAGCCATCAAACCCTTTGCAGAGCCAGGCCGCCCACCTGATTGGTTTTCCCAAAAGGTAGGGTGCTTAAATTTCACATCATAATGGGCTTTCATTTCACCTATGGGGAATACCTGTTCAGGGGACTCCCTGTAAGGATCTATCGCATGTTAAATGCAGAAAACACGTTTAAAATTGTTTGCCAGGAAAGTATACTTCCTAGTCCACATATCTGGAAACAGCTTTAATATGTGGAATGTGTGTTATATAAACTACCCCAAGTTTTTGTCTCAACTCAGATTCGTACTGTTGTTTGTTGTGATTTATCTTCTGAAATCTGTATGCACTTTTATTATCTTTTTTTTAGCATTGTGCGTCACAATATTCTGAGCTTCTGGAGACCACCGAAACCCCAAAGTGAGTTCAAAGGCCAAACCACCTCTTTGAGTGGGGTGGGACAGGGCAGGACAGGACTTCACATTGCAAATACAGTGTAATGGTAAACTACTGCGTTATAGACTATTTGAGAACTGAAGAGGAATGACAGTTTGAACACAGCATACAAAAGTACCTGAAACACTGCTTCCTGACCATCTTTCTTTTTAAGTCTGGCTCCCAGAAATTATAGTAACTTTCATACTTTACCCTAAGCTAAATTATTTGGTTACAAAGAAAGATAATGCACTGGCAGAACAATCCAAACCCTGGCTGGGCAGTCACAAAACATGAAAGAAGGGCACAGCCACAGTCTCATCTAGCTCCATCTAGACCCATAGCTCATGCTGGCCAGGTGGGGGGCAGACAGAATGCTGCCGGAGCAATCAAGCCCATTGCCATCAAATGACAGCAATGAGGCCAGCTTGGAATCCAGTGGATTCTGGATTAGCTCAGGCTCTCCTGCCCACCTCCAGAATGCTGCATTCTGGTTTGGGGAGTAGATGTCTTTCTCATATTTTTGTAACCTGTGCTTTACTTGGGGGTCAGTTCGACATCATTCCCCGGGAAAGAGCAGTAGGATGTTTAAATCTGCAAAAGTCACTCAGCTTTAGAAGCCAAGCACTTTTTCATATGTCATTGTGTCTTGTGACTGAATCATTTGTTCTGTTTATTTGTGTTTCAGTCCCTATAAATCATATAAAGTACAATGTTTGGGAAGGTAGGCTTCTTGCAATTTCCCATACAAATTTCCAAAGTGGTTGGCTGATACTTAGGCTGTAGTGATCTTTTTAAGATTGCATTTCCACTGAGGTGCAGAATAGCAAAAGTGGGAAAAAGATAATTGGAACAGGGAAGAATAAGGTGGGATATGTGAGGGCAAAATGTGCTGTATATGGGAAGATTGAAAGCCATTACTGGTTGCTAGATTGTTTTCTCCTTTTTTGTGTAGAAGAAAGCGTGGTGAGAAGGGAGAAGTGGTAGAAACTGTGGAAGATGTAATTGTGAGAAAACTGACAGCAGAACGGGTTGAGGAGTTAAAGAAAATGATTAAGGAGACACAGGAAAAGTACAGGTACCTATCAGATTTTTTGGAGTCTGGAGCTCTTGAAAACCCTGGTTGCTTCAGGGCATGTGAATAATGATAACGTGGATCAAACCTATCTGTGTTGTCTCTACAGGCAGCTGAAGAGGGATGCAGAACTGATCCAGGCAGGGCACATGGACCATAGGCTGGAGGAACTGTGCAATGACATTGTGGTGTGGGTTATCTTATTATTTCCCTGCTACAGCTTTTCTTTCTTTCTGGGACTTCATATCCGAGCCCTCAGATTTAGTTCTTAGCATTGCAACGAAATGATTGAACTTGACCCTTCTTGGCTTTATGGCATCATTACCCCATGTGGTGTAATTGCCCAAGCTTTGTAGCATTTGCTCACTTTCTCTCCCTCATCCCATGGCTTGCAAGGCCTTGTGGCTTTTGAAGAAGAGCTTTGAGGGCATTCTTGGGGAATGGTCCTGATATCTGGCTTGACATTTTTAAGGTCTTGGCAGAAAAGCCTGCCTCATGGCTTAATTGTGAGCAGTTACTTATTATATTAGGGACTGTGGGATATCTGTCTAAGACATCCATGGGAAGCACCTCCGTTTTGCACCCAATAGCCTAGTGTAACATTGAACTTGGTTATTTTTTTCAGGAAGAAAAGAATGGAAGAGGAGGAGGCAGAAGTGAAGAGAAAGGCTACAGATGCTGCTTATCAAGGTTAGTTGGAAGCCAGTTTATGATCCCATAGAACCAAACTCCTGGAGGTGAACATGTTTAGTGGTGCAATTGAGCTGAGAGGAAGAAAGAGGTCTACAGGTAGATGGATTGGGTCAGCCTGATTTCCTCAGTCTTTCCTTTGTGAAGTGGAAGACAGTGTATGATTTTCAGAAGCCTCTCCCTTCTTCAAAGACTGTCCTCAGTATTAGATGCCAGGTTATGGTGCAAGAATCCTGAGGGAAGGCAAACTGCCAGAGAGATTCTTCTAAGAGAAAAAGAGATGAAGTAAAAAAGCTGCCTGGATTAGTGATGAATAAGTCACTGAGGAAGAATTTGCTACCAGTTGCGTATTCTGATTCTTTATGCTGGGAGAAACAGCAGGAATTCATTAGCACCAAGAATGTTTGTGATGGTGTTTTGGGGATCATTTCATCTTGTGCTGAGATTTCTTATTTATCAAGGTGATTCTTTGAACTTCTTGACTGAATTTTCGGCATTTTCCAGCTCGTCAGGCAGTTAAGAACACATCACGAAGACCTCCAGGAATTATGGTCCGTTCTCCTGCAGGCTCAACCTCGCCAGGAGCAGACTACAGTCTGGGTGACTTATCTCAACCCACGCTGGAAGAGGCTAGTCCAGGGGTAAGGATATGGCAAGAATGAGAAACCATTGAGACCCTATAGGTCTCTCTGCAGTTTTCCCAGACTTCTTGCCCCCCTTTTTTCTTTTATAATGTTGATAGCTTGCATGCAACCTTTTCCAGAGAACAAAGCCTGCTTTGTGCTGTGTGACAAAAGGTTGAAATGCACTTTGGTGGTAACTGCTAGTGTAGGTCTGAAAAGGTGAAGGTACACAAAGGGCTGAGGGGAGCAAGAGTGATGGAGGAGGTGCTTGGGGTATGCTTGGTCATTGGCCCCGGTGGGAGGGGTGATTGGGACTTGTCAGGATGATGAGGATGTGGCATTGAACAGTGTGGTTTTTCTCTTTCTCAGGTAACTCCAGGGACATTGCCCAGCACCCCAGTTGCCTCCTTCATTGGGATCCCTGACACCCCTATGGGCTCCACCTCCCTGGATGCCCCCATGACCCCAGTCACAGATGATTCAGCCCAGAAAAAGATGCTAGGACAGAAAGCAACTCCGCCTCCTTCTCCTCTGCTTTCAGAGCTGCTGAAGAAGGGCAGCCTCCTGCCCACAAGCCCCAGGCTGGTATGGAGTTCCCTGCTTACATATGCAATAGTCCTGGTGAATCTCTGTGACTGACTTTCACTGGAAAGGGCAAAAGGCCCAAACATTTTTCAAAGAGGGAAGCTTAGATAGGACTTAAATGCCACATGTTAATTTTGGCTGCTATATAGCAAATTTTCCAATCTCCACAAAGCACTATGCATGCAGCATCTTAGTCATTTATATGATAACCCTATATGGCAGGCCAGTATTATTATCTGCATGTTACAGCTGTGGGGGAGAGTGACTGTCCTAATGCTACCAAGTGAGTTCATAATGCTAAGATGGCATTTGAACTGGGAATTTTTAGTTCATGAGTATACAGGGTTGAAGACCATACACAGCCGTATTAAAGAAATGCAGTTGCAGATTGGTTGGGATTTTTATTGCTTTTAAAAATATTAATTGTTCTTAATGGTGATTGGTTGTTTCTTAAAAAAATTATTTATTATACTTAATATCTTGTTCTAACACGGGGCTCCCAGTGATTTCTCATCCAAGGTATTTGATCAGAACCACAATGGTTAGCCTCCAGTGCTTCAACATTAACTGCTTCCTGATCACTCACTGGACTTATTTTTAGTGTGGTTTTTTAATAATTTAGTCCTAAATATGTTGTAAATCACCTTGAAGTATGAGGGAGGTGGGATAAAAATATTTTAAGTAAACACCGAGTATACAAAAGAGGAGAAGGAGGCAACCAAGCTGCATACAGTGAAATTAAAACTCTGTGTGTGTGTGTGTGTGTGTGTGCGTGCGTGCGTGTGCACGCACGCACACACGCACACACACAGAGAAGCTATTTTATTTAACAGAAATTATATATCATTTACCCAAACTAAAAAGACTTTTAGATGGTTTACAACATTAATGTCAAATAGACATGATTTAGTGCAAGAACTTTAGGAAACCTCACACAATTACACAATAATTTGGATGTTTTGCATTGCAATCCCATGCACCCAGGTAAGTGTGTATGAGATGGCAGCCATAATGTATTTTGTTTTGCTCTCTTAATATATTTAGAGCTTGTTCACTGCCTGCATGTGGTGGGATCCCCAAAGAGCAGGGGTGTGTGAAGAAACTGTAGCCCTCCACATGTTGGACTCCAACCCACATCAGTCCCAGGCACATGACCAATTGGGTTTGGGCTGATGGGCATTCTAGTCCAATAATCTCCAGAGGGCCACAGCTTTCCCATCTGTCTCATAAAGTCTGTCTTCTCTCACCACTGGTGAGTGTGCATGGGCAGGTGGAATGGACACTATGTGGAATGGGAGAATTTGCAGCCATATGGGGATCCCTTCATATGAGTAAGGTCATCTGGGATGTGTGTGACCAGCTATGCAATGTAGTCTTTGTTTGCTTCATATACACCTTGGTTATTTTTTTCCTTCTCTCCTGTGACTTTTTAATACATAGTGTTTCATTTTATGTTTTTAGCATTGATTATATTGGGGAGGTGGGCTTGGAAAAAAATCCGTCTTGTGTTTCCAAGGAAAGCTCTACAATTTTCTCCTTTTTGAGCTGATCTTTCCTGTCTGGCATTTCTAACAAATTAAGCCAAGCTAACCTGAATTTCTAGTCATGGATGAGAAGCAGAGTGTTATTTCTTTGGATGAGAATGAGGGAGTTTTTTGTTTTGGATTTTCCTTGCCTCTGTACTTGATTGACTTTATTTACTTGATTGACTTTATCCATGTTGCTGGCTCCTTGCTTAAATGCTACACAGGAGCAGCTGGAGCATCTCAGCGGAGCCAGCTGCAAGAACCTGAGTTAGTTTTATTGGTAGTACTGGCAAGACCTTGTTGTATGTAGATAGCAGCGGGACAGTCTGTGTATTGGTTTATAGTATGTGAATATCCTTTGGCAGGTGGGTGAGAGCGACATGACAGTAGTTTCTGGTCATACAAGCAGCTCTGGTCTTCTCCTGGAAGTGGGAGGGGTTCTTCCAGGGCTGCACGGTGGAGAAATGCAGTCAGCTTCAACTACGGTTCCTGCATCTCCTGCTGCTTCAGGTAGGCCTATTCTGCTATTGTGTTTTTCTCTCTTCTGCATTAGTATCCTAGAGTTGGAAGGGGCTTCAGAAGAAATCCACTGCTACAGTGTGTAATTTCTGGTCTGCCAATTGTGTTGAGAACAGCAGGGGGTGTGAGGGTCCTGTTTCAAATAATGTGAATAAATCAAGAACATATTCTATGAAAGCTGAGACCTTGGAGACCAAATATGTAATTTGCATGGCAAAGCCTTTAGTCAAAGCTTTGCTTGTATGTGTCGGGGCTTTGTGTGATGTTTGATCATGTTATTTCGTGTTATGAATGTTATTGCCTTGATTCTCTTCCTTAAATCACTTTGTTCGCTTACTTCCCCTTAATCTCATGTTTAGCTTAATGTTCCTTTCCACTTCCTCCATTCTTTTGGTATGTTTGTTCTTGGTATGAGCTTTCGTGTGCATGGTATCTGAAGAAGCGTGCATGTACACAAAAGCTCATACCAAGAACAAACTTAGTTGGTCTTTAAGGTGCTACTGGAAGGAATTTTTTAATGCACTTTTGTATGTATTTAACTGATAGCTTGAAACTTTTATCTGAGCCATAGTGTGTCCTTTTCCCCTGCTCCCCCTTTTCTCCCTCCTTCCCTATCTTTCCCCTGCCCTCATTGTTAAGCACCTAGCAGTAGGCTGGTGGTGGGGAACCTAATTACATCCACGACCTCAGCAGTTAGCCCACTAGGTTGAGATCTACAGGTATAGGGTGGTATACAGATTTAATAAATAATATTTTTCCCCTTGTTTTGACGTCTTATGGCATCAGGTGCAGGAAAGTTCAAGCAGGAAAAGTTTAATAATAATAATAAGAGGAGAAAAAGTGTGAATATATTCCTGAATCTTCCGTTGGAGCCGGGGTTTGAAGTTTGTCACATAATGTCCTACAACATCAGCTAATTAACCCAAGGAGGCTCAGCCACTTTTGGATCCAGCTCTCCAGTGTGATCCAATTTCTCACCCCTTGTAGATGCAAAAGGATAATACAAACATAAAGATTGGTGCCAAGTGCAGCACAAAGTACCCTGAGAATCTCAACTTTTTTTAAAAAAAAGTAGTTTTCTGGCCCATTTTAAAACAATGTTAAAAGTGTAATTCCTGAGGAAAATGCAGGTGTTGGGGAAGTGATGTATTCTATACTGGTTGCAGAATTCACCTTCTCTTGGTCCAAATATTTCTTGTTAACATGGAGCACTGTTAACATGGTGCATATACAGGCTTGGCTTCGGAGTTCTGCATCAGACTTTGTCTGCTCCAGCCCTGCTACATGACATAAGATCTTGATTGATGCCGAATTGCCTTCCTAGCTTGGTCCTCCTCCTCCTTTTTTTAAAAAAGATCATTCTCGCAAGGATAAACCTTATGAGGAAAAAAATTTGGGCTCTAAGTCTGCTAAAGACTCCGGATTCAGCAGAAGACTTGTGTTGAGCTTCCATGAAAGGCCTTTTATACTTTACTAGCTCCCATGGCTCCAGAATCCTGCTATCCCTTGGGCATTGTTGCTCAGCCCAAACTTTGCCCACTCCCTTCCTTCCCCTATCCGATTTCATCTATGCCAAAATATTGTGAATTATGCACACCTTTAAGTACTGAAAATTGAATTTAGGTTTTGCAAATAAATGGAAAGCTATGAAAACCTCCTATGATTTGTTCAGTGTACGAAAATATTGTTTTGCCCCAGATTTGGATTTCTTCTAGTGGTATAAAATGCTGCCCTTCCTCTTTTAAAAGCACACAGTGACCCTTGCTTGTATATGCTCCTGAGCCCTGCTAAGTGAGTCCCAGGACAGCTCTCTGTGGTCCGTTTTGTGACTTGTGTCGGCGTGTGCAACCCTGGTGGGCATGAGCAGGTCAAGAGCCCAAAGATTGCTTGCTCTGTAGTATTCGGTAGCTTCTTGGCTAATGTGCTTTCCCCCTTCTTCACACTTTTGTTAGGTGCTCCTACACTTTCCCGCCTTTTAGAAGCTGGTCCAGCGCAATTCACCACATCGCTTGCTTCCTTTTCTGCTGTTGCCAGTGAACCTCCAGGCAAACTCCTGCCTCCCCCTGTAGAGTCCGTGTCTCAGGCAACTCTAGTCATGGTGCCCACGCTACAAGCACCAGCTGCTGTGCCACCCGCTGCAACTCCCGAAAGTGTAGCGACAGGTGCGTCCTTGCACTCGTATGCCCGTCCATGCCTTGCAGAAGACTTTCCCTCTTAGGTTCGGTAGAAGGTCTCTGTGGATGCGGGCTGTGGGTGTCTCTAAAATCTGTAGCTGGGTGGTTGATTTTGGGATTCATTGTGCCAGAGGCCCAGTGTTGTTGAGAAGAGTCCCCCTTGTGCAGGGTGCAGGAACTGATAAGGAAAGGTGATCTGGGGTGAAGTTAGTGAGAGGAATAGAGCTAGACTCCGATGCTAAGAGATGGCTCTTGCTCTTACTCTTATAATTTGGGAGGGTGGGGAAAATAGGGGCCATCAGCCTGCATGTGCCTTTATTTGGGGGCTGTAGAATGTGTTTTGATTTTCTTGATCTGACCCATGCTGCTGGTTGCTGCAGCTGCCAGGCTTTCACTTGACTTGTCACTCTTGTCCAGTGAGTCAGCCCAACACCTGTGTTTCCATGGAGGCAGTGCCTGATCCTCACACTGTGACAGTGTCAATGGACAGCAGTGAGATTTCCATGATCATTGATTCCATCAAGAAAGATTGCCTGGGCTCTGGGGCATCTGGTGCTGTAGGGACTTCCAAAGACCACAGCATTGATGGGAAGGAAGACCTAGATCTGGCTGAGAAGATGGACATTGCAGTTTCCTACACAGGGGAAGAACTGGACTTCGAGACTGTTGGGGACATCATAGCTATCATTGAGGACAAGGTAAAATTATCTAGAGGCTTGGTCATGCCTCTCATATCACATGAAGCCATACTTAAAATAAACTTCATTTGTTTTAAACAAGGGTTAAACCTTGCTGGGTTCAGGTAACACTACAGGGTATACCCTGGCTCAGCACAACTGGAGAGTTAGGAGGCACCCACAATTTTAGCAGCGTGTAGTAGCATGCTGCTTGTTCATATTGTTTAAATTACTGTTTTAATGTGACATGTGAACTAGACCTCTACTCCCTCCCTGTGTTTGGCACCCTAGCCTGTTGAATAGACGGGATAGTGCAAGGGCTTTCTTTACATCTCCATTGTTCTCATGGCCTCTGATTGTTGCCTGTATCGCTGTTGGTAAAGGTGGACGACCATTCTGAAGTCCTGGATGTAGCAGCAGTAGAGGCTTTCTGCGATGAGATTGAGGATCCTCAGTCACTGACCGACCCCTGGGAGCACCCACTCCAACGAGAGCACCCAATCCAACAGGAGCACGAGAAGCAGAGTCAGATCCCCCCAATGGCTGTGACTGTAAAGCAGGAGAGACCAGACTGTGAGGAATCGGAGGCTAAGGGGATCAGAGATCTGATGAGCATTGGGGATCTCGGAACAGAAATAAAGACAGAACCTTCTGAGCAGGGACAAATTCATCTGAGCCCTGAGGAAGCTTCAGCACTAGCAACCAGAACAAGTGAAGCCCCTGAAGATGAAGAGACACGGGTTGCTGGTCTGGAGTGCTCTGAAATGGAGATGGAATCATCAAAGGTTGAAATGGATCATGGCACAATGAAGACAGAGGTAAATCGATGAAGAGGCTTCTTGGATATAACATGAATGGGGAATTGGTTGATAGATGAGGTATGGGAGGAGAGAGGGAGGCCCCTAGCTTGAAGCTGTTTTTCAGACCTATGCTTAGTGCACAATAACAAGCAGATTTGTTTGTTAGCCAAACTGACTTGACAAACGAACTGTATTCACTCTCTGAAATCTGTGCTTGGGCATTCTTAGATTTACCCCAAATAAAAATCTGGCATGTATAGATTATGCAAATTGCTGAAATTGGGGCAGGGGTTATGGGTACAGTGGTGCCCCACAAGACGAATGCCTCGCAAGACGAAAAACTCGCTAGATGAAAGAGTTTTCCGTTTTTTGAGTCGTTCCGCTAGACGAATTTCCCTATGGGCTTGCTTCGCAAGACGTAACGTCTTGCGAGTTCTTGTGAGTTTGTTTCCTTTTTCTTAAAGCCACTAAGCTGTTAATAGCCGCTAAGCCGCTAATAGCCGTGTTTCACAAGACGGAAAAACCGCAAGACGAAGAGACTCGCGGAACGGATTAATTTTGTCTTGCGAGGCACCACTGTATTCTTGTTTTGGTAGCCAGAAGGGAGTGGCAGTGAGTACTGAATCCCCGTCCCCAGTCCCTCGGGAAGGTTCTTCAACTATCCCTGTCACTTGGAAGACATTACCCACCATGTATATTGTGCAGTCACCCTTTCTTTATCATTGAAATCTGGATTCACAGTCAGCTGAACACTTCATTCTCCAATTCTTTGTACTTGTGGGGCTACAGCATATACACAGTTTTGGCCGTATGTTAGATCCTTGGGGAGCCACTTGCTCAGGTATGCAGAGCTTTGCTGTGGATGCAGCTGTTTCGTTGTTCAATTGCTGTCTGCCTTTAGAGTCCTGATGGTATAAAATATGACTTAATGCTGAGTTGTGTAGGAAGCTGGTCCTGTTGCTCATGTTAGGCCATTCTTTTCTTTTTAGCTTCCCCCTGATGATGATACTTCCTCCCCACATGCTCCAAGTGCAAGCGAAGATTCCTCACAAGCAGATCTTCACCACAAATATGAGCTTTCAGGTAACCGGACTGGCTTGGTGGGGAAGGGGCACTGGTTGTGACACTGCTAGGGAGGGAGGCTGGTTTCTGTGACTGCCTGAAATTATTGGAGTAATTTTTTCCCCTTTCCCCCCCTCCCAGAATCAATGAAGGAAGAAGCCCAAGCTCTTTTTGAGAATCAACTGAAGGTATTTTATTTACCCTCAGATTTCTTGACTTACATGCAGAATGAAAGTAGTTGTCAGCTGTTTGCATCTGAGGCCATAGGTGGAGAATGCCAGAATTAATTTAGAGTGTGATCCCAATATATACCAGGTTCTCAAAAATTACAGACAAAAAGGAAAAGTTGAGTTAATCTTTCTGCAGGCAGAGATCCAGGCCTCCCTTGTAGCTATGCTCTTGTGTGTTAATATTTATTCCTATCCTGTTTTTTCTGGCCAAAGACCCTCAAAAGAATGAACAAAGTATTGTGTAACAAAATGCAATATAATTCATATCTGGCAGCAGGCTGCACTGGGTGGGGGGAAGTTGTGGTGCAGGGATTCAGGGCCGCTACCAGCAATGCTGAGAAGCTAGGCTGCTTCCTTCAGCTCACTTAGCAGCAGCCGTTAACATCCAACAGTGGGGGAGGAGGGGTGCAGGGCCATATCATCTGAGTAGCTGAGAGACCAGCAATTCTGGCACCTGTTCATGAAGTTTTCCACCCCAGCTGCCCACTGGAAGAATTTGAAATGAAAAACTTATACTTGAGTTTGTTTTTTCTTCCTCCCACCTACTCTGTTTCCCTTTTGTGCTGTGTACCTCTAAATTGTAAGCCTGTGGGCAGGGTCTCTTTAGGGAGGTTGGGGTAGGGAGAGTCCTGTTGTAAAAGTGGAAATAATTGTGCTAATAGGATTAGGTACTATCCTTCGTCTTAAACATGTCAAAACCTGGCAACAATACCATCCATAGGTTTTAAGATGCTGGCATAAAATTACAGAAATCAAGGGGAAAGTAGCAGAAACTGAAAACCTCAATCGTTGAAAAAGTCTTGATGGAGAAGAGTGGGCTTTGCCATCTGTCAAAAGTAGGAGAGGGAGGAAAATACACCTGCCTTTTGATAGAGGTGTCACTTCTGTGAAGGCCCTGTGACTTGGGGTGGGGGAAATGGGACAGGATCCCCTCTGTAAATCTCAGCAAGCAGATAGACTTGTTTGGGGAAGTTAGTTGAAAGGCATTCTCCCTAATCATGCTTCCCTAGTATGCTAGGAGCAGATGTTTGTTCATATAGCTTTTCCTTTTCCTCTGCTGTCCTCTTTGGCAGCTGGTGCAGATGCTGTTATTGGCAGCTGCACCTTAGTTGTGCTACTTGATTTGCTGGAATCTTCATCTTGTATCTAAGGGTGAAGAGGATGAGGAGGATGGTGCCAGTGAGGCTGCCAGTCTGGAAGAGCCCAAAGAGGAAGATCAGGGTGAGGGATACCTCTCTGAAATGGACAATGAGCCCCCTGTGAGTGAGAGTGATGATGGCTTCAGTATCCATAATGCGCCTTTGCAGTCTCACACTTTGGCTGATTCCATTCCCAGCAGCCCCGCCTCCTCACAGTTGTGAGTATTGGTGAACCTACAACTACTCACTAGATAGCCCAGAACATGCAACTAGCCTGCTGAAAGTTGAGACTAACTTTGTCCCTTTGTACAGTGGTATGTAGTGTGAATTAGCTGAGACCCATGCAATGTTATAGTCATCATCTTTTATTACTTCTTGGCTGTATGGAGAAGCCTCAAGGTTAGACTTTTGCTTGCTAGGATACCAGCAAACATTTCTTTTCTTTTTTCTTTTTTGTTAACTTAGATAAATTTGAAGTAGGAGGGGATGGATGTTGGAGATTGTGGTTAGTTGCTAGGCCATAAACTGTATGCTTTGCTTTAGGAGTCTTTGGGTGTCCTTTTCTGATAGTTGCCTTTTTTTCTTCAGCTCTGTTTGCAGTGAAGATCAGGAGGCTATTCAGGCCCAGAAGATCTGGAAAAAGGCTATTATGTTAGTTTGGAGAGCAGCAGCCAATCACAGGTAAATCAACTTGCATCCAGTGTCCAAGTATGTAGAACAGGAATGGGGAACCTTTTTGGCTCCATGGGCCAGATCTTTTACCAGGATCTGCCTTATGGGGCAAATTTGACAGGTTGGCAGGGCTATCCACCTGTCAAAATCCCTTGTGCTTTGTGAGTCTTCCTGTGCTCCCCCTTTTTAAGCTACTGATTGCAAAGGCTTAAAATGGGAGCAGGAGGAGACTCAGAAACCCTTTTCCAAGTCTCTCTGCAGTTCCTATTCAAGCCTCCAAGATCGGGGACTTAAAAAGGGTGGAGATAGACTTGCAGAAGGCTTTAAAACAGTGTCCACGTTCCTGTTTGAGTCTCTGGAGCCACAAATGGGAGTTCAGGAGCTATCCTAAAGTCTTTGAAGTAACTCTTGGGATTAAACTGCTGCCTTGACTGCGTGGACTAGTTCCCTGCTGGGAATGCGTAGCCAATGCAATCAACTGATGTCACCAGTGATGTCAGCTGATGGGTGTGTGGGTGGCCATGGTTTGGGAGAAATGACCTGGCAGTTCCTTACCCCAGTTCCAGAGAGACTGCTGTATGTGTCTGTTGTACTAACATTCTTTCTAGAAGAGGCATTTCCTTGTGTGAGAGAGAAAGGGGAATGCCTCTTTTTAATAGAGTGTTTGCCATCTGCAGTCCTTAGAAGTACTTGCATTTAATTTTTTTAAAATCTCCCTGATTAATTGGGCATCTTTTTAGTTGATTAAATGCTTAGATTAATATATTTTAAAACTTTTAATCAATTAAATGTTGCAACTCTAGGCATTTCCATGCAAGCCTTTAGTACAAAACCTGGCAAACGCCATGAAATTTTGAAAAACTAAGCTGTCAAATTGAAACATAAACCCTCAAAACATGCCAGGTACTGATGGCTATGGGAGAAAACTGAAAAGGTATTGAGTGATCTTACCACATTCTTCCAAAACCAATGGGCATCTGCAGCAGAATTCTGGTAGCCTATCTTCTATGTTCAGCGGGTGTCATATCTTTGTGTGGTGCAATTCACAGTACATCCATCTGACTGCATATCTGCTACTGTTCTATGTGTGTATTTCTCAAGTCCCAACTGCGCTTTGCCAGTTTGATGGAACTGGTACAAAAATATGCATATATAACACTGGTATGTAGTTTCCTTTTTGTGTAGCTCCAGTCATAGAAGGTGGATTTTCAGGTGTATAATTCTCTTGGCTATAGCATATTGAGCAGATGAGTGGAGAGCATGTTGAGAAACAGTTCTGTACTTCTGCATGTGGAAGTTGTTACTTCTACTGACCTTGCATGTACTCAAACTTTCAGTAGCTAGTCCTGTGTCACTCTCTTACACATTTTTTGTTGCACAGGTATGCCAATGTCTTCTTGCAGCCCGTGACCGATGATATAGCTCCAGGTTACCACAGTATTGTACAGAGGTGAGTCACCAGTTTTTGCATTAGTGTTGATGCCATCTGTTACAGATCTGTCCTGGACGTCAGTCAACCTGCAGATTTCAGACACTGCCAGCATATACCTGGGACAGTCTCTTCAATCTAGCATTAATAAAGTTGATCAGGTACAATGACCAGATTCTTGGCAAAAGTGGAGGAAACAGCTAGTTTAGTTCTTTTTAAATAAATTTTTAGATTGTATTAATAAATTTGATTTCTTTGGTAACATTTGTCTGGTGTTTTATTGACAGGCCAATGGATTTATCAACCATTAAGAAGAATATTGAGAATGGGCTAATCCGGACCACAGCAGAGTTCCAACGTGATATCATGCTGATGTTCCAAAATGCTGTCATGTACAACAGCTCTGACCATGATGTATACCACATGGCTGTGGAAATGCAGCGAGATGTCTTGGAGCAGATTCAGGTAAAGCCACAGTCGGAAGTTTTCAGTGGGGCACTGTTCCTATCCTGATGGGAAGCACTGAGTACACTAGGGAAGATGCCTGCTCGTTGCGGCATCTTTATTGTCTCATTAGCTTTTAAGATCCGCTTGGAGGTTAAACCTGGTGTCTGACCATCCCTGCATGATTTACCATTCCTACGATCAATCAAAAGGAATGCAGGCTTAGAAACAAACCAGTAAACTGAAGTTACCTCCATTGTTTCTGTAGCAAGCCACTAAACTTGCATTCATGTTGAGAACCTTAATAGCTATTATGTGGTTTCTTGCAGCAATTTCTAGCCACACAGTTGATCATGCAGACGTCTGAGTCTGGGATCAGTGCAAAAAGTCTGCGTGGACGAGATTCCACTCGGAAACAAGATGCTTCAGAGAAGGTGGGGGCTAACAAGAACCTTTGATTTGTTTGGGGGAGGTTGTTTGAGGCATTTGATAGATGCATCCATTTGAGGGGGAGTAGAGGAGCTTTGGAATCCTTCATTTAGAAGTCTCATTCGGAATAGAAGTGGGCTTACCCTTTCAGTTTAATTAATAACAAAGATGGCTGTGGCAGTCCCTCTCCCTTGCCCCCATATCCTGCGTTTTTCAATATCTAGTACACTGAAAAATTAATTTGTCCTTGAAGTTGAGGATTGCTACCAAATGAGGAGAGCTGGCATTTCAGTGTGAAGAGCAGCTCTATTCTGTTATCTGAGTGGTGGGTTAGAGACAGAGAAGTCACTTTTCCAAAACTTGAAGTCAGGAGACTTTACTTGAAGTCAGGAGCCCAATTGAGACATGCTTTTTTGGTTTAGACCAGGGGTTCTCAAACTTTCTACCCCCAGCACCAACTTGAGATGATTGAACATTATTGAGGTGAACCAGTCAGAAAGTAGTGGTAGAAGGAGGAAGAGCTTGCCATAATTGGCTAGCAAATTGCTGTCCTTGTTGTTGCAAGGAGTTCCATAGCTCACCTTTCCTCAAGCTAAGTACAAACGTTACTCTGCAAGTATTGTGGCTGTTTCCCCATGTTAAGCCAGATTCACTGATTCAGATATTCTAAGTGGAGAAGTCTTTTTCTTTTATATTTTTCCCTTTCCACCTGCACCTGCATTTTAAAGCAGTATTACCCATCTCTTCTTATTCTCCTTTCACACTCAACTTGTACTTATTTCCCCACCAACTCAAGCTGCCTGTTTCATTCCTCTTCTCTGGTCCTTTTACATTCACTTGTTCCTATAATAGCTTTCCTTTCTTAGACCCTTCATTTTTATTCCCAGTTTGTTTATTTTCTTATTAGTATCAATAATAATAACAACAGTAAATATTAATATATTATCTTACTTTCTAACTTCCTTCAACACCTTTTCTGTCCCTTTTCCCTGAGAGGAAGGAGACCTTCTTTACCTCCTCCCCACCTGAACTTTTCTGCCTTCTGATTAGAATTTGCTGGTGCTGTCTTTGGTCCAGCCAAAAGGCTATAGCCCAGTTACGAGGCAGGGAGGCAAGTGAGGAAGCACAGGGGAGGCTGTGACACTGAGGATACTGGAAAGTGGCCCAAGGCCCTCTGGTGGGTCCTAGACCATGGTTTGAGAAACAGTGGTTTAGACTGCCATGTTGTGTTGTCTTGTTGTCTTCCTGTGTGTGTGGATGTGTATATTTCCATCAAGTTCATTTGCTACTTCTGTTTGTCTTTTAACAGGACAGTGTCCCCATGGGCTCCCCTGCCTTCCTCCTTTCTCTCTTTGTAAGTACTTAATGATTACGCTTTCAGCAGCACAATAACAATATGGGGACAATGTCTGCATGATATGGGGCTTTCTAAGATTACAATCAGACTATGGTCATGTTTGGGTTGCTGAAACATAAGAAATGTCTCTACCCCCTTGTGCTTCAGTGTATTGTTTTGTGATTGAATGTCTGGGGGAAAGTGGGGGACTTTTTGTTATTTTTGGCTGCAGGCTGCTCACTTCCTTTCATTTCTTCAGTCTGTCTCCTTACATTCTGGCTTTGGGTAGATCACAAGACTCTACATTTAAAAAGGCAACTCTTGCTTAGAGGGTAAAGTTACGCACTAAAGTCCACATTGCAGAGTAATATCCTTGGCTTGCGGCTCTTCCCTTGTTTTCTCTACATCTCTATGTTGGATTTAATTATTCACATCTAGAGCTTGGTTTCTCCCTTCGTAGCCCACAGGACTCTCAGAGCAGCTTTCTGTAAGACATAACACAACAATAAAATTGTGAAATTATTCCGAGAATTGCAGAGGAAAAGATCCCCAGGAGGGGTTGTCTCAGTAACAGCTTCTCCTACTGTAAAGAGAAATCTAATTACATATGAGCTACTGTTTCATACATACTTATTGCAACAGTTTGTGTTGAAGCCTCCTCCAAACTATGGGATAGTTCTAGACAGTGTACATTGCAAGAAGACTAAAAGACAGTGTTTTGTTTCCATGGATGCAGCCATGGTCCTATAGTAAGAAAGCTGCTGTTCTGCCCAAATATGTGTTTTGGCAGGTTCATCCTCCACCCAAGGGAATGTGGGTAGGGATTGTTTTCTAATGCCTATTTATTAAAGACAGAGAAGCATGAGGAAAGGCAGCCAGATGGAGTGGGCAGCAGATGGAAGTGATCTCTCTAGCTTCCGTACATTCACAGAGAGCCGCTGTGAGGACATGCTAGGGAGATAGTGGCAGGGTCACCCACCTGGAAGAGAACTTCTGTAAAGAGCAGCAGTTGATCAGGTATGTTAGCCAGCATCCTTTCTGCCCACTGAAAGAAATGACTTGGAACTTTTCACATGCGGCAAACACATCATCACATATGCCAATGCCAAAAGTCCACTTTCCCCTTTCCCCTTTTGAGTTCACATGCAAACTCTGTAGCTGGTTTCATAAGGTAGTCCTCTGTGTTTTAGGAAGGCAAGTGGTACTGCCTGTCTGTGCAGTCAGTCTTTCCTGGCAACACAGATGGCAGCCAGCAGTCTTTCCTTTTGCCACAGTCTTGCTAATAACAGTGCCTTCCCTTCTCTTTGCATTTTGATTAGGATGGGGGAACCAGAGGGCGGCGTTGTGCCATTGAAGCAGATATGAAGATGAAGAAATGATGCTGAAGATAAGAAACAGCCCAGTCTTTGGTGTCTGGACCCAGGAAGCAAAATGAGAACCTTCCTGATCCTGAGGATGAAATGGCTATGGACAGCGAAGGGCTGACCTGTCAATAAAAAAGAATATCTATCATCCTGGAATGTGTAACCTGGGTAATGCCAGAAACAAGAGAGCAGCCCCACTGCCTGTTGTAGGGCAGCAGTATTGGGGTCCTATTAGTGTCCTCATATTAGCTAGCAACTGGTGGCTAGTACGTACTGTAATGTGAAGTGTACAGATTTTTTGTATTTGTGGAGTGTAAATGTGTATAATAAACTGTCGTAGAGAATCCTGTAGAACAAGGTGTGCTGGCTGCATTGATTTATTTACATTACCACCCTCTCTAAGAAAAACTTGTTTGTAAAGACCTACACATACTGTGAATCAAGATTTTGACTACATAGTCCAAAATGGCAAATCCATCAGCTAGATCAGACCTGCCAAGCAATTTCAAACAGGTCTGCTAACTCACATCTTCCAGCCCAGGTGCTGAAAAAATAGTTACCTCTGCTCTTCAGAGATCAGTTGCTGAAGAGCAAAAGGAAACAATTGTATTTTCCATGGCAGTTTGGGTCTTTCTGGAGGAGTTTGAGCTGGTCTATCAAACCCAGTTCTGTGATAGATGAGTTTCTACCTGTCTCTGGGTGCAGGATAGTCACGTCAACGTTGGCCATGGCCCTCTGCTGGCATGTGGTAGTCCAGTACTGTCTCTCTTCATTGGCAGAGGTGTGCATGCAGGGTGTGCTATGTGTGCCCAGACACACCCTAATGTTTCAAGACATGAGGTCATAGCAAGGAGGAGAAAGCATGGAGCAGCTATGGGGGGAGAGACTAAGGCAGAAGTGGGGAGGAGGGAAGCAGACAGAGAGACAGAATAAAAAGCCTAGAATGGACCTGCAGTTTCCTCCTTACTTGCTGTTGCTGCTGGAGCTAAGTATCCCACCATTGCTTACAGATACAGATGCAGGCAGAAGCTGCAGCCTTTTTTCTCTTGCCTGTGTCTGTCTCATGGCTCCACCACTTGCCTCCTTCCTAGGACAGGAAGATGACGAAACCATAATCTGTTTTGGTCAGTTTGGTTTAACTCATCTGTTTA
This sequence comes from Podarcis erhardii, assembly GCF_964252035.2. Classification (NCBI taxonomy): domain Eukaryota; kingdom Metazoa; phylum Chordata; class Lepidosauria; order Squamata; family Lacertidae; genus Podarcis; species Podarcis erhardii. Next base: position 70,485,013 of record NC_138498.1, read on the forward strand.
AAGGTCATGACATTTCATTATCACGGCAGCAAAAATTTGGTATTTTTTGTTAATAAAAAAGTTACATTTTAGTTTCTTCAGTTTATTTATCAAACAATGTCCTTTATGATTATGTATTCAATAAATATTCATCCTTGGGGGGAAAAGCAAAAACCCTGCATGCACACCCTCGTTAAATCTGCTGCACACAGCTATGCTCATTGGTAGAGACTCTGCAAGGCAGGGATGGGGAGTCTGTGGCTTTCCAGATGATGTTGAACTCTTGTCAGAGCTGACTATTGGTCATACTGACTGCACTTGATAGAAGTTGGAGTCTAACAACAGAATCTCCATGCCTGATCCAATATCTTGGATAAGTTTCCCTTCCCAGCACTGCTACTTAAGTACTCTTTCTCCCTTGCCCACACTTCAAACTGGCGATGCCAAAGACTGAAGCTATGATTGTTTAGGTCTTATGGGGACAGCCAGCAGCTGGTTTATTTACATTACCGCACGCTTTCTAAGAAAAACTTGTTTGTAAAGACCTACACATACTGTGAATCAATGTTTTGACTACATAGTCCAGAATGGCAAATCCATCAGCTAGATCAAAACTGTCAAGCAATTTCAAACAGTGGTTCATACCTTCTGGGCCCTACATGTCATTGCTGGCTGCGGACAGAGACAAACATGCTCAGAGAAATGGATGTGATTCTTCCCCTTTGTACAATAGGCTACATTACAACTGTGTGGAAGTTTCTATACACCTACACCTGTCCTCCATACAAGCAAGCAAGACACATTTTAACCCAGCAGAAGCAGTCAAGGAGGGCACAGGAAAATAATAAAATATTTATATCACACCACTCTGGGCGGCTTCCAACGCATAACATAATAAAACGTTAATAACAACAATCTGATCCGATATAAAAAATCACAACTTTAAAATAGACAACCTATCAAACAAAGCAACAATCAACAATCCATCAGAATCTAATAATACACAGTAAAATTAAACAACGGCAAATAATAATTAAACAGTTCACACATACCACAATAGAGAATATACCAATCTATAATCAATAAAAACAACAGCAAATCACAATGCATGAAAACCATAAAACATACAAAACCATGTAAAAGGGTCAAATTGAAAAACACACACACAAATTATAAAGCCACACACACACAAACATCCCTGAAATCCTCTCTTCCGAGCTGCTGCTGTTCTCAAAGTCACAGTCTGGGAAAGGCTGGGTGGGGCAGATGGAAACACCAGTGCCTGAGTAGGAACAGAAAACCCATGAGGGATGTGGGCTGAGGAGGGGAAGTGGCTGAGGGAGAGTCCTGAGAGTTGGATGGAGCCCTGGGGAGACCCACCTAGGGCTCCTCAACCTCAGCTTCTCCACCACTTCTTTCGACCATGAGATCTCAGCAAATACTTCAATATGTTGCTTCAAAACATATGTCTACTAAAATTTATATTGTCACCAATGGGAGTAAAATAAGAAACCATCATAATGTTTTAAGACATCCTCGGGTTTTGTCAGCAAAAATGACTTACTGATTTTCTCCATCGTGAAGACTCTTTCAGGGATAATCAAAAGAATAACTGGATAATCACCAGTTAAGTGATCCCAGCATAAGCAATACAATTTCCCCAGGGTGGTGTTAACGGAAGGCTTCCATGACTTTCACCTGCATTCTCATGCAGCATCTTTATCTCCTCCTCCTTTAAACCTAGATAAAATTTCGAGATCTTGACTTCTAGACACACTGGATTGTAATAAGGCAGTGGCTTCCAACTCTTTTGCAAAATTGTGCTATCAATGGATTGTAGTTCTTGTTAGAAAGGATCTGCCTTTTCTATTCGCCTTACATTGAGAAATCCACCTCTCCTCCTTTACTTATTATGCAGGAACATTGGAAGCTGCCTTGTACCATTCTAGCCAATTAGTCCACCTAGATCAGTACAGTCTGCGTTGATTGGCAGTGGCTCTTAAGGGTTTCAGGCAAAGGACATTCCTACCCGTACTTGGAGATACCAGGGTTTGATCCTGGTCCCTCTGCCATTGAGCCACTTCTGCGTTGCCCTGTTCCCAATCCCTACTGCTAGCAAACCTGGTGATATAACCCAAGGCTTCAGCAACCCACTCCTGGCTCACCATTTGGATTGCTGTGGGACTTGGCAGATGTGCAGTGCCACATAGACAATTAGAAGCTAGGGATAATTTTTGGTTACAAGTCACAGCTGAGAGCATTACCACAATAGATTTCAGGGTTTGAACTTGGCTCCTTTACTACCTGCTCAAACACCTGATCGGATCTGAAGCTAGCATGTGAGCGAGTGACAAACCCTCTTCCCATCTCGTGTACCTCTTGTAGATGGGTCACGTGTGGACCTGGCTGGAGTCCAAAGAAGAATTCTTCACGGAGTCTGAGAAGAGCAGCAGCTGCCAGTCTCCCCAGGGCTCCACAGGCTCTAGCTCAGACCTTGACCTGGAACTAGGCTGCTGGAGAAAGGGGGAAGAAACTGCTGAGGAGGAGGTTGAGGAGAGCAGCAGCCAAGAGGAGGAGAGTCAGCTGGGAACAAGTGGTCCTTTGGCATGGGAAGATGCCAGTAGAGGGGACCAAGAAGAGGCTGGGAGGTACAAGCAGGATGCTATCTTGAGGTTCCTGTCAGAGGTATGGCAGCTGATGGGTGCAGTTGAGGAAAAGGTGGAGGTGGTGGTGGGTGACCTTGTCAGTTAGAGGGGACTGCTGAAAAAATAGTGCTCCCAGTCAACGTGGCAGACTGGCCATTTCTGTATGCAGTTGGGTAAATAGAGATAGAGGTTCAGGATAAATGTGTTGACAAGGGTTGGTGCCTGCCCTCTAATTCAAAAGTGGAAAGGTGTCTTTGCCCAAATGCACTTCTATTAACACGCCCATGGAATGTTATTCTGTGTTTTGGCTGTGTTTGTCTATGCCAGTTCAGATCTGCATATAGTTCTGTAATGTCACTAATTCTGTAATGGTCTTAAGCTGCTAGCCTGTCACCCTCTCTTCCAGGTAACACATTTGATGGAGCCCCTTTGCATTGGCAGCACATACCTGGCCCAGGGTCCACAGGCACTTTGCAGTGCTGGGGAGCAGCCTGGAAGGGGATTGCTGGATCATGATGGAGACATAAAGGGATCTGTGATCCACCAAGAGGAGGAAGTGGCTAAAGGAAGTCAGCTTCAGGTTCTGAAAAAGAGAGCTACTTCCCAGGGAAGGGGAAAGTTGGCATTTCAGGTCTCAGAAGACTTGCCAGTTATGAACTGGGAAGCAGAAGGAATGGAAGAGCAACAGGATCTGTGCGAGGAGTCAGGAGACTCTCAGATTCAGGATGACAATCCTGATGGGGGTTTGGGAAAGAAGATGCTGCATAGCCTTGTGGAAAGCGCAGGAGAAACAGATGAAGATGACTACTCATTAGAGCTTACAAATGATACTTCCTTCAGTTGGAGAACACGGAAGGATGGGGTGCCACAAAACATAGGGGTAAGTGGTGAAACTCTCACAAGTCGAGTTTTAGGACAAGTCGAGTTTTCAGGTGGGGTGGAGAAAAGATGGACCCACCCAGTTAGAATCCTTGTATCTTGGCATCGTGGGCATCTGGCCCTGAGTTTGATATTCCAATTGTTACTGCCAATTCAGCTCATGCCTATTTTGTGTTCACCAGGAAGTGGCTGCGGAACGCAATGAAGAACAGGCTGAAGACTGGAAAGATTGTGACTTTCACCTGAGTTACAGCAACGATGACTCCAGTCCCTATGGAACACCCTTGATGAGCTCTCCTACCACAAGTACAGCTTCTTTGCCTTTGTGAGTAATGGTGGCACAAAGCTCAGAAATGGCACCATACCTGCTCTTCAGGCTTAGTACTTTAAGTGTAGCCAGTCATCTTGCCATGCAATCATGCACAGGTCTACTCAGAAGTAAACCCCACTGAGTTATGTGGGCCTTGCTCCCAGCTAAGCTTATATATAGGGTTGCAGCCTAAAGCTCTCTCTAGAAGAGGCGTGGGGAACTCTTTGTTAGGAAATAACTGGGGAATTCTAGTTAATCCAGATATTCCATGTGTGGAGGAAACTACAAAAGAAAATGAAAAACGACTGACTGCCTGAATTAAAAAAACATGAGGCTGACTCACTCTGTAGTCAAAAGGGCCCCCAGCAGAGTTTAAAACTAAAATATATGCAGTGTTTGCAAAGCGTGGCAAATATAGGTTGTTAGACCTTTAAATGTCCCAGTATTAAGCACTGGGTACTAATTGTGTTCCCCTGTCTCTACCACTTTCAGAGTTAATAGAGCACAAACCTTCGTAAGTTTAAATGCTTTACTTATATTAAGTAAAGGTCACACTCATGCATCAATCAAAGCTACAGCAAAAACAACACAGGTAAAAACTTACTGAGTACAAAATATGAAAAGGGTACCTTCAAGCATGGAGTTTGGACCGGGAGCGCCAGCCTCATGTGTCTGGTCAGTTGCATGGTTCAAAAAGAAGAGGGAGAGAGGAGCAGGAAAGAAACAATACTTCCCTCCTCCCTGAAGGTGAGGGGGTGAATCTTAGCTGTGGCTTCTCTAGAAATTTACAGTTCTGTGCTCCTTAACCCCTTTATTTACTAACTTTCATTGGTAAGTTGTACAAATTTCTTTTTCCATCAGGGGCTAACAAACCTTAGCTGCACCACTGGTCCAATAACACATTTCACCCCACCAGTGTCTTTTTCCTGATGGGAATAAATCTGTTCTGTTTCTTATCTGTATAGGATGCGGCTGAGCCAAGATGACCCTCTCCAGCAGCATTTGCTTTTCAAAAAAACTCTGTTGTCCATCTGGAAGATGGTGGCTGGCCACAGGTGTGTTATTCAGGTTTATGGAGGCGAAGAGGACTAAGGGTGCATCCACAGTAGCACATCTTCACGGCTGCTTGATACTAACCATTCAAGAGCTGGTGCAGGTCACACAGCATCTTGCGATTTGTCTGTGTCTGCATGCCACTTCCTGTGAGGGTCCTCTTCTCCCCCCAATTTAAGAGATGCAACCTTTTGCACAGTGTGGTCTAGACTGAAATCTCCTGCTGTCCCACTTCCTGATACTGCAGTTTTCCTCTTTCAAATTGTTTCATTTCTTTGAGTGGTGTAATGTTGCATCTATACATCCAGTAACCTAGGCACCTTGCTTATTGCATTTACTGCATCTGCTAATTTTTTTAAAATAGCAGAAATTGTATCAGACTTGCTTCATGATCCTAAAATCCAATACACTCCTGAGATTATCACCCTGGGGTTTTTTTTTTGGCAAGCAGCATCAAATTTATCAAGGTGTATTTGGGTAAAGAGGAGCGACTGCCCGTATCTGGTGGTTATTAAGAGGGTGAACTATGTGTGTAAGGTGAGGGGAGGGTTGAAATTTAAGAGGAGGAAATGTATAAATAGAGGAAATGTGCCACAATTTAGTACCGATACAGTGAGAGTAAACCTAAGACTTTAAAACCTGTGTGGAAAGACCAGAGTTGGATACTGAGGGAGTCAAAGCTCGAACAGAAAAATGTTGTGGATCATGCTCAGAGAGAACTGGTGAAAATATGGGGGAAGACGCTGGGATCCCAGGACTGAAGCCCGGAGGAAATGGAGTGTCCTATATGTATTAGCGTTAGGAATGTTGAAAGCAACCTTATACCAAATCAGACCCTTTGTCCCTCTAGCTTAGCACTGTCTACTCTGACTGGCAGCTATCCTCCAGATTTCAGACTAGGGACATTTTCAGTCTTGTCTGGAGACTGAACTGCAATCATTGCAATCATTGCAACCAAAGCAGATGCTCTTCCACTGAGCTACAGCCCTTCCCCATACAGTCGTACCTCTGGATGCGAACAGGATCCGTTCCGGAGCCCCGTTCGCATCCTGAGTAGAACGTAACACACGTCTGCAGGTCTCATTTCACCACTTCTGTGCATATGCGTGATGTCATTTTGAGCGTCTGCGCATGCGCGAGCGGCGAAACCCAGAAGTAATGCGCTCCGTTACTTCCGGGTCACCGTGGAGCGTAACTTGAAAATGCTCAGCCTGAAGCATATTTAACCCGAGGTATGACTAATTATAATTGGAAGATGGAACAACAGCTGAATGTGTCCCTTTTTCTCAGCCCATCCTGGCCTGATATTCTTGGTCCGACATTATGCATACACAGCATTCAGAGCTGCCCCCTGTAAAGCACAAACCTGTGCATGGTTCTACCCTGAGCATTTCACCCTTCCTTTCTAATTGTTATATTGTGATTTCTTAGCTGATTGACTTCCATCTGCCAATCACTGTCATCCCCACCAGTCATTCTGAGATACAGAAAAGGGTGTGGCGTGAAGTCAAGGGATTGTGTAATGCACATGGGGAAGCCTATTTAGCTCTCTTCATCTCTGTCTCCCCCTTAGATACAGCGGCCCCTTTCTGAAGCCCGTTTCCGAGAAGCAGGCTCCTGGTTACAAAGATGTGGTGAAAAGGTCAGCTGAAAAAGTGGAGGAAGAGCTGGTATGGAGAATAAGGCTGTGGAGTGGTACAAGTGGCAGGGCAGCTGCAAGCATTATTGGATGACACAGCATTTAAACCCATTCCAATCTGGGTTCAGGCTTGGCTATGGGACCGCGTCATCCTTGGCCACCTTTACAGTGAGCAGGGCAAGGGTAGTGCAGCTTTGCTCCTGCTTTTCTGCCTCTCTGCTGCTTTTGATACCATTGTCCATATAGCCTCTTGGACTGGCTCCATGGAATGAGAAATGGGGGGGTTCCAGTCCTACCTACATTGAGAGAGTACTTTTTGGCCCCTTTTGGTGGTTAAATTATGGGACGCTGCCAGGCACTATTTTATCCCCTATGCCATTGAATACCTATATGAAGATGTTGGGAAGCGGTCATCAGGCATTTTGGGGCCAGATGCCATCAGTACACTTATGACACTCAGCTCTATTTCTCTATAACATCTGGATCAGGAGAAGCCTGCCTGGATGCAATGGTGGGATCGATGAGGTCCATGAGTCAGTCTCCCAGTCCCTCCCCTTACCCACCCAATAATTATTATTGATTGAAAAGCAGTGAGGTAGAGGATGGGATTGGGACTTTAGTACTGGGGTAGATTCCCTTAACATGAATCACTCCCCCAGAGGCTATTATTTAGATGAGAAAAGACAGTCGCCTGTATTGTACCCAACTTCCTATCTGCCCACTGTGGATAATAGCAGCTTTAGTGTGTGATTTATGTATTAAGAAGCAGTATGGGTATGTGAAGGGTTAAACCCACCCCAAGAATCATCATAGACCTGATCCAAATTGAGGGAAGGGGCTGATTTCAACCAAAGAAAAGTATGTTGGAAGATTAAATCCACTGTACAACACAAGCCAGTAACTGCCACCATCTACTGATGGAGGAACATAATTCTTACTCTAAGGATTGGATATTTCCTTTGAGAGCTATCTGGGCTACCAAGTTAAAATTCTGCCAGTTTCCAATCTATAACCTCCCAAATCCTTCTCCAAGAGACAATGTAAATTTCTTCTTAACAACTTGGCCAGAATGACAGACAATTGCAACTCACTTCTCCCTCCTTTCTGAAGACCAGCCGATCTTTCCTCCATAAAGAGGAGCCTCTCCAAGGGCCGCATTCAGAATATGGTGCAGTTCCAGCGGGATCTCATGCTGATGTTCCAGAATGCCATCATGTACAATAACTCCAACCACCATATACATCGCATTGCTCTGGAGATGCAACGAGAAGTCCTGGAGCAGCTTCAGATGCTGGGCGAGGCACTCCTGTGCTCCGAGGAAATGCAAGGCTTTGTGAGAAGGTGAGAGGATTGTGTTCAAAGGGGAACAACCACATCAGCCTCCGCTTTGCCATGTTCCCATACCTGTAGGGAACAAATGAGTGGAAATCCAACTATTTATTCGCAGGATGTTATTGGGTAAGGCATCTCTGCTTGTGTCTCCCAAACATGAGTGCTATTCATCTCAAGGTAAAAGCCTCTTCCTTAGATTTCCCAATAATGAGTAGAATTTTCTGCCAACTTGCAGGGCATATAGATGATTAAAAATTCACTCGGCTCCCTAAGCAGGAACATAGGAAACTGCCTTATATCAAGTCAGGCCATTGGTCTGTCTAGCTTATTATTGTCTATGTTGACGGACAGTGGCCCTCCAAGATGTCAGACAGGGGTCTCTACCAGCCCTGCCTGGAGATAGATGCCAGGGATTGAACCTGGTACTTTCTGTGGCCCTTCGTAATGAGGTTTGTGTAGGCATAGATACAGGCTATTCTGGAACATGATAAATTCCTAGGGAACTGGGAGATTTACTGTCTTTCTTTCAATTTATAGATGTTGAGGAGCCAGAAGAATCAGGCTAGTCCAGAAGCCGGATTTCAACCTTGATACCTTCAGTCTGGCTCTACGGAAAAGTTGTTAAGATAACCACAGTTCAGCAGTCTGATGCCCCTCCACTTCCCTAAGAGCTTTTGTTATCTATTATATGTCTCAAAGTATTAGTCATAACAGATTTATATGTATCAGAAAAGTCAGTTTTTAGACTACAGATACTATGTTTTTTCCTGTTGTTTATTCCTGGAACCGTGTTGTTTTGTCCTCACCCAGGAGTCTCAGTTGAAGTTTAATGGATGAAAAAGAAAGTTAAAGAACCAACAAGCCATAGCACAGGCAAGACTTGTTGTCCCACAAAGCTAAGCCCCGTTTTTGGTAACAGGCACCAACAAGGGGCTGTAGAACGTACATTTCCAGAGAATAAATGTTATGTTGTGTATAACCATTCCAGAACAGTTCTGTTCTAGATTCTGAAAGATTTTTTAAAAATCTGTATTGGCTTCCTTTTTAGAAAATTCTAAAACTGAAAGAGCATGCAGTTATCTGCAAACATTATTTTGGAGGCAAAAAAACCCCAAAACCCTACATGATGCCACTGTTAGTACCCAAGCAAGGTAGCTTTGTTGGTTTCAACACTGGCACAAATTAACTCTATTCATGCCTCCCTAGCAGAACACTACTCTCTGAAGTCGCATCCATTGTACTCACCTTTACCAGTTACCAAGTAGTTATCACTAGGCGTGGCCTAATTTGGGAAGGGCGTAAGAGATATTGGGAGTTCTCCACCAATAATGATAAATTATTTGTGAATGCCTGATATAAAAGGAGAGGAGCAGATAATGACCACGAGGAAAGAAAAGGGGAAAACAAATACCATAGCACGCTTCACTTCACTTCTACCTGTGAAAACAGGATCACCTTTATGACAAGACCAGGTATAATGACAGCAGCTTTGCAAAGTGCCAGGAAACTGCTAGACTCTGCCTCTTCTCTGTCCCACAGAGTTTGAGCATAATGCGGCAGAAGCTAAAGTTGGACTGGTGAGAAACTGTGTGTGTGTGACTGACGGTGAATATGGTTAAGAGGAAACATCCCCAGCAGCAGGTGGGGTGTGCAATGCTTGGTGTATACACTATTTTGCAGAGCCCCAGCACCTGGTGGGCTGCTACTAGGTAAAATCCATGTATGGCAGGGGTGGGAACCTGAGACCCAGGGCCAGATGTGGCCTTCCAAGCATATCTGTGGCCCTAAGGATACTTCAGATGCCACATCCCCTCCTAATCCACACTTAGAATCATAGAGTTGGAAGAGACGACAAGGGCCATCGAGTCCAACCCCCTGCCAAGCAGGAAACACCATCAGAGCACTCCTGACATATGGTTGTCAAGCCTCTGCTTAAAGACCTCCAAAGAAGGAGACTCCACCACACTCCTTGGCAGCAAATTCCACTGTCGAACAGCTCTTACTGTCAGGAAGTTCTTCCTAATGTTTAGGTGGAATCTTTTTTCTTGTAGTTTGGAACCATTGCTCCGTGTCCGCTTCTCTGGAGCAGCAGAAAACAACCTTTCTCCCTCCTCTATGTGACATCCTTTTATATATTTGAACATGGCTATCATATCACCCCTTAACCTCCTCTTCTCCAGGCTAAACATGCCCAGCTCCCTTAGCCGTTCCTCATAAGGCATCGTTTCCAGGCCTTTGACCATTTTGGTTGCCCTCCTCTGGACCCGTTCCAGTTTGTCAGTGTCCTTCTTGAACTGTGGTGCCCAGAACTGGACACAGTACTCTAGGTGAGGTCTGACCAGAGCAGAATACAGTGGCACTATTACTTCCCTTGATCTAGATGCAATACTCCTATTGATGCAGCCCAGAATTGCATTGGCTTTTTTAGCTGCCACGTCCCTCCCCAAGTGCTTTGGTATGTCCTTAAGCTAGCTTGCCAGGATGGCATCCTATGAGTGTAGAAATGTCTGTCTTTTGTGTGGCTGGAATGCAGCCTATCATATAAAGGTAAGAGTAGCACCTTTTGCCCACCGTCATCTCTAGCCCCATCCACCACTGGCAAATGGCTCCTGGAAGTTTTCCCTTGATGTAATGTGTGGGGGTTTTTTTAACTAAAAGAATGTTCCCCATTCCTGGTGTAAGGGATCTGGGCAAGGCTATCCATGTTGCAGTTGGAGCAATTGCACCAGGGCCCATGTCTGCAGATTCTGAGCTTCCTTCCCCCCCCCCCCCCCGCAAGAAAAAAGCAAGTCTTTTGGAAGCTGAGTTAGGAATCAAAATGTGACTGGACAGGACCCTTTTTTTACTTGAAGTCGGGGTGCAGGTTTCACATAGCTCGCCCGAGCAATTCACGATGTCTGAAGGGTTCCTTCACCTTCCACTGTGATTGGCTGTGAAGTAATCCTCTCCTTTTCCTTGGAGTTTGTGTTGCAAGGGGGTTGCAGCCAAAGGTAGCCCCCCTCCTACTTTTTGTGAGATATTTGGAGGTGGGTGGGGGCAAAAATTGGCACTGGAATGGTGGCAGGGGGCATATTTTGTGGCCCAGAGGGTTTTAATAGAGGGAGAAGAAGCAGACCGAAGTAAACCGCCCGCTGCTTCTTCCATTCCTCTCAGACTGAGGCTGGACTACATGCGACAAGAGCCGGAATTAGAAACAGCCTCGCGTTAAGCTCCGCGCTGGCCACGCCCCGGGTAGGTGATTAGCCGCTGAGTTTTGCGCGTCCTGATTGGCTGAGCGGGCCGACCGCGAGGTTTGAAAGAGCAGGAGAAGCAGAAGAGGATTTCGAGGGCTCCATTGTGGCTCGTACGGACACCGGCGATCGAGCGGGCAAAGCTTGGCGGGCCGGGCAGAGGAGAGCACGGAGCGGGGGAAAGCCTGGTGAGAGGGGGAAGAATTGCTTTGGACTCGATCCTTGCTACTGGTGTCGGGGAGAAGAACGAGGCTCGGGCGTGAGTTGCTCCTTTACTTCTGCAACGGCCGCGGCGGGTGATTTAAGTCTCCCGCTGCCCCTCCTAAGGTGAGCGCTGAGCATGTCTCATTTTGGCTACTCGTGAAAACCTCCCCCTTTCACTAGGCATTTAATTCTAGGCATTTATTTACCCACCTTATTCCAATTCCTCTTTACCTTATGGGACCTGGAAGATACGTTACAGACGCTAGGCTTGAGGCGGGTCTCCTGAATTCTCCCTGAATTAGGAAAGGAAAGGAAGAGGTGGATCCCAAAGGCAAATTAGGTAGAGTGGCATGTTCTTTTTACATAATCCTTTGCAGAAGCTGGTTCAAGAAGCTACGCTTGCACGAGGGTCACATTCCTTGCTGCTATAATAGTGTCTGAGCCAAACAATGCACTTGCTAGCACTTCCATAATGAAACAACGTGCCCACATGACAGTGTTTTCGCTGCAGTCCTAACCCCACTTCCTTGGAACTAAGTCCCAGTGGATTTATTTCTGAGGATATGTGGTTGGGAGTGTACTTAAGGGCTGTCCCTTGGTTGGTAGAGACCACGTGTGTTGAATACAGAAGGTCCCAGGTTCAGTCCCTGACATCCTCAGGTCGTGCGCAGACTGGGAAAGATGCTCTCTGAAACCTCGAGAGCTGCTCTCAGCAGGTAGAACAGACAATACTGGGCCCAGATGGAGCAGCGGTCAGGTAAGGTACCTCCAGATTTTTATCTAGTTAGTTTTTCCTAGAATGCAATGCATCTCTAGCCGAGGTATGTTGCTGGTATCCTATCTACTGTTTGGCTAGTGGAGGTTGTGAGGGTTGTTTGTGCTAATGGTAATTATCCTCTAATTTAATTCGCTTCTGTTGAGGTTTAATTGGCAGAAGCCTATAAGCCAAAACAAAAGCAACATGAAACAAAAAATTGTTGAGTGTTGACTTGCAGATGGTGATCTAATGCTGGGCTGTGCAGAAGGTAGTGTTGCGTGCCATCCCAATCTCCAAGAGGTGTGAGATTCCAGGGGTCCACATTTCCTTAAAAGACTTAGAAGGGGGACCAGGCATTCATTCAACTCCCTCCCCGCCCCTGGAAAAAACCACACCATCATAATATTAGATTGGCATTTGCTGCTAGGCCTTTGGATGAGCTACTGTAGATTTCTGACCACCCCACCCCTCAGTTGTTTAACAATGGCAATGACAAAATGTTTCTCCTGCCCTGCCCCCCACACCTCCACAAAATTAAAAATACTGTACAGTACTGTTGAAATGAGAAGTAAACTGGAGTCGGTTTTTGTGTATGGAAGGATTGGGAGCTCAGATCAGAACTCGTACTAATCTTTGGCTCTGAATTATTTTATTCTAATGGTTTGCCCTTTGCACTTGGCTTCAGTTGTTAGATTTCAGGGCTCTGGTAAGAACAGGAAAAAACAACAGCTGCTCAAAACTGTCCACTCCTGATCTGAAGTACCTTTTTGCTAGTCCTCCCCTTTGATTGGTTAGGTCAGTAGTTAATCTGTATAGCTGACATGGATAAACTTGCTTTTATTTTTTTAAAAAATCAAAGTGAACCATCAGAGAACGTTGCAAAAGTTATTTCAGATTACTTTTATTGCATCAACTATTTCAGATCATTTTTTATTATAGCTTTGAAAAATGACTGAAACTTAGTTATGTGGCAGTTTAACAATCTTCTAACTGCAACTTTTTTATTTTCCTTATCCCACAAAGTCACTTTTCCCCCCTGAAACCAATAAAGGGGGGGGGAATTAACTTTTCTACAAAAAGGTGAATACTTTCCTTCATACAAGTTGCATGCTACCCTCTGGTAGTATGCAGGTGTTACAGGTGTTACAAAGAGGGATACCCAACCAACTCATCAGGAGCATTGGCCTCCTGAGCTTGCATGCTACTGGGCTCCCAGCGCCACAAGAAGGCAAGGAAACCCCAATTTCTGAAACATAGAAATTGACCAGAAATAGTCAAGTAGATGGTTTTATTCAGTTCCAAAAGGTAATAAAATTGTGTACCAAGGATGGAGGGGAAGGGACCTGACTCATGGCATGAATGGGATAGGGACTCCATAATTCTCAAGATGTATCATCATGTATCATCACACAGTTAACAGCCCTGACAAAGGGGCCAGACTAGGTGTTATCAGAGGGAAATGAGACCCAGGAAGAACAAATAAAGGTGCAGAGGGATGTTTTCCTGACAAGGGGATACGTAAGGGTAAATAATCTCATTGTGTGAAGTGGGTACTTGAACCATGTGTAATTGACAGGGGCATGTCTGGATCTCAGGTTTTTGTCTGGGACATACCTATGTTTTGATGCTGCTTTGTGAAATGTATTATGGGAAATTTTGGGAACTCTTAAGAAGCCATGTACCCTTTGTTCTGGGCTTCTTCCTTGTTTTAGTTTGGGAATTGAAACCTTACTGCAACAATAAAGTGATCAAGGCTTCCTAGCCGCTGTTTTGCTTCAATTTGCCTGGCTGTGGTTTCTTGCTTGAACCTGAACGATTCAGAACCTGCAGGGCTAGGCCCTAGCAAAGCTAGGAAACGGTTTCAGTATTGTACCCCAAGATTTTATCCTTATCATAGGCATCACACATTTTGCAGTTATAGGAAGTGTTGTTATAATTTATTTAGAAGTGGCAAGGAACCTGGAAACCAGTGGCAAAGTCTGGCAGTGGAACTTATGCTTCTTTTTCTATTCCTCATCCTGTGATGGGCTTCTCTTGCAGCATCAGTGTGTAGCCGCTATGGCCTCCCCAGTAGGGCTGTTATCTGATGAAGAAGCTGTCACTTCTCCTGTGCTGGAGTCCACTGTGGCAGAATGTGGGGCTGGCTTGTGCCGAGACCTCTTGCCAGAGTTCTCTGCCATCTCTTCAAGCAGTGAGCAGGTAAGAGCAGTGAGGTGAAGAACTAAAACCCTTGTTTGTGCTCCCTTGGGGGTAGCTAATGTGACGCTCTTTAATATGGTTGGACTGCAGCTGTCCATCAGCCCTGTCCAGCAGGACCCATGGTTGGGAAAGATGGAGCTGTAGACCAACAGCGTCTGAAAAGCACCTGATTGGCTACCTCTGGTCTGGTTTCAAAACAATTAAAAAACAGCAAAATGAATGGGCTAGTATTGCCTACCTCTCCTAGGTATGAACCTAAAAGTCATATGTGACTTCTCTGCAGGCCGCTTCTGATGACAATGGAAAAGTGAAGGTATATGCAAGAGTGCGACCCCTGACACCAGCCGAGATGGAGAAACAGGAAGATAAAGTGAGTTTATAGGCAATGCATGGGCCAGCATCTACGGTGTGTGTGTGTGGGGGGGTGCTTTTGCCAATCTCCTGGGAGGGGATAGACACTGGTCTCTGCCCTTATCCAGAGGTATAATCACACTAGGAGGTTGCCCCCTTTCCCTGTCTGGCAAGGGGAAGAGTAGCCTGGCCCCAGCCTATCCCCCTCACCAAGCTACAATTCCCCCAGTTCCTTATAAAGAAGGATTGCTTGTTAAGCCATCCTGGTAATTGTAGCTCTGTGAAGGGAATAGGAGCTCTTAACGACTCTCAGCACCTTTTAAAAAAACAACAACACAGCTCCCATAATTCTTTGGGGGAAGCCACAAATGTTTAAACTAGTATCAGGGAGTGCTCCTGCTGTGGCAAATAATGTTGAAGGCAGAATGTTAACTGTCCTCTCTAGGGCTGCGCCTGTATTGACGATTCCGAGACCCTTCTTCTCAAAGCACCAAAGGATTCCTTCACCATGAGAAACACTGAACGGGGGCTTGGTCCGGCGGTGCACAAATTCACCTTCACTCAGGTACGTACTTGGATCTTGGGTTTATGTAGGATTCAACATGGACACCAGTTTTTTTTTTAAGGATTTTGCAGGGCTCCACTGAGGAAAAAGTGGAGAAGCAGGGGCAACCCTTCCCCTCTTCGTTTTACTGCCTAACTCTAACCCCCTGAGGGGGAATGTGTGGCCTGCTTCCTATTCTGACCTGCAACTCCCATCAGCCCTAGCCAGCACTGCCAATGGTCAGGGTTAATGGAAGTTGTAGTTCAACAATGTCTGGAAGGCCCCAGGTTCCCTTTCTCTGCTCTCTAAAGGAACTAACCTGTAACATTTGCGGTTGCAGATCTTTGGGCCAGAGGTGGGTCAGGCGGCTTTCTTTGATGCAACGATGAAGGATGTGGTGAAGGGTGTGCTCCATGGGCAGAACTGGCTTGTTTACACCTATGGCGTCACTAATTCAGGGAAGACTTACACCATCCAGGGTAAGAAGCACTCAGTCTGTGCTGGCTCAGGCAAACACCTTTGCCTAGTGGCGGGGGGCACTTGTCTGCTCACTTCTTCTTTGACTTGCAGGTAGTGGTGCTGATGCGGGGATCCTGCCTCGCTCCCTGGCCATCATTTTCAATAGTATTGGGACGCGGTTGTACCGGGCCATGGATCTGAAGCCCTTCCTCTCGAGTGAGGTGACCTGGCTGGACAGCAAGCAGGTTCGACAGGAGGAAATGAAAAAGCAGGCCCTGCTTTGCAGCAAGATGAAGGAGGTGAGTGTTCTTCCCGCTCGTCGAGTCTCTTGTTATAAGAAGAAAAATGCCCTGATCAGCAACTCAGTGGTCTTCCTTCCTTCCTTTGGAATTACAGGAGGAGCTGTATACTTCTCTGAATAAAAGTCACAGCACAGCATCCCAGCTGCAAGCAGGCACAAGTGGAAGCATTGACAGTGGCTTAGGTGGCCTCTCTTATAGCTGCCAGTCTGCCCACCTGACAAGCACCAGCCAGCTAGAAGGTATCTACTGCCCTGAGCAGGAGGTTTGGGGACAGGAGGTTTCCTAATTGTCATGATCAAAGCTGAGAAGTACCTCAAGAGGTGTGGAATCTCAAAATAGATAGGCCCACCCAACCCACAAGAGAGAAAGGGGGGGGGGATATCTAGTGACAGCATCCACACATCAATTTTATAACAATGTTGAGGTGGTTTATGGGGACTCATTGATGGGCTTTACAGGTGTGGGCCTTTGGGCTTCCTCTGGAGGGGCTTATAAAATTGCTTGATGGCCAAAGCCAGTCTTCTGTCACTAACTACAAAGCAGAAAGCTGGACTGTTGCTAAAATCTTACTTACCATTCAGTAGAAGATTTGTATTTACCACTCTCTGAATTTCACACCATTGATGGCATGGAAAGGCCTCCAGAAGAGTGAGTGGGCTAGCAATGAAGGGACTTACAGGAGACTTAAAATCAAGGCAGATTCAGAGGCATGTGAGAAATTTTGCCTATGGCCTTCTTTAGCAGGGCAACTGCTGTCTGTTAAAACGGGAAGAAAAAATTAAAGTTAATGGGGGAGCCAGGCGAGGGCATTGGGAAGGGACACCGTGTCTTTTGGATTTCAGCTGAGGCAAGCTGTGGCGGTCACTGGCAAAATGCATGTTTGGCTTTCATTGACAGAGACGGGGCCTCGCTGGGCTGACCCAGATAATGTCTCAGTGCTGGCACAAGACGATGTGCAGTTTTCCATCTGGGTCTCCTTCTTTGAGATCTACAATGAACAGATTTATGACTTGCTGGAGACGACCACACTTGGCCCAAACTGCAAGAGGCCCACCTTGCGGCTGTGCGAAGATCAGACCGGCAACCCCTACGTCAAAGGTAGAGACTGGCCAGCTTACCCAGGATGTAGCCGTGGGTCAGCCAGCTGTTTTCCCTGGAGTCTGTGGGTGGCAGCATTGGTAACGTGGGCTGTGTAAAGGAATAGGGTCTTGTCTGCTTGCTGAGGGTGATCCCTCGTAGAGATGTGAAGCCTGAAGCCACATATTCCTGTTCCCAGATCTGAACTGGATCAATGTTCAAGATGCTGCTGAGGCCTGGAAACTGCTGAAACTGGGCAGGAGAAATCAGAGCGTTGCCAGCACCCACATGAACCAGCATTCTAGCCGCAGGTCTGTAACAGCGCCATAATTTTATTTATTAGCGGAGGGGTGGGGTGAAAGTGCATGTCTCAAAAATGGCAAAACATGTCTTTTGCACAAGAAAACAAAACCCATGGAGGCCGGAGGGCAAGTGTGTGTCTATGAGATGGGGAATGGGGGTGACAATCTGAGCACAAGCTACTGGTTTTCATTACTTTTTGCTCTTTGCAGTCACAGCATTTTCTCCATTCGCATTCTGCACCTCCAGGAAAGCAGCAGTGGGATGGAGCCAAAAATCAGCGAGTAAGTCAAAGTTTTTGCATGCAGTGAAGGGCAGAATTATGAGTTTCCCTCTCAGTTGGCTGAACGGCAATCTCATTTAAGGGTAGGGGAGTTCAGAAGGGCAAATGGGGTGTGTGGGAGAGAGTCCCCCCCCCCAGTCACAATGGGCACTTCTCAGACAGACGCCCACTGTATGTGTCAGTGTAAAGCTTTCAAGGGCTTTTCCAGTATCCCTGCAATGTGCCAGACCTGGAATGAAAATCTCCTATAATTAGTCCCCCGTTTTGCTTACCTGAAGCAGAGCAACCTAAATCTTCCATAGTGTGGAATTAACAGGTTTTAGTTGGGTGTATTTGGCAGTGGTTGACATATCTGGTGTGCAGGATTTCTAACCTGAAGAATGCAACACTTGGGTCTAGTAGGATTAGACTTCCTGTATCCCGATACTGACACCACCCTCCCTCCTCCCCAGGATGTCCCTCTGTGACCTGGCCGGCTCAGAGCGCTGCAAAGAACAGAGGGTCGGGGACCGCCTGAAAGAGGCAAATAACATCAACACCTCCTTGCACACGTTGGGGCGTTGCCTCACTTTGCTGCGCCAGAACCAGCAGACCAGGTAAAGCTCTTCCTAGCTCTCAGTCCAACGGCTTCTCATAGCTCTGACTTGAACCCAGCAAGGAGCGCTTCCTGTAGGATGTCCGCTCCAACTTGAGATGTTGCTGGTTGTGTGTAGGGTTTGTCGAATTTGATTCCCAGCAGGTGGGGTGCCGGCTATGGTTGCTGCTTTTCTGCTCCATTTCTGGAGCTTAAATTCTCTTCCTGTATGCTTAACAGGCTGAAGCAGAGTGTGGTTCCCTTCCGGGACAGCAAGCTCACCCGTGTGTTCCAAGGCTTCTTCACAGGACGTGGGCAGTCCTGTATGATTGTTAATATCAACCCGTGTGCTTCATCGTACTACGAGACTCTTCACGTGGCTAAGTTTTCAGCTATTGCTAGTCAGGTGAGACACAAAGTTATTGAAAGTGAAACTAGGTGCCTGCAAGGTTCCATAAATGTTGGCTGAACTGACTGTCTCTCTTCTCCCCTCCTCATGGTGCACCCCAAAGTGTGCTTGTTACACTTGTACTCTCTCTCCTACACCTCTTATGTATTTCCCCATTTTCTTTCCTTTAATGATGATGATAATTATTATTTATACCCCACCCATCTGGCTGGGTTTTCCCCAACTCCCAACAGAATATAAAAAACATGATAAAACATTAAAAGCTTCCCTAAAACAGTGCTGCCTTCAGATGTCTTCTAAAAGTTGTTGTTTATTTTCTTGACATCTGAAGGGAGGGCATTCCACAGGGCAGGCACCACTACCAAGAAGGCCCTCTGCCTGGTTCCCTGTAACCTCACTTCTCGCAGGGAGGGAACTGCTAGAAGGCCCTCAGTGCTAGACGTCAGTATCCAGGCTGAACGATGGGGGTGGAGATGCTCCTTCAGGTATACTGAGCCGAGGCCGTTCAGGGCTTTAAAGGTCAATACCAGCACTCAGAATTGTGCTCAGAAACGTACCTATTTATTTGTATTTATTGAATTTGTTTACTGCCCTTCGCCTGTAGATCTCAAGGCTGTCCACAACATAAAAACGCAAAACGCATAATAAAAACAAGAATGGAAACAAACTAATAAGCCCCCAGACCCCAGCCTCTCTTCTCCAGTATCCTCTCCACACCTTATCTTGGCAACTTTTGGCTAAGTTCAGCAGCACCTGCAATTCCCTCTCTGAAGGACCCTTGGGTGCTGGTGTGCTATGTAGCACAGCTGGTTGGCTGCAAGAGAGCGGAGAAATGGGCAAGATTGGGGAATATGGTGTATCTCAATCCTTGCCAGGGGAGAAACAGACTTTCTACAGTATGAGGAAGGACAGATAGCTGGTTGTCCTTTTAGGGAGGGCTAGATGTGGCTTATTAACTTCCAGGCATGGACGTCAACTGGGGCAGGAGAATTTCCAACAATGTGTTAAACTGCCTAGGTTAAACATAGGGCTGTGGGGCATAGGTGGGAAAGCAAGGGCCAGATGCAGGCCTTTGCCTTGGCCCTGGGATTCTCCCTAGGCCACATCCCCCTGTGCTATCCTCAGGTGCATTTGCCTGGCTGGGATGTGCCCATTGCTCTTTGGAATATGTCAACAGCAACATTTTGTATACCTTCCAGATCCTACAAGCTCCTACAAAGCTCCTGTCGATTCAGTCTCTCATCAAGGAGCACAGCCTCCGGGGGAAGAAGATCCCTGCAGAAGTACTGTATCAAGAAGCTGAATCGGACGAAGAGAGCGAGGATGAAATGGATGTGACCACATATGACAAAGAGGCAAGTGCTCGTTTGTCTGTCGCTCACTGAGAAAGTCTCCCATTGGCAGAGTCCCTTGGTAGACTGGAGCAGTTAGAAAACCTCTTATGGTTTTTATAAAAACCATAACCTCTTATAAACCGTGAAGTGTCAACTGAGGTTCAAAAATTCTGTGTCCTCACGCAGGAAAGAATGAAAAGCTGTCTGATGCAATGATAGCCAGTTACCGCTAGGCCCCCAAACCTCCTTTGGATACTTATTTGCCCATTAAAAATTGAGTAGCTGTGGTAATGCTTGGATCTCTGGGGCAATTCCTCATCTTGGCTGTTCTGGAAAACCTGGGACTCAGCTACATTAGTAAAAAACCTGCGTTTTAAATGTGTTATAAACATGCAACACCAGATGGCACTGGAGAGCACAAAACTTTTCTATGAGATTTTACATACAGGGTTTTTAAAAATTTTGTTGAATGGTTGAATTTATGACTTACAGCGTTTTATTCCTGTGTGTAGATCCACCCCAGTTGTCATGTTCCTTTCCTCTCTTCCTTCAGGACCTGTTGCGTGTGGTCGAAGCTGTGCGAGACCTTCTGCTGAAAGAGCGGCAGGAGAAGTTTCAGCTGGAAATGCGTCTCCGCGATGAGATCTGCAATGAGATGATGGATCTCCTACAGAAGAAGGAACAGTGGACCAGGTACTGTTGGTGGCAAAGGGCTGTGGAGGCATGTCTGCTCCTCTCCAGGATTGGGCCCTGGCATTCCATCCCACATCTTGTCTGTTCTTGATATGACTCTTTCTCTGCACCCCTCCTTTCACCTTCCTCTCTGCAGTGAGCATGTGGACATCCAAAAGGAGATGCTGGAGGACGTTTATGAGGAGAAACTGAACAGTCTGAAGGAGGCACTTACGGACTATTATCAGGAGAAGATTGAGGTGCGTGGGGTGAAAAAGCTGTGGGAAGGAGGTGCTGGAGGGTTTCCTGAGGGTAGGACACTGCAGTTCCAAACCTTAGCACTGACCTGAAGCAAGGCACCCAGTTTTATTGGCATCTGCAAAACTGCAGGGCCTCATGACATCTTTTAAAAGATTTAACAAATTTATAATGGCATACGTGTCATCAAACATGCGCTTTAAGTCCATGAAAGCTTATGCCAGGGACACCCCAACGTTTTTGGAACCGGGGCACATTTGAAAATCTCAGAAACTGTCATGGGCACTAATCAAAAGTCATTTTGCATAAAGAAAAAAACACACCTGCCAGTTCTCAGAACCCCCAAAACACCTACGCCATGCTCCCCAAAACAAATTGAAGACAAGCTAAAGCATGCCATACACCCCAAAATAAGGCAACCCCCACAAAAGCCCTTTAAAAAGACAATTGAAGCAATTCAGAAAGAGCAAAGGGTGTTTGGGGGGCTCAGTGAGGGTGTCTGAGGGTTCCATGGTCGGAAACCATGTCTCTGTCTCTGGGCAAGCAGGAGTGACCTGTGCACAGTTCAGGAACATTTTCATATAACTGGAGAATACTGGGGGTGTGGGGAGAGAAAAAAGCCTTTCCATATGTGCGTGGAACAGATCTGATCTGCGAAGAGGCTATCTCCCAAACAGCCTACTGAAGGCTTATAAATAAATATGCAAGAGGTTTGTGTGTGTTGCCACCTAAAACCCTTGGAGGAGTGAACTACAAATGTGATTTGATAGGTTCTGTATGCAGGCGCATTCATGGAATCCTTTGCACACTTGGCACTGAAACTTTTGGCTCTGCCATGGATTTCTGGGTGCATGAGAGTCTGCCCAAATGAGAATCTCACAACCCTGCAGGACAGGGATGGCAACCCATGGCCCTTCCAGATGTTGTTGGGCTCCAATTCTCCAGGGGTGATGGAAGCTGTGGTCCAGTAACAACAGGAGAGTAGTTGCCGGTTCCCCATTCCTACTACAGGAGATTCTGGGGAAGTTTGATCAGCTTATCTTCTGCCGCTGCTGTTCATTCTCTTCTCAAGTTGGCAGACTGCACCTTCCCAAACAGAGCCCTTCCTGTAATTTGTCTTGTTTTCCTCCCTCAGAGTCAGGATGAAAAGATAAAAGAGCTGCAGGATGCCTTGCAAGAAGCAAAACGGCAACAGCAGCTCCAAGAGAGAAAGGAGGCAGATCCGGAGCAGACTCCTCGCAAATCCAAACGACTGGCAGCAGCAACGCCTGCCCAGAATCAGGAATTGCTGCAGGCGAAAGCCAAGTTAGAGCAGTGTCAAGCAGAGCTGCAAAGAACTGCAGAAGGTGAGGCGTTCTCCTCCTTATAGTTGCATGGGCTTCAAGCAGGTGGTTGTCAAGAGATCAGACTGAGAAGCATAAGTCTAGTGAACTGCAAGCTGATCTAGCATTTGGGAACCTTGGCTTCTGTGAGTGAGCGGCCATGAAGTGTTAAAGCACACCTAGGATATCTGCCTATTATTAGTCTGGGACCCCTGCTCCTCCATCTTTATCTCTGAAAAATGGTTGCACATTGCAAGAAGTACAAGGAATGGAGACTTAATATTAAATACAGTGGTACCTCGGGTTACATACGCTTCAGGTTACAGACTCTGCTAACCCAGAAATAGTACCTCAGGTTAAGAACTTTGCTTCAGGATGAGAACAGAAATTGTGCTCTGGTGGCACAGCGGCAGCGGGAGGCCCCATTAGCTAAAGTGGTGCTTCAGGTTAAGAACAGTTTCAGGTTAAGAACGGACCTCTGGAATGAATTAAGTATGTTACCAGAGGTACCACTGTACTTTTTTAATATGGCAGGTTCCCACCTGACAGAGGCCAAAATTAGAGGGGGGGGGGAGAATCAAAATAATTGATTTAAGGCCATTTTTGTTTAATATTTTAAATGCCCTACCAAAATTATGCACTTTGATCAAATTATAATTTTTTTTGAGCATGTTTCTTTGCAAGACAATTGAAATACTTGAGTTCGTAGCCCTGAAATAGCAAGGTCTGGGGTGGTGAAAGCCAAAGAAGGGGGATAAAGTCCCTTTGACTATTAGGATCCTACCCAGTCGTCATCCTTCAAATGCTCCCCCTGCCCCACAAACATGAGGTGTAGAGACATAATGCAGAGACGAACCTGGAAAATATACAGTAGTACCTCAGGTTACATACGCTTCAGGTTACAGACTCCGCTAACCCAGAAATAGTGCTTCAGGTTAAGAACTTTGCTTCAGGATGAGAACAGAAATTGTGCTCTGGTGGCACAGCGGCAGCAGGAGGCCCCATTAGCTAAAGTGGTTCTTCAGGTTAAGAACAGTTTCAAGTTAAGTACAGACCTCCGGAACGAATTAAATACTTAACCTGAGGTACCACTGTAGTTCATTCCTATGTTTAGTGCCCCTAGTCTAGCAGTGTATTTTCTAAATCTTCAGCGTTTCCCATTGTAGGGTAAACTATTTTGCTCTCCTCTGGCCTGGTCAGACTTCCAAACTGCATTATTGCTATAGGACATGGCTCTGTAGCAGAAGGAAGGGGATTGAAGCAATGCACAACTTCTCTAAAAATAGCATTGTCAGGGTTCAAATCTGCCTTGAAACATTGCTCCTTAAACTGAGTGTGGAAAAAGACCTGGGTAGCCTGGCAGTTCTTGGGGAGTATATTCAGCATTGCACATTTAAGAATTCAGCTCTTGTATTGAGGACTGGCAAAAATTATTTTAACGGTTGGGCTAAATTGCAGTGATCTGTGGTTTGTCCTTAGAGTTGCGTAAACACCAGAAGATGCTGGAGCCGCCACTTTCCTCAAAGCCCATCACAACAAATGTGGACCGGAAGCTGGAAGAAGGCCAAAAGGTAACTGCCAGACCTTCCTTTCCTGGCATCTGCCAACCTCCTTCCTTTACCCTGGGCTTGAATGGCACTGTCTCTGAAACCTTCATCTGCTGCCAATGGGTGCCTAACTTCTTTTTCTCCCCAACCACAACTTGCCACTGTATGTAGTCCAGTCTTCCTTAAGGGGCTGGATGCTGCCTTGTGCTTAACGGTCCTTCCCTCTCTCAGAATGTAAGGATGCTGAGATCTGAACTGCAGAAACTTGGGGAGTCCCTCCAGTCAGCCGAAAGAGCATGTTGCCACAGCACAGGAGCCGGGAAACTGCGTGAAGCTCTCTCTAAGTGTGACAATATCCTGGCGAAGCAGGTAGGTGAAGGAGTCTCCTAAATTTCAGCAGCTTACAGGGGGCATGCATGCTCTGCTACACAAGATTGGTTTTGTCCATTTTAGTCAGTTTACATTGGTGTCTATAGACTGAACCATAAAAAATTCAGATCCAGCAGCACAACACACACACACACACGTATATCCAAGGTGACCTTTGATTTAATGGTGGAAATCCTATGAAATAGATAAATCCTTAGCGTTCTTAAGGTTCTGTGCCTTGATCCATTTTTATCTTGTAAACTGCTCTGAGATCTTCGGATGGAGTGTGGTGTATAAATTAAATACATTGTTGTTGTTGTTGTTGTTGTTGTTACTACTATTATTATTTATTTGTGCTTGAAAGTGCCAGATCTGATATTTATGTTTTGGTCCATGGAGACAGATGCTACTGGCTGGGGAGAGGTGGGGGAAATCCCATATAAAAACATTGTGCCAGTTTTTAAAAAACATTAAACCATTTTCTGGAGTAGTTTGTTTGTGCTCACAACCACACTGCATTACACAACACTAGTAGCCATAGAATCAACCCCTCCTCCCTCAGTTGTCATAGACCAGTCCACAGGATTTGGTGGCTGGGTGAAGCAGTCCCAGAGGGGCCTTGTTAAGGTCCAGGCACCTGTCATCTTCATCTCTAATGTTTCTGAGTCCATAAGCATTTTCAGAAATCTTCACATTCAGCGTAATTGGCTGAAATGATTGGCACCTGTCTGATAAGAGGGGAGGCTCCATCTTCATAAAACTGAATTTCTCCGCTGGCTCTTCCAGGACCAGACTTTGGCTGAGCTGCAGAACAACATGATGCTGGTGAAGATGGATTTGCGGAAGAAAGCAGCCTGTATTGCAGAGCAATTTCACACTGTGCAGAAGCTCCAAGCAGCACCAACCTCTTGCAGCAAAAAACGGTTTTGTGCCAACAATGAAAATGTGCAGCCCAGAAGTCAACCTCCCTTCAAGAAGCCTTTCTTGCACAATTTCCTGACTTGCACAACAGCCATGCCTGCTGTAGCAATAGAGACCCCCTATAGTAGTATCCTACGTGCCCGTGGCTCTCCAACATCTAAATCCATGGCTTTTGGCAAAAAACACTGACTTTTTGGGGGTTGTAGTGTACCTGGGCACAAGCAACCAGTTGATAACTTTAATATTTTCCTTCATGTTAATGTGTTGAGGCCTGAGCTAACTAAATCTTTGGCTTCCCAAAGATGGTTACTTACTATGCATGCCCTCTGTTTCAGGCCAGCTGCTACTCCAGTGTATATGGAACCTGGATTCATATTCCTTATGTTTATCACCTCCAATAGCTTATGTTATGCATGTGAAATGTTTATTATCTATGTTAATTGTATAATAAATGTACCTTGTGTCTTCTAAAACCTCATGTCTATGTGAACAAGCTCTAATAAGGGAAACCTTTCTGGCATTTGTTTTTAAGTTTCTTCTACTTGCCTGGTGGACTAGGCTCCACAACCACAAGGCCATAACTGTTAAGTTTTCCCTTTTCTTGCAAGGAATCCTATTCGGAATAAGGGAAACGTTGACAGCTATGCACGAGGCTGATTTTTGTGTCCCTCTGGTAGCCCAATGGTTAATTTGCACATGATCCCTGATACAGAAAGTATTCAAAATGGAACAGATTTTAATGGAACGGAAGATTTTAATGGAACAGGCAATGTATCCTACACAGTTGTGCATTTCTGGACAAAGGTACCGTATTTTTCGCCCTATAGGATGCACTTTTTCCCCTCCAAAAATGAAGGGGAAATCTGTGTGCGTCCTATGGGGCGAATACAGGCTTTCACTGAAGCTTGGAGAGCGAGAGGGGTCGGTGCGCACTGACCCCTCTCGCTCTCCAGGCTTCAGGAAACTTATCAGCAAGCTTGGGGAGCCCGTGGGAGTTCCCTGAAGCAGAGCGCTCCTCACGCGGGGCAGACATCTACAGTGTGGGGAGGCCTGCAGGATCTCCCGCAGGGCTCCCCACGCTGTGGATAGCAGCCTGGTGCGCGGGGTGCCCTGAAGCAGAGCGCCCCTCGCACTGGGCAGACATCGGCCAGCCCCACAAGCTCGGGGGACAGTGGGGAGGCGGAGCACCGCCATACCGCTGTTCCCCAACCTGGTTTTGGGGGGGAAATAAAGGGGAATTTTTTCCCCTTTATTTCCCCCCCAAAAACCTAGGTGCGTCCTATGGGACGAAAAATACGGTAATCTAGCTCCTTGGGAGTGGGTAGAAGAACAGACTATATTTTCCAATAGTACTACTCTTAGTATAAATAAAAGTACTTAACTGATGCTATATTGGATTCCCAGCCTTAAGACAATTATGAGCATTGCAAACTATTCCAAACCAACAAGACAGATAATAACTACATCTGTTACAATCTATGGGCATAAATCCTGACAAAGTTCCAAGTCTGGCCTGCTAATTCCGGTTCTTGACTGAGGGCACAAATAGAAAGGACTCCTATGTTTTATTAAGGTTGTAGTTTTAAATCATGGCTATAATTCTACAGCAGTGGTGAGAAACTTGTTGCAGGCATCACATACTGACATCAGGGCAAGATGTCTACTCTAAAAATACCAGGTTTAAACTGATTCTTAGAGGTGGTAAAGTATTGTAATTTTCCTATATTTAGTCTTCTACAAAGCTGAAACCAAGGCATATACTATTAGATACTGATAACATACAGAGTAGAGCAAATTATGTGTGCTACATTTTCTAAAAGCACTCACCAGGAAATTACCCTAGAGACTTAACTGTTACTTAGGCAGTGGCACAGCAGGTGTGGTTCTGGAGGGTCAATAATTAAAATTATATATGATTTACACCAAACCGCTATACAATTTTGACAACCTATAATACCCTAAATAGGCAGAATCCTTATTTACATAGTGTCTGGGTTTTGTTTTGCATATATTGCAAGTATGGTGCAGATTGGGATGCAGTGGATTAATAACTGCATTAACGAGAAAAATGTTAGCCTCCATTATCATTGGTTTTCAGTGCTAAGCAAGGCTATCTAGGATATAAGCTAAGTTAGTACAGTGCTGGCAGAGCTGGACCAAGACATTTTGCTGCCTAAGGCCAAGGTACTTTGGCACACAAGATAGAAAATCCCACAACTGCTTTTCCCTAGGAGTAAAAATACATTAAAAATAAATGTATTTACAGCCCTTTCATGGCACCTAAAATCAGCTGTGACACTGTCCAATGGTAGGGGTGGCCTTGAATGTTTGAATTTGACAGGACAGATCTGGGCCCAAGTTTGTAGCTCACTGACCATGGATCAGTCTCTCGTAGTCTACCCACCACCACCACCAATTGTGATGATAAAATGAGGGCTCTGTATGAACCCCTGCCTGCAAGGGGCAGATAAAAATTAACAAAATGTGAGTGCTCTAGCCCCAACATCTGTGCTGTACAACAGAAGTCAAAGTTCTGTGTTTTACTAACATAAATGACAAGAATGTGTAGTAAAAACAATTTAATAGTGGAAGCAGAATTCAAGCTTGCTTGATACCATTACCTGCTCAACTGTAGACAAGTCAAGTTTGCATGCCTGAATTCTCATGTCAGCTGAAGAAATTCATACCATTGTTATTCTTTACCACTTATTTTTTCTGCTAAGTCACACTGAGGATAGATCACAACCATTATTTTATGTCATAGGATCATATTCAACAAAACTGCATCCCTGCTAGGATACTAGTTTACAACACCCCAGCTTCTAGTTCAAAGAACTAAGCAATAGTGGTTTTTTTTTCTACTGAACAGTTATGTTGTGTTCCTGGGCAACAAAAATGTGTAGATGAGTTTTGCCACTCAAATAGTGGTGGATACTTCTAGAGCCCGTATATATGGAAAAGCTATGTCAACACTGCACTCTTATCTTAATGAACACATAGAAGTCCCACCACTTCATTGTTACCAGGCTACACAACAGCATCGGCTGCTGTATTAGTAAGGGAAATGATGGGATATGAATTACTACATTTGTGCTAGACAAACGGCAGTCCCTTTGCTCTCTCCATTGGCTCCTTTTACCAGCTAGATAATCTAACACAGCGATTTTGCTTGAAAAGTAACTAAAACCAAAAGGACAAGGGACCAAGTGATGCAAGGACATTCTTTCCATCATGAAATAAGAACGAGGCAGCATCATTTCTCCTCCAAAAGATGACACACTGGTAGCCAGCAAGACATTACGAAGGAATGCCATGAACTTGACAGGCAGAGAAGCAACTCCAATTGATGTCAATAGAGGAAAGTGACCTTGGAATCCCTTCTTACACCAAGATGTCATGCTAGAAAGAAGGGGCATAACAGGAGTAGAATGGATTCAGTCACTCACTATGAAATATGGTGCCACCAGCCTTTGATGCCCGCAATGTAACTATCTTCAACAATGAGTTATCAGCCCTTCTAGGAAGGCATCACTGGATACAGAACTCTCCTTAGAGAGGCAGCATTAGAAGGAAAAACCCAGCCTCCAGCCGGATTACATTTGCAGTTCACATCAGCCCAGAGAGGTAGGCACACTTTAAGGTGTAATATTGGACAAGTTCAGGGGTGACACACGGCGTGTTGGAGTGTTATTGGCAGATAGTGAAGACGGAAGCAAGAAAGGTGTGGCAATCTCTGTGGACGAGGTCTCCCCTTGATTTCGTAACTGTAAGATTTGCCGCAAGAGGGCCTTCCCTTCTTCTCTTGTCTGGAAGAGAAATGAAGTTGCATGAGCAAAGAGCAAACACAGTGCAGTAACTAGAAAGGGGGCACATGGGTGTTCCTGTGCAAAGATCAGCCATTCTGAATTGCAATCAGACTTGTGGTTCAATGTCAGATCTAGCGAGCCTTTAGATACTGCAAATCCCATGATATATTTCTCCCTGAAGTGGCTACTCCAGCAAAATATTCACCAACTCTGGGGTGAGGAACCTCTGGCTCATGTGCCAAATTTGGCCTGCAAAACTGTTTTCTCTAAACCATGCCCACCTGTCCCATACCCAGTGTCCTATGTGACATCAGGTGTGGAGAAGGTAGAGACATGGCTTTGTCAACTGCACAACCAAGTTTCTCTTTAAGAAAGCTGGCTGTCAAGCATTTGGGAAGTGCTGAACAATGAAACTTTGACAGGTGAGGCAGGGCAACCTACCTGTCGATCATCTGATATCACAATGCCACCCACCTGTCAAAGTTGGCCCAATGGGGTGGGGAACGTCTGGCCTGCTGTGCCAAAAGGATTCCCCATGCCAAACCAACTCATCAACAGGATTCTAAATACTTTACTTCCTGTTCATGCTTTCTCTTTATCTATTTCAAGGGCAAGCTGCAGGCCATATAAAGCCCACTAAGAGGTTTTTGGGTGGCCTGCAAGCACATATCTGGACATTTTCATGTTTTATCTATGTAACTAGCAACACATTTCTTACCAAGCAAAAACTAGCTACCTCCATTTTCACAAGGAATGAAAACTTTTTAGCAGATTTCCTTAGTTGCTTTTCACAAAGCTCTTGTCATGATCTGGTGTATTATTGATTGGTTCTATTAGTAGAGGTAGATGGGCGAGCACTCTGACAATCCTGAAGGATTTAGATTGTTGTTCTAGAAAAGGGTTGGGCTTTCAGCCTCTCTTTTAGGTTCTTTCAAAATCCTGTGTAAGTATGACTTAACACATGTGTGGCCTCAAACCATTATAGCCATACCCAAGAGTGGTCTCAGTGGTGGCACTGTGGGTGGAAGCAGGCATGGGACCCAGTGAAGAAGTCCACAGATGATGTGTTGGCTACTCACGTCATTGAATGCACAGCATTTCTGGGCACAGGCTGAGGCTTCATCCCAGAGTTTACACTTGAAATAATATTGAGCCAGGTAGCGGAAGGCAGTGCTTACTTCCAGGTGCTCCACTATCTCCTAGAATAGAATAAAGGTATGGTTCAGGGTAAATTCATTTCTTATATCAAGATTTAGTATTAACCAGGGAGAAACTGAGTATTTACAACTTTTTATTTAAAAAATCTAATTTAAATACAATGTTTTTCTTTATAAAAAAAACACAACACCTGTTTTTATCCACTCTGTATATCCTTCACTCTTTCATTCCCAAAATCATTTGGAACTGACTCACCCCACAAGAATAGATATCTTGTATGTATTTGATATAGCACTGAGCAGCTTGCTCCGATTCATTCAACTGTTCATGAAGCCTGGGAAAGAAGAAAAAAAAGCAAAAGTGTGTTCTTGCTGAAAGGATAAGACCACCACTATAAGAGAAGAAGCTACCTCTTGTCCACTATAAGTATTCAGTATGTAGTTGATGAGATTATCCTAATAACAAATGACATGCTTTGGAGTAAGCCTAGGTAGCCTTTCAAATGTGAGCTGCATTTATAGGGGGGAAAGACATTAAGCAATGTCTTAATCTCTGCGCCTGTTACTCACAGGTATTTCCCAGGGGTCATTTTCATCAAGGTAGGCAAACATCCCATTTCCATACTGTAGCAATTTTAGTTTCATATTTATCTTGATATACATAATAAAATACTTTTTATACTTAGTTTATGTGTAGCCATTTAATTATTGCCAGAACCTCTATGAACGCACATTGTGTGACTCACCAAGAACACATGCGGATACCAAGAACTATGGAAAAACCACTAGTAGTTATCCAGAATATTGCTGCCATAAAGGTCAAAGATAATCTGGAGCACTTCCCCTAATAATTTCCTGGGATCACAAGGACTAAGAGCTATGCAGAAAGACAGGAAACATCCACATCATAACGTCTGCAGACTAAGATTTCGATTTGAAGAGAAACCAGAGTATTGCAGACTAAGATTTCAGTCCAAAAGGCAGTGGTCAGATAAGGAGGTTTTGCCAATCTATCCAAGAAAAACAATATAAAACTACTACTTACTTTGCTAGTTTCACCAGTGCCATTTTTTCCACATCTCCAACAGCATAGGCTCTCCAATAACACTGTCAAGAAAAAAACAACAAATGCAAAAGTGTCTAGTCCAGAGGCAAAGGTGATATCGCCTACTATCCTGCCTAGCAGAGATGAATAGTATGAAGCATATCAGAAGTAACATAATACAAGACTATAGGAGTGATAACTCCAATAAACCTAGCTCCAAGTTTTAGACAATATTTCCCTCTTTTTTTCGAACAGAGAATGAAGAAAAAAAGCCATCAGAAGATCTGATTGCTATTATTACATGGAAGAAAAGTGCAAACAGAATAAAAGCTCAGTTCTGGAAACTGCTCAATTTTTAGCACTTTCCCCCAGTACCTATGTTCCAGCTACATAACCTACATTCACCAGTCCATTCTCAAGAGGCAATGAATGGACAGAGGCAATTCAATTGTTATGACAAAACAGCACAGCAGAAATACACTAGCATTTCCTTTATCTGGTTTAGGATAATACCCATTGCTGCTGCTCAAATGCAAATCCATGTCCCGCCCTACCTTTTTGGCTTCCACTAGCTGATTCAATTTCTCGTAACATTCTCCAAGAGCTACCAGCATACGGGAATCATTGGGCCTATGAGAAACATGAAACTATCAGCTGGCTCACAAAAAGACCGAACAAGCTCAGACTTCTAAAGCTACCTAAAACCCAATGAGCACTAAGCCTCATTTTTAAATCTAACAGCACAACAGTCTTTTTTTTTTTTGGGTCTACATCCCAAAAGAAGAGACTAAAATCAAACACTTAAAACCCAGCTGTTGGGACTTGTTATGATTTCAAAATTGAGTTTTAAAATTTGGATTGTCCCATGCACCCTTCCTTTAACTGTAGAGTAGGGAAGAGTCTGGGAGCAATGGAGAGATACGGGGAGCTATATTAAGTGCCAAATTCTCATTATTTTTTTGCAAAAGATCAGATTATCTTTTAAATGACAGTTAAGATCCCATGCCTCTGGTCAATCTCAAGTCTGCACTGAAACGTTAGATTTTGTAATTTGCAGGGCAGCCAGGGCAATGCACATCCCTATCTCATTTATAGCAATCTGACTCCATACCCTGATAATGGCAGCTATTAAAAAGAGTTAGACACAAGGACAGTATCTATACTGGGCAGTTTTACCTGAGCTGATGGGCCCGCCGATAGTAATAGAGACAGTAAAAGGGCATCTTGAGGATCTCATATGTTTGCCCCAATCCGTACCATGCTCTGTAGTCTCTTTTATTCACTTCTATGGCATGTCTAGAAGAGAGAAAGCCACAGGAATTCTTTGAAAGAGTATACAGGTGTACGGCACAAATGGAGGTAAGATCATAACAGTCTGCATTTGTTTAAAAAGAAATGCACAAGCAGAATCAATTGGGAGAGTAACAACAATAGAAAAATGATCTTGTTAAAAGTACTCCCCACCCGAGGTGGAAACCAGTAGTAAGCCTTCTTTTTTGGAAGGCATCTGCACACGCACCTATATGCCTGAATAGCTGCTGATGTGTTTTTCATTTCCATATATTCGTGTCCCATGAGGGTCCATGCTCCGAGGTATCGAGGATTCAGCTTCAATGCTCTCTGGAAGTAGAGAGCTGCTTTTTCATGCTGTGAGCGCAAACTATAGTAGTTCCCTATGGCAAAAGCACAATGAAAAGTGAGCAGAGAGCAGCCAGGGGCTGGGAAACAACAACTCTACTAACACTCTTTCATGTGAAAGAGGATCATGTCCTGCAGCTTCCTCCCATCCCTCTTCAAGCAAGCAAGGTCTCTCACCAATCACACAGCAGGTCTCCACACGGTACTTGTCAATCTCACATAGGTTGTGGGCCAAATAGCTCAGTTCAGGCTTCATACTCTAGTGGGATAAAGGAAAGCGGTAAGCTTAAGGACAGGAGCCAGTGGGTGGGGGTGGAACTGCAGGGATGGAAACACACTCTTGTAACACCACTGCATGGGGGGAAAAAAGAAGGAACAGCTTTTCAAGCCACAAAATCAGTCAGTAGGTTGTCTGAACTAGGAGAGTACAATGAGAACAACAAATCTTGGGATGTTTGGAAGTCATCAGCAATGGACTACCAAAGACTTGGCAATTTCATACAATATCCAGAATAACTTCACAAACTGGTTCAAGGCAACAGGAACATCTCCCTGTAGCAAATGTTTCCTGATTCTGTTTGCCATTATATTCTCTCACTTGATAGTGCAATGCTGTTATTTCCTTACAGACCAAATTTCCCTACTGGGGTTTACCACTAAGAAAACATGAGTAAGTTTAAGGGATATAGACAGAAAAGTTCTGTACACAAACTGAAGGATTGTGAGCAATTTAAGGTTGAGGTAGGGTCATATGCAGTAGCGGCCAGCATGGTAGTACAGGAAGTGACTGCCTACCTGGCTCCCCAATGCAATGCATCACTGCCAGTTACCAAGACGGCAGGCAGCAGGGAACTCAGCACAATACAGACAGAGCAGCTCAGCCAATCCAATGCTCCTCCCACTGTGCCAAGCTCCCTGCTCCCTCCCACTCTCCCTTTCAGTAACATGGCTTTGGGAAGACTGCTAAGCAACTGTATCCTGCCCACACCACCCACTGCTCAACCTATAATGTAATTCAGATTGAGAAAAAAAGTACTCACCCTGACATAGAGCAGATTAGAGAAGGTGTCCATATTTTCTATCCTGTAAGGGTCTTGTTTTCTTAGTTCATTGAAGATGGACAAAGCTTTATCAATATCTGAGGAAAGAGAAAGGCAGGCACTCAGGGAAAAAAAGCAGGAAACAAAACACCAGAAGGCCCAAATCTGGAAGGATTCACTGACCTCTGATATTGTGATAGGCCACTGCAATCTGAGAGATAATGTAGGTGCTCTTTGAAAATCCTGCATCAATAAGACTCTGGTACTTCTGCAAGGCCTCGTCTATCAGCTGCAGCTCTGTGTAGATGTGTGCCAGGAAGAACTCCTTTATCCAGGTATCTGGCAAGGACAGGAACTTCAGCTGGCAACAACCACAAACAAAGAGGGACACATTTAGAGAAGTAGTCTACAGCAGCCCCCAAGAACTGCAGGAAAGGTTACAACATGGGCTTGGTTCTCTCTACCCACTCAATGGAAAGAATGCTAACATCTCCAACTGCTACTGAATTACTTAAGGTTTGCTGGCAAATTCAAGTATTCCAAATCAGAAAAACCACCAAACACAGTATCGACTTCATGATAGTTCATGGATCAAATTGTACCAGAAAATAGTGGCCAGATCTGAATTTATATCCTGCCTTTCCTCCCAAAGAAATCCAGGGCAGCAATCATCACACACCTGCACCTGAGAATCCCACAAATTACCATTTCTTTGTCCGTGATCAAGTTACAAAGTTCCAGCCAGGCCCCCCAGTGCAATGGCAAAACATGGGTAGCTTCAACAAACACATCAATGGCCTCTTTCACCAGGTCCAGCTTTCGTAACACAACTCCATACCTAGGGGGATACAGAGAAAGAGTAAGAGAAACACTACTAGGGCAAGAGCCTATGCCATCCCCGTGCCCTAGCCTGACATTTTGTGTGGCGAATTGCATGCACACAAACAGACAAGAATCCCTATTCATTTCACAATCCCAACTTCATCATACCTGGATGTAAACATATGGCTATTCCCTACAATATGTCATTAGTGCATCACTTCAGTGCTTACAGATAAAGGCCAAATCCATCCAGCTCTCTGGCTTTGCGTTTCTTGCTAAGCTCTACCCGTAGCTCTCTTAGAACTTCATTCTTCACCTGCCCCTTTTCCAACGGACCTGTAAACAGAGTAATCTCTTATTTGGTACCATTAGCAGCACGTGTTTATAAAAACATTTTTAAATATTGCACTGCAAAGATTCTGCCAAAGTTTTGTTTAGAGCAAAGGGTGGTACTATCGCAAAACGTTTTGAGGACTACTGCTTTAGACAGATGCTAAACTAGCTCAAATACAGAACAATGCATGATGGGGAAAGGGAAGTTAATTTAACAGTTAAATTTTGCTGATGTTTTGCATTTTCTTTTTAAAAAAATCAATCAATAGTTGAAGAAAAAATAAGTTGTAGTCTTGGAAATTGTAAATCAAGCGTCAAAAGCCAAACTGGAGAAAGTTGTATGTTGGTTTCTTACCCAGACTATCCACTGTTTCATCATCCTTCTTTTTTTCACCTGACTGCAAACAAACAAATTTTTAAAAGAATTTTAAGAACCAGCAATTTTCTATCATGAGATGTTCACTGGACATGGGTCCAGCTACTAGAAGCAAAAAGAATAAAACTTCACTTTCTAGATATATCACATAATCTTTATGAAGAGAGGGAGGAAATCAAGGAACGAGAACTGATTTATCTTATTAACTCACCAGGTATCTGGAGTACATATATAGAAAATAGGCCTTCTGGCTCTTGCAGCCCCGGAGGAAGTAAGCAGCCCTGTCATACTCTTTCAGATCAAAGTAAGATTTAGCAAGGGTGTAAGCATCCAAGTCACGAGCATCCTCCTAAGAACAAAAAAAATAAAAAGTTAAATTCCAATGTAATGAATTCCTTAGACACCTTCGTCTGTCAAGCAACAAAAGCAAATGCTTTTCTTGCTTTTGGTTTCCACTGAAAGACAAAATAAAGGGTTGAAAACAGCAGTTCTCAAATAATGTCTGGCTGACCAAATTCCTATTCTTTAATACAATTTGAGCTTCTCTGAGAATAACAGAAAATCAGTTTAATTTTATGATATTTTAAGCTTTGGTGACAAGAGAGCAAAGTGAGAGGGATTAAGCCCACACAAGCTAAAAAGAAGGGATCCTAAGAAAGCAAACTGGTTGCATTAAAAATTGTTTGCCTGGCAAGTGACCCTAGCACTGCTAGAAGAAATATTGGGAACCAAGGGTCCTCTAATCTTTGGATTGCAGCCAGAACCCTTCCCTCCAACTCAGCTACAAAGAACTGAGCATTAAATAAATGCGCACCTCTCTCATCCCTTCCTTAAACAAGTAAAGCATTCAAGTGGATTAGACATGCAAACTGACTTGCAAATGGAGCCTGCTTGTCTTTTTTCTAGCATTACTGTTTTCAATTGCCACAACTTTTTAAAGTTATGATTTTCTAGGATACTACATCAGAGCAGCCTCATCTGTTTTATGTGTTGCAAAAACGAGCCCTCCTCCCGTACGTACCTCTGTGAGTTCAGGTGCAGGAGGCAGCTCATTAAAGGGCAGAGGGTCCAGGGCAAAAGCCAGCTCTGAGGCCCTACAACAAGAAAACCCACTGCAGCTTAAAAAACACCACTTTCTGCCAGTCTGGGTCATAATACAGTGGTACCTCGGGTTACAAACACTTCAGGTTACAGACTCCGCTAACCCGGAAGTAGTACCTCGGGTTAAGAACTTTACCTCAGGATGAGAACAGAAATTGTGCAGCGGCAGCGGGAGGCCCCATTAGCTAAAGTGGTACCTCAGGTTAAGAACGGTTTCAGGTTAAGAACGGACCTCCAGAACGAATTAAGTTCATAACCAGAGGTACCACTGTACTCATTACATACAACAGGGGAAGGGAACCTTTTTCTTTACAAGGGCCATTTTCCCTCATATGCAACTTTCCGGAGGCAGCATGATGCTGGGGTGTGGGTGGGTGTGCGCACATGTGTGTGTAGAGGCAAAGAGTGGGAGGCAGAACTGATGTGATTCTCGCCTTTGTACAACAGGCAGCCTCCTATGTTTCCAGGCTCACTGCATCCAGGCAAAAACCCTTGAGGACACAGAGAAGGACCATGGTAGTGTGTAGCCTGGGGAAGAGCCATAGCCAGGAGGCAGTTTCAAGAGCAGGACACAGCAGCTTGATGAGCTGCACTTGGCCCCCAGGACTAAGGTTCTCCAACATGCACAATAGCATGAAGAGACTCCCCATACACAGGGCTGGATTTAGGTTTGATGAGGCCCTAAGCTACTGAAGGTAATGGGGCCCTTTATATGTCCACCTGTCCTTTGTCAACAACAAATTGTTGCTTTTTTTTTTTTTTTGTTTTGAATATATGTTATATGGTACTTTATGGATCTAACAGGTCCATACACAACACAAAACACTGTTGCTGTATGTAGGTTTTATTTTATTTGTTTTTAGCTTGTATTTTGTACATCCAGGTTTTTTTTTAATTTAAATTTTTGGGGGCCCTCAAGCGAGTGGGGCCCTAAGCTATAGCTTGTTTAGCCTATATGTAAATCCAGCACTGCCCATACATCCTCACATGGCAGGCGGCCTGCAGCCCGATATAGCTGGCACTTCAATGTGCACATTGTATACAGGCCCATCATAAGCTATACTTAAGCAACCTTAGTAACTAGCAGAACGGCGTTCCCCCATAATAGACAGCCAGCCCCCCACTACAATTCAGCTGTGCAATAGCCGAATGACAGCTGGCCATGCCCAAGAGTTAGCAAGCGGCGCGCAGGCTGCCGAGGTCTTTTATTCCTCGCCCTTCCCTATGGCGACAGCATCCCGTCGCCCCAGAGCGCCCCTTGCAGCCTGCGGAGCCCCCCTTTTGCTGGAGACCCTGCACGCAGCCCTCCCGCGACTCGGTGGAGAGCACGCGCAGCCCTTTCTCCGCCGCCGCCACCGCCGCCTCACCACTTCCCGCTGTGCTGCAGGCCGCGCTCCCGGCTCCGCTCCGCCACGTCCAGCAGCTGCTTCTTGATCCCGCGCAGGTCGGAGAAATCCGCACTGGTGGACCCGGCCACAACCGCGGGCGCCGTGGTTGTCGCCGCCATCTTCCCGCAGACGCAAGCGCCGACCAACCAAAGCCAAGCCTCGCTCCTCGGCTCGCGCGCGACGCAGCCCCGCAACCCTATTGGAGGACGCGGCTCGGCTCCTTCACGCGACCTTTGACTAATGAAAACTGGAGGCCTGGAACTCCTGCTCCCTGATTGGCCGAGAAGTGACAGCCTGGAGGAGGCGCGAGTGAGATAAATTCCGAGCCCGCCGATGGTTCTTCCTCCGCATTCCTCTCCTGCAGGATGAGTGTTGTTGCTCTAGCAGGGGTAGGCAAACAAAGACCCAATCGCCTTCTAAATCCGGCCCGCGAAGGGTCCGGGAATCAGCGTGTTTTTACATGAGTAGAATGTGTCCTTTTATTTAAAATGCATCTCTGGGTTAATTTTGGGGCATAGGGATTCGTTCATTTCCCTCCCCAAAAAATATAGTCCGGCCCCCCACAAGGTCTGAGGGACAGTGGACTGGCCCCCTGCTGAAAAAGTTTGTTGACCCCTGCATGGCATGCAGCAGTTTGAACTAGACACCTGCTCCACAATTTAGGGAGCAGATTAGAGTATGTTTATCCTACCTACGTCTTGGTAAAAATTGGTGCAATACCTCGGTATTTATTTCCTTGCATTTCCTAGATATAAGGAAAACAGGTATTTGTACAACATGAATGTGCAATCGGAATGGGCCTAAAGTTCTGTCTCCTATTCCTTTGCAATCCTAGAAACCTAAAAAAAATACCCAAACCCTGCTGGTTTTTGCTTACTGACAAGTGATTGATGGACACAGAGTGTTTTTCTGTCCAGCAGACGCACACCCATCAGCTGTTCCTTAGAATTATTTATTGTATTGCACATAATCCTTGAATAAATCTGGTATTCTATGAAACACTTGGTGCTTTGAAGTTGTAATCCTATGATGCTTTCCTGGGAGTAAATCCCATTGGATTTAGTAGGATTTATTTCTGAGTAGACATACATGGGACACGGGTGGTGCTGTGGGTTAAACCACAGAGCCTAGGGCTTGTCGGTCAGAAGGTTGGCCGCGACTGGGTGAGCTCCCGTTGCTCGGTCCCTGCTCCTGCCAACCTAGCAGTTTGAAAGCATGAAGTAGATAAATAGGTACTGCTCCAGCGGAAAGGTAAGCGGCGTTTCCGTGCGCTGCTCTGGTTCACCAGAAGCACTTAGTCATGCTGGCCACATGACCCAAAAGCTGTATGCCGGATCCTCGGCCAATAAAGCAAGATGAGCGTCGCAACCCCAGAGTCGTCTGTAACTGGACCTAATGGTCAGGGGTCCCTTTACCTTTAGACATACATGGGATTGCATTATAAACCTGGATGATCCTAGTCTTGTTATTACACATACAGCCCAAATCTAACCATGCTACTCAAAAGATTCATTAATTTTAGTGGAATGTACAGCCAAACAGGGTTTTAGTTGTACCATGAATTATTATTTTTTGGTATGGTATGATTTTATTGATTTTACAAATAATCCAGGCTGAGGCAGATAAATTCCAAAGCCATATAGATTGGTATGGGTAGAAGCTCTGAAGTAAATGTTCTGATATCATCTAATAAAATAGAAATGACAATTTGTGAATAATTTAGAGATAAAAGGAGGATTCAGTAACTATATCTCATGTATGGTTTTTGTGGGTATGTAGATGTAGTTTATTCTGCATTTATGGGTTTTTTGTTGGGGGTGTTTACATGGCCTCCCATGGAAATGACTTGATGGTAGTGAAAATATCTGTTTTCGTGCTTGCCAATCAGAAGGTCAGCGGTTCAAATCCCCACAATGGGGTGAGCTCCCGTTGTTCGGTCCCTGCTCTTGCCAACCTAGCAGTTTGAAAGCACATCAAAGTGCAAGTAGATAAATAGGTATCACTTTGGCAGGAAGGTAAACAGCGTTTCCATGCGCTGCTCTGGTTCGGACACGGAAGCTGTCTGCGGACAAACGCCGGTTCCCTCAGCCTATAGAGTGAGATGAGCGCCGCAACCCCAGAGTCATCTGAGACTGGACCTAACGGTCAGGGGTACCTTTACCTTTACGTAAGCTGCTGGGATTTCCCTACACTATGCTTAGTCTATCACTTGCAGTTGCTGTTTACTTCTGCGTGAGTTAAGAGTCCATAGTCTCTGGCTGGACTACACTTCTCATCCAGTTGGGCAGTAAGTCCTGCAGCAGGGGATGCTAGGAGTTGTGGTCCACCAGTGTCTGCTGGAGGCTACTCCAAGAGTGCTGCAGGAGACCCCTAGCGGTGCAAAAGTGTATTCCGTTTCTGACCTCACAAAAGAAATAAACAAGACATAGGGTGCTTCTATGCAGATGCTCTTTTCAGGAGGGATTCACATACTAGTAAATTCAGGATGTGCAATTAAAGTTGATCTGCAGGTCTTCCAAAACAGTATTATCTTTCCCTATTGCAGGTTTGTTGTGCAATAAGGAAATTGAGAGCAAAATGCTGTGGAACGTGTGAGAAAACACTTGTTTTGATGTCACATCTAGCCTCTCCACAAACAAATCTGAGCAAATGCTCATTAAACTGCTGACATTGTCTAATTGCTTAGCAATCATATCAGGATGAATGCTCAATAAACAGGGTGTCTGGCAGTGCCCCGAGCAGAAAAAGGGCCTTTTTCAAAAATTGGACATTGTATGCAGCCTGAATTAGTAGCAATGGATAGATGCCAGTTGCAAATAAATATTATGCAAGTGTGGTCATTCCAAAGTTTTTAGCCTTATTTACTAAATATAAGTAAAAACGGGCATGCCTAATTAGATCACTCTGTAGGCCCTAGAGTCTAATGCATCAGGAAATTTTCTAGTCCAAACTGAAAATTCCCCTAAATTGTATGGAGTAATTCTGAGGTTTCCAGAAAACCCATATTACTGGAAAGAACTTGTTTTGTTTCTTTACAAAGCTCTTTCTTCCTGCTACTCTTTAAAAAGCTTCCTGCATATAACCCTCTCTCCAAAAAGACAGAGTGCTGATTTCTTTTGCAACCTCTCGCCACTCTGAATGTCTCCACAGAGATGGGAGAATTAATATTACAGTTTTCCACACACATACCCTCCCTTCTCACACTCTAGTCTCTGTCATAAGGGTTCTAAGTTAACACCATAATGATCTCACAGAGGTGTGCATTAGAGTCAGAAGTCAGCACCATAAAATAAGAGCATTGATTAGCGTGATGCAATCAGACTCGCACTTTGATTATCATGCTGGGGAAATGTTCTGATATCTTTTAAATCAGCAATTGTCAATGGTCTATGGCAACAGGGAGCTATATACAGATAACTACGTAGTTAGGAAGTGTACAGTTATTCAGCACCCTGTCTGAGGTGTTTTCTGAAATGGATATTGCTTTGTGTGGTTTGCAACATGTTCTTATGCAAAATTAGGCTGACCAAAGCCTGCCGCTTTCAGTTGGTTGACATAGACCTGAAGTACACATCATACCTTTAAAGGCTTTACAGGGCGAGCAGCAACATAGGCAAGTGAGGATCCTGCTTACAGAAGCAGACCCAGAAAGGAGGTACCAGGTGGTGCTCCATTGCCCTGCCCAAGGAGGTTCTGAAATGTCGTATTAAATTGGGGAAGGGAGAAAGGTCACTTGGTTGAGGACAATTCAATTTGCATCCAATCTGATCTCTGCGGGTAGTAGGGCTGGGCGATACAGTGATACCTTGGGTTACAGACGCTTCAGGTTGCAGACGCTTCAGGTTACAGACTCTGCTAACCCAGAAATAGTACCTCAGGTTAAGAACTTTGCTTCAGGATGAGAACAGAAATTGCGTGGCAGTGGGAGGCCCCATTAGCTAAAGTGGAACCTCAGGTTAAGAACAGTTTCAGGTTAAGAACAGACCTCCGGAACTAATTACTGTGGTGCCTCGCAAGACGAAAAGAATCCATTCCACGAGTCTCTTCGTCTAGCGGTTTTTTCGTCTTGCGAAGCAAGCCCATTGACGGCTTAGCGGATTAGCGCTATTAGCGGTTTAGCGGCTTTTAGCGGCTTTTAGCAGCTTATCGGATAAGCAGATAAGTGGATAAGCGGCTTAGCGGCTTAGAAAAAGGGGCGGGGAAGGGGAAAAAACTAGCAGGAACTCGCAAGACATTTTCGTCTTGCGAAGCAAGCCCATAGGAAATTCGTTTTGCGAAGCACCTCCAAAACGGAAAACTCTTTCGTCTAGCGAGTTTTCCGTCTTGCGAGGCATTCGTCTTGCGGGGCACCACTGTAAGTTCTTAACCCGAGGTACCACTGTATCTGATTTTCAAGATCGTAATATATCACCAACTAAACATCACATTATACCAATATATCACAATGACTGAAATAAGGATGGAGCTATGTAGAGGCATTGGTTTTCCCCACATCATGATTTTTGCCAGTGCCTGCTCTTGTGATTCACTACCCCCTGCAAGGAGGTAGGGAAGAGCTGAGTCAGCAGCATTAAAAGAGGCTGCATGAATTGAAAGAAGCATTGGCTGGCTTCACAGTTTTTCCCCCATTGCGAGTTTTGCATAACACATGATTTGTGATATATTGCCAGGTTAAAAATTATGAAACTGATATCACA
Organism: Podarcis erhardii; assembly: GCF_964252035.2. Taxonomy (NCBI): domain Eukaryota; kingdom Metazoa; phylum Chordata; class Lepidosauria; order Squamata; family Lacertidae; genus Podarcis; species Podarcis erhardii. Next base: position 70,527,365 of record NC_138498.1, read on the forward strand.
GTATGGACTTCAAACCAGTTTGGGACAATATATCAGACCCTCGAAGTGTCCCTATTTTCCAGGGACATCCCTGATTTAGAGTAGCCATCCCTGTTTCTTATTTGATCCTGGAATGTCCCACTTTTCCTTAGGATATCCCTATTTTCATTGGATAAATGTTGGAGCTGTCTGCAGGCAATCCTGTATAGGGAAGGTTTTTTTAATGTTTAATGTTTAGTGTTTTATTATGTTTTTATATATGTTGGAAGCTGCCCAGAGTGGCTGAGGCAACCCAGTAAAATGTGTGGTGTATAAACAGTAAAATTATCATTATGGAATGGGACGTCCCTATTTTCATCAGAGAAATGATGGAAGGTATGATATATCACCCATCCCTTGCAGGTACCATACCTATCAGTGTCAGCTGCAGGAGGCAGTGGAAGACAGGAGTGCCTGGTATGGTATGGTCCATGGGATCACGAAGAGTCAGACACGACTAAACGACTAAACCACAACGAAAAGGCCAGCTTTATCATCCCATTGTTCTGACTGGCTATTAGGCGGCTTGTTGAAGGTTTGGGCACTTCTGGTTGGCATGTGCCATGTGCACACAAGCAGACTGGGTAAGTGATTTAATTGATGGACAGGCAGCTAGATCTAAATTTATAAGGCCTCTCTCTTAGCAATTCCCCTCGGACAGAGCTGAGTGCTCACATTATTTTTGGTTCCAGTTAGTGAGCAGAAGATGGCGCTTTGGGCTTTTCCTTGAAAGCTGGAGTGAAAAGGGCGAAAGGGTACTGATTGCTAAGAGTTCAGTAATCCAATTTCTCCAGACTGGCTTCATAATGAGAGCTCATAATTCATTCTGTCACTCTACTATGTAATAGATGCACCTTTTAAGTGACACCCAGGGCTGGCTTTTAAAGCAGGAGGCTAATTAAATACGCCGCGCATGAAGCTGATAACATCTGAGAGAGCTGCAGATTAACTTAGCTGACATTAAGTGGGGAGACGTTGGGAAAGCAGGAGTTAGTTCATCACATCATTGCACAATGGCACAATTTCAGACTAATAATCTCTGCTCTCCCCTGGAACAACCTGCTAGTGAGAGAATGACCGAGAATCAATAAAAAGATGAAGGGTAATGTGTCCATTACATGAATAAATTGCTAAGATGCAACAATTATTGGGCTATGAGCGTTTATTTGTAAGGTTATGGACCCCAAGCCCACAGTTTATGCTAAGAGAAATTCAGCCAGAATAATCTTTGATGGGGCAGAGAGCATTGTGCAGAAGTGCACCAATGTTGCATACTTATGAACAAATTTCGAACTCCTAAGAGGAACGGAAAAATCATTGTCCATCTATAACAGCTAGTAATGCACATTTGTACTGTATCTGAATTTTGTGTGTTAGTTGTATTCATTTTAATGGGTTTTTACACAAACCTCTTGTGTTTCTCAATTCCATTTCTGTCTAAAGATAACTAGATTACGTTTAACCTTTGATTACTTGGACAGGCTTGCCAGTCTGAAACCAACGTTGGCTCTCCTTTTAGGGTTTCTCTGGGCAGTATCTTTCTCAACCAATTAATTGGAAATGCTGAACCCAGCCAGGAGCGGGTGGTTAAGGAACTGGAAATGAGATTTAGCAAACAGCACTTCTTAAGCTGTACTGTAGGTCTTTCTAGGACTTATTCCCACTGTATAGGATTGCATCTTTAATCTGTTTTGCCAATTGGTAAATTGCTTTCTGCTTTGGAGTCTCTTATTTTCTTGGCTTCTTATCTGTCTGTACTTCAGCCTGTCTCTATTTGCCTGCTCTTCTCTATTTTCTTGATACTCTTTTGTTGGTCAGATTAATCCTATTTAACACTTCATCCATTCTCTCTCTTTATCTTTCCCCACCTACTCACATTACCACCCCTCTCTCCTTGCAAGTGTTTGAACAGTATCTGGAAATGTGTATTTTCTCCCCAAACCTGAAATCTCCACCTCTTCTCCCATCCTCGCCTTCCCGCTCCCTTTCCTAATAGTCTTATCTTTCTCAGATCAAGAACCTGTGGGCAGGGTTTGCTCTTTTTAACTTAATATTGTGCAGTGATGGGTGGTGATTGAGGATGATGATGATTACTATTCTAAAATAGGGCACTACTCAACTGATGTTTAAGGTAAAGGATCCCTGGATGGTTAAGTCCAGCCAAATACGACTATGGGGTGTGGTGCTTGTTATGTAGTGAAGTTCTCACCCTGGGCCAGCAGGGGGATACTGTAGATAGTTATGCAAATAAGGGATCAAAAGTGACGTTCACTGATTGGATAGTTTTAGAAAATTGTTACAGTTACGTTGTACTGGAGCTCTATATAAGGAGGCTGACTGAACCCTTCAGTTCAGTTCTGTTCTGGCCTGTGAATAAACAAGAGCTGTTTGAAGAATCGCTGTGTCGTCTCATATGTTCACCCACAACTTAACAGTGCTCATCTCGCTTTTCAGTCTGAGGGAGACGGCATTGTCCACAAACAGCTTTCCAGGTCATGTGGCCAGCATGACTAAACCGCTTCTGGCGCAATGGGATATCGTGAGCGCATGGAAACACCATTTACCTTCCCACTGCAGCAGTACCTGCTCACCCTGTCACACAGATTTGAACTGCCAACCTCCTAATTGGCAAGCCCAAGAGGCTCAGTGGTTCAGACGACAGTGCCACCCACGTCCCAACCAGAATAGAACAGACCCACAATAATGTATACATACGTCACTCAGCACAGCTCCCACTGCTGTCTTCTCAGCATAAAGACTTGTAGATAAGACCATGGGGTCTTATCTACAGCAAGTCCTGTTTAAATTGTATCCTAAGTGATTCCATTCTACCTTGTGTGCATTAGCCCTTATGATAAACTACTACTAGCAACTGAAGTAGCAAGACTCCAGGCTCACATCTCTTATTTGCCTACGTTTATAGTTCTAAGATGTGAGAGTATGTCATATTTTGGTCTGATGTGCATAGAACAAGCTGCAAAACTTAACCTTTTTTATTTTATTTTATTTTATTAACAGGTGTCTAAATTTGAGGCCCTGTTTGAGATGGAGGCCCCAAGCCAAATGGCCCTCCTGGACCCATCGCTAAGAGGTCCTGTGTAGACATGCCCTAAATAAGCAGGTGTTGCTGTAGATAGCAGCTGCAACAACTGTGGTGTCTCACAGTATACTAGTGAGGTCTGAATGATGGTCCACAATTTATCCTCAAGCACAGTAAGTGTTATGTACTGAAGTTCTCACCCTGGGCCAGCAGGGGGATACTGTAGATAGTTATGCAAATGAAGGATCGAAAAGTGACGTTCAGTGATTGGATAGTTTTGTATGCAAATGAAGGATCGAAAAGTGACGTTCAGTGATTGGATAGTTTTAGAAAATGGCAACAGTTACATTGTTCTGGAGCTCTATATAAGCAGGCTGACTGAGCTCCTCAGCTTAGTTCAGTTCCAGCTTACAAAATAAAGAGCTGCTTTGGAGAAATCGCTGTGTCGTCTGCTATGTCAACCCACAACTTAACAGTAAGAGCGAGTAATTTTTAATCAGCTGCTCAGCAGGGAGAGAGGTGCCACACAGGACCACAGAAAATGGGGGAATAGATTCCCAGGATTAAAACCCACAGCCAGTGTGTGTGGAAATGTCATGTAATGGGCATTGTGGGTTGCTTCTTCAGTAATGAGAGAGAAAGAGCTTACAAGGCATTGAGGTCTTGCAGATGCTTAGAGATTGATGAGAACTCTTAACACAGAGTTCCTGAGACTGTAGAAAAAGGTTTCTTAAAATTAGATTCAGAATTCAAACTTGGAACATGATAGTTATTGAGAGTGGATTTCCCTCATACATTTTTATCTCTCTTTAAATTGTGGTTGGAATTGATACCAGAATCAGCGGATTTACCTTTAATTAGAAAACTTTGAAGACTATTTTGAGCTTGGGTTTTATTTATGCAGGGAAACAGAAGGATGTGATCCTTTAACAGCTGTTCACATGAACTCCCGAGTTCACTCCTAGTTACCGCAATGATAGAATGAAGATGGAGAATATTCAAAATACAAGATAAAAATTATTTTTAACTTACAGAATATGTCTGTAATGAGCACAAAATCTCCAGCATGATAAATGAGATGTGAAAGATGTCTTGGGATCTACTATTCGCAATTTTATCCCCTGGGATAATATGGGATGTATTTCCATAAGACATAGAAAGGCAGAACATACATTAAATATGAAAAATACATATTCTTTACAATGCACAATTGACCTATGGAACTAGGTTCCTCTGGGAGGAAGAATGGGATATAAATTCAGTAAATAAAAATAAAAGTCAACTGCCCCAATAGATCCCTGAAAATACATAAATGTATAACAAGTAGAGCCAGGAGGAATTATTGAAGATGGTTTTTTTAAAGTGTTTTAAAACTACTTTGGAGCAAAGTGCTGGTGTGTTAGACACTTGGAACATTCCCTGCAGGCAGATATATCCTTAATTGGGTCCAGGTCCAGATTAATCACTATGCCAAACACGCTGCAGAATGGTATTAAGCTCCTGTAGTAAAGCTGGGGTAGCTATGCTCCCCCCCCACCCCCACCCCCGTTCTAATTTACCAAAGATGCCTGAGGTGTCAGAATTAGGAGAGAAATAAAAAGCAGCATAATACCATTCTATCAGTATGTAGATGAACAGGGACAGGGTCCAAAACTAACCACCAGAACATTTCCTCCCACCCTTTGGTAATGTTTTATATTGGTAATGTTTTTCACTTCATAGTACTGTAGCACATTAGTATATGCTGTCTGATCTTCTCCCCTTCAATTTAGTTCAATTTCCGTTTTTCCCTAACTAAATGTAGGCACTCTGTACCAATTATTATTGCTACTTATCATTCTCTAACAAAATGCCCATAATTTTAGAAGCTATGTGGTATGTGAGGGATGGGCCCTTATATGGACACTCTGGACTAAGCAAGAGGACTCTGTATGCACTCTGTACATGAAGAAATATCACCACTTCCAGGGCACAGGTGGGCAGCCTGTGGCCAGGGACTGACTTTTGAAAATGTATTTCCCCCTCTTTCTATGTAGTTTCATAATGATTGTAAGTGGCAGACCCTTATTTGAGAAAAATAAACTGATGTGGATTTATTTATGTTATGTTTTTCCTAGTGATGTTGCTTGGGGAGTGCGTGGTGCTGTGGTCTAAAGCACTAAGCCTCTTGGGCTTGCCGATCAGAAGGTCGGCGGTTTGAATCCCCGTCACAGAGTAAGCTCCCATTGCTTTGTCCCGTATCCTGCCAACCTAGCAGTTCGCAAAGCATACCAGTGCAAGTAGATAAATAGGTACCACTGTGGAGGGAAGGTAAACAGCATTTCCATGTGCTCTGGCACTCATCATGGTCCTTCATACGCCAGTAGCGGTTTAGTCATTCTGGCCATATGACCTGGAAAGCTGTCTGTGAAGCAAAATGAGCGCCTCACATAACAACAACAACAACAACAACAACAACAACAAATCATTTATATTCCACACATCTGGCTGGATTTCCCCAGCCACTCTGGGTGGCTCCCAACAGAACAACAACAACAACGTGATAAAATATCAAACATTAAAAACTTCCCTAAACCCCGCAGTTGCTTTTGACTGGAGTTAACCATCCAGGAGTCCTTTACCCTTTTTCCCTACTTGGCATGTCTTTGGGAAATATGGTAATATTTCAAGCCAATTACCACTGCCTTTAACTTTTAGTTCTCTATGTTACATGATTACTGCTTTGCAAAAGTTTGTAAATTATATGAATATTCTGTATTCATTATTTTTGGGAGGGGGCTCAAACAAAATGGAAAACCATAAATTCAATTATGCTTTTTTAATGAAAAGGTAAGTTACAAAGAATAGAAAAAATAGAGTAATAGTATCAAAAATAATGTTATTGTTTTATTTATTAAATATATAGAAACTTCTTATGGCATAGGCTTCTGTGAACTAAAGGTCATTTCATCAGCTACAACTTAGATGAGAGCCAGTATGGTACAGAGGGTAGTGTATTGGACTTAGGGTTTAGAAGACCCATGTTCAAATCCCCGTTCAGCCATGAAGCTCACTGGGTGAACTTGAGCCATTCACTGCCTCTCTCAGCCTAACTCTACCTTACAGGGTTGTTGTGGGAATAAAATGTACATCACGTTGAACTCTTTGCAGAAAAGCGGGATATAAATGTCAAAGTAAATAAAATGATAATAAATAGTTTAATGTGACACATGACTTTATGTTGCTTTTCCTGCAGGAGACTAATGCAGCTCCCCTGCAAAAGAATAGAAAGGCGAGACTGGAGAACATCTGTAAAATAAGCTTGAGAAGTAAGTGCAAACAAGAAGCTCCATGATGTGCCTCAGCTTCTGAGGTAAGTTGAGCCCTGTAGAGGGGGCTAAAGCTGCAGCAACTGCAGGTCCTTCACACACGGCCTGGTGCTGGTTGCTATAGCAGGCAATTATGTACCACAGTTCCAACTCCAGCCTCCAATTGTCTCTCTCTTCCACCTCTCTGCTCATTTCCCCTCTTTACCCCTAGCTAGACATCTTATAAATCAGCTGCTTTGTGTTGCAAAAACCAGACAGGCCGTTTCATTGGCTGTTGCCAGGAAGATGTCTCATGTGACTGAGGTACACACACATCCGCATGGTCCTTGGTGGTGGTGATGATTAGCTCTCAATCTGAAGCATCTACTATCTGGAGAGCCTGTTAACATGAGTAATAGAACACAGAGTTTGACTTTCCAATTATTTGATGCAGTGCTATCTGTGCTCCAGCCCTTAGGGGACAATCAATGACAGAATACACTTAAGGGAAAGCAGGGAGCAGCACTGATTGAAAACAGACCCTTCCTCATTACAGAAATGGCAGTAGCAAACCATTCATTGCAAGAGTTTATTTATTCCTGTCATCTTTTGCTGGCAAAAGGTGCTAGGCTGTTAGCCCTCGAGACAATTCTTCCATCTGCAAACCTAGAGCCCTGTGCAGCAGAAGCCATATCTCATGGCTGCATTTCAAAAAACAAGGATTATTTCTGTGACTGATAATGAAACCTCGTCTCCATGGCTTTTTCAGACTGTGACCTCTGTTGAGATTGAGGGCTGGTGGCTAGGTTGTATGGTGAACTAGGAACACCTGAGAGCTAAGGCATTATGAAATTATCTTTCTGCATGGAAGGTACTAAGTGGAAATGCAATAGGAACCGGTTACTCTCAGCATGTGCTCAATGTAAACTAGTGATAAAAACAGTAGAAGAGCCTGCTGGATCAGGCCAATGACCCATCTAGACCAGCATCCTGTTCCCACAGTGGCCAACCAGATGCCCATGGGGAACCTGCAAGCACATGAGCACTCTCCTCTCCTGTGGTTTCCAGCAACTGCTATTCAGAAGCTTTACTGCCTCCAACTGTGAAGGGACTGCATAGGTGCTACTGGGGTCCCGTGCAAATTTCTGTATCCTAGGCTGGATCTAGACACATCAAAGAAGCGTTTCAGGTAGGGAAGAAATGGGACTCTGCAGCATCATCTAGTGGCACATATACAACGCATATGAATCGCTTTTTCTTTACCGATCTAGCTGAGTCCCCAATACAGTGGTACCTCAGGTTACAGACGCTTCAGGTTACAGACTATGCTAACCCAGAAATAGTACCTCAGGTTAAGATCTTTGAGAACAGAAATCGTGCGGCAGCAGTGGGAGGCCCCATTAGCTAAAGTGGTACCTCAGGTTAAGAACAGTTTCAGGTTAAGAACAGACCTCCAGAACAAATTAAGTTAGTAACCTGAGGTACCACTGTATCTCTTATGCGAACAAAGGAGCTCCCAGATTATCACTATTTTTGAGTAGAATTCAGTCACATACCAGCAAAGGATCAGACTTCTGAGATAAGGAAAATGACGGAAAATGTGGGATAACACTTGCTTTGATGCAACATCGTCTAGCCTCCCCACAAACCAATCAGAATGAATGTTCATTAAATAGCCAATGTTGTCTTATTTCATTGCAAACAAATCAGGATGAACATTCAACCTTAATAAACAGGTTGTCTGGAAACATAGTATATTTATATCAATCTGCAAGCCATGGAGATTTTCCCACTTCTTGTCATCTATGAAAAGTCACTTGCCTTATGAGTGAGTTGGGGGTCTCAATCCACACAGAGTGCACTGGGCCCAGAATATCCTGTTGGCACCCCTAAATGACAGGGTCTTGAGAATGCTCACTGAAATGAGATTGTTTTCCGAGCCCAGGGAAATTTATCTGATTTATAGTTTGTCCCTTGTTTCAGAACTAATCATCATGCTTTTCCTGAATTAATGTATGTTCTACTCATGATTCTGGGGTAACCTAATAGTATGCTAAATTTATTCATTTATATCCTGTCTTTGCTCCTTAGAAATATATATATTTTCTCAGCCAATCTTTTCTCTAGGCACTGATAAGACACAGAGTTTCTGCAAGATTGCGGCATCACCTGTCTTCAAACTATGCCACAGAATGTGTCAGTAAACCCCTACACACACTGCCATGCATTGGTAATTCCAATGTGGTGTACAAAAAATAAGAAAATGTGGGGAACTATGAAATGTCTCCATTGAGTTGTGAAGTAGCTAAAAATGCAGAAGGTCAGAAAAAGGCTCCAATTCCAGAAAAATATTTCTTTATAATTTAAAATATTTGAAGGCCCTGTCCCTGTACCTGCCATAGGGGTGTGCACCAACCATAAAATCTGGCTTGGATCACAATTCATTGTTTCGTAAAACAGTCCGTTCTGGATGGAACAATTTCAGTGGCTGCTGGATTTGTATCAGGAGTTCAAGTCTGCTTCATTTCACCTCATGGGAAATTTAAAAAAAAAACACTTTTTCTCTTTTGGCAGAAGTAGATGGCATTTGCATGCATAGTAGCTCATCACAGTGGCTAAAGCCTAATTACAGGCAAAGAGGTCCAGGGTCTTTAATATGTGACCTCATCCCCCCTCCAAAAAAGGAACCAATTGTAACTTTTAAATTTGGGGGCAAAAATGGATGACATGTATATTCTGAGGGCAGGTTTACGTTTAGGGTGGGAATCATCACTCATTATATTTAGTGGCTGAAAATTGCATATATTATAGATACACTCCTGTTGGGCATGGGGAACCTGCCAAATTGCAGACATATAGGTGTAGGGACTTTGTGCTGGGCGCCTTTAAAATGGATTTTGGAGTAGAAAGAACTAAGGGATTCACTTTCTGAATATAAAAATTCCCTTTGATTACAAGCTTGACCTGTCAGCCATTATGGAGCTCTCCTCCTGTGCCTTTTCACTGTTTGCTCTCCCTTCCTCCATCACCCCACCCAGATATTATGGTATCTTTAGAGACATTACTTTTGCTTTCAGCAGACACTTGTCTGCTGTATTTTTTGATGTCTGGATCGCTGAAGTCCCACAAAGCACTTCAGGGCTCCTTGCTTTAACTTGTACCATATTGTGAAGATCCTGCTTCACCTCTGACAAGTTCAAAATGCCTTCACAAAGTATCCCATTTTGATTTGGGATTTGAAATTCATCTGAATCTGCTCTCACACACAGGCAGGAAAGTAGGGCTTCTGAGGCAGGTCTTGGGCTGTGGGCACAGGCAGTCATCATGAATCCTTGTCCCAAAACATTTAGGGCTTTAAAGTTCAATTGCAGCACTTTAAGTTGGGCCCAGAAATGCACAGGCTGGTCTCTACATGCCCTAATAGAATTCACCTCCTGATCAAATTTGTTAAGTACTCTTTTAAAGCAGTCAGTCGGTTAAACCACAGGAGTGCTCTAGACAATGGTTGCAGAAGACACCATTGCTAAACCACTTACATGGCAATCATGCTATTGATTATAATGGGAATATATGCTGCTTAGTGGCTCAGCTATAACCCAAAAGCTACATTAAACTGGCTAAATACTCTTAGGGTGCAATACCAGTTTGAAATGCTTGTTTAATATGCAATAAAAATGCAATTTCACTGAGGTCTGATTATTCTGCACCTCTGCCCTGATCTGCTTGCTGCATGAGTGCCTCTCTCTTTCTTCCTTAAAAAAACAACACCCCACACCTCATTTTTCTGCATTTCTCTCATACCTTTTCAGCACTTAATTCCAGGCATCTAGTGATCAGTCTCTGACTTCACCATTACAACATGATGACTTCATAGTTGGGTTCAACGTGTCAAGAATGCTATTAATCTTTCCCCGCTTGGGTTCATATAACTCTCAGGTGAGATGAGTGATACAGTTAATAAATTGGGATGGAATAGCTGCAGTTGTCTCTAGGGCACTCTGATTCATGCAATGTAAAGACAGACACCTCGTCTTCAGCTCCTTCTTTTATAAATGCCCCAGGAATCCATTAGCAAAATGCACAATATCCAAAGCCAGCCAAAAAGCAGTCTTTGTTGCCGTCACCAGTGCATGCAGCAAACTCCAAATCTAAAAACAAATTGAATCAGAGCTCTGAGATTCCACATGTGCTCAAATCCTGTCTCATCCCCAAAGGAGCCGTTATAGGAGGAAAAGTTTGGTAAACATTACTTTGGAACAGAGTTGAGTTGTATTGATTAGATGTGAAGTGTCTCCAAAGTACAGTGGTACCTCGGGTTAAGAACTTAATTCATTCCAGAGGTCCATTTTTTAAGCTGAAACGGTTCTTAACTTGAGGTGTGCTTTCACTAATGGGGGCCTCCTGCTGGCGCACAATTTCCGTTCTTATCCTGGGGCAAAGTTCTTAACCTGGAGCAACCACTTCCTGGTAAGCAGAGTTTGTAGCCCGAAGCATCTGTAACCCAAGGTACCACTGTACAGTCATACCTCGGGTTGCGAACGTGATCCATGCAGGAGGCATGTTTGCAACACGCAGCATTCGCAGCCTGAAGTGCCACGTCTGCACACAGGCGTGATGCGATTCGGCGCTTCTGCACATGTGTGTGACGTCATTTTGTGCTTCTGCGCATGTGCGAGCGCCAAAACCCAGAAGTAACCCATTCCTGTACTTCCAGGTTCGGTGCGGTCCGCAACCCGAAAACCCAAGGTATGACAGTACCTCCCTTTTGTTATGCACCTAAATACAGGCACCAGAATGCTAATTAAGGCCAGAGGGTGGCAGCTATGTAGATATCCATCTGCTTGGTGCTTTACCCAAAACAAACCCCAAAAGTGGAGTTAACAGATGGTGTGGTGAAGCAACAGCTGAACTTTGCTGCCCTATACAAGCAGGCCAGCCTCTGGTTTCAGTGCTCAGTGCCAGCTAGTGGCTTTGGGACTTATTGTACACCTCAAATGCCAAAGACCATGGATGTGATTGCACACTGCATGAACAAAACTACAGTTGCAGGCTTGATGGTGGCTTTTAGGGAGCAGCATTGTAACTTTCGATTCCCCACCCCCAAAAAATAATAATGTATTTTTTTAAATGATATTTATTAAGGCTTTTTTTAATACAATACATAAAAATAAATCAGTATAACATATATCTCAACATAGTTTCACCACTTCTTTGGACTTCCTCTCATCTCCCGCTCCTACCTTCATTCCAATAAAATTTTGCCAGCAATTTATCATCCTAATTCCACTCTTATTATCTAACTTTCTAATCTCCAACACCCTATGACCAAATCTTAGTAGATTAAATATAATCTAATAATTGTTCAAAATTTTTTTTTAAATTCTTAAGTAGCTTATCCTCATAACTCCATTCTAGTTTAGTGGTGCCAAATTATTTATGATCCAGCATCCTTCTTAGCATTCAACCAAGTTACAATGTTTTTGCAAATAAGTCTTAAATTTCTTCCAGTCTTCTTCCATCCTCTCCTCTCCCAGGTCTCGGATTCTGCCAGTCATCTCGGCTAGTTCCATGTAGCCTATCAGTTGCGTCTGCCATTCTTCCAGTGTGGGTAGATCTTGGGTTTTCCAATATTTAGCGATGAGTATCCTTGCTGCCGTTGTTGCATACAGAAAAAAAGTTCGGTCCTTCTTTGTCACCCTCTGACCGACAATGCCCAAAAGGAAGGCCTCTGGTTTCTTAAGGAAGGTATACTTAAATACCTTTTTCAGCTCATTATATATCATTTCCCAAAAGGCCTTCACTTTAGGACAGGTCCACCAGAGGTGAAAGAATGTTCCTTCATTCTCTTTGCATTTCCAACATTTATTATCAGACACATGGTATATTTTTGCAAGTTTGACTGGGGTCATGTACCATCTATACATCATTTTCATAACATTTTCTTTCAAAGCATTACATGCAGTGAAATTCAACCCAGTGGTCCACAACCTTTCCCAGTCCTCGAACATAATATTATGCCCAATATCCTGTGCCCATTTTATCATAGCCGATTTGACCGTTTCATCTTGTGTGTTCCATTTTAACAGCAAGTTATACATTCTTGAGAGTACCTTAGTCCTAGGTTCTAACAGTTCTGTTTCCAACTTCGATTTCTCCACCTGGAACCCTAACTTTTTGTCATTTTTAAAAACTTCTTTAAGCTGAGCGTAATGTAACCAGTCTCGCACTTTATCCTTCATTTTCTCCAAACTCTGCAATTTCCAATTGTCTCCATCTTTTTCTAATATCTCCCAATATTTTGGCCATTTGGCCTCCATATTGAGTCTTTTTCGGGCCTTAGCTTCCAAAGGTGAGAGCCACCTTGGAGTTTTATTTTCCAATAAGTCTTTATATTTTGTCCAGACATTAAACACTGCTTTTCTGACAATATGGTTCTTAAAGGCCTTATTGATCTTAACCTTGTCATACCATAAATATGCATGCCAACCAAAAGCATTGTTAAAACCTTCCAAATCCAATACGTCAGTGTCTTCGAGAAGTAGCCAGTCTTTTAGCCAGCAGAAAGCTGCTGACTCATAATACAGTGGTGCCTCGCAAGACGAAATTAATTCGTTCCGCAAGTCTCTTCGTCTTGCGAGTTTTTCGTCTTGCGATGCACGGTTTTCCATAGGAATGCATTGAAAATCAATTAATGCGTTCCTATGGAAACCGCCTTCCCCCGACCTCTTCTGGCAGCATTTTAAAATCGCCCGGGACAGCGGAGGACTTCTCCGCTGTCCGGGCGATTTAAAAGCCCCTGGGAAGGCAAGCAGGGGGGACGAAGCCTGGGCGCTCCTTGCGGAGAGTTGCCAGCGCGCCCAGGCTTCGCGGCCCCGCCGCCCGGCTTCGGGACATCGTTCCGATGCCAGGCGGCGGGGGGAGGCTTTCTCGCCCCGCCGCCCAGCATCAGGACGATGCCCCGAAGCCGGGCGGCGGGGGGAGGCGTTCCTGCCCCGCCGCCCGGCATCGGGACGATGCCCCGAAGCCGGGCGGCGGGGGGAGACTTTCCCGCCCCGCCGCCCGGCATCGGGACATCGTTCCGATGCCGGGCGGCGGGGGGAGGCTTTCCCGCCCCGCTGCCCGGCTTCGGGACATCGTTCCGATGCCGGGCGGCGGGGGGAGGCGTTCCCGCCTCGCCGCCCGGCATCGGGGCATCCTTCCGAAGCCCGGCGGCGGGAGGAGGTGTCCCCGCCCCGCCGCCAGGCTTCGGAGGAGGTCCGAGGACAGCGGGGAAGACGAGCTGCGCTTCCCCACTGTCCCGGAGATTTCCCTATGGGCTGTCGTCTTGCGAAGCAAGCCCATAGGGAAATTCGTCTTGCGAAGCGCCTCCAAAACGGAAAACCCTTTCGTCTAGCGGGTTTTCCGTCTTGCGAGGCGTTCGTCTTGCGGGGCACCACTGTACAACCTTAAGTCTGGCAGGGCAAAGCCCCCTCTTTCTTTCGCATCAGTTAATATCTTAAACTTAATTCTGGGCTTTTTGCCCTGCCAGACAAACTTGGAAATGTCTCTCTGCCACTTCCGGAAGCACTCTGTTTTGTCCACAATCTGTAGTGTTTGAAACAAAAACAGCATTTTTGGCAATACATTCATCTTGATAGCAGCAATTCGGCCTAACAAAGAAAGTTTCAATTTTGTCCAGCTATCTAAGTCTTTCTTAATTTCTGACCAGCATTTTTCATAATTATCCTTAAATAGACTCAGATTTTTTGCTGTTATGTTTACCCCTAGGTACTTTACTTTTTTAACCACATTTAGTTCTGTCTCTCTCTGAAACCGTTCTGACTCTATCTGTCAATTTTTTTTCCAATACCTTAGTTTTCTGTTTGTTTAATTTAAATCCCGCCACCCAACCAAAGTCTTGAATCAATTGTAGTACTCTTTTCGTACTAGATTCTGGCTCCTGCAGGGTCAAAACTAGGTCATCTGCAAAAGCTTTAAGTTTATATTGTTTCGCTCCGACCTGAATTCCTTCCACCAACCGGTCCCCTCTAATCATATTCAAGAGCACCTCCAGAACCGAGATAAATAGCAATGGGGAGATAGGACAACCTTGTCGTGTTCCTTTTTCAATTTTGAACTCTTCTGTAACCACATTGTTAACTATCAATTTAGCCTTTTGTTCTGAATAAATTGCGTCAATCCCATTTTCAAAACCCCGTCCCACTCCCATCCCTTCTAAATTTCCCTTCATAAATTTCCAAGAAATATTGTCAAAGGCCTTCTCCGCGTCTATAAAAATTAGCACTGCTTTTGTATTGATATTTGTTTGCAAGAGTTCCAAGATATCAATAATGTTCCTTGTGTTAGCAAACAAATGTCTACCTGGGAGAAAGCCTGCCTGGTCCTTGTGAATTACTTCATTTAAAACTTTTTTCAGTCTACTTGCCAAAATGTCTGCAAATATTTTGTAATCCACATTTAAGAGAGAGATGGGACGGTAGTTCTTGAGTTGTGTCTTTTCAGTTTCCGATTTTGGTATCAATGTGATAAAAGCTTCTTTCCACGTTTCCGGCGCCTTCTTCCCCTCCATAATTTCATTGCTAACCTCCATCAGTGGTTGTATAAAAAATAATAATGTAGGGTTTTGTTAAAATATGTATATAACATATTTCCTTATGTTAACTGTGTGGTTCTAAAGGAAATGATTGTCAAACAATGAAATGCTTAGCACATTCTTCTTTCTTTTAAGTGTTAAATAAGGGTCAAAGTACAGTGAGTGAGGTTAAATGCAAATTGCATCAGCTGGGGGGGGGCTGATTGTTAAAGTAATTGGATCAGGGCAGGCATGGAGCGGTAGTTAACCTTTTCCTTCCCCTGCTGCAGTACTAAGGAAAATTCCTCTTCTGACGTCTGAGGTTCTTTTGGTACCTCTTTCCCCCCCACCTCAAAAGCAAATACTAGCTTCAGACGAGGGAGGATCTCTTAGGTCCACACAATGGTTTCATTCAGATCCCATCCATTATTAGTCCCCAACTGCACTGATGCAAATTGCATTTTTCTAAAAACCACACAGAGGCATTTCACCTCAATCATCCTTTCGCCCTGACTCATCATTACGAGGGAGCTTTTGAATACATGGCAAGTTTATGCAGTTCTGACCAGTCATTGAACCCCTTTCTGGGTGTGGACTTGTTGTACAGCATTTAACCCCTGGTCCAGCAACTAATAAAAGAATGATCAGAAAAGAATGAGTGGAAAAGTAAATAAAAAGCACCACGATGAAAGAAACCAAACAGCGGCACAAAGAGAAACCACTCCCTTTTCCATTTGCACTTGCCATTGTTACGAAAGGCATTTGACTTCCAGTCCATCTATAGAAGCATCGGGGGATGAGAGGAGTGTGTGGTATGTACATGCCACACAACAGATATCTAGACAAAAATCAGGTAGCAGAAGAACACTAGCTCCTAGCCCTTGTGATCATTTAGAACCATTTGTAAATGCATGTGTAGCATGTGGTGGAAGATCTGCAGACTTGGAAAGGTCTGTTTTGCTGAACAAAGAGTCCAACGGCCAAGAACTTCTACTAACCCAAGTGCTGCTGTGGGGCCTGAAAGGTCTGCTGCCCACAATCCCTTGCACATTATAAAGTGTCCTGAGGCACAGCCCTTCAGTCTCATGCTGTTTTACTGGCACACATACACTTACATACAAACAGATGGATCAGGCCAGCGGCCTATCTGGTTTGGCATCCTATTCTCACAGTGCCACCCCAATACCTATGAGAAGCCTACAAATGAAACCTAAATGCAGCAGCCGAAGTGTACTGCCTCTGACCAGGGAGGCAAAGCATATCCATTGGGGTTACTAGCCTTATCCTCCATGAATCTGCTTGACTTGCTTAGGACAAAAGCTGGGTCTGCCCTTGAGGAAGGGCTACAGATAGTTCTTGGTCCTTCTCCACTGGCTGCTGCTTCCTCGGCCCTACACTAACCAATCCCATTCTCCATTTCTTCCTCCCTTTTCCTCTCACCATGCCCAGAACAGCTCCCATCCTTGTCAAAAGCTGTTGCACAGCTATAATAAAATATTATCTAGGCTCAGCTCCGCATTTGTCTGGGGGCAGTGCAGTGGGCTGGAAGTCATGTGACCTGCTTAGAGCACATAAGCTGGTCAACGGGGGCTCAAAATTCATGAATGTCAGGAATTAAAAAACCAGCGATCTTTCCAAGATCTGAGCAAGCTTATTTGGAAACGAGCTGCTTGGAAATCAGTGGGGCTTCCCATCGAGTAAATGGCCCAAGCATTGGAGTGTAGTACATAGCCTTTCTCCGCTGTTGTTCTGGCCCAAGTTCCTTTCTTTTAGATAGGTCTCCTTGTGCCAGAAGAGCACTTCATGGGTCAGACTGTTAGTAGCAGCATTCCTGGATGGAGGAAAGAGGGAGGGTGGTGAGAAACGTCCACTTCACTAAACTGAAAGGACGTGTGCTTACCCTGCAGGGAAGTAGAGCCCACAGGTTTGCTCTGCCACCCGTCAGCTGCATTATCTAAGCACGGCCTACTTTGATGGTGTCTGTCATAGCAGATTTCCTGTGAATGGTATTCTACATTAGCAGCACACCTTGCCTCCCAATGTTCGCTACGCTCATTAGGCAATGCAAAGTGACACTGTACCCCGACAAGTCTCCTCTGTCTTGTTGCATTTTTCAGAGAGGCTTCTCTCCCCTTGTTTTATAGAGCTTCATGCTTCCATCAGATCAGATAATGGGGCAACTGCTTCAGTCCTGAGCTTGTTATCGCCCTTGCTAAAATGTGGACATCTTTCCTGCTTACATCTTTGGACTGAGCACTTAGGAATTGTCATTAAAACCTCTTCACAGCAGTTGCCTACATTTTAAACAAAGAGTGATGATTACTAGAGCTACAGGTTTTGTCAATTAATCAGTTCATTTAATTGTTCTTGAGCAGTCAGAAAACTTGCGCCCAATTACCTGGGCAGAATATTTTTTTCAAAAGGAAGTTTACTTTTAATGCAATCACTTGCTGTTAAAAATATATGCATGGCAGGCATCTTCTTTGAAGAGGCATCCCGTCTGTCGGATAAAGAAGGGGCTATGTCTTCTGAAATGGTGTAATAATGGTGGTTTAGCCAGACAACTCTGTTTTAGTTCCCCAACTGTATTCTTCTTGTCCTTTGTATGATACTCACAGTGCTCTTCAGAACTCGGAGAATACTTTCAAATTTGAGGGAATACTCATTGACAATAAGTGCCATTGAAAATGATTCTGGGTAGACACATACAGAATTGCACCATGAATCTATTTCTGTTTTTTCTTAAGTCCAATACATTCTTGGTTGGGCCCAAGGTTATATTCCTCTAATCTACGAAACAGTGAAATGTAAGCATTGGCTCCATTTTTATTAATAAGCTATATGAAAAGATAGAGAGGCAACCCCTCAGCTTAGCTTTTCAGCCATACCGTTCACGGTGATATATCTGTGTGGTCGCCATTCTGTCAGAAAAAGTAAACCCTCTATGATTAATTTAAATATACTGTATATGCAAATTCAAAACTGCCTGTTTTCTAACATTAGGGATTACTTGTCACTGTCCCAAGGAGGTGGAGAATGGTTTGGCCCTTTCAGCCTTGGCCAAGTGACCAGGCATCATGAGGTTCCCAGAAAACTGTGGATGGATAACAACCCTTATGATGAGATGAGATGAGATGCTTTCAAGCTAAACTAATTGGGTGTGTTGGAATTCCTATTTTTATTGGCCACATTGACTCAGATAAAAGATAAGATGGTACCATGTACATTCTCATCATGGAGCAGTAAATCAGCCAATAAGGTTTATATGCTGTCAGTACATTAGCTGCAAATGTAAAACTTATTTCCTGGATGTTGCTTCGTAAGATGCACTATTAGACAATCTGAAGAAAATTAAGTCATAAGCAGGCTTACAGCATCGGCATCATACATTTTATGAGAGTCATTGGGTTTGCCAGATAGAATCAAGCCCATCAGCTGTGTTTTACTCCCAGAATCTGGTTTCAGAAACTTTCCAAATCCATTCATTCTTGGGAAGGGGGACTTTTAAGGTGGCCAGAAAATCAACTGGGGGTTATGAAATTAAGATCTCACCCAGAATAACTTTGGGCTGGTTTCTCGATGTCCAGTGCATTTCCCCCCCAGTCTGATAACTTAAGTCAATTTCAGCGGTTGAAGAGTATCTAAGGCCATGTTCATCAAGGAGCTTCCTGTACTTGCCTTGGGGCAGAAATGCAGACTCTTATATTGGTAAATGTGTGCTCCAGTCTCACACTGTGTATCATGAGATAATGGGAATGTGGAGAGGGAAACTTACAGAGGACAATTGGTTGGTTGGTTGGTTGGTTGGTTGGTTGGTTGGTTGGTTGGATGAAGAGGTGCTCAGCCCCTTCCATGTTTGCCTCTTCTTTCATGCACCTTCCCCACAATGTCCTAATTCACCATTCCCATTACAAGCTGACCATCTTGTTATAATCAGCAGCACATGCTGGAAACCACCCTGAGCAAGTTGGAGTTAACTTTTTATTAGCAAAAACAGGATCTGCACAGGAGCGTCAGGCCTAATGAGCACAGCAACTTTTCTTCATGAAGCAGTTGTGGAGACTAAAGGTCCCTGTCTCCCCACATCTGCCTAAGTCTCCTCCTCTTCAGGGTTTTCCCCAAGCAATCTGAGACTTTGCCTGCTTGAAGCTAACTTCTCTGCTCTCTTCACGCCTCTCTTGATTCTGGGAGACTATGGGGAGAGGAGCTTGTTGCAGCATGAGGGGGAAACACCCATAACTCTTCACCAGCCTTTTGGCCTCCCTTCTCCCACTCGCCTGCTTCAGCCTCTGCCTCTAATTCTGAGACATGATGGTTGTGATGTTTCTGTGCTGAAAGCTGGGGTAAAATCATGACTCTCTCTCTCTCTCTCTCTCTATATATATATATATCTGCAGCCATTAGGGCTGCCATACGTCCGGATTTTCCCAGACATAACCGGGATTTCAAATGTAGAATTGATGTTTTTGATGAATTTCTGATCTTTGACCCTAGCAGCCATCACTGCAGTTACAGTCAAGTGAATGCAGTACATGTACATATCTACTTTTAGATAGAATAGTTAAGAATCTGCCATCCTCCTTTGCACTTGGACAGAGAACCAAGAACCCTAAGTGTGCTGTTAGCTTTCATTATTAAAAGAAACGTAAGAACGGCTTCATTTTCAACACTGCTTTTAGTATGGTCAGACAATGGGAGTTAAAAAGCTTTGTTGATGCATAATTACAGCGAGAAGTGCAATTTTCTAAAGAATAACAAGCACTCTTTTTCATGATTGTAGTTAAAATGTGATTATTACAGTCCCTTAGAGCCAACGATGCTTAAATGCAGAAGAGGCGGGAAGTTACATCAGTTGCAAATAAGAGAATTGCTGATAACTGTCTGAGGACCAGAATGTAGTACTATTGCAATATTTTCAAAAACAGGGTAGGAGAAACAGGGAGGGGCAGGTAGAGCCATGCAACCTCCCGCACTGCGATCCACTTTCAAAATGATTCTCTTCCTTCCATTGCTCCTTGATCTACTCTCCCAGTACCTATAGGGCAATCTGTATCACTGCTGTATTCCAAAATTCACTTTCCCTAAAACAAATCTGACCCAGGCCCTTTGTTATTTTTAGTGGCCCCAGTTCTTGGAACAGATACAAGGAGCTGGGCTTTCTCCAAGTCAAGAAAGAAGCCTTTCTGCATCATTTTTCTCAAGCAAACCCTGTAAAACTCTGCAGAAATCGTTGTTCTAATTGGTGGTTGCTGCTGTGTCTGCGTGCTCTCTGCTAAACCACACACACCCTGCTTCGATGGGCTTCCTTATTATTGCTTCATATCCAGCCTAGTTACGGGAACATGCGGCAGAATTGTGGTCAGGCATCCGCCTCACTAGAAAGTTGCTGCTGAGTGGACTGTGGATATGTTCCTGTCTCATTTATGTTTGCAAGGAATCAGCTTTGTTAGACATCTGCTGAGGCCTCAGCACCTCAGCAGTGTCTGCCACTGATCCCCTGATTCACTGCTGCTGACCAGGAATGGCATCAGCACTTGTGCAACAAGAATATGCAAAGCCCTTAGCCGGCAAGTGGAACTGAGATGGTTCCCTCCATCCTCCTGAATGTCCTGAAGCCTGTTGAAGTTAGGCTGGCCAGAGTTCAGAGGAGGGCTGTTTCCATTGTGGCATCCGTTTTGTGGCATGAGCTCCTTATGCTTTGGAGCTCAGGTGAGCAGCGAATATGGGTGCTTTCACAGGCAATTGAAGGCCTTCCTGCAATCATCCTAACTGTAAGGACTGGAATGTAAGTCCACATGACATGTCACCATCAGCAAAGGCACGAACAGATCTGGTCTCCTTGAAGAAGTGCTGTCTTCTTACCTTGAACAAGAACCACACAAAAGACCAGTCCTACCCCTTTAAAAGTAGAGCCAGGGCACGTGTGTCAGGTGTGGAGGCAACACATTTGCTTTGCCTAGCCAAGTTTCTGCTGGTGTACCTTTTGAGCCTTGCAGACTGTATTCTGAGACAATGCAGTGTGCTAATTTTCTTAATAAAACTTTCAAAATTTCCTGAACCAAGGGTTCGAGTCATAGGACCAGAGGAAATCCTAACCCTCTGCAATGTAACGTCTTTTGCATGAAGCTGGAAGCCTAGACAGGAGGAGTCCTTAGAATGCACAGGACCCTAGGAGAAAGCATGGCACTTAGAAGTGAGGTTTTATAGGGGAAGTAAAGTTTTATATGTTTGTAGTGGTGCTAAGTATCCCATCTCCTGCCCCACACCTCTATGAACTAGAAAGGGATGCCCCACCTACGCTGTTTCCCACAGCTTTAAGCAGAATCTGATGCTGTTTTCCTCAGTTATTAGCATGTTGATGCTTCTGATCATAGAAGTGTAAAACTGTAGAGTTGGAAGGGACCACAAGAGTCATCTAATCCAACCCCCTGCAAAGCAGGAATCTTTTGCCCAACCTGGGGCTCAAACCCATGACCCTGAGATTAAGAGTCTCGTGCTCTACTGATTGAGCTATGTTCCTTGCTGCTGTTTTATATACAGTACACACACACACACACACACACACACACACGTTTTATGTTGAAATCTGCCTTGTGAATCGGTTTTGATTCAAGAGGCAGGATATAAATATTTTAAAGAAATGGTATTAAAAATACAGTTGACCTTGAATCATAGCTCCGTGTCGATCAGTTTCTTGTTTCCAGCCGGCCTTGGAACCAACGCTTGAGATTTCCACATCCCACACACTGCCCTTTCTATGTAACTAGCACTCTCAATATTTTCAAAGTAGACGCTTGCAATGTTGGACTTCTGCAGTCCTCCATTCTGGTAAAAGATAATGGCTCAAAAGGTGTTTGAGTGTGTGTACAGATATCTAATGAATATAAATAACTCAGTTTCAGAGACATAACAGTTAATAACTGTAGCAAATAAAAGGACTCGGACAGCAAACCTCCCAGGAGTCTTAGCTTTCAGTGAGTGACAGGTACATTAACTGGAGATGATTGGACTGCATCCAGGCAGTTTATAAATGGAGCAGTCAGGAGTAGTAGAAGCACATTGCAAGCATGTATAAACACGAGATTTATCCCGGGAACATTTAATTAAACTGGAAAGGTAATGTGTAACTCTTCCATTTCAGGGAGCACTACATTGGAGTCAGATGAGTTACTGTACAGGGGCGAACACTTTGTCAAGTTCAGGGTATACATACAGCATGTATGACATGCGATGAAAGCAGCCGGAGAAATGCCACTGCTTCTCTTCTTTGTCTGTTAAACTGTGCTAGACTGGTTGGTTTAAGCAGGGGAATTGGTAAGTCGCTGCAAAGACACCTATCCTTTAGAAACAAGCAAACAAATAAAGAAATTAGTATGAGAAAACATTGCTTTAAAATTTATTTTATAGTATCTTGTTTTCACTGTAAGGCCCTGATGAGTCTGCTGGACTGAAATGTGGGGTATAGAGGCAGAAAAGAACAAACTGTGTTTATCATTTGTGGTTTGTTGGGATGGGGCAAAACAAACCATGAACCTTGGCTCAGAGGTAATGCTAAAGCAGACCATGGCTTGTTTTCCAGCAGTGCAGCAGCAGCAGCAGGATGAGTGGTGGGGATCAGTGGCAGAGGAACCCTCTCCGGCACCCGGGGCGGAGCAGCCTGTACAGACTGCACATGTGCAGCATCCCAAACGGACTGCGCATGTGCAGTGACTGTACGGGATGCTGCACATGCGCAATCCATATGGGCTGTCGCTCGTGCATGGCGACGGTACAGGCTGCCACGTGAGCACCATCCCATACGGACGCCGCACAAGCGGCGCCCATATGGACTGCAGGCCCCCTTGGCTGCTCTACAGCTGGGGGGAGGCAGGGCCCATCTTGTCACCCCTCCCAGAGTGGCGCCCGGGGGGACCTGCCCCCTCCGCCCCCTCTTCCTATGCCACTGGTGGGGACGAGGGAGGAAGCACTCACAGCTTCAGCAGTGAACATTGGTACACTGCACAGAGCATACCGTAGTTTAATTTAGCTATGCTTTAAAGAAATGTGCAAACCAGACCAGAGTGTTATTCAGTAACAGGCAACCTGTGCTGGGTCGTCCAGGCCTGTCACAAGGGCATTTGGAGCTGCTGGTTTTTGCGTTGCAATTTCTGAGAGTGTAATTTTAGAGGTTAGAGCAAAGGAGACAGGGTTAATCGAGCAATATCTTCCAGCATACACTGTAATAAAGCCCTTCTGTGTGCTAAGTAAATGCCAGCTTATTTCCGGACTATGCTGTAATGTGCTAGCTGCGCAATTATATTTTTCTTGAATAACACTGTACAAGCAGCCTGCTGCATAGCATCCTTGTTATGCTGGACACCACCAACCTAATGAAGCTGAGTTCAGTGAAACTTTGAAAGAGAATAGGCAAATCTGCCAGTACTGGTTTCTCTCAGTTTCCTATTTTTATGTTCAGTTCACCACATTTCTTCATCGGGTCCTCATGAATATTCACCAGCATTTTAGTATGAATTTCTCCAGGTATACACATTTTTGTAAGCTATTTCCCATAATATAATGTTGAGAAGAGCAGGGCTTCATTGTCCAAACTAGCTGCAGCTTGCAACTATTTGAATGCTAAGACAGCCCCACAGGTTGAAGGTTCATGGGGATCCCAGACCTACACTGGTGATATATTGGTTAATTCAAGAGAATTTAACTGCACACACACACATCACTGTCTAAGTGGAATTGTTCAGTAAAGTAGAATAGTCTCGCTAGTGACATTCCCTATGCCCATGTAGCTATGTTTTTTTCTTCCCGGCATTGTATTCCATGTTGCTAAGGTAATTTCCCTTTCTGAACGTCTGTGGCCCCATATCACCTCTTCACCTCAACTCAGAAATCAAATGCAAAGGTCGGAATTACCACTCCAGGAAGCCTCTCAGCAGGGACAGCAAACACTGAATTACAGCAAAAAATAAATAAATGTCCCAACATTTGCTACCTTGAGATGCTAGCCTCACCCTGATCCTTGGTGGGGTCTGCATGCAGTCTGCTTAACTTTCTTCTCGTTCTAAACTCTTTCTCTCTCATTTTTAGGTGAGCAAAGAGCATCCTTCCAGAGCAAGTCTGTAAAAAGCTACTGCCTTCTTGAAAATTGCTCTGAAGAAGACACACCTTTACCACAGGGCCTACTGGAAACTGCCAAATGATAATGGCCAGGAAGAGGGGTGGTGTTCTGTCAAAGGATCTCATTTACTTAATTGTTTAGCCAAAAGCTGAAATGTCTGGAAACCACAAAGTCATGGCCCTTAGAAGTCCGCATTGTTCTGTACTCTCACAACATTATAATAGAGTGATTTCATCACTGTTATTTTCATCTTTTCTCTCCTTCAGTTCTTTTTAAATAGTAAACTAGTGAGGCTGTCCTATAGAATGATGGCCCTATAGAATATATTGAATATCCTTTACTGGACCAAGTTATTGCATAAAATAGGAATGCTCTCCAAAACTTAACTTTAGGAAGAGTTGTTTAGAGCAACAACAACATTAAAATCCTCATCTGCCTTTAACAACAGCCCAACATGCGGACGTAGTTGGAGAAGCTTAACCTGCTATATGTCTCTGGATCAGGCTAGTGATATAGGCACAGTAAAAATAAATAAATTTAAGTGGCAAGTCTAGTTTTTGACCAGAGGTTATAGCATAACAAAAATGACCCTGAACAACTTAGCATCATCAGCAAATTTGGCTACCACACTGCTTACCCCTAGCTCCAGCTCATTTATGAACAAGTTAAAAAGCACAGTGCAGATGACAGAATTAGATAAGCTTATGCTATGCACTTCTGTATTGAATAAACATGACGGAAAACATTTTAGGGAAAGCATTGTGTTATTAGCGCCATTTGTGCAGTTTCATGTAATATTGCAATGTCAGATATCGGCCAATCATGGATGTTATTGATTGGGCATTTTCTGCTTATTGACCTGATGATTTCAAGCAGGTTCAACACAGTTTGATTTGTGTTCTTTTCGGAACATAAATCCACGATAAAAGGTTGGCGGTCATTTGGTCCGATTGCTGGTGATTTATCTGTTCAGAAGAATTTTAGGTCTGGGAAGAGGGGGCTGACCCATTAATTTGGCAAGGAAGGTGGCAGAATTGGCCATCAGGAATAGTTCTGAGTGCCTCCACTTTCTTGCCAATAACACTTGTCAAATCTTTCAAGGCCAGTTAATTTTTTTTTTTGAGGGGGGGGGGGAATCACTATTAATATGCATCAGAAAAGAAGGAAAGCTATAATTAAAGAGAATGTGGCTTCCTAGGCCCTGGGCTGTCCATCATATAAGGAGAGCGATTCTGCTTAAAGCTGACGTCTTGTTTAGCATTGATAATTCTAGAAAGAGTCCAATTAAAGTATTTCAAGAAGACATCCCAGTGCAACTCTACATTGATTGTGTTGCTAATGTATATTGAGTTTTAGCTAAATACAGCCCCAGGTGCTGTACTGGAAAGCACAGGAGCTTGCTGTCCAAAGCTCTTAATCTTTTTTGTATCGATTTGGCCGCTAATGATATAACCTTCTCCTCTAATTAACTGACATCTGCATTAGGCGGAACAAGAACTCCCCTTTACCAGACTTTGCCCACCTGTTACCTACTCAAGTTTTTGTTTTGAGAAATATGGCCTCCTTCTCGGTAGTCATTGTACCCAAATCTCATTCCCCACAAGGACCATCGTGGGAGAGAACTGCATGCCCTCCAAGTGTCCAGGGACAGTCCTGGAATTGTGAAAGCCATCCTGGCTCCTTATTTGATCCCAGAATGTCCCTGTTTCCCCTGTCAGTGCCAAACTAGGGGATGAGGATGAGCTGGTGCTTGTCCCAAGTGACAGCAGCGGTGGCAGCTGTGAGGGAGCATCCCATTGCCTCTCCATGGCCGTTGCTGCCAGCCTCCTCCCTTGGGCAGCTTGTAGCAGCTGCTGGAGAGCAGGCGAGGAGGACAAGAGACTGTGGCTGCTGAGGCCTAACCCCCCGTGTTGCACCAGATTTGAGGGGCAGGCAGAGGGTAGGGCCACCCTGGGTGAAAAGAAAGGGGGAGCACAAGGAGTCTTGATTTGTAAAATGCTTTGTGTGTCCACATCTAATCTTGCCCCATTCTAAAATTTATTAATTGGCGTGCGTTTTTAGTTTTGCAAATCTACCAAAGAATCTACCAAAGGTTTGTTTGATAATGGGAGCCATCACCTAGGGAGAAGACAATGCCGGCATGGAGGGGGAAGTTACCAGGGTAACGGGGGGGGGGGACACAGGAAAAAAGGTGTCCTTTTAAACTGAGGTTTTGAGCAAGGGTTTTGGGGAAGGAAAAAGGAGGGGCCAGAACTGGCAGGGAGATACTGCACTGAAATATCAGGGGACATGACTAGCTGCTGCTTTGGCCCCAAGCATGCTGAAGCCATGAGAGGAGCCACGAGAGACACTCCTGGGGAGTAATGTTTTGCATTTCCTCCATCAAAACTCAGGTTGTAAATATGTGTAAAATAAACTATATTCCTTAAAGATACTAGTCTTCACTGTGTCTCATTCCAAAAGATCACAAATCCTCGTTAAATGCCAACACCACTGCAATCTTGCTACCGCTTAGCAGAGATTGGGGTGGCCTGTAACAATATCATTGCCCCCTTTAAAACCATGTCAACAGTACTTTGCTACACAACATAACCAAGGTATAGCCAAGTACAATATATTTTCTTGAGTCCTCAAAAAATTGGCTTACAAATCTGAGAGTACTTGCTTTTCAGTTATACCCATTTAAACATTTTTATCTCATGTTAATTGGTATATGAGGTAAACTGTAACTGCACGATGTCATCCGGCCAACCTCAGATGAGATACCCAGATGACATACCCTATTTACAGGGGCTTTTTGTTTGCATACACTGCAAACATCTTATCTGCATCCTCAATGGGAGATTCTTAGCACTCTCGCCCTGTAAGAACAAACAATCATCCTGGTCCATTCAGCAGGGAAAGTTTTATCTCTTCTCACAGCCCAAACACCATCCAACTTCACAAAATTCATTACTAAAGTTGTTGTTGTTTTTAAATTAAAAAGCTGGATCTCAAATACTTTTTATTACCAATTATTGTGAATGGGGGAAGAAAATAAACATCAAAGAAATAAATAGCCATATCCCTCAATTTCTATAAATACTAAATGACATACTGAAGTGGGTAGTTCATCTTGCACAGTTAAGTAAACTTTCCCTCTGATGGAAGGAAGCAATATCACTTGTCTTGTGTGTATTGCTGGATGGCCTCTCCACTGTTAGTTTATTGCTTTCCAGATTTGATTTGCAAGATTCATGGTTATGGGCTGATGGCAACATGCACCCTTGGGTGGTACAGCAAATGGCACTGCTCTGGGCTTCAGCTTGCCAGGTTTAGGGTTATAGCCAACTATGTTCTACTCAAGAGTAGTCCCACTGAAATTAATAAACCCATTCACCACATATATTAATTCCAGTTGGTCTATCTAGAGTAGGACTCATGTTGGCTACAGCCCTTAGCATGGGAGAAGGATAATGCACCTGTCACATTTTATATAGCAAATAAATTTTAGCATGCAACTTTCCCCACCCCATGCTGTGAAAAATGATTGAATTTTTCTATTCCACATCAGCAGTGAGGACTCAGGAGCTCTGTGGTGCCATGAGCAGGTGCACTGATACTGTACCTTGTGAGTGAAACTGGTACGGGGTTGGTCATGGTGCCCCACACATAAAAAAAATTGTGAAATTGCTCAAACATACGCTGTGTTAATGGAGCACTAATGGTTGCAAATACCCTTTTATCAGATGGCATGCATAGGTTTTGGAACCTGCCAAAGATGATTGACTGCTGTTTAGGTCATGCCTCTGGTTATCAATGTGCTTAATAGCTTTCTGCATTTATGACAGCATAATGGGTAAAAGCAACATGTGATGAAATCATTATTCTAATTCATCAAATTCTAATTCATCAGGGAACGGGAGGAACTCAAGATGTCTTGTTGAATTTGCCCTTTTTAACAGGCTCAGAGGGCAGTGGCCAGAGAACTACAGTTTGCAGAAACCAATATAATATTTGCATGATCCCACAATATGCTGTGCTGGGTGTCTCTGCTGTAGACAACTTGCCTTCTGTTTGCATGTTGTTCCCCAGTTGAATGAAGATTCAAAAATAGAAGTCTGTCTGTAAAACGCCATTAATAAGAGAGTCAGACATAGCACGCACAGCAAGAGAAAAGGTGATGGCATGGAGCCAGTGCAAAAATTGAGGACACAGTCTCTTCTGCTATACCTTTGTAACCTTGAAAGGATGTGCACATAGGTGTATGTGAAAGCAGAAGCTGGCCTTTTGAAAACAGAACTTTCCCCCAACTATATAGCAACCAAAATATTACTTTGTTGGGTATTA
Organism: Podarcis erhardii; assembly: GCF_964252035.2. Lineage (NCBI taxonomy): Eukaryota > Metazoa > Chordata > Lepidosauria > Squamata > Lacertidae > Podarcis > Podarcis erhardii. Next base: position 70,555,723 of record NC_138498.1, read on the forward strand.
TGTGAGCTTACGCTCCTCTATAGCTGATCAATATGCAGAGCAAAGGTGTTTAGTGACTCATCCCTTAATTTCCATTTCCAAAGGAAGTATTGATTAGCTTCCTGCATGGTTCACCTGCCATGCCAAGAAGATTTCTATATTGCTGGAGTCCCTTAACTTCGCTCTACAGGTGACTGCAATGGGCGCAAACTCTTTGCGAGCATGACAGCGGAAAGGCATCGAGCTCTACACTGGCTGTCCTCACTGACAGTATTTGTCTGCTTTTAAAAGTTCTCTATCCCATCCAATTTTTCTCCCACTGCTTTCCCAGGGAAACCTCACTCTTTAGCACTAAACCGGAGCAAATCCCCAATGGTCGTTTGCTCCAAGTCAGCACTAACTGTGGGTTTTGCCAGGGGAAAGTGGTGGAACAAGTGTAAGTCTGGGTGAGCCCTCCGTTGTTTTCAATGGTGACTTACATCCAAGGAGGGGTGCTTCAAGGCAGGAATTAATCACTGTGTCCTACATTTCCTAAATCTCACTGACTTCCTGTCTTCTCTTGGCACAAACTTGTGTCGTTTGCATTCCTACATTCCTCTGGTGTGCCTAGACATCCATTTCAACCTAGTGGATCCCTAGCACCAACCTCTACTGTTTATGCAGCAGCACTAAGATCCCCCTGACTCTGTCTCTGTCATAGAAACTAGTTAAGCAAACACTATTGGTCCAGGCAGTGCTTTTCCCCACCTTAAAAATGTTTAGGAGTATTCTCAATTTTCCTGCTCATATTGAAATACTGCCCTCAATGAAGCCAAACTTTGATTCACAAAATGTTTAGAGGTATGCATACCCCTACGTACCCCCCGCAAAAAAGCACTGGATCCAGGCAGCAGGGAGTTGGGCAGCTGCTATAGGAATTTTATGCTGTCATACTCCTCTGTATCTTGACAATTGTATCTTGACAATACAAACAGCATAGCTATTTTATTATTTAATGTCGTTTGGGCACTTGAAACAATGGATGTTCTCTCATTTGAATTCAAATTGGGACTTGGTGGTTTTTGCTAATTCCTCCAGGTAATTCAGGTAAGTAAGTATACAATGCAACCTCCTTATGACGAACCACAAATCTCAATATAAAAACTCCGAATATGTTGTTACTGTGGTTATATGTGTAGACACGCATGTCAGCATAACACATGCAGACTTGGTAACAAAAGGAGCATCCTCTAGTTGGTGACCCCTGGAAAGGCACGCAAGTTCCTTATTCTTCCTTTGAGAATAGGAATAGGTAGTAACCACTCTAATCAGGTGCCTGCTTCCCCACCCCCTTACTCAACTGGGGGGCACACCTGCAGCATTTTCCTTTTGTACAATTGCTAGCTGATGCAGATGGTGAAAGAGAGCAAACCAAACAAATGCAAAAAAAGTTGTTGTTTTTAAAAGAGAGGAGGAATCAAAGGTCAATTTTCTAGCGACATATAAAAAAACCATGCAATTCTTACAAGAAATGCTTCCCCACCCCAAAAAGAAAAGGCTAAAGGAAAAGAAGACAGATGACACAAATACGGTACAGTCTCTTTGGCTGCAGACTAAGTAAAGCATGGGCTTAGTGCGTGTCCTTCTGCTTGAAAGAATAAGTATAGAAACCAGTTACAAACAAGCCAGGAAAACCTAATGGGGAGAAATGCCTGCCTGTAAATTTGACAATGTTACACATCCCCCCACATATAACTTCAACACAGATCAAATCTAGTTAATTAAGACAAAGCTACTAGGGATGAGCAACCCAGAAAGAAGAGAGCTGCTATTTAGCTCTTGGTATCTCCCTCACGGCTGACAAGCTCTTCTTCTTACTCTCGTGTCAACTAGGCCCTGTGCTTCTTGCCAACCTCTCAGTGGGAGGGTTGCTTGGATAAAGATTTGGCACATTCCATCTTTGTAGGTGACCTGCCAAGGTTTATCTAAAGAACTGGCATGATTTTTATTTTGTATTTTTTAAACTGTGGCTTTGTCTCTGGTGAATATAGTGGCACACTGATTTGATCATTATTTTTGGAAACTGGAAATGTCATAAGTTGACAGTTTACTGGCTGAAAATTACAGGGATTCCCCCCCACCCCCTTATGTGGGGGTTTTGTTCCCAGACTCTGTGTGTATATGTGAAATTACGTAAAGTGGGGAGGGTGCTGTCGAGAGAGATTGGGAAGTGGCTCTCTCTCAGCAGTTCCTGTCCACCCCACCCTCGAATGTGTGCCTGCCTCCGGTGACCAGAAAGTTGAGCTGGGGGTTGGTGGGTTGGTGTCTGGGTGACCCCCAGTGCCCAGAGCCGCTGAAGGGCACTCTCAGCACTCTCCCTGTTAGTGCTAGAAGTTGCAGGATATGGTTTGTTTTTATCTGTGTGGCTTTCCTGAAAAGATCCAATAGTGCACACAGCGAGCCACAAAGTCTAAGCAGAAAGTGTTATGGACAACAGTCCCAAGGGCAACGTTAGAAAGGAGTCCAATGATCAAATGCAGGTTCAGGTCCAATGTAATGAGAAAGGTTCAAAGTCAAACCATTAGGGTAGGTTCCCATCTCTGAAGCAGATCCAAGGTTGAAATCCTGGAGTCAGCCCCAAAATCGCAGTCTGATGGAGCTCCCAAAACAGTCAAGCCGTGGTCCATCACCTTCTCTTTTTGTTCCTTCCAATCTTACTTGATGCACCTGAGCTTGCTCCAGCTGAGGAACTGTGCCTCTTCCCTTAACGAAGGATGTGATCGTCACCTGCCCTGAGCTTATTCAAGCTGAGAGGCCACAAAACTCCTCCCACACCTAATGTCCCATGATCTCCACCTGATCAACTATAAGCTAGGCTGTGTTATTTTGCCTGCCACCGCCTCTTAAAGTGCACTTACCGCTGTTCACGACGTCTCAGAGCCCATTGTGTTTGTGTTCACGGAAAAGGGGGCACCTTGGGGCATAGCTGTCAACTTTTCCCTTTTCTTGCGAGGAATCCTATTCGGAATAAGGGAATTTCCCTTTAAAAAGGGGGAAAGTTGACAGCTATGCCTTGGGGTCTGGTGGTGTGTACAGTTCCCCTGTCTCCTGTGAACTGTCAGCTGCCCCTTCAATGTTCTCTGGTGTCCCCTGAGTACCTCCTAAGTCTCCAACCTCCCCTCCCCCCTCTTCAGCTTGTCCCAGTGTGCACCAATCATGGTTACACCTTTTGTCAGGATCCTCTTTCCCTTCCTTGGTGTCCTGCCACTTTATAATAGACAATGGGCAGATCAACACTGAAGTGTAGGTGAGTTCTCACGAGGCAAGGCACAGTGATAATAGCACTAATCTTTATTGAACTAACAGAACTGGACAATGGGGCAAAGTGGCTGCTTATATACATTTCTGAAGGCCTGGGCCGCTCCTACTCCCAACGTGATTGGCTGTCTAAACTTCCAAGCAGCGAATCATTACTCAGAGTTTAAGGGCCAATGGCAGAGGCCCAAATCCTGAAATCTTCTGTGACTGGATATCATGTATCGAATCAGTACACAGGGGCTCAGAATCCATAGTCCAGACTCAAGTTCAGGCGAACACAGACTGCTGAATACATAACACGCACCATGCATCTAAAGCACATTTAAAGTACATGGTTTCCCTTAAAGCACTTTGGGAACTTTAGCTTATCCCCACAGAACTACAACTCCCAGCATTCTTAACAAACTACAGTTCCCAAGATTCTTTGGGAGAAGCCACGTGCTTAAATGTGCTTTCAGTGTATGGTGTGGATGCGACTGGTGCCTTTCATCCTGTCCTGGTCTCACTCACCATTTATTAGAGCTTCTCTTTTTGTTTCTGACAGTGTAAGCATGTTTCATTGACCATGCACCCACATATTCAGCAATCCCCACTAATATTAATTCTTTCATTTCTTGTTGCTTGCGTTGGTTTTTGACCTTTCACAGCATATGGCTGTTTCCCCCCCCCCAGCCCTGCAGAGATTTTTTTCAGTAATGAATAATTCCTTGTTCTGCTCCCTGCTCCTCCACCAACATGCTCCAGCAATGTTAATGGAGTTTTGAAAAAGCTAAAAACAACCAAAGGGAAGGTGAGACAAAGAAAAAAAACTGTGAAAAAAGTGCTGTAGAGGTGTGTAGGCTCTGATTCCGTGAAAGCATGAAAAAGCCACAGAATGCAACGTTGAGTGCAGAATTTTGTGTCTAGCAGAGATACAGTTCAGTAACATCTGCAGGCAATGGTTGGTGACTCTCAGCAGAAAGAGGAGTTACTGAATAGATGAGCACAGCTTCAGTGCCCTGCATAGCTTCTTGCTTCTCCTGTCAAATGGCTGGAGCGGAATAAATAATGCAAATTGGAAAGACTGCAGAATAAGAAATAAAGCACAATGGGAAAATACACACTTTGTGTTAACTTGCATAATTTATTCAGGTCGCAGAACTCTGCTTTTGTGTTGCAGAATTTGGATTACCTTAATACAAAATTCATTTAGGGTTTTTCCCCCCTTAGAATAGAAATAAATATACAGCTCTGACCGTATCTTTCAGAAGCTGAATAGAATGAATGTTCTGGGAGCTGTATTTCACATCCACAGAGGAGTTCAGCAATCTGGCCCCAGGATCACATAAATACTGTCTACCATGGCTTGTCCCTGCGCTGCAGGCTAATTGGGCTTTGAGAGGTTTTTTTTTTAATTCATCCTCCATCTATCTTTGCTTAATTTCATCTCATTATTTCCTAGTTATGTTCTTTGGAACGCCCCAACTAACAGCACTTGAAGCGGAGCGACTAGGCTTGATTTAATTTCTGATCCATCACTCCCTCCTCTTTGAAGATACGCATGTGCGTAATGAACCCTGTCACTCTGAGTTAATAGTGACCCAGAGTCTAGCTGCATGCCTCAGTGGCAATAATTACATATTCCATTAGACCAGGGCATGATGCTCACAGAAGCTGGATTCTTTCCAAACCTCAGGTCCAGAAAAGTGGGAAGGAGTGAGAGGGAAGGCAGCAAGCACAATACAGGGATGCTAAGGGCAAGCTTTAAGGATTAGCAAAAGGTTGCTTTGCCTCATGGAATGGCTTGTTTCTAAAGGCTGCAGTGTGTGGCTGATTCATCAGTGACCTGCCAAGAAAAGTGATAATATAAGAATACAGAAAATTGTTTGGGTTAATCAAGGCTACAGAAGTCTTGATGGAACATCAGAAGAAGGTAATTATCAGTGAGTGGGATCCATAGTAAGGGGTTAAAGCAAATCCTGAGGAAGGTCAGAAATGCAAGGTGAGCCAAACAGATAATTGCACAATTTCAATGGAATAGTTCAAAAGGAAAACTAAGGGAAGAAAAGCAGTTCTGTACAAGGTAAAGCCAAAGTCAAAGGAAGTCTTTCATCCAGCTGTGATATGTTTGGAGTACCATATATTTAAGGACAAGGACAGCAGAGGTGTTTTTATTGGGTTAAATAAAACTATAACTGAAGCAAGAAGATGTCTGAAAAACAATTAATTTGTTCAAATTCCTAGCCAGCTCTGGCAAATATGATAATTTACCAGTAATTGATGGACATTATAATGCACTTGGGTCATATATTGAATAGTTTTGGTGGTTCTTGAAATGTACCAATTAATGCCTAATGATTATGTTACAACTTGAAGCTTGCTTTTGATATTTACACCTGGAGCATGGTAAATGTTATTGATTAATGGGAAATGAAGTTGACATTTAGTCACTTAGCAAAAGTACTTACTTGGCCATAAGATTAGCAGTAGCTGTCAGAACAATTTCTCATAATTACTATAGCATACATGCATCTAAATAACTGAGGGAAGCTCTGTGTCATTGGTTGAGTTGCTCTGATGTCATAGACTGACTGGTCACTAAATTTAACTACTGCAGAGAAAAGGGTCAGTCGCAGAGAAAAGGATGACAAACGGTACATCTTCTACGAGGAAAATGGAATTGGACATGTAGGCAGAAGAGATATTTTGTGTTCATAGCAGCAAGCAAGAACAGAGGCAGAAAGATCCAGGGCTGTCTGGGTGGATGAGGAAAGCACAGAGGGCTGTGAACGTTTGTGGAAAGAGATTTCAAGACGCATGGCAACTAAAGGATAAATGGCCCAGAAGACCAAGTGGCAGAAGGAACATTGGCAAGGCAGGGAATCAACTCAGAAAGGCGTGCGGGATAGAGGCTCAGAGCTGAGCTAAATGGGAACAGATGAAGGGAAATTGGGGGAAGGAGGGCTTTAGGCTGAGACTGCATACACACATCTTTAAAACACATTCTCCCCCCCCCCCAAGACAAGAATAATGGGAAATGTAATTTACCCATCACAGAGCTACAATTCCCAGTACCCTTCAGTTTCCAGGACTCCTTTTGAGTGGGGTATGTGCTTTAAACATATGGTGCGCACACAGCCTGAGATGAACATACCAAGTGGGAAGAGGGAGGGGATTCAAAAACCTTCAGGGGACGTGGGTGGCGCTGTGGGTTAAACCACAGAGCCTAGGGCTTGTCGATCAGAAGGTCGCGGTTCGAATCCCCGTGACGGGGTGAGCTCTCGTTGCTCGGTCCCTGCTCCTGCCAACCTAGCAGTTCGAAAGCACGTCAAAGTGCAAGTAGATAAATAGGTACCGCTCCGGCGGGAAGGTAAACGGCGTTTCCGTGCACTGCTCTGGTTCGCCAGAAGCGGCTTAGTCATGCTGGCCACATGACCCGGAAGCTGTACGCCGGCTCCCTCGGCCAATAAAGCGAGATGAGCGCCGCAATCCCAGAGTCGGTCACGACTGGACCTAATGGTCAGGGGTCCCTTTACCCTTTACCTTTATGTGCTTTAAATGTATGGTGCACACACAGCCTGAGATGAACATACCAAGGTGTATTTATAAGTGGGAAGAGGAAGGGGATTAAAAAACCTAAGAACTGGAGAAGCTTGGAAACCAGAGGGACAAAGGGCTAGAGGGGGATTAAGAGGAGAGTATTCTGTATATTGTTGTGAAACAGCCAACTTCAAACTTCAGGTGCCTTGTGTAGTATGGACTATGCTACATGTCTACTCAGTTCATCCTAACAGGTGTAGATATTTTGGTTACTGTTAAGGGACGTTTTTGGCAGGAAACCAGCACATAAAGGATAGGTAGGGATGAGAGGGATGGTGGGCTGTGGGCAAAAGTAACTAACATGAAGGTCAAGACAAACAGTAGAACAGTGCGTTTCAACCGTGGGTCCTGGCTGGGGATGATGAGAGTTGTAGTCCAGCAACATTTGGGGATTACCAGATCGAAGAACACTGCAGTAACAGACCACTGCTGCAAATAAACACCTGCTTGGACAGTGGTGTGGGGAAGTGAGTATAATACCCAGGGAATCAAAATGTTTGGGGTAGAGGCACATGAGAATTTCTGCCTCAGAAATAAGATGCGAGAGCTTTAACCTCCTCAGATGTCTCTGCTAAACCTTACATTAGGAAACGGAGGTACTTAACTGCTCTCATTTGAAGCAAACACTTTCCCCAAAGATACAAAGATTTAAACCCAAAGAGCTGTAGTCTGGGAAAAATAACCTCCATAATTCTCTATTTCTGAAAAAAGGAGGGGAAAAACCCCCTCAAGCAATTCTTCCTTTATTGCCTTGAATACATAATGGATCCCTAGGGATCTCTGACAGAACCAGTTTCTCAGAGCCACTAGCACTTAGCAAAATTGACTTCAGCTAATCAAAAGATTATTTCAGAATCCCTTGGTCTCTGGCTTTTGCTGGCTGCTAGTCTGGGAGGCTGCAAAATAAAACTGTTATCTCAGCCATTTAGAATTCAGGGAAAGTCTTAAGCCCATAAACCCACCCTTAGTTCACATCTGCTTGGCCTGTAGTGGAATGCTGTGGGGGTGTTCAATGAGAAGCAGGGGAAGGACACAGAGCAGCTGGAGTTTGGTTCCATAATGCAGAAAAAAAACATTCTTCCACAATTAGGCAAAGGAAACACCCCCTCACACTTCATAATTCATCAGTCATGTTCACGCAGGGAAAGAACTCTTATTTATAGGTAAGTAGGACGCGGGTGGCGCTGTGGGTTAAACCACAGAGCCTAGGACTTGCCGATCAGAAGGTCGGTGGTTCAAATCCCCACAACGGGGTGAGCTCCTGTTGCTCGGTCTCTGCTCCTGCCAACCTAGCAGTTCAAAAGCATGTCAAAGTGCAAGTAGATAAATAGGTACCACTCCGGCGGGAAGGTAAACGGCGTTTCCGTGCGCTGCTCTGGTTCGCCAGAAGCGGCTTAGTCATGCTGGCCACATGACCCAGAAGCTCCCTAGGCCAATAAAGTGGGATGAGCGCCGCAACCCCAGAGTCGGCCACGACTGGACCTAATGGTCAGGGGTCCCTTTACCTTTACCTTTATGTTGCAAAGCCACAGTCTGGGAGAACTGGTCATGTTTTTAAACCCCAATTAATATTAGTGGGATTGAAGCAACTGTGACAATTGTGTGTCAGATTGCGGCCCATTTCTTCAGCGAGTGGCTCTGCTTAGTCATATTAGAGCTCATTGAGACTTCCGCTTGCTGCTTACACCAATTTAACACTAAAGAGCGGGTTTTCCCTGAGAAAGCAGCAGGGCAAGTGGAAAACCGCTTGGGCCTGTGCTTTCTAGGCAAGGGCCAAGCAGAAGTGTGGACGAGCCCTCAGTGATTAGGGTTGGGTAAATTTCGGTATCTCATTTTTCTGATCTTAAATTCACTTCACATTTCCACAACAATCTGCTTTTTTTTTAGAGGCTTCAGAATTTTAGTGCAGATCTCTCCTAATATATTGCATTTTTGTACACCGTTTGCACCCAATGTGCCCACTTTTGCATAGCAATTTTCCTAATACAACTATTAAGTTGTGTGCGAACATAGCAGGCGACACAGCGATTTCTCCAGAGCAGCTCTTTATTTGTAAGCTGGACAGAACTGAACGGCAAACAGCTCAGCCGGCCTGCTTTTATAGGCAGCCAACTGTCAACATTGTAGCAACAACAACCCAGGGTTTCCCGCCTAAAATAACTGACGTGGACCTGAGTGAAAACTATCTACATTATCCCTCTGCTGGCCCAGGGTGAGAACTTCAGTACATAACAACAACACTTTTTTGTATGTTACTTTTGCCAATATACGCATTTGTAGGCAGATTTCACACCAGTATATTCATTTCTTTTGCATATTTCTTGGCTGGAGAACTCCCTTGCAAAATCCAGAGATAAGCCAGTTTTGAAGGATGGCTGTGTTTCAGTTCACATATTGTATTGGAAAGTGTGGATTAGATAGGTTTACCTTTAAATGCAGACGTAACCAAAGTTCTCCCCCATCCCTAGCTACACATGCAGTAGAACAAAGTGATACGGTATCACCTCTAAGTTGGTAGAATGGACTGCTGCTTCACTTCCTGGATGCTTTTTGAATACTTCCTTCCATCAAAAAAACAAGAACCCTCCAGTAAACTAGGCTGGGCTAGAACTGTTCCCTCTGCTGTTTGATTATTCTTTTTCTAAGTTGAAGCTGTGTTGGTCTCCTTACCTTCTGCCCTACCAATCTCAACGGGTAAAAGTCTCACATATCCCACCCACTTTAAACTCTGGCCCCATCCACCACTGTCATGCAACCTTCAAAAGGTTGTTCATGAGAAAGTACACCCCCCCCCCGCAAACCTTGTAGGAAACCCATCAAAACCAATGGACTGACTCCTTTTTCTTTTTTTTAATCTGCAAATAGTTAAGCACAAATCTTTCTGGCACCATATTAGAGAGGAAGAAAGACTTGTTGCCTACAACAGAAGAGGAGTTATGCAAGATCTGGCAAGCCATGCTAATGAATAAATTGGACCATTATAAATGTGCCTGGGAAAATACAAAGCAAACTGCATTTGCCCTGTGTGATCAAGGGTGACCTTTTGCTGAATACTGGAACATTAATAGATGACGTTTGGCAAGAACTATTGTCTATGGCTTAATAGAGCAGCGTGTTAACTTATTTGTTAAGCTTTGTTTACATTATATGTTATCTGTAAATGGCATATATATGTGAAGGTCTTTTTGGGATAATAATTCAATAAATGATTAATTAAAACAGAAAGTTTTGTGAATCTGCTTCAGGAAATGGAAGACCTGGCTAGTCTAACTTATTCTTTTCTAGAGTGACCAAGCAGATGCCGTTGAGAAGCCCATAGGAGAGACATGAATGTCTCTCCTGTTGCTGTTTTGAGAGGTGTCCAGAGCACTGTCTAGCCCTGTTGTGTTGGATAAGTTTCAGTTAGTAAGGCTCAAGGATGTGGACAAGTTGCTTGTATCAGAGTAACTACTTGCCCCTCTTGGCCGAGGCTGATAAAACTAAGAGTGAGGGGGCCAGGGAGGTGATTAATGCCTCATTGTGAGAGGGTGTGGTTCATGCCTGCTTGAAGGAGGCAGTGATAAAACTACTCCTCAAGAAACCCTCCCTGGATTTGGAAAATCTAAGTAATTTCTGGCCATCTGTCAATCACCCCTTCTTGGGCAAGATCATGGACCAGATCCAGGTGCTTTTGGAGGAAACTGAGTTTGGAGCAGCTATTTTTATACATTTTGGCAATATACAGTTATTGTTTATTGGAAAGAAATTCTGGAGAAAACAAAGGATTTATCCAGAAATGAACCATATTGCACTATTTGGAATTATTGTTTTGCTGCCCATCATCTACAATGTGATTAGTGGAAAGTTGGAAATCAACAACAACAAAATTTACCCTTGGAGTGTTATGGATATGGATAAAAGCTTTACTTAAGAAATTCAACTATTTTAAAATTGATAACATAGATAGATCATCAAATAAGGTTGAAGAACACTGAGTTTTATTTTCAAACCATTGGAACCCAAATTTTCAAGGTGATCTTTGTTACAGTGCAACACTTTGGTAAGCATCGCTGCCCCTCAAAAAAGAAAGGCAAGGGGGATATTGAACCTGGCTCCCTCAGCACACAGTGCAGTATTTGCTGCATGATAGTAGCCACAGATAAGGTACAACTGCCAGACATCTCAGATATTTAGCATCATACCATCAAAAATGCTTTTCTCATCACTACTGAGATGTGATCCATTTGTCTTCTCCCTGCTCTGCCTCCTGCTATGTGGCAAACCCCATATATCACCACAATTCAAGGTTGAAATGCAGGGGGCGGGATTTACCAATGCAGACAAACCCCAACCGCCACTGCGAAACCAGAGCTTTGTACAGGAACACTGTGATAAAACAAATGGAAAGCAGCGCCAAAAAACTTGCTAACTTTCATTTTGCTTACAGATACCTAGTGATTTGTCAGACGAGCCCTTCGTTATAATTTTATCTCCATGCCAGGGAATGCATGACGTGCTAGATTTCTGCATGCTATGTAGCTGCTACAAGTACAGAACCAGCAAAGGGTAAAACCATCACAAAGGATAGGGCAGGAGACCCAGTTCCCTCTGCACTGATCATCTGAGCCACGGCTGCACTTTTCTGGACTCTGTTTATATTGATGGGATGAAGCCAACGCACAACGCCGCTGAAGGTTAACTTACTAATTAACTTTGATTCAGTTGCAAAATCAATATAACATCCCTTAGTTTATCCATCTCTGCATGTGCTTCAAACTGAGTATCGTTGGCTTTCCTGTTTCCTGCTCGCACACAGCCTCTGAACTTGACACTGTGTTTTTCTGTGGTGTGGAGCTTCTACTTTCCTCAAGGCAGAAGCAATCGGTGCATCTTCCCACCCAAAGCCCCTTTTGCTAAGTCATAAATTCCTGCCAGCAGATGCTTACAATAAAAATTTAGAACCACATCTGACTTTTATTATATCACCTTTTACCAACGGTATGCTTTTAAAAAGCCACTTGGAAGAAGGCTGAAGCCAGGAATTATCTTGTTTAGACTTTGATGGATAACGTCATCTTGCGCCAATTCTTTTGCCCATAGGTAAAGGCCTAGTTATCTTTATCATTTATCAGGTACACCATTTTAGTACAACTGTTTAAAAAGTAGGACAGAAACCCCTTTCCACCTTAATCAGACAATAACTCATTGACTCCAAGTGAGCCTTCATCTTCTAATTATTTAGTACACAATTTAATGTCATTAAACATCTTTTGAGTGGATGGAATTGCTCTAAAAGCCTTCACTCCAGAGTTCTAATATTAGGTTCTTGGCAACCATCCCTGTGTGTGAAAAGCAGCCAGTTTGTTTACCAGGAATTCAGACTTGCATTACAGGGCAAATTAGCAGCCAGCTATTAGTCTCTGATTCAAGCACTTAACAATTACTGATCATCTCCTCCCGGTCTGTGGATAATGGAAGAGATCAGCTGCAAATGGAAAAGATGAAGGACTGTTTGCTTGTGGGCACTGGAGAGAGAAAGCATGGCACAGAGTAACCTTCCTTGACCCTAAGGCCCAAACAGGAAAAGGCATTCTGGAGGACCATCTCCATTAGTATCCCAACCAACTGGTCACTAAAATAGACTCTCCTTTACCAGTGTAAAAGTTCAACCACAGCACCCAAAAGAAAGGCCTGATTCATTGCTCCTGTTGTCAAACTATGGGACTACTTCCCTGAAAATAACTGCAGTAACCATATGTTAGTCCATCTGCATCTCTGTAAGGTCCTTACAGAATGTCATATCGTGTCGGTTTCATAAAGCTGCACAGAATAAATTACGGATGTGGAGACCACCTCTTCAATATCACCTCCATATCTCTGAAAAAGTTATTAGCGGGAGCGTCACCTCTGTTTCCGGAGGACCCAGGTAGGACACACAGCTGGGGGGGTCAGGGGGGAGCCAAGGCTGCACCTGGCAGCTCTCCATCCATATCTGCAGAGGCCTGCCTCAAACTCACTTGAAACAAATTATTGGGAAATAGTAGAAAACTACCGGTTGGTGTCTGACTCAAAAAATAGGTTTAGTCCCTTATGAAAGCTACTGCACAGTGTGTGGGCGCTCTTAGGTTTAAATAATTGAGAACTTCCACATTCCATAATAGGACTGTTTTGGTGGGTCAGCAGATAACTCCTTAATTGCTTATGGATCAACAGTTCACCTACAGAGCCCAAAGGATCGTCTCTGGGAGTTTTTGCTGATAGTTATCAATAATGAATAATAAAGGGGCATTAAAAAACAAACCAATTATGGAACAATCTGCTTGTAAGTAGCTTCCGGAAGAGATTTAGAAAAAAATTAATCGGCCATCTGCCCTGCTACATAATGACCATTACCTGACCTATTTGAAAAGAAAGTCAAAATATTTCTAGATCCTCATAACCATGTGACACATCATGTAGCCAGATACCATCACGCACCACTCAGCATTAGGGATGTAAGGAGGCATAGTTTTCCTTTCTTCCCTGTATTCGTCACATGCAGCAGTGTTTCCGTTCTGCTGCAGTTTGTCTTCTGTCGAAAACTATGTTACACCTCTCACTGTGATGAAATCTTATAAGTTACATAAGTTATGTTGCCATTACATTATTCCACCCCATTCATTTCAATGGAAAGGAAATGGAATGCAGATTATTGTTTACAGAGTGAAACAAACAACAGTCGATGCCAATCATATTCACTAGACATGAGATGAATAAATGAACACTGGCAATTTCTGCTTTCATTTCTGTTTTCATAAGAATTCTCCTTACTCGGCATAAACTATACAGGGAGCTGCTTCCAATCTGGGCTCATTAGTGAGTGCACTTGTATCATGAAACATGTAATTGTGAACATGTTTATATTAGATTATAGCTAAGTTTGTGTCCGAGCCTGTATCTAATTGTATTTTATTAATTTGATGTATTTATATCCTGCCTTTTATAATAAAGTCTTCACAAGGTGTCATACAGTAATTAACAAATTAAGCGAAGTATTAATTCTTATTAATAAGTCGAGCAATTAAGTATTGATTTATAAAGCACTCCAAAGCAAGTATACTTTTTAAAAAGTACATTTAAAAGCATATTGGATCAATTGGATGCACAACCAAAAGCATTGTGTGACATAACAACAACACAACACCCTGCCCATCTGACTGGGTTGCCCAGATACTGGGTGGCTTCCAGCATATATAAAAACGTAATAAAACTAATGTTTTAACATAAAAACTTCCCTCTACAGGGTTGCATTCAGATGTCTTTTAAAAGCTTTATAGTTACTTGTCTCCTTGGCTTGGGGGTCGCATATCTCCACACCCTCCAACATTTCTCTAAAGAAAATAGGGACATCCTAAGGAAAAGTAGGGCATTCTGAGATCAAATAAGAAACTGGGACGGTTTCTGTAAATCCGTGAGTGTCCCTGGAAAATAAGGACACTTGGAGTGTTGGGGGTGGGGGCTTAGTGAACTTTGGTTGCTTGCTGCCTTGTATTGTCTTTGGATTATTAAGAATAATTTTAGAGAATCTAATTTCTTTCATTAAAGCATTTGCATTCTGCATTGAAGCTTTTCAAGCAACCAAGGCAGCTTATCAAGTAATAAAAACAAACAATAAAAAAATCAATCACTGAAAAGAAAAAGCAGATAAGGGAAGCACAAAAGGGAGTAATAAGTAAGCAATAAGCAATCATCCGCTAAATGCATGGGCAAATAAGACAGTTTTAATCTGGCGCCTGAAGGATATAGAATGTTTGTGCCAGGCAACTGTGGGGACTCTGACCGCAGCCCTCTTGTAGCCTCCCCCCCCCCCCGGTCCCCAGCTGTTCAGGACTTTACAAGTTACAAAACCAACCCTTTGAATCACACCTGGACACAAGCTAAGAGCCAGCGAATATATTTTAGCACCCATAAAATGGGTGCAGTGTAGTAGATCCCTGTTAGCAACCTGGTCACTGGAATCTGAGCCTACCAAAGTTTCCAAATGTTCTTCAAAGGGAAGTCCATGTGCAAACACCACAGCAATAATTCTTGCGTGTTATCAAAGTATGGAAAGTTGTGAGAAGGCTCTCTCGAAGATGAGGTGCAGCTGGCAAAGCAGTTGAAGAATGGGACTATGTGCCACAGATGCCATTTGTCACACAAAGCCATTATCACTCGCTGTTGACTTAAATAGCATTTGCCAAGCCCTACTCATCAGCACTGTTTCCATCTTGTCTGGGTTTAGCTTGTTAGCCAACCTATTGTTTCAAGTGAAGGCATCTGTTCAGGACATCCACTGCTACATCTAAATTATAAGAAAAGCAGAGCTGGGTGTCATTGATATGCCAACAACACCTAGCTGCATAGCCACAGATGCCACTGCACAAAGCCAAAGTCCTCCACCTCCACTTTATGAGACCTGTGTGTTATATAGGAGTGGAACAACAGAAGCATAGTACAGTGGTACCTCGGGTTACATACACTTCATGTTACATACGCTTCAGGTTACACACTCCACTAACCTAGAAATAGTGCTTCAGGTTAAGAGCAGAAATTGTGCTGCGGCGGCGCGGCAGCAGCAGGAGGCCCCATTAGCTAAAGTGGTGCTTCAGGTTAAGAACAGCTTCAGGTTAAGAACAGACCTCCTGAATGAATTAAGTACTTAACCCGAGGTACCACTGTACAGTATATCTAATTCCCAATCCAAATTGTCCCAAATACTAGGACTGATGGTACTGAAAGTTGCTGAGAGGTTCAGAGGAATCAACATCACACTTTCTCCTGATGTAGGTCATCTACCAGGGCAATCTGCTACCTCACGTCACCCAGAAACATCTGGAACTTAACCACCAGCAGTGGTTAAGACTTTAGCAAGGGAGGAAGAGGTTAATTAGCAGATTCCCCTCTCCAGTCAATGCAATTTGCCTTTTAAAAAACAACACAGAAAACCTGTATGTTAAAGATGCATGTCAGGTGCAGTTTGGAATGAATGTCGAGTTCTAAGTTCCACTAAGTGCTTAGCAAATAAGTCACAATGAACTATCTGTAACCTGTTGGTGTTCACACTGGGGACTAACACTCTACAGACCCTTTGCTACCTAAACAGTTCCATTGGACTGCAGTGTGTGGATGCAGTAGAGGTGGGGAGACTTCTTTCTTTGCACCAAGTATGATCTAAAGTGAGATCTAGCCTGTGTTTGATCACATTTAGAATGTGTCTTTCTCCACTTAAAGGTAAAGGTAAAGGTACCCCTGCCCGTACGGGCCAGTCTTGACAGACTCTAGGGTTGTGCGCTCATCTCACTCTAGAGTCCGGGAGCCAGCGCTGTCCGCAGACACTTCCGGGTCATGTGGCCAGCGTGACAAGCTGCATCTGGCAAGCCAGCGCAGCACACGGAACGCCATTTACCTTCCCGCTAGTAAGCGGTCCCTATTTATCTACTTGCACCCGGGGGTGCTTTCAAACTGCTAGGTTGGCAGGCGCTGGGACCGAGCGACGGGAGCGCACCCCGCCGCGGGGATTCGAACTGCCGACCTTTTGATCGGCAAGTCCTAGGCGCTGAGGCTTTTACCCACAGCACCACCCGCGTCCCCTTACTCCACTTACATTCTACTAATTATCCCTGCTGCTATTACTCCAAGTTCCCTGGGGTACCAGAAAGCCATTCAAGGGTGTGTACCTAGAAGAGATCACATCCATTATCTGGTTTATCTCATTTTTTCCACAGATCAACCAGGGCTTCAACAGGAACACATGCCGAATCAACTATAAACTCTCCCAAGGCTATGATGAAACAACCAACCTAACCTTTCCCCATCTCCAGAGAAATAGCGAACCTATGGAATAGTATCTGTTTAACAAAGCTGGCACACTGATAAACCTATTTCTTCACCAAGTTCTTAGACTGGTCTTTGTTGGCAAGTGTGATGGAAGCTTTATAGATAAAGTTTATCGCTGAAATCTTGCATCACAAGAAATTGTATTTTCACAGAATGGCCTTGAGCAAGTGAGTGCCTGGTGCCTCTCCTGCATCACTAGGGCAGTTTCTGCATGTGCTGTAGAGGGGCAGATGGAGCTTGTCAACCTGAGAAGGTAGCCAGTCTAGAAGGAAAACTCTTATCCTAAACCTTTGCTGCCTTGCAGGCTATCTTCAGGAGAAGAAAAGGCTAAGGCGTAAACCCTACACAAATCTGGAGTGGAGTCCCTAAAAGGGCTGGATGCCATCTTGCATGCGTCCTTCTGGCAACTCCTGCAGCCAAGCTGGTGCTGAACATATTGCTCTGCTTGTCTTTGGAATATGTCTGTGAAGCCAAGAGGGGGTCATTTTCTGGGCAGCCCAGGACCTCCATACACAACACCACGACTTGCACCCTGGGGAGGTTACTGGTGCTGCTAGCACAGCGGTTTGACCCCCGGAGGCACACTCCATTGTCTCCTGAGGCAGATGAATGTCAACACATAGAGAAGTTGAGGCTTGAGGATCAATGCTTCCTGTGTCAAGTTATATAAACACAATTGAATTCTAACACCTTAGGTTGCCAGGAGAGACTAGACATATCTCTCTGGTTTGGTTCCATTTTCAAACCTGTTGTGTGAGAGCTGCCTGCACTGTGCCATCACTAGATAGAACTGACATTTTGTGCATTTTTTGCTGAACGTAAAGGAAAGGAACTCCCAGAGTTGTAAGATAAACTTTATTTTGGATATTATAGTCTGAACCACATTTGTAAGATATTGCAATGTACATTACAGCAGCTCTCAATGCTCCTGCTTCCTCTGTTTGCTAAATTGTATTTTGAAGACGGATAACATTTTAGAGATATCTATTGCCCTGAAGCTTTAACAAAGGCATGAGAGTTGCTGGTGTATTCAATAGAGACAAATTACCATTGTTACTATGTTAAGTAGCAGCAAATAACGTCACAACATTGAAAAGTCAACAGAGACTCAAATACTGTGTCACTTCAGCCAGATACGGAAAATGAAATTTCAGTGGAATGTACTAGAAATAAAAGCAGTTGGGGCGTGATCCAGTCCACTGCAGATCCAGCAAGCAGTTTTATCCCTTCCCCCACATACCCATGTAGGAGGAGAAAGGGACCACACTTTTCTTCCGCCATACAGCCTCCCTCCCTCCCTCCCTCCCTCCACAGAGCAAGTAGTTTATGTTCTGGAGCACAAGTAATTTATAGCAAAGTGACAGGGGGAGCGGGGCTGAAAGAGGATGGTGAGACAGGCACGTGGACCTAAGAAGGCACCCACTTACTCTAACCAGGGAGAGCAAGAAAACAAAGCTCAAGCAAGGGTTGCCAGCATACCTGCAAGTACCTCCTATGGTTCCCATGGAAGGTCTCTGTAAATAATCCCCTTAAAAATCCAATGCACAATATTTTGCTCAATTGCTGCTTGCACTGAGCCGCCCAGTCTAAAAACATTCCCACATTTCCAGGGATGCCAGGACTGGACACACTCCCTTACATTCTGAACAGAGAGAAAGTGCAAAGAGCTTCTCTCTTTGAATGCATAAGAGGCTGAGGTCCCCCCGCCCCATTGATAGCAGGGCTGTGTGCACTGTTGTGGGCCACTCCCACACCATTTGGTGGCCCTGTCTCTTTTTCTGTTCTTTTAGATGTGGCAGCCATTATATATATTCTGCCATGCCCCAAGGTAGCAATTTTGTGTAATTTAAACACCTCTGGAGCCGCCATTTTATGACTGGTGCTCACAGCAGTTTTACAAAATTTCACAAGTATGCCCTGGCCTAAAAAGGCTGGTGACCCCTGCTCTACTGGGACCAATCCCACTGCACATGGGTACTGGACCTATTGCGGACTGGGTTGTGGACCTACAGTAAGTCCTACAGTAAGTATGCTTCTTAGCTGGATAAAATTGCTGAACTTTATTTTTGTAACTTGCTATGTTGTATAAGTAAGCCTAATTTGGCAACTGAACTAGAATGGAGAACAGTGTTGTGAAATGCAAATTGGCTTATGGGAAAGCATTTACAAATGAAGTTTAAGACTTCCCATGATTTTCCACTCAGGACCTGCTTACCCTAAGGAATGCTGTAAAAACATTTGCACTGTTGAGAAAGCTTTCAGCTTATATGGATACTAAGCCTGTTCCAAGGTCTGGATTCCCACAACACTTCAGGTGCCTGGATCCAATACATATTCTGTGCCAGTATTACACTGCCAAACCCAATATTTGTTTTTTTTCCCCCTTTTTTAAAAAAACCAATAAGCTTTTATTGTAACCCTTTCACATTCCTTGCCTTGTTTTTCAGAAGACATGCTTTCAAAGTTATCTGTACAGCTACAACAAGCTACAAACATTTTAAAAACGCTAGTCATCCCTCATGTTACATTTGCTTCAGGTTGCGCGTTTTCAGGTTGCGTCCCGCAGCAACCCGGAAGTACCGCAAAGGGTTACTTCCGGGTTTCCCCGCGCACACAGGCACAGACGCGCAAAATGACGTCACGCGCATGTGCAGAAGCAGCAAATTGCGAACCGCGTGGGCGCAGATGCGGGTTGTGTTCTTTTCAGGTTGCGAATGGGCCTCCGGAACGGATCCTGTTCACAACCAAAGGTACCACTGTACAAGCAAATCCTTTTTTGCCTTCAGTAAAGAGCTGGAAGAATAATAAACACCATTCCTACTGCAGAATGGATTGGCAGGCCTTTCCAAATGATACCTCAATGTTTGAGACCAGTAAATGTACATAGAGACAGAGCCTATGCTGGTGGGCAGTACAGGGACCCCTTCACTGGGCACAAATAAGTAACTCATACCTGGATGAGAAAAACATGAAATTCACAGAGGCATTGTCGTCACTGGTTGATGTGGTAGAACATTCACAGAAAGATGGATCGTGCCCTTGTTCCCCACCCACTCCCAAATATAGGGCAGGAAACTTTGGCAACCACAACACTGTCTATTTTTCTTGGAGAGTAGGAGAGAAACAAGATGCAATACTGACTGCATCTTTCACAGCCACCAAACAGCAACACAGGGAGGTTGTAGCAGTTAGCTTGCTACCTCTTCCAAAAATTTGAGCAAGCCAACAAGGAAGTGGTGACACAATGGGGGTGTGAATTATTAATGTGTGCCTAGAAATGGACAACATACCACTGCAGCACAAAAGAACAGCAGTTTACACCACACAAATATTTACACCTGGAATTATTACATTATGGATAAATGTCTGGTGCTACAGAATGTACAGAAACACATGTGGAGGGATGCTTGGTAGCCACATATGGAAAAAAAATATTTGCGCTGCAGCTCAGGGGAGAGACTTCATTGCTCCGAGGAAACTCTGGTGGGTTACATCTTAGTAAGCCTGCATGCAAATTCCTATGAAAACCTAGAAGGCTCATATAATACCAGACAGGAAAGTTGTATGTTACTGAGATGAATACAGACGCCCAGCCTAGCTCTGAGTTATTAAATGTCTCATGAGTCACAGAAAATGGGGCAGGAAAGGGTTAAGTGCAGAGGATACAATTTAGCATCACTGTCAAGTTTTGTTTTGTATGTCTAAAGAAATGGACATGCGTACACACATGGCCTTGAACACCACCAAGGAGTAGAGGATCCAGATTTGGGGGCAGAAGCCTGAAGCCAGAAATAGCATTTCATTTGCTAGTCTAGAGGCAATGGGCACCTTCCTCTTAAAATAAAAAATATTGGAAGGCAATAGGTCCCTAGAATCTCCAAGCTGCCTGCTTTCTTTTCCTTGTGGGCACTGGAAAGAGAACCATCACCCCTGCTCCTCTCACAGGCAGGCCAACCTTGCATAGAACAGCGAGTGAAAGTGGCAGAGTTCTAGGCAGAAGGGGGTGAGCCCTGGGAAGAGGCTTGCGGTGGTCAGTGCTTCCTCTTTGGCATGAAACAATGTCCAGTTTCCCTTCTCATGGAATTACAAGTCAGGAGCAATGCCAGATGTATGATGTTATGGCGGACCAAGTAACAGAAGGAGCGGCGTGAAGGTCAAAGTGAGTGAAGAAAGATGAGCTCCAGAGTAGGCAGAGTTAGGAAACGATCTTCCGTCTTGTATGAGGACCTCTGGCTGCATCTTACTTTTCTCAGCTTCCTAGAAAGGCAGAGAGAGAGAGAGACAGAGAGAGAGAGAGCGCGCGCTCATGACTGGATACATCTGCTGTCCGTCACAACATCTCATCTGAATCTCTCCTTTCCCTGCCAGCACCGTTTCCACTTGCACGGTGTCCCCTGATCTATTTGGAAGACCTGAGGACATCCCTGGGAACAAAGATGACAGCTTCTTTGCTCAACTTTCTCTCACAATAGAACACACTTCTGCCAACCTAGCAGTTCGAAAGCACGTCAAAGTGCAAGTAGATAAATAGGTAGCACTCCAGCGGGAAGGTAAACGGCGTTTCCATGCGCTGCTCTGGTTCGCCAGACGCGGCTTAGTCATGATGGCCACATGACTTGGAGCTGTACGCCGGCTCCCTCAGCCAATAAAGCGAGATGAGCGCCGCAACCCCAGAGGCGGCCACGACTGGACCTAACGGTTAGGGGTTCCTTTACCTTTAACTAAAGCAACCTTGTTATGCCAACCATTTGCTTTATAGGCACATAACAACATACCTGATTCTACTTAAGCTACAGATCAGGAATGGGAAACCTGTGGTCCTCCAGATGTTGCTGGACTGCAGCTGCATCGTCCCTCATTACTAGATTGATGGGAGCTTGGAGACCAGCAACTTCTGTGGGGCCACAGGTTCCCTATATCCCTGCTACCGATTCAGAAGAAGCTGGCTTTGTGTCAAACAGAAGGAACGGTTCGTACCCAACGCATTTCTGAAGTGAAAACTGTGCCATCTGTGCTGGTGGCATCTCCCTGGAAATTCAGGGAAGGTGTGAACTGCAGCTGCTCCTGAACCTCCATATTCCTCTGGTTTAAGATCATCTGAGACTGGATTGCACTTCCTGTAAAGCAGAGAACACGCAGGAGATTGTGTGAGGACCTGAATACGTGTATACAGAGTCAGAGTTCCATGCATTGGTGCCTGGAAATGGCCCGAGAGGGAGCCAGCAGACCTTTTCTGCTCAGCTTTGGCTATGCATGCATCTACTGCGGGGGGAGAGAACATCAGACCCAGGGGCCAAATGTGGCCCTCCAGGGGCCCTTCCAAACCCCATGAATCACCCCAAGCCATGCCCCCTTCCCAGGCCACACTCTCAACAGCCCTGCTCTGTGCTCTTGAGTGCTTTTCTCTGACTCAATTATGTCCTTGAACAGCACCATCGCCTCTTGCTTGCCTGAATGACAGAGAGAAGTGTTTGTGTAGTCATGTATGGAATTCTCTGACTTTTTGCATGGCTTGAATACAGCCTGCTGAACCAAGTTAGGAGCCACTTTTATTAATCCACTCATTTTTGCCCCTGGCCCCACCCACTTATTGGCATGTGTGCCCCCCTCCCCCAAAGTTGCCTACAAGGGGATATGGCTCTTGAGCAAGAAAACACTGCACACTCCTTGTGTACAGTTTGATTGATTTTAGTGAATCAACAATTTTTTTTAATTGATTTTTGATTGCCGAAGCATTTGGCAGTTAACCCAACTCCAAGTCTACTCCGGAATTTGGCACTGTGCTTTAGGTGTCATGATCTAGCTGGGCTGCTGTTTCCATGCTGTAGGGGAGCATACAGGGAACACAGACCAGCCAATGTCTGCAGAGGCATGACTTATCTTCCTTCCAAAGGGGAGCAGCACGTTTGGTCAAAGAAGAGCCCAAATCTTAAGGGTTGGGCATGAAAAACTTTTCCATAAATATAATCAACAGATAAGAAGCCGAGGCATTAAATGTTTAACAAGCAAGCTTTGGTTCTGTTTTACATCCTCTGTGAGCTTTTATAGTCATAAAATATTTAAATTTTAGCAAGACCAAACATTTTAAGAGATGCGTTGACAATAATAGACAGAGAGGAGGACTTGGACAAAGTTAGGGCCAATATCTGATTTTATGCTCAAGCAGCAGAATCAATGAGCTGATGTAAAGTCCACTGGACTAGTTAGAACAAATGAATTTGTAAATGCCAGAGTGATTAATTAACAGGGGTGGGGAGCCTCTGGTCTTCCAGATGCTGTTAGATTCCAACACTTGACCAGTCAACATGGTCAATAGTCAGGAGATATAGGAGCTGTAGCCCAATTATAACTTGGAGGACTACAAGTTTCCCATCCCTTGCTTGATGAGCAACAAGAACCCTAGAAGTACCCTAAAGGATCAGAATAAAGGACCTTTGTTTCCAAAAGAGGCTGACTAGATGCCTCTGGTAAATTTGTATGTAGGCAAGAGGCCAGTAGCTAGATGGGAAGGGGTAACTATTGCTAGACTCCAACTCCCATCAGACCCAGCCAATTTGCCCTCAGGGATGATGGGAACAACAGCTGGAAGGCCAAAGGTTTCCCACCCCGGAACAAGATGTCTCTGTTTGTAGCCAACTTCTGACATACAACCTCTAATATTATGTAGGAATATTGTCATTTGTCCATAAGAGCATGGGCAAAAGTTTATTAGTGCAAGGATGATTTCATAGTAGAAAGCATTGCTTGGAGCATGATCAACGCGTGGAGAGCTCATGCCATCCAATGATTGGTCCACGTAGTATAACATGATCAACTGCGTGGTCTGGTGTGAGAACATGAGACAAATGTATTGTATTGTCTTTTATCTGCTGACTGAGGCAAAGCTCTCTCCTTGAATTTGTATCTTTTCTGGGACTCACAATAAAGGTTGGGGCAGCAGCAGCTTCTGAGAGAGCTGCGGCCACAGATTTCTGCAACCCATCTTGGCGTGAGACTGATTATTTACGGATGGCGAGCTGGTTCTCGTCAATATTATGGATGTTTCTAAACAACGAATAAGTTGACAGATCTTTCTCTTATGAATTTCTCTAATCCTTTATAAACCGATTTTCTTGAGCAGCTTCAATGAAAAGGTGGATTTAAATTTAATATATGCCTAAAATCCAGTGGCAGTGAATTCTCTGGATAGAGAAGTACTTTGTTTTGCCTGTCCTGAATCTGCTGCCAAATTAAATTAATCAGAGAAAAGTTGACTTCTAGTATTATTATGAAAAGGGGATAACAATTAATAGGGGTAGATGGACTAAATGTCTAGCATATGTTGGGATGACTTACTGAGGCATCTGTTGCTGGCAAAGGAGCTGAGGACTTGCTCACAATCCTCCTTCTGATTGCCACTGTCCTTGCAGGAGCACCACAGTGTGATGTCAGTACTGGAATTGCTGGCATAATTGGGGGTCATAGGTGTACCTATTTCAAGACCGAAAAAAACAAAGAGTCAGAATTTTCCCATATGGAATACCAATGAGTCAAAAGATACAGACCCACCAGTCTAGGCATGCTTTCCATAACCCCAGAATGTGCTATCTCAATCTGCTCAATTCAACATCCTGCCAATCTCAACCTCCTTCTAAGGATTTCTGATGTGAAGTTGCTCTGTGCTCCAGATT
Source organism: Podarcis erhardii (assembly GCF_964252035.2). NCBI lineage: Eukaryota > Metazoa > Chordata > Lepidosauria > Squamata > Lacertidae > Podarcis > Podarcis erhardii. The sequence goes on from NC_138498.1 coordinate 70,580,085, forward strand.
GGCGGGAGGGAAAGGTATAAAAATATATCTAATTTTAAAAATTGTAATTAACTAAAGCATAACCACACTGTTGCTGTGGTCAGCCAAATGTTTCATAGGCAGGGCATGAAGGGGATAGTGATCCTGTTTCTGGCATCAGTATATCACAATCAGAGGTGTAGTGCTTCTAGACATGGATACTCCATTTCGTTACCATGGCTAATAACCACCTAACATAAGAAACTGATGCTTAATGTTCCTCCTCCAACTTCAGAGTGAACGTGAAAGTGGAATAGTATTCAGCTATAAGGGGAAGGAAGGTGGACCAAATCTTCAGAAGAGGGAGTTTCCTACAGCTCAGAGAAGCTTACGCTCCTTTCTCACTCTCTGTTCCATAGACCGGGAAGGCAGGACCTTACATTGCACACACACACCCCAGGTATGTCTAATGGTATAACCCTCATCAAGCTCCCAGTGAATTCCTCTGGGCCCAGCACATACCAACCATCCCCATGTAAGCCTCCAGGCATGCAGCATGGTTGTGCGGAGAGCAGCCATCTGAAGATGTGCCTGAAGGCTTGCATTGCTCTTGGAAGTCTGCCAGCCGGGATCTGGTGGAAGATAACAACTATCAGAACGAGGGCTTTCTTTACCACCACAGAGATTGCTTTATTCATTTGTCCTGTAGTTTATAAACCAAAGTCACCTTTTTTGCAAAGCCAAGCAACATCATAGATCTTCATCTTAAAAGTAATACAGTGGTACCTCAGGTTACATACGCTTCAGGTTACAGACTCCGCTAACCCAGAAATAGTGCTTCAGGTTAAGAACTTTGCTTCAGGATGAGAACAGAAATCGTGCTCTGGCGGCATGGCGGCAGCGGGAGGCCCCATTAGCTAAAGTGGTGCTTCAGGTTAAGAACAGTTTCAGGTTAAGTACAGACCTCCAGAACGAATTAAGTTATTAACCTGAGGTACCACTGTAGCTACATTAGGAATGGGCAACTGATGGCTCATGGCTTACATGACCCCTGAAGCAGTGTTTTCTGGCAACTGGCGGCTTAACCAAAAATACTTTATAGAACAGACATGTTAGTCCTACATCTCTCACATGTTTAATGTAATATACAAACGTACAAGGGGACCGGGTGGCGCTGTGGTCTAAACTACTGAGCCTCTTGAGTTTGCTGATTGGAAGGTCAGTGGTTCGAATCCACGCAATGGGGTGAGCTCCTGTTGCTCTGTCCCAACTTCTGCCAACCTAGCAATTCAAAAGCCCACCACTGTAAGTAGATAAATAGGTACTGCTGTGGCAGGAAGGTAAATGGTTTAGTCATGCTGGCCACATGACCTGGAAAGCTGTCTGTGGACAAACACTGGCTCCCTCGACCTGAAGCGAGATGAGCGCCACACCCCATAGTTGCCTTTGACTGGACTTAACTGTCCAGGGATCCTTTACCTTTTATAAACATACATATTGAGCATATGCTCTCCTTAAGAGCAAAGTCCTTCTTACTAGATGGTCTCCAATTTTATTATGAAACTGACCACCTCTGGCTCACAGACATCTGTCTGGAGAATAATGTGGCTCTCAAGTATGTAGAAATTGTCCATCCCTGATTTAGGTGATGCTTTTCCTGATCTGCTGTTTCAAAAACATAAGATTGCATTTTAAAATTAAAATGTGTATAGACTGGGACTATCTAAATTGTTAGGCATTATGGAAACATATAGTTTTATTTCCTTCTTTTACTGTACAATCCGCCTGAGGATCCAGTTACTTGTGCCTCATACAACTAATAGCTTACTATGGCGGCCACCCCAACGCCCTTGGTGCCAGACCTACTTGCAGATATTGTCCTTCAGACAAGAGTCCAACAGGACAAGGCAGTTTGGCTTGCTGCTGCTGCTGCTCTGGAAAGAGCACTCCGGGACAATGGTATTCCAGCGCCGCTCACCACAGACCTCGTCTTGACAAGGGCAGAAGAGAAGGCTCTTGGTGAAATCCGCGCTGATCCTCTCAAAGAAGTGTCTCAGGTGTCGGTGGCATCTGCGCCGATCACAGGTGGTCTCTGTGCTGCAGGTCTGGGCATAGAGTGAGCGCAGACGCATGCACTTGTGGTTCAAGTGGCAAACGTTTGTGGCATGCAGGCAGGGATTTGTCCTATCCATAGCTATATGGGAGCCAACAAAAGTCACAGAAAGACAAGAATATGTAGTGGGTTCCAGATATGTAGTGGATTAAACACGAAGAAAATGTAGTCGAAGCAATTTCCAATATCACTTTGCAATTCAGAAATTTATTTACACCTGCTTCCTTTTCCTTCATAGTTTGCCCTGTGTGAAGCTTTAGATTGTAGACTCCTTGGAGTAGGCACTTGTCCTTCTGTGCTCTGAAAAGCACCATGCACACTGGTGTTGCTGCCCTGGGTAATCTACCCAGATACTCTGTGCAGCATCAGAGTAGACTTGAAGGCTGGGGGAAGCAATCACATGGATGGGTTCTACCCTTATGCAGAACCTCATTTGGGAAGATTTTATACTAGGCCAGAGTTTTGGTGGGTGGCGCACTCCTATTCTCTGTGTACACACATCAAAAGGTGTGATACCTTCTACATACCCAGTGAGTTTTCTTTTGGCTGCTACTGCTGTTACCTCTCAGAAGATTCCTCTCAGACTAAAACTGTTTTTCTGTGGAAAATTTACCTCACAGGACTACTTTATCTTTGAGAGTCTTATACTTTCTGCTTTCTGTTACATTATAATAACAGTTATTTCTGCCTTTCAGATTTGAGTTTGTGTTTTATTTTTGGTCTATGCTGATATCCCTCACCTCTAGACCATATGTTTACCCTGGCATCCTAGCATTACTCTGCTTGACGCTACCTTTAAATTGCTTATAAAACATTTCCTTTCTCCCTAAAAAAACTCAGCTGTAGTATGTAGGTCCTGAGGAAAAGAAAAGACAACCAAATGTTAGTATAGGTTCTACCTGAAATCCTAGTTGACAGTTTGTTGTAATTGGTCTTTGAAGAGTCTTCATTGTCTGTATCTTCATAGGGTGACACCTCCAAATGAAAGTCATCTGTGCAAAATAAATTTATTTACTTAGGAGTCACACTATAACCATGTTCTGTGTGTAATGAATAAAACAGAAAATCACAAAATACAAACTCTAAAAAAAAAGGTAACCAAGGCAGCATAATGCAACTCTAAACATATCCAATTACATAAAAGCACAAGAGCAATACGAAGCTAAAACACATGTCAATCTAGCACAGATTAAAATTCTTTCAGCGCTAAATTAAAAACAATGAAACAGCATTAAAAAATAATTTCATAAAAAACTGGGTGAATTGAAAACTATTTGCCTGGTACCAACATTTATTAATGTAGGTGCAAGGAAAACTTTGAAAAACCAATAAAAATAATTGGCAAAAAAGGGAAAATGCCCCAAGGGACAGCATGCCCTGTTCAGGGAAGTTTTTAATGTTTGAAGTTTTATTCTGTTTTTAATGTTCTGTTGAAAGCCATCCAGACTGGCTGGGGAAACCCAACCAGATGGGCAGGGTGGAAATAATATATTGTTGTTGTTGATGTTGTTGTTGTTGTTGTTATGCCATAAAGGAGAGGCCACAACAGAGAAGGCCCTCTACCTTCAGCGTGGGAGAGCACTTGCAGGCAGCTGCATGTGGAAAAGAAGTCTATCTACATGTTCCCAGTTGGCTCCTTAATGCGGGGGCCGGGGCACATAAAACTAAGCAGGAAATGCTTAAGATTTTAATTAACAGAAAGAGAAGAACCACACCTTAATATCCTGCTCAGTCTAAAAAACAATTATGAGGGATCTTTTTTGATTTTGGCATTTATTTTAGAATGTTGTCAATGTAAACATTCAAATATATATGTTTTTATTCTTTTTGTAAACCATCGTGGAAAATAAAATTTCAAGGTAGCAAAAATTAAGCAATGGGTTTCTAATAGCTTTCTATTCTTTGGGAGGAGCCATAGCAGAAGATCCAAAAATCAACCCCCAGCATCTATGGTTAAAAAGAATTTCAAGAAACAAGGCTAGATGTAGGAAGACTGAGACCCTGGGGAGACGCTTTCTAGTCAGCCAGACAATTGGTGCAAATATTTTTGTTTTGTTTTTGCAATCAGGTCCAAGGGTCTTCTCCCAGATATTCAGGTATTGCTCCGGAGTGGGGCACACAATTCTTATCCTCCCACCACCAGTGATAATACAAAATGAAAAGTGAGCAAAGCTTCTATCTCACCAAAATGAACAGTCCAGTAGATGCGCAGGCACAGCTGCTCCAACTTTCGTGTGCGCCGGTGACACTTGCATTCCTGAAAATAACTGTTTCTTACAAATGTTCCTGCCGCGAAGCATCTGTTCCTGGTTTCTTGGTCAGGGAGGAAACTGCTCTTGGAAAAAGACTGGGAACAGTTTTGCAAGGTCTGATAAGCGGCGCTGCAGGCAGGCTCAGCCAAGCAAAGGGTCTCTGCTGTTATACAGGTGTGCGGCTGATCAAGAGAGAGAACAAGGAGGCCTCCTGTTCAAATAGAGAGACTGTGTGTTAGCATTTCATAAATTCACATACTGCAGCCACTTTCTTATCCCTTCAAGGGCACAAGCATAAGCTCCTGCTTTTTGCTGAATTAAGCAATCTGGAATGTTTATACTGCCACAATCACTAATGTGGTTTCTCAAAATCATTTAATGTGGATTAGCACACATGTATGCTTTGCCTATCCTGTTGTTCATATTATCAAGGTGGGGGGGAGATGTGTGGGATTCAAGTAACAAGTCCTACTGGAGGAAGCAAAAACAAGGACTCCAGCTAATGCAACAGGACTTCCCTCACTGTCCCCCCCCCCATTGGCTTTTTTCGGGGGGGTGAGTTCAGTCAGAGCTGTAACTACGGGGAGGGGGTAGTCTTTCTCTTGCCCTAAGTTAAGCCTCCAGAGGGCTCCCACTGAGGCTCCCACTCAGTGTGTCTGTATGTGTGTATGCAAATGTGGGGGTGGGGGTGTGCCAAACTGGGTCTTTGACCCGGGTGAAATAAAACCTAGTTTCGTCCCTGATTTGGGAGAAGTCCCAGAACAGTGTAAAGCGGGAAGAGAAAGGGTGTTGTTCCATCTGGCAAGCTGAAAAGCTTGTTCTGACAAAACAAACGCCATAGTGCTACACTTAATTCCTCCCATTGCTACAGTATGGTTTTTATTTTGATATTCCAACGGATGTGTATGAGAGTTCTTTTTACAAATCTACATTTATCTACCTCTTGCTGTTGGCAATTGATAATTGCTAGCATGTAAAGATCACCACTCCTTGCATTAAATGCTTTTTAAAAGAAAGGAAGATCTCCACACTTTAATCTATTCTTCTGACATAAAATCAAGAGTTTCTAAAGCCGTTTTTTAAAAAAGCAGCAGTGTCCAGTTGGGCAGGATTATACTTTGGTGCTGAATTTTGGTGGAAATCTACATTTTGGTGAAATAGATGGACCCAGTCTTTGACAGCAGTGCTGTTTGACCCTCCAGTCCACTTCAGCAATTTGGCACCAGCTCCAGACTCATGTCCTGATACTTACATAAGTGACAGAAATGACAGCTACAGACAGACTTCCTGGTATCACGTTTGGCATCTGACTATAACCACTAATAAACAGACTCATTTCAGGTCCAACCAGTTACTGCAGTGGTTTCTATATTTGAATGTGAGCCAAATGGAGAACAGCGCAGACTGAACCATGCTTGAAGGGCAGATGTTCTTGTCCTTGAAAAATGACAGTTGCAGACATGAAACGCTCCTCAAATTTCTATCACATACAACAGGGGTGGGGGAACTCAGGCCCAGGGTCCAAATGTGGCCCACTAGATCTATCTGGCCCTTGGGGCTCCCTTGAGGTCTGAACTCCTCTAACTTGGCCTTGTCCCTCACCAGCCTTGCTTGGTGCTCTCCTCAAGTGCTTTTGTCTGGCTGCAATGTGTCCTTGGATTGTGATAAAGCTTCTTCCTTGCCTGGATGGAAAATTGAAAGATACGTGCGCATGAGGGCCTGTAGAAATCTCTGGCATGTGTGTGGCTGGGAACGGCGCTTTCGGTAGAAAAATAAGAGCCCCCTCCACTTTTGTCTCCAGCTTTCCCACCCCTCTCAGGTGGCCTCCGTAAGGTCATGAGGGAATGTGGCCCTCAAACTGAAAAGGTTCCCCACCCCAACATAGAAATATGGCCCCATTCTAAAACACTCATATTTCTGTCCACCATTTCTCATTTCCCCCAGTGTGCTTTTGATTTACATTTAGTGTTTCTCTTCGCATATTGATTTTCAATTTTTATTATGGCTTGGTTAACATCTATTGAATCCCAAGAATTCTTACTATACACTTTGCAGTCCTTGTTGGGCACACTGGGCAAAGAGGACCTGTTGCCTGACCCCTTGTTGCTTGTTATTTCTCTTTTTTCCCTAGGTAGCCTGCTATCCATCCTGGCCCCCCTTCCCTTCCTCTACTTCTGCATCTCCTCCCTGGTGCATGTCTCATTTGCAGCCAGCTTCTGTTTCTGTAGTGGGTTGTACTCCTGTTGGCTATACTCCCATCCCCAAGGTTTAGGGGACTTTGCCCAGGTAGGACAAGGTTGGTGGTTGGTAGTGCTCCCCCACACCCAGGGGTAAGCCTATCACTGGCACAACACTTCCATCCACCTGGCTGCTCTTTGGATTGTGGGCTTTATGAGACTTTATGAAATTCGGACAGATCACTTCCACAGCATACACTTAAAGCACACGGGCTTCCCACAAAGAATTGTGAGAATTGTGACTCTGTGAGGGGTAGATAAGAGTTTCCAGGATTTTTTAGAGAGCCATGTGCTTTAGATGTATTTTAAATGTATGGCAGGGATTTGACTATAGAGCATCCCACAGAGATATTCAGGGGAAAGGGGGCAACTGTCTTACAAAGTATAGCTGCTGCAACCATCTTCCATGTCTCTCCCCACCACCACACCTCATATGGCAGGAGGAACACAACCATCTGCAGGGATACCACAACCATCCGTGTAGAGAAGGGAGGAAGGGCCAGGCAACTGTCTAATCAGGGCAATCACAGCCCACAATCCAAAGAGCAGCCAGGTGGATGGAAGTGTTGTGCCAGTGATAGGCTTACCCCTGGGTGTGGGGGAGCACTACCAACCACCAACCTTGTCCTACCTGGGCAAAGTCCCCTAAACCTTGGGGATGGGAGTATAGCCAACAGGAGTACAACCCACTACAGAAACAGAAGCTGGCTGCAAATGAGACATGCACCAGGGAGGAGATGCAGAAGTAGAGGAAGGGAAGGGGGGCCAGGATGGATAGCAGGCTACCTAGGGAAAAAAGAGAAATAACAAGCAACAAGGGGTCAGGCAACAGGTCCTCTTTGCCCAGTGTGCCCAACAAGGACTGCAAAGGAGCTTACAACACCAGCTGCTGGTGCACAACCAGTTTCAGCTGTAGCACTCTCTGAAGCTGAAGTGGGACAGTTGTTCTACTGCAGGGTTGGCTGCTCACCTGTCATCTGGTGCCCAAGGCCCACAGCAGCCCCAATGAACCTTTGCAGTCTGGCAGTAAGCACAATGTCTTGGATCTGACAATGCTCGGCCTAGATCCTCTGTTGCTGCCTGGAATTTTAGGGTGCCATTTGCAGAAGCAAGGATGCAAGGAGGTAATGACAGCCAGCACAGATCACCCTTTCTAGATCAATAAGTGCAAGGGAACAGCTCAAAGGCAGGTAAGCAGATGAACTAGGGCAGGCATGGCCAAACTTGGCCCTCCAGATGTTTTGGGACTACAACCCCCATCATCTCTAGCTAACAGGACCAGTGGTTAGGGATGATGGGAATTGTAGTCCCAAAACATCTGAAGGGCCAAGTTTGGCCATGCATGAACTTGGGGTTTAAACCACAAAAAAGAAACTGAGCAGTTTCTCTAGAGAAAATAATGACCTTCACCATTTTTACATGGTGATTAAAATGCTACATGCTGCTAACTACCATACTGTTTACCAATTCCCTGTGAGATGCAAAAGGGAGAAGCAAGGGATATAGGGTCATTAGCTATGATGTTCTGCATAATTTCAATAGAGAAGTGAATGCTGACAGATATAATGCCACCAAATGCTGTTTCAACACACACAGAAAGTCAGTGATATAGCAGATGGGTAGTGCTAAACATCACATTTCACTACTAAATTACTCTTTATTACTCAATCAAGAATATTATCCATGCTGGCTATATACTACCTCCAGAATCAGATTCCCTCTGAATACCAGCTAAAGGGGAACAACATCAGGAAAGTGCTGTTGTGTTCATGTGCTACTAGCGGAGTTGCCAGAGACAGCTGGCTTGTAGATATGGGAAATGAGATGCTAGACTAGATGTACTTTCAATCTGATCTATCAGGACTCTTACTGTGTTTCTTACCACTTGTAATGGATACTGATTCAACATCTCTCAGTACAGGTGGTCACACATGTCTCCCAGGTCATTAAAAGTGTTGTTGTTGTTGTTGTTGTTGTTGTTTAGTCATTTAGTCGTGTCCGACTCTTCGTGACCCCATGGATCAGAGCACGCCAGGCACTTCTGTCTTCCACTGCCTCCCGCAGTTTGGTCAAATTCATGCTGGTAGCTTCAAGAACACTGTCCCACCATCTCGTCCTCTGTCGTCCCCTTCTCCTTGTGCCCTCCATCTTTCCCAACATCAGGGTCCTTTCCAGGGATTCTTCTCTTCTCATGAGGTGGCCAAAGTATTGGAGCGAGCCTCAGCTTCACGATCTGTCCTTCCAGTGAGCACTCAGGGCTGATTTCCTTAAGAATGGATAGGTTTGATCTTCTTGCAGTCCATGGGATTCTCAAGAGTCTCCTCCAGCACCATAATTCAAAAGCATCAATTCTTCGGCAATCAGCCTTCTTTATGGTCCAGCTCTCACTTCCATACATCACTACTGGGAAAACCATAGCTTTTACTATATGGACCTTTGTTGGCAAGGTGATGTCTCTACTTTTTAAGATGCTGTCTAGGTTTGTCATTGCTTTTCTCCCAAGAAGCAGGTGTCTTTTAATTTTGTGGCTGCTGTCACCATCTGCAGTGATCATGGAGCCCAAGAAAGTAAAATCTCTCACTGCCTCCATTTCTTCCCCTTCTATTTGCCAGGAGGTGATGGGACCAGTGGCCATGATCTTCGTTTTTTTGATGTTGAGCTTCAGACCATATTTTGCGCTCTCCTCTTTCACCCTCAATAAAAGGTTCTTTAATTCCTCCTCACTTTCTGCCATCAAGGTTGTGTCATCTGCATATCTGAGGTTGTTGATATTTCTTCCAGCAATCTTAATTCCGGCTTGGGATTCATCCAACCCAGCCTTTCGCATGATGAGTTCTGCATATAAGTTAAATAAGCAGGGAGACAATATACAGCCTTGTCATACTCCTTTTCCAATTTTGAACCAATCAGTTGTTCCATATCCAGTTCTAACTGTAGCTTCTTGTCCCACATAGAGATTTCTCAGGAGACAGATGAGGTGATCAGGCACTCCCATTTCTTTAAGAACTTGCCATAGTTTGCTGTGGTCGACACAGTCAAAGGCTTTTGCATAGTCAATGAAGCAGAAGTAGATGTCTTTCTGGAACTCTCTAGCTTTCTCCATAATCCAGCACATGTTTGCAATTTGGTCTCTGGTTCCTCTGCCTCTTCTAAATCCAGCTTGCACTTCTGGGAGTTCTCGGTCCACATACTGCTTGAGCCTGCCTTGTAGAATTTTAAGCATAACCTTGCTAGCGTGTGATCCATGAAGTAGCCAGTGGTAAAAAGGTAAAGATAAAGGACCCCTGACAGTTAAGTCCAGTCGCGAACGACTCTGGGGTTGCGGTGCTCATCTCGCTTTACTGGCCAAGGGAGCCGACATTTGTCCACAGACAGTTTTCCAGGTCATGCGGCCAGGATGACTAAGCAACTTCTGGTGAAACCAGAGAGGCACACGGAAATGCCATTTACCTTCCCGCCGGAGCAGTACCTATTTATCTACTTGCACTTTGACGTACTTTTGAACTGCTAGGTTGGCAGGAGCTGGGACCGAGCAACGGGAGATCACCACCAACCTTCCGATCAGCAAGCCCAAGGCTCAGTGCTTTAGACCACAGCGTCACCCGCGTCCAGCCAGTGGTACAGCTATCTAAAATTAATATAATCGTCATTGTATTATGTTTCTAGATTAAAGTTTGTGAACCAATTTTGGTGGGGGGGGGGGTCCAAGGAAGGAAATCTGGTTTCCCTGCAAGTGAACCATTCATGTGATTCCATAAAGGCTGACCCTATTCCTGTTTACCAAGCAGTATATTTTCATTTATTTGTTAAATTTCTTTATTGCCCTTCATCTGAGGATCACAGGGTGGTTTACAATATAAAACACAAAAATGCATAACATAGTAAAACAAAAATAATAAACACCCATAAACACACACAGTTTAAAAGGCCATAGGTTGTTTAATAAGCCAAAGGCCTGAGAGAAAAGGAATGTTTTTGCCTGGCATCTAAAGATATGCAAGAGAGCACCAGGTGAGCCTCCCTGGAGAGAGCATCTCACAAACTGGGAGCCACCGCAGAAGGGCTTTGGAGCTTTCTGTTGAAACGTGCATAGGATTGTAGCCTTAAAACTCTATATTGTCTTATCCCAAAGGTAAGAGTTCAATTCTACCATGCAAACTAAAGATGAATACAAGTTTCAAAAATAAAAGAAGGCGTCATATTAGTTTAGTCTGGAATGAGTCACTTGTGAATTATGTTAATGCAGGGTAGAAAGCAGAATAGTGTTTTCATGTTTGACAAAGCATTTTGACTCACTCCCATGCAATCTGTGTATGGGTTAATGTTGTTAATGCAGGAAAGTGAGCAGATTAGAGCTATTCTAACAAAAGTATGTTTTATATTTTCAGATCACAGATACAGTAAACACAACAGCCCTTTCTGTGATATTTTCATTCATGATACAAAACACCCCACCCCATTACCAGTTATTTCCCCAGTTTACAATGTCCTGTCGCTGGTGACGCAAGGGCAGAGCAGCTGAGAGTTAACCATGGACAGTACTGGACTCAGCCTGGTATTAGTTGCATGTTCAAACCCAGAGGCAGCTCAAGAAGCAAGGTCAAAGGCAATCTGAAGTCAAAATGTGAGATGTGGGGGAGGTCTTGAATTGAACAGATAGGTAGACAGGGATGCGGTCATCAGGGCAATGGAGCAAATTTATGGCTACAGCACTCTGTGCCGTGAACGGAATGATTTTTAGTCTGAGCACAGCAGCAGGGCATCTGGGTTGCCTGAGGATTTGGTCTACTCCTGAATAGTTGTTTTCACACAAGTATCACTTTACTCTGGTGTAGTGCTTGTTCCTCAGGCTTGCACTCCAGTGCCTAACTAAGCCTGCACTTTTAGGTGCCTCTGCTCCCTAGGACTCAGTGGCTGTCCCACATCCCTCGCTGCCCCATGGCATGAGCTGCTTTGGGGAGCTCTAGGTCATCCTCGGAAGAGGATTCCACCCACAGCAGCGTGACATATAATGCCATGCTAAAATTCACATCAGATGGAATGTGCATTTCATTTTAAAATGGTCCTCTTCATCTTCCCTTCCTGCATTAGCAACCCAAGAGCTGTCCATGTTTGATTAGACCTTTCTATGTTATATTAGACCAAGGATCCATCTAACAGTACTCTGTATCAAACAAATCTGTCTGGGAAGCTCACAGAGCTAGACGGAGATAGCTGTCCCCTGATGTTGTCCCTGACAAGTGTGAAACGCAATTAAAAAACCAATATAGCCAATGTAGGATATGCAAATTACATGCAGACCATACATATGCATATATTTAAAATATATATAAGAGTCATGTGAAAAACCCTTCTGCTCGTATTCCACAATAGGAACATACGCAGATCTAATTTCGGGCCAATTTATAAGGACACGACCCCATCGAGCAGGCGAGTTGTACATTGCGAACTGCTCCTACAGCGCGCTGCGGAGCGGCTCTAACTCTACGGCTGAGGAAAGGGTCACAGCCCTTCTCTGGCCGGCAAACAGCTTGGCAGCCACTTGCCGAAAGTTTCTTCGACAGAGAAAGCAGCCTGGTACTCGAAATGGAAATTGCGATCAAATCTTTATTCCCGCAAATCAGCTACCCCGTAAGCAACAGGCACTTTTCCCCCTCCGTTAGCAAGCGGCGGAATAGGGACTGCGCTGTTCCTCCGTAGCCTTTTCTACGGCCGTACATCCCTCTTTCCTTTCTCTCCCAGCACCCATCAATAACGCCATCGGGGATCTGCCTGGCCTGAACACACCCAAAGTGATTAGCAAACAGGGTGGTCGGTCAGACAGTCCTCCCCGTCGCCGCCTGCAAATGCGAGACGCCGAGCGCGCGCTGGATCAGAAACCCGGACAGACACCGCCCCGCCGAGAGAGACACGCGCAGCCCGATCCTGAGCGGGCTTACGTGGAAGCAAAGTCCGCTCAGGGGGCTCGCCTCCCAGCAAGACGGGCATAGGATGCCAGACCCTCTTTGCCTTGAGACGGGGGGGGGGGGGACCACAGAGAAAGGATGGTCCTATTAGAGACAGCGGGGCGCAAAACAAAAGCTAAAAGGCGCGGGTGGGCACACAACTTCTCCCTTGACCCGCCCCAGAGCGCCCGATTCTCTATGCCCGCAACCCCAGCGCCAGTCCCGCACGAGGGCGAGGGGCGCCAAGCAAGCCCCCCATGAACGGAGGTGGGGTAGGGTAGAAAACATACAGCAGATCCAACACCGCCTTTTCCCCGCACCGGACCCCTTTCTCAACGGCGCCCCCCCCCCACGACGCCCCATTACCGGTTCGGGAGAGCAGCAGCAGCAGCCCCAGCAGCAAAGGGAGGCCCATGGCGGAGGGAAGCGCAGCAGGCGCAGCACGCGCGGTCACTCCACTCCGAGCCGGTCTTGCGAGGGAAGGGCTCACATGCTCCGCTAGTTCAGCGGGGACTGGGCAGCCTCGCGTGGCCACCTGCTGCCAGCCTGCCCTCGTCGTCCCGCCTTCGCGGGGACTCGCCTTCGCAGCTCGCACTGGGCAGGTGCGCGCGCGGAGCTTCAGCGGGAGGCGGGAACTCGCCGCCGGCGCGCGAGGGGAGGGGAGGGGCGCCGGAGTAGCGCCCTGGCGGAGCGCGGCAGGAATGGCCCGCCTCGCGCTAGGGCGCTTGCTCTCTCTGGGTGGGGTAGCGGTATGGATTGGGAGTAGGGGACGGGGTCAGCCCCGTCGTGGCCTTGGGGTTTGGTTTCTGGCGCTGGGAGGACGCTTCCCCTCACACAAGGAGGCGGAGCGGCCCCTGTTGCCTTTGAATTTTGTGAGCGGTGGAACCTCGTCCGGAAAAGCAGAGAGGACGGGTCTATTTTTTCCCCCCAGGTCTGAAAACGCCTCCCGGGAAAACGGGCGTGTCGCCTCCGCTTTTGTCGCCGCTCAGGCGTTCTTCTGGCGCGCGCACGTTTCCTCGCGCCGCGTTGCTCTCGCGCTCGTGAGGGGTGCAAACAAATAAACGAGCTCAAAACCAACACTGTTTGAACTGTTTGCAAATATTGCTCATGCGGCACGCCATTTTAAAACATAAAGGAAGCATATAAATTTCACCCAGTCTTCCTTCAACACTTCAGTTAAATCTGAGAGGAGGGAGGGGGCAGATTTAGCACACAGCGTTATTGGTCCATCTAGACCAGTGTGGCTGCAGCTCTCCGGGTTTTCAGACAGGGGTCTTGGCCAGTCTTGCCTCTGCTGGAGGTGACAGTGATTTTTGCATGTTAAACTTGCTCTGGATCAGTACTACTGCTTAAGGCCCCGCCTGAAGCTGGAGCGTTGCAGCTATCTCTCGGACATTGATCTGTCTTTTTGCGGGAGAAGGAGAAACTTAACCAAATACAGCAGCAAAACGTCAGTAAATTATTGGGTCACACAATTGTTGGATACATTCTGATTTGGGAACTTTTTTTCCCGCCTAACAACAGGGATCAATCTGGGGGACACTGTCCTTTGCTTGAATTTCCAAAACGTTTGGGCGTCCTTGAGAGGCTGGTGTAGGGATAAAATGATTTTCACTATCAACAGTATTCCACACCAATTTTCTATATGCACTAGTGTTCTAAAGTCAAGAATGAGCAGTGAGATAGCTAGGCTTAACAATGAAATCCTGTTTATCATGGAGAAATACCAGGTATCTCCAAAAGAATCTCCCAGAACTGAAGGAGAATCTCCCAGAGCTGAAGAAAGGAATATGAGGGCATGGGAAGTCCATACACAGTTCTACTGCAACAATACTACAATAAGCTTGATATTTCAACTGATCCATTATTCTTATTCACAAATATACCGTAATTTCAGCTCAGACTTATATTTAAGGTCCTTCATGGCTCAGGCTCCTCAGAAGTGACCTTCTATCTTTAAAGCATTTTTATATGCTTTCATTGAAAACAAGTTTTGAGTTTCCATTTTCAGCATCCTGCAGGTGTTATTTCATACAATGTCTGAACAGAAACTTTAAATACTGCGTGGGACATTGCCTCCCGTCCTTTAACAAGGGCTTGTCCCCCAGGTATGTCACCAAAGTCAGTCCCTTAAGACATCTGCCACCACCCACTGAATCGTAGAACTCTCCCTTTATATTTTATGGGACACTGGTGGCGCTGTGGGTTAAACCACAGAGCCTAGGGCATGCCGCTCAGAAGGTCGGCAGTTTGAATCTACTGAGTTGCTCAGTAGAATATGGACAGCATGGCTCTGCCATTCACTTACCTAGTAGAGCAATTGGAGAGGTAAACTTAAGACTGTAATTCCACATAGCTGAGGGAACATTGCATTGAATTTAGTGGGACTTGCTTGTAAACATGCTTTGGATCATCTGCAGACTGGGTCAACGTCTTCATGAACCTGTCCACTATGATTCCTAAGGTCTCACACTTTCTTCTAAATCCGGAGGCTCCCTATGCCAGAGCTTTTCAACCTTTTTGAGTCCATGGCTCCCTTGACCAATTACGTTCTTCCTGCGGCACCCCTGTGGGGCTCAGAAGCCCAGTTATGTCACCCATTGCCTGCAGAGCTGGCAGCCTCTTACCCTTTTTCGAACACCCTCCCTTGTGGAGCATTCCCTCAGCCTCCTCTCATTTTCCCTCTCCTTGGGAGTCCTCAGGGCAGCAGTCTGTCTCAGCTCCTGGCAGTCAGCACCCCCTGGCCAGCCACAGAGGCACCATTTGGGGAGCTTGTAGCCAGGGATACTGCAGCAAACAGCCACAAAAGCCTTTTGGAGGCAGAGACAAGAGAGGACAACAGAGAAGGGAGGGAAGGAAAGAAGGACAGAGGCCTGTGTTGCCTGCAACACCCCTGAACATCCTTCAATGCACTCCAGAGTGCCATGGCACACTGGTTGAAAACCCCTGCCCTATGCAATTGATGTAGATTTCCTGTTTGGATTTTCAGGGCATAGGGAATCTGGATTTAGGGAGGAGAAAGAGTGGGACAGCAGTAGTTGGGAGGAGGACACTGCAAGGATGAGGGAGAATTAAAGGAAACACAACTGGGTTCACAATCCACATTAAGCCAAGATATGGACAGGCCCTTAATGGTCAAAACAGATCAGTTACTGCTTGTTCTGTACTATTATTGTTCATCATCTTGTTTGTATTATTGTGCATTGCCCTTTTCATCTTTTTGCTCATTGGAGTACATTAATGGTATATTTGTGGCTCTTATTGCTCTTTGTCTTTGATACATAGAGACCCTTATTGCTTAGTGTACTGTCTGAATTGGCACTGGTTGTACTAATACTTTCTCGTTTTAAGATCATCCTGATCAGATCAGAAATTCCACAAAAAACATTTCTGTTTGTAGCAACTGTTTGCCCACCATTTCAACCTCTGTCCATATCATGTTGAGCTTACAGGCCTCCATTTCCTTCTGATGGCAGTGTAGTTTTAAAGGTTCTTATGTTTATGCATTGCCATCTTCCATGGAGCACAGGTTTACCTCCCCAAACACTTACCGTATTTGTGTCAGGAGATTCAGCCAGATTCTGATCAGGAGGAGTTCAGCCTTCAGCCTTCTCAAGGTGATCCCTGCCTCTAAATCTGAAATGTGTTAGAATTGGATGGGCTGCAGATCCTTGTAAGGAAAAGGCTATTTTAAATAATAGCCTTTTCCTTACAAGGCTTTCTTACAACCTTTCTTTGTTTTAACTTTACATTTTCTAGAATTCAGCCCTGCTATTGAAAACAGATCCTGGGGCTCAGCCCTGGCACAAATGAAGCCCTGGAGGAACGTGTGTTAACTTGGCTCCTGTTGCAGCTAAATAAAACTAAGTGTTCTTTAGCAACTTCTAGGTTCCACAAGTCTTATGAAGTGACATAACAGCTGCTGACAGAAATTTGGAGATCTTGTCAGCTACTCTTTCCTTGTTCCTAGTCTATTTATTATTATTATTACTGCTCAGTATTTATATCTTGGCAATTCAAATAATTAGACAACACTTTGAGAAGAAATAGCTTTAGACAGGGCATGTGCAGTTTCCTAATCCTGATTCACATGTTTCTTTGTCTACAGTGGGCTGTCAAGAACAGAAACTTCTCATATTTTCTAACCGGCATGTGGCCAGCAGCTTGTGAAAAAGTTGATTCACCACCTGGCATGAGGCCTTTCTTGGATTAGCAGAAAGCACCTCTGAAGAAATTTCAGGAACTGAATTTGGGTAACTTCCCAGTATATACTTCTCATGACCTTTGAAACATGCACTACAGTGTCAGAGTGAGAGAGAGAAAACATATTATCTAAAGCAGAGGAGAAGCTTCATCATTTGTTAAGGTTTGTAAGAACACTTTGAAAATCCATCAAATAGGAAAACTTGCATATGACTGCAGGGGTGTTTGTTTCTTCACAGAAGGCCAAGCTTTGCATGCAGTTCTTTTATAATATTGGAATGCTTCAAGATGCAAAGCTTCTTGCCCACAAGGCCTTTGTTTTCCCATTGTTTGTTGCCTGTGGAACTGCAGTGGGCTATCCAGACAATTGTTAACTTTTCATTCTTTATAAGTTTGGTCATGCTGTTTCACCAGTGGGTGAATCATGTTTTTGGAAAGAAAAGAGTTCATTCCCTGCCATTGGTTCCCTCATAATTCCCACCACTTCCCTCGACCCTCCCACATAGCTATTTGTGTTTGCTTAGCATTCACACACATCCCCCTTTTCCTTCTTCATCATATAGCATTTTCCAACCAGTATTTCAAAACCTTTAAATTCTGATTAGCCACAGCCTTCCTTCCTCTCCCCATTTCTGTTTCCTTTTCTAATCACTTTGGCTCTAGCAAGTGGTATAAATGAGGCTTTTTTCTAACTTTGCACATGTACAAAAATGGAGCAAGGTTTGGGAGGGATACCTACTGGAGAACTGAGGAGGTAGAAGGTTCATAACATAGAACCTCCATTTGCTAGACTTCACTGTAGTATGCGGTCAGTGTTGCCCTTTCCACACGAAGCTCCCTTTTTCAATTTTAAAATTGAGACACATCAGAATTCTGCAAGCCCCATTCCCACTGCCTGCCTTTTTATAAATATTTCAGTTTCCTGTGAAAAATAGTAAGTTTTCTGTTGACATATACACACTGCAATTTGCATTACACAATGGAAAACGTGGCCTGCTATCGTGTTTCATAAAGTGATGAATGTAAATGTAAGTGGCAGATACTTCCTTGTATTAAAGGTCAGGAATATTTACTGTGGTGGGACCACTTGTCCACATTCACTCTTTGGGATTCTTGAGCAAAGAGCTCCTCAAAACCATTATTTGTAAAAGTAAAAAATGCCTGGAGCAAAACAGAATGGCTCTGGTATCAGGTGAGATGCAGCTAAAAGAGAAGAGGTGCAGTCGGTGTTTAGCCTCCCAAAATACCCACATCAAAACCACACCCACCTAAATCTGAGAAGTTAAAGTGTAAAGAAACATCTATATCTAAGGTCTGTCTAAAAACAGGAAAAAGGCTTTGGGGGAAAAATATAGAATTCCTGGAACCTTCTGCCACTGTGTCTTTTGGTGATGTAAAGCCTCTCTTTTGGCAATGCATAACTGGCCACCCGAGCTTTGACTGTAGTGTCTGGACCTTAGTCAGGATGAAAATGCCGCTGGCAGCATGAAGCTGTTTGAACACTTCTCCACTTGAAGTAATGCGTTTTAGGACAATGTGGTTCTCTCATTATAGAGACAGGGACAGGCAGAAACACAAACACATACACACTGCAGTCAGGTATGCACTAGCATCTGTGCCACACAGTATTATTAACCTCCAGCAAACACCCCAGCCCAAGCAAATGTCAACATTCAAAGGACACAAACACAAGCACTCTTGTTTCTTAACATCTGTTCATTATATACCCCATAAAGCACTGTCTACAATTTAGTGCAAGATGTTAAGAAGGAGCATCTGCATTTTGGGCTTGAAATCCCTTTGCTTTTATCTTCAGATGGAAATATTATCCCAAGATATTTTAACCCCATGGTGCTAAATCTCTGGGACTAATATGCTGTTGTCTATTATGCTTAAGGACCACTTTCCTCCTTTCCCTAAACTTGCTTTCTCTTAGGAAGACAAAGTATGAGTGAGACACAACTACACAAACAAAATTACAGTGCTTCCACAACGTATCATTGGACTCCTTTGGGAAGAAGTGCTGGATAAAAATCTAATAAAGCACTGCCGCCGCCACTGTAAAACTGCAGAGAGCCATTACCAGTACAAAGCCACAAACTGTTGGTCAGGCTGCCACCATTTGTTTTTATTAATGCTAAGGCCACTCTGGATAAAACGTAGGGCTTATGTGATGCTATGGAGTCTGGGCAATCCCTTGTCTTTTCTCTTTAGACACTGGAACTGCTTAGATGAGCCTGGACATCCTTTAACAAGACTGCTTCCTAAGAGAGTGGATGCAGTTTCTTTAAATCCAAAGGCAAAAGGAAAAAAATTATTTTGGAAGTAAATAAGAAACACTTAGCATTAAATAAGTAAGACAATAATTAAAAACAAGTACCTTTTTCCAGCTGTGTCAGATGGTGGTACTACTGACAAGTAATAATAATACTTACACCCTGCTCATCTTTCTGGGTTTCCCCAGCCACTCTGGGCGGCATACAGCATATCTAAAAACAAAATGAAAACATGAAGCATTATCAGAAGGGTCTGGAAACTTCTGTTTCAGTGTATCTGAAGAAGTGTGCATGCACACGAAAGCTCATACCAAGAACTGACTTAGTTGGTCTTTAAGGTGCTACTGGAAGGAATTTGTTTTGTTTTATCTTACAGTAGTTCTACAAACTAAAAATACTGAACCTATGGCCCTCCCAATGTATAAGGTAAAGGTAAAGGGACCCCTAACCGTTAGGTCCAGTCGTGGCCGCCTCTGGGGTTGCGGCGCTCATCTCGCTTTATTGGCTGAGGGAGCCGGCGTACAGCTCCGAGTCATGTGGCCAGCATGACTAAGCCACTTCTGGCGAACCAGAGCAGCGCACGGAAACGCAGTTTACCTTCCCGCCGGAGCGGTACCTATTTATCTACTTGCACTTTGACGTGCTTTCGAACTGCTAGGATGGCAGGAGCTGGGACTGAGCAACAGGAGCTCACCCCGTCGCGGGGATTCAAACCGCTGACCTTCTGATCGGCAAGTCCTAGGCTCTGTGGTTTAACCCACAGCGCCACCCACGTCCCTTCCCAATGTATACCACAAGATTATTGTAGAAAGCTCTTATTCTCCCAGAGTTTTGACACATAGGCTGTATACACACCATACATTTAAAGTACATACATTTCATCCCCAAATCCTGGGAGCTTTAGTTTATTAAGGGTTTTGGGAATTGTAGCTCTGTGAGGGGTGAACTACAGTTCACAGGATGATTGAGGAAGGGATGTGCTTAAAATGCATTGTTGTAGGGCTAGGGGATTGGTTTGAATTATGCCCATTTGTTTCAACCAAGTCTGTGTTTTTGGATCTCTTAGATGGGAGTTTGTAGAAGGGAACCACTGAGTTGGTCAAATCAGCCACTTTGTTAAGATAACAGCCCCACCTGGGTCTATAAGCACCTGCTATTTGCATGACTAATGAGTGGTCATGTTGCCATGGGGACAACAGGGTGATGATGTTCTTTCAGGAGAGGGAAAGGCCTCCATAGACCAGGGAGCCAGCTTTTGTTCTTAGCCTGCTCTGAAACTGGAACTCACAGACGCTTGACTAGCTTGTTCTTGGTGCTGAATTCAAAGCTGTGGTTTTGAGGACCCCCCCCCGAAACATAATAAGGAAGCAAGATCTGTGGGTGTGTTAATGCTGTGTGAGCCTTTCCGTCTTATGCTAGGTTGTACAATGTGTAAATAAAACCATATATCCTAAAGACACCACAGTCTCCATTTATCTTAATCCAAAGAAACCAAACCCTAAGTGCTGGCACCCCTGGAGTCTCTTGGTCCCTGGATATTGCATTGTGCATATGCAGCCACAGCCTTTTCTAAGTCCCTTGCCTTAGCCTCTCTTGTCACAAACCCAGAGAAACAGTAGTCAAGTCTTCTGAAATGGTAAAGGGTCATCTCAGTCACTGTGAACTCTTCCAGATGGCAACAGACAACAGACCCATCTATCTTGGAACAACTATCAATATATTTGAGCTCAGCAAATATAAACTTTAAGTTCCCTGGAACAAAAATGCAGTTAACAACAGAGGTCTAGAGGGATTAGTAATTGACTCCTGGATAACTAGGAGATATCTAGACTGTAGATAGCCAGAACAAACAGAGAGGAAAAGCAACTAGCATTCGAAAGGAACAATATTTTGCTTGAATCCCAGGGTGAATTGTCCACATGAAATCCCAGGAAGCATTTTATAAAACTAGCACGAGGGTGCTTCCTCACAGCGATTTATTCTAGGCTTGATGCTTCCAACTTTTGTGTAGCATCTACACAACATTGTCATTGTCAAAATGCCATCTCGTTTCTCTACGCATTTAATACAGATTTACTGTTTCTGCAGATAATCAGGTAATCCTCCAGATTTAATGGGAGGAAAATACAGGCTGCCATTTTGATAAGGATGGGATCCTGCAGACAGTGCAGAAAACTTGCACCCATGAGCCACACCAATAGACTGTCGTGTGGAAACCCTCACATACAGTATATATTAAAAAATGTGAAGCTCAAATAATTATCACATGTGGACAAGGGGCATTTATATGCCACCTTTTTATCCAAGGAGATCAAGTTGGTGTACATGGTTCTCCCCTTCTTCTTCAACCCCCTTAACATCCCTGTAAGGTAGGTAAGGCTGAGAGGCAGTGACTAGCCCAGGGTCACCCAGTGAGCTTCATAGCCAAGTGGAGATTAAACACTGGTCTTCCAGGTACTAGTCTGGCACTCTAACCACTATACCATACTGGCTCTTCAAAGGAAGAGTAAATCTGCCACCCCGCACCCCCCACCTCTTCTCTTTTGAACTAGATGACCTTTGTGGTCCCTTCCAACTCTACAGTTCCTTGAAGCACTGCCCCCACCTATCTGAATTACACTACTGCTAAAAATGCTGGTTTTACTTAAGAACGACCCTGCTTCTCTAAGCAAAGTGGGCTCCAAGTTAGCCTTCAGGACTGTCAGGAGCAAGACTTGGGGTACTTCCAGACACAGACCTGATATCACAAATGTAACATTGGCCACAGGCTTTTTAAAAAGAAAAAGCTATCTAAATTTTAGTGGCAAGGGTTAATTTGGATTAAATGATTAGAAATTGCAATATGGCATTCTGATGCATGTGGACACTGCAAAAACAAACAAAAAAACTGCTTGAATGAGCAGCACCCATCCCAAAGCATCCTTAGGATAGATATTATCTAGGATGACTGTTCTGCTGATTTTGTGAAATAGCTGTGTGTTGCAGGACAGTTTCAAAATGGCACAGCCAAGCCGTTTCCCGTAAGCCTCAGTGTTGGGACATAGTGTGTAAACATTCTACATATGTTTCAGTTAGTTGACATTTGCCATTCGCAATGAGCAGAGCATGGCATTTTACTTGGAGCCATCGTTAGCTCAGTTTTGAGGGTTTTTTGGCCAACTGACACTGGCACACTCAGAAAGAATTAGAGCAGACTCAGCAGAGTTAAGTTTGAATAAGTAGAATGCTTTTTGTATAGAACGGAAAAGCACCTGTGTTTCAATATGCTCTTCTCTCCCTTGTTTTGCCTTCCTTCATCATATGCCCAAGTTTGCAGATGTGCCATAAGTTTAGTGTGCACTGGGAGAGATAGAAAGATGGGCCAGGGCCTCAGGACCAGCAGCTGTTGAGAGGGCTAGCGTACTGTGCTGCCACTGACAATGAGCAAAAAGCTTAGAAGAAAAAGCCATCCTTGGCAGAACCAACGAAATTTTGGAAGCATTATAGAGTGCCATAAATTTATTCCCTATGAACAGTGGTATCTCTGAGTACAGTGGTATCCCTAAGTACAGTGGTATCTCTGGTTACGGACTTAATTCATTCCGAAGGTCCATTCTTAATCTGAAACCGTTCATATATATATGACAACTAATGATACAAATCTCATTCATCATGTTATTTACAATTATTCTCCCTCCCCTCCTCTGGACTTCCCTCAACTCCCCCTCTGCTGAGTTATTTAGTTTTATTTATCGTATCCTGCTTTTCCTACACAACAATAAAAACCCTTATCATTTCTCTAAAATATTGTTACTCAAATGAAGTTGTGAAATTTTATTCAAATCCTGCCAGTGAATCCAGTCCATTCTGTTGTTTCTGCAAATAAACTGTAAATGGTTCCCAGACGCTTTTGACGTCCTTTTTGTCCTTCTCTCATAGTTTGTCTGTTAGCTTAGCCAATTCTGCATAGTTCACCAGCTTTTCTTGTCATTGTTCCTTTGATGATATTTCTTCCAGCTTCCAATATTGTACAGTCAAGATTCTTGCCACTGTTGTAGCATACATAATTAATGTCAGTTTTTCTTTTGGTAGCTCTTGGTTTGAAATACCTAACAAAAAGGCTTCAGGGTGTTTGACAAAATTCATTTTAAACATTTTTTCCAATTCATTGTATATCATTTACCAATATTTTTTAATGCATTTGCATTCCCACCACATATGATAAAAATTTCCTTCCTTTTCCTTACATCTCCAACACCTGTTATTTCCTTTCCTAAACATCTTTGCCATTTTTACTGGTGTGGTATTCCATCTATACATCATTTTCATGTAATTCTCTCTTAATAGTATGCAATCTGTGAATTTTATATCAACTTTCCATAATTTTTCCCAACTTTCAAATTGGATGTTGTGTCCCACATCCTGAGCCCATTTAATTGTAACTGATTTAACATCTTCATCTTTGGTTTCCCACTCTAATAAAATACTATATACTATACATTCTCTTCCACCATTTCTTTTTGAAATCTGGAGATTGTCTAACTAAACCCCTTTTTATTGTCTTCCTTAAAAATTTCATTTAATTGTCTGTGGTGTAACCAACTTTGTAAATAGTCTTTCAGCTCATCATACTCTTTTAGTTTGAGTTTACCTTCTTCTTCTGTTAACAACTCTCTATATGTCATCCGGCTTACTTTTTTGGTCGACTTAAGTGAAAATGCTTCAGTGGGTAACAGCCACCATAGTGTTTTCCGCTCTAACAGATCTTTATATTTTCCCCACACTCTTATTAATGAAACCTGAAACTGTACTTAACCTGAGGTACCACTTTAGCTAATGGGACCTCCCGCTGCTGCCACCCCACCACCAGCGCACAATTTCTGTTCTCATCTTGAGGTAAAGTTCTTAACCCGAGGTACTACTTCCGGGTTAGCGGAGTCTGTAACCTGAAGTGTTTGTTACCCAAGGTACCATTGTAATCTGGTGGCTGTTAGCAAACAGGATCACTGTTCCATGCAAACACAGAAAAGGAGAAATGTCAAGAGCAAGTGATGTTGGGCTAATCTCTCTCTCTCTCTCTCTCTCATTCACACACCTGAACCAGATTATCACCTGACAACAGTGCTGTTTTTCGATCAGATGAGAACACCCCCTTGCTTACAATTAGCATGGACACCTGGAAAGGCAGCAGCGTAGAGGCAGCTGTTTTCGCATTTTCTTTATCAGCATAGCCAGATGCTGCAGTGACTTTAGCCAGAGACTGAGTAGAGGGCTTTCCCTTCCAACGGGACTTTGACCCTCAGCAGTGAAACTGCTGTGCACAGACGGGTTGTTGGCATGACTTCTGAAGGCCCCCCCCCCCGCTCCAGCCCCTAGCAACAGAGGGGCACTTTTGCTTTTTTGTTTTTATTAAGCCCCCGGGCACACTGAGCCAGCCTCCAAGAAGATGATTCTAGGTTCTAGTCACTTTACAATATGTACTGAGCCAAAACACATGGGACTTCACAGCCACTACCCCAAAAGACTTTGGAAACTGATATAGGCTAGAACCTTGGGAGACGGGACGTTATCTGAGGACTCCGTTTGGAAGCGTTCTTTCAGTTCGTGGATTGGGTTACTGCTGGTGGGCTTCAGGAAACAAGAGAATTAGAGAAAGGAGACAGTTACTTCTTAGCACCAAAGAAGTGCATGAGCACTGGGATTTAATGTTGCCTTGGGAGAAGAGCAGAGTAAGCAGGAGGAAAGAAACAGAGGACCAAATGGCGATGCCATTCTGCACAGCACTGAGTTTTGTCCCAGGTGCCAAAATGTCTTGGGCCAGCCCCGTCTTTAGTTGTGTGGCCACAGCAAAAGCAACAGAATGTATGGGGTGGCTGATATGACTGACTACATCACAGTGATAGCTCCAGGCATTTTGCTGCCTGAAGCAAAGTCCCAATGCCCCCTCCACCCTGCATTGCTTTAAAAAGCCTTACCACCCCATGCCAACATTAATTCCTGCCTTTCACCGTTGCCAGTACTGCCTGAAGTAGGTTCCTTTGCCCTGATGTATGGCAAGGACCAGCTTTGCATATATCAAATTGGTGCAGAACCTTTCTGGTGGGCAGGCAACCCACCTATCAATCACATGACATAATTATGACATCACACACTTGACAGGTGGGTTGGCCCACCCACCCATCAAATTCCCTTGTGCGGGTTTCCAAGGTGCCCAACAGCCAGCTGGCTGATGGGCATTTGGGATCCACAGTGCAGGGGCTGTTGCCCCAAGCTCAGTGTTTTGTGAAGTGCTAAGCATAGGGGCCAGAAAAGCATTAGTTTTTCTGCGCTATCAGTTTAATGAGCACCCAAAACATTAATTTGTGATTTGTATGCCTGCAGGGAGATGCTCCCAGATGTTGGAGGTGGTTTTCGCCCCTACAATAATGCACCAGTGATTATGTGAGCGTATGAGCGCCTTTTGAAGAACTTATCCATATGTTTGTTAAGCTTATACGAGCACAAATTAGAAGACAGCACATAAGGTAATTGATGTCTGCAGTGCCATCTGATTTGCGACTTCAATTTTGTGCTTGCTATTCATTTTGTTTCAGTTAGTTTCAAATCAGGTGAATGGGCTAGGACATTATAAATCCCATTAAATGCCAAGTGCAGGACTAAAGGTACCAAGCAAAGGCTGAGTCAGAATATCCCTTTCTGCACCAATAACAGAAATAACTGTTGCAGCAAAACCAATAAAGAGCCTTGTGGCACCTTCAAAACAAACAGACTTATTGTAGCATAAGCTTCTTCCAGAGTCCATCAGATGCTGTGGGACCCTAGCCCACCCACAGCTTATGCTATGATAAACCTGCTCACCTCTTAACGTGTCACAAGGCCATTTGTTGGCTTTTCTGCTACAGTTCTGTGCATCCCGACCCTTTACCAGTTTGCTTCCTGCTGTCATCATTTCATTCTGCCTAGAAGTTGCCACCCAGAGCTGACAGAAAGGATTTTCCCCCTCACTCAAATTTGGGCTTAAGTGTTGCAGTGGCGCCATCTGGTGGCACATCTCTTTTGTAGCAGGCAATTTTAAAAAATCCTCATTAGGGACCTTTCTCCTGAAGCCGTCAAATCTAGGCGATGCCACTGCTTCATGAGGTTGCTCTTTAAAATTCCATCAGACATTTAGGGAGCCCCCACCACACGCTTATGCTTTAAAGCTGCCTTAAACCCATTATCTTCATGTTGGCAATTGTCATAGATATATTAAGAGTCTCATGCTCTACCAAATGAGCTAAGGGTTGTGGGTTTCAGCTACACATTGGGAAAAAGATCCCTGCATTGCAGGGAGTTGGACTAGGTGACCCTTGCAATCCCTTCCAATTCTACAACTCTATGAGGGACGCGGGTGGCGCTGTGGTCTAAACCACTGAGCTTCTTGGGCCTACCAATCAGAACGTTGACGGTTCGAATCCCCGTGACATGATAAGCTCCCGTTGCTCTGTCCCAGCTTCTGCCAACCTAGCAGTTCGAAAGCACACCAGTGCAAGTAGATAAATAGGTACCGCTGTGGCGGGAAGGTAAACAGGGTTTCCGTGTGCTCTGGCTTCCGTCACAGTGTTCCGTTGCACCACATGACCCGGAAAGCTGACTGTGGACAATGTCGGCTCCCTCGGCCTGAAAGCAAGATGAGCGCTGCAACCCCATAGCTGCCTTTGACTGGACTAGGTGTCCTTTACCTTTATTTATCTTATCTTCTTCCCTTAATGTCAGTAAATAAATAATATTCTAAGCAAACATGCCTATACAGTATATTAAAATACAGGGTTATAGCCAAGTACTCAGATTAGACCCACTGAAATTAATAGACCTAGCTTAGTCATGTCCGCCAATTTCAATGGACTTTCTTTGAGAAGGACTAACACTGGAGACAACCCACATGCTTCATCTCCCAGGTTTGTGTGGATCAGTTGCAACAGAGATGTGGTTCAAACTTAAAAGTTACAAGAAACCCACCCACTCTTTGCATCCCTCTCAAACAACTTGTGTGCCTCTTATGTTTATATGCTATCCAGAGCAACATCAACACTGTTATGTAGTGAAGTTTCACCCTGGGCCAGCAGGGGGATACTGTATATAGTTTTCACTCAGGTCTGTAGATAGTTTTCACTCAGGTCCACGTCAGTTATTTTAGGCGGGAAACTCTGGGTTGTTGTTGCTACAATGTTGACAGCCGGCTGCCTATAAAAGCAGGCCGGCTGAGCTGTTTGCTGTTCAGTTCTGTCCAGCTTGCAAGTAAAGAGCTACTCTGGAGAAATCGCTGTGTCGTCTGCTATGTTCGCCCACAACTTAACAGACACCTTCAC
The DNA here is from genome assembly GCF_964252035.2 of Podarcis erhardii. Classification (NCBI taxonomy): domain Eukaryota; kingdom Metazoa; phylum Chordata; class Lepidosauria; order Squamata; family Lacertidae; genus Podarcis; species Podarcis erhardii. The sequence goes on from NC_138498.1 coordinate 70,607,396, forward strand.
ACGTTATGTATCCATACCCTTTCAAAATGTGGCTCTTTCGGGAGGTGGGTATTATTGGGTTACTGCTTTTATTTTTATTTTATATACTGTGATCTTTTAATGTAAACTGCCCTGAGACCTCCCGGTATAGGGTGGTATATAAATTTAATAAATAAATAATAAATAAATCTAGGAGACATTAGTTATATTTCCCCAAAATTGTAATATATTGGCCACTACACTGCACAGGAAGAAATGCATATGCAAAGGAGTAACAGGTATTATGTTCCAGTACAGTTTATTCTTCCATTAAAACCAGACGCTTAAGTGCCAGTTCACACTGAGCTCCTACCCAAATGAAAACTTGTGGAAACACAAATGACGCTTCCCTAACATTTCTGAGCTCTCCTTATTGCAGCAATTGACATGCACTCCTAAGTGCTGGCTTCCTCACTTTCTGAGCCTCCATGTGGCACAGTCAATTACAGAGACCTCAGGTTATCCCTTTGTCAGGGAAGAAGCCTCTTAGAGCAGAATCCCTTCTCCAAGCCTGCCTTTGTCCTCACGGCTTCATGAGACGCGCAACTTGACCCCTCCACCTCCGCTCTCCTGCCCATGTCTTGCTTCTGGTGCGGAACTTGAGCATCTCTGCCTTGAAGTCCTGGTGGCGCATGGGGCAGTAGCTCTGGGGCTCACACAGCTCCTAAGGGGAAGGGAGATGCAGCAGAATGCAAGGTCTGGAGCTTTTCTTTTAAAGCCAAAGACCCAGTGAATTCATCACAAGCATATCAAGCTACAACTTAAGAAACCCCAAACAGCGCATTTCCAGCTCTTTGGCACATAGGAGGAGGAAGTCTTATGGACTTTTTCAGTTAAACGATGAGAAACCAAGAAAGGGTCTGAATGGGACTCAAGCAGATTCTTATATGGTTACCTTTCCCTTCCATATTCTCCTGCTTCTATGTACAATTAGCTGCTCAACATTGTTCCCTAGAGGAAACGCATCCTTTCCCCATCTAATTTCTTATGTCACATCAAAGGATTTCAAGTTCTACACAAGAAACATATTACATCTATGTCCCAGGCCTCCTCCAAGGAGCTTAGGTTGAGTTGACCAGGTTCTAGTTTAACATTCCTTCAGATTTGGTGCATTCCTGCCCCATGATTTAAATGTGTGCAATATAGATTTCCCTAAGCTGCTTTAAGCACAGAATTCCAGGATTCCTGCACATCACTCAACAACAACAGCTTACCCACCTACATCCTCAGTGATGAGGCCTGGCATAATCATATTAGGGAGATAATTTTTTTTACCAACCTGCTGACCAGCATCTAGTAAGAGAAAGCCCTGACAGTCTGCCCACAACACAAACCTGGTAACTATAATTTTTGAGTTCCAAACAAGGCTACGACAAATGCATTGAAGACTACTTTGTATTCTCATTTTGTATTTTCCTGTTGTGAACCGCCCTGGGATCTTCAGATGAAGAGCAGTATACATATTGAACAAACAAACAATGAACTTCAACTGGTCCAAAATACTGCAGCTACATGTGCTTTCAGTTGTAATTCAAAGTGCTGGTTTATACCTATAGAGATCTATGTTTGGATCAAGGAGTCCAAAGGACTGACTGTGCCCATATTTGTTAAGCTTATTAAGGTGATCTTCCACTGGTGGTCCTCTTTCAGAGGTAGAAGAGTGGAGATAGGACCTTCACTGAGGTGGCACCACAACTGTGCAACACCCTTGGCCCGGGTTGTTAGTATGGTGCATATGTTACCTAACTTTAGATGCCTGATTACAAGTATTTCATTCGCCGTGAGCTTGTTAAATGAACAGTAATTGATTCTTGATTACTTCTTTCTATCTCAGCTGTTGGAATTCAATTGCTGCATTATAGAGACATTTTACAGTGGTGCCCCGCAAGACGAATGCCTCGCAAGAGGGAAAACCCACTAGACGAAAGGGTTTTCCGTTTAGGAGGCGCTTCGCAAAACGAATTTCCTATGGGCTTGCTTCGCAAGACGAAAATGTCTTGTGAGTTCCTGTGGGGTTTTTTTCCTCCCCCCCTCCTTTTTCTAAGCCGCTAAGCCGCTTATCTGCTTATCCACTAAGCCAATAAGCCGCTAAAAGCCGCTAAAAGCCGCTAATAGCGCTAATCCGCTAAGATGTCAATGGGCTTGCTTCGCAAGACGAAAAAACCGCTAGACGAAGAGACTCGCGGAACGGATTCTTTTCGTCTTGCGAGGCACTGTTTTTTTTAGGATTTGTTTTTAGTTATTGTTTTCTTGTCCCTCAAAACATGCACAAGAGGGTTGACAAGACATCATTTTTTCCGTTTACTAGGCGAACCCAAATCTTGGAATGAGATGTTCCTGCATGGTAGGATTATGAAGTCAAAGTCTTGGCTGTTACCTTGTATTCTACGAAGAAGTCCTTATAGCCACCCTGAAGGACATACAGTTCAGGATAGTGCAGCGCAGGATACTCATTCATGGCTCTGTCTTCTTCCCTCAGATAGCGACACCTTCCAGTAACAGCAAGGCAGGAAGAGTAAGCAGAAAAGCAAGACAAAAGCCACCCTATCAAGCAAAGGACCTCCAAAACCCCACCTGTTTATCCTGCTCCCAAGAGTTGCCTCACTGAGACCCACACTCACATCTTTGGGCCCCTCTCTGAGGAATATTCACAGTGGAAAACAAGGATGAGGCGCTTCTGAGACGGTGATGAGAGAAGAGGCTTCCTCAGGAAGGATTCAAATAGATCATCTTCCCTGGGGATATTCAGAGCCCCCTATAGTTAGAAATAGAAAACAAATTCTCAGAATGCGGTATAAGGCATCAACATCAGCTGGTCGTGGTTGTCTAGCATTGATATGCAGAAGCCCCACCTGGAGGTGTGGGGGATTCAACCGTGACGTTTTGCATATGCCTTGCCACTGAGGTAAGGCCATCCCATCATGCAGCCCACGAAAACCAATCACCACCCTTAATTAAGCACATGATTCTCTCACCTTGATATGTCCCCCATCATATTCATAGGGGTAGCGACAGTCAATAATGCAGAACTTCTCTATAAGGCTTTGGAACTGGCCTTGGAGCAGAGCAGCCATCTAAAAGAATAGCAGAACAAGACCCAAGATACAACTCGTCGCTGTCCCTCAAGCCTTACCTACATCACAGGGCAGTTGTCAGGATAAAATGGAGCTAGAAATGGGGGAAGAATCATCTCTACCACCACCTTGAGCTCCTGGGAGGGAAGGTGGGCTAAAAATGAAGTAAACAAAACCGCAAGCTCTACTATTTCTTCCCTGTCGTTACATGGTTACCTATTATATCCTAAGGTGGAGGATAGCTCTGGCAGGTGGCACTAAAGGTAGACTGAGGTATAGCTGGGGTCCTTCAGTTAGTGCACAAAACACAAATCTGTTTTGGGGTGGGAAGGACAGCTATATCCCCACCCCCCAAGTACCTTCTGGGATTTTTATAGAACCAAGTGTGGGTCAAGGAGCCAAAATTCAGCTGATGTGGAGGAAACCAAAGGGCCAAAGACACAGACGCACACAGATAACAGAAGAGGTGATTGCTCACGGTCTCTGAAGTGATGTATTTCAGGTCCTGATGCCTTCCTGCTACTGTTGGCAGTGAATACACCTAGAGACAATGCAGCCACATTCCACTTCAGGCTTTGCAATAGCTCCCAACCCCCAACCCCCCCCAGATTTCCTAAGCCTCAGCAAGATAAATTCTAAAACCAAAGCTGTGATCCTAAGTGCACTTAATTGGAACCAAGCCCCAGTGAACTCCATAATCAGACCTACTTCTTAGAAAACATGCAGACATTTGGGCTGCAAGCACTGAATGTATCATCTGATTCCTGGTTCAAAAGCACTCCTTATGCTCTGAAAAGCAACGTAACCACCTGATTGATCTTTATTTGCTTGGCTGCATTTTCCGCAAGATTACAAGGCAGTGTTGAGAGCTCTACAAGAAAAATCCTTTATAGTCTGAAAACTCATACCCTGTTGGCAGAATTACACAAATTGGGAGGAAGTATACATTTTATTGGAATTATCAGGGGCAGATTAACATGGGTGATGCCACAAAGGGATAACAACATAGGGAAGATGCCTGGAGTGTAGCCCTATACAACCTTGTAAAGAGCAAAACACAGCAGATTGTGTGCCCCACAAGCGTGTGCCCCACATTGGGAACCACATCCTTAGAGCATGGGTAGGCAAACTAAGGCCCGAGGGCTGAATCCGGCCCAATCGCCTTCTAAATCCGGCCCGAGGGTGGTCGGAGAATCAGCATGCTTTTACATTAGTAGAATGTGTCCTTTTATTTAAAATGCATCTCTGGGTTATTTGTGGGCCATAGGAATTCATTCATTATTATTTTTCAAAATATAGTCCGGCCCCCCACAAGGTCTGAGGGACAGTGGACTGGCCCCCTGCTGAAAAAGTTTGCTGATCCCTGCCTTAGTCTCTGGATTGTGAAAAAAATCTTATCTGATTCTGTGCTACAACAATTGGTAAAACAAGACTTGAGGGAATGAACAGCACAGTGGCATCTAGGCCATATAGTACTATAACATTCAATTCTCATTAATTAGTACAGAACAGTTTAACATGAAGAACTGTTTCTCCCACCCTTTTAAAGATAGCTGCTGAAGTTTTGATGGGATTGTAGGAACTGAAAGGCATTTTGACACATGGGCAGGGCAACCCATATGTCAGTCATGTGGCATCAGTTATGCCATGTGACTTACAGGTAGAATCGCCTACCCCATCTATCAAAGTTGGTGCACAGGGTGGGGCCACTAGGGCAGCAAAAGTTCTCCACCCTTGAACTACCCCAATACAATTCTCACGCATATATGTACCAATCTGGTTAAGATCTTCTTGACTCATTCAGGGAGCTGCTTATAGAAATGCATTATTAGTTGGAACCCCACCCAAAACATGCAAGTGGTCTTACAGCTAGGTCACAAAATCAGGTGTGTGTGTGTGTGTGGTATATCAATATACACCCCAAGTCCACTTGTAACTCTGTGCCTGCCCTGCTTTGCCCCCAAAAGAGGATAGACTATCAACAGGCAGTTTAAATATGTAGAAAGCTTGCATCTCCCAGCATTGGCCAACAATCAAGGTAAGAAATTCAGCATCATTGGAGAGTGAAAGACAAAAGCCAGCCTCCCTGCCCCACAAAGGTTGAAGAAACCTACACAGGAGAAATCTCCAATCAGCTGCCTGAAGCTGTGGTCTTGATCCAGTGCTCTGACAATTTCCATGTCAGAAAGGGAGGCTGCCTTCTTCAAATGCATTACCTATATAAACAAAGCAGGCAGTCATCAGCAACATGTAAGCAAATGAATCCAGCTACCTACTTGCTAGTTTCTCTCTGTTCACACAAGTGTGACAGTAGAAATCACATGTTACCACAAGATAGAGTGATGGCCTCCAATTTGGATGACTTTAAAAGGGCTTTGGAGAAATTCATGGCTATCAGTGGCTTCTAGGGCCCCCTCTAGGCATCCTTTCTACTGTGCATGCATCATGGTTTGTGCTCATGATGCTATCAGGACAACTGTATGCAATCAAACTTTCAATACCAAACTTTCAATACCTCGCAAAAGTTCTGCTGATACTGCCTTGGCTGCAATCAGTGCACATCCTCAAGTTTCCAGCTAAAGCGCCATAACTTTTTACACTACAAATGTTACGGTTCATCTTTTCACTCTTGCTGTTAATGTACTATCACACAAAAGTGCCCTGGCAATGTGCCAAAATGCATCTGCTCCTTTCTGACGTAGCCACTCTCCTATCCCTCCTGTTAACGCCCAAAATTGGCATTCCTGTGGGTGTTTTCTTTTTAATGGAAATGAGCCAACATTTAGCACAGCAATCACAGCCCGAATATAAAAACTGAAAAGGTGTTGAAATGAAAGTGTAGTGGCATGGCGTCATGGCATGACTAATTTGCACAGCTGGGAATTACGGGTAGCCGGAACACGAACAATGGAACGGGCAGAGTGGAAGCGTGATGCAATGACGCAGGTATGTTGGGGAAGCATCGCAAAACAACTGAGAAAACGGGATGTTTGGATAGCTCAGTACAAATCCATTTCAAATGCACTATGAATCAGAAACACTTTGCTGCATTCATCCGCAACTAAACAGCAGTCTGATGGGCCCCTAAGTTATGATGGCTGTATCCTGCCTCAATGAACAAAGGCATTATGGGCTAAGAAATAACTGGTTGCTGGGGAAAGCAAGTGGGGAAAGTGTTGCAACACTCAGGTCCTGCATGTGACACCCCGCCTCTCTGGCATCTGGTAGACCACTGCAAGAGGAGAATGCTGGTCTAGATGGGTTTATTATCTGCATCATCAGGTACGCTCTCATGACAGCAGCTATGCCCCGATAGCTACCTGTTGATACAGCACATGGGACTGCCATTCTGCTGTCACCACTTAGACCCAGAACTCATACTTGAACCAAGCAGGATCTTACCCCATCTGGCTCCTCTTGGGTTGGGCTGTGCTTCTGTTTCACCTTGATGGGTGCTTCGTCTTCATCTTGGCTCTTTGCTGCCTTCTTCAGTGCGGGCCTGTTCAGTTTCTCTGGCAGTGATGGGGATCGGAAGAGTCGAGTCTTGTTCATAGAGACCTGCTCAGAGTGCCACATAGACAGTGATGGAAGTTGGGGAGCAGTGGGGAACTCCCTTGCTTCATTGACAATGTTTCAGGGCTCCTACAAAAACGGCTGGTGGTGAGCAACACCAGCCTCATCATCATGATTTTAGTTTTTGGTAATTACTAGAGAGATCAGGGATGGGGAGCTGAAAGCGCAGATTCTTATAACACGCCCCTGTGTATAAGACAAATTAGCCAAGTCACACCTATTTTGGGGGACTCAAAATTAAGAAAATGGGGAAGATTGCCCCTGTGTATAAGACTACCCCCCTTTTAACATTTTTTAGTAAAAAAACCTAATCTTGTACATGGAAAAGTACAGTATAAGTTATTATTAAGTTTAAGTTAAGTCTGCTGCAACTGGATTTCTGACAAACTGTGCCATTCCTGAATGTATTGGATTTGTGACCATTACACTCATTTTCCTTCAGTAGCAGTAAAGCTCTGCTGGATGAAGTACAATTGCCTCTGGCCTATTTTGGGGGACTCTGCAACGTGTTTAAGTCTTTCCTTCATACGCGTGACAATTATGACATCAGGTGGTTGGCAGGTAGGTGTGACTTGGCTAATTTGGCCTGGCAGGCCTGATTCAGCATGCAAGCTATAGGTTCCCCATCTCTAACTTCATCTGAAGGAACATCACAGCTTGGAGAGGAGGGGTAAACCTCTGCTCCCTATGTGCTGCATCCTGAATTACCTATTCAGCCTAAGATAAAACGTTAATAAATTGTTTAATAAACCCTGATGCAGTTTCTAATTACATTTTCAGGGTTCCCTCTAGTCTGAATCTTACTTGCCATAGGCAACCAAGGAAGGCTAGGTTTGCTATATACTACTTGCCTCACTGACATTGATGTCCTGAGTAAGAAGTGGTCCCGAGAGCAAAATAGCCATGCTGGAGAGATGCCCAGAAAGTGGATTCTAAGAGAAACAAAAAAGAAGAATGCAGAACCCAAGCAGTATTTCACAGTATGAAGACAGGAGAACTTAAAACTGTTTCCTCCGCCCATAGGAAGAAACAACATGACCCTCCCCTTAATTCAACTGACATAGTGTTTTCATACAGAAAAAAAGAGGCTTATTAGTACTACAGATGCTCAAAAGCTTTACACACAAGCTTGCCACAGGGAGGAATAAATGCTTTGGGGACAGATGACCAATAATAGTAGATGGAATAAGGGAACCTTGAGTTTTAGGGGTGGACAAGGAGTGTAATTTTGGTATGATAAAACAAAAATGGGACAAATAATCAGAACCTATTTTTGACAACCTTGCCTATAACTCCCATTAAGCATAATGTATGAAACCACTGTGTGATGTTTTGAGCCTTCCTCCATATGAAAACTACTGCACTTGGATCAAATATCCCTGTTGAGATCTCACAAGGAACTTTCGCATTTCATCATTTTCCTACTCGTAACCATTTACTGCAGATGGTTGGATGACTCTTGCGGAAATGACAATGGATGGAAAATAAACTGAATTGCATCTAGGTTTTCAGAAGTCACGATGCTGAAATCAAGACTAGATCATCTTTAGGGTAGCGGGTGAAATACAGAAGCTGCTCAGCACAGCTATGGCAACAAGTGTGAAAAAATTCAGTGGCCCATTGTGAACGCTTTACTATTACATGTGTTGGGACACTTAACCATATACTTTTGAGCAAGATACCTATAAGTCTTCTACTGCTTCATGATGTTTCAGTGCAATTGTACACAAGTCCATGATTTAGCCATTACCAAACCACACTTCTCAAAAGGCTCTATCTAAGCTCTCTCTCCAACCACATTGGCAGCTTTGTAGTAGGAACAGATCCAAGACCACTGTGTTCTGGCAGCCCTGAGAATCATAACTGGCAAGATCTACTTTTCCATTTTCTAAGATTTCTTGCTTTTCATAAATGCCAGTAATGGAGTGAACATATCATTTGTCTCACCTCAGTCTCTTCCTGTTCAGGGGAGAGTTCTGGAAAGCCACCCAAGGACTCTGGCATTCCTGGTGGTGTCACTGCAGAAATTGGGCTACCAAGATCTTTCATCTCATACTCCTCTAGATCACCTGCTTCCTGTCAAGAGAAGAAGCTCACAGGTGGCACCTATTGCTTCTCTAGCATGATATATGTGTGTGTATCTATATATCTTTCCCCTAGAACTTTTATATATCTGTGGTTGGGTAATTTGGCTTTTATATTAGTTTTCTGTACTAGGAAATATTTGATTGTCCTTAACTGTTGAGATGAAAGCACCTGTTCTGTTGGTATGCCTTTTTGTCTCGATACTTGAATATTCCTGTAAGTGCATGTGCTATTTGTTAGTTTTGGCAATTCAAAATGTAACCATATATATAATTGCACATAAACTGATTCCCTTGGTGAGCCACACCTCCCTTGTAAGAAGGGACACACGATGCACCCCACAATGATAGCTGGCACCTAAAAATGACCAGCATATGGAGGCCAGCATCTATCACCATTACATGCCTTGGTGCTGGGAGATTAATTTTGAGCTCCCTAACCAAATGCTTCACCCCCATTCATGTCCAATGGAGAAGTTCCCTGCATCGTGAAGCTTGAAAGACTGGCCTGAACTGGACATTTAAGTGGAGTACTCTGGTAGACTAATGCTCCCAAGGAACAATGATTTTTGTAGAGGAGAAAAAATATGTAGACCTGCAATGCATGGATTCCCATGTATCAGTGTAGATGAAACTGAAAACAAATCAAATTATGGTGTTGGCCATACTGATAAGGGGTAGGTCTGACTACTACTCAATATCTATACCCACACATAGCTGAAAAGGTCCAAACCTAGTTCTATTTGAACAGCAAGTAAGCAGTATTAACTTACCAGCATAGTAGCATAGGTCTGCTGTGCATCTCGTGGTTTTTTCCAAAACAGCAGGGATTTGGGCATGCTCCACCTTGGGTGCTTAAAAGGGCTACCCTCCTGGAAGGAGATAAGGAAAGGAGGTGGCTTTTAGAGTTGAGAACTACCTCTGGAATCAAGAACCTAGGGAAGTTTCAGGGAAGTTAAGCTAAGTATTATCACCATGAAGTGAAAAGAAGGGCCTAGCTTCTGTACCCTTCTGGTAAGCAAAGACTTCTGCCTGCCTGATATCCCGGCCTGCAGCTTACTAATATGGCTGGAAACCCCAGCTTGCTGCAAAAATAAATAAATACTCACATTCTCTTTGTTCATGGAAGGACTGCTGATCACCCTGCTAATGTGTCGGAAGCAGCTTGGAGTGTCTGGTGTGCTACACAGTACCCGGGACTGGAAGACCAAGCAGAGAAACACATTTCCAGTAAATTAATATTGGTTGTGAATCTTAGAACGGGGGCTCCAAGTCCTCTGACTCATTATCTCACAGTTCTCCGGCAGCAGAACATTACAAAGAGGTGAATGAATTCCACCTCACCAGACAGGAAATACTCACCTGGAGCAATTGTGAACACTGCCTCCCTGAAAGTCTGCTGGGAGAAAGAGACAACTAGTCAGAAAGCCTTCTCATTGAAAAAGAGTGATCAATCTGTCAATCCCAATCTGCCTTGCATACACTTGCTAGAAATCCACTAGGATGGTAACACTTGTCCAGCAGGAGGAGATTTCAGCCAAATTTTCAGTCTGAAGAACTGAGGCAAGGTCTCCTGGCCTTCCTGGAAATCACTTTAGAGTTCACCTCCTGGTTTATTCACAGGACAGTTCCTTATTTTATAAACTTGGTGTTAAGTTCATGCTACCCACTCACTTTTCATATTTCCAACATCTGGGGTCAACTTCCAGATGACACACAAAACTAAACCCCAACGTTCTCTTTATTCTCACAATAAACTAACCTAAAAAGGTAAATGTACCCCTGACCATTAGGTCCAGTCGTGACCGACTCCGGGGTTGTGGCGCTCATCTCGCTTTACTGGCCGAGGGAGCCGGCGTACAGCTTCCAGGTCATGTGGCCAGCATGATTAAGCCGCTTCTGGCGAACCAGAGCAGCACACGGAAACACCGTTTACCTTCCCGCCAGAGCAGTACCTATTTATCTACTTGCACTTTGACGTGCTTTCGAACTGCTAGGTTGGCAGGAGCAGGGACCGAGCAACGGGAGCTCACCCCGTCGCGGGGATTCGAACCGCTGACCTTCTGATCGGCAGGTCCTAGGCTCTGTGGTTTAACCCACAGCGCCACCCGCGTCCCTATAAACTAACCTAGCAAAGACCAAATCTTTAGAATGCTGATGTACAAAGAAAAAACAGTGCAAGTCCTTTGTACAGCCATTTTGCTTGTGAATCCTGATGAGCAAAATATCATCAATTGGACCAGCATCTTATAGATTCAGCACCCTCAGCTCATGGACAGGGACTTACTGATGTGGGTGCATGAAAATTAAGCAATGGACCAACCACTCTCCACCTGCACTTGGGTTGGAATTTTCCAACAGACAGACATTCAGAGGGTAAGGCACCCTTTCCCTCTACTGATAAAAACCCACATTTTAATCATGTAAATGAATCCGGCTACAGTAGTTCATCTATATTGTGAATAAATCCATCTAAGGCTGAAAAGGTCTGGCTTGTATTTCACTACAGTAACTATTGATATGAATGTTTGGGACTGCAAATATCAAGAGCTTTGGCAACTCAATTTGCCTGGTAGACCCAGATAGTGAAACAGGCACATCTGCTCTACCTGTGTCCACCAGGCATGAAAGTTACGTCGTATGCAACTAAACCATGCAAGCTGTTCCCCGGTTTACAAGGCATTTCCAATGCATCTTCTTTAGCAATGAACAAATAAATTGTCTTAAGGAAAGTGAGAAGAAAAGAATCTAGGGCCTGCCAGACTGTTTGGTAGAAAAGCAAAAAAAAAAAAAAAAAAAAAAAAGCAAAAAAAAGAAAAAAGAAGAAGAAGAAGAAGAAGAAAAGAAAAAAAGCACAAAAGCCTCCACAAGCATCTCTACAGTTTTCTAAATATACTTTGACAAACCCTAGAAAAAGACAAGAGTGGAAAGCTATAAAACATACTAGGGACATGGGTGGCACTGTGGTCTAAACCACTGAGCCTAGGACTTGCCGATCGGAACGTTGGCGGTTTGAATCCCCACGATGGGGTGAGCGCCCATTACCCGGTCCTTGCTCTTGCCAACCTAGCAGTTCAAAAGCACGTCAAAGTGTAAGTAGATACATAGGTACTGCTCCAGCAGGAAGGTAACAGCGTTTCCGTGAGCTGCTCTGCTTTCGCCAGAAGCGGCTTAGTCATGCTGGCCACGTGACCTGGAAAAACTGTCTGCAGACAAACGTTGGCTCCCTCGGTCAGTAAAGCAAGATGAGTGCTGCAACCCCAGAGACGTTCGCACTGGACTTAACTGTCAGGGGTCCTTTACCTTTTTATAAAACATACTTGCTGCCAAAGAACCCAAATATGTCTGTGCTTTGCTCAGGTTCACAGATTTCTAGCTCTCAGGGCTCAAAAAAGGAAACCACCTAATTGGGAAAGAATCGTCGCTCTCTCCTATCATTCTCAGCTTTATCCCCCATTATTTTCAGCTTTGAAAGCAGATCAACATTTTAAACGCAAATGGTGGTGGTGGGGGGGGCTAATACTAATATGCTGTAAGAATGTGATGGCATAACTTACAGCTTATTCTGGAGTCCCATTGAACCCTTCTGACCTGTAAAAGAATAAAGAAATAAATCAGCAAAAGACCAGAAAAGATCCAGGCTTGAAGTGTAAGTGACAAGATAAGAGCCAGAAGATGTTCCTACCTGTAAAAATGGCTTAACAACTGGTTCCCAAACTTTCCCCCCATGGACCACTTGAAATTTGCCAGTGGTCTTGCCAGACCACTTAATTGTTTTTCTTCCTTTTGTAGCAATTGTAACAGCTGTGCAAGATGCTGACTTTTAATTGCTTATTTTATTTAGTGTATTGTATTTTATTGTATTACAATTTGCATTCCATATAATTAAAATTAGAATACAATAAAATACAACATAAGAAATAAAAGAAGCAATGAAAATACAACTAAAAACCAATATTAATATTTATTGCAATCATGCCACAGACCGCCTGAATGAAGCTTGTGAACCACTGGTGGACAACAGGCCAGTTTGGGACCCCTGCCCTAGATTAACCAGAAAACAAATCACAAAAGCCTACTGGAAGCACACAATGAGGGGTGCAGCTTGGGAAGAGAGCTTTCCCAGGGTTCTAATAGAATGGCAGTGGGAGAGTCCAGGGCACTTGTTTCCACAGGTTGCCTGGCATGTTAACATGTAATCAAATTATCTGAGGGGGCTTGATTTACTGACAATTTTATGCTGCATTTCTTATGGTTATTTTATTTTAGTGAGCCATTCAGAGAATGTTGTCATTGGGCAGCCCATATAAATGCCCTAACACATTAGCCATTTGAACAGAGCTACAGGAATAAAGACAAGCAGCAGCATGCAGAGAATTGTGCTGCTGGCAACAACTATCACCAGTTTCCAATGTACCTGGGGACTGGCTGAAGTTGAAGGCAGTTTCCTCTTCCCCATTGCTGAGATTGGACAGATCTAGGCAGCGTCTTGGTGTATCCCTGCATGAACAAAGTAACAGGAATGCTTGGGAGAAACACACACATCTTATACAAATTAATACAGATCATAAAAGACTGAATTTCTGATTGAAATATAAAGTTTGTGAGTGTATTCTGGTCTGTGTGCTTCTCTCCTAAGACAGTAATCACAATTAGTAGACAAATTGCATTTAGCTGCCATTTCATCAGCTTCTACTATACATGATCAGGGGATGACAACCAGTTTAGAATGCTGCACCAGAGAAGTAATTACTAAGGACTGAAGTCAGATTAGGATTTAGATTAAGTGAGATGCATTTAAGACTCACTGACTACCTTAAGCCCCATTTGCCAACTTCCATCAGGACCCTAATTGTGTCTACTCAAAAGTAAGTCCTATTGAACTCATTGAGACTTAATTTCAGGTAACTGGGTTAAGTTTGCAGCTGCAGTCTGGCTCCAGCTCTACATCACTGCCATAGGGACACCATTTAGAGAGCACTTAAGTTGTTTTTACTATGATCTGCTTTAGAATTAGCTGCTGTGTTTTGATTAATTGCAACCGCTATTTTTTTAAAATCACCTGTGATTTTATATACTATTGCTTTGCTTTGAATATTTTGGGTGGTATTCAATGCACTCATTCTGTCAACACAAGGACTCAATGGAACTTCCCCTTTTCCTTTCCTCATATGCCCCCTAAATCTGGTCCAGGACCCCCACCCAAACCTCCAAGGCAAATTTGGGGATGGTGTGGGGCACACACAAATAAGAAGGGTGTGTGTGTGTTCTGTTGCACTAACAGAACAAGTGCATTGTTCTGTTGCATGAATTTTCTCCACATTGCCATTGTGTGTCATTGCCACCATTTGTACTTTTCATGTACAGAGCAAAATAGCATGTTTCAATGCAAATAATTTATAGATAATGAAAGAAAATTTGACTAATTAGCACAAGCCAGATTTAATTATGGAAGGGGAAAAAATCACAATGTATGCTGCTCAGCACTAAATACAAACTAGGTCAAATGCAATATGGTTATGCTGTCAGTTCTCAATAATTATTTTACCAGTATCCATGAAAAAGACAGTCACCCAAAGTACTAGGGATGAAAATTGACATTTGTTTTTATGTTCAAGAGCCTTTACCACAGCTTTCAAATAATCATAGTTGTTTGGGCTGTAGCCTATTTACCTGTTATTTCCCTAACAAATGACATACTTGCCAAGGCCATTAAATTATCAGCAGTTCAACTGATTTAGCCCTCTCCTTTTCAAACCCGTCTTACAATAATAAATGCAGGTCCCGCTATACAAAAATTCATGTTAATACTCAAACCTTACTATACATATTGCAGATTCAGATTTCCAAACAGTCAGACCAGTGTGTAGTACTGTAAACAAATAAAGCCTTAAACAAGCCTTGTGTTTTGCCGGTCCCCACTGGCCATTTTACCAGAGACAATAGTGGGAGAAGAGACTGGACAAACAAAGCATTTTCCTTCCTTGTTTGTCTTTTGCAAGGTTTCAGAGTTTTTTGTCATTTAGGGGTCAAAATTCTGTGGTTGGGAACACATTTTCCCGTAGGAATTAATGGAAATTGTTGACTCATTGTGCACTCACTTAAAGAATGATTTCCTGTGACTGCATTGTGTTTGGATAGTGATAGTGTGTAAGTTATATGTGCATGCATACTTCGCAGAGATAGTCATCTGAAAAATTAATTACACATTTGAAACTACCTAACGTGAACCATATTGTATCCACTCATTATGCTGCTAAATTAAGGAAATTGGGAAAATGCAATGTTTTCTACCTCATTTCACTATTCTGAAAAGAGAAACTTACCCGGTTAATGTGCTAAAGGTCCTGAAACCCTGAGTTAGGTTAGAGATTGGGGTAAGAGGTGCCTCTGGAGTAAAGGGTAGTGAGAACTCAGCATCCTGGAACATAATCATCCTGCATCTGGATCGGAACCCAAGACACAAATGAGAAGCATCAGCCTCTATGGGGGGAAAGTTCTCAGACATGGTTTGACACAGAATCCACTGAGCAGCTGCCTGTGGAGAACAACAATTACTATTTATATCCTGCTTTTTATTATAACCAGACTACCTTACAGCATAAACACAAAAACTGCAATATAAACAGTACAGTTATCACTGAAATTATTAAAACAACATACATAAAACAAACTTGACAGCAGTGAGGTTCAAAAGAACCACTCAAAAGTGGTAGAGATAAGATTAAAATAAAATACATAGTAAGCCTGCAATTTATGCACATTTAACTTGTGTGCATTCAGCTTTATGCATTTGGCAATTTAAAAAATAAAAATAAGGAGGGAGTAGCATGGAGGTGGGCATCCAGGAAAAGCCTTTGGCAATCCCACTTGCCATTGCACTCAATGTGTTTTGACAATACACAATTTTGGCTTTGGGAGCGAACCCTGGAACAGAACCCTCATGCAAATTGAGGGGTTATAAAATTAAAAGATTATAAATCCATCAATATACAGTACTCATCTTCCATTTCCAAAGCTAAGCAAAAGTCAAATTCTGGCAATTTATGATTAAAGCCAATTCTGTCATACATGGCTTGAATCAAGCTTATGGGTTTGTGGAGGAAAGCATCCTGCTGTTGGTAAATTATCACCAACGCAGCTGTGTGTTCCTGTTGCAGTTTGTCACCCAGCAACCTCCCTCTTCCCTGGCCCCACACATGTAGGAATATCTGCTAGTTTCCTGCACCCATCTGTCCATGGAAGTTTAATCCCTCACAAAGCTGCGTTTCTTCAGGTCGTCTGAAGACTCTTTCCTACAGTGCCGGATTTACACATATAATCTAAACAAGCTATAGCTTAGGGCCCCACTCTCTTGGGCGCCCAAAAGATTTAAAGGGGGAAAAACTGGGTGTACATTTCAAAAATATAAGATAAACAAATAAAATAAAACCTACATAGCAACAGTGTTTTGTGTTGTGTAGGCTCCTATGATGTACGTAATGGGCCCCGCCTGCTAGCCTGCTCCCTAAAATATCACTGGTTTGCTATTATTATTTCATGTTATAGCAAGTTTCTAGAGACTAGATTATGAGTCTTTGTAAACTGTGTTTTAAAGGAACTTTTGTTATTGCCAAATGCCAATGTGTTTGCATTATTAAGTTTGTTATGAATAAAAAAATCATTTTAAGTTAGAGCTTAATAATTATGTCACTATTGCTATACTTCTTAATTGTATTTCAGTTCAACAATTACGTTGATAAAATACATATTTTGTCATGTGCAAATGGCTTTAGGTCCATAAATTACCATAGTAGCATATATTCAACACAAAAAACAGCGACAATTTGCTGTTGATAAAGGACAGGTGGACATAAAAAGGGCCCCATTACCTTCAGTAGCTTAGGGCCTCATCAAACCTAAATACGGCTCTGCTCTCCTCCAGACTCCCTTGATCCCATACTGCAAACATACAGTACAAGGGCAGCCAGAACCTGCAGCCCTAGGCAGATAGAGCCTTGACTGCTCCCCACCAAGGGAATCTCTCCGTCCCCTCGAGGACCGCCACTCCGAGCAGAGCTCATCCCACCGCCTCGCTCCCGTTCCCCCAAACCCACCTGCTGCCCATCGACGCAGCTGCGCCGCTCGCCCAGCCCTTCCCGGGACAGGCTCGAAAGCGGACAACAATCTGGGAACTTAAACCTGCCGCCCGAGCAGCCAGCCAATCCCAAACGCCGTCTTCTTCGTCAACCAACCACTGAAGCGTGGAGGAAGAGGAGCCCTAGCTACGGCTTGAACAGCTTTTCAATTGGTCAACGTAGCCACGGGCGTCAAAGAGGCCCCGGAGCACCTATTGGGAGAGCGTAGGGGTGGTAGGCGGGGCTTTGCTTACCACGCTTGTTATTGTTCCGCAGCGGCTTTCCGCCTTCCTTTGTGCTTTTCGTGCAGCCAATCGCTTAAGGAGGGCCCGCCCCCACTACCACGCGATAGGTCAGGACTGTGCTGCAAGCCCCGCCCTTCTGGGCTACTGGAGGGAGATTTAAATCCCGGGAAGATTCTGCTCTGCACCTGACAGACACGCTGCTGTTCCATTTGAGTCATGCACCTTGGGAGTTCTGTGGGTGATGGGTGGGCTCCCGTGAGCGACAGGTGCTTGTTCCTGGATTTCTGGAATGGGTGGAATGTTAAAAAATATTGTTCTAAATTTAGCTGACCAGTCACTTTAAAAAATTAGGCTCAGCACCATGTCAATTTGTCTCCCGCCCCCCATTTCCCGGGCTCAGTTTTATTTTATGTTGGGACTAACTGTAACAGCTCTGATCCTCCTATTTTCTGAACTCGTATGGAAAGGCTAGAAGGGGGTAACACGTTTGCATAAGAGGTTTGTAGTTATGTTTTGCTTTGCTCTGCAAATGTGGTTTCATGCTGCAGGGGTTTTGCTGTTTGCATGTTATGAATGAGATGAGAACTGATAAGAGCCTAAGTGCCTGGAAACAGTTTTCAGTCCACTCTCGTTAGCTAGAATATCCGTATAGGCTAAGATCTGTTGCTCCCCTCTGGGAGGTCTTTGGGATTGGTAATAGTCTCGTCTGTAGAATATTTATAACAAATTACTGTCTTTTAATCTTCCCTCAGTTCTCTGTACTATGGGTCATTGGTTTTCAATCATGGGGCACTTGCTGCTGGGATGTCGCCTGTGTTTCAAAGAAACAGGTAGGTAACAATTCAGTGGGGATGAGATGAAGTAAGATATACCAATGAACCAAGAACTTATTAGCAGCAATGAAGAAACTTTTTTCCAAATAATAAGAGCCAATTCATTAGTTACGTGGATTCACAAAGGAAATCAGGTGGGAATTCTGGTGTAATGAAGGCACCAGTTTGTGATACAGATCACAATGTCTTTGAAGAGGGTTAATTGTTTGATCTCAGCCAACGTCTGATGCTTTAGAATGGAGCTCGAGAGCGGGATGAATGTAATATAGAAAGGAACGAACCAGAAATCTTTTTCAGCCTCTAGTGGTCATATTAAAGCATTTAAATACAAATGAAACAAAGATAAAAGTAGCAGATACTGCATTTGCTTAAGCATTTAAGATTTGTTTAAATTAAATCAGTTAAAATGCCTGGATTTTTTAAATTTTTGCCTGGTGCTCCAAAAGATAAGTGTTGGTCTACTTGAATGAGTATCACTATGAGAAGCATAAGATGCTTAAAGAATAAAATAGTTAATATTTTCCAAGGCACTGAAAACTGTCCAAGACTTTTGTGTTATGCCTTATTATTTTTATTTTCTATTGTCATTCATGGTCATGAGTTTACTCATTACAATAGTGAACAGGTTCCTTCTGAGAGCAATTCATGACTGCTGAGCTGGAAATAAACACAATAAGGAGGCTACCTTGTATATAGTACATGAACTAGGGAATGAAGCTGGCAGCAACTTGTACCTCCTCTAATTATGGACAGCCAATCACTGTCTTTTGGCCTAGTTCATTTTATAGGGTTACTGTTGTGATTTTTAAAAGCGTATGAGTGAAGAAAACTGAGAAATGCACCTTGATTCCCATGAGGAAAGGTGGGATAGCTATGTCATAAAAAAGGTAAAGGGACCCCTGACCATTAGGTCCGGTCGCGGACGACTCTGGGGTTGCGGCACTCATCTCGCTTTATTGGCCGAGGGAGCCAGCGTACAGCTTCCGGGTCATGTGGCCAGCATGACTAAGCTGCTGAAATGTGAGGGAACGTGTGGTATCAAGGTATAAATGAATCCATATTATTAATAAAACATTTCCCTTCTCTCCCCATTCAAGGCCACAATGTTGCATAGAGCAAGCATTCCCAAACTGTGGTCCACAGGTGGACTGTGAGCCTCTTTCAGGTGGTATGTCTGTAAAAATATGATTAAAAGTTACACAGCATCTAGCACAGTGCACTGCAATTCCTACAACAGGCAGAAAAATAATTAAGTGGTCTTCCAAGAAACTCAGCAATTTTCAAGTGGTCTTGGTGGTGAGTTTGGGAACTGCTAGTATAGAAGATGTTGCAATAATATGTAGCACCTGGATTCCTCAGACTGGCAGGCAGTGTTTGGTTTAGGGAATGTATAACGCTAATATTGCATGATTCAGGTAGCTGCACACAAAATCTGAGGTTTAGTTATGCATGCTCTGGGGAGAGTAGCCAAGAGATTGCTCGGACACTTGGAAAATGTTAAAATTAATGGGAAGGTTGGGGAGAAACAAAACGGAGCATATTGAATTGAGCATTGGTTTAGGTATTTTTAGTTTGGCATGAAGAGTGTCAGACATAGCATGGGTGATATCAGGCGATTATTGCAGGCTAGCATATTGTACATGGAATGTGACACAAAATGGAACAATAAAAATGCTAACTTTCCTTCACCTCTAACTTAATGTCCCACATTATGAATTTGCACATTTAAAGCCCATGCTGCCCAGCCTTAAACTGGCACAACATTAAGACTGATTTCAACGTTTATGGGCTTTCTCCATAGTGTGTGGTTCTGATCTTGAAGTGGGTCTGAAAGTTGTATGGTTGCCTTGCTATTGAGTTTCAACCATTACCGGTAGTTCCTGGAGATAGAAACCTTTTGCAGAAACCATTTATTAAAGGGATCCTGATGCATCGGCTCCATTTCCAAGAAATAACTGCTATTTGTACATTGAGACATCCTGTTATGCACCTCTTAGTTGAAATAGTGTACCCTTTAGGCTGCTTCTGTGGCTTCAGATGGCAGCAACTTCTTAAAGGTACACTTTACTTTACTGAATAAAAGATCCTACTGATTTTCAGAGGCATGCTTTAACCTGTGAATACCTTTCAGTAGTGACCATGGTAGATTGGGGGTTGTGGGATCTTGCCATAGCTGGCTCTAGCCTATTTTTCATGCTCTGTAATCAAAACAGATGATAAGCAGTGAAGTCATATTTGAAGGAGACCCACTTAAGTAAATAGATTTAAGTAACTTTCAGTGGGCCTACTCCAAGTATGACTACCATTGGATATTGCCTCTCATTTTCTTGGAACAGGCCTTCATCCCAGGTCTTTCCTGTTGAAATGGTGAGTGTGTGTGTAGGCACCAGCCCAGAAAGGACAACAGAATCCAGACCAGAATCCAGGTAAGTTTTAGTAGGATTGTAGTGCTTTTATTTGGGGGTGCAGGGGCTTATATGTCATAAACACACTTACTACAGACTTATACCTATATGTACATCCATTGATATGGTTTACATGTTGTTCACATTCTGTTTTGTTCACATTTGTATCCTGATTTCTTTGACTTTTAGAAGACATCTGAAAGCAGCCCTGTTTAGGGAAGTTTTTAATGTTTGAACTTTTATTGTGTTTTTAATGTTCTGTTGGGAGCTGCCCAGAGTGACTGGGGAAACCCAGCCAGATGAGCGGGGTATAAATAATAAATTATTATTTTAATTATTTTATTATTATCATTATTATTTTATTTCCTAGTTCATATTGATTTCATATTAACATATATACATCTCTGTTCCCCTAACCATCTAATAATTTCTACCTTATCTCATATTCTTTGTAATAATTCTACTTTATAAAGCTTCCAGTTTCCCTACGATATGCACTCATTTAAAACCAATTTTCCCTATATTGAGCTGCCATTGAGAAACAAAACCCAAGAACCTCTTTTGATAAATAATTTCAAAATGTCATCTGGGACCTCTCTCTGTCAATCTCTGCACCACTTTCTCATAGGCACTTTTCTTTATCTTTTCTTACTAATCAGTAGCATCCCATATAGTTAGCTTTTGCTTATTTGCTGCTGCTAATTTTTCAGTTTAAATAAAAACACAAAATTTGCTTTGATTCCTCAAAAAATGTTTATTTGGATATGCTGAAAATACGGCATTCTTAACTACATCAACTCATTCACCTCATGTCTTCTAATACTGTTTACTACTGATGAAGAATTTGCATTTAGCATTACATCTCTTCTCTCAGCAGGTCTGGCGTGGAGACAGATGTGGCTGTCTTGCAAAGGAGGCAGAAGCAGATAGACTATGGGAAAAACACCATTGGTTACCAGTGCTTTGTCCAGCAGGTGCCGAAGTGAGCAAAGCTAGTTGTTTATCTACCAAGTCTTTATCTTCATGAAGCACGGGCTTGGAGTCCACAGCTTTCCTTTCCAAATGGTGGCTGGCAGCTGTTCTCTAAACCTACTTCAAGGGACTGGCATTTGAGACATTCACTTTGGCATCTGCTCCTGATGAACCATTGGGAAAGGTTACCACTTTTGGGGGGTGGGGGCTTAATGTGGTCTTAAACGGTAGAACCTAACAAGTGTTCATTCTTTGTTCTAGAGCTGCTCGGCAGCCAGGTGTTCACCCAAGAACTCCAAATAAATATAAGAAGTACAGTCGCCGCTCCTGGGACATGCAGATCAAACTGTGGCGACGGGCACTGCATGGCTGGGACCCACCTGGACTTGAGTTCACAGGAACTGGACAGGGAAGTATTTGCTAGTTTCTCTTAGCTATTCCGGGATAATCTGGGGGAAGATGCTTTTGGAGATGAAATATGGACATGTGTGTCCAGTTTTCCCTGCCCAAATCTTTTGCTCTAGAGAACTTGCTAATGGAATTCATTCTTTGACATACTCCTGTTGAACCTTGGTTCCATATTAGAAAGTAACTACCTTTTCATTGTGGAGCATTCACTGCCAGCAGCCCCGTGACCCATTTATAAAGCAATCTTAACACACTCTTCAGGAATTGCGGGCCTAGTCTATGTAGGCGCTCTCCCTGGTATTCCTTATCACCATGGAGACAGGGTTAATTGTCAACACAGCTCTTGTGCTCCTTGCTGAGAGCAAATGGCTCTTGGGCTTATCAAAGTCTGGGAGTATTTTTGTACACTGTTGTGTGAATGCCTATGTGGTGGTGGTCACATGTGCATTGATAAGAGGGAGAAATACTGCTGTGGTATAGAAGTGAGAAAGATGTAGCCAACTTTATAATTTAGTGGATTTCAATCACTGCCTATATTCTGGCAGTTGGTGATCTCCCCAGAGGTGTATGTAGCGAAGAAGAATTTAGTCATTTGAGTTCAGTTACCATCAGTGATGAAGAGAGAAGCCATACACTTCTCTTTCAGTATGGTTATCATAGCGGGGAGATTTCATCCTTGGCGTCCAGGACAACGTGGGACTTCTTGGCCTCTAAATGTTACTTCTTATCAACCATGGTTCGAGAATTGTACACAGGTTCCTTATGCCTGGTCTGGGATCTAAAGACATCTAATGCTATCTGCTGCTTGGTTCAGTGTGAATGAAATTCTGTTTGCTTGCAAGGCAGGAGCTGGTGGGTCCTCTGCCTGCTCTTTCAAATGACTGGCTTGTTGCCCAAGGGACCCTGGAAAAACTTTGTAAAGAAGTCTTGCATGGGCAGGTATTTAACATTACTCAGTTGTGCTCCTTATAGCTTTATTTTGCCATAGTTAAAAACAGTGCTTTTTTTTCCTGGGGGGATACAGGGGTACGCATATCCCTAATTATTTTGTGAATCTAAGTTTGGCCTCACTGAGGGGCAGTATTTCAATATGAGTAGGAAAATGAGAGTACCCCTAAACATTTTTTTTAGAAAAAAAGCACTGGTTAAAAGAACAAAATATTTTGACTTGTATTAAAAAAATAATTCATAGGATTTGGGGAAAAGCATAGTTTCCTTAAACTACAAGTTCTCTATCGCAGTTCTGTACAAAATCTTCACTACCATTGAAAACCCTTTGGGAATGAGATATTATTGGTGACTCTATAGACAAGATCTCTTGGAATAAAATATTGGACATGTTCTCCAATTGCTCCTCCTCCACTAGAGTTCACTAAACTAGGTCCTCAAATTAACTTACTGGTGGTGCATGTATTCTTCACTACTAATAGATGCAACTTGCCCAGCTACCTGTTGCAGCACCTGTGGCCAGCCTCCTTTTTCCACAAATGATAGGCTCCTTAGTGTCCTCCTTTGGGGAACTGGTCTTTCACAACCAAACAACAAATAGCTATAGCACCTGATACCCTTATAACTGATGGCTTACCTTTTAAAGAACTTACTATAAGCTTATGACAGCAGCTAAAAACTGGAGGACATTGAACATGGACGTGTATGAAATGTGACTGGCACAGCTGTGGGAATTAGCCCTAATGGACAAGTTAACTAACAGAATGAGAGAACGCAGGAGTACACTTTTAAGAGAAAATGGTTTGGCTTTATTTCATGCACTCTCAAGGAAGGATGGATTAGACCACATGACCATTTATGGACTGATACACTTATATGAAGTTATAGTTAAGGTGGAATTTACATTTCTTCTTCCTATCCAATAAGTGCAGCTGTTCTGTTTTACCGATAAAATACAAATAAACTTGGTGGGTTGTTTTTTTTAAATAAGCATAAACTGTAGAGTTCTAGATGTTCATGTGCGATTCAATGACAGGTGGGGTGGGGAAAATAACTTTAAATGGGAAAAAAGGTTTGTTAACTACGAAATCTCATTTGATTAGACTACTCATTTAACGCTGTCTCTTCTGGTTTTAGTTTGCTGGTTTGTCATCTTCTGACCACTCTTCTGCTTTGCTGTGTCATGATGATAACTTTATGGAAGATACAGAAGATCATCCATACTGCTTCTGGGTGTGAATAATATCTTCTGGAAACCCAAAGCACCTGATGCCCTAGAAGAGGCAGCATCTTTAAAATGAAATAAGAAGTGGAGAGTGGGAACCTGAGCTATCTTCAAGCTTTTTTCCACTGTGGCCAACTCTTGCTTCCCTAGATTGCTGCAATATTTTGTAATACATTAATCTCTTTCCATTCTTGAGTAATTTGCTCTATGCAGTTTTCACACAGAGAGCACTGCCTCTGCTTCACCCACTTACTTTGAAGAAGCCCTGTTTGTATCATTGACATTTCTATTGTTGAAGCATGGGTGGAGGATGTAAAGTCAGTAAAGTACATTTCAGAAGTGGAATACTTGGTGACAGTACCTTGCATTGGAGGGGGGAAAGGGGGGAGATGATAACCAAAGATGAAAAGTTTGAGCATGAATTACTTTAGAATGTAAGCACCCAGGATCAGCTTATCAATGAGTTCCTCAATGGCCTGGCTTGTTTAGATCTACTTGACACAAGTACAATGGTGTGAGGAAAGCCTCCTTTGTACTTGGTCTCAGTTAAGATCCTTCTGTTGCTTAGGTGAGAACATCATCCCCAAACCTTGAGTGGGAGGTAGAGAATTTATAAGCATGAAGCTTAGTAAGGGACTAAGGGTTGTTTTTTTTGTGTGTTTTTTTGGAGGGGGTCCTATCAAATGCATAAACCTTGGCCTCTTTCTGTTTAAAATGGAAAAAAGTGCACTATGAAGAGCTACCTGCTTCCCCCCTGCCCCACAGCAGGGAAAAGCTGTAGAGTAGGGATGGAAACCTTGTGGCACCTCATATATTGTTGGACTAGAACTGCTTCGTCTCTGACCATTGCCCAAGCTGCTTGGAGCTGGAAGTCCAGCAGCATCTCATGAGCCACAGGTTACACATGCCTGCTTGTGACCTAAGTATATGACTACCCCTATTCATTTATCATTTAGTCATGAGTGTGGCTTGGTTACGAAAACATGACTTTTACTTTTCTGATTATGCACCTCCAGCTGGTCGCTCTCTCAGTATATGCCATTCTCTTCTCTATATGTGTTGCAGCTGGTGAATCAGGGCACAAAACATGTTTCATAGGTTTTATCAGTTGATCTTCTGCAGCTACAACCTGTCAAACTTTGCCAAAAGTTGTTCAGGCATACTTAGGTCTAGGTAGTTCCAGAAATACTGCTTGTGTTATGAGGGGCCAGGGCTCAATGCAAGCAAGTGTTATTGCTCAGTTTCAGGTAGCTGGCCAGGTTGGCTAATAAAGAGCTCAGGTGGAGAAAGAAAGGGACTCTTGACATCATTGGGGTATATATATATATGTTTAGTAACAATATATTTCACATTTTATGAGGCGGAGCCCTCTCGCTGAAAGGTATTTATTCTGTAACCGAGGCTGGCTTAAATTAAGAAGTGGAAAATGCCTCTGGGCCATAGAAGGAATGAGCCAGAGGAAGGGGTAAAACGCTA
Organism: Podarcis erhardii; assembly: GCF_964252035.2. NCBI lineage: Eukaryota > Metazoa > Chordata > Lepidosauria > Squamata > Lacertidae > Podarcis > Podarcis erhardii. The sequence goes on from NC_138498.1 coordinate 70,632,774, forward strand.
TTCTCCCAGAGCCTCACTTCGAACTACATATCCCGTCATGCTTTGCCACTTGGTACGGTCCGTAGAAGGGGGAGAAGAGGAGGCTAGCGTTGGGGCAACCCAGGACGACAGAAAGCCAAGTCCCTGCGTTGCTGCAAGAGGGGTTCGTAGTGGGTTGTTGCGGAGAGGCGAGCCCCTTTCTGAAATTCCCCTGTGGGTCGCTGCTGATCTATGGGGCTTCACCGCCCCCCTTGTGAGTTGGGTGGTTTGTCCTGAGCAGGTCGATCCACTCCCGACCGAAGGGGGAGCAGAGGCTCCTGGCGGGGTGGTGGTGGTGGGGCTGGGAGCCCTGGCCGCCGGGTTGGGGGCGGCAGCTGGACCAGGGAGGGCCGGTGGATGCTGGCGTGTCGGGGGAGCCCAGGAACGAGGTCTCCCCCCCCCACACACGGCGGGTGGGTGGTCTCGGGGCTGTTCAGAATCGGGGGTGGGGGGCGCGAGAGAGAAAGGGGGGCGCACAACTGCCTGGCTGCGGGCCCCGCGAGGAGGTGCTGGAGCCGCCGCCGCCGCCGCCGCCGCCGCCGCCTTCAGCTGGCGCGGTGGGTATCGCGAAAGGTGGCAAAAGGGGGGGGGCTGCGGAGCTCGGGTGGGTGTAATGCTGAAATTTGTGGGGTGTGTGCGCGCGCGGTGGGGGGTTTTGGTGGTTCCAGGTGTGTGTGTGTGTGTGTGTTTATGGGGTGGGGATCTTGGGAGTCTCGGGCGAGGGAGGGGGGTTGTCTTTGTGAGGTGCCTTGGTTACAGACGTCTCCTGTTGTCATAAAAGAAAAAAAGGGGAAAAAGGAACCCTGCAAGGCAGAGGTTGTTTTGTTTTGCTACGTTATGGGCGCTTGCTTCACTGGATTGGATAACGTTGGGGTTTCGGCGGAAGATGTGGGTTCAGGGGCTTGCCTGGGCGTGCAAGGGAGCGCGTGAATCTATGGGAATTTGGGGTGGAATGGAGGGCCTTGGTGGAGAAAGGGGGGGGGGAGTGGTTCCCTCCGCGGAGGCTGGGATGGTTCTGCTTTGTTAGGTATTGCGTCCCCTGTGGATGCATTCCTAAAACTAGGTTGACGGGACCCATTCTTAAAAACACAGCAGAATCGCACTGCATGGCACAATCCTGTCATGGAGTCTCGCGCTGTCTCCCTATCGCACAGGCTCGAGGTTGCTTAAGGCCTGCTTGTGTTTGGGGTTTTTTAAAAAATATAATTAGATCGCTACATAAACGAAGGAATCAAGTCTTGGGCGCATCATGTAGGACTGGAGGAGGGGAAGCAGCTGCAATGAAAACCCAACACTTTGCTAAGCTGTTGGAAATTTTTCTACACTAGTTTAATGTGTCTGGTAATGGGGCTTGGTGGATCAGTGTTTTCTAAAGGCTTGTGGCCTGAAGCTAGTAGAATAAGTAGGCGTGGAGGAAGATGCATAGCAAAGTATTATAACTAATTGCCTGAGGACAATACATGAAGGATAAAAATAATTCTAGCACGTTCTTTACAGTGAAAAACAGCCACAAGATTTTGGGCACATCCTAGGAGACTTGTTCTTAGTTATTCTTGCAGACTTCTCCCACCCTATCCTTGAGGCCCAGGGTGGATTACAGTTCATCTTTTTATCTTTTCTCATCACAACAGTCCTGCAGTTAGGTTGTTACTGAGAGATACTGACTTATCCAGGGCCACCCAGTAGGCTTCATGACTGAGCAGGGGCTTGAACTTCTGTCTTTCAGATGCAAATCTTTTGCATGCTATCAGCTGCTAAATTAACCAGGATTAACGTGGGGAAAGAAATTGTTCCTGGCAGAATCTCTCTAGAACAGAGTCTATGGAGTATTTTAAGTTCAGAGAAAGTTATGAGGAGCCCTCAATGTATGCAGTGTATGCCAGGGGAAATATTAATTGTTGACCAAGTTGCTTGTGTAAATTGGAAGTGGCAAAATTAAGCTATTTCTCTGTGTGCAGCATGGTCCTATGCACATTCACTTAATCCCTAGCAAAATGCATAGGACTGCAGCCTTACTAGATTTATGGTCAGAAAGTGCTCTGGCATCTGTAAAAAGTAGTAGAGGAAAAAGTACACCCCACCTTATCAAGAGCATACAGAAAATAATGTTGTGAAGTTTTGAAAATGTATTTGTTACAGTATTTTGCTTAGAGAGCACCACTGGAGTATATTTTAGTTTACTGAGTTCCATAAGCAAAAATGTAGATAGGCCCCAGCTCCTGCCCTGAAGAATCTTGCAGTCTAGAACAGATAATGGGGAGGACAATAACTGATGAAGAGGCAGAGACAGGACTAGAAATGGATGAAAGTGTGTGAGCAGCTTGGTAAATCTATGGAGCCTCACTCTTTCCCACAATTATTGTAAATTGTGTTTTAATGCTTAATGTATGATTTCAGAAAGGGTAGAGTGGAAGACAAAGGTGCAGCAAGGAGGCCCTAGAGAGGCAATTTTAAAATGAACTTCTATTTTGAGGTAACAAAGAAGGGATGTAATACAGTACTTAGAAAAATTAAGATTTTCAAGGAAGTAAGCCACCTGACTTTTCTCAGCTTGGTTCTTTCTGGACTAAACTAAGAAATGGACTGCCAGTTCCTTTCACCTGAAACAAATACAGCATAGTTTTGGGTGAACTACTCCCCTCCCCTCCACCAGCAAGTCCATCTTGTTGAACTAATCCTTTTCACACATCGTCTTTGGAGTCCTCTTTTCCCTTTGGTTTTAGGACTAGTTAGTTCTCCTACTATTTTTGGAAAAAGTAAGAGTCATTTGTATGAGTTTGTGTGTATGTATAAATATGCATTGAGACTGCAATCCTATACCCACATAACTGAGTGTAAACCCCTTTGAACTAAGTGGGAATTACCACACTGTGAAGATTGTAACCACTTATACTGTAATCCTATACATATCTATTCAGAAGTAATTTGGACAGTTTAATGAGTTACTTCCAGCTAAAGTGTGTGTAGAATTTCAGTCTTCACATACCAAAAAGTGCTATATAAATTGGTATGCATAGTAATTTGCCTTTCCTAGATGACGAATGAACATCATAAGTAGCCTGGGTTGTAGTCAACATTAGTCATACTCAAAACAGAGAGATGACTAACTTAGGTGCATTAACTTCAGTGGGTCAGCTCTCTGTAGAACTTATTAGGCTATAACCTCTTACCTTTGTTGCCTTATTTTACTCTATAGTAGAGCTTCTGGGCTGCTGATCTTGGTTTTGTAAAGCACATTGTGACAGTGTTTAGGAGAGGTATAAGTATTAACCTGCACAGAATAAGAGGTGTTCAGTGAAATACTGTAGTTAATTTGCCTTATCTATTTCTAGTAAGCTATTTACAATACAACCAACACTTTAGCATTCTGAGATAAGTTAGCAAAGCTTGAACATTAGGGATCAAGATCCCTAATCAAGATCCACATCAAGAGGGAAAGTTCACGCTGGGAGAAAGGTGGCAGTGGCAAATGATCAAGCTTGCTCAGAGTAGATGTTGACTTTTAATGTACTGAGCGCTGATAATGAGAGATTAAAATAGGTAGGCTTCGCATCTGATTTAGATTTTGCTCACAATACTAAGTTCTGTTTCCTTATTATGGAACATTGCATGTTTTACTATAATACATTTAAGAATCCCAGACACTAGCCTTTAAGTATTGTAGATAATTTGAAGAATAAGGTAGGTCATCAATTTATTCAAGGAATCAGAAGGAAAAACTGAGGATGGAGTCCTGATTCTTTGTACTACAGAAATAAGATATCACATGGCTGGGGCTTTCTGAGAGTGCTGAAATAAAATCAACATGCAGGGGGGGAAAGTTGGACAGCCAGTGTGATGATATAGTCTCCTTGGCTTAAGTTATAGAGTTTGAACTAAATCCGCACACAGCTAAGAAGCTCACTGGCTGACATTTGGTCCATCACTATCTTGCTGCTTTCACCTACCTCACTGGGTAGGTCTGAGGATAAAATAGAGTAGGGGGAACAGACCCTATATGCTGCTTGGTGTTCCTGGTAGCAAAAGCAGGGTAAAGATGTAATATTTTAAAATATGATGCTACCTATGGAGGTTGGAGCCTTATCTAAGCTTGTTTAACTTGTGTCTTGGTCGTATACGTATATTTCACACATATGCATGTTTATTTTTGAACAGCACATTTGGAGAGAATAAGGTGGTTGTATGATATGATATAATATGCCTTCCTTAATTAATGTCTGTCTTTTGCAGGGTTCCTGAGTATGAGATGGAGTATGGCTAGCATGTATGAAGACAACAACTTAGCAGATGTGATGGTGATGCTTGAATGCGGCTGGACTTGCTGAGGGAGGCGAAAGGGTGGCAGGTGGCAGGAGCTGGAGTCTCTCAAGGGTTCTGGTGCCTGGCCTCTGTAAGAAGCCATGATCACCTTGATAACTGAACAGCTACAGAAACAAAGCCTGGAGGAATTGAAATGCACATCCTTCAGCATCAGCCTGGTAAGATTTGCCCTGCCTTGCATCTTGATAATTTTCAAATCAGTTGAAGAAATAATGTTTGTTTTTATCTTGAACCATAGGGCCACATTCAACTAACTTGTTCTGTTCGTGGAAACCAATTCAAGAACTCCTGCCAGTGCAGCAGGGCTCCCCTTCCCCCATGCCTCTTCCAAATCCACTTTGGAGGTTGGGAGAACCCCCAGAACAGTACACAGGGTGGAAGAGAGGGAAGATTGTTCTGCTGGGCAAGCAAAAATGCTTGCAGTGGTGGAATGATTTCCTCAGTGACCTTGAATTCACCCGTTGCCTCATTTTAATAAATGAAAGATTGGAGAGATTGCTACTCTGTGATTCAAGCTGCTGCTGCTGCTGCTGCTGCCTATGACCAGGAGTCAAATAACTAATTCTGATTGCCTAAGTATACTTTGGGTCTTCCCTGCCCATAACAGTCTTCTGCCCATACTGCATGCCAAACTGCTTTGAAACTGAGGGGAGGTTCCAACAGAGCTTTTGATATGGCATGAGGATCTGCTATTCAAAGACTAATTTATTAAATCTGTTGGGCTAGTACAAGTACTTTGTGGCAGTCTAAGCTGGGGTAACCAACATGGTCTCCCCCAGATCTTCTTGAACAACAGCTCCCATTATCCCTGATCATTGACTATGTTGGCAAGGGTGAATGGGAGTTGTAGTCCCAACAGCAGTAGTTTTGTTGTGAACCAGCAGCCTGCTATATTGGCTTGGGAGAGAGGGGTGTTCTGCAGAGCTAGCACTGCCAGTAGTACATATATTTTGTTTAGTGCCCTCCCGCCAATCACCCTTACAGATTTCCTGTTTTGATCTTTACCTTGGCAAAGCTAAAACCAGCTCTTGGGAACATGGCTAACACTTCTACAATAAGTAAGAACACTTATTCTGGTGATTGTTATGGGCGCCTCTTGTTATGGCCATGGTTGTGACCCATGAAATAGCTTATATTCCCCACCCCCAAGTTTCCTTGCTTCTCCATGGCCAGAGGAGATTTGGAATTTTTAAAAAAGTTCTTAAGCAGATGAACAGATGAGTAAGTATCTATGCAAATATGAATGTGGTGTGTTGGGGTAGACATCTCAAAGTGAGGGTTCTGCTTCTTTCAGCAGTACCATGGCATTCAAGAACATCATCTTTTCCTTAGCAGTAAAACCGAGTAGACCAAAAGCTGCTTCTATTCTCCTCAAAGTCAATTTCACCATTCCAGTGATGTGTTTGGGGTTAAAGAAAAGGGCTGTGATTTTACACTTATAAGAATTTATAAAAAAATAAGGACAATTGCTTCCTTCCCCCTCTTACCCAATAACTTTTCTACAATTGTTGAGCTACTGTTGCTGGGTTGGAGTTATTGCCATGGTAGTAGCTAGTAGGCAGTCTTTCTTCTCAGAGATTATTATCTATACACTGCTTAAGAAGAGAGATTCCATTCTACGTTTACATGTAATTAACCTATGGAACTGATCTCCACATGATAATGTCTAGAAGGTAAATTGGTAGGCTGTCATTGGCTAATAGTTTCATTAGGCAGGAGTGATGTCTCCATATTTATAGAGATGTTACAGTAGAACTGAGTACCTGACACCAAGTACCTTAAGGGGAAGATACTGCTTTTGGCATGATCCAGGTGTTCACCACACCTGGTTTGGGACTTTAAAGGTAATTGCTGGGTCTTTAAATTGCTGGGTCTTTAAATTGAGCCCAGAAGTGCACTATTAATCAGTGTAATTGGTGCAATATAGTTGTTACTTGCTCTAACCACCTGACCTTCATCAATACTTGGGCAGTTGCATTTTGCACCATTTGAAGTTTCTAAACTGCCTTTAAAGGCAGCCCAGTCTAGAGTGTATTACAGTAGTCCAGTGTGCAACCTTCTGAATTTCATACTTCAGGGTGAGTGCAACCCTCTTAAATTCTCCATCCAGACTATTCAGGTTCCAGGATTAAGTTGTATCTTTCTTACTCTTATCTAGCCCACAATTGCCTCCAGATACTGCCTCAGGAGTTTAGTAGTTCTAAACGTGGCTTTTTAAATAGTGGCCTCACCGTGGCCTATTTCTTTCTTTTTTTAAATAGATTTTTATTGAAATTTTAAAGGTTACATGAGTAATAAAAAAATAACAGCAGAAAAACACCCAATTAGACCAAAAAAGAAAGCAAAACAATACATAAAAACAAGTCCCATCAAAGAAAAAAGATAAAAAAAGAGAACAGACAAAAAAGAAGGGGGGAAAATGCATACAATAATAATAAAAAAGAACAAATCGAACCTTTACATAACTTTCTTTCTTTAGCTTATTTCCTTGACCTCCTCATACCTCCCCTCTTTGTATTCTGGTTCAGTTAGATATTTCAGCAAATCCTTCACCTTTGTTTTTATCCTAATAATTTATCTTAATATACTGTGATTTAACATTCTCTTCTTTCACCAATTAATCATCCATTTTTACTTTGTTTAATCTTATTTCTCCTTAAAACTAATATATTTGAACTTAATCTCTTAAGACATTTCCCCTAGGGTCATAAAAAATTCATTCCACGATTTTTCGATCTCTCAGTAATTTTTTTTTTTTAAATCTCCATATATACACTTTAAATTCCCAATTTTCTTCCACTGTCTCCCCTCCCCGGTCTCGTCCCCTGCCATCAGTTCCATCAACCTCCCAGCGTCCATCAACCTGGAGATCTTATATCCGAGGCTCTTAACTCTTCTTCACTTCCCTTTTGCTGATCTTCTTGATAATCTTTGGTGCTAAAAAGCAGATCTCAGGGGAGCTCCAACCCAACGATGCTTATATTCCTTCTTGACAGGTCTGCCAGATTTCCATAGTTAAAGCTAGGGCCCATAAAGTATTCCGAATCTTGTTTCACAATTCTTCCAAGTCCGAAGGCCCCAAAAGCTCCAATCTCCTCCTGGCTCAAATTCATATTCCAAAAGTCATTTGATCCCTGCATAAGGGGATCTCTCCACCTTTCCTTTTCCAGATCAGGCCAGGCACCCATCTTCAAAAGCTGACTTCTCCTAATTACAGTCATATAAGGCCTCAAGTTGTAATCCTCCATTTGCCTCTTTAGGGTTAAGGCTCCCCCTTGTTTTGCTTTGTACTCAACAACAGCAACTTTCTCCTTCTCTAATTCATCAATTTGTTCAGTTAAGAAAGATTCCTGTGCCGGGTTCCTGTTGACTTCTATGCTGATACCCACTTTTGTTCCCAAAATGTCAATCTTAGTAGCCATGACATCTATCTGTTTATGCAGTTTCCCCAACAAATAGAATGTCCTATTCAGTACAAAACAAATTTTTTTTTTTGTTTTGACTATGCCAGACCAACACGGCTACCTATCTGTAACTGGAACTATTCAGTACAGACGCTACTTCTTCCTTTGCCGACATTCTTAAGATGTTCAAGGTCAGAACTAGTTTCTCACAGTCTTAAGGCCAATTTCCCAGCTGCACTCTTGTAACAATGTCCCAAAACTCCCTCTAGAGGAAGACAGTCTCCATTTGTATCAGTCCTTTCCAGCACAATTCCAAAAGTAAATTAGTAACAATTTCCAGTTACCTTTTCTTCTTTTTAAGTGGAGAAGCAGACAATAGAAACAATGTCTTTCTTTTAAAGCTAGCTGTCAAATTTGTCCTGTTTACCGTCGATGGACTTTTTGCAAGCCGTTCCCAGGTTTAGAGACGTGATGCTTCGATTTTTAATTTTTCACCTTCTCCTGCAAGTTCACTTGGTCAAAATTAATAGTTTCAATCAGTGGAATTTTAATCCTTTACGTAAGACTTTCCAAAACCTTAGTTAACAACTACTTTGCTTCAGTCTATTTACAGAAAGGGAAGGTGGACTTCCTGTTTGAACCTTCCCCGTTCGGTGCCAAATTAAATTATTTAAAAGCTCAATTTCCCGTTCTACTCACGGGTTGTTGTTTAAAATCCAATTGTCCACAGGAAAAAAGTCAGCGCTCTCCGACAGCAGCAATGCGGCTTCGCTCCGTGAAATAAGCGGTCGATTCAAAGCACCGCGCCTCTCACCCTACGTCGCTCTGGATTCCTGATACCGGGTCTCCCTGCGAGTAGGGGGGGCGCAGAAGGTGCCAGCCAAATCCCAGGTTCACAGACTTCTTCCGTCTGTGATTTCTAAGGGTCTCCGCCTTCGCCGTGGCGGTCAGACCCTGTTTTTCACTGAGCCGGTTCCTCCCGATCGGAGGAGTTCCGCCATTGCCGGAGGTGCTAACCCGGAAGTCCACCATGGCCTATTTCAAGGTAGCAGTGACCACAGTATTCACTGATAAAGGTGTTGAATCACCTCCAAGGTTCAGATTGCATAGCCTAGCCTTGGCAGATTTCACTAGCTAAAATGGGCAAGGGTTAAGGGAATATGTGGTGGTCCTCAACTCTCCAAGCAGCTTGTATATGTTTTCAGTTTGGTGCGAGGTGGTGATAATCATAGTATGACTCTCATAGAGGCTCATAGTCTTGGACTCTATCACAGTTATTACACCCAAGTTGGCACAGGTGCAAGTTACTTTATCTGCAAAATAAACAGCAAACTCGGGCTCTAGATCTTGCATCACTGAGCCTCCACTGAGGAGTCTGCTCATCACCAGAAACAGCTGTGGTGGATGATGTTGAACAAATGCAGTGGTGGCAGAGAAGTAAATTAACTCTCACTTGTGTTTGGTCATATTTGTTGAATGTTTTCTGTCACGTACACACTAATTGTTGGTTCAGATGATTTATCACCATTAGCTTCTTGGAATACCACAGAGCTGACATGCTTCTACAATCAGGTCAAGGATATTTGGGAGCTATCCCATCAATTACTGTTGTGATCTCCTCATTCCAAGGAGATACCAGAGCCTTGGCAGGACCATCAGCTAGACCTTTAAGAAAATCTCCAGTGATTACAGAAAACCATTGAAATAAATCAGGTTCTGTGGAGATTACAGACAGCCTGAATGTCACATCTGATCATGTAATGCAACAGAACCAAGAACGACTCCCTCACCTGCAGATGTTTCCCTCTTTGTTTTGTACAGAAGACTAGCTTCCAAATTTGTCATCCTACGTGTGTTGAATCAGCCTCAATTAGGTTTGGTGGGGCTATTAAAGTTTCCCCAAACCATAAACTGTGCAGTTCTCAATGCCACACTGACCAGCTCTGTCAGCTCAAACAGGGAGAGTGTCGTGCATAGAATCATAGAATCATAGAGTTGGAAGAGACCACAAGGGCCATCGAGTCCAACCCCCTGCCAAGCAGGAAACACCATCAGAGCACTCCTGACATATGGTTGTCAAGGGCAGCTAGGTGTCTGGTACATGCAGAGAATCCCAATTTGTTATTGGGTCTTCAATACCAGATATAGACATTCAACTCTGGCCAACTTTTCCCATCCCAAATTGAACTTTGTGCTGTACTGCAAAGTTTGGTTGGACATATTTGGGAGATGGTAACTCTCCTCCCCTCACCCAGTCAGATTTTGGTGATGCAAGCCAAGTTGCATATATGGCATGCCTTGTCTTTTAGTGTTCAGAAGGTTACTGTTTAATGCTAGAAGAGTAAGAGACTTGGCACCCCATCACGCGATTAGGTGCTACAGTAAAGTGATTTGTGAGTAGTGCACCAAGTTATACCTTTGCCACAGGGGTCCTTTACTTCCCGGGTGCTCACCTGGAGTTGTTGAGCAACATGTTTTATCCTCGGAACAATCCTATGAGTTAGGTTAGGCTAAGAGAAAGTGACTGCCTCAAGATCACCCAGTGAGCTTCATGACTAAGTGGGGGTTTGAACCCTGGTCTCTCTAGTCCAGTACTCTAACCACTACATCACATTGCCTATCTGGTGTTTTCAAGGGGCTTATCAAAATTACCCACATATTGATTTTTCTTTCTTTCTGTGAGAGCAAGAGAATGGGTGGGTTTTTTTGTTTTTCCCATGCTAGTTCCATAATTTCCTGTTTTCAAGGACAAGTGAGGGACAGGTATGGTCTGAAGTTATTGCTACAGATGACTACAGATATGCCTCAGGTTAGCATTATATCTGTTGCTGCTCTGAACAGGTAAAGGTCAAAGGCTCGTTTGCCATTGAATGACTGAGGGTAAAGGTCACTCCTTTGGAAGGTGATTTATTTATTTACTTACTGAATTTCTATGCAGCCCTTCATCTGAAGATCACAGGTTGGTTTACAATACATCACAGGGCAGTGATGGAAAGAGTAAGAGTATTGGGGAGGAATAAAGAAGATACTGGTGTATTTCTTTGCTTTATAGAATATTACTCAAGCATTCTGCTGCGCTGGGAGCTTGCCTTTTTTTTTACTATTATCTGTAAATCTCATATTATTTTCTTCTTTTTAGCATGTTACTGTTTGAGGACTGTGGAATATCACTTACAAGGGAAACTGACCTGCAGTTTCCAAGTTCCCCCACCAGTTTCTCACTCATGTGCATGTGTTCTATCGTCCTTGTTTTCCAATCACCCCAGTCCTTATTAAATGTAAAGTGTTTCCCAGTACACTTTCTCCATATTTTTTTCTTAATGGGGATAAGATAAACTGTACCAAGGGATCCTCTCTCTAATCTATCCCTGTAATCTAAGGAGAGCTGGCCTGACTTGGAAAATGAAAGGCAATGTGCTGCTGTAGCAAAAATTAATGAAAAAGAGAATGACATGGTGAAATATGAAGCATGCGTTTCCTGATTTATCTTGGATCTGGAGTCCATGGAAATAAGTTTTTTTGCCTCAAAATGAGTTAAAGATGCATTAATCTGTTGCCTAGAAATATTGCCCAGAAGAAAAGTTAAAACTGCACAAAGTTGCAGCCAGTTACAGAACTTGACTTTTCTGCAACATTGAGGTGTAGACTTCTAAGAATGGGATGTGTGGCCTAATGAAGCTTTTGCAGGGGAAGGCACAGTCCAAAAGCATAATGATGTTTGAGCAGAGGAAGCTCTGTAGCAGAGAGTCAATGGTTTGGAGAGCAAAGGGACTTCAGCCTTTCAAGTTTTAAACATGGATAATGTGCAGAGGCATGTCACTCTATTGACATTTGGAAACAACCCATGGAGGCAAAGATGACAAAAATTAATCCTTCCATAACTCTTTCCTGTGGTGTTTTGTTAGGTATGTTTAATGGGTTATTGTCAAGCAAGAGATTTGGTGAGATCACTCATTGCTTTAGGTAGAAGTGGTGCATCTTAATTTATGGTGGCCTGTGGTATTTAGTGTCTAGCTCTCCTTATATTAAGGGAGCTGACATACAGACAAATACTACATTGTCCTTGTCTCAGAGGGCTTCCAGTGATAGAATGAAAGAGGAAAATAGTGGTAAGTGCAAATTTAGATTATTTCTGTGGCCATAATCTAAAACATTAATTTATTGGTGTGTCTTCTCACATTTTTTCTAATGAGAGTGAAGTATCCTCAGGCTTTTGATACTGAAAAGTTTAGGCATGGTATAAAGGGAGCAGTTTAAATCTGTGTAGAACAGGCATAGGCAAACTTCAGCCCTCCAGATGTTTGGGACTACAATTCCCATCATCCCTAGCTAACAGGACCAGTGGTCAGGGATGATGGGAATTGTAGTCGCAAACATCTGGAGGGCCGGAGTTTGCCTATGCCTGGTGTAGAACCTCTGTAGCATAGTAGCTTGTGGATGACTGTAAGAGCAGCACCCTGGAAAGGACTGGTAGTTAAGCTTGAGCAAATCAGAGTTTCCATTTGGTTATTTTGCCCCTCTGAACTTTGATTTCCACATTCAGGTTAAAGTAAGTTTGGGAAGCTTTCCTTGGGGAAAACTTGAAGATTTGGTACTAATAATGGCAGGGGGTCATAGGATCCAAGGAATTCAGATAGGTCCAGGAGTGGGAGACCTGTGGTCCTCCAGATGTTGTTGGACTCCACCTTGTATCAATCCTGGCCAGTATGAGTAATGGTGGGAAGTGAATGGCATCATGGTCCACCAATATCTGAAGAGCCACAAGTTCTCCAATACTGAGATACAGCAAGATATCTGAATGTTGGTAGAATCCCACAGCTGGTACCACTCTTCTGTTGTAGGCCACAAGTTGGGAATTAGAGATCCAGAGGTGCTTATGAGATGCTGGTCCTTGCTGTGATGTGGTGACTCCTTGTGTTTCCTCCCTAGCCTTTGCCTGATCATGCTGATGTGGCCAGCTGTGGCAGCCCCTTCCAGATAGCGCCTGGTAAGAGCGTCTGGCTGGACTTCCACCTTTTGTGCCTACATCCATTTCTGTTTTGTCTGTCCTTTTTATCGTCTGATGTCCTTTATATGCAGCTCACAGTTAATAAGATTAGCTTGCTTTCCAGGTCTCCTAGAGCTCATGTATTTTGTTATACCATCTCCACTTTTAAGTGAAAGCTTGGTGCAAATAAAGAGCCAGCTGTGGTTTAGTTTTAATAACAAGAATTTAACAGAGTTAAATGCAGGAGGATATCCCAATAAATAACAGGAATGGCTGTTTTCAGTAAAGAAATGTCATTATGCTTCTGACAAATGGAAGGAAAGAGATCCAATGAAGAAGTGGTGTTCTATTTAGTAGTTTTAAAAATTTATCCTGCTAATGCTCCCATTTCATTTTTCTGTCTTTATTTTTGAACTGGCAACCACCACCGTTTTATCTAAAATGTTGCAAACCACTAAGATTCTTTTATCTAAGATATAAATTGTCTAAACTATAAAATCAAATCTAATACAGCTTAATATTGCTATATGCATACTGGGTGCTGCCTATATTAAAAAGTTATTTATTTATTTATTTAAAAATGTATATACCGCTTGATCAAAGCAGTTTACGTATGTGGCCAAGTACCACCACTGGTATTCTGGTCATGTAAACACTTCAGGATAGGTAGCACTAATAATTAACTCTTGATACAAACTACGTTGTAGCATAGTTACATTGGCAGTATACATACTCTGATAAATAACTTGATTTTGGCACTTGAATTATAGATGTGCTTGATTATGCATGGAGGAAGAATGGATGCCAGGTGGATAATCTTAATTTTTTAAAAATACTAGCTGCTGTCTTCATCAGGTCTGTTGACTCTTACTGCAGTTGGCCCATATAGAATTTTGGTACGTAATTAATCTCAGCTGTATGTCATAAAACTGTAAGCTATCAAAGTGTATTCCTGGATCCTTTGTAGCTCTTAAAATAAAGAACTGTGTTTCCGATCAATGTAGGAAACCTACATTGTACAATCAGTGTACTGAGCCTTGAGTAGAATAGCTTCTAGTCATTTATTTTAAAATAGCATTTTTGTTTGCAGCACGTTTTCTTTGCAAGGCACATTAAAGAAAGCGTGTGTTCCCTGCCAAAGTGAGTCATTCCTGTGACTGTTCTGGTCACTTGTACTAGAACCATATTGTACAGCAATCTGACTGTGACTCCTTTGTAGGCTTAGAATTAGAATATTTTCCGCATAATAATGACTTTGTGGGTGTTGGTGGCGAGTGTGTTTTCTTGGTTCAGCTATAGCATGATGGGCCATTTTATTTATCTGATTTATTTATTACAGAAGTTTCCACCTTATCCTTTAAGCAAGTTTCCAGGCTGACTTACAAAACAAAGTACCTTGGCTTTAAACTTGTTAGCTTATACCTGCTTGATACGGGACAATAATAGGCTGTCAGGATTTTCAACTGCATAACCTGAGCTAAAAGAGCTTTATCTTCTGCATAATAATTGCTCTAATGGAGTGTCTGAAGAAGGCCATTTCAGAGGCTACAGACATATGTATCGTGGCATAAGTCTACTTCATCAGGTGCATCAATTGGAGGATGAAGATTTAAACACACACACACACACACACACACACACACGGAGATCTGCCTCAGTGAGGTAAAATTGGTTCCAGTAAAAGATACTGCTCACCTGTAGATATTGGGAGTCCTAATGGACCAGCATGGTTATCTTTGATTTTTCTTCTACACAATATATTGGCGCGGTGTAGCCTAAAACTTGATGCCACGATAAATTTGTTGGTATTTAAGATTCAACAGGACTCAGTTTTGCTGCTACAGACTAGTATGGTTATGCTTTTGGAGCTCAGTTTGGCTATGTGAGTGACTTCGTGTGGGATTTACAGAATATTTAAACTTCTTTCTGTCTTGTTGGCAAGCATGGTTTGTGTTTCTCAAGGTTCCTGTCATGTGTCTGCTCCTTTCTCTTTGTGCAGCATGTTTGGTTCTAGCTTTTGCATATTAGTCCTCTTATTTCAGTTTGCAATCAGTATGCTTTTGAATGAAATGAGCCATATTAGCTCCTTGTCGTTTAAAAAACACCACCTTCTATATATAGGCAACTTGGGGTTTCTTCTCTGGATTTACTTCAAGACAGCTTGGCTTTTGACTTGGAGGCTAACTCATTTGATTATTGTTTCTACCAGCTTTGACCACCTCTAAGAGACAAATGAGTCTTATAAGAACCATGTCATTAAATGAACACAGCCTTTCTGGAGGGACTGCAGTTGTGAAACACAGGACTGCTTCTTGCTTTTCTTAAGGCGTGACTAAGAAGGGAAGTGGCTGGAAGATCTTACTATGTGCTGATGTTGGCGAGAGAAATATTCCAGCTATTTTATTATATGTGTGTTAAATATGAATGGGGGTGGGGGTGTGGACATGAAAAGCACCCCAAATTCATCAGTTGTGCTAAACATGGAATAACCTGGGAAAAAGCAGGAATTGTTTTCTCCAACTGTTATTAAGTTTGAATTAAATTCCTTTAATTGGTTCCCACAGTTGTTCAGTGAACTGCTCCAACTGTAGTAATCAAACAATGAATAAATTGTAGATTTTTTAAAGGTAGGATATCTTAATCTGGCTCCCCACCAACATCTTGCTCCAACTGTAACGGGTGTAAGTATTAAATAAAATTTATGTTGTCCCTCACTCGTTTTACTCCCTTTCTCTGATCCACAAGTGCCTCCTGTCTAACACTGAAAAAAGAGAAATGCTTCTTCAATGTGAAGACCTCATGCATCATAGGAGGGGGGAAACCAGGGGCATCATAATCAGGGAACTAAGGGAAGCAAATGGGGAATGTTATCCTGGAGAACATTTCCCTATCTTGTTGTCATTGTGGGTTCCTTCTTAATCGAGAGTGATGCACAACAAAGATGATCAGACCAGATCTTAAATCTTAATCGGGTATAGTAGAATAGTTAGGGCCGTTTCTGATCTAACAACTGTTGTTGTAGAAGGTTCTGAAACTGTATGTGTCATGGTGCTAATAAAAAGTAAAAATAAGGCAACAAAGGGTCTGATTGCTCACATGTCAAATGATAAATTGGCTATCTGGCTTGTGGCGCTAATTAGAGCCTTCATCTTTAAAATTCTGTCTTGTGATATTTCTTGCAGAGGGAACTTCATGGAGGGACCTAGCTCCCTGTCCAAAGATCCATCTTCAGGACAGCACAGGTCTTTACCAACACTCCAGCTTGAGCCTTCCCCTGCCCCCCTGCAGCTCAGACAACCGTCCTCAGAACAGCCTCACATCCCAAACACTGGCCACCAACTCAGTAGTCTCAGAAAAGGCTTCTGTGCCCCCCACCAAAAGACACTGCCGTTCACTATCAGTGCCTGAAGACCTCTCCCGTTGGCAGGCTGTCTGGAGGCCCCTGGGCTCCAAAGTCTGGACGCACGTCAAACGCCGGGACAACAGTGGAGGGGACACTTTGGCAGTACAAGCCCAGAACCTGGCCCAGGGAGCCAACAGACCTTGCTTCAACCCTGCCCCCAGTGCCTCCCACCAGTGTGTTCAAGATGGTGCTGGTGGTAGCGGCAGCGGCGGCAGTAGGAGCCCCCCTTTCTTCAGCCTGGCCCTATCCCGAGAATCGCCAGCAAGCACATCATGGGAGACTGGAGAGACTTTGCAGCCCTACCCTCTGCAACGACGTTTCTCCCTGTCACCTGTCAGATTCCTTCCCTCCCCACGAAGCTCCACCACATCCACTCCAGAGTTGCTTCGACACCAGCACAGCCTCCCTCGCAGCCGCTCACAACCATGTGACTTGGACACCAGGAAATCTGGTCTCAAGCGGCGCCACGATGAGGATGTGAGGTGGCATAGGCCCTCGCTTGATTTCTACAAGATGAACCAGGTAGGGAAGGAAGCAAGCACTGTTCCCATTTGAGTGCCTTAAGGATACATATGAAAGGGAAAATGTTGGGGTGCAGTGAGATTAAAAGGGTAATCTACTGAAGTAAAGAACAGAATTTGGCTATGTCACAAAAAAATAACACACACACACACACAGAGAGCTTCTCTTGCCTCTGTCCTTAACCTCTGACAACAATTTGCTGTTATGAGATAGTTGAGATGAGATTACAAGCACTGGGCAAGGGGGCTGGGAGCCACACCGAGATTTCTCTGAATGATGCCAACGAAACATGTTTGGGTAAAGGTAAAGGGACCCCTGACCATTAGGTCCAGTCGTGTCCGACTCTGGGGTTGCAGTGCTCATCTCGCTTTATTGGCCGAGGAAGCCGGCGTAGAGCTTCCAGGTCATGTGGCCAGCATGACAAAGGCGCTTCTGGTGAACCAGAGCAGCACATGGAGACGCCGTTTACCTTCCCGCCGGAGCAGTACCTATTTATCTACTTGCACTTCAACATGCTTTCGAACTGCTAGGTGGGCAGGAGCTGGGACTGAGCAACGGGAGCTCACCCCGTCACGGGGATTCGAACCGCCAACCTTCTGATCGGCAAGTCCTAGGCTCTGTGGTTTAACCCACAGTGCCACCCACGAAACATGTTACTCCGTGTTTGTTTATTGGTAATGTTGGGTCAGCTGCTGCACAAAATACAGAAGTGATAATAGACCGTGCTCCATGGGCAGCTCTGTTTACATTACCGGTTTCCAGCTGAAACTACTGGTTGTTTTATGTCCCTATTACTATAGGGTTCACATTTGACCAGCAGTAATTGGTTGTTCAATTATTGCTGGAAGAGTCAGCAACCATTCCATGTTTTTTTCAGATTCAAAACATAGAGTTAGGGCAGAAATGTTTGGGTAGAGCACTCATTCCTATTATAGCATCCTCCATACGCAGTGTGGGGTATTCAGTTATGGCCACTGCTTTCCCACCCCCTCTGCCTTAGGCAAAGCAAATATGAACACTGGTAGCTTAATTATTATTAAAGTATAGTTTGAACAGCATTTTAGCCCCATTAACTTCAACAGTAGTCTACTATGGTCTGAGAAGACATCAATTAAATTAATAATTATATTGTGGGGAAAGTAAGATGGCTATCAGAAATACATATGTGAAGCTAGTGCTTCAGGAAAGCTTTGTTAGAATAGCATTGCCTGTCTCACACTCGTCAGCTTAGGTCAGCAATGAGAGCAGTTGGTTTTTGAAAATTTAAGTCTGTGTCCCATCTGCTCAGATCCATAGCCAACGGTGAGCCTTCAGAAGCTTGCGTCATCTTCAGTTTATTATTTGTTTATGACAATTATTTATGTCCTGCCTTTCAGGATACAAATAACTTCCAAGGCAGCTTTCACAAGAAACATTAAACTATATTTAAAAAAATAAAAAATATGGTACTAACAACATAAGGATCCTTTGCATGTGGCAGTAGATGGCACTGCAGGTGGGGCACTACATTGTGCAGCCTGGAACAGGCTTTGAGGTGGCTTTTCATGCCTTATCTGGAATCTGGCCCACAGGTAGATGACCCAGAGCAGGGAGGGGGAAGTGGTGTTTTTCTTTGGCAAGTTATGACTTAAAAGAGCTCTAGTGTAGGTGATTATTAATATGGTTATAAATTGCCAGTATTAGAATAATGTAATCTAAGTATGGAAGGTGCATTGGTATATAAAAACTTGTTTTGTTACATTTGACAGAAACCATTTGCAGGAGGCGTCTGTCAGCTGGACAAATCTGAAGAAGGTGGCTATTCATCATGGCTCTTGGGCTGCAGCCCACAAGCACCTTCAGCTCCATGTAGTCCCCTCAGCAACTGTGTCCAGGTTCTTAGTGAAAGTGAGGAAGAGGAGGAGGAAGAGGAAGCAGCAGTACAAGCGGCACGGCGACTAAATTGGAATTTAGCAAGCAAAAGGACACTCTTCCAACCAGACTTTAGCGATCTGGATCTAACTTTGATTGAGGAGAACTAGGGGTTGGATGTCTCCACAAAAAACTGACTCTGGGATCAGCCACAAAGGGAGGCTGCACTCCTTGATGAGGGAAGTGGGGTGGGTGCAGAGAGGAAAGTGGCGGTGGGACTGGTGGGGTTTTGTCTGCTTGTTTCTTTTTTATTAAAAAAAAGGAAAAATGGCTGTATAGATGCTGTATGTCTCTGGGATGGAGTGATGGAGTCCTGCCAGAGGGGTGTGTCCATATGTGAGAAAAACAGAGAACTTTGTCAATAATCCTTCTCCCTATTCCCATATCAGTTTTTTAGCATGCCCCTTGGGCACCCACGATTCAAAATGGACTCCATTACCCCAAAGGGAGATAATAACATTAATCTCTAATACCGTAAAACTATTGGGAGGGGGGTGAGTTCTACTATGACCTCATTCCAGTGAAATTATTCCACAAATTTGGTGGGGAAAATAGGAATCTCTATAAAAATGCTGGATGAAACAAGCGGAGTTGGAAATTAAATTTTGTTGCAGTGCTTTGTAATACTCATTCCCTCTACCCCCACTGGTAGTACCTACTTCCTTTCCGGTGGTAAGTATAGAACTCGAGGCTTTTGCTGCTGTCCTCCTTCCCCATATCAGCCAATCCAAAAGTCAAGACTTCAGTTTAATTTTAGTGTTGTTTCTTTATGAATATTAACAAGGAAATAATAATAATAATATTTTATTATACCCCACCCATCTGGCTGGCTTTCCCTAGCCACTCTGGGCGGCTCCCAACAGAACACTAAAAACAGAATAAAACTTCAGACCTTAAAAACTTCCCTAAACAGGGCTGCCTTCAGATGTCTTCTAAAAGTCAGATAGTTGTTTATTTCCTTGACATTGGATGGGAGGGGGTTCCACAGGGCAGGCACCACTACCAAGAAGGCCCTCTGTCTGTTTTCCTCACTTCTCGCAGTAAGGGAACCGCCAGAAGGCCTTCGGAGCTGAACCTCAGTGTCTGGGCTGATCGATGGGGGTGAAGACGCTCCTTCAGGTATACTGGGCCGAGGCCATTTAGGGCTTTAAAGGTCAGCAGCAACACTCTGAGTTGTGCTTGGAAGCGTACTGGGAGCCAATGTAGGTCTTTCAGGACCCGTGTAATATGGTCTCGGCGGCCGCTCCCAGTCACCAGTCTAGCTGTCACATTCTGGATTAGTTGTAGTTTCCGGGTCACTTTCAAAGGTAGCCCCACGTAGAGCGCATTGCAGTAATCCAAGTGGGAGATAGAGCATGCACCACTCTGGCAAGACAGTCTGTATCTTGGACTTGTCTCAACTCAAGTAATGCTATCCTTCTAGCAGAATCTAAATTTCTTACTCTGTAAAGATTGTATGTTTTGCCTGACTGTTGGAAAAGCAGACCATATGTGAGTAACTGGAAAACATGCCCAAAGGGGAAGTGTATAGAGAGAAGGGAACTATTGAACAGCTGAGACTGGATTCATGTTTTATAGTGAAGGGAAGGTTTTACACACAAGACACATACACTTTTTATGTAAGTTATTTTGAGACACTGCAAAAAGCGAGACTAATAATTTTTAAAAACAGCTGGACAGGGGCAGAACTAGGCTTTATTTCACCTGGGTCAAAGACCCTGTTTGGTGCCCCCCCCCCCGCACATGTGTCCCTTGGAAGGCTTCATTGGGATAAAAAAGATTTTATTAGAATATATGGAGCTGAGCTTCAGGATGGGAAACCTGTGCCTTTAAAAGGCTGCATAAGCAGAAATTCAACAAAATGCCCACTGCCATAGCTAGGAGTGTTTTTGTTTGAATTCCTGTATGGTACCCTTTATGAGTACTGGTCACCTGGCTAATGTTTTCATGCTACATATAGCTTGATGAAAGGCGGGAAGTGAACACACCTAATAATAAACGGCTATAGCTGTGGTGGTTCTTTATAGCTGAAACAAACCCAACGGGAGCTTTTCTCATTGCTGCCCCTCAAGAATTTCTGCTTTGCACAAGGCACCTAAAGAGGCGAAGAAGGTGAGGGAAACACATCCTTGTATCACTGCTTCGAGGTACGTACTGCCGCGACCAGAACCTTTAGCCACGCCTCGCTTTTACTTTAATTTTTTCTGCCTCGCCGACCCTGAATCTGTTGCTCTAGCCTTGCGCCTGGCTCGACAGTACTGCGGCCGGCGCCGCGGGAGAGCCCAGAGGGCCGGAAGTGATCGTTGGTTTCCGGGGGCCGCTCTGGGCGCGCTACTCTATGGCTGCGCAGCCCGTTGCGCTCCGGCTTCGACGGGGATCTTGCCCTCCGCGGACCCAGCTGAGGCCTTCCGCTTCCCTTTTGGAGGCCGGTGGCGAGCGACGTGCAGTGGGGGGAGGGCCGCGGCAGGCGAGAGGCAGGAGGACGGCGCCCGGAGCGCATCCGCTGAGCTGGCCTGGCCTTTCCTCCCCGCCCTTTTCTCCTCCGGCTGTAGGCGGGCTGCTCGCCGCCGCCGCCTCTTCCTCCGGTCCCCGAGCTTGCGCCTCCCTAGCGCCCGCCTCTCCCGGGCTCAGAGTCGCGCGGGCCTGCCTCGGTGTGTTCCATGGACAGGCACAAAGTGAAGCGCCAGAGGCTCGACCGCATTTGCGAAGGTAACGCCCTGGGCGGAGGGAGGGAGGGAGGGAGGGAGGCGTTCGCTGGGCGGCGGGGAAGGGGAAGGGGCCTGGCCCCGGGGCGGGCGAGCGAGCGCCTTCCTTTCTGCCAAGCGGCGGAGGATCTCGTCGCCCTTCCGCCGCAGTGACAGGCGACTTCAGGCCGAGGGTTTATTCGCGCGCCCCACGCCCCTTTCTGTTCACAGGGTCTTGGATGTGGTGGCCCTTTCGCCACTCAAAGCTTAGATCCTGGTACCCTCGCCAGGTCCGTCCAGATACTGAATGTGTACACGAGCAGGATTAGCCCAAGTGCAAATGCCTCCCTGCCCTTTAGGGAGCCATGAGCAAGGCAGCCACATCCCGTTTCCGGTCTTGCAGAGCGGTTCAGGTGGCAACACATGCTCCCGTCTCAAGAAATCTTAACGGTGTTCTGATCAGGTAGCCCAACAGTCTTATCCCTGTATTGTAGATGGGAGAAAGAGCCAAGGCCAAGAGAACGGGGGCTTTCCTTTTCTGGTCATGAACGCTTAACAAGTTCATGACCAGAAACCGAAAGGGCTCTTAATACAGTACTGCTGTTTTTATTATCTGCATTTTAATAGATTTGTTTCTTATAATGTTTTAATCTTATTAGAGCTTAATTGCTTTTTAACAATTGCCCTTTATATGTTTTTAGCATTTTATAGTTTATCCGTGTTAATTTACATAAGCCACTTTGAGTTCCTGTCTGGGAAAAAGATGGGATACTACTACTACCACTACTACTAATAACAGTTCTTCTCCCATGGTGTGCTAGACTAGGAGTAAAGTGGATTCAAATTTGTGGGAGAAATGGAACTATAAGGTGACATAGTGTATCTTGGATTTTCAAAAAAAGTAATTCTATAAAAGCAGGGTGTGGAAACAGCTGTCTAGTGTTTCAAAGTGGAGCAAAAGAGATTGACAGCTTTTATCTTGGCAGAATCTGGCAAAAGCTGTGCTGTGGTGGTAGGTCATTAGAAGCTCTGGCAGCTGGGTTGTGCCTGATGGGAGAGTCCAAGTAAACCTCTCCCAAGTAAACCATTGATGCTTCTGACAGGTGCTTCCTGAGTCTTCTCGCATTGTGTGGGAAATTGGGGGTCTAGTCTAACTGAAAAGTACAGAACATTGTATTGGATCTGGATTAGGTTAGTTGAAGTGAAGTCTCATTTATTCAATGGGACTTAAGTTGGACTAAGTCTGGAATCAGTCCATTATTCACAGCCCCCTTTTAAGACTCTGTGTCATTGCCCCTTTTTTCTTAATTGGAGTACTGTTAATGTGGTCTCTGGAGCCACCGCCCACTTTTCCAGACTTCCATATAAATTTTCAGCTTGTCTGCTTGCCAAAGTAACCCAGTCTGATCTAAGTAGTGAGGCTGGAATGTATTGTTCTTTCCCTGAGTCAAGAGGCCATCTGTAAGACTGTTCTAAAGTAAAGTTAGAAAAGAGAGTTAGGAACTTCATCTGTTCGGCAGCAGATGTGTGGTTACTTGAAAGTAAAGAGAATTGTGAAGAAACGGGTTGTGTTGCTGGCTCAGCTGTTATTTGACATTATGCTTTCTTAATTCTTATGCAGTGGTTGCCTCATCTTGTGACTAATTCCTTTAATTGCCTGACAATGGTTTCTTATCTGGATGCTTTAATGTGTGAGCTGGACCATTCTTAGGTGACACTCTGCGTATAATGCCCTGTGGCCTAACACTATTGCACAAATAATCATGTATCTGTGTAGCATCCTAAAGAGACATGGGAAGATGCTGATGCAAGTGCAAATGTCTCCTTTGTTCCTCCTTTCCTGATTATATTGTGATTTATCAAAGCAGAGTGCTTAGCTCTTCACTCACTCCTTCATTATCTTAGATTTTTACTGACTAGACTCAGGCATCAACTGTACTGTCTCCATACCCTGGACACAAACATATACACACAATGTCTTAACTAGGGAGGGTGGGTCCAGTTTTTCAAAAGGTTTTTGGATTCACCCTCAAAACATATTGTCAGTTCCCTTCCCTTCAACTAGTTGCATGCATGGTTGAAGTTTGATCTCTGTTAGATAAACTGTCCTTGTTTTGTATTGCAGCACGATTCTGTGCATGGTGTTTGGCAATGTCTCTCTATTGAATTTACTCCTTTGTAAGGCTTGATTATCATTATCCCTGTGAATAGCAAGATGAGCCTGAGGCTTCCTCTGTTCACCAGAACAAGCAGATACACTTTTCTATCTCTGGACTGAGAGTCTGGAAGCTTAGCCACAGCTTCTGCCATCCTAACAGACAAACTGTGGTTAACTATGGTTTGTTTCAGACTAAACTTTGAAACCATGGTTTTAAGTTTGCATGTTTCAAACAACTGCATGCTTCCTGAAATGAGCACAAAGTACCAAGCGTCATTTTTGTGGGTTGTCATCACTTTGTATAGGTTACCTAGAGACACTGCTTCTGTTCAAGAAAAGCTGTTTGCCTTTTCTCCACACTCCTCTCAGATTGCTTTTAGACCTATTTCCTTCAAAGTAACTTGTGAAAAATAGAGCTCTTCTAATTTTATTTTTTTTATAGATAACGCCCAAATTGCATACTTTTGTGAATGAGTTATCAGTATCTGTTATATGATAATTGACTTTATAAAAGGTCTGTGAATAGCCAAACTTCAGAACTGGTTACATAGTTTGCAAATATCTCTGGGCCCTGTTGCATGCATCATGAATTCAGGCAATGTTTGCATGCTGGTATCACACAAGTGATTCATGGGAGCCTTTGCATGTAAGAAAAGCAACACAGAAAGCAGCCTGTGCCAGATCAGACCACTGGCATACTAGCTTTATAATGTCTACAGTGGTTGGCAGCAGCTCTCTAGGGTTTTAGACAGGTGTGTTTTTCAGTTCTGGAAATATTTGGGATTGAGTCTGTGACCTTCTGCAAGCAAAGCATGTGCTTTAGCACTGAGCTATGACTCTTCTCTGATTCCCCCCAACCCTTACATTTGTTTTCACTATGAATTCTTGGTGATGTTTGCTTAGGACTGACATAAGAATCTTGTCATGCTCACATTTGCAGCTCATTAAGATGCTTTTTCCCTGTAGGTATAAGGCCTCCTATTGGTAATGGCCCAATGCAAGCCCGTCCGCTGGTTGCCCTCCTGGATGGCAGAGATTGCACTGTAGAGATGCCCATCCTGAAGGATGTTGCCACAGTGGCTTTCTGTGATGCACAGTCAACTCAGGAAATCCATGAAAAGGTAAACACACTTAATCAAGAATATCTTTAATAACTAGCTACTATTTGTAGTTGCTTCCAAACCCTCCCCCTAAATTCTGCAGAAGCCCAATGAATTTGCAAAGAATTTGCAGGGAATTTGTGGGAGGGTGATGCATTTTCTTAGACTTCACACTGAGCTTGTGCAGAAGCCACACTCTATGGCTTGCTGTTTCTGTCTACTGCAGAAGGCCATGGGGGAGGGAGAGAAACAACTCCTCCCTTGAATTCAATGAGAACTCAAGACAAATTGAAGGAAAGTGAGTGGTTTCTCTTCTTCTGTAAAAGCACTGAGATGCTGCTTGTGCCTTCTGCAAAAACCACTGCTTCACAGAACTTAGGGAAAAGGATCCTTATGCTGGGTGTGTGGGGTGGGGCAGGGCTGCTCACCATGGGGCAGGGAGGGGCAATGCTGCTGGCAATCAAGTAAGTGGGTTTGCAGAATCCTGATCTGACTAGTTCTAATGCTGTGGAGCAAGCATTATTCTGTTGTTCTGTCTTCCCATAGGTGCTAAATGAAGCTGTTGGGGCTCTGATGTACCACACCATTACCTTGTCGCGCCAGGACCTGGAGAAGTTCAAAGCTCTCCGGGTCATTGTGCGAATTGGCAGTGGCTATGACAATGTGGATATCAAGTCAGCTGCAGAATTAGGTATGGTGATCCCAGTGCAATATTTTCTAAAAAATAAATGAATACATAGAGTGAAAACATGTGCACTGCCTCTTTGTGTTCAGTTTACTGGGTCTAAATTGGGGGCTAGCCAAAATCATAAACTCCTACGAAGCGATGAAGTGCTCACTATTGCAGAGAGAGAGAAATTTGCAAAGCGTGCCACTGTTTTATTTTAATACATTTGCTCTCATAAGAACCCCTATAAGTCAGGCCTACTATGGATTAGAATTTTATAAAATGTAAGCTGTTAAATAGCTACTTGTTGCATGTAGTGGCAGACCTATGAGGACATGCACTAACAACATAGTACTTGTGCTTGCTTTGAGCAACAGTTTTTGCAGGCTGCTAATGTTCTGGTTGCTACGTTGGCTAAGGCTGTAATTTTCTAACTTTATGGTCCTAAGCTGATTTATGTGGAGATAATTTACTGGTTTCAGTGGGCCTTTTTTCACACAAGGATACTTTGGTTCAAGATGTAAACCATTTTAATAAGCAGACTTCTTCTTTCTTTGGCGATTACTCGTAGCCAAGTAAGATTGTCTTTCATGAACACGGTCTTAACAGTGAGTCCATAAGTGACTGTGGAGGCCAATTCTGGATCCACACATCCTTTCACAGTGAGGACATAGGTTTCTGGATGGGAGTTGATCACGGTGAGAGTTTGCCAAATGTGCCTTCCTCTTAGCACATTTATCTCTTTCGTCCCGAGTTCAAGCGTCTTCAAAGTCCATGACACCTAATTACTAATTAAGCAAATACAACACAAAAGTATAGCATAGTTTGCAAATTAAACTCTAGGTATACATCTAGCTTAAAAGCAGTAGGCTTTCTGCTACTGATCTCAACATCTGTGTGAGAGCCATCTAATGGAGTTCCTATAGATTCTGCAGTCCTAGCCTTAAACTCTTGTCGTACTGAATAACCTAAATTCTCTTGAGTTTTGGTGGTGGTCTGTCTGTATAGTCTTCTTGAAGTGTTGAAATTTAATGCCAAACTGAGTATTGTTGCGCTTTTAGACTATAGCGTCTCCTGAGCTATGATTTCCACAAGGGCAAGTATTTTCAAGAAAAGAATTACTGTATTTTTCCGTCTATAAGACTCCCCCATGTATAAGATGGCCCCTATTTTGGGGGGCTTCAGTTTAAGAAAATGGGGGGGGTGTATAAAACGCCCCCATTTTTTTGACATTTTTAGGGGGAAAACCTAGTCTTATACACAGAAAAATGTGGTATATAATCAAGTCCCTTGTGGATAGATCATAGCTAAATAATAAGTGACCTGTGTTGTGAACAGAAGGTTCTCTCAGGTTTAGTCACTGATACATACCGTTTAAAATCTTTTAGGTAGCAGGGCTGGGGAAAACCTCTGTCTCAGAAGTTGCACAGCTAATATCAGATAAAAACAGGACTAAATTAGATAGCCTACTTACCTGATTTGGTGCAATGCAGCTTCTTCTCTCCTTCATCCAACTGCCTGATTTTGACAGAGAGTTTTCCTGTCCCCAAAATTATCATGGTGTTGATAGTGGGAACAGGATTTTGCTGTACATTAAAATGTTGGACAATGTGCTCGTGTCAGTATCAAATATATTGCCTTGTTTGTAGCTCTGGAGTGTTGGGGAATCCCTTCTTTTCTTCATCTGTATTGAGATTGTTTGGGAATTGTACTAGCCTCTTCTTCCTATTTCCGTAGGCATTGCAGTGTGCAACGTCCCTTCTTCTTCTGTGGAAGAGACAGCTGATTCTACCCTTTGCCACATTCTAAACCTTTATCGTCGGGTTACTTGGCTCCACCAAGCCATGCGAGAAGGAAACAGAGCCTCAAGTATGGAGCAAATCAGAGAGGTGGCTGGAGGTGCTGTGCGTATTCGTGGGGAGACCTTGGGCATCATTGGCCTTGGTAAGAAATTGGCTGCTCCTAGAGATACATAGTTTAGACCAAACTGTTCAGAGTTATATGATCAGACATTCATTTATTCATTTTATTTGTATACTGCCTTTCCACAAAAAATAATGCTCCAAGTGGCTTGCAACAATAAAAACAGGAATGCATTTCAAAAGCAAAGAGTGCAAAAACTATTTCATAATAACATAGCAAAACAATTCGGTAGCAAATATAATAATCTGATCACCATCATCTTTGTGTGCCTCCTCCATGAGAGGGTGGCAACACAAGAATGGACCTTTTTTGCAGTGGCTCCTCTGTTGTGGAATTCTCTCCCCAGGGAGGCTTGCCTGGTGACTTCATTACATATCTTCAGGCGCCAGGTGGAAATGTTTCTCTATAACTAGGCCTTATGGCCTTTAAATGTTTTTGTGGGAGGAGTGGCATTATTATGTATTTTGTGTTCTCATTTTGTATTATTCTCGGTAGTGGTGCCCTCCCTGTGGAACGCCCTCCCTTCAGATGTCAAGGAGATAAAGAATTACGTAACTGTTAGAAAACATCTGAAGCCATTGGGAGGTTTTTATTGCTTTGATATTCTTATGTTTTTAGATATGCTGTAAGCCGCCCAGATGGGCGGGGTATAAAAAATATAATATAATTAATCAATAATGTTGTCAACCACCCTGTGATCAGGATGAAGGGCAGTGTACAAATTTAATAAATAATAACAACAGCTGATAAACTTTTCAGTACTATTAATATATCAAGATTACATCAACAACATCAAGCATCCAAAAGCAAAAATAACAAGGCAGCTTTACAGTTTCACCTTGGTCCTAGGGTTACCCCTCCCATGATGTTGCTCACAGTCCCTCTCCTGTAGTGAAGGAGCCTTGCAGTGTGGCAGCTCTCTCCCTCTTTTCATAGCTTGAGGCAAACCATTGCTATGGTTTGTGCTTCTACTGCAAACCAGGATCGGAGAGGTAAAAGACAGGTGAGGTGAGGAGGGAATGTCTAAGCCCAAAACATCCTTTACTACTTCTCTATATCTTCCGGCTTTGGGGTGGGTCTCCTCGCAAGCCCCTAGGACTCTCCAGGGTGCTCCCCATTTATATGTCTTTCACTGACGTGCATAGAAGTCTGGAACATAACACCTATGTAAATGGGGAGTTACCTGTATGGAAAATTCACTAGATGTGGAGAGACTTATCTAATCGTTAAATTGAAAGTTTGCAGAAATGGGTGTCACATGTTGAATGACGCTCCTGCTCATTCAGCCTTTCTGCCTTGTTGGTTGTGTAGTTCAACTTTGTTGCTCCTAGTGCGAATGGGAGGTTCCCACTGATAGATTTGGGGTGGCATTGGTATCTGCCTTATATTTAGTTAGGCCAGTAGTTCACCTGGTAGAGCAGCCCTCCCCAATTTGGGGCTGTCCAAGTGTTTTGGCCTATAATGCCCAACATTCGTGACCATTATCCATGCTGGCTGGGGCTGGTGGGAATTGCAGTCCGAAACATGGAGGGCCCCAAGTTAGGGAAGACTCTAGTATTGTGAACAATCAGGTAAAATCGAAACTTCAGTTGCTTTCTGCAGGTCTTATTCGGAATCTCTCAGCAGCGCTTGCAAAGAACCTCAACTAGTTCATTGATCACAGCTGTTGCATATATGTGGGGTCTGTTTCCTTGGAGAGAATACACAGAAGACCTCAGCGCCCACCATCATTCTTCTCTCCCCTTTGCCCTATCCCTAAAAAAAGAGTATCGTGTTTCTTAGGTCATTCCAAGTCTCCTTCCAATGACTTAGCTCTTTGGGAGGAATGTGTTGTGCTGTTATTCAGGACAATGTGTTGTGCTGTTATATGAATATGTGTTCATTTTTTTCAAGGTCGAGTTGGGCAAGCAGTTGCTCTGCGAGCAAAACCCTTTGGCTTCAATGTGATTTTCTACGATCCATATCTGCCTCATGGAGTGGAGCGTTCCCTGGGGTTACAGCGGATGAGCACCCTGCAAGATCTGCTCATGCACAGTGACTGCATCACATTGCACTGCAGCCTCAACGAACATAATCATCACCTCATCAATGACTTTGCCATTAAACAGGTGCAACATTGCATTGTGCTGGGAGTATAAGTTGCTGCTGTAGGGTGGTTTCATGAAAGCTAGAAATGTGTGGATCTGGTGCTTGCATTTCTGCTGAGCGTGGCTTCTTTTGTTGTGAATAGATTGATTCTGTGATTAGAAACTGCCTGTAACAAATGTTTGGCTTCAGTCTATATATAATAAACTCTGTAACTGGCAGTGCTGAGTAAGCAAAGAACAGTGACAGCACTGAACTGTTTCAAACAACTCTAGATTCTTTTAATGTCATGTTCTTCCCGGTTTGCCCACTCAATGTTCTTTTTAGAGCGAGTGTGATTTTATACTATAGTGACTCAACGCTTATTTCATTTGAGGTCTAATTTTTGTACTTCTGTTTTATGGGTTTGCAGTAATGGTTCTTCTCAATTGTTGTCACCCCATGATCCAAATGTTGGCTGTTCTCTTCAACTACTACTTTAAAAAACCTTGAGAGGGATCCCACAGAACCTGAAAGCAGTTGTTCTGGTTGGTGATGAAGGACTGGTTGGGGGAGGAAGAGAGAGTGCAGAGAATGAACAGATGATGAACCTCTCAGGCACTATTTTCAATGTCTGTCCCCCCACCTCCAAGTTTCTGTTGTTAGATTCCCCTTCTGTTCTCTTTTCCCTGCTCCCTGGGCACCTTTTGAAGATTTATGTTAATTTTTGTGTGATGTTGTGCTGAGCCCTAAGTGTGTTTTTGAGTAGGAAAATTGTGTATTTCAGAATGTATGTGAGGGAAATACTTCAAATCTATTCTGTCCTGATTGTCCCATACTCCTTTTAAACTGTGCTCCATTTAAATTTTACTAACAATAATGTAATTTGGACTCAATAGTAGGTTATTCAAGCTCAACAGTAGCCTATATATTTTTTTTGCAGATGCGCCAAGGCTGCTTTCTGGTGAATACAGCTCGTGGAGGACTAGTTGAAGAGAGAGCCCTGGCTCAAGCCCTAAAGGAAGGGAGAATCAGAGGGGCAGCATTGGATGTGCATGAGTCAGAACCCTTCAGGTAACAACTCCACTATTGCTCTGTACTGCTGCCAGCCTATACCGCTTTTTACCTCTCCTTCTCCAAGTGTTAGGGCTGCCAGAGATCATAATTAAAAAAATGCCCCTTTCTGTACATCACAGCTTTGCGAATGGACCCCTCAAAGATGCTCCCAACGTGATCTGTACTCCTCACACAGCCTGGTATAGTGAACAGGCCTCCATTGAATCTAGAGAGGATGCAGCTAAGGAGATCCGAAGAGCCATCACAGGTAGCTCTGCTTTTGCTTCAGAGATTGTTTCAGTGGGATAGGTCTATACAACTGTTGTGATGGAGCTCCTTGCCTAATCGGTGGAGGTGAAAATTAAGTCACTGGATTAGTTCTATAGCTTTTTAGACCACTGAGGCCAGACATCCCCAACCTGCAGTCCTCCAGATGTTTTGGCCTACAACTCCTATGATCCCTAGCTAACAAGACCAGTGGTCAGGGATGATAGGAATTGTAGTCCAAAACATCTGGAGGGCTGAAGGTTGGGGATGCCTGACTTAGACTGTTTTCCTACCCTGGTGTTTGGGAGATGTTTGGTGCTGTTTCAACATGGAGTGATGCCTTGGAGGATTTTCTTGACAGCAGTTGTGTCTAATGACATTGGTGCACCTAGAAACTGCAGTTGAGGGAATCGTTTCTCATGAACACTGTGGAAGAAACAAGCAATTTTTTCTTGTACTACACCATTCTTATTTTTCATATTATATTTGTGGATCTATCTTGCATCCTATATACAAAGTAGAGAAGCAGTTAGGGTAACTTTCCCCTGTGACATTTGGGTGCAAATAACTTTGGTATTAGCATCTAATATACCTCTGTATATTTTGACTTTGTTTTAGGTGTCATACCTGATCATTTGAGGAACTGTGTTAATAAGGAGTACTTGCTTTTAGCAGCTCAGTGGTCCAGTATTGACCCTGCGGCTGTGCATCCAGAGCTTAACGGAGCTGCAGCTTACAGGTGAGATGTGCATGCATTCTTACCAATAGCTTTTTGCACAGGTCGCTTATGCATCAGGTCTCAAAAGGACTGTATTCAGAAAAGTTATCTAGCTTTGTGAGACTGACCCAGCCTCCCTGTCCACCTTTTTTCTGGCAGCAAACTCCTTTGAAATAAAGCTGCATTGCTTTGTAGATTGTAGCTCTTGAACAAAGAGCACCAACCCAGGTTAGCCAGAGGGCTTCAGGACCTTTGTTCAGATGGGTTACTGGCTAGGCACCCTAGTAATGATTTTAATATGTAGCTCTACCCCTGCAGCAATTAAGACAAACCTGCTTCGGAGGATAGTGGCCAGAGGATTGTGTCCTGATAAACACCAAGTTAAAGCTGTAATAGAATTTACTGTAATGCCATTTCCTACTAACCTTCACTTAATTGCTTAAATTCTGAATGCCTTTTATATAATGTCAGTGAAACCTTAAAGGAAACACTCCCTGGATTGTAATCACCCTGTGCTTTCTTTTTTGTGGCAGGTTTCCTCCAGGAGTAGTGGGAGTAGCAGCCACAGGGCTCCCAGAGCCACCAGTAGAGGGGATTGTACCTCACGGTATTCCCTCTGTGTCTCACTCTGCACCCCATACCCCTTCTCCGGGAGAGTCAAGCAAATTGGAGCCAGACAGAGAAATCTCCACTGACCAGTAGCATCTCTGTTCTCTTTATTCCCCCCATGAGAAAGCAGGGAATGCCTCCATTTTTTTAGGACATATTGTGATCCCTGTGGACGGTTTCCTGTTCGCACCGGACAGGAGAATGCATTTCATTGTTGGCAAATTCTAGCTCTTGCCTTTAAACAGATATTTTATATCAGATTTAGTTTAAATCTTTTGGTGAATCTTTTTCCTTATCTGGGGCAATGAAGCAGTGACTTTTCACCCTCTTGGTAATGTTTAGTTTTAACATGCAGGTTTCCTTGCCCCTGCCTCCACTGTGTGATATACGGGAAAACAGTACCTGAGTAGAATACTGAGAATTCCAGTGATTCCAGAACAAGACTGGTCTGAATTTAAGGTGGTTTCTTAGGTTGAAGGTCAGCAGAGTTTCAGGTACAAGGGGCAAAGTACACTGTAATGGAGAGGGAAGGTGCACATGTAGGTTTGCTTGGTAGGAAGGGGAGCCCTGGCTCAGTTGTGGACATTTACTGCTTTGGCCTGCCTGTATGCTCTTAACTGATGTGCTTGGTGGGTGATTTGCTCCTAGGATGCTGGGGGTAAGTAATTATACGAACCAGAGTGCATTGGAAATTCTGCCTGGAATCTTATTTGTGTTTCGAGACGTGCAGAGAATTTGCATTGACAGCCAAGATGCTTGTGAAGTTACAGGGAGGAAGATTCAACTGAGATTTGGGCCCAGCTCAGGGAATGAGGAGTCAGCTCCATATAGGGAGGCAGAAGACGTTTCAGAACTCAAGGTGTCAGGTTACATAAATGCCTGCTCTTTGCACGCTTATTAGTGCAACTTTGCTACAATAAGATGATTATGCTGAAATCCTAGAACTTAACTTGGGACCTAAGTCTCGTTGACCTGTCTCTTAACACGCATCAAAGGCCAAGCCAGGATTGTTCCCTCTTATTTTTGTTTAGTATGAAATGTCCCAGGTGTGTGCGTGCTGAATTTTCAAGTTCTTTACTTCAACCCCTTTCTCTGAATTGAGTCCTTGTCTTGCAAAAAAACCAACCAACCAACAGAATTCATTCTCAAAACCTACAGATGGCCACAGAGATTCTTCTTGGGGAGAAATAGTTGGTCTGTGGCAAACTATGGCAGTTGCGTTTTAAAAAAACCAACAGGGGTATGTTTTAACCAAGGCATTTAAACCAGATTTAAAGGCAGAACTAGTGCTGTACCTTGTCTCTTATGAGGTGAATAAATTCTTATTCCCTGGCACTGTCCACACAGCATATAGTTCATAATGAAACAAAGTATTTATTATTGTTGGAGCCTTGTCATGTTGCTTGGACTTTACAGAACTCTTTGACTAGGAAAATGTTATGGCTTATAATCAGACCGCCTAAGTATTAAGCTCAGAAAACAATTGGGGGTGAAGAATAGGAATTTTTTGTTGTAATCAGAATTCAACTTTACCTTGTTTTCTTCCAAACAAAATGCCAGCCAGGCAACCTGGGAACTGGGTGGAGTAGAAACCTCATCCTAGATCTTGCTTACAACTGAACATTGATAATGGGCTAGCATGTCCCCAAGCATCCCAATTTTCCAAGACTGTCTGCATATATTGGCAGGATTTCTTCAATGCCAAGTGCTAACTGACAGGTGTACAGAGAATCCCTTTCAAGTGAGGGAAGCGCTGAGCAAGAAAAATCTTACTTTTGTATTGTGAGATGGTATATGGTGCCCTTGTAGTGTGTGCTTTGTTAGAATGTGAGTTGGAAGTGTTTGGTGTAATGTAGGCTCTGGTAGTGGGGGAGGCACAATAGCTTTATAATTTCTTGGATGATTATGACTTCATGTTTAAAATTCACATACCTCTTGGGTCGCTCAGGGTTTTTAGCAGTCTGCATGGGGGGCATGCTAACAGATGTTAGTGCTAAGTGTGTGGCAGTAAATGTGGGGAACCTTTGAGTGAAGCCTTCACCTCTGAAGAGATTTAACTTGGGGCAAAAATAACAGTTTCAGCTTTTTATTTGATCTGCATACTAATCTGCTCTAACCAACCTGAAAACTGGAATGCATTGCCATTTGGGTTGTTGCAAATATAACACAATGCTGGCCTTTAACTTGGGTTAAAGAAAATGGGAGTAGCCTGTGTGACAAGACACTTCCTCACCCCTTCCTTTCTCCTGTGTAAATTTCATGTGCCCGCACCATTCCCCACCTTCAGTTCCAAAATCCAGGTTCACATCTGTGTTAATCAAGATTAACATTGCTCAGACCTAACTCTAAACAAGGGCAAAGAGAGCTAAAGGAATGTATCTGTGAGAGGAGACGGAGATGTGATCTTATTGTTTGCTGTTGATCTGTTGGCCTGAGCCAAGGGCCAGAATTGTGTCCGCACCAGCCCTTGAAAAACTCTGCTCTCTGTAGTGGGCAAACTAGCCAGCTGTGAGGTGGGCTGCATGTATTACATTTCACTATCTGTTGAGGAGAAAATCCCAATCTACAAAACATTCACACATTGCTGATGTGCCTCAGATAGCCATAACATTAGGTGCTACTCCAGAAGGCAGTTCAGGGTTGTGTGTATTCTCCACCAACCTCCCCATTACACAGCACTCAAAATTCTGATTCATAATAATATAAATGTGCATATTCTGCTTCCAATAGACCATCATGTTTAGGGTATTTTTACAGAAACGGCAGGGAATTGTAGAGAAATTGGGATTAGTGAGAAAGACGGTAGGAAATAGCCATTGAGGAAGAGCAGGGAATTGCAGGGCTCTGGTGCCCTGCCATTCTGCCTTTTAGTTTCTTGTACTTTACTCAACATTAGTTATGCATTGTCAAGCTGTTGGCTACAACCATAAGAGCAGGAATGTGCTTTAAAAAATGAAAGCTGAAATTCTCAGGATACCAGGTTTGATTAGATTTCATACTTGGATAGGAGATACTGATGTATTTCACTGTCCTGTTGCAACCCAACTAATAAGTTCTGTCAACCCATGGGTTGAGCATTCCTGCAGTGGAGAATAGGATGTCTATTGCCCCAGTGTCACATTGTATTACAAGCAGAGAAAATCAGCAGCATCTTTTGCTCAGCTTGCTGCTAGCAATTCCTAAATTCTGTTTGTAAGATTTTCTGATCAAGGTCCCCAGTTGTGGGATTGCCCAGAGTCTGTTCATTTTGCCTGTTTCAGGGAGTAGTGTAAGATACACTTAATTAAAAGTGGCAACCATATATTAGTAAGCAAAATTATTTTTTACACATGAATACCTCTAAAGACTTATCAGGTAAAAACCTCCATAAGGAGAGAAATTGGGAAGATCCCAGCTGGCTAGCACTGAGCCTTTTGTTTTGTAGAAACCGTGCTGATTGGCATACTAGAAATACATAAATGATAAGGCTGTGTCAGTCTCTGAATGCTGGTGAACATTGTATAAGCCTTAAGCCCTCAAAGATAGCCAGTATTACCTAGACCTACATTTGGGAATTAAAACA
The DNA here is from genome assembly GCF_964252035.2 of Podarcis erhardii. Classification (NCBI taxonomy): domain Eukaryota; kingdom Metazoa; phylum Chordata; class Lepidosauria; order Squamata; family Lacertidae; genus Podarcis; species Podarcis erhardii. The sequence continues at coordinate 70,668,147 of NC_138498.1, forward strand.
ACTTTGAAACTGCCAGAGTGGCATCGCTTGAGGATCCAGATCAGGTTTGAGACTCCTTAGCTAATCAAGGGGTTTTTCCCCAGAAAGCAGGATGGGCCAGGTGCTGATGAAAGTGCCCCAGTTGCACATCATGGTATATTTTTGGTTCAGACTTGCAGTTGCCACAAGAAAGGGTAATGCTAAAGTGGAGTCTCTCTCCTGACACTAAACATTGGTTCAGTGACCCCTTCTCACATGTATAGATGTGAAACTCCTTGCTCCAAGTTTTATGCATGCTGGAGGAAGAATAGACTTCCTTCAGAATTAATGTGGAGCTTAATCCCAAAGAACATTTGTTCCTAACGTTGAGGCAGGAGTGCCCTGGGTCATGCCAAGCTTATCTGCAGGAGGAGCTCACTCTGTCCTAAGGTATATTCTGCTTGTCAGGTTTGCTGTTGCTGACCAGCTTTTTTTATAGAGGACTCAGAGTTTCAGAAATATATTTTTGTAGCCAATAACTAAACTGTGAAACTTAAACAATAAAGCATGTAAAAGCATTTCCAATGATGTTTCCTGTACAGATGTTTCTCCCTTCAACTCTCTCCTGGCTTTTGTTAGAAGTTTGACAGTTTCTTTGATTATATTTTAATAAATATTTCCTTTATGGTCATGTGGGTTTTCTCATTTCACTGTGTTGCTCCCTTTACAATTTATTTGACTAACCGTTTAGTGTCTGCATTACAACTTTTACAAATCTGTGCAATTGGTAAACATGATGGGTTGGCTCTAGAGATTAACCTGCGGAAGTGGGGTGGAAAGTGATTAAGTGGGGCATTATGGGGAAAGGGAGAAATAACAGAAAGTTAGTGAAGTAACTTCTGTAAGTATACAGTAGTTTCTACTCACAGGAGATGCATCTGCCCAGTTTTACACTATATTCCTGTACATCACAGTCTACCCTATTCAGAAATGTCTCTTGACCCTTGGAATAGCCAGGAAGAGAAGGGGATTGGGAAAGTTACCTTTGACCTGCCTCCTTCCATAGGCAGATCCGCATCCTGGGCACTTGGTATGTGGTCTCTTAAAATTTTAAGATTTTAGATAAGAGAAATCTGGTAAGTCTAAAATGGTAATAAAAAGTTGATGTGGCAATGGAAGGCAACTTCCCCGTAGCTGCTGAGGTCCTCTCACAAATCCCACAAAAACAAATTGGAGATGAGCTTGCAGTATGTCCAAATCTGGGCGAGTTGTGTACAGCTATTAACCAAATGAAAAACAACAAAGCCAGCAGACCTGATGGGATACATGCTGAAGTCTTCAAAGTGGGCGGAATTGAACTTACACAACAACTTCAAGAGCTCATCAAAAAAATCTGGGAGAAAGAAGAGATCCCAGCAGACTTCAGAGATGAAAAAAAAAATCAATTTTATTATTATTATTTTTTTAAAAAGATGATAGAACGGATTGTGGAAACTATTGAGGCATCTCTTTATTAGCTGTGGCTGGAAAAATTCTTGCAAGGATCTTGGCAAACCATCTCCTAGCTATATCCGAGGATATTCTTCCCAAAATGGTTTTTGACGTTCTAGGGGGACAGTGGATATGATTTTCACTGCTTGGCAAAGAAAATGCAGAGAGCAAAACCAACCCCTGTATGTGGCATTTATTGACCTGACTAAGGCCTTCGACACTGTAAATTGCACTGTCCTGTGGAGTGTCCTTCTGAAAATCGGCTGCCCAGATAAATTTGTGAACATCCTTTGACTCATCCATGATAATATGACTGCAACAATTGTGGATAACAATGGCTCTCAAAATGAACCGTTCACAGTGGGATCAGGCGTTAAACAGGAATGAGTTATCACCCCAACTCTATTATCTTCATCACCATGATCCAACACATTGTCTAAGGGAAACTCCCCACTGGAGTAGAAATCATATAATGAACAGATGAAAACTCTTTAAACTGAGTAGGATGAAAGGAAAGAGTAAGGTTACCATAACTTCCATCATAGAGCTTCAGTATGCTGATGACAACGTAGTTTGTGCACACTCAGAGAATGACCTCCAAACAAACTTAAATAGCTTCACAGCTTATGGAAAGCTTGGCCTATTGCTCAGTATCAAAAAAATCAAAGTGCTGCACCACAGGCACACAAAAAGCCCTATGCAGTGCCACAAATCCAACTTAATGGTGCCATGTTAGAAAATGTTGACCACTTTTCCTACCTGGACAGTTATCTTTCCACAAGGGCCAACATCGATGCTGAAATTGAGCATTGCCTGAGCTCTGCGAGTGCAGTTTCCTCCCAATTGAAGCACCGAGTGTTTGAGGACTAGGACATTTGCAGGGAAACCAAAATGCTTGTTTACAAAGCCATTATGCTACCAACTTTACGCTTGTGAAACACGGACAACTTCCCCCCCCCTCCAAATAATATTTATTTATACAAGAAAAGAAACCACAAAAAAACACAAATACCAAATTACACACAAATTACAAAAATAACCATAGACACATAATTTTCTTGGCAAACAATAAAACATCTATTGGTCTTAACACTAAAGACCCAACTTCCCATCTATTCCATATTTCAAATTCATATTACTTATTGCCAATACACATTTTTTTCATAATTAAACTTATTCTCAATAAATCTAATTTCTTCTATCTACCTAGCAACTATTACTGAAGTTCCTCAAATGCTGCAACAGAATTTAAACTACTATATTTATTTTTCAGATATTCTTTGAAAACCTCCCATTTAGAAACAAATTCCTGTTTTGATTTATTCTTTATTTTTTCTGATAAACCATCTAATTCGGCATATTCTGTCAGCTTTTGGATCCAATCTTGTATAGAGGGGATTTCATTACTCTTCCATTTTGCTGCGATCAAAACTCTTGCTGCCGCCGTCGCATATAAAAAGATACCCTTCCTCTTTTGTGGAATATCCAAATCTGTTATTCCCAGGAGGTAGGCCTCTGGTTTTTTATTGAAAGAGATCTTTAGCATTTTTTGCAGTCTGCATGTATACTCTCCCAGAATACCTGTATTTTCCTACATGTCCACCACATATGGTAGAATGTTCCTGAGTCCCCGCATCTCCAACAATTACTTGACACATTTTTATACATTTTTGAAAGTTTCCATGGTGTTAGATACCATTGATGTTGCATTTTTTGAAAGTTCTCTCTAATCGTGTAACAGTTTGTGAATTTCCAATTGATCTTCTATAAATTTTCCCATTGGGCCATGGTTATTGAATGGCCAAAATCCTGGGACCACCTCACCATTGCCACTGTTACCTCCTCCTCCTTGACTGTCCAGTCAAGGAGGAGTCGGTAAGTTTTGGAAAGAGTTTTTCTTTTAGAATTTACAAGATCAGATTTGAATCGGGAAATATCTACTGAGAACCCCTTTTGATTGTCAGATTTAAATTTTTCAAATAACTGATGGTATTGGAACCAGTCTGAAATGTGTTCTCTTATTTCCTCAATTTTTTTATAATTTTATTTGGTTATCTTCATTTTTTAGAAGTATTTTATATGTTGGCGAGCTTTCCTGAGTATTTTTCCGTTTTACTGCTATGGCTTCTACTGGAGAAGTCCACCACGGGACTTCTATTTTTTATATTTTTATATAAAAATACTTTATATTTTTCCCATACAGCAAAGAGTGACTTTCTTATTATATGGTTGGTAAAATTTTTATGAATTTTTGCTTTTCCATATATTAGGTAGGCGTGCCATCCCCAACGGTTGTCAAAACCTTCCAGGTCCAGGAGGTCCGGATCCTGCAACGTGCACCAATCTTTTAGCCAGGTGAAACAGGCTGCCTCGTAGTAAAGTTTTATATAGGGTAGGGAAAAGCCTCCTCTCTCTTTTATGTCTATTAAGATCAGGTGTTTAATCCTAGGTTTCTTCCCTTCCCACAGAAATTTGGAAATTTCTCTTTGCCATGTCTTGAGACAACCTGCTTCACCCAGTATCGGAATCATTTGAAATAAAAAGATTAATTTTGGAAGCACATTCATCTTTATAATGGAAATCCTACCCAGAAATGTTAATTTTAGTTTACTCCAGGTTACCAAGTTTTTTCTAATCTCTAGCCAAGTTTTGGTGTAATTATCCTGAAATAAGTTTATGTTCTTGGGGGTGATCCAAATACCCAAGTATTTCGCTTTTGAAGAGATTTTCAGGCCCAATATTCTTTCTAAGTCGTCCTTTTCTTCTGTGGTTACATTTTTAACAAGCATTTTTGTTTTTGTTATATTCAGCTTAAAGCCTGCCACTTCTCCAAATTCTTTAATCAGTTCCAGTACTCTTTTCAGACTTTCTTTAGGGTTTTCAGTCATAACAAGTAGATCGTCCGCGAAAGCTTTAATTTTATATGTTTTGTTTCCCAGAGTGATGCCTTTAACAAGCTGATCCCTTCTTATCTGATTGTTCAAGACTTCCATCACCAAGATAAATATCAGTGGAGACAGTGGGCAGCCCTGTCTGGTTCCCTTGTTTATTTTGCACTCCTCAGTAATTCTTCCGTTGATCAATTTTGCATATTGTTCCGAATAGATGGCATTTATTCCTTTACAAATATTTTCTCCCAGTCCGATTTCTTCCATTAATTTTTTCATAAACTTCCAGGACACGTTATCAAAAGCTTTTTCAGCGTCTACCAACATAACAGCTGCTGGTTTATCAATTTTAATATCCAAATATTCTAATACATTAATCACACATCTAATATTGAAACACGGACAACTTATAAACGCCATCTCCAACTCCTCGAAAGATTCCATCAACGGTGTCTCAGAAATTTTTTACACATCACTTGGGAAGACAGGTAAATTAATGTCAGTATACTGGAAGAAGCAAAATGATTCTTAAACATCAACCAAAACATTCTTTACCAAAACATTCTTAAATGATTCACCAGTGCCGAAGCAATGATTCTTAAACATCAACTTTGTTGGACTGGTCATGTTTGGATGCCTGATTATCATCTTCCAAAGCAACTACTATTCCCAACTTAAGAATGGAAAGCGAAATATCAGTGGACAACAGAAGAGGTTTAAAGATATTCTCAAGGCAAATATTTTAAAAATGTAGTATAAGCATTGATAACTGGGAAACACTGGCCTGCAAGCGCTCCCATTGGAGAACAGCCTTTACCAAAGTTGTTGTGGACTTTGAAGAAGCACAAACTCAGGGTGAAAAGGAGAAATGAGCTAAAAGGAAGGCACGTTCGGCAAACCCTCACCGTGATCACACTGTGGAAGGACGTGTGGATACAGTCACTTACAGACTCACTGTTATGACCGTTTTAATGGAAGACAATCTTACTCGGCTATGAGTCATCACCGAAGAAGAAATGCAAAGCCTTCATACTTAGACTGGAGCCTGGGGAACACCCTATTTGTAAATTGTAAATGACTACTGGGGAGAGCAGACTGTCCTTAAATGGAGCATTTTGCACAGTGGATGACAAAAAGCTGGCCTAGGTTGGTTGCCAGTTACTTTATTAGTTCAGTTACCCTCATCAGATGAGCAAAATCCAAGGCAGGCAGCAAACATTTTACAACTTGGCAGTGTTATAAGAATTTAAGGTCTCGAATATATAAATTAAATGTTCATAAATTTACAAGGCAAACACATACATAAGTATATAAACCATGTATCTGAAATAGTATAGGAGAGCAATCCTGAAACCATTTTGACTCCTAAATTGACCTCAAACGTTTCTCTGCAAGGAGGAAGGAAATGGGAAAGCCTCTCCATTGTCTTTTGCTTACCTGTCTTAAGGCCATATTTGTGTATGAATAGGGTGAGCCTGTGACCAGGATTCAGGCATTAAAGTACTTACCATCACAAAAGAATGAAGTAAGAATTCCCTAAACACACATGCATGTTCAGGAAATCATACACAACTTTAGCTGGTGAAAGGTCCCCGCACTGTGAGTGCGGGCTGAGACCTCGTCAGTACAGTAATATGACTTATAACACCCGAAAAGAAGAGGGCAGCCCTTCTTGTACCTCAGGTCAACCAAGGCACGGTAGGTGGCCATTCCACTTTCCCCATCAGGTGTGATGTGCCTTGTGGGGTTGGGGGGAGAGGCTTTAAGGTTCTGTGCTGCGTGTATTGGGGCCTGTGAAATGAGTCCCCTGCAGCGCCCCCTACGGGCAAAACCGAACAACAGGCACCTAGGACAAGAGCGCGACGACTGCGGTGCATGCCGGGAGCGGCGGAGTAAATAAATAAGGGCGCGCGCAGGGCACGCTGGGAACTCGAATCAGGGGCGGGGCCGGCAGGCTGGTCGGCGCGAGGTACGCCGGGATTGGAACGGAGGTTCTGGCGCGGGGCACGCCGGGATCAGGGCGGGCTGGTGTTCGGGGGGCCCAGCGCAAGGCCGTCGCTCACTCGGTGTCTCCGGCGGCGGCTGTTGGGCTCGGAGGCGCGACGGAGGCTGCTTCTGCCCGGCGGGGATGGCGGACACGGCGGCCTCCCCGGTGGGGAAGCGACTTCTGCTGCTGCTGGTGGCGGGGCCGGGCGAGGGCGAGGCGGCGGCGGGGCCGGAGCCTGGACCTGGGCCTGCACTGCCCTCTCGAGCCTGGAGGAGCGGGACCGTGCGGGCCATGAGCGGGGCCGTGCCTCAGGACTTAGCGGTGAGCGCCTTCCTCGGGGGCGGGGAGCTGGGGCTCGTGGCCTGCGTACGTGTGTTTATGTAGATCTCCCTCTCTGCCGGGGTGGGGGTGGGGGGGGTGCTGAGCTTCTGCTTGGGCTCCGGAGGGGAGGGGGAGGGGTTTATCCGCTTTCCTTCTTCGGCCGAGGGAGCTCAGCCTCCCTGCTCCGCCTCTTCCTTATCTGGTGGCAGCTGCCGCTGCCGCTGCCGAATCTCTTGTTACGCTTCGTCTCGGGTTTCGGTTGCCGCATCTATGGCCGTCCTTGGTGATTCCCCCCGAAGTGAGACAGCGCGCGGTGCTGCACCCGAGACCGTTTACCTCGGGGGTGAGATGTGGGGGGGGGGTTGTACTGAAGTGGCGGGTGGGAGAAGGAAGTATGCTGTGCGTTCCTGCTAAGGAATGTTTGTTCGTGGTAGTTAGGATTGTGGCGCCTCTGATCCCTTAACGCTGCGTATCCTGGTCTCTCTCTCTCTAGCTGCAGCGCGTTTGAAGTCTGGGAGCTTTAAACGTTTCGTGTTTTCCATCTTAGATCCCGTACTTTCCTTAGTTGTTGGGATCGCTGCTTATGTTTACTTCAGTGCAGTGTTGTGTTTTCCCTATGCCTTGCAGTTTTATTAGGTAGAAAGGATAATCTAAACTTCGAAGATGCTTCCACAAAAGTACCAGGTCGAGGGCTGCCAAGTGTTCCAAATAGGGCAGGTTGAGGCTTGTGTGTTCATTTCTTAATGGCATGCAGCCTTCTATGGGATATATATATTTGTGTCACTGGTCGAAAGCCAGCACTGATAATGGGTACCAGTTCAGTGCTGTTGCTATTACGATTATGCTGTTATTGTCTGTGAAGGATAGCTGCCAGTGTGATTATTTTTGAAAACACCATATCCACAGCACTTAGCTCTTGATTTCCAAGATTCAAAGTACTTCAGCTAAAGTGCCTGAGGAAGTTGTGTTCCAAACAACTGTGTAGCAACTACTTTTTTGTACCACTTTGTGCTATGCTAGTACCATTGCCTTTTTACATCTGCCATCATACCTTGGTTGCCTATTCTGGCACTGTAAAATAAGGATAGGATGTTTGGTGAATCCCTTTAGGCCCTAAAAGCAGAGTTATTTTTCAGATTACCCCCAATTTTTAAAATTTAAGGTGACTTAATTATTCAGAAACTAAGTACACTGAAGACCCGGAGAAGGCTCTTTCCCATCTGGTTGATAGAATCAAATCGATTTGTCATTCTGTTGCTCTGTTATTAAGTAGGGTGCAATACAATTTGGAATAAATTATCCTAAAAGTATGAAAACATTGAATTAGTTGCAAATAATTGCCTAGGAAAGAGATCTTGGGAGTTTCAAAAAAAAATCCTGAAAATATCAGCTGAAACTGTTTAAATAATTGACAAATCATGTGGGCTGTGTTTATATATGAAAATAAGAACTCTGCTGGAACAGATCAAACACTAACCTAGGACTCAGCTATACAGCTGCAAATAAAACATTTAAAGTGTGTTTTAAGTGCAATATACCATGTGGCACTAGATGACAATGGTGAGCCTTATGGAAAATTCAATGTCTTTTTAAAAAAGCATTTTCAGAACGGTTTTTATATGTGTATAGTTTCCACCCTTGACTAGCACGCTATGTCTGTAGTGGCCATTACGTATGAGACACCCACAAGCAGGGCATGAGAGCAAAACCCTTACGTTGCGGCTCTTCCCAGCAACAGGTATTCAGAGGTATACTGCCTCTTATTTTGTAGTTGTATATAGCCGTTGATAGTCTTTTTCTCCCATGAATTTGTCTAATCCCCCTTTCAACCCAAATTGGTGACCCATCAACATCTTGTGGAAGTAAATGTTATAGTTTAACTGTTTGAAGAAGTCTGATTCTTTTTTCTATTCTTATTCTCCCACAGTTCCACTTAGCTGGATTCCCTGGGTTCTAATATTTTAAGAAGGGGGAGAGAAACATTCCCCTCTCTGCTCTGTATCTTGCAAATTTTATTCACTTCTGTAATCTGCTCCCTTGCTCAACTTTTTCAAAAACTGCATAGCCCAAATCTTGTTATCTCTTAGGTAGATATTCCAGTCTCCTGATATATTTTTCCCTTTTCTGTACTTTTCCCAAGTTCTACAATAACTGGGCTCCTGAGCCCCACAGGGGTGCCGCAGAAAGAAGGTAGTTGGTGAAGGGAGCCGTGGGCTCATAGGGCCTCTGCCTTATGAGTACTTTTAATTTAGAGATAAGGCGATTAATTGGTGACATGAAAGAAGTTGATAAAATTATGCATGGCATGGCAAAGTTTTTATCCTTTCATAACACTAGAACTCATGGACATCCAGTGAAGTTGAATGTTGGAAGATTTAGAACATACGTGGTGCCATTTGGTGATTAGCTTATATATTTTGAGTTTATAACACTGCGTAGAATCCTCATTAAAAATCCCAGTATAATTGACTAGATTTTCCAGGAAAGGCATGGTCAAATACAGATATGATTGACCACCCCCTTTCAAGATTTCTGTCAACATTTTTACACTGAACAAACAGGGGCATCTGTGCATGCTGAAAAAGAAGTAGCAGTAGTGTTGAACAGGGAATGGCCATAGTCGGTTGTGCACATGCTTAGCATGCAGAAGAACCTAGAGGTTTATTCCCCTTGCTGGAAGGAAAGAAAGTCAATGTAGGCAATATAGGGCTGATAGATGGACTATACTGATTTCTGTGTCGGCAAGAACTAGGCCCCTTTATGATTTTTATGTGCAAACATGCTATGAGTAATGTTTTGCACTGTTTTGCAGATTTGTTTCAGTGGACCTCTGAGGGTTCCTCTTCCTGAGGCGTTCCCAAATTGTGGTTCATGGACCATCAAGATTCAGTCAGGTGGCCTGTCGTGTATCTATGAATTTTTGGTTGAAGGCACAAGATGGCAGAACCCTTGCATTAAATATTCATATTGATTTTATTATTACTGCTTTTATTATCTTGCATTTTAATGTATTACAATTTTAATTCTATGGAATTAAAATTGTAATGCAATGAAATTGAACATAAAAGAAATAAAAGCAGCAATTAAAATGCAATTAAAATCGTATAGCATGGTAGTTTGTTACACAATTGCTGTAACAAATTGAAACATAATTTAAGTGTTGCACCAAACTCTTGGCAATTTTCAAGTGGTCTGTTTTATAATTCTTAACACTTTTCAGAGTTGTGTTTGTGGGAGTGATAGTCTGAGACAACTGGAACCAGGATGAGAAATTAAGGCTTAGATATGTTCAAGTTTTCAGAATACCACAATTTATAATGGGGTGTCATCTAGATATTGTTACATTGGGCAAGTTACTTTAGTAAAAATGCTTTCAAAGAGACTTCTCATGCTTAGCATGCCTTGTCATTATTTAGTGATAGTGAAAGGCTTACTTAATATGCAGCTGGCAAACAATTTGTTTAATTTCTGAGCATGGTATGTTATAATCTAAAAGAGGACATATCCCTTTCCAGGGTAACGGTGTGCAATGTAGTTACAGTTGGAAGATCTGCTGGGGAGACTCTTTTTGTCCCATCAGCAGCTGAAGTGCAAGTGAGGATGTGGGAGGGTTCAGCTTAGACTGAGGAGCTCCCTACCTGGGGAAGTCAGTCTTGCCTGCTCTCTTTCTGTTTTTCTGCCATCTGGTTAAGGTGATCTTGACCTGCTGGGTTTTTTGCTGATGCCCTGACTTGGTGTATCTTATCTTCAAATTTTTAAAACTCTTGTTAGGATTACCAGTAGCTGTTTGGCTATTTTGAAGATGCTACCAAGTGCCTTGATCTTTTTTTTTAATGGAAAGGTGGGATATAAATACATTTAATTATTAAGCAATACTAAATATATAATATAATCAGTAGTAAACAATTAAAAGCCAAAACTTTGCAAACTTTTCATCAAAACTCAGATAATATAGGATTATTAGGATACAGAGCAGGGCAATATTTTTAAAATAATGTAACATTTGCATTAACAATCCATTACAGACACTTCATCAAATAAAGCTAAACATCAGGAAACTAACCACTAAGGAATCTAAATATAAAAATCCAAGCAAAAAAATAAAATGAAACAAGATTGGGAAATGGGAATATAAAGAAGAAAATAGGAAATTTGAATTACCCTCAAAAGCATTCTGATTAGCCCCAGAGATCATTATTGTACTAAATACAATAATAAAGTACCCAACTGGCTCCTTATTTGTGTGTTCTACATACACCTATTAATCCCTCCTGTCTTCCAGGGACAAAAATAGAAGTAAATAATGCTTTATCTCTCACTAGAGGTAGCAGGTATTAGAGCATCTCTTCCACTTTTGCTTCCACCAGCTTCTCATTTACTGAAGGCAGAAAATCTTAACCCACCCAACAGAGAGAGGTGAAGACCTTCCAGCTCCCCTTCATCCAAACATTATAGTACTTGCTGGTGACAATTTGTTGAGATGTGACATGACTCCCAAAGGGGCAGAGTCAATTTTATTTTTATGTTCTGAACTGCCCTGAGATCTATGGATGAAGGGTGGTATACAAATTTAATAAATAAAAGAAAAGAAATACAAAGTGGAATATCTCTCCTAGAAAATGGTACATCCTGGAGAATAGAATTTCTCCTGGGTGATTGTTTCCTTTCCAGATTTAATACAACAGGACTGTTATATAGCAGCTCTGGATCAGAGAGGGGTTGGACTAGAGCAGCTGCAAGCCAGGCACTTCCCCCACTGTTTCTTATCTTATGCATACCTCCATGCATATAGACAAGACTCTGCCTCTGTCTCAAGCCTTGTATGCGAAAGGGGTGAAATCTTGTCACCCTTGCAGCAGAAAACAATGGGTGGGGTGCAGAGGAACCTCTTGTTTTTTCTTCCCCACACTGCATCCCAAACTGAAGAGACCCTGGCCTCTTCCAAAAGCCCCGTTTGCTTGCGTCATAGGTGTGCCAGTGGGGTTAAGATAAAATTTGTAGTGAGGACAGATAGAGGTTTATCTGGTAAGCCAAGCTGATATTTGTAGACCCCTATTCATGACAAGCATTTTGCTGACTGATTGTTGTGACTTTGCCCACATGTGTTTGAAAGAACCCATTCTGGGATCTGTTGCAGATATTTGTGGAATTTGACCGGTGCAATTGGAAGCAACACGCCTGGGTGAAAGTTCATGCTGAAGAAGTGATCGTTTTGATGCTGGAAGGGTCTCTTGTTTGGGCCCCTCGAAATGACCCAGTTCTGCTTCAGGGAACTAGAGTGTCAGTTGGGCACTGGCCTGCGTTGGTGAGTATCTTCATATAGCTTGTTACCCTTGATAAAAACATTCCTTATGTCAAAGTCTGAATGGTGGATTGTTTTGTTATGTGTCTCAAGGCCTATTTTTTCCAAGTGTCTTTGTTTCTTGTAATTCTTATCTAGGCCATTGTGAAAATGTATTCTAATAAATGGAAACATGTAAGATTAAACCTTAGCTGAGGATTTTTATCCAGCTGAATAATACGGTTTTAGAAACTTTTTAACTTGAAGAGTTACTTGGTGTGCTGTTGTATCTATATTAACACCCAAGTTATGAAATAAACTCGAGCTTCTGCTAGATAGTTGATTGATTCCTTTCAGCAGATGATGGAGTAAAGACTTTTTCTCGGAAGCATCTAAGGAGGGTAAAAAAAGTGAGGAAATACCGGTTATAATAGCACTTTTAAGAAATAAGTATGCTACCTTCTGTTTTCATGCAGTCGTGTTTTTTATATTCTCATTCACAGACTTTCACTCCCTTGGTCGATAAGCTTGGCTTAGGTTCTGTGGTTCCTGTAGAGTCTCTTGTAGACCGAGACTTGAGATTCCTGTCTGATGCCACTGGACTACGTCTCTTCCAGGTATATTGTTTGTTTGTTTGTTTGTTTAGTTATTTTAGTTATTTTAGTTATTTTAATTTATTACCTGCCCTTCACCCTAAGGTCCAGAGTGGGTTACAACAATTAGCAGTTTTAGAGGTACATGTGGTAGAGGTATCATGACTTCAGCAATATGGTCCTGGAATTCTCTCGCTTGTAGCATTCTCTTCCATGCCAGTTAAGCAGGCAAAAAGGGAAGCAAGGCAATAAGCAGGCAGAACACTTACACAGCTAATTCCATTAGACCAAGAGGACTAAGGTCCGACAAAGGTCCGTATAGTTAAAGCTATGGTTTTCCCAGTAGAGATGTGTGGAAGTGAGAGTTGGACCATAAAGAAGGCAGATCGATGAAGAATTGATGCTTTTGAATTATGGTGCTGGAGGAGACTCTTGAGGGTCCCATGGACTGCAAGAAGATCAAACCTATCCACTCTTAAGGAAATCAGCCCTGAGTGCTCACTGGAAGGACAGATCCTGAAGCTGAGGCTCCAATACTTTGGCCATCTCATGAGAAGAGAAGACTCCCTGGAAAAGACCCTGATGTTGGGAAAGATGGAGGGCACAAGGAGAAGGGGACGACAGAGGATGAGATGGTTGGACAGTGTTCTCGAAGCTACGAACATGAGTTTGACCAAGCTGCAGGAGGCAGTAGAATACAGGAGTGCCTGGCGTTCTCTGGTTCATGGGGTCACGAAGAGTCAGGCACGACTAAACGACAACAACAGCACATGGTCAATGGCTTTTGATTTCAAAAAGTGGCTTGCAATATGGCATGAGGATCTGCAATGAAAACAAAGGCATGGGAAAATCCCACCTTGTTGTGCCTGAAATAGTTCTTTAGATTACGAATTTAATTTAAAGCACTTTAGTGCTAATGAAATGAAAAACAATTACATGTACCAAGCTTAGCTTTGTAGGCCTTCATCGTTTTTGATGAGGTAACTGACACTCAGGACTACTTCTCACATTATTTTGTGCTGGAAAAGCCTCTTCTGTGTGATGTGAATTTGAGCAAGTTGTTTTTCTCTGTGATAGGCAAAGTACTTCCAAGATATTTACTATATGTAAGACCAGCTGGCTTTAAAATCTTGCATTATGGAATGTAGTAGTTTTGGGATTTGCACTGGCTGGGGTATAAATAATAAAAATTAATTTTATAATGCAGTGGTGTGTGCTGTAGAAAAGTAGCCTGAGTACACTATGTTTCCTCATGTAGACCAATCCCATAGAATTTAAATGCAGGATAAACATTAAGAAATAAATCCATACATTTCTGTCACCATGGGGAAGGAACATCAAGAAACAGGGGGAAAAGAAATCATAACAATCTAGGCCATATAAATTATGCTTTTACCCCGTTCTTGAACAGCTATTACATATTTTTAAAAATTGTTTGCAGATGGCAACTGAAAGTCAGAACCAAATTCTCCAACAACAGCCAATATTGAGGGAAGCTGTCAATTCATTGGTCAGTGATCAGAAGCTTCAGGAGATATTTAGCAGAGGTAAGATCAGCTGGTTTTAGTTTTTTAAGGAACCTAATTGGTTCTCCTGAAAATTATATTCAGCTTACAGCTGCTTCTTAAGATCCTAAGACCTGTTCCAGCTTTATCATAGGCTGTTACGTATGAAATTTCAAGATCTTGAAACTGAGGAATTAATTGAGCTTTGCTGTGAAGGAGAAAGCTCAATTTTTCCTAAATTTTCATTTCCTTAACACTCTGTTTTCTTGTTTGAATCAGTTTTGTTGTTTGAGTATGAACTTTAGCTGCCCTTTCAGGAGAAAAAAATGTTTATAGTCCTTATTGTAACAGTACTCTGGCATGCTAGAGGAATGCAATAAATCAGTAGGGTAGAGCAACTATATTAATCTTAAGTCAAGAGACAAGAAGAGAATCAGCCATGGAGAACCACTATCATTAGTCAAAAATTAATGACTAAGACAGTTGTTATTAATCAAAGGTTAATAAAGAAAGACATTGAAGAACGACTATATTTAGTTATATATTATTAAAATAAGAGTTGGAGAGAGCTATTCAGAGGAGCTTAAAGGTTCCTGACTGGCTTGGATTTGAAGGAGTCGATTACCATGACTATCAAATGTCATATTGGAGCTATACGATTGACGACTAGTATTACATGTTTAGCACAGAAGGGATCCAGAATACTCTGGCCAGAGTATTGATAAGGGGTTCTGATCAGAAGTATGTGATCCTCTTTTTGGAGCACCTCCACTAGATTCCAGGTTGTTTTTGGGCACAGTTCAAAGCATTGGTAATGAATTTGAAAGCCCTAAAAGGCTTTGAATACCAGTGCAAAAAGATCTGAAGGAGAGATCCTTCCGGCAACACTGGATTTGTGTTTGGTGGGGATACAAGAGAGTACCTGGCACCAAGGTGGCTGCACCAAGGCCCTGGAACTGCTTTCCTTCCTAGGAACAGCTATCCAGCCCGCTCTCTGGCCATTTTCTGACAGCTGGAGTCCTCGTCCAGACAGACCTGTAGGTTATTGAACTGAGGGTATTTTGCTGCTGCTAGTTTTTAATTTAACTGACTATTCTTACTCGTTTTGCTTCTATTTTTATCTTCTCATATGTTTGTAACTGTATATTTAGTTCGTTAGCCTGCTGCATTGGGCCACTCACTGTGGCAAAGGAGGGCTTTCTCCAAGCATTCATGGAGTAGTCACAGATATCAAGCAGCTATTGTGTTTGCACAAATGGTTTGTTAACTTGTAGGTGTAAAAACAAAAGCAAGAAGAATTCATTAAGAAGTTAGCACTTGAGTTATTGTTTTCAATATGACGTAACTAAATTCAGAATAAACATATCCACCCTTTGCTGGAATTTTAGAAACAGACATGTAAATGAAGACACAGAACTCCACAGTATTGTGGTGATTACTTTTGTTATCCCTTGTCCCAAAACATATCCTAATAAAGCTTTATTTGTGTGTTACATTAAGAGACCAATGCTTTAAGTCCATGCTCACTTTTAATGCTTGGTGCAGTGGCACTGGTTCGGCTGATAGCATTCTCGCTTGGGGTTCTTTCCCAGGTCCTTGCAGCATCCAAGGTCAAAGAGTGAAGGTGTACCAGCCAGAGGAGGAAAACAGCTGGGTCTCTGCTGTTGTGAGCTGTCAAGATCCTATCACCTGTCTGATGGAGGTGGTTTTGACTGAGGTGTGAAGCTTTTCTTGCGGTTTCTTGATGCCTGATTTCCTTTCTTCATTTAACAGTTATTTACATGGTCTTAGTTATGTTGCGTGGACTGTGACATTTAATACAAGCACACTCAGCATGAGCAGAACTCTGACAGTTTTCAGCATTTAAGCAAATTCTAGTCTTTTATAGTTGCAGCCAAGAAAAGCAGTCGGAGTGGAATATCCTAATGGTTAGGGAATGCATCATTTTCAAAGTACAAACATCACCTCCTGCCTTTCTACCATCTTACATTTATTTCCAGTCTCCTAAGCTTATAGAGCCAGGATCTTTTACAAGTCCTCCTTAAAGAAAAGATTGCATTCCATATTTTGCCAAAATCATTTTTGCAACCATGAAAATGTATGTACTATTAAAATGGAATAAGTTATGTACAATTACTTCAGTTACATTTATAAGATTGAAGATGATAAGGGATATGGAATGGGAGCACAGCTTGCAGGGAAAAGGCAGGTGAAGAGGGACATTGGGGAAGCTGCTTTTATGATCAGTATCTGACCAGTCTTTATGATTGACTTTGTCTTCTCTCCCTCTCCCCCTTTGTTGCCCACAAAAATCAGACTGGTGAAATCAAGTCAGTGGATCCCCGACTGATTCATGTAGTGATGGACACCTCTGCACTGAACGAGGTACACATACTGTGTTGCACCAGGTCATTATATTAGCAATAATGTTTTAAAGATCTCATCTCAAAAACATATTATGACAGCTGTCTTAAATGTATCTATATTTTCATAGAGCTATTAGTTTGACTTCCCAGTTAAGGCTTCAGTCCGTTACAGACTTAAGCTGAGTAAATTCCATTGAATTCAAGGGACTTATGAATGAGAAGGTATGCATACTATAGCATTTATAGCATACTATCGTGCTATAAATCTTTTAGGTATCCTGGTCCCAAGCTGTATAGGGTTTTGCACACCAGTACCATCACCTTGCTCCTTGCCTAGTAGCTAATTGGCAACTAGTGCCAATTCAGCCCCAGTGAGCAGTCAAGTCACTGCATTCTGCAGCAGCTGCAGCTTCTGGGCCAACCTTAGGAGCAGCCCTACCCAGAGGCATAGCAGTACAGTGGTATCTCGGATTACAGACGCTTCAGGTTACAGACTCCACTAACCCAGAAATAGTACCTCAGGTTAATAACTTTGCTTCAGGATGAGAACAGAAATTGCGCAGCTGCCGCGCGGCGGCAGTGGGAGGCCCCATTAGCTAAAGTGGTGCTTCAGGTTAAGAACGGACATCCAGAACGAATTAAGTTCTTAACCCGAGGTACCACTGTAATAGAGGATAGCAGTGTGTGGACTACAGTGATCATTGTATCCTGGTCCAGAAACAGCCATAGCTGTCTTACCAGCCAAAGCTGGTAAAAAGCATTCCTACTCAGTGAGGTCACCTGACTCTCTAGTGACAGAGATGGATCCAGGAGCACCCCAAGACTATGAACCTTCCTCTTAGAGTATACAACTCCATCCAAAGCAGGCAGCTGATGAACTATCTGGATTTGGGAGCCACTCACTCATAGTGCCTCTGTCTTGCTTTGATTCAACTCATTTTGTTGGCCCTCATCCAGCCCACAACAAAGTCCAGGCAGTGGTCCAGAGCTCTTGCACAGCCTCTTCCGTTTCAGTTGTTACAGAGAAATAGAACTATGTATCATTAGCGTACTAGTGACACCTGACCCCTAAGCCCCTGATGTTTAAAGCAATGTATTAATTGTTTCATGGCCAGGCTCATTTAAAACCTTTGGCACTGGCTTCTTCTTTGTAGTGATATGTGCTTTTATTTGTTATAGGGAGCTTCTCTAAAGGCAGCAAAAGCATCAAAAGGAAAAAAGAAGAGAGAAAGTGTGGAAGGGAAAGATGGACGAAGGAGAAAAAATTCTTCCGATACTGGGTGTGATCATGCAACGAAGAAGCTAAAGGAGAGGGGTGAAGTGGATAGCAATGGGAATGATGGAGGTGAGGCAAATAGGGGAGCTTGGAAAGGATGCAGCAGCAGCGACGTGACTCTGGATCCAAGGGCCAAGCAACTTCCTCCATTTGTCCCTCAAGTTAATCGCAGTATTCGTTTTGCCACATACACCAAGGAGAATGGCCGAACTCTTGTGGTCCAGGATGAACCAGTGGGTGGTGAGCCACCTATGCCCTTTGCTTCCTTGTCTTCAACTGCTTCCCAGGCACTGCTGAGTGGCAGTGGTAACCAAGAAATGGCAAAATCATTAGAGCAGGTCAGCCAAGTCCAGGTGCCTGCCCCTGCCATTATTGCTACAGCTGGGCCAACGCCAGCTACTGTGCGGATTCCAGATGCTGGCATGTCAGCAGCTACTGGACAAGAAAAACAGAAGGCAGGCCATTTGCCTGTTCAGGGAGAGGTAAGCCATTTACAGTCAGCAGAGTAGTGATAATACATAGCACATATATATATAGCACTTTGTATACCTTGTCTTGCTGTAACTCTTAGAATAGCTGTGTTAAGGCTATGTACAGCTGTACAGTTGGAGCATTATAGCGGACTTGAGATCCTTACCTGTTATGATTGATGTGGCCATCTAGCAGGATGTGGAATACTACGACTGCAGACTTGTGATCTGGTAGGGTCTTACGTTTTGCTCAGTGTACAGTGTGTTCCTCTCCAAATTTATACATTAGGGAAAGGGTACTGGGTTTCACAGTAAAGAAAACTTGAATTCATAGCCTCTGGTTTAGTATATCTTTATTGTCCATAAGAACACCCCCCCCCCAAAAAAAAAACGTGATTTCTATAGCTACGTGGGGAAGCTCATGGGGAAAATATGGCAACTAAACTTACAAGAGAGATCAGTGTGTTTATATTTTAATCTTCTATAGATAGGCAAAACAATCCTACTTGGTCAAGGGAGAGAGACTCAAAGGCAAACAAAGCACCAAATCCAAAGCCCTGCTGGGCTTTGCAGAAAAGGGGAAGGTGTCATTCCTCTTTTTTTCCTCCTCCACTAGAGGCTTTTTAAAAAAATGATTTTTCCTGCTATTGGGACCATTGGGAGGCACAATAACTACGCTAGCCCCAGGGGTAATGTACTTTCGTCCTGTTTCAGGGGCATGTCGGGATCCAAAGCCTCCCCCAGTCCACCTGCAACACACTCCTTGAATACCCCCTTTTTGCTTTCTCTGCCATCAGAGCAAAAGCAAATGAATGACAGCCATGGAATTTTTGACACTTGCAAGGCAGCCCCACCCATAGCTCTCCCTCTTCCTCACATAAAGGGAGATCTGCAAAGTCCTGGGACACCTAGGGACCATAAGATGGTAGCCTAGAGGGAGCAGTCAATAATTTTGGAATGGTTGTTTTGATACACATGTTGCCATTTTAGAGTAACATTTTAGAAATTGAATTAAAAATATTGAATTTCATTTGTTTTTCTTTTCCATTATACCCATTCTTGTTAGCATTTTGAAGCAAGGTTTGCAGAGATACAATAAACTCATTTAAAATTTTGAAAGTTTTAAATTAATTTGGGCAGCCTGCAGAATCGGGGCATTTTGTCTCATGTCTTGACTGTTGTTGTGCAACATGTATATTTCTGATAAAGAACAAGCTGCCAAGAGGTACTGCAAAGGCAGTATATTGGGGAAAATAAAGCAGGCTTCGGGAAAGTGTTTTGTCCTCTCTTGGGAGAGGAGAACAACTGACTGGTTTCCTGTTTTGTTTCAGATTTCCCCCAATTCAATGTTGGCTTCATCAGGGTTTGGAGTGGCACACTCAGCTGGTTCCCAACCTGTGGTGTTTGACAGCGGGCGAAGCCAGTCCAATGGAGTAATAGCTCCAGAGAAGAAGCCTGTTGGATTTCCATTTGGTAGTAGCACTGGTCATGAGGTCCAGAAAGACTCTGATTTATCAAATAACTTGTTTTTTCAGTGCATGTCCCAGAATCTTCCCTCCAGCAACTACTTCACAGCCTTGTCAGAGAACCTTGCTGAAGAGCCCGCTAGTCAGGACTCGTTAAAAAAAAATTCAGAGAGCCTGAGTGCGGGCATCTGCAAAGGTAAAGCTCTTGCAGGAGAAGCTAAACCTGGGACTCAGTTGGGCAGTTCTGTGGACCGGAAACTGCCAGCGGAATCCATGCCCACGCTTACTCCAGCTTTTCCCCGAAACATTATGAGTACTCGACCTCCAGAAAATCACGAGAATCTCTTTTTGCAACCCCCCAAACTCTCACGAGAGGAGCCCTCAAACCCTTTCTTGGCATTTTCAGAAAAATCAGAACTCAGTCCTTTCAGCAGCTTCGCCTCTTCATCTCAGCCAGGAGCAACTGCTACTCCTTCTCCAGTTCTTGGTTCCAAGGCAGCTTCTGGCTGGCCAGATTTGCACACTGGAGCTGACTCTTTAGCTAAAAAGAAAAGCTTGTTTATAACGACTGATTCCTCCAAGATCCTGTCCAGTGCACCTACTTCAACTCGCTTTCCCGGTGTTCAGAGTTCATCTACTCTGGGGAATGGCCGTTCCACCTCACCTATCGGAAGCTTGACACAACCTATTGAAATGCCCACGCTCTCCTCCAGCCCAACAGAAGAAAAGCCATCTGTTGGGCCTGGGCAGCAGGACAATCCTCTTATGAAAACCTTTTCTAATGTGTTTGGCAGACATCCGGCTGGCTTTTTCTCTTCACAGGCAGAGCTGGCACTGGAGAACAAAAACCCCTTTGAAACTGTGAAAAGGTTCTCTTTAGATGAGCGGAGCATGCCGTCTAAGCAGGATTCTGATTCCAGTACCAATAGCGACCTCTCGGATATGAGTGATTCTGAGGAGCAGCTGCACACCAAAGCTTGTCTGAAGGGAATCCCAGAGCATCTGATTGGGAAACTGGGTCCTAATGGCGAGCGGAATGCGGAACTACTAATGGGCAAAGGAAAAGGGAAACAAACCCCTAAGGGCAGGCCTCGCACAGCGCCCCTGAAAGGTGACAGCTTTAAAGGAAGGGTTATTTGAGGAAGGCTGAAGGAGGGCTGCTTTTTGTTCTGTACTTCCATATTATCTGTGTGGTCAGCCGTGTGGTGTGTGACCTTCTGTCAAATATGTCCTCTGTGCATGTAGCCAGAAGCAAGGCATCAGAAGAACACACCACCAACCTGAGATACTTACATCTGTCTGCATGTACTTGCAGTTCATTTTTTGGGTGAAAGTATTATTTTGCACTCTTCACATTATAGAAAAACATTTACTCCCTTATTTTCAGGAAATTATAAATGGATACAATCTGGTTGCTGGCAGAAGTACATGTATGAACTGAATGTTAACTTAGAAGGACTGCTTAGGGAGCACAGCAGTGTATGCTACTGTACTAATGTGACTAGATGTTTCTGCATCTTGAAACCCCTAATTAATATTGATACTTTAGAGCAAGTTTAGGAACCCTTGGTATGAATGCTTAAGTCTCATGCAGACTTTTTTTTATGGGAAAAGACTAAATGCAAAGTGGGAGTGGAATCATGCCTGCTCCTGCTTTTGCCTGGCTGAAATTAGGAGTGATAGCCAACTTTACTCAGTTCAGATACAGCCATTGAAAAATGTGGACAGAGTAGTCCCATTGAATCAATGGATAAGTTACTTGAATTTCACTTAACTGCATATTACCTTATGTTTGTTGAAAGGCATGTAAATATGTAGGCCTGATCGAAGCACTGTCTTTGATATGTAGAGATTATCTGTATCGGGCTTGCATGCCCAGGCTCCTATGCTGATGCCCAGGTCACAAATGTCAAGTACAGACAAGTCCAGTCCTGCTGTCTGTCAAACCTAACATCGGTACAGTGCTACATTCTATAGGAGTCAGCATTAAATAAGTACTACTTGGAACTTGACATCCTTTCCCTCTGTTGTTCTGTTGAATGCCTCTAATTGTTAACTTTGCTTCATAGTTGGCCAGTCTGTACTGAAAGACATGAGTAAGGTGAGGAAGCTGAAGCAATCAGGGGAAGCATTCCTCCAAGATGGCTCCTGTATCAACGTAGCCCCTCATCTGCACAAGTGCCGGGAGTGTCGGTTGGAACGCTACCGGAAGTTCAAGGAGCAGGAACAGGACGACTCCACTGTAGCCTGTCGCTTCTTCCACTTCCGCAGGTAATAAAGCTCCCTGAGCATGTCGTGTTGGTATACTGTGCTTGTTGCTGGTTAATGTGTCACTTGGCTTTTGAATATTTTAATGGCAAGATAATGCTAAGTAATTTTATCTCTTCAAAATTGTACATCCTTTCTGCAATGACAGTTGCAATTCCTGCTGTAGCTTCTGAGGGCTCCTTGCACTCATAGAACTTTCCATTGAGCAGTGATCTCTGAACCCACTGGCACTTCTGTCCACCTGGTGCTTTTTCTTAGAATCATAGAATTGTAGAATTCAATCCCCTGCAATCAGGAATCACAGCTACATAATCCCTGACAGACTTCTGTTTAAAAACCTCCAGTGGAGAATCCACCACCTTCCAGAGTAGTCAGTTCCACACATCATCTGGAAACTGGCCTGTAAAATTGCACCAGAATAACATGATGACCATTTAAAGCAAGAGTTTAATATTTAAAAGCAAAAACAAAGATGGATTTTTAATGTAAATCTGATTTTTTAGATTTTTTTTAAATTTCAGGTACATTTCACTTTTAAAAAACCTTTCATTCATATTTTACTATGAAATCATTTAAACAAACTTGTTGAATTTTACACTTAAAACTCAATCCAATACTCTGTCAGGCATACTGAATTAAAACCTGCTTTTCTATATCATAGAACAAACCATGAGATGAAATACTTTATTTTTGAGGAAGCAAGCATTATACTATAGGTACTGCATTATTATGACAATTAAAAAATACTGAGTTCTTATCTGCTAATGTGAACATTTACTTTCCCTGTTACAGAGAGAGATGGTGTTCTTATAGTGGTATATAATAGGCCTCCACTGATAGGAGTCTCTTTGATCTCATGTAGGTGTCCTTCGGGGAACAAGGAGCGGGGTGATTTCTTATTATTCCCCCCCCCCCCTCCACTAGCTCTCCTGCACCACCCCCAATCTGTTCTGGAGGATGGAGGGTGCAGGAGAAAGGGGAAATTGCCTCCAACTGGATACAATCCATAGTAATTGCCCCCCTTACTTTTAAAATGTTCTGGGGAATTGGTCCATGGACCAACATACCCAGCTGTATTGGATTGTGTCTCTTGTGTTAAGTTAACAGTTTTGCTTGCATGCGAGCAGAAAACCAAACAGAAACCTATTAATGACAAAATATACCCCCTTCTCTAAACTGATATAATTGTGTGATACAAAAGGCATGTTGGTTGCATGACCAGAGACTTTGAATTATTCTCATAGATAGTACTAAGTACTGTAGAGTTTGAGCTACAAAACAAGATGTGTTGCTTATTATACCAAATGATAGGTGTGTACTCTTATTCTGGAAATGCTTGTATTTAGTTGGGTTGTGTCCAGCTAAATTATTGCACACACAGATGCTTCCTCCAACCTGCTGGAGCGGATCTGGGTGTGGTGCAGGAAGGAGGAAAGCTCTGTTGTGGTTGAGGAAGCTGTTCCAGACATGCAATTATTTAGTTGAATGCAGCACCATGATCTACATCCATATTTTTTCTTGATGATTTAAGCTGCATATTAAAAGCACCTTGATTTAAGAAATCCATTCTGAAAAATAGACATCTGTTTCAAAAGAGGGTTATATGCAGGCATTTTGGAAACCGTATGAGTCTGGCCTCACAAAGCTTTAGATTTTAGTGTGCATTCATGAAGGATGTTAATTGTATAAGACACTAATAAATATAAAAGACTAAGTTGCTTGGCAGGATGTCAATGTTACAGAAATGTGGTTAAACTGGCTTGGAACTAGTTGAAGTGGCAAAAGATCATGGATTCATAAAACTCATGGTGATGCATACCCTGCTTTAAACCATACTTCTCTGTACGTGTGAGTGCATGTTGTGCTGTTGAGTATCTGTTAACTCATTTGTGATCTAATGAAGAAAAGCGTGGGGAAAATAGTAATTATTATTAAGAATTTTGCCTTCTAAAAATGGTGGTATGCAAAATAAAGAAAATAGTTGATTATAATGTTTGTGCATCCTAAATAATATTGCCTCTTTTTGTTTTGTTTTTAAGAATCCCTCAGAGGCAGGGGGAGAGCATTGCTCAATAGCAGGACATCAGCTGTACATGCAGAAAGTCCCACGTTAAATTTCCAGTTAAGACTAGCCTAGATAATGCGCTCATTTGGGGGGTAGGAGATGTTTAGGCAGAGAGTGAGTGAGGTGTTGACCAAGGACTAACCATTTTAAGGTAGTTTATATGTTCTCTGAAAGAAATGGTGACAATTTGACAATTTGTTTTGAAATTCAGAGTTCCCCACTTTGTTTGTAAAGAGTACTTGCTTCCAAGCCCACTGTCCATTTATTCCCTGCTCTTTAACCAGTTACTGGACCATAATACGATGTGTCATTTTAATCCCATTATTGCTTTGGTACTCAATAGTTTTTGGTGTAGGGCTTTATCAAAAGTTTCTTGAAAGTGAGTGGAATTGGACACATCCTGCCCCACGTGCTTATTGGCACTGTCAGATAACTCTAAAAGGTTAGTTTGCAGAAGCCATGCTTGTTATTCAGGAAGACTTGCTCTTTAATATGCTTGGTAATTTTTATCTTTTAGAAATGCTGTCTACCAGTTTTTTCCAGAACAGATGTTAAGCCAACCGGCCTCTAATGATAGTTTCTAACAAAGGTTTCTACAGCACCGTGTCTTAAGGAAGAAATCTATCAATTGTACTAGTTCTAAAGAATAGCCATGGAGGAAACCTCCATTTCATTTGTGTTTTGAAGAGATTGTAGCTAATGTGCTCTTTTAACTAGCTCATAGTTTTGTTTCAGACTGATATTTACTCGGAAGGGTATACTACGAGTGGAGGGATTCTTGAACCCCCAACAGAGTGACACTGACGCTTTGAGCTTGTGGATCCCGTCTACTGCCCCTGCAGAGGGAATTGACCTGGAAACCTCCAAATACATCCTGGCCAATGTTGGAGACCAGTTTTGTCAGTTAGTTATGTCTGAGAAGGAGGCAATGATGATGGTGGAACCACACCGTAAGTTGGTGTTTTCTTTTAATCCATGTGTGTAACTGGAACTCGATTATTGAAGAAAAGATACCCAACCCATTACTCTATGGTTTATTCTGCAAGTATTTGAATACCTGCAAGTGTTGAATAGCCAATGGAGTTGCCCTTGTGGAGTTTGGAAGTGGATGGTGGCCTCTTTCTCACATACTAGTTTTGTCCAGCCAATGATCTAAAGCAGTGGTTTTCAACCAATGTGCCGTGGCCCCCTGGGGTGCCTTAAATGATGGTCAGGGGTGCCGCGGGCAACACTGGCCTCTATCCCTCTTTCCTTCCCTCTCTCCTCTGACGCTGTCTCACGTCTCTGCTTCCCAAAGGCTTGCTCAGCTGTTTGTTACAGCTGTCCTGGCTACAAGCTCCACAGGTGAATGGTGCCTCTGGGGCTAGTCAGGGGGTGCTGGTTGCCAGACGTTGAGGTGGCCTCGGAGTAAGCAAGCCAGCCAATCCACCAGCCCTTGCTGTTGGGAATGGACAGACAAGTTCTAGGCCCCTGTGGGGCAGTGTGAGGAGGCACCTCTCTTTCGAGCGGGGGGCAGCTCAGAGACCAGGGGCAGCAGCTGTGGCTTCTCAGAGGACTCCCAAGGAGAGGAGAGAGGGAAGGAGACTAAGGGAACACTCCACAAGGGAGGGTGTTCAAAAAAGGGTGAGAGGCTACCAGCTCTGCAGGCAAGGGGTGACATAACTGGGCTCCTGAGCCCCACAGGGCAGGAAGAATGTAACTGGTCAAGGGGGCCGTGGACTGAAAAAGCTTTAAAACCTCTGATCTAAAGGATAGTGATATTCATTTTTCTTTTACATATCACTTCTCTGGAATGCATGGAATTTATGAAAATGTCTTAATAAATCAAACCTTGGCCTTCTAATCTGTTAGAGGACCAATTTTCTTAAGTCCCATTTTTACATTATATGCTCTTATGTAACTAGGCGTGAGTAATTTCCTTAAGTCTTCATATAAAGGAATCTCTTAAAAATTGGCAATAAGAGTATAGGAAGAGCCCTGCAGGATCGGGCCAAAGGCCCATCTAGTCCAGCATTTTGTTCTTACATTAGCTAAACAGATGCCTGTGGGAAGCCCTCAAACAGTACCTGAGTACAACAACATTTTCTCCACTTGTATGCAACTGGTATTCAGGGATATGTTTTCTCCAACAGTGGAGGTGGAACATAGCCTTCATAACTAGTAGCCACAGCTAGCCTTATCCTCCATGAATTTGACTAGTCCTCATTTAAAAACATCCAAGTTGGTGGCCATCGCTGCATCTTGGAAACACCCCCCCCCCCAAATGTCTCCAGAACTATTGCATGAATTATCCTGAATCCAATACTGTAGATGTGTGATCCATGCATTCAAAGAGGCTTTTTCTTGAGTTTCTCAAACTCTTGTCTCTCAATACCACCATCACTTCTTTCTCTCAAACACATGTTTTCATTTTGAATTTGAACAACTTTTAATAAATTATTGTAAAACCAGGAGATTGTTGTAAACCAACTTTACAGCATGGTTCTAACGAATAATCTGTTAACATGTGCCTCCTTGATTTTATTTATTTTAATAGAGAAAGTGGCCTGGAAGAGAGCTGTACGCGGAGTGAGGGAGATGTGTGATGTATGTGAAACAACACTGTTCAATATTCACTGGGTTTGTCGCAAATGTGGCTTTGGGGTGTGTCTGGACTGTTACCGTCTCAGAAAAAGCCGTCCACGCAGTGGTGAGTACTTTATATTTGTCCAAGAATGCTGTAAAGTTTAGATGGGCGTTCTGCTTTTGGTGGTAGGGTTGGGGGGGAGTTGTTCTGTGTGAAGGCTACGTGATCAGTTTGCTGAGTTGCTAGATAAGATAAAAGATGATATGGATTGAGAGTATTGGCCTAATTTCCTCGGCTGCTGCTTCATCTTCCTGCTTCCTCATGGCAGCATAATACAGAATTACCTTCTATGTTGAGCTTAGCCGTGCCTTCAAGAACAGGGATGGCATGTATAGGATCATCATGTAGAATGAGGACAGTTGGAATAAGGAAGAACATAGGGAATCGCAGGTAAAATTCCTAATCTTGCACTAGGAATAGCTTAAAGAATTCACCAATGCATTCTTAAGGAACTTTCAATGTGACACAGTTGACCTTTGGAGTAAAGCATGGCATCTAATTGCTAGATGCTAAAGTAGGCCTTTAGTTATTTTCCAAGTGTCAGGTATTACCATTTAAAAAACCCAAGGTTTGGGATATTATAGACCCATCAGCCAGGAGCTAAGAAGGTCTTGTATTGAAATAACTTTGGGTTCTTCCATTTCATGTTTCTTTACCGGGTGGGGGAGCAAGGGGGAGGTGTGTGAGTCTTTCTCACCCAGCCTCCCTGGAGACAGTTCTGAAGGAAAATAACTTCTGAATAGTTTACAAAAGGCTTTATGGTTGTGATTCATATAACAATACTTGGTCATGCATAATTTTGCAATGCACTAGGTGTGCTTTTGCTAGTAAAATTGGAGCCCTTGATGGGGTAGTTTTTATTTCATTAGAGAATGCAAGCCTTTTCAATGCTTTGAAACTGAAACAGGAACTGTGTGCTTACTTAGGACAGATGGGAACAAGGGTTTCTGGCTGATTTTTCTATTTTGTCCTGTGAACTGTCCCAACCTATTATGTCTTTTTTAAAAAGTAAAAGGAATATAATGTTTGAGGCAGGATGTTCCATCTTTAAGAGGTAATGTGAAAAACTAGCGGAAAAGCAAGCACAAGGCTGCACAAATACACATTATTGATACACAAACACATTACTGAAAGGAGTTGTGGAGAGTTTCAACAGAGCTTGAAAAAACATCTTCCAGTGTGGAAATAGGACAGAATATTGATTCTAGGTTTGTGTGTTCATGTTTTAATCTTGCATACCTAATGGTTGTTGTATTGACACACCTTCCATTAGCACAGCCTTCATTAGCCCTCCAGCTGTTTTGGACTGAAACTCCCATCCAGCTGTGACTGTCTCTTAAGGGTTTTAGTAGCACATTAAGCACCACAACAGACGGCTGTTGCATGTTTTGTTTGACTATGAAGAGAGTGCTCAGCAAAACCTGCCACCTTTGAATTTATTAGTTTGAAGCCGTTGTAGTACTGGAACATGCAAGCAAGCATTTGGAAAGTTAAACGATCTAATTGTCTTTCTATTTCAGAGACAGAGGAGATTGGTGATGAAGAGGTTTTTTCATGGTTGAAGTGTGCAAAGGGACAGTCGCATGAACCAGAGAATCTCATGCCAACACAGATAATCCCTGGCACAGGTGAACCTATTTTCCATGTCCTATCATGTCTCTCTTCTTTGACAGATTTTATCCCGCTTTTCAGCCACAAAGGTTCCCAGATCTTGCAAATACCCATAATAAGATGGCCCCTGCTCTCAGGCTTACAATCTAAAAGACAAGGGGAAAGGGTTGAAGGGAGGAGAACAGCAGCAACCTTGGGCATGAGTTCATAGTAACAAATTTCTTATCACAATCAGCAGGAATGGAAAACAG
Source organism: Podarcis erhardii (assembly GCF_964252035.2). NCBI lineage: Eukaryota > Metazoa > Chordata > Lepidosauria > Squamata > Lacertidae > Podarcis > Podarcis erhardii. Next base: position 70,696,570 of record NC_138498.1, read on the forward strand.
TTTGCTGTCAGGAGCAAAAAGTTGCTGCTCTCTTAGCTGTGCCAGTGGCATGGCTCTGCTTCCCTCATTGTCGTCCTCTCTGCTACAACAGTTGGTGGAAGCAGCGGCCTAATGGTGCTGGCTTCTAAGCTGAGCTTTATAGGATCCTGCTTCCCTTCACTCTCTCTCTTACAGCCTGAGGTAATGACTGTTAGGTCCTTGTTAGGTCGTAGTTTGTTTTTGCTATCAGATCGAGCCAGGTGGATTCATTATTTGAATGCATTTTTGTAACAAGAGTGCACCTGCAGTTGCAGAGTTTTCATCGCTTACAAGGATGCTTATGAGGTTATTAAAGCTACTTGAGGCAGTTGTTAAAGAGAGTATCCTAACAATTAGTGCCATTAATAGTATTGTCACAACAAAGGTAATGATTTTTATGCAGACAGAGGGTCTCCCTTCCCAGCCTAAAAGCCATACTCTTAAACATAGGTTCACACTTGTAAAAAGCCTAGAAGATCTACCATTTCAGCTGTAAGCAGGAAGATACCGGACCTTGCATTTTAAGACTTTCAGATCTTGTTACAAAATTTGATACTGAGGTTTCTCACTTTTCAGCACTGTATAGTATTGGAGATATGGTTCATGCAGCCCGTGGCAAATGGGGAATTAAAGCCAACTGTCCATGTATTAATCGGCAGAACAAATCTGTGCTGCGACCTGCCGTCACCAATGGAATTTCACAGGTATGTGAACTTTTATTATGGCCGAAATCTGTTATGTGATCCTGTTAGAAATTGTCCACTTCCTCTAGGCATCCTGACCTGGGCTGTTGTTTTTGAAAAGAGTTGTTGGTATTTTGTGTGTTGGAATATTTATTTGCTATTGTTTTGTGGAATTTGAAGTGCCATGTTAATGAAAATGCAGATTATAAAGAAACAGCCATTACTAAAGATGTGCCTTTTTACATGGCCTCAGATAATGTGTCTACCAGTGGAATGTTTATTTTTTTCTGAGTTTGGATTCATAGAATCATAGAGTTGGAAGAGACCACAAGGGACATCGAGAACATTGGGGTGGAGGGCTCTCATTTGAGAGAATAATAAGCTACCCTGGTCTCCTTATCCAATATATTGGCTTGTATCCAGAAGAAGCTCATGTAATGGGTTCATGGAAGCTAAGTCATCCATCCCACTATCCTCCATTGCAGCCCTCCACCCCAATGTTCTACCAAGGGTTAGGGAGACCCTTCTGAACTGGGGGGAAGATGGACTCCCTTAAAATATTTTGAGTTTGTCTCGTGCTTGTGTCTAGTCTTAATATTGCTAGTTTTAAAAAACACTTTACATTTGTCTCAGTTGTTTAAAGAAATACTTAAGTTTCAGTTACCACGTTTTGACTTCCCCGTGTGTGATCCTCTGTTTCAGCAGCTGCCCAGTATGAATCCCAGTGTATCCACACCTGCAAATGAAAGCGCTTTCTCCAGTGGCACAGGGACAACAGAAGGAGGGCAGACGGACACTAATGTTATTCCTAAGTCTGAAGCTACGGAGGACAAAGCTGAGGAGCCTATTAAGACAGAGGCTCAAGGAACCAGTAACAGTGGGGAGACAAAACCTAACAAGTCACTATGTCCAGAAACAAGTCCCTCCTCAGCACTGCATTGGCTTGCAGATTTAGCTACACAAAAGGCAAAAGAAGAAACAAAAGGTAAGTTCTTGGAGAGCTGAAGATTTTTGCTAGAGAGCTGATTATCACCATGGAGAGAGAGGGATGTTTTTGAAGATGAGAATTTAGAAGACCGAAAAAAACAGGGACACTCCAAGATGGCTGCTTTTTGCATGTCATGACACATTGTTTTAATACTCTTGATGTTCATAATCCACACTGGGACATCTCTCTTTCTTAACCCAAATGGCAAACAGATAGTTCTGTGACGTTTCAAGCATGCCAAGGGATTAAATTTGGGTACTTAGCTATTCAGGGATGTTTAAAAGATTACAGCACTAATAAAACAAATGCAGCATGTCCCTTTCACATACGCTGCAACTGCATTGGAAAAAATACTTTTTAACATCTGTTGTAATTTCACAAGTGCTGACATCATTTATTTGATGTGAGGGGAGTCATATCACATGGAATTCCATGCCTGTCTGAAAATTTGGTAACTATCCAAACAGTGGTATTGCACCTGCATTTCGCATAGAATTGTAGAGTTGGAAGGCACCACAAGGGTAATCTAGTTAACCCCCTGCAATGCAGGAATCTTTTGTCCAACATGGACCCAAACTCACAACCTTGAGATTAAAAGTTATTCTGGACTAACCTATCTGTTTTGGCTTTGTAAAACTGATACATAATTACTTGGTTTTGTCCATTTCTTAGGCCATCTTAGTACATCTTAAACTGGTAAAGGTGGGGGTTGGGTTTTATTTTGCTCGGATTTCATACTGAGACCTCCTTACTGCATTTTTTTCTCATGTGTTTAATGATCAAATGTATGAGTGGCTGGTATCTGGACAGCTACTAGGATTTTTTTGTAAATCTTCTGGAAGATTTGTGTCCTAACAAATTTAAACTGATGTTGGCTGGAGCATATCTAAACCTTTGAAGGTCACACATAAAACACTGGCCCTTTGACATTAAGACATTCCATTCCATTCTGATTAAAAAAGCAGTCACAAAGTCTCTTGCTTATGATTACAAGAATTGTATCTACAATTGAAGAATGTCCAAAGATACACATTAGTATTTATGCAATATTTTATTTTCTCCTTCCTCTCATGCTTGCTATCTTTTTCGAATTACAACTGCTATTTTGGCTTACTTGTTTTGTACTCATAAATATTGTAGCGGTAGTTATGATAAGTTTGAGCTTATGAAATCTCTTGTTACAATTCATAATCTCACTTCCCTCCTCTGTGATTGTCAGAATACTTCCTTTGGGGGGGGGGCGGAAATATATGTCTTCTCATGGTGCCTTTTTTGCTTTTTTACAGAAGCTGGATCACTGAGGTCAGTGCTCAATAAAGAATCTCAATCACCTTTTGGATTGGATTCCTTCAACACCAATGCAAAGGCCTCCTCTTTAACTCCAAAGCTTTTTAATAGTCTCTTATTGGGCCCAGTTGCCTCAAGCAACAAGACAGAAGGTTCCAGTCTTCGCGATTTGCTTAACTCCGGGCCTGGAAAGCTGCCTCAGGCTTCACTTGATACAGGCATCCCTTTTCCTCCTGTCTTTTCTGGAGCTTCCACTGTAAGTAATACTATTTTTGTTTAGAGGTATAGATAGTTGCTTCTTTAAAGTGGTATGATCTCTTTCTTAGGTAGGAAAACCTATACAGTACTGAACTTTTCAAAATAAGATTTATTTAGGCATATTATTGTTTGTCCACTGGCCCAAAGGGGGGTTCGTGGGAGTGGTTTGGTTCAAGTATACCAAAAAAAGATTTTGAAAATGCCAGAGTGATCAGTTCTGGTATTTTATTATAAGAAGGAAATGTAGACATACAGTGGAGCCTTTACAGACCCAGTGAGAGGTTGTCATGAGTAATCCACACCCAAGCAAACATTTATACATTCTTTATTCACCAGCACTTCGGCCAAGACTTCCCATCATTTCGCCTGAGCAGATGAGGGCATAAGTGGCAAATATCCAAATCTTACAGATAGTTCCCCTTTCTGGCCCCAAGCCCACAGATGAACAAGCCAATTAGCTTCTATCAAAGCAAGTGAATATAAACATATATGAGCTCATTGTTACAACAACTACCAATTAACTGTGGTGTTATCTTGACTACCAAGATGGCGTTTGCAGAGCTTCTGGAACAGTTCCCCTTTGGTTCAAACAAAATAAAAAAATTCCTTCCAGTAGCACCTTAAAGACCAACTGAGTTAGTTCTAGGTATGAGCTTTCGTGTGCATGCACACTTCTTCAGATACACTGAAACAGAAGTCACCGGACCTTTCTATATAGTGAGAAGGTGGGGAGGGGTATTACTCAGAAGGGTGGTGGGAATGGGTGATTGGCAGATAGCTGCGATGAGCCTGTTGACGACTCTTAACGACTGCAATAGGTCTAACAGGAAAAAGCAAGGGGTGAGAAGGTGAAAAATGGCTTTGTCATGTATAATGAGATAAGAATCCAATGTCTTTATTCAAACCAGGTCTCTCCATAGTTTTAAGTTTGGTGATAAGTTGCAATTCAGCAGCTTCTCTTTCCAGTCTATTTCTGAAATTCCTTTGTAATAGAACAGCTACTTTGAGATCTTGTATAGAATGTCCTGGGAGATTGAAGTGTTCTCCTACTGGTTTTTCTGTCTTGTGGTTCCTGATGTCGGATTTATGTCCATTTATTCTTTGGCGTAAGGTCTGGCCTGTTTGTCCAATATAGAGAGCTGAAGGACACTGTTGGCATTTTATGGCATACACAATGTTAGACGATGAGCAATTAAATAGTCCCGAGATGGTATGTGTGATGTTGTTGGGGCCAGTAATGGTGTTGTCCGGGTGTATGTGGCAGCAAAGTTGGCATCTGGGTTTATTGCAGGCTCTGGTGCCAGTGTCCGTGTTAAGTCTGGTTATAGTATTATTGTGGGTTAGGAGTTGTTTAAGATTGGGGGGCTGTCTGGAGGCAATGAAAGGTCTTCCTCCCAGAGCTTGAGAAAGAGAACTGTCATTGTCCAGGAGAGGTTGTAGATCTCTGATGATGCGTTGTACTGTTTTAACTTGGGAGCTGTATGTGATGACTAGAGGTGTTCTGTTATTTTCTTTTTTGGGTCTGTCTTGCAGCAAGTTCTCTCTGGGTATCAGTCTGGCTCTGTTGATCTGTTGTCTAACTTCATCTGCTGGGTATTTTAGTTCTAAAAAGGTTTGCTGTAGATCTCTTAGGTGAGAGTCTCTGTCTGTAGAATTGGAGCAGATGCGGCTGTAACGTAGTGCCTGGGAGGAAGCTCTGGGAGGAAGCTCTGGGAGGAAGACCTTTCTCAAGCTCTGGGAGGAAGACCTTTCATTGCCTCCAGACAGCCCCCCAATCTTAAACAACTCCTAACCCACAATAATACTATAACCAGACTTAACACGGACACTGGCACCAGAGCCTGCAATAAACCCAGATGCCAACTTTGCTGCCACATACACCCGGACAACACCATTACTGGCCCCAACAACATCACACATACCATCTCGGGACTATTTAATTGCTCATCGTCTAACATTGTGTATGCCATAAAATGCCAACAGTGTCCTTCAGCTCTCTATATTGGACAAACAGGCCAGACCTTACGCCAAAGAATAAATGGACATAAATCCGACATCAGGAACCACAAGACAGAAAAACCAGTAGGAGAACACTTCAATCTCCCAGGACATTCTATACAAGATCTCAAAGTAGCTGTTCTATTACAAAGGAATTTCAGAAATAGACTGGAAAGAGAAGCTGCTGAATTGCAACTTATCACCAAACTTAAAACTATGGAGAGACCTGGTTTGAATAAAGACATTGGATTCTTATCTCATTATACATGACAAAGCCATTTTTCACCTTCTCACCCCTTGCTTTTTCCTGTTAGACCTATTGCAGTCGTTAAGAGTCGTCAACAGGCTCATCGCAGCTATCTGCCAATCACCCATTCCCACCACCCTTCTGAGTAATACCCCTCCCCACCTTCTCACTATATAGAAAGGTCCGGTGACTTCTGTTTCAGTGTATCTGAAGAAGTGTGCATGCACACGAAAGCTCATACCTAGAACTAACTCAGTTGGTCTTTAAGGTGCTACTGGAAGGAATTTTTTTATTTTGTTTTGACCATGGCAGACCAACACGGCTACCTATCTGTAACTGGACCTTTGGTTCAACACATTGTTATTAATTCCTTGGCATTGTTTTAGCCACTTTAGTGTGCTAACTTTTCTAGAAAGTGTTTAGTTAGTTGAAAGATCAGAATCTGTGGCACAGGCAGTATATTCTAATTCTTTACCCAAGACTTGGGTTGCTATGTGGATTTGTGTCTTCTAGGGTGCTAAGAATAAGGCCAGCTTGCCAAATTTCCTTGATCATATTATTGCCTCAGTGGTGGAAAATAAGAAGACGTCTGATGCTGCCAAGCGAGCAAGCAACGTGGCTGATACTCAGAAAGAAGTGAAAGAGATGGTAATGGGATTAAATGTGCTGGACCCACACACTTCCCATTCTTGGCTCTGTGACGGAAGGCTTTTGTGTCTCCATGACCCCAGCAATAAAAACAACTGGAAGATCTTCAGGGAGTGTTGGAAACAGGGCCAGGTAAATAAAAAGTTTGTGTGGACATCCTCTCTGCCTGTGGCAAGATTTTCATTGTACTTAAAACAAACTAGCAGCTATTTAATGATAATTATGTTGGTGCAGACTTTGTTAGTAGTTTAAGGTTGAAGGACAAAACACAGTTATTGGCACTCGTCTATGTGTGATACAAGCACAAAAATTCATTTCTGGAACAGGACGTGGTACCCTTAGAACCCTGGGATTCCGTTCAATTACAGCAACAAGTTTTGGGCCCTTATGGTTGGGAAATTGGGCTAGATAGAATATGGATAATGCCTGATGAACATTCAGAACTTGGCTGGGTTGACCAGGATTTCCAGCAGCCAGAAGCTTAGAATTCAGTGCTTCTGTTAAAAAGGTAAATATATTGGGTATTATCAAAAGATGGTCATCAGCCCATAGATTTCAATTTGTATAAAACTAGAATAGCTTTTCTTAGCACAGAAGTTGGACTTTGATTTTTTAATCCATATATAAATTTACGAAACCTACCAAAATATTAGAAATACATAATCAATAATAACATATAATAGTCTTAAAATTTATCACTATAAGGTATTACCTACTTAATTTGAATTTACATTATTTAATTTTTCTTTTTTATATTGTATTTATACAAAATGATATCTTGGCAACCAGAGCATATCTGTTATTACCTCTGTTTTGTTGTTTCATACAATCAGTGACTTCCATAGTTGCTTCTGTTTCTGTTGGTGCCTGTAATTATTTTTGCTGCTGTTAAAAGGTCTACTAATTCTGAACGCTCCCTCCTTATAACTTATTTAAGGCAGCCAAGTAAAATATACAGAGGATTAGTGGAGAATATATGTTCATTTTGTTTATCTGAGTTGCAGCCTTCCTGCAGAAATTATTGTTGTTTTTCTTCTTCAGCAAGTCCATCATTTACGAATCCATTTTTAAAAAACAAAACGACAACAGCTTGGTCCTTTGCCAACATTTCCATCTCTTACATTTTCAGACCAGAAATTTTTTAACGAATAATACTGGAAACATAGTGGTTTCTTATTTTCATTTTGTCTGGCTATATTTTTATGAAAGATTATAAATTAGTAAATAAAAAATAAAATGCCTTATGCGAATTGTCATTTTGGAATAATACCTCCTCTTTCTTTTCACAGCCTGTTTTAGTTTCTGGTGTTCATAAGAAGCTGAAGCCTGAACTCTGGAAACCAGAGGCCTTTAGTCAAGAATTTGGAGATCAGGATGTAGATCTGGTCAATTGTAGGAACTGTGCCATAATCTCAGATGTGAAAGTGCGTGACTTCTGGGATGGCTTTGAGGTCATTTCTAGTAAGTGCCACCTAATTTTGTTGATATTATTTGTGTAAAGTTATCTATCACATCAGTGTAGTCTCTGCCCCAACTTATGACACTATTAATGTCATAGCTGAACAGAAGATTTAAACCCAGATCTCTCATTATGGATTTAGGTTTCATTCTTCCCTCCCTTACTCCCAAAAAATCCTGTAGATTTCATAGGAAAAGCAAACTAATAGCCATAGAACAACATACAAGCCAAGTAAAACTATTTCTTTTCAGAGCGTCTAAGATCTGATGATGGACAGCCCATGGTACTGAAGTTAAAGGACTGGCCTCCGGGAGAAGATTTTAGAGACATGATGCCGACAAGGTAAGATCCCTTGTCACTCTGGGTCTGGGCCTCTGTAAGAATTGTTGGTGTTCTAGCAATGTATTCTTCTTGCCTTTGCCAGTGTCTAACATGGTACTTGCCCTTTTCAGGTTTGAGGACCTAATGGAGAACCTTCCTCTCCCAGAGTACACTAAGAGGGATGGAAGACTGAATCTGGCATCAAGGTTGCCAAGCTACTTTGTACGACCAGATCTGGGTCCCAAAATGTACAACGCATATGGTATGTAGACCAGGAGAGCATAATTTTGTCCCTACTCATAGTTTGTGTCTTATGAAAGTATATGGACTGAGAAGTAAATGAGTTAGATGGATTATTACCCATGTGAGTCATAAAATTAATTTGTTTCCTTTAAATCTGTTTGCTTCTAATTAAAAGTATAATGTCATTAGAAGTGGAATATAATTTGGTAATTGTAGACTAAATGGAATCAGACAGTGTTGTCAGAATCAAAGAGAACTTTGTAAAATGAAATGATGCTGTGCAAATAATAATAATAATAATAATAATAATAATAATAATAATAATAATAATTTTTTATTTATACCCCGCCCTCCCCAGCCAAGGCTGGGCTCAGAGCGGCTTACAAGCAATAATAAAAACAAGATGAATGATTACAACTTAAAAACAAAAATAAAATACAACATTAAAATAATGGAACATTAAAATATTAATATGTAGCCTCATCGCAGGAGGAGAAGGAAAAGAAAAAAGAAAGAGAGGGAGGGATGGAATCAAATTGGCTCCAAGCCAAAGGCCAGGCGGAACAACTCTATCTTACAGGCCCTGCAGAAAGAAATCAGATCCTGCAGGGCCCTGGTCTCATGAGGCAGAGCGTTCCACCAGGCCGGAGCCAGAGTTGAAAAGGCCCTGGCTCTGGTTGAAGCCAATCTAACTTCCTTAGGGCCTGGGACCACTAGGGTGTTAGGGTGTTGTTATTTATGGACCTTGAGGCTCTCCGTGGGGCATACCAGGAGAGGCGGTCCCGTAGGTACGAGGGTTCTAGGCCATGAAGGGCTTTAAAGGTCAAAAGCAGCACCTTAAATCTGACCCTGTACTCCACCGGGAGCCAGTGCAGCTTGAAAAGCACTGGGTGAATATGCTCCCATGGCAGAGACCCCGTGAGGAGCCTCGCTGCAGCATTCTGTACCCGCTGGAGTTTCTGGGACAGCTTCAAGGGCAGCCCCGCGTAGAGCGAAGTACAGTAGTCAAGCCTGGAGATGACCGTCACATGGATCACTGTGGCCAGGCTGGGGCGGGAAAGGTAAGGGACCAACTGCTTGATGCGGCGAAGGTGGGAAAATGTCACCTTGGCTGTTGCTGTAACTTGCGCCTCCATGGAAAGGGAGGCATCAAGGATTACACCCAAACTCTTAACGGAAGGCAATGACACTAATTGGGCCCCCACAAGAGAAGGGAGTTGGTCCCTCATCCCCATGCCATCCCGACTCAGCCATAGGACCTCTGTCTTCAAAGGATTTAGTTTCAATCGGCTCCCATGAAACCATCCAGCCACAGCTTCCAAGCATCTGGTCAGTGTGTTCGGGGCCAAGTCGGTGTGGCCATCCATCAGCAGATAGAGCTGAGTGTCATCAGCATATTGGTGACAGCCCAGCCCAAAGCTCCGGATAATCTGGGCAAGGGGGCGCATAAAGATGTTAAAAAGCATCGGGGAGAGAATTGCGCCCTGTGGCACTCCACACACCAAGGAGTGGCGCGACGACATTTCCCTCCCTAGTGCCACCCTCTGTCCCCGATCAGAGATAAAAGAGCACAACCAGTTACGGGCTATGCCCTGTATCCCCACGTCTGCGAGGCGGTGGTCCAGAAGATCATGATCGACCATGTCAAAGGCTGCTGACAAATCTAAAAGGATCAGCAGTCCTGACCCGCCTCGATCCAGTTGTCTATGGAGATCATCTGTTAGGGCAACCAGAGCCATCTCCATCCCAAAACCAGGACGGAAACCGGACTGAAATGGATCTAATGCCAATGTTTCCTCCAGAAACCTACCAAGCTGTTAAGCAACCGCTCTCTCAATTACCTTACCCAGGTATGGAAGATTTGAAACTGGGCGGTAATTGGATAGGTCTAAGGGATCTAATGAAGTTTTCTTTAAGAGTGGACACACCACTGCTTCCTTCAGTTCCCCTGGGAATGTCCCCGTGTCAAGGGACAAATTGATAATTTCAACCAGGGGGGTCCGCGCAACATCTGGACACTCCCTAATCAGCCAAGACGGGCACGGATCAAGGAGGCAGGTGGTGGGCCTACCAACTTGGAGGAATCTATCCACATCAGTAGGAAGTATCCGATCGAAATGGTCCAACACTGGACCTGAAGTCAGTCGAGGGGCCTCCAGTTCAGTCACTGTATCTAAATTGGCAGGGAGGTCACGGCGGAGCAACAGGACTTTCTCCACAAAAAAGCTCGCGAATGCCTCACAGCTGTGGGTCGAATTTGTGCTTAAATTTGGTTGTCCTCCTAAAGACGTTATTGACCTAATTATTCTAAAAAGTTGTGCCGGGTGAGAGCTAGCGGATGCAATGGAAGCTGCAAAGTAAGATTTCTTAGCAGCTTTCATAGCCATCTCATACTGTCAGAGCTGCCCGAGGTCCCAGCTCACAAAGGACCAACGCCAGTTCGTTGTTATATACAAAAGTCTTTATTGAAGTTCAGTTTCAATTTCAAAGCCGTGGCGTGCAACTCTACGTCTCAAACTCTAGACCGCCGAAGCTCCGTCTGAATCTCCTCCCCCCAGACACCAGTTTAAGACTCTAGCCCTGCTCCACCTCTTCCTCTGCTCTTTCCTCCTCTGGGTCCGCCTGTCCGCTGGAGTCTTGCCCTTTCTGGACTCTTCTGACGCTGAGTCCCCTGAGTCTTCCCCCTGCCTCCGGCGGGCTTTAGGACCCGGTTCCCAATCCGGGTTTTCTGCTGTCCCGCGCGCCTGTACATTCGAACTTGGCGCCCGCGCCCAGCCGACAACCTTCCTCCTAACCGTTACACTGCTCCTGTCACTGCTTCCCCCTTCGGGGGGGCTAGCTGGACCTGACCTCCCCTCCGTTCCCTCACTCTCCAACAGAGGCGTGGTCAGCCCTGACTCATCTTCTCTCCCTGCTGGAGGAGACGCTGGCCCTGACGCATGGGACTCTTCCCCCCCACTACGCTCTGGTGGGGGAACTGGTCCTGATCTTCCGCTGCTGCTTTGGGAGTCCCCGCTGGCCCCTTGCTTCTGGTGCGTCCCCCCTGGGACCCCCCTTGCCCTGGCCATCGGCGCCCCCCTCTGGGAATCTTCTGAATCGCTGGAGAAACTCATGGAATCTCTCGGGCCACTGTCATACTCCCCTACGCTGCCCTCAGATTCTTCCCCTTCGCTCTCCGTTTCCTCTCTCCCCTGTGCCTCTGCTCCTGAACCCGACACATAGGCTTTCATAAGACGTTTTTGAGGCTCCGTCACGAGTCCGTCGCCATACTCGCTCTAGCCGTCTGAGATCCCGCTTCATTTTCTGGAGCTCCTCAGTAAACCAAGGGGCCCGGTTTTGACGGGGTCGCAGAGGGCGCTTAGGCGCAATCTCATCAATGGCTGCCAAGAGCCGGTTATTCCAGTCCTCAACAAGGTCATCTAATGAGTCGCCAGGAGGAGCAGGGTTCCGCAAGGCTTGTCGGAATCTATCAGGATCCATCAGTTTTCGCGGACGAGCCCAAATAGGTTCGCCACCCGAGCCGGGGAGGAGCGGGAAGTCAATCTTGGCTTTCAGAGCATAGTGATCAGACCATGGCACTTCCACAGTGGGGAGCATGATCACATCTATGCCAGCCCCAAAGATCAGATCCAGCGTGTGGCCTGCTTGATGAGTGGGGCCCAAAACAAACTGGGAGAGCCCTAGTGTTGCCATGGAAGTCACTAGGTCCAGAGCCTGTGAGGAGGGAGCGGCATCGGCATGGACGTTGAAGTCTCCCAAAACCAGTAGATTTGGGAACTCCAAGGCCCAGCCTGCCACCACCTCCAGCAGGTCTGACAGGGTGGCTGCAGGTGTGCTGGGTGGTCGGTACACCAGCCAGACAGCCAAGCTCTCCTTGGTGCCCCACACGAGACCAACACATTCAATGCCGGAGATCGCTGGTGATGGCAGAGCTCTGAAAGAGCAATCCACCCGGAATAACAACGCTACTCCTCCCCCGACCCACAGTCCGCGATTGATGGAGGACAGAGAAACCTGGGGGTGTTATCTCATGTAGGGAGACTACTTCGCCTTCCCGTACCCAGGTCTCCGTCACGCAAGCCAGGTCAATCCCCTGCGAGACAAAAAAGTCACACTATGGGCCTGGCATTGCACAGCACCAATGATGGAGGTGTGTAATCCTTGCTCTCCCTACCCTCATCCCTTGGGATGGGGCGTAGATTGGAAGGGGTTCGAGGATCACTGCATCTCGAAACCCTTCGCCGATAGAGATATCTAGCCCCACCGCCATTCCTCCCTAGCCCTTCAATTGTGGAAATCCCAGATCCCATACTAGCCTCCCCAATAGATGGGTAACATCCCCTCAATAACAAGTCATCCTTGGGCCAGGACTCCTGGGTCAAAATGGTATGGGAAAGAGGTGGAGGTCTGATAGGGTAAGTATCCCTAGAAGATAAAACCCAACCAACCGCACCCCAAGCGGGGGGGACAGTCCCATGGTGTTTCGTTAACTGTCAATCCCCCTCTCCCTCCTGGGTTAATTGGAGGATTGTTGGTTATATCTGTGGCTGTGGAAGTATTAATAAGGTATGTGTTATAAAATGTGGATCACTGGCCAACAAAGAGCCAGATTCGAATTCGGAAGATCTGTCCATCCTGTCTCGCCAGGAGTACAGTAGAGAAGGCTGATCATTCTGATAAGTTTTTGGAACATTAGGCAAAGGTCCAGATGTAGATTTGGTGCTGGATATCTCCAGATTGTCAGCAACATAGAGTTCTTTAGGTGTTGTTGCCATAGAAATGTTGGAGGCGCCAAATTCCTCATCTAATTTGGTGTTGTTTGAAAAGGGAACAGGGAGTTGCACTGATGTCTTTCTATGGGATAAAGAGCTGTTGGACGTCTTTAAATATTGTGCTCTAGGCTCTACTGTCCTTATATTTTGGGTAGAAATCTCAGTCTTTATACTCATTAGCCTCTTCTTCAGGTCTTGTAATTCTAGGCTTACAAAGTTCTTTTCTTCCTTCGTGCAATTAGTATTTCTAGTGTTGAGCTTGGTTTCCTTTATCCGCATTAGCTTTGACTCTATGCAAGGGACCAATTGCCTCCTGGTTTCGTCCTTAAATACCTTCACTGGGCAGAGAGAATGGAACCACTAGAAATACTAGAAATAGAAATAGAGAAATAGAAATAGAGAATGGAATCAGGTAAGAGAACTCAAGGACCCATGCCCATCACACTGAAGAGCAGATGAGTTTTTACACTAGTTTATGTATCCATATTCAGTTGCATCCATGTGCTCTTAACCTGTAAAAGGACTGTTTTTGTCTGCTCATCCCAATGAGAGAAGCCCCTGAGACTCGTTGTGATCAGTTTGGAAGTTATTTTGCAGATAAAATAACTCACATCTGCTCTAACTTGGATTCCAGTGTTAGAGCAGATCTGGGTATGGGATTCAGGAGCATCTGCCTGTCCAGTTTTGATGAGCAGGTTTCAACTACTATTTTCCAAACAAATGGATGTGATTCTTGGGAGAAGAATCCTCAACCCTTGTCCATCTTGGCTGGTAAATCTGCCTGGCCCAAGTTCTATAAGCTTTTGCTAGCTGTGGTAAATAGATCACAGAAGAAGGGGCTATTTCCTTAAGGGGCTAAAGGAAGCATTGATCGTCAACTCCGGAAACATGTTTTGATGCCCCCTTGTTCTGTTGGCTTGGGAAAACCTGGTGTTTCAGAACAGACTTTGTTATTGGCTGAAGGTGACTGGCCTGGATTTTCCTTTCTGATGGTGTTTCTAGGACACCTATTAAGAGCTGAGTCCTTAGTGGTTTTTCTGTGTGCATTTTATTTTTATCAGGTTGTGTGCCACTTCGAGTGTGGTAGTGGCTGTGATAAAAAATATTTAATAAAGTGCATTTGTTGATTCGAAGCAGTGGACCATAACATCTGTTTGTACTAAGTGCTGCAATTACAAAGTGATAGGGAGTTTGCACCTTAAGTCTGGCTCCTTTTATAGTTAAACATGCATAGCAGGTGCCCTTATGATGCCCTCCAGATGTTGCTGGACTACATGCCCCCTCATTCTTGACGTTTGACCTTAATGTCTGGGACTGGTGGGAGTTAAGAATCCAATGACATCTGAAAGACATCATGTTGGCTACCCTTGATATCTAATCAGCAGAGATCAAGTATCTCTGCTACTGCTCACATTATCATGGCTAATAGCTGAATATTCTCTGTGTGGTGATATACTTTGAATGTAGCATAAAAAAGCATACCTATAACAAGTAGCTTCAAGCTTGCTGTCATTGTCTCTCTTCTTTGCTTCTTTTTTGTAGGACTGATAACGGCAGAAGACAGAAGAGTTGGTACAACCAATCTGCATTTGGATGTGTCAGATGCCGTTAACGTCATGGTGTACGTTGGAATTCCCATCGGGGAAGGTTCTCATGATGATGGTAAACTTCTAAGATAATCTTTTTCAATGTTTAACTTAACTTCTGAATCTCCCCCTAGATATGCAAAATATTGCTTATATTAGGCCTGCACCATTTAATTTCTTTTTGTTTTGATTTCTTCTCTGTTCTTGTGTTGCTCTTTGCACATTGGTAATACATATGAACAAAGGTGATCAGAGGACAAAAAAGATAGTTCAGCTGCAAACTGGAATGCCTAGTCATGTGAATTTACTCATGAGTAGATGTATCAGTTTCTCTTCAGATAAGATACCTATTAATCATGCAGAACATTATAATAAGCAGAGTACTGCTGTGAGGCGCTAACTCTGCCAGGATGAAACTTGGATGTGGAGTCCTGATTGAAAGTATCACCTGTGCACAAATGCAAATGTCACCAGTTTGATGCGTTTCTTAGGTTATATATTTGTGATATATGGATAGTGCAAACATAATATATGATTTTTAGGCATACATAAGCACCCTTGCAGGCTTGAAATGATGTGCTCTTGACAAAGGGAACAAATTTAGTGCTTTTTCCAGAATTACGAAAGATAATATGATTTGGTCTTTTCAAATTTCCTAACTGTCCTGTAACATTAAGTAGGATAACTTTCTTAGATAATTTCTTATGGCTATAGTTTTGTGCTTCCTTGAATTCATTTGATTGTTACACATTACACTAGAAAGCCATGCAACTTACTGATGTGAATTTCAGAGGTGCTGAAAACGATTGATGAGGGAGACGCTGATGATGTTACAAAACAGCGAATCCATGAAGCAAAGGAGAAGCCTGGAGCACTATGGCACATTTATGCTGCTAAGGATGCTGAGAAGATCAGGGAACTTCTTCGCAAGGTGTGATGGTTGGATGTTTCAGGAGTTTAATATTTCACACATTATTCAATAATAATAATAATAATAATAATAATAATTTATTATTTATACCCCGCCATCTGGCTGAGTTTCCCCAACCACTCTGGGCGACTCCCAATCAAGTGTTAAAAACAATACAGTATACTTTCTGATAAAACTTGTGTCCCAATATTTTAATTGGACTGCCCTAAAAACCTTGTTGAAGAGTGGAGTATTCATGCCCTAAATAGTCTGGGAATGGACTAGGGAAGCTGTAAAGTCCACCTTAGGCAAAGCTAAGAATTTCATCATAAAGTAACTTGTGGTTGTTTGCTGAATACAGATGAAGAAGAAATCTGCAAGTAGGGAGCATTAAACTCTGATACATTTGTATTAGGTTGGTGAAGAACAAGGACAAGAAAATCCTCCAGATCATGACCCAATCCATGACCAAAGCTGGTACCTGGACCAGACCCTCCGTAAGCGTCTGTATGAGGAGTATGGAGTACAAGGCTGGGCAATAGTGCAGTTCCTGGGAGATGCTGTATTTATTCCTGCAGGGGCCCCTCACCAGGTGAGTGTGGAGTGCTAGAGCCCAAAAGGGTAGGACAAAAACTTAAGAGCATAAAACAAGTTGTTCATGAAGTGTTCCAAAAAGAGCACAACTTTAGAATGTGACAGGTAACAGAATTTTCAGAAACACTGTACAATTAGTTAGGTTGGTTTTCCTGAGCTTTTTCTGTTGCAGGGCGGGAACAAGTTTAGAGTACTGAAAACCTGCTGACTGTGCTTGCTAAAATTCCAGAAGCTGAAATAAGGACTGAGAGAACTCTAGTTCTCAGAAGTGTCAAGTTTCAGTACCTTACTATAGAGTTCCATGTCTACTATTCCTGGGTCTCAAGCTCCATATGTTTTTCTCAAAAATTTATTCCAGTTCTTGAAAGGGTTGGGGGGGGGTCCACATTCCTTGAATACGGGAAACTTGAATAAATAATTAAAAGTAAAATATCAGCATATGCGCTTAGCGTGTTTACTTTAGTGTAAATTCACTATCTGGGATTTTTAGGTGAAGCAATAAAATGTTTGTTGTACATTCTGGGTGCAGCTAGTTATTTGAGTCTAGCAAGGATTCAGTAACTTTGTAGTGCCTAGCACCCAGGTGTGAACCAATAATTTGTTTTCAAACTAAAACTGTTCCCTCATCCCAGCTCTGGATCTTGTCTGCTTGCTGCAGTTGTCTCCTTTTATTACTCTTATACCAGGATTGTGGTACCTATGGTGCTCTGAATATTGTTCAATCCTATCAGCTCCACCCAGCATGACCAATGGTCAGGAATTACTGGAGTTGTAGTCCACAAACACGTGGAGAACTGGGGGTTCCTCATTCCTGTTTATACCACTGAATTCTTCAGTATTCTGTGAGCAGAAGAACAGTATATAAATATGTTAAATAAGAATTTGAACTTTATTTACAGTGCAATTCTCCTTGCAAATTTTATCATGCACATCATAAAGCATAGATGTATGCTAAAGTGGTGATAATTATTTCTGCATGATTGCCAGTTGTTTCAGGAGGCAGTTAAGCAGCAGACGTAAACTTTGTTTGGCCTAATATGCCAAGATATGCACAGGCCTTCTGCCCTCACATGTAGCCTCCTTTTTCCTTCAGTTTGCAGAACACAGCAATTAAACTCAGAAATCCACAGTTAACCAGAGTTTGCTGTTCATCTGAACCTGGAAACTGACTCGTGCAAAGTGGCCCCACTAAATTATTCCAGTTTTCTTATCTTTCTCTCATGCACTTGGCACCAAATCCTATGCTAGTCCAGTGAGTCTGTCCGTTTTCAGGAGCAGCTTATGGAGGAGCAGTGGGCCTTGGGGGTGGGGAGCCATAAAGCCCTGTTCCAAGAGTCCTCCTCTGGATTGAACCCTGTGCCTACCAGCTTCAGAACAGGGCAGGATTTTAAGCCACTATTTAAATATCTTTGTTTCTTCTGAAGCTGGTAACCATAGTTTCTTGGTTTGGATGAAAAAGGAAGTTGGTTAGTTGGAGACTTGCAAGTTGGAGATTGCAGAATGTAATAATGAGAGGAGTGAGGAGGAGTACGCGTGCATGGGCAGAAGGTTTCTGTGCATCCTGACTTATTTAGCTGAGAGATGATTGCCTGAGCTTGGTCATCTCACCATTTGGTCATCATTCAAGGGACAGTGAGAAATTTGTTTTCCAGAGTGATCTGCCCCACTCCTAACTTTTCTTACCCAACGCTGGTTTTTTATTATTCCTATCTTCATTGTGAAGAACTGTTTTTCTCCACTCTTGTTTTCTCGGTTTTCTTGATCTTAGTTATTACTGTCATCTTGGTCTTCCTTTAAAAGTATTAACTTGAAGCCTCATCATTTTTTAAAATATAAAATGACCCTAGAAAAAATAATCACATATTTCCCACACAATCTGGCCTGATTGATGAAACACTGTTATTTGACTCATAGTGCAAAGCCATTATTTGAATGGAAGGCAGTTTGGAAAACTTACTTTGAACATCTGATCTCTTTCTACCTGTTAGATGTGGCTCATGAACACACTGAAATAGCATTTACCAATCTTATTTATACTGCAGAAAGCAATATTTTGAATATACATTGGATTGTTGAGTTTTGATGTTTATCTAGCACCCAGTTCTGCTGCTTATTTTTTCAGGTTCATAATCTGTATAGCTGCATTAAAGTAGCAGAAGATTTTGTATCTCCAGAACATGTGAAACACTGCTTCCGCCTAACCCAGGAGTTCAGGCACCTGTCTAACACTCACACAAACCATGAAGATAAGCTGCAGGTAAGCATCTGTTTTCATGGAACAACCTCTAAAGCATATATCAGATTTGGCAGAAAGTATTTGCAAAATTGCATAGGGTTAAATTTGACTAAAGTTATAAGCTAGCTGCTGGCCATGTTAGCTAGGGCTGCCATACATTGGCAGGGGGTGGGGAATTGACGCATGGGAGGGAATTTCCGAAAGGTGGTGCTTTGTCCTGGATCTTAGGCAAGTCACTTGAAAAATTATGGTGGTTTTTGGCATTTTTTTATTTAAAAAAGGGTCAATGAACTTGGGTTTTGTTTACTTTTTGAACCCTGTGTTGGCCGAATGAATTCTTATAAAATGGGTTGAACCTAAAGAAGGGCAAGAAGAACTCCACTGGGGCTTTCCTGTTTCCTCTTCACTGTAGCCCCCTGCACTTTCAAAAGACCCCTCTGGATGCTCTGGAATGGCTTGCAGTAGGTCATAAGGAAGGCTGCCTTGTGGGGGTGCTTTTCCACTAACACACTATACTTTTGGATGCAATCCAACTTAAACCCAGTATCAAAGGCTTAGCCTGTTGCTAAGAAAAGATTATCATAGTAGATGTGTACATGTTTTGCCAAAAAAGGGGGGAGGGCAATTAAGGGGTTCTCCTGACTTTGGTTTGAGAGGAGGGAGATCAGCATTCATATTGGAATGTAATATTTTATTGGATGCTTTTCGAGTTTGATCCAGTATCCTTGTAAGAAGTATTAGCAGCTCAGACACCTTCCCATATTCATTTATGAATACATTCATTTATGAATACAGTGAATTAATAATTGAGAAACTGGCGTGTCTTACATAGTAGGTAGAAATGACTGTTCAGAGTTTTGATTTTCAGTGTCTTCATTTTCTTCTGTTTGCAGGTGAAGAACATTATCTACCATGCAGTGAAAGATGCTGTTGGCACACTAAAGGCTCACGAGTCCAAACTGGCTAGGTCGTAGGAACTGGTGATTCCAAACACCCCCCCTCTGGAGTCATTTTTTTGCTCATAGTATAGAAGGGGAGCACACATACCTGCCTGTGCAGGAGCCAAACGCTTCTCGCTAAGAGATGCCATGGCATTCATTACACTCTCCAGCCACCGTCTTCTATGCTGCCTCAATACTAAGGAAACTAAAGGAAGGTCACTATAACATGCAAAGTTTCCCACCTAATGAAAGGTGCTGTGTCCCTTTCCTGTGGCCTTTTGCAAATTTAAATTGTATGGAAACCATGTGGTGTTCCTGCCTATTATGAATAGAACGTGTGAACCTTTTTCATGCCTAGTTAGTCTTTCCAAGAAGTTAGAAAGAATGATGTGAAGATGGACATTCTCTTGCAGACTTTAGCCAACTCTGAAAGAGTGTGATCACCAGGAGCCCAGCTGCTGAAGCAGGTCCTCCTGAGTCTGACACAGGCCAAGGAAAGAAAGATGTTCTTCATGCTCCCTTTTTAAGAGTTCGCTATACACTGTAGAAACGCAGAATCGCAGAGAGAAACCACTTTTTCCCTGATGGCTCCAGGATTTAAAAATGTGTATTTAGTGAAAAACTAGGTTTGTAGTGAAACAGTATTTCATGAAAGTAGATATTTTTAGAATTTGAAATACCACAACTGTTCCTGGGTTACAAGGAAAGGCACATTGTGTTTAGTCTTCCTTTCAGTAAAACCTTTCAAGAAATGATTCTTAGAAATAAATCCAAAATAGCACAATTGGCCAGAGGAGAGCTAAAAGAAATTGACTTCCAACACCAGTTTCCACAAATGCAAGGGGGGAGAAAGAACTTTTATGTTTTGGAGATGTTGTACATCTCTCCCTAAACTGGCAAACCAGGTAATAGTTCACCAGTTGTCAGTTCTAGATTGGGACTTATACTTCCCAGAGCTAATTTTCAATATCAGCTTTGTCCAGAAATATTTTCAGTAAAATGTTCCTGCTTGATAGAGTTGTATTCAGAATTGTCACCATTGAACTGATGGATTCCATTGTTTGACTGTACATTGGGACTATATCTACCTTCTATCCAGCTGTACTGTAGTGCCACCTGCAGGCCTGTTAATATGTTCACGGTTATTTCATTTTTTAAAAAATAAAAGTCATTTACTGTAGAATCTTCTTTAAACCTACACTGAATCTGTGCAAGAGGAATTGTGGGTGGGGCTAAAGAAGTGCCATTGCTTCTGAGCTCCCACTCCTCTCCCATAACTCTGAGAGCTGCATTCATGCATATTTTTCAGAGGCAACTTCCAAGGTTTGCTGCACCGTTTCCCTTCAGTACCTAGTAATAATGACCTTTTTTTCAGGAGGCAGCAAAACTGCAACATGGTTTCAGCAGTGAACCAGTCAAGCAATCCCATGTGTATTTTATTTCTCTTATAGGTATGATGTGGTCAAACTTGACCCATGAAACACTCCGGCATAACACAGACTCCACTCCCCAATTCAGAACAGGCTAAACCCTGTAAGAGTTACTATGGGAGAGCAAAAATGTCATAGTTGTGGTCACTTAGAAGAAACCAAGATGTAGCAAACATTGTGTTTTTCCACTTATCTATACCACTCAGACTGGGATAAAGTCTCTGTGTGTGCTTACTCTCTCAGCTATTTATCTGAATTGCAAAGCCCCTTCAAAATGCCTTCAGTTTTCCCTTCACCCACCAGCAAAATGTTCCTCATCCATTTACTGTAATTTCGTTGGCAATCTCACTTGAAATCTGCCTCATGCAACCAACGTTGGATACCCAGGTTTGGGCAGCTGGAGCATACTTGGGCTCCCATACTTTTGGAGCTGCGTTGGTGCAAGGCCAGAATCAGTGCCATGACATGCAGCTCTGGTCACATCTCTGCGCATCTGTTGGGTGACTGAGGGGTAAAATAGCCACCCCCAGAGATCTATTCCCTCATCTCTGCATGCATACTCCCCAACAATTCTAGTTCATCAGCACTGACCACATAGGACAGCAGCTGAAATTCCTCACTATATATTCCAGACTGTCAACATGGTCTCATCATTAGAACTTAAGAGGCCTGCTGAATCAGACCAAAGGCCCATCTTGCCCTGCATTCTGTGGCCAGCCTGGCCTATGGGAAGCCCACAAGCAGGGCATGAGCAAAACCACACACTCCAGCTCATGATCCTCAGCAGCTGGTATTCAGACATAACATGTCTGTGATAGCTGAAGTTAATACCACCATCATAACTACTAGCAATTTGTTTGTCTCATTTGGCCAACATTACTGTACTGGTTTTGGTGGGTGACATTAATGGTACTTCCTTTTCTGTAGCCTCCAGTAATTCCCTCAGAGCAGGATAATCTTCTCAAGCAGGAGTTGATGCCTTCCAAACTACACATTTTATCATGGCTGCCAAGCATCTAAGCCTCAGGACAAAAAATGCTAGTGGAAATCACAGCAATGATTTGAATTGCAAACCCATATTTTATTTGTGGTGGTTTCAAGATGTCCTGGATTTTCGCTTCTCTCATCTGTGCTCCAGTGACTAAGCATTAAAAATATTGCTACGTTGCACTGTATTTCATAGGGTTTTTAATGGGAAATCTCAGCTACTGCTTAGATTCTGAACAATTAGGAAATAAACTTGAGTGTGTATAGTATTTGTATCCTAAGTCATGCAATTGCTACTACTAAAAACATATAGCAGCAATACTAGAGGAGCATGTAACATGCCCTCTCCAAGTTGTAGAAGAAACCAAAGCAATAAAATTAAGATCCCTGACCTTCTTAGCACTGTGTTGAATTCCACCTGTTTGGGTGATAGTCAACCAAAGTTTGCTGACTAGACCTATTAAAATTAATGAATGTTTTATAGTGTGTCAACCTTTTGCTGGAGTTGCAATATTTATCTATGAATATGTGTTTAGCCTTAACCTTATGCCCCAAGAAGTTCACATGCAAAAGGAATAAAGAAAGATTGATTAACTTGAATATATGTGGCAAAATATATGGATGCGGCTTAAGAAAGCAGGTACAAATACAAGCTGGTTGCAAATTGTACAACACAAATAGACGTTGGTCTAAAGAGCAAAGAAAGATCCCTATCAAAAGCTCAAAGAGAAATTAAGTGTGACATTTGTCACAGTACCCACACTAAAGCAAAGAAAGGGAGGGAGAATGGTGTCCTGAAGCAAAGCATAGTGTCAGGCTGGTCCTTGAGATTAGTGTGAAAAGGGGTCCATGAAAGCAAACCAGTCACTGAACATCTGGAGTTTTGGTATTATTCTGAGCCAATGCTAGGCTATGGAGAGGGGAGGGGGTCTTTGGGATTAGTGATTTGTCATAACACCTATATTCCATTGTTACATTATTTCCTATTAAGTTCCTGTCTGTTCCTCATTTTGTTTATTTTGCTCATTTGGTACTGAGAAATTACTATATTTGTTTCCAGAGTCTTAAGGTTTTCTTAATGTTGTGAAACCCATTCTTTTTACAGGAGATGTTAAAGTTTGCTGGTAACACCAGATTACTGTGCTGAACTATAAAGTATTAGGAGCCCAGGAACATATTTCTGGGACATATTTGAGACAGTAACTGGACCAGGGTCAAGGAAGTTCATTTAGGAGTATATTTTATATAAAGTTTATGCCAACAATTCCAGTGCCATGATCTAAAAAGTTCAGACTGGCACACACCATTACAACATAACTTAGTCATGTTCATTAATTCAGTGGGTCTACTCTGAGTAAAACTTAGTTGAATAGCACCCTTTGTCCTCTTTCATTGTTCTTCCTAGATGTGCTGGCCAGCAATTACAATTTTTTTGCTGAATAATCCATTCAGGAGGCATTAAGCAGGCCAGCCATGGGTAACTGTTAATCATTTCATCATGGGAGCACATCAAAATACTGTGGCTTTCAGTTCTCCTTTCACATCCTCATTCTTGTGCAGTGAAATGCTTTAGCCAGCCAACTGGCTATTGAAATGCTTTGAAGGTTTCAGTGAACTCCCTTTCCCTTTTTGGCCTTTTGATAGGCACTTTCCAGCTCTTCCTTTCCTTCTGGGAGCCAGTTAAAAGTAGTAAAGGTTTCAGTATCATTTTTTAGTACATGGCAAAACAGAGTGATTGACTGACCAAGATATATCTGACACAACCTTACATCTGAGGTTGTGGTAGAACATTTGAAAAGCGCAGACTCCAGTGAGCCTTTTCCTTTTTTACGCTTTCACCAATTATCCATTAAATATATATGCTAAAAACATTTTGAGAAGAATGGCAAGGCCACTGAGAACGCATGTACATTTTAACTTTCTTGGATGTCAGAAAATTGTAAAACAAAAGACAACAGGGTTATCTTTTAAACTGGTATCTTATTCGTTGTAGTGCTTTGTTTATTCAGGGGGTTTAAAAAAGACTCCCTAGAACAGTGGGATGTGTCTTAAATACTGGAAACGGAAGAACAAGCCAGTTTAAGATAATTTGATTTAATTACATGATCTAACAAACTACAAGAGGTATTCAATCTCAATTCTAATGGAAACGCTGAGGGGATTGGGTGAGAAAGATGGAGTTTTGCTTGCTTTCTGGAAGGAAGCAGGGGTGCAAAAACACATTGAGTGCCCCTTTCCAGGGCCTTTGGGGAGAGGGCCACCTGATAAGCATGGGGTAGCTGCTACCTGAGACACCGATCAGAGCTGTTGGCAGAGGCCCAGACCGGTGTTTCCTCCGCATCCTCAGCCCGGTCCTGAACAAAACCCCAAGGATTTTAGGGATTCGCGATGGATAACTCCGTCAAATCAAACAGCACCTGCAAGAGAGCCCCCCGCCCACACCAATATCCATTGTCTACTTCTATGGCGGGGGGAGCCTTTCGGTTATTTCCCGGCCTTGCTCTTCAACGGTTTATTATAATAAACCTGGAGGCTCTTCTTGCACACGAATATTTGAAATACGCAACTGGCTGGCCGGGGCCTGAGGCTGCCTATTCCAGTTGCGGCGTTGCAAACCAAGCAGGCGGGCTGCCACCTGAACCCCGTTTCCCCGAGAGTAAGCCGCACTGAACTCCACAGGACTTACTTCTGAGGAGGCGTGGCAAGGACTGCGCTGCAAGCCCTCTAAAGCGCTGGTCCAGAGACGAGCGCTGTTGCGGGGCTGGCTCTGCCTTCTAGGGCGGGGATCGTGTCGCTTGATGCGGGGCCTGGCGGAGGCGCCGGACCTGCTGCTCTGCCACGGAGAGATGACGCGAAGGCCCAGCAGCAGCAGCAGCAGCAACCGCCGCACTGACGACGAGCCCACCGCCATGCGCCCGCTGCTCTTTTTCCCTCCGACAGGCGCCGCTGGCTCCTCCCCTTTAAGGAGCCGGGGCGGGGCCGCGCTTGCTGCAGGAACCTGCCCTTTAACAGCGCTCTCTCCTTTCCTCGCTGGTGCCGCTGCCGAAAGCCAGCTCGCCAGTCCCCGCCGGCCCCCGGAGGAGCCTCGGCCTCGCCATGGTGTCCTGGATCATCTCCCGGCTGGTGGTGTAAGCGCGCGGCGGCGGCGGCGGCGGCAGGAGGAGGGGGACGACGACGACGGGGAGGCCCTCCTCGCCCGTTGCTAGGCAACGGGAAGAAGATGGGGACGGGGGTCGTCTGGACGGGCGGCTCTCCGGAATCCCACCCCGCCCGGTGGTGCCCGCTGCGCCCAGCCCTTTTCTCGGCTCCTCCACTCCTCTGGCTCTCGGGGGCTCCTGAGGTGGACGCCCCCCCCCCCGGCCCCTGCTGCCACCCCGCCCAGCTTAGCCCTGACCCTGACAGGTGACAAGAGCGAGCCCAGGGGCGTCGCCTGGACACCGCGGGGCTCCCCCCCCCCGCCGCTTATTAAGCTGCTGTCCGTTTAACGGCCTCTGGGCGCCACCACCTGAGGGCTGCAGGTAGGGCGCCCAGCGCCTCTGACGCTCTGCCAGCCTCGCAGCGGCTGCGCTAGGCCTTCTCTGCGCTGGCCGCGGAAGGGGGGAAGAGGGTGGATGGGCGGGCTAGCAGGGACCGGGGCTTCTCCGGCCTGGAGCCGACTCTAAGCTGAATGAATAATCTCATGAGGTTTTTCTTCTTCCTTTCTCTTTTCTGTTTAAATAATAATAACAACAACCTCTTGTTCCAGGCTGGTTTTCGGCACCTTGTACCCAGCATACTCCTCTTACAAAGCTGTGAAGACGAAAAATGTGAAGGAATATGTAAGTGTGAGGCAATTAACCATACGCTTACTGTTCACATCAACCCTTACTGTAGCTTGTCTCCCGGTGGTGTGAAGATACTAGCGACATAGCTTGTTCAAGCAGGAAATTGGAATTGTACTGCAAAACGATGCTACAGGCCATGTCACCCTGTTACACAACACTGAATAGTTCATCTGAGCATTTTCTTCCTTATTTGAGTAAATAATGGTGGAATAGAGCTGAAATACCCATTGTGCTCAGTTTCGGTTTTAAAATTACATTATAGACCCATTTAAGCACCAAGTGACAGAAACTTCAAATGTGAAAATTCCTGAGGTGTCTTCACAATTGACTTAAATACTTTTTTTAGCACCTACATATCCGTGATGTCACTTCACCACAGCTCCAACTAATTTGCATTACCTCTTTGCTTTATTCTGCAGTAAAGGTTACAGCTAGTGCAGCCCACTTGCCTAGTCTGTAGCATGTGCTTCATAAATGGCAAAATCTACTTTCTGCATGGCTTTTAGTCAATTTAAACCAGATGGTTGCACATTTTTGCACATTACAAACTATGCTTCTATCACTTGCGTGTTTGCACAAAGTGTGAAAAGTGTGATTTTAGTGTCATTTGTGAAAATGCAAGTGTTTCTTATTGCCACTTTCTATTTGCTGCAGTTTTCCTGACATTGCTATACTGTGGCATTTTCAAGAGTAATACTAAGAATTCTTCTTAGTATGGGATGTGCTTCTTCGGAAAGTTGTTGTAAAACTGTTGTAAAACTGAAAGCAGCAAAGAGGCATTTTAAATCCAGAATGGATTATTTGTTTTTAAAACATAGGCCCTTCCTTTTAAAATGTGGGACCAAAGACCATCCTTACCCATTACTTGTGAAAATCCTACCATAATGAATTCAGGATACAGTGCAGTTCAAGCAAAATGATGTACGTATGTATAGTTGTTAAATGGGCAAGATATATATAGTTGAAAATAATTCAAGAGGGAGTGAATTTAGTCCAAGGGGCAATGCTGCTTCATTTACTTATTTACCACATTTTGTTGCTCTGTGATTCAATTATGAAATGAAGAAAATTTCTTTTTTAACTTCTATGACTTTGTTACTAAAGTTCAGTTGTGGGGAAATTAACATATTGATTGCATTTGAAAATGCATACTAGGAATGCTTCTGAAGCAGTTTAAGAAAGAAAACCCCTCTTTGGTTTGTGTTCTAGTTTTGCAGAATATTTGAGTTAGATGGCTTTTTAAAGCATTAGACAAATTCCTGAAGGAAAATAAATTGGTGGCTATTAGCAAATGCACTGTGGTGGGGGCCGAGCGGTCTTCAGCCCCCCAGTTTTTCAAGATGGGGGCTGGGCTCCCCCCAAATCCAGTGGCCTGCTCTGCCACCTCCACCCTACCTATGTCGTGAAACCCTGCTGATGTCATGTGGGGATGAGGCTGAGCGGGGAGCCTGGTGGCCCCACTCTGCCTCCTCCTCCCTGACCAATGTTGTGCAGGGAGGAGGAGGCCAACCACGTTCCCCATTCCCCACCTGGCACACAAGCGACAGCATCACAGTGGGCGGGACACGTCACATGCCATGTAACATGATGCCTCACATGATGCACCTCCGCAATGTGGGGGGCAAGTGAGTGCCCTTGGCTGCTAGCCATGATAACTAAATGGAACATTCATGTGTCTGAATATCAGTTGCTTGGAATCAAATGACATAGAAGGACTATTGCCTTCATGTGCTGTTTGTGGGCCTTCCAGTAGCACCTGGCAGAACATTGTTAGAAATGGGGTACTAGACTAGAATGGAGACTGTCGGATCCAGCAACTTACCGGTATATTTGCTCCACCACTTTGGCAAAAAAGGGAGGTTTAACATAAGCCTTCTGTTTCAGAGATCCATGGTGAGATTCTTCAGCAGAGATCTCACTATTGATTGTTTTAATGTAGCAGATATTACAGAATCCCATAGTGAGCATAGCATATAGGCTTTGTAACCTTTCTCTACTTCTTACAGCCCCTTGCCTGCCTGCCTCCAGGGAGTGTGCCGAGCAAGCGCCGGCCAAAGAGTCATTCAGCAAGAGGGCCCGGGACACGGCAGCAAGGCCAGCCTGGGCTCTGGGGCCCAGAAACCCCAGTGGGGCTTTTATTAGTTAGGGAGGGCAAAAGTTGAACATACATGTGGTAGGCCTCACTCCTCCAAGATTTCTTCCCACATCCATGGATTGCAGATGTATCCAAAATAACTGGAGGTGTGAAAGGTACATCTGGCTCTGCCCTAACTATGATACCCAATTTGGAATGGATGTGAGTAGGTTTTTTCTGTGAAGTGTTCAGTGAACGGATCACAGTGAAATAGTTGAGTGGTCCTCCCCCGCCTTTAAGGCCAAACATTGATCACTAGAAGAGTTTCATTGGACAACTGAGTAGATTCAATGGTGGCAGAAAAGTCTGACTTATTTGCTGCCATCACCACCAGGGTGATGAAAGTGAGCTCTAGCCTGTGTGATCACATTTGTCATGAGTCTCCCGCTATTGTCATTCCAGTTGTTGCCCATGTTGTTTCATTGCCTTAAGTTTCCCAGACCCATTAGGGAGAAAATTTGGCTCTCTGCTGCGTTCCATGATTCATGCACAGTGATGACCTGCAAATACAAGTTCAGGGATTCGAACAGCCTTGGTCCCAAATAAATAATTTTTGTTGTAACTATTATTATAAGTTGGCAGCCCTTCCCCAACTGCTACTAAATCCCAGTCTCCCTTGCTCACCCCTGTTCAAGGTTGCATGGTCAGTTATTGAGGGGCTACACGGAGAGCAAATAATCTTGACCATTGTCCTGCATGAGCTGTATGTACCCTAAAATACCCCATCACTTCTGTGTAGCTGTGCACTGAAAGGCAAATTTGTTAACAGCAAGCAAGCTGTTTTTTTTACTTTGTCTGCCATTACTGATCATTTTGTTGAGGAACCCCTGATAATATGAGGAATGCTGAGGAACACAATTTGAAGGAAAGTACTTTAAAATAGCAGCTATACTTGGATTCGGTGTCTCTGGCATTAGTTGGTACTAGCTGAAAATACATGTTAGTGTCAGTGGGAAAAGGCTGTTTTGGATATCCTCAAGCTTTAGTAAGAGTAAAACAAGAGCATCAAAAAATATTTTTCAAAAGATTAGTAATAGGGATACCAAATGTCTGGGCTTTCCTGGACACATCTGGGAATTGCTCAGAAAAATGGCATCCAGGCATATTTTTGCTAAATTGGCAAAATGTTGGGGAAAACCTGGATGTATGGTAAATTTGGGCTGTTTTTATTTTTTAAAATGTTCCTATAAAAGGCTCAACAACTCCATCTGGATTTTCACTTTGGGGAATATGGCATGGGCAACCCTAATTAATAAAGGGTAGACGGTATGAAATCTAAAAAGAAATATTGTTCATAACCATAATACAGAGTGAAGTGGCTAAAAATGGACACTTTCAGATTTCATCATAGTATAGAAGTGTGAGTCACCCAGGTAT
Organism: Podarcis erhardii; assembly: GCF_964252035.2. Lineage (NCBI taxonomy): Eukaryota > Metazoa > Chordata > Lepidosauria > Squamata > Lacertidae > Podarcis > Podarcis erhardii. Next base: position 70,725,511 of record NC_138498.1, read on the forward strand.
TTAGAAGGAATTGCAAGTTCAAAGTTACTGTTTAAGAACAAGCTGCTTTTCAGGAGCTTCTTCTAGCCATATGTTGAAAGCCAACACCAATTTCAGTGGCAATATTTTCTTACATAATGCCTTGTAGTTAAGGAACAGCAGGGGGAGCCAGCTTCTCTTTCTAGTGTGGAACAGGCTCGTTAAATTGTTCAGACAGATGAGGGCATAACCTTGGCTGCCAAAATATTCGTAATAGTATTAAACTTTACTGTAGCAAAATTGACATGCTGTTCTAAAGGTCAACTCCTCCTTTTTGGTGTGGGGATACATTGCATTGTTTATACTATTATCCTTGTAATCTGCTTTGATATTGGTAGTCCATCTTATAATTAGGTTGTTCTGGTCACCCCCAACTTTTTTTTGCTGAGAATTGTTGATTTGTGGGTAGCAACATTATTTACTCATAAAATGTATCTCTCAGTTTCCTGTGTTGTCTCTCATCCTGGAAATGGTTAAGACTTCCTAGTGAAGATCAGACATGTGCACAGCACAACCAAAGCAGGAGAACAAGGGATAGGAAAATCAGACATGAAAGACTGGCCAGGTCACACATTGTGGTAAACTATAGTTAATAATTTACCATGAACATGCCAAGCAGGGCTGTTTTGCTCCTCCTGGCACATTATACAAACCATTATATTTAGATGAGTGTTTAATCATGGTTTGTTCTATTCTATTAAACCATGATCAGTAAGCCATGAACAAACCTTAGTTACAAACTGTGGCTCGTTGGAGTTAAAGCACAATGTATGGTTCAGACACAATGGAAAGCTAGGAGTTGTTGTTTGTTTGTTTGTTTGTTTGTTTGTTTGTTTGTTGCTTGCATGAGTCAAGAAGAGTGAAGTAGGAGTAATACAATTCTGCATGATAAGTCATCACCATGATGTGCAAACAAGGTCTCTATTCTCAAGCACCAGTTGTAAATAGGATGTGCAAGGTTTTAATTCCTTTGTGAGGTTAGCGCAATCTGGTAAAGAGGGATGGTTTGTTCAGAATCTGTTACAACTGCCCAGGTTCCTTGATGGCGTCAGTGCAGATGTTAGAGGAGAAATGTGCATTATACTGTGAACAGGACCGTTGAACTATGTATATCTTAGATCTGCACAAATTGTTCACGAAAGTGCAAAAATTCCAGGTCATTCGAATTAATGAGAAGGCTGTACACATGGCCAAGTAATGATAAGACTTAAGTGTGGTGAAAAGCTATAGGTGTCTGAAAATTATTGGCGGGCAAACCTTAAAGCAGAATTTCTGTTTTTGGAACTTACCGTGATGTCTCTGCTACTAGACACTGTTGAAGAGAGAGACCAACTGTTTGAAACCCAGAATTGCTGACATTTGGACATGGGTATAATTATAATGAACTGCTTCAAAATGACAAGATTTGGCATCAGTTAGGAATTTGTTTTAAGTAGGTTGCAGCTTTCAAATGATATGTAATGGTGCTGGCTGTCTTGCAGGTCAAATGGATGATGTATTGGATTGTGTTTGCTTTCTTCACCACAGCAGAGACACTCACAGACATCATTCTCTCTTGGTAAGTACCCTGCCACACTTGGGAAGTAAGCGGGGAGGGGGGGGGAACTACTGGATACTTCAATTCTTTTTCAGTTATCCATCTAGAATTGGTTGCTGTGAGGCAATTTGGTAAGATATTCAGCTTCCCTGTAGTTATCCTGTTCTTGAGAAAAACAAACATAGTGTTGTTCAGGTTTATTATTTGAATGTTCTGTAGTAAACCATATACGCAATGACTGAAAGTTGTGTTGTTGGCAAAAATGTGTAGTTGTTCTGCTTGTCCTCCCAACCTAGAAAAAAAAGATATAGGGTCTTCTAGAGCAGGGGTCAGCAACCTAAGGCCCATGGACTGGTAGCAGCCCACAAGGCTTGTCTAACCAGCCCATGGCGACCCCTGGCGCCCTCCGCCTTACCAGCGTGGTGCGGCGCAAGGACCAACTTCTGGGTTGATGGCGCATGCGCATGGGTGCTCCTCCGACCTGGATGTGCACCGGAAATAGCGTGTGCGCACTCGTGTGGGATAGAGAAGTGCCTGTGTGCATGCACACACACTATTTCCGGTGCACTTCCGGGTTGGGAGAGCACCGGAAATAGCGTGTGTGTACAGGCACTCCTCTGACCTGGAAGAGCGTGCGTGCACACATGCTCCGGCCCATCCTCCAATTAAGGTTGCCAACCTCTGTTCTAGAGAGCAAAAAATGAATGAAGAATGGGATTCTAGTTTTACGAATCTGATTTGTGGAGTGTGAGGGAGAGAAGCTGAAACCTAATGGAAACTGTAGGGATAGTTGTAGAGTAATCTTTGAATATTGTGATTCTAGTTCTGATTAAATGTTAGGTTCTGACACTATTGCATGTCTTGTGCTTTGCTAACAAATTTCCAAAGATTTGTTCTCAACAATGTAAATCCCTGTTAGGCAAACATTGAGCTGTATTGTGCTGACTTACTTGTCCTGACTAGAACTGAGGACAGAGATGATGTCCTAATCCTGCAGTATCTGTGTTCAAAACTCCTAGCTGCCACTTTGTCCAGAAGTCTAAAATGAAGGGGGTAATTCCTGGGTTGAAAACACCAGTCATTCCCAGGCAGAGGGCCAGTCCTGATGGAACATCCCAATGTTACTCTCTTCCCAATGACTCTCTTCACAAATACTTGAGTAGTGCAACTGCTGGGACATAACTCTGTTTGCAGGGTTGAGGATAACTTTGGATATGGACTTATCAAGGCTATGGCGAAAACTTAAAAAGAGACTTCAAGAAGATACATCCCGTAAAGGGTATGTGTGGCCTGTTCAAAAGCTGGCCTTGTCATGTTGATTCTGTTCCATCTGTAGCTTCTCTCTTCTTCCTTCTGCTTATCTCATATTTGCTGCTCTCTGGACTGTCAGTCTTTGTTCATCTCTAACCTGAGCTTGATTCTAGCTTTTCCATTTCTCTCAGGTTTCCCTTTTATTTCGAGCTGAAAATCGCATTTGTGATCTGGCTGCTCTCTCCTTACACCAAGGGCTCCAGCGTGCTCTACAGGAAGTTTGTTCACCCAACGCTCTCCAATAAGGAGAAGGTACTTCCTTCAGATTGCCCTACATATAAATCCTGGAAGTTTAGTGACATGAGATCATGATAGATTGCAGAAAAGATACTGGTATTAGCTCTGTCTGTGCTTGATATTAATCATGCTTATGCCTGCTTATAATAGATGTGTGGCAACTGCTGCTTTTACAGAGCAATAGTGAATTCCTAGTTTGTAACCTGATGAGAATTTGTTAGGTCTAACCTGAATAACGTAGCTTTAGAATAGAGTTCATGGCTCCTAACTGTGAGCCAAAGGGCCATGCATGGAGAGTTTGAGGGACTCTTTGGAACAACATTTGTTGCAGGGCAGGGGGCTATAACCAGAAGAGAAACTACAATTTTTTTTCTGTGTGTGCAGAACTGCAGTCCATTCATGCATGAGGCAGTTTGGATTCTGGCCAATGTTTTCAGCATTTGCTGCTGTATTAAATGATCCTTTATTAATTTTTGGGACCTTTACTCTTTGTAGTCTACACTGTGATTAGTGGTAGATGCATAATTACTCTCCTTAATCTCATGTAGTTCTAGCACAGGGCAAAGTATAGACATTGTCATTCATTTAGTTTGAGCCTGCAGATAAGGGGTGACAGTCTCCATCCACTTGTAAGTGCCTTATGCATTTTTACCTTAGGACAGAATTTTTTTGAGTAATATTTAAGCCTTCTGGGAGTAGCATTCACTGGAATATTGAATGTTCTTCCTTTCAACCACTATATGTTAGTGCTGGGCAACACTTTGGGAAACTCAGAGCACTTGCTATATGATCCATTCTGCTGTGCTTTCTAATATGTAATGTTTTCCTGGATTTCTGGATTTTATAGTTGGCTTCATGATGTTGGTGCAAGAAGGAGTTAGGATTTCAGGCAGAAGTGTCTCGAGATTCTGAAAAATTATGGATACATGGTCATAATGCTAAAAAAGAAGAATGTACTGCACAAGGAAACAAGTTCCATATACAGCTTTAAATCACATGAACTATATTTAATCCTTTCTCTGCTAATCCCTCAGTGTTGCAAAAGAGAGCTAGGCAGTCCCTAGGAATTAACAGGCCAAAGGCTGGCTGGCTCTGTCTGAGGACTGCTTCTTACCATACTTTTTATAACAATATTAGTATATCTGCCTTGTGTCAGTTATGATAGCACATGTATGTTTAAATGATGACTGTTGTTCACAAAATAAACAGGTCTGATAATTGTGAAATGATTAAGCCAATTCTCCCTGTATTTGATAGGGATCCCATGGATCCATGTAAGGCAAAGGTATACTAACACAAACATTCTCCCAGCCTGTATTTCTTGAAAAGCACTGTACACCTCTACGTTTTTGGGGAGGGGGCACAAAGCATTGTATTCAATCACAATGTCTTTATGCATACATTTAGTTAAGCTTCCTCTAGCACTGACTGACTTCTCAGACTGGTGCTGCTTTTTCATGCTGCTTCACATTCCTTCTTGAAATTTAGACTTCTATATTTCTAAAGAGATCCAGAGCATGAGCATAGCAGGATTTCAAAGTTTTATATGTTTAACTAAATGTTAAATCTGTTCCAAGCATACGACTGACTAGGACAGTCAGTATCAGACATTGGAAAATGTGGATATGGTGAATTTCCCACTAAATAACACTAGTTTGCACCCATAAGGACATTAGAAGAGCCTGCTGGATCAGGCCGATGGGCCATCTAGTCTAGCATCCTGTTCCCATAGTGACCAACAAGATGTCTGTGGGAAACTGAAGCAGGGGTTGAAGAAAAGAACACTCGCCTCTTGGAGTTTCCAGCAACTTGATGTTAGAAGCGTTACTGTCTCCTCACTGTGGAGGCATAGCATAGCCATCATGGCTGGTAGACATTAACTTTATCCTCCATAAATTTAAACGCCACTCAACTTGGTGGCCATCACTGCCTGCAGTGGGAGCGAGTTACATGGTTTCACTAGGCACTGTGTGAATTAGTACTTTCTTTTATCTGTCCTGAATCTTCCAACATTCAGCTTCACTGGATATGAGTTCTAGTGTTATGAAAGAGGGGGGGGGGGGACTTTTCTCTAGCCACTTTCTCTATGGCATGCATAACTTTAAATTTCTATTGTGTCACCTCTTTCTTGCCTTTTCTCGAAACTAAAAAGTTCCAAAAAACTGCAACCTTTGTTTCTCTTTCCCCTTGATCATCCACCTGCTGGAGTCAACAATGACTTTTGCCACTTGGCTTGCTAGGTCATCATAGTTGTGATACAGAATGCAAAATCAAGAAAGGATTCAATTGCTGAGTGTGGAATACCACAAGTGGATATTTTTGTCATGTGTGTCTGAAGTGTGGGAGGTCTTCTAGTAGAAGAGATTTAAGAAAATTGACCCTAGGAAGTAGCTTTCTTTCTGTGGCAAAGTTTTGGTATATGTGTAATTTGTTTTCTCCTTGATGCTGCTAATGTTGAGAAACTGAAATTGGCACAACGCTGAATTTGGCACAATGAAACACAATACAACAATTACATGAGCCTTGATGTTCATTTCTCATTTAAGAACCAAGGGTACATGCTTCCCATTTTTCTCCTGGGGATCAGATTTCACAATAGCAGGACACAGGGTTGTTTTTTTTTTTTGCTGTGAAGAACCTGTGTCTCTTCTCTTGAGTGGCTAATCATTCAAGTTCTCACTTGATATTAGTATGCTCTTGTGCTCTAAAAAAAAAGGAGTATGAGCCAAAAGGTCATGGTATACTGCATTGGCCTGAACATAAGCCACACTTTCCCCCCAAATTCCAACAGTGAAAAGTTAAAGTGCGGCTTATTTTCGTGACCTCAGGCTGCCAGCAAAGCGGTGCGGCTCCCCCTAGGAAGCGGCCCAGGTATTGTCTCTCCCCCCCCCCCTTTTAAAGGTGCGGCTTATTTGCGGGTGCGGCTTATATTCATGCCAATACAGTATCTGTATTCTGATAAATAGGAGAGGTCACACTCTCAATACTTCTAACAAACTGATGAGGGTCTTGATTCCACCCAGTCTTGGAAGAGATCCCCCCACTGTTGTTAAAACTAAGAATAATGGTCCTGAAATTTCTCTTATAGTTAATTGGTTAATCTTTCATAAAATTTGGCTATTTTAGGATCATAGTAGACATGACAAGTGCAACTATTTTTGCTTATTGACCTGCTAGCTATGTTTATGCCTACAGGTGAACAGTGAGTTCCAAAGTCCATACAATTCAATTGTTTCTGTAGATAGAGTGATTTGATAGCAGCCACCTTTAACAATAACTAGTCCATGCATTTAGAGTCTATCAGGGCTACATTCTCTCCATTTCAATAGACTAAAATGCAAATCAATCAGTGACAAAAATTTTCACCAGACTCATAATCCAGATGAGTTTAGCCCAGCCTCTGATGTGTGTAGCTCATTGAACCAGTGGTGTAAGAATTTTTTCCTGTGTGTTTTTTGGAATGACAGTGGAGGAAAAATTTCCATTTCATAAGGTGATTAATATCAGTGAATAGTATTAGACAGACTTAGAAGTTTCCAAGTTTTTAGCTTTGTTTACTAAATGTATATAAAATAAACATGGTAAATTAGATAAATTTTCTGTATGTCCTAGAAAATTTCCAGTGCAAACAAAGTTTTCTATTGCTAATTACCCAAAATTGCATAGGAAATTTTCCAAAAAGCTTTCCAGAAAAAAAATCCAGAAATGTCCTATTTAACATTTACTGGAAGTCAACATGTTGACATTGATGTTGACATTGAAGCCAACATTTACTGTTATGTCATGATACTTTAAAACTGACCTTTAGAATTATGCTTCATTGCTGCCAGAACTAGTTTGTGAAATTCCTCTCTTCTGTTCCATAAAGACAAGTTACTGCTTGATCTTAGTCTTACTTCCATGTGAATAATTGTTTAAGCATGTTTTTCTTCCCCTCTTACTTGGGTTGCCTGTGTTAAGATGTGATGGGTACTTCTAAGTACATTATTCTCAAAATGAGAGGTCTTGGTTTTTCTGTTACCTTGTCCTGCTGAACTATTTTTGTACTCTGTAATCTAGTGTATTGCTAATTAGTGCAGCTGCATTTGTTCTGTTGTGTGTATAGGCATTGATGATCCATAGGTGATTCTTTTTCTCATTCCACCATGCAAGCTGTCAATGGATAGTTTATAACCTCTGGAAAGATTTACTTAGTCATTAGAGAAAGTTTGAAAGGTTTTATAATTAACAAAAGTAAAACATTGTGATGACTTTGAGAACTTCTGTTCTGTTTTGTTGTTCAAACCCTACGGACTTGGACCTTCTTGCGTTATACCTAGTTGGACTATAAGTCCATCTAGCCAAGTATTGTGTACACTGACTAGCAGCCCTCGCTAGGGTTTCAGACAGGCAACATTCCCAGCCCTTCCTGGAGGTACTGAGAATTAAACCCTAAGCAATTCAGTATTCAAAGCAGATGCTCTACTACTGAGCTTCAGCCCTTCCCCAAAAAACTTCCTCTTAAAAGCTTTTGTGTGAGTATGTATCATTCTTGAGGGCTATAGCTATGCAAATAATTTTTTAATGTGGCCTTCCCCACCAATTAAATCCTAGGAAATCGATGAGTATATCAGCCAGGCCCGTGACAAGAGTTATGAAACTATGATGCGAGTTGGCAAGCGAGGATTAAATTTGGCAGCCAATGCAGCAGTTACTGCAGCTGCAAAGGTAACTCCTTATATACCTATGTGCCATATCAACCCTGTTCCCTTCTGTTGGACTTTTGGTGTCATAACTCTATCCCACTTCCCCACCTCCATGCTGTCTGCTAAGTTGTTCTTTCAAGTTAGACATGAGACAAACTCATCTGCAGCTTGCCATCTGATTGGATTTTATTCTGATCCTGATCTGATTTTAGGATGTGTTTTAAATGATTGCCTGATTTTATGTTAATGTGTTATATATTTGATGTTAGCTGCTCTGAGCCCGGTTTTGGCTGGGAAGGGGGGGTATAAATAAAAATTATTATTATTATTATTATTATTATTATTATTATTGCCTGACCCAAGCTGTGTCCCTCTCATCTAACTGCTGTCGAGTGTTCTTTTCCATTGGAAGCTGTTCTAGCATGTCCTCTGATGTGTTCTGAATGGTTCAACTCATGTGAATAGTTACAACTAGAAATTATATCTTAAAGGGCCAAGGAGTTTTATCTGAAAAACTACGGAGTTTCAGCATGCAGGACTTGACTTTGATTCGGGATGATGACACTGTGCATTTACGGAGCCCTGAGCCACGCATGCGTACTTCTGCTACTGGTCATCTTGAAACTGTTGATGATTCAGGTTAACAGCAATCCATTCATATTATTTAATGAGGGCAGATGTCTAAGAGTTGTGGGCTTGGGGCAAATATTGAAGCGTCTAACTTCAGTGGTAGTTAGCTGTGTTTATGTTTTGAACTTGGAGTGCATGCACACCTATATTTCATGCAGTACTCACAATTGCAATGGACATGCTGCTTAAAGAAAGAATTCACATTTTCCCAGCAGCAAGATATTATAGTTTGGGCCACGCTACTCATGACAGCAGCAGGCCCGTATTTTTAAATGTGGGTATTTTCCAGTAATATATAAAGCAAGGCATGGAAGCATAAAAGGAGGTTTCTGTGTTCACATACACAAAACAACTTCTTTTATCTTTATCTGCTATACCTCTCTGTAATTTTCATTCAACCAGTGATCCTAGCTAGAAGATAGAGTGGGGGAGGGGAGAGGATGTGTGCAAAGGAAGGGTTTGATCTCCTCTGCACCTGGGCACCCCTTCTTCACTTTACACTGCACACCACCAATCCACTCTGGTCTGGATTGGGGGAGGAACCAAACTACTGTTACTTTTGTTAAAAGGGGGGGGGGCGGTGAAGCCCAATAAAGTGATTCAAAGAGTCATTTAAAGACGCTGAGTCTTTTGTCACCTTGACAGTTTGATTCTCCACAACTTTCCATAGACATCTGAAGGCTCCCCTTTTTGGGAAGTTTTTAATGTCTGATGTTTCACTGTGTTCTGTTATATTCTGCTGGAAGATGCCCACAGTGGCTGGGTCAACCCAGTCAGATGGGTGGGGCACAAGTGTGTGTGTGTGTGTGTGTGTGTGTGTGTGTGTGTAATAAATTATTAGTCGCCTTAGTATTAGTATTATTTATTTTCTCCTTTCCTTCAAGAACCTTGGCATCAGAGATGGCATTTTCATTTTCTGCTCTTCCTCCATATTAAAAAATAAGGGGCACCTCTGTTTTTGGTTTTCTCCTCAGGTGCATCCTGTTATTCCTCATCGGAAGAGATGACTCTGTCTCAAAGACATAATGGGGCCCAGTCTGATGCCAGAACAGACCCATCAGATGACGATACAGGAGACAAAGTTCCCAAACGGACCCAGAGCCTTAAAGCTCCTAAAAAAGTGACAAAGACTGAGGTGAGCTGGATGTAATTGTTTGGAAAGCTTGCAGCTGGATCGTGCCTCATGTACAACTTGTGTGCTTCAGCCTGGCACATAATCCCTTTTAATAGCTGCCCCTCCCTTGCAAGTGTGCTTTGCTTGCCTGCCAGATATCTTTCTCTGCATTTTGAAGTATTGGACAGGATTCAACTAATGGGTCCCATCAACAGAAGCCTGCACAGGAACTTCAGCTTGTACAAAAGGGCTTTCTCCCCTGCATCCCCCAAAATTGGCTCGGAGGGGATCAGGAGAACACCCAGAACTGTTCACGGGAAGGAAAGAGGGATCATTCTGTTTGGCAGGCTGAAATGTTTGCAGTAACAGAACAATCAGAAGAGTGTGATGTTGAATTCCTCCTGTTGTTTCACATTCCTATTCTGTCAATAATTTAAATGCTGCTATAGTAAGAATTTAAGGCATTACTAAGGGCTGAAAGTAGATGTGATGGCAGTAGCAACTTGTTTGTTCATTTGCACCTTTGCTATGCCAAGCAGAGAGTGGATAGTGTCTCATTTTTAAATGAGAATGTGTATGACCAGCTGAATACTTCTTCATTCATTTGCTTACCTTCCCATGCTCTATTGTCCCCACTCCCCTCTTGCAGTACTGGAAGTTGGCTGAGCTTTGAGAAAGGCTTGGGGTGTTGGAACATGGGAAGGAAAGGCAGAGGAGGGGAGATTCAACTTCCTTCTCTTATGTACTCCCTTTTGATGTTAAAGTTGGACTCCCCTGCTTCATTTGTGAATGCATAGGCACATGAATGAATAAACATGAATGTGCTACTGCCACATCTTATTTGGCACTCAGGATGCATCCAGTTTTATGAGTTTTTGCATGATCTGCTGCTGACATTAGGGGCACAGCCTGCAGACATTCCATCAGCTGTTTTTGTTTGGGCTCCACTTCTTGATTTTTCCAGTGCCAAAATATATTATTTAGTATGGTTTTATGTTGCAAACAAGTGGCTCAAATAAGATTTTCTGTGTGCGCAGTTTATGCACATGTCCACACATCCAGTTTTTAATCATAGATTTTTCGTAGGAATTCCACTGTATCAGGTCCACACCACACCTTGAAGAAATGTTTCCATGCTGTGGTTTTCTGGCCTCTCCCTTCAATAATTGCTCCCTTGTCCTTCGGTAACCTTTTCTGCTCTGGGTATATGCACAACTATATGGGGATATAAATTTTCATTTTGTTTGTAAAAATCAAAATTAAATATTTTTAGGGGGAAGGCCCAACCAAAAATGCACTAATGAGCTTCCATATATATTTCACATTAAGAGGGAATTTGGATTAAATGTCAAAAAGCATAGGCTGGCATTTTGATGACGACAGTCTCCTGTGGACTGTGCAAAAATACTTGTGTGCATGGACAGCACCAGTTTCACAATAAACCTTTTTCTGGAAGCACCCCTTCTTAAAGAGCTAAAAAGTTTCACATATTTGACATTGGCTGAACTTTGGTGGTGGCCGCATGCAGCACATCAGGTCATTTAGTGTAGAGTGCTTTAGCTGTCCTGGTCCCCAGCTAGATTACATCTGATGATATATCATTGGGTGACAGGAATTGGCTATGGCTGGCTTCCTTCGTGAAGTTTTGGGTTTTATCTGAACCAAAGGTTTCCTACACATCTGGACATGCCTTCAAGAGTAGCTGAAATGATACTGGTTATTCATTTTGATTGTTCAGGTTCTGTTTCTGGAAATAGTTTTGAAGGAGCTGGTAAAGAGCCAGGAAATGGCTGTGTAGGAGAATAACCTATTTTATTTGAGTGCCCTCTGCTGACTGCTTTATAGGTTTGTTTTATTTTTTTGTCATCTTCTGTTTTGTCATCTTATTCTGAGGTTACTAATTGAATTGATTCATTAATAGAATTACAGAAGTAAGAGGGCTTAAAATTGGATAGCAATCAGTTCCTTTTGTTCTGGAAGCAGGAGCTCAGTGAATGATCTGAGGTCTCAGCAAAAATGTCATCAAAGCTCTTTCTTTTTTTAAACTCCTTGTCCTGCAACTAGTTTCATGTTATTTCTCTCCTCTCTTGCTTTTCCAGCCCCCACAAAAGACTGTCAAAGCCCGTCCCAAGAAGAAAGTTACAGGTTCCAGTGCTGCTGGCGAGTCAGCCTAAGGACATCCCAGCCTGTCTGTCCTAGGGCTCTTCAGACACTTTGAGCACTCTCCAAGGAAAGGGAGCTGAGATCATGTACATAACAGCTACTGCTTTGTAGAGCTCATTCCAAGGCAAGAGGGTGACTGAAATTTGGCACACAGATTAGAGGATGGCCATCCTCAGGAATTATTTATACTTCATCTCTGTGATGGAGAGAATGCTAATCTGTCTGTACATAGCCTGTTGTTTTGGGATTCTCTCTCTGTGCGTAACCCTAATAGGAAAACTCTTTGCTGGAACAACACTTCAATTAGGGTTAGAGCCATTTTTGACAGAGAGGCTGGAAGAAAAAAAAATCAAGACGGGTGCCACTGAAATTCTAATTGGAGGTGGGGAGCTTCCCAATAATATTTCAGCATTTCACTGGTTGTCATGCTGTAGCTGCTGTGGGGAATTGTTAGGAAGTGCCTGGAGCAAAGTGACTGGTACTGAGGGAAAGTGTTATCTAAACTCATTTGGGCAGAAGCAAGAGACAAAAGTGTAGGTTTGCTTCGTGCTTTGCTACATGGGCAACTGCTTGCCTGTGGGATTGGGTAAAGTGGTATTTTTTGCAGGGAGTCTGCAGATGTTTGGGAGAGGGGTGGAAGGTGAGAATGCAAGCGGCTGGTTTCTTTACCACTATCTGGTGCCTATTTCTAAGCAGCCTCTTTTGCTTGGTTGGAAGAGTTTTAACTCTGCTCATGGTAGATGTTGCGATGGTAGAACTATTTGCATGGTTTTTTTCAAGTAGAATAAGGCTGGGAGGAAGGTGACGAAGCTAAGAGGACCACGGTTGGAGCAGGGGGTGTGAGGATGCCTCGGCACAAATCAGTCTCTCCAAAGAGTTGAAATCCTAAATAGCCACTGTCTAAGAGCCAAACACTTTGGCCCCCTGCTTCAGAATTGCCTTTATATTTTACAGGTCAGTCTGTTTTCTGTAAGAATTGTTTGGAAAAGGCATGTGTATGGAAGAAGCTGGAGGAAATATGGATGGTACCTTAAGTTTCTGCTGTGTTTTTAATTATGCTTTATTTGCACTGGCAATATAACGTTGGAGCTCAAGCAGTGTAGCCTGATAAGTAGGCAAAAAGTAGCAACCCTTTTTGGAGCTTTTCTGGCATTTTGTAATGAGGTAAGTAAGTGATGGGACATTCCTAAATGATTCCATGGGTGGATAAGGGATAACGTTACTTGGCTCTCAGGAACTACTCATTTCCGCCACCACTGACTTCCATCATTCCCTCTTAACTCTGATTACATTTTGGAGGCAATATTATTTAGTGTTTGAGACTATCCTAGAATTGTAGCATTGGAAGGGACCCTGAGGATCATCTAGCCCAACACCTTGCAGTGCAGGAATATGCAGCCGTCCCGTACAGAGATCAAACTTGCAACCTTGGCATTATTAGCACCACGCTCTAACCATCTAGCATTCTGTGAAAAACCGAATTCAGTTTTGTATCATGCTCCAGTCAAATGGATAGATAAATAATGATAAACATTTCTGTTCCAGAGAGTTTAACATATACAGATGACTGTCCTGATCTAGGACTATAGTGCAGGGATACTGAGACACATAGTATATAGATAAACCCTGCTGTTCTCTAACCTAGCCCTTTAATAAATTATCCAACTTCTGAATATGTGCCAAAGCCACTAGTCTTTTAAACAGTGGAGCAAATATATGAGATCTAACAGTGCTGGAAACAAATTTCAGTTACCCTTATCTATATAGGTTATTGGCAAATCGGGCTGATGTTGGGTATGCAACATGGCCACGCAGCTGCTTCACTATGCAGTTTAAATCCTGATTTTTCACTACAGGCTGACATGTACTGCTTCCTAAATAAGTTTTTTAAGAAGCTAACCTCCATTGAGTTCTGTGAAGCTGCTTCCTAATCAGTGTACTTTAGGATTGCACCTTTAGGCACACTTTTTAATTTGTATAGTTTCAGAGCAGAGAAGGCTTATCATTAAGATTTATCATCTTCCAAATCAGTTACAAACCTGCACTCGTGTGCTGTACTTCTCTTCTGGACAGCTGATAGTTCAGCCTCTGCAAGTACAAAGAAAATGAATCACAACATTTTTGCCATTCTTTTTGGCAGCGGCTGTTTAATGCCAAAAAATTGGCAAGCTATAATTACAAATTACATTTTGTAATTTGTCAAGGATGCAGACCCTAAATCTCAGATTAGGTTTTTACTATTTGGAAGGTACTTTGGTTTGCTGAGTGTGAGAATGTAGAAACATACTGCACTTTTTCCCCAGCAGATCCCTCTCTCCTAGTACCATGCAATTAATCTTCAGTAGTTTTGTTTGAATCAAGTATGGGTTTACATGTGCAATGGCTGCACTTCCTTATGCTTGGAATATGTATGACTGGGGAAAGTGCATTTGAATGCTGGGCTGGCTGTAAGTGAGACATTTGTATTGCTGTAGTATATGAAGGGGAAAACCTTTCTGTTTCACAGAGAAAGCAGCACTACTTATATCAACTTGCTTGCTTTTATCAACTTGTGTTTCAGCAGCACACTGTGGTTGTTGCTTGTAGATACTGCCTTGTGTTTTTTACAGCACATACATCAAACTCTTCCCAGCATCCTTTGTATGAGGCAGTACTTTTGCATAGAAGTTGATAAACTGGGATCAGGGTTAGCACTTCTCCTAGAAGTGTGCACAATTTTTCATCAGTGCTTCCAGTGAAGTATAAGGATGGGATGATGCTGAATAACTTGAGCCCATTCCCAGAGATGCTTAAGTCCTGAGGCAGTTTCTACCTTTTCATATTAGCCTGGTCTGCTTCTCAGTCCCCATCTTCTCACCACATCCTGTTGGGTCAGTTTTAATTGTAGTCCAATTGGGTGTTTTACTTTTATTATACTTATAAAAGTATTTCTAACCCACTGGCTCATAAGAAAATATCAGGATGGTGTGCAATGTGTAAGTATTCAAACAATCTAAAATACAGAACAATTGACCTACACTGAATCAGATTAATCCTCTGAAAGCAATTGTCATAAAATAAACGTTTTCAGCAGGCAACAAAATATCTAAATTGTTAGGCGTCTGGTTTTTGTTGGTTTGCTTTTGTGTAACACCATGTGGTCTTTTCATATTTGTGTCCCTTAATTATTTTAAATTTCCTATCAGTTTTATGTTTAAGAACATCATTATCCTGCAGCTGGGCTTCATATTCAGCTTGATGATCAAATATATATGGAAACCTGCCAGAGGCCCAATAAACTTATTTTTGATGCAAACTTCAGGCTGCAAAAATTGAGTCAGAGGTTAGATAGCTGGCAGGCCCTCGTATATGGTTGGTGGGCTGCATTTGGTCTGGTGGCCTATGCTGCACACACCTGTCATGGGACATAATATTCCACATGTTACCCTTCTCGGTTGTTCTTCATAGGATAGTTTCTAAGATCTTGATCCATTTATTTACTGTTCTGTCAAATATGGGAGGAAACAGAGTGACTCAAGATACTTCACATGACTGCTTTTTCCCTACTCCCTTTTTCTCTACCATGTATTATTTTATACACCTCCGTAATATCTCCCCACTTTTTCTCCCTTTTTTTGAAACAAAAGCTCCAAATGCTGTAATATTTTCTCATATGGCAGTTTTTCTAGCCCCTTGATCATTTTAGTTGCCCTTTCCTGCACCTTTTTCAACTCCTATGCTACAGTCCCAACAAAAATATCCCCCACTCAGCTGCTGTTTGGCATGGGAGGAAAGCTTCTATTGGCAGCAGTGAGAACTCCCCTCATATGCCAAATAGCTGTCTCCCCCCCCCCCCCCCGTGAGGGCAGGTATCGGAACTGCAGTGTGGAAGGAAAGGGTTAAACCTGATCCTGACCAGTGGTTGCTATTTACAATCTTTGGAGCAGGAGATATGCAGGATGTTAAACCATATGATTAACATCATGTGTAGCTGGCCCTTGGGTAGCCTGTTTAACAATTCATGGGGGGAGGGGATGATAGAGCTCCTTGAATGGAGATTTTCCTCTCTATTGGCTGCTATTATTCTTAAGAGACTTTATCACAATAAGGCCATGATCCTATGTACACTTGCTTGGGACCACTAAACATCATAAGACTTATCTCTATGTAAACATTGTAGGGTTGTGCCATTAATGGCTCTGTGATGAAAGAGTCTGATATTGAGACTATCATAGGACAGATCACCATATAAATAACATGGTAATCTGAATTCTTTTCTTTAGCCTCTCTTTACCTCTTATGTGCTAGGAAGTCCACGATGGAAGAATTCAGAACTTGTTTTTGGTCAGGTGCAAAATTGAATTGCCACTTAGTCAGTTTTGCGGTTTTTTCTACAATCAAGCATTGTATAAATTTTAGGAAATAAATAAATAAACTTCATTTGTAGTACAGAAAACCTTGGATTTAGGGTGTGGTAAGAATGTGCTCCTATTTCTGCATCCTTCCCACAGTCTGGCTTTGCTGTTGTGTTTTGGTTTGTAAGATTAGAAGAGTAACAGCAAGAGAACCCATGTAGCTAGCAGAAAGCTCTAATAATGCTGCTCTTCAGAGGCAGAATATAGCTGGAAAAGACTTTTATCATGAAATCTGGGCTCTTCCCCATTCCAGGCAAGAGTGTCTTTCAACATTGTGTAGCGCTGAAATATTTCTTGTTTCTCCAGGAACTTGGGGGGGGGGCTTTTGTTTTCCTTTTCTTGTGTTGTCATGTTGGACATGGTATTTAGAACCTCTTTGGGATATTATCCTTGCACCAGGACAACAGCTGGTGTTATCTAATGGCCTTCTCTTCAACCAACATCTGTTGAAGTGCCAACTCCTATTGGTTGAACCCTTCTCTCTCAAATGTAAGGAAATACAAGCCTTGAAGTTTCACAGAGCCTTTCCATTGCTAGCAGCTTGCTTACTGACAAGTCACTCCTCTGCCACTGTTGTTAGGTAGATCCAGTTCTTCAGCAGCAGCAGTCTGTGTTTGCCTCCTTTTATCAGGATTCTTTTAATCTGAGCTAGCCTTAGTACTTGCATTCTCTGATTTCTGCTGTGTAAAGGGGACAGTGCTGCTGTCATTCTTTTGCAGACATTTACAGTGACTGATTTGAATTTGCATGACAGGTCTGGAGCAGAGCCAAGAAACGGAGACTCATTATGTTGAATGCCAGCCATTACCCTTGTTTGTTGAACAGGCAGCAGTAGACGTGACAAGGATAGGACGCTATACCAGTGTATTCTCTTCTGCCTGCTAGAGGAACAGCAGTCAGTCAGTAAGAAGTGGACAACAAGATTGGGTAAAGCAAACTTATTTAAAGGTCTTAATCCTGCTGCCCAGTCAGTCAGATCCTTGCCATCATAGTTCTGTTACAGCTGTCATTGGCAGCTACAGTACCTCTTCGGCCACTGTGTCAAGTCTTCAATGAGTATACTGGCTGAGGGTAAGCAATAGCTTTTCAGAGAACAGAAGGCAACATTTTGAAGTGACCATTGCCTATATGACATACCCTCTTCTTCTGATCTCTGGTCAAACTAGTTTTGCAGACTTTGTAGCATTTCAAGCGGTCTAGTGGAACTTGAAGCAACCTCTTAGCAGAAGAAACACTAAATATGCCCATTTTAATGTGACCTCTGTAGAAACAACATTCATTATAAGGAAATGACATATTATAAGGAAATGACCCATTAGGCTAAGTGGGGATACTTCATCAGAAAGCAGATTTTGGGTGTCCTGAATTTGCAACTGATTTTTACTTCTAATTTATTATTGTATTTTGACTGCCAAGTAGAGGTGATTGTAGGATTTTGTGTCTCTGGTGAAAAAATAACTTGGTCAGCCTTGGGTACTGCACACTTTGTTTGGGTTGGAGGGTATCTGTTGTTCCACCTCAGGCAGCAAAATAGCTTGTGCTGAGAGAAAAAAATATTTTGTTCTTATAAAAAATAAATGTCCCCTTAGGAGTGAAATGGGCTAAAGCAGAAGATCGGGTCTAGTCAGCTTTACTCCTGCTTGGGCTTGTAGGGGACTGTAGGAAG
Organism: Podarcis erhardii; assembly: GCF_964252035.2. Taxonomy (NCBI): domain Eukaryota; kingdom Metazoa; phylum Chordata; class Lepidosauria; order Squamata; family Lacertidae; genus Podarcis; species Podarcis erhardii. Next base: position 70,743,266 of record NC_138498.1, read on the forward strand.
CTGCCTCTGTGAGGAGTTAGACTCTAAATTGAATAAACAACTTTTCCCTTCTCAGCAGGGCTGCCTTCCTCCCCACATGTTGTTTTGTGCTGTTGTCAAGCTGCCAGTGTTAGTAGCATTAAAAGGGGGGGGGGGACTGCTTGCATTGCTCCAGAGAAAGAATAATCCGTACACAGCAGCTATCTGTACACTGGTGGAAGGATGAAGAGTGTCTTGACTTATGAACAAGGCAGGACAGGACAGGGTGCTGTTAAGCAAATGACTAGAGGAGGTCCTCCCACAGGATTTATGTGACTAAACTGAGAAAAGGAAAGGGGATTTCCAAGGAGATGGGATAATAGCCAGTTATTCTCAGGATCTGTTGAGATTCCAAGGATGAGTCAGCTACATGAACTAATAGAAACATATCGGTGGGCAGTCTGAGTGAAGGCATTTCCTTCTCTTATTGAGAGAGATGAGCCCAGCTGCTCACCCTCAACCTTATCATGTTTTGCAGTTTAATGGGAAATGAAAAGCTCCTCCACCATATTCTGTCTACCAAGGTATTACTTATGTATACTGACTATGCTAAGACTGCCTGTTGAGATCAGATAGATGTTCAGGAAACAATTCATCCTGGATGCTGCACCATTCTTTGTACCCACCTTACTGGAAGCTGCTGTTTTCAGACTTGGATTGTCGCCTGCATCTTTCATCTTGTAGTGAGCTCTTCACAGTACCGCTCTATCCAGCACAAATTATTTTACTAGCCCTGGAAAGATTGCCCCATGATCTCTTGCTTCCCTAGGAGTCCATGTTCTGTCTCACTGGAATTTATTCAGAAACATGCATCTCCCCACCACCACCTCATGAATAGAGGATGTTCACAGTCAGGGGCACCTCTTAAGAAGGAAGCTATGTACCTCAGCACCCCCCCCCCAAAAACCCTATTTCCTGCTGCCTTGCAGAAAAATCATTGATCTCCTATGGAGAGAACACACAGTTCTCTTTTATCGCTGGATATGAAGATGCTGTATTACAGAAAAAAACTTAGCCCTGCTCTGTTCCACCCTCTTATCCCTGTTCTCTTTTAAGTGGCAATCTTGTTACCTGGTTGAGCCATACCATATTGTAGCCATTGTGCAAATGCTCTGGAATCTGTGCTTACACTTCAGGCACCTGTATCAGACTCTGGGAGTCTGGGTGTCTTGTTACGTATCAGTGTAAGTATCCCAGAGCCTCTGTGTACATGCATTCATCAGTATTACTTTGTGAACCCTAAGTAGTATTTTATCTGGTTTTTTCAGGCTCTTGGTGACTGGCAAAGGCTCCTGCTAGATGACCTTGTATAATTTTACTCTACCAGAACAAATTGTTGTTATTCCTACTTGAGCCCTTTATAAAGTTGTGATCTAGTAAGAAGAGGTATCTAACATATATTTGGGAACAGATTGCATGGTTATTTGAGTGTTTTTACACTTTATGTACTAACTGAAATCATATCACATGAAAGGTTGAGGAGAGCAACACCAGTTGCATTAAAGGTTTGTTTGAAGGCCACGGAATGTACTTCAATCAATCAATTGGCCTCCAGCACAGCTTCTGCACCATTTCTCACTAGGTAGATCATGACTATATTCTGTGTCTCTTCCTGTTTTTTCATCCCAAGCAGGCCTTGAATTCTCTTCATTAGAATATTTGTCACTTCAGGACAATGGTGGTTGAATTTCCTCCTTCCTCAAAAGAGTATCGTAGCTGCAGAGAGGTTGCAGCCTGGGACCCAAGTATTGGGACCAGTGGGACCAAATGCAGTAGGATTCCAGAGGAGAAAAAGTTTACAGCAGCCACCTGAGACTGTGAAATCGACCTTTCCTGGAAATTCTCTGGCCTGAAAGAATGAACTTTGATGTTAGACCTTTGAGAATTACAGATATTTGAACAAGTGTTTGTAGCAAAGTCCAGTATCAAAGCTGCTACTGTTTTATTTGCAATGACAAACTGGAATCAGAAATAATATGGAATGTAGACAAATATATATTGGCCTCTTGTCTCTTTAATTTTTTAAGTACAGTAAACACGAATCGTTCCCCGTTCTTGGAAGGGCTGTTCGTAATTTGCTTCCTTCCACCAATTATTGTATTGTGTTGTGTTGTGATTTCAGAATTTGGGCTCTTTCTTTCAGGAAGCTACTTCCACACTGGAAATATGCCAAAGACAAGTTGTTCAAAATGAGTAATCAACATTGATTTATGAATGTTTTTGCTCTTTTACACTGAAAATAGGGATATGTGAGGAGACCATCTTTCCCTGCCACTATTTTCTATTTTCTATGAACAAAATTGTTCATGGGGCTTTCATAAAGATTCCAAGCAAGAGCTCTCTTTTCATGACACTTTTCAAATTCTATAAATCATGTACTAATAAAAAAAATCCAAAGCTTTACATATAGTATGAATTTTATAACTTGTGAGCATTGCCATTGACCTATTTTTATATGTCTGTTAATTCAACAGAAAGGCAAGAGGCAATATGTCCCAAGTTTGTTCTTCCCATAGTCCAGTGTTGGCTAACCTTTCTTTGGCTGAGGGCCACATTGAGGATTGACCAAGCTTTAAAAAGCTCCATGCCAGTGGTGGGTGTGGCCAAAGTACTTTAACTTTCTTATGGACATGCACTTGCACACATATAGTGCACATAGTGTATTCCAAAAGGTGTTTCATATGTTTCATATTGCTTTTTACAAATATACACCCCCTATTTACAAGTCTTCAGCATCACCTCTCAGTCTGGCATCTGAATGTTGCTGTTTCTGCAGCTGCTACAGGCAAAAGATCTGCAGCACCCTAGTGTATGACTGCCATCATTTTCTCTTGTATAGCAACCCTCAGTTGGGGCCCAGTCAAAGTGCTTTTCCACGCTAGGCTAGTGTCTGGAACGAAAACAGTCAAGAAGTATCCTGACAAGATGTTCTAGCTGTTCAAATACTTTGACTATTGAACTTGATTGTTATTCTATTGTACGTCACTTCTAAGCCATTGCCTTAGCATGCAAAAATGCTCATAAGGTCTATCAATAAAAATGCTAGTGAAAACTCACTAGGTCAGGCAAGTTGTTAACATGGTACCACATGAACTTCAATATTGTTAAAGTCTAGGTGGAATGTACTAATGGAACAAAACTTCAAATGTTCAGAACATAAACCAGCCACAATTCTTCACTGGAGATACCCGAATATGACTCTGAAGAGGTTCTACTCACAACAGTTCCCAAACATTTTCCCAGAATGCCTAAAGTGGAATTTTGGTTTAAAAAACAAATCCCATAGTGATCCTGAATTCAGCCATTCCACCAATTTATTAAGTGTTTATAGGTCACCCTATAACAAAATTCTGAGGGCTGTCCATAAGAAGAAATAATTTAAAATTCAGTAACAATAGAAACTTAGTTACAGATAGGTAGCCGTGTTGGTCTGCCATAGTCAAAACAAAACAAATTCCTTCCAGTAGCACCTTAAAGACCAACTAAGTCAGTTCTTGGTATGAGCTTTCGTGTGCATGCACACTTCTTCAGATACACTGAAACAGAAGTTTCCAGACCCTTCTATATAGTGAGAAGGTGGGGAGGGGTATTACTCAGAAGGGTGGTGGGAATGGGTAATTGGCAGATAGCTGTGATGAGCCTGTTGACGACTCTTAACGACTGCAATAGGTCTTACAGGAAAAAGCAAGGGGTGAAAAGGTGAAAAATGGCTTTGTCATGTATAATGAGATAAGAATCCAAGGTCTTTGTTCAGACCAGGTTTCTCCATGGTTTTAAGTTTGGTGATAAGTTGTAATTCAGCAGCTTCTCTTTCCAGTCTATTTCTGAAATTCCTTTGTAGTAAAACAGCTACTTTGAGATCTTGTATAGAATGTCCTGGGAGATTGAAGTGTTCTCCTACTGGTTTCTCTGTCTTGTGATTCCTGATGTCCGATTTATGTCCGTTTATTCTTTGGCGTAAGGTCTGAATGAGCAATTAAATAGTCCCGAGATGGTATGTGTGATGTTGTTGGGGCCAGTAATGGTGTTGTCCGGGTGTATGTGGCAGCAAAGTTGGCATCTGGGTTTATTGCAGGCTCTGGTGCCAGTGTCCGTGTTAGGTCTGGTTGTAGTATTATTGTGGGTTAGGAGTTGTTTAAGACTGGGTGGCTGTCTGTAGGCAATGAAAGGTCTTCCTCCCAGAGCTTGAGAAAGAGAACTGTCATTGTCCAGGAGAGGTTGCAGATCTCTGATGATGCGTTGTACTGTTTTAACTTGGGAGCTGTATGTGATGACTAGAGGTGTTCTGTTATTTTCTTTTTTGGGTCTGTCTTGCAGCAAGTTCTCTCTGGGTATCAGTCTGGCTCAGTCTGGAACTTAGTTCCAGTAACAGATAGGTAGCAGTGATGGTCTGCCATAGTCAAAACAAAACAAATTCCTTCCAGTAGCACCTTAAAGACCAACTAAGTCAGTTCTTGGTATGAGCTTTCGTGTGCATGCACACTTCTTCAGATACACTGAAACAGAAGTTGGCAGATACAACTTATCACCAAACTTAAAACCATGGAGAAACCTGGTCTGAACAAAGACCTTGAATTCTTATCTCATTATACATGACAAAGCCATTTTTCACCTTTTCACCCCTTGCTTTTTCCTGTAAGACCTATTGCAGTCGTTAAGAGTCGTCAACAGGCTCATCACAGCTATCTGCCAATCACCCATTCCCACCACCCTTCTGAGTAATACCCCTCCCCACCTTCTCACTATATAGAAGGGTCTGGAAACTTCTGTTTCAGTGTATCTGAAGAAGTGTGCATGCACATGAAAGCTCATACCAAGAACTGACTTAGTTGGTCTTTAAGGTGCTACTGGAAGGAATTTGTTTTGTTTTGAATAGAAACTTAATAAAGTACGAAAACAGAAAGCACAGAGGGGAAATGGAGCTTAAATCTAAGACAGTGTTAAAATCCTGGGGAAATTAAAAGGTTATTGCTTGATACCAAAGTAAGCACCTTTGGTCTCCTTAGATGAGGGAATTCCACAACCACCACTGACAAGGCCATATCTCCTGGACCCACCACACCATACTCCGGAGGGCCCTCCAAAGGTCTGCATTGGTGTGGGGAAAGGTGGTCCTTCGGATACTCTAGTCCCAAGCTGTGAAGGGCCTTAAAGACCAAAACCAACCCCTTGAATTGAAAATGTGACTAGCTCATTCTTAGTGCTATAAGCACTCCTAAAACCTCTTCAGGGGGCATGCAAACTCCTGAACCACTATTTGATAACTACCATGGGAATTTTTGGAGAGAGGAGGAAGAAAAGTGAGCATATCAACTCAAGGGAGTTGGGTATTATGCTGCAAAACAATGTTTTGCATTCAGTGATCTGGTGATTAACTCATCTGAAAAAGGGCCTTGTAAAAACAAGAGCCTGGATGAGAGGAAATATAAAAGCTTTGTGAAGGCAAAACATAATGTGTGCCGAATGGAATGTATCATCTTCTTCTTCTTTGGCAATCGTTTGTAGCGGAGTAAGATTGTCTTCCATAAACATGGTTTTAACAGTGAGTTCGTAAGTGACTGTGGATGCCAATTCTGCATCCACACGTCCTTCCACAGCGGGGACATAGGTTTCCGGGCGAGAGTTGATCACGGTGTGGATTTGCCAAGCATGCCTTCCTCTTAGCATGTTTCTCCCTTGCGTCCTGAGTTTGAGTGTCTTCAAAGCCCATGACACCTTTGGTAAAGGCTGTTCTCCAACTGGAGTGCTTGCAGGCCAGTGTTTCCCAGCTGTCAGTGTTTATACTACATTTTAAAAGATTTGCCTTGAAACAGTCTTTAAACCTGTATTGTTGACCATCAGCATTACGCTTTCCATTTTTAAGTTTGGAATAGAGTAGTTGCTTTGGAAGACGATCATCAGGCATCCGCACAACATGACCAGTCCAACGAAGTTGATGTTGAAGAATCATTGCTTCAACACTGGTGATCTTTGCTTCTTTCAGTCCACTGGCATTAGTTCGCCTGTCTTCCCAAGTGAAGTGTGAATTTTTTCAGAGACACCGTTGATGGAATCTTTCGAGGAATTGGAAATGCCATTTATAAGTGGTCCATGTTTCACAAGTGTACAGCAAGGTTGGTAGTACAATGGCTTTGTAAACAAGCATTTTGGTTTCCTGTGAATGTCCCGGTCCTCAAACACTCTGAACTTCAATCGGGAGAAAGCTGCACTCGCAGCTTAGGGTGAATAGGCGTGCTCTGGTCCATGGGGTCACAAAGAGTCAGACACGACTAAACGACTAAACAACAACAATACCAAATACAGGAATATGGGATTAGAAAATGATCATTACAAGTCAGTCCATCTCTGATGCTTAAGGTAAAACCTCTGCCTATCCCAGGAATCTTTGTGCTTTGCTTAAGGCTTGGGACTGATCAGGGTTACAAGCCTGAGAGTTACAAATGGGGAAAGTAGACCTTGCTTATTTATTCCAGAATGTAACCTGGAACCTGTCTGCAATCCCTGTCTTGGAACTGAGTCTACAAACTAACCCCAGAGCTACAACATCAGTCTAATTTTGGTACTCCTGTTTCCCTGCGCTGCCCCCTGCATTGTGCAACACCTTGCCTGTTGAAGAGAGCTGGAGAACTTGAAAACTTGCTACACCTTTGTGACACTTGCTCCCAACTTGCCCAACTAAGATAAAATTTGTCATCTGTGAGATAAGCAATTGTTTCCTGGCAACAGATTGCAGAGCTTTTATTAGCATAGAAGAAAATAACAGCTTGTAGAACTAGCTTTAAAGGTTTGGAGAACCAGTTCTATAACATGAGAGCTAGTGTTTTGAAGGAGTCCTTTGTTTACCCTTAGGTTTAACTCTGTCACCAATGAAATATAATAACGGTACTTAAGATAGTATGAGTTTTAGTCAATTGCTGTATTAAATCTGAAGAAATGTACATGAAAAAATAGTTGTAAAGAACATGAACTGGTTTTCAGATTATGCATAAATGCGTTGCAGCAGACATCGTCGCAAAAGACTGTTAAGTTGTTATATAATATAAGGCAGGTACTTTGCAGGACCAGAACAAGAGGCTATCTATTGATCAACTGCATAGAAAAATGAGCTTTTTTTTTAAGCTTGCAACCAAAAACCGCATAAAAAGTAATGACATGAAATATAAAAAAATACATAATGTCCATAATTTGGTTGTAAGTCACTTTGGGTTGCCTTGGACAGGATAAAACGATGAACAAATTTAATAAACATTTTATTTTTATTTTTATTTTTATTTTTACTTTTACTTTTATTATTATTTTTATTATTTAATTAATAATAGTCAGGCAGCAATACCTAAAACCTTCAGAATTACAGCCCACTCAAATACATGTATACTTTGTGGTAAGGTCAAATGAGCTTGATGGGACTTATTCCTGAGTAAGTGTGTATTTATGGATTGCACCCTCCATTGCTCAAAACAGAATAATTAAATATCAAACCCCCATTTAAAAAGCTTTCTTTGTAGCCTTTGGAGAAGTTGAGAGGTAAAGAAGATTAAGTGGGACTCCTGGGGAGGCCAATTCCAGAGCTTATTCACTAGAAAAGGTCTCCCCTCCCCCCCCCCCCCCCGACTTCCTCCACTTCAGTATTGGATAGAAATGAGAACAGCCCTCCTTCCCAGAGAACTCAACAGGCCAGAACCTTTTCTACAAGTACTTGAATTTAAATAATTCTTTTAAACAGCTGACTGATTTAAGCAGGGACATATTGTAGTCTGCCAAATCTTTTTAATCACATAACTAAGTAATTGACTAAACATTGCAGCTCTGATTATATTTGCTGAGTGCCTATAAGAATTAGGTGGTGTATAGAAACTTGTTTTTAAAAAGACCAAGCTCCAAGCATTGGCAAGACTTTTATTAGGACTGACAAGAAATGTTGCAAAATGTGCGCATTTGTAAAGTTCTCCAGAATGTTTCGTCAGTGTTATAAGAAAAAACCTGCTCTTTTTCCCTTATGGGGTACCCAAGCGCCCATATAGAGTCCTCTTTTTAGGTTCTCTATCGGGAGGAGAAAATAACAGAGGCCAACCAGAGAATATTGAGAAGCAAGGCAGCTAGTAAGCTTGATCTTTATTAAAGCTGTTGCAACATGGTGCTTCACAACCACACACAGGAGAGAGGAGGGACCCTGAACAATGGCGCGCAAGCCCTTATATAGACGTTTTAAATTGCCCACCTTCAAACTCCAGACCACCCCCAGAAACATCATACACACATCACAGAAAAGGCGGTCTACAACAGAAATCTGAGTGCATTGTTTATCTCCTGTCTGGCAAGTTATCCGATTGCATTATCTGGGTTTTGGCCATTCTTTTGTTATTATAACTATTTAATTCCTGAATCTAGGTCACAGGTCACAGGCTCACCCTGTTCATATCCTGAATGTGCCCTTAAGACAGGATTTGTGAGGAAAGAGACATTGGGGAGGTTTCCCACTTTGACCTTGCAGAGAAGTATTTGAGGTCCATTTGTTCAGGACATTTTCTGTGGGGTTTTCCGACATGTGGTTTATATATACAGTTATGAACATTTTATATATATATATATATATATATATATATATATATATATATATATATAGTCTATATAGTATATATATGTATATATGACCTTAAAATTCTTATGTCAGGCTGGATGTTACATGAAGCAAAGGTTTGTGAGGCAGATAAGGGGGCACCCCCCCCAAAGTCCCAAAATTGGGCTAACTGTTGAAGTCTTGAAGCCTGAAGATGGAGACCGCAGGCTGGCGGAATTAGTCCCTGCTAGGTGCTTGCAGGCAGTGGCGTAGCGTGGGGGGTGCAGGGGGGCCCGGCCGCACCGGGTGCAACATCTGGGGGTTAGGGGGCGCAAATCCACGGGTTAGGGGGCACAAATCCATGGGTTAGGGGGCGCAAATTACTTGCCTTGCCCCGGGTGCTGACAACCCACGCTACGCCACTGCTTGCAGGTATCAGGTTTCACCCTATGGCTAATCTCTATTTTGGAAAAACCATAAGGCCTGCCTTTTATTTTTCCCAATTTGAACTATAAAATGGTGATTTTCTTGAGTACCCCTAAACATTTTTTAGGAAAAAAGCACTAAGTATTTCTATTGTTTTACTTAGTATTGGGAGGGGGGAGCTGTGCCTCTGCCCTCCCTCTTAGCTACGCCCATGGCTTGTGTGCTATTTTGTGACATTTTGGTAGTCCTAATAAAAGTATTACCCAATGGTGGATTCTGGCATTTTTTTCGGACCAACGTGGTTGTCTTGGGATTTGTTTCGTTTCTGATTAAATTGACAAAGGACAGAACATTCTACAATTTTAGGCAGCATTCTAAAACAAGAGAATCCTGCCTAGAATTGTACAGTGTTTTGTCCTTTGTTACGTATTCTCCCATGGATGTCTGAACACTGAGCTGAAACCACACTGAGCAAAGCTTGAGTAGGGCAATAATTTGAAGCAAAATAAGATAGGTGCTGCCTCTTCTGAAATTCAGTTAATCCCCAGTGGCTGGAAATTGGACAGCCCTAAATTAGAATATATGATTATTCTTTATGCTGACATTGAGGAATTAAGGTTTAAATACTGTTTATTATACCTTGATCACCTGCCTGTTGTGATTTGACTGTTATCATTCACCTAAAAATAAAGCAGGAAAACTCGGGATTGTTATCTTTTGTCCACCAGAGGGAGTAAGTATCACACCTGCTGAAACTTTGCTCAAGTGCCCAACAGCCTGGAAGTAGATGAGAGTGATTTGAATAATGATGCAGGCTGAGAGTCTGAAATAGCTTTTATGTAAAGACTGTATCTTTATGTGTAAAATTACGGGTTTGAAAGTCATGGAGGGACCGTAGAATGAAGTTAGTTTTCGCCTTTGGCTACAAAAAGCCTTTCCAGCTTTATTGGTGCTGTTAATGAAAGGCTCACCAGTTAAGCATACTTAAAGTGTTTTTCATTCCCATTATTCCACATGTTTCATTCCAGTAATAGCCAATCAGCCTCTTGGTTGCCGTCTCTACAGGGAAGGGCATCCTGCAAGGATTTGTTTGTCTTGTAACCTACTTGCAAATGCCACTTACACTTGTAACTGTGCTGTCATTGTGTGTGCCCCCCCCCCCCGGCCCCTGCCCAATGTAATTCCCTGGGACAGGGTAGGAGGGCAATGTTGTTAACTGTATCCATCTCCTATGGGAAAGGAACCAATTGTGAAATTCTAAAAATATAGAAAATATCTAATGGTTTCCAGGGTAATAGGTGACCATGGTAACTAAATGCTAGCTTTGTGATCTGATGGAGGACAGTTAAAAAAAGAAAGGAAAAGACATAACCAATTAACTGTGCAGAAATGTTTCTGGGGGAAATATTTTTGCATTAACCCTGCAGTTGCCAGGGAGGCAGCATCTATGACATGCTCAGATTGAAATATTGTGATGCGGTGGCTTTAAATTGGCGTCTTGGTGTGTGTGATGGCAGGCTGTTTGCTATGACGTTGGCTGGAGAGATTTCTCCTCTTGGATCATATCACCCATTTAAAGCTCGCTGTTGCCTCTCAACCTTTTGTTGATGCTGTATACACTATACACACACACCTTTCCAAGCAAAATTCAGAATTTTCTTATTGCATTGGAGAGCAATAGAGAGGAACATAAATTCTCTTAACAAGATCACTGTATTGTCGCCGCATTCCTTTCTGACCTAGATATTTATTGAGAACAAGCAAAAGAAAATTCCAAACCACAATTAGGAGATGCAGTTTGCTATAATTTCCTGCACCACTAGAGATACGTGCTTGCATAAATGGCACTCTGCTTCTCTGAACACTTCTGAGCAGGGAAGCAAAGATCAGGCTTTTTTGAATAGGAATTTTAAATAAGAATGTTTTCTCTCTTGTCCCACTTCTCATAAAGCTGCTGTAAAACATGCTGATAAACTACCCCATGAATCTGAAACCAAATGATTTCAGATTTGTGGAGTAGTTTATCAGTTTACAACCGTCCTCTAGCATCTTTGATGTGATGCACCTTAGGGTTGCTTCTGATGTTAGTTTTCTCATTCTTATACTGAAAAGCAGTGTGTGGGATCAGATAGAAAATGGTCATAGATGCCCATCTTCAAACAGAATGGGAATGCTGAGATAATGATCTCAAGGGCAATTCTAAGTGACAGCAATGCTAAAGAGGTGCCGGAACTCAGTACCAGTGAGTTCCAACTGGGGGGGGGGGAAGCCTTGCTAAAACTTATGCTATGTTTAAAACAGGTTTTTTTCCTCCTTCACTTTCTCTTTTTGCTGTTCGCCTTCTTCATTTTCTCAGCTGCCATTTCTCAGCTGTGAGAGAAAGGATGCTGAGTACTTTATTCAAACCTCTGACATTGTTTAAAACCACAGTTTTCCTCCCAGTTCCCTCCATCCTTTAGTCAGACTTCTGTCATTGTTTTAAACCACTGCTTTCCCCCTCTCAGTGCTGCAACCTTCCTTCACGTTTGCTCCTTCTACCCCGCCGTGACTTCATGCAAATCCAGGACTGTGATGCAGCACTACAAATCCTCCAACAGAGGCTGTGTGATGACATTCTTACATTTTTATTAGATAGAAAGAGGTAAAATAATAAATACTATGTGTTTTGCATGAGATGTTAGATTACTAGACCCCTTAGCTATGAGAAACACACATGTCCATTTAAATAGCTGAAATACAGACAGGTATAGTCAGATTTGGCTAAATGCTGCAATTGTTATATGTAAATATTAGAGATTCACTAGTGTTCACTAATTTAAATGGAGAGGTTGGGAAATCTAGTCCACATTTCCAGAGTTCTTCTGTAGGTCTGAAGAGGAATTCCTATATCCTTCATTAAACATGAATATTCTGTGTACAGGAACAAAAAGGAACACAAAAGTAGAGGACATAATTTAAACTGCTTCCTTTCAGTGTCCATAATGGTGAGGGGGGTGTCTTTGCCATAGCCAGCCAAAGAGGAAGCAAATAGATTTGTGTGTTGTGTGTTGCGTAAGATGGTGTGCTGGGCTGCCACACTGCGAGTCAATGGATGGAAGTTACTTGGTCTCTTTCTTGGTCTCTTTCTCTTGATTGAGCTGGAATTCCCTGGCTTTGAAATTCAGTCTAGGGTGCTCTCTCTTAGCCTGGCTTTCCCCTAGAAGCTTGTATAGGAGTGGAGACCCTTTCCCAACCTGCTCTTCTCTGTCACTGACTGTTGCCTCATGTCCTTTCTGTTGGATGTGCCAGCTTCTCCCCTCCACAGATATTCTCACTGTAAGGAAGCAGGTGTGCAGATGTATGAAACAGAGTTCACAGCAATCGCTCCCAACTGAGAGAGGCAACCTGCTTAAGGGAGCAAGCCAATGCTTTGGTGCATTTCCTCTTGGCAAGTGTGTTAAGTGGGTGCATTTTTAATTCATTGCATTCATGGGTGTGTACATTTGGTTCTGCGCATAACACAGATGCACACAGCCCCAACCCAAAAGCATATCCATTTTTTTATGCACAAACACATTTACTGGCATACTATAATGGAATACCTTTGGACATTCAACATCCAGGGACAAAACTATCATAACTCTATATCGAGCAAGATGAGAAAACTGTAAAAAAAAACCAACCCACCCCCATTTGCTGTTGGACTCCAACTCCCATCAGTCTCAGCCAGGGATGGGGGACAAATGTGGTTCTGTTTACATTTTCAAGCCAATTTTATCAGATTTGCACTTTCCAGAACAGTATGAGAACCAAAACACAGCCATCCTTCAAAATTAGCACTTATCCAAATTCTGTGATGCACTTTAACAACCAAGCAATGTTTATAAAAATGCATATACTAGAAGGAAATGCATTTTAAAATATATCTGTGAAAATAGCATAAAAAATGCTTTATATTAAGTTGCAATCAAAAATGTGAAAATTGCAGGTACAGATGTGCATGTGTTTTTAGGAGAGATTCGCACTAAAATACTGAAACATTTTCATGAGGACTTAAAAAACCAAACCCACAAATATGGAGAACTGAATTTAAGATTAGAAAAATGAGATGCTGAGAGAACTGAAAATGACAGATCCTTCCATACTTAGAGAACAGCCTTTACCAAAGGTGTCATGGGCTTTGAAGACACTCGAATTCAGGATGCAAGGGAGAAACATGCTAAGAGGAAGGCACACTTGGCAAATCCACACCATGATCAACTCCCGCCCGGAAACCAATGTCCCCACTGTGGAAGGACGTGTGGATCCAGAATTGGCCTCCACAGTCACTTACGGACTCACTGTTAAAACTGTGTTTATGGAAGACAATCTTACTCAGCTACAAGAGATCGCCGAAGAAGGCAGAGGCATACTTAGGGGTTGGCAAAACCAGCCCCCACCGCATGTTTTGTGCCAGAAAATCAAGATGAATGCTCAATAAACAGGTTGTCAGAAGTTGGGAGTCTTTTCCTTATGGTAAATGGTTTGACCAGATAATACATGACCCTTTCTACTTAAAAGGTTCTACTTATGCTTTATCAGAACATTACAACATCTCTTAACATCTGCATTCAAAGAACGTTTGCATGACTGTGGGTGAGTGAATGAGCACATTATACAAGCAATTCTGAGTTACTGAATTTGTTACAGGCCTGTTGAGTGCTTCTGTGGAGAAAATTACTCCTGTTCCTAATACACTTATCATTTATTGCAAATGTCTAGGGCAAGATGTTGGTATTTTCTACTACATTTATGCATTATTTGACAGATTTGGTATCATATGTGGTAGAGCTGCATCTGATTTTTACCTTCCCTATTCACATTCTGAAAGTTGCTCCTCCTTAGCCAACCTAGCAGTTCGAAAGCACGTCATAGTGCAAGTAGACCTCTGGCGGGAAGGTAAACAGCGTTTCCGTGCGCTGCTCTGGTTCACCAGAAGCGGCTTAGTCATGGTGGCCACATGACCCGGAAGCTGTACGCCGGCTCCCTCGGCCAAAAAAGCGAGATGAGCACCGCAACCCCAGAGTCATCCATAACTGGACCTAATGGTCAAGGGTCCCTTTACCTTTACCATTAAGCTTATCAGAGAAGCACAGAACATGAATGAAGGAATGTAATTTGAGTGAGATGAGCCCACTGTATAAGTGCACTCACAGCATTCTGAGCATGTGAACAACCTGCTCCCTAAAATCAAGCTAAGAGTAAAGCTTGTTATTATGGGTCTCAGCAGAGGCTGGATTTGCACAATGCTGCTTAGCTGGTCCCTTGTGTCAGTTATGAGACCTTTTCCTTAACTTCTTGGCACATGCCTATTTTTCACATTATCCATTCCACAGCCAAGTGGCAGCCCACATTCTGCCCCCCTCCATTTAATTTTGATTTTGCCAATAGTGTGTTAAGGAGAGAAGGGAATACAACATAAAAGCATGTTACCCAGCTGTGGATGTACTGAAGTGTATTGTGTGGGCCTTTCCCCTCCCCCCTGTGTGTGGTGATGTTTTCCTGGGTGTCGTCTATCACCACACCTTCTACTTCCATATGGGAGATACTCCTTGATGGATTATAGGTGGGTCTAGTCATGACACATGCATTATTATTTTTTAAATAACCCATTCATTTGTACAAGTCTGGCATGTCAGAAAATTTGTTTCTCAGATTTTTTTAAAAAATTAAATTGGCCACCCACCCACATAAATAATGCTTCTAAAAAAACATATCAAATGTCATCTATTTATTTATTAAAGGAATTTGTACACCCGCTTTGTTGGTGTCCTAAATAGGTGTTTAGTCTGTCTACTGGGTAATCCAACACTGGGGAGATGGCATGTATCATCAGCTGTTCATCACCCGCAGGTACTGTTATCAGAATTTTAAGGTCATCTATATATAAAAAAATGTTCATAACTGTATATATAAACCACATGTCTGAAACCCCATAGACAAGGTCCTGAAGAAATTGATCTCAAATATTTCTCTGCAAGGTCAAAGTGGGAAACCTCCCCATTGTCTCTTTCCTCACAAATCTTGTCTTAAGGGCACATTCAAGATATGAACAGGGTGAGCCTGTGACCTGTGACCTAGATTCAGGAATTAAGTAGTTATAATATCAAAAGAGTGGCCAAAACCCAGATAATACAATCAGGTAACTTGCCAGACAGTAGATAAACAACACACTCAGATTTCTGTTGTAGACTGCCTTTTCTGTGATGTAGGTATGTTGTATTGGGGGAGGTGGTCCTGGGCTACTACATCCCTTCTGTGATGTATGTATGATGTTTCTGGGGATGGTCTGAAGTTTGAGGGTGGGCAATTCCAAAAGTCTATATAAGGGCGGGCACACCTTTGTTCTGGGTCCCCCTCCTCTCTCCTGCGTGTGGGGGAGCACCCTGTTGCAACAGTTAATAAAGATCAGGCTTACTAGCTGCTTTGCTTCTCAATATTCTCTGGCTGGTCTCTGTTATTTTCTCCTACTGATAGACAACCTACAAAAGGACTCTATATGGGCTCTTGGGTACCCCATGAGGGGAAAGGAGCAGTTTTATCACTTATAACAGGTACCTTGACTGTAAATCTTTCTGCTGAGGGAAGAAAAGGCAGCATCTCAGCTTAAGAGAAAAGCTCTTCCTGTAGATTCATTTTGGATCAGTTGAGAAGCCACCACCAGCCCCCCAAAACAAGCCGGCCAATTTTCAAAACATTAACTTCCCCTCTGTTAGCCATAGAAAGCTGTTCAGCAGGCAAGCTAAGTAACTGCAATATTTATAGATTCAATTTCCACATCAATTTCCCTGATAGGCAAATGCAGGCACAACGTCACTCCTATTAGGAATGCAGGCGGCAAACACACTGTTGCTATGGCGATTTTTGCCATCACAGCAAAGGCAGCCCGTGTGCATTGCTTGTGTATATAGCTTTCTGGCAAAGCAGCTAGTCTTAATTAATCTGAAAAGGCAAGACATTTAATAAATGGCGGGAGCAGTGATGGTGTTGGGAGGGAAGTATACTGAGTCAAGCAAACTTCTCTGCTGGAATTGACCTTGCTTGGAGCCCAGAATTTCTAGGAATGGACAGGCCTTGGACAAACTCTGTGTGCCAAATGTTGAAACCAGTTACATATCCGAGCTTGCCAAGGGGAATCTGTCGTTTGAATGAGTGGCTCTTTACAAGATAGAGTACAGTGGTACCTCAGGTTAAGTACTTAATTCGTTCCGGAGGTTTGTACTTAACCTGAAATTGTTCTTAACCTGAAGCACCACTTTAACTAATAGGGCCTGCTGCTGCTGCCACGCCGCCGGAGCACAATTTCTGTTCTCATCCTGAAGCAAAGTTCTTAACCCGAGGTACTATTTCTGGGTTAGCGGAGTCTGTAACCTGAAGCGTATGTAACCTGAGGTACCACTGTAATTGAAATGTGTTTCTTTATTCTTTATTTATTCATTCATTCATAGTACTTCTATGCCACCATACAAATGAGGTTCTCTGAGTGGCAAACTTCATTTTAAACATTCAATATAAAACAGTAAAAAAAATAAAATCCAGTTCCAGTCAATATCTTTTTGTGGGGTTAGCTGCACCGTGAGAGAGAAAGGAGGCATGCAAACCAACCAAATCAACCATTTCTTCTTATGGCCACCAAATGGATATCTCCCTGACCAGGGGCACCAACTCCTGGGGGTTGAGCCCTTTTGGGTACCCCAGTATTTGGGGGGGGCAGGAGCCCCAATGTTCAAAAGGGGCAGAGAAGTCCAAACATGGAGCCGAGCACAGCACAGCTTCTCCTTCTCTTCCTCTTCCTGCCATGGTAGGAAAGGAGCAGGTAAGCAGCTCCTGGCTGGTGGCAGCAGCAGGAGGAGGAAGAGCAGCCGACCATTGAAGCCATGCTGTCCCCCTGATTGGCTCCACCCCTGGCTCCTCCCAATGTCCTCATATCACATGCATGACATTGTCCCGCCCCTTCTCCCTCAAAAGTTCGTGCCTCTATCTCTGGCATGCCCCCACACCCACTCCTAAGGGATGTTTCCAGCTTTCTAGAAAACTGTTCCAGTTCTTCTAGCTGTTAGATTCATCAGTTCCAGCTTTTCCAGCTAACTCCTCTCTTTTACAACCTGACTTATGTATCAGATTTTTACTCCCCTTCCCACTCATTAGCCAATCGGTAGAGTCCTGGATAAGTTTATTGTTGTTGTTGTTGTTGTTTAGTCGTTTAGTCGTGTCCGACTCTTCGTGACCCCATGGATCAGAGCACGCCAGGCACTCCTGTCTTCCACTGCCTCCCGCAGTTTGGTCAGACTCATGTTTGTAGCTTCGAGAACACTGTCCAACCATCTCGTCCTCTGTCGTCCCCTTCTCCTTGTGCCCTCCATCTTTCCAAACATCAGGGTCTTTTCCAGGGAGTCTTCTCTTCTCATGAGGTGGCCAAAGTATTGGAGCCTCAGCTTCAGGATCTGTCCTTCCAGTGAGCACTCAGGGCTGATTTCCTTAAGAATGGATACGTTTGATCTTCTTGCAGTCCATGGGACTCTCAAGAGTCTCCTCCAGCACCATAATTCAAAAGCATCAATTCTTCGGCGATCAGCCTTCTTTATGGTCCAGCTCTCACTTCCATACATCACTACTGGGAAAACCATGGCTTTAACTATACGGACCTTTGTTGGCAAGGTGATGTCTCTGCTTTTTAAGATGCTGTCTAGGTTTGCCATCGCCTTTCTCCCAAGGAGCAGGCGTCTTTTAATTTTGTGACTGCTGTCACCATCTGCAGTGATCATGGAGCCCAAGAAAGTAAAATCTCTCACTGCCTCCATTTCTTCCCCTTCTATTTGCCAGGAGGCGATGGGCCCAGTGGCCATGATCTTCCTTTTTTTGATGTTGAGCTTCAGACCATATTTTGCGCTCTCCTCTTTCACACTCATTAAAAGGTTCTTTAATTCCTCATCACTTTCTGCCATCAAGGTTGTGTCATCTGCATATCTGAGGTTGTTGATATTTCTTCCGGCAATCTTAATTCCAGCTTGGGATTCATCCAGCCCTGCCTTTCGCATGATGAATTCTGCATATAAGTTAAATAAGCAGGGAGACAATATGCAGCCTTGCCGTACTCCTTTCCCAATTTTGAACCAATCAGTTGTTCCATATCCAGTTCTAACTGTAGCTTCTTGTCCCACATAGAGATTTCTCAGGAGACAGATGAGGTGATCAGGTACTCCCATTTCTTTAAGAACTTGCCATAGTTTGCTGTGGTTGACACAGTCAAAGGCTTTTGCATAGTCAATGAAGCAGAAGTAGATGTCTTTCTGGAACTCTCTAGCTTTCTCCATAATCCAGCGCATGTTTGCAATTTGGTCTCTGGTTCCTCTGCCCCTTCGAAATCCAGCTTGCACTTCTGGGAGTTCTCGGTCCACATACTGCTTAAGCCTGCCTTGTAGAATTTTAAGCATAACCTTGCTAGCGTGTGAAATGAGTGCAATTGTGTGGTAGTTGGAGCATTCTTTGGCACTGGCCTTCTTTGGGATTGGGATGTAGACTGATCTTCTCCAATCCTCTGGCCACTGCTGAGTTTTCCAAATTTGCTGGCATATTGAGTGTAGCACCTTAACAGCATCATCTTTTAAAATTTTAAATAGTTCAGCTGGAATATCATCACTTCCACTGGCCTTGTTATTTGCAGTGCTTTCTAAGGCCCATTTGACTTCACTCTCCAGGATGTCTGGTTCAAGGTCAGCAACCACACTACCTGGGGTGTACGAGCCATCCATATCTTTCTGGTATAATTCCTCTGTGTATTCTTGCCACCTCTTCTTGATGTCTTCTGCTTCTGTTAGGTCCTTACCACTTTTGTCCTTTATTATGGTAATCTTTGTACGAAATGTTCCTTTCATATCTCCAATTTTCTTGAACAGATCTCTGGTTCTTCCCATTCTGTTGTTTTCCTCTATTTCTTTGCATTGCTCGTTTAAGAAGACCTTCTTGTCTCTCCTTGCTATTTTTTGGAAATCTGCATTCAATTTCCTGTATCTTTCACTATCTCCCTCGCATTTTGCTTGCCTTCTCTCCCCTGCTATTTGTAAGGCCTCGTTGGACAGCCACTTTGCTTTCTTGCATTTCCTTTTCATTGGGATGGTTTTCGTTGCTGCCTCCTGTATAATGTTGCGAGCCTCCACCCATAGTTCTTCAGGCAATCTGTCCAACAAATCTAAATCCTTAAACCTGTTCCTCACTTCCACTGTGTATTCATAAGGGATTTGATTCAGATTGTATCTTACCGGCCCAGTGGTTTTTCCTACTTTCTTCAGTTTAAGCTTGAATTTTGCTATAAGAAGCTGATGATCTGAGCCACAGTCAGCCCCAGGTCTTGTTTTTGCTGACTGTATAGAGCTTCTCCATCTTTGGCTGCAGAGAATATAATCAATCTGATTACGATGCTGCCCATCTGGTGATGTCCACGTGTAGAGTCGTCTCTTGTGTTGTTGGAAAAGCGTGTTGGTGATGACCAGTTTGTTCTCTTGACAGAACTCTATTAGCCTTTGCCCTGCTTCGTTTTGATCTCCAAGGCCAAACTTGCCAGTTGTTCCTTTTATCTCTTGATTCCCCACTTTAGCATTCCAATCCCCTATAATGAGAAGAACATCCTTCTTTGGTGTCACTTCTATAAGGTCTTGTAAGTCTTCATAGAATTTGTCAATTTCAGTTTCTTCAGCACCAGTAGTTGGTGCATAAACTTGGATTACTGTGATGTTAAAAGGTCTGCCTTGGATTCGTATCGAGATCATTCTATCATTTTTGGGATTGCATCCCAGTACAGCTTTCACCACTCTTTTGTTGACTATGAGGGCCACTCCGTTTCTTTTACGGGTTTCTTGCCCACAGTAGTAGATATGATGGTCATCCGAACTGAATTCGCCCATTCCCGTCCATTTTAGTTCACTGATGCCCAGGGTGTCAATATTTATTCTTGCCATCTCATTTTTGACCACATCCAACTTACCCAGGTTCATGGTTCTTACATTCCAGGTTCCTATGCAATATTTTTCTTTACAGCATTGGACTTTCCTTTCGCTTCCATGCATATCCGCAACTGAGCGTCCTTTCGGCTTTGGCCCAGCCGCTTCATCAGCTCTGGATCTACTTGTACTTGTCCTCCGCTCTTCCCCAGTAGCATGTTGGACACCTTCCGACCTGAGGGGCTCATCTTCCAGTGTCATAACTTTTATATGCCTGTTGTCTTTGTCCATGGAGTTTTCTTGGCAGGGATACTGGAGTGGCTTGCCGGTTCCTCCTCCAGGTGGATCACGTTTGGTCAAAACTCTCCACTATGACCTGTTCATCTTGGGTGCCCTGCTCGGCATAGTTCATAGCTTCTCTGAGTTATTCAAGCCCCTTCGCCACGGCAAGGCAGTGATCCATGAAGGGGTAAGTATATATTTCTCCTCAATTGCCAGATTCCGAGGATGCCTCTTTGACCTTCCAATGAAAACTTCCTCCAGTGGGAATTTCTGACTGTGGTACAAAATAGAACTTATGTGCATTTTTAACCTTCCTGTGAACATTTGACTCTCCTGTACATTATATCATCCTGTGCTGAATAACCTTTAAAGCAAAGTCAACAATTTCATAAGAACCAAGCAAAATGCAAAATAGTGGAACTATTTCATTCCTGAACACCATATTTTGGACTAGTTGGAATTTCTGAAGCACTTTCAAATACAGGTGCAATGTATTGCCTTCATCAAAATGGGGTACCTGAACAAGGATTATGGTAGCCAAGTTATCTCTGTCTGGATAGAGTCACAGTTGGTTTGTAAGCCAAAGCTGATAAAAAGTCATCTGTGTCTCCAGTGACAACACTGGGTCAATTAGTACTATCCTCTATTTCACAGTGATGTCCAATGAGCCTCACCAACTTGGGAGAAATCCAAAAGCACTCCTGCAAATGATCTGTGATTGAGCTGGGATATTTAGGTGAGCAGTAAGGTAGACTGGGCCTAAGTTGTTCTAGGCTTTGCAAATCAGTACATGGACCTGGAACCTGGCTCAGTAGTAGATGGGCATTGGCCTAATATTCATGACATCCTTCCCATGCCATTTTAGTTGTGTGAATTAGTAGTGACTGACACTTCATGGTGTCTCACCTCCTAACAGACTCCATTCTGATGGTCCAAGGAACAATGCACAATGGATGTAATACCAAGGGAGGTGTCTCCCCTGGGTATCCCACACAGGGTGGCCAAAGCCATCTCTAAGGAAGATCTATATCTTTCCGAAAAGATGCCTAAAAAGAAAAAGAGAGAGCAAGAATTCCACCAAATACTGAACAAGTGTTGATGCCTTTGTTGATAGGCGATGAACTGGTAGTCTTCGGTACAGTGTACCTTGTTTTCTCATGTGTTCTGCTTTAAGGCACATGAGATGTTCATATAGCCCAAATTATTTTGACTAGTATGTAGGAAGCGTTAGATTTGGAAGATTAGTATTGTTCTAGTTTGTTCCCCACCAACACTGCAGTGGCAGCAATTCTATGAATAGGAAAGAAAGCAAAGGTCATATCGTGTGATTGTTTGACTCTAAATATAAGATCTTACCCTTCATGCCTTTGAGTTCTCATTTTTGTTGCCAATACAATGACACCTTCAAAAGATGAATGCACTATGGTGATTTGTAGGTTGATCTGTCACATGAGCTATTTGTTTCATGCTCTATGTACAGCATTTATACTGCTATGATGTTGAGCTAGTAAGCAGTTTCTATTTTGGTCTCCTGGTCTCTTGACATCACCATCTCTTAGCCTTTCGCTTCCTGTGTAACTCTCTCACAATGAGATTATTTTGCTAATCCCCCAGATAGCAGCATATTCCCCGCCCTTTATTCCCTAAAACTTTTCAATGTACCTTGAGTGCAGAGCCTGAAATCAAGGAGATTCCAGCCAGCCACAGGATCTGCTCCCCCCCAACTCCTTTGGTTTGCCTTTCTGTGCTCCAAATTAGCATATATATTCCATTAATTGAATTCCAAATTGATTTCCATTCTTTTTTAGGCATTACATAAAAGAATGCGGAAGACAGGAGTGCCTGGCGTGCTCTGGTCCATGGGGTCACGAAGAGCAGGATATGACTAAACGACTAAACAACAACAAACATAAAAGAATAAACAGTTTATTCTGAACGCAACACTTTGCTGCATTTATCTTCACTTGCCAGGGCTGGTATGTGCCCATCAGAGAGATGGACACTATATGAGGATCATCTCTGGAATGGACCCCTAGCTCACAGGGGTCGCAGCAACAATGAGGTTCTCAGAATCTTAGGCAGGAGCTGATACTCTGAATGCAACAGGTGGTAGGTTCTGCTCTAGAGATCAGGTGGTCAGGCTCTTGGCAGTTAGTCCAATCTAAAGACCTAATACAGTGGCTATTGTTGGCACCTCCAGTTGCTCTGAGATGAAGCTGTAGGCTTGAATCCTGAGTACTTCACTAGCCTGAAGGGCTCAAGGCAAGCCTTTATTCAAGGAAGCCCAAGACATTTTGGCCCTTGAGGCAAACCACAAAATGGTGCCCCACACCAACTTTCAGGGAAGAAGAGGTATATGAAGATTCAAATCAGGAATAAAGATCTGCATTAGGATCTGTTTTCGATTGACTTGTCTAAGATCCAGGACAAAGCGTCGCCTTTCAGAAATTCCCCCGGACGTCAATTCCACCTTTGAAATCCCAGTGATGTCTGGGAAAATCCAGATGTATGGCAGCCCTGTTATTGGTATTCTTTTATGGAAAAACTCACTGTAAATACACCACCTCAACAGTCGTGTGATTTATTTTTGGGAAGCTGGGATACTTATTTCCAGTGCTTTGGACCTGCTTGGTCAACTGATACCTTGTAGCTGAATGCCTGAGGCTTTGCAAGCAGAAAGTGGATCCTCAGCTCTTGCCTTGCTGAATCTGCAGTGACATCTAGAAAGGTCTGAGGGTCTCCTACCACAGACTGGGAGACAATAATGAGTGGTGGCAGTCTACTGTTTTTGGTCAAGCTTTGTTGGAGGGCTTGTGGGGTGTGGGTGTTGTGCAGGCATAGGCCCCAAACAAGATTTTCCTGATTTCCAGAGCTTGGGGAACAGATTCAGATATTGACAAAGGGTCACAATCTTTGAGATTCATAGTTCCAAGCCCAGGATTTCCTGGTATTAATGAACTTTTCAGCAGCTGACTGTAGATTGTTCATTTTAGAATTAATAAAATGTGACTGAAATGCTGCAAAGGGCAGGGGGGTGATTTTATTAAAACTGTGGGGGGGGGGATACTAGATCACGTTGACTTCACTCTTCCCACATCTAAACACAAGAAGCCATAAATATGCATCTACATGGAGTAAAGCAGAAAGGACAAACCAATTCAGGATAATTTATGAGAATGCTCCAGAGATGCCTCATCTCTGTTAACTCATTTTTAGTGCTAAAGCATTTATGATTCTCCTCATCTTTAGTGACATGTTGTGGCTACTGTTTTGTGCCTGAAACCAAAGTAAATTGCAACAAACACTTTATGGTCATGTCACCAAGACAACACTCAAGTCAACTAAATTAAATGCCTCCCAGCTGGTCTTCTCTGTCCCTGTGAGTATGATCACACTCTTCTGCTTCATTTCACTGCGTCCTCTAAGGCTGCATACATTTGTCTCTAGCCAGGTTGTGAACACCTTAGCATAGGATAAAAACATCCCCACCCTGTGAACAGCCCCTGGTGTGTACACAATTTCCGCCCTCCCTTCCCCACAGGTGGGCGGGGTTTGTGGCACCGGGCGGGGGCTCACCTGGGCGGGTGCCTCCCACTTGCTTGGCCGGGCCTTTGACCCACCCTTGGCCAGGGACAACAATGGACAGCCGGCCAGGGATAGGGCTAAGGCCAAAGAAGAGAGGCTGACCCCTTTGTCCAAGCCTCTTTTGGTTTTCTTCCTTCCAGGATCAGGATCATCAGGAGCATGTCCTGGCAGCCAGATTAAGGTAAGTTCTGGCCTGATTGGAAGGAAACAAAAACGGATCTGACACAAATGAAGCTGTGCTGATGTGAATAGCTGGGCGGGAGGTGGAAGGCTGTGATACACACCAGAAAAACAACAACAACTTTGCTGCATCCTAAGGCAGTCATGATGCTGTTAAGGTGCTACACTCAATATGCCAGCAAGTTTGGAAAACTCAGCAGTGGCCAGAGGAGTGGAGAAGATCAGTCTACATCCCAATCCCAAAGAAGGGCATTGCCAAAGAATGCTCCAACTACCGCACAATTGCACTCATTTCACACGCTAGCAAGGTTATGCTTAAAATTCTACAAGGAAGGCTCAAGCAGTATGTGGACCGAGAACTCCCAGAAGTGCAAGCTGGATTTAGAAGAGGCAGAGGAACCAGAGACCAAATTGCAAACATGCGCTGGATTATGGAGAAAGCTAGAGAGTTCCAGAAAGACATGTACTTCTGCTTCATTGACTATGCAAAAGCCTTTGACTGTGTCAACCACAGCAAACTATGGCAAGTTCTTAAAGAAATGGGAGTGCCTGATCACCTCATCTGTCTCCTGAGAAATCTCTATGTGGGACAAGAAGCTACAGTTAGAACTGGATATGGAACAACTGATTGGTTCAAAATTGGGAAAGGAGTACGACAAGGCTGTATTTTGTCTCCCTGCTTATTTAACTTATATGCACAATTCATCATGCGAAAGGCTGAGCTGGATGAATCCCTAGCCAGAATTAAGATTGCCGGAAGAAATATCAACAACCTCAGATATGCAGATGACACAACCTTGATGGCAGAAAGTGAGGAGGAATTAAAGAACCTTTTATTGAGGGTGAAAGAGGAGAGTGCAAAATATGGTCTGAAGCTCAACATCAAAAAAACAAAGATCATGGCCACTGGGCCCATCACCTCCTGGCAAATAGAAGGAGAAGAAATGGAGGCAGTGAGAGATTTTACTTTCTTGGGCTCAATGATCACTGCAGATGGTGACAGCAGCCACAAAATTAAGAGACGCCTGCTTCTTGGGAGGAAAGCAATGACAAACCTAGACAGCATCTTAAAAAGTAGAGACATCACCTTGCCAACAAAGGTCCTTATAATAAAAGCTATGGTTTTCCCAGTAGTGATGTATGGAAGTGAGAGCTGGACCATAAAGAAGGCAGATCGATGAAGAATTGATGCTTTTGAATTATGGTGCTGGAGGAGACTCTTGAGAGTCCCATGGACTGCAAGAAGAACAAACTGATCCATTCTTAAGTAAATCAGCCCTGAGTGCTCACTGGAAGGACAGATCGTGAAGCTGAGGCTCCAATACTTTGGCCACCTCATGAGAAGAGAAGACTCCCTGGAAAAGACCCTGATGTTTGGAAAGATGGAGGGCACAAGGAGAAGGGGACAACAGAGGATGAGATGGTTGGATAGTGTCTTCGAAGCTACAAACATGAGTCTGACCAAACTGTGGGAGGCAGTGGAAGACAGAAGTGCCTGGCGTGCTCTGGTCCATGGGGTCACGAAGAGTCGGAAACGACTAAACAACAACAACAAAGGCAGTCATGGAAATACACCCATAGCTAGGCTAAAATCAAGTACTATATGGGTTCTGGAAATGCTCTGCTTCATGTAACTCTCACAGTCTTGTGTCAATCTTGGATTATTATTATTTTTCAGATCAAAGAGAAAATGATTAACTGGCTGTGGCAGTTGGACTTTAGCTTGATTTAAAAGGTAGATTTACCTGTGTGCCAGCGCCCTTTGAATCCATTGCTACACACAACTTAACTGTGAATTGTACATTCTCCCTTTTTGTTGTCGTAGCCAAAGCGGAGGAAATACTGCTGTTTGACAGGCTGATAAAAGGCGCCGCAGCAAATGTGGAAGGCTGATGCTTTGCAGAAATCCTAGGCAGCCTGCACTGAATCATCAAATCCCAGAAGCACAGAGACATTTTTTAGAAATGTCACACAGGCCTCCTAGCATATTAATCAGGAAGCAGTGGGGAGCTCCCATGCTTTTTCAGTCAGGCCTCTGCTTAGTTGAGCGATCAACTTCTATCTTTGTGCAAGAGGTTTTTTGCTGCTTGGCTCTTACAAGTTGTCTCCATCCTCCAAAACATGTTCTCTTGTAGGTGGACATGCCTTCAGGACACTGACCCATAGAAAAGATCAGGCAACTATTTATCGAACAACTGCCTAGTCTTATTCAGAGTGTAGAATTGGGTTGATAGCTGCCTGCTTTCTCTAGAGGCTATGGGCAGGGTGGCAACTCCTCATTCATCATGTCTGACACAAAACAACTTCTTCACAGAGTCTAGTGGGGGTCCTATGTAAGCTTTGGCTGTGGGGCGGTGTTGGCTTGTTGTGTTGTGTTCTCAGAGTAGGTCTGTGGGTGCAGTATCAGCTTCAAGTGCAGTGAGGTTGTATGCCATGTGCTTCAAGTCAAATTTGCACATGATCACGCATCTCATAGAACTGTAGAGTTGGAAGGGACCCCAAGGATCATGTAGTCCAGCCTCATGCAATCGCTGGTCTTTGATGTGTTTCCATGTTCTCTGTCCACACTAGTGGGGGGAGAGGGGATGTCTTCACCTGATGCAGATTGCTCAATTGGCTTCCCTGCCCCAGCTCTGTGCAGCTGTCGTCTTACTTCCAAGTAAATGGGAAAGCATAAGACGGCAGCCTGGCAGTGCAACCATGTGCAGGGCCACTCAGAATTAAGTCGCACTGTGCTTACTAGGGCTTACTCTCAAGGACAGGGAGGGGTAGGATTTCCATTTAAGGTGGCAATCTTAACTCTTCTTACCTGAGGGTAAGTCCAACTGAATTAAACAGGGCATATATCTGAGCAGACATAGCTAGGATTGTGTTGCTGGCTATGGAAGAAAATTCATTGTTGCTTGTACTGCAAGGCAGTCCTAGAATGCTAATGAACTGGAATGTCTGTTTTTAATGGGAAGCCATGTTTTACACATGGGGGAGGCAGGGGAAATCAATGGGCCATGCTGCCAGCAGCCACAGCAACCATTTGGCTCCCTTTCCCTTGAGGTGCCAGGGGCAAGCAAGAAGGGTAGAGCATGAGACTCTTAATCTCAGGGTTGTGTGTTCGAGCCCCACAATAGGCAAAAGATTCCTGCATTGCAGGGGGTTAGTCTAGATGACTCTCGTGTCCCTTCCAGCTCTACAGTTCTATGATTCCAAAGGATGCTCCTTGCTTGTCCCCCTAGCATGGAATGGTAGGGGAGCCAATTCGGATGTTTGGGGGGCAGGTAGGGAGTCCAGTGCAGGGGCAGAAATATTATTATCACTGTTAGTGTCATCATCTCCTCATATACCCCTAATTTTGACATAAGCTGCAGGTGGTGAACAGGTGGGAAGTGGCAGGCTCCTCCACAGGATGTCCCCACACTGATGTCAGGCATGTAAAACCACCCACCTGCAGGAAGCCTGCAGAATCAATGCAGGTACTATTTTCAACTTAGACTGAAGCTGACTTGAGGTAAGGCACATAAAACTATGTGTTTAACAAGAAACGAGTGTGAACACAGATCCAAATATCTGTGGTGGGAGCGCACTGGAGTCAGAGTAAACAACACTGTGTACACAGCCTGGTTCTTAGTAGAATCAAGGAAATGTCACTCAATATGGCGGATAGTTGGTTGCTAGGTAACCACAAAGTGTTTCCTTCTTCCCCTGGGACAAAATGGACGTGGTTATGGACATATTCTGACTTCTAGAAAGAAGGATTATGGTGATGGAGTATTTAGTCCTTGAACCAGGACAAAAATTATTACCATATGTGATGAATAATACTGCACGTGATCTTTTTTTGTAAGTTATACACACCAAGAGATGGAAACTAGGTGGTAGGCCTGCAGCAATCACAGAGTTTTGGGTATAATAACAATTTATGTAACTCTTACACAGGGTCAGTGCAGCCATGCAGCAAGGAGAAGCCAGCTGCTCAGGCCAGAGCCCCAGAGTGATTTGCGTGGTCATCCAGTGATCACTATGAGATGCCACATCATTGCTTCTGGCCCAGCCAGAACTTCCTTTGGGTAGCAGACTGACACTGACAAGCAACCTGCCACACCAATAATAGCTGAATACACAGATACACATAGATAATGAATTGGGGGCTGCTCTTCAAACTAAGCTATGTGCCACCCCCAAATGATAAAATACAACTCCATCAAAGCCACGTTGGAGGGTCAAGCAACCCACTTGAATGATCCCTTGTGCAAGTTCAGGTGCCTTCAGCTTGTGCAATGAGCTCTCTGGATCCTGCCACATCTCTTTAATACATGTAAGCATGTTTATACTGGAGCCTTCAGAAGTCATTCATGGGGCTGTTTCATTGTTTATGGAATGGGTCTGTTTGTATAGCAGCAGTTGTGATGCAAGCTGATCTTTTTGTATCTGGTACAGATCTGGTGTCATGAAAGCTGATTTTGTTGCACATCTCTCTCACACACAAAGTACATCTAGTCTTTCCAGAATGTCTCCCAGCTGGTCACAGATGAACACTGCGGTCATTTCCCATTAATTGTCATACCACAATATTTCCAAAATCAGAAGGTTAATCTGAACATTGTTGCTGTGGGAGCCACATAACTTTAGATAACACATTTATAACATATAAATAGGCCATGAAAGACATGTTTTGGGGGGGAACCAATCATTTTGTTTTTTTCAATCTATTTAAATCATAGAACATCTGTTGGAAGCAGAAGCATGATGAAAGGGAGCAAGGGGAAGAGAGATAAATCTTTTCTTGCTAAATCAGGGGCCGACAGCCAGCTCACAGCAGCAGTGACTGAACTATGCTGTATTCCTTGAAAAACAAGAAGTTAGATGTCCTTCTCATTTGTGACTTTTGACTTCTGAGTCATTTATTTCCATGGTGACCTGGTGTCCTGTTTTTTTTCTTTTATTTGCTGAAACTGGATGTTGCCCCATATTGACTGTCTTAAACAAGACTCTAGCAATCTAAAAATAAGAGTAGTGTCACAGGAAAGATTGAAATCGTCAGCCTTTGCTGCAAAATTGGAATTTACCTAGTAGGTGACTGCAGAAAACATGTGGACTTGCCACTCTTTTAATTGTTGGTTTTTAACATTGCTCTGTTCTAGGCACAGGCAAACTCCGGCCCTCCAGATGTTTGGGACTACAATTCCCATCATCCCTGACCACTGGCCCTGTTAGCTAGGGATCGGCCCTGGATCCATTCCAGTCCGGCTTCCGCACTGGTCATGGGACCGAGACGGCTCTGGTCGCTCTAACAGATGATCTCCGCAGGCAGCTGGATCGAGGCGGGTCGGGGCTGCTGATTCTTCTAGACCTGTCAGCAGCCTTCGACATGGTCGATCACAAACTCCTGGACCACCACCTTGCCGACGTTGGGATTCAGGGCACAGTCCTTCTATAGCTGCGCTCGTTTCTCTCTGGTCGGGGACAGAGGGTGGCGCTTGGGGGAGAATTGTCATCGCGCCACTCCTTGGTGTGTGGAGTGCCTCAGGGTGTGATTCTCTCCCCGATGCTTTTTAACATCTTTATGTGCCCCCTCGCCCAGCTTGTCCGGAGTTTTGGGCTGGGTTGCCATCAGTATGCCGATGACACCCAACTCTATCTGTTGATGGATGGCCATCCTGACTTGGCCCCAGACACACTGACCAAATGTCTGGAAGCTGTGGCTGGATGGTTACGTGGGAGCCGGTTGAAGTTAAATCCTTCGAAGACAGAGGTCCTCTGGCTGGGACGGGGTGATATGGGATTGAGGGGGCAACTCCTATCTCTTGCGGGGGTGTAATTAGTGCCAGCACTGTCCGTTAAGAGTTTGGGTGTAATCTTCGATACCTCCCTCTCTATGGAGGTGCAGATTACAGCTATAACAAAGGCAGCATTTTTTCATCTCCGCCAAGCTAAGCAGTTGGCTCCTTATCTCTCTTGCCCTGACCTAGCCACTGTGATCCACGCGACGGTCACCTCCAGACTGGATTATTGTAACTCGCTCTACGTGGGGCTACCCTTGAGACTGACCCAGAAACTCCAGCGGGTGCAGAATGCCGCGGCGAGACTCCTTATGGGGTCTTCGCTGCGAGATCACATTCATCTGGTACTATACCAGCTGCACTGGCTCCCGGTGGAGTACAGGATCAGGTTTAAGGTGCTGGTTTTAACCTTTAAAGCCCTATACGGCCTAGGACCCTCGTACTTACGGGACCGCCTCTCCTGGTATGTCCCACAGAGGAACTTACGGTCTGCAAATAAAAACATCTTGAAGATCCCAGGCCACAGAGAGGTTAGGCTGGCCTCAACTAGAGCCAGGGCCTTTTCGGCCGCGGCTCCAATCTGGTGGAACGCTCTGTCACAAGAGACCAGGACCCTGCGGGACTTGACATCTTTCCGCAGGGCCTGCAAAACAGAGCTGTTCCACCAGGCCTTTGGTCAGGGCGCAGCCTGACCCCCCTCCTCTGGCAATCTGCACAGAATTTTGCTTATTGGTTGCCATAAATTTGATTTTAATTAATTTTTATAATGAAATGTTTTTAGAATCATTGGATTATTTTGATTGTTGTTAGCCGCCCTGAGCCCAGCTTCGGCTGGGGAGGGCGGGATATAAATAAAATTTATTATTATTATTATTATTATTATTATTATTATTATTAGTCCCAAACATCTGGAGGGCTGGGGTTTGCCTATGCCTGCTCTATTCCATGTCCCCTGAATCCAACATCAGGCGTGCTTTTCTTTTCTGGCAAGGAATTTAGGCTCATGGCTTTCAGCTGGTGCCTATAATGGGCTGATGCCTGACCAGGAGCTCTTCTCACAGTTCCCTGCAGAGGGGACCTGTAGAAGGTCTTCTCTGTGATGGGGCCTCAACTCTGGAACAATCTCCAGCACTTCTATTGCCCTCATTGTTGGTCTTCAGATGTTAACTGAAGACATTGTTGTTTACCCAGAATTTTGTAGTTTGATAATAGGATGCTTAATCCTCAGCAGCAATGTTTGATTCAGTGTTGTAACGAGAAGTTTACTCTTCTTTTTAGCTTTGTGCTAATATTAATGGGTGATAGTCAATGCCAGTCCTACTCAGAGCGGAAACACTGAAGTTAATAGACATAACTAAGTTAAATTCATTAATTACAATGGATCTACTCTGAGTAGGAATATGATTGTTGTACATTGCCTTGAGCTCTTTTGGAGCAAAGATGATTTGGAAATGGTATGTGTAAACAAACAAACAAAACAAACAAACTGTTGTCCCATCAAAAACAGCAAAAGCGTCTTGTGGCATGTTAAAAGATGAACATATTTTAATGGACCACAGTCCACTTTGTCATATGCTGCAGTTCGCAAAAGCTTGCTCCAGAATACATACATTTGTCTTCAAGGTGCTGTAACATTCCTCACTGTTTTGGACGAAAAAATGTTAGTATTCATTAATGCCTCAGGAATCCATGACAGTGGTTCAGATTTGAATCAGGCACTTCCTACATTCCAGCTCCTAGAGGGAAAAGAAGTACAGTCGTACCTTGGTTTTCGAACAGCTTATCATATTTTTCCGTGTATAACACACACACACACACACACACACACACACACACCCCGTGTATAAGACACCCCCTATTTTGGGGGACTCAAAAGTAAGAAAATGGGGGGAGATTTCCCCCATGTATAAGACTACCCCCCCCTTAACATTATTTTAAAGTGAAAAAAACCTAGTCTTATACACGGAAAAGTACGATAGTTCTCGGACATTTTGGCTCCTGAATGCTGCAAACCCGGAAGTGACTGTTCTGGTTTGCGAACTATTTTTGGAAGCCGAACAGGGCTTCCACGGCTTCCGATTGGCTGCAGGAGCTTCCTTCAGCCAATCAGAAGCCGCACTTTGCTTTCTGTACGTTTTGGAAGTCCATTTGACTTCCAGAACGGATTCCGTTTGACTTCCAAGGTACAAGTGTAGTGCTAAGCAGATCGCTGTGTCAGCACAAGCATGTCTGCTTCCTTGATGGAATTATCTGCCCTCTCCTACCCCCATGCGCTGTCCTGGTGGTTCTCCTGATCCCCCCAAGAGCCAGTTCCAGGGGGCATGCAGGGAGGAGAGCTCTATTGCACCAATGGAAGTCACTGTGCAGACATCTGCTGGGGCGGCTCAACAGACAAATCCCCCCTTAGTCTGTTTTTAGTCCCTCTGCCAGTTCTAAACTTTAATTTAAACTAAACTCTGAACTGCCCTTTTAGGAGGGCTGTGCAAACAGAATAAAAAATGCCGGGCTTCTCAAAATAGAAAACATAATCTTCCTGGCTCAGTGACTTTTGATGTAAAAGTACTGTGGAAAGGACAAGTGTTAGAGGGAGGAGGAAGCGGCAGTCTCCAAATCCTTTGCATCTTACCTGTTACGGAGTCCTACTCAGCCCTAGTTCTTTGGGCAACTCTTCACCTCCATCAGTCTTAAGCAGGGCAAGCATTAGAAAGTGATCAGTCAGTGACCTGGAAAATCATCCTGTGTCAAACAGTCTGCCTTTACCAAAACACAACCATGTAAGTTTGGCAGGAGGACACTAGACTGGGGCAAGACATCTTAGTTGTTTGGTGGCATGGTACTTACGCCGTCTACTTTTTGATGAGGAGGACCTGGACTGTGGAGAAAGGTAATGTTGCCATGGCTACGACACATTAAGCCTGCAACTCTTGGCTCAGTTTAGGGCCACTGCCTGCTGTACATTTTGATTCACAGGGAAAATCTTGGAAAAGCAGTCATGTTCCATAGGGCAGCATTATCCAATGACAGGTCCTGACAGAGCAAGGTTTTCTGCCTGTGCAGTGTGGGGCTTCGACCTCCCTCTCATGCATGTTCTCGCCAAACCTGCTTCAGAGGCTTGAGGGAAACCTTAAAACATATTTAGGAGGTACTGGGGGAGGGGGGGAGAAAGCTGTGTGTCCCATAGCACAAGTGGAAATCTTTCAGCTGACAGGACGTCATACTCAGCAGCACTACTTTGGAAACACCCCATTAAGTTTCATAGAGTGGGCAACTGTACAAGTTCTGTGGCTCCCATATGCAGAAAGTAATCCAAGGAACACCACCAGCTGAGAAGGAGACCACTGCTACCCCTTTGGGACACTGCCCTGTACACACTATACCTTTAAAGCACATTGAAAGCACGATTCCCCGCTCTGGGTTGCTGGGAATATTAACTCATGGAATCTTTTCAAGATTAGCCTCTGCATGGTGTCTTGCAATAGTTCAGACTTTTGGTCTCTCTAGCCCAGTGTGATTATCTAACTGACTTTGACTTGGGTAAAGGTCTTTCCCATCACCTTTTACCTGGATTGGCCAGGGAATCAAACCCAAAGCCTTCTGAACCTAAAGCAGCTGCTCCACCATTGAGCCACAGTCCTGCTTTTAAGTGTTGAGAGAAGAGTTGGTGAACACTGCAGATAGGGACCAACAGGATTTTAATAAGTGCTGATGGTATTCCATCTGTGCATACATTTCTTGAATCATGCAAATAACTTCAAAAATGCTTCCTCTAATGCTAAATGATACATCTGCACTGCTGTTGCGTCATACGTAACACCTTTGAGTTTTGCTTTCTTGGTTGTCATGAATGGGCTTATCACGATGGTTTCAGCTGACAAACCAATGGGTAGTCAGACAAAAGAACCTTATTGTTCCTTAATGACTGGGGATGTTTTCCTTAATGACCTGGAAATCTCTCTCCTCTGCCTTCAGAATGTGACACTGATCAGTGGAAGTCTGAAACCAAAGAGCACAGTAAGCAGAGCGCTGAATTTAGATGGAATGGTGATAACAAAGGAAGGATCTGTAGGGGCTGATACAAAAATGTATCAGCATTTTTGCTGTCTGTTGTAGGATATATTCATTATATAAAAATTATTAAACCAATCAGACAATTTGGCTATCTATATACATACTCAAAACAAAACAAATTCTTTCCAGTAGCACCTTAAAGACCAACTAAGTCAGTTCTTGGTATGAGCTTTCGTGTGCATGCACACGAAAGCTCATACCAAGAACTGACTTAGTTGGTCTTTAAGGTGCTACTGGAAGGAATTTGTTTTGTTTTGACTATGGCAGACCAACACGGCTACCTATCTGTAACTATATACATACTGTCAGGGGCTCAGGAGCTGAGGCACAGGGAAGATGGGAGATGGAGAGCGAGGGGGAGGGGGAGGAATCCGAAGGGAGTGTAGGAGGGGACAGTGGTCCGAGGGATTCCATGAGCCTCTCCAGCGAATCGGAAGATTCACAGAAGGGAGCGCCAGTGGCCAGGGGCAGGGGGGTCCCAAGGGGAACGCCCCAGGAGCAAGGGGGCAGCAGGGACTCCCAGAGCAGTAGTTGGAAATCAGGACCAGCTTCCCCACCAGAGCACAGTGGGTGGGAAGAGTCCTAGGCATCGGGGCCAGTGCTTTCCCCACCAGGGAGAGGAGACGAGGCAGAGTCTACCACGCCTCCCTCGGAGAGTCAGACAACGGAAGGGAGGTCAGATCCGGCCAGTGTCACGGAAGAGGGAAGCAGTGATAGAAGTAGTGTAACGGTTAGGAGAAAGGTCACTGGGTTGGCGCGAGAAGCAAGTTCAAATGTACAGGAGCGCGGGACAGCAGAGAGTGAGGATTGGGAACCGGGTCCTAAAGCACGCCGGAGGCAGGGGGAGGAGCTAAGCGACTCAGCGTCGGAAGAGTCCAGAAAGGGCAATGCCCCAGAGGGCAGGAGGACCCAGAGGAGAAGAGAGCAGCGCAGGAGGTGGAGCAGGGCTAGGATCTTAAACTGGTGTGGAAGGGGCGGAGACTCAGACGGGACTTCGCCGATCTAGAGTCTAGACGTAGGGCTGCACGCTCTGGCTTTGAAATGGAAATTAAACTTCAATAAAGACTTTTGTACATAACATCAGCCTGGCGTTGGTCCTCTGTGAGCTGGGACCTAGAGGCAGCTCTGACACATACATACATACATACATACATACATACATACATACATACATGTACACGCTGCCCAGGCTTAGATCGTTTTGGTCCTCCCCACACAATGGTTTGATTTCACCCCAGAGGCACACACCATTGACTCTTGAGACAGATGGATGGCAACAACAACACAGGTGCTCAATCTGTTGTTGTTGGCATCCGTCTGTCTTGGGAGACAATGGAAGAGTGTGCCTTCAGGGGGTGGAGAGTTACAATGCCTGCTGTGGCTATAGAGACTGATAGAGAGACATGTTTTGTTGCAGCTGGGGCAAATGTTGGCCGGGCAATATAAAGTGTGACATTTTTAAAAGTCAGAGTTTTGCACCTGTGGAATAGCACCCAGTTTATCATATCTGTGGAATTACTTACAGACAAGGGTTATAATACTTACAGAACGGTGTGCTATAATTCTCATTTAAAGAATGTCTCTCTTTTTCAGCCATGCAATTCTTGATCATTCACACAGTCCTGTGCTCTGCTCTTTTCCAAAGCCTTCATCATGGGGAAGGGGAGAGAGAGCACTCTTACCTGATCACAGTTATTACTGTCAGGAAAACTGTTGTAAACTCCGATCACTGGGGTGCACATGGCAATATAGCTACAGTTGTGTTCAGCTATAACAGTATTATTTTGTAGGAAGATACGTGGAGCCAAGTCTGATGCAATAAGAAAGCAAACAGGCAAGTGAGTCTTAGTTTGCACAAACCCCTGGAGTCATAAATCTTCAGAAATAGGCTTCTGGGTTTTTGTATTTTTTGTATTTTTTACAAACAAGGGCAACCTATTCTGATGTCTGCCTCCAATGTAAAATTGCAGCTCCTCTCCAGCTCTGAAAGTACAAACAAAAATCAGCAGCGATGGTATAGTTAAAAGGAATCTGCTTCCCCAGAGCAATTAGACAAGATTTCACTCTCATTCTGTTCTTCAGAAGGGACACATAAAATCAACAAACCTGATTAAAATGGGATTTCCAGACTCTGACGTCAGAGGGAAGTGCAGCCGTGCTTCCTGAGACCCTGCTCCTCTGGCTGCTTTGAATAAGAGCCTCTGCATGGCTTTATTGAGCACAGCAGTAAGAAACTGCCTGGGAGGAGGCATAAATATGTATAAGGCAGAAATAAATTGCATCAGTGTGTGTGCATTGAAGCTAAAGGAGGATTGAAGAGTGTTCTTGAGGCTGCAAGGACATTTATGTGTTTTTGCAACTGAATAGAAATATGGGCCTTATCATCATACTAGAGCTGCATATCAGTATTACTGAAGGATGCGCGCCTTGGCTGTGAGGCTGAAAATTGCAGGTGGGGGTTGCACATATCATGCTGAAGATATGAGGAAACTGCAGGGTCAGGTGGGAAGAAGGGGGCATGCACTTCCTCAGGTGACCCCATGCCTTCCTTTGCAGAGGACAGTCCTCTGTTTACAAAGCTGTCATGTCCAAGTCTAAGACGGGAGAGCAAGAGGGGCCTGGAAGATGCCCACCAGCAGGTAGCTTCTGAAAAGCAGTTTCCCCCACTATGCTGAGATCACGTACTGCATTTCTGTTTAAATTATGTACTTATTTCTATATTTTCATCTGTACCTATAAAGTAGCATATGCACATCTGTGCCTTTGAAGTTTTTTTTTACATCTCCCCTTTGTTGGGGCTTGCTTTCGGTTGGTTGCTGAAACTACACAAAAGGAAAGTTGACAGAGAGATCCAGAAACCAGCCTTCTGGTCTTATCCTCTCGGACCATATAAAAAGCGCATAGTTGCACAAGTCAGCCTGGAGAGGAAGCATGCTTCTTTACTCTGAAATGCATGTCACCCAGTTTAATGGGGCTTTACTGCCGAGTAAGTGTGATTAGGGCTGCACCTCACTTTGTTCCAGTTCCTGTGCAGCAAGGCAACACCAGAACTTTTCCCAAGCCTTTTCTTGGGATATGGAGGAATCTGCTCAGTTTAAAGCTGTCTGCCTCCACCTTTCTTTCTACCTGTGAAGGAGGCCTCATTTCATGCTGCTCCGAGACACTGCAATCTCTTGCAGAGTCCCTGGAATGGGACCTCCCATGGAGCAGAGGAAGGGGGCCAACAGCCTTATTCAGTGCCAGATTTACGTATAAGCTAAACATGCTATAGCAGGGGTAGGCAACCTAAGGCCCGTGAGCCGGATGCGGCCCAATCGCCTTCTCAATCCGGCCCACGGATGGTCCAGGAATCAGTGTGTTTTTACATGGGTAGAATGTGTGCTTTTATTTAAAATGCATCTCTAGGTTATTTGTGGGACATAGGAATTCGTTCATTTCCCCTCCCCCAAAATATAGTCTGGCCCACCACATGGTCTGAGGGACGGTGGACCAGCCCACAGCTGAAAAAGGTTGCTGACCCCTGTGCCCCACTCTCTTGGGCATATACATTTCCAAAATATAAGATAAAAAACAAATAAAATAAAACCTACATACAGCAACAGTGTTTTGTGTTGTGTAGGCTCCTATGATGTAAGTACGGTAATACATATTTTGTTTTGTGCAAATGGCTTTAGATATCTATTAGGTCTCTAAATTACCATATAGCATACATTCAACACAAAAACAGCGGCAAATTGTTGTTGACAAAGGGCAGCTGGACATATAAAGAGCCCCATTACCTTCAGTAGCTTAGGGCCTCATCAAACCTAAATCCGGCCCTGGCCTTATTGGATCAATCC
Organism: Podarcis erhardii; assembly: GCF_964252035.2. NCBI lineage: Eukaryota > Metazoa > Chordata > Lepidosauria > Squamata > Lacertidae > Podarcis > Podarcis erhardii. Next base: position 70,780,950 of record NC_138498.1, read on the forward strand.
AACCATTCATATTTAGCCCCATCACATTGCCAGACTCAGGCATTTCAAAGGAAGAGTCCACGAGTGCCAAGGTCACAGTGGAATTCTCCACCCATCCCAGAGCTCCCTGGTGTGCACAGACAGACACTCTGAACAGCAGCAGCCGTGCCTTGGCCAATTTGACTAATAAGGGTTGATACTTCTATCCACCGATCTAATTTGTCTAGGTTTTTAAATATATATTTTAAAAATCCAATTATATTGTCGCAACTTGGAAATGGCTTGTTAGCAAGATTGAGTGTGAGAGGATGATAAGAGCTGTGACAAATGGGAAACGGGCGCAAATGGCGGCAGAAGAGAAAGCAACCCACTCCCATCCTCTGATGCCTGCGTGGAAACCTTTTCTGGAAATAGGTGAACTCATTCTCTTGCCCCCAAGAAATCAGCTAATAAAGAAAAGCAAAATGTTGCAGTCATGCCAGTGCCATTATTGTAGGAGTGTGGCAGGAGTCCCAAAGTGCACCCACTGCATAACCAGCTACCCCTGCATAGATTTGAAGCTGCTGAAGCATCAGCCTAAAAAGTGTTTTGGTGTGAATTAAAAGCTGCAAAAAAACGGGGGGGGGGGGAGATTAACATTGTGCTAAAGGTAAAGGGACCCCTGACCATTAGGTCCAGTGGTGACCAACTCTGGCGTTGTGGTGCTCATCTCGCTTAACTGGCCGAGGGAGCCGGCATTTGTCCACAGACAGCTTCCGGGTCATGTGGCCAGCATGACTAAGCCGCTTCTGGCGAACCAGAGCAATGCACAGAAACGCCGTTTACCTTCCCACCAGAGCGGTACCTATTTATCTACTTGTGCTTTGACGTGCTTTAGAACTGCTAGGTTGTCAGGAGCAGGGACCGAGCAACGGGAGCTCACCACGCTGCGGGGATTTGAACCGCCGACCTTCTGATCGGCAAGTCCTAGGCTCTGTGGTTTAACCCTCAGCGCCACCGCGTCCCAACATTGTGTTAAAAGGGGGTAAAATACCAATTCCATTTAAGTGCTAGTGCATTAATATTTAAAAAAATAAAATATAGGCAAAAGGGCATTCTAGCACAAACTTTTAAAAAAATTAAATACAGTATAATGCTGATAAAAAGATGTCACTGGGAGAGGAGTGCTGTAGGCTCACCACTTTCCCTACCCCCAATAGATCACTGCAAAATTCACATCCTTAACTGCTCCTTCTCCAGTTTGGAGAATTATCGGTGTCACCTAGTAGGGCTTCTTAGCTATCCTTTTATGAGGTTTAACTTCCCCTCCCCCCTTCTTTACTGGGTATGTGTAATCCAAACGCAACTCCTACATATTGTATAAAATGTGCATTAAGCTTAGTTAGGGCCTCCCACCTTCACTCCCATGTTTACTGCACATGCTTCCAAACAGTGTGTGAGAACACCGTCAGCCTTTGTGCATATATGTAGTATAACACGCCCCCCCCCCAAGGGACACCAGTGGATCATTTCCTTGGCCTGTGAAGAGAGTATTAAACTGCAGTTTAAAAAAGGATCACAGGCATTAATGAGATCTGACTCCACAGAGTAGTGGTGGGACCTTTTGCTGATGTCATCACGGAGTTGTCATGGTTACAGAAGAACCAGCTGTTCAGAGTAAAAGCTCCAGGTACTGAGGGAAATGAAAGGAGGGAAAACAGTAACTAAGCAGAAAAAAAGGGGGGGGGACACACACATGAAAAGAACTCTCTCTCTCAGAGAGAAAGGAAACTGAAGGTAGATTTGGAAGACCAGATCTAATAGGCTTCTGCCAGATGCTCCCAAACTGCAAAGGGCAAGAATAAACTGTGTTTTTAATTGCCATTCATTAGTTACAATCTTCCAAGGACTATAAATCAGGAAATAGAAGCTTGGTGATATAAATAATATTATATAATCTGGAATACTACAAGATTCTCCATTATAGGAATGTAAAACCAATGAGTGATGTATATACAGTGGTACCTCGGGTTACATACGCTTCAGGTTACAGACTCCGCTAACCCAGAAATAGTGCTTCAGGTTAAGAACTTTGCTTCAGGATGAGAACAGAAATCTTACTCCGGCGGCGCAGCAGCAGCAGGAGGCCCAATTGGCTAAAATGGTGCTTCAGGTTAAGAACAGTTTCAGGTTAAGTACGGACCTCCGGAATGAATTAAGTACTTAACCTGAGGTACCACTGTATTTATCAGTAAGCAAAACTTGGCCTAGCCTGGGTTGCCAAGTCCACCTAGAGATTGTACAGTGGTGGATTTATAGATATGCACATAATTAGGCCTATCAGAAGTTGGGGATGGCCCCCAAGTTATTAGTATGCTTTGTTAAATGAGAGGATACCTTTGGAACGTGACTACAAACAATGAACTGGCATTGTTGAATTCAAACATTTTCATTTGTTGCCTTGTTCATGTAGCGCCCTGCTTGTGGTTAACGCTTAGCTGGAATGAAATATTCAACGCAGCAATAGAGAAATTAAAATAATAATTTATTTGTCAGACAAATAAATGAGAGGCTCAGTGGTATATGGTTACCAAGCTCTGGCCTGGCCTCCTGCCATTCTGGCCAGCACTTATATTTCCTTAATCCAGCCCCCTTGCTCCTCCTTTGGCTGCCTCTGTCCAATCAGCCTAGTTGAAATTCCTATTGGCTGTTTGCTAGAACCAATCACAAAAGATACACCCATTTCCTTGCCCTTTTATGGAACACAAAGAGCTATATATTGTTACATCTATAAATGACAAATAAGTAGTAATATATCTTACATATGTCTCAACAAGGAATCTTAATTACCAGCTCACCTCTTGCCCTCCTTGCCCTCTTGCCTTCTAAAACAGATGGTTAATCTTAAATTTTTATCTTCAACAGATGTCAAGGATCTTGAGTTCACATCAACATTGAAAGATCTCCTTCATTTGATGGTTTCTAAACAAAAAGGCCTGACAACTATATATCAGGAGTGCTCGATGGCGTCTCCTGTCTGGCAGGAGGCTGGGCTCATTTGCCCCTCTGGTCTCCTATTGCAATATGACTCTATGAAATAAGAATCTAGCATTTCTTAAATCCTTTGCATAATTACATTTAAGCCAATATATTTAAGCTAATATATTTCATACATTATCATAGGTAGCCTTTTAAAAGGAATAAGGCCTTTGTAAAGTAAAAAAGGAACTCAGTAAAAAAACAGCTTCAAAATAAGCCTCTTCAGTTTACACCCCTCCTTTCACAGCCAGCTAGATGCTTCTCCATTGCTCCTGGCCTTAGGAAAATACGGCTCAAGTTTTAATGGGAGGCCCATGGTGTTATTTTACCCATTCCTAATTGTGTTTATCTCTGCTTTTTTATCTTCTGTAACATGTAGGATCAGTGTCCTCGCTCTCAGCCTGTAATTTCCTTTTTTTTACGACTTTGAGAATTGTTTTCTGCTATAAATCCTAGGAGGAAAAACATTGCCAAGGCCTTTTAGGCAGCTGGTCTTTTGCCTGGCATGAAACATTTGAAAATCTTTAAGCTTATTTTAAAATGCAAGCCCTGATTAAACATATAGAAGCTTTGATAAAAATGCAGGCTTATGATTAGATGCCTCATTCACACTTCTCCTACACCCCAATTAAAGTCAGTGGAGGGTGGGGCTCACCAGCCCAGCCCCCATGAAGGCCTTCGCTGGCAGCCCTGAACACCAATGATTTCAGCTTCAGACTAAGGGTATATTCACATGTTAGTGATATATATCAATACAGAAAAACCTTGAAAAATATTTTTCTATGCAACCTATCCCCAGGTATAATTTTCACTGGCCTAGAGGTGCTGTTTTTTTTCTGGAAGATGCTCAACAGGTGAAGCTTTCCTCCCTCACTGAACCCAATACTGGGAAATGCAATACCCGCTGAACTGCTGCCTGTTAAACACAGCAAAAGGTGACAACTGTAGACAGGTGTGAATTGATTTCAGGAGAGATTCTTTTGAGCTGCAAAGGTAGAAATTGCCAATTATTTCTAAGCAGCAGTACTGGAGAGTATGTTTCCATGGCTACCTGGCAAGCAGAAGCACTGACAGGCCTCTGCGATACACACTAGAGCTGCTTCAGCTACTGTTCCTTTTACTAAGGTTGTTATTAATACACTCAGCTTTCTTCTCTGTTCCCTCAAAAAGTAATGGAAAACTGGGGAGAAGCAGATTTGCCCCCCCCCCATAAAAAGTAGTAGTGAAGGGGTATATTCACATTAGTGGCATGAAACACAGTCATCCTACCAACCCCCTGTGTTTCAAGTCGCATTTTCATGGAGTTTTTCATATGAAAGAGAGGGCAGGGATGTCTTCACCCCACACAAATGGCCTCCTTGGTTTCCCTGCCCTAGCAGAACCCCTGGAACCCAGTATAATTCATAACCAAAGCACTGGGAGCGGTGTGGCTGCCAGGACAGCCTTGGAGTAGCCAACCATTTTGCCACCTGGACCCTGTTCTGTGGAGAGGATGTGTTCTCCATCCAAAATGGAGTCAAGGTTGTGGTGGCTGACCTTGCATATAAGCAGTCCTGGATGGGCGAATACGAGGGTGTTAGTCTCACCCAACTGAGCCCACCCAGGTTCCACTTTAGCATCAAGGCCTCAGGGTTGAGGAGAGTGGGCTGCTGATGTGATGTTGAGGACCACTGTCCCAAACTGTAGGTTCTCTGGAGCACCTCAGGACTTCATGGGACTCTTCTGCCTTAGGCAACTATGCAGGAGCAGAAATTCAGCAGGTGAAATCTCCCTGTGATGTCTCTTTGTACCAGGAAAAGCTTCAAATATGAATTTATGCTATTACAGGAATTCTGCAAAAAGAAAAGGAAAGAAGGGAAGGTTGTGGGGGGACATGGCATCTAGTTCAACCTCCTGCAGCAAAAGGATTCCCTAACAGAAGGTGTTTCAGTCTCATTATTAAAATGTCCAGGGAAAGGCGTTCCACATCTTCTCAGTCCAGCTGGCACTCACGGTCCTTTTGAGGGCCGAAATGAGTGCATCAGTCCTTCCTAAGGTTCCAGTTCTTGACTGGCAGTAGGCAGCAGGGAGGGTTGAATAAGACTCCCAGATTATAGCAGATCTATTTTTCTCATATCCATAATCAAAGCCCGGTCCAATTTTAGATGGGATCAACTGATTAACTGCTTTATCTCAAGTGCCAGAGTAGACTGTATTAAATATTCCTCTGCACGACTCTAATACCTGTGATATAAACACTGATGGAAGTAGAATCTTAGTTTTTGTAAATATTACATCTTAAGAAAATGTTGAGAAAATTTAACCCCAACCTTTGACAGAAGGAAGGCAGCAGAGATTCCGCCATGAGATCAAAACAGAAGCACACAGACACAGAAATCAACTTTGCAAAAGGCTACAAATCATCTCTTTAGGCTTCTCACCTCTACATCCAACATCAGGCCCTCTTGGATGTTTGTTGTGCTGGAACAAGGAGCTTTGCTTAACATTAAAAAATAATAATAAATGGAGCCAATCTTACAGGGGATCCATACAATCATTACAGTGACTTAAAATACTGCACTGCAATGGCTGAATCTGTGATACATGGGTGTCATAACCTGGGAACCAGGTGGATGTCGTGGCCTAGGAAATATGTCAGAACCCATCGCAAACACACCTACACTCACACTTTCTGTTACAGAACACATTTCTAATAGACAACTGACCTCAGCCTGCTAAGTGTTGAGTCTGCATAAACACATTATCACGTCACAACCACAACCACAATGTAGCTGTGACCTTGTCCTGTATTGGAAATGTATTGGAAATAGCTATCTTTCTCCTGCCTAATTATTTTGCAAAGAATTCAGTGGTACCTTGGCTTTGAACTCCTGACAGCTCGTTAGTTTGAAGTTGCTTTCTGGTTTAAACTATTCTTCTCTTCTCCCTGCACCCCCACCTAGGAATAGAAGCTGCATTTCTTTCTTTTTTTGCTAGCATAGCACCCACTATAGACCTCTTGCTTCACCTTATCAGGTTAGTAAAGGATGCCAAGAACTCACTGGCCTTCTACAGAGGATGGGGGGCTAGCATCAAAGTCAGGAGAACAATAAATTTTCCTGACCCAGAATAGGCTTCCTGTAACAGATAAGGAAATCAGCCCTGAGTGCTCACTTGAAGGACAGATCGTGAAGCTGAGGCTCCAATACTCTGGCCACCTCATGAGAAGAGAAGACTCCCTGGAAAAGACCCTGATGTTTGGAAAGATGGAGGGCACAAGGAGAAGGGGACGACAGAGGACGAGATGGTTGGACAGTGTCTTCGAAGCTACAAACATGAGTCTGACCAAACTGCGGGAGGCAGTGGAAGACAGAAGTGCCTGGCGTGCTCTGGTCCATGGGGTCACGAAAAGTCGGACACGACAAAACGACTAAACAACAACAACAACAACAACAAAACAGATAGAAGAAAAGCAACATTTTGTATGAGCTTGCTTAAAGATACCTGTTGCCATAGTAATTAGGGGCAGGCTGTTCTGAACAATGAAATTAGTTTTAGCGGTCCACAAGCTGTCCATGCTTTAGTTATCCAGTCATATTGCTGAAAAGGATCGTGCGCGAGGCGATCACACATGTTATTGTCATAAAAGTGTCTTGATTTTTGTATTCGGGGTCCCATCTTTTTTGAGATAACCACTGGGGCCTCTAGATTAATGCTTCAGCAATAAAGATAAACTCTTTCCATGCGCTGAGTTTGTCTTCTTTTGGCTGAAGGGTCAGCGTTTTTATTCCACCACCCCTTGTAGGGTAACATGTGTAGGCTGAATCTATAAGGTGGTGGAGAAGTTGATTAATTTCCTCTGCAGATAGAGACAGATCTTGCCTTTAGCACTGTTCACTCAGTGAATTCATCAGACAATATTGTTCATGCAGAAGTTCCCAACATCTCAAGACTAAGGGAGCAGTGAAAGCTTGAACCACTGTCGTGATATAAGAAAAAATACTGCTCTTTTTCCCTTATGGGGTACCCAAGAGCCCATATAGAGTCCTTTTGTAGGTTCTCTATCGTTAGGAGAAAATAACAGAGACCAACCAGAGAGTATTGAGAAGCAAAGCAGCTAGTAAACCTGATCTTTATTAACTGTTGCAACAGGATGCTCCCCCACATGTAGGAGACAGGAGGACGACCCAGAACAAAGATGTGCCCGCCCTTATATAGACATTTTAAATTGCCCGCCCTGGAGTCCAAGACCACCCCATACATACATCACAGAAGGGTTGTAGCCAAAGACCACCTCCCCCAATACATCATACCTACATCACAGAAAAGGCGGTCTACAACAGAAATCTGAGTGCATTGTTTATCTCCTGTCTGGCAAGTTACTTGGTTGCATTATCTGGGTTTTGGCCACTCTTTTGTTATTATAACTACTTAATTCCTGAATATAGGTCACAGGTCACAGGCTCACACCCTGTTCATATCTTGAATGTGCCCTTGACAGGATTTGTGAGGACAGGATTTGTGAGGAAAGAGACAATGGGGAGGTTTCCCACTTTGACCTTAAAATTCTTATAACAGGTTATTTAATAGCTGTGTTTCATGCTTATATTTCTAAGATGTGTTGAATACCACTTTGAAGCTCAGTGTAAATAAATATTTTCCAAAACAGCACTAATCAAAAGTTGAGTGCAAAGCCTAATTTAAAACAAACAAAAACAAAACAAAACCAGGAAGTAAAGGTTCCTCTTGCAGTTTCAATTCTGCCAGCTAGATTTGCAGACATTTCAGATCTTTGTGTTGTGTTATTTCTAAGCTTTATAGTCACTGCACAGAGAAAGAGAGGATGTCGAGAACAAGGCAAGGATTGATGCATAGCAATAAGCACAAACCAGCACTCAAGCATAGAGCGATCCTCACAGGGCACAACACATTCCTGTTTTTGTCCTTTCCCCATTTAGCATGCATGAACCTACAGCCTGCCAGGCCCTTATGGGCAAGGGGTGGTCTGGCACACATCCCCCCCAACCAGCTTCTTCATCTGCTCATCCTGGGAACATAAGGCTGGAGTTTATGTTCTGTAAAGAAGCGGGCTGGGCAGGTGTGTAATTCCTAGTGATGGCCCTAGCCTGCACAGCAATGTGGAAGAGAAAAACTTTGCTATGACTTCTTATTTTTGTTTGTACCTCTTACTTTTATAAATGAAATCAGGCATAGGCAAACTCTGGCCCTCCAGATGTTTGGGACTACAATTCCCATCATCCCTGACCACTGGTCCTGTGGAGGGCCAGAGTTTGCCTATGCCTGAACGAAATGCTGTCCAGAAATGTCAATACATCTCCATTCGCACTCTCAAACCACGGAGGAACACCTCAGATGCTGGGGTAAGTGTTGATTGCTTCTCTGGCCTGTTTCAGTTGTATGCATGTGGAAGTTAAAAACAGACAGAGGACTTGATTTTTTTACTACTTCCAGATTTGCTATTTGTAGAGACCTGTCGCTGTTAATTTTCTTGGGATTCTTTTCTATTTATTTTATTTAATCAAACCAATCAACCATTCGCTGTGGACTGGGGGCAATGTCCCACTTTAACGGTCTGTGAAACATTGTGTAGTTCATTGTGTTGATGTCACAGATTATTGAGAAGTTTAGGAATCAGAGGAAATTTCCAAAATTTTGACCTTTTGTTAGATCCCAAGACCCAAGTTTCCTTCTTGCCATCCTTCCTTTTCTTTGGTTCCTGAATAAGCACTCAGCATTGACCTTTGTTTCACACCAGTCTGATGAAGCTTAGGCCACTGTGTCAGTTTCTCGGGCAGTTAAATTGCTTGGTTAAAAATACAAGTGTCATTTGACCCAAGGGCATTCTGCATCACCTACAGAAAGCAAATCCACACCATACACTTAAAGCCTTCTTATACCACTTTATACCTTCTTATACCTTCCCGCCAGTAAGCGGTCCCTATTTATCTACTTGCACCCGGGGGTGCTTTCGAACTGCTAGGTTGGCAGGCGCTGGGACCGAGCAGCGGGAGCGCACCCCGCCGTGGGGATTCGAACCGCCGACCTTTCGATCGGCAAGCCCTAGGTGCTGAGGCTTTTACCCACAGCGCCACCCGCATCCCTTAACAGTCATGGCTTCCCCCAAAGAATTCTGGGAACTGCAGTTTGTTAAGATTTTTCCTAACAACTCACAGCACCTTTAACAAACCTCTGTTCCCAGAATTCTTTGGAGCAAGCTATGACTGTTAAAGTGGTATAAGATGTAAAGAGCATGCTTTGGATGTGACCAGTATCTCACCCCACATCCTTGCCATAGGTCTTATAGGCTGGCAGCAGTAAGAGTCCTGCTCTTCCATAGGTGGCAGCAGCTAACAATCCATTGAGCCATTCTACTGTGGGTTTAACCCCAAGTATCCAAGGTGAAGCATTTATATGGCCAGCAAAATCAGTCTTTCTCGTGACCCTGCTCCTACAGGGGGTGCCAAGGTAAAGCGAGAGCTAAGGTCTCTCTTATATATCACACTTGTGTTAAATCTGTGAAACGCCTTTAATCTTCTCAGAGCAAGACAATTCCTTTAAAAACAAATCTGTGTGGTTGATGGCTTAAATAATGCAAGTCGGATATATTTTTAAAGCCAATATTTTTCAAAAGGTTAGTTTTCAAACCTTAGATGTGCTATTGAACTCGAGGAGATCAAATGCCTTTGACAAGTTGAAAGACATTTGGATGAAAAAGAATGCCAAGTAATTAGATTCAGCCACGCTGACCTACCATGTCAGGGTGTCGTAAGGCTTAATTAATTTGTTTATGCCAAGATCTCAGAGTGCTTGACGGAGGCTCCAAAACGTGGAGGAAATATCTCAATACCCACATTAAGGAGAGGAAGGAAACAGAAAATAAAGTGGCAGCTCGGCTTACCAGGGCATGTCATTAAGAAAAACAAGTGTTCCATTAATGTTGAAAAAGACAATAAAATGGCAGCTCTGAGACTTATTATAAGTCTGAAGGCACAAAGGACCCAAGTCTTGAATCAAAGCCTGAAGATCAATTCTTGCGAGCTTTCTCTGTTTGCTTATGAGTGTTCAACCTCAGAGCCCTTCAGGCATATAAAGATCCATGGTGTAGCTCTTTGGCCTGTGCAACTGACAGCACTCAGAAGCTTCTGGGTTGGCCCAGCCTAGTATGGCCAGTAGGAGCCTGGCTTCCTTCCTTCCTTAATCAGCACAGCACTTCCTGTTGTACAAAACCAAACCTTTCTTCCTCCAAATGAACAAACACTGACTAGCACTCCTGAAATCTGTTGCAGGTTTTTCCCCGATCCTGGATCTGACTGGGAGTTGGTAATCCAAGAACATTTGGAGGTTCATGGGGGCTCACCAGCCATTTGCCAGATAGTCCGTGTAGATCCAGAGCAGCTGCTTCTCATTGATCTGTACTTGCCATGCAAACATTGATAGGATGGAGTTACTACAGTTTTTTGGTGGCGGTTGCTTTTAAGTTGGAAACAAGACACTTTTCATGGCAGAAAAAACTGCCCATTTAATGTCTTCAGTCCTGGTGGTAAAGGGTAATACAGAGTGTTGGGAGGTTTGGCTAACCCTTCTCTGTGGTGTGTGTTAGAGTGTGTCTATTCATAGCTAAGCAAAATGTAATTGCCCTACCCATTAATAGGAACTTCATCAAAATCAGATCAGCAGGGGTTGGGAACTTCTGACCCACAGGCCTAATCAGGCCAGCTAGGCCTCATTTAGCCCATGAGGCGACTTTGTGCCAAGCCATGCCCACCTGCCCACGTGGACAGGTAAAACCTGGCTCAGCCAAAATGGGGCTTGCAGGCACCGCCAGTCAGCTGATTGTCAGAAGTCCCATTCAAAGCTCTGCTCAAGTTAGTACTTTGAGAGGGTCTGCCAAAGACCCCTGTAGGCAAAAAAGCTTGTGTGATGTCAGGTGAGACTCAGCCTGCATGTCATACTTGGCCTGCGAGAGGTAGGAGAGAAAATGATTTGCCGCCCAGCCAGATCCACTGTCCTACCCCCAAGATAACAGATTCAGCATAGTTGTTGTTCTTTTTAATGTTGTTTCTGTAGTTTATGAGGTGGTGAGGAGGACTAGAACACAAAGCTATGGCCTCTTTTTTCAACATATTGAGCAATTTTGTGTCAAGAGGGAAATCTGGCCAGAGTATGAATGAGAAGAATAGCACTTCAGACCATGAGTTCTGCAGAAATGGTCTTTGACAAACTATGGCATCAGGCAGCTAGCCAGAGGGCCCGTGTGGTGTAGTGAATGAAGTGATGGAATGGGGAGACCTGAGTTCAAATCCCCACGTGGCCATGAAGCCAATAGGAGGGCTCTGAGTAAGTCACTATCTAACCCAAGAATAGCTAATGTGTTACCCTCCAGATGTTGTTGGACTACAGCATCCATCAGCCCCAGCCAGTGTAGCCAATGGTCAGGGCTGATGGGAGTTATAATCCAACAACATCTGGAGGGCACCACACTGTCTATCCCTGATCTAACTTGTATACAGACACACCTTTACATTGTGTAGACAGGAGCTGGCTATCTTTTGGCTGGTTGGTTGTGTTGCTTCTCAACCCAAGCTCTTTGAATAGCGTTGGCTACAAATCAGAGGGAACAAATAATAAATAAATCACAGACATCTACCAGCCCAAGGCACAACTGTCAAATGTTAAGTGTCTCCAAGGCCACAGATCAGAGCTGGCAGCACAAATCTTACGTCTTGTCCCAGTTTGATAGCAATTGGCTTGTTACGTAATTTGCAGAAAAGCAGCTGAGATCTTGGCAGCTCGGCCAGTCTGCACTGTATTGCTTCAGACCATCTGCTCCTGAGTACATCGAAATGTGACTGGCATTCAGGGATGCCACTGAAAAACAACTATTACCACCAGTTCCTGATGACAACAGTGTATGTGCCATGACCCCCCAAGGGTAGAGAGAAGTCTACATGGCCAATGAGAAAATGTGATCTGATTGAGTAATCAGACCCAAGAAGATACAAAAGGCAGGTCGCTGGCCAGCAGTGATTTAGGGAGCAGACAATAAGAAGGACTCTTCTTTTTTCCTTTCCTTTTGGTATGTCAGTCTGTGTCCTGTGAGTGATGTTTTCCTTTTGTTTTCTTTCTCCTTAATCTGATCACATTGAATCTTGATTTTTTCCCTCAGACTTGTGGAAAATGTGACAGAAGCAGAGAGCAGCATTTCCTGTGTCAGGGTGACTGAGGTGTAGCAAGAAACCACAATGCTTATTTCTGGTGGTGATGCAGCAGTCTGGAAACAAATGTACTGCAGAAGCATCGCTCTTCCTCTTCTTTTTAAAGACCGAACTATTTACGATAACCTCGAGTGGAAACATTTACAGCCCGGCGGAACAGGGCGTGTTGTCCCTTGTACAGTACAGACAAGGCATTCAGCCTCATTTCTTTCCTTTGCCATATTAATAGTAAGTTCCAATGCCACATTTGAGATAAAGGAACAGGTGCCACAAACGGCCACTTACAAATCTAATTTTGAAAGGGTGGGGAGACATTGGACTGTACCCAGCTCTTCAGAGGCCAATCTTGCAGTGTATCATCAAGGCTAAGACGACTTACAGGGTCAAACTCCTCCAGACAACTTATTTATTCAGTACTCATCCTGATTTGCTTCCACAAAACTTATGCAATGATCACACTATGTCCGGTCTATATTGAGCACTCATTCTGGTTTTCAAAGCAGTTAGACGACAATGAGCATTCATCCTGATTTGCTTACAGGGGTGTTTTTACTCCTTCACATTAATCATTGGTCATCCCACCCTTTTCACTACATTTCCTTGTCACTTTCCAAATTGCAAACAAAAAACATCAGGGTGGTGGATTTGCTGTGCTAGGGCAACAAGGTACTTTTATCCACTTTAACTGCACAAACCTAAACTTCCAGCATGCACTTGAACCTCTCCTGCAAAACTCTGGCTGCCAAAACAAACAAGATGGATTTTAATAGGGAGAAATGTAAAGTATTGCACTTGGGCAAAAAAAAAGAGAGGCACAAATACAAGATGGGTGACACCTGGCTTGAGAGCAGTACATGGAAAAGGATCTAGGAGTCTTGGTTGACCACAAACTTGACATGAGCCAACAGTGTGACGCGGCAGCTAAAAAAGCCAATGCAATTCTGGGCTGCATCAATAGGAGTATTGCATCTAGATCAAGGGAAGTAATAGTGCCACTGTATTCTGCTCTGGTCAGACCTCACCTGGAGTACTGTGTCCAGTTCTGGGCACCACAGTTCAAGAAGGACACTGACAAACTGGAACGTGTCCAGAGGAGGGCAACCAAAATGGTCAAAGGCCTGGAAACGATGCCTTATGAGGAACGGCTAAGGGAGCTGGGCATGTTTAGCCTGGAGAAGAGGAGGTTAAGTGGTGATATGATAGCCATGTTCAAATATATAAAAGGATGTCACATAGAGGAGGGAGAAAGGTTGTTTTCTGCTGCTCCAGAGAAGCGGACACGGAGCAATGGTTCCAAACTACAAGAAAGAATATTCCACCTAAACATTAGGAAGAACTTCCTGACAGTAAGAGCTGTTTGACAGTGGAATTTGCTGCCAAGGAGTGTGGTTGAGTCTCCTTCTTTGGAGGTCTTTAAGCAGAGGCTTGACAACCATATGTCAGGAGTACTCTGATGGTGTTTCCTGCTTGGCAGGGGGTTGGACTCGATGGCCCTTGTGGTCTCTTCCAACTCTATGATTCTATGATTCTATGATTCTATGAAGGCCCCCTGTGGTACCAGAGGTCATCTACTTGTCACAGAAGGCGAACGGTCAGTTGCGCAGGCAGCTAACATGTCTCGCCTGCCGAGTTAGCATCCACCCAGCCAAAACGGCTTCTTTTCATGCTAATATCAGCAAGGTGAGAAAGTGCTTTCAAATGATGCTGGATGGATATGTTTACTGGCTGCTAATGGCCTTGCGGCATTATGCGCCAGTGCTACACGAAACCAGTAACAGTCCTTTTGTGTGTCAAAATACATGCCTTAAACATACTGCAAGGAATTCACAATTGACTGCAGCTTCCTGAGATGCAGACTCATAAGGGAAAGGAAATCAACAAAACCACAGTCAGAAACCAGGGACAGAAAGAGAATAGGAGTAGATAGAAAGTAGTGTGCCAAACTGAAGAGGCACAAGGGGAGTGTTTATGTAGTTTATAATACGAGCTTCTCAGTTCTGTGATTCATGTTTTATTGTATACTTGCCAGAAATAACAATAATTATGCTGCTTTTATTGTTTTGTATGGTATTTTTCCATATTGTTTTTTATTCTTTTAATTTTTGTATGTCACCTGAATTATTTAAGTTTTTGGGCAGCCGTACATGTACAGTAGATCGATAAATAATATTTTCAAAAAACAGATTACTCTCTTAGCGGAGTGTGGAAATGCAGCAGACATAATGTTATGACAAGTTTCAGGGCTCCCAGGGCCTGCATTGGGCTTGGTTTCCTTGAAATGAAGATCACTGAAGACTGGTGATGTTTTCTGTTTATTTACACAGGTACAGAGGCTGAGAATAAAATGGAAACATCCCACCATTATCCCTCCAAGAGAAACTGTTCCCACATTATATTGGGGGGGAGGGGCACCAGCACCAAAGCCATTGCTTTGGTTTCTCCCAGACAGCAAACCAGGCCTCTCTGTCGAGATTGCTTTACTGTTGCTTTTCTTCAAGCTGCAATACCATCACCTTCAGCCAGGGGAGGAGAGAGAGAGAGACATGCCCCCTTCAGCTTACCTTCCAGAAGCATCTGCAGTGGTACCTCAGGTTACATACGCTTCAGGTTACATACGCTTCAGCTTACAGACTCCGCTAACCCAGAAATAGTGCTTCAGGACAAGAACTTTGCTTCAGGATGAGAACAGAAATCGGGCTCCGGCGGCGCGGCAGCAGCAGGAGGCCCCATTAGCTAAAGTGGCGCTTCAGGTTAAGAACAGTTTCAGGTTAAGACGGACTTCTGGAACGAATTAAGTACTTAACCCGAGGTACCACTGTACAGCTAATTAGCTTCTATCACAACACTTCCGCTAAAGCTTACATAACCAAGCAGTACTCAACCGACCTGGCTAGGCTGCTTACTTACCAAAGAAACTGGTCAGATAATTTCTGCGCTCTCCTTCCAGGAAAGAGTGACCCATCTGGTGGGGCAAAGCCACAGCAACAATGGGACTGCTGTTTACTAGGAGGTGAGAGGTGAAACCTGACACTCACATAGTCCTAACCTTGTTGCCTCTTCCATCCCTTCCTCTCCTAGTGTCTGTGATGCTACTTCTAGGAAGCTATTGCTGGACAAAGTGTTCCTGTCCCCTTTTCTGCAGAAATCTTGCAGCTATAGCTATACAATCACAGGCTTAGAGGGGAGCCCCCAAAGCCATTTAATCCCACCCCAAACATATTATATTCCCCCCTTCCAAAGAAGTCTGCCTCCCATTATCTCTAGAGACAGATGGATGCCAACTCAACCCCCCCCCCTTAAAAAACCGCATACTGTAAAGCAACAATAAGCCTACGGCAGAAGAACCATTTCTCCTCTAAGGCACAACAAAATAGATCAATACACGATAGATGCATATATGATTAAATACACACAGTCATTGCACAGTTGCATTTCCTAGCACCGACAGAAACCCCTTTCAGGCAAACTTTTTCCTATTGAGACCTCAATACCAAAAAAACCAGGGCTAAAGTCAATTAGCCTTCATCATCTCTCCTAGTGCTCAAACACAAAGGTTAGATTGCTCATTCTGAAGAGCTCACCCAGTCCCCATCACCACTAACAAGGGTAATAATAATAAAAACAAACAGTGTTACAGCAGGTGTCAGATGCTGATGGTGGTTGCTCGTGAGTAACCAGGCAGAACTCCGACCTGTCTTTTACAGGTTTTATTGTGCAAACTATTTACAGTGCAGATCTACAAAGTTCATATCCATCTTAGTCACTTGCAGAATCCGGGAGTGGCCCTTTCTGGCTTCTCCCCCAACATAAGAACTTCGGCACCCCAAGCCTCCTCCTCCCCTCCTTGCGTTTCACCCCTCTGCGCAAACCCTCCTGGCCAGCCTGGCGAGGAGAGGCGCTGGGGCTCTCAGCAGCATCCTTGAGCCGTTTTCTCGCTTGGCTGCACCCTTCCCTCTCTTCTCCACTGGAGGTGTGGCTTTTCCCACTGCTGGAAGAGGAACTGCTCCTCAGGAGTTTCGGAGGCTCGCTGTATCCCAACAGCCCCCCTGCCTCCCTCCCCTGTTCTGATGGCAGTCCCCTGACAGTAGGCAATGGGTATGTTCACATTAGGACCTGCTCCGCATCCAGTGTACTCCCACTGCCAGTATTTGAAGCCATATTCACATGTTAGCTACAATTCTTGATAGATACTGCTGTATGATACAGTATTTTTAAAATCAAACCAGTGTCAATCCGGCTAGAAAACTGGATGCAAAGTAAACAGTAATGTGAACATACCCTAACAGCCATCATGTATGCGCAGATGAGCACACATACGCAGATTAACAGCTTCATGAATAGGAGTTGGGGGGATGTTGCAGGAACAGGGAAACCAAAAAGGTCATGTAGGGGGCAGTGAAGATCCCTTCCCCATTCTCTGATGAAACACAGCAGGGGGAAATGACTTTTCTTCAAGTTGTGGATCAGTAATTTATCATTTTATCATGATCTCAGCAAAGCATTTAACTAAGTGCCCCCATGGCATTTAGCTTAAGAGCTAGCTGTTTAAAAGGCCTGGGGTGGATGCTAAAAAGACTGTAAGATGGCACCAGACCAGTCTCTCCAGGAAGGCTCTTCCATAACTGGTGTGACACCACCAAAAAGGCCTCCTCTGCCTTGCTTCATTTGGTGGAAGCATCCTCAGAGCAGGGCCTCTAATGAGGATCTTCAAAGATCAGGTAGAGAAGATTATTCTGGCAAGATTTATTCTTGACAAACCCATGCTGGCTGACACTAATCATTACATAGTTATGAAGATGGTTGCTCTGCTCCCCGGCTGAATTTCAGCAGGAAAAGGGGGCTTTCTTTCAATGCAGGAAACCAAGAAGCTGTGTCCCTGTTAATTCTTCTGGATCACTCAGCAGCTTCCATTCTCATCAGCCATCATATCCTTACAGACCATGTGTCTGAGCTGGAGATTGAGGCCATAATGTTCAGTGGCCCATTCCCATTGGGATAGCCACTTACAGGTGGTGCTGGGGGACTATCACCTTGGCCCATGGCATTTTTGCTGTGGTGTGCCGGAATGTCAGGCCTGGACAGGGAATCAAATGCAGCCCTCCAGGCCTCTTAATCTGGCCCTCTGGACTCTTCTCAGGCCATATATCCCCCCATCACACCCCTTCTCCAACCCCCATGAGTGTTTCTGCCTGGCAATGTTCTTTCTCCAGTGCTGGAGGCAGTATGTCTCTGAATACGGGTTGCTTGGAAACGCAGGTGGGCAGAGTGTTGATGCTCTCATGTCCTGCTTGTAGGCCTCCCACAGACATGTGATTGGCCACTGTGACTAGATGGACCTCTGGCCTGATCCGGCACTCTTCTTATCATCTTGTGTGTCCTTTAACTCTTGACAGTGCCACTTGCTTCTCTGGTTGGAGAATAGAGAGGGGTGTGCAAGTGGGTGTGTAGAAAGAAGTCTGTGGTACGAAGGGGAAATGAACCTTTGTTGCCCTGCCTGCTTTTCCTTCTGGGCCCACCCACCACTGGCATTGACCCCTGGAAGGCTGCTGCCTGGAAGGAAATGTGTCCCTCAATCTACATGAATCTGTTGAGTGAGGTCATCTGAGGATATGCAGTGCCGTGTTATCAGTATGCTGATAACACCCAACCCGTCTCCCTTTCATCAAATTCAGGTGAAACTCTGTAAGTACTGGACCAGTGCCTGGAATCAGTAATAGATTGGATAAGGGCCAATAAACAGAAGTTCAATCCAGACAAGACAAAACTACTGTCAATGGTAGATCATCTGACCTGGAAGGTGGATGGTGGCATTCAACCTGTTCTGGATGGGATTACGACTCCCTCTGAAGGATCAGGTTCACAGTCTGTGGGTATTATTATTAGATCCAACCTTGTATTGGGAGGCCCAAGTGGTTCTCAGGCTATGAAGCATCTCTCAACAGCTTAGGCTGGTACACCAGCTGTGGCTACTTCTGACTAGATAGAAATAGCCTGGTCACAGTTATCCATGCTCTGGTCCTGCTGGGACTATTGCAATGTTCTGTACACACAGCTGCCTTTGAAGACTGTCTGGAAGCCTTAGGTGGTTCAAAACATTGTGGCTGCATTTCTGACTGGCACTGGGAGTATGGATCATATATTATAAGTTTTGAAACAACCACTTTGGCTCCTAGTCTGGTTTTGAGCACATATCCTTATTGATTGGTTTTAACATTTGATATAATTTAAAGTCTGTGGCTCTCCTGCCAACCTAGCAGTTCGAAAGCACGTCAAAGTGCAAGTAGATAAATAGGTACCGCTCCGGTGGGAAGGTAAATGGACGTTTCCGTGCGCTGCTCTGGTTCGCCAGAAGCGGCTTAGTCATGCTGGCCACATGACCCAGAAGCTTTCTGTGGACAAACGCCGGCTCCCTCAGCCTATAGAGCGAGATGAGCGTGCAACCCCAGAGTCGGTCACGACTGGACCTAATGGTCAGGGGTCCCTTTACCTTTACCTTTAAAGTCTGTGGCTAGGGTATCTTAACGGCCAAAGTTTCCCACTTGAATCTGCCTAGGTATTATGATCACCGCCAGAGGCCCTTCTCTGGCTCCATCCACTACCAGAGATGAGGCGGGTGGTGACCTGAGACAGGGCCTTTTTGGTTGTGGTGTCCCATCTCTAACATTTGCTCCCCTGAGAGGTTTGCCTGGGGTCAGTCTGCTTCTTTTTCTTTTCTATGTGTGTTAGGTGAAAACTGCTGTTGTCCTGGGAACCCTTGTGAGCTGGAGTCACATGCCTTAAATAAGCAAGAAAAAACAAGAACAGAAACTGAAAGATGGTAGGCTGCCTAAAACCACCTCATGCTGAAACGAGCTTTGAACTGAGAACTTCATGGTTTGCTCTTAAACTGAACTATGATGCACACAAACATGGGAGTGAGTGCTAATTATTTTTTTCTTTATTCAAAACTGTCAGATAGCCTGGGGAGCAGGCAGTTCCCACAAGACTGGAAATCATCAGAGGCCTACACTTACCCCTTTATTTCAGAGGCAGCATGGTGAGTATGTTACTCCAGAGTAGGAGATCGGGCCACTCTGCTTATCACTGGGTTTTCTCCTGTCCATGTAAAGTCCCAGCACCTCACCGCCTGTATAAAATCTCTCCCCGAATATAACCAAAGCATGCATAACAATGGTAGATTCCCTTCTCTAGTTCAGCTAGCACAGGGATGTCCAACTGGTCGATCGCAATCTACCGGTCAGTTGTTCCTGGTCAACTTTGGGTCTGACTCCCCAATAAAAGCTGAACAACTTCGGTTAATCCAATGGGGTAGATCACTGCCAGTGTTTTTATAGTGGGAGTAGGTCAAAGTCTCTTGGAAGTTGGACATCCCTGAACTAGCACATCATCCGAATAGGGTTTCCCCCCATCCGAAACTGGGGAGAAACACAGCTGTCGCCTGAGTAATGCTGAATCCAGCAGTATTCCCAAGCCCCTCTCATACAGTCCCATGCAAGGTAGGTCATGCACTCAGCTCTGAATTAGCTGTTCTGCTGAACAAAAGTATCTCTGTGTTGACTTGATTCAGTTTCCATTCAGCAATGTAGAACTTGCTTCTGAGTAGACATGCAGAGGATCAAGCATTAGTCATTATGCAACAGTTCTCAGGAAAGGATTCAATGAGGAAGGGACAATAAATCTGAAACACATCAAAAACTGTACTAGAGAAATGCTATTTGTAGGAAGAGCTCAGTCCTATGCTTGCTAATTAACATTATCAACAAATTAGATGATTAGCAAATGTGTTAGAAATCAACAGAGGAAATGGATAAAAGGTTCTGGTCTGCTCTTAAACATGGCATTACAAACAGCCTTAATGGGTTTTTTTCCTCCTCATACCTTTGGGATTTATTATGATTATTTATTAAACTTATTAGAATGTGACCTGAATTAGGCCCCAAAAATACCTGGCCTAGTTTTATCCATTTTGTTTTCAGCACAGAGCAGGAAACAGGGATTTCTTGGAAGGGGAGAGAGGGGAGCCTCCTGAATCTACCTCTGACAGATGTTACAATGTTGGCAGATGAGGATTTCTTTCAATCCCCCTACAGAGAGATGTAGATGGAAGTGCAACCTACAGCCTTCGTAGACATCTTTACAACCAAAGGCAGAATAACAACCTATTCCCCTCCCTGCCACACTACAGGAAGCTGCATCACCCAGCCCCTTGCCCAAGAGCGAATGTGTAATCTGCAGTTCTCCTGTTTTCCAAGTCTCCTGTCTCAACGACACAAAAACAGGTTTGGGGCCCTGAGAACCCTTCCCTTCCTTCATTTCCTTTGAGCTACTTCTGGAAAACGGTTTGCATGTTCAAGCCTGTCTTTGCATGTTCTCTGTGTTACACACGTGTGGTGACTTCCACATCTCAGTGATGTCAGCAGCAAAATTCCCTGTTGATTTTAGCAGCTTGTAAGCTTATTGATTTATTTCCCTTGTATCCAGCTCCAACTCAGATCAACTTGCATCTGGTTGCCAGGGCACTCTCCCATCCCAGCAGCTTACAAAGCTAGACCTGTTCAGTTTTCAACAGTGGAATCGCAGATGATGCTTTCAGATCGTCGTCTGCGCTGTCTGGTATCATGGGTTAATTTTATAGGTTCCTCACCTGCTTTAGGTAACAACATGTAAATCTGAGCCACATGATTGGCCCAGTGGTTGCAGCAGTATGGTCATTCTTCGCCCCCTTTTGACCTTTGAGTAGGAAGTCTAGAACATAAAATATTAGCTCTGTGTGTGTGTGCGCACGCTCTAATTTACAGCAAGTGCAATCTGTTTTCACTGTGCTACCTCACAGCATTTCCCTGTCCCCCAATCACAGAGAAGAGTGCCCTCTTCTGGATGGATGGATGGTATCACAGCATTTGACATCTTTATTTCAACTGCATTTGTTTTTGTCTTTGCTTTGTGGTTTATGGGCCATTAAATTAATAAAACACTTAAAAATTTAGTATAAGAATATGGGTTTCCTGTAGTATCAAACAATGGAAAAATGATGAATAAATAATCAGACAGAGTGATATGATATAGCTTTTCTGATATAACTGAAAAATGAATTTAAAATGTAGTGGGTTGGATTCAGAATTCAGCATGCCTGGTGCAAACTGACTTCCTCACCTTCTGGTTCCCACAACAGCCTTCCTAGCACCTAGCATTGTTCCACCAAGGGTTGGGGAGCCCCGCTGAATGGGGTCGGCTGTTGTGCAGATAGGAAGGCTGAGAGGATGGGTCACACACACAAAAAAAGCTGAGTGGAAGCTCCTTCTATGAGCAGAGCCCCCATTCGCATAAGTTTCCTCTGCCCCATTTGAGAGGAGGCACCCTTCCCCCTCAGCCCCCTCTGCCACATCTCAGCCCACCCAACAAGGACCTTATGGAGCCCTGGAAGGGTGCCATGGGGGCACTCAGCTTCAACCAGCTCTCTCACACATGGCTTAACTCCGTGTCCAACTCATTGTATGAACTAAGTTTAAATTGCATGTACACCACAGATCACCTTATAGCCTTTCATGCCTATAAAGCCAAACGTTTTGCTTAAAATACCAAGTCCGTAAAGGGGTGGGGGGAATGATATAATAGCTTTAACCACTTATAAAAGCAGTTTAAAAATATACCACGATACTTTCTAAAGCCAGAATTCTGTCCCGTTTCTCTCACTGCAGCCTGAGTATGTGGCCAGCTGTTCTTGAGGAAAGGCCACCTTCCTTGCACCATGTTTAGTGATAAAGTAATGATTGCATGTCATCATATGCAATCCCATCCACATTTTTCAGAATTTCTGATAGTCAACACACTTTCAGTTTCTCCCTATAGCATATTTTCTTATTTTTGTTCATGTTTCTTGCTGTACACTGCCCCAAAATCTCATACAATAAAAGATGGTAAATAGGGGTGTGGGGGTGTACACACATGGCTCCCTCTAACAGCAATCTCATGCTCTGAGTGACAACGACTATGCGGCCAAAATGGGGCCACTGAGAAAGAAGCGGGAGGTTATGTGGGAAAATCCGGAAGTCGGCAGAAGGACAACTTTAAAAGCAAACAAACCCATAGGGGCTTATAAACAGCCTCATGAGGACTGAGCATGCTCAGTAGCCAAGGTATATTGAGCGTCGTGGGCTGGGGTGGGGAGAAGGAATGAAGCATGCAGAATTAAAGCAGGTTTAATTTTTGCTTAATCTTGACTCTTGTTGCAGGTCCCACCTTTTCTCTCTATATAACTGCGGGGTCATCTGCGGCCTGTTCACACGTTTAGATAATGAGACTTACAAGCGTGAATAGTCTATTCAGGCGGGCTCCTTTCGTAAGCAAGGACTCCCTTGGATCATCCCCGGACCCGGATCTTACAGCGGTATACGCTGCTCTGCAAAGCGTCCCCCTAACGGAGCCGCGTTCAGACGACGCTGCTGAATGACTAATCTAACGGGGAGGGGGTGCCTGTCTTTCTTTCGCCCTGCCGCGGAGGGAAGGGATCCCGCAGCAGCTGCCAAGCCGGGGAGGGAGCCCCCCGAGCCCGCAGAGTGACGTGGCCAGGAGAGCACACGACAGGCGACGACACATAGGGGTCTCCTGGGCATGCGCAGTGAGGGAGGAGAAATATTGGGGAGGGGGCGATGCTCGGACGTCTCATGCCAACGAAGCTTGTATGGAGCCATCCTCGCTCAGGTTCTTGCACGCCGGCTGGCTGCTGCCTGGGAATTCAGTGGAATCCGTAAAAATGGGTGATCGCCCCCCAAATCACGCGCCCCTTGAGATCAGGAGTTGTGCTGGGGAAGGGGGTGAAATCCAGCCTCACAGAGAGAATAATGAAGAGAAGATGCTTAGAAAAGGGGAGATCGTCCACTTCCCCACCGAGGGGGTTGCCCTTGTAGCCGCGTGGGGCGGGAGGAGGTGGGCAAAGGATGCCTCGGCTTGGGCTGCCTCTGCCCGGCTCGCAGCAGCCTCCGCCTCCGCCTCCCGCCCAGGCTGTGAATGCCGAGGATTTCCCTCCCGTGGCAGGGATTCCTCCTCCGCCGCGGCCCCCGCGCGCGGAGGGGGGCTGGGCTGGGCTGCTGATTCCGCGTCTCTCTGCAGCACTAGCCTAATTCCAGCACAGAAGCCTCTCTCCAGCTCCCAGCTCCGAGCCGAGTCTCCCAGGACTGCGGGGGAAGCACTTGCAGAGGCGGCCGCGCAGGCTCAGTGAGATCTCACTGCGTCTCAGGTTCTCTCGCTGGACAGATGCCAAGAAAAGGGGGGGGGAGGGAAGCGGGGGAGAGAGAGCCAAAAGAAAAAACCCGAAAGCCTGGGAAGCATCAGGGGCTTCTCCTTGGCACCGAGGAATCCCTGGGCTGCCTGCGCTGGGGAGTGGGGCGAATCCCACCTGCTGCTGCCAAGCAGCCTGTTTTGCAGGGCCAGCCAGCTGCGAAGGAGACGCTCGGTCGCAGCTGGCCCTGGGCGCCAGGGGGCAGCACTGAGCCGCCTGCTTTGCAACTCCCCGAGATTCCCCTGCATTTCGCATCATCAGGAAATTCCCTTTGACGAGATGCCTCTGCAGCCTTCTGCAGTGTGCGCGCCCGGGGTGCTTGGCGCTGGCACAATCTCTGCTTTCTGTTTCCCTCCAACCTCCCGCCCCCAAACCAGCCAAGCAGATTACAAGGGTAGCCCAGGCTGGACGAAGCGCCCGGCTCGGCCTGGAGGAACAAAGGGCACCCCCAAAACTGGCCCCAGAGGAAACAATTGTTTAGCTCGCTGAATATATATGCAAACATCGCGAAGGCCTTGCAGCTTCAAGTTGGTGAAAACGAATCCTTGAATTTTCCTTGGAAATGGGGGGGGGGGCAAGACCAAAATAAATTGAGGCGGCTCGACCACTTCTCTAAGAGGTCAGTTGGGGAAATGAACGCCTGAGGTAAGAATGGGCGCGTGCGAAGTGTCTCTGGCAAGCTGCCATCCCGAGCAAGAAGAAGGTGCAGCAATGCTACGTGGTCTCAGTGGTTGCCTCCGCCATGTAGTGCTTATCCGCACAAGGCAGGCTGTCGGCAGCAGCAGCCTCCCCGAAATGTATCAGGAAGAAACCCGTGCACGCTACCGCCGTAATGCAAGAGGAAAGCATAAAAAGGGAGAAGCCCCAATTCTGGAAAACACCTCAAGGAGGATGCCGATCCACCTAAAATGCATATACAAGATCACATCCGTGTGCATATGCATATCACTAATTTTGGAATCAGAACTTATTGCCCGGTTCCGATTTCACCCAGGTCCTAGCAGGGACCTAACTTCGCCCATATGCACGTATTGACAAGAAAGGAGGAAAAACCCATCCTTTCGCCCTCGCCTGCCCTGATTATCGTTTAAAGCGCGACTAATCCGCTTTAGCAGAGTTCTAGAATGCACGCTTCAAACTTGGGAAGTTATTCCCGCAGGAAGTTCGACGGGCGCCCTCTGGCGGCGGGTGCGCTTCTCGGGCGCCGCTTATTGGCTCTGCCCGCTGCACTTGCCGCCGGCTTTTCATTCTCCCGCGCGCCCCCTGGCGACCGGGGGGCGGGAGGGCTGCTCCTCGACTCGGACCCCGCCGATGCGGAGTTGCCGGGAGCGCCGATCAGGCGGCTCCGCAGCGCCCGGCCCCACAGGGCAGCAGGGAGACCAAGGGCTCCTCCGCGGCTCTCCCAGCTCCTCCTCCTCCTCCCCCTCCCTCCTCGCCGGTCTCTCCTCGCCTCCCGCCCCTGCCGGAATTGCCATATAAGGAACAGGAAGGCTCGTGCCGGAACAGGGCCTTTTAAGGGCATGGCCTTATATGGACTCTGCGTCCGGGGGCTTCCGGGGGCCGCGGCGGAGACCGCAAAGCGGGGACCCCGCGGGGGGGGGGCGTGCTATGGCTCCGGTTCCGAGGCCCGTGCCGAGGGACGGGGCCCCCAGCTGCTGCCCAGGCAGGCCGCGGGACTCCCGCCTCGGGCCCGGCCGCAGCCCCCCTTCTCGGCTTCCCCCAGTGTCAGGCTCTGACGCCAGGCGGGGTCCTCGCGCCCGGGAGCCATATAAGGGCTTCCTGCCTTCCATATTTGGACATGTACGTCAGGAAAGGGGCGGTGCGGGGCCGATGAGACCCGATATATAGAGGCTGCTCTGGGGCGGGCGGGGAGCCGAGAGCTTCTAGCGAATCGAGCCAGGGGGAGCCCCAGGCAAGGCGGGCGGGGGAAGGGAACGCAGCGTCTCCCGCGGGCACAGCCAGGGGGAACCCCAGGCCAGCGCCCACCCCGTCGACCCCCGCTCCTCTCGCCGCCCCACGGGCGCCGTAGCCCCCGGCCCAGCGCCCCCCCTCTCGCGCCCCCATGGCCGCGGCCAAGGCCGAGATGCAGCTTCTGCCCTCGCTGCAGATGGCCGATCCCTTCGGCTCCTTCCCGCACTCGCCGCCCACCATGGACTCCAACTACCCCAAGCTCGAGGAGATCATGCTGCTGGCCGGAGCCGGCTCGCAGTTCCTCAGCCCCGGCGGCGGCGGCGGCGGCAGCGAGAGCGGAGGAGCAGGAGGCAACGGCAGCTTCAACCCCTCGGGCGAAGGCGGAGAGCAGTCCTACGAGCACCTCGCTGCAGGTAGGCAGAGGCACGTCCCGGGATGGGGGGGCAGAGGGGCAGCCCTCCACCCCGTCGGGCAGGGGACTCCGCTATCCTGAGCGCGCGGGGAGGGAGGGGGATTCTCCGACGTGCGTCACCCGCCCGGGCCAGGTAGCTCCGGCAGCTGGAGCCGCGCCAGGCGCTGCAAGATGTAGCGCTCCATCCTTCCTGAGCCCTGAGGGAAGCTGGGGGGGCGGGGAGTCCCCGAAGTGGGGCCGACCAGACGAGCGCGATGCCCCGAGATGAACAGCTAGCTGGGGGGTGGCAGCTGTGGCTCCGATGCCTGCTTGCTTGTTTGCTTGCCTTTGGGGTGGCGATGGACGGAGGAGGAGGAGGCGGCGCTGTGGGGACTTACCTTGGGCCGCTCTTCTCTCGGCAGACACTTTCCCCGACATCTCCCTGAGCAGCGACAAGCCCTTGGTGGTGGAGACCAGCTACCCGAGCCAGACCACCCGCCTGCCGCCCATCACGTACACGGGTCGCTTCTCCTTGGAGCCGGCGCCTGGCAGCGGGGGCAGCACCCCTCTGTGGCCCGAGCCTCTCTTCAGCCTGGTCAGCGGTCTGGTGGGCATGGCCACCCCGCCTGCCACCTCCGCCGCGGCGCCGCCGGCGTCGTCCGCCTCGCCGTCCATCCCGTCGTCGTCGTCCGCCTCTCCCAGCCCGGCGCTGAGCTGCTCGGTGCAAGGCAGCGACTCGAGCCCCATCTACTCGGCGGCGCCCACCTTCCCAGCCCCAGGCGGCGCCGACCTCTTCCCGGAGCAGCCCTTCGCCAGCCCGTCGGGGGGCTCGCTGTCCTTCCCGCCGCCGGCTTACCCGACGGGCAAGAGCACCTTCCAGCTGCCCATCATCCCGGACTACCTCTTCCCGCCGCAGCCGCAGCAGCAGCCGGGGGGCGACCTGGGCCTGGGCCCGGCGGAGCAGAAGCCTTTCCCGAGCCCGCAGCCGTCGCTGACGCCGCTGTCCACCATCAAAGCCTTTGCCACGCAGAGTAACGGGGGCGGCGGCGGCTCGGCGGCGGCGGAGCCCAAGAGCCTCCCGGGGTCGTACCAGGCGCAGCTGGTCAAGCCCAGCCGCATGCGCAAGTACCCCAACCGGCCCAGCAAGACCCCTCCCCACGAGCGGCCCTACGCCTGCCCCGTCGAGTCGTGCGATCGCCGCTTCTCGCGCTCCGACGAGCTGACGCGCCACATCCGCATCCACACGGGCCAGAAGCCCTTCCAGTGCCGCATCTGCATGCGCAACTTCAGCCGCAGCGACCACCTCACCACGCACATCCGCACCCACACGGGAGAGAAGCCCTTCGCCTGCGACATCTGCGGGCGCAAGTTCGCGCGCAGCGACGAGCGCAAGCGCCACACCAAGATCCACCTGCGGCAGAAGGACAAGAAGGCCGCCGACAAGGGACACGCCGCTGCAGTCGCAGCCGCCCCGACGGCACCTTCCGTGGCCGCCTCCCCACTGGCGCCCTACTCCGCCTCGCCGGCCTCCTACCCGTCCCCCGCCTCCTCCTACCCCTCCCCGGGGCCGGCCTCCTACTCTCCCCCCGTGACGTCCTATGCCTCTCCCGTGACTTCATATGCCTCCCCCGTGACCTCACCCTTCCCCTCCTTCCCCTCGCCCTCGGTGGCCACCAGCTACGCTTCCATGGCCTCCTCCACCTTCCAGAGCCAGGCGGCAGCCACTCCGTTCCCATCCCCCGGTGGCCTCGGCAGCCCCTTCGGCTCGCAAGTGACTTCTGCACTTTCTGACATGGCCTCCACTTTCTCGCCCAGGACAATCGAGATCTGCTGAGAGGAGAAAAGGGGGCGAGGGGGGACACACACACACACACAAAACCACCACCAAGACTTTCCTGACCCCCGCCCACCCGTCTAGGTTAGGGTGGGGTGCTGATAAGGAATCTTCCTCTGGCACTTGGTGGAGGAACAGTGGGCTTCCTCGCAAGCCAACCCGGCCCTCCAGCTTTCCAGCAGCCGTGGGGTGGGCTGGGGTTGGGACTTATCTTTCAACTTCAACTGCCTGAAGACACAAGCTCCCGGACACCGGAGTTCCTCTCCACTTCTGCATGGACGAGAGAGGTCTTTTTTCTTCCGCGATGATTTCCCCCCAGCCCGCAATTCATTCCTTAGGGGGGAGCAATGGGACTTTGGGGAAAAAATCCATGCATAGACAATGTAATATTGTATTATGTGCCATGGCTTTGCTTTCCTTCTGGGTTCTTGACGTGAACAACCTCTTTGCATATTCATATTGCGTTCTTTGGAGTACGAAGGGCCATCTCTCTCGCTGGCGCTCTTTCTTTTTTGTATAAATGGTAATTTTTCGCTCTTTTCGTGACGACAAAGCTGTACTGGGTTTTACAACTTGTTTTGGGGGCTTGGGGTGGGGGAGGAAACAAACAAACAAAAAAAAGCAGCACTTAACTATGTATTTGAGCATGTCAACAGAGTGTGATGTTCTTTGTAAATATCACCTAGAGGATGAAACACTCTCGCGTGGCGAAAAGTTTTCGTTTGGTTTGATTTGTTGTTTTTCCTTTTGAGAACAAAAAAACAAAACACGTCCCAAGTCTTGGTGCCTTGTTGTGAAGCCCTGCTGACGTCATGCAACTCTGCGATTGGATGCTTTGCATCTAGCCTTAAGGTGAAAAAAGGGAAAGTGGGGGGGAAGGGGACTCTGAGGCTCGAAGACACACACACAGGAAAAAGGGGAAAGGAGCCGGGAGACAGAATGTAAGCAAAAAAGCAAAACAAAGCAAAACAAAACCCCGAACTTCTCAAAAAGTCTATTTTTGTTACAGAAGTGTAAAATTTATAAATATATTCAGCAGTTGGAATGTTGTAGTTACCTACTGAGTAGGCGGCAATTTTTTGTATGTTATGAACATGCGGTTCATTATTTTTGTGGTTTTATTTTTGACTTTGTACTTGTGTTTGTTTAAACAAAGGTGACTGTTTGGCTTATAAACACATTGAATGCGCTTTACTGCCAATGGGATATTTGGTGTACAATACCCTCTGGAAAAGTCAATAAAAAATATCGAGAGACCAGCAGTCCGGCTTGCTCCTTCCTTCCTTCCTTCCTTCTCCTTAGGCTTCCAGGGCTCTGGCCCGGCAACCCTCCTTTCACTCACTCCAGCTCCGGCCCTTTCCTGTACCTGCAGCCCAGCCGTCGGGCTGGGCCTCGTCCCGCACCAGTAGGAATCTCTGCCCTCGTGGTGGGAAGTGATCTCTGGATTTCTCTCTAGGGGGAGAATAAGATGCCCAAGTTCTCTACGACCCAGTTGTCATGCTTATGCGTGCGGCTCATGTCTCTATTCGCCCTTCATGCAATGCAGAGGTTTGTTCCACGCTGAACGACGTCGCCTTGCTCTCCCAGACCTAAAACGCCAACTAGCCCTCCCTTCCCCTTCCCACTGGGCATTGGGGGAGGCGACCCTCGCGAAGGTTGGAGGGGAGAGGACTCTGCACGCCGGATCTGCCAGGTCTGTGCCGAGCAGCTCGTCGTCGGAAGTGTCTGCACGTCTCTGCGGTGCCTAAGAGCGCAGCTGAGTCCTCCGCCAGCGCCCTCCGTTAGCTTAAACCCGACGGCTCTTTATTTCGCTGGTGGAGGCGTGTTTGCTGCAGAGACGGTGGCGAGGGGATCGCATGCCCCCAGGCAGGTGACCCTAGACGGATAACGCTGGAGGCATCCCGGTGGGAGGGGGAAGCCTGCCAGGCACTTGGCTTAGATGGGGCAGGCGGGATGTGGGGCTCCTAATCCCCGTGGTCCGAGGTCCCAGGCAGCTGTGAGTCCCTCAAGCCCCTAGATAACAGCTCTTCTGCCAGGGAGCTAAAGAACTGACCTCCTTCCAGCCTCCCCCATTATAAGGGTGGTGGGGATGGATCCTGTTCCCACTCTATAGCAGGGCTGAGCTGCGGGTCCCAAGATCAGGACCAGACTAAGTAAAGCCGAGAGAGAGAGAGACCCTCTACGGAGGCACCTTGGCCAAACCCCGCTGCCTCCGTTAGCTGCTCACACCACAGCTACTAAGCCTGCTCTGCTCGCTCCAGAGCAGATGCAGTCTCTCTCTCCCGCTTCAAACATTGCCCTAAATCAGGAGTAGCGGCATGCAGAGAGACCCATCCAGAATCGGGGCTGCGAATTGGTTCTCTCGCTTGGCTCTTGGCTTCTCTAGCCGGGTTCAAATGGCTGAGGAGCTCATTCTAGGATGTTGGACCCTACCTTGACTGTTCTGAAGGGCCAAATTCCCTTTCAATCTCAAAATACTGCTTATCACCCCGGAGTCTCCCTTCTGCTCCGGTTTATACGCAAGTAAGCCTCGTCGTGGGGTTTATTCCCTGGCAAACGGGTGTAGGGTTGCAGCTCTCGATCGCAATCTTCTGCATGTTTACGCAGGAGTAAGTCCTTCAACAGAGGCTCAGTCCTGGATCAGCGGGCACAGTATTGCAGCCTGCGTCGTCTCCGGCACAGCAGTAGGTCACTATAGTTCCCATTTTACAGATGAAGAACTGAGGCTGGAAGTTATATAATGACGGAAGTGAGCCGTGAAGCTATACTGCAGTGAGGGGAGCTGCTAGAGAGAAGGTCCCCCTGCTCTGCAGGTTTAATATACTCAGAAGCAGAGGTTTAGCAGAGACTCCCTCATTCTCCAATCCTGGAATACTTTCGCTCTCTTCAGGGTTGCCAACTTTTGGGGGGGATAGGTTCCTGTGCAAGACAGGCAGAAACCTCACAGGTCCTGCATCTCGCAGCGTGGTGATCAGAGTGGTAGGAAAGCGCCACCCGATACATTTCTGCCTGTTCTGAAGCTGTAAACAGTTCAGGAAGTTGTGACAGAAAAACAGCTGGAAATTCTACTATCTCTGGGTGGGCCCTTTCTCACCTCCCCATTCTCAGAGCCTAAGACGAGACAGGGCTCAGCCTCAGAACTTGTTTTGAGTGTCTACATCATTCTGAAAACCCTGCGCCAAGCAGGGGCAGCCTGCATGGCTCTGGGGCTTGTGGAATCATGAAAATCAGACTTCCTCTGCACATGTGCAGAGTGCATTCGCTCCCATCTAGTGACTTTCTCCAGCCTTTAGGACATTTCGCTGATGTGAGGGGGAGGACATGGGGGCGGAAGGGACATTACTTCCGGACAGCTTGATCTGCTCCCCCGCCGTTCAGAAACCGGGCGCTGCCCCCATAGGCCAGTGGTAGCCAAGGCATTCAGATGATGGACTGCAACTCTTATCATCCCTTGCTTGGGGGGGGGGGACAATCGGAGTTGGGAGTCCAGCAAAATCTAGAGGGCTCTGAGTTGGCGACCTCTGCCCTAGGCTGCGGGGTATGCCGAACTGAATATCTGAATCCTACCCCCTAAAACAGTATCTAGAAGTTTGCATTCCGACTTTCATCGCTGGCATTTTTCTACGAAGCAAACGGGATTTATGCATCTGATTTCAAAGTGGATCTTGTTTTTGACTCTGGGTGCTTGCGCTCCGCAGGAAAGATGAGGAAATTCTAATAGGATGGGCTGGGAGGAGACGCTCAGCTCCTAATGGGAAATAAAGGAAACTCCTTCGTCCAGCATCCCCTTGAAAAAGAAGCCGCGAGGCTGTCCGCGCCGTCGAACAGACGGGACTTTGATTCCACTCCCGCGCCATATACTGTATTAGTTCCGCACCACCCAGTCTCTTATTTCTGAAATGGCAGCAGCCGGCTGATACTGAGCCCCCTTGTCCCTCCCCCGCCAGCAAGCTCAACCCACCCAGTTAAGTCTGCTGCCCGACTTGGCATCCCGCTGTCTTTTCTTTCGACGGGGGCAGAAATGATGGCTTTGCTCCAAAGCGGCTCCTCCCGCCGAGGAGGCGCTATTCTGAGGCAACCCAGAGGGCAGGGCTTGGGCTTTTTGGATCTTGCGCGGGGCGGGGAGGGGGGGGGAGAGAAAGCTGGTTCTGAAATCCCACTCTGGCCGCTCACGAACCAGACCCCCGCCCCCTGAGCCCCCTATGCCTTAAATGCAGGGAGAAACGCAATGGGACAAGCGTTTCCTTGCACGGAGATGCAGCGTGGCATCTCTTTGCCATTCCTGGAGGAAACCTGCCGCCCCAGAAGGTCGTCACCCCAGTAGCTCTGGGCATTTGCAGCCTTTCAAATGGGAGTTCTCAGCAAACATATTCGGAAGTCGGTCGGGCACACAAGAAGGGGGCTGGCTTTGAAATAGGCGAGCTTAGCGCGATGGTGTCAGCCTCGCGATATACTAAATCCTCATAATTCCATGGCAAGAGCGTCCTGAGAGCCAATCGACCTTTTCTTTCTGCGCCGTTTCCGAGCTGCGCCACAGGCGCAAGTTCCACCGGTGAAGCTTCCTCCCATCACTTCATCCCATGGCCAAACAGAGGCTGCAGCTCGGCGGCCACCTTCTGCTTACCGCAGGGCTGTATGGAGATGTGGCAGGGGAGTGAAATGGAGCCCCCGACTGACAGCACTTCTCTCTCAACAGGACCACCGAGCCCAGCCCTTGGTGCAAGGCAGGCAGGCAGGCATCCTGCACCTGCAGACTCCTCTCCTGCCCGACCTTTCCTTGAAGGGCTGCTTCCACAGCCAGGCAGCTTGTGGATTCGCTCTTCTAGCCTTCTGTCTTAGGAAGAACGCTTATTTTGATACCCAGCCATCACTCCTTTCTAAGCAGTAAATTATGCTTTCCGTTTCTCATTACAGTATCGGCAATCCTTCTAACAACCCTGTAAGGTTGGCCAGTATCATTATCATCATTATTATTCCCGTGGGACTTGAGTCAGGGAGTCCTTGATCTGCAGGAGTCTCTCCGTCTGACAGCCTGTATCCTGCTTGTGTTTGCGATGCTTGAATCTTCTACTTAGCGCCACCAGAACCTGGTAGCCAATGCCAGTTCCTTCATCAGGGTTCTCATTGGTCAGAGTGTTTGGGGGGCGGGAGAAAGGCATTGATTGACATGTTGGAGTGGGATGGAGGTGGGGGTTCCTCGCAGCTTCAGGAGGCTGCTTCCGATTTACCCGGAGCCCACTAGAAAAACTTCAGATAGCTGAACGCATGGGATGAGGCTTTGGGGGACAAAAAGGGTGTTTACATCGTTGGGTCCTATCCATTGCCACTCAGACTGCCATGAGATTTCTCCTAGGGAAGCAGCGCGCAGGATTGCAGCCAGCGGGAGCTCCAACTGACACATATTATTGGCTGCTTCAGTCCTAACGGGGGGGGGGAGGCATATCCTCAGGGGAGGAGAAGGGAGTCCATCGATACAGAACCAACCGGCTGGCACTGAACACAGATGTGAGGAAGGAGAGACTGAGAAAATCAGAGAGAGAGATGAGAAGCAGTCTCCATTTCTCCCTTTCCTCGCCCAGCTTTGCTGCTTGTTTACTTTCCATTTGTGTTGCTGGACATATTTCTCTGCAGTATCTCTTTCCCCGGTGCCAGATTTGTAACTAAAGGGACTCCAGTAGAATAAATCTGTCAACGGGCTGAGCTTCCGAGTTCTTGGAGCGGCCTCTCCACCCACTCCCGCCTACCTCTGGATATATCTTTCTCAGGCCCATAGATCTCTCCTTCCGGGAGTGGGCTTTCATCTGTGACCCTGGTAGGACTCCAACGGTTTGGCTGCGAGTTTGTGTCTTTTATGCGTCTTGTCTTTGGGTTCAGCGGGATCATTGAATCACAGAGTTGGAAGGGATCACCAAGGGCCATCTAGTCCAACCCCCTGCAATGCAGGCATCTCAACTAATGCCTGCTTCCAGTCTATTATACCCTCCTCATAGTCTCAATAGGACTCACTCCTGTAGCCTGCTCAGCCTTGGCGCTATAAAATAAAAGGTGCCTTGAAGCATGTGCAGAATGCCTTTCTCCCACCACCGAGTCACCACAACCAGACCCCACGCATCTGGGGTTATGGAGATGGGTTTCTTGGACAGAGGGTATAACAAAGACGCACGTTTTCAACTGCAGGCACCTTTAGAAATGAAATAATTTCGCTGCAGTAGTCGCTGAGACCCATTTATATACCACAGAATTGGAAAGTGGGAAGATCCCCCCAAATTCTCCTGTTTTATCTCGGATATCTAGGTACTCTTATAGGTATGAGCTTTCTGGAGGTCCAAGGCTGCAAAGAGGGGCTGAGAGGAGAGCTGGGCTCTTTATACTGGTTTTGTAATCCAAGTGAGTTTTGAAGGCAGCTATGAGCCTGCAAACCTGCGGCATAGCTGCAAATAGGGATGTGAAATGACGTATCCAGGAGCTCACCTCCTTTTATGCTGAGCTAACCCATCAGAAATCCCAGCTTTCTGAATGCATCATAACTCACTAGGATTAGACCCACGACTAAAACGCGGAGAAAGAAAAAGGGGGAAGCCCCCCTCCCCAATACATGATTGTGGGTGAGCGTCTGATCAGCTGAGACCGTACGCTGATGGGCACTTAAGGCATCTGCACTGGGTTATACTCGGCAGTACTCAAAATGCAAGCGAGCTGCCCCTCGTTTTGGTGGGCGCTGCCCCTCCTGCGCCTCTCTGGGTCCAGGAGCGAGCCTTCCCCGTGCGAGCAGCACAGAGCCGGCTGCCCCGCCAACCCACCGTCGAAAGGGTGCTGCGCGCCCTTTAAAACGCGCCCTCCACGTTTCTTCCTAGCCGACTCTGGGAATCCCCGCTTCCTTGGCAAGCGCGGAGCTCCCAGCTGCCAAGTGGAGGATTTTATTAGACGGCCGCAGCGGGAGCGGATGAGGGGGAAGGTGCTGACTCGGTCTGTCTGCAGCGAGGGATGGATGGATCCGGAGACTTTTTCTGTTTTCCCCTTTTTTTTTAACCCAGGCTCGGTCGGTTCACACGGTTTTCGCCGCGAGGACACCGGATTCCTGCGCGCCCTGGAAGCTGGCGCGCTCTCCCGACGGGGCCAGTCAGCGGGGGAGAATCTGTTTTGGCTCAGTTCGCCAGCAGCTGCTTGTAATTTAAAGCCCTGCTTCGGCGCTGACCATTAAGTGACAGGAAAGGCCTTGCGTCACTCTTGGAGCCGGCCCAGGCGCAGGGAAAGAGGGGGGCGGGGAGAGAAGGAGCACGCTAGTAGGCCATGCTTTGGTAGTAGTAGCAGCCGCCGCCGCTGGAGGAGCCCCCACTCCCGGGCAGCCTCCCGCGCCTGGGAAGCCAACCCCCCAGCAAGCAAGCGAGCGAGCAAGCAAGCGCCGCTGCATGGCGGGAGCTGCCTGGCTCCCTCTGTGGAAGCCAAGCGCAGGAGGGAAGCCGCCTCACTCGGCTTTTGCCAGCCTCCGAGCCGCGAGAGCAGCGAGACGAGCCGTCGCCGTCATCCGATCCCAGCCGCCGAGCCAAAGCTGAGCGGAAGCAGCCCTCGTTTGGTTCCAAGCAGGAACTGCCTTGCCCATACATGGCGCTTCCTGCCCTGCGCGCCATACATGGCCCTTCCTCGCGCGCCATAAAAGGCGCTTCCTTCCCTCGGCGGCTGCTGGCTCGAGGCCTGGCCTGGCCTGGCCCGGCCCAGCCCGGCGGCGGGAGAGCAAAGGGAACAATCCGCCCGCGGGGTGAGGCGGGGAGGGAGGCAGGGAAAGAGAGAGAGAGAGAGAGAGAGAGAAAGGCGAGGTGACTGGGTTTGCCAAGCCCTTTATGGAGCGGCCCCGGAGGCCACGAAAGGAGGAGTGCGGGCGAAAAGAGGAATGGCTCTTTTGTTGCTGCCGCTGCTCAGGCCGTTGCCTGTTAGAATAAAAACAAAATAATGCCCCCCCCCCCGCCGCCGCCCCGCCCAGCGCCCTGTTTTACCCAGAGGGAGTAATAGCGAGGTGAATAGAGGAGCTGTTCCTTGCATTCTGAGCAGATAGACCTCTCCTCTTAGAATACGAATTTCCCAATCAGGCAGCTTTTCACCTCAGAAACCCATTCAAAGCCCCCACCCACACTATCTCAGTACATCCAAGCAGTGACTGTACATGTCAACTCCTTTTGCCTCCAGGTGAGCACCACTAAGTTGCTTGTTTTTGTCTTTCTTCAGTCAGGGTTCCTCTAACATTTTGTTTTATGCCACCCCAATCTCTGAGCGGTGCACTTACCCTGGATACCCAGGGTTTGGTTTCCTTGGAATGAGAGACGGCGGAGACTGTGGTGTCTTTAGGATATATGGTTTATTTACACATGTATACATCCTGAGCCAATGGTGGAGGGTGTCACAGCGTTAACACCCAAAACGGTATTGCTTCTCTGATGCCAGAAATCAGGCATGACTTTGTCTCTCAGCTGCCCAGCCTGCTTCTTGTTTCTAAGTCACACACCTCAGCTCTGGTTTTGTTCTTCTAACTACCAGACCCAGGGAGGGGTATGGACTGACAGACACCCATTTGTCTTCTTGCACAGAGCCACTTCCTTTGTGGCCCTAAGGACCCATACTTAGGAGTCCATTAACTCACCAAGAAGTTGGCCTGGCTATTCCAACAATTGAATCCTTCGCTAGATTTTAATCCTTGCTGGATCCAGGAATTGGAAGGCACTCAGGCCTACAGCTTAACTTCCTCTCCAAAAGCCTCACAACAATATGCATGATGGGCAGAGTTCAACAGGTTAAACATTTACCCTCTCTGCAGGGCCCTGATGAGAAAAGATGACGTGAAATTTCTGCCTGTAATGCAACAACTGAAGGTGTAGGAGCCTAGCCTGGAAAAAAGAAATAGGTAACAAGCAATGCTATTTTATATTAGCACAGTTACTATGTTTCCCTGTATTTAGTAAAGAAAATTGGTAAAGCCTCACTGCTTCTCAGCTTTGTATGCTCAGGTGTTGCAAGCCTTGGTCTAGAGGAGCAGCTCCCCAACATTTTTGTCCATGGACCACTTGAAAAGTGTTAGCAATGTGTGCAAATTTCCAAGTGTGTTCAGGAGGCAACTGTCTTGTGAAGTACCCATCTTTGGTGCAAATTGCTCTCCTGTTGTGCCAAGTGCCTTTCCCTCTTAATTCCCATTACCAAACTTTCAAGTGTGGGAGAATTTATAATATACTGGTTGCAGTGGGGTTTATATACTGGTGGTTGTAGTATGCTATCATTGGGTAGTGAGTTAACATCAGCTTTCTACAACTTGGTGCTCTCCAGATGTTGTTGGACTTCTAACTCCCATCATTCCTAGCGAGCCGGTCAATGCTCAGGGATGATAGAAGCTGTAGTCGAAAACACTGGGAAGCCTGACTTATACCACATTCTATACTCTGTCATACCAGGGTCAGGGCAGCATATATATATATATATATATAATTGAACTCAATGAGAGGGAGTTTCCTTAGAGGAGCTAGCCTAGACAGGGGCATCTCTGTGGCCTTGGGTGGGTGTAGAATTTGACACAAGTGTAATTCTTGCCCCTATCACCTCTGTCCCGCACATAATTTCACCCTGTTTTCGCCACTCTGGTGGCATATTTTCGCAGGTGGAACAGCTCTGCCAGTGGAGTGTTCCATTGGTGTATTTTGAATGTTCCACTAGTATATCTGTCAGACCAGCAGGGTATCTCATACCCTGCCAGTGCAAGGGGGCTTCCACAAGATCATAAGCCTCTCAGACTGCAGAACCTGAGTATGGTGTTACATCCCTAAATATGAGTTTCCAATAGGCTGCTGTAGGATTTCTCCAAAGTAATTGGCTTGAGAAATAGTTTAAATTTATTTAGTGCTAAAAAGATGTTTTTGTTGTTGCCAGAAATGGCAATTTCCTTTTTTTCAGATTATTGCTTACAGAGCTCCTAGGAGCAGCTCTTAAAAGATCCCTGCTTTAGGAGGGCCAAGAATAATATTGTGTAAGAGGCAGGGAGGAGGAGCGGATTCCATCTGTGTTTATTTTGGCCAGATTCTGTTAAGGTTCAGTAGTGATTGAAGCTGGCCAAAGTTGAAGGTTCCATCAATGTCCCTCAAGGAGTGTTAATATATTGCACATATTGGGCCAATATAAGAAATGCAAAAAACAACAAAACCGAAAACCCAAACCCTTCTGTTAAAACCAAACTAAATACTTGACTTTGCAGGTTTCATGTTAGGTGGTGCCAGGAGGAATGGTGGTTACTCCAAAGGGCTTTGTTGCTAAAATTTGTGTTTGGCACGTAAACCTGAATGACTCGTGACTGTCTTGTTAAAACTTGCTTTTAAATAATGAAGCATAAAAGTGTATGTGCAGATGTTAGAAAGTAAGAACTGTATGTTGACTTTCTCAGTATTAATCACTGGTAAAATGTTGCGTGGCAAAGCTCAAATGTTGCTTTAAAGGAGGAGGAGAGCTACCTCTTTCTCTTTGTGTGTAGATAAATAACACACACAGAGAGAAAGTGGTAATCTTTGTGAGGTTGAGAGAAAACCCAGCTCCTCCTCCTTATGCAACAGTCATGCAAAGGCAGGTTTATTTTTCTTTTGCCAGCATGCAGGGAGGCAATAAGCTTCTATTCCAAATGGAAAAAATGCCATGCATGCTTACCACTCCCAATTCTTTCTGGATTCTGCAGATGCAGCAGAACAGGGACCTATATAAATCTGGCATCTTAACTGCAGACTCATAGAAATCTGTAGGACTCTCCTCTTCTATAACCTAATTTATTAACATTCAAGGTTATGATGGATACTCTGCCATTTCTCTCTTCCCTGCTTTAGCTGCTATATGAACACCTTACTATTTATTCTCACTCAGCATGATTGTCCATCAATGGTTAATGGTGGCTGGATCAAAGGTTTGATACTTTATGGAGCATATGGGGCATTATGGAGCTATCTTACCCATAGACAGTGGTTTAAACTGTGCTTTGCATGAAATCTATTGGGAATCTGGAAAGGGAGTGCATGAGAACAGTGGGTCCAACAATGAGGCAAACCAATTGATGCATTCTTCAGCATCCCACAGCAGTGGGACTGCCAGATGTGAAGAGAAAGCCAAGTACCTTAATTATCATCAAAGCTGTCTTTGGTATATATTGTTCCATGCCACCCCAATCTCTGAGTGGTGTGATTCCAGGGGTCTTGGCACTCACACAGGATTTGTTTTTCCTTTGGAAAATAGGCACAATAGAAACTGCAGTGTCTTTATGATACATTGTTTATTTTTACATACTGTGTATACAACCTGAGTCTACAGTAGAGGGTTTTCCAACATTCACATGAGGGGGGGCTTGCTTCCTACAGAAGCATAGTGTTGGGTTCAAAGGCAGCCAAACAGCCATCTCTGTCTCTTCTCACATCTTGTCCCAGCCTGCTCTCCAAGAGCTCTCGCTCACTTCTCCCCTGCTTTTCAAACCTCTTGCAAAAACAATTTTTCTTCAGCCTCCATCATCCAGGATGAAACCCTATTTTTTCCCCCTCTGCCCACTAGCACATACAGTTGGAGGAGGGCCCCCTTCCCTATATCACAGTCTTCTCCCCATTGATAGCTCCCCCCATGGGCTGATGACTGGCTGTCATCAGCCTTCATTCCATTTAATAGCTTCTCTCCCAGGTAATACCTTTTTCTGGGAAAAACAGGGTTAGCCTGCATTTTTACACTTCTAAATGCAACATTTGTCAACCCATCTTAATTCTCAAAGCACTGATTAAACCCCAAACACCCCAGAATCTAGTGGGAGTCAGGGCACCCACAAATCCATAACAATATACATCAAGTGCATTGCATTATCAATTGTAATACAATATTTGATTAGTGGTCTGTTGAGCTCAAGAACAATATTATTTACCTCCTAAGATTTATTTTATTCATCTGGTGAGTCATCAAAGCTAACCACAACTGGCAATGAGATTTTAGTTGTTGACAGAAGCAAAAGTATTGTCAATGAGACTGGAAGTTTTCTTGATCTGAGAAATCAATCTTAAAACTTATACTTATGTGTTTAGCTTTGATACTCAGTAATATTGCTAAGGACTGTGAGACTATTTTTCTGCATGTGTGAAATCTCTCAAGAAATGCATTCCATTGGTGCAATTGAACAAATAACTAATATTAGCTTATATATGAATACCGAAAACAGAAACTGGAGAGAGAGAGAGAGAGAGAGAGAGAGAGAGAGAGATGATGGATATGTTTATTTTTAACTTGGTTGTATAGAGATGCCAAGAATATTGAAAGGTAAAATATGAAAGCCTAGGGCAAAGACAAATAGTGCTCTAAGATCCAAGTATTCACCTCAGATTGGAATTCTGCTGAGGGCACTTGAAGCAATAGTGTGAGAGAACTAATTAGACCTCTGACTTTAATTTCAAACAGATATACCCTCCACCTCTCAGTGTAACAACCAGGCCATCTGAAGCTTAACTAAAATGAAACCAGAACAAATATTTTTAGTACAAATGCTGAAATAGCTAGCCATAGCCAAATTTATCAAGTCTTGCAGGAGATGGCCTCCTCCTGGGGTTTTATAGGAACTGAATGTAGTCAAGGTCAGTCTTACTTTTAGGCAGAATGAGGTAGCTGCCTCACACAGGAGTTGCTGAGAGGTGCAGAATGGACAGACCTGTGTGTGCTGTATGACCAGACCTCCACCCCCCCCCAAACTAACCTGTTGCCCCCAGAAGATGCTCACTGTCTCATTGCAATGTTGAAACAAAACTCAATTGCTAGTCTGGTTGGCTTGTGTACATGGCATGGGGATATGTACCATCTTGTCTTTAGGCAGAAAAATATATTGGGCCAGCCCTTTCTGCAGTGTTTATAAAGTCCAAAGGTGAAACCTGATAAGAGCTACAATGAAAGAGATAACTAGACTCCTGGAAGAGCCTGACAATAGAGTAAGGAAACATGGGGAATGGAGATTTTGTAGCCAACAAAAATATTTCTAAACCTTGCCAAAGACAATTCACTTGGTAGAAAGTAGGGTTCCTAGCACTGGTTACCCAGTGTTTGGCAAAAAAATGTATGGTGGAGTGTTTGCTTAGTGCAGTGAGATCCTAGCTATTAGGAAAAGGCTTGTCCCTTTGAGGCAAAAGTAAATAACTTGGATACACTGAGAGAGGTAGTTGGTGAGACTTTCAGGGACTTGATAGAGAAGTCCCGTTATTGCTACTGTAGAGAATAAGCATACAGACATAGTGAGGACAGGGATGAGGTACCTGTGGTCCTCCAGGTACCTGGTTGGACAATAATTTCCATCTTCCACTAGACAGGGAGCTGATGAAAGAGTCCAACAGCAGGATTCTAGGATGCCCCGGTTTCCACATTCTTGGAAGATGGGAGTGGAGTTGTATTGTGGGAGGTTAATTAGAAGCAAGGAGAGATAGGGCTGTTGTGAATGTTAACACGGCAGACATCACACACTATATTGGAAAAAAGCCAATAGTGCAGTTGATGGATGGGGGAGATCAGTGATTCTAGTACATGTTAGTGTCAATTCATTGGGAAATACAGTGGTACCTCGGGTTAAGAACTTAATTCGTTCTGGAGGTCCGTTCTTAACCTGAAACTGTTCTTAAGCTGAGGTACCACTTTAGCTAATGGGTCGTCCCGCTGCTGCCGCGCCACTGCTGCTCGATTTCTGTTCTCATCCTGAAGCAAAGTTCTTAACCTGAGGTACTATTTCTGGGTTAGTGGAGTCTGTAACCTGAAGCGTCTGTAACCCGAGGTACCACTGTATAGTTATCTAGTCCTGGAAGTCAAAGCTGTTACTCATGTTTAATTTCACAAATAATATTTTAAAGTGCATTCTTGCTTGAATGAGGCAATATCTATATATTTAGAGCACAAACCTGGCAAACAGAATTGGGAGACCCAAGTTGATTGTGCCTAAGAATATCTTTGAGCAAGGATTTGTATTCAAAATATAGTGGGTTCAGTTAATGGATTTAGGTACAGCTGGAGGCTTATTCCTTTCTTTTTGTGCATTTGGTATATACCTCTTCATTTTTGGGGTAAGTGGGTACCTTGGAAGTAAGCATTACTAAAGGTAGAGTTGTTCAAGACAGAAAAGGCCTTGCTGAGAACAAATCAGTGTGGTTCCTGTAAACTTAGGGAAGTCCTGTCTCACCAACCTTACAGAACTGAAAGTATAAATAATTCTATACTTGGAATTCCAAAAAGCAGCTGACAAAGCCTTCTAACAGGCTTGGGAGCCAACTGCACCCCTCCTAGCCTTTCTGTCTGGCCCTATGAACACTCCCTGGGCTTAGGCACTCTTCAGGCAACACCACTGCTTCACACCCCAAGTGTTTTTGCATGGTTGGGATGTGTCTGTGAACTTGGATAAGGCCTCTGGCTTATCAGGATGGATAAGCCAGGATGATTACTATTCCCATTTTTGCTTTTGTCCCCACCCACCACTGGGAAGTGGCCCCCAGAAGCTTGTCAAGAGGCGAATGTGGCCTTGGGCAGAAAACGGCTCCCCAAACCTGATTTAGGATATTGTGTGTGGTTTACATTGCCTTGCCTCAAAAAGGAAATTGTAGCTTTAGGAAGGTGTAGAAAGAGGCAAACCAAGAGATTAAGCGATTGAAGCAACTCTCATATAAGGAAAGATTACAGTATGTGGGTCTGGGTCTCTTTAGTTTAGAAAAGAGGCAAGTGAAGAAGGATATGACAGAGGCTTATACCATTGCGAGTGTTATTGAAAAAGTGAAGCTAGTTCTCAGGAACAAATAAAAGGAGTCATCCAGTGAAACTGATTGGCAGACAGTTCAGAACAGACAAAAGGTCAGATTCAGCAAAGCTCTTAGAAAACCTTAGGAAAATAGGTTCAAATGTCTTCCCAGGAATGACTTTGTGTTGGCGTATGTGCACTAACCAAATGCAGTCCATCCGGGAATCATACATGAGATAGACATTTGCTGTTGCCCAAAGAGGTATTTATTTATCTGCTCCAGGCATGCCAGGGGAACTGCTCTTCTGAAAGTGCCTACTGCCCATTATATTTGGTGATTATAGAAATAATTCTCAAACTTGTGAGATGTCCACCTTTTGGGGAGGGGCGAGAAGTGGAAGGAGGATCAGAGTTTCAGAGGAGATGGGACCCTGGGGTATGCCATGGATCTTTCCCCACTAACCAAGACCCAGGTAGACTGATCACCTTCTGACAGTGAACATCCTATTGGATTTGTGTGCATGATCCCATGCTTACTTCTCCTTGACTCCAAATGTGATTTGGGAAGAAGCAAGTTTAGGACTATCTGCTGTGCTCTTAATGTTTCCTGGAGTGTATCTGTAAAAGAGGTTCAGAGATATTCTGCAGTAATGCATATGTCAGATTACTGTCCTGATTCTCATGTCATTGGATGCAGCTGATGGTTGCATGCATGTAGCTATACACACATAACTACATACAAGGATCTATGGATATTCACCCATGCAACAGATAACTAGTGCTGAGGAACTAGAAAGCAGTGAAAGTTTTGAAGTGATCAGAGTTAAAAATAATACTTGATAAACACTGCATAGATTCACCCGACAGGCAGGAATTATTTTGGCAAAGACAGATTTCCAGAGAAACAAGAGGTAGAACAGGCCTGAAATTCTGGCTAAGAATTGCATACTTTTCTTTTAAAAGCCTGCAAACCATAAAATTAACTTAGCTTTTGGGAAAGCCAATCTACCAAGCACTTACAGGTCCCTGGAAATTCTTTCTTGTGGCATTTCTTTGTTTACACTGCCCTCTTACGGTTTCTGGTAAAATAGCATCTGTATCTAAATTTGTAAATATTTTATTGCAGTTCCTTACATTATTATTTTTCTCTCCTTGGTCCTTGTCTTGGAAAACCATGTATCATTATTGTATTGTTCCTTGTGCTGGACAAGGATCTGGGAGACCAGGGTTCAAATGCCCACTCGGCCATGAAGCTCACTGGGTGGTCTTGGGCCAGTCACTCTCTCTCAGACTAACCTACCTCACAGGGTTGTTGTAAGGTTAAAAAGGGAGGTTGGGAGGGGGAAGTGTGCATGCCACCTTGATCTCTTTGGAGAAAAGGTGGAATTATAAATGTAATAATAAATAAATATTTCCGATCATTCTGGTTCTTGACTGATCTACTCTCTCAAGAAGATGAGGACCACTGAAAAAAAGATGATTAAGAAGAACCCTGCTGGATCAGGCCAAAGGCCCATCTAGTCCAACATCCTATTCTCCCAGCAGCCAGGTAGGTGTCTGTGAGAAGCTTGTGAGCAGGCCCTGAGTGCAATGACACTCTCCCC
This sequence comes from Podarcis erhardii, assembly GCF_964252035.2. NCBI lineage: Eukaryota > Metazoa > Chordata > Lepidosauria > Squamata > Lacertidae > Podarcis > Podarcis erhardii. The sequence continues at coordinate 70,824,923 of NC_138498.1, forward strand.
ATTTCTGCCCCCAGCAATTGGCATTCAGTTGCATTACTTTTTTTTTTTTAAATAATGATCTTTATTAAATTTTTCAAAAGGTTGCAAATAACAGAGCAGAAAAAGAAGAAAAAGAGGTAAGAAAAAAGTAAAAAGACCAGAGAAAAAAACAAAAAACAACAAAAAAAGGTTTCCACCTTTTAAACTCATTTTCCTTAACTTCTTTTCAAGACTTCCCCACGTCTCCCCTTATTGTATTCCATCTTCAATTGTTTATTCAAGCAAGTTTTCCACTTAATATCCTAAAACGTAGTTTATTTAAAATCACTTAACCCTAGTTTAATTAAGATAATTTTTTATAATAGAATTAAACTTTAATTCATTATTATACCTTAGCCATTTATTAAAATATATACCTTAGCCCTATATATAGAGAGAGAGAAGAAAAAAAGAAAAAACAAAATAATATACCCTTCCTAAGGTTGCCACTATTTCCCCTCCACCGATTCCCCATTTTTATAATAATAATAATAAAAAAACCTATAATTTTTATACTCCTAAAGCAAAGAAAGAACAGACCCCCTTCGGACTGTTAAGTCCCACCCTTCCCTCCCCGGTTTCCATCCCTAACCAAAATCCATTTGGTCCATCTTTTTAGCCTGGTGATCTTACGTCCAAGGCACGCAAGTCTCTCTCAGTCCCTTTCAGCCGGTTTCTTCGGAAGTCTCTCTTGCTTAACACCCAGGGTCGAAGATATTTTTTCTCGGTACTGACCGTGATTCTTCCAATGAATCCTACTTGTTTACAGGTGGTGCTCCAACACTGTTTCCAAAATCTATATGTCCCAACTAGTCCGACTTTCACCTTGGTCAATTTAAGGTTCTTCTTAGCAGGTCTCCAGTTCTCTTTTCTCTTCTGTATCATCTCAGCCGTCCCTTCTTTCAGCTCCTCCTGCTTGGCAGATATCTTCTCCTCCTCAATCTTTGGTTCTTTTTCTTGTCCAGCTGCCTGTGTTTTGAGCAATGAGTCTTTTTCCAATTCAGTTGGTATATCTTCAGATAACTTCGGGTTTGAGGGGCTCATAGACAAAACAAAGCCTTTCTCATTCATCTCTAACAACTTTCCCACGAGAGAGATCAGCTTTTTCAAGTCAGCACGTATTTCCTGTATTCCCTGTTTTAGTTCCATTCTTGTAATGTCCAAGGATCCCCTCTAGAGGGATTCTGGTTACTTAATGTTCTTTTCCCCTCCGACCCAAAAGTCAAATTTGTTTGTAACAATCTTTCTTTGTTTTCAATATTTTGTAACGATATAACCGGTTAAAGTTTCAACTTTCAATTCTTCCAACTTTGACAGCTAGTTTGACAGCTGTCAAAGGTTTCTGTAAATCCTCAGCAGGCTCTTGACTCGGGTTACTCCCGGGCTTGAGAAGAATGGTACTTAATTCAAATAAAGTAAAACTCTAGTCCTCCAGCACATTAGCTTAGTCCTTTTAAATCCGTGGAATTTGTATCTTTATCCAATCCCGGCGGCTCTTCCCGCGACCTTAGTTGACAGGTCCTTGCTTTGAGCTGTTTACAATAGGGGGGAGACGGACTTCCTTTTTTTAGCTCCCCCGCTCGTGCCAAATCCAAAGCCAAATATATTGTAATCCAATTTTCAAATTACTCACGGGTTGTTGTTCTTGCTTTTAAGTCCAAATTTAATAGGAAGAAGTCAGCGCTGACCGAAGAATGGCTTGCGGCTTCGCTCGGCAGGGGAAGCGGAGGACTCACAGCACCACGCTGCTCCCTGGCACCCGATCCGTAGCCTTTAAAAAGGCTCCTTCACGAGTCGGGAGGGTGCTTATGGTGCCCGCCGAGTCACCATGTCCACGGGCTCCGTGCCCGTGGTTTTTAAGGGTCCCCGTGTCGCCGGCACGGCAAGACCCAACCCCCTGCTAAGACGATTCCCTCCGGAGCTCGGAGGGAATCCGCCATTAGCCAGTCGCGCCAACCCGGAAGTCAGGCATTCAGTCGCATTACTGCCTCCAACAGTGAAGGAAGAACATAGCTGTGGTGGGTAGTTGCCATTGATAGCTGCTTCTTCATGAAGTTTTCTGATCATCTTTTAAAGCCATCTGATTTGGCTGCCACCAAATTCAATGGTTTGGGTATGTGCTGTGTGAAGAAGTGCTTTCTTTTGTCTGTCCGGAATCTTCCAGCATTCAACTTCAGTGGATGGTCCTGAGTTTCTAGTATTGTAAGAGAGGGCGAAAAAGTCCCTGTCCACTTTCTCACACCATCTTATCCCCCTTTACTCAACTTTTTTTTTTTTCAAAACTGAAAAGCCCCTTCAGCTTTGTTTGTGTAATGGGGCTTCTCCCCCTCTTCCTCCCGGACATACCCCATGAAACCCCGAAAGTTGGCTCTTAGGGGGGTTGGGAGAGCCTCCACAATGGTGCATGCAGGGAGGAGAGGGGAGATCACTCCTTTGGAACTATCCCCTTAGTGTGATGTTGAATTCCTCCTCCTATTATTATTGTGCAAATATTATGTACATGTGTGGCATGGGTTTGTGCCCCCAAATACCCCTGCTCCCAGTTTGTTGTACATCACTAGTTTGTTGTACATCATAAAATGGTGCATGTACATCACTTCTAGCCACTTGGAGGAAAGGCAAGATCTAGACATATTCAATGTGGTTTTGCTTTTTGGCTGTAGGCTAATGAAATCATACTTCTTGTGAATCCATGATGCATCTCGTGATTAAGTCCTGAGAGGTGCTGCATAGGGTCTACAAACAAGAGTGGTAAATGAGGAGTAGAGATCTTTTGCTGTTAAGCACTCAGCATCAGAGGCATAGCTGGGGAGGGGCTGGGGGTGGGGTGCACTGGGTGCCACACTGCGGGGGGTGGTACTTAACGCCTGGGAGTGGCTCGGTGCCTGCAGGCTCTGCGCTGCCCAAAATGGCAGTGTGGGGTTTGCATCCGCCTGCTGCCTCCCCCTCAGCCGCCCTATAGCTGAGGGGGAGGCGGCAGGCAGACTCCTTGGAGGCTCTTCCCAGCATGCTCTGCCCCAGCTCACCCCGCCCCCATGGGCGACTCGCCTTGCCCCCGGGCACAGGGCATGGGCACTGCCCTGGGTGCCCGAGCGGCTAGGTACGCTGCTGCACAGCATCATCGAAGGGCAATGGGATATTCTTAGGGAACTTCCAGGGGACAGATGGAAAAGAGTTTCTGAAGTAATGTATAGCTGATTCTGTGGCAGGGGGAGAGGAAAGGATAGATGATAGATAGATAGATAGATAGATAGATAGATAGATAGATAGATAGATAGATGCTAGTACTCAGAATTTGTTCTCTTACTTGAAGACTGATATTAGTAGAAACAAAATATGATGCCTTTTCTTTTCATTCTGATGGATGTACGTGTAAACCTGTGGCCCCTACGGTAGGTGTCTAATGGAGCAGCTAGCAGTGTGGCTTGTACAATCTGGTCTTTGTAGAACACAACATGTGTATCCATTTGACACTGCAGCTTAGATTGCTTGGGAATTATGCTGGAGAGTTCAGCATATCCAGGAGGAGAGACAGAAACTCTCACAGAACTGGTAAATTTGGTGGTTACTTTCCATATGTACTCTGCCAAAGACAAAATGGTAGAGAAACTAAGTGAACAAAACAAACTAATCATTTGGCAATCTATGTGATAATTGACAAGGTTCTTATGGACACAATGCTTGCTAGGGGATGGCAAGTAGAAAGAAATGTTGAGTGTATTAGGAACTGTCTGGGAAGACTAACTTCTAAACAGTGACGGCAGTATTCTTCATCTGAGGAACTTGGTTTCCTTTTTCGCTCCATCTGTTTTCTGCTTCCTAATGTGCTGCTGGCATGACAACTTTTCCACTGTCTATTCACTGCTTCTTTCCCATGACAAGCCATGGGAATCTCTCCTGAGTGCAGGAGTCAGTGTGGGATTGTATCTCAGTTTGATTCATCCCTTCTGGATGCCGTATATGTTGTCAGCTCTTTGGCAGTAGTCTTTCTGTGTTGAGAGAATAAGAACAAAGCATCTCTCTTCAAGGCTTCAGCGGTTACTTAATTTTGAGAGGCATGACCGCACACACGTAGCTTTTAAACTGCAGAAGCTATGGACTCTTACCATCGTTCCTTGAGGGTGAAATGCACAGGGCTTTGTCCATTGTACCTGGCTTCACAAATTCCACAAATCATCTGACTGGCAGAGTTTGTGAGGTTGCATACATAAGGCCCCCATAACAGTTCAAGCTTCAGGACCACCAAAATGTAGGTCTGCCACCGGCTGCAGCCCAGCCCAGTTTCAGCTATCAGACCAATCCTCTCCTGCCCCTTTCACCTTGCCTAGCCTTGCCAAAGCACAGCAGTCCTTGTTCTAAGGTGCAGCAGGCCCCAAAGCTAGGCAGGCAAGCCACCAGTCCCACCTCTCCTTCTTCCTCTTTTTTCCATCCTATCCTCCTTTCTTGTCACTTATACAGCCACTGCTGCCCCCTTCCTCTTACCTCTCCACCTCTGCTTGCCAAAATGCCCAGGGAGCAGCTCCAGCGAGATCAGGCACTCCCTCTCTACAAATACCATTGGGGTGCCCAGCATGCCATGGGAGAAGGGCCTAGATAAGCCACTCCACCTTTTAACTTGCTGGCTACCACTGTCTCCTACCTAGGACACACTGCACTAGGCAGGGCCGGCAGGTGGGCATTGGGCAGAGCAAACCAAGAGGGTGGCCTGCTTACAGAGACTTCCCCATACCCTGGTCTCCCACTTTGCTTTGCAGTTCGTAGCCTATGTGGGTGGAAGTGCTTGGGCAGATTAGGGGTGTCATCAGTTGTATATATCCAAGAAGCTAGAAGTGTGTTAGTATGTTGGAGATCTTTAATCTGCCTTGATTTCCTGCTTTCATGGTCTTGTGTTATCATTAGTATCATCTTACAATACAATATCCTGACTACTAAAGTGATTTTTTTAAATGCCTGTACTTGAATTTTAAACTAACAGGGCAGTATAAAGAAAAAGGACAACTCCTTAATTATTTTCAAAGTACAATATTGTATTCACCCAAACGCCAACCTATTTGAAGCCTTTTAAAAATTACCTTTAGGGTAAGGGGGCAACACTGCTAACTTTTGCTCCCTATGGCAAAATTTGTAGATCAGGCACTGCCCCCCCCCAATCTGATAGCACCACCATTAGAAGTATGTGTAACATGGCTCTGCAGCCTTAGTAACCTTCTCCCTCACAGTATCTGAGAAACTTTTAAAAATCCTTAACTTGCTTATAAATTCCCTTTAGCACTTTCCAGAATAGTACCACAAAGTCTGGGAGGGGAAATGTACCTACTGTATTTTTCACACCATAGGACGCACTTTTTCTCTCCTAAAAAGCAAGGGAAAATGTGTGTGCGTCCTATGGAGCGAATGCAGGGGGAGGCAGTCGGGAAAAGCCCCCAAGAGCCGCACACAAGCTCCGTGCGCTCTTGCGGGCTTTTCCCCAGGAGGGAGAAGGGACTGACTGGCCCCATCAGTTGCTTCTCCCACCTCCCAGAAAAGCCAGGAGAAGCCGCGATCTCTTTAAAGGGGTTGTGCGGCTTCTGCGGGCTTTTGCAAGAGGTGAGGGAATCCCCCCACCTCCCAGGAAAGCCAGAAGAAGCCGTGCAGCCCTTTTAAAGTGTGCGTGGCTTCTGCCAGTTTTGCGAAAGGTGAGGGAATGCCCCCACCTCCCAGAAAAGCCCTGCACAGCGTCTCCCGGCAAGGAGAGGCTGCACAGGGCTATGGATTCTTTAGCCCCACGCAGCCTCTCCCGGGAGGGAGAGGATGCACGGGGCTAAAGGGGAAGCCAAAACAGCGAGCGGGATCCATCCCGCCCCCTGCCTTGGCTTGCTCCATAGCTGTGCGCAACCCCTCCGGCAAGGAGGGGCTGCACGGGGCTATGGATTCTTTAGCCCCACGCAGCCTCTCCCGGGAGGGAGAGGATGCACGGGGCTAAAGGGGAAGCCAAAACAGCGAGCGGGATCCATCCCGCCCCCTGCCTTGGCTTGCTCCATAGCTGTGCGCAACCCCTCCGACAAGGAGGGGCTGCACGGGGCTATGGCTTCTTTAGCCCTGCGCAGCGTCTCCTGGCAAGAAGGGGAAGCCAAAACAGCTAGCGGGATCCATCCTGCTCGCTGCCTTGGCTTGTGCCATAGCCGCGCGCAACCCCTCCGGCAGGGAGAGGTTGTGCGCAGCCTGTACGCTGCTCTTTGGGGCTGGGGCGAAAATATTTTTTTTTCTTGATTTTCCCCCCTAAAAACTGGGTGCACCCTATGGTCCGGTGCGCCCTATGGTGCGAAAAATACGGTACACCATTTCCTGCAGCAATGCTTTGCCATTTTAGAAGAGTTTCTACTTTAACATATGTAACTTAGCATATAGGCATCTGGCTGGCCACCGTGTTAACAGGTTGCTGGATTAGACCTGATCCAGCAGGTCCATCTTATGTTCTTAGCCATAAGATGTGGTAATAGGCAGTGGCTTAGATGGCTTTAAAAGAGAACAGGTAAATTCAAGAAGGATAAGGCTATCAATGGCTATTGGCCATAACTGCTAAACAGTACCTCCATGTTCAGGGTACCAGATACTGAAGACAAATGGAGTATGGTTATCCACCACATACCCTATCACGGATGGAAGCAAAGTACTAAGCTACAGTGACCTTTGGCCCAATCCTGCCAGGAAGACAGTACTATGATCAGAGAAGGAAAGGAGAGGGGAGTCTGAAAGGAATGGCCAGACAACACTTTGTGCATTACCACAAGTGGTCACATGATGTCACCAGGTGCCAAGGTACTCTTGATGTTTGCAAGGAACGCATCAATTCAAGTCTGAATAATTCTTAAGCAGTTGGCCCTCCAAAAAATTCCTACCGAAAAACAGAACAATTTTGTTTGGCAGGAAATGAACCTTGCTAGTTAGCAACAATAGATTTCTCTTTAAAGACAGTGTTTTTCATCAGATTAATTTTGAATCCTTCATTTTGTTTATAATCTTTCTTTCCCTTTGTCATTTGAGGGGTCTGGTGTGTTGTTGTTTTACAGTGAGTAGGAGGCCATGCTCAGCATTCCTCCTTTCTTATAAACCTTAATACAAGATCTCAATGTAGGTTGCTGAGATGTGTTTGTAGAGTTTTCTGACTCAGGTGCCAAATAAAATTGGCTCACCCTAGCTAGTGTATGTAGCTTGTCTTGGGCAGGGATGTGTGTGTGTGTATGGTGTTGGTGTATTGGGCCTGCCCTGCCACCACTGCCAGATACACACACACACACACACACACACACACACACACACACGTCTATTGCAGATTAAACTGCCCCATTCACTCATTGCTTTATGCCCACCAGCTCAGTGTATGCTTTGCTGCCAACCCACCTGTTGCAATGTTATGGTGTATCACGGTACTTGGCTTATGCTTGTTAGGTTGATGACTTATCCATCACTAAAGAAGAGGAACTACATAACCAAAAGAAAACAAGGACACAGATCTCAATAAAGTTTTCATTAAGGTAAAGGGTAAAGGTACCCCTGCCCGTACGGGCCAGTCTTGACAGACTCTGGGGTTGGTGCGCCCATCTCACTCAAGAGGCCGCAGGCCAGCACTGTCCGGAGACACTTCCAGGTCACGTGGCCAGCATGACAAGCTGCATCTGGCGAGCCAGCGCAGCACACGGAAACGCCGTTTACCTTCCCGCCAGTAAGCGGTCCCTATTTATCTACTTGCACCCGGGGGTGCTTTCGAACTGCTAGGTTGGCAGGCACTGGGACCGAACAGCGGGAGCGCACCCCGCTGCGGGGATTCAAACTGCCGACCTTTCGATCGGCAAGCCGTAGGCGCTGAGGCTTTTACCCACAGCGCCACCCGCGTCCCCAAAGTTTTCATTATCTTACCATAATTTAAATAGAAATACATCTCGTTCACCATAGTGGGTAAAACAGTATTCAGTTGACCTGTGTGCCTGCTCAGTCTGCTGCCAGCTGTTGCCTGTTGACAAACAGCTTGAAGGTTCCACCTGCTTTCGCTTTTCTGGGTTCTCTGTATCTTTAAACTGGACTTGGATTGGTAGTGCTTCACACAGAGGAATCTTTCAATCAGAAGACTGCCCTCTGACAGCCCTTCAAATAGAGATTTGTCCTCTGTAAAGGAGGGCACATGGGAACCCAGATTGGCGGGGGGGTGGGACTGGAGATGCTTGGGCACTTTTGATTTACAGTTAAGGCCAGAAGGTGAAATATATATTTTAAATAAGAGCAAAATCTCTTAAAATATAAAGAAGAAAAAAATTATCCAAAATGTATACAGTGGTACCTCTGGTTACATATTTAATTCGTTCCGGAGGTCCGTTCTTAACCTGAAACCGTTCTTAAACTGAAGCACCACTTTAGTTAATAGGGCCTCCTGCTGCTGCCACTCGATTTCTGTTCTCATCCTGAAGCAAAGTTCTTAAAGTCCTGTATACCTGAAGGAGCGTCTCCACCCCCATCGTTCTGCCCGGACGCTGAGGTCCCGTGCCGAGGGCCTTCTGGTGGTTCCCTCATTGTGAGAAGTGAGATAACAGGGAACCAGAGAGAGAGCCTTCTTGGTAGTGGCGCCTGCCCTGTGGAATGCCCTCCCTTCAGATGTGAAGGAAATAAGCAGCTATCCTATCTTTAAAAGACATCTGAAGGCAGCCCTGTTTAGGGTAGTTTTTAATATTTAATGCTGTATTGTTTTTAACACGCAATTGGGAGCCGCGCAGAGTGGCTGGGGAAACTCAGCCAGATGGTATAAATAATAAATTATTATTATTATTATTATTATTATTATTATTATTATTAACCTGAAGTGTATGTAACCTGAGGTACCACTGTATAGATACACCCGAGTTCTTTAAAAAACAACAACTTGTCACAACAGTTTTCTGAAGGCCTAAATGTAGGGAGGACTGCATGGCCTCTTATGAATCTGAGACTTTGGTTGAAGCAAGTTGCCTTGAGCAATATAGTCCACAGAGTAGACACTCTACCTATAAAGGCTTTGGGTTGTCCCACCACAGATTTTACCACTGCTTTGGACTTTGTGCAGTTCATCACTGAAGGACTTGAAGGCCCCATAATTTTTTAATTAGATTTTCACATTTTTATACACTTTAACCTATTCAAACATTAAATTACAGGGTTCTCTTTGGACTCCCTCCCATACCTCCAATGGGTTCTTAAATTAAAAGTTTAAGTTTTCTGCATCTTTTGCTTTATCCAACCAATTATCCCTAATTATCATAATCAATTTCACATTACAAATGTCATTACAACGCTACCAATGATTTTAACTGTTTACAGTGGTTTTTTAAAGTAAACTACAGATTTACTCCAGTCTCTAACAAATACAGTACTTGATCTTCTTGGTTTCCGATCTTGCCCGTGAGCTTCGCCATTTCCACATATTCCATCAATTTCATCTGCCAATCTTCCTTTGTTGGTAGTTCTTCTTGAAGGCTCATATGTAAGCCAGGTGTAACACATTTAGGCCTGGTGATGACTTATTAGCTGATTCTGAAAATGCTATTTGGCTATTTTTATTTTTACTGTGGAGACTCACTTACAAAATTTTGCTTGCTTTTGAGACTTAACCATCGCTTCCACACATCCATTTGTTTTCCCCTGTGGAAAAACTGCTCTTTGCTGCTGAATTGGAACTTTGAGAATCACAGAGACCCAGAATGTGGCTCAGCATAAGCCCTTTTCCACTTCTACCTCTATTGCTAGCAGCAGTAATTCTTCCAAATACCCGCTGCTGGAAACCACAGAAGAGGAGAGTGCTGGAAGACCTGCTCCTTCTGCCTTGCAGGCCTTTTTTCACTTGGCTGGAAAGGGCGGGGTCCTGACTGATGCAAGCTACAAAACTGAGGCTGCTGAACAGACTATTGGGCTAGGGCGGCTGTTACGTGGGGCGGGGGAGATATCTTTTTGTATCTTTATTTTAGATCTTGTGATTTATGTGGACATTATTCAATGTATTTTTTATGTTTAATTACTGTTTATGACTACATTTATTATGTTGCAATTGTGTGTATATTTCACGTTGCAACCTGCCTTGAGCATGGTTTGAACTGTGGAAAGGCAGCATGCAAATAAAATTATGTATGTATGTATAATTTTGCTGGCTGTTTTGCTGTATTGTAGGAAATACATTCAAGCCAGTACTGTTTATACTTTACAGGGACTTCTGGCAGTGTTTTGGATCAGGGATGTGGAACATTTTTCCACCCTAAAGGCTCACATTTCCTTGGGAGTAATCTTCCAGGGCTTACAGGTTAGTGATGGGCAAGACCAGAGGCAAAAGTGGGGACGCAATAGATGTGACTCTTACCTTTCTATAGTAAGCTGCATTCCAGTCATGCAAAGAGGTTTCTTTGCAGCCACTCACATGCCTACATATCTCCAGCTCCATCCAGGCAAGGAAGACACATTAATACAGTTCAAGAATACACTGAACTGTATTCTGGCAAAAGCAGCAAGCAGGGCGTGGAACAGGGCAAGTGGATGATATGGCCTGGGCAGAGTCCTGGGGGCCAAATAGAAAGGCTTGGGGGCACATTTGGCTCCCTGTTCTCAGGTTCTTCATTCCTGTTTTAAACAAACTTCAGAAAAGAAAGTGAAATGGAGGAGAAGGGGAATGGTGGCATGGGTAAAATGGAAGTACAAAGAATGAATGCCAAACATGGCAGGAGGACAGTGGATAAGCAAACACAAGGGAGGGAAGGAGGGAGATTGTGCTGTCAAGGCCAGAAGCAATCTGAAATACTCATTGCTCATTTTGGATTAGTTGACCTCCACCTCTCCACATCACACTGATGCCCTTTGCCTTGTTGTTGTTGTTTAGTCGTTTAGTTGTGTCCGACTCTTCGTGACTCCATGGACCAGAGCACGCCAGGCACTCCTTTCTTCCACTGCCTCCCACAATTAGGTCATTCTGGTAGCTTCGAGAACCCTATCCAACCATCTCGTCCTCCGTCGTCCCCTTCTCCTTGTGCCCTCCATCTTTCCCAACATCAGAGTCTTTTCCAGGGAGTCTTCTCTTCTCATGACGTGGCCAAAGTACTGGAGCCTCAGCTTCATGATCTGTCCTTCCAGTGAGCACTCAGGGCTGATTTCCTTAAGAGTGGATAGGTTTGATCTTCTTGTAGTCCATGGGACTCTCAAGAGTCTCCTCCAGCTCCATAATTCAAAAGCATCAATTCTTCGGCGATCAGCCTTCTTTATGGTCCAGCTCTCACTTCCATACATCACTACTGGGAAAACCATAGCTTTAACTATACGGACCTTTGTTGGCAAGGTGACGTCTCTGCTTTTTAAGATGCTGTCTAGGTTTGTCATTGCTCTTCCATAGAGTTAATGTGCTTGTGTCTTGCTTGTGGGTTTCCCATAGGCATCCCGTTGGCCACTGTGGGTAGTAAGATGCTGGACTGGCTGGGCCTTTTGGTTTTATCCAGCAAGGCTCCTCCTCAACTTCTTATGAACAAGCTGCCTGATTCATTGGAAAGCCATTTCATGTGGCTTTCATGTGGCATTTAGCGTTTCTGAAAAACTTGGTGACCCACAAAAATTTATTGGATTTGTTGGTTTTTAAGACCCTTTGCTTGTATTTAAGTACAAAAATTACATTTCCGAATAACATCACTTCACTCGCGGCGTAATTGGACTTGTGGGAAAATGGATTTCTAATTACTGTTGCATTTTGAATCTTAGAAAACTTCTAGTGCTCTACAGTATGCTAATGTAGTCTGGTACAACCATCATGATATTCCATTCCCACCTAATGGATGGCCTTGTGGCAATCTCATTGCAAGGGAATTAGCTCTTCAGCGCTTTTTGTTTTCAGTGAAATCAGGGCAGTAGTGTGCTGCAGTTTCAGAAGGATACATTTTTGGCATCCAAAGAACTAGATGCAATGGGCAGTATCCAGCCAAACACTTTCACTAGTGCAAGCACAGCAGAAATCCCCCCTCCCACACTTTTAGATCTGTTGTGAAGTTTTTCCCAACCCTCTGCAGCAGATTTAGAGGGCACAGGGTTGAGAGGGGAGGGAGGGGAAGTTCAGTTGCGTAGCCAAAAGTGCTTGCACCAGTGGAATGGCTGAGTTGGCTACCTTCCAAAATATTTAAAACACAAAAACTGAAATAGCAGGGCCTTGCCCCAGGGAGTGGCAGTCACCACTTCTCTAAAAGGGTGAGATGAGCACATTAGAATGCTATAGTAAGAGAACCCAGCAATCAAAGATCACAAAAGGATGCAAGCATGAGGGGGAATTTGTGTCATTTCTCATTAGGCACTGTCCAGGGGCCTGAGCCCTGGGCTTTTTGCACCAGGTCCTGGATCTGTTGCCCCTCCCCCTTTAAAACAAACAAACAAACAAACAAACAAGCAAACGGACTTCGTTTACAGGGCAACTGAGCATGCCACAAAGTGCAGTGTTGGTAAGATGCCAACCATCTGTTACCTTTATTTGTTCGAAGGCAGTGCAGCAACTGGGGAGGGGCTTGTGATAGAGAAGCTTCTTGAGTGACCATGAAGCTTACTGTGTGATGGTGGGCTAGTCACTTCCTTGCAGCCTAACCTACCTCTTAGGGTTGTTGTAAGGGGAGAGACTCCATCAGGCAAGGCCTTCTTCCGCCTGCCTTGCCCCACCCTCCGGCCCTGGGTCTCCTCATAAGGAAGCTGTGCCTGGAGGAAGAACTGTGAGGGGAGAGACTTCATCAGGCAAGGCCTCTTTCCACCTGCCTTGCCCCACCCTCCAGTCTCTGCTTCTCATTTTGTATTGTATTATGTTGTGCACTGTGGTTTGTTGTTGTTTTATTGATTGGAGTTTAGAAATTACTTATTGTAACTGTTGAGTGGATTTCTGTCTAATTTTGAAATGCTGATATTTAATATTATTCTATATTATTTTAATGAATGCTGAATGTTACTTTATTTGCATATTGTATATTGTATTATGCATATTGTCTTATTTATATGATGTTAGCCACTCTGAGCCTGGCTTTGGCTGGGGAGAGCGGGATACAAATAAAATTTATTGTTATTATTATTATTATTATTATTGATCAAATATGTACAGTGGGAAGCCACAACCACTGCCCAGAACTCACTGAGAAATAGAGTCCAATCTGCAGGCAAAGTACTGGGCCTAGAAAATCCTGTTGCCACCCTATAGCTCAAAGCCTTGACAGCAGGCGCTAATGTTTGTTTGTTTTTCTTCTGAAAGTGAACCTAAACTTGCATATATACAAATGTATACATATAAATGCATACATATAAATCAGCATATTTTATGCAACCGTGTCCCAAATCCTTTTCAGTAGTTAGCAACACGCCTGCCTGTGACACTTACACAATCATATTCTGCACAGTATTAGCAGTAAAATAACAATGGGTGTGCTACTTGGAGAAGAACCACAATTTTCCTGTGAATGAATAACTGTGGTTTGATGCTGAGAAAACGTCTCTTCAATGGAAACACTTCCTTAGGAATCTTGCTTGCAAAACAAATGAGTAAAAACTGCACAGTTACTGTGGAAAAGAAAAAGAAAATGTCTTGAAATATCTTTACAAGAAGAAGCACAAAACGGACATTGGTCTGATGGGGCAAACTGAGGCTGAGTAACAGCTTGAAGAGATAGTGGAGATCATCAAATGCCACAGGACCACTATATCTTTAAAACCTCACACTGCAGACATATCCCAGTCTCATCCTGATCACCAGGAATAGGAGAGTAGATAAGAAAACAGCAGAGGCCTCTTTAAACAATTGGGGGGTGGGGGTGCATTTGAAAGAGCTTCTCAAAACCTTTAGGGGAGTGAGACATGTTTTAAGATTGTGAAATCCTGCCTTCGGCTATAGTTCCAGTTTAAGCAGGTAAGTGGTAGGGAGCCTGGGTTACCAGCAGCCAACAGATTGTTGACTGGAGTCAGCATTTCCACTATCTCTTTTGCCCAAGGCAAAAAAGATAGTGATGATGGAGAGGGGCTGCAGGATTTTGCTCTAAATGTATTTGGGGTTTTTTTTCTAACCCAAGAGCAGCATTGTAACATTTGAAAAATGCGAATGCCAGTGGATATCAAGTTCTGATTGGCACATTAGTCCAGGAGGTGCAGATCAACTTGGTTCATACTGGAATTCACAAACTGAATTCCTCAAGCAACTGCTCCCCTAGCTAGACTACTGCAATGTACAGTGTGGGGATGACTTTGGAGACTGTTTGGGAACTACAGCTACTGCACGGTCACTAGATTGCTAGCTGGCGCCAGATGAATAAAGAAGGCCTTCCCTGTGGCAGTGGCAAAAATCTTGGGGTCTCAAATTTCAGCGGTGTTCTGTGTGATGCCAAAATTCAGTGCCCCTCCACCTATCTCGCTTCATTGTAAACCATAGTTGCAGCACCCGCAAGTTTCCGCACCCAGTGCAGCTGAACTGGTCACACTCTCCTAAATCTGCCTCTGAATATGATGCCCCCCTGGTCTACGGAACTCTCTTCCCAATAAGCCTTGAGTGATACCCAAGTTATTTCCTGTTTGGCACCAGGGGAAGATCTTTTTATTTCCCCATACTTTTAACATCTGATGAGATTTTAATACCCATTCTAGTATTTCATTTTCACGCTGACTTTCCCCTGCTGTTTGTATTATGGAAGGAGTTCTATGTCTTCATGTTCTCTTAATTTTGCAGGTATACTTGAAACTACTGGAGACAAGACTGGAAACATGAAGCCATGTCTGGAGCCTGCAAGTCTGCAAGATACAGTTCAATCTAGTTCAAGCATTTAAATGTGTATGAAAGGTCTGGTGCTTATTATGAATCTTTAGCGAGTGCATTCTGTCTTTCTGTCTCCAGCCTCTAACATCACTTTTGTTTTCTCCATGAATTGATTTAAGTGACAGAGCAAGTTTAAATTCAGTTGGACTGGTTAATGAGAGGAATATATTATTTTGCACTTACCTGTATGAATGCCTGCAAATTAAACAATTTCACGTTCCTGCAAGCAGATCATCCCTATTTGACTCACAGCCAGGCTCAGTATCCTTCCAGCTGCCTGCTATGGGAGGACCATATGCAAAGCCCGGTGGACTACTTTCCAATTCAGAAGGGCTTCAGGTAGCACCTGTGTGGTCAGAGCTGAGCTAACCATTGTACGAAGCATGAGTGAGGGATATCTCTATTGTCTAACAGGTGATGGTGCTCCTGAGTATGAATAGCAATCTTTGCTCTGTTCCATCAGCTAAGCTATTCTATAAGTCCGTACAGTATAGTAGTGACCATTTCATGACCATGCGGCAGGAGCACCAGGGCCCTCCGCTATACATTGGGTGAAGTGAAAACCTTTCCTGGTACAGAATAGTGCTTGTGTAGCCTTTAGTACAGCAGCTCACTTTCCAAAGGAGGCATGGTAGGGTTGAGACCACTGTTCGTCGGCATTGCACACATCCATTTAATTGGCCATTATCAATTATCATAGTGGTGGTGCTGAGCTACATATAAAAGTGGGTGAGGGTGGCAGAAAAAAATGGTCAGCTGGCAGTTTTGTACCGGACATTTCAGAAAGAGAGGAGGAAAAGGCAGCAGCAATCTATGTTGTGTGCATGTTTGGCTTACTATGAAGGTAAAAGATCATCAGAACTGTATGCAGAGCATAGAATACTGTTATGCTCACCCCTCTTCTCCATGTGGTGAGAAGTTCCAGGAGGAGTGTGGTACTTGCCCAGGTTCAGTTTGCTTTGGAAGGAAATTACTGGAGACTTATTGATGTTTTGTAATATTTGCATTTACTTACTGATATCTAGTCTGGGCATAGGTGGAGGCACAGTGTAAACCAAAGCTGGCTCCAGGTTTCATATGCTCTAGGGCAAAACTCTTTTTGTGGGCCCTTCTCCCTCTGAAACTACTTTCTCACTGCAGTTGTCTCCTCACCACTACTGTTGTCTCCTTTATTGCCAGGCAGAAAGAGGATCAGCAAGCAGGCTGTGGTATCTATTGCTCTTGAGTTTTTCCTACAAAGCACATTTGGAGATTCAGGTGACTTTATATTCCCATGTCCACCTTGTGGGGCCAAAAGCAGCTGGGATAAAATTTTGATTAGGAAAATGTAGGGCAGGGGGAGTTAAACACCCATTCTACCAATGTGGGGCTTCAATTAAATTAGCAGCACCCCACAGCTACAATTCAAAAAGCAACAGGGGGCAGTATCCAACGCACTCATTCCTTTAGCAGGAAGATTTGTACTTGTGCAACATAACTACCTACCCACCACTGCCCTGTGCACCCCACCCCAAATTTGCTCTGGAGGGCTGGGGGGGGGGGAATACAGAATATATTAATAAATCTTTGTGCTTGCAGAAGGAGGTACCTAGTGCTACAATGGCTACAAGACAGGAGCTCCAGTCACAGCACTGGAGTAGTCAAGAGGGGGCAGGGAGGGGCAGCTGCCCCCAAGCAATAAAAATCAATAAAAAATACATAGCAAACTGAGGCTCTGCCCCCCCCCCCAACAAAAGACCTGCTTCCCCTAACAAAAATCCTCAGCCTAGACTGAGGGAGAGCCACTTGCCCAAAATCTCCAAGTTTGGTATAAAGCTTGAGCAGGGATTCAAAGCACATCCAAACCACAGTGCTCTAGCCACTACATCACATTATATAATTTGTAAAGTATTCCTGGAATAAATTAAGCTGAAGTCACATTGCATTTTGAAGTGTTTTTATCATTTGACAATCTTCCCCTGCTTCAATTAATGTACATTACAACCACTCACAAGTTATTTTCCCCCCCAATTTTAAATGCCTCTCTCCCACTCTAGCTATTGCAGGAGTTGACACTCCCCAACTTGCCTGCTTTGGATAGTGGCCCACATTGCCCTGTGACTAGACACAGACACAATAACAGCACAGTGTGGCTGGTGATAATGTGAAATTTTCCCCCTCCTCTTTCTGCACTCTTCCCATTTCAATAGGATTTTGTTTGCCACCACCCTCTTCCCTCTAGTCTAGAGAAACTGACAAAGTTAGAGAAAAGGTCTTCTTATTTTGACCATCTGTGACTCTCCCTTTGCCAATGTTGTACCATCCAGGACTACGTCTCCCATCAGCCCCAGCCAGCATTGCCAATGGTTAGGGATTCTGAAAGTTCATAGCACCAGGTTGGCAAAGGCTAATGTAGCTTATCAGTGGAACTGGCAAGTTCAAGGGGAAACCTTGTCAATTTAGAGTGCAATCCTATAGATGCAGAACCAAGTTCCCTTGTTTTCCATGGGTATAGGACTGAAGCCATAATATGCCTGTGTCTTTCCTTGAAAAAAGACAGATATGTGAACACTAGTGCTGGTGCACATCAACAACCACTAAGTAGACCTTGCCAATTTCACTGGAGTCCAGCAAGGGCTGATGATGCCACTGATGCTCACAGTCATGCAAAAGGAGGGAGAAGTAGGAAAGAGAGCCATGCCACACATCTATCCTGTCTAGTCATGTTATATGGGATCAATTTCAATC
Source organism: Podarcis erhardii (assembly GCF_964252035.2). Lineage (NCBI taxonomy): Eukaryota > Metazoa > Chordata > Lepidosauria > Squamata > Lacertidae > Podarcis > Podarcis erhardii. The sequence continues at coordinate 70,842,465 of NC_138498.1, forward strand.
TGTTACCTCCAAGGATGTGGACAGGCTGCTTGGACGAGTGAAACCAACCACCTGTCTTCTTGATCCTTGTCCATCCTGGCTGATAAAAGCAAGCCGAGAAGGGCTGAGTGATTGGCTCCATGGGGTGGTGAATGCTTCCCTCTGTGAGGGAGCCTTCCCAGACCTGCTGAAAGAGGCGGTCATTAAACCGCTTCTTAAAAAAAATCTTTAGACCCGGCCATAATGGCCAACTATCTCCCAGTCTCAAATCATCTATTTTTTAAAAAAATATTTTTTATTAACAGACCAATCAAATCAAATCACATAAATTCCGAATTACGGAGCCAATTTTAATTTTTTTTGGGGGGTACCCATATTTCAAGTTCTGAAAGGGATCCAATCCTCTTGTTGCTGCTGCTTTAAAAGTCCACAAATCTGTCCAAATAATGTTCACACTTCTGTCCAATCCTTTCTTGCTGTTTTCCACATCTCTTCTAGTTGTTTTCATATATTTTTCCTTTCTCTTTGTCTTTGTGGCCTCTGATAGTCTCCATATGCGGGTTGAAACAAATTTGTATTCCTGTGTGGATTTTTCCGTTTGTCCAAGAGTCATATTTCAGACAGCTACCGTATTTCATTACTTCCATAAAGAAAAACATTCTTGCTGTCTACTCGTTAACTTTTCACAGGTCCGTCCCTCTTTCTCAGTCCTCGAGGAGGTTCTACCAGGAATCCAATATGAAAACAAAGCTTCCTCCTCCCGATCATGAATCTTTTGACAGGACCTGTCAAAATGGCGACTCCCTTTTTGGTTAATCACATAAAAGAAAAGAAAAAAAGCCCCCCCCCCCATCCAGTCCCGCTCCGGCATACTGAACCTGGTGTATTTTCTTCATGTTGTATTCCGTTAAATCCAACCCGTCGCTCTCGTTTCACAGAGGTCACTTCAGTTAGCAGTCTTCACTCCCGTTCTTCACTTGAAATATGTGAATTTGCTTCTTTTCCAATTATATATTTCGAGCTGATGCAGCCAGTGTGCTATCAGAGACAGCGTCCGGGAGAGCCGGACCCCACCCAAGGGCTTCGTGCCTAGTGCCCTCACCCCCTTCTTTCGAATCCGGGGGTGAATTATGGACACAGCAGGCAAGGCAGCGTTCCCCATTCCCTTGGGGCAACGAAGGGAGGCTGCATACTCCCATATCAGCCTCTTAATTACCTCGTGTGGGTCGGAGAGATGTTATTGTTGGCCATCTTCCAATGCGCCCCCTGGCGGCCCCCCCTCAAATCATCTATTCTTGGGCAAGGTGATTGAGAGGGTGGTTGCTGAACAACTCCAAGCACGCCTGGAGGATGCGGACCATTTGGATCCCTTCCAATCGGGAATCAGGCCTCATCATGGGACTGAAACTGCCTTGGTCACACTGGTCAATGATCTCCGGCGAGCTAGAGACAAAGGTCAGAGCTGTTTCCTAGTTCTGCTGGATCTTTCAGTGGCCTTTGACACCATCGACCATAACATCCTTCCGGACCGTCTAGAGGGGCTGGGAGCTGGGGGCACTGTTATACAGTGGTTCCGCTCCTTTCTCCTGGGCCATGTCCAGAAAGTGGTGTTGGGGGATGATTGTTCAGACCCCTAGGCTCACTTGTGGGGTGCCTCAGGGTTCCGTCCTCTACCCCATGCTTTTTAATATCTATATGAAGCCGCTGGGAGAGATCATCAGGGGGTTTGGGCTGGGTGTTCATCAGTATGCAGATGACACCCAGCTCTACCTCTCTTTTAAATCAGAACCAGTGAAGGCAGTGAAGGTCCTGTGTGAGTGCCTGGAGGTGGTTGGAGGATGGATGGTGGCTAACAGATTGAGGTTGAATCCTGACAGGACAGAAGTACTGTTTTTGGGGGACAGGGGGCAGGTGGGTGTGGGGGACTCCCTGGTCCTGAATGGGGTAACTGTGCCCCTGAAGGACCAAGTGTGCAGCCTGGGAGTCATTTTGGACTCACAGCTGTCCATGGAGGTGCAGGTTAATTCTGTGTCCAGGGCAGCTATCTACCAACTCCACCTGGTATGCAGGCTGAGACCCTACCTGCCTGCGGACTCTCTTGCCAGAGTGGGGCATGCTCTAGTTATCTCCCGCTTGGACTACTGCAATGTGCTCTACGTGGGGCTACCTTTGAAGGTGACCCGGAAACTGCAATTAATCTAGAATGCGGCAGCTAGACTGGTGACTGGGAGTGGCCGCTGGGACCACATAACACCGGTCCACGTTTCCGAGCACAATTCAAAGTGTTGGTGCTGACCTTTAAAGCCCTAAACGGCTTCGGTCCTGTATACCTGAAGGAGCATCTCCACCCCCATCATTCAGCCCGGACACTGAGATCCAGCGCCGAGGGCCTTTTGGCGGTTCCCTCATTGCAAGAAGTGAGGTTACAGGGAACCAGACAGAGGGCCTTCTCGGTAGTGGCGCCTGCCCTGTGGAATGCCCTCCCTTCAGATGTGAAGGAAATAAGCAGCTATCTTCTCTTTAAAAGACATCTGAAGGCAGCCCTGTTTAGGGAAGTTTTTAATACTTGATGCTGTATTGTTTTTAACACTTGATTGGGAGCCGCCTGGAGTGGCTGGGGAAACTCAGCCAGATGGGCGGGGTATAAATAAATAGATAAATAAATAAATAAATAAATAAATAAACAAACAAACAACAACAACAACAACAACAACAACAACAACAACAACAACAGTGGTACTTCGGGTTACATACGCTTCAGGTTACATATGCTACTGGTTACAGACTTCGCTAACCCAGAAATAGTACCTCGGGTTAAGAACTTTGCTTCAGGATGGGAACAGAAATCGTGCTCCAGCAGCGCGGAGCACCATTAGCTAAAGTGGTGCTTCAGGTTAAGAACGGACCTCCGGAATGAATTAAGTACTTAGTACTTAACCCGGGGTACCACTGTATTGTCAATTTCTTTGGAAAGATGCAGGAAGTTTGAAATGTGATTTGAAACCCACCTTCTTGTATGGCTGTAAATTGATTTAAAAACCTGATACCGGCACATTTAAAAATGTATTTTTGACTTTCATACAGTGCGAGCAAGATTCAAAAGTGCTTTGAACAGCATTTGTGAAATTGCTTTTCGTATTATGGACTTCACTAGGTCTTTGTCCTAAACAAGGGAGCTGTTGCCTGACACATTGTGAGGAAAATGAGCCTTTGTGCGTAGCTTGTGGTGTCGCATGGGTTCTCTACTCTGTGGAGTGCAAATGCAAGATTCTTACACCAGGGACAAAGGTGTGATGGAATAAAAGCATTCTTTCATTGCTCAGACTAAAAGGCTGCTGTATTTGAACTGGAAACATTACTGAGTTGCTGGCAGGTGAGAGAGGATTTGGCCACTAGTTCTCAGCAGGTCTGGGCAAGGTTGGAGAATGCAGTTGCTTATCTCCCCTCACCCATAAACATTCCTTCCTAGTCATTCATCTGTTTGCCAGATAAAGCCCAGCCATTTGAATCACACAGAGAGCAGGAATGGACAAGAATGACAGATGCAGATGATCAGCCCTCCAATTCCATCCTAGATGTCCCACCTGCTGACAAAGCACTGGGAGGTGGGGAAGGTGTTTGTCCTGTTGCTGGGCTGACCCCAGGGAAGGAGAGGCTGATCATTTGCAAGAAATGCAGATAGTATTACTGGGGAATGTGCAAGCCTTTGGGTTTATAAAATCCTTCACTTAAGGTAGCCCAGTAAAAGACAGAAGGCTTCCTACTTTGTCTTCCCCACAATCTCCTTCCCCCTTCCTCTCTGAGGGCTGCTTTGCTTATTGTGATTTTAATTGGTACATGTTTTAGACCTTTGTTGTGTACCTGCTAAAACTGTAGCAATTAAGAGCATACAAAACCCTTGGCAGACTGCCCTGGTATATTTCCTTGGAGTTTAAAAAACTGCTTATGGGCATCAGGTATTACAGCTTTAGATGTAGGTAGCCGTGTTGATCAATGGGTGGGAGGAATACCAAAATCACCATAGAGGAATAAATTTATGAGGGCTAACTAAAATGTCACAAAATTGTAAGCAAGCTGGAGATGGTGTATAAGTGTACATCTTAAAGCTGCAACATGTGAAGTACCCTTCCAAGACATTCTTCAGTTGTCTTCAACACAATCCTCTGTCCAGCACCGTGTTAAGGTTGCAAAATGATAACTATTCTATGCAACACATTAATTTAATGTGTATGAAAATGTCATACTTTGCATGGAATTTCTAGCTATGTAAGATGGAATCCCTGGTTTAGGAACACTTAACCAATCCAAGTCTCCATTGTTTTTGTTTGATCCAACAACCAGCTCATCATTTCAGGAGGTCTCAGCTACACTTAATTCCCATGGACTTAATTCTCAGCCTTTATTCAAGGTTTCTAATGACACAGGAAAATACAGTGGTACCTTGGGATGCGAACGGGATCTGTTCCGGAGCCCTGTTCACATCCTGAATAGAACATAAGAAGCAACTGCGCGTCTGCGCGTGCGTAGGTCGCGTTTCGATGCTTCCGCGCATGCGCATGGCGTCATTTTGACCGTCTGTGCATGCGCGAGTGGCGAAACCCAGAAGTAATGTGCTCCGTTACTTTCAGGTTGCCGTGGAGCGCAACCCAAAAATACTTATCCTGAAGCATATTTATCCCGAGGTATGACTGTACTGAGAAGGACCAGTCTATAGATTGTGCAACTCCAAAAAGCTCAGACACAGTTTGATACCCAGAAAGTTGTCACTCTTTCTGCAAGGTGAGACCTGTTTTACTATTATAATCTTTTAGGTACAAGAAGTATGACACTGAGCACAAAGACACGAGCCCAACTAACAACTTGAAGTGGCTAAAATATTTGGTGTAGTGTTGGGTAACCTAAGAAAGGTCCCAATATATTATAGGGAGCCATTGCAAAGGACCAAACCATGTGTGTGCATATTTGTTAATCCATGCTCTAGCCAGCAGAGGTGGATTTAGGGGAGTGCAACTGGTTTGCCCTCACTGGGCACTGAGCCGAGAGGACACCACAGGGTTTGCTGCAACAATGATGAGCAGCAGAAGGGAAGAGGTGGGGTGGTGGTGGCAAATTTTGGCCTCACACAGGGCACCGCTTAAATTTTAAAGCCCAAAGTCTGCCACTGTACCCAGTTAGACTACAGTGGTACCTCGGGTTACAGACTCTTCAGGTTACAGACTCCACTAACCCTGAAATAGTACTTCAGGTTAAGAACTTTGCTTCAGGATGAGAACAGAAGTTGTGCGGTGGTGGCGTGGCGGCAGCGGGAGGCCCCATTAGCTAAAGTGGTACTTCAGGTTAAGAACAGTTTCAGGTTAAGAAGGGGCCTCCAGAACGAATTAAGTTCTTAACCCGAGGTACCACTGTATTAAGCAGGTGTGGAGGGTATCTATTTTTATTATCGCTAAATGGCCTGAGTTGGGATAGTTCTTACTTTCTTGTTCCATTAGGTTTAATTGGATAGGCTATGACTACTTTTAGATAGATCAGGACCCTTTGATTTCATCAGGTTTTTGCATTAGTGAAAACTATTTTGGGGTAGCTCAGCAAACTAAAACCAAAGTGGCAATAAAAATTACACAGTGCTAGGGATACCTTTGCCCTTAGTCTCCAGTCTGCTGTGCACACAAGTTGTTTCGTTGTAAATCCTGACTCAGCTTAATGGCCTGGGGTTCTTTGAATCACTTCTGAAATGTTCCTGGTTAGAAAGACTCAGGTTGCAGAGGTCACAGAGGTAGATCTGCTCTGCTTTTGTCCTAATCTTAATTTTATATGTCCAATGCCTTGCTTTCAAGAATGGGCAGAAGAAGGTGATAATAAAAATGAGGTCAGTTTTTAAGTGCAGGGTGAAAAGAAGTTTCTCAGGTAGACATTTCAGGGGGATTCTCTGCTAATGGTAACATGTTGTAAGTAACTGAAAGAAGACAGAGAAACCCACTTTATCCCCTTCTCTTCCATGTGGAAGGACCATGGCACAGTGGTACAACATATATAGTATTTTGCTTGCAGGAGGTCCCAGTTTCAGTCTGTGACATCTTCCATTTAGAGGATCCCAGATCTGCAGCTAGTACAGATATCTGCAGGAAGACTTTGGAGGACTGCTGCCTTTCAGAGGAGGCAGTGCTGGTCTAGAAGGGCTGGTGGTTGGATTCAGTATGATGCCCCTTCATACGTTCATACCTGCGTCCTCAGATAAGCTCATGAAGGGCGGAGGACGGCACAGACAATAGGATTCTGCATGAACAGAATTGATAATGGAATGAGATGTGAGTTTGTTTTCCCATCCTTTCAAGTTTGCCTGGTCAGTCATTTCTCTGCTAGAGGTGGGGTTGTATAGCAGAGGCTGTCAGCAACATTCTGCATGTGCAGAAATTGCATAGCCGATTTCCGATACCCCAGCTCAGCTCTGCTCCAGATACTGGAAGCTGAACTCATCCTATAAATATGCACGTATTGCAAAAGCTGAATGTGGCCAGACGTTGTGTTTCACCTCTGTGACCGAAGGCAGCAGGTACTGTGTTTGAAACATTTGGCTCTTTAATGTCACACAGTTGTTCCATTAAGAGGGTGCCTTTGTTTATGCTCTGCCCTCTTTTGTATGGCAGGATGTGGGTGGGTAGTGAGCCAGGCCCGGAGATATCTCTTAATGACTCAGAACAATGACCCTCTGAGTATAAACTGGTCGGGCCAGTCCATGGCTGGGCTGTTGTGTGAGAGTTCAAAGGCCCAATTACATGTTAAAAGGAAATACAACCTGGCTACAAAACTTGTCTCCATGCCTTCCAGGGATAACGGCCAGAGATTCCAACAGTTTTAAAACACAGCATGGCAGTTTAATTCCTGACTCCTCTGGAGTTCAGGCTGGTTAGTCGGGCTTGGAGAGAAAAATAATGTTATGAAATAACTCTAGCAACAGTAACGAGTTGTTCTTAAAAGCTGAGAAATCACAGACTTGGGGATCTACAATAGGGTATTACTCAGAGGGACAGTTGCACACAGTGGCAAGGTTATGTCTACAATGCCGAGATAGGGGTGGGAAATGAAGTGCGGTGGTGTAGTGGTTAAAGTGTTGGACTACAACCTGGGAGACTAGGGTTCAAATCCCCACTCAGCCATGAAGCTCACCGGGTGACCTTGGGCCAATCACTGCTTCTCAGCTTAACCTACCTTACAGGGTTGTTGTAGGGATTAAATGAAGCATAGAAGAACAGTGTACACCACCTTGAGCTTCTTAGAGAAAAAGGTGGGATATAAATGCAATAAATAAATAAGTGACGCAGCCTAGACTTTGGGTACAGAAGTCTGTAAATGCAGATAAGACAACTCTCTACTTCTGCATCTCTGCAGTGCAAACCCACATGCCAGCCATTGACAGGTAAGAGTGGCACATGCAACAATTTGGATTTAATAGTGAAAATGCCAAAGAGGACTGCATTGTCACTGTGGCCTTCTGATAACAGCATCCTGCCCACAGCAACAAAGTTCCAGAGGGGCTGAACAAAAACTTCTAAGACAGCAAGTAATAGACCCTTCCTTGGGTGTTAAATGTTTGCTCACTGAAATCCAGACACCTGAAGATTTGAGTTCCACAGTCAGAAATGTGGCAGAATTTCAAATATAGTTGATGGAGGCAGCTTGAGGTAATATGGGACACAGGTAAACAAGACGGAAAGTATCCCACATACACTTCTTTACAATGAAGATTTCTTCAAACGATCAGATTTCACTGTCAGTCCCATCATTGCATCAATTACACACTCAATAAAGCCACTTCCGGCCTGCCCAGGTTGCGGGCTTCACGCCCACCCCCACGTGAGCGGGGGCTGGTTTCAGCCCCCGCGAGAACAGGGGAATCCCGGCCAGGTCTGCCCTATTTAGGGCCGGCGCAGAGGGGGCTCACCCTCTTTTCGCCGGCTAGCCCTCACGTTTTCCCACCCTCCCTCCTTTTAGGTATGCTTTAGGTAGGTCTTTGACTTTGCTATGGACTTCGGTCTGTCGCCGCAAGGGGCATGGTAGGAATTTTCCCCAATTGGCAATTTGTAGCCTTTTGGTTTTTCGCCTACCTCGTAGCAACTCGTCACAACTTTTAGGCATTGGCGGTAGGCATTGGTAAGAAGGGGTTAAGAGGATGTGTGTGTGGGGAGAAACGCCATCACCTCCCCCCAGTGAGTGAAGGGTGGTCCGTTAAAGGACTCCGGGGGGCGTGGCCCTGTCCGAAGCCTATGGAGGTGTGGGCCAAAGGCACGCCCCAGAGCGGTGACCCGGGGGAGCTCCTAGTCGACGTGCCTTGGCAGGAGACTCCCCCGATAAAGTGTTAACCCTTCCCCGTGTCTCCAGCAAATGGGCTGGAGCCGGATAGTCGATAGGACCAATGCCTAAGCCAATGCCTCTCATTCCTGAATTCAATAAAGTTGTGGCCTAATTCGCCCAATTAACCTTAATTATGGTGCCTCGTGTCTTTATTTATCCTCGTGGGGGGCGGGAACTCGCCACGCAAATAGAGGAGCAAGGATCACTGCTCTTACTAAAATTTGCCTGGCAACAGGAGAGACTGAATCCTCCCCATCCCTCCATTGGCTGAGAAGGTTATAATATCCCTGGTCTGTTCCTCCAGCTGCTGCGCTCCAGGTGACAGCAGTGGCATCCCAGAGGCCGCATGCTGAGTGAAACTTGCCCCCCACCCCAAGCAAGGCGGAGAGCTTAAAAGCTCTTTCCATACCGGAAAAACCTTGCTTGCATTGAACTTGCAGGATTTAAACAAGCAAGCCTTCAACCTTGTAGTTGTATGGTTGAAATTGCGCAAGTTAAAAGTGTGTAAGATGCAATCCTCCTGTACTACGTAGCATTCATGTAGTGCTATCTCTACAGTTCTTACAACAACCTTCTGAGGAGCCCTAGTATCTTTTTCTAAGGAGCTGCAGATGAGTGGCTGAGGTTGAGAGACTGGTGTTTTGCACAACACTTTTAAAAGTGTTTGTGGAGGGATTTGACGAGAAGACTTTCCATGTATATGTTTTTGATCAGATTCTCCAGTGATAGCAATTGTGTAAGACTGACTAAGCTAAACTTTTGGTTTATAGAGCATAGCATCGTGACAGCACAGGAAATCCTGTGATGCGACAGTGGTTCAACTAGCAACGGTACCAAGTGGAAAATAAAATGATAATTGCCTTGATATATGATTATGAGACCATAGTGTGTATTGGCTGACCAGTAAAGTCACACATCCCAGAGATAATGGACACTATCCTACATGAACAAAGTAGAAAAAGAGATAAGCTGACCACAGGATGTCTTGCTAGGACTATGCCACCAGTGCCAGGAACTTGAATAGCACCTGCTGTTCTGATGCATGCTTGTAAAAATTCCCTTTGCTTGTAGTTGGTTTGGGTTTTGAGTAAATGAAATGGGTTCATGCATTTTCAATGGCATTGTGCATGAAAAATTAATATGTATTTGCTTAATACGCACAGTTGAGTTGGACCTATGTTTTTGTCATTGATAACTTCATGTGTTGTTCAAAACATGGGGGTGTGGTTTATAACTTTACATGTGAATGATATGTGGTTCAGAACATGCAATTGAATATGTATTATTACTGTGTGTGCTTATGGAAGCTTCCATATGTAAAGGTATGTTATTTGCAAGGGTGTGCATTGTTGCCTGGTGCATCACTGAAAGCCTTGCTATCTGTGTAGCGTATCAGTGGCCCTGGGGGCCTAAGTGATGTGCAGTGTCCTCAATTTCATGGTAGGTTACTGCCAGGAAAGCTAGGAGAAATCAGATAGTGGAGAAGGAGAACTTTCCTTCAGTATGAGCTCTTCCTTCGCTGTCGCCTTTCAGAAACACTGAGAAGCAGTGGGACACATCATAAAACAGGAAGGGGCACTGTTCTGAGGTTTCCACAGTGATTGGTCATCATTAGGTGGTGGACTCTCCACTGGAGGTTTTTAAGCAGAGGTTGGATGGCTGTCTGCCAGGGATGCTTTAGTTGACATTCCTGCTTTGCAGGGGGTTGGACTAGATGGCCCTCAGGGTCCCTTCCAACTCTACAAGCTAGTGATTCTAGAGTGTTCCCATCTGCCCACCAGCTGTTCTGAATGGCAGCAGAGGAGAAGAAAACCTCTGCTCTTCAGATCAGCTAAAGGTAGAGGGTGCAGAATTTGTTGACAACCTAGAAAGAGATCAACAGGAAGAGAGGGAGAGCTGTGATTAAGGAGGCATGATCACCTGACAAAGTGAAAAGGCCCCACTGATGTTGTGGCTTTGCTTTTGTAATTATTTTCACTGCCACAGTCGCACCACAGAAATATGTGGAATGGGTCAGGGTGTGTGTGTGTGTGTGAGAGAGAGAGAGAGAGAGAGAGAGAGAGAGAGAGAGGGAGGGAGGGAGGGAGGGAGGGAGGGAGGGAGGGAGAGAGAGAGAGAAGGCCTGGGAATTCTAATAGCAATTTGGAAAACTGGTATGTGTTCCTATGACCATTTCAAAGCAACCTATGCATTCAAATGGCCATTATCAGTCATTCAAAGGTATGTTTTTTTTAAAAAAATATTTCAATGTAGGCATATGAGTGAAGTGGAGGTTCATTGTTCTGTTTCTATATATCTTTTCTGAATATAGCAACTCTGACTTATGCTGCCTGTTTGCTGCCCACACACTACTCTCCATGACCGCATGACAGAGGAGTCCAAAGGTCAAGGCTGATTTTAACCATTTACAGCCAAATGTCACTGGCTGCATCAGTACACAGCTCCTGGGTTAAAACCACCTTAAATTGGTAAAGAGCATTTGGGCTATAAGAGGCCTCTGTCCCTCACCTTCTCAGCCATACAGTCATTGACAGTGACTTGTGCTGTGTGAGGAGTTTCCTGGGTTTTTCTTGGGATAAGGATTTAATTGGTGCTTGTAACAGAAAATCATGGCAGTTGAGGAGAAGCTGTGGTAAATAATTCTACACTGTATTTCCTTGTGATTTTCACACCTTTAACTTCAGCTGTGTGATATAATATTCACTGTCAGCAGAGTAGGAGGTTACCAGGAGTACATGAAAGACTTCCTGAAAGAGCCTTCATATATCACTTTCCCAACAATTTGTGTTAACATACACTTTAAATTCACATTTCCAACCAGATTCCTACCATACTTTAATTAAAAACTACACGAGGTACAGCAGCAGTTATAGTTTATAGACACTTACAAAGTAAACAGCACAACTATGGAACTACAAGTAAAATTGGAAAGACAGAAAAATTCTTGCTATCTAGAGAACACACTAAGTAAATCTTTTTCTCCACTCAGAAGTAGTGACTCGGGAGAGAATCGGTTGGTTGGAGTTAGAGAGCAAACCTTAATTTATGGACAGGTCAGCTCTAGTAGGCTGAGCCTTGGAATTTGTGCAGAATAAGCATGCACAGAGTGCACTTCCTCCATCAAACAACTGCAGCCTGTCACAGTTAGGATTAAAGAGCAAGGATTTCAGGGCAGATGGCGTCTCATTTTTTTAGAGGACTGGGAATAAATTATATATGTTAATTGGCTTGTTAATAGCAGTATATATTTACTATCTATGTCTGTTTCTTGTGAATGATTCCCTGCCCCACTAAAGGTGTTTGTTCAGTCAGTATTGCTGAGATGATTGGCAATAACTTAATCTGCTACTGTAAAATGTGTGCCTATGTAAACATATGTTTAAATTCTAATTATCTCTGACTGTAATTTTTGCATCCTATTGCCATTCAACTCTCACCTTACAATTTTCTCCTTCCTTACATGCCAAATAAGATTTCACTTCAGGCATCTGATGTAGTAGGCTTGAATCCACAAAGGTTTATGGCGTAATATACTTGTTAATCTTTAAAGTGCCAAAATACTTTTTCTTTCTTTCTTAAAATTGCCTGATGCCTCTTTTGGGGCTGCAGCTAAAATGACCTAAAAGAAGTGAAAGGAACCTCAACCCACCCCCCATTCCTCACACTTCAGAGGCAAGGCAACCCTTCTATTGATCCCATCTCTTGCCTCCCTCCCCCAGCAACCAGGGGGAATTCCCTCAGCAACAGACAACACTTTCCGGCCACTCCTTTCCTCAGATCTAACACCCTCCTGCTGGATGCTGTTCCCGCCTTGAGTTCTCCACCCACCCACCCACTTTCTGTGCATTCCTTCAGTCTCTTGAGATGGGGGTGTGGAACAGTCCTCAGTGGCCCCCAATCTCCCACACATAATAAGGGCTGCAATCTCCACACCCACACTAGGTCTGCTGTGCTAAGACAGGATTTTTGTGTCCTCCAAAGTGACCACAGATTGCTCAAGAAAGGAAGGAGAGAGGCAATGAGTCGAGCTCAGCAACATTTGATCCTCCATCTTTCACAAAAACTTGAACTTTATCACTTTGTGATAAAACTATGGGGCCTGCCCAGTAAGGAAGTTTCTAACAAAGGCGCAGGGGAGAGGGTGAAAACTGAACTCTATAGCTATAGTCCAGGGATTACTAATCTTTTTGGTCAGCAGGTGCATTTGGAATTTTAAGGAAGTGCCACTGATGCCAAACAAGAAATGGCTTCTGTTGGGATATGGCACAGGCTGAGCCAATGCAATCAGGAACTGGGCAGAAAGAATACAGCCCCTTACAGTAGATTTTTGAGGGGCAGCATAGGAGCTACTGGAAAGTACACTGGAACTCACAGGTGCTGCATTAGTGATCCATCACCAGTGTAGACTGATAAGCAATAGTTGGAGGAACAGACCAGTGATGTCATAATCATATTGGCTAAATCAGAGGGTATTTTCATTCTTTCTCTGGGATTACAGTTGTAAAGTACTTTGATGGAAACTATTGCAGATAGCATCCCCACCCCACCCCACAATGGTATTGACTGAATAATTTTTGACACTCTGAAATTTCGAGAGGGGGAAATTCTCATTCCTGTTACTACATAATGCTGATTCTGATTTTCAGTGGGAAATTCAGTTTTCCAGAATTCATATCTCTGGGTAGTTACATGTGTAATTGTTTAGTTCAACCATAAGATTGGGTTGAAAGGGAATTCAGTTAAAAAACGAATATTTTTGTTTTTTGTTTTCCAGCTTTCCTTTGCCAAGTGTAAAAAATAAGAAAATAGACATATGATCAAAGTGAAATTGAGATTCTTGACTGCTTTGCCTCCAGAGTTGAGTAAACCTGCAAAGTTGCGTGACAGTTTTTCACCTACTGGGCCCATTAGAAGTCTGATTTTCCCAACTTCTTTAGTGTGAGGATAAGAGTGAGACTGCAAGTCAAGCTGAGGAGGCCTTTTAAGCAAGTATGTGGAGCCTTGACTCTCCATGCTTCCATGGGCAGTTAAATAACCCCTCCCTTAGTGACTCAGGGCAAAAGCACCCAAGCCCTTTCCCTTCAAAGTGCAGCTGCAATGGCCAGAGCATAGTTGGAGCTTACACTGAGGGTGCAGCCCTCTCATTCATAATCCCTCCTGCTCACAGCATAGTTCCTTCTCATCCACCCCTGCTGGCAGTCCTGTATGCTGCTGCCCTACAGTTTGGCACGTCTCACACACAAGGAAACAGAGCTGTAAGATGAGCTAAGTCCAATTCCAGGGACTGGGATTTTGGTGCCACTGAGTCAGTCGAGAGGCGTGCAGTAGACCTGTAGAGAGAAGAGAGCAGCTAAAAATACCCTAGAGCCAACAACACACAAGGAGACGTGCAGAAAACACAGCAAGACAAGGGCAGGGAAAGACGCTGCCATTCGGTCAGCTCAACTTCAGCTGTTTCCACCAGAAACCAATCCTGGTTTGCTGCTCCAATACAGCGGCCTACTATTTTGCCCCTCTGCCAAAGCCAAATGCGTATAATCCCCTGCCTCACAACCACAATTACAGGCTGGCTTTCTGACTATGGTGTGGCCATTCTGCCCAGCGCATGTACCTAGGTGGAAAGCCAGGGCTAGCTCTGACATCAGGGAGAGAGAGGAATCTGCCTTAGGCAGCTCATTTTGGGGTATTAGGAAAAGGCAGAAAGTAGTTATTTATTTAATTTTGATATCCAGTGATTACTTACTGCTAAGTAGACAAGAGGATTTTGTCAGATTTTCTGTCTCAGCTTCAAAATATCTTGACTAGCCCTGGGTACTGTATGCACCTTGCTGGTGTTGCTATGTGCTGCTAAACTTCAAGAAGCAAAATGTCCTGGGTCTGCCCTGCCATCATTACCAGACACAAACATATGCCTTACATGGAGAGACCTGGTCTGAACAAAGACATTGGATTCTTACCTCATTATACATGACAAAGCCATTTGCACCTTCTCACCCCTTGCTTTTTCCTGTAAGACCTATTGCAGTCATTAAGAGTCATCAACAGGCTCATCACAGCTATCTGCCAATCACCCAATCCCACCACCCTTCTGAGTAATACCCCTCCCCACCTTCTCACTATATAGAAGGGTCTGGTGACTTCTGTTTCAGTGTATCTGAAGAAGTGTGCATGCACACGAAAGCTCATACCAAGAACTAACTTAGTTGGTCTTTAAGGTGCTACTGGAAGGAATTTTTTTATTTTGTTTTGACTATGGCAGACCAACACGGCTACCTATCTGTAACTGGAAATATGCCTTATAGATTACACTTTGCCCTTTTCAGTCATTGCTGCCTGATACCCACCAGCTCAATGTATGCTTTGCTGCCAAGCCACTTGTTACAATGTTGTGGTATCTCACAATACTAAGCTTTTATTTGTTTTAAAAATGTTTTTAAAAGAAGAGGATAATATTCAAAATCTAATTTACAGATTTTTGCTGTATCTAAATAGAAATAGATCTCATTCACCATTGTGAGGAACACTGACTGTGACCAAGTGACCTGTTTGCCTGTTCAGTTTGCTATCCAGGTGCTAAGTGTTGCTGGGTAACTTCAAGCCCCCTCCTGCTCCTTTTGCCTGCTTAGGGTTCTGTATACCTTTAAACTGGATATGGACTGGTAGCACTTCAATTAGAACTCTTTCAAATAGAAGTCTATTTTCTATAAAGCAGGACATGTGACTACTCTAATGTTTCAGTTACAGATAGGTAGCCGTGTTGGTCTGCCATAGTCAAAACAAAACAAATTCCTTCCAGTAGCACCTTAAAGACCAACTAAGTCAGTTCTTGGTATGAGCTTTCGTGTGCATGCACACTTCTTCAGATCTGAAGAAGTGTGCATGCACACGAAAGCTCATACCAAGAACTGACTTAGTTGGTCTTTAAGGTGCTACTGGAAGGAAGAAGTGTGCATGCACACGAAAGCTCATACCAAGAACTGACTTAGTTGGTCTTTAAGGTGCTACTGGAAGGAATTTGTTTTGTTTTTACTCTAATGTTTGTTTGAGAACCATCTTATGAAGCTCTGAGACATAGGCTATCTTTTAAAGGAGGAAAAATTTGGTGGTGGCGGAGGAAATCAATGATTGCCTATGCCAGGCAGATGTAGATAGTCAGGCATCATGAGTCTCAATCCTTGGTTTCTGGAAATTGGGGACCAGATCACTATATCACCACCCTGATAACTGCAAAGCCTTTAACCAAAACTTACTGACTGTTCTGCTGTGTCAGGAAAAAGCAAGCAGCCTATAAGCTTCAATAGCACACCGCTCTTCCTTGTACAGCTTAAACTTTTCAGTCTGAGCACTTTGGTGTGAGACCTTGATCTGGGACATTATACCGAGTATACCAGACTTCTCTGACCCACCTCCCTTGATCCCTCAGGGTCTGTTCCACAGCCCCTTGGTCTCCCTCTGTATTGCAAAACTGGCTTGGACCACTTCTTTGACTCCTGTTCTGAATTCCCAGTCCCAGACTTTGGATCATCCAATACTCTAGTCTAGAGCCTATGTTCACATAGATATGCTCCCAGTCAATATGGAAGGTTCTAGGCCAACACCTGACCCTGAAGAAATCAAGGCTGCTTCAGCTCTTGAGTACTTGTGGTTCCTAACAAACTTACTGCTCCCACCCCCCTTTTCCGTTCTACTCAGCTGGGTGCAGCCTGGGAAAGCAGGGAGTGTTTGCTCAGCTGCTGGCTGAGGAGGAGCGATGATCTCTGTGGGGAAATAATAAGGCACTGTAGAAACAGGTGGCTGCGAGACACTGTCCCTACTCCATGTGTGACAGCACTGAAGGTCTTAACCCGTTGTGAGGGATGCCGACTTTTTTCCTGGGAGCACTTTGCTATTTACACCAGCATGACTGGAAGTATCTGGGCCCACTGCAGGTGAAGGCAGCTTTGTTCATCGCTGCTTATCTATTTTGGGAAAAGGTACATTTCTGTGGGTAGTATCCAAATTCTACTCAGAGAAGACCCATGGAAATCAATGGATGTGACTAACTTAGGTTCATTACTTTTAATAGGTCTACTCTCAGTATAACTTAGTTGGTGACAACCCTGATTTCTTACTCAACTGTTCAAAGGCAGATGAACTGTGCCACTTCACCCATCCTCCTGCATCTCTACTTATCCTTCTAGAGCAAGATTATTGTTATTGTGCCGGCAACAATGGCTACTACAGGCAGCACCATCCCTTTTTCCGTTGGTGTGAGAAACGGTACCACAGATAACTTAGCCAGCCAGTTCCCCCAGTTATAGAGATCTAGGCAGTGTACTCTTAGATCTTGCTCTCAGGAGGAGTGTGGGCAGGGAAATAAACTGCTGGGGTCCTTTATTTACAGCAATGTCAGTTAGGCTTTCTTACTCCTGCTGCAATGGGATTGGCCTCAAAATGGCAAGTTTAATGCCTGGAAAATCCCAGAGTCAGCACTGAGAAAGGGCAAATCCAAGCATACTGCATTCCTCAGGCCGTGGGCCGGAGGTAGCAAGAGTCGGGCCTGTGCCTGCATGTAAAGTAGAGGACAATGGCAGCATTGACTAGGGGGCATCTCAAGAATGTGCTTAAGATCCTCATGTTGCACCCACATAGATAAACATACTCTGCAGTGCCTATAGACCCCTAGCGCTCTGGCTCCTGGGCATCTTGACCTTCCACCCACTTTATTTGCTCCGGGGGCTCCTGCCAGCCCCCAGTCCCATTCACTTCTCCCCACCCCACTTTCCTTGTGAAGGTCATCTCAGCTTCTGCGCTCCAGGATCCTTCAACTTCTTTCCTCACCAGTTTGTGGATTATATCGCCCTAGTGGCAACACACTCTGACCAACTCTGTGAACTAAGATGTTCATGGTTGTGCAGGGAGGCGAAACTGGTGTGCCAGTCAAAGTATCACTTCATATATAGAATTGTCATGTTGTTGTTGCAAACTGGGAGGGGTAGCCCAACTGGGAGGGGGAGCCAATGCCACTGAAGACAGAGTCAAGATTCAAGATGACCTTAACAGATTGGAGAACTGGGTTAAAACTAACAAAATGAATTTCAATAGGGACAAATATAAGGTTCTAGACTTAGGCAGGAAGAACCAGCCATACAAATGTAAGGTGAAAGACACCTGACTTACCAGCAGTAAATGTGAAAAGGGTCTATGGGTCTTAGACCACAAATTTAACATGAGTAAACAGTGTGATGCAGCAACAAAAAAGCTCATGCTACTCTAGGCTACATCAACAAAAGGTCATAGTTTTGCTCTATTTTGCCTTGGTCCGACCACACCTGGAGTACTGTGTCCACTTCTGGGCAACACAATTTAAGAAGGATATTTACAAGCAGAAATATGTGCGGAGAAGGGCAACCGAGATGGTCAAGGGCCTGGAAACCAAGCCTAATGAGGAACAGTTGAGGGAGTTGGGTATGCCTGGTAAAGAGGAGACTGAGAGGGGATGTGATAGCAATCTTGTGAGCCTTCATAATAGGTTGCATTATCTAAATCAGTGGTGCCTTGAATGATAGTCAGGGGTGCTACGGGCAACACTGGCTTCTGTCCTTCTTCCCTTCCCTACCTTCCTCTGATGCCCTCTCACGTCCCTGCCTCCCAAAGGCTTGCACAACTGTTTGTTACAGCAGCCCTTGCCAGTGGCGTAGCGTGGGTTGTCAGCACCCGGGGCAAGGCAAGTAATTTGCGCCCCCTAACCCGTGGATTTGCACCCCCCTAACCCGTGGATTTGCCCTAACCCCAGATGTTGCGCCCGGTGCGGCCGGCCCCCCCTGCACCCCCCACGCTACGCCACTGGCCCTTGCTACAAACTCTCCAGGGAAATGGTGCCTCTGCTGCTGGCCAGGGAGTGCTTCCCAGGGCCCTGTGGGGCAATGTAAGGAGGCATCTCTTTTGGGGGCAGGTGGCACAGCTCAGAGACCGGGGCGGCAGCTGTGGCTGCCTGGAGAACTCCCAAGGAAAGGGGAGAAGAGGAGGCTGAGGGAACCCTCCACAAGGGAGGGTTCAAAAAGGGGTGAGGGGCTGCCCGCTCTGCAGGCAAGGGGTGACGTAATTGGGCTCCTGAGCCCCACAGGGGTGCCACAGAAAGAAGGTAGTTGGTCAAGGGAGCGGTGGACCCAAAAAGGATGACAACCTGTGATCTAAATCAATGCTTAAGTCACTGTATTTCAGCACTCTTAATATAGACAGCATTCATATTTTATGGATTGCTTTTCCACTGCATTTGTTCTGAGCTTGTATTTCACTAAAGTGCTTTGGTTGCTGATGAACGTATTTCTGAGAGCGCGCAGAGTGCATTCCTCTCGCGAATAATCACAGCTGGCAACCTCCGATCTAGAGCTAAGAGTCATATCTTCTAAACAGATAAGACCTCAGTATCGCTTATTTGACAAAACAAGTGATAGATGGCGGGTTTCGAATTTTAGGGATGGAGAATCACGCTCTTCACTCTTTCTCAGTCTTTGTCCCCAAGAAGAAAGGAGAAGCGGTGGGCGGAGTTTGCAGGTGGGGCAAGGCGCGCTGCCTTCGCTTTTCCCCTCCCACAAGAATTTTTAGGACAGGCCAATCGGGAAACGAAGAACCGGAATTCTATCCACCTCTGCCCAATAATAAGTCTGGCGGTGGGCGTGGTCTCGGTCCCTTGATGGGGGGCGTGATATATAGAGCCCTGAGGGTGTGGCCAGGGGAGCGTGCGCCCGTTTCTGTACGCCGAGGAGGGGCGTGGTTTCCTTCGGCGAGAGGGCGTGTCCTGCGGTTGGGGGTGGGTGGGGGGAGGCAGGCACTCCGGGCGCGCGCGAGGCGGAGCCCGGCGGGTTGGGTCGGGGCTGTCGCGAGCCAAACGGGCAGAGTCTGGCGAGCTGCGCTGCGCTGCGGCTCGGCCCGCGGAAAGGTTTCGCTGATTGGTTGCGGCGCGCTCGTGCCGGCGGTTGCTAGGCTCCTGTGCGCCGCCCCTCCCCCAGGTACGTGTCGCGGCGCCGTCGCGCTTGCTCGGTCGCCTCCTCTGTCGGTCACTGTGCCGGCGGCGAGTCCCGGGAGGGAGCGGCCTCCTCGCTGGGGCTTCTCAGGGGCGGGCGGGCGGGCGGGAGCGCGCCGCGGTAGGTGAGCCCTGGCGCCAGGGAAGCTCCGTGGGGGCGACGGCGGCGGCAGCGGCAGCCAGCACCGGCGCGGGGCCCTCGCAGGCCCGGGATTCGGGAGCCCCCGAGGCCTCTCCAAGAAGCTCTGGCTGCAGCTGGATCTCCTGGCGGATTTCAAACTCTCACCTCTCCTCCGCTGATCCCTCCGCGCTCGCTCGCTCTCCCTGCGCCCCGAATCTCCTCCACTCTCGGGCTTCCTCCTCCCCACGAGGAGCATCTCACCTTGGGCCTGGGCCACGGTCTTCCCTTCCCGGAGGGGCGTCTGATGGTAAGGCGGGGGGGGGGGCGCAGATCGGGCACCCACCAGAATGCAGGTGGACGTGCGATACTGGCTGAGCAGGTGCAATTGGCGCTGGGAGCACTGCTCTGCTCTCCCCGTGTGTGTGTGTGTGTGTGTGTGTGTGTTGAGCATTGAGGTGCGCCGCAGGCAGGGTCGGCGATACTGGGTTGCGATTGAAGGGTCTCTGGATTGCTAGGCGGTAGGAACGAGTGGCCTTGGGGTACCATGATGTTTTGTTGAGACTGGGAAACTGGGCCATCTATAACGGGTAGGGAAATCTTTGAGGTCCTGCTAGAAGATTGCTGCCGTGCCTTTGCCATTTTGGGAGTGTTGCAGGCCCCCTTTCATTAAAAAAAACTCTGCAGTTGCCTGCCATGTTGAGGAATGAGTTCTCTGGTAGTTAGTGTTGGACTAGCAAGCTGCTGTAAGGCCTAAGCTAAGTGTTCTCTGTTTCAGGAGCTCCCTTTTTATAATACTGCCATGCTGAATCTCAGAAAGATCTAGCTATATGGTTCAACATTATATCTGCAATCTAATGTAGCAATGCTAATTTCTAAGGCCCTCAATCTGCACCCACAGTTCCCTGATTGAGAAGAAAGTGGTAGCTGATAGAATTACTTGATGCTAACTATAGTAGTAATAGCAATGCCACTCAATGCTTCAGATCTGTGTTCCACATACAATCTCTGTAATCCTTGTAAGGTTGCTACCTAATTCTGTGCTGTTATTGTGGGCTGGACTATTTGGCCAATATCTACAGCTGGAAGTGCTAGAAACTTTATAACTGCTAAGTAGGAGCCATTGCTTCTCTGTAGGTACATGTTTATATGCTGGGACTGCTTTAGAGTCTGTATCCTGGAGAGCTAGGCCTGCAGGAATCATTGATACTGAACATGTTAAGTGCAAGTTGGTTTTTTTAAAAAATCAATTTATTCACCAGAGGTACTATTGACTTGTAAAGCGATGCCTTGGAACCATTATTCTTGTTGTAGGTAATGCGGTCATGATACCAGTAATTGCTGGCTGTTCCACCACATGCAGAATGAGCACTGCATTCCAAAAGCTTAATCCAGTACAGGCATCTAGTACAACTTATAAAAAAGCTCAGTATATTTAGAAGCAACGTGTAAGGGCGTGTTAAAACAGCAGCTTTCCTGGTCTGGTGTTGTAGTGCACATTTGGAAATGCAATAGTGAGGCTAGAAAAGGCAGTATAGTATACAGTACATTTTTCTTACATCACTCAGTACATTTCCCAGTAATTTATGCTGGCTGTGTCCATGGTTAGGGGACCAGTGTGCACTGAAGTACCCTCTGTATAATCACTGCAGGGATTGGATGTGCTGAATTGTATATTTGATCTTCTAAATAGGGCACACCCACTTGATGTTAAGATGTTTAATGGATTGGAGTCCTGGGGAAATAACTGATTTAAATTTCACTGAAAACACTTTAGAAAACTAAGCTACTATACATGTAGTTCTTTCTAAAATGCTTCTTCAGGTAGCTTGATCAACTATTCTAAAGCAAATTCACTGAAGGTGAGGTAGGGAGGTTCCTTAGAAGAGATAGCTGTGCCATTCATCTAGCAAAAAAATAAAAATAAATGTTGGTAGTCTGCATATTTGCTAGCAAAATAATTTTTGTCCTGTATGACTTGAGAAAGTAGTATGACCAAAATGAAGCTTGTTTTTACCCTAACGAAACTTCAATTTTTTTTGAGAGTGTGGAAATTGCTCCATCTTTAACATGCTTTGTGTTTTTACATGTGATGCATTAGATCTATAAAACTAGGTATTAGCCCTTTGAGAGAGAGCAGCATGACTTTCTGCTGTTGTGCTCTCTCCCACTAATATTTCACAGTGGAAAGTTACATTGTAAACAACTTCCATACCAATTTATATGTCACTTGCTGATTATCAGATAGATAAAGTCGTGTACCATGTTTCTAAGATATTCGGGTCCTTGAATACATTTCTGATAACTAAGTATTTGATACAAGAACAGATATGGAAGCTTGACACTCTCTGGACTAACTAGAAATTTATTATTAGCTGGTAAACTGAAGATATGCTAGGACATGTGATGTTTCCTGAAGGGATGTTTCCTGAAGGGATGTTTCCTTAAAGTGAAGTATATATTCAGTGCTATTAAAAAATAGAAAGGAGCAATTCTATAAAAGCTCAATTCTAAATGACAACTTCCATAGGGGGAAGCCTCAGCAGTCTGTTGTAGTAAAACCGATAGTGTTGTGGCACCTTAAAGAGTAATGGATTTATTAGGACATAAGCTTTCATGGATGTTAATCTTTTTGCAGTCAGAGCGGGTGCCTTCTAGTTTGTCACTGCTGGCTGAAAAGTAATGACTTTCCTACCCTTGTGTCCTACAGACTGGAGGCTGATAAGCATTTAGGGGAAGTTTAATGTGTGGAAGTGGGTTCCTCTCTTCTGAAGAAAAGTGGCCCCTGTATAGTATCAACCGGGGGGGGGGGGACCTTTTGACAAAAATGCCCATTATCTACACACCACTTTATGCTAATTTGCTAATTGTTTTAACTGTGTGGAGGTACAGTACTGTGCTGCAAACATGCAATGATAAATTAATTAGTTTGGACTCCTAGGCTCCTTTATTTATCCACTAACAGTAAAGGCTTTCTGTTGCAACTCTGCACAATCTTCTGTTCTGAGTGTATGTCTTGCAGTTGGATTCCACTGGAGGTGGGCAATTCTTTGCTGTCTCTGCTTAGTTTTCAGTAGAGCATTCAGTTTCTCCCCAGTTCAGAGATGCAGCTGAATTACCTGCCTTGAGAGGAGGTGCTTGTTGTATCCACTCAGGATGAATAGCCTAAATATTAGTTCAGACAGAAGCAAAGTCAGGTAATACCATTTCACAAGGCATAAGATATCTCAAGTTCTAATTCTGAAAAATGCATCCTTCTCTACCCATCTTGAAGTTTGTGCTACTGTGCTACTTTAGACTGATGGCAATCAGCATAGCTCTTGTGACCGCTGAAAATGAGTTTTTTGAGTTAGTATGCCTATTTCATGCGAAACATTGAATGAAAACAGCTGAAGTGTGTTGAGAACATGGTTCTGAAACTCTAGATCATTTTGGAGTAATGAAATTTGAAACAGGACAGCACTTATAGGTGACTTTCCTGGCTGTTATTTATGCTGGGATGTTAGCTTTGGACCCATTCACATACACCTAGATGTTTCCATTTGATCAGTTTTCCATTTTTCTTACATGTGCTTCCTGCAGTTGTTCTTTTGTCTAAACAGTGTGCTGGAACCTCTGGCACCAGTGTGGAGAACCAGGAATGCATTCTTGATGCTAAATATTTTGGCTTTGTTTCAGTAAACGTGGGAGAGAAGCCTTTGCTTCCACAAGTCTCCTCCTTATTAAATGCAGATTGATTGACACATACTTGAGTTCAGTAGTTTAAACCTCAATACATGTGAAGTCCTACTTTTTCACTTTTCTCATGACCTCCTAGAAGTCATGTGAAGAGGGAGGTTCTGGTATGTTTTGAGTATCATTGTTAGTTCTCTGCAAGCACCCATTATAATTACTGGGATTACTAAATGCAGTTCAGTATTTCACACTCTGACAAGCTATTGATCATAAGACTTTATCCCAAGTAGGGGCTTTTATTTTCCAAAATAATGTGTGAGATAAAAATTATTATTATTATTATTATTATTATTATTATTATTATTATTATTATTATTATTATTTGTACCCTGCCCATCTGGCTGGGCTTCCCCAGCCACTCTGGGCAGCTTCCAACAAAGATTAAAAATACATTAAAAATTTCCCTGAACAGGGCTGCCTTCAGATGTCTTCTAAATGTCAGGTAGTTGTTTATCTCTTTGACATCTGATGGGAGGGCGTTCCACAGGGCGGGCGCCACTACCGAGAAGGCCCTCTGCCTGGTTCCTCAGTGGACCTCAGTGTATAAACGCTGGACCTCAGTGTATAACTGCTACAATATCAAAATATGGTAGAATTACTGAAATACTTCAGTGTAAAAAACAGAATTTTTGAATGTTGAGGATTTTTGTTTTATTGGTACATGGGGGTCCCGGACTGCATAACCCTTATTGATCCTTAAAAAATTAAAATAAAATGTTGCATCTTTGAGGAGAGTGTAACAAAAAAAGAGATCAATTCATAGTTAGACAATGGTGTCAAGATTCAAAGTTCCAGGATACACTAACCCATTGGTTGTCAACCAGTGTGCTGGGGCACCCTGGGGAGACTTGAGGAATGTTCAAAGGAGCCCTGAATGTTCTTTCATTAACTTGCAGCCCACATCTTCCTGCATTACTTCTCTCTCATTCTCCCTGAGGAACATTCAGGGGACTCAGCGGGGGCAGAACAGGGTGGGGCAGGGGCGGAACGGGAGAATCCCCACTTACACATGTCCTGTAATGGAACCCCAGTGTAAGTGGCTCTCACAGTGGAGCCACAGAAAAAATGTGGTTGGTCAAGGGAGCCACTGACTCAAAGGTTGAAAACCACTGCTAACAAATTAAAAATTAGCAAGTCTCTAGTTGATGGCTTACACCTGACACCCAATAGTTTTAAAATAACTTGAATATAAAATATATGGAATTTGCTATAGAAATCTACCATCTCACCAGAAGATGAGACAGTAACATAGGGTGGGGGTGTTTTGTTAAACTCTGTAATTAACCTAATAAGTTGGTGGAAAGTATTACTAATGCTTGAATTGTTAAAACATACAGAAGAACAAGCATCAATGAGAACTAATAAATGTGGCTTCTATAAAGTAATAAATGTGGCTTCTTGCCTCCCATAAACTTTGTGAGTTCTTAAATGTCAACAAGACATGCTCCATGTCTTTTCTGGTTGCTCAAAGCAGTTTACCACCAGTAATTAAAGATACTAATAAGGAGAAAATCCAGTTACGTAGTAAACTAAATCTACAGGAAGGCCTCTACCAAAAATCATCCTAAAGAAATAGGTCTTGCTTTCCTCATGAAAATAAAGCAAAGAGGTAGATGTCCTAACCTATAGCTGCTAGGACAGTTTGGGAATGGTCTGTGCTTCTGAGTTGTTGCAGTTGTAACTTGCCACAAAGACACTACAAATAACAAAGCCTGTTGACTGACCTCACCTCAGCAGACTAGTAGTCTTTGAGGTATGTGAGTCTAGGCTATGCACGGCTTTAAAGCAGGGGTAGGAAGCCTTTCTTGGCCCAAGGGCTGCATTCCTTTGCGGAGTGATCTGGCCACTGCATACTACTAGTTAGTGTGGGGACAGAGGCAAAGGTGGCTGGGGCAATAGATGCCACCATTGCCTTTGTACAATAGAATATATTTTAGCCATGCATAACCCAGAGATTTCTACACACAGAAACTAACACATACATATTCTATATCTCTCCATCCAGGCAAGGAAAAGGCATTGCCATAATTTAAGGGATACTGTTCAGCCAGGCAAAGCGCTCAAGAAGGATGTAGAATGGTGGGTGAGGTGAGGGGTATAGCCTGGGGAGAGTCCCAAAAGCCTGATAGGGAGGCTTGTATTTGCCTCCCAGGCCTGACATTTCTAATTCCTGCTTTAAAGATTAACACAAGAACCTTGAATTGGACCTGGAAGGAAATTGTTAACTAGTGCAACGGATGCAGAACAGGTTGAATATGGTTGTGCTTTTCAGCATCTGTCAGGGCTGGCTGGTGCAGCAGTGTATGGAGTGACAAGGTGTTATTAATTAGTCAGAATTTTGTGTAAATTATTACTTGCAGCTTTTCATTACAATTTAGTAATGGAATATCATAACAAAAGTATGTGAAACCGGTAATGTTAATTGTAGGTAGTTCTGATCGGATGCACCTAAATAAATAATCAGGTAAGGTTTTCTATCTCATATATCACTCAATATACTCTGTGATGTTAAAATACTCCCAAATTTTTACATAGGAACTCCAACAGACTTCATTTTTGGGCAGGGGATTCCTACTATGGCTTTCAGAGTAGTTATATATTCCTCATGTCACTTAAGGCATCGCTGCCTATGCTACTTAATTTGCAGTCACAAGGGTCAGGTCACTATGAGACATTTAGGAGCTAGCAAAAAACTAGATAGCCCTGTATAGAACTGGAATTCACAAATATGTAGAACAATTAATTGGTTTGGGTGAAGGGTTTTTGCTGCCCTCAGTATAATATATGCATACAGGGTGGAATCAGAGATGTAAAGTTTCTGGAAATTTTAAAGCAATGGCAAAAAAAGAAGATGGGGGTAGGGGGCGGAAGAAAATTTTGGGGAGGATAGCAACATACAGTATCTGTGGAAACCCAACCAGATGGGTGGGGTATAAATAATAAAATTATTATTATTATATGCAATACTTGTTTAAAGCACCTTTTACAAATCAAAATTCACTTGTTACTGGACATGCTCCCTCCTCTTCTTTCATTTCATTAAAAGTGAATGTGGATCTTTAGTTTTGTGCTAAAAGAGGATGGGCCCAGTATAGGCCAGGCCTCTTGTTGCTTATACTGTATCCTTTTGTTTGAGTTTCCCTACCTGTTCAGCTCCGTGCATAGAAAAGGAACTATGTCTAAGACATGTCCCATCCTCCTTTCTAGGTTCCTGTATTCTCTCTCTTGGTCACACTGGAGAACATTTGGTAGAAACTCACATACATACTGAATTGCTTACTCTTAATATTGGTTGTTCCACAGTAGTATCTTAAATATAGGTTAGCGTGCCAATTTGGAAAGCTCTGCTAGAAAGCTGAAGCTTCTGGAATTCCAATAGATTTCTGGAGAAGTACTGTAAGGGTTTACTCCATAGATTTTGATGAAGGGACTATAGCCAGAATATGCAATGCTTATTATTCAAAGGGCTTAGAATTTTAGTTTTTATTGAGAGATATTCTGTAGCTGGAGCTCCCCTCAGTAGTTCAGAAACTTCTAAAGGTCCAAGTAAATGTTGGCCTAGCTAGTATCCAGGCTAAGCCAAAAGCACTCCCCCCCCCGATAATTTAAGGTTCTGTGTTTGACTTTTTAAGGCCTCAAACCACTTAGGGGACATCTTCTCCCTTATATGCCTTCCCCCTTTCTGTGAATTAAAAATCAACTAACGATGTCCCTGTCAGGGAAAAAGGAAGGGTGTAAATACTGTAAATATATAGAGGATGACCATCTGCCATGGATACTTTAGCTGAGATTCCTGCATTGCAGGGGGTTGGACTAGACCCTCAGCGTCCCTTCCAGTTCTACAATTCTATGACTCTGTATGTGCCACTGACGTCATTCGTTGGTAGCTTTTACTGTGATAGGTATCTGCACAATTGAACTTCCAAGGGAGATCAGCCAGGTCTATTTTACTGAAGTTTGACAGAAGAAAATTTATCTTTGTTATGCATTTGGTTTCTGAACATGAGACTGTTCTGGTTTCTCTAGGCCATTTTAATTGTTTTCCGGGAGTTTATTTTATTAACTTTAAATGTGTTATGTTCCTATTACATTTATCGTAAGCTGCTTTGGGGACATTGAAGTAGAAAATCAGTTTATGTTGAAATCATTTTATTTGAATGCATAATCCCTGCAACCTACATTGAAAATTCAGAACTTCACTCATTGAGCGGAAGAATTGTTGCATGGAAAAAACAGAAGTGAGGCATGCCAATAGGTCAAAACCAATTTTCAAATGCATATAAGTCAGTTCCCAGTGAACTGGTTGTCTTTCTACGTGCAGAACATGTACCTATTCAGCCCCTTAGTTTCTGTCATCAGGGTAGAACCTGTCTGAAAAAGAACAAATTCTCACCTTTGTACCATGTATTTGTGTGGATACATTTAGCTGAGAGGTTGTCCTTACAGTTGTGGGGGATGTCCCCAATGTCATACATGTCTGTTGAAATAATGCCATCAGAACTATGCAGTGAAGATTCACAGAGGATATCCCAAGTTTGAGTGTCTTATAAGAAATAATCCTATGCACATATTGAACTCAATAGGATTTAGAGCTCCATCTGGACTGTATCAATGTCTCCTAGGCTATTGTAAACTTCCATATGCATACTGTTTCCCTCTGTAACACTCAGCTAGAAGAGAGTTTGCTGTGCCAGACTCTTAAGCTCCTGCAGCACGGAGGGATGAGACTTGGGAACCTGCTACGGAAGAAGCAGAATGGATAGTACTTCTACTTCAGTGCATGCAGCATAATATATCTGAATGGTCTTCGTGTTAGCAATTTCCCACTGGACTTAAAATGAAACTTTTGGTTTTGTCTTGGCTTCTTGTTGCTGGTGCTGTAACAGCCGTGTACAGTATGACATGAGATTTTACAGCGTCAAAAAAGTTCAATTGTTCCTGCCCAGGAACGAACATTTTATTCTTATTCACAATTCCAGTTTGTTTTCTGATTGGGGGGCCTTGTTTAGTTATTTAGTTCAGGAGATATTTCAAGTAGGCATCCTAAAATAGGACAGAGTCAAAGCTGGTTAATCCTTTCCCAGTCTCTAGACTTCTGCTGCAGACAACTGAGCTCTTTTTCCTCCCTTGGCTTAAATTTTCATATCATAGAAATAGAGAAGTTTTATAGATCAATAAAATTTTCTGCAGAGAAGACTTTTTAAAACTAAGCTATAGGACGTATATCTGCTTCCAATGCACTTGTATTTGGAATGGAATGTCATGTGACATGTTGCAGTGAGATAGGCTTGGATTCATGTTAATGTCTCGCGTGCTGCTGTCTTTACTGCTGGCTCTGTATGTTTCATGATATTTAATAGTTTCTTTTAATAGTAGCTAAATGTCTGAGTCAAAGGTACTAGTTCCCGAGAGCAGTTTTTAAAACTTTTTTTTAAACAAAGAGATGATATAATTGTTTCTGATGCCTTGAAGGACAGTTTAGGACAGGTCAAAGTGGAGGAAACAGTTAAAGAGGGTTGCGGTGGTCATGGACTTGTCCATCATTTAATTTGATTGTGATAAACAGAATCGTTCCAGCCATCAGAATAAGGAAGTTGCAAATGTGGTTCTCATGAATCTACCTGCCCTGTTAAAGATTAGCATATTGCATCCAGTCACACTGCTCCAGGGGTCAGCAACCTTTTTCAGCAGGGGGCCGGTCCAATGTCCCTCAGACCATGTGATGGGCCGGACTATATTTTGAAAAAATATATGAACGAATTTCTATGCCCCACAAATAACCCAGAGATGCATTTTAAATAAAAGGACACATTCTACTCATGTAAAAACACGCTGATTCCTGGACCGTCCGCAGGCCGGATTGAGAAAGCGATTGGGCCGCATCCGGCCCATGGGCCTTAGGTTGCCTACCCTTGCACTACTCAGCGTAGCTGTCCTCTAAGAAACTTGTCTGGGGTACCTCAAATTGAATTCTTGGGTGCCTTTTTATCAAATTAGTACTAAATCTTGTCCTGTTCAGGAATTATTAATCTGTAACTGTGTGAGAGGCACAGGATTTTTTAGCTTTCTGCCCCAACCTTGCTGTTTTTAGTGGCAAGACCTCATGCCACACTTGAATACAATTATAAGCCTCCCTGCAGTTGGCAACCCTGATCACAGAGGGCTCCTGCTGGCAGGAAGGCTTGTAAGTGTGTTCAAGCAAACATGCTTGCAGGCTCCTTTCATACCCTGCTGCTGTACATGGAAAAATTGGGGGATGGAGCAGGCAGGGTGTGCATGCTTGCAAGCCCCACATTTCACACAGTTACAGGTTAATTATTCCTGAGTAGGTTTTTTACTTGTGCTAGTTGTTTGCTTAAATTTTGCGCTCGTAACAACAATATTTTTGTGCTTTCTTATTATGCATCTTTACAGAAATTGATCAGGCCTAATGAATCTCTTTACATTTTCTCCGTAACACTTGGACACATAATTGCAATTGTATGTAGTATCCTTTTAAAGGCACTCCTCATTGCAAAGGTCTGAGCAGGTGGCCAGAACTGCTTGGCTTCTACTGGGGAACAGATTAGATTATTTTTTAAGTTATTGGGCTTTGTTCCCAAAGCCTCTTACTTCCACCTCCTGTAATTTTAGGCCCTGTGATCAATACTTGCTACCTGTAAATTCTGAATTTGATGTTCTCAAATTGACTGTAGTTTTTATTGGAGTTTGTTACTTCAAACTGTATGGAGAAGTGCATGTTTGAATCATCCTCCTATGATGGAGCTTTCTGGTTTTGGAAAGCTTGTATGTTGGGGGGGAGACTTGCTTAGTTTTCTCCTTAACTTGTTTTTATGCGAGGAAGCATTCAGATGTGTTTCATGTGCTCTGGACCTTTTAGAATATTAAAAGTAATATTAAAATTCAATATTTTAAAATTAAAAACAATATTGTTTGTGCAAAACAACTTTGGGTGGGTGCTCCCCCTTAGAAACCTCAACAAGTTACGGCACCTTTTTTTCTAGAAAAAAGCCCTGAATGCAATGAGATAAAAAGGAAGAACTTCATAGAAATTAAAATAGAACTTAAACAAGCTTATTAAATTTGTGTTGACTCCCTTGTCCTTTTTCACTGTCTCCTGGATGAAACTTGAGCTTGATTAGGGTAGATGTTGCTTTGGACATGGAGTTTCATCATGCAGGTTCAAATCTTAGTTCAATCATGAAAGACTTCACAAAGTAGTTCTTTAAATAATGGTTCTTAGGTCATATTACCCTCCTCCGTTGGTGGCTTGGCTCTTTGGGGCTGATCCCAGACACACTAGGAGATTCG
The DNA here is from genome assembly GCF_964252035.2 of Podarcis erhardii. Taxonomy (NCBI): domain Eukaryota; kingdom Metazoa; phylum Chordata; class Lepidosauria; order Squamata; family Lacertidae; genus Podarcis; species Podarcis erhardii. The sequence goes on from NC_138498.1 coordinate 70,872,962, forward strand.
AATGCATAATAGCAACTTTAAATTGTTGTGGCTGATACCTAGATGTAGAGAAGCCACAATGGTCAATAAATACTTTCTCCTTTGGGGCACCTTGCCCTAACTGAGGTGATGAAAACTTGGGGAGAGGGTGAGGATCAGATCAAAGTGTTTACAATCAGGCTAATGTCTTGTGGCTTTGAAGCAATGTGAAGACTGAACTGATTTGCAAAGTACATTCATAGGCAAACAATTATTCCATTTACAGTCCTCCCCTAGCCCTCCACCCCTTTCCACCCACTCACTGGAAAGGAATTAGCCTTATTACCGTGACTTTGAAAGTTACTCTGCTGCTAGACTGAAATTTTCTTGAAGACCTGCTGGGAGATTCTGAAGGGCTTAACAAAAACTATCCATTGTTAAAACAAAATAAAAAAATTCCTTCCAGTAGCACCTTAAAGACCAACTAAGTTAGTTCTTGGTATGAGCTTTCGTGTGCATGCACACTTCTTCAGATACACTGAAACAGAAGTCACCAGACCCTTCTATATAGTGAGAAGGTGGGGAGGGGTATTACTCAGAAGGGTGGTGGGATTGGGTGATTGGCAGATAGCTGTGATGAGCCTGTTGACGACTCTTAACGACTGCAATAGGAGAGTCGACTCTTAACGACTGCAATAGGAGAGTCGTCAACAGGCTCATCACAGCTATCTGCCAATCACCCAATCCCACCACCCTTCTGAGTAATACCCCTCCCCACCTTCTCACTATATAGAAGGGTCTGGTGACTTCTGTTTCAGTGTATCTGAAGAAGTGTGCATGCACACGAAAGCTCATACCAAGAACTAACTTAGTTGGTCTTTAAGGTGCTACTGGAAGGAATTTTTTTATTTTGTTTTGACTATGGCAGACCAACACGGCTACCTATCCATTGTTAGACCCCTCTAGTACTTAAGTAATCACTAAATCTACTGAGGATCAAATTCATATTTTCAAGAATATTCATCTGAGATTTATTTTCTCCAAAATTAGAAATTGAAGATGAGAAGAAAGTACTCAGTTCCGATAACCTTTAACTTTGTTACCTTGATGACTTGGATAGTATTTATTGCCACTTAATTATCATCTTTATGATATGCCATTTATTCTGCAAGTTATAATCTGAATAACCTTTTGAATGTAATTTAGTCTTTAAAAGTTTTTTTAATGGTTTTAGCAGGGATTGCCAAGCAATATTTCTTACATAGCTTAGCCATAACAAACAAAATGGTCTTGATAGACCAATTGTTTTCCAATTATTTTGTTTTTTGTGTCACTTCCAATCCCTTAGTTGCCACAGGGTTGAATGAACAAACATCAGTTATCTATTTTCCTAGATAACATTTTGTGCAATACCAAGTTTCTTCATTCATGTAAATGGATCAGTTGACCTTTCAGTTCTGGCCTAATCTCTGCCAGTTTGGAAAAGGCAGCTTTGGTTAGATTACTGAAAATGCATTTATACCAGGTTTGTAATTGCCCCTGCCAGATTACCCGGAATCACCAGGCAAGAAAGCTTTTGAATATTGGAAGCAGGTAGCTGGCTCTTTTAGTCTATAGATGTGCCAGAAATGGTATACTGTGGACAAGCAGACTAGTAAACATTTTTTGTGGGCCAATAACTAGGGAACAAATCTGCAAGGTTTATTTATAGAATACTAAACTATGGCAGTTCTGATGGTGTTATTAGTAGTAGTAGTTTTATTGATACTTTTATAATCAGTACTCTTGATGGTTTACAGTATACAAGTTCTGCCGCAAGGAGCTTACAATATGAAAATGCTTTTTTGAGTCTCTGGCAGCTGAGGTTTCAGGTTCAGTTGTATGGTTACCTGATACAGCTGCCAACTTGAGGCACAGCTGCGTATTTTTATTTGGAGATTAGACAAAATCTAGTCCTCATCACCCTCTTTTGCAGGATGTTCAAGGTGTCTTTGTTCCCTCCCAGGCTTGCGGCTGCTGGGGATGGTTGCTGGACTGACCCATTTTGCATGGGTGACTGGCTTGGTTTGGTGGTAATGTCCTGGGAGTGGAAGATAAACTTTCTCCCAGGAGCACTTCTGTTTGCCATAGCACTGAATCAGAAACTCAGGCAGCTGTAGGATGGACATAGCAGTATTTTGACACACTAATACAGAAGCATGTCCTAAGTAGCAAGTTAAGAGAACAGACTTTTTCTGTTATGCATAGTAATAGCTATGGTGAACCTCTTTGCTGAAAGTCCTTCCTAACTTTCCAATATACTACAAGTTTCTGTTCTTATTTTTGTCCTGACAGAACTTTTTTTTTGTTCTTCTGATTTCCTGTCAGCCTGTCATATGAGTTAACTGTGGTTTTGAACTAGCTGGGCAGCAGCTGCCAAAACTACCAGACCCTAAGCAGATGATAAAATCCCCTTGTTATTGTGGTGTATTTGCCCTGCTCTTGACCGAAAACATATTGTTCCCAGGAAGAATGTAGGAGCTATAACACAAGTTTGAACAAAGAAATAGGACAAGCAGATATTGAGGGCACTGTTATCAACCACTGTCCATTATCTAGTTAAATCATTAGGTATTACACACTCTTCTTGACAGGCATCCATTCCTGACATAAGGACTAATTTGGCCTCTGAGTTTTTCCTGAGTAATAAAACATGTCATTGTGTCTTCAAAACATGATTTTTCTTCTTGAAAATACATCTGGTGAATTGTGAAAAGGGACCAGGTCAGAACAAAATGAGACGAGTGATTCTTTTTTTTTTTTTAAAAAAAGAAAACCTAATATTTATTACTTTTAAAGCTTACAAAAAAGAAAAGGAAGAAAAAAGACAAAAGAGAAAAAGAACAAAAAAGAGAAAAAACAATACAATACATAAACAATACAAAACACAACCTTAACAAATTAAACTAATACAATAAACTAAACCAAACCAAACAAAAACAATTTAAAAACATACATCATACCTTTTCCATATTCTATCTTTCATTCCCTTGTATCATTGACCTCCTCTCACCTCCCTCTTTGTATTCCACTTCCATTAATTGTTTCAGCAATTCCTTTCCAACTTTCTCTATTTTCTATCATATAAATGTCTCAACATATTTTTAATCTTATTTCCATTAAAATTAGTATACTTATTTAAGCTTAACTCCTTATAGCATTTCAGCTAAAGCCATAAAATTTCCTTCCAACATTTTTCTATTACTCATTAATTTTACAATATTTCTATATATAGACTTTAAATTTCCAATCTTCTTCCACCATCTCCTCTCCCCAGTCTCGGACTCTACCAGCCACTTCCGTCAACTCCATACAGTCCATCAACCTGGAGATCTTATGTCCGAGGCTCTTAACTCTTTTCCACGTCCCTTCTGCCAGTCTTCTTCATATTCTTTGATGCTAAAGAACAGATCTCGGGGAAACTCCAATCCAACGATACTTTTATTCCTTCTCGACAGGTCAGACAGATTTCCATAATTAAAACTAGGATCTATAAAGTATTTCCGAGCATGTTTCAAAATTCCTCCAAATCCAAAGGCCCCCAGAACTCCAATCTCCTCCTGACCCAAGTCCATATTCCAAAAGTCAGTTAATCCCTGCATAGAGGGATCTTTCCAACTTTCCTTTTCTAGTCCAGGCCAGGCTCCGATCTTCAAAATCTGACTTTTTCTAGTCTCAATCATAAAGGGCCTCAACTTGTAGTCCTCAATTTGCCTCTGTAAGGCTAAGGCTCCCCCTTGTATTACTTTAGGTTCAACAACAGCAACTTTCTCCTCTTTTTCAGCAATGTGTCCTGTTGAAATAGATTCCTGTGCCAAATCCTGAATAATTTCTGTATTGGTGCTCACTTTTGGTTCCAAAATGTCAATTTTAGTAGTCATAGCATCCATCTTTTTATGAAGCTGTTCCAACAAGTGGCTTATCTTAGAAAATGCAGTCCATAAGGCTTCTCCTGTCGACATTCTTGAATATCCAAGATCAATCTCTAGTTCTCACAGTTCTTATCAAGCAGCTGGAGATTTCCCAGCTCCACTCTTGTAACAGTTTCAAAAGCTCCCTCTAGAGGGGAACAGTCTCCACTTGTATCAATCTTTTCCAACACAGATAAAAAAGTAAAGATAGTTTCAATTTTCAGATACTTTTCCTCCCTTTTAAACGCAGAAGCGGACAATGGAAACAATATATTTCTCTTATTTAACTGACTGTCAACATCCGTTCTCTTCGCTGTCAATGAACTCTCCCGAAACGCCAATCACTGGGAGCCCGTTCCCAGGTTCAGATAAGTGGTAATTTAATTTTAATCACTCTCTCCTGCAGGATGTACAGTCCAAAATTTCCCCCCTCTTCTCCTGCTTCCAAGGGGGGTCTAATAATTTCAATCGATGGAAGTTTAATCCTTTACATAAGGCTTTCCGAGACCTTAACTTGTAATCTCTTTGCTTCAGTCTATTTACAAAAGGGGAAGGCGGACTTCCTGTTTTGAACCTTCCCCGTTCGATGCCAAATTAAGATATTTAAAGATCCAATTTTCCGTTTTACTCACGGGTTGTTGTTTAAAATCCAATTGTCCACAAGAAAAAGTCAGCGCTCTCTGGCAACAGCAATGCGGCTTCACTCCGTGAAAGAAGCAGTCGATTCAGAGCACCGCGCCGCTCACCCCACGTTGCTCCGGATCCCCAAAACAGGGTTTCCCCGCGAGTAGGGGAGGCGCAAAAGGTGCCAGCCGAATCCCAGGTTCACAAGCTTCTTCCGCCTGTGATTTCAATGGGTCTCCGCCTTCACCGTGGCGGTTCAGACCCTACTTTCCACGGAGCAAGTTCCTCCCGATCGGAGGAGCTCTGCCATTGCCGGGGTTGCCAACCTGGAAGTTCCGAGACGAGTGATTCTTGAAACGAGAGTGTTGCTTTACAGCTCATTATGCTTCAAACAGTATAGCCCCAGCACAATGGGATCCCTGAGCAAAGGTGTACAGCTCATTATTCTCTCAAACCAAAATCTTTGAGTATTAGTCCATATACAGTAGTGCCTCGCAAGACGAAAATAATCTGTTCCGCGAGTCTCTTCGTATAGCGGTTTTTTCGTCTTGTGAAGCATCCCTATTAGCGGATTAGCGCTATTAGCGGCTATTAGCGGCTAAGCGGCTATTAGCGGCTTAGCGGCTTAGAAAAAGGGGGGGAAAGGGAAAAAACTCGCAAGACTCGCAAGACGTTTTCGTCTTGCGAAGCAAGCCCACAGGGAAATTCGTCTTGCGAAGCGCCTCGAAAAACGGAAAACCCTTTCGTCTAGCGGGTTTTTCGTCTTGCGAGGCATTCGTCTTGCGGGGCACCACTGTACATTCTTATTGTGCAATCTCTGGGGCATCTGGAAACTAATTTTCCAGAAACACACTATGTACTCATGATAATGCTACATTCACAGGTAGCCACAAATTCCTGTCTGGCTTTGGTTTCCAACCATGTTTTGCTGCCGGCCCCCTGTGAAAACTAATCCTGCCATAAAATGACAGCCATACAATACACATTTTAAAAACAGTATCCGTTTCATAAAAATGAAGTGAAATATATAGTAATTCAGGTTTTATCTTAATTAACGAACACATAACATTCTTTACCTTTTCCTTTCCAATTTTTGGTCTTTCCCTCCATAGTAAATAACATGGGTTACATCCCAAACTACATGAGTGTAAGTCTACATGAGAAGAGGACTTTCTTTTTTTTTTTATAAATATTTATTAAGATTTTAAAATATAAATGCACACATAATAAACAATCTTATTTCTGTCATAACAATTTCATCACTTCTTTGGACTCCCTCAGAGAAGAGGACTTTCTTCCTCTGTTCTTCCCATTACTGCCAATGCTTTGCTTTTGCCAGTTTCCTTCTTCCTCTCTGCAGCTGCCCTCTGCAGATCCCAGCACTTTCCTTGGAGTAACAGCAGCTTGTACTGTGGACAAGGGTCTGGTAAAGCTCAGTTGAATGAGCAGATTTTTATTTGTGTAACTTGGGTATAACCCATACATTTTCTTAAAGCACATTTTTTTAAAAAAAATAATGTTTGCCTTTTTTGGTGCAAACCCTCAGATGTGGGAGGGTCAGAGTTTTGTCCAGTAGAGGCTTATTCTGATGAACTGTCCCAGTAAATTATTACAAAAGTTAGTGAGAAATGTCAGGTAAGATCCATGTGGCATGAGTGTTTATTAGCTAGAGTCAGTCTCAAGGACAGTTTTTCAAGCTAGAGCACTGAAACAGGATTTGGAAAACTATACTCGGTCTTCATTTTCTATTCAGGATTCATTAGGAAACAGGTGTTTGCCATTTTGAGTTCTCAGTGACCCCAACAGGGTGGTGGAAATGTGTGTTTCAGGTGTAATACGAAGAGTTTTGTGAACTCAGAAGCTTTGCTTGTTATTTGTGGCACTTTGGTCCTAATAAAATTATTGCCTGACACCAGATTTTGAAATTTACAGATTTTCCCCAACTGTGATCTCTTGACATTTCACATGTTTGTAGGACTGCAATCCTGTGCATACTTAACATGGAGGTGAGCATTATCAAACTCGGTAACTCAGAAGTAAGCATGCATAGGATCAAGCTGTGAAGCATATTTGAGCATCTGCTTAACCAAAGGAACTTCTGCCAGGTGTAAAACTTTTTAAGACAATGCAACATACAAGAGAAGAACCAGCCCTCCTTTTCTGTGCAAAGTTATTTGTAAAAGAAACTAGTTGATTTATTTTTGATGAACTGAGCTCTTTCTAGAAGTTCAGGGGCTCGTCAGACTAGTGAAGTTATGAAAATCTGGTGTGAGGAACCCATCATAACAGTAAGGTTGGTGGCTGCCTATGTTAATCTGAATGTGTAAAGGTTTTAGAACTCTTGACTGCAGGTTTTCTTGTCTCCCAGTGTAAGCTTGGGGTGTATGGGATATCTTCGGGAGAAGAAAATAATGAGTAAACACATATCTGGAATGGAGTCCCTGAGACGGTTGGATGGCACCTTGTACGTCTCCTTCCAGCAACTCCTGCAGCCAAGCTATTGCCAAACGCGTTGCTTTCCGTTCCTTGTGAGGTCAAGAGGGGGGTCTTGTTGTCAGGACAATCCAGAACCTCCATACACACCCCACAGTTTTGTTCCCCGGGGGTGGGGTCACTTGGGTGTTGCGAACTTAGCAGTTTGACTTCACCCCCAGAGGTGTACTCCATTGTCTCTCGAGACAGACAGATGCCAACCAACCAAGTGTAAGCTAGGACTCAGAGCCTAAGGTAGAATGAAAAACAAGCTTGAAACCCCTGAAAAGATTGTGTTCGATGAGCTGCTTTATATTTCTGCTACTTAATTCAGGGAATGCTTTAAATTTCACTTGCTATTTGAAAGTGGATAACAGAAAGTCTTACAAAACCACATTTTCAGATGCTTCCATTTCAGAAGAAATTCACAAGGTGAACAGTACAATAAAGCTCTTATAAGTATAGCTAGTTGATTTTCAAATGAACCTTAAGGCATAATAAGTGATCGTGCTGCTTTAAATTGAGACTATAAACTCATTCATAAAGTTGCACCACAAGACTTCCATCCATTGCTGTGCTTTAAATGTACAGGGGTTTTTTTGAGTTTATAAGTTGTGACCTAATTCTTACATATGAGAAGAAGGGACGCAGGTGGCACTGTGGTCTAAACCACATGTGTTTTTACGAGCAACTGTCTATTATTTTATTATTATTGAGCTGCAGGTTGAGGTGGGGGGGTGTTAATCCATTAATGGGATACTGGGACCCCAACTCCTGCTAGGTATTTGAAAAGGAATAAGTCTCAAAGATAAAATGGGGCAAAAGTGTGTTTGCATTAAGTACAGGAACTTTTTGGTCTTTGCAAACTAATCTCTGGGCTTTTATTCTCAAATTAGTATTTCAGAAACGTTTCTGTTAGTGTTTATGGGGAAGGGCATTTGACTTGAAATCTCATGATTTGGATTAAAATAATACAAGCTCCCCCCGCATCTTAACTAGCCACAGTTATCACCTCAGCTGTCAAAGGATGTATTACTGTACTTTGAGGGCATCCCTGTCAGTGCAGTTCAGTACTCAAATATCTGATGGTACCCTTGTCCTTAGAGGGACACGGGTGGCACTGTGGAGAGGGGCGCGGGTTAAACCACAGAGCCTAGGGCTTGCTGATCAGAAGGTCGGCGGTTCGAATCCCTGCGACGGGGTGAGCTCCCGTTGCTCGGTCCCTGCTCCTGCCAACCTAGCAGTTTGAAAGTACGAAGTGCAAGTAGATAAATAGGTACTGCTCCGGCGGGAAGGTAAATGGCATTTCTGTGGGCTGCTTCGCCAGAAGCGCTTAGTCATGCTGGCCACATGACCCGAAAGCTGTACACCAGCTCCCTCTGCCAATAAAGGAAGATGAGCTCCACAACCCCAGAGTCAGCCACAACTGGACCTAATGGTCAGGGGTCCCTTTACCTTTACCCTTGTCCTTTATAACACGAGTCTTCAGTTTACTGGTCTACAACTAAGTCGCAGGGGAGAAGCAGTTGGCCAGAAGGCAATTGTCTTCAACTTTTTGAGACCCACCTTCACCCTTAATAAGCAACCCATTTAACTTTCTGTATATGTCCAAACTCTGGTCAGACTTTCTTTTTTTTTAAATGAGAAAACTTTAATAAAAGTGTTTGCATCATTTGTTAGTCTTTAAAAGTATTAGTGCCTTTACTGCATGTAAACAATTATAAATATACAGTTCTGAAAGTGGAGCTTAGGCTGTTGTACCCTAAAGTATCAAAGTATATCATAGCTTGCCAACTGGAATAAATAGAATAGAAACAATATTGTCACACAGAAAAGGAAGATTCTGTTTGGATTTAGAATGGAGCGGCCTGGATCCAAAGATTCTTGGAGCTAGTTCAGCGTGCTGCTAAAGAGGCACTGGGCTTGTTTCTTGAAAAAGACCAACTCCTTGCTTCATGGGAAACTTCTTTTGAATCCCTGTTCTGAGGGGAATTTTAAAAGCAGTGTTTGGTATGGCTTGGGGGCAGAGGTTCTGCCATTCAAAGGAAGAAAAGTTAAATCCTACTGGGCATGTCCAAGCCTTTGGGTTCACTTTAAAGTAGCTCTTAAGATCTTGACCTGTTCAGAGTTGTCATGCAAAAACAGAAGAAACTCGTATTTTTAAAGAGCTCAGAAGATAAGCATCACTATAAGGAACAGCAATACATTTGGATATTAATTTAAATTAACAAGACTCCTAATGGCTGGGGAGGCACTCCTGTGGTCATTTAGCTTGGAGTCAGCCCTATTGATCTGAGCATGACTTGCTTCTGCGTAAAAGGCATCAGATCTGGTTGCAGTTTATCCAAAAAGTTACTCTTTCTCTACTAGTAGCTATTTATTTTTATGCATTTATATCCCATTTTATCCCAGTAAATTAGATTCATGAAATCTAGCAAAACTCATTTATTCCTCTAATCAGTTAGCAGCCCAGTTCAGATAAAACAATCTCAATCCAATAAAGCAGAGGCTATTGAACAAAGAATGAGTGTTGTATCTGTAATACTCCCTCTGCTCTCAAATGCTTGTAGGGTTTTTTTAATGTACAGTTTCCCAGTTTTCCACACAATCTGGAAGACTGTGTCTCAAGCTCTGTTTGTAAGTCAGGATTGCAAGCTACTGTTTGTTCCCATTTTGTGAGCAACAATTATAATCACTTTCCTGGTTTGGAAGTAATGGCAAACAAGAAATAAACCCCCAAAGTGTAGAATTAGGACACATAAGCAGAGATGAGACAGCACACAGATGCAAACACTCCTCTTCAGTCCAATTTAAGCCATGATTTGTCAAACAATATCATTATGTTCCGAAAGATCCATAGCTGATTTCAAACAATATTATTTTAAGACACTGCTTTAAAACATTTCATTATCCTAAAAGAGAAACTACTTTATAGAGCTTTCCAATTGCTGTATCTTTCCGTGATCTAAGGTAGTGGTGCTAAGAATGGGAAGTCATATTCTGAATTTTTCCATTTTTCCATTTTCTTTTACATCTCTACAGTTCAATTATTATATCAATTTTCTAATCTCTTGTTTCTTTTCTTTAATCTGAAGATTTATTAGAATTACCTTGTGATAGACTTCATTAGAAAATGCACAATGATTGATCTAGTTAAGCCTCAATGTGAACATTCTTTTTAAACCCCCCCCCCATAAATCTGGGTTTTATGTGTTTGTATAGAATCATAGAATCATAGAGTTGGAAGAGACCACAAGGGCCATCGAGTCCAACCCCCTGCCAAGCAGGAAACACCATCAGAGCACTCCTGACATATGGTTGTCAAGCCTCTGCTTAAAGACCTCCAAAGAAGGAGACTCCACCACACTCCTTGGCAGCAAATTCCACTGTCGAACAGCTCTTACTGTCCTTTATCTGTATTCTATTAGACAAGATGATTGTAAGAGAAGTCTTGAAGAATGCTATTGTAAAATGCTGTGTTTCAACCACTGAACCAGTTCTGGGCTTTGGTACAAAACTGCCAGAGGCCTTTTTTGGGTGGGGTGGAAGGTTGAGCAGCAGATGATTCTTCATCTGATGACTTAAATACATAAGTTGTTTTTCTAGCTACATCCAGGGAATGTTGTAGTTCCGTATGGATAATATCAGAAATCTGAGGTGTATTCTGTTCACACAGGGCTTTGAGGCCAAGCAGACCTGACCAGCACCTTGTGTAAATGGTAGGGCTGGGCAATAACTGGTTTTCTATATCGTGATATATTGTGATATACCGATATATCATGATATCTGAAATAAAGAAGGAACAACGTAAATGTGAACAGGTCAATGTCCTGGCAGCTGCTACTACTTAAGGGTCTAAAACTGATAAATGATGATATTATCAATCACCTCATGGTCCCTTTCAGCAGCAGGCAAGCCAAAATGCATCCCAACAGGACTTTTGGTTTTGGGCTTGGCTACCAAATGGTGGTATTCTGGACAATCCAAAGTATGGTGATGAGTCATAGTGCATACAAATAATCTGGTACTGCCAGCAGGCCTGTTAGGCAGCAGAAGCGGCAGCAACCTGGCAGCCATGGCATAATAATCTGCAGCCTGCGAGGCTTCGCAGTCTGCTGCCGCTGCCATCACTCTCTCTCTGCTGTCGTGAGGCCATGCAGGCCACTGCTGTTACTGTACTACCACCACTTTCCGTCGCCAACACAAGGCTTGCAGGTTGTCGCCACTACTGACAGCATGTACCACGGTCATGGCAAGGTGTTTCTGCAACTGCTACTTCTGCCTGCTAGCAGTTTGGCAGTCCCAGATTATTTGTATTCACTATGACTCATTGCCAATGTTGAATACCCGATATTGCCAAGACCTTACTCACATTGTTATTCACGATATACTGCCAGCTCAGATATTAAGAAACAGTTATCACGATGTCCCAGTTATCAAGATACCACTTCAAACCAGTCCTATATATCGCCCAGCCCTAGTGAATGGAGTGTGCTTTTTAGAAGCCCAAGAGAAGTGTGAAAAGGATTCCCTGAAAGTAAGAAGTTTGAAACTACAGTCATACCTCATGTTACATTTGCTTCAGGTTGCACATTTTCAGGTTGCGACCCATGGCGACCCGGAAGTACCGCAAAGGGTTACTTCCGGGTTTCACCGCTTGCACATGCGCAGACGTACAAAATGATGTCATGCGCAGAAGCAGCAAATCGCAACACTCAGGCGCAGGTTGTGTTCCTTTCAGGTTGCGAACGAGCCTCCAGAACGGATCCTGTTCACAACCAGAGGTACCACTGTACAGCTGTAAAGGAATATATTGCAGTCAATTGAAAGTGGTGCAAATCTCCTTATTTACGGTGCAAATGGATGTGTAGGGCCAGAATATATTCTTTCTGAACCCCTTCTTCTAGGTTAGATTCCACAGGATTCTGTGTAGCATCTGAATCTGAGCCTGTGGCTCTCCAGATGGTGATCCTATCATGCTGTTAGTCATGTTAGCTGGGGCTGATGAAAAGGGGGAACCTGGATGCTGACCTTTATGAGAGAAACTTTGGCTCTGTGGTGTAGACTGGCATTTATCCAGCAAAGGATACAGTGAAAACATCATAACGGGCATTTGATGAAGATCTTATTCCAGAATTAGTGCTGATGGTGCAGTCATGCCATATGAAGTGGTGATTGCTCACTTGATACGATATGTAGAAAAGAGTTTAAAATCTGTCAGGGAGACTGACTTATCAAAAGAAATACAAATGTCGCTATAGATCCTTATTTCTGATTAAATCAATGTTTCTTTGATTTCTGTGTTTTAATATCTGAAGCTGCAGTTCAGCATAGGAATGTCAGGAATGTTTGAGTTGGGAAAGTTGGCTTATGGTACTACCGTGTGAAATTGGTGCACTTAGTGAGAAAACACAGCCATGGTGGTCTCCTGGATGGTTGTTTCTGAATCTCTTCAAACATAATTATGTGATTTAAGCTATATGGTAACCATGTAGAAAGAATGTTATTTTTATTGGATGTGTTTCATTTAGTAGCTCAGGAATTCCTTCCGGGGCATAAATCACTTATAATTTTAATGGGGGTGTTAGTTTTGACCTTCTGACATTTGCAAGGTGGGCAGTATTGTTTCTTGAACTTCTTAGTGTATGAGAATTTTCTGTGCTTTGCTCAGTTGGTTTGCTGTTTTGCTCTTTGTGCCTGTATATATGAGCAGTTCATAGGCTGGAGGGAGATTTTCTCTTGATGTTTAGTTGTCTAAAATAAGGTTATAATCTCAAATTAGCACAGCAACTGACACTGCTTGGAACTTGGCCCAGAACAGATACATTTTAAAAGCCAGCTTTCTGACTTGCTAGCCATTCTTCAGATAGATCTCGAGATAAATATTCTAAAATAGCTACTTTTTAAGCTCAGTATTTAGAGACGCTCTGTGTAGTCATTTCCTGCAAAGTTATGTCTTGGGAAGGAAGGGAAAGCCAAACTATTTTTACTGTCTCTCAGGCAGTTTGGCATGGTTATTTTAGATTTCTGGAGTCAGTCTGGCCTCTCTGTGTGCCTTTTCTATTCTCATATTCTGTTTCAATCTTTTTTTGAGAACAGGAGGTACTAATAATGCTCTGAGCAAGCTCTACGCGTACATATCTGTTATGTAGACAGTCCTCATCTCTAGAATACAGTTAATAGTTGCAATAGGTTGTAGTTGGCCTGAAGATGCTGCAGGTGTGCCCAGAGCTGTGGTCACACCCATATCTTGTGCAGGTGCTATCCCTGGGGCATTTGCAGGAAAATACTGACCTTTTCACTGGAGATCCCTGTGCTATGCTGCTGCTTCTGTTGAACAAGCAAGTTATCTCCCCATACTTTCCTTTCCTTTGTCCAGATTTTCATTCTCTGTCACAATGTGCAAACTTTTGTGGAAACCCAATCATCATTCATAGAATCATCGAACTGTAGAGTTGGAAGGGTCCACGAGGGTCATCTAGTCCAAACCCCTGCCATGCAGGAATATGTTGCCCACCGTGGGGCTTGAACCCATATTAAGCGTCTCAGGCTGTACTGCCTGAGCTATCCCAGGTATTGAAGTACTCATGTTTAGAAAGTGCTGTAGTCCACCAAAAATGGTGTGCTGATGCCTCTCATGCTATAAGAAAAAGAACAAAAAGGATTCATGCACAAAATGCTTTGACTAGTTGCTTTTTCTAGTGCCAAGTATGTTTCCTAATTAGGGAAAGTATGGTATTAGAACTAGCACATAATGTGGGAATGCAAAATGAAATTAATCCAGAACTGATAGTCAAAATATAGACTCATTAGCTAGCTAATCTGTTTAGTGAGCAGTTAAGAATGTGTGTTTTCCTGTGGGAATATTTTCCGAGTGCTGGTGTAATTGAGAGCTTATCAGAAGGACATTGTCTCATATGTATTACCAAAACAGAGACCTCATGGAGTCTGTATGTGAATAAAATAGTTCCTTGTAGTTTGGGACAAACCTGCCTTCTGAGCTTGCTGGTGTATTTGAACTTTCCATTTTAGCTTGCAAAATTCTTCTATTCCCAGTTTTATTAAAGTGAGCCGTCTGTTGTTTCCCTGATTCTCAAGTGGAAACTAAAAACAAAACAAAAACCCCTTTAACAGTAAAATTTTTGAATGGTAGTTTCCTGCTTTTCCACTGAAGCATTATTTAGGTCTCAAGAAGTAAGAATGAAAAGTATTGTTTAGGATACTAAACATCTTGCGTAGTTGTTTTTGTTTTTACTTAGGTGTTTCCATATATATCTGATTTAGGTGAAGCTTTAAAAAAAAACGATTACTCATTTGAAACTAGTCACAACACTTCTGGCCCTATATTTTATAGAATCATAGGTTTGGAAGAGATAAAAATACTAAGTCCAAACCTACGCTCCAAGGCATGACCCGTTCTTCAAAGATTGGCCTATTCAGGTCCAGGCCACAGTGTAGCAGAGACTTGGGTGTATTTCAGAAAAGAAAGAAGGTTGTGTGTATGTACATGTATTATGGTGTGGCATGTTATTGCCACATTAGTGAGATAGTAGGCAATCATTTTACACTTAGAAGCTGCAAGTAAGGGGAGTAAGTGTGCCTCCTTATAACTCTTTATATGCATCTTTGTGGAATATGCAGTTTGGTAAACTTTTTATGTTGGCAGTAGTTTCAGAGCTGCACTTCTAAGCGCAATTAACTAAATTGGTGGACTTCACAGCACAACTACTGTGAACTAAGTATGAACGTTTAAATAAAGTTCATATACTGGTACCTGTAAGAATTGGCTGGTTCAACTAGTCTGGGCTGCAGCTGTTCCACCATCTGTTCTGTCAGCTGCCTGGGCAGCTAATGGGGTCACTTCCTTTAGAAAGGGACAAAGACCTTGTGCTCTTGTAGTGGTTACTGTATTCTGCCAGTCAGATGCATTTGTTTTTTAGTATGGCCGAACAGCATGGACAGAGCCTCTCTGTAGCAGCTGAAGAGATACTCTGCAGAAACTTCCCAGAAACAGGGAAGTCATAAAAGCAAACTCATTCTTGACAAGGACTTGGAAAGTGTGATTGGACCTATATTCAGAAATCCACAAAGAAATAAGAATAAACATATTCTGCCACCTCTCCATCCTAATGGAAACCAATAATTTTAACAATAAAAGAGGTAGATTTTAGATTGATGGACAGAAGCAGCAGCTAATGAAGTCTTCACAAATACAACTGCTCCCAGCTCCATCCTCTTAACCATTTGTGTCAGGCACTTTCAAGCTTTCAAAGTGTTTCGTGTGCATTATCTACCTTGGAATCCTTACAACAGCCTTGTACTATCCCTCATATTACTGATGGGAGAACTGAGAAAGAACTGGGATGCCAGTGAGTTCATGACTGAGACAAGAGTCACACTGGGTCCTTCCCAGGTCCACAGTTTAGTCTTGCGGCCGCTATACTACGCCTGCTGTCCTCTACCACTACTATCCACTGGCCTCTTTCAGGCCTTGGAGCAGCATTTGTTTGTGTAGGAGCCTGTTTGTTTCCCACTTTTCTGCAGGCGTTTTTCCTCTGATGGAGGGGAGGCTGCTTATCAATTGCCACAGCAGAAGTTTCTGGGGAATGTGTGGAATGTTGGCAACAGGTGGGGACAGGCAGATGTGCTTATCTGTCACAACATATTTCACTGAGAGTAGTTTTTTTTTAAAAAAACACAAATCTGTGACCTGACTCGTGCAACAGATTTCTATATCCGTTGTCACTTAACAGCCGATACAGAACTGAAAGATGTGCATCTTCCTTGCTGTGAGATTAACTGCAGATTTCCTTTCTTCTTGATTTGGCTTCAGAATGCAGCTATTAAGTGTTGGTCACTGCTCTGGCTGTAATCTGGTTTACAAGTGCTGTCGTGAATACCACTGATTTAAAGAATACTGTATGAAAGTAAGGAGATGGCATGATGTTCTTGAAACCTTGGCTTGACCTCTGTTCACTGGACCTAATAATTCACATTTGGCTGGCCTCATCAGTATGTTTACTGAACAGCAAATCACACAGCTGATAGTGGATGAAAGTTATGGGAAATGTTTTAGGGAGTGGAGGAGGAAGAATGGAATTCAGCTGTAAAGTAAATTTCAGTGGGTTGAGAAAAGAGTATATTCTTTACTCTCAAAACACTTGCCCAGCTATCACTTACATTTTTTTTTTTTGCAAGATGCTGACAAAAGGTGGTTCACAGATCAAATGCTTTGAAACAGATTTCTCTAATAAAACTTGATCAAATTCAAAGGAAATCTGCAAGAATAGGTCTTTTGACAAAAGCAGACCAGAAGACCATGGAGTATTGCCCAAATCATCCTTAATTTTCCAGTTTGGTTCCAGATCAAAGGACTGCATCTTTCAGCTTATTAATTTAAAGAACTTCTATTTTCAGGGGCAGCATAGCTCTGAATATCAGATGAGGGGCAAACAAAATGGCCATTACAACTGTGTCTAAGTTTGTCAGCTTCCAGAGGCATCTGGGTTAAAACTGTTGTAAGCAGAGTGCTGATGGAGGTGAATATTGGTTTGCTCCAGCAAGACCATTAGAAGTCACATATATGTGCCATCAAGCACCTTGTTCCTAGAACCACAACAACCTAGATGGTGCTATTCAGTTACCCTACTTTGGAGTGCAAGCATATTTTATTCCTGCCACGCTTTTAAGATAAGAGTTGCAAAGTTGCCCAAAGATTCCCATTTAACTTCATGACTGAGCAAGTATTTAAAACTTGGTCTCCCATGGTTGAATACACATTCTGTCCTTTGCAATCCATATTGCCCCATTCTAATCTGTTTGGGAAAGAATAGTTCAAACATTGAACCTTTTTGGTTTAATGCACTGCATTCAGACATCGGTTTGGTTTGGACATCATGTTTGATCATGTTAAATACAAGCCATGAATGTGAATAAGCAGTAGTGAGCTGATGCACATTGCTTAGAAGCCCCCACTTCGCCTGCTGTGGCCAAGCTGGGGCAGAAGCAAATCAGGAGGTGGCTTTGAGTTACATGTGAACCAGCATTCATGTTTTTTCTTGCCAGACAAACCGATGTTGCTTAGCTTACCAGTTGGGCTTGTTTTAGGGAAACAGCCCACCAGCTCCAGCTCACAGTATTGCAAAGCCAGCCTCTGGCTTGTTTTCTGCCTGGTGCAGCAACAGGAGGAGCATGGTGAAGCAGGGACTTTTGAGCAATGTGCACCAGCACACTGCTTGTTCAAAACCATCGTTTATTTACAACAAACTGTTTAATAATGATGTCTAAACCAGACTTCTTTTTCAGATTGGGATAGTTTGCATGCTTCAGATTCTCTAATATGCTGTTACTTCTAAAATACCAAGGAATTTGTATCTCTTGGTATTATCTCCTTATTGACAGGATTAGTGAGGGTATTCTCAAACAACTTGTACTCTTCACTTAACCACAGTGAAGTTGACCAGATCTCCTGAAGGATCTCTCTGTGCTAATTAACTTGTAACATGGAGCTACCTGTAGGGGTTTATAAACTGTACTGTTCCACATCCAGAGGCTGGAAGTAGCTTATCCTATAAGCCTCTCTTTTGGAAAGAATGTTTAAACTTTCCTGAGGCATTGACTTCTAAATCAGAAGCTACAAGTTGCATAGTGGCAACAAACACTGAAATCACTGTTGTAAAGCAGAACAACGGCATTTAAATTTATTTGGATTTATTAATTGCCATTTGTGCTATTTTTCTTTTTTTTTTAATATAATATTTATTGAAGTTTCAAATAAAACAAATACACAAAAAGACAGAAAAAACACAAGACAAGTATACTTTCAGTCCTTATTTTCTTATACCTTATTTCCCACGACTTCCTCTCGCCTTCCCTTCTTGTATTCCAATTCCAAATGTTAGTTCAACAAGTTCTTAAGTTTTTACCTTATTTCATTATTATATCAGTCCTTCTACTTAAACCCTTTTTTCCAAGGTCGACCCAGATTCCCTTCCACGAATTTCCCAATTTTATATTAATAGCAAACCAAAAATACAAAATAAGAAATATCAAAGAAAGTATTTATACAACCTTTGGATTGATCAAACCCCACCCTCCCTTTCCCAGTTTCGATCCCCAAACCAATGTCCAACAGTCCATATTCTATCAGCCTGGCGATCTCACGTCAGAGGCTTTTAAGTCTCTCTCAGTTCCTCTTTGCTGGTTCTTTGGATAGTCCTTCATATTGAGGCCCGGGTCTCGGAGGAGCACAATCATTTCTGCTATTTTTCTAATTGGGTTTAGAGCTAGCTCCAGTATCGTAAGATATACTATTCTGCCTATGATGAATGTGAGTGAGGAGGATTGAGAATAAAGTAGATTTTTTAAAAGAAAACAAAACCCCAGTGCTCTCATTTCCCAATCTGTGGTAGGCTTTTTTCTTGTTGCTCCCTGAGCACCTGGAGTGTCACTACTAGTTTATCCAAGCACTCTTAGACTATGACTGTTTGCTTGCTTCTATCACCCACACTGCATATTTTTGAAAATAGCACCAGACATATTGTACCGCCTCGCCCAAACAATTTAAATAGATTTGGCTGTAAGCATATTGCATGGGCCAGTTGGAAAGGCATGAGGTGACTTTTATTTTTTGAGGATTGCTAAAAATTGAACAGCTCTTAAGAGTGCTTGGAAAAGGAAGTTTCAAGTTTAAGGATTTCTGAGTTGTGCAAATCAGTATTGGATGAAATAAAGAAAAGCAGGAAGGAGATATTAAAATAGCATTTTGACAGACCAAATAATGATGCTCAGTAGGGAGGCAGTAATGCCGTGAAGTCTGTGTGGTTTACATAGTGTGTTTGCACTTGTATTTAATGGCCACAAGGTGATGCTTTAGGTTAGGCACCCCCAAACTCAGCCATCCAGCTGTTTTTGGGACTACAACTCCCATCATCCCTAGCTAACAGGACCAGTAATCAGGGCTGATGGGAATTGTAGTCCCCAAACAGCTGGAGGGCCGAGTTTGGGGATGCCTACTTTACATATTGTAGGCTTGGGTGTCTGAATGGGCCGCACACACTTGGAATACTTAGTTTAGTTCTGTTCACTTCAGTTACAAAGATGACTGCAATAAGTTTTGTGTGTGTGTGTGTGTGTGTGTGTGTGTGTGTGTGTGTGTATCTTGATGCCTACAACTGTATCTTTAACTAAGCTCATTAAGGAACAGGAAATTTCAACAATCTAAAATATCTGAAGTATGTAAAGTGATTGAGAACCTGAGGTACCATAAACACTATTGGCCAAGAGGCAGAGATGGTAAATCAACAATAATCACCAGCCTTGTTTTTCTAGTTCGTTCTAGGGTAGCTAAAAGCTAGGAAGACATAGTATGAATCTGCATGTATTTAAAGCAGAAAGATCTAGGCTTGTAGACCTAGTCTGGTCTTTTAGATCTCTTCTATCAGCTGCCTATAACTAATACAGCTGTAGAACAGGCAGATTCACCAAGATGCAGAGGTAACTTACTGCCTATTTAGATCTGGAGATAAAGTAGCTAGAAAATGTGTGATTGAAACACTGGAGAAGGGGACATTATGGCTTTCAAGGAAAGGAAGACGGGGATAGAAAGGCAAACGATTTGGATTTAAAAAAAATATAAAATGTGATTTTTACCAGAGCTTTCTGGGATTTACCAGAGCTTGCCGACTTGAGTGGGCTTGAAGAGGTATAATGGCTGCACCACTCTCTGTTGTACCTTCCTACTGAAGGCCTTGTCAGACAAAGCCCACTTGTCTAGCTAAAGGGCTGTCCTCCAGAAGGCTCTGGGAACAGAAATTCATGGTAAGAATTTCCTTTTGTTCTCTGGCCTTTGGGGGCCCATGGGCACACTTTCAAACCAGGCACCCCATACACACTCTGCCACCTATTCTGTTGGCTATGATAGAATGCCTCTTCGAAGCCTGATTTCAATGTGGGGAGGGGTCCCTGTGGACAACAAGGATGCATCACATTGGTGTCCTCTGTTTCATTAAATTCCATGCTTCTGTGGGAGATTAGCAACCTTTCTATTCCCCTCCAGTTTTCCTTGACTTTCAACCTTTTGTCCCAGATTTTGCAACAAGAACAAATAATGTGCATGAACTATAAACAGATAGCTTAATTGCAACAGTTGCATAGCAAAAAGGAGACTTGTTTTTAACAGCTATGTGCCAATCTTGCAAGAGGGTCTACCAGTGTATTTTTATTTTTATTTAGTTTTCATTGGGTGACTGAAATGCCTGAGTGAGCTGTGCTATTTACAGAGTAGGATATTATCCTACAGTATGTTCCATAGGCTATATTCGCTCCTAGAGAGTTTCTGAGTGCAATACAAAATTAGCTTTGACCTCTAAAGCAAAGGCCTGTTACATGTTGGATATGGTGTGGCAAAGTTTGTGTTCTGATCAGCTGAATTTCATGTGTTTTATGTAAGGGCTAGGAATATACCTTCAAACAGACTAACATGATACTCCTCAGTGGTCTATTTCCTCCCACCCCTTTGTCATGTATAGGTTGAGTAACATTATCCATGCTGCTTTGACTCTTTGGAATACGTTTGAGGGAACATAGAAAAAATCACTTCTACAGTGGTACCTCGGTTTACAAACGTAATCCGTTCCAGAAGTCCATTCTTGAACCGAGGTGTGCTTTCCCTAATGAGGCCTCCCACCACTGGTTCCCTTCCACCGTTTGGATTCCGTTCTTAGACCGAGGTAAAGTTCATAAACCAGGACATTACTTCCGGTTTTGCGGAGTTCGTAAACTGAATCGTTTTTAAACAGGACAGTTCTTAATCCGAGGTACCACTGTATATCACTAAACAGGGATGTAAAAACCCCAAGTGATTGGTCACCTGCACACCCGTTGCTTCACTAGCACATACATAGGCCTGTGCAGATTTGGTGCTTCTATTTCATGCTTAGGAGCTGGATATACAATTCTGTTGCTGTAAGAGGTTTTCAACCTTTTTGAGTCCACGGCTCCCTTGACCAACTACAGTCTTCCAGTGGTGCCCCTATGGGGCTCAGGAGCCCAGTTATGTCACCCCTGCAGAGCTGGCAGCCTCTCACCCTTTTTTGAACACCCTTGTGGAGTGCTTCCTCTGACTCCTCCCCTCTCCCCTCTCCTTGGGAGTCTTCTGAGCAGCCACTTCTGCCACCCCTCGTCTCTGAGCTGCCCTCTCTGCCTCAAAGAAAGGTCCCTCCTCACACTGCCGCACAGGGGCCTGGGAAGAAGATGCCTCCAGCCTTCGTGGCACAATGGAGACTGGCCAAAGGTGAACATGAGGCCGGCACCTTACCTTGGGAGGCAGCAGTGGGCGCTGCTGGGCATTCGTGGTGAAAAATCTCCCCTTCAGCACTGGGCACTCAGCTTCTGGGCAGACGTTGCACACAGCAAGCACAAGAAAGGTCAGTGCCTGCCCACCCTGCCTGCCACTAGTCTGTCCATTTCCAGCAGCAAGGGCTGGCTGGGCTCCCTCATCCGCTTGCTTGCTTAACTCCAAGGCCACCTCAGCTCCTTGCAACCAGCACCCCCTGGCCAGCCCCAGAGGCACCATTCACCTGTGGAGCTTGTAGCCAGGGGTGCTGCAACAAACAGCCATACAAGCTTTTGGGAGGCAGATGTGAGAGGGCATCAGAGGAAGGGAGGGAAGGAAAGAGGGACAGAGGCCAGTGTTGCCCACGGCACCCCGACCATCATTCAAGACACCCCAGGGTGCCATGGCACACTGGTTGAAAACCACTGCTGTAGGTTCTTGTCAAGGTTTATGTACTTTTAGATGTTGCAAGAGAATACATTATGCAAAATAATTGATTACTACATTATTTGCTTGCTTTGCATAAAGTTTGAAAGTTCAGATTTTATTTTTTATTTTTAAACTGATTTTGGGGGGTATAATCTGGAGCAGGGTAAGGAAAGTGTATATGAATTAGATCTGGGGGTTGAGATGATTTCTGTCAGGGTGGGACAGGAAGCTTGTGGGGGGCACATATCCTTGGACACAACCTGGAGCTGTGGGCTTGTGGTGTGCGAGGTGAGAGCAGCTTTTTCCAAAGCTCAGGCTCATGAGAACATAATTTCAGTGATCGGTAAATGAGAAACTGACATACCCTGCCGTTGATTGTGACTGCCATTTATCAGTCTTTGGGTTTCTCTGCTTCACTTCACAGTGGCAGAGGTGAGAAAAACAACCCTCTGAATTAATGTAATATTAATATTTAATTCTGGGAAACACAGCGTGAATGCACAGTAAAATTTCTTAATGCTAGCATCTTTTAGTTGTTTAAATTAAAAAGCTTCTATTTTGTTTTTATTTGCCTATAAATTCCATAAATAAATACAAATCTACATATCCAGGTACATTGGCTTATTTTCTTATTTAATGCCCCTAAACAAAAAAGGACAGGCACTTCCACCCCCCGACAAAAAAAACCCCAATTTGTAACACCAGAACCTACAACCAGGTAAAATATGCCCCCTAAATATCTCCAAGTCACTTCTCCTCCCCCAAATTTACCAGACAGTGGCAGCATTCCTTTCCCCCTCTCCTACACAGGCTGCAAAACAAACCATTGGCCTCCAGCTGCCCTGCCCTCCTTTTCCTATGAAGACTTTCCCTGAGCCCAGAGGCATTCTGGGGAACGAAGAGGGCAGGGTGACTGCAGGTCTGCACTTCTCCTTTTAGCGATCCCAGCCATCATCCAAGATAAAAGAAAAAAACACCCACCCACACCCACCAAACCCTCAAATATTAAAAATCAGGAGACACATGGCCTAGATATTGGCCCTGAAGACTAAAATCTCTCATCGCATGATGCATTGCTCATTCCTTTATTAACACAATATACTTAATATGCTACTCAACATGCACAAATGCTTTCTGAGATAAGTGGAACCTAGAAGCACTGGGATCAGGGCTGCTGTGTGCTTAGTTTTATTTAAACAGAAGTAGTTGATGAAAAGAAAATCATACAAAGCTTATGCTGGTATATGCTTTCACCAGGTACACGGGACACCAGGTACATGCTTCCCCCTTTCAGTTCTCTGCAGAGAAAGCCTCCTATAAGATGCATATTGCTGCATAGGACTGTATATATTTGCTTGTACCCCTGTTTTCCTCTAAAGGGCTCCAAGAAGAATTTTAGCTTTTGCAGATCTGTGAGGAACATTAGACAGAGACTTCCCACGGCCACCCAGTGAGCTTCATAGTTGAGCAAGTATTCACACCTAGTTTTCTCATATCTAGGTCAAACACTGTAGCCAGTACATCATGCTGACTCTGACTAAACAGGAAGTATCAGTGGCTAACAAATTCATGTATGGTTTGAATTAGTTTCAGCAAAAAGTTGAGGAGGATAGGACAAGACCTGTTCACAAGCACCCAGTGTTCTGTTCCAGGTCTCAAGCCCGCAGTGTGTGCTTTGGTGGTATGGTACTGTACTGATTTTCCATTGTAACAGAGAAATTTAAGTTTTAAAAAAATGAATAGCAAATGAGCTTTAGCTGGATTCTGCATTGCACAGATGCATGCTTTCGCTTACATGGATGGAAAATGCACCCAAGTTAGCTAAATGCAAAAAAATTGCAATACACTTACCCAGTACAGGACTACTTAATTTTACTCAGCCACAAATGATACCAATTAAGAAAAAGAAGACGGACTCCACAAAATTGTGTTGAAAATGTAGTGTGCCTGCTAATTACAATTCCTCTTTTCTGTTCCCTTCCCTTCTCTACCTCATACCCTCTTTTCTGTATTTGAATATGGCCAATCATAAAGTAGTTTTGCGTATGTTTTGATTTGATTTGTGTTTCATGTCATCTTTTTGTAATGCATGAAGGCTTACTCTGAGAAAGAGAGCAAAGTCCAAAACCACTTCTGTAGTCAGCATTTCTTGCAAAATCACTTGCAAAGACTTTCCTGAAAACGACCAAGTCTTGTGATGTCTTAAACACTGTCAAAGTTTATCCTGGTATAAGCTTTTGTGGATGGCAGCCCACTGTTTCAGATGTGTTTGTATTTGCAACAGAGATGCATATCTATGGTTGGGGGAAGGGGAATTATAAACTTTAAGTTCAGGAGGAAATAAAATGCAGAATGTGATAATTATATTCCCTTAACATAGGCATCCTGGCATTGGTAAGCCAATTGAAACAAGCAGTGTGATATCCCAATTTGGTTCACAAGAAAGAATTCATCAAGAAGTTTGATGCTAATCCAACAGTTTCATGTTGCAGTTTCCCTTTGGCATTCTATCATGGCTATCTTATGATCTGTTAGAGTGTGGTTGAAATGTTCCCCCACTGATACTGACATTTCTTATCACACATTTGTGCCCTTTTGGGGGGGAAAGCAGCACTCTCTAATTATTTGATCAAATTTTTATACTTCCCTTAATTAGATCTAAGGACAGTTTACAAAAGACAGAAATTTTTATTCATATTGGTGACAACACTTTTTAGATATGCATCATTTCGCGACACAGTAATTCAGTTTTGCATCATTTTGTTACACAGTAATTCAGTTTTACTAGCAAACCAGAGTTTAAACTAACCCCTTTCTAGCCCCTGGAGGAGAGTGGGGAGCATTCACATGACAAACCTACATACTGCAGCCAATACACTAACATGTCACAACACACAGTTCAGTTCTAGGGGAAGGGAATTCCACAGATGTGTTGCTGTAATCAAGAAGGTATTTTCCTGTATCATCACATTCACATCAAGCTATGCCCAGCAGTGCAACCATGTGAAAGGCCTTCCTAGCAGAATTTAAGGCTCAGGCCAAGACATTTCTTCAAGTATTTGGGACCTAAGTCATGTAAGACTTTATATGTTTATGTCGAACCTTGAATTGGGCTCAGTAGCATCCTGCCAGTCAGTGCAGTTTTCACAGGAGTGGTGTGTTATGATTCTGATTAAATACACCACTCACCAATCTGGTGGTCACATTTTGCACAAAATGCAGTTCTCAGATCTTCACAAGGTAGCCCTACCAAAGCTGGTGGTGCAGCTGGAGCTAGACATAGGCAGTTCTTGCCACTAATGCCATCTGGATCTCCAGTGACTGTGTTATATACCTGCTTCTTCAGTGGGTTATCTAGAGCAGGCCACCTCTCCATGTAGAAGGGAATTGTTGGCAGATGGCTTGTATTAGAAGCTGTGGTGGGGATGGTGTTATTAGATCTTGTAATGTTGTGGAGTTGACATGGGGACAGAAGCAGGGTTTGGATCTGGATGTGTGGCAGGGTCTAGTGGCTTGACGTCTGTTTTATGGCCAGTTGTTCATGAGAGTGTCTGTATACAAGTGTGGGCCTGTCATCCAAAGCCTGTGAGAAGAAAGTGTGCTATAGATCATGATGTATTTGATTGTTTTTAACTGGGAGCTGAAAGTGACAAATGGCGATCTGTAGTTTTCTCTTCTAGATATGCACTATAGTAGAATAGTATTCTATAGTAGAATATTCCTGTGTACCAGTTTTGTTTATCTCTTTTTTCATTGCATTGCATGGGTGTTGGATTCCAAGGAATGTCTGGGGAAAATTTGAAAGTCACAATTCTCTGAGTCTGTGAACAAATGCAATTGTAGGGCTTGGCTGTAGACATGTGGATTCTTTTGTGGTGTGTTCTGAGTGGAAGCTAGTAGCTTTCCAAATAAGCTGGTGATTAGATGTCCATCATGGCCTATTCTATACTCTACACACACCTATAGATTCCTATAGATGCATGTTACTTGCCCAAGTGCAGTATGGCACTCTGCGATTTCTCTTACAGTTGTAATAAGAGTCTAATGTAGCACAACTTGGAAGAGCAGTGTGGCACTTGTTTCATTACTCCTGCCCACTTGAGGTTATTTTAAAACTTTTATCTACTTCTAAGAAAAGTTCCTGGTAATGTCATATATAGCATAATTGAGCTACTTAAAGAAAATGTTGCTGGTCAGTGTGGCTTTGTTCAGCTTATTCCCTTCATACCACAGTGCTTTCCCTTCACATAGCTATGAACAGAACCAATTTAAAGCAGTAGTGCAGCTCAGTTGCAGGATCTTCAGCGCATTTGAAGAGTTCACTCCCATAGGACAGACATATAACACAGATTACCAAGCAGAAGTCACTAGGTAGCAAAAACCAGAACATTAAAATTGAAATTAATGTACTTCATGTGGTTAAATCTATTCACCTTGGATTAAATGCACCCTAATGACATCTAAAGGAAATATTAGTATCTCTCTTTTAGGATACTGTAGTAGTTCTGAATGCTTCATGCAAAGCAGTGTACAAGACTTATTTGCTAAAAATACTTTTCTTCACCTCTTTGAAAAGCAGTAGGGTTCATATATTGGGACCACTTCCTTTCATGCATGCAGTGTACATATGATAGCAGCAGAATAATCTTATACCACAGAAGAGGAACAGTGGCGGGTAGTGTGAAGAGCTTTTAAATAGTTATATTTATTTTAACTTTCCTGAGACTAAGAATAAATGAACTGGAGGAGAGCCTCAAAACATGTTGTCACAATAAAGAAATGCCTTAAGTTTCAAGGGATGAGGAATTTTGAAGTAGCTATACTATGTACAACTCAAATCCACTTGGCCAACTTCAAAACAGCCCTTTGCTTAAGATAATCTCTATGTAAAAAGGAAGGTGTACGTACAAAACTATGAGCAATTATGCAGCTTTACCTCCTTGCACAATCTATCTGTTAAACCAGAACTGTCTGAAGTACTGCGTGTTTTTCACTTCAGAACATTCATTATCTTGTGTCCTTCCCTTTGGTCTACTTGATTACATACCTGAAATGTGATTAGCAAGACTAATATTTGCATAGTAACCTTGGTCCTAAAGCATCCCAGGGAGTCAGAGTAAAACTTCCAGTTTGCAGAACTTTGGTCCAAAGGTCTTGCATATTTTGGTGCTGTGGAGTATCGAGGAAAGGAATTTAGATTAAGGAGGGATTTGGGGTGAAAAGATTCTTCAAGGTTGGTTCTTAACCTCTGGGAGAAATGTGTTCCTGTTAAGAGATGAAATTGGTTCAAGAAAATCTATCTCTCTGAGGAGTATTGGCATTACTGACAGGGGGTGAAGGTTACACAAAGGCCTTCCTGGGCTTTCTCCCCTTGTATGCGTCTTTTAAAAAAAAAAAAATATATATATATATATATATATATATATATTTATTAAAGATTTTATTGGGTTATAAAAATACGTGCATTGTCTCTATTTGCAGCCCTTATATGTATCTTGAAATGTTGGTAGTAAATCTCATATGGGTAGAAATGTAACGGCTTAGAGCAGTTTTTGTATGAAGGCTTTAATATGATTTTTTTCCTGCTGTGGGACTGATGACTTGTATAATATGCATTATCTGGCCTTACAAAATAGTGTAAGTTTTTACATAATTTTGGAAGCTGCTTTATTATCATTTATTTCTTCAGTTTATATCCCACCCTTTATCAAAAGCTTCCAGTGTGGTGTACAGCATTAATAACACATTTTATGGACCATTGATAATAAAAACATAATAAAAAGCATAATAATAGTCTGCATAATAATAAACTAAACATAATAACAGTCAACTGACCTGGCTCCCCCCACAAAAAAGCTTTAACAGGCCATTCAGTGGCTAAAGGCCTGGCTAAAGAAGAATGCTTTTGCCTGGTGCCTAATGTAATGATGGCACCAGGTGAGCTTCTCTGGGGAGAGCATTCCACAGTCGGGGGGTCACTCTGAACCCATCAAGGAGGAGGGACACAGAGAATGGCATCATATGACAAACACAGGGTCCAGGTCACTTTGTATGAGAGACGGTCCTTAAGGTATTGAGGGGCTTTCGGGGCTTCCCTTAACTTATTTGGTCTTGGAGGCCAATGTTTTGTTCTTTTTGCAGTTTGCAGTTGTTGTATGAAGATTTATGCATTCTGTCACAAGCAGTTGCTGTTTGCAGTTGGTGTTTTTGTTCATAAAGACTAAAGTTATGTGCTCTAATGTGGTTCTGGCCAACAGCAACAAAGCACTCCTGGATCATATTTTTCCAATTAAAGTAAGCACATTTTGATAAATGGAGCCTGTAAGTGTTTTGCTCCCAAATCCAGGTGGGCAGCACATTATGTAAACATACGAGCTGGTGGAAAGGCAGTGCTTGTATTGCCAAGTGTTAAGTTTTTTTGTTTTTCAAAGAGCCATGGAGCACTGAAGTGACCAGCTTTCTTTGATGTTTGGACCTTGAATAAAGGTACACTTTGTTTGTTTTAGATTATTTTCCTGTTCATTTCAGAAACTTCCTCACAATCTTTATTTTTTTTTTTTTAATAAATATTTATTAAAGTTTTTAAATATAAATGCACAAATAATAAACAATCTTACTTCTATCACAGACATAATTTCATGACTTCTTTGGACTCCCTCGCGTCTCCCGCTCCCATTTACATCGTTAAAAGTTTTTTCCAAACAAATTATCAACTTGTTTACAATCTCATGTCCACACATTCAAATATAATCTAGCACTTCTTCCAAAAAGTTTTATATTTTCTTTAGTCTCACTTATCATCAAATTTCAAATCTAATTTAGTGGTGGCCAATTTTTTATAATCTAGCATCCTTCTTAACATTCAACCAAATTACAATGTTTTTGTAGATACTTCTTGAATTTCTCCCAGTCTTCCTCCATCTTCTCTTCTCCCAGGTCACGGATTCTGCCAGTCATCTCGGCCAGTTGCATATAGTCCATCAGTTGCATCTGCCACTCTTCCAGTGTGGGTAGATCTTGAGTTTTCCATTTTTTTGCGATGAGTATCCTTGCTGCCGTTGTTGCATACATAAAGAATGTTCGGTCCTTCTTTAACACCTTCTGGCCGACAATACCCAGAAGGAAGGCCTCTGGTTTCTTAGTGAAGGTATACTTAAATACCTTTTTCAGCTCATTATATATCATTTCCCAGAAGACCTTCACCTTAGGGCATGTCCACCAGAGGTGAAAGAATGTTCCTTCGTTTTCTTTACATTTCCAACATTTATTATCAGACGAATGGTATATTTTGGCAAGTTTAACTGGGGTCATGTACCATCTATATATCATTTTCATTACATTTTCCTTCAGAGCATTACATGCGGTGAAGTTCAGCCCAGTGGTCCACAACCTTTCCCAGTCCTCAAACATGATGTTATGCCCAATGTCCTGTGCCCATTTTATCATAGCCGATTTAACCATTTCGTCTTGTGTATTCCATTTTAACAGCAAGTTATACATTCTAGATAATACCTTAGTCTTTGGTTCTAACAATTCAGTTTCTAACTTCGATTTCTCCACCTGGAACCCTAACTTTTTATCATTTTTAAAAACTTCTTTAATCTGAGCATAATGTAACCAGTCTCGCACCTTATCCTTCATTTTCTCTAAACTCTGCAATTTCCAATTGTCTCTTCCTCACAATCTTTAGTACCGCAATGTATAAAGGACTAGGTGCCTGATTTGCAAGGCAGCTTTGCTGATCTTGTAGTAAGTAGTTCGTCCAAAGGAACCATTAACACATTCAGTATTTGCTCCCTCCAGATAACAAACTCATGTTGTGAGTGCTGTCATAAATGGCGTCAAAACAGAGCCACTCACAAATAAGAGGCAGCTATTGACATACTTTGGGGAACCATGAGGACCAGAAGGAAAGAAGAATAGTATGCCTTGCTTAAGTTCCTTTACAGCTATAGTATATTGGAGAAGGGCCTGGCTGGCTGGCTTGGTAGGAATCCTGAACAGAGACACTCCTAGTAGGAGGTGTTTCATCTGGTCCTGGGTGATGTATAGCGGCTTCACCCAGCAGCATATCGCAAGTGAAACTAACTCTGCTTCTGAGTCCCTCTGCTACCAGTGCCACTTTCAACATTGAGCCGCTGGTAGCAGAGGGACTCAGGAACAGCGGTGGTTTCACCCGCGATATACTGCCGGGTGAAGCCACCATTGTCCTGCCCCTTATACTGCAGAGAGAGGAGCAAGCTGTATCACTGGGCCCGATACAACTTGTTCCTCCCTCGACTTCTTTAAACTTCTTCTGCTGCCCTAGCTCTCTCAGCTGTGGAGTGGGGGCCGTTTAATGCTCAGCTGAGCCATGCAAAGAAGCTCTGAGGTCCCTCTGACTAGACAAAGTCAAATCCAGTCATATTCTATAAGTATATTTTGTTCACTGCTCTAAGCCATTAGTCTTCAAAAGAACTCAGTGGCTTAAGTGTAGTTCCCAGATTCTCCATCCAGGTAGCTTTTAAGACTGGGCCTGCTCATTACAATGTACATAATTACTCATTTGTTTCCAAGATAGATGCATCAAATGGCATAGGTTTGGGGAAAAGGCCCCTCCCTCCCTCCCTCCCTGCACCTGTAAAGAAGCCTTCACAGCTGTTTGAAGACGCTGGTGGCTTGAAGGGGGAAGTTGGGTAGCTGAAATTTCTGCCCCACCCACAAAGTGGAGTCTTTCCATATTAGCATATGGTGCAGTTGCCACACAGTGGGGGTGGAGCTTCTGCCCAAAGCAAAAGACAACATTAATGCATTGGGTGTGCATTTGCACTAATGTGGCTGAAGCTACCTCCAGAGTTGCTGTCTTTTAGCCTCATAGACTGCACACACTGACACCGTGATGCTCCTTCCTGTGTTGTCTCCCCTTCCTCCACACTCCAGACAGAAATTACTACTGCCCCAAGGCTACCAAAATGTAGTAAGAAGCACATTCATGCATTCAAATATTGTCTAAGCTATTGGTTCAGACACTTTATTGTGCATTGGAATGCACACATGAAATGTCAACCCGCAGATCAGTATTCTTCCAAATTGGGTCAGAACTTGTTCTGACACAATCCTTAGCGCATGGGAGGAATGTTCCCATTTACTAGAGAAGGTGTGCCTAACTGGGAATTCTTGTAATCACATCATCAGTTTGGTTCTTGAGCTTTAAGGAAGCCTTCTATTACTCATTGACCTTGAAGATCTTTCCTTTAATGGTTTTATCGGAGCAAATGCTAGTCTAGTTTATTATTTACGTATTGTCTGAGCAGTTCTGGGCCTGTGCTTTTTACAAGTGTACATGGAGCAAAGTGTTCGTATAAACTATAAAGACATTGCTCGTCAGTGTAGATTCTTTTTAGCTGGTGAAAGACAAGCTTGCATGATGTGTCAACGCCCAGCAAAGCTATTACATTTGATACTTTCCCCTATTAAAAGCAGTAGTATTGAAAATGTCTGCTACCTAATGAAAAGGTTGTCTGTGTACAGCATATAAATATGGATAAAGGACCCCATTTATCTCTGTGTTGCAACTTCTGAAATTGGAAAATATATTTGAAAATTTTGCAATACAAAAGTGAGAAGCGTGGAGGCGGGGGGATCTCATATCAAGAGGGGATTCCAGTCAGAGAACGTGTGGGTAGAGATATGCACCTGCCTAATAAGGAATACAGAGCAAATGTCTTCACGCAGGATGGAATTCTGTTGCTCTTCTGCAGGAAGTTTCATGTACCCGGATGTGTTTCGGCATTTTGCCTCTGGTCCATGCAGCAGGAAGCCTATTTTGCAAATAATTCTTGCAGCATGCACACCTCTCAGAATATATAGACACAATTCTCCCAAGCAACATGGTGTTTGTATGGAATTTCCTACACAGAAGCAATGTCTGGGTAGCAGTGACCTACGTAAAACAGCTGTCATCTTTAGATTACTTGTTTGTAACATTCCAACTTGGGGCTAGGAAAACTGTAGTGTGGAGTTGAGCTCAAAGTAGCGGAACTAAATGTCCATGCAACATCTTCCACTAATGGCTCTTAAGTTCTGATAATTAAAGTGCAAACTCCCTGTGCAAACTTACTACTGTTTCCTTGAAAGATTGCCCCGCTCTATGATGATACATCGTTTGATTTCTTCCTTTGTTCACATACTTTTATGATTCAGTAAAGATAGAGGGTATGGGGAGTGAATGACCTGGAAACATTTAATGCTGCGGCACTGCTGAAGCCAGGAAGTTATAAACTGTTGCAGAAAATTGGATGGGAGGGCCCTGGGAGCTCCATGTAAAAGCGGAAAATGATGAAGACATTGTGGGTGTGGGAGGGTCAACAAAAGCCTTGACAGAAAGATTGAACTGGACTGGGGCAGAAGCTGGAGAATTTTGAAAGTAGAGTGAGAGTGCTTTGGGCAGTTGGGTTTCAAGCTTCTGAAAGGCTTCATGCACTAGTCAGACGACAGAACCTTAGTCAAAGGGTCATCATGAAGTTTGTCTTCACCTGCTCATTGACTCTGTGTGTGTTTCTCTTACAGGTACCAAGACTAGCAACAATGAATCTGGTGTGAAGGATTGGTGGCTGCACGGCTCTGTTTAGCTTGCTGGGCCCTGGATCTCTTTTCTGGCTACAACGGAGTACTTGGCACGTGCTGAGAGAATGACTCTTAGATTTATACAGCTGTCCCCAATACTGGGGAGGACTTTGCTAGTGCTGATGGTGACTACTACTGTTAAGTGCCATTGGCCTAGTGAGGCCTCAGAAGTTGTACGGGACTGGGAAAACCAGTTAGAGGCCTCCATGCATTCGGTGCTTTCAGACCTCCGAGAGAATGTGCCAGCGGTGGTGGGGATTCCTGACAGCTCTGCTGTAGTGGGTCGTTCCTTCAGAGTCACCATCCCAACAGAACTAATAGCTTCTAATGGCGAAATTATCCAGGTGAGAACTTGGGGCTGTAATATCTTCTGCCGTGTATTTACTTCTATCTTACTAGTCTTTGTCTTCTCTCTCTCCTCAATGGGTGTGCTTAGAAATTGACTTTTACATCCAAATGTCACAGAGACTTAAAATCAGGATAAGTATCTACTATACTATTTTGTCTAACATGATCCTATTTTGAAATCTGGGTTGGCTTTTCATGGAATTTGAAACTTGATGCTAGGGGAAGAGAACTTGTCATAAACACGCCCCAAGCATAGTCACTTTCCTAGGCATAAAATTTTTGCATTCCTTTTCTGACTTTGGTAGGAACAGGCATCCATGATGTACTTTCCTGGCCTTAGGATGCTACAGAGGCTGCCAGACCCAGCTTTAATTTATTAGTTGTATTATAATTATTGATATTTTTTATTAACATTTTATTTTTAAATGTAATCTTATTGTTTATTTATGAATCACTTTCCATGAGACACCCCAAAGCAATTTGCAATATAATAAAAACATGTGCAAAACACACACACACACACAAAAACAACTTTAAAACAATTATTTTTATAAAGACAGTTTAAAAAGCAACAGCACATACAATGGTACCTTGGTTTGCAACCGCTTTGGATTACAACCGTGTCAAACTTGGAAGTGCGTGTCCCTTTTTTTGGATTACAACCCATTTTTTTGGATTACAATACATTTTTGGGGGGGAGGCCCCATTGGCGAAAACGTGCCTTGGTTTACAACCTGTTTTGGTTTACAACCGGACCTACAGAATGGATAGTGTTGTAAACCAAGGTACCACTGTATATCAAACTGTCAGAAGGAGCAAATGGAGAGTGAGGAGGAGGAATACGAGGGGGGTGTAGGCAGTGACAGTGGTCAGAGAGATTCCACGAGTCTCTCCAGCGAATCGGAAGATTCACAGAGAGGAGCGCCGATGGCCAGGGCAAGGGGGGTGCCAAGGGGGAAACCCCAGAAGGAAGGGGCCAGCGGGGACTCCCTGAGCAGCAGTTGGAAATCAGGACCAGCGTCCCCACCAGAGCGTAGTGGGGGGGAGGAGTCCCAGGCATCGGGACCAGTCTTCCCACCACCAGAGGGAGGAGATGAGTCAGGATTGGCCACGCCTCCATCGGAGAGCGGGGAAACGGTCAAGAGGAAAGTCACCGGCTGGGCGCGCGCGCCAAGTTCAAATGTACAGGCGAGCGGCACAGCAGGTAGCCCGGATAGGGAGCCAGGTCCCAAAGCCCGCCGGAAGGAAGGGCAAGACTCAGGGGGGTCAGCGTCAGAAGAGTCCAGGAGGGAGGAAACCCCAGGGGGCAGAAGGACCCAGAGGAGGAAGGAACAGCGCAGGAGGTGGAGCCGGGCTAGGATCTTAAACTGGTGCGGAAGGGGCAGTGACTCAGAGGGGACTTCGCCTATCTAGAGTCTAGACGTAGGGTTGCACGCTCTGGCTTTAAAATGGAAATTATACTTCAATAAAGACTTTTGTACATAATATCAGCCTGGCGTTGGTCCTCTGTGAGCTGGGACCTAGAGGCAGCCCTGACACAAACCAATTCAAAAACTGAGATAAAGATTTCAGAAGGCTTATTGAAAGAGGAATCATAGAATTGTAGAGTTGGAAGGGGTCTCAAGGGTCATCTAATCCAAACAACTGGCATGCAGGAATCTCAACCAATTCATACATGATAGATGGACATTCAACCCCTGCTTAAAAACTTCTAAAACTTTGCATGCTATGTGAGGCTTTGTACACCCATACCAGCACCTTGAACTTAGCCTAGTAGATAACTGGCAGGCTGTGTAATTCTTTCAGCACCAACATAATATTCTGCCCTGGTGAGCAGTCAAGCCATTCTGCACCAGCTGCAGCTTCTAAGTCAGTCTATCTATCAGTCAAACCTGATAAAAGGCACTGTTAACCATCCAGGTCACCTGGGCCTCTAGCAATAGAGAGACATCCAGACTATAAACCTGCTCCTCCTGTATAGCCCCATTCAAAGCAAGCAATTAATCAGTTATCCAGACTTGGAACTGCTCTCACACAGTGCCTCCATCTTGAAAGAGTCAGTTTATTGGCCCTCACCTAGCCCACCACTGAGTCCAGGGCTTGCATGGCCTGTCACAATTCAAATGTTACAGACAAATAATGTATCATTTCTCCAACTGGAGAGGTAGCTGTGGTAGTGATGTGAAACTTGCTGTTCTGGGGGAAGGTGTTGCAGTGCCCGAAGAGATAAATTCTGCCACTAGTCAGCCAGCCTAACCAACAGCTTTTCAGCCAAAAAGTTGAGGCTGTATTAGAAAGAACCTAGAATCATTTATGGGATACAAGACCTGTAAATAATCAGGAAGTACTTGCTGACTTTGCACTCCTTCCTGCCCCTTCTTCCTTGTTTTTAGTTAAGGAACCACTTTTTTATTTCTACTTTAAAAAAATATATAAATGCAATAAAAGCAGTGAAAGAGCCACAAAACAGCACAGGAAAAAAACTGAATACAGCAAACACAAAAATTTAACCACAGTAATTTGTACCAGAATGGGAGCAACCATTTATTGCCCAAAAGCATTCCCAAAAGGGACTTCCGGTCGGCGCCAGCGTTTGATGGCGGTCCTAGCCTCAAGCTCCGAGGCAGGACTGCTCCGTAAGTTCGGGTCTTACCCGCTACGGCAAGCGGGGGACCCCTAAAATCACAGGCGCTGAAGCCTGTGAGCAAGGAGATTCGGTGGGCACCTTTGCGCCCCCCCGGCATCGTGAAAGAGCCTTTTTAAAGGCTCCGGAGCGGCATCGGGGTGAGCGCGGTGCTGAGGATCGCTACCCAGCTTACGGAGTGAAGCCGCGTCGCCATTAACGGAGAGCGCCGATTCCTTTCTGAAATCAACGATTGGCAACAACAATACCCGTGAGTAAGACTGCAAAAGTAAGACGGGACTTAAAAAATTTAGAAGATTTGGCTGAAAACGGGAAGGCAAAATTAAGGAAGTCAGCCTCCCGGAACTGCATGATTAACGGAGCAATGAAAAGACTAAGCTGTGTTTAAATGGACTTTCCTTTTAACTCTTATTAAACCAGACATCGAAAGGGTCTCCCCCCTGTTGTGCAGGAGAAGGGGGGGAGGAAACAGAATTAATTTAACCTGCAAAAGAAAGGGATAAGGAATAAAAAACCTCTGCTGCTGATACTTCTGGCCAGGCTGCCGGAGCAGCGATCGCCTGAAAAAAGGAACTGTCAAGTGAGCTGTCAAAGGACAGCGGCTACAAAATAAGACTTATTTTGAAACATACTCGGGACTTTGGTGGATTACAATTTTAACAGTAAAGTGCTACAAACTAAAGACTTTTAATGGGACTTTTGCCTTTGGACTTTCTGTTTCTTTGTTCTGGGTGCCTTTGGACGGTTACAATTTCCTCCTCTAGAGGGCTTTAGTTACATTACGGAGTATCCAGTGGGATTTTCCACTTGCAACTTTCCTGTGTGAATGACCTTGAGTTATGAGCAACCCGCCAGAAGAGATTTCAACAAGAAGTAAAACAAAGCAGGCTCAAAAACAAGTTCAAAAAAGAGGCTCCTTATCAGGAGCAGCAGCTGCACAAGAAAAAATAACAGCAGCATCAATGGAGTCAATGACACAGGCCCTGCTTAAAATAAATCAGTCACTAGAAGTACTTACCAAGCAATCTGCAGAACTCACTAAACAGTCTACAGAGAACTCAAAGAAATTGACGGAGTTGACAACAAGACTAGACCTGAATACAACAACAATTTCATCTAATACAGATTCTATAAACCGTTTGGTTCAAGAATCTACGGAAACAAGGAGAATAGCTGAGAGTGCTAGGTCCACTGCTGAAGAAACCAAAGGAAAGTTTGCGCCTATTGTAAAAAAAGTACATGAACATGATTCAGCATTAGCCCTACTAGAACTGGAAAGGAAAAGTAAGAATCTGAAATTAAGACTGGTTCCAGAAGAGGAAGAGGACAAGCTCGGGGAATTCCTTACAGACAAATTTCAAGACTTCTGGAATGATGAGCTAGATGGAGAGGAAGATGAATTTATGATAACCTCAGCCTTTCGGATTGGCAGGAAGCAAGGGAAGAAGCCAAGAGACTGTTTAATTACCTTAGGATCAAAGGAACAAAGAGACAAAATATTGAACCTACATTTCCAGAAGGCCTTGGTCATTAAAAATTCTCAGATTCAAATCTTCAAGGATATTCCTAAATACTTTTTGGAGGTTAGATCTCAATTTAAAGAACTAGTTGATCTACTTAAGAAGAATAACATCCCATTCAGGTGGGAATTTCCACAAGGGCTGTCCTTTAGCTACAAAGGGAAGAAAATTAAAATAAAAACAAACCAGGATAAAGAGTTCTTTTTGGAAAGAAATCAAGAGGATCTTCAGAAAGGAACTGTCAGCGAGGAGGAAGTACCGGACATCTCAAATCTATCATTTGGATTGAACCGAGCACCGACCGAGGAGGAACAACAACTTGGTGCAGTCGGTGGAAGGTCTACCCAGTAACCAAAATGTCTCTGCAACTCTTTAGCTGGAACTGCAATGGTTTGAACCACCCTCGAAAAAGGGGCCAAGTATTTCATTTATTAAAGAAGGAACATCTAGACGTAATCTGTTTACAAGAAACTCACATTGCCAGGATACATAGAAAACTTTTAACAAACAAGAGATTAGGACAAGAATTTATATCATCAGATAGAGTCAAGAAAAGAGGAGTTGTGATTTATGTCAAGGAAAAATTTGAACCAAAATTGATCTTTAAGGATGACCAAGGAAGATACCTGGCAGTGGAAATCCAAATTTATGGAGAAAAAATATTGATTGTTGGAGTTTATGCACCAAATGAGGGGAAGGCTGAATTCTTCAAGAAGTTGCATGAGACTTTAATGGACTTTTTGGACTTTAAAATTATAATGATGGGTGACATGAATGGAGTCGTCTCTACAAACATGGATAAGGCCCAAAGACAAACAATATCTAATGACGGAAGACTACCAAAGACTTTTTTTGACCTGACTGACACTATGGATCTGATCGATATTTGGAGAACTAGGAACCCTCTGGAAAGGGAGGGGACTTTCTTCTCTGAAGCAAAAATGACATGGACTAGAATTGATCAAATATGGATTTCTAGTAATCTGGCATCAAAGGTTAAAAAAACAGAAATCTGCCCAAAGACCTGCTCTGACCATAATGCTGTCAAGATGGAAATGAAACTGACAACAGCTGGAACCTTTAGATGGAGAATGAATGACACTCTCTTTGGAGATGGGGAAATTTGCAAAAAGGCCCAAGAAACACTTAAAGACTACTTCGAGATCAATTTGAGATCAGACACAGAAAAAAGAATCATTTGGGACGCAAGTAAAGCCGTGATGCGTGGCTTCCTAATACAACAGAATTCAATAAAGAGGAAAAAGCAGAATGAGAAGAAAGAGAAAATTTGGAATCTAATAAAAGAAGGGGAGAAGAAATTGAGATCTAAGCCTAAATCCCAGGAGATATTAAGAGAAATAAAATTCTATCAAACACAATATATGGAATTGACGAACCAGGAAATAGAATGGAAAATTAAACAAATGAGACAAAAGACTTTTGAATCTGCAGATAAATGTGGGAAGCTACGGTCTTGGCAACTGAAAAAGAGACAAAAATTGAATACAGTGACATCACTCGAAGTAGATGGGAAGTCTATTAATAAACCAAATGAGATAAGTAATTGTTTTCAAAGTTTCTTTAAGAAATTATACAAACAAGGGCCAAAAAATGAACAGGAGATAGAAGAATTTATTGGAAAATACGGACTATCAAAAATCTCTGAAAACAACAGAAGGAGTTTAAACGAGAAAATTACAGATCAAGAAATAGAGAGTGCCATCCAGGATATGAAGCTGGGAAAATCACCAGGACCAGATGGATTAACTGCGAGATATTATAAAGTATTGAAGGATTGGTTAATACAACCATTGAAAGAAGTCTGCAATCAAATTTTGGAGGGGAAAAAGGCTCCCGAATCGTGGAAGGAAGCATTCATCTCACTTATACCAAAGACAGAAACTGAGAAACATCAAGTCAAGAATTACCGCCCTATATCACTTTTGAACGTGGATTATAAAATTTTTGCAGACATTCTAGCAAAAAGATTCAAAAAAGTGCTGTTAGAGGAGATTCACAGGGACCAAACAGGCTTTCTACCAGGCAGGCATTTGTCAGACAATGTGAGGAATATTATAGATATTCTAGAACTTTTGGAAACTGACATAAATAGAAAAGCTGTTTTGATTTTTGTGGATGCAGAGAAAGCCTTTGACAATATTTGTTGGAGCTTTATGAAGAGGAATCTCCAAGGAATGGGGGTAGGCAAGAACTTTGAAAATGGTATAAGTGCAATTTATTCTGAGCAAAAGGCCAAACTTATTGTAAATGGTATGGTTATGGATGAAATTCCAATAGAGAAAGGGACACGACAGGGATGCCCAATTTCCCCTCTATTGTTTATATCGGTACTGGAGGTTTTCCTTAACATGATTAGAAGAGACCAGCTGGTTAAAGGTATACAGGTCGGAACTAAACATTATAAGCTAAGAGCATTTGCAGATGACCTAGTTTTGACACTACAACAGCCAGAAACTAGTACAAAAAGAGTTTTGGAACTTATTGAAATATTTGGTCAGGTAGCAGGTTTTAAATTGAATAAACACAAGACAAAGGTGTTGGAAAAAAATCTCACGGTGGGGGAAAAAGATAGTTTTCAAAGAGAAACGGGTTTGGAAATTACTAAAAAGGTAAAATATCTGGGGGTGAACTTAACATCTAAGAATGTGAATCTATTTAAAGATAATTATGAGAAATGCTGGGCTGAAGTGAAGAAAGATTTCGATATATGGTCAAGATTGAGACTTTCCTTGTTAGGCCGAATTGCTGTAATTAAGATGAATGTATTGCCGAGATTGTTGTTTTTGTTCCAGACATTGCAAATTTTAGATAAGATGGACTGTTTCAAGAAGTGGCAGAAAGATATATCTAAATTTGTCTGGCAGGGCAAAAAACCCAGAATTAAATTTAAGATTTTGACTGATGCAAAGGATAGAGGGGGCTTTGCCCTGCCGGACTTAAAACTTTATTATGAAGCAGCAGCTTTTTGCTGGCTGAAACCATGGCTACTTCTTGAGAATACAGACATTCTGGACCTGGAAGGCTATGATAATAGTTTTGGTTGGCATGCATATTTATGGTATGACAAGGTAAAGGTACATAGAAATTTTAAAAATCATATTATTAGGAAAGCATTGTATAATGTATGGAATCGATATAAAGATTTGTTTGAAAGTAAAACCCCCAGGTGGCTGTCACCAATGGAAGCTAAGGCGGTAAAAAGATTGAACATGGATACAGACTGGCCAAAATATTGTGAAATTACATTATTACCAGATTAATGAAACTTTTAAGCAGGACAGAAAACTAGGATTTCAGAAGGAGAGGTCAAAGTTAGAAACAGAATTGCTAGAACCCAATACTAAGAATTTGTCTAGAATGTATAATCTGCTGCTAAAATGGAACACACAAGATGAAACGGTTAAATCAGCTATGATTAAGTGGGCACAAGATATTGGTCATGATATTATGTTTGCTGACTGGGAGCAGTTATGGACCACAGGTATTAAATTTACGGCATGTAGTGCCCTGAAAGAGAACATAATGAAAATGATCTATAGGTGGTACATGACCCCAGTCAAGCTTGCAAAGATATATCATTTGCCCAATAACAATTGCTGGAAGTGTAATGAATGTGAAGGAACTTTTTATCACCTTTGGTGGACCTGCCCAAAGATTAAGGCCTACTGGGAAATGATCTATAATGAAATTAAGAAAATCCTTAAGTGGACATTTGTAAAGAAACCGGAGGCTTTTCTCTTGGGCATGGTCGGCCAATTGGTACCAAAGAAAGATAGGACCTTTTTTATGTACGCAACAACAGTAGCAAGAATCCTTTTGGCGAAGTATTGGAAGACTAAAGAACTACCTACTCTGGAAGAATGGCAGACCAAGGTGACTGAATTTATGGGACTGGCAGAGATGACCGGCAGAATCCGTGACCAGAAGAAAGAGACAGTGGAGGAGGACTGGAAAAAATTTAAAATCTATCTTAAAAATTGTTGTAAAATTTCGGAATGTTAAGATGTCAGGGGATTGGACACTAAGAATTACAGCTATAAATCGAAATTTATAAAGCAGAAACTCTTTTTAAAGAGAATTAAATATAAAAATGGGATGAAGAATTGCTAAAAATTTTGAAATTTGGATGCAGTGAAGGGGAGGTTTGGGGAAGTCGCATTATGTTTGTTTTGTTTTTTCTTTATGTTGTAAAATTAATAAAAATTATTATAAAAAAAAAAAAAAAAAAAAAGCATTCCCAAAAGGGAGGTTTGGACCATCTTGTCACTTGCTTGTCTTTGTGCTGAAAGAGCCTGTGTCTTTGAGTGGAGGACGGAAACAAGGCATATATGAGTAATTGACTGCACTGGGATTGTGGAGAGTAGGCAGAAAGTGTTAGTTAAAGGGTTAGTCAAAGATGTAGAGTCCCCCTTGCTGGAACCTCTCAAACAGATAATTCAGAGGTGATCAGAACTCTTTTTGTGCCCTATGCTTTAAAAAAGGTTCTTGGCATGTAGTCAACTGTCTGGTTGCCAGGCCTCAACATGGGCTGGCAAAAAGAGATATCATTCATACCCATGCTCATTCTTTTATATCTTGAAAGACATGTAGCTTAGTTACTGAGGCTTCATTCTCAGTTTTTCTGCAAGTTTTTGTGCAAGAACTGCTTTGCTATCCTGTGCTGAAACTAGTGCTTTGCTAGCAACATTGTTGGCATGGTACATTCATAGAAAGCCAGATGGGTGTTGCCTTACACAGCTTGAAGGTCAAGAGAAAGTGATAGGCACTGATAACTGAAAGTAAGGGGCAAGAATCTGCTTGTAATCTGTTAAGTAGTTCCCAAACTGTAAGAGCAGTTGTAGTCCTGCTTCCCTTTTAGGATATTTAGTTTTAATCACTAAGATGCTCAGAGATCTTGAGATGTAACTTATTTTAGGCAATGCCAGAGGTGTGTTAAGCTTGGACAACCTCAGAGGACAGAACTACAGGCTGAATTTCAGTGCAGGATAAAGGCAGCCTGACATCTTCTCAAAAGAAGAAATCGTATCCTGCCCAAACTTGCTATGCTGACTGTGCTAAACTGCCAACTTATGCTTGGAAACGTGCGAAATTATTTTATTCACCTTGCTTTATGCAGCATCTATAGGATTTAAAAACCAGGAGGACTAATAACAGTTATGGCCTGTAATCTGCATAATACAGGCCATTGAAATTTACTCAGTAACTGAATTAGTAATCAGCATAATCTGCTCTTCTGTTTCACTTAAAATCACGGGGTAAAAAAACTCTCAAACTGCTTCCATTTTTGGTTAATCAGCCCCATGCCCAAGTTTATGCCTTATTTTGCAGTCTTATTTCTGACATCTGTGACCTGATATGTGCCTCACTTCCTGTATTTTTCTCTCTATAAAATGCACCAGACCATAAGACGCACCTAAGTTTTTGGAGGAGGAAAACAAGAAAAAAATACATTCTGAACCCCAGAAGCCAGAACAGCAAGAGGGATCTGACTTCTGGGATAGCCTCTTGCTGTTCTGGCTTCTGGGATAGCCGCGCACAGCCTCTCCTTGGCAGCGGGAGGAAGGCTCCCCCAAGAGCCGCACTCCCTTTAAAGAGCGTGCAGAGCATGTGTGCAGCTCTTGGGGGCTTTTCCCCGAGGAGGGAGAAGGGCAGCCCTCCTCCCTCCTCAGGGAAAAGCTCCCGAGAGCCATACACATGCTCAACGGGGCTCTTTAAAGGGAGCGCTGAGCAGAGCCCCCGCCTGCACTCGCTCCATAAGACGCACAAACATTCCCCCTTACTTTTTAGGAGGGGAAAAGTGCGTCTTATAGAGCGAAAAATACGGTAGATTAGCTCTTTAGTGCCAAACACTTTGAATGCATGAATATACTTAATCCCCACAGTCTTATGACATCTAAACCTTTTGGGAAGTTCTGACATGTTGAGCTCTCCACACTTTTCTAGGATAGTATTTTCAGTGTTTGTTTTTTAGACATGTGAACCTTCAAATTGGATTTGTATACCTTAGATCTGCTCTGGTCCATGGTGTCACGAAGAGTCGGACACGACTAAACGACTAAACAACAACACCTTAGATCTGTAAGCAAATACACAGAAATTACTTGCCCATAACAATTTCTTGTAGCCTTTTTGCCCCATCCATGTGGTATTAATTGTATTCTACCAGAATACAATACCAGAGGTATGAAAGGAAGAGAAAATAATCAGCACTTCTCTTTGCTTTACAAAAGCTTCTCTCCTTTGTCACCTGGAGGAGAGTCTTACTAATTGCAGGTCAAATAAATGTCTGTTTTCAAGCCTGCATTGTTTTGCCATCAAGGTCACAATGCCATTTTAAAATAGTTTCTTCTACCCTACATGAGCTTTAAGAACTGTGTTAGTCTTCTTGCCAAAAGGGTGCAGTGTAATACTTAAGGGACCAACAATAATTAGCAAATAATTACTCTATCTTTTTATCTGGTCACACTGCTGAGTAAAATTTCAACAAATACCGTATTTTTCGCCCTATAGGACACACTTTTCCCCCTCCAAAAATGAAGGGGAAATGTGTGTGCGTCCTATGGGGCGAATGCAGGCTTTCGCTGAAGCCTGGAGAGCGAGAGGGGTCGGTGCGCACCGACCCCTCTCGCTCTCCAGGCTTCAGGAGAGCCCCACCGCCAGTCCCACAAGCTCGGGGGACAGCGGGAGAGGCGCAGCGCGCCTTTCCCGCTGTCTCCCGACCTGCTTTGGAGGCTGGCAGAGGGCTTCCCCCTCCCCCAGCCCCGCAAGCTCCCAGAGCGATGACAAAGCTGCA
Organism: Podarcis erhardii; assembly: GCF_964252035.2. NCBI lineage: Eukaryota > Metazoa > Chordata > Lepidosauria > Squamata > Lacertidae > Podarcis > Podarcis erhardii. Next base: position 70,916,661 of record NC_138498.1, read on the forward strand.
CGCAGCTTCGGCATCGCTCTGGGTCGCGTTCTGGGGGCTGGGGGAGGGGGAAGCTCGGGCTTTCCTCTTCCCCCAGCCCTGCAAGCTCCCAGAGCGATGCCAAAGCTACGCGCAGCTTCGGCATCGCTCTGGGTCGCGTTCTGGGGGCTGGGGGAGGGGGAAGCTCGGGCTTCCCCCGCCCCAGCCCCGCACCGGGGGGGGGGAATAATTTTTTCCCCTTTATTCCCCCCCCAAATCTAGGTGCGTCCTATGGGCCGGTGCGTCCTATAGGGCGAAAAATACGGTATTCTGCAGAGCAAAGTAGGTTCCTACTAAACAGAAGAGGCAATTATTGGGTATGTTGGTGGTGATCACTTTTGTTGAACACTCTTAAATGGAATCCCCCCTCTCAAAAAAACCCCATAATCAGGAATAGATAAACATTTGGCAGCAGGTGTTTCTGTAGCAATCGAATGGAGGACCAATCTGGATCTGCCTTGGAAGCTACAATAGCTAGGTTCTGTGACCTCCAACAAAATGGAAGTATGGGAAAGTATTTCCTTTGGAGATGGAATCTCCTTCCTTTCAACCTCTCTGCAGTGCTGTACATACACATAACTGATGCACAGATGGTGCCATGTCTGTGAATTGTCAAGAGCAAAACCAAATCCATTTAATCTTTGGTTAATTGTTGACTCCATTTAAATGGTGTTTTCTGTGACTGACGGACTAGTTGGCAATAAAGCTATGCAAAGCTGCTTTGCTTGCGCAGTCTGGAGACTTCTTTTCACAAGTCCAATAACTATCACCATCTGCTGGAGAGGCTTTTATTTAACAGGTTTATTTAACAGGTTTATTCTTATCGGATATTAAGGAGATTTCGTCCCACAAACAGGATCTGAGCAGTTTTGTTCGGAGAAACCAAACAGGCTCATTATCAGCTGTGAGTGGGGTCACATGGGCAGGGCTCTGTCCCTATTAATGCAATAGCTGCACTGTGAGAGACATTCTTCTGAGGCATTTGGATGTAGCAAGGAGTTGCCATCTATGCTGCGTTTTTCCCTCCTGGCCTTCTGTTAAGCAGATTAACACATGGATTTCTAACTGAACATGAACTCAAGATTAGGGTCAATGTGGTGCAAAGAGCACTTTCCGTGAAAGCTTCAAGCTAATGCAGTGGGAGCACTTGGCAGGCTGCCTGCTAACTAATGGGTTGAGAATTGTGCATGCCTGGGTCTGTGGGAACCTAATGCTATTTGCCGTACGTAGTTTCAGTAACACCTGTGGACTCCCAGGATATAAAGGGATTGTCACAGAGGCATGTACTAAGAGACTCAAAGAAGATCTTGTCCAGTTTTTCACTGGTGCAGTCATGTATGCCTCCCATTGTGGCGGATTTTGGCCTTTTAGCTTCCAACAGTGGGTTCCACACTTGGAAGATATGACTCAGTCTAATTACAAACAAACTTTTCACACTGACAGTTCCTTGTCTCTTGACGTTGCCGCTCCTGAATAGTGTCCTCTAGCATTGAATTTTAAAGAAGGAGAAGATAACCAGTAAGTAATTGTATACATGGTCTGCGTGGCTTGGATGAAGGTCACTAGCAGAAGTTTTAATCCTCCTGCCAATTCAGCCATCAGGATATCTGCTGGCTGGGGAAATAGCAGCAAGTGGTGATTAGTTGAGAGTCCAAAGCATCAATATGCGCTTAGCATCTGGTGCAAATGTTGTATCATAGATTCTTTTTCCTTTGGCCTTTTGCTTGCAAAAAGGTCATGTGTGGAGAAGTGCCCTCTTTCAAAATTTGGCATTCTGCCCTGGACAGTGAGCAACAAAACGGAGAGCAGGATTCAGGCAACAGGTCCCTTGTTCAAGCACCCTGCTAGACTCTAGATTAAATGAAATGTTTTCAGACCGGCAGCATTTCATCAGACAGTCAATGTTTTGCAGTGACCACCCAGTGAAATTACTGGCATGCCCTCTTGTCATATGAGAGAGGAAATGAGTTGTCCTCTGAATAGTTCCTTTATAATAAATATGGGCACATCTGGAAATGGAAGGCGTTATAGTGGGAGTGGCAGAATGGTATTAGATGGAGCAGCTGTTCAGAACTTTGCTGAGTTTTGAACAATGTGATCTCATAGAGAAGTTGTTTATTACAGACACCAAAGACAAATGTCACTTCAAATTCGGGTCATTTCCACATCTTTAAAATGGATCTTGCCGGGGTATGGTTAAATGTCTGGTATGCATAGTGGAAATATTCTAATTGCCCACTGATTATTCAGTGTTTCCATTTTCTCCAGATGAATAGACTGAATGTTTTGAAACAAGAAATTAAAAAATGTGCCTTGAATTTAGCATCTGGAATGCAGTTCCACTGTTATACTATAACCAGGCATGTTCCTTACATTTTTTTCATTTTTACACCTAGTTGTCAGTACTACTTAGTTAGTATTCTTGAGTGAGCCTTGTAGTTCCCTCTAGTGGTTACATTGGATGTCTAGAGGTTCAGATGCTTGACTGGTGTTCCTGGGTGGTCCCAGAAGAAGGCATAATGCAGAATGTTCACTGCATATCAAAAATAGCTTTCTCGAGGTCAGCATTTGGTTTTATGCAGCTTTTGTCCTTATTTTCCAGGATAACAATCATAGTGCATCTTTTCTTCTTAAATTTCTGACCTTTGAGTCTGACTCTCTTAAAATTCATGATCAATAAAATACAGCTGTGACTAATAGGTCCCAGATGGCTTGAAGTATGTTGCATTTAGGTCTTGAACAGATGCAAGGGAATTCTAATTCAAAGTATAATAATGAATTGATCGCTACAAAATGTAGTTGTGGCTACTGGTTTAGGTTTATTTTAATTTTAAAAAGGGAATATATAAACACATGGAGAATAGATCTCCCAATCAATATTAGAGCTTCCATATTCAAAAGTAGTTTATCTGATTACCAGATGCTTGGACAAATGGTGGATAGTTAATTGCATCATGCCCCTGGAGTGAGTATCTTGAGCATTTGGTTAGCCAGTGTTAGAAAGAGTGCTGGGCCATGTAGACTTTTGATCTTACCCAGCAAGGGAGTTCTTTTGCTCCTAAATTTAGAATTGAAGCAATCTTCATGAGTTCTTGCAAAGTTTCCAATCTGCTTTTCATTCACTGACTGTTCCTTGTTATGCTGAGAAGTCAAAACCAACATGGCTTCAGCATTCAAGCTTGTTCAGATGGTCAAATTTTCAACTGGACATTGCCTGTTTCAGTTGCCTCCATTGTTTGGGGGAAGGTGGAGACGTAGCTTGACCCTTTGCTTAGAGCAGGGGTCAGCAACCTTTTTCAGCTGTGGGCCGGTCCAACATCTCTCAGACCGTGTGGTGGGCCGGACTATATTTTGGAGGGGGAAAATGAACAAATTCCTATGCCCCACAAATAACCCAGAGATGCATTTTAAATAAAAGCACACATTCTACTCATGTAAAAACACCAGGCAGGCCCCACAAATAACCCAGGGATGCATTTTAAATAAAAGCACACATTCTATTTATGTAAAAACACGCTGATTCCCGGACCGTCCACGGGCTGGATCTAGAAGGTGATTGGGCCTGATCCAGCCCCCCGGGCCTTAGTTTGCCTACCCATGATCTGTAGGTCAATCAACATCAAAACCCAAACATTTCCTGGAAATTATAAAACATACTTAAGCAGACTTTCCGTACATTTTCCATTTTACTGCGCATTTACTCAGTTTGGGGAGGTCCTTTTCTTTTAATGACTGAACAATTGAGTATCATCAGCAAACTTGGCCACCTCACTACATCCGTTTTTCAGCTAAATCCAGTCAGGGTGAGGCATCTGCAGTCGAGACAAAAATCTTCTGAAAATCCTCAGGAATTAAAAAATTATTCTGAGGGGAAATATTAAATTATAGTGGTAGTATCCAGGATACTGGGTGTGGGGCTTGTAAATAATGGATTTTAGCATGAATATAAGCCCCAGAGATGGAGTACAAATTAGTAAATTGGGCAGTGCACTGAAAGGAAGTAACAGATGTGCTGTGGATCCCAAAAACTGACAAGATCAAATCCATTCCAGAAGCAAGAAGTTAGCGCTGAGTTTTATAGATGGCAGGGGTGAAGGTGGTCTGTGATTAGGGTATTAATCTACTTTCAAGCATTTGTTGACACTAGGCATTACCTCATAAATAGCTTGATGGCAATTTTAGAAATCTAAATTGTTCTAAATCACTGTTGTTCCATTTGGAGTACAAATTACTTTTTTGCCATGAGTCATAGGAACATGATCATCTTCCATGAAAGCTGCTTGAGATATGCTTGTTTGTAATAATTGGAAACAAAAGCAGGCTTTTTCTTAGCATCCAAGGAGATATTTCTGTCTTGCATAAAATGGCAGAGTTCACAGGCGTGCTGATGATAGTGGGCAGGCAGCGCTGAACATAACTGCTTCTCAAATTGAATTGCTTGAGGGTTTGAAATACAGGATAGCATTAATATGTGATAACCAAAGAAGTTACTTTGGGGGTATATTTGAGTCCAAACACCCTAAACACTTACTGCTGCATCTGCACACTGACATTCCTGCTTCGGGCTTCACATTGCCGCTCTTCTGTATCAGACCCTCCCTGCAACTGCTTCCATGTTCTGCTTTGTGGTGGCTTCAGTTGTTAAGATCTAGGAATAAGCACCTCCCAGAAGTCAAACTCCAGCAGCAACAAAGCTGTGGGGGAGAGGGAGTGTGAGTTTTCAGTAATACACCCTTTCCCAAGAAAAGTGAGCACTTTTATGAACTTAAGATGCTTGCATTCAGTAATTAATTGCATTTATTTGGGTTGCATTGTACTGTTCAAGGGGCTTACCCTTTACAATAGCAAGTAGCCCACTATTTCCTCTATTTGATTTAAGGTCTCATAGAGAGAGTGGGTGTGAGTGCAGGGTTCCGAATCATGAATAGAGCCAGCATATGTTCAGTAGGTTTCCCCTATGCAGACAAGCTCCGCATTGCATGGATTGGGGGGGGGGGAGCATAGATGAGCAGGCTCAGCATGCACATCCTGACCCTCTCTCCATGCCGTCTTAATGGCGTGGAAGAAATAATACTTAAAGGAAGAACTAATATGTCCCTCCTATTGTTTGTTTGTTTTACTCCTAGAGTAACTTACATGGTAAAAAGGTAAAAGGTAAAGGACCCCTGGATGGTTAAGTCCAGTCAAAGGCGACTATGGGGTTGCGGCGCTCATCTCGCTTTCAGGCTGTGGGAGCCGGCGTTTGTCCACAGACAGCTTTCTGGGTCATGTGGCCAGCATGACTAAACCGCTTCTGGCACAACGGAACACCATGATGGAAGCCAGAGTGCACGGAAACGCCATTTACCTTCCTGCCACAGCGGTACCTATTTATCTACTTGCACTGGTGTGCTTTCAAACTGCTAGGTAGGCACGAGCTGGGACAGAGCAACAGGAGCTCTCCCCGTTGTGCAGATTTGAACTGCCAACCTTCTGATCGGCAAGCCCAAGAGGCTCAGTGGTTTAGACCACAGCGCCACCTGCATCCCTTACATGTAGCTTATATGAAACCAGTACAAACCTAGATCAATAAAAATAGCAGTCACTTGAGCAGTAAAACCAGTAAATCAGAACAAAATATATGAAAGGTTTCTTACAATGTCCCTTGCCCAGACCTTCTTAAAGTATGCACTTTTGGTGCCAAAAATAAAAAGGCAGCACCAAGCAAACCTCTCTTGGAAGGGACCTCCGTAACAAGGTTTGAGTGTCTCGGGTTACCACTTCCCTTACTTCACTTGGCAGGGAACATGGGCTTGGGTTGCTGAGGCATTTCTGAATAGCTCATGCTCAAGAGGATGGTCTCTGGGGATGTCTACTTTGAATTGTGCTTGGATAGGACCTGTAGCCAATGCTGCTGTTCCAAAGCGGGTATAATAGGTTCCCTAAGTCTTGTTGCTTACTGTATCTAGGGCTTTTTATGCAATCAAAAGCAGGGAGGCAATATGCTTGTTAACAGCTGAACAAGTTCGTCTGCATGTCATTTCAGTGTGTGGCAGAAACAATGTCTTGAGGAGGAAGATGTAGGTTTGGTGACTTCACTAGACAACTGAATGGACAAAAGCAGAATGGTGACTGAGAGAGACATGCTTGGCTCTTTCTGGTGTAACTGACTAACCTGATTCTCTTGCATGGTGAACACTGCTATCTTTCAATTAGTTCTTCAATAGCTTTCAAATATGCAAATAACACGCTTTTCCAAGCCTCTGCTTTCTTGTTTTGAGAGGACTGTATCCTTCAAAAACAAACCCTTATTAGTTTGTGTTCAGAGCTGTAAGTTTTCAGAAAAACAAAATCAGCGGTAAAAGTCCTTTCTTAAAAGTAGCCAGCTGTATAGGAGTCTTGATATGATAATCTGAGAATCATGCAATCTGGCTAGGTTTTAGTGACCTGACTCTCTGCCTTTTAGCTTCTTTTCCCTTCCTGCCTCCTTTCATCTATCCATCTGTAGTCATCTTAGGCTTGAATATCTTTCTATTCTACTAAGATAGCATGGGGAGGCAAAATCACAAACACAGCCATGCACTTTTAAGGAATTAATGTAGCCACTTGTCTGTACACACCGAAGTGAGGCTTTAACCATGGAATTTCTTCTAGATTCCACTACATATTCTGGCCAATATATGCAGTATGACTAGAAAAGTGTTTCTTGGGTTTATATTTGTATGTGAAATCTTAGTAAAAAATATTGTGTTTGTCAAAGCCATAGTCTGACTGCTTGCAAAGTTTACTATGTGTGAGGATGCAATTACTGTATATGGGATTTGTTTGTTTGTGGAAATAGGCATTAACAAAATAATAGTCCCTTTGACACACAGATGCATCTGAAGCACAGAGTGACAAGTAGATGGGCGGCTGGTCTGATCCTGCAGGGGTTTTCTTAAGTTCACAGCTGCAGCATTGGCGACATATTATGGAAAAACTAGCCCTGGTTTATACTTTGGCAAAATTATGGTGCTAGAAAGTTATCTTGCACTTTTCACTATCTGAGATTGGCTTTGTCTCCCATCTTCTTTGATTATCAGGGAAGGAGTAAAGAAAAGAAATTGAAATCTGTGTATATTTAAATTGGCCTAAATTGTCAGTGATCTGCTACTCTTGGGCCAAGGATGAGCAAAAGGGCGCCAGTCCCATATATAAACAGTGTCTGGTGCATAATCCATACTTGGTATTCTTTTTACTTGCATTTGCCTTTTGGAGCTCAGTTACATAAACTGCACCGGTAGTGGTTGGCGTGTTTCAGATTGTGTCCAGAGTTATACATATTATAGTCATGTTTGTGTGGATGCTGCAGGGAAACGTACAGTGTGGTTGTCATAAAGGTCTGGTGTTAGAATTTTGAGCTGCATGTCTCCTTTTTGAAGAGGCCCTAATACTATACTACATAGTATGAAATGCACTTAAAGAAGCTAGAGTTAACTTTATTTCCTGAACTCTAGTGTGAGGAAGTTCTGCAAAGCTGCTTTAGTTTTATGAGGGAAGCAACATACTGTTGCTTCATTCCTGTTTAGCATCATGCGAACATTTTTTATGTCTGTCTTTCTTTCTTGGCTTTATTATTCAATTAGAAATTGAAGGTGTGTATCTGTCTTTGATCCAGTTCACATGTAACCTGCAAATCGTAGTTCCTTTCTTGGTCTTAACTATTGTATTGGGCTGGGTTAGTACCAAAGTGCTTCCCCCCAAAAAAATCATTTGCACCTCTCAAGTGATAATGTTAATACTTGGAAACCATGGGGGATTCATTCTCCTAGTATTCAGCTTTAGTGCCCACAGGGCACTCTGCCAGCTTTCATTGGCTTTCTTGCTTCTGTTACCCGAAGTCTGTCACAGATAAAAGGCAGAGTAGAGCTCCAGCAGCAATGGAGAGTTTCAGATCTAAGGATGTAAGCTATGCACTGGGAAGACTTTGCCTCGGCAATTCACTAGTTGGCCTCACTCAAATCATTGCTGTTGACCAACACCACCACAACATGCCCTTTACCCTAAGGTCCCAGGGTAGGGTACAATTTAAAATAGAACAGTAAAACGTTTTAAGAACTTATAATTACAGAAAATACAGTAGTGTGGATAGTAGCAATACTGGCTTACCTTTGATACCCACTGTAAAAACTAAGAAGCTTCACATATATTATTGAAATATTCAAAGTGCTGTAAAGATGCCAAGTATAAAATCTTTCTATGCAGTATCACCTCGAGACTTAACTACATGTCTGCTTGTGAGTCAGGCATATCAAATTCATGTCCTTTCATCCTTCCACCTAGTTTCTAAAATGATAGCCATTTAAAATCTGTCCAGTACTGTGTCTCTTCAGTTGGCAATGTGTTTTTGACAGAATTGAATACAAGCATTACCTCAGTAAGGTTTAAAGTTGCAGTAAGGAAGTGTGAAATATTCTATAAGCACTTCCACATATGGTACCTTGACAAGGTAAGAGGCTTAAATTTAAGGTGTGGCTCACACTGTCTGACTGCTGGCCTCTGCTGTCATCCTGCCAAACTGGAGTTTACTCTTGCTGAAGAACGTTAACTGCACTCCTTGCTTTGTTGAACTGATTCAGTGACTGCAGTGAACAAAAGAGGAAGAAGTGAACAAAAGAGGAAGAAGGCACATGGTTGAAACATTTCTAGAATTGGGCATACACTTTGAAATTTCTCCTTACTTAAAAAAAACATGAATCCTCAAAAGGGAGCAGTATATTCAGCACTTAGCAGATACTATCCCCTGACTGAAGATGTTCTCAGTGGGGCTGCCTTGCTGTGATATCACAGAATGTTCACAAACACTTAACTCCTCAAGAGAAAGTTGTTAATATAAAGGACCCAAAACAGAAGGAGTTAGCATAGATAGCATTTTGCTTACTGAGATGTTTGCACCTCCAGGTGGTTGGCAGTATTTGTAGAAAAACGGGGAATGATCTGGCCACAAGTAAACATTTTTTTAACTCATGAATTTTAGCATTTGCTTAATTCTCCCATTTATGTCAGTGGGACAAAAGTGTTACACTCAGGCTGCAACCTGCTTTTATAGAGTAAAATGAAAATGGCTTTCTTCTGGGTAGACACATAAAGGATTGCACTGTAAGTTTTCTGAGAAAATGAATTTTTCCATTCACCTATCTGTGGTATTCATCGTTTTTCTTACCTTACCTTGTTAACACACCACTTACCAAAAATAAAATCAAAACTGCTGGTCGCAATCAGCTATCTAAATTAAATCTAAACCATTATCTATTGTATTGATTCATGTAATTTTTCTCCAAAAAAAGTATTTAATTGTTCCTTTTGTAAAATGTGTGTTGTATAATGTTGTTGATATTGAAATGTAATTGTTTCCTCAACTTTAGCTGTTCTGAGGGCTAAACAATACTTGCAATTTGCCAGTATTTTCATAATCAAAACAAAACAAATTCCTTCCAGTAGCACCTTAAAGACCAACTAAGTCAGTTCTTGGTATGAGCTTTCGTGTGCATGCACACTTCTTCAGATACGAAGAAGTGTGCATGCACACGAAAGCTCATACCAAGAACTGACTTAGTTGGTCTTTAAGGTGCTACTGGAAGGAATTAGTATTTTCATAATTTAGGCTCAGTTTGCATGTATCACAATAGTTAAATGCGAACCATCTTAAGGCAGATACAACTGAGTTACTATTCTTTACACTGAATATTTCCCCGGAAAATGACTGTACAGTCTGAAACAAGTTGGGATTGGGATATCTATCTGTTATGGAAGTAGTATTTTTTTTGTTCACCTATTTTTTTCTGTTCACCTATTATGTTTCCCCTTTTGTTTCCTATTTTTTTAAGAGGAGGGAGGTACAGTACATATGCAATGGATCCATTTTGGCTGTATGGCAGCAGAGTATAAATTTGAGTTTTGGCAAATCATGAAATATATAGGTAGCCGTGTTGGCAGATAGCTGTGATGAGCCTGTTGACGACTCTTAACGACTGCAATAGGTCTTACAGGAAAAAGCAAGGGGTGAGAAGGTGAAAAATGGCTTTGTCATGTATAATGAGATAAGAATCCAATGTCTTTGTTCAGACCAGGTCTCTCCATGGTTTTAAGAGAAACCAGTAGGAGAACACTTCAATCTCCCAGGACATTCTATACAAGATCTCAAAGTAGCTGTTCTATTACAAAGGAATTTCAGAAATAGACTGGAAAGAGAAGCTGCTGAATTGCAACTTATTACCAAACTTAAAACCATGGAGAGACCTGGTCTGAACAAAGACATTGGATTCTTATCTCATTATACATGACAAAGCCATTTTTCACCTTCTCACCCCTTGCTTTTTCCTGTAAGACCTATTGCAGTCGTTAAGAGTCGTCAACAGGCTCATCACAGCTATCTGCCAATCACCCATTCCCACCACCCTTCTGAGTAATACCCCTCCCCACCTTCTCACTATATAGAAGGGTCTGGAAACTTCTGTTTCAGTGTATCTGAAGAAGTGTGCATGCACACAAAAGCTCATACCAAGAACTAACTTAGTTGGTCTTTAAGGTGCTACTGGAAGGAATTTTTTTATTTTGTTATGAAATATATATGAATTCTCCAGACCTTTAGAGAAACAAAAATGTCTTTTACTCTGAGAACTTAATCACAGCTGTGTACTAGACTGCAGCAAAGTCATTTGGAACTGTACCTAGAAAGACCCAGATTCTAGTCATGGGCTCAGAATACCTTGTAATGCAAAAAACAAAACCCCAATAAAACAATTTTAAAAATACATTGGAATGCAAAAAAACCCAAACCTCAATAAAATAAGATGAACCTGTTGTTGGATACAGTTTCTAGACACCAAATCAACATTGCTACTTATTTTAAAATATTATTTTAATACTGAAGGTGCACCATGCACTGTAAAGATCACAGATAGAGCAGTCATAAAATGTTTTGCTGCCTGAAATGGAACCAAAATGGTGCCGCTGCCTCCTTCTAGGCAGGATGGTTGCTGGGACTCTCTTGGTTTCAAAGCATACAGGAATTCGCACAGAAATAGATTTTATATAGCTTTCCCATCTATTTTGAAGAAGGAAAACTCAGCTTGGCATGCTATCAGATAGTTACTCTGATAACAAATGGCTATAGAAAAAGCAGGATCCCAGTAAACATACAGACTGCTAACTGATATTTTGGGTCCCATGGCTTCCCATGAAACCAACAAAAGTATACAGGTTTCATCCATGCCTCTTTTACTTCCTTCCTTCCTATCCACAACACCAAGAAATACAGGATTATAACCGAAAGCTATATAATTGAGGGGAAATGGAAGAAATGAGGAACAGGAATCAAAGAGGAGGAACTAGGTGCAGTGACCTCTAATAAGATCCTTTTTGACATATGGGAGTGCTTTTTTCTTTTTTTTCTTACATTAAGTTTCCACTTCCTAAAGTAGGCCAGAGGATTTTGAATATACATTCATATATGTAATTGGACTCTGAGAACTAACCGCTGCCGCATGTCATGCAACAAAGTTACTTATGAGAAAGTATATAATCAAGTGTTCTGTTCCTGAATACAAAGGTCTCAGGAGACCTTAGTACACTTGAATCCTTAACTGGTGTCCTTAAGTTTCTGAAAAACTTTTTCCAGAGTGTTTCAATTATGTATATTTGAAGCAATAAAGTTGGTCTAACAGAACCACCAGCAGGAACCTTAAAAAGGGACTCTTATTTATTCTTTCTGGCTCCTGGTGGCCCTTTGGCACAGTACGTATCTAGTAGAACGTTGTGTTCGCTCTTGTTGCCCTAATGAAAATGGCTAGGCATACTGTAAAGAAGCAGTGAAAAATCAGGGTCCTCTGTCTACATTGGAACACACTAGACACACTGAGTGCACGACTTTGATCATTTTAAATTATTAGGAAAAACCTTTTGGTACCTATTTGACCATCCCCTTTCAACAAGCCTTTTCAGTTAAATTTTTTACCCATCTGCATCTATCTTGAAATTGTTTTGAAGATGTTTTTATAGTTTTATCACTTGTTTTACCACCCTGGGCTCCTTTGAATTAAATAAATAAATAAATAAATAAATAAATAAATAAATAAATAATAAAATTAGTGAGTCAAAAAGCAAAAAGAGCCAACATTACCTTTAACAAAAGTTTCTCTACCTAGTCACCTGTAGGTGATTTGGGCTCAGCCTAGGCCCTAGCAACCAAGTGAGTGTCTGTTTTCAATCCTGTTTTAATTTATTAACTTGGTTGTTTTCAATCACTTTGACCTATCAAGTTGAGCTACTGCTCAAGATTTACATTCAATGTGTACTTGCTGGAGGGGTTCTTAAACGCCTGTTGCACAAACTTTAAAGACCAGAGTTTACTGTTATACTTATTTCTAAAGAATGTTGTAACTACCTGTGACAGTTTCTTTCTTTCTCTTTCATAGATTACCGAAGCTGGGAAAGAAACTTTGCCTTCTTGGTTGCATTGGGAACCAGAGAGTAGCACCTTGGAAGGTCTCCCGCTTGATACAGATAAAGGCATTCATTATATCTCAGTGAATTCAATGCATCTGGTATCTAATGGAAGCTACGTGCCCCAAACCACCAATGTCTTTTCCATTGAGGTTCACCCTGAAGATCATAATGAACCTCAGTCGGTACGGGTGGCTTCACAAGATGTGAATGAAGTAGCACCGTTTGTGTGTAGCGCAGAGGAACCAGTCACTATTTTGACTGTAATTTTGGATGCTGACTTAACAAAAATGACACCAAAGCAGAGGATTGAACTTTTAAACCGAATGAAAACCTTCTCAGAAGTGGAACTTTATAACATGAAATTGGTTCCCGTTGTAAATAATAGACTCTTTGACATGTCAGCCTTCATGGCTGGCCCAGGGAACGCAAAGAAAGTGGTGGAAAATGGAGCCTTACTATCTTGGAAACTAGGCTGTTCTTTGAGCCAGAATAGTGTCCCAAACATAAGCAATGTTGAATCTCCAGCTAAGGAAGGTACAATGTCTGCTCATCTTGGCTACCCCGTGGTTGGCTGGCACATTGCGAACAAGAAGCCTAATCTTCCAAAGAGAATAAGGCGGCAGATTAACGCTACACCAACCCCTGTGACTGCTGTTGGACCTCCGACAACAGCCCTCCAAGAACCGCCAATTAGAATTGTTCCTACACCCACTTCCCCAGCCATTGCACCTCCCACTGAAACAACAGCTCCTCCAGTAAGAGAGCCTGTTCCATTGCCTAGGAAACCCACCGTTACTATTAGAACAAGAGGTGCCATTGTTCAGACACCAACCCTTGGACCAATTCAGCCAACCAGAATGATAGAAGCAGTTTCTACTACCCCTGTCCAGATCCGGCCAACAGTGACGGGGCAAGTTGAACCTACTGCAGCAGTTACACCGCCCACAACAAAGAAACCAAAAAGAACTACGCCAAAACCGTCCACACCATCAACCACCGATACGAGCACGACACGAAGAACTCCCAGACCCACCAAAATTCCTCGACCTCCAAAGACTCCCGGGACTACTAAATCACCTTTCATTCCACCAGAAAGAGTTTCGCCACCAACTCGCATACGCACCACTACAGTTGGAACTCCTCGTGTGCCCAATGATCCGCCAGAACTGAAAAACCATATTGACAGGGTGGATGCCTGGGTGGGCACGTACTTTGAACTCAAGATACCTTCAGACACTTTCTATGACAAGGAAGATACCACCACTGATAAACTGCAGTTGACCATGAAACTAGAAGATGAGAAGCCGCTGGAAGAAAACTCGTGGGTGCAGTTCAATAGCACTAGTCAGCTAATGTATGGACTACCCAATCGCACACACTCAGGCAGGCATGAATTTTTCATGCATGCCACAGACAAAGGGGGCCTTTCAACAGTGGATGCATTTGAAATATTTGTCCATGGTCTTGGAGCTGACGAGGTGCCTCCCGTTAAATTTAAAGCCGCATTAGAGGGAGACTATACTACAGTTGTCAATGACATTCATAAGAAAATTTTGTTGGTGAAGAAGTTGGCTTTTGCCCTCGGAGACAGAAACAGTAGCACTATTACCATAGAAAACATTGTCAACGGCTCCATTGTAGTTGAGTGGACAAACAATACTCTGCCTTTGGATCCATGCCCCAAAGAGATGATTCGCACCATGAGCAGAAAAATTGCTGATAATTCTGGCAAGCCAAGCCACGCTTTCAAGAATGCCTTAGCGCCAGAGTTCCCGGCTAAGAACATTTCCGTTATTGGTGCTGGTAGCTGCGGACGCATTCAGTTTATTCCTTTCTATAGAGAAGGACTTCCTACAACGGCACCGCCTACAGTTGTGCTTCCGCGAGATCCAGAAAAGACGAGCGAAGACGATGTGTACCTCCACACGGTCATCCCCGCTGTGGTGGTGGCAGCAATCCTGCTGATTGCTGGGATCATCGCTATGATTTGCTATCGCAAGAAGAGAAAAGGCAAGCTCACCATAGAAGACCAAGCCACTTTTATCAAGAAGGGAGTGCCCATCATCTTTGCCGATGAGCTGGATGACTCCAAGCCTCCCCCTTCCTCCAGCATGCCGCTGATTCTACAGGAGGAGAAAGCCCCTCTCCCGCCCCCGGAGTACCCAAATCAGAATATGCCAGAAACCACCCCACTCAACCAAGACACCATAGGAGAGTACACGCCACTGCGAGACGAAGACCCCAACGCACCGCCCTACCAGCCACCCCCTCCCTTTACAGCACCCATGGAGGGCAAAGGCTCCCGTCCGAAGAACATGACCCCATACAGGTCTCCACCTCCCTACGTCCCCCCTTAATGAACAAGAGGCGCTTGCGGAGATGGGGCCTATAGTTCCACACCAGTGTTGTCTGTAGGGGTCGGTGGCCTGCGAATCCGTTACCAATTAGGAAACCAACATACATAAGCTCAAACGTAGCCCGGTCCCGGCAGGCCCTCTCTCCGAATGCGTTTGCTACACCACAGTGCTTGTGGAATTTTCGGGACACTGATTTTATTTTTGCCTAACAGCTTTTGTTTTGTTTATTCATAGAGGGGGGGAAAAATCTACTTGGCTCAAAAAGTATTTCTGACAGCAGGCGTCTCGAAGCATCTTGTGCAAAGGGAGAATGGCTGGACATGCAGGCAGCGCTAGGGGTGGCACGCTGGGTCTCTGCTGTTTGCCTTTAAAACTAACTGTACTGTTTTTTCTATTTCACGTGTGTCTAGCTACAGGGCATAACATGAAACGTAGCCTAAAAAATTAAAACCGGAGGACTTTCTGAGGTCCATGTTAAGTTTTTACATTTAATTGCTGTTACCTAAACTTGTATGTATAGAATGGGGAGGGGGAGGGGAAATGCTTTACTACAAATAAGCTCCAGGGGTGTTTCCAATGCCAGTCAGGCTGAGGGACCGTCTTTTTTAATCAAAGGAATACTATTTTTTCACACATTATACAGTTCAGTCATCAGCTGGGGTCCTTTTTGCAAACTGTAGAGCGAGCTCTTGTTGCTCCAGCCTGCCATTGCTGGACTGATGCCATGCCGATAGCCGTAGGTTTCTGAAAAAGGGATGGCATTTGGAGAGCTCTTTGCAATTACCAAAAAGAAGAGAGAGAGAGGGTTGAATCTAGCTATGTAGCAGCCTTTGCTGCCTTTTGGAAACCGGGGCCCCAACAGTGGTAGCTGCAGGCTGCAAGGGTCATGGTGCTGCACTGAGGTTTTTCCATCTGGAAGGCATCCTTTGGCTTTCGAAACACTCTTGAGATATTTTAGTGAAGATGCAATATTTTTATGTAGTGTAATGCAGTTTCCTCACATCAAGACTCCTCCTGGACCACAGTATTGGAACAGTCCCTCTTCCCCCCCGATCACTCACTGCTGTCCTCTGCACACACACACAGACGCAATAGTAGCTGTCTGGCGGTTGGCAAAATAAAATAAAAAACACGTGCGCGCCAGAAATAGTTCATAGCGAAAATCAGTGAACTCTCAGCTCTAATTTTTTACTAAATTTTTGATACAGCCTCAAATTGTTTTATTAAAAAAAAAGTGATTAAAAATGGTAATGCTGCCAGCAGTTTGTATGAGCTTAGCTTCTTAGTATCAATTCAAGGGGACTGACTGCTTTGCTCATTTTGGATTTTTTTCCCTTTCTTTTTGGTCTCTCATAGTCATTGTTTTTAAATATTAGAGCCATGTCTAGGTTTCTTGCCTTTTTAAAAAACAAACTTCCACATGTCTCTCCTGGGAAGTTGGAGTGACTGTCAAGGTCACCCCCCATGCCTTTCTCCCCCCCCCCTTTTCAACAAAATGATTTTAAGCATGAGTTATTAATTTTTTCTTGTCCATTTGAGACTATTTTTGGTACATTAGAGGGAGGAAAAGCCCTTTGCAATAATTAGTCCATCCCCTGGCTGGGGGCTGGGCAGCCTCTGGCTGACTTTGCACACAAAGCAGACACTTTTAAGCCATATTGACTGTTTTGCAAAGTATGATGGTGTGCTGACATGGCCAGTTAACACACTAGTGGATGAATGGCTAAAATGACCTTCACCTCTGAACTTGCTAGGGTGGCATTTCCCATCAAGCCTTTTTTTGACTACTTGAATAGGATTTTGTCTATTAAAACAAATGTTAATTTGACTATGGCCCCATATAGTTCTGCACTCTGCTTCTGCCCCCTGAGGTGGGCTGGAGGGGTTTGTGTTGAAGTGAGGGGGACTGTAAGGAATGCTTCAGGTTTAGCCTTTGTCTAGTTTGACAGGTATAGATTTGCCCTACAAAGTTTTTCCCCCCTTAAAAAACACCACACCTCTCCTCTATCCCTTCAGTGCTTGAAAGTTGTTGTGTGTCTCAGATGAGGAGAAGCAATGGATTCTGCTCTTCACACAGGAGAGCTGGTTGAAGGGAAAGGGATTAAGTGGCACCACTTAGGGCAGACTGCTTTTGAACAGACACTAGAAATACGTTTGTAAGAATGCCTCCCCCCACAAGCTAGCGACCATGGCAGCACAGTGCCAAAATCTATACTGGCAGGTCTGCATTTCAGATGTCTCCAAGTTATCAACACACACAGCCTCCTAAGCCCAAATGCTGCAAGTTAGAAGGGCCTTCCAAACAGTGCCGTTGTCCCTAGCAACTGATGCCACTTTATAATGGTCATGCGCAAGCGCAAACGGTTTCAGGCCTGGGCCTACCTGTCACCATAGAAACTGGAGGCGAAGGGGCAGTGAACAGAATAATAACAATGGCATTCTCATCAGCCGCCTTCCCCCTAAGCACCAGTGCTGTTTATTTATGCCACTAGACACTGTAATGGTGGGAGAAAATCTTGTATTAAAAGTGTTCACCAACCACTGATGTGTTTTTATGTCCTTATATAATTATTTTAAAAATGTGTTTTCTGCATTCTGTAAAGAAACATATCAACTAAATAAACCAGTGTACTTTACTACAAACGCAGAGGCTAGTGAGCTCTTCCGTTAGACCCCTCTGGGTTCCCAGCACACAATATTCCCATAACATAGGAAGCTCAGACTGGAAAAGAAGCTGTAGAAAGTGCAGTAGAAGAATCCCATTGAGCTTGAGGGTGCTCTGTTGAGTGCGGTAAGTGAGCTCCATTCTGCTTTGCACAATTCAAGACTGTATACTCATTACTGGCTTAAAGATTTTACAGTTTAGGAGATGTGAGAAACAAAGCACAATGGTATCTGCTTAAATCCTCCCCAGTGATGAAAGAAAGAGTTATTTCTCCATTTTTTAAAAAAAGAAAAAGGTCAGAGTGAAGTTGACAAGTAGTACAAAGGTTGCGTTACTGGAAAGAAATATTTTAAGTGTCAAACCAATAAAAGATTCGTGGAGTCGCAGCCTTCAAATACCAAGGCACCGTTCTCCATATACGTTACAAATATATGTTATGTTGTTTTGTCAAGTGCGTCTCAATTCTTATGCATCCTCATAACAACCCTATTTTGTAGATCACTAGGTCCCATTTTACAGAAGAGAAATAGAGGTATGGTGATGTACATGATAAGTACAATGGGGCTTACTCCTAGTTAGGTGGGTATAAGATTGCAGCCCTTAATCAAGACTACCCAGTTTGTTCTTGGCTGAACATGAATTTAAATCTCTTAGTCCAGTAAGAGTCCCAAGTCATCTAAGGACAACTGTACTGTGTAAAAGCAATACTGGATGGTGTTTTCGTTTTTTCTAGTTTATGGCCTCATACCTTTGCTGGCTTTCCACCCTCTTAGCAGTGGAAGAATGGGTTTCTCCCTGCCGATGACTAGAGCAACAGCCTTAGTAGAGATTTGCAAGATGCTGGCTTAGGAGAAGGTATAGGGTAGGAGAGAATTGGACTTCATAGCCACCTTTTTATTTTATATTGTTGCATAGTGAACATTTAACTGTCACTCCTTTGATTCAAGGTTGACAGTTTTCCTGTTCCCTTTCTATAATTCAGACTGGGAACACGTTTGAAACATCTAGCCATTTCTTTAACATCTCAATTGCTGTTCTATACCCTAAAATTACTGAGCTAGAGTAATAAATATCAATAAAATGAGATGTACTAGAGTATTAACGTACCACAGTTTCAATTCTATAGGAAAGTTGTCTCCCTGCACATAAAAGTCACTGACACTTAGCTGTTTGTATTTGGTTTTACTGGGTTTATACCTGCACTAGCTAATATTTTTCTACATTGTTAAGGCTTCAAGCCTTATTGCGGAGTAAGCTTCATTGAACAAAGTGAAACTGAGTACACAGGAACACACTATGGCTGCAGACCAGATTTCACTTATTAAAGAGTAAGTCCCTTAGAAGATTAAAAAACGAAGCAGTGATAGCCACCAACTTGGATGACTTTAAAAAAGAATTAGCTTTATCATGCATGAATCTGCCTTATCAGTGACTGCTAGCCATGGTGGCTATGCTTTGCCCCTATGGGTGGCAGCAGTTTGCTTCTGAATACCTGTTGCTGCAGAAGTCTAGTTGGCCATGCTGAGAACAGGGGGGCGGACATTGAGGAGCTTCTTATGTTCTTAAATATGTATATGCTGCTTGGTTAAAATTACCGTATATACTCGCTCAATTGGAAGCAAATCTGATTAAACCCTCTGTGGGATTTACTTATGAGTAAATGCATAGGATCAGGGTGTGCAAGGTTATAATGCACAGTCCATTTGTGTTCTGGAGCTAGTGGCATTGTTGGTTGCATCCAAAACAATTTCACTGATCTCATCTCAACTTCCGTGCTTTTCATTCTCCTTTAGCTTCCAACTGTAACTAACATTAGCCACACTCTGAGGAAACCCATTGAAATCAATAGACATGGCTAACTTGGTACTATTAATTTCAATGCTCTGAGTTAGATACAACGCATAGAACAGTATCCAATGCACTTGTTCCATCAGTACAAGGATTTCTGTTTGCACGATGGAACTTCTTCCCCATCTGTGCCCTCTCCACATCTTTTCTGGAGGATTGGGGAAACCCTTAGAACAGATTTGCGGCAGCATGGTGGGCAAAAGAGAGGGGAAAGTTCAATTGTGCAAGCAGAAATCCTTGCATTGACAAAACAAGTCCCATAGCTCTACTTTGGATACAACCCATTGCTTGGTTTTGCATGCTTATCCTACAGACACACACACTTTAAAGGGCATGATCTTTGGAACCGTGGTGTGGCAGGCAAAGGTTAACCCTCTCCCTGCTGTGGTTCCAGTTTTCATCCACACAATACCAACCTACTTGTTTGAGTGAGATTTAAACATGCTCGTAATTTTAAAATGAACAACACCAACAGGACGAGTGACGAAGAAATTAGCCTGTACTCAGATGATTTTTCAGATATGTTTATCCTTGAGGACCAACAACACATAGAACAGGTAGGACTCTGAAATGATTTAATGGCCATAGTAAAGCAGTCACAGAAATGAGCCAAAAGTCAGTTATGGAGGTCTTCCTGTGTGACAGCAGTTGCACACTAGCCATTCAATATAACCACCTCTAAAAAGACTGCAGCATGACATGATTCATGGCAGCACTAGCTCTTACTATTATTATTTGTCCACAAAACTTAATGCACAGTTGTTGTTAAAAGTCACCAACCTCGTCTCAGGGCATCTTTAATTTAATCTCCTTTGAACCAATAACTTGCCTTATTTGTACTTGTTTTTAAACCAGTGGTGAAAGCTGCCATGGTTAGCCAGGTGCAGAGTACTCCCAAAACACTTTAACCACATTAATCAATGAGTTTAAGCATACCAGCAAAAGATGAGGGAATTCTGGCAAGATGTGCAATCCATTTCCATCACTGGTTTGCACACCGTGCAAGTTAAATCAGTTTCTGCAAATCTCTCTGTGACATTTAACCTAATTGGTAGGCATTGCCGTTCCTTTGCTCACAAATGCAAAATTCATATTGGTTCAAACATTGCTCATCCTCAGAGGAACCTGAAACAATACCATGTGACCAGAACTCAGCTTGCAGCTCAAATTTCAAATGCTCAGCTGGTGATAAAGCAAAAAGCTGTGATGATTTATACATTTTATGTGTAGTAGGTATGGACTTGCAGTCAGTAAGATTGACATTTTATTGATTCTGTGTGCATCTTGCTTTCAAGCACTGTTCTGGAAACTGGTAAACACTATTGGCTTGCTGGATTGAAGTGAATCTACTGCTACAGTCTACTGTGTTACGTGTCCTTGCAAGGCCCTGGATATGCCAAACTGCACTGCAACATACAAGGAATGATTCAGAAGTTCCTTCTAAGTTACTGTTGATGGTTTGCTTATGTATTGTTAGCTACTCTGCTTACTGTTTTGCTATCTTCCTAAAATGTGTCTGGTTTGTAGTTTGTTTGTTTTTAGGTTAGCCATGATTTATTAACTAGTAAAATGCCTGTCATAATAATGGGTATAGGCAGGGAGAGCGGGTGCTTGCATATTATAAAGATTCTCCCTGGATAGAGCACATCTCTGCATTCTGCTCTGCTCAGAGATGCATGGGATGAGTGGAGACACCTCAGGCCTGGGGGCCAAATGAGGCATCTCTGGTCTTTAGGCTCTTCTTTGGACACGCTTGTTCTCAGGCCGTACTTGTCTCCAATCCTGCGCCTCCATACCCTCCCTCGACCGCCTTTGCCTGACTGGAATGTGCCTTGAACTGTGACCAGACCTCTTTGTTCCCTGGCTGGAAATCTTGGTACATGCAAACCTCTGATTCATCCTGACCTCAAGTGTCCACTGCACCAACTTCTTTTTTGCCTTTGTTCCCACCCATCACTGGCATGGCGCCCCACAAGGGAATGCAACCCTTGGGCTGAAAAATTCTTTGCCCATGTTACACTCACGCACCAGGAATGTTTTATCATTATGATTATTATTTCTATATGCCACCTTTCCTCCAAGGCGCTCCAGGTGGGGTACACACTTCTCCCCGTCTCCATTCTGTCCTCACAACAACCCTGTGTAGGGATTTGAATCTTGATCTCCCAGATCCTAGTCCAGCACTTCCCACGCCTCCTCACTGGCTCTCCACACAAGGATCCCTCTTCCAGCAAGAACGGATCTGAGAAGGCATTTCTTTATCACGTTAAGTGTCTGGAAGAATGTTCAGAATTGATTCTACGATTATGTTGTATATTGGCCTTTGTCAGCCTAGTGCCCTTCAG
Source organism: Podarcis erhardii (assembly GCF_964252035.2). NCBI lineage: Eukaryota > Metazoa > Chordata > Lepidosauria > Squamata > Lacertidae > Podarcis > Podarcis erhardii. The sequence goes on from NC_138498.1 coordinate 70,938,359, forward strand.
GCATATTTGGACTTCAACTCCCATCAGCCACAGCTAGCTTGTGCTGACGGGGATTATGGGAATTGTAGTCCAAACCTATATGGAGGGCACCAGGTTGGTGAAGGCTGCTATATAGAACACACAGGATTCCATCTTCCCTTCTGGGGAGCCCAGGCCAGTGAGTGTGTGGGGTTTTCATCTTCAAGAACCTTGGGTGTGATATTTTCTTACTACTATTCTGACCAGCCATGTTAATGTCACATTTTTCCAATTTTCTACACCCTTTTAACATTTTCACCGTAAGTAAGACAAAATTAAGTTTCAAATGTTTAGATTTTTAAGGCTATGTTTACTATCTTCACAAATTGAAGATTGGACTACACAATCTTTGTGATTTATCAGTGTTAGTAATGGAATGACCATTGCACTTCTTTGCATTGCATTTCCCTCTAACCTCATCGTTTACTGTCATCACTACCCCAAAAAGAATGTATGTTATCCTCCCTTCACCACAAAGTCCCAGGACAGGTTACAGCAAGAGAAAAACACAAGCTTGAAATCAGTTAAAACATGTGCCTATACCAGCCATTCAGGAAAATCTTCATGCATTCAATGAAGTGGATGGACTCTAGTCCACAAAAGCATCTGCCACATTACATTTGCCATTACGTATTTAAGGTGCCACAAGACTCTTTGTTGTGTATTAGGCTCTTGCAGAGAAGAAACACACACCTGGAAACAACAGATTGATTCACCTTGAACTTGCCACAAGCCTTGTTTTAACTCCAGCAGTGCAGACTCACAGGTCCTACCTTAGGGCATGCTGCAAGCCCAGGATGGTTTGCATGCATCTTTTGGGCAGCTGATTGACATGAAGTATAGAATGGAGCCTGTGGTTTGTCTTCTCTTTCTGGAAGGCAAATCGGCCTCTGTCAAGGTGGGTAATTGGCAGCACAGTGCAGCTGCTGCCTTCTTGCATTCAGCAATTGCAAGTTTGAAACTTTCCTGCTGCTATTTTTGGTGTGTGGCTCCTGCTGCACCCTAAGGCTATGAATTGGATTGTTCAGCCGTGTGTTAATCAGGCCGTATTCAGAAGGAGAATGTGGAGAGAATGAGAAAATGGATGCTTAAAAGCTTTCTAGCATCTCCTCTGAAGAGGCTGAGTGGCAGGCCTCCATGTGTTCCACTGCCAGCCGTACCCACTACTGTCAGAGCAGCTCCCCCCCCACACACACCTTCTTTCTTTGGGAGTCTGTGCCATTTGCTAGTCTTGTGTATGTGTGTGCCTGCAGAAAGAGAAAGGGGAGCACATGGCGCCTCTGATAAGATTCCCAGCCCAGCCTTGTTAGCTTTTCTGCTGCAGAAGGGCAGGAAAGCACAGCTAGGCTGTGTGCTCCCTCCCTCCCTCCCTTCCTCCCAGTCCCTGTTGCTGCTCCAAAGCTTTTTTGCTCCAGGCCTCGCTTTGGCAAGCTTACAAGCAGTCATTAAGCCCATCCCATCTATTTTAAACTCTGCCAGGATGGGAGAAGGGAAGGTTCTGTAAAAGGCCTTCCCTATTTATGGCTCTCTTAACAGCAGAAGTTTACCCACATCACATGGCTCCCTCCCTTATCCAGACTAGCTACATTTAAAGAGAAACTTGCTCAGGAGCTCCTCACCTCACCCCAGGCCACTCATTATTTCTTCTTTAAAAAAAAAAAAAAAATTCATTTGAGAGGCCCAGCATCAAGCCTGCCCCAAACTCGCTGGGGACAAACAAGCAATTTTTAGCCTTCGTGGGTGGAGCAAATTTTATATTTTGTAACTTGACTCCAGCAGCATTTGCTGTAATTCGAGGGCGAGGCACAGAAGGCTTCAGTGCTGGGCTTTGCTTCTCTGCCTCTGCCATAACGCTGAGCTCTGCCTTCCTTGGGGAAGCATTGCCTCCCAGAAAGTTCAAGCCTGGCTTTGGGGGGTTTTTCTGGAGCACTTTTGCCCTGAGCTGCTGTTGGCTGAGGATCCCTCTCCTGTGGTCTGATAAGACAATGTTGACCTCCCGTGTGCTGCGGACGCCTGTTCGCTTCCCTGCCGCATCTGCCGCTCTGTACATGTCATCCCAAATTGTGTCTCTGCAGCCAGTGACAGCTTCCACTAACCTACTTCCTTGATGTGATTATGAATACTGGGAGAACAGTCAGCTTGTGCTCTACCTGTCTCTCATGATCAGGCAAAGGGGGTGCAGGGAAATTACCATCTCCCTTGGGATCTTTCTGTAGGATTATGTGATGGCAGCTCAATAGCTCTATATGCCCATCACAGTCACTGTTAGGCCTTCCCTATTTTTGGTTCCATCCGAGCCTCTCTCCAAAGTTCAGTGGCAGACCTTTTAAAAACTCTGCCTCCTGCCGTGACTGCAAGGGCACAGAGGAGCAGCCTGAGCTGCTTTGTTGTGAAAGGCCTGGGTATTCCCCTCCCCCCGCCTTGTCGGTGTTCTTCAAGAGCAGAAGAGGCTTCCCTTGCCCAGCAGAAATATTTGCCTTTGAACCACACAACTGAAGCAGAGCCAAGTGCCTGTCTTTTCCCTCTCTGCCCCTGCCCCCACTCTCCCCATCTTGGCTTTCCCACTCCTTAGAGTGTAGCTATAAAAGAGGCACATGCCAGACAGCAAATTGCCTAGTAGAGCCTGGGTAAAGGGTATGCAGCAATGGTAAAGGGGAGGTGCAAGAGGAGTCGGGCAGGGAGTGGCCCATGATGCCAACGGTTAAACTAGGAGTTTAGGAAGAATTAGGAGCACAGAATTGCTGGCTGCATAGGAAGGAGCTGAGTCAATAGATTAGACTTCTGCTACTTACTCAAGAACAGTAAAACTGAGTGACTTTTTAAAAAGTATTTGACAAATTCATAGTGGGTAGATCTGTCCTACAATGGATTTCCCCATATTCCACATCCAAAGGCATCATACCTTTTGGCTACCAACTGCTGGGGCCATATGAGAAGGGACAGGTGATCTCCATCATAGCCTGCTTTGTCAGGAGCACTGGACTAAATGCAGCCTTGCCAAGGAAACAGTTTTTACAGTCATTACCTTGAAGTGAAGCTGGCTTGTACATGGCTAGACTGTAGTTGATCAACTGTTCTGCATGCAGCCCAGTTTATGCACATTTACTTGACAGTAAACCCCACTGAGAGAAATGGCCTACTCTCAAGTAAGTATCAGAAATCTTATGATCAACAAGCCTGACCGTGTAATCCTGTGAATGTCTACTCTGAACTAATTCCCAATGTGTTTGATGAGACTCCCAGGTAAGAGTGTGTAGGAATGTGGCCTTAATGCACACTAAAAGGCAGAAACATTTCACTCACTGTGTATTTCTAAGTGTCAAATTGAACTATGTGTCGTCATGTTACGATCATATTAGAGATTCCTATAGAGTGTCTCAGTTCTACACCTTAGAATTAAACACTGTTACCCTACTTAATATGAGTCCAATAGGTAGAAATCCCATTCTTAAAGGAAGTATGTTTCTTTCTGTTCAGCTACTGTATCTCTCCCTTGGATCCATTTCCTTTTTTCACCAAGCTGACTAGCAATCTGCTTTCAGGGTTAAGTAATCTGCTAGTCATACATCCTCACAATATTCTTTTGAATAAGCCAAGACTGGTTTTGTTTTTAACTTTTAAAAAAGATTTCCCTGACCCAATTTCCATTTATGTTAAATGATGAGTCTAATATTTTTCAGGAAACTACACCGCTGAAAACCAATGAGGAGCAGCCACAGCAGCCATCACATCATTACACATATTTTCATATGAATGGACTTCATGCATGTTCCATACTCAGCCTCCGTTTTCTTTGGTTATCAAGCCCAGGATATCCTTCCATGGTAGTCTGTGCACCATAAAGCAATACTATACTTCACAGAAGTCATCTCACACATTATTCAAATACAGTGGTACCTCGGGTTACAGACGCTTCAGGTTACAGACTCCGCTAACCCATAAATAGTACCTCAGGTTAAGAACTTTGCTTCAGGATGAGAACAGAAATCGCATGGTGGTGGCACGGCAGCAGCAGGAGGCCCCATTAGCTAAAGTGGTACCTCAGGTTAAGAACAGTTTGAGGTTAAGAACGGACCTCCAGAACAAATTAAGTTCTTAACCTGAGGTACCACTTATGTCTATGTGAATGTCATTCAGGCCAGTTTTCTCCATACAGCTGCAGTACACAATGCTTAACATTGCTATGGATGACATGAGCTTTATGGTAGAAGTATGATAGGCTATAGGCTACCTTAATTCTGCTCCATAAATGCCAACAGCAAAAAGGTATCATTGATTAACAGTTGATGGGTTACAACTCCCAAGAGCCCCAGCCAGCTTAGCCAAAGTGGGGACCTGAGACCAGCAACACCTGGGGCAACAGGTCCTTCCCCAATTGAACAGGGCCTCAATGGAGGAGTGAGAGGAGGGTGTGTGGGAATGATGGGTGCTCAGCCTTTGAACCTGGTGTAACAGTCCAGCAGAGAGGCTATCAATTATGAGCTGAATCTGGCAAGTGGCAATTTAGAAAAGACATGGGTGTGTCAGGAGAGGCCATATTGTATGGGAAGTTCGGGACGGTAATGAACCAGAATGGAAAGATAGCATTGCAGTCAAGGCTCCTGGCCAGGTTTTCTGGGGTGGGTCTCCTCCTGGGTTTACCCGTTTGGCCTGCTGTCTGCTACCCACACTGAGAAGATTGTTCTACAGGCAGCTGTTCTCCAGCTGATCCCTGACAACAGAGCTGTGTCTGAGATCCATCTCTGAGAAGCTCTGAGCTTGGTGGGAAAGGATTACCCTCTGGCAATGGGAACCCAACATTTGTTGCAAACACTGCTCCAAGGAATGGGCTTGGAAAGACAAGCAAGGGGTTCCTAACAAGTATGTCTTTACCCTAAGCTCCTTCTGCAAAGCAGGCCAGAATCCTACACAGCAGCTGTTGCAATCCAGTGCCAATTCCCAACAGCTCTGCCAAGCCCCCAGTCTACTCTTTGTATGCATCTTACCCCTGCACTAACAAGGGGCATGAACCAAACAAAGTTAAGCAAATTTAGGCCCTGTCGAATTATATGAAAGAGATGTTTAGCTCCACATTGAACCTAATGGACATACATGCCCCAATCCAACCATTTATTTATTTATTTAGGAAAGTAAAAGATGAAGATTTGTACAGTAGAAAAGGAAGAGGGTCTGGCATTGGTCTAACACAGCCTGTACACAGTAGCAGGCTGCACAGTTGCTACTGAGTGTAAAAAATTATGCCAAACTCATGGCCCCTATATGAGCTTAGACCAGCCTTCTGCAACCTGGTGCCCTCCAAAGGTTTTGAACTACAACTCCCATCATCCCTGCCCATTGGCTGTGCTGGCTGGGCGTTGTAGCCCAAAACCCATAGAAGGCTGGGTTCAAAATTGTTTACCTACTAAGGCAGAAACACAGCACCTGAGCTTATTCAAGTGATGATAGGTGGTATGACAGCTGGTGTCATATGTTTGGCAGTATGTCTAAGGTCCAGATCCAGAAATGGGCAATTCTGGGTGCTGGATGTGCACCCTCTTGTAACCTTCTTTGCTCATATGGCCTGATCCAGAATCTTCATTTGGTGCAGCAATAAACTCGCTAGCACATTTGCAAAGCTAAGCAGGGCCTGGTATGGCTTCAGTTTGGATAGGAGGACCGTGTGTTGAGTTTCCTACATTGCAGGGGGTTGCACTAGATTACCCTCGGGATCCCTTCTAACTCTACAGTTCTATGATTCTATGAATTGCCATCGCTGAACTATTTTATAATCTCTCAGCTGTCAATAATTCCAACAGAGTTTGCTAGATGATCAGCACATTTCTATGTCTACTCAGAAATTTATCCCATTAAATTAAATGGGGTTTACTCCCAGATGAATGTATAAGATTACAGCCTAAAGCTGAAATCCTATATTTATTTACCTGGGAATAAACCCTATTGAAAACAACAAGTCTTTCTTCTGGGTAGACCTGTATAGGTGCTGCAAATCTTGAAAGAGCACAAGTTATAAGAATGGATTGGTTTCCTCCAAATAATTTAAATCAACAGGACTAATGATAAAAATTAGAGACCAGGAGAAGAACATTTCTAGTCAGATCTCTTAACATGTACAAACCAGAGATGGCAGATGAATACCCCAAAGTGACAAGGAGAGGCTTACTCTTCAAGAGGCATAGTAACAAATCAGATATTACACTTACATGCAATAGAAACAAGCCATAATTTATCTAGAATTGTTATTAAGTTTAGAGTTGTTCTAAATATAGGACAGTTTGAAGGATTAATATGGAGCAATGGCAGAATGAATACTGTATAATGCTTTGCACTACTACATATTCTTTTGCAATTAAGCTCCTTCAACTTTCAGACAAGGAAGCTGTTTCACTGCATTCCTAATAAAACCTACTGTTTGGATACCTTTTAGATCTCTGGACCGCTGTAGTGTGTAAGATATATTTTCCAGGTCTGAAAAGCCTAGTCCTCTCTCATTTAATTTAATTTTCTGGTTGACTATAGGGATGTTTCAATTAGTCAGTGAAAGACAGATGCACTTTTACAAAGAACTCTGTAATCAATATAAACATACAAAGTTGGCTTCTAATGAAATGGTTCATTGGGCCATCTAGCTGCATTCTCTTTACTCTGACTTGGAACATCTTGGGCAGAGGTGGTATTGTATATATTTCCCAATGAAAATCAATGACTAAAGCTTTGCTGAAGATGCCAGAGGACTTTTACCACTTGATTCTGGACGGTTACATTTCCTGCAGATCCACTCCAATAATAAGTGAGGAGGCATAGCTCAGCAGGAGAGCAAATGCTTTTCATGCAGAACATCCCAGGAACAATGCCCACCATATCCAGTTAAAGTATCTCTCGTAGCAGGACAGAGGGGAGGAGAAAATGCTGCATGGGATGTGGAGAGCTGCTGCTAAGCAGAATAAACAGTGCTGAGTAGACCAATGGCCTGACAGAATAGGGCAGCTTCATATGGTGAGAATATGGTTAATAGGCCTACAAGACTAGGCTTAAACCAAATGCACTGCCTAGGATGTTTTTTAAAAAATTAAGTACAACACATAAAAATTGTTTTTAAGAAAAGCGAAGAAAAAAAATGCTTTAATGTGCATTAACATATGGGTGGCTGTTTTGAGAGAAGCTAAATAACAGCATGTCTGTTTCTGCACACATGACACCATGACACCATGAAATATGATAACAGATCTATAAATCCACTCTGTTGGTTTGCATGGCATTTCTTTAATTTGCACAAAGCAGAATCCTGTACTATTTTCTATGCACTGAATGTGGATTTGTTGTACTATGAGGCCGCAGCTTTCTGCTGGCTAAAAGATTGGCTACTTCTCGAGGACACTGATGTACTAGATTTGGAAGGTTTTAATAATGCTTTTGGGTGGCATGCATATTTATGGTATGACAAGGTTAAGATCAATAAGACTTTCAAGAACCATATTGTCAGAAAAGCAGTGTTTAATGTCTGGATAAAATACAAAGACTTATTGGAAAATAAAACTCCAAGGTGGCTTTCACCATTGGAAGCTAAGGCCCGGAAAAGACTCAATATGGAGGCCAAATGGCCGAAGTATTGGGAAATATTAGAAAAAGATGGAGATAATTGGAAATTGCAGAGTCAGGAGAAAATGAAAGACAAAGTGCGAGACTGGCTACATTATGCTCAGATTAAAGAAGTTTTTAAACTTGATAAAAAGTTAGGATTCCAGGTGGAAAAATCGAAGTTAGAAACGGAATTGTTAGAGCCTAAGACTAAAGTACTTTCAAAAATGTATAACTTGCTGCTGAAGTGGAATACACAAGATGAAACGGTTAAATCGGCTATGATAAAGTGGGCACAGGACATTGGATATAACATTATGTTTGAAGACTGGGAGAGGTTGTGGACTACTGGGCTGAAGTTTACTGCATGTAATGCTTTGAAAGAAAATGTTATGAAAATGATATATAGATGGTATTTGACCCCAGTCAAACTTGCAAAAATTTACCACTTGTCTGATAACAAATGTTGGAAGTGTAAGGAAAATGAAGGAACATTCTTTCACCTCTGGTGGACTTGCCCTAGAGTGAAGGCTTTCTGGGAAATGATATATAATGAGTTGAAAAAGGTATTTAAGTATACCTTCCCTAAGAAACCAGAGGCCTTTCTTTTGGGTATTGTCGGCCAGAATGTGTTAAAGAAGGATCGAACATTTTTTATGTATGCAACAACAGCAGCACGGATACTTGTCGCCAGGCATTGGAAAACACAAGATCTACCCACACTGGAAGAGTGGCAGATGCAACTGATAGACTACATGGAACTGGCTGAGATGACCGGCAGAATCCGAGACCTGGGAGAGGAGACGGTGGAAGAAGATTGGAAGAAATTTAAGATTTATTTACAAAAATATTGTAAATTGTATGAATGTTAAGAAGGATGCTAGAGTATAAACAACTTGGCACCATTGAGTTCAAGGAAGTGAATTATGAAGATAAGATAAATTTAAGAAATGATAAAAATTTTGGGATATGTTGGTTATATCTAAACTTTTTAAGATTTGAATAAAATGATAGTCAAAATTAGAGATATAACATTGGAAAATTAGATATGAAGACTCAAAATAAGGGGATAAATTTGCTGAATAAAATTATAACCAGGAACGCAGGAGCGGGAGATGCGAGGGAGTCCAAAGAAGTGAAAAGATCTATGTTAAGAGATGTGATATTGTATTGTTTTATTGGCATTGTTATTCAAACAAAAAATTGTTAATAAAAATTATTTTTTTAAAAAAAGAATGTGGATTTGTTTTTTTGTTTTTTTTTTGTGTTTTTTTGTATGTATGTATCAGGATCCTTTAAGTGAGGAATGGGAAAACTGTAGTACTTCCTATATTGTTGACCTCCAACTCCAGCAGCTCCAGGAGCATGGCCAATGGTCAGGGGTGATGGGAGTTGCAGTCCATCCCTGCCATAGGCAATGACATTTGCAGAATAACCGTTCCATATGATACTTTGCACTATGGCTCTCCTAATGTTGTTAAACTACAACTCCCATCATCCTTGACCATTCCTGCTGGCTGTGGCTTATGGATGTAAATTCAACCACAGATTCCCCACTTATGCCCTACCACAAGAAGAGGAGGATGGCTGAATCAGGATGATAAATGTTCTAAAGTGGATACAACCAAATTAACAAAAGCTAAATATTAAGCTTAAAATGTACTTCACACATGAATCTTCTTTGCTCAACAACAGCTTCAGACTATTTGGCATGTATGCATGAGTCATTATAGATCAATTGCCACAGTCAGGACTTTCATACCACTTTACATTTCCTCAAACACACTGCTTTTCAGTAGAGTCAGTTGATATATTAAACTCTGATTGGCTGAGTGCTAAGCAGTCACATGATAGATACATGCATGTGTGGGCTAGCTTTGTTCAAGTGCAGGCGGGGAAATAAACTTTATCCAACAGTACAATATCAAGGTGAATAATATCACTTGGGCCACATTGTAACCAAATAAAACAATAAAATGACGTGATAGACACGAATTATTAGAAAGCTACTAACTGCCAAACTGAAAATCACTGAACTGCAAAAAAAGGCTATACCCATGTGTATTCCTTTGCATATGGGAAGCGATTTGCACCCAGAAGTAAGTAGATGCCCTGCACTGCCACCAACCTCAAGTTTTTGGGTATATGGAAGTCTTTATGAAAGCAGGCTTACTCCTAGCACAAGAACAGGAGTGATTTAGCTCACTTCAGAAAGTAATTGTAACTCTTTAGGTATTTCTGCACACCAATGATACAGCTTTGTCTATTCATATACCAGATGAAAATAGTTCGGATGCCTGAGTATCGTCTTCCAAAGCAACTACTCTATTCCCAACTTAAGAATGAAAAGCAAAATACCAATGGACAACAAAAGAGGTTTAAAGACACTCTCAAGGCAAATTGGGGGGGGGGGGAGTAGTACAAGCACTGATAGCTGGGAAACACTGGCCTGTGAGTGCTCCAACTGGAGAACAGCCTTTACCAAAGGTGCTGTGGACTTTGAAGAAGCACAAACTCAGGGCAAAAAGGAGAAACAAGCTAAGAGGAAGGCGCGTTTGGCAAACTCTCACCATGATCAACTCCTGCCTGGAAACCCATGTCCCCATTGTGGAAGGATGTGTGGATCTAGAACTGGCCTCCACAGTCACTTACGGAATCACTTTTAAGACTGTGTTCATGGAATACTATCTTACTTGGCTACCAGTGATCGCCAAAGAGAGAAGAGAGGTTAGCACTTGGGTCTCACTTTGTAAAAATATCTCCACTTGCTGTTTGAGGAAACCTACCTATCCAATGAGGTTATACATCTGAGGAACTGGGCTTTGGCCCATACACACTTGCACCAATATACATTTGTTAGTTTTCACAGTGCCACAAAACTCTTTGCTGTTTTTGCTGCAACAGACTTAGCACCTCTGGAATTCATCCCTGCAGTGGCATCTTTGGTAAAAGGGTGACCTCTTTTGAGAAAGCCTGGTACTGCACTTAGCAATCAAAGTCAACTCCCACTGGAATTCCTTCCCCTTGGTTATTAGACAGGTGTAGTCATTGTTGTCTCTTTGGTGCCTGACTTTCCTCTTTCAACAAGCCTTCTTTAAGTGGAGGTCTTTCCCAGTCTGCATCTGTACTGGAATTGTTTTGAAAATATTCTTACTGTTTTATCACTTGTTTGCCATCCTGGGTTCGTTTGGGAGGACAGGCAGGATATAAATTTAATATAAATAATAATAAATTAAATCATCATCATCATCTCACACTAATGACAGTTCATGCCACCCAGAAAGTATAAGAACAGGCTGCACTCCTTTCCATTCCACCCTTCAGAGCCTCCATAAATAACTGATTTGACTACTGGACTGAAATGTGCCTACAGTAGAAGGGTAAGCACTTTGAAAATGTACAGCAACATCTTTAACCTAGTGGTTGCCATCAGCCACAATCACCATCCATTCAGCATGTTTTTAAGCTTATTTAAGAAATGAGTTCTATTCCAACACTTTCCTTTAAAAGGGGGGGGGCTGCAGAGCTGGTTTGGTAAGGAAGGGGCCTAAAGTTAGCCCTCACACCCCCTTTTGAACATTTTTGTCATAAACTGGCAGGACAAGGAGGAAGAAGAGGATCCTGGTAAGGGGTGTAGCTGGGACATACCAGGGCAAGCAGGGGATGGGGAAGTAAGTACTCACAGGGTGATGAAGGATGGTGAAGGCATGGAAGTCAATGCACAGGAACCAGAGTAGCAGAACCCATTGCCAAAGCCAGAGGGGGCCCAGTCTCCACGAACACGGTGGGCTCTGAGGCATCGGGAGCAGCAGGAGTGGCACTCCAGGAGGCTGAGGCAGGCAAGGGCCCACAGCCCAGCTCACTAGCTGGCCAGGTGGGGCTCGCTAGCTCTGGGAGGAGGTGTGTTATTCATCAGTTGGAATAGGCTTGGAACAGGTGAAGGTCGAATGCCTCATCAAGCCAGATGCTGCAATCAACATGTAAAGTACAAAAAGCAAGCAGAGCTGAGGTGCTGTGTCTGCTCAACTGCCCATGTTGATGGACCTCTATGGGATTGTGCTTTGACTCTGGACTGTATCCTGACTGCTGGACTTCAGACTTGACCCTGGACCCTGGACTGCATTTCCTGACTTTTGGACCTTGGACTTGACATACTGACTTGCTGCCAGGTAGGCCAGGGGTTCAGGACAATTTTTTTGTCAGCTTCAAAAGAAAACAAGAAAAAAGACCTGGCTGCTAAATCAGCATGGGTACTTGTGCACACGGCACCCATTTCTCATCCACTTGGCAAAAGTGCAGTAAACAATGCTTCTGAAAACCATCAACTCCTAGATCAGAGGTTGAGAACCATTTTCAGCTGCAGAGTTTCATTCCCTTCTGGGCAACTTGGCGGGGCGGGGCGGGGCGGGGTGGGGCGGGGGCACACACAACAGTGCTCGATGAGGGGCAGAGGCAAATGGGGTAGAGCAATGAATGTAAACATCATCTTTTTACCACAGGCTAGTTTCTACGCACAATCACACATGCACACTTCTGTCTTCCATCTAAGCGAGCAAGATGCATTATCAGCATGGTCATAGCCAAGGGGGGAAGGGGGGGCAGCTTCCCCCATCACTAAAAAACCACTACAATTCAATAAAAATATAAGGTTGTGCCACCTAACAAAAGTCTGCCCCCCGACAAAAATCCTGGTTATGCTCATGGAGTTCAAGGACACATTCCAGCCAAGCAAAACCACTCAAGGGAGATGCAAAGCTGGCACAGTTGTAGCTGTGTCTGGGAAGGGGTTGTAGCCTTAGGAGAATCACAAGGACCAGACAGACTTAGAGGGCCAAGTTCTGCTCCTGGGGTTCTTCAACCCTGTTCTAGATGGATCAGGGCCCCTATTTATTACATATGATGTTCTAATAAGCAGTGTTTAGTTAACTGGGAATGAAGTGTAATTTTACTTCATCAAATTTATAGTCAGTTCTTCCTCCCAAAAGGGAGCCCAAGACAACTAATGGCATAAAAATATGAATCATAATAAAAGTTAAAACAAAAATCAAAACAGCATTAAACGACATCTGTTAATACTTTCAATACAAAAATGTATCATAAAACTACCTCTGAAAGGTCTGGGCAAATAAAAAGAGTTTTTAAAATTCATGTGATTGTGACCAGAGTGGGGGCTTGCCTGATTTCCCCTGGGAGGTGGCGTTCCATAAACAGGGCACCGCCATCAGGAGCACCCTGCTCATTCTGCTATCCTCCTTGTCACTCTCACCGATGGGATATTGAACAGGGCCTCTTCCTCTGATTGCAAACTCTGGGCTGGATTTTACTCCTTCAAGTACTTTAGTCCCAAGTAATGTAGAGTACACTAGTACTCATGTACACTAGTCATGATCCCTTTAACCAACAGCTAGCTCTGAAAATGGGGTTGGTACGATTCCCCGCTTACTATTCCATACAACAGCCAGCCAGTGGCAATCTGCACTAAAGTTGTTTCCAGACACTTTTTCAAGTGTAGCCCCATGCAAAGTGCATTGCAGTAGTCTAATGTATCTCATCATCTTTGAAATAAGGTGCTTTGGGTTTCAGAAGTGCAAATTACTGTTCCAGCTGAAGGACTGCAATGTCTCGTTGGCCTTTAACAAAGCAGACATCTCTGGGAAGTTCTTTTTCCCTCCTCCTACACAAATACTTAACATGCTTTCCTTCCTCCTCCTCCTCATGCAGCTTCACTGCCAGCCTTTCCTGGGATAGAAAGAACAGTCCACAGTACTTCAGTGACGCATTCCAGTAGCCATGTTAGTGGCAGCAACAGCAGTGAGTTTTGCACCATGTTAAAGGTTGACAGATTGTGCCATAACCCTACTTTCTATAAAACTGTCTTTATGTTCATTCAGGCCATTGGTCTGCTGTCCAGAACTGTTCGTTCTGCATAGCTTTCCACAGTCTCAAGCAGAGGATTCCCAAGGATCCTTTAGCAGCCAGAAAAGCACACAAAAAACCTGTGTGCAGAAGCAGAGCTTGCCATTGCCCAGTTAGAATGGGGTGGGGCAAGATTTGCGAGTGAGGGTTGTTTTGTGTGACTAAAAAATTCCCCAAAAAGCCACCTTCCAAAATAAATTACCCTAACACTGAACTCAGTAATTGTGTAACATACGCTAATATGTGAAAGCCTATCCAAGCACATATATTTGCTTATTTTATCTGTTTTTTATTGATAAGTCTTTTTGTTTTTATGTCCACCGCTTAGAGGATTTATATTATTATTAAGCGGTTTATACATTCTCCTGAGTAAACGAATAAAAACTCCTCATAAAATGCCGCTTCAAAGAGCGCAATTCAAACCGTATTTACTGTACTGTACTGAGAATTCGAATAGCGCTGTATCCTTCCGCCCATTCCCCCTCCCCCCAGGTAAAAGGAGCGCCGGCTCGCGCTTCCGCACTTCGAACACCGCAACCTGATAGGCGGGCGGAAATTCCCCGCAACCTCCAATAGCCTTTCCGGCCTACTGTCCCTTCCCGGACAAAGGACCGAACCGCGGTCGTTTCCATGGAGATTTCGAACGCCTTCGCGTCACGTCCTCCTTTCCCAGATCAGGGCTCGTTTGTGGACGAGAGTTTCGCGCGCTCCTAGAACGCTCCCCCCCACCCCCTAAGTGTAGGGGTTTTAAGGGCGCAGCCCCCCCCCCAAGAGGCCACTGGGTGGGCAGGCGCACCCGCTGCCGCCATTTTGGCCGTGGAGGCGGCGAGGCGGGAGGGAAGGAAGCAAGCGGGGCCAAGGCGGCTTTCGCAGGGGCCATGGCGCGCGAGGCTGCTCAGTGCACCGTCAGAAACGCGGTCGCCGCGCAGGTGGACGGGCAAATGTGGTCCTGGCAATCCGGTGCGTCAGTGATCGACGTGCTGCTGCCTCGCCGCCGGCCCTTCTTCGTAAGTGCGAGGGGCGCCTTCAGCCTCCCGAAGTCCCATCTTGGTCCGACTTTTCCTTCGTGTCCCTCAGTAGGGAGCGAGAAGCTGAAGATTTTTTCCGTTGGAGATTCCGGTGGATCCTGGATCTTCTGCGCCCAAAACGTGGTCTCTCTCGCTCTCTTTCATCCATCAAGCTTACGGCCCTGCTCATCTTAGCAGCCCCCCCCCCTGCATATTACACAGCACTCAATGGTGATAGTAGAGGGAGAGGAAACCTCATTTTCCCAGTGACAAAATATTACGGGGGAAATGTCATTTTTTTAAAAAACCATACAGGCAGGGGAGTTCGAGTGGAGCAAATGTCATAACAGATGTATTGTACAGCAAATGACTTAGGAAGGCCCTCAGGGACACAGAGATGCTTCCATCCTCCCTTCTTCATAGCACTCAATCTGACTTCATGTTCAGGAGTGATACCTGTCACTCCTTATTTTCCTAATAAGCTTGTGAAATTGGTCCCTGCCTTTCACAGTGTAGATGTGGAATTGATGCTGAGACACTGATTTGCACAAGACCCCCACCCCCAGTGACTCCACTGCTAAAGTTCAGGGGGAAAACAGCAGTTGGGTGAACATTAGATCAGCAAAGCAGAGGAAGTATTACTGAGAACATGTCTCCCCACTGCCACCTAGTCTGTTGGCAGAGTAGTGCTGGTATAATAATAATAATAATAATAATAATAATAATTGCCACAAGTGTGACTTGACTTGTCATAAACAACTACCTGACATTCAGAAGACATCTTAAGGGGAAGTTGTTTTGTTGTTTTTTTGGTTTTTTGTTGTTTTTTATTTTTTTTCCATTAAATTTTTATTGGATTTTCACATTTTATAACAACACATACAAAAAAAAAAACAAAAAAAACCCCACACATGAATATTTTCATATCCTTACTTTCCCTGACTTCCCCCCACCCCCCCATACATCCCAATTTCCATATTTGATTCAGCAAGTTCTTGTTTCTCTCCTTAACCCTATTCTTATTATGTTTAGACTTAATTCTTTCTGTTAGGCCCAATTTATTGTCCCATTCACTTATATACATTAGATCCTTTATCTAAGATCGATCAAGGTTCTTATACCATAAATTTCCCTTTTTTATATTAAAATATAAATCAAAATTATAAAACCCCAAAATCATAAAATTTTTGAATTCTGTTTTTCCCCCTTCCTCCCTGCCCAGGTATCTGTCCCTTCCCAAATAGCTGTCCTCCCATGAAACTCCTAGCCCGGATTCCTCACATCAGAGGCCTTTAAGTCTCTTTCAGTCTCTCTCTGTCTGTTCTGTTGGTAGTCTTTTTTGTTGGTCTTCAGATCTCGAGGGATGTCTGTCACAGTCACTTCATCTTTTCTCGAATCAAACCTAATTGGAAAAGCTTGCTGCCAGGGTTCTGCCAGGGGTCCCCGAATTTCAAAGTCATCCAAGCCAGAAAAGAGGAGGAAGTCCCAGTTATGTTTCTTTACTCTTTTAACTTCCCATGTTCCATAGTGTCCAATGGCTTCCTCCTTTGCTTTTCTCTTCTCATGGTTTGTAATCCAAAAAACTTCTCTGTTCCCTGACTGCAAAAGCTCCTGTTCAAAAATTTTTATCTGTACTTTTCCCCCTCCAGCCTCCTTTTCCACCAGCTCCAAAGATATCTTTTCTGTTTCAGCTGCAGAATCTTTCAGAGTCAGATCCTTAGTTCCATCAGCAAGATTGCTTGTTTTAGCGATCAAGGTCGTGAGTTGTTTGTCCATAGCCATGGCTTGCTCTTGTAAAGTTCCCACGAGAAAAAAGGCTCTTTCTATTTGTGCTAGTAATTTTCCTTCTGCAGCCATTGTAGTGTCACTGGTTCCCCCTAGGGGGATTGCCATTGTTAGAGTTCTTTGCCAACAGTCTTATACCTTGTTATTTACTTTGTTTCCAACCACTTCTAGTTAAATGTAACACCTTTAAATCAGAGAGATATAACGTAATACAGTTCTTATCTTGATCCAGCCGTTTGACAGCTCAATTGACAGCTGTCAAACTCCTGTTCTTTCACGCTAGGTTGATGCAGGACGCTCCCGGGTCGGGGGGGGGGTGTACACAAAAGTTTTCAAAGTTCACCTCTTCCCTCCAGCGCAACTTAAAAATAAATAAAAGCTTGTTCTCACAAATTAATGGAATCTCTTATCAGTCCCAAAAGACACGAAATTTTTTATTCCGATCTTAGGTTTTCGCTCCTTGCTTTAAATTGTCTGTATGTAGGGGGGTGCGGACTTCCCTTTAGCACATCCCCCCGTTCGTTCCAAATTAAAGGTATAAATTTCTTTTAAAGTCCAAATTTCCTTCTACTCACGGGGTATTTATTTCCAGTCCAAATGTCGGGAAGAAAGTTGACGCTCTCCGGTAATGGCTTGCGGCTTCACTCCACTGAAGTAGCGGTCTACTCCCAGCACCACGCCATTCCTCGTACCCTCTCCGCAGCCTTTAAAAAGGCTCTTCGATTGTCGAGGAGGGCGCTTAAGTTGCCCACTGAGTCACCAAGTCCACAGGTATCAGCACCTGTGGTTTCTAAGGGTCCCCGCGTCGCCGGCGCGGCAAGACCCGTCTTCAGCGGAGCCGATTCCCTCCGGAGCTCGGAGGGAATCCGCCATTAGACCGATCGCGTCAACCCGGAAGTCTTAAGGGGAAGTTTTTAACATGTGATATTTTACTGTATTTTTGGTTTCTATGGAAGCCGCCCAGAGTGGCTGGGGAGGCCCAGCCAGATGGGCGGGGTATTATTAATTATTATTATTATTATTATTATTATTATTATTATTATTATTATTATTATTTTATTTATACCCCGCCCATCTGGCTGGCCCTCCCCAGCCACTCTGGGCGGCTTCCATAGAAACCAAAAATACAGTAAAATATCACACGTTAAAAACTTCCCTGAATAGGGCTGCCTTAAGATGTCTTCTGAATTTCAGGTAGTTGTTTGTGACAAGTCAAGTCACACTTGTGGCAATTATTATTATTATTATTAATAATTATTACTATTACAGTGGTGCCCCGCAAGACGAATGCCTCGCAAGACGAAAAACTCGCTAGACGAAATAGTTTTCCGGGTTTTGAGGTGCTTCGCAAGACGAATTTCCCTATGGGCTTGCTTCACAAAACGAAATGTCTTGCGAGTTAGTTTCCTTTTTCTTAAAGCTGCTAAGCCGCTAATAGCCGTGCTTCGCAAGACGAAAAAAACCGCAAGACAAAGAGACTCGCGGAACGGATTAATTTCGTCTTGCAAGGCACCACTGTATTATTACAACTACTACTACATCCCCCCCCCCCCTTATAACACATCTCATGCAAGAGGCTGATCTCTCAGAACCATCTCCAACCCATCATTCAGTTGTGGATAAACTTACTTGACTATGAGAATATAAAGGATAGTAGCAGGATATTGAACTTCAAAATCAAATGACGACATATTTCAGGTTATATTCCAAAGCAGAACTGGATGACCGAGCTCCACAACTAACCCACCGCCCTGACCTGCAGAACTTTTTACTATCTTCCTGGTCATCAGATCTATTATTTAATATGCAGAGAGGTTTCAATAATGTCCTTTCTCAGTTGAGCTGCATGGATCGGCTGGGGCTGTCTGTTAGTATAATGTGTGTGTGCATGCTAGAGTATGTGTACAAGACTATGGGGTGGCTACATCTACTTTTCATGACACCCACCACTGGCCAACAGTCAGAGGGTTAGCCAAGGGTAAATTCAGCTCCTATGGGAAAATAAAGATTAGCCACTCCTGTCCTAAGAAAAACAGTTTACCCACTACAGCTACTGGCTTGTGAATGCAGCAAATATTACCCAACCTACCTGAAACAGTAGACCCAGGAATGTCCTCTTTCATAGAGTTGTCTGGTTCAGTTGAACAACCATCAACATAAGCATTAAGAATTGTCAAACAACATTTTTCTGAAATTGCTTCAGCAGCAAAAAGCCCTCAGGTAGCTGACCTTGTGTTCTCTTACTGCTTACCCTCCATCTTTTCTCTCGAGAAGGTACAAGTCCTGGATAGAATGCTTGGGGTGAATGGAGGGTGGATATTTCTGCTCTAGCACCCACTCCCCAGTTTTCACCATTTTAAGCCCAGTACAATGGAAGTTACAGCAGAAAAGCATTTCCATCAAGTTCTGCTGTTACTCTTTGCACAGTTGGTTGCTGTTTTGATTTTGATTTTCTAAATGTTAGGCACAGGCTGCTTGCTTGTTAATAATTATTTTATGCAGAGGGAGCTGCGTAATTAACTGACAGCCTTGTTTTCAGTTACAGGAAATTGTGTTCAGGAATTATTACACAGCTTTCTTGACTGTGCGGATGCAGCAACAAAACTTCACAAACAAGGGAAGCAAAAGCCGCTCCAGCTGGGTCACCTGCTTACATAATTATTGCCTGATGCCCAACCCCCACACAGAGGAAGGCTCCCAGGATTACTTCTGTTTCTCCAGGAATCAGGTTAGGATGACCGGGCTCCACTGGGAGCTGGAGGTGAAAGGCCAGTGTCTTGCTTCCTTTCTATTCATTTATAAACAGCTCACTTGGCAAACTGCAGTCTCTTTTTCTCTAGGGAGCAATCTCTGTGGTAACTGATATTGCACTTGAAATGCAAGATCTAAAATCTGACGAAGCTCCCTTTTCAAGACAGTGCTTTTACAGGAGGATGCCTCAGCTGTGGCTGTTACAGAGGTGGAGCAGTTGGGAGCACGTGCTCATTGCAAAGTGCAAAGTTGAGTCCCTTGAGCACTACTTACCAAGCAGCTTTTATTCTGAACCTGTGTTCCTTTGTACTTTCACTACAGCTGGCTCTTGTTCCCCACACTTATAGGAACTGTACGTTAAACATCCTCAAAAAAGTACCAGTTTAATTATTGATATGGGATAAGTGCAGTGTTTATGTCCAGATTTCCCACTCCCCTCCCCCACATTACTTAGTAGATGGGGACTGCCAGTGCCATTAGTAGCTACTCCTACATCCCCTTTAGCTTTAAGAAAAACTTCTGAGGGAATGGTGAAGATACAACTTACAGCAAGAGCTTCTCCCTTGAAAATGTTTTCCAGTTCTATTCTTGAACAATATATTGTCCATTAATGCCAACCATTTGTAACTTATTAGGCCAGGTGGTTTCTGATACAGCTCTTAGGACTATGCACTAGTCAACTGAAGGCTTATCCATGCATCTGTTTATTTATGAAGTGATTCTTACTGCACCCCAGCATAAGTGCTCTTAGGGCAGCTAATAAAGCCAGACATTCTCTCCATCCTCACAACAGCCCTGTGATGTAGAAGATGCTGAGAAATAATCATTCTCCCAAGGTAACCCAGTGAGTCTCATGGCTGAATACAGATTTGAACAGTCCTAGTCCAGCACTCTTACCACTTCATAAATGGACTGAAGGAACTCCAGCACCTGCAATGACTCAATAAGTCTTGTTTCAAGTGTCTTGTCAGCAGTTGTTGCAGGTGTTCATTTTTTTAACAGCATACATTAATTCTTTCAGATGCTTTGCAGTGTGGATCAGGCGATTGCCATGCGGCTGATTTTGCGCCAGCCTTCTCCAACATGGCTGCGTTTCAGTATTGAAGAGCTACAGCTCTGCCCTGGAGATCAAGAGGTGTGTACATTGCCATCTCCTTCAGGCACTCTTTCCCAGATCCGCAGGGCCAGTGTTCCCCGTGTATTACGACAAATGAACTAACAGCAGAGGCTGGGACTAAATATAATATTCTTCAGAGGGAGCCAAGATGGTTAGCTGATGTTAGTCTCTCTCTGCAACACCTAGATCCCTAGCTGTGATCCATGGTTGCCAGGCCAACTCTCTCTCTTACCCACACTGGATGGCATCAGCAAAGATTTGCAGTGGCATCAGGAACATCAAGCAGCTACATCAGAGCACCCAGCAGTACCACTTCTCTGTATTTGTGATACTAGGAAAGACAAGAAAGCGGTTTGGAGGTATGTGTCTGCCTGTCTGCGAGTGGAAACTTGTAGATTTCCTGCATCAGAAGGAAGCTGGATTTGTTGGCACCTGAGGTCCCTTCCAACTCTGTGATTCTATGATCTTAGGGGCACATACATAAATTAGGTTCAGGTTTTGTTTGACACATGCCTGGAAATCCCTTTCCCATGCAGGCAAGCTGGTCTGCAAGTCAAGATGAAGATTGGCAGTAGTTTGTTGACCTACCCAGGGCGAGGGGCAGGGGGAGAGGAGGGTTCCCCCCCCAACTTTGTTTTGTCTTTTAACCCACTGTAGAACTTGCAGAAAGGTTTCTCTGTTGGGTTCCCCCCCCAACTTTGTTTTGTCTTTTAACCCACTGTAGAACTTGCAGAAAGGTTTCTCTGTCTGACTCCCACATCCATCACCCAAAGTCTGGCCAGGAAACCTTTGTTTGGTAAGTAGAGTCAGTAAAATAGGACACTTAGCTTAGAAAAGAGGTCCCAAAATGTCTGGACCCAGGGACATAGTTGGAAATCTTGAAAAACTTGTGGGCACAAAATGTCCATTGCATGGAAGAACATGCAATGCTCGGAAACTTCTCCCCCAGCAATAGGCAAAAAGCCTACACATTCCCCAGATGAACATAGGACAAAACAGGCTTCAAAACAAAAATGCAAAACCCCCTCATTTAATATATGGGGGGCATTGGAGACCCCAGCTGTAGAACGACTAGAAAAATATGTGTGCCATATAGCTCAGTTGTTAGTCAGGACTTGACCATTACTGATGGGCTGCATGGTGTGCAGCCCTGTGTGTACTCTGCACTAAAAAAAGTTCAGCATCCCAAGAATACCTTCTTTTAACCTACATATCTTTTAACCTACCTACATAAAATATGTATATTTGCATGCAATTTTATTTTTCAAATGCTGCTTTATATTTTCTATTTTGCATAATGTATCCTGACTTTGTAAGTAGGCTAAGGAACCATGCAATCTACTGGAACCTTAACCTGTAGCTACTGGAAATCTCGAGTTCTGAGATTTTTGCAAGCATTGCCCACACACTTTCAGAGTATATCTTCACAGTCATAAGGGTTGGAAATTTGCTCTTATAAGGAAAAAAAAACTTTCTCAGGAAGCTGAACACTGCATCCCATGTGACATGCTATATTCACCAGAATCATAGCAGTAATATGAGACGCATCAACTGTTGGGGTGGTAGTTGAACCAGGTAGGAGATAAATTGCTGCCCTTCTCAACAACAGTCTCTTCCTTTCAGGAGTTCCCCAATGCTAACCAAGAGTTTTCAGAAGTCCAGTAAATGTGGGTGCTAGCGGAGATACTTCAAACCAGCCAGCAGTGCAGATCAGGCATTTCAATGTTAGTTGACAACTGTTTCTATTTTCTACCAGAAAAGTAAGGTGCAGCAGGTATTCATTGAAGGGATTTCTGATGTTGGCTGGGTTTTAAGTTGCAACATGCATAGCTGTGAAATACGTCACTGAGCTTCCTAGGAATCACTAAAAGGAAAGATTCACAAAGGGAAAGGGAGAATGCTCAGCTCCTACTCTTTAAACTTGAGCGAGTGCAGTGTTTTTGCAGAAACTGACTACTGTTTGTGTTTTTGTTTCAGGTGGATGGCTGTTATTATAGTAGCCTCTTCTCCTACACACAAGTTTTCCAAGCACTAGAACCTGGCACATTTCTTAGGAATAGCACTGTTGTATGCAGAGTGGTTCAAAGATACTACTAGAAAAAGATGAGGAATCCATCCATGTTGGTTTCCTTCCCCTTTTAGAGCTGCTAGATGTAGCCTCATCCAGTGGATCTGGAGGACCTTGCCATTTGAAAGGTTGTATAATTTAGTGCAAGAAAAGAATGAGTTGTATCTTATGTTCCTTTCTGGGGTTTCATCAGCTGAACTCTTTCTGACTACTCTTCTGGATATGCTTTTGCAGTTCCATAAAGTCCCTTACTACAGCAGAGAAATGCGTCCAGCTTCACAGAATAGCTCAACATTAGCTGATTTATCCCATGTCTTCCATCCTTTAGTCACATCCTTTGTTCTTTTCTCCTCCTAATTTGAAAGCACTTTCTCTTGGTGCAGCCACAAAAGTAGAAAGGAATGTTAATGGTGTGAGTTGCTAAATAAATGCATTTATTAAGCTTGTTTCCAGACTAACTTTTTAAAAAAGTTTTGAAATAATAATGGAAACTGCTCAAACATAACTTCAGTTTAGTAAGGCTGTATATGCAGTTGAACATGGACTAAATATTTACATTAAGCAACTGACATTTGTGAACCATTTTTAACTCAGCTTTGTGTGAGATGAGCCCCATTAAAATAACATTTTTCCCCAAGGGCAAAATAACAAGTACTAGTGCCTAGAAGTAATCTCCTAAAGTCTTACAAAACTGGAGGAAGAAACAGAAAATATGTTAAAGTGAAAGAAAGCCAGCCAGAGATTTCATGATTGTGTGTAATCTCATGCAGTTCCCTAGGCAGTCAAATTCACATCCATCTTGCACCCGTTCTCCCCGGACCCAGCCATACTGGGGTGGCTATGCACTTGATTATGTATTTTGTGGTTTTACATTTTGATTTTATTCTGTGAACCGCCCTGAGGCCTCCGGGTATAGGGTGGTATATAAATTCAATTATTAATGTGAACTAGGTTATTAAGCCCGGTGGAGTGAAAAAGACCCATAAAAGACACTTATCCCTCAGCTAAATGTCTAGCAGTTTATTTATATACACATAGGACTTTTTATACACAACAGGAGAGCTAGGGATGCAGTGTATGGAGTACAGATACTGTTATTTCTCATGCCCAAAAGCTTGACTTGGCCCAACAAAATGGCACTGGAATAGACTATGAAAAATATACAAGAAGTTTGTAATGCAATGCTGCGTCCCTTCCAGACAAGTCAAAATGGACAGATAGGAACCATTCCTGTAGGGTGCAGTACTGCTCCCTGCTCTCATAGTAACATTTCTTCCCTTTCTGGCAGTTCTCATAGAGACCATTCTGCACCTAGACTTTTCAAAGTATAAAAAACAACATTTTGCTCCTGAGATAAGCATGCAATAGTAAGTACAAATACAACCAACCAAAGTCTGAACCTGACTTGGATGACTCTTTCCAGACTTGCTGTAAAACAAGCAAAATACATAGGCCTATAGTCTCTCTCCCCACAGTCAAAAACAGTCCATGAAACCACCAAAGCTTGTCTCTTCTTTTAAACCCAAATGGTCATAATATTCTGTGGTGACCCTTTCACAGCAAGCAATAAAAGCAGGTTCCCTTGCACTTGTGCAGAGCAGCATATGCCCCCAGATTGCACCTCCACATTTTATACCAATAGCAGCAAAATGTGTATTCAGGTGCACTCCAAGGGTTCATGGCAAGTTGCTGGTGTAACTCTCAGTGAGATAACTGGCTAGCTAAAGCATCTTCCCCCCAAGCAGAAACTAGTACTTCTGACCTAAAACTACACATCAAACCCAACCTGTAAGCAGCAGGCAGGCAGACAAATGTGATCTGGTCTGATTTGTGGTTTGGTCCTCTGAAGAGGGGCAGGATTGATATGGAAACAGCTGCATGTGTGTTAGGCTAGGGAAATTGAAACTGACATTCAGCCTCTTTCAACAGAAGCCCGGCTACATTTCTTCCACAGACTTCCTTCAGGTGCAGGAACAGATATGGTTAAGAGTTGAATACCTTCCCCGCGTGACACACAGTGGGCCTTCTTTGGGGTCATCTAGACTGAATATTATCCAAAGTGCAACTCTCCATCATTCATAGGGAAATATTTGAGCCGATATTTCTGAAATGTCATGCAGCAGGTCCAGGCTACAAAGGTGCTAGTAAAGAAAAGGTGGCTCCTATTCCAACTGAAAGGGCAAGATCAGTTATTGACAAAAAGCACAGTGTAGTAATAACCTCTAGGTGAGGAGGAAGAGACACTTTCAAGGCAGCAGCTGCCACCAATACAAAATAAATCCAAGTGCTTATCTGGTGAATTCTCATTTGGCCCTTAATGAAAAGGAACCCCTTACAGTGTGCATTCACCAACACTAGCAGTTCCTATGTATTGCTAGAGAGATAGCTGGCTATGTATTCCAGAAGGCTGAAAAGCTGATTCATCGTCTACATGAAGGCAACTACACAGTACGTGCAAAGTCCTGCTAAAGGAATCAACACTACTGGACATAAAGTGTCAGCAAGCTGTAAGGGCAACAAACAGGGTGTGCTGCTCCAGGAGGAACAGACTGGAAGGATTATTTACATGAGTGTCCAGCAGAGGACCTGAATGTATACAATGCATACAAAATGGCTTTGTTGGACCCAGCGTCCAGAGCAGCACCTGCTTTACAAAAGCCGTATGCTCAGTCTCTCACCACTCACCCTTGTCTAGGCATTTTAATGAGCTAAAAACTACTAAAAAGCAACATCCCAGTCTGAAACTACAGGTGAAAATAGTCCAGTTGCTTTATGTTTAGTTCCTCAAAGCTAACCCCATGTCATCTTCAGCTATTTTATTTTGCAAAATTATTCTAGAGAACTTCATGACACTTGCAATATAGCTTCCAGTTCTGTAACAACACCCCTAAAATGAAATAATAAGCCTAATTATCTTGAAGGATTTTACAGATAATGAGGTAGAACAGGGAAGTGGCATGTTTGCACGATTGTGTCCAATGACAGGTGCCTTTATGGCAAGGTGAATGGCTGCAGTGTAACAACAAATGCTGGGTCTACCTTTGTAAATACATTGCCCCATTTATATATCAAAACAGAGTGGGACAATGTACTGTACAAAAGTCATTAGACAAACTAGCTTGTTTTGGGTAGATTCAATTCCTTTTGTTTCAGGACAGAAGAGGGCAAAGGGGATGCACTCAAACATGTGTGACCTACTTGCCTGAGACCCAAGACCTTTTTCTCTGGCAAGATGCTAGTTTGAACAAACAGTTAACCAAACAGTTGGAAGGAGAGCTGCTGAAGGCAAATATTCTAGTTCATACCTTCTGCTCTGTCATGTTTTTCTTGGTGCCTTTTAGAAGGCACTTTTACTCTGCAGAGTTGCTTTCAATCGAAAGCAAATGTCAAGCTGCAGAAACTGATTTTTGCTGCACGCCCAAAGGGATGGCTTAGAAATAACTCTCTGCAATGAAATCCATTTAAATTTATCTGCCCTGACAGCATGGGTACTTCTCTAACAAACCCTCTAGATGCTTCCGTACAGAGTTTTGCCAGTACATCTCAATTTCAGCTACTCTAACACCAACAGACTACACACAAGCACGTGTGTGCACATGCAGGCACAAACAGCCCTGCAAGAGGCAACATACAGGCTTGCATCAAATAGAGGAGCATGTTAGTCAAATTAGTTCAATTTGTACTCTGAGCTGGTGGCAAGCAGACCTCTACTAGGAAAAGGCAAATCCCTTCAGACATGCAAGGTGCTCAAGTATGAAGAACAGTCACATCCACGTCCCGTTGCTTAACTTGAAGTTAAAGAAATGAACTTGGAAAGCTTATTGCTATTGAACAAGACTGTGCTTTGCAGTTATACTTTCTGAAAACTAACCACAATGCTAAAATACCAACAAAACCAAGTCCTTTAATATTTTTGGTTCCTTACGGAGCAAACAGTTATTAGCAACATGAAAACAAAACCTGGCAAAAGGAAGGAGAAATGCTATTTACAAGCTCTGGAACTTATGATGAGACGTTCAGAATGGTCCAGATTTTTTTTTTAATGAAAAAAAAAAAATCAAAATGGTGCAATCATTAGAACAGGAAGAAGATGACTCTTTAGAGTGATTTTCTGTATTTTCAGTGTTACTTTATCCCTCTACCAGCTACTTAAGATTACAAAGTTAAAAACTTCAAAACAATATTGAAAGATCCTGTTTAACCAAAACAATACCAAAATTGTGATGCCTCAAAACCATTCTGAAGACTTCAAAAGCTAGGCTCAACAGAAAGCAAACCCGTTCCCTTAAATTCTGGGAATCAAAGATAACGTTGGGGAAATGGCATTGCTCTTTTCCCTGTGAAAATGCCTCTCATTACAGAGGCAATATCTAATACTAATTTCCAAATTGGTCAATGCACAACGGTTGCTCTCCCACCTGCCCTTCAGAACATTCAGCACTGGGTCAACTGTAAATACCTGCTGGCACGAGAGGCGGTTCCATCAGCAGCTCCTTGATGAAAGAACCAATACTTTCAAGACAAACCTGTGAAGTTCATACTTGCCCAAAAGGGAGGCACAGATTCAGCACAGGAGCTTTGGGGCAAATGCTAACCCATTACAAGAGCATCTAGTAGTAGAGGTTTACGACAATTGTGCTCAACTTTAATGCCTTGCCATTAGTTCCCTATGGTAGTAAATTGCCTCCCCAACAAAGTGCATGCCCAAGAAGTCTAGTGCATTTGTGTATACTAGGCCTGGTCCTAATTAGAGCAACTAGCCTCCAAGGTCCACAGAACAGCACTTAGGGCCACCACTGCCACCAAGAGCTGCAAATTGTGATTAATCATGCAGTGAACTAATGCTGTCAAGATTAATGCTACAAGCCACCAACACCTCAGCCCATGCAACAGAATCCCATATACGTATGTGGGGCCAGAACGTGGCACAGCAGCATTCAACCCGTCACAAAGTGGAGGAACAAGGCTGGAAACACCAACTCCCTGAGGTGAAAACAAGCACAGGTGGCAATACATTAAAAGCCAGACAGACGCTTCCCTCCACAAATCAGGACAGTTTCCGAAAATAAAGACGCCTACTTTTCTCATCAATTACCCCACACAAGTATTTTATTATTGTGGGCGGAACATGTATGGAAGTGTGCTGTCTTGCTAGGAAGCCTCCCTGGAAGGAAGAAGAAAGGAAAACTACAACAAAATATGGTGCTTGTATCTGAACGAGGTCGGAAAAGAGACTATTTTATCTACAAAATGGAAAGACGCATGGGTGGGGTGAGGGGGAGTTGGCACCTGATAAACATCATTAGTTTCACAAAAGCAGCAAGGGATCAACATGAATGTGCTATTAACACTATCCTTAGCCAGCTGAACTCTCCCATGAAGTTCTTGACCAAGGCAGCATTGTGAACACCTGACTGGGCCTTTCTGGAATTTGGAGAGTTTCTATCAATGTGCAGGAAATGGTGAAGGGAGGTAGGCCAGCTTCATCAATGGGGTGCAAAGCAAAACCATTAAAGCACTGCACTAGTTTTCCTTTGGTCATTTATTTCCCCATTTGGGATGATCTGATAATGCCCAGATTGGAGAAGATAAATGAAGTATCATCTGTACCCTCTAGAAGAGTCTCTCACAACTGCTCAGGGGCAGCAACAGCAGAGAGGAGTATGTGCAAATCATGTGCCTTGATCAGCCCCATAAGTAATGTTAGCTTGTATCTGAATGCCCTTTCCAAACAAAAGAAGAGAGGTTCAAACCACTGGTTCTCGATGGAAGGCTGACAAGGAAGAGGGACACTGGAATCCCAAAATCTACACCACTAGATCATCACCCCTCTTCTTTCCCATGGGGTCAGTCTCCACATTCCTAACAGACATGATCACAGGGCTGTATTGAACAAATGCAACGCCCTAGATATAAATGCCCAATACTGGGGTCCATGGGGTTTGTTTCTCCTGCAAGAAGTCCAGGCCAGGATAGTCAAAGCCATTTTGCCAGGATCGTCCAGGATTTTGTGTCCTTTGATGTTAAACACACTGGAGCAACAGAATATTTTCAAAGCAGCAGTCTGCTTTTTCTGTAGGGGTGGTGGTCCTGTCTGTTTCTATCAATGAGGGACAAACTTGAGGAGCCCAGCCCAAGGCTACTGGTTCTCATCCCGCATCTGTTCCATTATGTTGATAAGGCTCTCTAGTCCAAACACATACCCCATGTCAGGGCCATCATGTACAGTGGGATCATCTCGAAAGCCTTTGAATGTGCTGTGTGCAAAGTCTATCATACGTACATCTACCTTGGGCTGGAAACTGACTGCCTCTGTGCTGCTGGCATCTTGTAGGCTCTCTGGGAGAGAGATGTCCACTTGTTTCAGGCGCATCTCTGCCCTGCGCTCCATATATGTCTCCGACCGGTTGTCCTTCCCATCATAGATGATGAGCAAGGAGCTGGAGTAGAAGCGATAGGAGGCCTGCCTCTCCAGTACAGACTTCAGGCTTTGCAGTTTGCTAAGGATGGGCTCAAACAGGTCCTTTCGTAGCTCTACTCCATTGTGCAGATACTGGTAGAGGGCATTGCGAAAACCCTCAATGGAAAGACCTCTGCCATAGTATTTATTCCTGCACAAATAATGGCCTGTATCCAGCTGATATACCTATGATAGAAAAAAGTCATACATTAGTCTACAAAGAACAGTCAAACGTGTACTGCATGAAGCTACAAAGCAGTAATGATCAGCTATGCTTTTCTGCAGTAGCTCATGGAAGCCTTTGCATCATCATGAGAATTGTTAAAAAAAGAAGCATCAAACTAGTTCTAGTCCCTGCTGTGCCAAATTAAAACATTACAAGGACTCGGTTCTTCATAGGTTAGGACACATTCCAGAGTCAGAACAACCAAAGTGGAGCAGGACTCAAGCACACTTAAAGAGGAAAAAGTGGACTAGCAGCCAAATTAAAAATGGCAAACCTCAACAGTGTGCCTTTGTTGTATCCTCAAAGAATTATGAAAGATTGTACATTATGCTGGCAAAGTGTTAGATATGGGTGGAAGCTAGGGTACTCCCATATAAGAGAAAAGTCTCTTCAACTTCCTTCCTAAATATGATACAGTATAACTGGACACTGCATAACACCCTGCTGGATAAAGTAGCCCAAAAGAAAATTCCAGGCTGGCTAAATGCCTCGTGTTAACAATAATTGTTTGGAAGCACCCTTGTTGCTGAATAAAACACCCTGAGCAAAATTATAATTAATATTACATTTATTTATACCCCGCCTTTTTTCCTGATGGGACTCAAGGTGGCTCAAGTCACAGAAATCAACATTTCCTTCAAAATAATTCCAAATGCAGCTTGATGCAGAATCATGGCTGTCAGTAAAATTAGTAGGATATTTTAATAAAAGCAAGGTACGTATTTCAAATGACCACCATCCAGCAGGGGGCACCAGCATCCATGCTATGAAGGCATGCTAAACCAACAGGAGAGTATCTACAACACTCAAAGCAAGGGACACCTATCTGACACCCTGACCAATGCAGATGTTCTGTGCTTTTTTTGTGCAAGGAGTCACCACCCATTTGAACAAGAGAGCCCCATATGGTTTCAAGATTGTTGAAACTTCTGTTCAGCCTTGCCCATTACTGGGTTTCAAATATATATGTATCTGAGAAAGAGAGATATTTTCCTATGTCCAAGCCTAGCATCCTAATATTACCTTGGTTCCTCAAGGATCATAGGTTAATAACCTCAGAGTAAGTCTTACATCCCAAGGAGCGCTATTCCATTTACTAGCATGTGAGCACTACCAGGTGAGTTGCCTATGTTAACCATAGTTCAAAGCTAAGGAAGCTCACTATGACACATCAAGACTGTTTGCTATTAAGCAGCTGGTAATATTTGCCACCAACTCCACACACCAAAGTGCAGCCCTATGCTAAGCAGGAAGTAAGACAGCAGTCCTATACCCACTTATATTGCAATAAACCTCATTAAAATCAATGGGATTTACTTCTGAGTAGATCTGCTTAGGTGTGCATTGTAAACCACTTTATGCTAATGACTGCTAAGCATTGCTCCACTCTCCCCCCCCCCCCCGCTTAATTGCATACCTGAACATGGGGGATAATGTCACACTTTGACAAAGAGGGCAGATATTGAAGCCTTTTGCAGTCAGTGCTGGAAAGTTTTCAAACCTCTCTATGAAGACTAGAAATGTGCATTTGTGGGAGAGAGACTATATAATTATAAATTACACACATAGCTTTTTTAAAAAGCAGAGATTCTCTGTATTCTAAGCGGTTGCCAAATACTATTACACGCCCCCTTGCACAGGTATCAGCCCTGACTATTAATCATGCAACAGAAGTTTTGCTAGCAGCTTATACGGTACCTGCATTCCACAAACCCGCACGCCTAGTGTGGACGAGGTGCTCTGGGCACACTTCTTCATCTGCCGAGCAGCTTTCTCCTCAGATGCATCATCCCCGTGCTGCCTGGTCCCCATTTTCAAGTCAAGCACACAGGGAAATTTGAAATGGTGTACCACGTTCTCCAGTAAAAGGAATTCTAAGGAGCCAGTAAAGGTAAATTTGTTTCTTTAAACTCAGCATTCCTAGAACTGCTTTAATTGATTTCTACAGAAATTCTAAGTCCCCTCTCTTTCATTCCAGAAAATGCACTGGTAAAGATCTTAACTCTGACAAAAAAGAGAACAAGACAGGAAAGAACAAAAACAAATATATGAAACCTCCACCCCCAATGATAAAAGGAAGAAACAAGCATTTCATCTTCAGGGGCAGGGGACAAGCCAAGGAAGAGAAAGCCTAGCTTAATACCATAAGAAGAAAAGCTCCCATTTTTAAAGCAAGAGCAGACTTTCCACTCCAGAACTGATATTTGGGTCCTGGTGCTGGGCTACAGGAGGTGGCCAAACAAGAAAACAGTGACTGAAGTAGGGTTACCAGATGTCCCTGGATTCACCAATCTGTCTCCGGAATGACCCCGGATTCTAATTAATGTTCCCCAATTTATGCCCAGAGAGTGGCGGCTGTTACAGCGTTGGCAGCTTTGACAATGTCTGTGTGCGCAAGGCAAGCCCCAGCAGCAAGCAGCACACGCCCAAACTACGCTTGCACCCGACCCCCTGGTCACTCAAAGCCTCCCGGAACAGCTGATAGGCGCTTGGGCTGAACCTTGGGCCCCCACTACCCACCCTCCATCCATAACCAAGGAACCTGGATCTGGTTGCCATGGAAACTACATATGTTTACAAAATGATGCTCCCTACTAATAATCCGGATGCCACTGTCTTTCAATCCCTTGGTTGCTGCAAAAAAAGTGTCCCCAGATTCACTGAAAAAAATCTGGTAATCATAGACTGAAGGCCACAGAAAAACACTAGTTATGCCGACTCACAATTCAGCCTACCAGGGCAGGGTAGGTCTTTTAAAGATGAAAATGCTCCAAGTAGGGTTTACTGGCAGGGTGTCAGTGACCCCCAAAGGTGCACTCTTCCACTGCCTCCCAAAACAAACAGATGACAGTGGCAGTCAGCCACCCCTCTTAGTCCCCAACATGCAGTCAGTACACACTATGCCTTTGGGAGGATACTGTAGAGCTTACGTTCCTTGGACTCTGAGCGCATGCGGCTCAACTGTTGCTTGTGGCAACGCAGACTCCACGGGTTAAATGTGATCTTTTCAGAACTCACGCTGCTATTTCCATCTAGCATCTGAAATGGAACATCTGAATGCCAGCTCTTGAGGCTCTTCGTGTCCTGGAAGCTGTTGGCACAATATGGTATCACAAATAAGAGCTTTGCTAGGAATTAGATTACAACAGAGATTAGCATTTGGGCTACTAAATTTAGTTGCTTTGCAAGAGTAATTCTGTAGGAGATGGGGGCATTCTGCACCATTCTCATACTTGCAGTATGAGAGCCTTCTTTGCATAATTGTTAGGATCTCAGGAAATAGATGTCCAGTGAGCATGTACAAGATTACAGTATCTTTACTGGGGAACATTTTGCCAAAAAGGGAGTGAAATGTTGTTTAAGGGAAGCAACTTCCGAAAAGCTATGTCTGAACTAATGAAAAACAACTTAAATACATGGTACCTTTCTGATGTGTCACTGGCCAGTCCTGCTCTCTCCTCTTTGTGCTCACTGCCACTGCCAGACCTGTTGAGGCTTCTGCGAGAGTGTTTGCGACGTGGCTGGTCCCTCTCTGGTACATCTTCCTGCTCCAAGGCTTCACTCTCCACGTAGGGGTATGCTACCAGGTTAATGTAGCCATCACTGTCTCCCTCAAAACAGACAGACACCACACCTGCCAGACACAAGCCACATGTGGCATTCCTCACATGAAATTTCTTAGTAGCTAGGTAACAGCCACAAAAACTAGCACTCTAAGAGGTTGTTACCAAGGACCATGTAAGGGAGAAAAACAAAATGAAACCATAGGATGGACACTCTCTCTCTCTCTCTCTCTCTCTCTCTCTCTCTGTGTGTGTGTGTGTGTAAAGCAGCTATTGTCACATCAATGGTGTATCCAGAAGATGCATCAATTATGGTGTTTGGGCAGGAGGAATTGGCCAGATGCACTTTTTTTGGGGGGGGGGGAGAGGATTATGTGCAAGAAAGAAAAATTATACACTTTATAAAGTTACAGCTCTTTTGGATTTTGTATGCAACATGTATGTAACAGAGTGGCCCTTGAGAATATATGACTATCTCTGGTCTACTTGATGCAACAGTAATAGTTTCTAAAAGTAAAAGTTTACTACACAGGTAAATAAAATGAGCATGGTATAGTATCTTGAAAACACTGAGTTTCAAATTATAGGCTTTCAAAGGTTCCCTTTTCAAACCACCTCCGTTTCAAAAAGGAGAAATACAGGGTAGAAATGACATTCTGATGGTAAATAAAAATAACTGTGAAATGTATTTTGGAGTCAAGTTTGTCCCATGAAGGCACATTAAGTATTTAAGCACATCTAGTATAGGCTTAGCTCTAGCCATTATCTGCATAGTCTGTGCCCAAAGAGTGCATTCATAAGTCACTCTTGTCCATTTTCTGGCACAGCTTCTTAATATTAACTGGAATGACTCCAGGCTGAGATGCAACCTATTTTCTCTTGTGAAAAAGGCTATTTCAGTATAAATTGAATTTTGTTGTACGTGAATTGAAATTAAGACTGGCTTTCCTTGTCACATTTTCCCAACAGTAGTAATAGAAAAATGTGCCTGATCTTCTGATCCATTCAAGAGCAACATATTATTAAAGAAGAGTCACCCTCCTTTGCTATAACATGGGGCAGATTGTTTTCTTCTGTGACAGGCTTTTTCTGTACAGCTTCATCTATAAAGAATGATGTGCCTATTCATGACAGCCCATCTGCTTTCTGTATGAATTTAAGAACATTAATTCTTCCTACTTTAGTTTTATTAAACACAGAATTTATTTAGTATCAACAGCTTTATAGCCTCTGCATTAAAAATACAGCAGCAGACTACTACAATTGCTCCACCTTCCAAACACCATTTCCAAGCCCTCACAACTTTTGCAAATAACAAATGCTTGTTGTTAGTTATCACAGCTGCAATCCTATAAAGCATTACCTGTACATCCCACATAAATCAATGGAGTGACTTGGCGTAGATATGTACAGGCTAGTACCATAAGGCTGTGCAAGGTGTTCTCAGGGCTAAGTAGTTTTAAAGAACCAGACAGCCAAAACAGAGGCGGAAACACAAGTGAAAACAGATAAGATTATAGACACATATACAAAAGGGGGGGGGGGCGGGAATCAAAGAAGGTGCTCAAGAGAAATCAGCAAGGTTGGGAGCAACATCAGATGCATGCAAGACTTTCTCAAAGGCAGAACAGAGATGCTGCAATGCACCATGGGATTTATTTGCATCTCACGGTGCTGCGTCTGCCTTGACAACTGACAGGGCCCTAAAGCCCTACCTGGCAGGTTCAGTCCTATTGTGGGAGATCTAGACTTGCTAATAGCAGGAGTAGCCAATATGGTGTCCTAGGTGAAAGAAACTCTAGAAAGGCCTAAGCTCCAAGTTGCAGCTACAAGGAAAACTTACTAAGATGGAATGGTTACGTTTTAAAGTTAGAAAATTAACTCTTTCTTTTAATTTTTTTTTATTCAAAATTATAACAAGACATATTATCCAAAAACATATCCTTATCCCCCCCCCATTTTTCCTCCCCCCCACAGAACCCCCACCCCCCGACTTCCCTCAGTTCTAGTCTTTGGTTTCTCTAATAATGCTGTTTTCTGCATGTTACAAAGTTGTATAGATCCTCAAACCGTTTAGCTGATTATTATCAGCAAAAAAATTAAATTATCTCTTTCAATATATGGCAAAAGAGGTGATGTGAAAAAGAAATTTCTCTCTCAAGACTCATTTGAAACTACACAAGTAAGGCCCAGTTAATACACATCAGAATCCTCCATGCAGAACAGTTTTGTGTCCAAAATTACAGGGAGGGGAAAATGCACATTGCCTCAAAGTCTTGTTTTTTAGTTGCCATACTTGCACAAATTTCCACCAGAAAGCAGCATGGTCTTAGTGCCTCATATGTTACTTTCTCCAGGAGACGATGGTCACTGGATCACTCCACTATGAGATTCAAAGGATATAAGCCAGACTTAAGACTAGAATCCTGAGCACAGTTACCGGGGAAGTAAGTCTAAGTGAACTATGTAGGGCTTATATGATTTTGAAACTAAACCCAACTGGGCTTTAGAAGTACTGCCAGCCAGCAATGCCATCAATAAGATATTATGACTGCCTAAGCATATAAACGAATTGTTCTCGTCCATGCATTGTCTGAAAATACATGGCAAAGTTTCACAGTGATCTTATGGATAGTATGTAATGAAATAGTTCCATTAGATTTCAATTTGTGCAATGGAACTTCCCTCCCTCTTCTCTCCCGGCACACCCTCAGATCAGATTGGGGGAGCCTTCAGGATAGTTTTATGAGGCATGCGGGAAGAAGAGGGGACTTTTCTGTTGTGCAGCCAGAAGTACTTGCACTAACAGAACTAATTTGTAGGACACCACCCTATGTATACATTCA
The DNA here is from genome assembly GCF_964252035.2 of Podarcis erhardii. Classification (NCBI taxonomy): domain Eukaryota; kingdom Metazoa; phylum Chordata; class Lepidosauria; order Squamata; family Lacertidae; genus Podarcis; species Podarcis erhardii. The sequence continues at coordinate 70,973,691 of NC_138498.1, forward strand.
CAGCACAGTTGAAGTTTTTAATGTCTGAAGTTTTATTCTGTTTTTAAGGTTCTATTGAAAGCCTCCCAGAGTGGCTGAGAAAACCCAGCCAGATGGGCAGGGTAGAAATAATAAATTATTATTATTATTATTATTATTATTATTATTATTATTGATAGAAGAGTGCCCTCCAGATACACTAAAATGCTCTGGATTTAAATGAGATTCTCCAAAGATTTGGGGGGTTACCTTTGTACTCAGGTGTGAATTCCTTCATTTCTGGAGGCAGGGACTCATAGAAGCGCTGTTCTCTGGTGATGAGAGGCTTGCACACAGTGTGGTCATCGTAGCGCATCATGCTGCTGTGGCCGCCCACCTGATGGATGAAAGGCTCCAGAAGGACCCCTCGGCCTCCTGTGTGGGATGCGTTCTTGCCATGCTTCCCCACCTCCATGGTTTGACAAACACACATTGCGTAGGGCACCAGTCGCACACTTGGAGCTGGGGGTGAGCTGCATGGGGTGGAAGGAGGAGTTTCTCAAGGAGCAAAATCTCTACCACTCAGATGTCTTAGCAAGAAAGCATGTGCCAATGGTCTGCAAAACAGAGAAGATTGCATAAAACTTAGCCAGTGGACACTTGCATCAGCCCCAGTACAAAGTCTACCATGTAGCTATGAGTTATACAGAGAAACACACACGCAGTACTCTTTTTACACACTTCTGTATTTTATCAATGATCTTGACAATAATTTCTTAAGAGGTTTGTGACCAAAACCGAGAAAGAGCAATGACCTACCAGCTATTCAGAGCAATCTAGATCTTTTAATAAGGTAAGCCCATCCTTTACTTAAAGCATTACTCCTCTGTGCCAGCAAGGAATTAGTTCAACAACATCCCATGCCTTCCGTTTGAGCCATCTCATGTGCTTGTCCCCAATAAAGCATCCTTCAGTTCACGTAAATGTTGAACTGACAGTTAAGTTGTAGAAAAAGGTTCACTGAATAACTGGAAGAAAAGGCATTTCAAAATAAAAAGCAGGCTTTCATCACTGAAGATGCAACTGTTGCATGTTGGGTGATGTGATAAGGGAAACACTAATTAGTCATGAGGAGAAGGGGAAAGGTCAATGTTTTAGGTCTACCATTTGCTACCAACAAGCAAAGCATAAACACAGAAGAGCAAGGAGCTTGCAAACTACCTCTCAAGCCTTGGTTTATAATATGATTTTCATGAGTATGTTTTTGTCAAGCTTCTGATACAATTTTTGAAAGTCCCCCGCTTTTTACAAAACAGATTGAGCCAACTGTGCCCCAAAGTTGCCCTGAGAGGTGCATGCTTCCTCTCCCCTATCACAGTAAGGGCATGCTTTTGATATTTCAACAGGAGGCTAAAATAGAAGATGACTGAGGTAGACAAAAATGATTTCAGTCTAGTCTAACTGCCAAACAGATTGGTGGCTTCTGCAGAGCTCTAATTTGGCCAGTGATCTTGTGTAAAGCCGATTAGTAAGGGCACTACTTTGGAAAGTCTCATGGCCTCAGGCGAGGATGCACTTGTGATAGCTGTTCTGTTTATCTATGGCTTATATTAAGCTACTGGACACAGTTTGCATTCTGCAAGCATAGATATGTCCTTTTCCCTCGTTGCCAGGTAGGGAACTTGTTAAAGCAAATGAAGAGGGACGTATGTAAGGCCTGTCCCATTTTTCAGACTCACATGGTTGGCTAGCACTTAAATGCTCCCTTCCCCCAAAAGAGGCTCCTTTCGAGTATGTGATAAAAAAGCTCCCATAGCTTCACATTTCATCCATCTACTTAGTTTCACTATGTGAATGACTACTGACCAATATTATGAGGTAGGCTTAACCTCCAAAGTTTAACAACAGTGGTTTGTTTGCCATTTTTAGGTTTCTCCAACAATCAAAATGTTACAAGCTATGTGTGTACCAGTTTTTAGCTGGCTGTCAGTTGGTGAAATATCCTCATACGACTGATATGGAACAGTGAATGAACGAGTCAATAAGCACATTTACAGAATAAGCGGCAATAGGGATGAGGGGTCTTTTGGCACTGGCATTTTCTACATGCCACTACATACACTAGCAACTGCTCAGTTGTTTATCAAGTATCACACACACACCTTCAAAGGAGCTTACAGAACCTGATCTACTGAGCACTCAAAACTCTGGCACTGGCAACGAATATCAGCTTGCAGCCCAGGAATGAAGATACTACTCTAATCACAACATAAAATTCAAAAGGTATTTTAATCCACTGTTCTTCAACCTCGTATCCAAATGCTGAACCACTACAACCCTCATTACCCTCAGCTAACTTAGCCAACTGTCAGTGATGATGGGAATTGTAGCACAACACCATCTGGTGACCCAAGGTTGAAGAAGATTGTTGTAGTTGAATAATCTTTTTTAAAGGAAATATTAATACAAGTAATTGTAATCAGTACATGCTTACTTTGTAATCCTACACATATAGCTACTGTAACAAGCTTACAGCTAGTACGTTTTGCACTTTGGAATACAGTAGCTTTTTTAAAAGGGTTACAAGACCTAAAAGTTGCCTATGTGAACCAGAGGGTTGGTTCTTACATTACAGCCACCAAATGAATACCACTAGATACATTACGGCACCAAGAGTACTACAAGAGTACTTTAACATGGTTAAAGAACAGTCACATATTATAGTTGTGAAGTGGACTATGCTTCATCATACTGAAGCATTTCCACTGACATCCATTACGTAAGAATCAGTCCAAGTGCACCAGAATTCCCCGTTTCTATGCACAGAAGAAATTCAAAAAGAATGGGTTGGGGGTCAAATGGAGCTGTAGTTTTAACTGAGCTTGCCAGTGAATTATTACTTTCAGACAAATGTTAATTGAATTTTGAGAGGGAGTTGCTTATTAAGAAACACACAAAGCAACAGTACCTGAACAATCTGAAGAGGCCACAAAAATGTATGATAAGCTTGGTGGAAGAGACTCTCATGCTGTTTATTGTGTATGAGAGAGGAAAGAGAAACATCTTAAATTATTCTGGTTTTATAAGATATCTACGGTTGTATAGGCAGAGAAAAATTATCCCCTCTCAAAACGAACCCCTGTATTTCTATTCCATGGCCATTAAGATAACATGAAGATCAGCCAATAAATTCACATCAATGTTTACAAGTTAAGAGCCCAGGTTAATAGTTTCAGTTCTTACCATTTACAAAAGCAGTCTAAAGTGTTTGTAACTCATAACAGGAAGTACAGAAATGATTTTCACTATTTGGCAATAAGACTTTGAGTGAGAGTTAATGTTTGGGAGTTGAAGTGATAAACCTAGGAACTTCCATTAGCCCTTCCACTCTCTGATCCAATTGTAATGATATATATATTTACAGTTTTCTGCAGACTGCTACAATTTCCTCCCCCCTTTTTTACAGAAAACTTACTTGCTACTCAAAACACTAGCCTGCCTAGTTAGTGGTGTCAAAACAGACCAAAAAAGCAAAAGAAATTGCAAAAGAAGCTAGCTGGCTTGGCAACTATATCAATTGAACATGCCCAAGCATCACCTGCACTTAACCTGAAGGAATTGGTAACAAACTTTGGAGAGGAAAAGGCACACAAAGTGAGGTTTTAATGTGCCTGAAATTGAAACGTTTAAGAGACTTAAAATTTTAACAATAAAATTTACAAAATTATTCACAATGATTTGGGTGCTAAAACACTTTTTGTATTTGAGGAAGATTATCGAAGATGGTTGCATTACAGTGGTACCTCTGTAATAAAATAAAATTTACAAAATTATTCACAATGATTTGTGTGCTAAAACACTTTTTGTATTTGAGGAAGATAATCAAAGATGGTTGCATTACAGTGGTACCTCGGGTTACACACACTTCAGGTTACAGACTCCGCTAACCCAGAAATAGTACCTCGGGTTAAGAACTTTGCTTCAGGATGAGAACAGAAATTGTGCGGCAGTGGCGTGGCAGCAGCAGGAGGCCCCATTAGCTAAAGTGGTGTTTCAGGTTAAGAACAGTTTCAGGTTAAGAACGGACCTCTGGAACGAATTAAGTACATAACCAGAGGTACCACTATACTTATTCTTGCAATTTAAAATAAATTTAGCAGTTTCAAGTTTTATGCCTTTCATTCCCTTTTTTTGAAAACTGAAGTTAACAATTGGTGTGTGTGTGTGTATGTATGTGCAAGTAGTTAGCCTTGCCTAGGGCACAAAATAGCCTGGCACCGGCACTGTCTCAACTACATCTGAAACAGTTTATGAGTATTTATGTGTCACAGGAGATCAAATTCTACTTTAGTGGATCATAAGGCTGTCAACAAATAATTGGTAACTGCTGACAGAGCCCATTCCTCCTGACATCTAAACATAACTGAAGACAGGAAGTGTTAAGCGGGTATCATCTAAAACCTGAGATAAAGAGGTTATGGATTAGAAACTGGTGAATTTGGAGTTTTGGGGTAAGAGGGAGAACATCTGATGAGGAAAGAAAAAAGAAGAGAGCACAAGATGTTAGCAAAGTGAGTTTTCACCATTTCTTAAAGCAAGAAGAACAAAATTTCCTCCAAGGTCCCATTGTCTATGCCAGTCACCTCAACCTTGCACTCTCCAGATATTTTGGACTAAAATCGCCATTAGCTTTTGCCAGCACTCCACAGTACAATTGTAAAAGCGACAAAATTGCAGCAGCTTACCTCAAAGACTATTTAAGAAAACATAGAATTTGAAAATTTAGTTTTAGCAAATGAATTTTATGGGAAATCACTAAACACTCAGAAAGTGGATAGAAAAGTTCATATGGGGAAGTGGAATAGAAAACTACAGAGTTAAGTCCCAGAGGAGATGGGGACATGCCTTTATACAAAAAGCTCACACTTCTCAGTGACAGTCTGCTTTAAAGAAATCTGATTCAAAATTAATTCACAATGGTGTTTAGCAGCCTGAAAAATTTGGAAGAGCTATAACAGAGACTTTTATCATATGTGGTGAGAATATGCAAAAAAAACCAACAACCGCCAGATACTAGAAGATAGTGTTAGGAATAAATGATGAACTAGTTCAGTTCAGTTCAGAGTAGAATTGAAGCCCGTGGACTATATTCTAATTTTATCAAGAGCTGTGTTTCAATTGAAAAAATATTTTAAAATAAATGATCACTATAGTTACCATGCTCTTTGTAAACACAGAAAAGCAATCAATGTCCTACTACAGTAGACCAATTACAATAGAGTATCAAACAGACGTTATTTGAGCAGCTGGGACCTGATAATTCAGTATCAAAGACAAAAAAATGATTTCAAGGAAACAGAGGGAGATCGTGTAATACTTTGAAACTGGATGGGGTTGGGAGTTAAATTGTAAGATAAGCATAATGAAAGTAATTTGACGTATAAAGCTGTGCAAATGATATTAATGTGCATTAAATGTGTACATTCTATATAAAGCTTTTCATGAAATAATAGAGAGGTCAGATCACCCTGTATTCAGCAACAGCTGGTGTGATGCTTAGCTTACACTGAAGAGAGATTTCCCTCTGCTTGAACACTTAGGAGAAATACCATTGTGGAGTAGAGGTATAATAGTGATCCACCAACAGCTGTACCAGCACTTCCCATCCCATATATGAGAGAGGTTTTTAAAGTAAACAGCTTATTTAAAGAAAGCCAGTAAATTAAATTAGTATTGTAAGGACTGTGCAGACAAAAATTAACCACATCAAGGAAAATAAAATTCATTAGTTTTCTTTCAAAGGCTGGACTGGATGAATCCCAAGCCAGAATTAAGATTGCCGAAAGAAATATCAACAACCTCAGATACGCAGATGACACAACCTTGATGGCAGAAAGTGAGGAGGAATTAAAGAACCTTTTAATGAGGGTGAAAGAGGAGAGCGCAAAATATGGTCTGAAGCTCAACATCAAAAAAACGAAGATCATGGCCACTGGGCCCATCACCTCCTGGCAAATAGAAGGGGAAGAAATGGAGGCTGTGAGAGATTTTACTTTCTTGGGCTCCATGATCACTGCAGATGGTGACAGCAGTCACGAAATTAAAAGACGCCTGCTTCTTGGGAGAAAAGCAATGACAAACCTAGACAGCATCTTAAAAAGCAGAGACATCACCTTGCCGACAAAGGTCTGTATAGTTAAAGCTATGGTTTTCTCAGTAGTGAGAGCTGGAAGTGAGAGCTGGACCATAAAGAAGGCTGATCGCCGAAGAATTGATGCTTTTGAATTATGGTGCTGGAGGAGACTCTTGAGAGTCCCATGGACTGCAAGAAGATCAAACCTATACATTCTGAAGGAAATCAGCCCTGAGTGCTCAATGGAAGGACAGATCCTGAAGCTGAGGCTCCAATACTTTGGCCACCTCATAAGAAGAGAAGACTCTCTGGAAAAGACCCTGATGTTGGGAAAGATTGAAGGCACAGGGATAAGGGGACAACAGGACGAGATTGTTGGACAGTGTTCTCGAAGCTACCAACATGAGTTTGACCAAACAGTGGGAGGCAGTGGAAGACAGGAGTGCCTGACGTGCTCTGTTCCATGGGATCACGAAGAGTTGGACACAACTAAACAACAACAACAACAACAACAACAACAACAACAAAGAGTAAAAATAATTTTAGAGCTCTGTAACAGAGAACTGAGACACATAATGTTGGTGTTTCCTGCTTGGCAGGGGGTTGGACTCAATGGCCCTTGTGGTCTCTTCCAACTCTATGATTCTATGATTCTATAATAATAGGAAGTAAGACTTAAGGGGTATTTTGTTTCAATTCATACACCAGTCACTGTTTGTTGTTTAATATTGAAGTAAAGTGGAAATCTGCTATAGGAGGCAGTCTCAGAAAATATTTCAGGAGCTAAATGCAAAGCAGCAGCATACATCTTTCTCCTGTCTTTACTAATTTTTAGAAACCCAGAAAAGATGTAAGATTATGTTTCTTATTTCCTGCAGAAGAAAGTTATGAAGTCTAGAAGTCAGTATTTCCTGCAAATATTAAAACTGACAGAAAATGCTGGACACTGAAGAACAGACTAGATAAAATTGTCAACCATTCATACAACATGGCAAAAATAATGTTCAAAGCAGTCACTTATGGTATAGCCAACAAATACCATTCAATCTGTCAATCCTATGGTTCCTAAAGGTCTATTTCAATGCAATCTGAAACACTGAACACACAGTTCTGCATAATAAAATGAGGAGCTTGGAGACTCTGGCTCAAGAGAGGTAATGGAACAGATAAGTGTCTCGTATTTCAGTTAGTTAAACCCAGTAGAGCAGTCCAAATCCCAATATTCAAACATCATCTTACTGGTGGAAGAACCCTACAATTTATAATCCTTAACCTGCATTTTTTCCAAGCACCCCTTTCGCTATAGACACATCACATGTCAACTGACAATGTATGGATCTCTACAGCAATCTTTGTAATTTACAAAGCATTTACAAATATGATTTTAAAAAAGAATTTTCACCACAGCTGCAGAAACTACTACAAATAATTTCAGAAGACCGCCAGTACTCTCTCTTTTTACTTCAAGGCCAAACATGAAGAAAACCCAACAGCAGAAATGACAGTGAAATTCACCACTTAAGTGATTGCTGCTCTTCTTCTAGTGCTTATTTCTTTAATCAATTTCTCTTGCATTTCAAGTTAATAACAGGTATATAGACTTTGTAAAATATTTAATTTCTGGTTTACAACTAGACCAGATGTGCAGGGTATAATAATTCTCTCAAAAGTGTGGATATATTTTGTGGTAATAAACTTGATTACAGGAGCAAGTCAGTTTACTGCAGGTTGCTCAGATCACAAAAGCCTTCAAGTATATATGGGTTGAGGAAGTCCGCTAACAAGTAGATTCTTTGCAGCCATACAGATTCTTTGCAGCCATACAGATTCTTTGCAGCAGGCGCATGCTGCCCACTTAGGGTTGCCATGTTACAATGCTACAGTGACAACTGAAGTCATAATTTCTAGAATTCCCTTACAGTGGTACCTTGGGTTAAGTATTTAATTCGTTCCAGAGGTCCAATCTTAACCTGAAACTGTTCTTAACCTGAAGCACCACTTTAGCTAATGGGGCCTCCTGCTGCCGCCATAGCATGATTTCTGTTCTCATCCTGAAGCAAAGTTCTTAACCTGAGGTATTATTTCTGGGTTAGTGGAGTCTGTAACCTGAGTGTATGTAACCCAAGGTACCACTGTATTCAGGTTTAGACTCTAGAGCTAGCAACCACTTCTTTTAACCACCGTGTCTTGACCTAATGCTCCTCTCTCCCTCAACAGCACAGAGTGTCTCCTGGCCTTAAATGCTGAATAGTTTCTTTGGAGCGGTCTCTTTGATTAGTCCCTTCTTGTCTCAGGTCCCAATCTCATCTAACATAGCAACCTGGCTCTTCGTGCAGGTTCCTCTTTCTCAATCCATTTCCTGATCACCATCATTCTTAAACCTAGCCTCTACACCCCAAGAACTCAGTCTCTCCCTTGTAAAGTTTCTAACTACAGCCATATTGACATTTCCCTCAAAGGAACTGAACTGCAAACTGTTTAGTTCCCTGAACAACTAACATTCTGTGCTTTTGTATAAGCTCAGAAGCTTCACTGGGCACAATGCAATAGATGTACACATTTACTAGAGTAAAGCAAAACACAAAACAAAGAGGAACTACCTCTGACACATACTTAAGATACATTAGCATAAAACTGGTGCCAATCAATAAGACACCAGTAGTAAAATGCATTATCTGTGCAGTTAGTGACTTAGCAGGGGCAAATAACTATTTTTTCCAAGTGAATCACTTGTTAGAATTTTGACTCAGGCTACACTGAAGGAACAGGCACATGAGCACAGATAATACAGTCTTCTTACCACTATGTCCCCTAGTTTGAAGGTACTGTACCAGAGAACATGAATGCCACAGTGAGTTACTGCCTTTCAGATATCCATGTTACATGCACAGATGCTACAGTGCTGCCCTTCTCCTACTGGAGAAAGTGTCAGCGCTGGCCTATCATGGCTAGAGCAGCTTAACATCACTACAGTAAGATGAGTGTGTGGATTGATGGCAGTGGCACCTGATGCACTACTTCAATGGCTAATTAAAGCTTTATCAAAATTACTAATGTTAATATGTCAATATAATTATAATTTGAGGCAGTGCTTGGAAGTATTCCCTTTTCAGAGATAACTGTACAACATACAGAGTGGCTGGGGAAACCCAGCCAGATGGGCAGGGTATAAATAAATAATAATAGTAATTATTATTATTATTATTCCCGTGGAATTTGGCATACTTATGCTTGCTAAAAGCAAAGAGGCAAGGGGCAAATTGCAACTGCAGTCTGACTGCTCCAGGACTTGGTCACCAAGATGCTGTTGCCCTTTTATTACGCTGGAGAAACAAAAGCTGTGTTTGCTGTGTGTATGGTTTCAATTTCTCTTTGCCTTAAAAAACCCAACTGCCACATGTGATACCCCACTTTTTGTATCTCTTGTCTCTTTCCTACTGGAAAAGTTTCTGACAGCCATCCTTACCATGCACTTCCACAATATGTGGCAGCAATTTTTTTTAAAAAAGAAGAAGCATGGATCACCTCTCAAATCACACCGCAACCACAGACAGAAAACTGACACCAGCCAAACACCTGTTCAAACTGTAACCTATTTTTTTCTTTTAGGAGATTCCAATTCTGGGGACCTATAAAACTTACACTTCCAGTTACAGTTATGGAAACTCCTGTGCTCTTATTCTCCCCTCTGCCCTGCTCCCACCCCTCACATATAACATTTGTATTTTCTTATTCCTAAACTAGTCAAGAACCAATGATATTTCAGAGGTCTGGTATCTTTGCAAGCATGAGCAGAATTTGTCCTTATGGTAGTCACAATGCATCATATTTATACAACAGCCTTTAAGCCATGACATAGCAAAGCCATTGTGTGGGAAGACCCAAATTTTGCCAAAGGGCCATGCTAGTGACTTGGCATAACTCCTAACAGGAAATGAAACGATTTTCTGCTGCTCTTTGCTTTCCACAGAAATGTGTCTCAAAACTCTGTGCATAATATTCACTTTTTATAAGATTCCTAAGTTACATATATTGTGCCAGATTAATGGCAGGGAAGCAGTGGAAGGAAGAAGAGGCAGAGTCCGCAAGTTTCACAATCTTCAGTGAGTACAGGCTTATTCAGAGCACTAATTTGCAATAATTTTCAGTAAATTTCCATCTTGCAGTCCCAACAATACTCTAAGTATAGATTCTGCTCCTACTCTTCTGAGGTGATGATGGATTAAAAGCTTAGATCCTTCCACAAAGAAGCTCAGTAACAATATTTTGAGAAAGCTTTCCAATAGAACTTTTGTTTTTCAGAAATGGTGCCATGTTACAAATGTTCAAATGGAGAGAGGCTTGCTGTCAGATAACATTCAGCCCAATTCTAGACACAGTTACCCAGAGATGGGTCCTCACTGTATTCAATGAGTGGGATTCAACTAAGTTGTTGCATGCACAGAATGGGCGCTGCTTGTGCTATGCGACTTCGGAGGGTTGGGAAAACCCCCGGAACAGATTTAAGAGGTACATGGGGGCAGTGCAAAAACTGAGATATGAAAGCTAGGAGCTAAATGGCACCGTAAACCTAGGTTATGGGGACAACAATGGAATGTCTAGGTGCATTTTTTTTATAACAGGAATACAAAGCTTAAAATGAACTGCAGCTAAAATCTTATGTTCATTTTTCACATGGTCTAGTCCTTATCTGAAGACTGCAAAAAACAAAGCCATGCTTCCCCTGCCCGCCCCACCCCCCTAATATTCTTAAGAGGGTCTGTTCTCCAGACTTCAGGAAGTGGCTGGAAGTGGGGAGGCAGAAAAGGGTCCTCCTTTCCTTCAGCACTGTGCAGTTTTAATCTGAAATCTTATGCACAGTACTGTGCCCAGAGCTCAGAAACTGCTTGCGCTAATGAACTTCCCTGTTACAAAACACACTAGAACAATGGAAGTTTCAAATGCTGATGGGGGGCACACAAGGGGAGGAGTGGGGAGTCTCACTGCTCATGTGGAACTCATTTTATGCCCCCATACCTCACTTAGCACATCACTGAATTCTACCTAATAGGCTTTACCCAAAGACAGGTGTGCACAGGATTGTAGCTTCATGTACACCAAGAAAAGATATAGGCACTTCAAGAGCATTGCACTGAGAGCAAATTTTATAAATTTTACTCAAATATTATCAACAAAAGCATGCTGCGGCCAACAGCCAGTAAATTCTATTTTGATATTTGTCACACTGTTAGGAAACAGAGGGAGCAGCCTAAGAATTCATGTCAATTTTAATTAAGATTTATCCTATCTTACAAGTCAGTCCAAGGGCAGTTTACAATTTTTAAAAAGAAAACTGCAAAAAGAAAAAGCCCCACCTAAACACGATGGGCTATCCACGTTTATCTGGCACCAATTATCTTCCCAATAACAATGTCTTGTCTGCACTGTCTCCAGAAAACAGCCTCCAATGGATCTTCATTAAGGAGTTCAAACACTAGAAAGTTACTGCAAACTTCGATACACCCTTATAATTTACGGTTATTTTTTTAAAATACTTGAGTTCCACCCTTTATTACGGTATTCAAACAACAAAAACAAAATTCAATTAAAAACAGATAAAAAATAAAAGCAATAGATTAATCTCAAAACAGACTAAAATTAGCAATTATGGTTTCTATACATAAGTAAAGTGGTACCTCTGGTTACGAACTTAATTCGTTCCGGAGGTCCGTTCTTAACCTGAGGCACCACTTTAGCTAATGGGACCTCCTGTTGCCGTCACGCCGCTGGCAAGCAATTTCTGTTCTCATCCTGAGGTAGAGTTCTTAACCTGAGGTACCACTTCCGGGGTAGCAGAGTCTGTAACCCGAAGTGTTTGTAACCCAAAGCATTTGTAACCCAAGGTACCACTGTACTCACGCCTTGAATTCAGCTAAGAAGCAAACAGGTAGCCGGTGGAACTCTTTTATAATTGGTGAAATATCAGCAAGATGAGACATGCCAGTCAGAATTTTGACTCCCATATTCTGTACCAATTACAGAGTTCAAACACTTGATACAGGGAAGATAGAAGTGGCATCACCTAAGCAGAGACTATGATTGAATTACTGTTGTGGCCAATTATGTAAGCAATGTCATTTCTGCACTACTTTAGACCCTTTCAGGCATATATATGTATAATGAAAGCAAAAACACACAACAGTGGAAATTTACAGTAAGAAAGATAAAGCTTAAGATAGTTTAGGCTAGGGTTGCAGCTTTTATCAAAAATTTAGGGAAGCACAGGTAGGAACCAATGCTTAAAGCCAAGCAGAGACAATTTAATGTCAACAAGAACTCAATTATGCTCAAATTTCTGCCTCACAGAACTACAAAAAGATTCACCTTTCATCTGACCCACTAAAACACCAATGATTAATTTATAGCTCATTCTATCACAGAGGCTTGTGAAGTTTATCAATATATTAAGACGCATGGATGTCTGCTATAGTATCTCAGGCAAATGCAATTACAATAGAACCTCGGGTTATGAACATGATCTGTGCGGGAAGCACGTTCACAACCCGCAACACCGTGTCTGCGCACATGCGGATCACGATTCGGCGCTTCTGCGCATGCGCTGAAACCCGGAAGTAACCCATTCCGGTACTTCCAGGTTTGGCGCAGTGCACAACCCGAAAACACGTAACCTGAAGCGTCTGTAACCCAAGGTTCCACTGTAAAATACAACTTGGTTAAAAACAGAAAATGATAATCCTACCTTCCCACCACTTTCCATAGCCAGCCAAAATTGTACACTCCTGAAATATGTTCTCTGGCTCTGATAAATTTTCAGGAATTCAAATTTGTGAAGAAGCAACACCATCAGCCTTTAATGCTCATTTTTTGTTTCAATATGACACATGGATAGTAACAAAGATAAGTGTTTTTAAATGATAGCAGAGATAAACAAAATATGATGGTTAGCATGCATGGGTGAGGGGTTTTTTTTGGGGGGGGGGTTACATAAAGGGCAGCCACAGAGGAACCTAAACTACCTTAGGACCACAGAGAGGAGTTTAACTCTTCCTTTGCCCACCACAATTCTGACAAGTTGCTATTTGCATGTCAAAGGAAGTTCCCATTGGCTAACCCATTGTGATAGAACACATGGGTTCTGGCAGCCTGTTTAGCATGTGCCCTACCCATCTGGTACGTAGATTTGAACCAGCACCTTGAAATCTGCTTGGAAAATGATGCTGTGGCTGCAGAAGCACCAACATATAATGCTACCAGACTTCCTTCCCACCAAAAAGAGGGATATACTAGTTCAGAGGTTTTCAACCTTTTTCAGTGCATGGCTCCCTTGACCAGTTACATTCTTTCTGCCCTGTGGGGCTCAGGAGCCCAGTTATGTCACCCCTTGCCTGCAGAGCTGGCAGCCTCTCACCCTTTTTCAAACACCGTCCCTTGTGGAGTGTTTCCTGAGCCTCCTCTCCTCTCCCCTCTCCTTGGGAATCCTTTAGGAAGCAGCAGCTGCTAACCCTGGTCCCTGAGCTGCCCTCCTGCCCCAAAGAGAGAAGCCTCTTCACACTGCCCCACAGGGGCCTGGGAAGCACCCCCTGGGTCAGCTCCAGAGGCACCATTCACCTGGGGAGCTTGTAACCAGGGCTGCTGCAACGAACAGCTGTGCAAGCCTTTGGGGGGCAGATGTGAGAGGGCATCAGAGGAGGGAGGGAAGGAAAGAAGGACAGAGGCTAGTGTTGCCCATGGCACCCTGACCATCATTCAAGACACCCCAGGGTACCACGGCACACTGGATGAAAACCAATGTACTCGTTAGTCACTAAAGGCAACTACATGCAGAGCATATTGCAGTCATTCTTCTTACATTACAATGGCTGGTTTGTATCCAAAAAGTCTGAGTGTAACCTTCATACCAAATCCAAGTTGATGAAAAGCACTCATATTTCTGAAACCTAAATTCTTTGCCAAGTTATCAACCTAACCTAATTAAAATGAGTTTTCAGGATGAATAAAATACAAATCGCAAGGTACCCACTGCACTAAAAACTGCAGATCGTAGTTAATAACTATGGTCCCTGGGCTGCAAAGGTTACTTTAAAAGAAATAATAGAATCATGGAATTGTAGAGTTGAAAGGAACCATAAGGGTAATCTAGTCCAACCCCTGTAATGCAGAAATATTTTGTCCAACATGGGGCTTAAACCCACAACTCTGAGATTAAGAATCTCATGCTCTACTGACTGAGCTGCAGTGATCTTTCAAGAAGCATTAAATATTTCCTTGTTGGTGTATTTTTTAGTGAAATATACTTTCAATCATCTTAACTTTGATTCCTGACATAATCATTTTCTGAATGCATGGATCTCTGCAAATTTAACACACAGCTAGTTATAAATAGGTTCTGCTGTAGGCATTTTTTTGCTTGTATAACAAAATTCATCAGCTGATTTTAGGCGAACTGACTTCCTTCTGTAAGAAAAGCAGTAACCAAGGCTATACAAGAGGGTTGGAGTATCCATGCAAAACCGTGTAACTTAAGTGTCACCTATACTGTGCGAGCTCCCCTGCACCAACATTTTGAATTATGGCTCAAGCTACTATGTTAAGTACAAACAAATGTTATAGCAAGTGAGAGAACACTAATATACTAGAATGGAGATTGGGAACCTTTTTCAGACCAAAGCCTGCATTCCTTCATTGACAACCTTCCAGGACCCATATGCCAGGAGTGAGAGGGGCCAGAGACAAAAGTTGGTGGGGCAATTTATTTATCATAGTTGTTAGTTACTCTTTTCATGGAAGGATCCAAATAAACTTACATTGAAACAACAGATAAAACAATTCAGAATAAAAGAAATTCAATCTTCAAGGAAAATATTTCAGATCCTTCTCTAAGTAACATTTTGCTTTCCCCATATTTATGTACCTACTTAATTTATATATCCCCATAGCAGAAGTACTCTAGGAATTCAGGGTGGTGTAGTAGTCAGGGTGTCGGACTAGGTCCTGGAAAATCAGGGTTTAAATCCCCACTCAGTCATGTAGCTCACTGGGTGACCTTGAAGTCTGTCACAGTCCCTTAACCTACCTTACATGGTCGTTGTAGGGATTAACTGAGGAGCAGGTGAACCATGTAGTCCTTGGAGAAAAAGGTGGGCTATGAATGCAGTAAATAAGCTCTTCTGCTTACCTGCCTAAGAAAGCTGGAGAGGCCAGACAGATGGAGATGTCAGTCGCCAACCTGGCATCCAGAGATCTCCACATGGTCGCAATTGGACCAATGCCAGTCACAAAACACACCTGGTGCCAGGGGTATTTCGAACACTGCCTTCAAATTAAGGACCAAACGCCAGGTAAAGAGAAAACGTCTTTGCCTTGTGCGCAAAAATAAAGATGATACCAGTTGTGTCTCCCTAGGGAGAGCATTCCACAAGTGTGAAGGGCCACTACTGAAAAGACCCCAAGCAGTTTTTACTTTTATATAGTAGGCTACATGTGAGCCACACTAAAGTCAAAGGTTTCTTCACACCACCCCCATCTCTACATCCAGGCAAGCAAAAGGCAGAGTCACAGCTCAAAGACACATTCTTGTCAGGCAAAAGCCCTTGAGGAGTGTGCAGAGCAGTCAATGTGTGCTGCAGCTTTGAGAGAAGGCCTGGTGATGGGTCTAGCCTGGGGAAAGTCCCAAGGGCCAGTCCCAGAGGTCTGAAGGGCCACATTCAGTCTCTGGGACTGAGATTACCCAACCCTATACTAGAACAAGATTTGAGTGGTGGGAAGAGAGAAAATATTAAAATGCAAAGTTATTACTTGTCCAGTTCCAGTACAATTGCCTACATGTGGTTCTATGTTAAGGATGATCCATCAAAGTCAGTTGTTGGATACTTACTGCCTACAAAGCCTTCTGCTACTCCCAGAGTTCCCTGGATTGGGGCCAACATACTTACTTAGGTCCGGTGTGCCAAGCAGTCGCCTTCTGTTGAAAACCAACACCATTTCCCAACGGACATGGTGACCTCTGGGATTCAACCTGTCACCTCGTTAAAGGCTTTTCCCAGGCAGGGGAGGGGGAGGGAGAGAAAAACGGCATGAGCGAAGGCCCCCCCCCCGCCAAATTTCTTGTGCAGCAGCTACTGACTCCAAGCTACACACGCATCCCAAAGTGGCCTTGTCTAATGATGTCAACCACTAAGAGGAGTAGCGCGCCGTGTATTCACCAGAAAGCCCGCTTCCAAAACAGACGGTTGAACGAAGCCAACCTGGCGCCGCGTCTCCACCGGGGAGGAAAGGAACCGGCAGAACCTGCAAAAGCGGCAGCCCCGAAGCCCGTCGAGAACGAAGACGACTGGCAGACCGGGCTGCCTGGCAGGAGAGCCGCTTCCACTTCCCATTTTGTAACACCCTCCGCCTCCCCCCCCCAATGGAAAGACACCTGCGCAGGATCCTTCCCTCGGGGGGCAGCCCCAGAAGCCCTCACGGACCCACCACACCCACCAGGGAGCCTGGTCTCTCTTCTCAGGCGCCGCTGCCTCGCCTCAGCCCCCACCGAGCTCCTTCCTTCTCCCCCCCGCCGACCGGCCTCCTCTTCCCCCTCCCGACACTCATTCAGATCCGAGCCGAGAGAGGAAGAGGGGCGCCCTCCCCTTCGCCTCCCGCGCACAAACCCCGCTTCCGAGACCGACACTTACCAAGGGAAACTTCTCCCTGCCCGGCCGGGGGGCGCTGCTACTCGGTCCCCCCAGGCCGGCTTCAAACACTGCCCTCACCCGCTCCCTACGGTTCGAATCAACAACAAGATGGCGGCGCCGGGAAGGTGGGCATTCTGCCGTCATAGCAACCGTGTTGTCCAAGGTCCGCCTTCCTAGGAGGATAATCCAATCACGTACCGATGTGTTCCTGGCGTTGTGCTGTTCCTCATTCTGATTGGATGGTGTAATCGTCACTCTTTTTAATTCTCCACGCCTCCTTCGGCAGGAACCCCGTCTTCAGTTTTCCGACGCACGCTGCGCAAACGTGACGCAACCATCCTCTTGTGGAGGGGCGATTGTCTATTGGCTAACAACTCATGGCCTATCAACCAATTGAAGAAGCCTTTCACTGCTAATCTCTACCTCCACCTTGAGGCAGCTCTTTCAGGACCTGACCTCTGCTCTTTCCATGGAAAGTGGTTCCTAGATTACCTTTCTATAACTTAGTTTCTGACCCCTGCCGCCACCTTTATCAGTTAACACACGCTTTTGGTATTCTGCTAAATCTGCTCTTATCCGGAATGTGATTGAAGGCCTGCCCTCTGACCTTACCTTACCAGGAAGCTTGCAGCAAGTGTGTTAACACCCTATATTTTTCACACACCCCATCCTTCCACACTTAATCTACATCTGCCAAAAAAAAGAAAGAAAACTCAGCACACTTAATTTCTAAAATGCTTAATCTGTTTGCCCCAGAGAGTGCCCCAATCCCCGCTTTGCAGGATTTTTTTATTACCATTTTTTATTTTTACAAATTTCCGTTCAAGGCTGGAATGATTTAGAATGGAGACAGATGGTCATTTTAAATAAAACTTATTGCTCAAAGTGTGTCTGTGTTGCATCTCTGCCTCTGATTGTGCAGTTTTTGATATTATTTGAAAAACCTGCAAACCCTGTTTGACCAAAAAAGGAAAAATATACATTTGCTTTTATAATAGGAAGGGACGTCTCCTTCAAACTTGTTTTTTAAATTCTGCTCTGTTCCAGCACTGCAGAATTTAATCCCTTTGTCCAAGGACAGCTACACCCACCTTCTCACTGATTAGTTGTTGCTAAGTCAGACAAAGTTAAGACAGGAAGGTTTTCACAAATTCATGGCCTTCAATGATGTGAACTGCTGGTATTATTTGAGGTCAGTATTAAGGTACCCATATTATTTGGGGACAGTATTAGGGTACCCATATGCTCTATGCTCTTACTTTACAAAGATAAAGGACACCTGGATGGTTAGGTCCAGTCAAAGGCGACCATAAGGTGCGGCATTCATCTCGCTTTTCAGGCCAAGGGAACTGGCGTTTGTCCTGTGCTGTAGCACACATAAAGTGGGACATTCTGGAATCAAATCAGAAAACCAGATGACTTTTCTAAACCAGGGATGTCCCTGGAAAATAGGGACACTTGGAGGGGCTGTCATACTAGAATTTGGGATGCCAGAATTTGGGTCCCATTCTAATGGAAACATCATTCTGAAATCACAGGCACCTTTGCTGTTGCAATTGCATCTACATTCACTTGCCAAGTGTTTTTCACGTATCTGACAAAGCAGGCACTGTTCCATGAAAGCTTATGCCGCAATAGTCTTTGAGATGTCACAGCAATCTGTTGTTTTCACAATGGTTCCCACTCTTGAATTTATATTTCCAACACCACAGCACCAAGCACTCTCTATTTTTGCTACAGCTTTATTCCTGTAATGTTTTAACACTCTCGGGTCAAACCATATCATGAGTACAATATGTTTAGCCCATTGCCCCTCCCCCGGACCCTCTCCCTTACACAGGATTACACACGGCTTGATAAAAAAACCATAGTAAATTACATTACTTGCCCAGAAATAACCACCATCTCATGCTAACTAGAAGTGGAAACAGTCTACCAAAAATTTACTAAAACCTCCAAACATAAAACTAGATGTATTGTTGAGAGCAGGTACCTTTTCAATTTATGTAGATCCCTGTACCCAGATTGCCTGTACAGGGTAGGTATGCAAATTGCATTGCCAATACTAATTCTGTAAATTGCTGTCATCTACAGTGGATTAGTATATACGCGGCATAAGGTTAATATTCAGCCAATGCAAATATTCCCTGTTTCAAAACATTTGTGGCCCCCCATGTCCTTTTTATTGCACATTTCTGATGATTTGTGCCCATTATGCTATTGGGTTTCAAAACATTTGTGGCCCCCCATGTCCTTTTTATTGCACATTTCTGATGATTTGTGCCCATTATGCTATTGGGTTGGCCAAATGTATTTCTGGTTTCAATACTGTTTGTGCCTGCAAAAGTTTTGGGGAGGTCACACTGCTTCATTTCCAGTCTGTGCATGTCCTGTAGCATCCAGCTGAAGACCTGTTACTTTTCATACCACATTCCTGTATGATTGGGGTGGGGGGGTTGGCCCATTGCACTAGAGTGCCCTTCTAGACAATAATAGTGTGATAACACTGGGGAAGCATCAAAAAACAACTAATAAAGTGGAATAATGTGCCAAGCATAAATTCACCACTAAAGCAGTGTTACTGTGTTTTCGCCATGTTGCAGAATACACCTGCCCAAAACCTGCTCTAGTCTGCAGAGGTCCTATGTGACTCTGCCCCAGGGTGTTCACAGCTTTCTAGCCAGTAGGGCGTCTTACAGCTTGGCAACTTAAGAGCAGTGAGGAAAAAGAGAAATAGGGAATCTATGCCAGGTGGCCTCTGCTCAGCAGAGGTTTTGAGCTCTAGCTTCTTGTTCCATTGCACTGCTCTTATGTGTGAGAGACGAGTATGTGGTTCTGCATAGCTAATGCAGAAACAAGGGGGGCTTTTTGAAACTAACTGGAACTAAAAAAAACCCGCTTCCAGCTTTCACTTCTTGATTGAAGCTCTCATTTATTTGTCATTCTGGGGTAACCAAAGGTTATACCTGTGGTTCCCATGGCCCAGCTCACCTTACCTCAGCCAAGAGAATTTAAAAGGGAAGACAGATACACAAATGGGGCATCCTGATGTTATAGAAATGTCCCTGCAATAGAGCTGTCAGCAGATTAAGGTGTCCTTCTTTGATCAACTCTCTGTATGTAACAAATGGGAGTGATTAACTGGTTTACTAAGTGTCATTGAACACTCCTTAACATTCCAAATGCCATCCTCTATATATAACACATTAGTAATCAATCCTTGCAGTTGTATGCTTCATGGGAGGGTGTCCAAGTTTCTTCTGACCCACCTCACACATGAAAATTGTTGTCAGTGTTCAGTGTGGTTTGATGGTAACATGTCATCAAATTCAGGAAACATCATGGTGCACAAAATAATATGATGCTCTCAATACCACACATGCCAATTTAGGGCATTTTGTTCAGGGAGCTGGGTCAAGAGACAATGATTCATTTGATGTTAAGGGCAAGCCACAAGGCTGGCTCCAAGTTGGGGTGGGTTTTTTTTTGGGGGGGGAGCTATTAGGAAAGACGCACCCAATAGGCTCTGCTCTCCTCCTCTTATTTTAAAGATAACATCTTAGCTCTTCTTAGAACATAATGGAAACACACAAATTTAGAACTTGCTCTTTGACCTGTTAACCTCCCTACCCCTAGTATTAGATATTTTGGAAATGGTTGTGCTAACTTAGTAGTTAGTCAAAGAAAGGCTTTCTATACACAATCAAAGGCACATCCTTTATTATGGCACAATTTTCACAGAGAACATAAGAACACAAGAGCCCTGCTGGATCAGAACAAAGTTCTAGAGCAGGGTAAGAAACAAACGTAGCAACCCAAGTTGTCAGATCTTGAAGTTTATCAGATGAAGACTAGCAGGAGGAAAACAGCTTGCCAGTGAAGAGGCTCTTAGAGGCTTCTCTGATTCCCCAGGAACATGCACAAGTCAATGTAAACAATTAGGGGCACGTGATAGGAAAGGCTAGTTGCCAGCCCAACATAAACAGCAGGTAACAATTTTTTATATGTATATGTAAATAACAGTATTGGTGCTGTGCAGAAAACCCTGTTTCTCCTTTTTATCTATGTACACCTGTGCCTCGCTCCTTAAGATGGAATAGGGCATACTCACACCCAGCGCCGTGCTCCAGTGCTGCTGTCAAACAGGTAATATTGGCCAGTGACTAGGGACATAAAACAAGGAACAACATTTGTCCAGTTTAGCTCCACGTCCCCATCCTTTGCCTTCTCCATCTGCCCAACAACAATCCCACACTGTGCACTCACACTGTCTCTGCTTCAATACTTCTAGCCTGTTTTCTGCAATGGTTTCATTCATGCCTGATTTTGTATGAAATAAATTTTTTTTAAGCTACAAACGTGGAGGTTATAAGTGGCCTTGCTCTGTGGCATCTGTAGTTCATACCTAGCATTTGTTTCATTTGGAACCTTCAAACTTCCCAGTTATGGCATCCTACAGGGATCTACACAGCCTGATAATATCATTAGACCCACATGGTTCTCAGTCTGTCATCTTTGCCAGAGAGCCAGTTATAGATTATGGGTTCGCTGACTGCTATGACATGTAATCTTTCTGTCTTATTGCAGATCCAGGTCATCAAGCCTGAGCTTTCACAGCCGCCATGAACCACTATTGGCAGGATTGGCAGCAACAGCAGCAGATATGTTCTGTGCTTATGATAATATTTCATGCCCCTGCTAATTATGCTGTTTTGATTGTGCATTTTATATGTGACTTCCTTTAGCAAGGTTTTATTTTGAATCTTATAAGTTCATATTTTAGTTTCCTGGTCATTATGCTGCTTTGAATGTATACTTGACTTTCTTCTGTAATATTTTATTCTGGATTGTTTTATTTGATGTTTTAATGTGGGTTGTAAACCGTTTTGAGTTTTTTTGTTAAAAATATAAAACGGTTTCTCCTGAAACCATGCCCACCTCTTAATCAGGTGGCATCATCCCACTGAGCAGCTGGCATCAGCTGATGAATGGGGCAAATTGATCCCTAAAGAAGCAGGACTGAACCACCCACTTTTAAGCTGCTGAACTGCAAGGTATGGCTGAATGTGCCTGTTCCTCGTGGGAACTGATGTGTACAGTTGGTTCCTGTAGTAAGTAGTATTGGCTTCCCCAACATCAGTTGATATGCAAAGAGGTCAGCCCTGCCCAGTTCAGATATGCTCCCAATCCCTGCAGAAAGCAAAATTGCTGAGGTGTGGGGAAGTCAACCCTGCACTCTTCCAATGCAGGAGGTTGTGGCATTATTGCCCCTTTAAGTCTGGTTTATGGGAATGGGTTAGAACCTCAGAAATTATGAGCTTACATACAGCTGTCTCTCGTTAAGGTTTCAAGGCCGGTGTCACAAGGTAATTAGGTGGAAGAGGTGAATGCCCACCTGTCAACTATCCAACAGTATGATAATGTCATGTGACTGATGGGTTGCCCTACTCACCTGTCAAAATTGGTCTTTGGTGTTGGGTCCAGAAAAGGATCTGGCTCACACAATCTAAAAAGGTTGTGTTCTCACCCATGTGCTAATGAAATCAGCTCTAGCTGAGGGAAGCATGGCATGGCCGTTCTTTCAATGACATGAAAAAACATGTGCATGTCGCATTGATTGCTTGATGATTGATAAACTGATTGAACTGCTATACTGTCCCCATGCTATACACCCCATGAGAGTGCTTTGAAACAATTACTAAACAATGGAGAATGAGCTTACCAGGGTCCTGGGCACGACCATCAAATTGGAGTTGCTACAGCAAGAGAGGAAGAGAAATAGATGAACTAACGTTATAATCATAGTCCCAACCTTGGGTACCAAGGGCAAGGAGCACTATGAGGGAAGGAAAGCTGCTTTTGAACTGAGCATTTCACCAAGTAGGCAGTCTGCACATTTCTGGATCCCAATGGACACAAGACATGCCAGGCTCTATGTCATGCTCTATAGATTGTACACTGTTAAAACAAGTATGGTTGGTCACAATCTAGAAACATTAGCACACAGTAGAGTGTCACACAGCTACTGCTGAGCATAAAATCCCTGACAAACTCATGGCCCCATATCAGTTTAGACCACTCTCTCCCAACCTGGTGCCCTCCAGATGCTTTGGACTATAACTCCCATCATCTCTCATCACGGGTGATGCTGGCTAGGGCTGATGGGAGTTGTAGTCCAAAACATCTAAAGGGCACCAGGTGAGGAAGGCTGCTCCACACATGGAAGTGCAGAATTGCCACAATTGCTGGTGACTGATAGCAGCATGTAGAAGCAAGCTAAGTACAAACCAACTGGGGAAATTGAAAGTGGACTATGCCCTACCAGACTCAGTGGCTCAGTGGAATCTTTCCCTTTCTCCTTGCTTGGCTCTTCTGTTGTGACGTAATTTCTTTCCACTCCTTTGTCCCTACAGAATGAGAAATGTGGATCAGAAGGAACTCAGCATCCTTGTGAGAGTCCATCAAGGCTAATGGCAGACAAAGCAATAGTCTGGATTAATCATTAAGATGAAGCTCTGCTCCACTGCAGGGAAACCAGGCTGTGTTATTATTAGGCTTAGCCCTCCCAAATCTGCCCAATTAACTCTGCCAGCAGCATCTATAGTGAAGGCTTTGGACAGCTGAGAGAGGCCCATTCTTGAGAGCTGCATAGGCCTTCAGTCTCTTGCTGGCCAAGGAAACCGTAGTTCACCCTATTGCTTCTGATATATTAAGGCTGGATACAGGAGTTATAAGAGCTTATCACTGAGAGTGACCAGAGGTGTGTGTTTTGACAGTGAGCACCTCACACAAGTTCAGTAGAATTCAAACTTCCCTGTTTGATGAAAGAGACAGAGAGAAAAAGAGAGATAAAACAAGATCCCATAAAGCTGTGAAACCAGGCTCAAAAATATGCAGAACAATGTCTGGTGAAACTTAAAAAGCTGGGAGGCGTGAGGAAACTCCGTAGATTTCCTCACAGCCATATGGTGAGGCTTTGGTGCACAGCATAGCTCATTATGTTTCTCTCCATGACTGGGAGAAGCAGCAGAATGATGGCAAATGAGCAAATTTAATGAATCTGCATAAAGAATGAGGAGTGATATAATTTGTTTTTCTTAGTGCAGTTTTTGCATTGCTAAATTGGCACAGAATTTTGACAGTCTGTATTTGCTGTATATACATAAAGTCCCTGAATGTTGAACAAACTATGAAACCCACCCCCCACCATAGCAATGACATCAGCTGGGCCCTTACAAGTAGTATGTGGTCAGTGGCTGTTATAACTCCATCTTCTTAGCTGAGATGTGCTTCAGCTCATTTCTGTACCTCCTACAAGACTTTGCCCTGTAAGACAGACCCTTCCAAGGGGTGGGGTGGCTAGCTGGGGTCTCAGCCTGTGCGAAGCCTCTAGAGGGGCGCTTCTGTTTTTGGAACTGTGTGTGAAAGAGAAATCCTGAAGAAGGTTGCTCTCCAAGCAAAGATGAAAAGGGGAAGTTTTGTTGCTTTTTTCTTTTGCTTCCCACAACATCTCAGAGATCAATTAAAAGAGCTCTCTCTCTCTCTGTGTGTGTGTGGATCTAAAAGACAACATACATGTTTGCACCATGTGAATACATAAAGAAGGCACTGCTGCATACAATCAGCTATAAAAACTGAGTCCTCTTCATACTGAAAATAAAATACCTGCAATGGAAGAAATGTGATGCTGGCATATGAAGCACTTTGTATTTATCCCGTCCTGTAATTTGGAAGGAAAATGTAGCCAATCCACTTTAAATTATTTAATTGCAATGGTTCAGCATCCAGCATATTTTTAAGGAAACCTGTGGAGTATTTATTCTTTTATTTCACTATTTAGAACCTTAAACTGCAAGTCTTTACTACTCAGAAGTAAGTCCCACTGAATTCAATGCAGCTTACTCCCAGGTAACTGTGATTGCAGTCTTATACTGCAGTCTTAAGCATTTTTACTCAGAAGAAGTAAGTCTCACTGAGTTCAATAGGGCTTATTCTCTGGTATGTGCCCGATCATTATCACAGCTTCCATTGTTGTTGTTGTTGTTGTTATATCATACAGTCATAATACTTCTTATAATTCCTCAGATCATCTATTACTCTCTGAGGAGATCTACTTAAGGCTGAATGAAAGCCAGATACACACACAGACAATTTTACTATTTGGAGAGATTGTCTCTTCTCCAGCCTCTTTCAAACTACTTTTTATTCCCTTTATGAAGAAATGTGTTGAGGTGTGTGTGTGTAGGGGTACGTGACAAACTGGGTCTTTGACCCGAGTAACAGAAAGCCTAGTTTCGGCCCTGTCCAAGTGATGCCATGAAAATCAACACTCCCCCAAGTTGCACAAGGCTCTGTGTCATGGATACGGGTTCTTACTTGTTCTGCAGTAGGGGCTGAGATGTCTCTCCTGGTGCTTTCCTGAAATACAAACAACAGTGAGAGTTCTGAGAAGGTACTTAGCAAGCCAAAATGTTCCTTGAGCTCAAGAGGGCAAGAGAAAGGTTTTGGTGGCATGCAACAGATTGTAAAAGCTCACATTTTTCAAGGTAGCAGGGAGGGCAATAGAGCATTGTCTATGGGATCAGTTCAGGCTCTTTCTTGTTAAAACGATTGTTCATATTTGGTTATAGATTCGACAGGTCCCCTTCCAGAATATGCCTGGGTAACAGCCACTGCTAATGAAGACACCACTGACATCAAAGCTGAGTCAGGAATTGATATGAAATAAGGTATAGATAGAGAAGTTTCACTGGAAACTCACCTCCAGCAGAGTCGCCAGAACAATAAACCCAAGGCAGAAAGGAGGAGAGCTCCAGTGAGCGTAAGAACCACCACGAACCAGGGATCTGGTGCCCAGTACCTCAGAGTTCTGTGCAAAGTGATGGGCTCCTTGGGCACTGTCTGAAATCAAAACAACACAAATCTAGTATGCAGAACCACACAAGCTCAGGCTTGTCAGACTCCACTTGAGAAAGCCCATCAAGTCATTGGAACAAGTGGAATTATTCAAATCTAAACCTTCCCATAATTTTTTCTCAATCTGTTCCTTCATCAATGAGTGGGGATGCTCTTAACCTGTAGTAAGAGGCTACTGGACTAACTAAGCCCTTCTGACCTGTTGACAATGTACTGAATATTTTTCCAGCATGGCATGCCGTGAAATAGATTTATTCCCAAATTATGATTAATGGAGGCTGCATACCCATGTACTCCCTGTTCTAAAGGTTCTTAAAAGCATTTTCACTTGAACCTGGGAGCTGCTACTATTGACTCATGGGAATATTATTCCAAAATATTTACCAAAGCATTCTGCACCAATAGAAGCTTCCAAACCATCTTCAAGTCCAGCTTTTCATAAAGTGTGTTATTATGAGGATGAAGTAAGATGTCCCATACTCATGAATGCCACTCTCAACTTGGGCACTCTAGCAATTATTTCATCACGTCTGCTCTGAAAAAAAGTCCTGGAACTGTGTGTTCTCTGTTCTCACTGCACTGCAAATAATCAATGGATCTCAGTGACTACTCAGAAACACTGAACAGTAAAGAGTTAAAGGTGGAATGTTGCTATAGTCCATGCAATAATTGCAACTCAGCAGAGCTAGCAGCCATCCCTTGCTACTCTGAGATCACACAGTCACTAATTTCAATTTCCAATTCCAATGTCTAATTTCAGATGATCCAGGTGGCTTCCAAATGCTGTCAAATTCAAATTCAAGGTGTCAAATGCTGCTAAAAGGTCAAGTCATATTAGGAAGGTCGCATTCACCTATAAATGGAACTTATTAAGTAACTTATTAAGCTACCATAATGCAAGCAAGCACCCTATAGCAGACACACTTCATAGCCCAGGGAAAGAGCTGTGGGTCTAGGGGCCCTGGTGCAAGTGTGACTACTCCTGTGAATCAGATTGACTCAAGGCTTCCTGGCAACAGCATGTCCTTATCTGCCCCCTCACCGTGGTGGTGGTGGTAGTAGTAGGCACTGTCGTGGTCCAGGGAGTCACGTAAACGAGAACGGTGGCGGTGGTGCTGAAGCGAGGTGTGCTCCCACCGTCTGTCACTTCCACCAGCAGCTCAAAAGTGAGGGGATCAAAAATGCCAGGACGGTCATAGGAGAAGGTATTATGGAGCATACAATTTCCGTTCATGCGAAAGCGCCCATTTGTGTTGCCTGAAAAAGAGGGAGGGGAGCACATCTACACTGCAAACCTTACTTACATCAGCTGTATATCACTTTAACTTGTTTTGGCTTCCCCCAAAAGAATCATCGGAATTTTGTAAGAGTATAAGGAGGTCCATTTGAGCTCCAAAGCCTGCTTCACATAACTACAGTTCTCAGGATGTCCTAGGACAGTGGTTTAGTGCACTTCAGAATTTAAGTGCAAGCGTTCATTATTAGCTGTCATAGACTGGGGGCGGGGGATACATTGCCATGACCCAAAGTAGAGTCTAATTCCCCCCCCCCCACTGTGCTGATTTATTTATAAACAGCATACAGAACAGCAGTTCAAAGCCCAATACCAGTTTATTAGGATAAGTGTGACTGTAGACCTATGCATAATTACCTGGGAGTGAACTCATTGGTGCTTACTGCATAGGTGTAACTTGTAAAACACATCTGAGCTGAGATGTAACTTTCAGTTTTCCATTGTGAATGCAAACCATCTATCTAAATTGTAACCATTTACCTGCTAATGTGAAGCAGGAATCTACTCAAAGAAAAAGAGAGAAGTATGTAGCCTCTGTGCAATTATTTTCCTCGTTCTCTGATCTCCTCCCATGGTGATCTGTCAAACTTGAAAACCTCATTATCACCTAGTCCCAGTGGCGTAGCGTGGGGGGTGCCGGGGGTGCCAGCCGCACCAGGCGCAACATCTGGGGGGGGGCGCGAGTCCAGAGGGCCCAGCCCCGTCGTGCCCTCGGCCCGCCCCTATTGTCAGAGCGGCCGGCCAGCCTCCGCCTGCTCCTACCTTGCCCACCCGAGGACTGCGGTAGCGCCCGCCCCCGTGGCCACCTACCCCCGCCTCGCCCATTCGCTTGCTTCCCTCGGCCCCGCCTCTCTCCGATGGCCGCGGGGGTGTCCTGCTCGGCGGCGGCGCCTTTTTTCAGGAGGTAGGGAGGCTGGACGGGGAGGTGGGGTCGGAAGCGGGCAGAGAAGGAGGGGAGCTCGTAGCCAAAAGGGCTGCGCCGGCCGGCAAAGGGCCGGGGAAAGTTTGGAGAGGAGAAATGCACCGTCATGATTTCCCGGTGGAAGCGGCAGGATTAGGGATGGCGAAGCGTAATTACGCACGAATTTCGCTGGGTGAGAGCTTGGGGGATCGATCGGCCGAAATGGGAATCAATTGGAATATGAGAAAGAGAGAGAGAGGGGGGCCATCATTCATAGGCATAGATTTGTAGGGTATTGGGGCGCAAATCCACGGGTTAGGGGGCGCAAATTACTTGCCTTGCCCCGGGTTAGGGGGCGCAAATTACTTGCCTTGCCCCGGGTTAGGGGGCGCAAATTACTTGCCTTGCCCCGGGTGCTGACAACCCACGCTACGCCGCTGCCTAGTCCACTTGGCAGAGCAATGAGAACCAGTCAGTTATTCCTGGCACTCTGGCAGGTTATGCCATTGCTCCAGCTCTGAAAGAAGCTCCAGAACTATGCATTCCCTCCTTCTCTACACCACTGACCTGAGGAGGAAGGACTATTAAACCTGCTTAAGTGTATGGTGCACACTCAATATTTGCCATCAGAAATGCAACCTAGAGCGGTCCCTTGCTGCCCTCTTTGCATAGGCTTGCACTCTCAGGCAGACCTTCTCATGTTTTCTGCTGCTTCAGTTCTGCTTTGAGAGTTCCAGCTTCAGCACACCATTAAGTTCCTGTTTTCCAGCCCATACATACATCCCTCCACTGACGGCTATCTAGCTCAAACAGTAGCCCATATCTGCTAAATCCACCTCTGTCCTTCAGCAGCTTCACTCAGGAGTTGGAACCAAAGAATGTCACAGTTTAGAGTAGCCTCTTTGTTGCCTATTCCCTAGGACTCTGCCTCAGCCATTCCATACCTCCAACAATCCTGTAGGCGAGTTCACTTCGTTCATTTTTTTCCGTGCATTGCAGATTAGTGACACACGTAGTACTTGTGGAAAGTATGAAACTCTGATAAAAGGGTGGATTACACACAGGGGGCTCATCATTTATATCCTAGGAGCAAGGAAAGGGGTCGTGTTTATCGGCACAGAAGTCCTGGAAAGGATTGTTCCCAAACTCCCATCTCCCATTTGCAATTATCACTGGTGCTCCAAGAAGCGAGGTTCCATGCAAGGACCCCTTCATGTGCTGGGCTTCTCACATTACCCGAAGTGTTAAGAAGCAATTATAACCCATGCTTTTGCAGCATTCTGTGTGAACCAAGCAACAGCCAAAAGATGGCATAGAGCAGGTGTCTACAGAACACAGCACTTGATTTTGGCAGGAAAGGGTTTACTTTCTGCAATTTCATTTCCCAAAGTTCATTTCAGATTCCGGTCTGAGCCAATGAAAGAATAATTTAATGTCTTGAATGCTAGGGCCTCAGTGGGTTGATCATTTCATTACCCATAAAACTACCCATTGGCACCAAGGGGAGCTTCCCTTTTGGGGCAAAAAAACTGTTTTGAGGACCATTGATATCCATTAGGACTATGACCTAGGAAGAAACAATTAAGCAACTTTCACTGTATACTGAGGTCAGGATCCTGAGCAGGCTGTTAACAGCTGCTGCATGTACTGTAGTTTTATTTTTATTTTATTAAAAAAAAAATTCCCAGTTTTTCAAATTTTAAATAGTAACCATCAAATTTGATCACATACACAATTATTTACACTTCCCTATTCCCCTTCCTTGGTTTTTTATACAAACATTTTCAAACTGCATTTCCTCCTTAACTCAACTTCCTCCTTAACTTGTAAAAAGTGCCGATTCTGCCAATCAAAGTGGTTGAGTGGACACATGTGGGGTAAGGTGATCTCATAGATGACCTAGTCCCACTCAAAGCTTTGCAACAACCTCACTCTACTCACCCACCTGCCAAGTCCAGTTACCTGCACATTAATGGTGATGTTACACAGACTTGTCTTCGGCGATTCAGGATTTACGCCATTATCAAAGTCCCTTAGGTGGATGACCAAATGATATGACTTCTGCTTTTCATAATCCAGTGGTCCCAACACATAGAGCTCACCTGTGCCACAAAGATAAAATTGTGCGTTTATACTACAGTGGTACCTTGGGTTACATACGCTTCAGGTTACAGACTCCGCTAACCCAGAAATAGTGCTTCAGGTTAAGAACTTTGCTTCAGGATGAGAACAGAAATCGTGCTCTGGCAGCACAGAAGCAGCGAGAGGCCTCATTAGCTAAAGTGGTGCTTCAGGTTAAGAACAGTTTCAGGTTAAGAACGGATCTCTGGAATGAATTAAGTACTTAACCTGAGGTACCACTGTACTTTGTAATAACGGCCACTCCCAGGTCCATATTCACAGCTGCCAAAGCTGAATCCCCACTTCCATTCTTCCACCCCTTTGATGCGAGTATGGTAGATAGTTAAAAGGGTGTTAAATGATATGCTTGAGATGATCTTGAGTATGGGCCTTGGGAAAGTAGAAGGCAAAGTGTTGTGAAGCATGGGCCATTATTCCCTAGTAAAATCCTCTGGAGTTCTCTAGGCTGATGGGATCAGTCCCAATCTGGGTGTGTGTGAGAGGGAGGAACCTTCACCTAAATCAAAATGCAAGAAAGCCCAATTAAGTCAAGAGCTGAAGAATAAACCCAGACAAGTGGTGTGTTATATAAAACCAGGGAAGTAGGGCTAAGAGCAGGTGACATAGGTTTACCTGGATACGTCATACAGGATTCCAATCCCCTTCCTTACCTGAGCGACGGCCAATGTAGAAAACAGAATCCTCTGAACCCAGGATGCTGTATATGATGTTGTTGAAAGGATAGTCTCGGTCAGTGCCATTGATGCTGCCAATGAAGTATCCAAAGGCTGCATTTTCTGGAACACTAAAGAATTGCCTTGAGCACTTTGGTTTGTATTCATTCACTCGGCTTACTGTCACCAACACCTGCACTGTGGCTGCAGGGGACAGAAACAAATCTGAGAAGCCTGCGTGACTAGGGACACTTTCAGACTTACTATTTTACAGGTGAGATTCAATCACATACCGGCAAATTCAAGTTGCACAGCTACAGTTGATTTGATGCTCTTGCACAACACCTCCCCCACCCCTGGGGAAAAATCCTAGATTTGTTGTAGTAAGGAAAGTGATGTGGAAATGCACTGGGAATTATGGGATAAATACTGCCTGATATGACATAACCTCCCCATTAAAAAAAATCAGGGAGAATACTCAAGGAAATGGATGTCATAGCAACTCCCCATATAATTTGTACAAACCAATCAGGATGCTCAATAAATATGGAAGCAAAATCTCGAGCTTCAGGAGGCGTTGGCTAAGCATTGGCTAGGAACTGAGAAACCAGCCTACATAACCATTAGCAAAATGCCCGGCTCAAATTGTACAAGATAGCTGCAGGCTTGCAGGTTTCAACTTTAATTTAAACCCAGTTACATGTAACCAGAGGAAGTGGGGTCTGATTTTTCAAGCAAGAGGGATGTGTGAACAGAGCACTGCATACCTGTCACTTACCTCCCTGTAGTCTCTCTTGTCAAGGTCTTTTGCCCCAGCTGGGAGGTAGCCCTTGCGTAGAGGTACTCAATACAAACACACACACCCCATATACCTACCCCATTCACTTTAAAAACTGTGTCCCTCTAAACACTGCTTGAAATGTGATTGGGGCAGATCCAGATTTAAACCAATTGGTCATCACCTCGTGTGTAGTTTTAATTATTTGGTGATGGGCCAGAATCTGGTGTGGTATGGCTCTCACAACCACCCAGTCAAAGAGCTCACTGTTTTGTTCTTACAACCTGCCTCCGTGACCCTCATCTAGCCGGTTTATACACTTATATATTCAATGTTTGCAATTATTAGACATTAACTGTCTATGAACACATCGTGGATACCACATTTCTCTGCACATTCATTTTAACTGTTTTTAAAAATCCAGAAAATTTTCCGAACAATTCTCATGTTTGTGTGCTTTAATTATTTCCATTTTATTGGATGTTTGTCAGTTTGCTATTTGTAGTGTGAAGTATGTGTCCCTTTGAGGGTGGTCCGTGCTGGGCTTTCTGTTTGATCCTCTGTTTATTTTTTGACACAGACCACATGCAGTTGTTGCTTGTCCATGACAAATTTGTTTAGTAACAGTCTGCCTTCATGTACCACAGAAGACGTTTGTGGGACTTCTTCTAAGGTCAAATCAGCCAACAACTGTAGTACATGACTGTAGTCAACAGCCCTGTAGTACATGACTTACATTTTCTCTATCAAGAAATATCAACACAAGTCATTATTATCTTCTTTATGCTATTGATAAAAGTATGATTATTTATCAACCAGCCACAAGTATAAGGGCAGATGATTTGCAGAATTTCTACAGCTGCTTTGAAAGTTTCCCTTATTGTTTAGCCATGACTTTTATGGTATACAATAATTGGTGGTTCTTATCTTCCTGTACGCCCAGGACACAATCAAATTAACAATAAGCACACTGATTTCAATGCAGGGTGGCAGGCATAGTCTTATGTCATGTTCATTGAATTCAATCAAACTTGAAAATACTTTGGTTGGATGGCACCTTTGGTTTTCAGTGGTAACCCGTTAACAAAGTTCATTGTTGAGCTACTACTTGGTTTGTTTTCAGTCAGGTTTTTACAAATTGTTCATTAACCAATGTGGTCAGGCAACTAAAATGTTCAACCTGGAGGCTTCTTCCAACATGTTTTCTTCATTGGAATGCTTTTGAAGGCACTTGGAAAATGTAACAGAAGGATTGGTCACTGTGTCAGTATTTGCTATTCTCTGTAGGGTTGTGGCAAATCAATGTTCACTACACTTTGTTGCCTCTTCAGGCTTGTGCAGAAGTGGAATGTGGATTGCAGCTTCACACAAACACATCCTTTCCTTGTTCAAACATCCCCAAAGGAAGAGATTGTTTGCAAATCTGTTTCTTTATTCCTAGTAGATGGCTGTATCAAGATGGGCCCACGATATGGGTGGCCAAGTCAGGTGAGGTGGTACGGAGAGGATGCTCTTAAGAACAGAGCAAAATGGTAACAATCAAGGCTGTGTATATTCTGTGATTCCACTTTTGCACTAAAGAAGCACAGAATGTGGGCTCAGAATTTAGCACCCTAAGGCTCTTACAGCACCAGCCTAACTATGACTACACAGAGGTAAGTCCTATTGAATTCAGTAGGGCTTACTCCTGGGTGAATAGGGTTAGGATTGCTGCCTTAGATTTCTTTTCTTTTTCTTTTTTAATTAAGGGAGATTTCTAGTTCATCAGGCTGCAAAGTACAGAATCATAGAGTGACAGAATTGGTGCTTCAAAGGTCTATAGCCCAACCCCTCAGCTGATGCAGGAAACTGTCTGCTACAGCATCCTGGACAGATGGCCAGCCAGTCTTTCCTTAAAAGCCTATAATGAAGGGGAGCCCATCACCTTCCAAGGCAACCTGTTCCACTGTCAGGTGGCTCACAGGGTGAAGAAGTTATTCCTAAAGTTTAATCTAAATTTTATTTTATTGAAATTTGAACCCATTGTTCAGGTCCTAAGTCTCTGGAGCATCAGAAAATAAAAGTGCTTCATCACCTATGTGACAACCATTCACATAGTTGAAAGATGG
Organism: Podarcis erhardii; assembly: GCF_964252035.2. Classification (NCBI taxonomy): domain Eukaryota; kingdom Metazoa; phylum Chordata; class Lepidosauria; order Squamata; family Lacertidae; genus Podarcis; species Podarcis erhardii. Next base: position 71,007,247 of record NC_138498.1, read on the forward strand.
CTATCATATTGCCTCTGAATCATCCTCAAAGTGTCTGGTAAAAATCTCTGAAGCCAGAGCAGAAGCTGAGTAGAATTTGCAGTGGTCAGCAGCTGACAACAACAACAACAACAACTTGTTTTTTTTTATCCTACCCATCTGACTGGGTTGCCCCAGGCACTCTGGGAGGCTTCCAACAGAATATACAAAAACACAACTGAACATAATACATTAAAAGCTTCCTGATACCTGGCTGTATACAGATGTATACAGAAGGTTGTATAATTACAGTGGAACCTCGGTTTTCCAGTGTCTCGGAAGCTGAACAATTCAGAACCCAAACGCTGAAAACCCATAAGTGAATGCTTCCATTTTCAAATGCACCTTGGAAGTCAAACGGCTTCTGAGGTGTGTTTCTCCTTTTTTGCAATGGAATTTGCTGACCGCCCATTGTGCCTCTGTTGCTGAATGTTTTGGAAGTCAAATGGTCTTCCGGAATGAATTACGTTCGACAACCAAGGTTCCACTGTATATCTGAAGAATATCTGAAGAATCTGTGCATGCACACGTGTATCTGAAGAAGTGTGCATGCACACGAAAGCTCATACCTAGAACTAACTCAGTTGGTCTTTAAGGTGCTACTGGAAGGAATTTTTTTATTTTGTTTTGACCAAGGTTCCACTGTATCTCTTTGACATCTCCTGGGAAGGCATTCCACAGGGCAGGTGCCCCTACCGAGAAGGCCCTCTGCCTGGTTCCCTGTAAATTCTTGCAATGAGAAAATCACCAGAAGGTACTCAGAGCTAGAGCTCAGTGAGGTCTGAGCTGAGATGGGACTTTGCATAGCTTTTTACATAATATACAAAGGTAAGAGAACTCAAGTTTCTTGGTACAGATTTTGGATTCATAAAAGCCAAAAGCACCCAAGTGGTGTGTGTGTGTGTGTGTGTGTGTGTGTGTGTGTGTGTGTACTAACAGAAGCCAAAGCCGTGAGGTACAAAAGAAATGTATAATGGGGGGGGGGGAATGCTGTCTTCTGCTATAAATCCGAACTTCAACTTCTTATGAAACATATGCAAACAGGCTCATTAAAACACTGTCACTGCCTACTGAACACATACCATCTGGCCTATAATTTAGTTCTGATCCTCAGCAAGTACTTGCTTTGTGCCTGCATTTCACTGGGTTCCTAGGTCCTGGTACTAATCCAGACAACAACCATAAACATGATAGATTTACCTTTGCCAACAGAGAGCTCCAATAACTGTTTCTGCAGCAAGGATTTTACCAGGGGAAGTCACCTCTGCCCTCTGATTCCTACCATACCTTAAAGCAAGCCAATCCAGGAGAGATTTTGCTGAAGTCCTGATTTCCCATGACCTTCTGTGTTCAGTATCAAAGAAGACCAAACCCAAATAACATTTGACTGACAGAGCAGTACGCACTGTTTTGTGGAGGACTTCCATCATCAGTCACTAGAATGGTGGCTTGGTACTGGAAGTTAAGGCTGGCCATAGCTTCAGAGTCACAGTCCAAAGTGGTGTTCACCTGCCAGGACCCAAGGACAGAAAGGTCAGGACCATATGGGCACATCTTAAACTAATAGCATCCTCTGCCAAGGGGAGATGCTTTGTCTGGGAAAATGGTAAACTCATTGTTAATTAGAGATACCACACTCATTATCTCTCAGGTACCCAGAAGTGACTGAATTGGAATTAAGCAGTACCCTGAGACATTTTGCCCTAAATTCTGGCAAAACTGAGAGGATGGCTAGGTATGTTGGAAGCTACTCAACCCTTAAGCCTTGCCCACTCTCCACACTCTTTCTCCCTAACATATCTGATGAAAGAAATAAGTCCATTCCAAGGGCTTACCTGTAGTTCCGAGTGCCTCATTTGGAAGCTATAGGGAGGGCTCTGGCTGCCCTCCATTATTTCGTAGTGAAGCCTATCGCTGCCACTCTCTACATCATTACAAGATGGAGACGGCAGTTGCGTCCCAATGGGGGTCGTCTCTGGAATCTCAGTCCTAGGATTAAGCAGCAATAGCCACAAAGAGTAAAAGATGCAGAAGGGTAGAAATGGTGATTTGAAAGGAGAGAAAAATCTCCTCCTCCCTGCTTTGCCTATGTTTCTCAATAACCTCTTTTAGAGCTGATCACTGATGACAAGACAAACAGAAGCTCAAGCATGTCAAGGCTTCTCCATAGGGCTACTGTTCTGTCAGTGGAAAGAAGACAATTCTTGTGCTCTGATTGCTCTGACTCATTAGCCCTTAAGATCGTTCTTACTTCTGGATCAGGGGTGGGAGACCTGTGGCCCTTCCAGATGTTGCTGATCTTCAACACTCCTCATACCTGTCTGGAGTTGATAGCAGCTGAGGCCAAATCACATCTGGAGAGCCACAAGTCCCCACCACCACTCTAGACCCAATTCTCCTCTCAGAGGCATAGTTAATCCAGGGGTCAGCAAACCTTTTCAGCAGGAGGCCGGTCCACTGTCCCTAAGACCTTGTGGGGGGCCAGACTATATTTTGGAGAAAGAAAAAAAAAGAACGAATTCCTATTTCCCACAAATAACCCAGAGATGCATTTTAAATAAAAAGACACATTCTACTCATGTAAAAACACGCTGATTTCCAGACCATCTGCGGGCCGGATTTAGAAGGCGATTGGGCCAGATCCGGCCCCCAGGCCTTAATTTGCCTACTCATGGTTAATACCCATGGATCCTCTTATACCCTAAATACTGCTATACCCTGCTGTGCATAGCAGGTATGGAGAGACCCTCAAACTCTACATTTCTTTTGCTGGCTCAAGCTTGAGTAAGATCCTTTTGCTCTATGGAGACTTACACAATTACAGCAGGGGTGCACAGAGGTCCTTGCAGGTTCTGCCGCTTTACTGTAATGTTGACGGTGATGGTGGCTTTATCTGTGGGATGCAGCATGTTGTAGGCTTCCACTGTGAGCAGGGTTTCAGTTAGGTCTGGATAGCGTCTCAGATTTAGGTCATACGTGTTCCTGATTATGCCTGTGTCTGCATGCAAGCAAGAGACTGTCTGTGATCATTCAGCTCCTTGAGGGTAAGATGGCTGACATAGTTTGAAGACCATTGTTGATGACCACCACGGAAGGCCCAGCCCTCCCTGAGGCTGTGTGGGTTCCATGCCACATTCCTGGATTCTCCTTACCTGGTTCAATGATGAAATGCCTTGTGGGCAGAGAGGAGATGATCCGGTAAAGCACATTTTCCCCACTGGCATTGACTCTTACAATAGGCTGGAGGGGAATTGTGTTTTCTGATACCGATATTGCTAATGATGACTCCCTAAATCATGAAGAAAAGAGTGTAAGACCCAGGTTCTATAAGCCACCCCATCTACTCATAGTTGAATATTCCTGTTTGGGGATAATACAGGAAGCAGAGCATTAACAGGACAACAAGGACTTTTAGAGTCATGTTGAAAAATAGGGAAGTGAGTTAAGGCTGCTCCATGCAACTCCAACAATATGTGTGGCATCAAAGGGAAGAAAGAGAAAAACACACCTGAATGTCCTCCCTGCTCTATGCTTCCTTCAAAGAATTTGACGTAGTGCGGTGACCCAGTCCCCAATACAATGGTGGCTGGTGGTGTTTCAGAGAAGCTCACACTCCTCACTGCTCTTGTTGTGCTGCCCAGGCCCATGGGACAGAGGAGACAGTAAACCTGTCCTGACACTAGAGGGGATTTGCACAGCTCCCTTACAGCAAGTCAATAATCTCTCCTAATTCAGTTTCTGCTCTCAAATCCAGATCATCTCTACCACCTCTACCACCAGGGACTGGCAGCCACTAGTCAGCAATAGCCTCTCTGGCATGGCACTTGGGTGGGAAAAGCGACACTCCAGGTATCACAGGGACCTGCTGTTTGTCTGCTCAAAAGGCTGTCAGAGCTAGGGCTTTCATTCTCTGGTACAAGTTAATGAGAGGGGAAGTGGATGGGTCCCACATGTGCCCTGGAATGGGGAAGCCCAGATCAGTAGCCTCTTGCCCTGGCTCAAATCTCTGATGGCCTGAATGTACATTCCTTACATCAAAAGTGATTGCTTTGTGAGAAGGCGATATTTTAGAGGTGCCAAAAAAGCACTATTTTAATCCTTTGCAGTGTCACAGAAGTGCAACTCTCAGGTTAAGTGTGACCAGACATGATCTGGGAGCAATGCCCCAGGACTCTCTACTCTGTGGTAAAAGTTTCTTAAGCACACCTTTCTTATGATATTGCATAACCATCAGCGCTGGCGGAACATATTGGGGCAAGTAGCCCATGCCTTAAGTTTATGCTGTGGGGAACTTGGAGCCCAAGAGCCTTTGTATCCCTCTCCCCACTGTTTATTCATAAAAGTGCCCTATACCAGCATATCATAAAATATCAGGGTGGCATATAACCATATAACACCATTAAAAACAACATAGTACAACTCAACTCACGTGAAATTGACTTGCTTGTGGTAAACAGGCAGCACCTTCACTGCCAGAGTCCTGCGGCAGCTTCTCCCACCACTGTCCGTTACCACAATGACCATTGAGAATGTCTGCAGGGAGAACGGCATGGCATGAATTTACAAGCAGAAGGGATAGGTCTAGTCAAAAGCAAGTTCTTAGTATGTTGCTGGGTCCAAGAAGAAGAAGAAGAAGAGTTTGGATTTGATATCCCGCTTTATCACTACCCAAAGGAGTCTCAAAGTGGCTAACATTCTCCTTTCCCTTCCTCCCCCACAACAAACGCTCTGTGAGGTGAGTGAGGCTGAGAGACTTCAGAGAAGTGTGACTAGCCCAAGGTCACCCAGCAGCTGCATGTGGAGGAGCGGAGATGCAAACCCGGTTCCCCAGATTACGAGTCTACCACTCTTAACCACTATACCACACTGGCTCCTAGGGAGGGAAGACTGAAGTGCCACAGAAGCCCCAGGAACAGGAAGGCACAGTGCCTTGAAATGGAGAATGTCGTGTTTTGTCCCTACTGCCTTATCATACCAGGAACTGGTTGAGTCAGCTTTCTCAAGCACTATGCTTTTAGTTACAGTTCTGAATGAGAAGCAGAAACCTGCTGCATGGTTTTTCCCTCCATAAACCGTTGTGTGTGTGTTTTTTAGCATCATTTGTGTGGCCCCATCCAAATGATGCCTTTTAATGAAAAGAGGGCCTGGGGTCAGGGAGGTGGGAGTCACAGGGCTAGGAGGAAACGTCTGGTGAGACAAAGATCCACACCATACACTTAAAGCACATCAAATGAATATTTAAAGTGCAGGTTGTCCTCTGAAGAATCCTGAGGACTGTAGTTCCTCCTTCACAGAGATACAGTTCCCAGCTCCCTTAACAAACTAAAGAACACTTTTGAAAGTGGACAGAGCTGGGGAGTGACATGTTATAAGGACAGTGACATTGGCAGAACATATGCATACAGTAAGCAATGGAACACACCTTGCCAGCTTGCTCGCGACTGAAACCCATGGCAGGTGCCAGGACTCTTCCATCTCCAGTTATGATGAAAGGCAGAGAGGCATTCTCTATGGAGAACTGTATAAAAAGAAAATAAAGTTGGCTGGGGAAATTGTTTCTTTAATTGTTTTAAAGAAAATCTCATCTCCTAAGACTTAGAGCCAAAATTGCTATCTTCCCCTCTGCCTGGGACACTGTTAGAATATGCCACCTTCCAAATTCTCAAGCCTTCTCTCCATGGCCAGACACACTACTTGAAAATTCCCTTTACAAGACACCCCCTCCCCAACTATAGGTCAAGGGACCCTTGACCAGTAGGTCCAGTCGTGGCCGACTCTGGGGTTGCAGCGCTCATCTCGCTCTATAGGCCAAGGGAGCTGGCATACAGCTTCCGGGTCATGTGGCCAGCATGACTAAGCCGCTTCTGGCAAACCAGAGCAGTGCACGGAAACGCCGTTTACCTTCCTGCCAGAGCAGTACCTATTTATCTACTTGCACTTTGACGTGCTTCAAACAGCTAGGTTGGCAGGAGCAGGGACAGAGCAACGGGAGCTCACCCCGTCGCAGGGATTCGAACCGCCGACCTTCTGATCAGCAAGTCCTAGGCTCTGTGGTTTAACCCACAGCACCACCCGCGTCCCTCTCCCCAACTATAGTCCTTATTTATTTAAAAGTATTTATTTAAGAATAGTTCATAATGGTTTTATTTTTATTTTTTTAAGTCTTCCAACATTCCTGCTTTTGCAGCAACAAAGGTACTTACAGTCAAGTTGCCTCTGCCTTCTCTCTTCAGTACAATTTGGTAGATGAACTCTCCAGGGCCAACATCCTCTGAAACGCCTACTGGTTTCTCTCCTGCAGCAGTAAAAGAGATGGGAGCAGTCAGACTCTTGCCCTAGTTAGAATCTGCCTCTTTGACAGCACTGGAGCCCTCTGCAGGCTGAGCTTCCCACTGGCACGGGCAGCCCCAGAGTCCCTTCTTCTAGCACTGGCAAGTCTACTATTCAAATCTGCCTCCCCATGGTTGAAAAAAAAACAGCACCCTCCTTGCCATGCAGGATCTGCCACATGTTGCTAGAGAACTCACTGCCTCTCAGTGCCTGGTAGCGAGACCACCACCCCTACCCTCACCACACCGCAGTACTGTACCATATTAAAACTCTTCTCACCATGGCACCCTTGTCAGGGCCTTAGGATGAAATACCAGGGCTATTGTCAAAACAAAATAAAAAAATTCCTTCCAGTAGCACCTTAAAGACCAACTGAGTTAGTTCTAGGTATGAGCTTTCGTGTGCATGCACACTTCTTCAGATTGGTATCTGAAGAAGTGTGCATGCACACGAAAGCTCATACCTAGAACTAACTCAGTTGGTCTTTAAGGTGCTACTGGAAGGAATTTTTTTATTTTGTTTTGACCATGGCAGACCAACACGGCTACCTATCTGTAACCAGGGCTATTGTGATAGCCTTACCTATGTATTCAGGTCCACTGCCACACTCCAATCTGTCTGCTGCAATGACTCGAATGAAGAGCTTAACTTCAACTGGCGTGCCACTTGGGCAACTTGCATTGAATGTCAAAACATACTGATTCACCCGTCTAGCATCCAGGGCAGCACTGGGACTAAGGCTCACCTGGAAGCCAAAAGAAAAAAAAATCTCAGCATGTGTTGCACCTCTCTTCCACATGTTCAATCCTGTTGAACAGCCCAGTGTTGGTGTTGCCATGGGCACCAATCAATAGATGTCCATATGCCAGATAGGTGCCCAGGTGCCAGGTGGGAGGACGTGGCATGTTGGAATGGCCTAATTAAAGTAGCAGCAGCAACTAAAAGTCTCCCCCTTTGCATCCGTCAGTAATATTTGGGGAGTAGTTTTGCATACTTGTGGGAAGGAAAGCAGCTAATTGCTGCTGCTTCATATCGTCCTAATGTAGGCACCAATGCAGTGAAACAGGTATGAAACAGTTTTACACTTGTAGTGAAGACATGCTCTATGCTTCTGCATACTAGTTAAATGTTCACATACATTAAAAATCAGGTTACATTTGCTAAACAAAAGCTGTATTCCATGACACAATACTAGTTAACAAAAATGACACTTAACCTGTTCAATTCTTTTAGTATGTTTAATTGATAGAATTTATTAAACATTCTAGTCCCACAAGAGGCTGGTTCATCTTGATTGGATTGAAATATCTGATGTGCAGTGCAGCAGGACAACAGCACTGTTGACTCACGAATCCCAGTTCAAAAATCCCCACTAAAATGTGTTTTAAAATGCCACGGAGGGAAAGAGTCCCTGTACTCTCATAGAACATGATGGCAGGAAAAGCTTTCCCCTTGCGTACACACACACACACGGAATTGACTACAAATTTATAGGTCTTTTGTACCTCATAGATGTCAGGGGGTACAAAATTTGGCTGATTGAAAAAAGATGTGGTGGGGCTTGTGGTCTTCAGATTTACTGCGGGTGGATCGCTGGAGTCTGTACAGTTGCCGGTGAAGTTGGCCACGGTTGTACCTGGTGTCAAGCTGTCTTCTAGCACCACAGTGTCTGGGATGCCCTCAATCACTGAGACAGAGACAGCAATGAGAGTATTGGTCCCATGGCACCATTAACTACAGCAGAGTAAAGCCCTCTTTGATAAGCATGCATATGACATGGGTAATTTCCATGTTTCTGAAATATAGGCAGCTTGCTTTCATAAATGAATAGTAAAATCATAGAACTGTAAGAGTTGGAAGGGGCCCTGAGGGTCATTATGTTCAACCTCCTGCAATGCAAGAATTGCGATATGGCTCCAAGAACAACTCAGGTAAAATGTCATAAACAAATAAACAAGGCTGAGGATAAAAGAAAGAGAGAAGAAAAAAGATTTGCAAGACACCCAAAAATGGAGGATGAATGAGCAACAGGAACAGATCCTAACAGCACTGATAGTGATCATTCAGCAAACATCAATAAACTGATGCCGTTATGTTCTCAATAGCGGTTTGGAATTGGGCTGTTCATGCATTGTTATTGCTGTGTATGCATTGTTAAATGGTTATGCCAACTCTTTTAACTAACTGTATAAAGGAATATTATTATTTTTTGTATTCATTCAACTCCAAAGCAATTACAGTCTGTCTCTTCTCATCTATAGTGAAGATCTGGCAGCCTAAGAGCAGCCGCTGTTCAAAGGCTTCCTAGGGTACTACAATATTATGTTTGCAGGAGAGGGGCTGCCTTGCTCTGACCGTAGGCAGCTTCCCCCACAGTGTATCATAACAGCATTTTAGGCACTCAGGTGTCTGTATGCCCATCTGGAGGTGCATGTGCTCAAACATACACGCTTGGCTATAACCTATGTTTGCCTGCATTAAGAACAGCCGACTTTGTTTTCACAGCTGTTGTGCATCAAAGCCTGCTTTTGCACTGCATAGGGTGATCTTCCTTCCCCTGCCACTGGTCATAGGTCTGTTAAGTAGGGAAGTGTGGAGGTTTCCTCTCCTTACCTACATCTCCGATGGCTGGATCTAGAGCAGTGGGGTGGGGGGTGGGGAAACACAAGAGAAAATACTGTTATTATCTACCGGACATTCAGTTCAATTAGTGAGCAAACATTCCCTCAGCAAACATACTCCCCAACCAAAAGCAAAGGAGCCTGGGGTTCCCAGATGTTGAAAGAGAGAACTGAGGAAGAAGCAGGTTGTCATATGGAAGAAAAAGCTCTGCCTGTGGAAATGCCACCTTCTACCTGTTATCCCTTGCTTCTGGAAGGAATCATGCATATTTCTGTTTCAGAGAGTACTCAGGCAAACGCATGGACCAATCTCCTCAGAGGGAAGGATTAGGAAACCTTTGACGGACTGGGCTGTGGTAATGCTCTCATGGCGTCTAGGGCTGTCAATTCTTCCCCAGCGCCATGTAGGTAGCCGTGTTGGTCTGCCGTAGTCGAAACAAAAATTAAAAATTCCTTCCAGTAGCACCTTGGTCGGTGCTACTGGAAGGAATTATTTTATTTTTTATGTTACAACATTTTGTGGTTGAGCTGTGACTTTTAATAATACATTGTAAATGGTTGTAACCTTCCCGGGGGCCTCAGGTGAAAAGCTGACTAATACTAACAACAACAACAATAACCCATAGGGACACCAATTCTCCAGTCTCTTGGTTCCCATGTCCTAACAGCGAAATCTAATTTGGGAATGGGGATCCTCTATTGAACAGATATGGAGCAGGAGCTTCATGCATGATGGAGCTGAGACCCCCTCTTACCTATAGTACAGATGCTGAGGAGCAATGTGAGAGGCAAGGGCCACCCTGGTTCCATTTTGCAAGGACGCTCCAGTCCAGCCTGTGTTCTGTGCCTTTGTCTCCCTAAGTTGCCAGGTTGGGTTGCTAAGGACATTGGGCGGGGCAGAGCAGGGCACAGCAAGGCTCAGCTTAGTTATGGGAATTGCCCAGCCCTTCTCAACACATAGTGAGGAAAGCATTTTTTTAAAGAAGAAGAAGAAACCTTGAGGCTACGAGTCAGTCTGGAAAGCACAAAGAGAAAGAGACTGAGGGCTCAACCATACTTACCCTTGCTCTGCTTTTTCTAGGCACAGTGTCCAAACAGGCTTTTTTTCTCATTGGCTTTCAGGTGACCTCTTTATTGAGAATTCAGCCAAATTTGTTTCCACAAACATTAGACAACATTGACTATTTGTTTGTGGGGAGGCCCTAGAACATTGCACCAAGTGTTCTTCCATACTTCTCAGTGCATTTTCCTGTCACTTTATCCCCAAAAGTCTGGTTTGGGGGAGCAATTCTTGTTTTGGTGCACGAGTGCCAAATCCACTTTGATTGTGCTGCCTTAATTTGCTAGTATGTGACCAAATCCCACCCACCCCAAAGGGACAAAAATGCCTTTCTGGCAAAATGGATTTCGTGGCACGCAAGCAGAACTGAAAGCAGAACTGCTTTCAGACAGCGGCTTAATCTGCAAAAGGTTCATTGGCAACAGATTAAAGCACGGGAAATGATAATCCAGGAAATGATAGATCTGGATTATTATTTCTTTTTCCCTGGGGTGGGGATATAAGACGTCTTGTGGATGCTGCAAAAAAAGGGGGCAAGAATGAGGATAAACGCAGCATTCCGAGTGTCACAAGAGGCAGCCCCTGAAGCCTAAAAGGGAGACACGAAGCCCATTTCTCCTGCAAGAGTTTTCTGAGGGAAAAATGAGTTGTGAACAACAGGTCGCTAGGAAAGGACACGGTGGAGATCGGGGCCTGTCCTGCTCCGACTTCTGCTGGGCCACTCAGGCCTCCACCTACTGCGGCCACAAGGGCGCAGCCTTGCCTCATGCTGCCCTAGTTCGCGCGTGCATTTTCGAAACAAAACAGCGGCGGCTCGCGGCCAGGGAGGCAAGGCTGTCGCCTGCTGGGCGTCGTCCCCCGCGAAGCCTTCCTTGCCACTCGCTCGTGCCCGCGCCTCATCCACCCTGCGCCCACCAGAACGGCGAGGGAGGGCCGAGGAAGCGCCTAAGAAATATATAACTAGGAATAAATAAGGGGGCGGGGCGACCTGCTGCTTCCTCCACGTCCCATCCCACTTTGCACAGGGTGGAATAGCCAGAAAAGGTTAAAGCCAGGGCAATGAATAGAGTTTCTGCTCCCAGCTTCATTTATCACGTAGGTTCAGGGTTGGAGTTAGGTTTGATGAGGCCCTAAGCTCCTGAAGGTAATGGGGCCCTTTATATGTCCAGCTGTCCTTTGTCAACAACAAATTGTCGCTGTTTTTAAGTGTTGAATATATGCAATACGGTAATTTATGGACCTCATAGATCCAAACACAACACTAAACACTGTTGCTGTATGTAGGTTTTATTTTATTTGTTTTTTATCTTATATTTTGGAAATGTATATCCAGTTTTTTTCTTGTTTTTTTGGGGGGAGGACCCAAGAGAGTGGGGCCCTAGACTATAGCTTGGTTACCTTATACATAAATCCGGCACTGGTCAGTTGGGCAGGTTCAGGAGGATGCTATAGGTAGGTGCTGCTTCTCTCATTGGCTGCTAGATGGCGCTGTTCTGCCAGTGATACTAGAAGGGTAGCTGTACGCCTCTCTTTGGAGTACACGGGCATCCTGAAGATTCTTAGAAGCATAGAATTGGCAGGGACTCCGAGGGTCATCTAGTCCTACCCCCTGCAATGCAGGAATAGAATCATCTCAATTAAAGCGTCCCTGACAAATGGCAATCCAACCTCCAAAGGCTGATCTAGGGGAGTGTGCGGCCACACTGGGTGCTGAGCTTTGGGAGCATCGCAGTGGGTGCCGCAACCGTAACATCCAATGGAATGCGAGAAGCAGGGGGTGCCAGATTTTGGCATCACATAACGGGTGCCACTGAAATTTGAAGCACAAAGTTCCATCGCTGCAACCTCTGCTTGGAAACCTCCAAGGAAAAAGACCACCTCCCATAGGAGTCCTTTCCACTGTCAAACAGCTCTTACTGTCATAAAGCTTTTCCTGTTTAGTTGGGATCTCCTTTATCGTAACTTGAGTCCTTTGGCTCAAGTCTTGGCCTCTGGAACAGGAGAAAACAAGCTTGCTCCATCCTTCGTGCGACAGCCCTTGAGATATTTGAAACGACTAGCATATCTCCCCTCAGTCTCCTCTTTTCCAGGCTAAACATACCCAACTCCCTCAACTGTTCCTTATCAGGCTTGGTTTCCAGACCCCTGATCATCTTGTTTGCCCTCCTCTGCACACGTTCTAGCTTGTCAATATCCTTCATAAATTGTGGTGCCCAGAACTGGATACAATATTCCAGGTGCGGTCTCACCAAGGCAGAATAATGTGGTACTATGTCTTTCCTTAATTGGGACACCATACTTCTGTTGGTGCGGCCTAGAATAGCATTAGCTTTTTTTGTTGTTGTTGTTGCTGCATCACACTGCAGTCTCAGGTTAAGCTTGTAGTCTACCAAGACCCCTAGATCCGTTTCACATGTACTACTGGCAAGCCAGGTGTCCCCCATCTTATATGTGTGCAGCTGGTTATTCCTGCCTAAGTGTAGAGCCTTACATTTGTCCCTGTTGAAATTCATTTTGCTAATTTTAGCCCAGTTCTCCAATCTGTTAAAGTCATATTGAATTCTGATTATGTCTTCTGTGGCATTAGCTACCCCTCCCAGTTTGGTGTCATCTGCAAATTTTATCAGCATCTCCTCAGTTCCTTCATCCAAGTCATTTATAAAGATATTGAGCAACAACTGTCCCAGGACAGGGCAATGTTTAGGAGGTTTTGTGGGTGGGTGGGGGGAGGTTACTGCTGTTTTATTACCGTAATTCTTTGTTTATTTATTTGAGATCTTATTATAATTTATGTGGAAATTGTTTAATATGGTTGTGTACTTTTTGATGTTTTATTTATTGTTTATGAATGCTTTTGTTATTTTTATAATTGTGATTTTCTTCATGTTGTAAGTTGCCTTGAGCATGGTTTTTTAATCATGGAAAGGTGACATACAAAGAAAAAGATGTATGTATGTATGTCTGAAGAGGGAGGGGGGTGTAGACATCAACCCCTAGCAGCCGCTTCTACTGCTTTGAGAGCTCAGAAAGCAAGATACCCAGAGGATACTGGGAGAAATTGAGAGGGAGATTAGAGAGTATAGGGATGAATACACATCATACATTTAAAGCTCATGACTTCCCCCAAGCAATCCTGGAACTGTTAAGGGGTAAGCTATAGTCCCCAGGATTCTTTGAGGAAGCAGTTTGGTAAACACATGGCATGCAAACAGCCTAAGAATGGAGGGAGGGGAGCCTCCATGGTGCAGTGAGGGTCTGCAGGATGGAAGCTGCCAGGAGAGCAGAAGGCAGAAGAGCTTTGGGGCCTGCATTTTTGTGCATAAATTCTGCTTCCATTTATGGCCACGTTTCCAGCTACTTATTGTTGCACACATTGAGGGTCGAGAGGGGATTATTCTGTGAGCCAAATGACAGTCCTGAACACGATTTGATCTTATTTTTAAGAACCACCACATTGCCATGGGGAGCGTCTTGTGACCTAACAAAACTTTCTTATTTGTACACTGAGCCACCCCAGTCCCTCCCAGGTTTTCTCTTTTTGGCTTTTATGTATATATAGTAAATGTAATTGGAGATGTTTGCAAGCCTGTGATGTATTTTAAAGCTTCAGCGGACTGGATAAATATAGCTGTACAGTACATCTATGCACACGTAGCTGTGACCTGAGTTGATGGGCACCATTGAAGCTTGATGTGTAGGAAATCCAGGCCAGGACCATGCGGGTGTGGGGAGCAGGAAAGGAAACCCTGTAGGCAGGGGTTGAAGTGGACAGAAAATATGATGGAGCCCTGGATAAACATTTCATCCACATTCATTGCTGAGTTTAGATATTATTGAAGTTCGATAAAAGCATGTTCCAACCCTCTTACATCACTGCTTGTAGAAAGAGATTGAGGGATTTAGCCAAAGTGAGATGGCAGGAATATGGGGATGCAAGGAGTCAGCCTAAGCAATGGGTGAGGAGATTGCAAGGCTGGTGTAGAAGTGGGCTGGGATAATAGGCGCTTATGGAGTGCTGCTATTTTCAGGTGGGATTCACTCTCATCCCGGCAAATTCAGTTTTCACAATTATAGTTGACTGGGAGGTCTTCCCCCAAAGATAAGACTTTTTGCACCGGAAAGTGTGGCGTAACAACTGCTTTGATGCAACATCATCTAAGCTCACTGAAAACAAATCTGGATGAATGCTCAACAAACAGATTGTCCAGAAGTACCTGCAAGTAGAGCATGAAAAAAGAGTGAGGAAGTGGGAGAATTGAAATTGACAGCTCATGGGAACTGCTGGCAAGTTGCTGGGGGCTACAATGAGGATCAATGTGAAGGGACTGTGACTTGGATCGTTCCCGTTCCCTGCTTCTCTGTGTGTGTGTGTTTTAAGTATTTATGTGTCCTGCACACATGTGAAGTTGTGGCTGAAAGAGGAAGTTCTCCTGGCCTTGGCTGGAGGCCCTTTGGGGGGATGGGGGGGGGGAGTCTGCACTGGGAGAGGATTTTGTACAGGAAGAGAACTGCCAAGGAGTGGGGGGTGGGAGAGCTGCGTATCCGTTTCTGCAGTGAAGGAAGTGCCCAGCTCACAAGATACATACATACCGTGCAAAGTCTGGAAGGAAGACTTGGCTTAGCCGCTAAGCCTTAGGAAGTCAGGAGACTCTGGAGAGGAAAAATACATCCAGCGAGAAGCTGGAGAACTTGATAAAAAGAGGATGGCTGGTTGGCTAGAACTGAGAGGTTTGTTCTTGCCATGTGCCCCAGGTACACTTGGGGCACCTCCTCACTTCACACAGCAAACACAAGTTCTATATGCACACCAGTGTTTCCCCAGCAAACGTGTAAAGTGTGAATAATTTGCTAGCTGCACTTTCTGTGTTTACTGCAGGAAACACTGGCGTACACACAGCAAAGGTGTGTTAAGCTTCCTTTTCTGATCTTCTAAGGAAAGGGTGAGGAACCTATGGCCCTCCAGATGTCCTTTCTGGGCATTGGCCGTGCTAGGTGGGAGTTGGCTGATTGGAGCTAGAGTTTTAAAACATAATGGAAGTACACCACTGAATGAACACCTGCATACTGAGTCTGTGTATACACATGTACACAGCAACTTGTTTGTAGCACAGAAATGTGGTTTTCTGCAATCTGGAATCGTTCATGTTCAACCTCAAAATGCTGCTTGCTTCCATTCTAGATGGATTCTAGATCCTGCCACTCACAATGGTGGGTGTGGTTACGTGATATGCATTTGAAAACCTTTGCCTTGATTAGGTTCTCTAGGTTATTAGGTTATTTCCTCCCTTAACATGCCCTAGCTGAATGAAGAAGGAAATGGTGATTGCGATCCTGGCATGCACCTACCCATTATGTCATTGGGCAGGTGTGGATATCTCGCTACCATTGCCAGGACTGCCTACACCTGTTTTCATTTGTTTTCAGACGGACACACTGCAGGGTAATGAAGAATCAATCTGCAACGAGCTTTCATTTTCAGAATGAAACCAGTTTTTCAAGGAGTGTTTTTCAGGGGCAAAAAAAAAATTGCAATATTTCTACATTGTGTGTAGACAACATAGAGAAACAAGTACTCAGTCTCCATTGATTCTAGAATAAAATCTCATGTGTATGTTGCATCTGTTGAGAGAATCTGTGTATACCTAGAACCTACTCCTACATTACCTGCATGTTATTTTTAGAATTGCCATTTAACCAGGCGGGGGGGTGGAGGACTGGCCAGTCCTGCTGTTATGCCTTTTAACATCATCTGGATGCACAGAAAACAGCAGATTCACACTATGCAGATAACTACTATCACTTACTAATGTCTGCGCACACACCACACTGCTGTTAAAGACCAGTTGAAAAGTTGCTGACCCTGCATTTATTCTGCCTGAATGTGTTACAAACAGCTGTGGCAGAGCCAGAGGAGGACCCATAAACACAGACAAGCTTTGCTGCAAAGTACATTAGCAAACATTTGTTTTAAACGTTTTTAACAGCAAGGAGAGATTTGGTAGTCATGGAAGACTTCAACTATCCTGATATCTGTTGGAACTCAAACTCCATGGACAATATAAGATCCAACATATTTTGCAATTGCCTCATTAACAATTTTTATTTCCCAGAAGATGGAAGCAGCAGCAAGGGGATCATCTCTCTTGGACCTGGTCCTCACCACCTGGGAGGAACTGATAAATGAAATGGAAGTACTGGGAACCTTGGGAGGAAGTGATCATGTCCTGCGTTTCATGATACAAAGGCAAGGGAAAGCTGAGTGTAGTCAGACACACACTCTGGACTTTAAGAAGACTGATTTCAAAAAGCTTAAGGAACTATAGGGTGTGATGCCATGGTCATAAATACTCAAAGAGAAAGGAGTCCAAGATGGATGGGAGTGTCTTAAAGGTGAAATATTGACAGCACAAAGGCAGACAATTCCAATGAGAAATAAAAGTAGGAGGCATCTAAAGAAACTGGTGTGGCTGCATATGGAGCTTACAGATGAGCTCAGATGTAAGAGGAGCATGTATAAGAAATGGAAGAAATTGGAAACCATGAAGGAGTATATAGTATAAAGGAGCAGCCAACTGTTGCAGGGAGAAGGTCAAGTGGGCCAAAGCTCAGAATGAACTCAGGCTAGCAAGAGAGGTTAAAAATAATAAAGGTTTCTTTGGCTATGTTTGAAGCTAGAAGAAGAACAAGCAAGTAGTACACCCTTTGTATGAAGAAGACGGATAATCAATTTACAGTACAGGTTGGAAATGTAAAGAAGCAGCAGGAACCTTTTTTCACATGTGGTGGACATGTAAAAAGGTAAAAGTATATTGGAAAATGATTTATAATGAGTTGGGGGGAAAATGTTTAAAATTACTTTCTCAAAAAAACAGAGTCCTTTTTATTGGTAATAACCCAGACAGAAACTCCTAGGTGTCAGAAAAGGTTATACATGTATGCAACAACTGTGGCCTGTGTTTTGTTAGCCCCCAAATGGAAAGTGAGTGAGGTCCCAACTAAAGAGGATTGGCAACTTATGCAAGAATATGCAGATTTAACACATTGAATAAGAAAGCAAGAAGAACATATATTTAAAGAAGAGTTGAAAACATTTATTGAATATATGGAAAATAACTGCAGACAGCTGAGAACATTGGCAGCATTAAGATAAATTCAGCCATGTAATTTGATTGATGTAAAAGTGGAAAACTGATCTGAATGGTTACAGTAAGATATGCAGGAATGTATGATATGTAAAATGAACCATGGAAGGAGAAGAAAGGAAGTCACTGGATATTTTAAAGTTTGTAATTTATTTTTTTTAATGTAAAATCGAAAACTTAATAAAAATTATTGTAAAAAAGAGAGGAGGAGGAGACGGATAATTGCTATTGGGAGACAGAGAGAAGGAGGAACTGCTCAACATCTTCTTTGCCTCTGTTTTCACCCAAAAGGAAAGCAGTGCCCAGCTTGGTGATAACAGAATCCAAGTCTCTGCTTGGAAACTATCTGACCAAAGGATTCTGGTCTGAAGACGCTGGCCAAGCTAGCTCTTTCTCAAAAGATTCCCATTCTGTCATAAAGTTCCCAGATGCAATTATATCCATGAAAGGTTTATGTGAAACACGTTGAGTTTTAAATGGCAATGCAGGCACCAGGGTGGTATCTGGAGTCAGGATCTAAGAGAATGAATTCAAGGGCCGGAAGCATCTTGTCAAATTGTCACAGTGGCAAACGTAAGGGCAAGCCTGTCCCAAAATAGTCCCATAAGGGAAAGCAAAACAACCCATGCCAGCAAGACCCATGCCAGCAAGACCTACCTACAATGCAGCTCATGCCCTTCTCTCCCACGCACTCCGCCCCGCTCACAATCTTGTGAGGAAAAGGCCCGACTTCCTGCTATAGAAATGGCCTGAGCCCAGCTGCCCTCAGTTTCTCAGTGGGTGTGTACCAGGGAGCTGCTGCAGCTTGCACCTGACAGCCTGAACCCTGAGGAACGAGTAGGAGGAAAGGAGGAAGAAGAGCCTCCAGTCTGGGTGGGGTACCCAAAGTGCTTCAAGCAGCCTGCCAGCTGGATTTGGAAAAGTGCCCTTTCCCTGTGATAGGGCGACCCAACATTTAGCCACCACCCATCTTGAATGGCACAAGCGAGGATCTGAATTCAAGCCAGGAATAGGGATTGTCATTGGAGGTGGAAGCTGATTATATTACTATCACCAGCAGGGGCATGGGCATAACCGTGGGGGGGGGGGACAGGGAGGTGCAGCTGTGGGTTAAACCACAGAGCCTAGGGCTTGCTGATCAGAAAGTCAGTGGTTCAAATCTCCGCGACGGGGTGAGCTCCCGTTGCTCGGTCCCTGCTCCTGCCAACCTAGCAGTTCGAAAGCACGTCAAAGTGCAAGTAGATAAATAGGCAGGAAGGTAAACGGTGTTTCCGTGCGCTGCTCTGGTTTGCCAGAAGCGGCTTAGTCATGCTGGCCACATGACCCAGAAGCTGTACGCCGGCTCCCTCGGCCAATAAAGCAAGATGAGCGCCACAACACAGAGTCGGCCACGACTGGACCTAATGGTTAGGAGTCCCTTTATAACTGACGTTCTTCACACAACCCAACAAAAGGCCTGCCCTCCCCCACAAAAATCCTGGCTACACTCATGAGCAGGGGGATGAAGTAGTTCCTATGTGATCTTCTATGCTCAGATCAGATGCTGCTGTTGCTACAGCCCCAGCAGACAAGTACCTCTGGGACCTCAGGTATGATGAAGCTCACTGACATCAGATAGTCTTTAAGTAGAAACACGTGTGGTGAAAATTCCCTTGGTTAAACTGCTGAAGATGAGGTCAGTCAAGAGAGGGATTGCATGTGAACAACCCTCCATCTTAATCCTCAGGATTTGCTTCACAGAGCCAGTGGCCAATGTGTCTCCAATTTAGCAAAACACTAAGTACACAAAAATTTGTTTGCTGAATTTGTATCTCACCTCTCCAGTAAATGTTACTCAAGGCTCACATACCCTCAAATATTTATCCGATGAAAATAGGGACACCCTATTCAACAACAACAACAATTTTATTATTTGTACCCCACCCATCTGACTGGGTTGCCCCAGCCACTCTAGGCAGCTTCCAACATATATAAAAACATAATAAAATATTAAACATGTAAAAGCTCCCTTATACAGAGCTGCCTTAAGGTGTCTTCTAACAGTTGTATAGTTAGTTATCTCCTTGGCTCAGGGGGTCGCATAGCCCCAAACCCTCCAAAGAAAATAGGGGTGTCCTGCCACACCCTCCAACATTTTCCTGATGAAAATATGGACATCCTAAGGAAAAGTGGACATTCCAGGATCAAATCAGAAACCAGAACAGTTTCTGTAAATCTGGGACTGCCCCTGGAAAACAGGGCTCCATTTTTGACTGGGGTCCTACACTGTGGCAAATTATTAGTATAATAATTCACTTTTTCATGACAGTGAAATGCTTTCTGTTGGACCAGCTTCTGTTGGTGGAAGAGCATATGTTCACGATTTTTCAGTGACTGAGCAAATTAGTATGATTTCCATTAGAAATAATCCCCCTTTCCCCAAAGACAGGGTGCGAGAAAAAGTACGTACATTTGCAGATAACAAATACATAGTTTTCCAGAATTCTCAGGTGAATGCCTTCTTCTGTTATGAGGATTAGCTAATTATTTTAAAGCTAGCTTATGATGTGTACATAAAGATAGTTTTAATGCTGTTATAAATATTTGCATAATACCGGCAATGCAAAACTCTGGTGCTTTATCCATTGTTTGAGGTAGCATCTGATAATTGAATTGAGGTCAAGCTTTAGCACTGCTCAAATACCTACTTGGGCAGATAGGGTCTGGGAAGTTCCTAGCCTGAATGGTCAAGATAGAGGAAATGACATAGGGATGGATGTGTAAGACTGCACACATTATCCCTTTAAAGCACATTCAAAGCTCACCCCCCCCCAAAAAAATCTAGAAAATGTAATTTTTCTCTTGCAGAGCTACAATGCCCAGCACCCTTAACAAACTACAGTGCCTGGACTTGTTTGAGGTGGAAAATGTACTTTAATGGTATAGTTTGTATGCATCATAGATGGCTCCAACTGGATAGGTAGGATAATCTAGGTGCAGAGGAAGGGAAGACACTGGAATCCAAGGGAATTAATCACAGGAATTCTGATGCAGAAGAAGGAAATGATTTTCCCGGTGAGCTCAGCTCCAAATCAAAACTAGAGGAATCTACCGAACTTGTCTAATGACTCTGGCATATGATGATAACAATACAGCGGCTGACTACAGCAGCTCCTGGAATCTGGTTAGTTATTTGATACATGCAAACATAGAGTACCCTCAGTATTCATGATGCTTTACAGAGTTGATAAATAACTTACAGTAGTTCTCTGCTCCAAGGAGGTTACAATCAGAAACAGACAAAGGGGGAGATAAGAGGATGGCAGAAGGAGACAAGAGTCACAAACAGTGAATGTGAGCAAAGGCAGTTCTACCTACATACAGGTCATTATTGTTCTATCACGCATAGGGGGAAACGGGCCGCATCATGTTAAAGAGCATGAAATATTTGGGCAGATGAAGATGGTGGAGTTGGAAAAGCAAAGGTCAGGAGTCGATAGAAAACAAGACTAATATCAAGTGTGGGGCAAAACCAAGGAGGCAAGGAGGGCTTTTGTTCTGGAAACGGAAGGGGACAGAAAGCCAAGTGGAAGGATTTTAGGAGCACTGCACAAACTTAATGACAGGAGAAGTGAGCTCCTTTTTCAGTGGGATTCTGAATATGCTTTGCTTGGCATGGTCAAGTTAGCCTGGCCTCAGCTTATCTTGGCAAAGGAGCTGTGTATATGTTCTCTATCCTATCACCCTTGTGGGTACCACGCAAAGAGAGCTGAGCAATGGCATCTGGACCTCTGCTGCCAATACATTCCTATCACTTTCCCTGCTTTGGACCAGCAATTTGCTCCAGCTCCCAGCACTAAGGGCCACATTTCACCCATAATCCATCCACTAAAAATACATAGAGATTTATGTTGTTGAAGAAGACAACGAGAAGGCAAGAGTCCTGCTGGATCTGACCCATGGCCCACCTAACCCAACATCCTCTTACCCACAGTGGCCATCCAGGTGCCTTTGAGAAGCCCACAAGCAGCACGTGAGCGCATTTGCCCTCTTCAGCTTGTGATCCCCAGCAACTGGTATTCAGCAACCTTCTGTCTCTGATACTGGAGGTAATATATAACCATCAAAGCCTGTAGCGACTGTTAGCCTTATTCCTCCATGAACTTGTCTAGACTCCTAAGTTGGGAGTTACCATACCTCTTGTGGTAGCAAATCCCACTGTTTAACTATGTGCTGGATGAAGAAGTACAGTGGTACCTCGAGTTACATACGCTTCAGGTTACATACGGTTCAGGTTACAGACTCCGCTAACCCAGAAATATTACCTCGGGTTAAGAACTTTGCTTCAGGATGAGAACAGAAATCATGCTTTGGTGGTGCGGCGGCAGCGGGAGGCCCCATTAGCTAAAGTGGTGCTTCAGGTTAGTAACAGTTTCAGGTTAAGAACGGACCTCCGGAACTGTATTTTCTTGTGTCTGTCCTGAATACCCTAGCATTCAGTTTCTTTGAATGAATTACCGGTAAGTCTTTTGAGGGGAGGAGAAAAACTTTTATCTATCTGCTTTCTCCAGAGTATGCATCATTACATACCTGTATCATATCCGCTCTTACTCACTTTCTGCCTAAATAGCCCCAAATTTTGTAACCTTTCCTCATAGTGGAATAATCCCAGCCTCAAAATCATTCTGTTTGTCTTCTGCCTGCTTCCCGGCACCAAAGTATTCTTTCTGAGATGTGGCAACCGGAACCGCTCACAGTATTCTGCAGTTATTTGTTTGCAAAGAAAGTCGACAACCTTGAGTCAATGCAAGCATTATCTCATACTTTCCAGGGCATTTTCCCATCACTTATCACAAAAAAGTCTGATCTTTTGAAGAATTGGTTTGTTGCGCAAGAGCCTCAGCTTAGTCTTAATTGTGCAACCTGAGTTTTTCAGCATGTGATTGAATCTCACTCAAGAATAGCAACAGGCCGGAAGTACCCAAAGACTCCTTTCCTCCAGTTCAGGCATAGATTCCGTCCATGCATCTTTCACAGTGAAGACAGAGAAGGAGCTTCTGACAGCAAGGCACAGGCCTAATAGTGTGCATATCTATTTGGGACAGGAATGCTTAACTAAAAGCATTTAGAACCCCCAAATCTGCAATTTTTGTCACTGTGAAAATGATTATTTAGACCTCTCTCCCTTTTTTTGCATTTCATATAAATCTGGCTTGCCAAACTTCTAAGATGAGGATTTCAAAAAATTAGTCTAGAGTTCCATGCCAGTTTAGCTTTGGAATAGGTGGAATTTTATTGTTCCAAGCATGTACAGAATGCAATTCTGTCACATAACTGCATCCAGACCTTCCCCTTATCTGGTTGTCTTCTTGAGCAATTAGAGCACTGCCATCCCCCTTAGAAATTAACAGCCAAACTAGACTGTTATGGGTGGTACAACAGGAAGAAAACTGATATTCTCTGCCACAAAAGCATGCCCCAGAATTAGGCACACTAAATACAGTGGTACCTCGGGTTGCATATGCTTCAGGTTACATACGCTTCAGGTTACACACTCCGCTAACCCAGAAATAGTGTTTCAGGTTAAGAACAGTTTCAGGTTAAGAACGGACCTCCGGAACGAATTAAGTACTTAACCTGAGGTACCACTGTACAGAGGCTAATTTAGGGAAGTGCGACTAGTTCAGTCACACTAAGCACTGAGCTTAGGGGGTGTTGCAGGGGGCGCTGTAACTCTGATGGAGACGGGAAGGTGAGAGGTGGGGGGAGGCACCAAATTTGGGTGTTGCACAGGGCACCGCTGAAATTTGAGACCTTAAGATGCTTCACTGTTAAATATCTAAGAGCAAGTAGTACATATTATAAGTAATTTCCAGTAGATGGTGAAGGTAGACATCTCTTTTTCTGGCAGGCTCCTACGCTTTTAAAAGCAGCAAGGCCATAGAAGTTGAGAACGTAAGAGGTCTGCAGGATCAGCCCAAATGTCTATCCAATCTTCTCTCTTCTCCTAGTGCCAACCAGACGCCTATGGGAAGCCCAACAAGAAAATCTGTTGGCAGTAGGGCCATGCAATGTGGGAAAGCATCACCTGTTGGATCTCTGCCTGCTGCTCCACTGTTAAATAGCACAGGGACCCTGCCCAGGAAAAAAAGACGACAACCCTATATGGAGAGTACGCGCTCGATGACAACAAAGAACTTAGGGCTGTGCAGTAGTGGAATCGTTTCTTTTGTGACTTGGCTTGGCCATCATAGCGCTGCGGCAGCTGCAGGCAATCTCCCTGCCGGAGGTGGGCTGCAGCAGCGTAGCAAGCAAAATAACAGCGGCAGTTGCTCCGTGCCCAAAAGGGTCCCGACCCCCGAACAGCCCGTTTGCTGCGCCGGCCCCCCGTCTCTCCACCCGCAGCACCTTTTGGCTCCTAATATGGGGCTCTAATTAAATTACAGAAGACCCGGGGAAGTTCGGGTTACAGGCACCCACCTCGCCTGCTCATTGGCTGTCGGCGGAGCAGAGACGGTGCCGCGGGCGCTCATTGGTCCGCTCGCGAGACGGGGGCGGGGCTCGGCCCGAACCAAACGGGCCGCTCTGCCCGCTCAGGACTGTGCTGGGGAGAAAGTCGGAGTCTCGCCCAGACAGCGAGAAACTTTCCTCGCTGGCGCGCGGGTCTCTCGCTGGAGTCCTTCGGACAGCAGCCGCCCCCTTCCGCTGGCAGGCATCTGAGCGCCCCGGCTCTGGCATGCACAGCGCCCGCCTCGACGCCTTCGTGAGCCACCTCCGCGCAGAAGTGGTAAGTGCAGGGAGGTGCCTGAAGCAGGGGGGAGATCGAGGTGGGCTGGGGGGGGGGGAGAAGCCGGGGGACGCGCCGTCGGGGGGCTCCGGGTGTCGAGAGAAAGCAGCCTGGACGAGGAGCGGTGCCTTTGATCGCGCCTACCTTGCGCCTGCCGTTCCCCCCGGGAGAAAGCCTTCTGCACGGAAAGCGCCGGCGCAGCAAGACCGGGCTTGCGGCTTCGGCGCCTGTGTGCAGTTGCGGGTTGCGTCCCGCCCTGGCTGGCTGGCTGAGGGAGCTGTCAGCGCCGCGTTGCCTCTTTCTTCGGCCAGACGTTGCTGTTCCGTCCTCCGCTCTGGCTAATGAGGTGGCGGGTCACCCTATCCTGGCGCCGATGCCACTGTAAGGCTGTCCCTGGAGGTGACCTCCTTGGCCTCAGAGACCTGATCTCGCTGCGGAGGAGTCGGCATCCCAGCCGCTAAGACTACCATCCCGGGCGCGTCTACATAGGAGTAAGTCCCGTGGAAGTCGTCGTGCGCTCTTATTACAGTACTAGGGGACGCGGCATGTTGGAAGTCCATCCCGTGCAGGGTGACTTGGGTGCCAACCCCGGGGAAGTCGGTGGGGTATGTTTCAGAGTGACGATCGCGCTGCACAACGGACGCCTAGAAATCCGTGCCCGCTAATCCCAGAAGGGGAGGGTCTGGTAATTTTAATAGTGAATGAAATGGGTTCTGCGCGCGTTTGTGCGGTGCTTCGTACGTTCCTGCCAATCAGAATAGATTCTGGGGTTGAGGAACCCGGGTGATCCCTAGTTCAGCTTGGAACAGATCTCGCAGAGTGAAGATGAGCCTTGCGTGCTGAAGAGGGAGGCGGGAGACAAGGAGGCCTTTCTCTATGGGGGGGGGGGAACATGAAACAGGAGGAAGATATGGAATCAGCTCTGAAAATAGAATTTTGCAAATCCCCCATGTATGGAGGAGCCTGCTTTTGGACAAAGGAAAGGCTTGCTTTCGAAGTTTCTCATTTGAACAGCCCAGCTCACTTTCACACTGTTACTTGTGGTGGACAGAGGGAATAGGACTCTCCCTGTTGGCATCCTGAGGTCTTCTAGAAACAAGTCCATCCATGGGGCTTACCCTCTAGTGCTTGGTCTGGGTACTGCAGACTGTAAACAGTCCCTAGAGAAGATTCTGCCACACTAGAGAACTTGGATGGTTTATGGATGTCTCATGTGTGTCTGGAAGGAGAGGGCTTAGGCTTTCTGTATGCACCCTTATTTCTGTGTAAGAAATGGCTGCATGTAGTCTACATGTGAAGTCTCGTGCTTATGCCAGATTAGAATAGTTTCTGAGATTCCCCTGATATTCTGATGATGCGAGTCTACTAGAGTCAGCTCCAGAACTGAAGGGGCCTTTGAGTATATCTCCTCTCATGGATCTCTTCATGCATTGGTGAGTTTATCCTGGAAGCAGTGAGCATCTGCCGGCTGCCATTTTAAATTGCTCGCAATGGTCCCAATGTAGAGGTTTCAGGGCATTGTAGGAAGTCAAAATGATGGCCTAAGACCCTCAGGGAGCTTAGTTCAGGAATCAGCACTGGTGGGCCTTGCTGGAGTCCTGGCAGCTGGCTAATGGTACCATGTCCCAACTGCACCAGGATTCTGCCCAGGCTACCTCTAGTGTTCCACACCCTCTTTGTTCTCATCCCAGTAGGAAATGCTGAGCTTGACCATTGAAGGGCAATGTTAGATAGGTTTTCTTCCCCCAAATCAGGGTGTTCCTAGACTGTGGCATCTCCTTCACAATCCTGAAAGAAACACAGCCAGACAGATAGAGTTCTGTATCATATTTGAATAGGAATCGCAGTTTTCCAAGGTGACACACACCTGAGTATGCCAAAACACAGAGGCTCCATGTGGACCATCCAAATTGTTCTGCATAACAATATGAGAGAGGGGAAGTTCTCATACAGGAAGTGATGTAATGGTGGAAGGAGTTTTGAGCTGCTTAGCTACTGAATTCTCCTCTGAGTCAGAACCAGAAGGCCAGCAGATGTCAGCTCTCTTCAGACTTTCTCTGATAGAGTTCAGTAAACACATGAGGGGGGGACAAGGCAGGCTTTCTCCCTCCCCATTGTCCTGTCAATCGATTGCTCTCCACAAGTTGGAGGGTGATCATCTGACAAGGGGAACTTCCTGTCACCATCCCCATACATTTTAGAACCCTGGAAGATCAGGGTGGGGAACCCACAGTATGTACGAGGGTGAAGCTGGTGTGTGTCCCCTCCCCAGTGTATTTACTGAACTCTGAATGAGGCTGTTGTGAAAGATGAAAGTCTCTAGAAAGCTTAATGAAGTCTCTGTTTCATATTTATATCAGGGAGGGGCACTTTGACAGACACTATGAATGCCGTTCTTATAAGGGGCATGGCAGCTCCCTTGCAAAAGCCATACTGTGAGGCTTGCAGCAGCATTACAGTGGTACCTCAGGTTAAGTACTTAATTCGTTCCGCAGGTCCGTTCTTAACCTGAAACTGTTCTTAACCTGAAGCACCACTTTAGCTAATGGGGCCTCCTGCTGCTGCTGCACCGCTGGAGCATGATTTCTGTTCTCATCCTGAAGCAAAGTTCTTAACCCGAGGTAATATTTCTGGGTTAGCGGAGCCTGTAACCTGAAGCGTATGTAACCTGAAGCATATGTAACCCGAGGTACCACTGTATTTTGTTTTGGAAATCAGACCACTATAGATATGTGTGATAGCTCCTGCAGTGCCCACCCCCCATGTTTCTTTTTGGTTGAAGCTTGTAGGCCATGGACATTACCCCAGCATGCATCGCTGAAAGGCATTCTCTGTATTTTGTGATGAAGGGAGGTTGTATGTGTAATGGAAATTTGTTTTGCTGTATTGTATTGGCAGTTGGAATTCTTATGTGCACTGCCCTGGAATCCATGTTTGGATGAAGGTATGGTTTAGGAATTTCCTAAATAAATAAAAGCTTTTTTCCCTGTAGTGTAGCATTGGCTGTTTTGCTTCTGGCCCAACCCTGGTTTTGACGGTTAAAGGCGCTGCCTATAACGGTTTGAAGTTTTATGGTTAAAGTTTAACCTTTCGAGATGTACACATCCCGAGACCCATAGGGTTGATGTTGCTGGACTACAACTCCCATCACCCCTGAGAATTGCTGGCTGGGGTTGATGGAGTTTGCAGTCTTAACAACATCTGGAATGCCACAGATTCCCTATACTGTACCCCTTTCCTTCATTCAGGACTGCTGTATGCCATTTAAGAGTGGGACAACAAGCTCTGGGCTTGTAGATAATAACTGCAACAGCTAAGAGCAGGACCTTCATGATGATTGCTCATAATCTTTGGAACCCACTGCCAAAAGATGTTATGTAGTCTACGTATTTTGTGGAAATTCAGGGGAAGGTGTCAAGCCTGCCTTTTAAGATGAATGCAGCTGATAGCAAACTGACAGAACTACAGTGGTACAGTGGTTTTCAAACTTAATCCATTCCGGGAGTCTGTTTGACTCCTGAAACCGTTCGAAAACTGAACAATTTGTTCAGCAACTAAGCCATTCGAGAACCAAAGTACCACTGTATAATAATAAAATCACATCAACAAAAACCAAGCATCAGGTCTTAAATCATTCAAGCTTCTGCTGAAAAACAGAACAAGAGTGCCTTAAACGTATTGAAAATAGATAAATAAATGTGAGGACTGAAATGGCTAATGCTGAACTTGGAAATCCGACACCTTTCGGCTGCCAGAGGGAAGCAACGTTTTGCAGGAATCTTGTTTTTTAAACTTGACTTCAAGGCATTTGCAAACAGCTGATTGCTCAGAGATGGTCTAGCGGCAACAGACCTAGTGGAGCCGACCTGTATGGAGCCATTAGTCTCCCATTTGGATGTGCTAAGCTTGTGGATCGATTTCTTGAGTTCTCCTCTGGCATCTGGAGGCCTTGCCTGGGAAATTGTCTGTGCTGACTGGCAGTACATAAGAGGCTCCAGGGCTTCGCAGTCATGAATGCTCAAGAGGCCACCTGGCTCTTTCTTCCCCTTACTCCTTCCCAAACTTGTCCAGCCAGGCAATGTGACATTAACATAGGAAGCTGCCTTATACCAAATTACGTAACTGGTCCATCCAGCAGCTTCAGCAGTATATTTCCCAGCCCTACCAGGAAATGCCAGGGATTGAAACTGAAAAATCAGATGCTCTGCCACTGAATTATGGCCCTTCCCCATAGCTGGCCATGGATGTTGGTCTTGGGAAGGCATCAAGCACCCATGTGCTGTCCTGTTTTTTCCTTCACCCCCAATTAATTATTCTGACTGGTCCAGAAAAGGTAGAAGTTAAGTGGTTGCTAGGCAACTGGAATGCATGCTTCCACAATTGCTTCCTGGCCAGAGATGCAATGGCGGTGGTTCAGGTAAAAGGAGGAGGCATGGCAGGAAGAGAAAGGAGACACAAAGCACAGGGTGGGTCAAAGAGTTGGTTCTCTCAAGAATTGCAACTTATGGGCCTGATCCACAGGTTAGAGGGAAAACATACTGCTTGGGAAGGGACATAGCTTGTTGGTAGAGCATCCGCTTTGCATGCAGAAGGTAGGACTGGAAATGTCTCTTATCCGAAACCTTCATGTTGCCAGTCAGTGAAGACAATACTGAGCTATGTAGACCAAGGACCTGACTTGGTATAAATGACTTGATATAAATCTGACTTAGTATAAATCTGGCTTGTTGGCAGCGTGATCCTTTAGCCAGATCCCAAGACAGGATTTCAAATCTTGGGGGAGCATACTGAGTCATAGCCTATGCGCATGTGTGATACTGACTCAGAAGAATTCCCTCTTTGCAGCTGCTCCTGAGCACTGAAACAACCGTTGTTTCCTAACCTGTGTGGTGTTCAGATAGGGGGTTGTCCTCTCATAAAATCCCATCAACGGCTGACTAACCGTCGCTGTGTAAATAGAGTTTATCTGATGCGGTGCCTAAGAAAGGAGTTTGTGTTTTTCCTTGACAGGAAGTGTTATGCATAGGAGTTGGGGGAGGAAAGAGATGATCTATGGGCATTTCCCCCCCTTCTTTTTTTATGGCTTACATGGTTAGCCTTGCAATTGCGACTGGAGCCTAACCCAAAACGGACGTCTTGATGGGTTCCAGGTTTTCAGCCCAGCCGCTGGGGGACTATTGCAAGCTGTGTCACCATCGGACTGACTAAATCAGTTGTCCACTACTTTGCCTGGAGGGGCCATGGGGACTCCTTACGGCACTGCTGTTTGCTGAACCATGGAGACTTTAGAAAACGACAGGAAGTGGGCCTGGAGGAACAGAGCGGAAGAAGAAATAAGATACCAGGACTCTGGTGGCCTTAGCATTTGAACATTTACCTCTGCACATTTCAACTGTTAGGGATAACCAGGGTTCATTTGTGGGCTTGTGAGAAATCTGCCTTTATATGCATCTCTTTCTGCAGTGATTTCTCTCCAACACACACAGGGACCCTGTAGTAACTTCTGACCATCTCTTTCATGCTGACCCACATTTTCCTTAGCCCCTGGGAGGGGTCTGTCACTATTCAATATGCTTGCCTGTTAGAGACTGAACATATGCACCCCTTGCTTTCCTATGGATTTTTTTTTACAAGTGAACACAGGAAACTGCCTTATACTGAATGAGATCACTTGTCCATCTAGCTCAGTATTGTCTACACTAACTGGCAGTGACTCTCCAGGGATCTCCCCCAGTCCTATCTGGAGATGCCAGGGACTGAACCTGGGATCTTCTGCTAGCAAAGTAGATGCTCCACTCCTGAGCTATGGTCCTTCCTGAAAAGATGGTTTGCATCATTCTGGCTTGCTTGGATGTCCTGCCCTTCTCCTGTGCAACAGGGGGGGAAAAAGAGAGACCCCCAGGTGGTTCTGGGTGAAAGGGGTGCAGGATTGTAATGCTTGTTATAGCTCCCAACTGAACTTCACACCCTTGTTTAAACTGCTGCAAATTAATACCTGCCCCCATTCCAGGCCCAGCTGATTACTCCTCACATTTCTGTGGCCTCCTCTCCCGGCTTTTCCCTCCTCTTGCCTGGCTGGGGGGGACGGGGACTGCTTGTGCAATACCTGGAGACTTCAACACACCCTCTGTGTGTCATCTTCTGCCGGGTAGGGCGGCTCACTCGCTGCAACAAGCTGCTGCTTGCACAGCCGGGGATGGGCTTGGAACGTGCAGGAGCTGCTGAAAAGCTCTGCCTCGGGGCTGGGGGCCTGCCGAGACGAGACGGGGCAAGGGCTTGCGCGTGCGGCTCCAGCTCCCAATTCCACACCTAGGCTAAGTCAGATCTGTGCCCCTCACACATCAAGGTAAAAACTGCAAGGAGGCTCGTGGCATTCGGCAGGCCTTGGAAACGCTGGCACATGCTGGGCTCGAGAGAGAGAGAGAGGCTTGGGCTCCTGGGCTGGGTAAGCCGAGTGCAACAGAGGGCTGCTTGTGGGACACAAGTACGCAGTGCTAATAATGTTACCGGGGAGCCAGAGAATAGATGTGTGGAGGCAGAGGACAGTCATTGGCATTAATTCAAGCAAATGATCTGATTTTTGCCTGAGGAGGCCTGGGTCATGTGGGGTCAGGAGCTCATTTCTCGGCAGTCAGTGATCCTCCAGTTTTCTGCCTTTTGCATTATTTGGACTCATGATCCACACAGGGCTTCCTCTCTGGGAATGTAGCCTGTAGGATTAAATCTACTTGGGCTAATAGTACAACCCTATACAAGTATACTCTGAAGTAGGCCACAGTGGGCATGTAGCAGTCTGTTTGAAGTATGTTTGAAGGCTCCAATCTGAATGCAATTTTGTGTTGTGCCATTTTCCCACAATCTTATGGGCAGTAGATCGTCTATTATGTTGTGCTGGTGGCAGTGGTAGGAAGATGACCATGTGTGTGTCTTCTCCCCTCACAGCTGTGCATGAAGGAGTCAAGCGAGGTGCTGCGGGGCCAGATGCAGTGCATGATGCGGACCCTCCACGACCTGAAGAGGGTGCACGACCGAGACATCCGACTGGACCCCCAGGAGATGAGGCCGCTCTCCGCCATGCCTTCCCCAAAGCAGTGTACCAGCCCACGGGTATCCGCCATTTCGGAAGCAGACTCTGCCTGTTGCCTGGAGACGGCCGTAGAGGAAGAGGTTGCCTTCTCTCCTCCGAGCAGCGAGCGGAGCTTGGAATTTGATTCGGGCTATTCTGAAGTGTCTGGGAGCAGCTGGCGGGATGAGGAAGGGCCCCCACCCCTGCGAGCCAGCAAGCTTTCCTCGGGGGGCTTTCTGCGCCGCCGGGCACCCGCCAGGAGGCCTAGGCCCAA
Source organism: Podarcis erhardii (assembly GCF_964252035.2). NCBI lineage: Eukaryota > Metazoa > Chordata > Lepidosauria > Squamata > Lacertidae > Podarcis > Podarcis erhardii. Next base: position 71,038,524 of record NC_138498.1, read on the forward strand.
ATCTGCTTCAGATGCCTGCTTGGAGCGGTGGCGGGATGTCGAGCCCACAGACGCCGGGGACTGGACCGTGTCCCTTTTGTCACAGAGCCGCAACCGGCAGCCATTAGTGCTGGGGGACAATTGCTTTGCTGACCTGGTTGAGAACTGGATGGACTTGCCTGAGGAGAGTGGGGAACGGGGGCGGCTGCAGCGCTGGCTGGCTAAGCCCCATGGCTTCCTGCTCAACCTCTCTGGCAATGTACGCCGCAGGCTGGCTGGCATCTCGCGCACGGAGCGGGCCAAACAGGACCCTGACGGCACCAAGCGTTTTTCTTGCCCTGCAGGTCTGGGAGGGCGACCTCCATTACCCTACTTCCACCAGTCCTACGCCAACATCAGTGAGCTTTCTACAGACTGTAGCAGCTTTGCTGCCCTCATGAACTGCCGGAGCCGGCAGCCGATCATTTGCAATGATGTGATTGGCTACATCTAGCCTTGCCTCTCTTTTTTTAATGCTCTTTTTCTTAATGGAACAGATTTATATTTTTTACGGTTGTCTGTAAATAAATGTCTTTTTTCTACATTAAATCTGTCTGGTGTGTGTGCATGTAAATGGCATTGCTTGATCCAAACTACATTTTAGCTGTTCTCGGAGTCAACCCCAAGTAAGTCAACACATCCAGTCTTGTCTGTAGCGGAAGCATCATTTAAAATGCCAATGTAATAACATGAGTAAATATAAGAAGGCAAGGAACAATGAACTTTCAGCCCAAAGTATTTCCCCAGAAATTGAGAATACCGGTATGTCATGTTTTGATTCCTTGACATGGGTTGGCCTATCTTAAACTACAGACCTCAAATCAGTCTGGCAAATATCAGTATAGTACCTTTCGATTGTTGGAGAACATGAAGTTTGAAATACAGGATAGTCTGTCAATGCAATTGCAACTCTTGAGGGATTTGATGTTGAGAATGTGCCAACTTGAAACTGGAAGGAGTAGAAGCTACACTCCTAAGATAGTTAATTTAGGTTGATAAAATGGTGCAGAACGTTTTGTGCTAGATTTCAGTACAATTGTTGAAAAGCAGCCAGGAGGAGAACCAGTTTATGCTTCCATCAAGGGAGATTTCAAAAGGGCCAAGACAGGAGCCGTAAATGATGTCAAGAATCACTTGCTTTCCGGCATACACCTGCGATTATAGTGGGTACCATTTGTAGAGCAGGCCGCTAGCTAGTTCTGGTGCCCAAATAAAAATGGTGAAAGGAATAATCATAGCATGGCAATTAGTGCTCACATAAAAATAGGGACTTCATCTGTAAGGGATGTTCATTAGTTGCAGTTATGAAAGAGCAGAATAACAAACTACAACAAATCCAACCAGTTATTCCAAACCAATGTTTGCTGAAGCTTTCAAATTTACCATGTGTCCATACTCAAATGATATTCAAAAATACCTAGAACTGATGGACAAATGTGTTCGCTTTATCATTAAACATAATTGATGGAGCTAAGAACAGATAACAGTATGCAAAAATACTGTCGAACCACAGTAACACCTAACAGTGTTGATTAATCCCATCAGCAACATCAAATACCTGTGAAGAATGGCTAACAAGGACTACTGAAGACTAATTGCATGTCAGAGCCTTTCTTATGTTTCCAGGTTACATGAAAGCTGCAAGATCCAGTTGTTCCTACCCATCCCTTAAAATAATAGTGGGAATGAGTCAGAAAGCACATGATAACACAAATTACAGGATGTCTATCTGGGTAAATATTCCTGGCACAAAATATCAAGGACAAGGATGAAATATGTCAAAATTAAGAAGCATGGAGAAGTTGTGATAGCATAAACATACAGGAGAATCTGCCTTAAAAAAACACACACCCCTGCATATAACAATTGCTTTGCTGGATCAGACAAGATGCTTCCTTCATCAAGCATTTTGTTACCGACAGAAAATTACCAGATGCCCCACGAAACCTACAAACAAGTATGGCTATGATGGCTATTCTTCCCATTATCTTCACTGCTTGGTCCTTGGAGGCTGGCTGCGATGCTGCGGATCCATTTCAACAGCTTTCCCCGATCTGATACCAGCAACATCTGGAGGGTACCAGCTTCCCCATCCACTCCAATCCCTAAAAACTAAACAAAAAACCCCACTGTAAGCTACAGGACATCGCCAGAGTGATTTTCATTGCTTAATTATGCAAATAAATCAAGGGAATTTGGATGTTATGCATATTTCATCAGTGTCCTTAATTTGCATGATTCTGCATGCAATTGGTTTGATGGAGTTAGGAATTGTTTAACAGAGATTTGAGTAGTCAAACTTAAGCTACTGAAGTTAAGTGGTCCTGTCCCCTGACAAAGGAACACCCGGCAATGAAATATTGTTGATAGCTGCCCACAGGCTTCTCAGTCTCATCTCTGCAATCACGAGGACTAGAAAGATAACATTTAAAACAGATTAACAATGCAAGCCCATGCATGCGTACTCAGGAGTAAGTGTATTTAGCGAGGGTAGCCAACATGGTGTGCTCCAGGATGCTGCCGGACTCCCAACTCCCATCATCCCTGGCCATGCTGGTTGGGAGCAAAAGTCATCTGGGCATTGGGTGAAGAAACACTTCCTTTTGCATTTCCTGAATCTTCTGAAGTTCACCTTCATTGGATTGCCCTGATTTCTAGTATTATGATTTGAGAGGGGGACTATCACCGTTCTCCACACCATGCATCTCTTTCACATCTCCCCCTTGCTCACATAAAAAAAAACCACCCACCTAAATGTTGTGGGCAACTTTTCCTTGTAGGGGAGTTTCTCCACCACCTCGATCATTTGGGTTGCCTCTTCCTGAACCTTCTATCTTCACAATATCCTTTTTGAGTTGAGGCAGCCAGAACCCAGTGTTCCAAGTGTGGCTGCCCCACAGAGCCTTATGATGGTAGCAATTTTGTGTTTCAGATGTTTAATTGACTAAATCCAAATATATTTGTGCACATGTACCTATCCAGTCCCATGGACTGCAAGAAGATCAAACCTATCCACTCTCAAGGAAATCAGCCCTGAGTGCTCACTGGAAGGACAGATCGTGAAGCTGAGGCTCCAATACTTTGGCCACCTCATGAGGAGAGAAAACTCCCTGGGAAAGACCCTGATGCTGGGAAAGATGGAGGGCACAAGGAGAAAGGAACGACAGAGGACGAGATGGTTGGACAGTGTTCCTGAAGCTACCAGCATGAGTTTGACCAAACTGTGGGAGGCAGTGGAAGACAGAAGTGCCTGGCGTGCTCTGGTCCATGGGGTCACGAAGAGTCGGACACGACTAAACGACTAAACAACAACAACAACCTATCCAGAGAGGTGTTCTTTTTTTAATTGCTTCTTTGCTCTCTTTGGTCATTTGGATGAGCGTCATGAAATAAGAACGAATGTGAACGTGTAGGCCACAACGACAGGGCCGGAAACTGTGGGAGGACACATCACAAAAGAAACCCAACAAGCCTTAGCATGTACGCTCAGGGTACAGAAATAGCACTGCATTGTTCTCCTAGCATGATACATCCCTGGTGATAAGAAAAACTCATGCTTTTGAGACTCCACTTGTCTGTAGACCCCTGGTATCTGGTTGCTGAATGAAGCCTCTTCTCTTTGAACAGCACCTCTCTTTCACCAACTTGCGACTGAGGGATAAGTGCTAAACCCCCTTCTTTGTCAGTAGCATTGTCCCTCTTAGCACACTTATGTGAATGAGCCCTAAAACAATCCGTTTATGAGCCATCACCCTGCTCATTTTGCTCGGGAAGTTGCATCACAAGCCAGCGAGAGAGCTCCAAAAACAAACCTTTTTCTAGTCATTACACGCCTCTCCCTTGAATCAGTAGATCTAAAGGATTACAAGAAAACACCGTCTAGTCTGACCTTCAGTGCAACACAAGCCAAGGGGATTTTTCTTCTGTTATTTACAATAGCCAAATGCAGGCTATTGGGTGTAATATATCACTATTTCCTCCCCCTTCATCGCAGCTATAGGGCTTTATAGCCAGGATCTGACCCCTGCACCCATGGAAAAACCAACCTCACACCTTTGTTAGGCTTTTCCCTCAATTGTTAATCACCTACCCTGTTAAAAATAGCACCTTTTCAAAATAGCATACTTGATCAGATTTATTTCCCAGGTCTTATCTTCTGCCTTTATCTTTTGCATATTTGCACAGATTGCAGATGCTTCAGTCTCTCACTTTTAGGGGGGACTTCCAGGAGCCATCCCTTACTACTGCCTCCCCCAAGCTGGTGCCCACTATGATGTGCTGGCTAGGGTGGAGGGGAACTACATTCCAGAACATCTGAAGGGTACCAGTCTAGGGAAATCTGCCTTACTGCAGTTCCTCAAATGTCTTCCTTACGTTGTGAACAGTGGAACCATACAGCCAGCTGAACAATACCCAAGGGTGAGAAAATACAGTATGTTTCTCCAGTGTGGTGTCCAGTTAATACTACTGACGACTGCATTTTCCCTTTTCATGTGAATATGAGCTTAGCATTCAAAAGCTATTTACTGTGGCATATTTTTGTATTTCTGCATGCTTACACAGACACACATTGCAGACAATGTTACAGAAGAGTGGTTTCTGAGGTCTGAGCTCATAATGGAAAGTAAAAGGGAAATGTGATCTTCCACCATGTTTATACATACAGTATGTATGTATACATTATGCTGGGTCAGGATGTTGTTTCATCTGACCTGATGTTTCTCATGCTGGTCGGCAGTGACTTTCTCAGAGGGGAGTCTTTCCCAGTGTGTGAGGCTTAGATTGCAAGAGCTACTCAGCGGCGAACACTTATTCACACAGCAGCACATTTTATTTTATTTTTATTTTTAAATCTGTATACCTCGCTTCTTCTGTAGATCTCGGGGCATGTAGTTAAACTAGGGAATTCATTACTATGAGATGCAGTGATGCCCCAAAATTTATGGAAGCCTGTTGCCAAATATGTGATTTTTATTTCAAACTTTCCCATTAATAAATAATTTAAGCTGCTTTAAAGAATGGCAGAAGGATATTTCTAGATTTTTATGGCAGGGGAAGAAACCAAGAATTAAATATAATATATTGATTGACACTAGGGAAAGAGGAAGCTTCTCACTGCCAGATTTGCGTTTATATTATGAAGCAGCTTGTTTGTGCTGGTTACAAGATTGGATAAAGTTGGAGAATACTCAACTGCTAGACTTGGAGGGGTACGGTGTTAAATGTGGTTGGCATGCATGTCTATGGTAGAGTAAAGCTAGAATACATAAGAATTTTATGAATCATGTAATTAGGGAAAATATTTATCAAGTCTGGGGGAAAAATAAGAATCTGCTAGAAATGAAAACACTTTTATGGCTTTCACCCATTGAAGCAATTGCACTGAAAAATTGAATACAGAAAAAGGATGGGCAACATATAGAGAACTAGTGGACTTTACAGACACAAGTGTAAGCCTGAAGAAGACGAAAGAATTCAGTAACTGGATGACAGACTGGTTGCAATACTGTCAATTGAATGAAATATTTAAAGTTGATAAACAATGTGGTTTTTATAGAAGAGATGTCAGAATTTGAGAAAGAGCTGCTAGATAATAATGAGAAGTAAATTTCTAAAATGTATAAGTTACTATTAGAATGGGAGAGAAAGCATGAAATGGTGAAAACGGCAATGATCTATTGGGCTAAAGATGTGGGCCACAATATAGATTTAGATTTGTGGGAAAAGCTGTGGAAAACAGGATTAAAATTCACAGCCTGCTATGCTCTTAAGGAAAATTATTGGAAAATGATTTACAGATGGTACCTGACACCAAATAAATTAGAGAAAATGTATAAGTCAGAATCAGGTAAATGTTGGAACTGTAAAGCTATGGATGGAACCTTATATCATATGTGGTGGACCTGTAGAGTAGTTAGAATATTGGGAAATAATATACCATATTTATTCAAATCTAATGCTCACCTTTTTTTGGCCAAATTACGTTGCAAAAATTAAGGTGTGCATTAGATTTGATGGCACATTTACATTCACCAGCAAATACTTTTTTGGTTTCAAGGTTCTGAAAATTGAGGTGCACATTAGATTCGATGACACATCAGACTTGAGTAAATACGGTATAATGAATTGAAAAAAATATTTTGGAAGCCCTTCCCAAAGAGGCCAGAGGCCTTCCTGGTGGAATAATAAAGTCTCTGAGGTACCAAGTGAACAAATAAATTTGTTTATGTATGCCACTACAGCAGCAATAATCCTATATGCACAAAGATGGAGAGAGGAGATAGTCTTTACAAAGGAGGAGTGGCAGATGAAATTAATGGAATACGCAGAATTAGCAAGCTTAACCAGCAAAATTAGAGGGCACAAAGAGAAAGGTTTTAAAGAGGAATGGAAGGCATTTGTAGACTACCTAAAAAACATTGTAAAAATGTTAGAACTTGAGTCAGTTTGGAGTAAGCTCAGGAGTTATAGTTTATAATGAGAAGAATTTGAATGTTTAAATAGTTAGAAAAAATAGATTATGCAGCAGGAATGGGAAACTTTAGGGAGTCATGGAAGGATGGATGAGAAGTCGATGGAACAGAACGATGTAATGTATCTATTTCTCTTCTTCCTTCTTTCACTTTTTTCTTCTTCAGTTCTGTATTTTGTACTCTTATAAATTCATAAATATATATTTTTAAAACTTAATGGAAGCCAAGACTATTATCATTGGCTACTAGTCATAACAGTTATGTTATACTACATCCAGTATTGGAAATAGTGACTTATCAGTGGCAGAACAGGGGGCCACTTACCTCTGCATCATTCAAAATGCCCATTTGGGCACCTTGAACCATTGATGCACATCCCTGAGAACAGTAGCAACACAATGGGGCTGATAGGCCTGGATTCAAATCAAGATGTCCCTAGTTCAAATCTGGTTGCTTCCTCCCCCAGAAATGTTGTAGCTCAGTGGCAGAGTGTCTCCTTTGCATCAGAAGGTCTCAGCTTCAATCCCCATCATCTCCAAACTCATTCCATGTCTGAAATCCTGGAGAGGCACTTCCAGTCAGCATAGGCAGTGCTTAGCTACATAGAAATCTATGGACTGACTCAGTATAAGGCAGCTTCCTATGCCTCATGGTAGCTGTAGACACCTTTTGGATCTGAGTCATTCACTGTGATCAAGAGAACAGGGAAATTTTGTAGAGGGAGTGGGCAAGGGAGCAGATCCTGATTTTCAAGGGAAGTTCCTGGAGAGCATTTTGTAATGTTGACTTCTTGCAATGCCCAATCTGCAGGAGAGCTCGGAAAAGAAGATGGAAGAGCAGGAGGATATACTGTCCTGCCTCGGCTACAAAAACAGCTTCTGTAGGTGTAGGGTCACTGTTAAAATCAAAGGAGCTTCATTTCCCCAGCAAGCCTGACTCATTACTCTAATGTGTTGCTCAAGGTTTACTGTAAACAGGAGATGCAATCCATCTGAGGGCACGCTGCCATAATGATCCCAACTTAACGTAAACACCAGGGAGCTATGTCACCGAAATTTGATGTGAAAAGGCCGCCACCAGTTGCTCAGTTACCCTTATCTGATGGTATCAGTACTGCTGCTGGAGGAAATATATGTGTGAGACCCTCCCCCTTCTGCTCCTGAAAATCAAACCAAAAGCGTGGAATAGTCAAACACGTTAAGAACAGCTGCACAGTCTTATAAGAATTTATAAAGAGTGATTCTCAGCACTAGCAGTGGCAAACCTAAATGCAAATTCTGTGTATCACTTAGACTCCCTTCTGTGTTATACGTTTAAAGCAGAACCCTACCACTTTAAACAGATGTGGATGCCCCAAAAAAGAATTCTGGGGAATGCAGTTTGTTAAATATCCCCAGAATCCGTAGGAAACCCTTCTTTCCCTTACAGAACTAAGACCTGTGGAGCAGTTTAATAGTTGATCTCTCTTCCTAGGGAACCCTAGGAAGCAGCATATGCTCTGTTGCTGAGCTGTGCCCCTCTCCCTACCTACATAGTTCCTGGCTCCATGCAGAGAAAACGAAATTATCCCATTCCCCTGCAGCTGCTCTGTCGGAACAAAGCAGGCTAATGCCCATAACAGGGGTGGGGAACCTTTTTCAGCCTGGGGGCCATCTTCCATCACAGGCAATGTTCCAAGGGCCACATGCCAGTAACGGGTGGGGCCAGATGGAAAAAGTGGGCGGAGCAACAGATGTGACTCATCCTTTTGTGGCTATATTCCAGCCACACAAAAACCAGAGGGTTTTTTCTACCAACACGCAAACATACTTCTCCCTGTCTTTTGAGCCAGAAGGCACTGAAGGAGGGTGCAGAGCAAAGATTATGAGAGGTGTATCCCAGGTCTACAGAGTCATTTGATGGCTGTACAAGGAACCACATTTGGATCACCCCCACCACCTGGGCCTGAGGTTCCCCATCCTGTGTTACAACTTCATTGCTGCTACACCTTTAATAGTACTGGGAAGAAAATGCTTAATTTCAAAAGAAGCCTCTGGGTTGCACAGTGAGCTCATTCCTATTTAGTCCTCTGCTATGCTCAGACCCCAAGAGCAAGAAAAGGCCTGCAGGCAGACACAGGTTAGTCCCTGAAGAAGATGCTTCTTCACTTTCTTTGTCAGGCAAGGAGCGTGTCTCTGCTTTAAACAGAATTTGGGTTAATCACAGTCAGTGTATACACATTACTCATTCCATATATTACCCACATTTATTAAATTAGTCTGCATCCTGCCCTTCCTCGCAAAGGAGCCCAGGGTGCCAGACAACAAATGGCAACACCACAAGAACATTTGAAAAAACAATTCCAACATAGAAACAGACTGGGAAAGCTTCCAGCTTAAAACCCTTGCTGGAAGGTCTTCAGTAGGCAGCAAAACAACAACAGAGGCTGCCTCTGCCTAACATCCAAGGGGAGCGAATTCCAAAGAGCAGGTGCTACCACTCTAAAGACCCAATTCCAGTGGTGCCAACTTGAATAACATATTTTGGGGGGGGGTCAGGTAGGCCCCATCCTGCATAATCAATTAAATGATGTGGTACACGAACATCATTTGAATGGCAAAGCCCATTATCTTTGGGGGGGGGCTCGGCTCCCTCAAATATTTTACTGGGGGGAGGGCAGAGGGACCTTAGCCTCTAGGAGTTGGCTCCTATGCCCAATGCATACATTGTGAACCTCCAGATAAGAAGGCAGTCACAGGAAGTCACAGGAAGTCTTTGCCTGCACAGCGCAATGATCAGCCGAGTATATAAGGGATGAGACTAGCCAGGGGTCAGCAAACTATTTCAGCAGGGGGCCGGTCCACTGTTCCTCAGACCTGGTATGGGGCTGGACTATATTTTGAAAGGAAAAAAAGAACCAATTCCTATGCCCCACAAATAACCCAGAGATGCATTTTAAATAAAGGGACACATTCTACTCATGTAAAAACATGCTGATTTCCGGACCATCAACGGGCCAGGTTTAGAAGGCGATTGGGCTGGATCCAGCCCCCAGGCCTTAGTTTGCCTACCCATGGACTAGACGATCTTGCAGGTATCCTGGTCCCAAGTTGCATAGGGCTATACACACCAAGGCCAGCACCTTGAACTTAGTCTGGAAACTAGCTGGCAGGCAGAGCAATTCTCTGAACAGCAGGGTAATGTGTTGGTCGTATCCTGCCCCAGTGAGCAGCCAAGCAGCTGCATTTTGCATCAGCGGCAGCTTCCAGACCATCCTCAAGGGCAGCTCCACATCCAGCAGATTGCAGTAATCCAGTCCAAAGGTTTCCATTGTATTACACATATACACAGTTCCCTTTACTCCTCATTGGTTGGATCCCTCGGTCGGAGCCAGACATGAACAGGCGGTAAGATGCTATCATCCTCTTCATCTTCACAGACTATTTCCAACACCAAGAGCCGGCACTCCTTGGATAGAGCCTCTTTGGTGGCACAGCGAACCAGTTCCGTCAGTCTGAGAAAGTGAAAGCGAAGGGTGAATAGGAGGGCAGATGCAAGAGGGCAGGTAACAGGCAATCTCCTGTCACTTACAGTACTGATGTTTGCCACACATCCTTCACCAGGTATGCTCAGGTCCTGAAACAACTGCAGAACCACACCCAAACTATCGTCTCAAATCCAGCAGCTGCAACCATAGGCAGGAATGGCCTAGCTAACATTTCCCAGGGACTGCTACTCACAAGACCTTTTGCGGGTGGGGTGGAGGCATATATATACCAAAGAAGAAAATGCCTTAAAGATGTAAGAAGAGATCCCGACCAGATCAGACTGAAGCCTGATCTGTTCCAGCATCCTGTTTCGCTCAGTAGTTGAGCTGAGACCTCTGGGGACCCCATAATAAGCAGGACATGAAGGCGAGAGCCTGCTGTGTAGCACCCAGAAACTGGCACACCCAGCTTGCCAGTGCTCAATGCTGCCTCCCTGCCACACTGGCCTTGTTCTTTTCCCCTCTCTGAATACAGCCGGAATGGTGGTTCAGAAGTGGGAGCTAAAATCAACGCAGCTTCTCGAAGGAGGGATGCTAGCACTTCTTTGCCATCTCCCCAGCCTCCTCCTCCACTGCACCCATCCGTACCAGAAAACTAAGCACACTTTTGCTCTCTGCTTAAGAAATGGCAGAGGCAGCCAAAGTGAAACTATCCGTCCTGAGCGAGCCTGCAGCCCAGTTTGTTTTGGGGTGGGAATGGGGGGTTGGAGAAGGCGGGAGAGTGAGTGGGCAGAGAGCAGGACAGCCTGCCAAGGAGTCTGGAAAGATCATAGAGTAATGGACTCTTGTTGCCTCTGGATGTATGTGGATGGCAGAGGCCCAGGAGAGCCTGCGTTTGGGGGGTGGGAAGAGCTTGGTCTGCCCCAGGAAGCAGCGGAGGAGGCACTGACAGCAGGATGTTTACCCAGCGTGGAAGGGACAGGACGCAGAGGCTTTGCAGCTGCTGCAGATACAGTAACCCAGGCTGTTCTGGCAGGGGGCCTGTAGTGGGGGCAGCTATGGCCTAGCTATCCCACACTCCTGAGGGTCCCTCTGCCCTCTTCCAGGTCAGTGGCTTCCCAGCCCCTAGAAAACGGGCAAGCAGGGAGGAAAACAGGGCAAATGCCACTTCCAACCCCACGGCAGGCCGGAGGAAATGTGGAAGGGCTCACTGAGAGTCTGACTGCTTCCGGGGTGGTGTCAATGTTGCAAAAATGATATTCAGGTATTGCAAGTGGGTCACTGATAAGAGTTGTGTTTTGTTTTTTAATAAACCCATGTACTGGATTTTCCTGAGAAAAGGGTACACCTGGATTTAGGGGCAGAGGGGAGGAATACAGGCTGGCATTTTGATGTTGAAGGTGTTGTGTGGACTCTGTAAAAAACAAACCCTGCATGCATCAGAAACAGCTATTGGAAGGTTCTCTCTGCCTAAGCCATGCCTTGAGAATACCCGGGGCACTGGTCCCCCTCAGGCTTCATGAGAATCAGGAGCAGAAGGTGGAAACAAGAGGTTTCCCCCAGGCATGCGGTTGGCCACTGTGAGAACAGGATGTTGGATGAGGTGGGTCATGGGCTTAATCCAGCAGTCAGGCTCTTCTTATGTTCCTTTGTGACCCCCAAACTCTGTTCCTTTGGATTCTCCTACCTGCTGGATAGCTTCTGCTCTTTTGCCTTTTCTTCCCAGAAGCCAGCGTACAGAAGAGCTTTTCCATATAGTAGCATCTCCAGCACCAAGGAATGCTCCATCTGTGAAAGTGAGCAGGAGTCAGCACCACACAGAGAAGAGACAATCAGAACTCTCAACTGAAAGAGCTCCAGGAGCACCAGGTTAAGTACAAGTTGTGAGATGGTGGCGTTCAACTAGTTATTCTCAAAATAGATCCACTGAAATTAACGAACATGGTTAAGTTAGGTCCATTAATTTCAAAAGGATGACATGGGAGCGCAGTCTTGGGAACCAGCAGAGGATGGGGTGGGACAATCAGGGCAACCAGAAAAAAGAGCAAAGTAGGAGCAGGGAGCAAACTGAATTGGATTATGGCAATGGGGTCTTTGGGACAGAACAGGGGCATCTCACTGATATTGGAGTGAATGAGGGTACCTGGTAAGGGATACCTTTGTGTTTGTTAATGCTGGAAGGTGCAACATGCCCGTTCAAAGTGCTGTGCCCACTGGCCTCACATGGACCTCAGGATGCCGCAGAGGAGAAGACCCACTGCTGCAACCCTGGCATGCATGGTAATGAGGAGGGTCAGTGGCATGGGCCATCCCAGCATATGCTGCCTGGGTTCCTGATGGAACCTGCCTATGAAACGTTTTACTTGGTCATCCTCTTCACCTGGAGGTGTTTGCAGAGGTCTCTCAAGGTGATCTCCTTTCCCTCGGCATCGACACCTGGCACCTCAATTCTGTCCCAGCAGTTCCATGCTTTCTGGCGATACTGAGATTAAAGCAAAATCAGTGAGGAGTGTTGGGGCAAGACTAATAATAAAACGAACATGCTTATTAGTGCATAAACTTTGGTGGACTGCAGTCCACTTCACCGGGTGCATGAGAAAAGAGCAGATACCCAAAGAAGGTCAGTTCTAAAATTAAATGCATCACCCAACCCAGCAGGTACCATGTCCCAACACGCTTGCAGCACGAACCAGGTAACCTATGAAGGAGCCATTTCCTGTAGAGCCAAGTGGGTCAAGGCCTTAGATCTAGGGTTGCCATATTTCAAAAAGTAAAATCTGGCCACAAAAGTTGTTGAGCTTCCAACGGCAGCATTCTGGGTATGTCCGGAAAATTCTGGACATAAGGCGACCCTTTTAGATCACATATTTTAAAATGTCATGCAGCTAAAACCTTTGTGTGCCGGGCTTACATCCAAGCAGGTTTGCATAGGATTATAGCCTAAAGGCCCATATTGGTAACTACCAATGGCCACAGACTGTTAGTACAAAGTGATTTGAATAACTAGACTTGCTAGGATCTTTTTATTAAACGAAAGCCTTAATACCCTTAACGTTGAAGACACAACTGCTAGATCACAAGCGTGTCTAATTCAGGCTCCACAGTTCATTTACGATTCAAATATTAAAAAACAGAGCTGTTTGTAGCAAAGGAAACCTTTGCAGCAAAGGATTGTAGCAGCTCATTCTGTTCACCTTATCAGGAAGAAGGTTAAGAGGTGAACTGATTGTAGCGCACCTTCAGAGAGGAGAAGTTTTTAAGTGCCAAAAGGGCGGCGCTTTAATCTAGCCAAGAGGAACATGAGAACCTCCAATAAAAATAAAAGATAAAACCAGACAAATTCTGATCTGACGCGGCATTTCAAACAGCAAAGGCAACTAACAATTGCAACACCCAATGCCAAGGATGTGGGTGGGTTCTCCAAAGCATGGAGAGCATTGGATCTGGATACGGGAAACCCAGATTCAAATCAGCCATAGAGTTCACTCTTCTTTCAACTTAACCCACCTCATATGGCTGTTGTGAGGCTTAAACATCTTGGAGGAAGGACAGAGCAGAATTCTAAGAAGCAAAGCAGCACAACCCTCACAGGCTCCAAACAAAGACCAGCCCTCTCCTCAAAATATGTTTTAAGTGGAGTCCATCGCAACAGATGTGGCATATAATATGAAAGGGAAGGGATGTGGTTCAGTAGCACAACATCTGTTTTGCGCACAGAAGTTCCCATGTTCAAGATCTCAGAGAGCTGCTGCCTGTCAGTGTAGGCTGCCAGCGGCCAGCATGAGGCAGCTTTCCTATGAACCAAAGGAAGCCATTCCTCCTGCACTGCCTATAGGAAGTCAGATCTGGATGAAATGATTCTTTCCTGTCGTGACGGCTCTGAATGCGCTAACTGTCAACGGGCCTAACGGAGGAGACTCTTTAAGGCTGCCTTCTGTCCATTCATGATCTGTGGCTCTCTGCTGCACAAAGACACATTGAGATGGCGCCTTGCCTATGCACAATTGTCCTTTTCTTCAGAACAAGGCCCAGGATGTTGTGGAACCTCTTAGCCCCCTGCACTGTTGACCCTGCCTGACTGTTTTGGCCCTGGGCAAGGAGAAGGAGAGAGAGAGGAGGAGGACAAGAAGCAGCCAGTCCTCTTCACAAGGAGCCCTTTGGGGCTAGTTAGCGGTTCATAGCAGGAAGTGCCCTGACCAGAGAGAACTTAGTGGGGTCAGACTGTCGCACAAAGGGATACTGTCCTGGACTAACTCACTGGCCAGCAGGGGAGGAGAAAAGCTGGCCTGGACGCTAGCATTCGCCTGGGTCTCCAAAGCAAATCTGTCTTCTTGTCAAAAATGACAGAAAAATATATAGAGACACATGGACATATATACCACCCTAAATCTGGGGACAGAAGCAGCTGCCAGAGGTACCATCAGACCCCTGCCCAACACTCTCACAAGCCTATAAAAGTGAAAGAACACTTCCCTCTGTTCCTGCGCACAACACTGTGCCCCCAATTGCCCTATACATTTAAAGCAGTGTCATAGAACTTTAAATAGCCATGGCTTCCCCCAGGGAATCCTGGGAACTGTGTTTTGTTACAGGTACTGAGTGTCGTTAGGAGACCCGTGTTCTTCCTCACAGAGCTACATTTCCCCAAGTTCCCCAGAAAGAGGGATTGTTTGTTAACCCGCTCTGGGAATTGTAGCTGTATGAAGGGGTCAGGGCTCTCTTAACAACTCTCAGAACACTTAACAAACGTCAGCTCCCAGGATTCTTCGGGGAGGGGCATGACGGTTAAAAGTGGTATTATACTGCTTTAAATGAATAGTGCAAATGGGGCCCGTGCCCCAGAGCACTGCCTTCTGTTCTGCCTGCTTCTCAACAGGATGGAGACAGAGCTCCTCTGTCAGCCAGAGAAGGACAGGGCTACTGTTCTTTCATGCTAGCTTCAGGGCACAGGCCTCCACACCACTAGGTCTCATCAACTCCAGTCGCAGCAGCAAAGCCATGGATTGTAGGAGGGAACTGCTTTTCTCCCAGAGATACTGTACTCACCTGGGACTCTGTACTTGGGGAGGCTGTACAGCCATGTCCTCTTCCACTAGTCTCCACCCCAAAGTATACTACTAACCCCTTTTCAGATTACAGGTAGGTAGCCGTGTTGGTCTGCTGTAGTCGAAACAAAATAAAAAAATCCTTCCAGTAGCACCTTAGAGACCAAATAAGTTTGTTATTGGTATATTCCTTCCAGTAGCAACTTAGAGACCAACTAAGGTGCTACTGGAAGGAATCCCTTTTCAGATGTTCTGTCCACATGTAGACTGTGGAATGAATGGGGGAATGGATTGCACTGTTTACCCCCCCCCCCCACGTACAGGCCCAGCAGGCTGAGATTCCTGCATTGCAAGGGGTTGGACTATAAGACTGTTGGTGTCCCTTCCAACTCTACAATTCTATGATTTCATCTCTGAAGGGGGTTTCTGTATGTGTACAGCTGCATGTACACACGTTCTCGCATGGGAGCAAGAACCCTGATCAGATAGAGGAGCCAAACAGCTGTTTGCAAGAAGCCCTTTCAGTTCTTCTGCTGAATACAAGCAGATTGATAGGTCTGGGCGGGCTAGCAAGGCCAGCATGGTCGATCCCACACCCAGTCCATGCTTTCAGAGGGAAGGTCTGATCACAGCCACCCTTTGCTTGGGATCTGGGGTCTTGTCCTTTGCTCTGTTGAGATGCTGTTTCTAGTCAACTCAGCTGGAGGGCCAAACATTCTCTCCCAGCTTATTTCAAATTTACACTGAGGTTTTGTAGATTTCATGGAAAGGAGGGGTGGATGCAGAACAATGGAAAACAGGAGCACCATACAGTACTCACTCATGCTTCCTTAAAGCCCTGGGAAGTGCTGTTGGTATTCTGAAGAACGGAAAGCAAATTACAAAAAGGAACAGAACAGAAGCAGGAAGGAGGAACTCATGTTTTCAGCTGGCTGGTGCAGCAAGATGGACAAAAGCTCAGCTGTAGTGTGGTAGCAGCTATGTAGTGTGGTAGCAGCTATGCCCTTCCTATTGTTTTAGACACCGGCTGAAAACTTTTTATTTCAGCAAGACTATCCAAACACATCATTCAGTTATGAATACTTCTTTTAAAAATGTTTTGCTGTTGCAATCTGTGCTTTATTGATAATTATCTTATTATGTACACCTGCTTGGAGAGATTATTCCATCTGAGTGGCCATTTTTTCTGAAAGCATTAATAAGAGCGTGCATGCAAAACCCAAACCCCTGTAAACGAGAGAGGATATGCTTTGGTTTGAAACATGCAAAGTCTCGCTCCTGACCATACCTTCTTTTTTTTTTTTTTTAAGAACATGAATGGGAGGAGGAAGGCTAGAGTTGGAAATTAAAGTTGCCTCCCCGCAAAAAAATCATGGCCATTTGGGACCATATGGTCCATCCCATTTGCTCTTCTATGTTGTTGCCAACCCAGAGGGCAGATTCCCATCCTTCCAAAAGAACCATATGGTTGGGCTTGGCCTTTCACACTGACAGGGGACTCATTAGCACCTTTTGCTCAGCTCTTCACCTTCCAGCACCTTAATGCTGCTTCCACAGCAAAGCAGAACCGAAGATATTCTGGGTGTCCCCCCTCCCCTGAAACCAGCCAGCTTCATGCCGGAAAGGACCAGCCTGCAGAGACTGGGGCAACAGGAGTTGGGTTCTGATCTAAGCAATGCGTCCCCCAGCTGGCTGGATGTCCCAATGCAAAGAAAACCTCCCTTTGCCTGATTTTTTTCCTTTGCTCACGCCTGCCTTACAGTGCCCTGCAAACTTATTATTCTCACACCCACCCGACCCAAAAAATAATTTTAAAAATCGGCTCAGGCACTAAGGAGCAAAGGTCCAATGAATCTTATTCTGGGGGGGTTAGGCGTGAATCCTTTGGCGCCAGGGCAAGAGCTCCCTTCCCCCAGTCGCCAGCCCTTGCTAAGTAATGACTCCCATATGCTGCTTAATCAGTTCCACACGTTCCCGGACCCGGCACTGCTCTCGATTCCCTTTTGCAAATCAGCCCCGTTCCTCATCTGGAGCTGCTCCCTTCCTCCTGATGCTGCGCTCTATTCACTCCACCGGCTCCTCTCCTCTCCTGGTTCCCCACCCACCCAGCTCCGAGGGGAAGCAATTTCAGATTCGCTGCTTTCAGGAATGGATTCATGATTTCACTTGGGGGGGGGGGGGCAAACTCACTCCTGAAAGTGGAAGCAAACCGTCCTTTGCCCCAAGTGGTCCTACGACTGCAAACCCAACCACCGCTGTTCTGGTTTCTTTTTCCTTCCCCTTTTTTTTCCAACGGAGGTTCTATCTATAGCACCACCAGAATGCCCTCCATTCCCAGAGGGCTGACATGGGCAAACTGGGCACGGTGCCACTTCGCTGCAGCCAGGCCCTTTCCTCTTAAAGACTTTAGGGGGGAGAGAGCGAGCTCACACACTGCACAGCTGCTCCAAGATTCAAAAACTCACACACACACACAAAAATCATTTCCCACCCCCGCGTCACAAGGGAAGCTTTGAAGTTCCTGCTTATATAGGGACCGTTCTGCGGAGCTGGGCTGTTAAGAAATCTGAGATGTCCTTTAAAAAAATATAATCACAGGACGTTTGGGGCCTGCGTGCGCGCTCAGCAAGCCCTCGGGCCGTGCAGCGTGATCTGAACTGGGAGCGATGGAGGGGGCGGGTGTGTGTGGAGGAACAGAGGCGCCGAGGAAATCAGTGGCGATAGAAGAGCCGGCCTCCCCCCCCCCCGTCTTTCCTGCCCGCCCCTCCACCCCGCTCCGGTCCCACCAATCTGGTTCCAATCTGCGCTTCCTGTGTAGCAGGAAGCCCCAGCCTCGCACTCCATAAACTCAAGACAAAAAGGCTTCTATTCAAACAGACGCTCTTAATTTAGCTTCTTGCTCTCCCGCCCTCCTCACCGATTCCACAGCCCCCCCCCCCATCCAAGCTCTGGTTTCTTTCTCCAGAAAAGGGAGGGTTTTTTTGCAAGGAAGCCAAGGCTGGCCCTAGCCCCAACAAATGGGAGGAATGTGAAGTCTTGGGGCTGCCACAAAAAGGGGGGGAAGCACCCCCAAAGCCTACGTCTGTGTACATGTGTGTGTTATGCATACATGTGTGCAGGCTCATGCGTGCACATGTACACACATATGCATCCACATGTATACAATGAATGGCAGAATGCCTTACAAAGAGGCAGCTAGCTAGAAGCCATCGTGTAGGACAGTTAATGGCACTACTGGTAAGGCAACCCTATGGAATAAGCGAGGGCTGGCTTAGGGCATCGCCCAATGTGCCGTAATTCCAACTCTGAGCTAAGTAGGTCTGGGGAGTGGATGGGAGGCTGCCCAGGAATCTTACAAATGCAACCCTGAGCTCATTGGAGGAAGGGCAGGATACACAAGTAATAAACAAACATCCGCTTATGTCTTGCTATGTCCTTTCCTGGAAAAGGCTCACCACTGACAGTAGTAAAACAAGATACAGTGATCCAGTCAGCACAAAATAGCTCAGCACAAATGTATGGTCTCCTATAGATGAGATTGTGACCTCTGCTTCTCATCTGATCCTGCTACTGCTAAACCACGACTTAGCGTACTGTCCAAACCCTGGCTCATGTTTCATCGAGCTCCAGATAAAGCACGACCTATAACCAAGGTTTGTCCTTGGCTTAACAAACCATGGTTTGTCTGGAGGAGATAAACCATGAATCCAGGTTTAGATTAAACCCTAAGCTGTTCACATCAGCATAGCAGCAGCAGCAGCAGGAGCAGAAGAGTAACAAAGCAGCTGCAATATCTAGGAGCCTACCACATTTACACTAAGCCATGGTTTGGCTTAATATTACATGGAAACTGAAGCCAGTGAACTGCATCCAAAGATATGTAAGATGTTACAAACGTGAACAGATAAACATGAATTGCAATTCCTAATTGTCAGCATGTATGTCTGCTCTCTATTTCCTTGGCTAGTCACCCTGTTGTCAGAAGATGCACCCCCCACCCCACCCCCCATATATATATATGAAATTTTATAAACCACTTAATAAAAAAACTTAGTGATGCATATTTAAACAGTAAAATAATTATCAATAATATGGTCAGAATTAAAAAAAAGATTAGGCATACCTTAATTGTATGTCAAAATAGGCTCGCTGAAATAATTTTTTAAAGCAAGTCTAAAAGTACAATGAAGGCGCCTGACTGAAGTTAAATGCTAAGGAGTTCCAAAACTTCACAGAAGCCGAACACGTATTAAATGGCACTTGTAAAAGTGCGTGTTCTGTTGATAGAAGCTGCCAAGTAGGTACATATGGGGCAAGGATGTCTCAATTAAATCGGTCCGAAGCTGCTAAGAGCTTTATATACTACCAGTAAAACCATGACCTTGGCTCAGTAGCAAATTGGCAGCAAGTGAAGATCTTTAGGAAGAGGTATAATACGTTGGCACTCCTGTCAGCAATTGTGTTGCAGCACTGACAACTGCACTTTATGGGCCAAGTACAGGGCAAGCCCCACAAAGAGTGCAGTGAAGCAAGCCAATCTTGAAGTTACCAGTGCCTAGACTACTGTGGCCACGTTACCCAGGTCTAGGAGCATATGCAGCTGCCACTCCAGACTGCATGCTTACTCCTTCAGAGGAAGTGCAGTCCCATCCTGGGAAACTCCAATTTCTTGGACACGTGAACCAGGGTCTTGCCAGGATTCCCTTGTCCAGCTCCCCACTACATCTTTGACAGTAATGCCAATCCTACCATAATTATTCATACACAACAACTTGTCTATCGGCTGAAGGTAATACGGCTGGGTAAATTCTATCGCCTTATGCTGCTCTCAAGATGTCCACCAAGTATCTACTGCATGCCTGCAAGGCACAAGGGGAACAAATGTTCACTGCCTTGCATGAGGGCCCATTCAAAGCGGTTCAGAACACCCAGTGGATGCACAGATGCCTGTGCGGAAAGGTCAAGAACCAGCATCTGGGGCTGAGGCTAAAGGAAAGGGGTGTTGAGTTAGGCCAGGGCAAGAAGAGCCAGAGATCCAGCTTGGCACCAGCTGTGTGTGTCAGCTGCAGGTTAAAGACCATTTCCTGTGTCTGACAGCTCACAGGCAGCCTCGTCTGTGCCTCTCCTTCCACACTGCTGCTAGCCTGATACACACGCCAGGCACCGGCTTCTGAAACTAGATCTCCTTCGCCTTCTGCCTGCCAGAAGGGGCTCAGGAAAGGCAGGGTCAGCAGCTGAGTGGGAACAGCCGTCCTCCCCCACACATCGGCTCCTGGCAAGCTGCTCAGTACCCAGCACCCAGACAGGAGAGATGGAGTAGGAAGTCTCCCCCTCAACACAGTCTGGGAGTTGCTGACATCCCTACGGGGCAGCCATTCTAGCACCAGCTCCAGCTGACGAGGCTTGCGCAAGTTCTGACTGCGTGGCCCACTTCCAGGGATAAGGTATGGCTGGGCACCCTGGGAACGGAAGGCAGTCAGGCCTGAAAGCATCACAGCACCATCATCACCGTGGTGCTCAAGGGCTACAGTGGTTGTCCCACAGCTGCTGTAATGTCTTAAGGGGAACTTGGTCAGGAGAGGTTCACAGGCTGGACATGCAAATCTTTCCATACCTGTTTGGCTTTGGGCATCACAGCAGCAGCGTAAGAACTAATGGCATGAGGTGCTCTACATCTGTCTTGAAACGTCCAAAGCTGCTCTTAGGTGCACTCTGCAGCACAGGACAAGAGCAAACCATTGCAGTTTCATTTAGATTTTTAAGAGCTGGAGCGGGAGGGAATTAAGGAGGTACCTGTCTGAATCAATGCCTGTGCCCACACAGAAATGCTCCTAGGTACAGAGCCTCTAATCCAGCTATATGGGATACTGCACTAGCCTTGGGGAAGGCAGATTCTTGTTCCTGAATGACTTACTCTCCACACTGCAGCACTCCATGTTCTCTCTTCTAGAGACTTGGGAACCTCCAAGTCTGTCCCTTGCCAGCCACGGCCCTCTTCCCACGGCACGTCCTTCACCAACCCTGCCTCACTCTCTCCTCAAGCAATCTTGCTTAGCTAGGATGTGTCCTTGAACTCCAATAATGCTTTTTACTTGCCTGGATGGAGGATAGAGAGGTGTGTGTAGACTGGACAAAGTGAAAATGTACATCTGTTGGTCCTCCTCCTTTTGCCTCTGGTTCCACCCACCTCTGGCATGTGGCCCCCAGGTGATTGTCCAGAACAGAACACGGCCCTTGAGTTGAAAAAGGTCCCCTGCCTCTGATCTACAACCTCAACAGAGTTAGCTCTGAGTGTAAAGAACAGCAGCCCATCTAAATGCGCATAGTGTCTCTTTCCTTCCTGCCTTCCCTGCCAGTCTGCTAGGAAAAGCAGGCCCTACTGAGCTTCTTTCTACCTTCAAAGCATGATGAGCCCAGAGCCCAGGCCTCACCTTGTATATTGGTTGAGACGACAGAGGCTGGAAGCAATTGAGCAGGGGCTCCGAGAGCTGCAGGAAGCTGTTGCGATAGGAGCTCAGGCGTCTGTGTCGCCACACCAGCTTGTAAAGCTCCAAGCACACCAGACCAGCTACAGCTGTTGTGGTTGTGGCAATGGCAGGCACAATCCTCCCCACGATCTTCATCGCCTGTGGAAATCAAACTGGGCCTTCAGCATGAAGACAGTGAATGGGAAAGGGCACCAGAGGTTACTGGAGGGAGGGATGCTGCTAGGCCAGAGACAGACACATGAATGTGTCCCGCCCCACTTTATTTCCTGAAGCTGGCAGGCAACTGGGGAAAATGACTCCCAAAGTCCCGCCTCCTTTCCTCACCTGCAGCTTATCAGCCGGAGGGATGCCATAGTTCTCAGCTCGCAGATTGGCTGCTGTCATGACGAAGTTCAAGTGAATGTCGTTCCCCTGAGGCCAGAGAAGGGTGGCAAAGACAGAGGGGAAAAGAGAAGGGATCTTAGTGGAATGAGGATGAGAACAAAGGGAGTGCAAGGTCTACATAGGGTGGCAAGGAAACTTAACAGAGGTTACAGCCAGGGTTTGTCTGCATGGTGTGATTTTTTTTAACGATAGAAGAGATGGGGTGGGGAATCTAGTTCTCCGATGTTGCTAGACCGCAGCTCTCATTGTGACCTGGAATTGGAGTCCAACAAAGTCTGAAGAGCCAAAGGCCTAGAGTCTAGGAGGCAGAGCTTCAGTTCCCTGCAAAGCTCCTTGCCTTTTCCCATGAATAGCAGGAGCAGAATAAAATGTGCTAATCACAAGCAATTATACACAAATTTGCACCACGTGCACAGGCACAGAATCTGACTAAGTAATCATCTGAGTAGCCATGGTACAACATAAGCTTCCCCCAGTGTATGAGGGAGACCACACTACAGGGCAGAGGCCATCCTTAGCAGACAGAAGGCCCTTGGCATCTGCTGCTAAAATCAGATTGCAGGTGAGATGTTAGAGAGCTTCTACCAGTTTCGGAAAGCAGCACTGGGTCAGCAAAACAAATAATCTGATGAGGCAACTTCCTAGTCCTTACGTACGATGATTGGAGAAAGCCTTGTTTATAGAAATAATATGAAAGTGACAAAAACACACAGTTCCTGGCTAAAGGACTCCATTGCCTGGCTTGATAACCATTTTGTACTCAAGGAACAGACTCTTCTGATCCTTCTTGGCTCGTTTGTTCTGCACTCAGAAAAGAACACAGCCTGTAGGAGGGTGGGTCATGCGCTGCAAACCACAAACAGGGTTGGGTATAAGGCTGTGTACGCATTAGCACTTTAAAATATGTCTAGGTTGTCCTTTTTCTCACTTTGGATTGATGTTGGTTGTGGAGGAAACACATCAAAACACATAAGAAATTACAAGATGCAGGATAGTTGCTTATGTTGTGTGTACACCGCTTCCCAAAAGAGTGGTGGGAGTGTGCTGGATGTGGAGTGAACAGAAGTGTGTACACAGCCTAAGAGAGTAGTAGGCTAGGTACTACACAGATTGCGGGAGGGATACTGACCCCAGGCTCATCCCAACCCATTCCTGGCACTCTGGCACCTCCAAAAGCTGGACACAAGCACTGCAGCTTACAGCAACTGTCAAATTCAGGGACATCTTTGGCTGTGCCGACACCCACCCTCCACCTCCGTTTACATCCAGTGTGCTCTCACCACTGGTTTGGGAAGTGCTGTACATACAACGTTCGCCACAATCTGTATCTATCCTGTCATTTCTTATGAAATACTGCATTTTGATGCATTTTTGTCCAGACCAGTTTCTATCCAGAGAAAAAAGTACAACCTAGCTGCTTTTTAAACTGGCAAAGTGTACACAACCTTAGGAGTTTTAAATATCCACTCAAACTCTTCCCACAGGAATCAGTGAGACTTGGGTACTTAGTTCTACTGGACCAGTAAAGGCAGAAATGAAATTCATACATTCAAGAAACCTGTGGCAAGCAGTGCATATGTAAATCCTGAATATTAATCTACACAAAATACAACTTTAAACTTCAGGCACAAACCTCCCCCACCCCTCAAAAACCCTTAAAAGGTCAAAGCAACAAAACATTCCATACAAACCGGGTTTTTTTTTATTAGGGCTGTTCGACAGCAGCTTTCAACTTAACCTCCAATATATGGAAAATATTCTACCTTAACTGAAATCTGGGCCCCAATCCTGGCAGCTGATGATATATTGGGATATAATCCCCACAAACTCCCCACATTACATCTGCAGTTGTGCAGACAAATGCTCACTGTATGAAGAAACTTCTGTAACAGCAGCTGTGGAGTAGAAATGGGCCAGCTCCCAACTCTACCAAACACATTAACAAAAAAACCCCCCACAATTCAGCTACTAGTGTCATTTTAGCTGAATAAAACAGTCTCTCAGCTACAATACAGAACTAAAAGATAGGGGATGGCAGAACACATGCTTTGCCTACAGAAAGCAGCTCCTCATTCAGTGTCCAAAAGGGGCTACAGAACAAGTAGTCTGGATTGTAACATATTAGCCTGGTTCAGACGTAATGACAAATCATGATTTCCTGTATCTTCCTTACTTAGGGTTGCCATATTTCAAAAAGTGGAAATCCGCATACAAAGGTTGTTGAGCTCTTTTTGGCAAAATTGCAATAACATTGGTTATACAGGGCATTCACATTTTAAACATACAGTGGTACCTCGGGTTAAGTGCTTAATTTGTTCTGGAGGTCTGTTCTTAACCTGAAACTGTTCTTAACCTGAAGCACCACTTTAGCTAATGGGGCCTCCTGCTGCTGCTGTGCTGCCGGAGCACGATTTCTGTTCTCATCCTGAAGCAAAGTTCTTAACCCAAGGTACTATTTTTGGATTAGCAGAGTCTGTAACCTGAAGCGTATGTAACCTGAAGCGTATGTAACCCGAGGTACCACTGTAGTTTATTCCTTCAGAATACTTCTTATCTGTCTATCAGGGTTGTCGTATTTCAAAAAAAAAATTAAATTAAAAAAAATAATTAAACAAAATCCGAACTTCCAACAACGGTTTCCATTCATCTGGTTTTCCCCGGACTTTTCAGCAATTTCCGCCCAGACACTGCTCCCCACTGTGGTATTCTGGCTGTGTCATGGAAATTCCGGATGTATGGCAACGCTACTGTCTATTCATCATTGCTTCTTGTAGTAATCCATATACGTATCCTGCAAGGTAGGCCAGTATTCTGACTCTTATTTTACAGTTAGAAGGCTGACCCAGAGACTGAGGCTTGTTGAGTATCAGCGAGTTCATGCCAGAGATGAGATTCAGAACAAGGCATCCTGATTTGTAGCTCAGCCTCTAAGCCTCTATACTCAAACTTTTAGCATATGATGAAATCAGATAGTAATTTTTTATTTGGGCATCTGAACCCTGAACATAAAATATCTTGCCTGTGCCTGCCCTTTACAGATACTGGGGCACTGGGAAAATTTGTCTGTGAGTCATCTCAAGAAAGCACTGTTGATCTTAACCGAAATTAACCTGTTGAGGATTAAGAGGCATAAGCAGAGCTGCAGGAGGGGAAGTCATAGCTGGAACAGCAGAGTCACACACCACACCCTCTCTCCTCCAAGAAGGGTCATGCTCTTCCGCCTTTGGAAACCTGGAGCTCAGAGGGAAATGCAAAGAGAGGTGGAAACACGCAGGAACGTTTTTTACCTTCTCAAAGTGAATGGGCTCCATAGCATTAGACATGAGGGAATTTTGCTCTTCCAGCTCTTGCCTCAGTGCTGCCAGTTCCTTCCTCAGCTCTCCCACCTCCGTCTGATCTGAAAGACACAGTTAGGGGTAGTAGGCGGGGACACAGCCCAGCAGTGGCCTGAGATGTGAGCAATGCAGGCAGAAGCATGTTATCCACTTCTGGCTTGGGTCTACTCTGTGGGAAGCCCAAGTCTCATCTTACCCTTAGAGATCCCATTGCATTTCCTGACACTCCATTCACAGATGTGACATGGTTGGCAGACTGCTCTAAAGAAGGATGGGAAACCTGCAGCCCTCCAGATGTTGCTGTACTACAGTTCCCATCATCCTTGACCACACTGGCCAGGCTGGCTGGGGCTGATGGGAGTTGGAGTCCAACAACATCTGGAAGGCCACAGGTTCCCTGCTAGGGCCTGGTTGGAACGGTTGGGATACCTGCCCTTCAGCAAACTTCTTACCAACAGAGTCTTGTGGATTCTGCATTTCTTGGTCAGTGAGGGGGATATGCACTCCCTGAAGTGGCTGGAAAGGTGGCAGATGCGAGCCAAAGAGGACTTGGGAAGTGACAGAATCTTCCTCACTCACACACAGCTTGTGGGTACTGGCAAAGAGGTGACTGGCAGCCAAAATGAAGGTCTTGTGGGTGGTCTAGAAAAGCAAAGAAGGTGCATCAGAGACAGCAGCACCCTTCCACACTATGGACTGTTTCCTTCTCCTGACAACCAGTAACTTGCTCTACTGGCTGCTCTTCCAGAAATGTAGACCCCTTCCAACCTCAGCTAAGCATCCTCTTCCCTCCTACACAGTCAAAACAGCATCACAACTCATGAAAGCCGCTGCCAGATTCAGACCCAGGGGCCATATCCAACCTTGCTCTTCCACTCTACTCAAACAGACTTCCGCTTGCACAACAGAACTTCCTCTTCCTCTCCTCCGTGCTACAGCCACCACCAAAATCTGTTCCAAAGGGTTGAGGGAGCCTCCAGAGCAGATTTTGGGAGTGTGCAGAAGAAAGGAAGCAGAAATCTCACAGTAGAAGTGTATCCATGCAACACTGGATACAAGCCCAAATTGGTGGGAACAATGGTATCGGGAATCTTACATGCCAAATGTGCTGGATCCTGGGTCATTTGCAACCCACACTTCTACAGAGGAATAAGATGGGCTTGGTTCATGGTCAGTTCACCGTTTTAAACTAGGCAGATCAATCAAATGAGAAAAACAGAGCCAACCTCCTGCTCATCAATTAGGGTGTCATGGAACATGTTGGTGCTATTTTACACAATAAATAAGGTGAAAAACAGATAAGGGGTTTCCACCTGCTCTAGACAGCAAGAATAAAAAAGGCACTAATTTCCATTTATTGCTTTTTATTTTCTTTTTCCCGAAAAGTTACATTCGCCCCTTTCTTTGACCATGAGACTAGGAAGTGGTGAACCTAGCTGTGTAAATGTCCCAATCTCTCCTAGATGTTCCTCACTGAGGGTGCAACCTCCATTGCATCCCAAGTTCCCCCCACTTCTCAAGCTGAGCTCCCCACTCACATGACTGCTGTCAAATTTCAGCGGTTGTGGGCATCGCTTGGGCCCTGACCAGAAAGGAAGTCCAGAGCTTGTCTCCTGGGGACAAAGACAAATGGGATCAGTCAGGAAGCAGCATCAGAGGGGGCGGGAGGAGAAGTTGTTCAAGGAAGGAAACTCTACAGGCCAAGCAAGGGCTGGGAGAGGGCCAAAAGTTTCTGCAGCCTAAAATGATGGGAACTGGAGAGAGAGAGAGAGAGGGAGGGAGGGAGGGAGGGAGGGAGGGAGGGAGGGAGACTGTGCACAGCCAAGGAAGAGAGAACAAGTCAAGGGCCAAGGAAAAAATATGTAAACGTGCATGTTGTTGATTTTCCAGAGTTCAGACAGCAGTACTAGGTTCCTTGTGAAAGCTAACATTGGCTCACTCATATGCCAAAACCATATAATTTCGCTCCACTAAGACACCTGGGACAAAACATAACCACCAACCACAAAATTATTTCAGCCAATCATTTGTGACTAGTGCTGTCCAGTCACTGGGACTGCAAGGAGGTCAAACATCAGCCTGTGTTGTGTGCCAGGTCCAAAGGAAGGAGCCTGATTCATAATGGAGGGAGGGGAGCAACTGACTCAGTGCCCAGAGGATGTACTCTAGAACCCATGGCACCATCATTAAGAAGGGCCCTGCTGACCTTATATAAGAACTGTCCTAGGTTTAACAACTTGTTGCTTGAGGTGTTACACAGACTGCTTAATCCAGCCTGACCGTCAGGCTTTCCTGGACCAGATTGCTTGCCTTTGGCCTCTCGGTTGCTGTTTCAGGAACTGACCATGCAGTTTGCCTCCGACCCACAGCCAGCCCTACCATTAGGCAGAGTGAGTAACTGTGTCTGGGCCCCAGACGTTCCTCCTGAGCCGTGACTGGAGATCAAAGCTATGAGTACCACAGGCCTGTCACATACCCAGGAAACAATCCTGCTCTTCTCAGGTGCAGTGGCGACACTACCCCATTGGCTGTGTTGAACTAAGATTCAAGTGCAGTCTAGTCATCTTCTGGTCATGGAGTGTTTATGTGATCCTCAAGCAGCAAAACGTCTTGGGCCAGCCCTGCTGTGACCATCCTGTGCCTTGCTGTGGAGCCAAAAGCTATAAGCAGCTGGTTCTTTGTGCAATTAAAGCCATTGGAGATGCTGTATGTGAACCAGGTCATATAAATGGTGGTGTGGGTCCACCTAGAAAGAGCCCAGAGTGAGAACTACAGGTGTTGAGGCTAAGGGTGAGTAGGAATCTCCCACAGGAGGCTTAATGTTACAAGTGGCTGGAAGGCAACACCAACCAACTGAAAGATGGGCTTTGCAAAGACTACCACTTGGTCTTAATATATCTCACATTAAGCAGCTGCCAACAGAAGTCTGCTGCATTTGGTTCCAGACACCTGGATTGCAACTCTCAGAGCCAGTGCTGAGTGATTGTAACAGAGAAAGGCAAAGGAGTGCTTAGAAAAGCGCCACACTAGGAGCCAGGAAATGGCCAGGGAAAGAGGCAGGGCCCTTACATGTTCAGGTGGGAAGTTATGCAGCAGCTGTTGGATGTCATGGGAGAAAAGGCGCTCCCAAAGTCTCCGAGCCCAGACCACGCAGTCTCTCCAGTTGCATGGCTTCTCCTGAAAGCTGATGCGCACTGACTCCAGCATCTTGACAGCCTCCATTTCTTGGGACTCTAGGAAGCTGGGATCCCTGTGGACAACAACAGACCTCGTTTGTGGCAGAATTTGGAAATAACAAACTACCTACTAGGAAGACTAGGAAGAATTAACAGCAGTGTTATCAATTCCATGCTTAGAAATATCTATGATGCCTCTCCAAATGCCCAGGGCAGCTAACAGACACCAATCTGTCTGTCTTATGTCTAGAATAGTTTAAGACATAAGAAGAGCCCAGCTGGATTAGACCAAAGCCCCATCTAGTCTAGCATCTTCTTCTCATACTTGCCAACTGGCGGTTGGCTCTAGAGTCTTGGGGCAGTGAAGGTCCTTCTTTGAGAGGTATCAGAATTCCAGCCCAGGAACCTCACCCTTGTGGATTCCCAACACAAGCAATCAGGATGGGAATGAAGTGGCCAAGTGCCTTTTGACATCAAGTAAGTTAAAAGGCAAGAGCAGGGGGCAGAGGGAGGGAAACATTTCTGAATATGTTTGTCTCATGTATTATCCCAATCATCCCCCAAGGAGCAGTGTGAATGGGGGTTATTCCATTAACACCAGCAGATTAGGCTGAGAGGCAGGGACTGGCCCACTATGGTCACCCAGTGAATTTCATAGGGCAGCTAGGATTTCCCCCATTCAAGTCTGATACTTTAACCATTACACCACACTGGTATAGCACACCAAAATGGCACCACTAGGAACAAGGAAAATTCCACCTGTGCTCATCATGGGACTCAGATAATGATCAATATGTCTTCAAGGCAGCTGCAGAGCCCCCTTTTTTGAACTGAATGTATAACTAGTAATTTTATGCATGTGGAGCTCTGAGTGGGTCCTGCCACTAGGCAGTTCCACCTTCCACCCCAGATGCAGCAGCTTCTACTACAGCTCAGATGTGGGATATGAATGTGTGGTAAACTTTCCTCTACCTCACCCAGAAGACTCCTTAACAAAATCCACTCTATTCCCTACACAGCCCACTCTAAGCTTTCCCTCCTGCCATTTATCTACCACATCACCTCAGTCAAGATTGCTCCCCATACTCACTTCAGAAATGTGTTGACGTTTTCTGCTTTTGTCTTGAAAAGACCCTCAAACTGATCTCGGGCCCACTGCAAGAGAAAAAGATGGGGGCAGGGGAGTTTTTGTCAGCAGTTACTTGGGGTCCCTTAGAACAGGGGTTAGGGACATTTTTTTCAGGCAAAAGGCAGGGCTTACTCTCAGGCAAATGGGCACTGGACTGCAGCCTCAGAGCACCTTTTCCTTCCAGTTGTTCCTTGGTTCTAAGGCAGTATACACACTCTCCTTCGGCCTGAAAGCGAGATAAGTGCCACAACCCCATAGTCACCTTTGACTGGACTTAACTGTCCAGGGGTCCTTTCCCTTTTACCTTTTTTACCTTACACACGTAACATTAAAGCACATTGAAAGCGCATTCTTTCCCTCAAAGAATTCTGGGCACTGTAGTTTACCCCTCACAGAGTTACAATTCTCAGCAATCCTTAAAAAACCACAGTGCCCATAATTCTCTGAGGGGAGGAAATATACTTCAAATGTGCTTTAAAGATATAGGTTGGAATTCAATACCACACTGTGATGAATGTCTTGTCAGTGCAGGTACTGCAGTTCTCTTCCCATTATGCGAAGTTCTGGAGGTTCTCCTGACCCCCCCACCCCAGAGCCAATCATGGTGGGCACCAAGAGGAAAGGAAGGCCCTGTGGTGCAAGTGGAAGCCCTTGAGCAGGGCTTGTGCTGCAGGGCTACAGTGCAGTCTAGGAACTCTGGTGCCATTCCCTAAAACTGAACTCCTGCCCCTGTTGCTCCTCAGGGTCCTGATGCTACATAACAGGCCCAGCCAGACAGCCTCCCCATCAGGATCTCCTGCTCCATGGAGTGAAGGAAGCAGGGGCATGCAAAGGCACCAGGGCAGTGTGAGATAAAAAGAGAGAGAGGTCTGTCTGGCCCTGCCACAGAAAAAGGAGAAGCAGCTGAAGCTCTGCAAAGGGCGAAGGATTTTGGCCTGGCTTCTGGGCGAAACAGCTGGACCCCATATCCTGCCGTCAACGCTGTTAACAGCCCTGGCCCTCATGCAGCTGCCTGGAAAGAGTAAATGAAGCCAAGGGGCCAGGCAAGGAGTGAAGAGGAGCTTGGCAGCTGAGAGTTTTCCCTCTTTAGGCATGGACCAACTGGAGAGAAAGGCAGGAGAGGGGTCTCTTTGGCAGCAGCAGGCACTGCAGAGTGGATCTGCGGCTGAAAGAATAAGTAACAATATTTGAGGAGGCCAGGGAAAAGCCAGCCTCCTGCCCCCCCACCTGTAGTGTGTGCTGGATGGTGCTGGGGAAGTGGCGCAGGGTGCAGAGAGGATACTGCGTCTCTTCCTCCTCCTGAGCTTGGCCAAAGGACTCTGTCAGAAAGGGCACAAAGACCTGGACGTGCCCACGGGTGCCTTCCGTTCCGGAATCAAGCAGAGGCTTGAGGTACTGCACACACCTTTGGCACAAGTATTTTCCTGCAGGAGGTAAGGGGAAGAAAGAGAGGAGGTAGACGGGACACAAGATCCTTTGCAGTGCCCTACCTTCTTCATCTGACACACACACAAATAAGCAAACACCAGCAATTTCCTGTCAGAATTCTCTGACATCCCTACTCAGGGAGAAATGGCAGCTGACACACACACACAAATGGTGGAAAAGAGCTGGACAAATTTCTGCAAAGTGGACTTCTTTTTCTGATTGGGTGGAGAGAGGGAGGGAGGGAAAATAAAAGAGAAATCTCAATATATTATTTTCTTCAAAAAATGTATCCCAAGACATTTTGGTCCAGCTCTACAAAGAGCCTCTGTCACTCAAATACACTCTTCTGTCTGTATGGTCTGCTGGCTCCATTTTTGTAGATGCCAAGCCATTCCAGTCTCCTCAGCACATACAAAGCCTCCATTTTTTATAAATGTGCAAAGCAGGAGATAATGGCTCAGTGTGTGTTTGGTGGTCTGTGGCTTGAACCCCAACAGGGTATTATGACCGTTAATTAATGACGGTGACACTTGCAAGTTCTTTAGCACATACCCTCCAACATTTCTCCGATGAAAATCGGGACACATCCTAAGGAAAAGCGGGACATTCCAGGATCAAATCAGAAAATGGGATGGCTTCTGTTAACCCAGCACTGTCCTTGGAAAATAGGGACACTTGGAGGGTCTGTTATCAGTGTTCGCATGCTATTAAAAGCACACAAAGCTATTTCAATCATCCTTACAACGATCCTGTGTGGTAGGCCAGGATTATCACAGCACAGATGAAGGTGATGAAGCAGAGAGACTGTGGTTTGCCTAAGGCCAGCCAGGGATGTTCACAGCTGATTCAAGATCTGACTTGGGGACTTCCCTGCTCTACACAGCAAGAGAGCTTTCCTGTTTATCAGCACTGTGTATATTTTGTGGGCCTGCATTTGCAAGACACTTCAAAGACTCTGGACTTTGGATTTGGTCTGGGATGCCTCTGGCAGTTTCGGCAAGAAGTGAGAGCAGCTCTGTTTATTATGCAGGCCTTCTAGCTCCTTGACTTAGCCAGCCCTGCCTCACATACCCATAGGGGAACGGCCACAGCTACTTCGCATGCAGAAGGACCCAGGTTCAATTCCTGCCCTCTTCCAAGTCTTGCTGGACAAGAGCTGCTTCCTGAAACCATGGAGAGTTGCTGCTACATAGTCAGTAGAGAGGCAATGCTGATCTGGGTGGGCCAACAGCCTGACTCTAGCTTCCTAGGTTCACCTCCCCTTTAATATCTATCAGCAAGATACACAATGCAGTCAACCACAAAGGAACATGGGATCTCTTCCCCCAGCAATGGATCAACTTTCTGTGTAAGAAGCACCAGGTGGCTGGCCCACAGCAGCAGCAGGTCCATCTAGTCTGGATCCGGTTAGAGGGCAGCCCACAACGCTCACAGGTGTCAATCTCTCAACATCTGTTCCTTTTTTAAAAAAAAAAATGCTTGTTTTCTGTCTGCCAGTTCATAGGATAAAGCTTGAAAAATGTGTGCAGCAGGTTATGTTAATGATTCATTAGCTGACGTGTCCATGAGCAAAGTGACCAGGAGACAAAAAGTTGAGAGTCTTCTGTGTCCACCTATACAACTCCCTGTCCTTGCCTTTATCATGATGACCTCCAGCTTATGTATGCCTGCCCTGCACACATACTGCCTTTGCCTGCAGCTTCCCGCCATCCCTTCTGCGCTACACTCTAGGCCAGCCTGCAAAAACTGTCAACATCCTGTGAGAAAACAACAGTACTAGAATTTTTATACATTATTTCCCTGTTCCCCCACCCACAAGGAAATCACAGTGTGGAACAGAGGCTATGGCTACAACCCTATACCCACTTACTAGGCAATTCAAGGGGCTTACCTCCGAGTAAATGCACAAATGATTGCACTGTGAATCAAGGTTTCTGATTTAAATGTCATCTGAGCTCACTGCATGACCTTAAGCTAGTCTGCCTCAGTCTTCCATTTCCAATATGGGGGTAATAAAAAATTACTAACACATTATTATTATTATTATTATTATTATTATTATTATTATTTACAAAAACTGGCCTACTTTGCAGGGCTGTTGTAAGCAAACATAATGTCTGTGTGGTGCTTTCAATACTTGAAAGTAGTTAGGAAAATGCTAAGTCAGTGATTAATCATATAAAATAAGCACTTTCAAAGAAGCCTGCGTAACGTAATTCATTCTGAGCATGGAATGCTTATTACAGGGAGCTGGTGGCTACAACACAGGCATTCTGTATGAAACACTCACTGGCTTGCAAACTGTCCAGGGCACTGGCAACGCCATCCAAGCCAAGGAAGAAGTCATCCCCATAGAAGTGCTCTGTGTCTGGTCCAACCTGGTTCTGCTGTGCTGATACATTGATGTGGCGGTTCATGAGTTTTACGGCAGCTGCTGCCACTTCTGACTTCTGCTTCTACAGGAACAAAGGGAATATTACTAGGGAGATCCAGGGTAGAAAGAAGTTGGTTATTGCCTGGGTTCATTGGCCAGGGGCACTTGTTAGAGAGTGAAGTCAGAACCCACCCTCTCCCCTGTAACATTACAAATAGGTTTGTGAATATTCTCGCGTCTGCTGAGATTTATTCCTTCGGCAAACTGTCCCCAGCACCGCCTCACCCAAACCTCTTTTCCACCATATTCGCTGCAAGACTTACTGACACATCCCCTGGTCGAAAGAGGAACTGCCTGTTGAGGTTGGAATATTCAATGGTATCCATGTCCGTCACAGTGATGCTCCCACCCTCGCTAGCAGCCAAGCCAATCATGGCAAAATTCTTCAGGAGCTCACAGCCAATGGCACCAGCTCCCACCTGAGGAAATTGTAATAAGATTGGTTGAAGGCCCATGGCACTCTGAGCCAAGATGACCTCAGTGACTCAAGTGACAGGGGAAAGGGGACACAAGGAGATACCTCTTCAAGTTACATGTGGCTGGTTCAGATACAGTGGTACCTCGGGTTAAGTACTTAATTCGTTCCGGAGGTCCATTCTTAACCTGAAACTGTTCTTAACCTGAAGCACCACTTTAGCTAATGGGGCCTCCTGCTGCTGCCGTGCCGCCGGAGCAGGATTTCTGTTCTCATCCTGAAGCAAAGTTCTTAACCTGAAGCACTATTTCTGGGTTAGCGGAGTCTGTAACCTGAAGCGTATGTAACCTGAAGCATATGTAGCCCGAGGTACCACTGTATAACGTTTTGCTCCACATGGGTGCTGTTGGGCTGGTTGCCATGCAGGAAAAACACATAGGAATCAGGGCACTCCCTGATGACCCATTTATTTACCTGTTTATTGAGCATTCATCTTGGTTTGTTGGCCAGGGGATTGGCTGACATTGGCAATTTAACAAACATTCACTCTGATTTGTTTATAGGGAGGTTAGGTGTCAAGCATTATTCCCAGGGCATTCCCCCATTGGTTTCCAAATTCAGATCTTTTGGGGAAGTGGGTTTGTTATGCAAGCCCTCCCAATCGACTCTCATTGCATCAACCTGAATTTGCTGGTACGTGATTCAATCCCACCCCAAATTAGTCTGGAAGCCCCCTAAGTTATGCACAACTTCAAAATACACACATTATTATTTTTATTATTATTATTATTTTTAGGGAAAGGCTAGACATGAAATTCCAATAGCCTTTCCCCCAAGGAATTCCTTGTTGGTTTTCAGTTCTGACAAAAAGTTTTCTATATGACTGTGTATTTGTCACATCGAAGGAAACCTTATGTTCAATGAGGCCTGAAAACAGATGGAACATTTGCACTTCTCTCAGAGAATGCATTATAATTACAGAGGCTGGAATAGGCATTTGCAACAGCACCCGAGAACTGTTGTAGAATCTGAAACAGTTTACTAACGCAGTTCCAAAGCATGGATGCTCACTTTATAAGAAATGACAAACTGAACAATCTCCCTCAGGGTCCTTTCCAACTCTACAGGTCTATGATTCTATGAGTCTAAGTGAACCTCTGGCCACAATTTCTACAACAGATGTTCATTAGCCAAAACATGTCAAGGCAAGGGAAAATATTTGACTTCGAAATACATTTTGACTCCATCTGGCATTCTGTACCAAGTCTTAATTTTGCTACAAAACAAGAACTAGAAAGAAAACCCACAATCTCATTAGATCCATGTGCCAATTCTTCCTATGTTTGTAACATAGAGAGAACAATACAAGGCCTTCAAACAAGAAAAAGGAGTAAAACAAGGATGTAACATCAACCCAACCCTCTTTTATCTTATAAATCAACTATCTACCAGCTCTTTTTGAAACTGTTGTGAAGTGCAGGATTACCAGAACATGACTCAGCGGCACACTGCCTGATATTTACTGGTGACCTCACCATGCTCTTACCTTTATAAAAGTTAACTGCATGCTACAATGGTTCTATTTATCTATCTCTATCTATCTATCTCACAAAATTGATACCCCACTTGATTGTAAAAAACCTCAAAGCAGTTTACAAAAAGATATACATGGGATGCACAGATGAGTTTGGCAGGGCAGGAGGACCAAATTCCACCTTTCACCAAAGG
Organism: Podarcis erhardii; assembly: GCF_964252035.2. Taxonomy (NCBI): domain Eukaryota; kingdom Metazoa; phylum Chordata; class Lepidosauria; order Squamata; family Lacertidae; genus Podarcis; species Podarcis erhardii. The sequence goes on from NC_138498.1 coordinate 71,074,043, forward strand.
TAGCAATAAATCAATCATAATACAGAAATGCATTCTGCGGGTGTAAATCATACATGGCCTAATAGCAAACATATTATGAAACTTTAGGGATGGTTTTCTAAGAATTTTGGGTAAGAAAGAATACTGAGAATTTTAATCTAGTCAGAGTTTATGCACTACAGTGGTACCTCGGGTTACAGACGCTTCAGGCTACAGATGCTTCAGGTTACAGACCCCGCTAACCCAGAAATAGTACCTCGGGTTAAGAACTTTGCTTCAGGATGAGAATAGAAATTGTGCTCCAGCAGCAGCGGGAGGCTCCATTAGCTAAAGTGGTACCTCAGCTTAAGAACAGTTTCAGATTAAGAACAGATCTCCAGAACGAATTAAGTTCTTAACCCGAGGTACCACTGTAATTACATATATTGAAGGGTGTTTTTATCTGCACCATAATTTCTGGATTCTGCACCCAGAAGACTCCAATTCTATGGTGAAAGCGTAATAAACAAATCAAGAATGGTTACGCAAAGTGGAGTATTTTATATATACAGAGAGAATGTGCATTCTTCATTCTTATTCTGATGGTTGAGTTGAGCTAGAAAGAGGCATGTGGGCTGGAGACGTTCCACCTCCTAAAAACACAGGAGCTTTCTTCAGATCCTACCTGCCTCTTTTTAAATATTCCCTTCGAGCCACAGAAGTTTGAACCCATGTCCACCATTTTATTTTCCTTTCCTTTTTCCTTTCCTTTTTCCTTTCCTTTCCTTTCCTTTCCTTTCCTGGGTCAAGATTCTCAGGGATGCATGGCAGAGTTGCCCACTTTTTCCTAGACATTCAGGTCTACAGAAAGTGGCCTCTCGGAATACAGCTCTTAGTGACCGTTGCTATAATTGTTCGCACTATAATCCAATGGTATAATAAACAACTGGGAATCCACCTTTAACAATTGACTCTGCTAACTGGGACAAAATCCCTGCATTGGCTGTTATCTAGCAAATGTTATGTTTACAAAGAAACTTCAGTAACAGCTGCAGAACAAATCTAGGTCAGCTACTCATCATACAAAAATCGTTCTTCTAGCTAGTGTCATCGCTCAAACTAAAGGAGTCAACACTCCCTCTACTGGAAAACACTGGAAAAATAAGCACTACAGTTAAGTGAAAAAGTCAACCAACTCTCATCAGTGGCTGGATTAAGGGGGGTGGCTTGCATGTGAGACCAGTGCCCCTCATGTGGGCAAGTATTTGGCAGTATCCACACAATGTTGTTGACATCAAAAGGCCAGCCTATATTTCCCTACCACCATCTCCTCCATTTAATTCAGATTTACCCTTTCTACAGAAAATCTGATACACTAAAAAAAACCTCTGTTGCCAACAACCCATTTGCAATATTCAACAACGCGTTTTCAGTATTAAACCCTAGTCCAAAATACGTAATCCAAATGCAATCTTAAATGTCAGGGTCATTAGGAAGAACTACATATGTCAAAACTTTATTATGTTTACACGTCACCTTTCCTCCAATTTTATCAAGGTGGCACATGTCTTTCTTCACCAATTTAACCCTTGCAACATCCCTGGGACGTAGGTTAGGCTGAGAGACCTTGTGGCGGAGAGTTACATACATTCATGATGCCTTGTGTGGGAAGAACCTGGCTTCACCCAGCCTGCCCCAACTCACCACAAAGTATTTCAGCTTCCCAAGCCATTCCTGGAAGGTATTCCCAAAGACAGCAATCTGCCCATCATAGCGGCTGCCACGCTGTCAAAAGGGAGAGATGACAGACATTAGAGACCCAGCAGGTGACAGATGGAGAGCAACACAATCCCTGTAGGATGGCCCTATACCCATTCTAACAGATTTAGAATTTGGGCACTGCGTGGGTGTTGAATCAAGTAGGAGAGAGGGCGGCCTATATGTCAGGAATGTAGAGCCTGCAGCTTCCCATCAGCCCTAGCCAGCTCCAGTAAAGAGAGATCAGCATGAGAAAGGGCATGTAGATGCACTGCCAGAAGGTTTGTCCATGTTTGAGCATTACTGAGCTATTAATCTACTTTTTCCACACTTGAATTGGATCAGAGTACCCCCACACGTCCACATATTTATTTGAATTTGGATATGAGGAGAAACTTCTGTCTTTTCCAGTCATTCCCTTTTCTATTTATTGCTGCCTTCTAATTTGTTGATTCAATTATGCCAATCAAGCAATACAAGGCATACACACAGGTAGCTGCACACACACCTTCCCCGCCCAAGAAATGTGCAAAAGCACCCTTTCAGGCAAGCATAAATTCTCAGTACACACTTCTGCCGTTTTCTGCTTTTGTGTAAATCTGAGGGCTCAAAAGGGCGGGAAATACCACTGTTCAGAAGCATGCTGGAAATAGCACGGCCAGAAAAGAAATGAAAGCATGGAGGAGTTAGTGGGTTTTGAAAGAGGAGCAGCAAAGAGAACTGATCCATTCGTCCACAAACACCAAAGCGAACAATCTGCAACCCTGATTGGAGAGGTCTGGAACACAATTTTCCTCAGTTTAATCAGATTATCTCCAAATCAAAAAAACTTGAATTTGTAGGGGAAAGCATTATGATTGGTGCTGTTTGAGGGTAACATCATGCGGACTACACAAATTAAATAGGAACAAAAACAGCTCTAAACACACAGTAAACTCCTTTGTGGAAAAGTCTGGAATGCCTTGGAAGAGGCAGAAAAAGAGCTGTGATTCCATCCTATCTCTAACGGAAAAGTACAAACTGCAGAATCTGTCACATACTGGAGCACAGTCTTCCTCAGTCAGCTGCACAATATTTTCCTCTTCAGGCAGACATTCATAAGCATCGAAGTACAGCCACTGGTCCAAAGGAGTGAACTTCCCTGAGGCAGCCTGCAGACAGTGAAAAAAAGGAGGAAACTGCTCAGCCCTTCCTATAACTGTAGGTTTGGGTTTGAGAAGCAGCCTCTCTTAATGAACACAGAAAACTCATGAAACATACTGTTCAAATTTTCCTGCTTTCCTCCTCTGGAGGGGGCTCCTGTGCTTTAACAGCTGCACGTCAGGCCAAAATTCAACAGGTAATGCTTCTCATGATCTCATCTACGTGTCAGGAAAAGCTGCACATTTCTGTTTTCTATGTTTTGCACCACTGTTTAAGGCACAAGAGCATTGCTGTGGTAAGGAGATGGTAACTTGTCATTCTACACCACTCTAGTCATGTTGGCAGCTGCCCTGTTGGGCTCCCAGACGTCCTGGAAGCTGACAGAATGACCTATCTCTGCAGCAAAGACAAGCTGAAAAACATGTATGAAAACTACAACGGAAATTCTAAAAACAGGTATTGCTCCAATTATATCCGAGGCATTTCTTCTCCCCACCCCCATTATATTTTGGATCCATTCAATACAAAACACACATGCGCAGAACATAGTTGAAAGTATGGAACTCGCTCCCACTAGAAGCAATTGTGGCCACCAGTTTAGATGACTTTAAAGGAGGATTAGATAAATTCATGGAGGGAAAGGCTATCAGTGGCTACTAGCCACAACTGCTATGTGTCAGGGGCAGTATGTTGCTGTGAATAGCAAGCATTACATCTCACCATGGTAGGGAAGAATATGACCAGGTGATCCTTTGCGCCCGCTCAGCCTGCTGCTCACTGCTGATGGCAAACAAGGCCTCTCCTGCTCTCCCTTCTTACAGTTCTCTGTATCTTGAAACCAGACATGGGCTGGACAGTTTTTCAAACAGAGGACACCTTCAGACAGAGGCCTGTTCCCTGCAAAGTAGGTCACATGGCCACCCTTCCTGGCAACCCATATACCCTTCAGCTTGTCTTGTCATTTAACACCTCAAGAGAATCAGATATTCCACTCTGGAAAACAGCATGTTAATATCTTGCCCAACCTGTGCTTCAAGATCTTCAGAAGTCAGTCACAAATTTGGCCCAGACCCCAAGATATTTGTCAACCAATAAACTTTGCTTTTCTATAAGTGTGGAAAGACCATTCAAAGCACTCAAATGAAAGAATTTCTCTCCCAATGCAAGTTGCAGGCGCACAATCCAGAATGCGACCACAGTGTGAGGAGCGGGAAATTATTAAAACCCACTCCCTCCCACCCACTCCCACCACATGCCAGTCTCCCAATCCTGATTAGGTGCTCTGCACTGGTAATTTGTGAAAGAAAAGGCAAACTCAAGGGAAAACTATATGATAAACATCACACTGAGTTCGGCCTCACTCGCTAATGTCTACAAAAACCATGTAAGGCACACATGGAAGGTCTGTGTGGCCTTCCAGATGTTGGGCTCCAGTCCCCAGCCAGCATGGTCAATGGTCAGGAACGATGGGAGCTGGGGTTTAGCAACATCCGGACTTTTACAGGTCCCAAATCCCTGGTCCAAAGTACTACCATCTCCTCACAGCTGCAGATGGAGCTTGCAATCTCGTGGTTTGCCTAAAGCCACCAGTGAGCTGAGAAAGCAGGTGTAATATTCGACCCAGGGATTTCCCAGCTGTCAACGTGCCCTTTAATCACATTTAATTGGATCTGCTCCTGAGAAAGCAGAAGGGATGGGAAGAAGGTGCCAAGATGAGGAAGCTCGGTGCCACAGATATGGAAATGAGCCAGTAATGAAGTAGTTATTGAAGTTGTGGCTGCCAAAAATCACTGACCGTACAACCCATCTACTCTACTGACCGTGCACATCTACTCAGGAGTAAGTCCCATCATGGTCAATGGGACTGACTCCCTGGTGATTGTGTAAGGATTGCAGCCTAAATCTCGAGGTTTCTATCCGCTTTCCTCACACCAAACATAATCTTATACAGTGGTACCTCAGGTTAAGTACTTAATTCGTTCTGGAGGTCCGTTCTTAACCTGAAACTGTTCTTAACCTGAAGCACCACTTTAGCTAATGGGGCCTCTTGCTGCTGCCGTGCCGCTGGAGCACGATTTCTGTTCTCATCCTGAAGCAAAGTTCTTAACTTGAGGTAATATTTCTGGGTTAGTGGAGCCTGTAACCTGAAGTGTATGTAACCTGAAGCGTATGTAACCCGGGGTACCACTGCATACTTCTATCATGCCCCTACTTATTCCTAAACTAAAAAGTCCCAAGCATCATAGACATTCTTCATAGCCCAATGAACATTTTGATTGCCTTCTTTGCTACACCTCTGCCAGCTCTCCAATATAATTTTAGAGATGAGGTGGCCAGAAACTATACATGGCATTCCAAGTGATGACATCAGGATATGGGCAGTTTTATTTTCAAATTCTCTTTCCTAACCGTTCCCAAGATGGAATTCACTTTCTTCACAGCAGTTGCCGTTCACTAGGTCAACATCTTCATCAATTTCACCAAGACCCCAAGATCTCTTTCCAGGTCAGTCACCAACAGCTGACTGAACAGAGATAAGGGAACTAGCTGATAGAAATCTAACCTTCAAGAATCCTCAAAGCTTAAGATGGCATTTGGTGGACACTGTAAAACACACACACACACACACACAGCAGCAGCAGCAGCAGCAGCAGCAGCAGCAGCAGCAGCAGCAGCAGCAGCAGCAGCAGCAGCAAAACACTACATTCACAAGTGAACAAAAATAAGGTCTCTGAATTATAATCCACTGCATATCCTTTCTCTGATTTACCCCCTAAACTGAAGTTATAGCAAAAACTACCTATGCATGACAGATGAAAGACAAGTAGGTAATGGTGTAGGTAGGTTCCCATGCAGATTGGATCTTGCCAACCTTTCCTTTCCCCCTAATTCCCCATAATTTCCTCTGAACTGGCATTGCTCTGGAGCATTGTGGGGAAGCAAAAAGTAGACCAGGCACAGGTGCCCACTGCTGGCTTAGAGAACTGTCACTGTAATCCAATGAGCCCCCGAGGGCCCTCTGAGAGAGGAGTGGGCCCACCAGGAGACACTTTGCAGAGAATCCCCTGAAACATGGAATCAGCCCTGAGCATAAGGCATTTGGACAGTCACCATCTGGCACTTCTAATAACCTATAAAGGGACAGGTGTGCCCTGTCTGACGATTCCCAAGTTAACACTGAAACGAAACAGTTTTCTTTCCTTTGTATAAGATGATCCAAAGTAGTAGCTGTTGCAAAACTGCATGTCAGCTGCCTCATACCTGCTCTCATTTAAAACTGCCTAGCTGGGCCTGTGAGTTGATAATCCTAAACTGGCAAATCCAGAAGAAAACCAGCTAGATTGGTTTACAAAAGAGGGCAGGCAACAACCTGAACTCAGCAGTGACACAGAAGCAAATGGGTCACAGGGGACAGGGCAAGTGCCTTTCTGAGCATGAAACTCAAGCACCTGCCACTTCTGGGCTCAATCAGGAAATGTTCAGGTGCTTCACTCATACCTGATGGGAAGCCTGTCTTTGGGTAGCTTCAGGATGCTCCTTGCTTCTTACTTAAACGTTATACCCCCCCACACACACACTCTCTCTCTCTCTCTATATATATATATGGGACGTGGGGGGCGCTGTGGGTTAAACCACAGAGCCTAGGGCTTGCCGGTCAGAAGGCCGGCGGCTCGAATCCCAGTGACGGGGTGAGCTCCCATTGCTCAGTCCCTGCTCCTGCCAACCTAGCAGTTCAAAAGCACGTCAAAGTGCAAGTAGATAAAAAGGTACTGCTCCAGTGGTAAGGTAAACGGTGTTTCCGTGAGCTGCTCTGGTTTGCCAGAAGCGGCTTAGTCATGCTGGCCACATGACCCAGAAGCTGTCTGTGGACAAATGCTGGCTCCCTCGGCCACTAAAGCGAGATGAGCGCTGCAACCCCAGAGTCGGCCACGACTGGACCTAGTGGTCAGGGGTCCCTTTACCTTTACTTACACACACACACACACACACACACACACACACACGATATCTATTTTTTAAAATCTTCCTTTTATTGGTAGTTTTATTGGTATTTCCTTATGAACACTTTATGTAAACTTCTGAAAAGGATTCTTTTATGAAGTGGGGTGTGTGTGCATATATTAAATAAATAACAGAAAAATAATAATCATTAACATTTGTGCTGTGATGCATTCAAAGAATTTCACATGTGTTATCTAATGGAAATTCTTACAACAACCCTGTGAGGTAAATCAGTATTATTACTGCAGACGTTTGCTCATATTGGAAAACAGGCTGGGTGGTAGTGATTTGCCTAAGGCCACCAAATGAGTTCATTGCATAGGTGAGACTCAAAAGTGTGTTCACAAAAACACCTTAGACGGCAATGAAGTTCTTGGTTTTTCCCCTCAGGAGCATTTCATACCTCCCCCCCCCTTGGGCTGCTCACGCCATCACAGCTTCATTGTGTGAAAATTCATTTCTGTTTGTACACACCAGGGGGCGTGGACGGGCAGGGATATCTTTACCCTATGCAAAGGTGTTCACACCCTGGCTAGAGATGGATTAGGAATGACTAAAGGGTGCCAGCAAGTGTGAAGTTGGATGTTGAAGCAGATTAAAAACCAGGCACCGGAAACACAGTGAGTGTATACTATATGGAAGTGTGAACACAGCCTCAGACTGGGGCCTCCCTCATTCTCTTAGCTACCACATTATTATTATTATTATTATTATTATTATTATTAACATTTATATCCCGCCTTTCCTCCAAGGAGCTCAAGGTGGCATACACACTTTCCCCCATTTTATCCCCACAACTATGTCACAACTTGTGAGATAGAATACACTGAGAGGCAGTGGCTGTCCAAAGGTCACTCAGTGAGCTTCATGGCTGAGTAGGGATTCGAACCCTTGTTCCACACTTGAGACGCAGATGCCTCATGGAAAGTGTCCTCCAAACAGCTCAAAAAACTGCCTTCCTTCCTCACAGGAGTCTGCCACTCACCTTCAGCACCTCTTGGGCAGCCAGGCCTCCGATGAAGGCATTGATAGGGCTCAGGTCACCAGAACATCCGTAGGAAAATGTCCGCACCAGGTCCTCTTGCAGTTCCTCCTCCTTGCTCACAGAGACGGTCTGTGCCAGTTTCACCATCTTGTCTGCATCTGCCTGTTGAGGAGTAAAGACGGATGAGGCTGGGGCTGGGGAAAGAGTCTTATCTGAGGAAGCTTACAATGAGCTACTTGCAGGAAAAGTAACGACGTTCTCTGCAGAAGGAGACAATATCCTGCTCAGGGTTGGAAACATGAGGAAGCCTGGGAGGCTGGTTGGGATTGCTAAGAAGAATGAAGGCAGCTGGGGAGACTTGCCTGATTCCTGGGCCTAGGCAGCCGCTTCATCTCCCTCTGGAAGACATGCAGTGCCCAGAAGGCCGCATGGAGGGAGCGACAGCGAGGTAGTTTCCCCTTATCCGGGATCCTGATTTTAGGATTAGCCCTGGAGGTACGCAGGGATTCCTGGGAATACAGAGAGGTTAGTGGACAGGAGTAGAACTACCTAATGCACATCCTTCTCTTTGAGGTAGGAGGTAGAGAAACTCAGGCCCAGGAGCTGAGTATAGCTCCTTAGACATCACTGTCCATCCCTCAGGACTCTCTCAGGCTAGGCCTCCTCTCCAAGTCACCTCCCCGTACTCTCCTCAGGCTATGCTCTTCATGTGCCCTGCTCTGCATCCTCCTTGGGTGTGGAGACCTTTGTGTAGCCTGGGTGTACCCTACTGTACAAAGAAAACACCACACAATCCATTTCCCTACCCACTTTTTGAGTCTCAACCCACCCACCACTGACATGGGGGCCTCAGAAAGTTGTCCAGGAGGTAATGTGACCCGTGGGTTGCATTTTCCCATTCCTGCCTTAAGGCAACACACTTCAAGAAATGCCTCTCCTCACCATAGCTGAACATAGGAGCTATACCAACCATGTCAGACCACTGGCCCATCTAGCTCAATACTGTCTGTACTGACTGGCAGTGGCTCTCCAGGGTTTCAAACAGGAGCCTTTCCCAGCTGTATCTGCAGCTGTTGTGGACTGGACCTAGGATCTTCGACATGCAGAGCACAGAGCTCGATCCTCTCCCTAGCTGCTTGGGCTGGCCTTCTGCACCCAGGCTCTAGAACAGCAGTTTTGATGTCTCTTCCCTGGTGAAGCAGTCCTCTTTAGAGTCCTCCAGCTAAAATGCTCAGCCCTGGCAATAAGCTCACCCAAGACTCTGCTCATCTTGGCCCCCTATGAACTAGTTGGAAAAGAATAACCACATTTTTTCACCACCGCCAGAGACGAGAACATACATAGGAGTGTTTTTGAGGTATCTTGGCTTGGGTGATGACCCCACCACATTTGTATGGAGAAAAAGAAGACGTATCTCCAACTTCCAAGCTGCAGGTTCCTAAACAGACACAGATCACAAACATTAGGTCTGTTCTCTTAGTCGTTCAATGGGACTGAAGTCAAATAAAACGATATAAACCCATTCTCTGCAAGGTAGACACCTGCATTTCTTCTGGAGGTTTCTTATCCTATCAGGTGCTTTAATACTCACTAGTGAAGTCCCACAAGGTTCCTAATAGGAGAGACATGATGCTTCTTTCCCCACAACGCCACCCCAGCCTTCTGTCAAACTCCACTCTCATAATCTTTGCCTGTCCATCTTCCTGATCCACATCTGTCCCCCTATTTTCCTCTGGACACTTTCTGTGTGCAGGCAGGCACTGTACCCAGAGACATGAGGAGAAGGAGGAAACAGAGGGCCTATTACCTTTCAGACGGATGAGGCAAGGCTCGGAGGTGTTGAGTTCTGTCATCCCCTCAACCCCGGAGAATTTCACCCAGTCACCATCCTCAAAGTGGTGGCCTTGTCTCTCCTCATTGTCACACGCCACAGTCACTATGCCAGGGTTACTCTGGGGGAAGAGTATATTATTATTATTATTATTATTATTATTATTATTATTGCTACTACTACGGTTAAATACATCACTTAATACTAAAGCAAGCTGCTAGGCAGTTTACAAAGCAGAAAAAAACAGTTACATTAAAATATAAATACTCATAATTAAAATATGCAATAAATCAATCCCATTAACACATTAAAATATAATTGCCCATAATTAAAATATGCAATAAAACAATCACAATAAAACAACACAGCAATGAAAACAGGAGACTCTGGTTGAGAGATCAAAGGATTGCCTGCATCTGATTAGATGGTTACTCCATCTTTTTAGGGAAGTTTTTAATGTTTGATGTTTTATAGTTTTTTTAATATTCTGTTGAGAGCCGCCCAGAGTGGCTGGAGAAACCCAGCCAGATGGGTGGGGTATAAATAATAATTGTTATTATTATTATCCAAGCTTGGAAAGACATCTTGGGGCTCCTTTGGAAGGAGGCATGTTCAATCCAGGGTGTGAAGGACATGAGCTCAGAAAGGGTGACACAAGCAGGGCAATAAAGTGCAGGAGACAGATGTTATCTGGGTGAAGAGACATTACCTGGGTGATGTGGTGAATGGCAGCAGAGACAGGTTCAGCCTCTGAAGGATTGTGCACTATGAAGTCTTCTCCAAAATCACAGAAAAGTTGCCTGGAGCCAAAAGACCAAAGCTCAAGAAGTCAGACTTCTACTTTGTTTTCCTCCCTACACTCAGCCACTGCTCCACCCTGAGAAACCCCCTTCACTTCCACCCATGGGGTCTACCTGCTCAGAGAACCTTCATCCTCCATTACGGAAGGATGAAGGCGTCAATTTCACTTTCTATCCATTTTCCAGTTTTAAGTTCAGTTCTCCACATTTTCACCTCTGTTTGCAAATATTTTTTTGAAAGCCCCCACAAAAATTAATTGGAATATTAGTGCAAATTCTAATATACAGTTGAGAGTTTGGAGGGGGGTTAGTCTGCATGGTGCCTGAGTCCCTTCTAATGCCTGGGGTCCTAGATCCAGCAAAGGGTTAAAATCTAGTGGAGGATTCCATTGTTGAACTAGCCAGGCAAAAGCCAGGGGAGAATGAGCTGGACTAGAAACGGAGTGAGAGTCAGGCTTGATTTCTGTTGGAATGTAAGGCTATAGTTATGGGAGAAGCAAGACTATATTGGGCTGCTAATGCTGTGAGTCCCTCCATCATAGTCAGGATGTATTAACCGTATTGAGGTGGGCATGCAGCGAGCTCAGAGCCAAGCGTCAACACTGGCTTGGGTTTAGCGCAGTAGTACCAGGAGGCAGGCCGCACCCACAAAGAAGCCTTAAATTTTAAAGGTGCAGCTTATTTGCGGATGTGGCTTACAGTCGGGCTAATACAGTATGTGTAAATAAACCATATCTCATAAAGACACCACTGTTTCTGCTGTCTCTCATTCCAAGAAAACTGAACCCTGGGTAAGCACGGGAACCCCTGGCATCACACAGCGCTTGGGGATTGGGGCAGTGTGCAACAATGCACACTTTTTTACGAAACAATTTCTTATAATATAATGCCTTTTTGTCATTTAAGCTAACATATGCACAATTTACCCTAGGACAGTTGATGACCATTTTGTGCGCAGGTTCAATTCCAGGCCCCTATCCGTGTTGGGGGGAGTACATATAAGCTCCCCCCTGCCCCCTGTTCTGCCTTCTTCTGGGTCCAAAAGGACCCATGTGTAGGTATCACACATTAATTGGATGTGCCTAAAATGGTCACCACCAGTATATGCATTTTTATACTCAGTGCTTGGCTGGAAAACTTCATGGCAAAATTCAAAGACATGCCAATTTTGAAGGATGGCGGTGCTTGGGTTTATATCTTGTTTCAGAAAAAAATGAACTCAATTGAGTTCACCCTTAAATGCAAATTGAATCAAATCTCTCCCCCATCCCTACCCTGCAGAGCCCAACCAGCATGCTAGCAGCTTATACAAATTCTTAGTCCACCTCTTATTCCACCCGGAATCACTGCACCACTCCAACATCCCAGTTTTGGGACAAGGACAGAAGCCCCCAACACCTACCCAGCCAGGCCCTTGGTGTCAACTAGGACAAAGCAAATGTTCTTGGTGTGGCAGAAATCACTGATTCGCAGCTGCTCCTCCAAGGGTGAGTTACTCAGGACCACAACCTGTAAAGTTTGGTGCAGAATAGTATCAGAATAGTGATCTGCATAACATAAGGGGTTAAGAAACAGCACAACAGAGTGCACTTTCTGAGCAGATTCTCTGTTCCCCATCAATGACAGCAGGTCACGTAGTGGTAAATCCTGGAGTATGGGCCCTTTGCAACAACTTCCATAGTCATGCCTCTTCCGAGACTATACAATAAAAGTGATTTTTCATCAGTGCAGATATTATGGCTTCAATTATTGATGGATCTTAACTATAACTCTTGCTACCAGCTGCCAAATCAATGAATTCCAGGAAGACAAAAAGGAACAGAACTTGCTGACTAGTAACTTGATTTTTGTTTCATTTTATTATATATAGCAGAATAAAGCACAGCTTTGTACAAGTTACTATATATACACAGACAAGATTCATACTCCTATTTCAAACTCAACACTCCAACAACAAACTGCTGTGTCATACTGCTTATAAGGGAGAACTTAGCCAATCACCACCTGTTGCTAGGCTTCCTTGTCTCCAAGCAGAATTTCTCAACATCAGTACTAAGCCAGCTTTCCCCCCACCCCATCTCTCCCATCTGTTTTGCTTCAACAACCAATCTGGTGAAGATCTCTGGTGGTCTCAAAAGCTTGCTCAGTTTATGACATTTTGGTTGGTTATTTCTGAGCACCACTGCTTATGTAGATAATTGGCCCCATGAGATAACCCTGCTGTGAAACAAGCCGTGGTGCTTCTGTCCCTGCTTGTTCCTGATCCCTCACTCGCTGGATCATCACCTGCACCATCGAATGACAGGCAGTTGTACACCACCCAACACACTGCAGTTATCCCAACCAACCACAGACATGAGAGCTGATCCCCACTTTGAGCTTCAGGTGCAGCCTCAGAACAAAACAGTTAGTGGCACTTGATGATCACTAGGCCATAAATTACCACTATGAGAAACAGCTGGGCATGGGCAACAGGCTTGTTGCTTTCATTGGGTTAAGAGCAAAAGCTCTCCCACTAATGTAGGTCAGAGCCTGCTGAAGCACTGGAAACAGTGGTCACATTCACAGCACCCCATGGCTCCCCCACCCAAAGAATCCTGGGAACTGTGGCTTCCCCTCAAGCACCCTTCACCAACTACAGTTCCCAGGAGTCTTTGGGGGAAGTCATGTGCTTTAAATGCACTTTAAATGGATGGTGTTGATGTGACCAGAGTTTGATTTTTTTATCATCACTAGAGTCACTCCCATGACATGAGACACACAGCTCTGTCCTTACCTGGAAAGTAGACAAGAAGCTCTCAGACAGCCCATTGGTATAGGCATGCACAGGGACATGTGTGTTCAGTTCTGCAAGGCGGCACTGGGAGACCAGAGCTCGGTTTTGCCCCACGTCATTCTCCGACAGATAGAACTGCAGAGACACAGCAATGCTAAGAGTGAGGATGGTGGGGGAGGATCGCATTGTGGAGCTGAGTGGATGACAATGGATTTCACCAGTGCTTTTTTTTTCTGGAGGGTACGCATACCCCTAAATGTTTTGTGAATCTTTGTACTTTTGTCCATTTACTGTATTTATTTCCCCCCGATTTGAACTATAAATCGGTTATTTTCTTGAGTCAAAATGAGAGTACCCCTAAATATATTTTTTTAGGGAAAAAGCACTGGATTTTACTCTTTTACCCACTGCTCTACCACCAAATTCAGGACTCAGCTACATAGAATATTAGCAATGCCATTAGGAATCATGTTGCATGTTTAAAAAATATTCAATCCTGAGCACAGGTTTCGGAAATGGCAGCATGCAGGGAAGGCAGGTTTAAGTACACGTTGGAGGGGGGGGGGAGTCACTCTTTAGTATCAATGGGAGCTTTTTTCCCTAATGGTAATTGACACAATCAGGGAGGCGGGTTTCAGAGAGATTATGGCTGGAGAGAAGGCTTAAACCTCCCCTTTCCATATTCTGTGATCTATGAAAAAAATGCCCCTCCCCACACATTGTGTGTTGCTGTTGTTTTAAAAAAATGCCACCACAAACCGCATTATCAATGTCACACGCAGTTAGGCCCTCAGTACTACATTGGCTTAGAGCAGACTCCGAATTTGGCTTCCAGCTCCATTCACAGACTCCATCCATCATCAGATATATGCTTTAAAAAGGGAGTGTGCCTATTTCTTCATCAGCATAGGGCGGGTTGCAATTCATTATGTGATTGCACCAGAAAACAGGGTGCAGAAAAGAGCATTGTGAGAATATCAGCTTTTATTGACAGTTTGCTATTAAAAAAAACCCAAGCATCTTGTCCTAATTGTTGCAAGCATAGGCTTAAAACTGTGAGAGCAATGCTTAGTGAAATCTCAGGAGTTCCGAGAGAAACTTGTCAGGGATTCCAGTGGCCAAGGGGCAGGACTTCAGCACCTTGCACTGCTGCTAGCTTTTCCCATATCTTCAATGAATTATGCAAAAATGTGCCTATTTATTCAGATCATTAATTCCAGTATGTTCGGGCTCAATATTTCAATACTTTTAGCTTAGGATATAGGTATGTTGTTAAACCAACATTGCAAACATACTGCTCCAGTCTTTGAAGCCAAATATACTGAAGGAGACGTTGAGAACATTGGGGGAGGGCTGTAGCTCATTGGTAGGGCATCTGCCTTGCATGCAGAAGGTCCCAGGTTCAAACCCCGGTGTCTCCAGTTAGTACTAGGAAAGACTTCAGTACAGAAACCCTGCAGAGCAGCTGCAGGTCAGTGTGGCCAATAATAAACTAGATGGGCCAATGGTCTGAGTCAGTATAAGGCAGCTTCTTGTGTTGCTTGTGAGAACCAGGGTACCACAAGGTGGAGTTTTAAAATTAATTTCAAAACAAGCTGTTGTGAAATTCATAGCCTAATGTAGCAGCATTTCCAGTTCTGACTACTTTTAATAATAGCAGCAACTGACTCACCAGACTTCCCAAATTATGCAACCTTGTTTGAATCTCATGACTAGATTATGCTGGAAGCCAAGAAACTACCAATAATTGTTTTTTTTTTTGTGGGGGGCATCTAATTGTAGTTATTATTACAGTGGGCTATAGACTGGGATCAGTCAAGAGTTCAGGTGACTTATGATTTAATATAGTGTTGGGACATAAAGGGCAAATGAAGCAAAATTTGCTGTATGTGATAGATTTTAGCCTTTGTCACGACAGGATATGGATTAATTTATTTCGACTAATAGTATGCTCTGCCTAGAGTTCTCACAGGGTTCTGGGTTTCAGAATAAAATTATATGAAAACAATATAGGATTGACAAATACATGCGAATAGCTTGGCACAAAATCACTAGTGTCAACAACAAGGTCACCACAGATACACAGTGTGAGCTGTTAACAAGACTTGTTAGTGTGTGTGTGTGTGTGTGTGTGTATATATATATATACACACACACACACACACACACACACACACACATGACCTTGGTATAGAATCCTGGGCTCCTTTTACTAGGTCCTAATTTGGAAATTAGTGTTGCAATCCTATACACTTACGGAGGAAGATGGGGAGCTTGCTTCTGACTTGGCACGTATAGGATGTTGCCTCAGAGAGGCACTGCTGCAAATATATATTAAGGAAGTGGGAGGGATGGCCCAGAGGAATGCAACAATGATAGAAAAAAGCCATAGGGTATGTTAACAGTGCCAACGAGGGAAGAGGACTTTGTGCCACGTTTCCTTGTTTGCTAGACAAAGCCTCTAACATGTGCAATCCTACGCATGTAAACTCAGAACACCATTGAGCAGGTATAGGATTTCACCCTAGGCAGCATACCTGTGAAGAAAGGTCACCCCACTGAGTCTCACTCTGGTCATGGACAGTGACAGATTTCACTCCTGCAAGGATGACGTTCTTGGCAATCTCCACCCCCAGGCCCTTCATTCCAGAGACCAGCACAGCTGCTCCCACCATCTTCTGCATGGCCTCATAGCCCAGAACATAGCTAGGGGAGGAAAGCACAGCTCTGTGTTTGAAATATGGTGAGTTATGAAGCCCTGGACAGTAGCATTCTCTCACCAGCTTCCCTTAAACTCCACCTCTACTTTCTCCTTGCCAGCCACTTGTACCTGCCCCCATCTCAGCTATGGTAGTCACTAACACATTGCCCCCAAAGAGGAAATGGGTCACAAACAAGAGGACACAGATTTGCATAAAATGTACACATGCTAATTTATATGTGCAGATTCAATTTTAGGATGGGAGTAGCAGCAGAATCTTGCTGCTCCAGCCCCAGATTCTTTAAAAGGCATCTTCCAGCTGCCCTAATCACCAATAAACAGTGGAATACTAGAAGGGGGCATGTTCTGGAAAACACTCTTAAAACTATAAACACACCTATGGTTCAGAGTCCCAGTACAGCCTTCTCATATGATTGTGGGAACATCCGAGAACTACTGGAGGCATTATGGGAGTAAGGGCACATACATGCGTATGTGATGGCAATGTCCAACAGTGGTACATTTTTGGTCTGCAGCAATGCAAAAAATGTCAATCATTTTGAATGAGCAGGTGGATTTCTCATAGTTTGTTTGAACATGTTTGAAAATTACAATTTACACATGCATCCAAGGATCTGCTACTGTACCTGGGTATTGCAGTGCAGTTAGCCATTGTACAAAGCTGGAAGACAGTGGAGGGTTTGGACCTGGACTTATGGTATTAGAATGTATGGAATACAGCAGTGCCTGAATGACTAACACATCACCACCAGAGGGTATTAAGAAGTAAGGAAGCATACAATTATTATTTTTTGCCATTTGACACTGCTTGATTGAATCCTTTCACAGTCTGAAACAAAGCTATCCTCCCTTAGAAATGCAAATATGTGTTTGGCTCATGGGCTGACTGTTCTTGTTAAACTATTGCTCTGGGACTTCATGCCTGGACCCAGGGTACCCTGATCTTGAAGACTGAGAATCTTCCATGTTAGTCTGGTGATGGACTGGGATGACATTGACTGTATCCACTACTGGAAGGGATTGTTCTAACTTGCACACTTTCATGCTGATGTTTAATTGATTTTATTTCAGACTTTTGTTTGTTGTCATCTATTCTAATTAAAAAAACCTGGGGCACTGGCAGCAGAATTAGAGATAATCATTGTAATTTAGCTATAAACAAGTTAATTTAACTAGACCATGGTGACTTGTGTGCTTGCTTGGTCTGCTAGGCAGGTACTAACTGATGATAGGTAACTTCAGGTCTTTACCATTAGCCTGGACGGCTCTTCAAACAGCAACACAATCAACCAGAGGACTCTTCTCTGCCAAGTAGGATATGTGGCCCCCATCACACATACCTTAGTTCAGCTTAGTCTGCCATTTCCCCCCAACAAAATACATTCATATCACTGCTCACTCTGTAACATCTTGCCCCAGTCATAGCACTGTGATCATTTTCAGCCACCCAGGCCTCCTCCTGACAATCTGTTTATTGAGCATGCATCCCGATCTCCATGCACAAGGATGGCATGCAGGTTATACAATGCCTGCTCTCTGCTTATAATTAATTCTGATTTTTTTCTGGGGAGGTTATATGTGAATGAGCATTCATCCTGATTTGGTTGTGGTGGTGACTGTGGTGTATTTTGCTCCCTCCCATCAGGCAATCATTATTCCACACTTTTTAGTGTATTTCCCCATCACGTTCCTAACTGCAAAAAGTTTGATTGTTGTTACAGTGGATGTCTTGGGCCTGGGTGTTTTAATCCACTTTAATTGGACAAACCTAAGTTCCCAGTATGCTGTGGAATCCCTTCTCAAAAAAACAGTAGAGGTGTGGAGGTGATCCTGGTCGATATCCCTTTTCAGCTCTGCTAGAATGCTTTTATGTAATGTGTCGCAAGACTTACAATTGGCGAGAGTACAGGTCCTCGTCGATCTCAGGAAGGCTCTTTGAGGCACTCATTCTGCTCCTGCCCATCGGAAAGAAAAAGCTGAGTAAATTCCTTTCTGCTTCCACAGCCAGATGTATTGTGCCTCTGAATACCAGTTGTTGGGAATTGCAAGACAAGCCATTGGCCCATCTATTCCAGCATCCTGTTCTCAGACTAGCCAAACAGATTTTCGTGGGTAGCCTGCATGCAGGACCCAAACACAACAATACTCTCCCACCTGCAATTCCCAACCAATGGCACTCAGAGGCATACAGTGGAACTAAAACGTTGCCCTCATGTGTGTGAGTGGGTGTACAGTATGTGTGTGCAATGGACAGTGCAATGTTATGCATGTCTACTCAAAAGGAATAATATCAAGGTAAATGGGACTGATCTTTTATGCTGTGAACTGCCTTGACATCTTCGGATGAAGGGAGGTATACAAATTTAATAAATAAAATAAATAAATAACCATAGCAGCCTGAACATAGCCGTAAAATTGATGTGTGAAATCCACCTTTCTGTCTGCCGCTGCGACATCTTAGCTTAGCCCAAACCTGACCAGGTAACACGAAGTTAGCCCAGAGAAACCAAACAGAGAAGGGAGGCATCCTAGTGTGTAAGTGCAGCACCAAGCAATGCAAAGCATGAGAAAGGCTGCTTTTTGTGGGTTCTTCCAGATCTGCAATCCCCCAGTGCCCACAAGAGGCACTGCAGCAGATCGCCACAGAATTCATATTTCTTTTTCATCTTAAAATAAATGCTCATTAACTTGGTTCTTAGTAGCAGCCATGGGCATAGCCAAAATCCTGGCTACGCCCATGGTAGCCACTAGATTGTCTATAGCTCAAAAGTGGGAGCATCTTCATGGTTTATACCTTCAACCATGATATGAAAACTTATGGAATACCGTAATCACCAAGAAGATAACTCATAAACTTTGCCTTATGAAAAGTGAAGAACCTGTGGAACATTTCTATGCTACATCATTTCTTATGTTTCAGGTAACAACCTACTCCTTTCCCATACCATGGAGAGAAATATGATCTTCCTGATTAAATACAGAAATGCAATTATACTTACCTGCATAACATAGACATCTCAGTACTGGCTTTCCACATTGACATGTGTCATTCTTTTCCTTTCATTGATTCACAGAACTGCAGAGTTGAAAGGGATCCCAAAAGTTATCTAGTCCAACCCCCCCCCCCCCGTGATGCAGGAATCTCAACAGTTTACCTTTTATTCCACGTTGTATTATTGCTTGTAAGGATAAAATGCGATATTGTTCACTTGCAGCACCACCCCGAAAGAAAATTAATGTTCTTTTCCAAGGGGAAATCAAAGCCTCACCTGAACTTGGGTCTCTAACGCAAAGACACAAGCGCCTCAAGGGTTACGACAACCCCACTGAGGATCCTCTTCAACTCATCAAAGCCTGGCTTCTCCCTCCCTAACCGAGACAAACGAAAGTGAAAGTGACAAACAAGGTCTTTTCCCGGCAGCCAGGGGATGGCGCAGCGGTGGCTCAGTTTCTTTGCAGCAACTCGGAGCAGGAATTGAAGGCAGACAGTACTGTATTTAGAATGGTCATTGCCCACGTTCATTATTGTTTTATTTCCTTCCTAGTCCTACTCTGAAACCGAAGCAGTATGAGTAGATTTCTACAGCCCTTGAATCAAGGGGCTGGCGGGGAGGAAAGAGAGTCAAAACCAGACGCAGCCGATGTAGTCAGGCCGCGGGGAGGGTCTCCCGGTAGCGGCTTTGTACTTTCATTAAACTGGTTGTCCAGGTCTGCTTGATTTTCAGTTACTGGGGCGGCGGGAGGCTGACCTCCTGGTTCATGAACCGGGCGCGCTCCCACCCTATGTAGGTCCACATAGTTCAGTGCGACTCTCTACACTGACTGGCAGCAGATCTCCAAAAACAGCGACGAACATAGGAGCCAATTCCTTAGGGCCGTGGGGACTTTGGCCCCTACAATAAAATATTTGAGGGGGCCGCGCCCCACCAAAATTGATGGGCATTCCAATTCAAATAGTGTGTGCGCGCTGCGTCATGTGATCGATTATGCGGAGCGGGGTTTATCTTGGGCCGCCCCACAATATTTTATTCAAGTTGTCCCCCCTGGCTACGAAGAATAGCGAAGTCATTTCAGGAAAAGTTGCAAAAGGTTCTCATGGAAGGGCGGGGGCGTTGCTTCACGGTAGTGTGGTGCCTTCTTTCGAGCAGTTTCCTAAGATTATACAGCACCTGCCTTCCCTCGTCGCGGCCCCCCGCCTTCTAGCTCACGCCGGGCCTGGAAGGTGATGCCTTGCAAATGCCGCAAGCAAGCAAAAGTAAATAACAATATATCGGGAAAGTTGTGCAACTCAGCCCTGCGCCCATTTCACCTGCACCTCTTTGAAAGCCGGGGGGGGGGGGGGAAGGAGAAGAAACTACTCGCGGGCAAAATAGGACAGGATCGGGTTATAAGGGTGAGATCCTAACCAGACCCGCTCCAGGAAGAAAGTCTCATTGAACATAACGGGGACTTGCACCCGGGTAAACGCGCCCTGTGGAAAAAGCGGTGCAGGCGGGGTGGGAGGGAGGGAGAACTGGGGGCGGGAAGAGAGCCTCGCGGGGCGGGGCCTGGATCTTTCCCTGGGGCGCACGCGCGGCGCCGCTGACAGTTTCCCCGGGGCTTGTGGCGCAGAGCCTCTCCCGCCGCCTTTGCGAGTGGGATGGCGGCGGCCACGGCGGAGGAGGCGGTGGCGGCTGCGGCGGCTGCTGCTGCTTCTGGGCCGGCGGAGTGGGAGGTGCCGACGAAGGCGCTGCGGGCTTTCACTTGGCTTTGGCAGGAGTTCATGTCGGACTGGGAGGCCCAGGACTTGCGCGCCGCCCTCTTCCAGCTGCTCCTGCTCTGGCTGCTGGTGAGCTTGCTCGGCATCCAGGTGGCCTGGCGGGTCTACGGCAACACCGTCACGGGCCTCTACTACCGGCAAGGTAGGGCTCCCTTCCGAGGCGGGCGCTGCAGCAGCTGCCGCCGCCGCCGTCGCCGCCTTCTTTGTTTACCTCGCGTGACCCACCCAGCGCAGCGCTTCCTCTCGCTTCGGCGTAATCCCCACCCCGGGGTAGCTGCCTCTGGGTTGCTGCTCCGCTTTCGCTTCCTACCCCGTGGCTACGCCTCGCGCTTCTTCTCCTGGCTCTCTTGGGTCCCTCGAAGCCTCGACCTTGCAGGTTGCTAAGGGTCAGTTTCCGAGTCCCCAAACCAAATGCAACCCTTATGGACGAACAGTGGCTGCCCCGGTTGTGATGCAGGCGCATATTTGCTGAACCGTGGGAACTGGACTTGGAGGCAGACCACTTTTAAGACTAAAAAAAGAAAAAGAAAGAAAGGATGGGCTTTGGAGATGGCTGCCAAGCTCTGTTGCAACAGCCAACTATTCTACTTGGTGGAGGCTCCATCTGGATTAAGGGCCCATCCTCTCTTCGAAGTGGTCCTTTCTAAAACTAGTTGCTGGCCAATTCTGTTACCGTCCAAGTCTGTTAGATGGCCCTTTTTGTCCTGTCATGTTGGGCCACAACAGCAGCCGTTCTGGGCACTGTTCCTAGTGCCACACTGAATACCAATTCTACCTATCCTGCTGCTGACTGACTCCAGAATTGTACAGTAATTGGATACCATCCAGGTCCTAAACTGACCCTGGTGAGATAGTAGATAGGGAGCATGTTTTGAAAGGTACTTTGCTATGTGCATGGCACCCAGATGCAATTGTTTACCTGGGTTTCTCTCTGCTGACATCAGGGACCCCATGGGCATAGCCCGGGGGGGGGGGAGCTCCCCCCCATGCACAAAAGGAGAAGCCTGCCCCATAAAAAGCCCAACAAGCAGATCCCCTAAATACACCTCCAGAAAGATTCTCCTTCCTTTTGTAATACATGACTGAGACTGCTGGGTGTTTGAATAATAGTATTTCTTCTGTCCTCCTCCTCAACTGCTGAGATGCATAATCACGACACAAAGAGCTGCTTAACCATTTTTCTTGCGTGAAATAATGGTGTGTGATTTGTATGCTGCTGTGATTTGTCTTTGGAACCTGCAGTATAAAGTGGCTCCCAAACAAGTAACAGTAGCTATATTGCACCCTCATTTTTTGGCATATGTCTTGAGCAAGAGGTAGAAAACTTACTACACCATATTTGCAACGTATGTTTGCAATATTTGCAGTATGTTGCAAATATTGTGTAGTATGTTTTCCACCTCTTTCAACATCTGTTTTGCTCCTCGCACCCAAGTTAAGAGTCATGTGTCGAAGACAAATGTCACAGAAGCTTATGACTGCAATCCACTAACTGGTTTAACCAGTGCCTGGATTTAAGCCAATTTAGTTCTACTGCCTTCAGTGGGACATTCACCTTAAATCTATTTGCTTTAATTTAATAGGGTTTGTGTGAACTGGACTAAAAAAAAATCATATTAAAAAAGACCTTTACTATCCAACCTTTCTCTTGTCAAAAACTGAGATCATGTTAATTTGGGAAGAGTTTTGGAATAACTGACTGGCATTAATTTTTATTTTCATCCATTACATACTTTTCTTGTTAATATTTTTGGTCAAAACTTTTCAAACTAATGATCCGTTAATTGTCGGGATTAAACTATATATCCTCTCATGTGTCTAGGAATATAGGAAGGGGTCTTAGAGCAGGCCACCCCATTGCTTCACCTGACTCAGTATTGCTTACATCAGCAGCATTTCCTTTGATTTTGAATTGTGTTTGCAAAGGAAGCGGGATTTGCAGCCGCCACTGATCATCAGCTGATCTACTTGGAGTCAAAGAACTGCCAGGTGAGAAGTCTAGCTGACTAACAATATTCTCTTCTCCTTCCCAGGTCCGGGAGGGCAGAATGGAGGGACGCCAGATGGATCCTCACACTTCTCAATGTGGTGAGTTGATTTATCCGTTGCCTTCCAGATGATGGAATCGGTGCTCATGGGGATCTGATGTTGGAGGAATACAGGATGTGTAATCCCTGTTAATTCATCATTTAAAGTTTCGGTCTGTTTTGTTTTCATTTAGGGAGAGTTCAAGTAATGAGAGTATGAAAACGCATCGGGAGTGATGGCAGAGGTTACTAAGCCAAGCTCCTGCTGCTCTAGGAGCATAGAGGACGCTGACGCCCGCCTGCCTGCCCAGAGGCCTCGCTCTTTCAGTGCTGAGGAGACAGCAGCTATAGTCGCCCTTTCTCTCATCCTGTGGCCTGAGCTGCTGGTCAACGCTGGTGCTGTGAAAACTGTTCCTGTCCATCCATTTAACCAAGCACTGAGTCTCAGGATTGCTCTACTCAGGTTGGGAAGCTGCAGTTTCCCCTCTTCATTAAGCTGTCTGCATTTCTTCTTCTTCTTCTTCTGCCACAAGTTATTTTGCAGACTGACCTTGAGCCTGCCTCTCTTCAATGTAAATATCAAACCCATTGCTGGCCTGGAACTTGTTTCTTTCTGCAGTGGTGCTTGGATTTCCCTTGCCTTGAACTGGCCTCAACTCGTAAGAGAAGCAGATGCCAGGGCTGATGAATAAATTATTTCTCCAGCTGAGCTTAAATTGCTCTTTGCTAAGTATCCCCAATCTTGTGTTGGAAAGCTACAGAGACTTGCTTAGTCTGACAGATTCAAACCCTTGCTGGTTCCTTGCCCCTGGTCAGATTTTGCAGTCCGTGCCAATCTTAGAGCTCACTAGTTCTAAAATAGTTCTGCTCCGAAATCATACTACTTGGTGCTCAATCCCTGGAAGAGTCAGGTGATTGTGTGTGTTCTGTAGCTATGTAATGCTGGAGCTGCTGATGTGATATTGAGCATCCCTCTATTTTACCATCCACTGCCCTCTTATTCCCCGGTTGTGTGTAATGTATGGGTTTAATGTATGGGTTATAAAAGAGTGATGGAAAAATTGAATATAGTCTTGACTCTTATTGCAATAGCTATTGAGTACTTGTGTACATATGCAGAAGATTAGGGGGTTTTTTGTATTTACTTTAAACCAAAATACTTTAGAGTTCCAAAATATTAGAGTTTGCTCTGAAGTAACTCAGAGCAAAACTGTTGAACAGCATTCCTGCTCAATTATGATAGGTGCCCGCTATCTGTACTTTCCATAAACAACTGAAGATCTTTTTGTTTTGACATGCTTTTTCAGTTGGATGAAAATGTCTTCACTCAAGGTTTTAAAACAATGCAAAAGGAACATCCCTCCTAAGTTGTTGTTTTTTGTACTGTTTGAAAATTTCCTTGAGATGCATATAAATACATACTATTTCCCCAAAATAGCTGCTGCACAAAAAGTATTTTATCTCCATTTATATGGAGCAGTTCATAGCAGCTCTCAATATTAGTGTCTTCAGCATCCAAAGTAAAAAATGGTTCCTTCAAATGTAGTTCTGAATCTTCTAGGCTAGATGGCAGTAAGAAAACAAAGGGGTTTGCTCAAGCTGAAACACTATTTAAATATGCCCCCTCCAGAAAAATAGTAAGAAGAGCAGGCCTTGGGCTAAGTATTAATTGGTGTAAACATTATTTGGAAGAAGAAGCCCACATCAGGGCATGATTTCTCTTTTTTGAGAAGTAGCAAGTACATCTTTCTTCCCCTACACTACAGGGAGAATATTTACCAAACTGGTAAAATGAATGTGCTGAGCCTACGTATGGGAAATAGAAGGAAGCTTGTTCTTTACTTTTGTTGCAATATAAGGGTCTTCTTTCTGCTTCTAGCTGAGCATGCATCAGACCATTTCAAGAAAAGGAGCAGATTGAAAAGGGCAGGAGAAAATTCATTGACTTTTTAATATTTGGGGATAAATGCAAAAGAGGGGTGGGTGGAGTTCTGGAGATCAAGTCATTGGGATCTTTCTGCTTTTAGCAATAGGCCAGGAGGCAGATGAAACTGGAGCATGTCGTCAAGTCTTGCTCATTTGCCTGCCTCTTCAGTTGTTAACGTCCCCAACATCCCCTGAAATAGTTTATCTCTTTTTAGGGCTGTTTTCTTTTCAGTAACCACCTTTGTGGCAGAGCCCTAATGGAATTGAGGGGCCCTTTATAGGCAGGCCAGAATACAAAACTGAAAGCCAGTGCCAGCAGCAGCCTATTTCACTGTATAGTAATTGGTGGCTACAAAGGGCATCTTGGTCACTAGAGCAGGGCAGCTCTTCTTCCTCACTTCTACAGTGAGGGCTGTGCTCAGTTTGCTGTAGTCACTCTCCACGTATCCCATGGCGATGTTCTTCTGCAGACAGGGGGAAGGGCAGCCACTGGTAACCTCACCTAGCGCATGGGGGAACAGACAGAGCACTTATCAAAAGCAAACATACAATTTCTGCATTCAATGATCAATAAAAATTGCTGCCAAAAATGCGACTTCTTCCCAATTTCTATAAGTAGGGTGGAGAGCCTAGTTTTCTACTCACACCAATGGCCCTAAGAGCAATTAACATGCATGGCCCTTTAATGATCCACTAAAGACAAGAAAAATGCAAACAAGCTATGGAGCGTGTATACCTCCAGAAGGTTTGTTGCTGCTTTCTGTATGCAGTTCCAATAGAACACCTCTAAAAGGCTGCATTTTGCAATAATCTTCAATGAGGCTCACTTACTAGAATGTACTACTCTGCCGCCTGAAAGGGGCAGGGAGTTAATAGAAGAAATACACCTTCTCAATACACCTTACCCAAATTTTGCATGGTGGTTTGAGAGATTAAGGAGCAGGTTTTCATCCATGTTCATATATAAATGGACACGATTTTGAAGCAAAATGATGGGCAGCCTTTCAAAACTGCACTGGTTTTGTCTCCAATAATTTATGAGCAACACTGGGTACAAGGCTGCTAGTTCTAAACAAAGTTGTGCACCGAACACCATTGCCTGCAGTATGACCAAGCACAGCAAGTATTACATGCTTATTGGGGTGCTTGTTGTATCAGAGGGCTGATATGTCATCTTCCTAGACAGTACTCAGAGAAGCTTGGAGAACCTACCAATGGCCTTGTCCTCTGGGCTGAGAATGGGCATGTGCTGCCGGATGGGAGGCCCTGAAGAAGTCAGCCCCACGCGTTTCCTTTTGGGTTTCTCTTTGATTTGGGCCAGTATGATTGATGCACCGGGGAAATCCATGGCAGCACGGCGGCGTTTCCCTGAGAAGCAATTGGAAATAAGGTGTCCTGTTAAGGCCAAGAGATCAAGAATTCCCATGCTTGTGGTCCAAATTACCCTCACCACATAGTGTCCCATCACCACTGAAGGCCTAGTGCAGCTTCTCTCCCATTCAAAAAAAAAAACACCCTTGTTCCATGTCCAGTCTACTCTGGTCTGGGGTGCAGGAATGGGTGACTTTTTGCCTATTTGATATTGGCCAGGAATGTCAATGGGTAGGCAGGCAGGGAGAGAAATCCAGAATTGCAGCTGGCACCTACCAAGGGTCCATATCAGACTGGCTTCCACAGGGGTTGTGCTCTCATCAATGTCGTTCCCATACAGACACAGACCTGCCTCCAAGCGCAAACTGTCCCGGGCTGCGAGTCCTGCCAGCCACACAGTGGAGTCCTTAAGCAGCAGCTCAGCCAGCTCCACAGCTTGGCTTGCAGGCACAGAGATCTGGGTACAGAGGAGCACAGTGATTTGGTCAGTGTGATTTTTGCTACCGTTCCCCCCCCCCACTCCCAACTTCAGGTCACCTGGCCCGATCCTGCACGCTAGCTCTATCTGAGGCTATGTCCAGGCTTGACTGACACCCTTCTCGCCCAAGCCAACCTGATTCAATAATCCCCTTTATTAATACGCTGCCCTCCTAGCCTGAAATAGCTTCTTGCTTCTCAGTGCACAACATCAGTGCTCCTGCTCCTCCCACCTCTTTTTGGTTAGCTGAGCTGAGCCCTGACCGTGTAAAGGTAAAGGTAAAGGACCCCTGGACAGTTAAATCCAGTCAAAGGTAACTATGGGGTTGTGGCGAGGGAGATGGTATTTGTCCACAAACAACTTTCTGGATCATGTGGCCAGCATGACTAAACCGCTTCTGGCACAACGGGACACTGTGACGGAAACCAGAGCACACAGAAACACTGTTTATCTTCCCGCCACAGCAGTACCTATTTATCTACTTGCACTGGTGTGCTTTTAAACTGCTAGGTTGGCAGGAGCTGGGACAGCAACGGGAGCTCACCCCGTTGTGAGGATTCAAACTGCCAACTTTCTGATCGGCAAGCCCAAGAGGCTCAGTGGTTTAGACCACAGCACCACCCCCGTCCCATTCCCTGACCGTGTACCTCTACGCCATCCTCGCCTGTGTAGCCACAGCGGGTGACCCTGCAGCCTGGCACTCCAAAGACACTCATCACTGCACTGGTCATGAAGGGCAGCTTAGCCAGGTTGTCTGACACCCCAGCCTGTAGCACCCGGGCCATGGCAGGACCTGGTAGAAGGAAGAAGGGAATTGGCTATGAGCTTGAAGAGGTGTTAGTTATCATGCCCCCCCCCCGCAAAAGGAGGTGCAATAAGTCCCAGTTAAATGATGGAGGAAGGAATTGGGCATTTCAAGCTGAATGAAGTGGGCTCAGCCACATAGAGGGTGTTGCCCTTGCTGATCTCAGCCAAGGCACATCATTGCCACCGCGGCAGTAGGATAGAATTCACTGCCACATGATGTGGCACAAGCTTAGTCTCTCAAAAGGCTAGGGCAAACTCATGGACGAGTGATCTACCATTAACAGCCACAACAGGTAAATGTAACAGTCTACACTCCTTCCAGGACCAGCCCAAGACATTTTGCTGCCTGAGGACAAGGTAACACCCCACTCCCTAAAGACCTTAGTGAGTGGACAGAGATACAAGGAACCAGGTGGTCCCTGATTCCACCCCCACATAGAATGGCAGAAGGGCTCTATCTTGTCCTGGCGTACCTATACATCTCTGCTATTTAACCCCTTGCTGTTGCTCCTTGCCCTCACAGGATCTGCTTGCTGGGAAAGCTGCCTCACTCTGCCTAATGATAGGACCAGTCCTCTCCCCTCTGAGTATCAGATACTGGGGACAAAGAAAAGGGCTATTGCCATCCTAACCTGTTGGGCTGGGCCACTGGTAAGAACAGGGTGTTGGATGAGATGGACGATCAGATGTAGCAGGGCCCTTGGGTTCTTATGGGTGCAGAGCAGCACAGGGGAAAGTGGGTTTGTCATATTCAAAGGCCCTAGGCGAGTCAGTACCACACCAGCTAGCAACAAGCTGGCCTTGCAATGCCCCAAAGAGCCTAAAGATGCAAAAAAATAAAAAGTGGGGTGGAAGTGGGGAAGGCTTTGGACCAGGGGTAGGCAACCTAAGGCCCAGGGCCCAATCGCCTTCTCAACCCGACCCACGAACCATCTGGAAATCAGTATGTATTTACATGAGTAGAATGTGTCCTTTTATTTAAAATGCATCTCTGGGTTATTTGTGGGGCTGCCTGGTGTTTTTCACATGAGTAGAATGTGTTATTTTCTTTAAAATGCATCTCTGGGTTATTTGTGGGGCATAGGAATTCGTTCATATCCCCCCCCCAAAAAAAATATAGTCCGGCCCACCAAATGGTCTGAAGGACCGTGGACTGGCCCACGACTGAAAAAGGTTGCTGACCTCTGCTTTGGACAATGGGATTAGCTGTCCCAGGAAGATCAGCAGTAAGGCTATTGATTGGTCTGGGAGATGCTACTATATTAAAGCAATTAAGCAGCAGTTCTGTGCATTCCCTTAAGGCAAATGCCTGGGTATTTTGTCTGCTGCTTCCCACAGTAGGGGCAGTTATTTACATAATATTTACCTTGCAGAGCAAGCAAAGCATTGTCTGACACTTCCAAGTCCACATCGCAGCCAGCTGCTTTCATTTCCTTCACCTTGTTCTGCAAGCAGAAACAGAGAGCAGCAAGGTCATGACCCACTTGGGGGTGGGGGAAAGCATCTTCCTCTCTTCCATCCCCTTCTCTCTCTCATTGAGTCCAGCATCAGCTGCAGCAAGGGACAAAGATCAAGTTTCCCAAAGGATTGGAACTACCTAACTATCGTCTGTGTTTCTGCTGCTGCCTTCCATCTAGGAACAATTCCCTATAGGATTGGATGGTGAGAAACACATACCTTCATGAGGGCAAAATCCTTGTCCCTGCAACCTGCATTGGAGACCACGTAGAGGTGCTGATCTGAGGTGCTGGTCACAATCAAGTCGTCCATGATGCCTCCTCTTTCATTTGTGAACAGAGACAGAGTGCCCTGAAAGTAAAGCGCAGTTCAGTTACTGGTCGCCAAGAGTGGCTACCGTTTAACAGAAGCCAGGTTTTGGCAGACATGCAGTAATAATAATAAAGAGTAATAATGATTTCCCTCTGCATGTTACATCCCTTGTTTTGTGACGGCAATGTGGAATACAGTTGTATTAAGACATGCAAACCCATATTGGCCAGTGTCTGTGGCCTTGTGAGGAGCAAGCAACTAAACATCAAGAAGAACTTTCTGCCAGTAAGAGCTGTTAGACAGTGGAATAGACTCCCTGGAGGTTTTTAAGCAGAGGTTGGATGGCCATCTGTCATGGATGATTTAGCTGAGATTCCTGCATTGCAGGGGGTTGGATGAGATAACTCTTGGGGTCCCTTCCGACTCAATGATTATATGATTCTCTCCCTCATGTCTACATAATTGTGCATCACTACAAAAAGTGATTTCTGCAGTGATCCCTTCACTCTTCTCTTTCACAAAGCCACCACCTCTATTATTTTCAAACAAGAGCAGCTAGACAATTTAAATGTCTTGCCATTTTGTGAACCTTTAATAATTTAGTTTTGAATGCTGAGTGTTTGGCTCCTGCTATTCATCCTCTCCCCCCCCCCTTTTTCTATTTTAAAGGGAAGTACAATAGGTTACATGGGACATGGGTGGCGCTGTGGGTTAAACCACAGAGCCTAGGACTTGCCAATCAGAAGGTCGGCGGTTTGAATCCCCGTGACGGGGTGAGCTCCCGTTGCTCGGTCCCAGCTCCTGCCCGCCTTGCAGTTTGAAAGCACGAAGTGCAAGTAGATAAATAGGTACCACTCCAGCAGGAAGGTAAATGGTGTTTCCGTGCGCTGCTCTGGTTCGCCAGAAGCAGCTTAGTCATGCTGGCCACATGACCCGGAAGCTGTCTGTGGACAAATGCCAGCTCCCTCGGCCAATAAAGCGAGATGAGCACTGCAACCCCAGAGTCGTCTGCGACTGGACCTAATTGTCAGGGGTCCCTTTACCTTTTTACAATGGTTATATAGCTATCCCTCCATCTCACCCCCTCATCGATTAAACGGAAATAGTGTTTTACTGGTGCTAGATTACAGTTTGCAGGGGTAGCATGCAACAAATCACATGCATTTAAGAAACACTTCAATCTTATAGAAAAGCCCTGTAAAAGTATTACTTTTACTTAGATCTGTGTCCTGTCATTGCTCAATGGTGCTTGAAAAGTGGCAATATTTCTTTACATCATTTCCCCCTCCCATCCATTCTATAAGGTGGCCCACTGAGCAACAGTGATTTGTCCAAGATCACGCAGTTGATGGATTTGAAGTGGGATGTTCCACATCCAAATTCAGCATGCCATCCATTGTGTTACACTTGTGTGCAACCTAATGGATGGGAATCCTGTGGTGCTGGACTGGACTACAACTCCCGTCATCCCTGACTCTTAGCTATGCTGACTGGGGCTGATGAGAGTTCAACAAGATCCAGAGGGCCGAAGGTTTCCCACCAAGGGTGTAACCCACTGGGTTCCAACATACCTGATTAGGCTTCAGCTCTGCTATGTCCCCAACTACTAGGCTCTCCATGAATTTAATCCGATCTCTGCCAAACACTTTAGTCTGTAAAAGAGAGTCACCTCACATCACCAGGGTGCTATGCAGGACCAAGGACAGCACACTTGAACAAAACATCTGAGCCTGGTGCTCCCATGCAGCTAAACTGCTGCTTTGGTGCGATACAGTTGGGCTTTATTATTTTTCCATTTATTAGGCACATTTCTAGATTGCCCTTCCTCCCCAGGGGACCTAAGGTGATGTATAGTAGGATATAAACACACAAAATATGTATCGTAAATAAAACACAATCCTAACCAACATACTACAGGCCACCCCCTATTTATGCAGGGCATTGCATTCTGGGCCATTGCGTGCTTGTGTGAAATTGTGTGAAATCAGAAACCCATTGAAAAAGCCTGCAAACACCCCATTCTGCCCTTTTAGTGACGTTTCAGTGACGTCTTTATGACACTTCTGGGTCACTTCTGGGTTTGGCACTGTGTGCATGTGTGCGATTCCACACATATTGGTCATGCCTAAAACGGGAGTTGCCTTATGAAAGGACAGACTGAGCATGGGGAATAATTCCTTTCTTCAGTAGGCTTAACTCACTGATTGGTCCGAGGCCACCCAGTGAACCTCATGGCTGATCAGGGGTGTGAACCTAGGTCTCCCCAGCCAAAGTCCAGCATGTTTCTTACCACACCACCCTTTGCCAGTTCACGAATCTTAGATTGTCAGCTGATACTTATAAAACTGAGTTTTATGCTATGTAGTGATGCTCTTTGGGACCAACACAACTGCCCACATTTGTGGACTATCATTGGGGATCTAGCTGCAGACTCTCTTGGTGTGTTATGGTGGTGGTGGTGGGGGGCTAGGAGGGCTGTCACGGTGAGCTCCTGCGCTTCAAAACTGACACTGCCCCACTGCTGAATATGACCCCACAGTGGAAAGACTGGGACTTCAATGACCTCTGGCTTCCTCCAGCATTACCTGCAGCATATGAGACACATCGAAGAGAGAACAGTGTTGGCGGGTGTGCAGGTGAGACTCCAGGTGGCTGTGCGTATACTGCACTGGGAGGCTCCAGCCGGCAAAGGCCACCATCTTCCCACCATGGTGCCGGTGAAAGTCATAGAGGGGCGTCTGCTTTAGGCTCTCCTGCAGAGGAAGGCAAGGCATGTTTTGACTGGCAGGTGCCAGCAACCCATCTGAGATCATCGCAAGGTCAGCAGTCTTGAGATGGGCAACCAGGACTCATTATCAGTCGCACCACTGCCATTCCCAACCCTGGCCGCATCAGAAGCAAGAACATCCTGCCCTCCCCCGACTTATACCTGTTCTGCTTAAATTAAGCACTGATGTGTGCAGCTCTGGGTGGCCTCAAAGGCTAGACACTGACCTCCAGCTGTCTTGGAGAGTGGACCCATCACCTCCTAGCTGAGAGCCAGCCCCAGGGACCAGACTTTTCCTGTTGGAACAAGGGGTAGCTCTGGTCTCTAAGCTCCCTTTGACCTTTGTGATTAGTGCTTGTTTGCTTAGTGCTTTATCAGAAGTCCAATGTCAAGAGGAAAATAAAGCTGCTTGCCCTTTGTACCCAACCCCCTCTTGCAGGTCTGCAAAGCCTTTCCTGTCTCACTTTCCCACCTGCATAAGCTCTGGCCTGCATAGTTGGGAGACAGTCACCATACTCTCCAAAGGAATCACATTTGCTTTTTAACACCCTCCCCGTGACCGTGGCTGTGGTGAGCACCTATTATGGGGCAAAATGTTGCTGTTTCTTGCTCACCACCGGTACTGATCAAGGGGTTCAGTAGGGGAGACTCTACCAACTTCCACTCCAACCCCCACATATGGAAGCTTTCTTCCTCCATTCACCCCCCCCCGCATCCCCCCACTTCATAGCAGGAAATTCTTGGGTCACCACCAGGGAAGAACTTTGGTGGAGAAGCCACTACTACTACAGCCCAAGTGCTTAATGCTGAGAATAGCATATTACTGTATAAACTCTTTCTTTCGAAGCATCCGCTGTGAAATTGCCCTGCCCTTCGCCATTAGAATGTCCAGGGAACTGCGCCTGCCTCTGTCTCAACCAAAAGGAGGCGAGGGGTGCGCGGGCGGGCGGGCGGGCGAGGGCTCTGCCGAGACTCCTCAGCCTTTTCCACCCCCAAGGAGATCCCTTGATTTCACCCGGTCTCCCCTCAAAAACCAGGCCAAGATCAGCGCTCCCTTTCTAAAGCGGGGAAATGCTGGGAATGAAGCCTGCCTGGGAAAGGCAGCCTCCTCGGACCCCTCGCTAGTCCTGTAATCTCCGATGCGCGAGAGCTAGTGCGAAAGCAATGCACTCTGCACATGCTCTGGGACTGCGCAATTCATATATCCCCCGGACTTTAAAACAGTGACAATAAGCAGGTTGTGCGCTTGACCCGTTTCAGTCATGAACTTTTGAAAAACAGAGCGCATCTCTTCCAACCCAAGGTCCCCCGCCTGGCCCCCTTCCCTCCTGCTTCCCTGGCTGCCCGGAGCGAGCCAGCCGCGCTCCGCCACTTCCAACTCCGCGCAAGGCTCGCCTGTTGCCGGGCTTCCGAGCGCACACCTGCAGCCGAGTGGGAGGAGAGGCGGGTGTCCCCAGCTCACCTGCCCGGAAGCGTAGCCCCGCTTCCCGCGCGCGCCAGCTCCGGGGGACCCCCAGCCCGGAGCCGAGAGCCGAAGAGCAGCTCCGACGCCGGCCCGAAGCATTTTCCCGGGCGCCCCTACGACATGGCTGGAGAGGACAGCCCCTCCTCCCCTCCCCTGGGCCCTGAGCTCAAGCCCCGGGGAGGAGCCTGGGAAATGTAGTCCCGTTCCGGCGGCAAGTGACCAGAGGACTCGTCCTCCCCAGCCGAAGATGAAAAGGAGAGGAAGCATCCAGGCAGACCGGACTCGCTGTTGACCCCAAGATGAACCGCCATCGTCACCGAAGCCCGTGCGGTCCAGGCGAGACGCGCACGCCGCTTCCTTTCTGAAGCCAGTCTTTTCAGTTGGAAGATTGAGGAGTATGCAAAATGGACAAGGGTCTTGAAAGGGTGCAAGGTAAGGGCTTCTCAGCAGAAAACGTAGGGATCTCTCTCTCTCCCCCTTAATTTTTACGCGCACAGAAGATGCCCAGATCACACAACTGGAGCAGGGAATTACCCTTTAGTGCTGCTTAAGGTTCATTCTAGATAGTAACTCTAACCAAGTGAATCAATATGTAAATAGCAGACTACAAGACAGAAAGGATAGCAATATTAGCTTAGGGAACAGTGGTGTTAACAAACATGAGTGCATGAGATGTACTGTGATTAGCTGCTTAAAAATCCAAAGGATACCATAGCCAGTTACAGGTCTTTCAGAATACTTACTTTTACTTTAAAGACAAGGGAATATAGAAGCAGAGCAATGGTTACTAAATCAGGAAGGGCATTTTTTTCTTTCCAATTAAGCAGGCATGCATGAATCAGTTGGATTGAATAAAAAACAGACTACATAAGATCAAAGTAGCCTGGAACACCAGAAGGTGTGTTGGTATTTCCCTCCCTTATTTTGCAGGTTATCTGGGATGTTTGCTAAAACAGGGAAGGTTTTGGAAGCAATTGGCTTTTCTTTTCTTTTTTTAAAAAATATCAATATTCAGCTGTCATATTCAATTCAGAATTAGACAGTGGCCTTTGCTTCTATTCTCCTTCCCACTCCCCCTTTTGGTTGCTCGGCATCTAGCATGGGAAAAGAGCATTGGCCCATGTACTGCTAATTTTAGATGCTATTACAGGTTCATAAATAAACTTAACAGAGGTTTGACAAGTACAATCCACCAAGCACATACAATCAATACAACACATCAATCTTTTATTTGTGATGCATTTGGGCTGGATAATCATCCACTGAAAAAATACTTCAAATACAATAATCCTGATTTAATGCAATGGATTGCAATGGGTAAGGGTTGCAGCTCAGTAGCAGAGCACATTATTTACAAGCAGAAGCTCCCAAGTTGGGCATCTCCAAGTTAGGCTAGGAAAGATCCTTGTCTGAAACCCTGAAGAGACATTGGTGCTCAGACAATACTGAGCTAGAGGTACCAATAAGGCAGCTTCCTGACATCATTTGCAAAGGTCTTTCACTGTATTCAGTAAAAGTTTATTATACTTGCAATGGGTTAGAAGATCACTGTGGCTCTTTCCAGCTATAAATAAAGTAGCACACATAATTCATAATAAATAACAGAAAGGAAGTTACACAGCTATGGAAAAGAGGTTGTTCCCAAGATTTAAAGTCCAGCATTAAAAAAAAAGAAGTCAGCTACACATCCTACTGCACTAATTCATTTTGTTCTGCAGCTTGGTCCACCAGACTATTACATATCATGGACATTACTGCAGGAAGTGCCCCATACCACAAGAAGATACCCTTGCTAAGAAGCAACGTAGTGCTGTTCTGTTCAAAAAATATCTCTGAAAGGCAGTTTAAGATGTACTGTTGAGAGAAAGTGATTGTTCAAAGGCAGTCTAGTAGCTCCTTGACAGAGCAGGGATCTGAATCCAGACTTTTACCATAATCATTTATTCACCTCAGCTTTCAACACTCATTCTTGAGCATAGTAATTCATGGACTGGAAATGAGCATCTACAACCATGCAAGGGTTATCTAATGAGTTGGAAAGATTAATATGGTAATATTTAAGAATACAAAGGTGACAGCTGGTAATTCAGGTTGCAACTCAGCTTAAATAAGGGAGCTCTCAAGGACATGGCTTTTCAGGCTTTCCACCAGGATGCGATTTTCGCTACTTGAAATATCTACAGCTGTGGCTGTAAAAAATGACAAGGTGCTCCAGGACTCAGCTAAAAACCAACACAGCACAATCTGGTACTGCCATTTCACTAGGGTAAACTATTTCTCTAATGTGGCCCTTACAATATTGTAGCCAAAGCTAGTGACAGGTTGTTGAGGGCTAGCTCTGTACAATTCACAACTAAACTACTCACATCCCTCCAGGAAAAAAGAGGTGGGGGTTAACTCTTCAGGAAGCATTTCTTATTGCCACCCACTTATTAAAAACCCTACACAATTACATAGTGTAGGTTGCAAATGAGGTAGCCATAGCAGAGGAAGCAACAAGGGAGTTCTCATTCTCTCTGGAACACCAGCACATGAATTTGAGAAAGTAAAACCTCCAGTCTTGTCAGCTTCAAGACATTTCAAGTCATTTCTCTTGCCAAAATGAAGGATTCTTCTCTCCACCCTGCCCTGCCCCCATCATAGTACCAGATTCTTGAAAGATTGCTTGATTTTGCCCCCAAAAGAAACATGCACCAAACAACAGGGCTTCCAAAAAACAGACCAGGAGATGAAGAGCCCAAATAAGGCACCTTCAAGTTCAAGGGAAAGCAGCCTTCCAGGGCCCAGTGCAAAAGGGAGAACAATCTCCACATAAGACCTGGCAGGAAGAACAGAGTAGAGCTGGAGAGTTCCCAGAAAGGCCACCTCCATGCAGTGGAAAAGGGAAGGACTGGAACATGAAGGCAACAGACTTTGTCCATCATTTCTTCCTGCCTCAAGCCAATCCAACACTGTGGGGGTGCAGCTCAGTGAGTCCAGCTCTTAGGAACCTAGTCAGCTTTGAGTCCTGGGAAAACTCAAGTGTAGGAAAGGAGGTTAAGGTCATACGAGCCATTCACCTGAAACAAGAAAGATACAGAGAACTGTTTTTAGCAAAGAGTCAACATACTGGGAATGTTACAGGGTGTATGTTTCTCCCACACAGCCTTTATTCCCTCCAGTGGACAGAATACTGGACTTGAGCTCAGGGGGAGCTGAATTCAAATTTCCACTCATCCAACAGGGTAACCTTGGGGGGAGTCACTATGCTGTAGCCCAAACTGCCCCAGGTTAAAATACAAACACTTCATGCAAGCCATCCTTAAGTTCCTTAGAGGAAGAAGGATACACGATAAACAGAAATTTCATACTGACTGCCAAATTCTTTCATTGCAGCTTTCCTGATTTGCTGCTGGAAACAGGGAAACCAAAGTGGGCCTTTGGCCTGATCCAGCAGGGCTCTTCTAAGGTTAATGGGTATGCTCTGTGGGCTGCAAAGGCTGAGCCTTTGAAGTAAGTCTTCAAGAGTTCTAACTGGACTGCAATGAAGGACACACTCCCCAAACAAGAAGCAAAAGTAATATGAAACTAACATCAAAGCGGCCAATTCGTGCTGCTGGCTGGTTGGCTTGGAGCATCTCGGTCAAAACCCACATTTGCTGCAGTTCAGAAGACACTTTGTCAGCATCAGGGAGTCCCTGAAAGTGAAGGATAGTTATATATTCATATAAGCAGTTTCTTTACTGCTTTTGAGGATAAAACATCACATCTCCCCAGAGCCATTCCCTGCCAGGAGCCTGTCAGCAAATCAGAAGCCCCCAGGGTCACCAACAATACTTACATCACGCAGGTTTGTTGGCCGCTCCTGAGGAGATGGGTGAGAAAGCCAAGCTGGGAAGCCTTTTTGTGGACTCTGGAAGATAAAAACAGCCCCAGAGCAAAACACTGCTGATTCTCTACCAACTGGAATGTTGCACTTACACACATTACCCTTTTTACCTTCACCAATTTACTCTCTCAGAGCAGGCTGCCTAAAGACATAAATACTTGTCTCTACTGCCCACAGGAAAGAATTCACTCTTATGAACTATTACAATCTATTTACCTTAAGCTCTCATAGGAGCATTATTTACCAGGGGACGGGGGGGGGGCGCAATTCTCACTGTAGAGGTACAGTGTCCAGGATAATGTTTTCCCCCATCTGGATTTCACAGGTGAAAGCTTACTCTAAAATCAGCTTTAGAATTGAACCTGGCAACTACAGAGTTAATAACATGGATTATGTACATGAGGGGCTCTGGTAGTTTCATTGGTGAGGATGTGAAATTCATAGCATGGAAATTAGAATGAATTGGCAGGGGGAGCCATTAATAAACTTGCTCCATGGGTAGCAGAGATCTTAACCTAAGAGAGTGAAGAAGAACAAGCTCAGTGAACAGTAGTTGAATTACACAGGAAACAATGATAAAACTCAGGCCAAGCAGCAGAAGAGAACAGGAGACTTGGCTCCACAGAAGCTGAAGGCTAGAAAAGGAGGACAGAATCAAAGAGATCTAGGTGCAGCATCTTCTCCAGTTCAGATGTGTGACATAGCATTTTGGGGGGGAATAAAGCACAGAGAGCCTGAGTTCAGCCAGTTATCAGACCCTAGACTGTGTTCTGAAGAAGGCTTCATTTAATGCTGAGCAAGCCATTACAACCATAGAACAATGGTTACAGGTGCTTTGGGGATGAGTTGAGTATGTACCTTCTGACCCCCAGGGAAAAGCTGCAGCTCCTCAATGGTGAAATGCAGCCATACTGGAGATGGTTGACGCAGGATGAGACGCATGGCAGCCACTCGGTCCACATCACAGAGCATCTGGCAAAGTAAGGGAGACAATGCATCACTGAAACTGCGCCAAGGCCCTATATCCCTTCAAAACAAAGTAAACAATGATTTGCTGTAACATTGTAAGAGCTTCTAATAACTTAGACCTTGATACAAACAACAGGGAATCATTCCAAACTAGCTAGAATACAGTATCAGTAGTGCCAGGAATTAAGGCCAAGTCGAGGTATTATCATGGTCTGGTACATATAGTAGTAGTTCAGTTCTGAGCATTGGACCTTGTAGATCTAGTTAAATCTCGGCTCAGCTATAGTTTTCCTGGGTGGATTCAGGCATACCGGCATTTCTGTGTCTCAGATTGTTAAAATCTTAGTTAAAATCCAAACTGTAAGGATCTACCTTGTTGCAAGAATGGCAAAAGTTAGACCTGTAAAG
Organism: Podarcis erhardii; assembly: GCF_964252035.2. Taxonomy (NCBI): domain Eukaryota; kingdom Metazoa; phylum Chordata; class Lepidosauria; order Squamata; family Lacertidae; genus Podarcis; species Podarcis erhardii. The sequence continues at coordinate 71,112,633 of NC_138498.1, forward strand.
ACCTTTGCATAGTAAAAAAACCTATAGAAAAAATAATAAAAACAGGCATTCATTTTGCCTTTTACTTTGGGACTGCAAAACCATTACAACTGTCAATCCTTTCCCCTCAGTGTACCTAAACCTTCACTAAGTACTCTTGAAGTTTTGGTGGGCTAGGTTGTAACTCACACTATTAAAAATGAAGTTTGGCTGGGATCCCTATCATTAATAATCTGTTTTCCTGAAAGTTACCAAGCATTACCTTGGTTCTGCATTTCTCCAATACAAAACACTCAATGTAGCGGAAGCATTTTAATAAGACTAGCCCAAATGGCGCCTGTAATAGGCAGAGCTGAAAGGTACCCTATGGGCAGTAAGAGCATGCAGACTTTTATAATTTTTTAGAAATTCTATTACAGAAACACACAGTCCATACTGTTCCCCCAATTATCATCTGGCACACTAAAGAATGGGTGGGGAACTTCTTGTTCACCAGGCATTGCAAGACTACTGCTCCCACAATCTCTGACCATTGGCCATGCTGGCTGGCGTCGATGGGAGTCCAATAACATATGCAACCCACAGGTTCCCTATCCCAGCTCTATTCAAGATTTATTCAGTGGTGGCTAAAGTGTGATGGCGCAACAAAATAAACCAGGAATGTTGTGCGGAGCACAGGTTGCCATTTCAGACAAGAAACAATATGAATTAGCAGAATAATTGAATCATCTCATAACTGAGATTCCTGCATTGCAGGGGGTTGGACTGGATAACTCTTGCATCCCTTCCAATTCTATGATTTATGTGCAATACAAACAGAAATACAGTGGATGCTCGGGTTGTGAACGTGATCCGTGCGGGAGGCACGTTTGCAACCCGCAGCGCTGTGTCCGCGCATGCGCAGGTTGCAATTTGGCACTTCTGCGCATGCGCCAAAACCCGGAAGTAACCTGTTCTGGTACTTCCAGGTTCGGTGCAGTGCGCAACCCGAAAACACACAACCGGAAGTGTCTGTAACCCGAGGTATGACTGCACTTACCTGATGTCTGGAGAGAGAGAAGTAATCCTGAGAGCCTTCTTCTGTGTGAGGGTTGGGCATCAAGCAGTAATTCTGTAGACAAGTAACCCACTTGGGAGGACTTTCGTTCCCACCATCTGCAGGGTTTCGGCGCTGCACCCGTAGAGTCAGAAAAGCTGTGTAATAGTTCTTGAATACTATTTCCTGCAACTGAGGATAGCAATATGAGGGGAGAACTGTCAAGGATTCCTCCTTTTCTTGCTCAGAAACATTACTGGAACCCTTGGAGCAGGTCACTGCTGGAATATCTAAATTACAGCTTGGAGCAAAGTAGAGACACTTGCCTAGGGTAACCAAGTGAGTTAACAAAGGTGAGTTTTGAAGCAGGTACTTCCTGGTTCACCATCATAGTTTCTTTATCAGCTTTACAGCTAAAATGAGAGATTTCAAACATAAGATCTGACAATTCCAAGCCCCACACACTTGGTTTTCTCCCATACTTACATCAATGGTCTGTGAGTGTGGAAGCACAACATCAATCACCAGAACACCAGGACGGCCTTGCTCAGTCCTCATGTCTCCCACTTGCAGTGAGACTGGGCTCTTTAAAATGCAGGGAACAGGCTCATGAGCCATGGTCCCCATGCTGGAAGAGAGCAGTGGACTCCATTAAGCAGCACATAAATATTACAACCTCCACCTCCCTACACTGAAACCCGGGAACCTGCCCCGTTTATTATTATTATTATTATTAGTAGTAGTAGTAGTAGTAGTAAATTGAATAGTAAAGCGCAGGGCAGCACACACACCAGCAACAAAGCATCCATTCAGAATTCCAATACAAATGCAGACTACTAATGACTATAACATGTATATTTGAGGGATCATATTCCACCAACAAAGCAAGTTCTGCAGATCACCCTGTAGCATGATAGCTTTGTTTCACGTATCTGATACTGCCTGCTATGAAAGGCCATGGTCCAATAAAACCAAGAAGGTACAATCCTATGTATGCTTACTTGGAAGTAAGCCACATCACATTCGGGGGTGAGGGGCACACTTCCAATTAAAGACATATGGGATCAAGCTCCTCCAAGCTTATACATACTATTTTTTTTTTTAAATAAACCAAACATTTTAGCAATAAAAACGTAGCAATAATATAATGATGGCCACACAGGCTTCCTTACTGTCAATTAAGCAGCTCGGTTTTTTACTTAGCAAAGCTGGAGCGTCCCTTAAGAAGAGAAACACGGACGCACTCACCCCACTCCCGGTTAAGCCCAAGACAAGCAACGCTAAGCCCCCTCCCCGAGAGTAACGGACCCGTCGTCACCCGCGGAGGGCGGCGGGGACGCGCCCAGGTCCAGGCCCTTCCTTTGCCCACCCAGCGCATCTCTGGGACTCGCCTGCAGCCGCTCCCTGCTCGCTCTCGCGCCTCCTCCCTCTTCCTCCTGTCAACCTCCTGCTTTAAAGCGGGTAGAGGAGCCGACAGAGAAGAGCGAAGCAGTCCCCCCCCCCCACGGCTTCCCCTCACCCGCTTAGCAAGCGCAAAGCCACTACAAACATGGCAGCGCCGCACGTCACGAACGTTGCCACTACTACGGAGAACGAGGAGGCGGAAGCCTTTGTTGCTAGGGCTCGCTTGGCGTCGCGCACGCGTGACGACACCGCGCCCCGCCCGCCTAAAGGCGGTGCTAACGGGAAAGAGGGGCGGGGCTTTAACTTGAAGCCGCCTTCCTAGAGACGTGTCTGCTGCGGCGCCTTGGCAATGACGCAAAGCGGTCGCATTTCTAACCTGTCCGCGTTGCTGCGGCAACGCGATAGCTAGCGTTCTGATTGGCCGACAAGCACCGCCGCTCTCGGCCGCCATTGGATGCTTAGGATGCTTGGACACGTCCGGCGCACTGATTGGTCGACCGGTTCGGAAGGGAGTTTTTACGGAGATGTCGTGGTGGCTGGTTCTGTCGGCTGTAGGCGGAGTGGCACCTCCGGGCCGGGTCAGGTGAGTTACGCGGTGCTGAGTGCGGAGGGGTGACGTTGGCTACGACTACGGGCTTCTGGGTCCGGTCCTGAAGAGCACCGAGGGCTCCAGGGGCGGCGGCGGCGGCGGCCGGGCTCTGAGCTCGAGGGGCTGCCGGCAAGTCCTGCTTGGTGGACGCGGGGAGGTTGGGACACCATCGAGGGGGACCTGGCAGGCAGCGGGGCCGGTAGAGGCCTTGGGGGCGGCGTGGGGTCTGACGCTTCGCCCTTTCCTCCGCCCTCTTTCAGGCAAGGATGAAGGCGCTGATCTTGGTGGGGGGCTATGGCACGCGGCTGCGGCCCCTGACCCTCAGCATCCCGAAGCCCCTGGTGGAATTTTGCAACAAGCCTATCCTGCTGCATCAGGTGGAGGCTCTGGTGAAGGTAGGATTGAGCACCAACCTTCTGTGTTTGGGTGGGTGAAGGTGAGGCTGCCGTCCGCTTAGAAGAGCGGGCAGTGGGGCGGGGGAGAAGACAGATTCAGGGGCCTCTTTTTCCTGAAAAGGGCGCTGTGCCTTTTAAGAGCTGCATGGCAGACTGGAATTCAATAGGTGAAGCTTTTGCTGCTGAGCTATTCCATGGGAAAGTCTCATGTCTGCCCGACTTAAAGGTGTTAAGGAGATACTTTATAAGTCCTCCTGCACACATCTGGGATGGCTTCTTGTGCTGTGTCCTCTGCCACGTTTCCTGTGCATTTCTAGGCATCTCCCCATCTCTGTGCTAACTGAAGATAAATAAATAGGAATGGATGTACATTTAGGATAACTTGTGCTATAGCCGGGGAAAGTGGCTCATACAAATGGATCACAGACTAATGCCTAAGTGATGGGTGGTCTTCTTCCAGATTTAGAAGTGGAATGTGTGAATTCTAACTGCTGCCCTTTTGCTGATTTAGCTTCCTTTTGCTCAGTGAGTTGATGGGGAAAGGATCAGAAATGTTTCTCTCTGTTCAGGTCTTGCATAACCATCCCTTACATCTCCTAAAAAATTATGGTCTCTGGTCCAGTTGGGTGGATATTGCCTTCCTGGGATGGCCAAAATACTTTGAAATCCTAGAGCAGGAAAGTGGTAAATTTAAACTACAGAGTTTTGAGAAAATAAAGTCCAAGGTACGAGATTGGATCCATTAGTATCAAATAATGGAGACCTTTAAACAAGACAGGAAAATTGGTTTCCAGGTGGAGAAATCGAAATTAGAAACAGAATTGTTAGAACCCAATACTAAGAATTTATCAAGAATGTATAATTTGTTGCTGAAGTGGAATACAATAGATGAGACAGTTAAATCAGCCATGATTAAATGGGCACAGGACATTGGTCATGACATTATGTTTGCTGACTGGGAACAGTTATGGACCACCGGCATTAAATTTACGGCATGTAATGCCTTAAGAGAAAATACTATGAAAATGATTTACAGGTGGTACATGACCCCAGTCAAGCTTGCGAAGATTTATCATTTGCCCAATAATAAATGTTGGAAATGTAATGAGACTGAAGGCACTTTCTTTCACCTTTGGTGGACCTGCCCAAAGATTAAAGCCTTTTGGGAAATGATTTATAATGAAATTAAGAAGGTACTTAAATGTACTTTTCATAAGAAACCAGAGGCATTTCTTTTGGGCATGGTCGGCCAACTGGTGCCAAGAAAGGACAAGACTTTTTTTATGTACGCTACCACAGCAGCAAGGATTCTTCTAGCAAAGTATTGGAAGACACAAGAATTACCTACACTGGAAGAATGGCAGACGAAAGTGATTGACTTTATGGGATTGGCAGAAATGACTGGCAGAATCCGTGACCAAGAGAAAGAGACGGTGGAGGAAGACTGGAAGAAATTTAAAGCTTATCTTAAGAACTGTTTTAAAATTGATGAGTGCTAAAATGTCAAGGGAAAGGAAGATGCAGAATTACAGCTGAAACTGTTTGATGAATTAAGATGAGATTGAGAATGAAAATAAGTTACAATTTAATTGGAGTAAAGGGTTGCTGAAAAGCTGTTAAATAAGGATGCAGAAAGGGTGAGGTATGGGGAAGTCCGAGAAAGAAGGCGTATGAAAATGAGGATATGAAATTATACTTGTTTGTATGTTTTTGTTTGTTGATGTATGTTTGTTATTTTGTTTTAAATTTGGAAAATCAATAAAAAAATTATTAAGATATTGCCTTCCTTGGTCTGGGCACCTGATCACCTCAGTTGTGTGCATAGTTCCAGTGTCTTGGAGTTACTATTCCTCTTATCTGACAGGCAGGTGTGAACCATGTGATCCTTGCTGTCAGTTATATGTCAGAACTGCTGGAAAAGGAGATGAAAGAACAAGAGCAAAGGGTAAGTTTTGAATTGATAGTTCTTAGGCTGCTTTCCTGAACCTGATGGTTAGGGGTCCTGTAGATGTGCAGGAGTTGATTGGAACTCTTCATTTGCTATAGCATTTTGTCTTAATGTGGCTCAATGAAAGCTAGTGGCTCAATAGCCTTACCTAGACTCATGCTGCTTTCACAGAGCATAGCCTTGTGAATCACTAACTCTAGTGATTATCTTTCAGTGTTCATGAGGTGGGTATTTGATAGTTCACTTTATTCTCGAGGAGTTTTGCAACTGCAAGGAAAGGGGTTTGCTTTGGACTTTGCTGAGTTAGATAGCCTGTATGGGATAGGGCCTCTTTGTGAAACTCAAGTTAATTATAGTGCAGTGCATGAGCTTTAATTAGATTACAACTATACAATATATTCTAATTTTAACTGATTCCAACCAAGCCAAAATAAGCGCATGTTGTGCAAGTATATCTACAAATGCTGCTCACTTCCTACACTGTAAAAAGCAGGGTGTGACTTTTTCTTGGCACCGTGCCATACCACTTTTCGTAGCTTCCTGTAACTGAAGGTTTATGGATTCAGTTTCATTGGCAATACCAGCTACACAAGTGTTGGTTAGAAGCAAGAAAACTGCCCTTCAGTAAAGATCTAGCTAGTGGTACACTCTTAACAACAGCACTCTCTTTTTGTGATTTGATATGATTCACTGGCAGATTACTTTGGCCAGAAACCTATTATTTTCAAATACATGGAACCTATTGTCTATAACTATTTGAAGACAAAATACCAGTAGATGCACTAGCTCAAGGATTGGTACTAATGTATTGGAAACCCCCCCCCCCCGCCCACCATACACTGTGCTGTCCTCAAATCTATTCCAGAGGGTTTCAGACCAGATTACATTGTTACATTGGGACCAGATTCAACTGATTTGCTAGTGGAAGTGCAACGGGGCTTCCCCCCTTTGCCCTGTGTGCCCCCATGCCTTCCCCAAATACGCTCTCGCAGGTGGGGAGAACCCACTGAAGAGCACGGGGGGAGGAGATGGGAGATTTGCAAAGCGTATATGCTTGTGCTGACAAAATGATCAGGTTAGTGTAACACTGAATTCTACCCGCTGACTGCATTCTTTTTATTTTGGGGCTTCAAGGGTGCCATGTGCCTATTGGCTTGAATCCTAAGACAAGACAGCTTCAGAAAGTTCATGGAATGAAGATTTCCCATTTCCTATCTACATCCACAGCCACCTGTGCTTCTCCAATAGCTTCTCTGAAGGAATGGGGTCCCCAATTGTGGGACAAAGTGCAGGCGACTTTGGGAGGAGTAGTAATTAGGAAACCTTCCTTCTATGAACTTTCTGAAGTTACCTTAGGATTCAAGCCAAATTTAGGGCAGTTATCAGCCATCCTCCATGCCCCATCCCACATTTTACAAGCATGCCCCCCCCCCATTGCTCTAGGGAGGTTTTCAGGGGGAGGAGGGAACAGGAAACTTTCATTCTGTGAACTTCCTCAAGTTAACGTATCTGAAGATCTACGCCACTGATTCTAACCTCCTCTTTGTAATTGTGAATGCAGCAACCCCTCTGGCCCTTAGTGTACCTAACTTAGCTGAAATTCTGTTGAACTTGATGGACTTGCTATCAAATGTGGCTGGTGTGTTACATGACTTTCTAAGGGGGAAAGTAAAGTTTAGTTATTTCATCTTAATTTATGCTGTTCATCTGTCACTTCATTAGAACAAGTACCCCCACAAAGCCAGGGAGCCTGCAATCTGTAGGTCACCATAAATTCATCATTGAATAATATTGATATTGTTGTCTAGTTCTATTTGAGAGGATTTATGAAAATCTGATGACTAAGGGAAGGGTATATAACCAGGTCACTGGCACACATATTCCATTGGTGGTGCGCATCTTCTAATTCTGTTTTCCAAATTCTACTTTGTTTCCTAGCTGGGCATTCACATTTCCTTGTCGCATGAGAAGGAACCACTGGGCACAGGTAACTGAAGCAGCCACTTTCTTGTGGAGAAGTGAGGTTATAGGGGCAGTAAATGTGGGATCAGAATCAAAACTTGTGGCAACCTGGAGTGTCCTGGCTATATGAAGGTGAAGGATTGGGTACTACTTATTCTGATCAGGAGCTATATAGGATGGGGTTGAGCGGTGCATGCTGGCTGTTGTTTCTGAAGGGCACATGAATAGGTGAATATTGAGGGTTCTGGTTTCCTCCACAGCTGGACCCCTGGCACTAGCGCGGGAGCTGTTGACTGAGAATGCAGAGCCTTTTTTTGTGCTCAACAGTGATGTGATCTGCGATTTCCCCTTCAAAGACATGGTGCACTTCCACAGGCATCATGGAAAAGAGGGCACCATTGTGGTAAGTATCTGAGGGGCACCCACTCCATTGCTCCATTGCCGGAGTGGCCCTCCAGAGGTTGCTGGATTCCAGCTCCCATCAGCATGAGCCAATAGTCAGGGATAATGATAACTGTAGTCTGCCAACATCTTTGGAAAGCCAAAGGGTGTACCCCTTTCTCTTTTGCTTGGAATTGCTCATGGATCCTTGGACAACTTAGTTTCTGTTGGTTGCAGAGCTGCCAGAAAGTTAAGTTTAGCAAGCCAGCTGGAGACATAGGCGGAAAGAGCTCCATCACTTCCACAGACCCTTAATACTTGGCAAAAACTGTAGTTGCAGGAACAAAGGAGAATCATAGGATTGTAGAGTTGGAAAGGATTCCAAGGGACATCTAATCCAACCCTCTGCAACCCACTTAAAAAAAAAAAAAATCAAGCCCCTCCTGTGGGTGTTATAAATGCCTCCCCTTGTTTACATGCACAGGAGCATGCTTATTAGTTCATAAAGAATTAGGGTGTGTGTTCTTATTTTAGAGATGAAGAAGTGGTCGGAGTAAAGGTCTTCTGTGTCCTATCCTTTCTTTTGCTCATGGGGTTCTTTTAAAAATAAGAGATTGGGATAGTAAACTAGGCATGGCAGTTCAATAGAGCTCTTTCTGTGCCCTCCGAGTACCAGGGCTGGGTGTGATGCCAACTTTGCCTTGCAGGTGACCAAAGTGGAGGAGCCCTCCAAATACGGCGTCGTGGTGTGCGAGTCAGATACAGGGCGCATACACCGCTTTGTGGAGAAACCCCAAGTTTTTGTTTCCAACAAGATCAACGCTGGAATGTACATCTTAAACCCAAGTGTGCTACAGCGGATTGAGGTATGAGGCCGGAAGGGTGGAACGGGGGTCTTGCACAGGGCAGACTGGCTGGGGTGTTTGGGGTTGTGGTTTTAGTTGGGCATCTCATCCTTTCATGCCGGTGAGATTAAGGATGATGATGTCCGTGGGAACAGTACATCTCTAGTCTTTACAACATAAATGGCCAACTGGTAGTTCTCTTGCCTTCCCTTAGCTGCGGCCTACCTCGATTGAGAAGGAGATATTCCCAGTGATGGCAGAACAAGGACAACTCTATGCCATGGAACTGCAGGGTAAGGGCACATGGAAGGATTTGGAATGGTACTTTGATCCTAAGGGGCTCTCACAGATGTAGGCAGTGATTTGAGGAGAGGGCATATTAGACAATTAGATGTTAAGTCAGTGAGGACCTGGAACTGGAGTTGAGAAGTAAAAATAAGATCAAGATGTGGAAGATACCACATAACATGGAAGGGCCCTCTAGGGCAATGTTTGAATGAAATACAGTGGTACCTCAGGTTACATACGCTTCAGGTTACAGACTCCACTAACCCAGAAATAGTGCTTCAGGTTAAGAACTTTGCTTCAGGATGAGAACAGAAATTGTGCTCCGGCGGCGCGGCAGCAGCAGGAGGCCCCATTAGCTAAAGTGGTGCTTCAGGTTAAGAACGGACCTCCGGAATGAATTAAGTACTTAACCCGAGATACCACTGTAATGTAATGCGGTTTCACTGCACATTTTGCTATATGCTGCCTTCGGGGAGGAAGGCTGGTATAAGGTTCATCAATGGAGACAGGTGTCTTATTAACGCAGGTTTGTCACCACAGGGTTCTGGATGGACATTGGGCAGCCCAAAGACTTTCTGACTGGCATGTGCATGTATCTGCAATATCTACGGCTGAAACATCCCGAGAGGCTGCACTCAGGACCAGGTTTCATGGGGAATGTATTAGTGGTAATTCTATTCTTGTATTTCTTTAGAGCGAGGGTGGGCAGCACTTCATTAAAGGCTGATCTAAAACTGGTAGTATATTGAGCAAGGCAACAGCAGCTCTTGATATTACATCTACCATCTTGTGGACTAGAGCTGTGAGAGAATGTTGTTCTCTCCCATCTAGTTTCCTCTGAGGAGGAGGAAGCTACTTCTCAGACCAGAGCTGTGGAAGCTGCTCAAGAAAAACCATTTTACTTTCATCCCCCCTCCAACTTCAGGACCCAACTGCCAAGATTGGATTGAACTGCAGTATTGGTCCCAATGTCACCATTGGGGCAGGAGTGGTGATAGAGGACGGGGTTCGGATCAAACGTTGCACTGTGCTGAAGGGGTCGCGGATCCGGTCTCATTCGTGGCTGGAGTCCTGCATTGTTGGCTGGAGCTCCTCTGTAGGCCAGTGGGTGAGTTATGTGACAGAGCAATCCTCATCAGTCAGATATACACTGGGGAAAGTGAAGCTGCAGCCCAGCTGCTGTAGGTTGAGGGAATGTAAACATTTTCTGCTCTTCTGTGGGGGAAATGTTACCTCTTTGGGCAGGACCAGTAAATGGAGAGCTGGAATGCAGGATAATTTTGTTTATTCCTTTTGGTGGCCCCAATGTGCCTGTTTGCTGGCCTTAACATGCCCCCTTTTTGCCTTGCACACTGGGATAGCTTGTGCCAGGAGAGCTTTACTTCAGTCAGGTGAAGTCGCCAGCTTAAGGCCACCTGAGCCACAAGGGTGGGGAGATCAGGTCATATCTTAACTCTCCCAGCCAGTGTGTCTGGGACTTAAGAATTGCACTGTTGGTCAGAGCTGCATCTCAGCAAGACTAACTAGTTCTTTTACTGATGAGTGACCTGGAGTGCACAGTCCACACAAATGCTACTGTGTAGTTTCTTCACATGCCTGCATGTTTGTTCTCTCACTCATGATGGACTTGTAGCTTTGCAGTGGTTGTGTGTTCATACTCAATACCCTTATTATTATGACAGCTTCACTCATAACAGGGAAACTGGCCCTATAAAGTCCCAATTTAATATCTTTCAGTGCTGCTTTGTGCCGGGTATCAAGCTGTCCTTTCCCTATGAGTTGAATTGGTACTAGATTTAGTGGCAATTTGAGTAAGGTTTAGGGAAACTCTACAGGTATAATTATCATGGCACCTCATTCTGGCTGCTCCTGCTTTTAATTAGCAGCCCAGAGCCAGAAAAGGAAGGGCAGAATCTGTTAGAAACTGACTCCTGAGTAGCCATAGGATTGTACCATGCAGGCAAGTAACTGCCTTAGCCTAAGTCTATCTTGTAACATACTACTTCCCCTCAGCTCAGCATAGAGTTGTCTAACTGTATGTCACGCCCTTCCTCAGGTACGGATGGAGAATGTGTCAGTGCTGGGAGAGGATGTCATTGTGAACGATGAACTCTACCTCAATGGTGCCAACGTGCTGCCTCACAAATCCATTGCGGAGTCTGTACCAGAGCCACGCATCATCATGTAGCAGTCCTGGGCCTTGAGTATTGGACCTGCTGAGAGGGCCCTCCCTGTCTTACCCTCTTACAAGGGGAATCCCCACCCTGTGCCTTGGGAGCGGGGGCTCCTTGTTGACTTTTATGCTGAGAAAATACTAACCGTCTGCTGGAATCCTAGGAGTGTAGTGGGATAAGGAGGTTTGTAAGCTGGCTGGAGTGCTCCTCAGAATCACTGCTTAGCATAAGGCACAATGACCTGGGCCAGCTCCAGGGGTTGTCCAGTGCCACAGGCCATTGAGCTACTACTGGAAAGCAACCCTAATGTGCAAAGAGGAAAATGCTTGCTTGTGTGGTTCTGCAGTAGGAGTTCAGCTGCTGCAAGAGAACAGTCCCAGGCAGGCCCGGTGAGGAGAAAGAACAGCATGCTGTGCTTTTATTTCAGGATAACATGTGCAGCTCATGTTGCACAAAGGGAAGACAGAATACAATCCTCTTCTTTGGAACTCTACTGCCTTACAGAGACTGATCCCTCTCTCTTCCCTCAATATGGCCAATAATCACTAACTATTACTATTCAAGAACTCTGGACAGGGCTTTGTCAATTAATGGGGACAGGGAATGAAATTATATTGTCATGAAGAATGGGAGCTGTGGTGTGTCATATGTTTTCTTTAACTCCTCTTGGGGAACAACAATGGCAGTTTTGTATGGCAGCTGACTTTTACCGCTGGCTTCCTTGCAGCCAATCCCATCTTGCACTGCTGCTGTGCCAATCTTTAGGACAGTGCTCCATAAAACGGAGAGAAGAATACACATAGCTCACCGCCTTAAGGAATAATAATTTAATAATATTCCATTGTATGGAAGTTAACACCCCTTCCACTTTGGAGGGTGGTGGGAGAGAGAGACAATCATAGATGCACATAAGTTAAAATTCCTTGCTTCAAGCACAATGCTTGCTGCCCTCCCCGACACTTCTGGTTACAAGTCACACACAGTTAGTAAATTAAAAAACAGCAACCATCCTTGTCTGCTCCTGGATAGTACAGGCAGCCTGGTCACACAGTGAAGGGCTGGTGCCGTGGGCACCTTCTGCTGGTGGAAGAGAGCAGTGCAATCAGGTTCACCCCTGCAGCAACCCATAAAGATCAACCTAGCTCGTACTTCTCCCAACCAGAATACAATGCATGGGACGAACTCTGGCCCCTACTGTATCTGTTTTTCTTTTCTTGGAGAAGCTTGGGAGTCTATTCAGACTCATTCCTCTGGTTGTTGTGGGCTTCATCTCTGCACTTCTGTTAGTCATGGCATAGTGTGCCTGCTGTTGCATTCACTAAGCTCCCCAGACCAAAAACTGGGCCTTGTGTCTTTGCTATGCGTATCTAGCAGTCCCTACCTGCAAAGGAAAGGAGCTATATGCACAAAGAGCAGAGTCTAATGTTTAAGTGGACAGATGGTACAATCTTTCACTTACCAGCGCATCTGATTGCAGGTGGGAGAATGGCTTGTCAGTTTCTCCCTCCGTCACCAAAGCATATCAGGTGGCACAGCTGGGTAGGCTGCTGCACGATATGCCCATGTAAATATCTCAACCAACTCTGAGCAACACACACACTTGTCAAAACAGCTGCTAAGCGCTGCAGCAAAAAACACACTTGGCTTGTGGCCAGCTGGGCCCACAGGAGCGATGTTGCCTGTGAGATCAGCTTTTACCCCATCGAGAAAAGCACCACACCAAAGGGGATGTGTCCCAGTTACAGTACGAGACAGGCTTCCTGGGGCAAATGCAGAAAAGGAGCTACAGATTCAGGCTGAGGTAGAAAACCTGAGCATGTTCAGCCCCCTTGTACATGCCCCATGGGAAAAGCCCAGTGCCTGCTGGCTTGGAGTCAATGACAGCAACAGGAAGTGTACCTAAATTCAGGGGGGTTGAAGGATATGATGTGGCCGAGGGGATGCATATGGCAGTGCCTGGCCTGCAAGAAGTGTTATAAATTAAAAAAACACACAACTGAGCTCAGCTGTGCTGAACAGCAGCCGCCTTTGACAGAGGTGCTCTCGAAGCAAGGAGAGTCCATCTTGTGGAGAAGCTGCCTGGGCATGCGGCCCTGCCCTGCAGGGTCCAGGCACTAGGAGGTGGCTGGCTTCATGTAATCATCCACACCCGTGATGGTGGCTTTGCAGAAGAAGCAGTCCTTGTTGTTCATCAGGTGCTGGTTGATGCAGGCTCTAGAAAGACAAGAGCAGGAGGCCTTGGACATTTGTTCACAGCTACAGGCCGAGCTTTGGCCCAACAATACGTATCTAGTACCTAAAAGCCCCTTGCTGGGTCTAAATGAGTGCAAGTGTCCTGTGCATGCAAGATAATGCCCACTTTCCTCTTAAAATCAAATTCTACAGCTTCTCTATAAAACAAATTATACAAATTTGTTTTGGGGGCATGTGCTAAGCCATGGTAATGACTTAAGAGGAATGGGAGACACTGAAGTCTTCCCCTGCCCCCAACCAGTTTGAATCCTGATCAGCCTTCCCCATGGTTTCTAAGATTTAAATACAAATGGCACACTTTATCAACCAAACTTTGCAGCCCAAAAGGTTAAAATGCTAGCTTTAAAAAACAAACAAATCAGTTGAATCTAATCTGCATGCGCAGTGCAGTCACAGCCTTGCATATGGGAGAGCTGGCCTAAGTAGCTATTCAGAAGCATCGTGCTGCTGTGTCTTTCCATTAGGGCAACAAGTGAAAAGGAGATTTCAGTTAGGAAGCTTCAGAGAGTTCAAATGGCAAAATTCGTTAATTAAATCTCCAGTTATGGTCTGGGGCACCTTCTAGGACCCCTTCCATCCAACCAGAAAGCAAAAGTAGAGAAAAGCCCACATCCCCCAAGGGATTACTCACTTGCAGGACTTGTGGGAGCATGGCTTGAATACGGCAGATATGGGATGCGCGTAGCAGATGGGGCACAGGTCCTCCTCACTGGTGGGCTGCAAAGAAGCAACACACCACTCAGCTTATTGGCAGCTGCCAACACCCAGCCCACATCATGGGGTAATGCAAGGCGTCTCACGGCAGAAGAACAGCAGCTCATTAGCAGTTAATAACATGAAGGTTCTGCACTAGCTGCTTGAAACTGAAATGGCTGGTTGGCTTCGTACACTTCATGCCAGGGCTTACTTAAGATACATGCTGCAAATCTTGGATCAGAACCACTTGTGTTGCTTTGATCCATGCGGCAACTCTCTAAGAGTGTTGCCAGTGAGGTAGGAGGGGAAATGGCTCCAGGAAGATTCCACTATCAGCTATGAGGGCTCTACTCTCTCAGGAGGGCTAAATGAACTGGAGGGCTACCTCTACCTCCATGGCCAAGGAAAGAGGAGAAAACAGGAATTCTAGCCTCCTGTGTCCTGTTCTTCACAGGGCAATGTCCTAACTTTGATTGCTCCTCCTCATGGCCTGATTAGGCCCCGGGTGTCTAAAGGGGAAGTGTGATAGGTTTGTCTCGCTCTTGGTGCAAAATGTTATAGGAACATTAGCGGATGAACCTCTCTCCCACTGCCACTGCGCTGTGAAGCCCTGGCCTGTGAAGCCCACGTTTCCTTGCCAACTATGCTCTGTAATCAGGGGAAGGGTGTTTTTAAAAAGTTAGCTATTAATTTTATTTCCTCTTCTTTTAAATGTAACGTCTTTCACTGGGGAGTTCTATAAAAATGCTGATGACCATAGGGACTGCACTCCTTTGGGTATTATGAGGACTCCTCCCGGATGATGTCATAATGGAAGGGAGGGCCTTGTCTGTCCAAGAGGAGAGGGAATCCCAGTGAGCAGACTGCTGCCACTAGGGGGAGAAAGTGAGATTTTTAAAAAGTTTCGAAAAGATAACAATATAAATGTATCTCTTATGAATCTCCCCCTTGGAGCACGGACCATGAGCTCTGCCTCTAAAGAAGACTGTTAATTGCACCTATACATATCCTGCTATCTTTCAATATAATTTTGGGAGAGCTAATAATCTCAGCAGCGGAAGCAGTAGTAAAGAATATACGGGACTAGTCAACTTCTCTGCACTTGTCTCCCTGTGCAAAGAATGTACAGAGTTCAGCTTAGCTTGAGGTGCTTAATGAAGGTTTGTTTCCTGCCCCGGGGTTGGCCTAGGCTAAGAGCATGAGTTCCTACTGAACCCAGGGACAGTGTGTTCCCATCCCATCAGCTCTCTCTCCCACCCCATCCCCACCCTGTCCTCCTGCAGCAGCCTTTATGCAGCTCCAAACTGCAGCTGGAAGATGAGCAGCCACATTAATAATTCAGATCCTACCCCTGGCAGAGATCAGGTTGCTTCCTGGATCACAGCTTCTCTCTGGAGGTCACCCAGACAGAGCAACATGCGGGGGCTGTTTCAGCAGCCAGAGTCCATCTGGGTAGCTTCTGTGGTGCTTAAGCTCCTCCTCCCTCCATGCCCATCCAGTCCAATTTTTTTCCAACAAAGAAACCCAGTTCTGTGCCTTCAATTTCGCAAATTCATCTTGAACAGTTTATTCTGCTTCCAAGGTTCAGAATTTCAAAAGAAATTGGAATTGTTTGGGCAAATATTTGGGTTGGGTGGGGGGGGGGTAGGGGAGGGAGAATGGAGCTCTAAGGCCTCACTTCCCTGAAGACAGTGGAACTCCTTCCCACTGGGATATCTGCTTGGCTGCTGGGTGTTTGCAGATTACAGATGGTGAAGAACACACAGAACAAGCATATTTCAGTGGTCATAAGTAAGTGCTGTACTCGGTGACCTTGTAAAGTGAGCACAAAGCAAAGGAATTTTGACTCTCATATTCATTCTATGTTGTACTACTGCTGGGCTGGCTAAACCCTGGTTTAGGGGCCTGTTCTGACCCCTCAGTCAGTTTTTGTCTGACTCCCCACCACCAATTTTGGCAGTGCCAGAAAAAGGGGGGAAATAGTGAAATACACTCGGTATGAGGTAGGTGGGCTTCAGAGCCTTCGATGTTCCCCCTTCCTAGTCATCAGGCTGATCATTTGATGGGGGATGATAATAACCCAATTTCCTCAGTTGATCAGCATGGATCAGCTGGTGGGGGGGCTGTGTGCCTCTTGAGTGTGTTATGTGTGTGTGCATGAAAGTGCTAAGGGTGGGCACCCCCACAACTGGCATGTAAACCTCAGAGCAGGGGCCAAGGATGAATGGACCCTCCGCCCAAAAAAAGAAGAGCCACCCCTGCTTAATCCTGCTTGTTGAGGATATTATTAGCTTAGTAAGTGTGCTTTAGCACCTGTGCATATGTATGCTACGCATCTACCTGTGCCCATTCTCAGATCCTGCTTCCACAGGAAAACACACTGTCCTTACAGATGGCTCAGAACTAGCCCTAAAGCAGGGGTGGTTATGAGGGTGATGCCAATATATTGCTGGACTCCCAATGGTCAGCAGTGATGGGAGCTGGAGTCCAGCAGCAGCTGGAGGGCACCACATTGGCTATTGCTGCCCTACAGCATTAGAGGTCAGCATCAACCTTTGCCATGGAACGTGGACATTTACCCCATATGGTTTTAACATGTCCAAGCCAAACCAGGTCCCCAAGAAACAGAGCCACCCAGTGTTGCCAAGCAAGGTCAGTAACGGCCCTAGTATCTGCAGGACCCTGTGAATGCTGCACCTTCACTTCCCTCAGGCAATGCAGCAAGGGCTGGTGCTTGATCTTTTGCCTCGGTTGAGGTCCTGCGAGGGGTGGTGCTATGGAGGGTGCCTTGGGCAAGTGGCCACACACATTCAGTTCATTAGGTGGAAGCTTACCAAGGTGGAGGCTGCAGCCTGCTTGGACTCTTCGCTGAGGTGGCCCAGCATTTGCTCCACCTTGGCCAGCTCTTCCTGGCTGATGTAATCAGTGTCTGCAGAAAAACAGAGAGATTAATGATAAAGGAAGGACAAGTGGCAGCAGAGTGGGGGGGGCACAGGTTCTACTATTACTATGCAGAGCAGGGGGTGTGGGGGGCCTTGCCCCGGATTTCTTTTTTCAGCCCCATCCCACCAATGACTAGTTGGGAGGGATTAAAATGAAGCTGCGGTGGAGGTGTTTGGCCACATGATGGCAGAGCCCAGCATGAGCTGATCTGTTAACCAAGTGAGGCACCTTGTTCTCAGTGTTATCACAGGACAGAGGAAAACGGCTTTGCGCAGTAGTGATCTATGGGACAGGGACAAGGGTAGAGTTCTCAAAAGCCACCAGATGACAGCATGCATGGAAAGCATTATGCAGGTATAGCTTCCCTGGGCATATTGTGGCCACAACTCTTGCTACAATTAGACAACACAAAGATTTAGAGTGCTGATGAGAAATACTGGTCTATGTTTTAAAATATGCAAGCTTTGAGAGCCCCATAGACCATGTGATCAAAGATGACCAAGTCCTCAAGACGATGCCAAGGAAATGGAGGTTAAGTATTGCATCCGGAGTGGCAAGGCATCCATGAAAGGGGTGAAAACTCTTCAGTTGTCACAAGGCAATCAAAGCTTCCTATCTGAGCAACCCATGAGGGGGAACATAGGAGGGATCCTACAAAGGTTAAGCAACATTATTGTCAGTGCCATTAAGGGCTCCAGCTGCAATATGTGAGAAAGATCTTCTGAAGGATGCATACTCCTGCATAACCCTCCCCCGCTTCTCTCTCCACCCCTGACATTTCTGATGAGCACGTGTTTGTTCTGGGGGAGCCTTCATAAGAATGTAAGAAGAGCTCTGCTGGATCAGGCCAATGGCCCATGTACTCCAGCATCCTGTTCTCACAGTGAACAACCAGATGTGAGAAATCCACAAACAGAATCTGAGCACAAGAGCAGCTCCCCCTCCTGCGGTTTCCAGCAACTGGTATTCAGAAGCATTACTGCCTCTGACCTCTGCCTCTTTGGATTGCTTAGGCCTCTGGGATTTGACACAGCAAAGCGCCTGCGAGAACTAGCATAGTTTTCCTTACTGGGTAGAGCAGGAAAAAATGGTTGGCAGAGAAGGCACAGGGCAACTCTGGCCATGCCCATACACCCGAGTCTATGAAGCAACCTTCAGAAGCGGATCTAATATTTGCAAAGACTGCCTATGGCAGAGAATATCAGCCGCTGGGCCAGCTCAGTATCAGCATAGGTGCTGCTGCTGGCAGATACACAAGGACATGCATTTTTGGAATCAGGCTTTTAGACAGACACTCTCTGGTGGGTGGGGCGGGAACATTCCCTCCACAGCCCAGAAATAGGATGGGAACACAAGCCCTTTGCTGCAGGGTAAGGGAATTCAGAGCGAGGCGAGAGGGTGCAACAGTAGGGAATGCTAGGCTGGCGGGGGAGGGGCAGGGGACTCCGCATGCTCCATTCTGGGAAACAATTAACAGTGCCTCTTTAAGATATAATGCACAGTGCATTGCGGAAAACAAAAGAGAATCTGCCTGTGGTGTCCTCTGCAGGCTACTGCCTTCCCTCTAGCACACGTTTTCACACTATCAGCAGGAAAAGGGAACCTGCAGTTGGCAGGCAGGGAAGTCCCACTTAATGATGACACTAGCGGGAAGGAAAGGACAGTGGTTATAATCCCTGTAGACTCGAATACAGCAGCAACCACCCCAAGGCAAAGCCTTGTTCCATGTGAGGCATCCCCCCAGCTTTAGGGTTCCCAGTTAACAGTAAACCTAGAGCACTTTCTAATATTACTTTCCTTTTTTTCCCCAGCAGAGGATCATCATCAACCTGCCGTAGTACTGCTTCAATTTTTTTTCCAAGCACTCAACAGTGAGCATATTTGGACATGGTAGAGTAATTGTCATTACCCCCTTCCATTTCTCTTGGATGTAGCTTTCCTGGGCTCAGCAGAGATTCACAAGGGAAAATACCAGAGATCATACTTGAGCTAAGATGTGGTTTATCATATTGGCTAAATGGCCTAAGATGCCTCAGTTCTGTAAAAACCTGGAAGTGTATTGCTTTTTATCAAGGCTGGACTAAAGACGTTTTGTTGCCTGAGATCTGAAGAACAAGATGACACCCTCCTTCCCATGCCATGTATAAAATCCAACCAGACTGGCAACTGAATCTTAGTTCAACAGTAACAATGGGGTCCTCCACTGCACCCAAGGACAGCAGCCTAGCACAGTGGGCGTAGGGCAGATTGCACGGCAATCACACAGGGCCAGTCCTACTATTAGGCAGAGCGCAACAGCCGCCTTAGGCAGCAGATGCTGGAGAAGCAACATCCCCTGGCCAGTCCTCCAGTGTCCTTTTGGCAGCTCCCCACCTTGGGAGGACAGAGCTGTGTGTGCCATGTGGCCTGTCTTGCACCTTCCTAAGTTAGCTTGCTGCCTTCAGGTGCTGAAATATGCTATCCCATCACAAGTGCTGATGCAGCTTTCAGTCCAGTCAACTTCTGTGCATGGAATGGTGAGGGAGGGGAGAGGCTATCATCTAGTCCTTTGACTCAGGCAGCAAATTATCTTGAGCGGGCCCTGCACACAATGGCTCTCCCCTTTAGCACTTTGCTGTTGCTCCCTATCCCACAGTATCTGCCTCACTCTGCCTAATGGTAGGGCTGGCCCTGGTCTGCATGCATTCGCAGATGGAGAACAAAAACTGGAAATGCCTCCCCCCCCCCCAAGCCTGAGGCAAGGAGGCCTTCAGCCAGCCTTTCATAGAGAGAGTGAGATAAATCACAATGGCCACAATTCAGCAGAGGTTAAAAGAAAAAGATTTGCTGCCTGCTGCAGTAATCTTCCACAGTTCTCAATCACTTCAGCAGCTCTGCACCACTACCCCAGTCACATAATGCCTTATTTCGTCATCAGCTCAAGATCTCCATGGAACTAACAGTTTCTAGAGGTTGTGTAAATAAAGCCTGCACTATTCCTTAGGGATCACGGTTTCCTCCATCTCAGCGCTCCAATTGCTTTCCTCTATCTCAGCAAACTTCAAGGGCATGGGCAGAGCCAAGGACAGGAGCTTGGTTCTCTCTCTCTCTCTCGCTGGACACACATTTCTTTTAAGAGATGGCATGTGGCAGTTTGGTATGCAAATGCATACATAACAGTACGTATTTTTTCGCTATAGAAATTTTTTTTGCTGCCATCCTACCCAGCGAATAGGAATGGATCCTTAAAATGGGCTGTGGGGCAAAGTTAAGTGAAAATAAAATAAGAAAAGATGCAAACTTCTTCTTCTCTGAAAACACACACAGTGGGGCGGATGCACAGTGTGGGTACTCTACACAGCCACGACGGGTCCCTCCGGGGAACCATAAGCAGTGCCATGTGCTGCTCTGCTGTGCCACAGGACAGTAGGCCTGAGCAGCTGAAGAATAAGCTGCCTCTGTTGCTGGCATTGCTGATGCAGGAATCTGCCTTCTATTGAGGCAGGCCCTTGAGTCAATCCAGCCTCGTATAGTTTACTGTTCTAACTGGCAGCAGCTCTAGGGGGTCTTGGGCAAAACTATTTCACATCCCTTTTTACCAGATCCTTTTACCTGGAAATGTAAGAAGGCTGAACCCGGAACCTCCTTGCATGCAAATCCTGTGCCCTACCACTGGGCATCCCACAAGTCCACATTGCTCTGCTAAACCCCCTCAAGGATACCCTGCACCTGCTCTATGCATCGAGCTACAGTCAGCTCACACCACCCAATTTGTGACTTATCTTGTTTTATTGTGTTGTTATTTTACAGCAGATGCATTTTAAGGTGTGGCTTTATTTTTCCATATGGCTTTATGGAAAAGCAGCTTTGAATATTTCTTAGAAGAGAGGCTAATTAGCTTACATATTATATACACCCCCCCTTTTAAACCTATTCTTTTGTCTGAATTCTTAGCTGATCCTTCTTAGGAAACGTAAGAAGGGCCCTGCTGGATCAGGCCCATGGGCTCATGTAGTTCATCATCCTATTCTCAGAGTAGTCAACCATATGCCTGTGGAAACAGGATGGAAAAGTTGTTGCTGTTGCTGTTGGAGAGCAGAGGCACAGCAAGAGAAAAACAGGGAGTTATTCCCATGTTGTTGCCACTGGGCAAATATATTTGGTGGCCTCAAATACACAAAGCATCTGTGAAGAGCAGGGACAGGCAAGGAGGGAGGAGACACAAGACAGCTGTTTACAAGCTCTGTAGCGGAGATCTCAGTGATACCCTTTCTACAAAAGGCACCTAGGAGTTACCCAAATGGCAAAGTGGCAAGCAACAAGGAGCCATGCAGGAACAAGCAACTCATGGCTTATGTTAAGCACAGCAAATCAGAGGAGATACTTACAGCTCTGCAGGGAGAAATGTTTCTTGTCAGCAGAAGCTGATGTCATCCCCAGGACTAGAGGCTCCGTGTTCCCCAACAAGTACTGAATAGAACGGAGCTGGAAACAGGGATCTGCCAGCAGCACAGCTGTTGCCCGCTCAGCACTGGAAAGGCAGACAGAAAGACATGCTTTATGAAGGCCTTGTCTTGGAATTACAGGTAGGTAGCCGTGTTGGTCTGCCATAGTCAAAACAAAATAAAAAAATTCCTTCCAGTAGCACCTTAAAGACCAACTAAGTTAGTTCTTGGTATGAGCTTTCGTGTCTTGGAATGACAGCACACCTCGTTGCTCTCAGCAATCCCTGTGTGACATGTTTGTGTTCATGAGAACTGGCATCTTTAGGAGTAAAGGACACACTCTCTAGTCTTTAGAGCAATATTGCTTCATTAATATTGTTGTCAGACCTCCTGCCCTGAGGCCATCAAAAGCTGCTCCCATTGCTCACTGGTGGCCTAGCACAGCAATGGATGTTACAGATCCAATGGCAATGGGAGAGGAAAAGGCAGGAAGTCAGAGAATGGGCCCGTATGGTGCCTCCTAAGAAACAGGGTCTTAGGGTCAGGCTGGCTGCTTTATAAAGACATCTGGAACTCCCTCTTGGCCACAGTTGGTGGTCTCAAAGTGTAGTACATCTTGACAGGTCCACCTGACTTAACATCGTATGAGTTATTTTCTAGGTTGATGAGGCTTCATTAAATGGGGACTGCTTAATTCCAGAGGCTGGTCCCTCAGAAGCCAACGGCTTTTGTACAGACACACAGCACAGCTTAATGAGCACCAAATTTTCCAGCCACCTTGGTGTACAAGTTGCACACAATCAGAGGGCAAATGTCTCCAAAAAGCAACAGCATCCTGGCAAATTAAATAGGTCTTGAACAGCAGAAATTGCATTCTTCATTTGATTGATATTCAACTCAAGAGCAAGAGGCAGCTGTTTAGCAACTAGATTGACTGACATACTGCATTTGCTATATGCTGCAGCCTGGAAGAACAAGAATGGGTGCAGGCGGGGGGAGGAAATGTCACCATGAATTGTCTTGACTAGGAAGCAGAACCTCCATACATTTTAAGCACCTCTTTCAGCCATTTGTTGGGTCAGGTTCAACAAACAGGTCCTACTAGTGGAAGCCTGAGCAAAGGCTGGTTCTCTTCCCAGCATGCACCCCCAAATTGGCTTGGGGAGGGGTCAGAAGAACCTCCATAACAGGGGGTGGAGGGGAGATTGTTCTACCAGAAAAGCAGAAATGCTTGCACTGATGGAATGATCTCCTTATCACCATGTTGAATTTGTCCCACTATCTCTGTTATGAGGGAGATGATTAGGACAACCAGTAAATCCAAATTATGCATATTTATTTTCATGCTGACGCCAGGTTGTCTGTTTATAAACAAGCACATGTGAGAGGAGAGAAAGCGGCTGTCCTGAAGAAGCAAAATAATTAAAAACGAATTCTCAGGCATTTAAAGTTATACTTATGAATTCCACCATTTAAAAAAAACCAACCCTCAGTGTGAAAAAGGATTTTTATTTATTTATTTAATTCATACACCACCCTTCATCATAGGATCACAGGATGCTTTACAGCATAAACACACACATTTTTTTAAAAAACAAACAAACGAAAGAATAACCCCCCTCATCACATTTGTTATCATCTTGTTCCCATAAACACCTGATCATGTTGAGAGTCCAGCTGCTGTAATGATTCAAGAGAGCTCTTATCTGCACTGACTACTAATTATGAATTTAAAGTAATGACTATGACACCTTACTTACACTGGATCAGCTGTGATGTATTATTTCTCACTAATTAGTTGGGGTTTCTGCTACATTCTTGCAGCCATTTTGACTTACCAAATACATGTAGAATTGCAGCTTAATAATATAATCTTTTATCAAAATGACCATTCACAACTTTTAATTACTTCCTCCTACTCTTTCCATTCAAAGAAGATTAAATATGGTAAGAACTGCCTTAACAGGTGAACACAATAGTTGGATTAAGAAGTCTTACAGACTACTTAAACCCTCAGATTTCATGATGGTACACGAAATGATATGTTCATGATGGAACATATCATTTGCAATAGGAGTTATGTTTCTGCCAGTTTTTTACATAAACACACACACACTCACAAAGGTTAATTTCTTGTTATTAGCTTTTTTGTTCTTTGTTTGTCTTCTTGTTATTATAGATTTGTATTATTACAATAAGAATTTAATAAAAATTACTTGTTAAAAAGCTCAATTTTTCATGTTCCCTAACTGAAAGCCAACCTTTGTTCATCACAAAGCATTAGAAGATATGTCTCATTACTTGTAGCTCCCACAATCAGCAAATGAAGCAGTCACAACAAGACAAGCAGGCTAATAGTACAAAGAACTGGAGAGATGAAATTTATGGGAAGTATTATGCAGCCCTACACAGAACTATTACAACAGCTACCAACGTCATAAGAGTGAAATGTGAGAACATAAAGTGGAATCTCAAAAGATTAAAATCAGAAGGCACAATTGCCCTCCTCACATAAAGGGAGATGGTGCTGTGTTCCCCTAGCCCTGCCCCTGATGTTGCTATACCTCTGACACTTGCACACTGAGTGGGATTCTGCAAAGGAACAGCTATGCATGTACATGGAAAGGCACTTTATGTGAGGACACCTCGACCATGCAGGGGTCCTTGTCATCTCAATTGTCTATTTGCATACAATTGTACAATACCCTTTTCTGGTGTCCCACTCAATGCCCAGATTTCAGATATGCAGCAAAAGTCCTGGCCCTGCCTTTCTCCTGCCCTCCATTTTTAGTGAATGTGTACGGTTCAATGCTAAGCCCATGGCAGCCAGAAGCAGAATGGGCAGCATTTCCTGGTAATCCAGTATAAACTCTTGGAGCTATTGTGATAATCTGAAAGCATGAACTGTGCTAGCACTGTACAGAGAAACACACCGGGCCCTTCCTACCCTCAACATACCAAATAGCAGAATTAAAGTCACATCATTTCCTGAAGACCACTGATTTGAAATTGAGGTTTACGGGACACTGCGCTGAGGTACTTTAGGAGTGGTTCACACTCTTGTCTCTCTAACTGCTACTCCCTTGTCTCGCTTTCTCTTTATCCACATCTCCCTCTTCCCCCATTTTCCTCCTTCCTTGTCCTATGTGGACCTGGGGCTGCTGGTTGCCCCGTCTGCTCTGTGGGTCACTGTTGGACCACCTCAGAATACAGGGATTGGTTACAGATTCAAAGCAGCACTTTCCGTCCTTGTAAGAAGAAGTGAGCCTGCTTCCTGGGATGCAGCCAGTGCATTTCCAAGGAACATGCATTTGTTTCTACTGTACACTTAACTTTATGGCTGTGCAAAGCTGCCAGTGGGGACTACTGCTGTCTGGCACTCCTTTCCTCCAAGGAAGACTAAGTCAACATTCAGAAAGGGCCTTTGTGAGTGGTTTGTCAAGGGCCGGATGATCCAGACTGCTCAGCAATGCAGCACTTGGGTGTAGAGAAGCAGGGGACCGAATTGCTTTAGAGCACTATTAGCTTTCCTACTCATAAAGTGAGGAAGGACGTCCCCTTGCCGAGAAAGGAATTAACACACAGTCAGGGTGCTGCCAAAACACCACTCATTTGAAGACATATGTAAGTCTCTTACCAATACCAGGGAGAGCAGCCAGAGCACTTTGAACTGAACTGTTTCAAGAGACAGGCCTCCTGCTTCATTCAACCTGTGGGGCCCACAATGGTGCCATAACTGTCCTGAGGACTCTGCCGTGAGATGGAGAGGTTGCTCACCTGGAAAGGAGGCTGCACATGCTGTGGAGAAAGGGGCTTCAGGTGACCTTCTCTAGGAGAGTGTTCAGGATTTGTGTTTGTTATAGGGAAATCAGCAAAAACAAAGTGGTCCTGTAAAAGACTGTATGTGGCATGTCTACTGCCACATACATGTATGATACAATACCAAAGTGCAAATCCAGACATAGGCAATTGCAAAGACCTCAAAGAAATGGATGGTTGAGCTAACCCAATGTTTTGTGTTGAATTTTGACTATTTCTACTGAGGAATCTTATATCGTTCCAGAAAACATCTGATGCTTTAATGGTCGTGTTGTATTTTGCTAATGGGTTTTGTGTTGTCTTCTCCAGCTGCTGAGACTGAAAAGCTTTGCATAGCTTGAAAAAAATTGTGAGAGTCAAGTCCCATTTAAGCATGTTAGGCCTAATGGAATTACAACCCACAGATCACTTCCTGATGGCTAAAACTAATTTGATATTAATTGAATTACTCTTCCTGCTCAGCCTGCCACATAGCAGTGACCTAGCTCTCACTGAAGTGGTAAACATGTGTCTCACTTGTACCAGTTCACAGTGCATTTGGAGGCTCACATGGTGGGATGCTCCCCTACACATAGAAAATGAGCATGCCAGAGAGAAGAGAAGACCAGAGGCCTTCTTCCTGACATGCTAGTTTTCTAGGTGAAGGGATATTTTTTTTCATGAACAAAGGAAAATTCAATCACATGAATCCCCACTTGCTCTCAGAGAGAACTGGATATTTTTGTTCAATTTCTTTAATAAAATAAATGCTTAAATCTGCATCATCTCAGATGACGATTTTAGCTCAATGAGCTCAACATTCAAGCCTACGTCATCAACTATATGGAGAATGTAAAGTTCATGGGCCTAACCAGGTCTGACTTCACATACTGTTGGATATATAGATAAAGGATTAGGAGCAGCTCAGTTCTTGTAAAAGTTTTGCTGCTTTGCATCATCCATTTTGTGGAGAAGAATGTTTGACACTGGGTCTCAACAACACTTTCACTTCCCTTCCCTGGAAAATACACCACTTCAAGATCAGAGAGGAGAAATCAATTCATTTACAGCTCACTTCAGGGCATATGCACACACTCTGGAATCACAATTCAGGAAAGACATGGACATAGGAAAAACAGAACACTTAATATTTGCTTAGAGGAAAAAGATTGCAAGTGGGGGCAGAGATTAATTTTACATATATTTACAAGGTTTTCAGGAAGAAAAACACAGTATCACCAGAGGACTATTTAAATTACAGAAAGGCTGTGTTGTTGTTGTTTTTAAATTAAATATTAGGAAATTTGAGCTAACCCTGTCTATGGAAGTTACGTTAGGATTGCCATATTTAAAAAAGTAAAAACCAGGACACACTGAAAGTTGATGAGTTGTTTTTTGTTTCAATTGACATGCCTAAGATCCAGGACAAAGCACCTCCTTTCAGACATCAATTCCACCTTTGAAATCCCAGTAATGTCTGGGAAAATCCAGATGTATGGCAGCCTTAAGTTACCATATCACTCTCTTTCATGCAACATTTTCATGAAAAGTGCCGTCTGTCCAGTGTAGCCTTCCTTTTTTCAGATCCAGGAGAGGCCTTTCATTTCAACCTGAAGAATGGGGAACTCCCTTTTAAAATCCATTTGCAGCCTGTCTCTTAGTTACCATTGGCGTGATCCACCTTCTATCAGACCCAATTGTGGCCCATGAGTTGAAGACCAATGGCATAGCACAGAGGCAGGGAATCTCAGGTCTAAGGGTCAAGCACAACCCTAGTCTAGACTGCTCTCTCTGTCCCCAATAATTCTTCCCAGGCTACCCCCTCACTCAGAGTGTTTTTGCCTGGCTGGAATGTGTCCTTGTACTCTGATAATGCCTCTTAACTTGTCTGGATGGAGGACACAGAGGGTTTTGTGTGTCTGTAGAAAGTAGCCTACTGTAAAAAGGGCACAAACACATTCATTGCTCTGTCCATTTTTGCCCCGATCCTACCCATCACTGGCATGTGGCCTTCAGAAGGTTTTCCAGAAAGGAATGTAGCCCTCAGGCTGAAAAAGATTCATCACTTCTGGAATAAGAGTACACTGCCTTAATATACTGCTTGAGTCATATGATCAGTGGGATTAGGCACAACTCTGAAGTTAAGAGGGAAAAGGGAGTCTTGTAGAAGTGACAGAGTGCCTGCCTAATTTCTATTTAATGGGATTGCAGAAATGACGAAGAAGCCTGCACCATTAACGCCTAAGAAGACATCTGTCTTGGCTGCAAAGTTCACTTCCTTTCCCTTTTCAGACCTTGACCTTCAAGAAAACTTGTCACCTTTAAGAGATGTGTCAGTACAGTCCTATTGTTCCAACGGCAAAGATGAGCAAGACAGCTCAAGGTCATTACATTTTGGGTTGCAAAACAAAAGCTAAAGTAACGTAGTTCTTACAGATTTCAAATGCAGACTACATCAGGCCTAAATCAGAGCCCTGAGAAACACTGTCGTTCAGTAATTTGTCAGGAGCACAGCTCAAGGCATGTCTAACAGCCAATAGTAATGTCACCATGGAAAGTTACCGAGAAAATATCTCCTTTTTTAACAATGAAAAGGCAATTATCTCACACTCCCTGAACTTATAAAAATGCAGCAGTTGCTACTGAATCTTGCTGAGAGTGGAAAAACACTGGCCATTAAATGGCAACCCCATATACAAGCTAGAGTAGTGCACTCAAAGGTCTTTGATTAACCCAACATCTTTGCATTCAACTCATTTGGCAATTCGGAATAAGTTTAGGGCACTTGCTTGGATGTAGTCAATTTACCATGCACTTGCCACACCAGCTTATGCAGATCACTTAAAATTGATGCATATCACTTAAAAGCAGAGTGTGTTGGTTCCCAACCACATGCATTTAGAACTATTTAGACCTTTAAAATATGATCCCTTTAGCATATGTAGTGGTTGTGAATGAATGCACTGTTTCCTCAGGGTTCTTACTTCACATGAATTAGATGCTACACCTTTCATTTTTTGGCTCACACACATAAATCTTTGTTAGTTTTCTGTTGGGGGGAGGAAGGTATGTTATTTTTCCATTAGTTTAAATGTAGGATACATCTTAATTGTACTATTGTTACAGAGAAAATGAATACGTCAAAGTGCATCCCTATATTTGAAAATGAATTTAAAGTATTTTTTTTTAAAAAAATGCTCCCAGCTTCACCAAAAGAAAGCCAATCTTGCATTACAAGTAAGAGGCAGGTTTCAAAAGATTAATGTTTCAAAGAAAGACTTACATAAAAATCACATGTACTAATTTATATGTATAGCTGCAACATATACATTTATTATTATTATTATTATTATTATTATTAACATCAGAAATAGTTACTAAAATTTAAACAGACATACAGAGCTTCCTATTTATGCAGGGGTTATATCCCAGGCCCCTGCACCGGTAAGTGAAATTGTGTAAAGAGGGAAGCACCCTCTAAAAATCCTTTAAATGCTTTCTCTTTAATTCATACCCAAAATACTGCATGTATTCCAAAGAACTGAAGCTCTGGGGCTGGCAGGAGGCTAGAGGATGCATGGGAAAGCTGCTGCTGCTGCTGCTGCACTACCCCCCACACCAGCTGTTAAGTGGGGAAGCTGAGCCCTGCTGTGCCTCTGGTCTCTTTGGGGCTTCCTCACGAGCCGAGAGGACTCTCCAGCTCTCTCCTGCCACTTCTGGGTATGAATTGAATGACTTAATTACTTTCTTGTGCTGCACATATACACAGTCACACACAAGTAGAACACACGTAAGTTGGGGGATGCCAGTATAATACACCTAATCTCACCATAATGGAGAGGAGAAGGACTTGCGTGCCTGCTCAGTCTGCTGTCCACATGCTAACTGCTGGTGGGCAACATCAAGGCCTCTCCTGCTCTCCTCTTTCATGGTTCTTTATCTTTAAATTGGACTTTGAATTGAGAGCCCTTTAAATGGAGGATGACTTCAAATAGAGGCTGGCCCTCTGTAAACAGAACACATGGCCACTCTGATTCAGGAGTATTTCACCTCTGGAAGAGACAGAGGAATAAGCTAGGAGCAATAAGGGGTCACTTAAGATATGCAGTAGGGATCTCTGATTGCACATTTAAAAGCAGCTGCACAAAAACATGCAAGCAACTTTACATAGGGAAGCATCTAGCAAATATTTTCCCCAAAACATCTCCCTTGCAGCTTGTAAAATAGAGGGTTAAGCACCCACTATGTCCTGCAGCTGCTGCAGCCAAATTAGTCATTTGCTGTACTAATGGAAACCAATTATTCTGCTTTGATTTTCACTTTCCTCAAATAAAGCAGCCTGGGTCTCCCAGGAAATTGCCCTCCAGCTGCTGCTCTCTCTGCCCCAGCAATTACTCTACAGACATGCCTGGTCAACTTTGAGCATCTGTTCAGGGGCAAAGGGTAAGTCAATGGCATGCAGTCTCTCTCTTGCACTCTGTCCATTGAGGAGAGCAAACTGTGTTTCTACAGAGTTGGAATTACTGGACAAATCTCAGTCACCTCTGCCTCTGCTTTGATCAGAGATCACTTATTGCAGTTGGACCTCTCTCCAGCCCAACAGTCTCACCTGATGGCTGATGGCACCAATGCAGCCTCCAGTTCAAAGGATGCAAGTTGAGGTCACACTATTGGTTCAGCCACAGGTGACCATGAAGTGATGAAAATCCAAGATGGTCAAGTAAATCAATACCAAAAGTATAAAAGCCTCAACAAATGTCAAATATGTAAATGGGGATGAAGGGAGGTAAATCAATAAATTGTGCCTCACCAATTATGTAGATACAGACATGCAGCACAGACTAAAAAAAGACAATGGTTGTAGGGAGTTTGATCTGGCTTCTGAAATCTATGCATCTGCCCTTGAGAATTCTCTCATTCTCCCTCTCCCTCCCTCCCTCTCTCTCACACACATTTGCTTCCTCCACAGGAACAACACTACAGCTAACACCTTAGCAAGATCACCCACACAATAAGCAGCCAATAATAATTGCATCAGCACACACAGAAAATGAAATTGGAGAGAAGGGGCAAAATCTGAATGGAGAGCCAACTTTTTTTTAATGCTGGCATTTTGAATGTTGCTCAACTTTTGTGCCCAGATTTTTGCTTTTTGAAATAAGGTAACCCTAGGTGTGAGGAATCTTTGGCCCTCCAGATATTGCTGAACTACAATTCCCATCATCCTCAGCAAGCATGGCCAGGGATGATGCGAGTTGTAGTACAGCAACATCTGGAGGGCCAAAGGTTCTGCACATCTGCTCAAGGACAATGATTTGCTGTATAGCTAAGTTGTTTAGAGCACAGTGTTGATAACACCAGGGTTGTAGGTTTGATTCCCCTACAGTACAGTTGCATAGTCCTGCATTGCGGGGGGGGGGGTGGACTAGATCATCCTTCCTCAGGGGTCCCTTCCAACTCTATGATTCTATGATCACTTTCCTTATGCAGAAAAACTGAAAAATGCGATAAACTGAAAAGCTGGATAACCAAAAGGACTTGTGAGGGCATGGAACAGATCTGTTTGATCTAGTACAGCCAAGCAAATTATAATGCATGACTTCACCCCAAAGTGTAAAGATAGCACTGATCGAATTCAAAGCCGAACACTCTACTGCTATCAGGGATTTGGCAGTGACAGAAAGTGTGGTTGTATACCACTACAGAAGCATACTGCAAGGATAATGAGGCTGTACACTGCTTGTACGAATTCACTAAAGCCAAGGTAACAACAAAGGATGAAGGTTGGAGAAACAGCGAGGTGATAATCTGGCATAGCAACAGAAAGGATGTCACTGCCTCCAGCCATAAGCCTTCCCTGAGGACACCATATCCTGGGGAGGACCACAGTGAGGAAAATTTCAGAACTGTGCCAGGGGAGTCACTTGTTAACTTCAAAAGGCTGAAAGACTCAAACACACCAGTCGCAATGAAAACAGAAGCCTCAAGCTCAATTTGCTTTCACAGAATCAAGGAGTTGGAAGCTGAAGTGGCTGGCAGGGTGGACACAACCTCCTAACGGAGGCAGCACTGCTGCTGACTGGGACAGAGAGTCCCAAGCTTGCCACTGCCCTGCCCTGTTGTGGGAAGCAGCAGCAATGCTGCTGCTAGGAAGCTGCTTTCACAGCCCCGGCAGCTGTTGCTGGTTGGAAGGGCACCCCACTGGTCAATACAATATCTGCATCTTTGGCAGATAACTATCCAGTCTCTGCTTAGTTACCTCCACCTTCGTTAGTCTGCTATTACCATTCAGAAGGTTCTCCTGAGTTTCAGCCAAAATCTACATTCTAGTATGAATGTGTATTTATACATTATGCTGTGCTTTGGGTATTAAAATACAAGCTTTCAGGTGTGCATACACTGAAAGTCTGTGATGCTGGCCTAAGGTTTTTTAAAAACTATATTTTTAGTTAAGAGGCCTAATCACAGAAGTTGTCATGAAGGTCACAAAGAAACTATGATCACATGTATCACAAATGTAATGTGTGAAGTTCTAGGCAGACAAAAATGACTAACTCTTGGGGGGCAAACTATCCAGAACAATAGGGTCACAATCTTGGTTGTGGTCCTTTGGTGCTACGGTGTGATCTATTCTTCCACGCCTACTCCTAAAAAAAAAAAAATTCAATGAAGATCCAAAGATTACAAAATTGCAAAGACTTACATAGATGCCCTGAGAAACTGTAAACAGCAGAGGAGCTTGGGCTGCTTCGCAAGACTCACCCCCTCCTTTTACTAAGCCTGCTTCTTTATCTCCCCTTGCAATAGTGCTGCTGGCGCAAATTGCTGCAGCTCTCATGTGCCACTCTGATGCCCAGTCCAAGGATAGCTGTGCAGGATTTTTCTGCCCCCACATGGCACAACAAAGAAACTACATGCCATTCAGAAAAAAAAACCCTTCACTACTGTCCTCCCCTTCCTCTCTCTTCTTATCACCACTCCCTCTTACACAAGCCAATAGGATTTCTTCTTGGTCCACAAAGCTTACCCTTCAGTGTTCACAGGCAGCTTGTAAATAGGAGCAGAAGAGGGTGAAAGTGTTCACATACAGTGCTGTCGGCTGAAAGATGAAACAACCGGCAGGAAAGAGTGATGCTGCTCAATATAACCCAGAAAGGAAGATATCCGGGTAAGAGCTGCTTTCTTTGGCGTTTCTATATGAGATTACAGAGGTGAAGAAATGGGCTCGTATTGGCCCTTTTATGATGAATCTGTACTGGAGTTGCTTGGCCTCAAGATAAGGATGCACTAATGGAAACTTTGGGATCTAAGGACATTTGACTTGGCAAAGCAAAAAAAAAAAATATGGATCCAGCTTCTCCCTGGACCAATGTTACTGAAGGAGCAGCCTCAAATAGATGCAAGGTTGGGTTATTTGGAGAGGGACACTTTAGAGGCAAATCCTGTAAACATGCTCAAGGCTTTTGAATCAGATCTCAAGATCTATATAGACATACCTTGTTTTTGAAATTATTTCAGGCAATACATGCACACAGACTCCTGCCAGTTTCTACAACTACCAAGAGAGGCATGCAGAACAGCAGATACATGCTGGCCTTTGATTACAGCATATTTCTTAAATGCCTGTTTATTCTGAGTGAGACAACCCAATATTTTAAGGAGCATAATTCAGAGTCTTTAGGCACCATCTGATTTTACCGATTCATTCTACTGTTGCCCTTTCACACATCAGTGTCTTGCAAGAGGATTATACTCAGTGTGAATTTGACTTTGAGAACTTATTTCCATGCTAGTGACAAACCAGGGTGAGCTCCACTGTTACATGATGAATGTACTGACCTTGGCTTTATTTATTTGGAAACTGCTTGGAAAGCTGTTAGTTTTCTTTGTCCTGTGCATTCAAGTCAGCACCTTAAACAACTGCACTCTCAGAAGATGTCCTGAAGTTTGCATTTGTACTGCTGATCTCATGAGTTGTGCCAAGAAGGATCTTGAACAGGTCCCCAGCACCCTGCTTCCCACAGCCACTACCTTGGACCTCAGCTACAACAACATTACTCAGCTTAATGACTACTGGCTGGCTGCCTTACCACGTCTCCAGACCCTCAGGATCAGCCACAACAAGATCCACAATATCACCCGGCAAGTGTTCCACAATGCCACTTACATTGTACACCTGGACATGTCTTCCAACTACCTGAGCACTGTGGAGAAGTATTACTTTGATGGCCTTGTGAAGTTGGAGGAGCTCTTGCTATACAACAACAAGATTGTACAAGTCGATCAAAATGCTTTTGTCAAGTTAATCAGATTGCAAAAAGTCTACCTGAGTTGGAACAGGCTAACAAAATTTCCATTTGAGTCCATTCAAAGACTTGAACACCCATATCTGAGAACCCTAGATCTGTCTGCTAACAACCTAAGCAGCATTCCAGTTCAAGTAATAGCAACTTTGCCTGGGTACATAAAAAATGGCTTGTACCTTCACAACAACCCTGTGATATGTGACTGCTCTCTTCATCTGATGCTCCAGGAATGGAAGCACCGCGGTTTCAGTTCTGCGGAGGATTTTGTAGAGGAGCACACCTGCAAAGCTTTCCCCAATGTGCCACGTTCCTTAGTCAACACCTTCAATTACAACAAGTATATTGGAGATTGCTCCTGGAACCAATTTGACATTCCCCAAATCCTCTGCCAAGTGGGAGAATCCTTGGTAATAGACTGCAACACGAGCCTCCATAATGACAATGCCACAAACTACAGATGGATCTCTCCTAGACATGAATTATTCATGTACCCTGAGCACAGTAATCAGGAGCATCAACCTTTCAGAAATGGAAGCCTATTGATCAGAAAGGGTAACCGTTCCCATTCCGGCGTTTATGTGTGCATAGCCATCAACGAGCTCCAACAGATCAACCAGACGTTTGAAGTCAACATCACATTTCAATACCCCAAACCACCCGAGTCTTTCAATACTGGCCTCACAACCCTCTTAGGGTGTGTTGTAACTCTGGTACTTGTCCTCATGTACTTGTACCTCACACCATGTCGCTGCTCCAAGTGCTTCAAGAAGCCCGCAAGCCCCCCTCCAGACTGCAGCGCCCAATCGTCCATCCTTAGTACCACCCCGCCAGCCACAGATGGGCCAAATCGCAAGATCAGCGCAAACAAGCATGTTGTTTTCCTAGAGCCCATCAAGGAAGCCCAGAATGGCAAGGTCAGGTTGGCCGTCAGCGAGGACTTTCCAGAAGCTAAAAGCCCCAGACTCTTACAGCTGAAGCTGGACAGTGAATCAATCAGCTCAGTCTTTTCAGATCCTCTCATCATGTCCTATGAGGAACGAGAACAGACACCGGCAGATGGATAGGAAGCAATCCACAGGAAGGATGCAGCCAAGGTGGAGAGTGGGGAAGGAGTGGGGTCAAACCCCATATCCATTGTGGGAGGGAGAGGGAAGACATCTCACTGAAAAGCACAGAGGAATTCTCTTCATCTCCCTTGCATGGACTACTGTGGTTTATTCTTAATTTCCTTCATCTCCCCTAGAAATTATGGAGGCCTTTTCTTCTAACAATTCTAGTCTGACCGTCCCAGAATCCATTTATTATGCACAACAGAAGCAACCATCTTTTGACAAAAAAGAATTGAGTGCTCTTTACACATCCCAGATGACTACAGCCTGCTCAGTAGTAGAGACAGTAACTTGTAGCAGAGAGTACCATCCCCTTTTAGAAAACTGCTGTGGAATACAAGATTGTGTAATGGCTTTGACTTTCAGAGAATAAACATTTGCTATATAAGCAAGCCTGTTTTTATTTCTGGAGAAGAAAGAGTGTCCTTGCTGGACCAAAGAGAGGGCCATTTCTTACTTTTTAACTGCTTTAGTCAGCTACTGCTTCTAATATTAATTTGGAAAGTAGGTTCCCGAGCCCATACTTTTCAACTTACTTCTAGGCTTCTTGGAACAAGTCATAGCATGGCTAAAAACTGAAGCAATGCTCCCTTTACAGAGGTCACAAGCCCTGCTCCAGATGACCACTTCGCCCTTTTGGATATGTGCAGTCAGCCACGTAAGTCTCAGAAACTGTAAGAGTCAGTCTTCTGCTTGAATCAGCTTAACAAAACTGCTTGGTATTACTAGACACACTGCCTGCCCCTTAAAAGCACCTTGTTCTGGGTTTGCTTTTAATGAGGAACCTTTTCCCCAGGTTGAATTCTTCGTATCTACAATAAAATTCTAATAGCTCGGGCATCCTGTGCTTTTGGATCACTGTGACAGAAAGCAAAAATTGGTGCCAGAAAATTATCCTTGGGTTAGACTTGAGAAGGGCAAATTATTTATTTTGCTGTCATCACAGCAGAGGGGAGTTTGATCTCAGACAGGGTTAAAAAGGATGCTATTCTAGACACAGTGCTGATGTTGTGTTATGTTTTTTAAATGCACAATTAACCTATGGCTGGCCAATTCAGATAACTGGATTAGATAGACAAGAACACTGCTGTGGTTAGTGTACCTTTTTATATAACTTAATATTGCCATTAAAAGTTAACTTTGTTTCTCCCCACTCACCCCTGCCCCAAAAGCTGCTGTAAATAATCAAATTCAGGAATGCATTAGATTATTCATGCACCTAGTGTAATTACAACAAGCCAGCTCCGCTCTGCTCCGCTCTGCGCTTAAATGAACCATCTCCCTGCCTTTTTTCTCCTTGAGAATGGCAGATGTGCTTGGGAGAACGAAGCATCTAGCTATTTTGGTAGTACTTTAATCCATGTAATGATAATAATTGTAACCTGGGGGTAGATTTCCTCTCGGGTTACATTTAAATAAAAACGCCCTTTTATTTTAAAAGGTTGTTGTCTGCATCTGAAATTGTCTTTGCCCTGCAACGGTGTGAGACAGTGCAGGCTTCTTCTCCCTTGTCTGTGGCCAGGTAAAGCTCCATATACAAAGTTCTAGTTCTTTTAACACAAAAGGAGCTCAAATACCAGTCTAAACCCAGGCACTCTAAATATTACAGATGTCTCTGATATTAAAACCAAATTACAACACAGTTTAATTTTGGCACAGTAAATGAGGCTGGAAGGTGCAAAGAAAGAAATGCAACACACAGTTCGAAGTCTGTGGGCAAGAACTTGACACATTATAGCCAAACAAATATTTACATGTATGTGTATGTGGGGGGGGGTGTCCAAGACTGAGGAAGGAAGAAAACATATGAAATTCCATTAAAACTAATTTCTGCAAGGCTTGGTGCAAAAAACCCACAAGGATCCCCCCCCCTCCCACACAAATGGGCCATCTCTTTGGAGCAAAAGAAGATAGAACAGAGTGGTTTCTCCCTTCTAATACTTTGGCTTGCTTACTTTGCACACATTCAGACACTGTTTTACCTTGCAAAGATACTCTTCCAGGAGCCATAATATCAAACTACATTTGGCCTTAATCCCTTCTCCCGATGGCTAGTAGTTACTATACTACATTATTTCATTACAGGCCAGCTATACTGCAGCCCAAAGTACAGCTTGAAGACTGAACAGAAAACTGGGCTAGATAAGTTGGCACACACCAACATGAACATTACAGAGCAAACTATGCACTGCCAGAGGTTCTCACAAACTTGTATTCTGGACAGCCACAAATGTTGTTGACGTGAGGCTAGAAAAATCCAGGGAAGATATTAATATCTTCCAAGATCATCTGGGTCGGGGTGTTTCTAAACCAGAAGCTAAGAAAAATAACCAAGATTGTTTATTCTATTAACATTTCTTGCTTGCATCTTGCGAAGCATACATAGCCACTGACAATCCTGAATCAGGATTCCTGATATTCAAAACATAGAGAGATGTGGATCTTTAGTTTGGCCATATTTTTATGCTGTGGTTCTGCACGCCAGGGTCAAAGCAGAATATGGGGAAAGCAGCAGGAGATGTCAAGCCATGATTTCCAGAACTTGAGATGTTCTATGCTGTTGAGATGCTCCTACTATGCTGTCTGTGGACAGAGTCAACCTGAGCCTGGGAAGAGTAGCACACCAAGCAACTGTCGGAGACAGCAGCATTCTGTATCACAGCCCTACTCCCCCCAGTTCTTTGCCAAGAAAAAGCTAGTAAGTCACTTGACACAAATCAAAACTGAATTAAGCAACATTTGCTTCTTTTCATATGTGCACATGCCAAACAATATTTAGCTCCTTAAAAAATCCATATTTAAAAGCCAACTTGTAAATGGAGAGGCATTGAGGTAGTTAAGATACAAAAACAAGTAACAAGAGATCAAAGCAGCAGCATTTTTAAAAATCCTATTTATCTAATTTTGGAGGCTAAGAAATGTGTGGTTGGGAGTTTTTATTTGTTCTAATCTGTTCATAAATCATAAAATTACTGCTACATAACCCAAACCTTGGGATGAAATGGGGTAGACTACCAAAAAACAACAACAATTTTTTACAATTTATCTTTTATCCAGCAGGAAAGGATGTAGGAATGCATTTGCTGCTGCTGACTAACAAATCACAATAGACATACTGAGCTTCAGGGCAGAAATCTTAAAGTGCAACCTAGTTCAGTACTACTCACTCCCAGGTAAGTCTACATAGGATTGCAGCCTTAGCTACTGAGAAGCTAATCCCACAAGAAAAAAGGCAGAGGATGAGTGGTGCTCATATTACTTACTCCCATGGCTGCTCTCATAGATATTCTCAAATTGAGAATAAAAAAGGCTACAGTTTTTGTCCACTGAAGTGCTCCTTAGTAAAGAAAGAAAGAGGGGGGAAGTCATCATGATACATGCAATAAAATGGAAATTAGTTATTCTGTCTGTCTGTCTATATCTAGCTAGCTAGCTATCATTACTTCTAGTCAAAGGAAATAAACTGTGCAGATACTACAATAAAGTGCATAAAATTCTTCAATAACTTTCATGTTATTCTACAGTATTCCTCACTGCTCTACAGTAGACCAGGGGATCAGTTAAATTTCAGAACCTCTTAATGAGTACAGTCATGAATTTCCAATTACCAGCACTTTACAAAAAAATCAGTCTGCTCTCTGGGACTGCCCCTTCTCCTAACTACAGACAGAATTCTCCTTCAATCACAACATCATCCTGCATTAAAATCTGCCTGTGAATTATGGCCAATGTTCTCAGGCCCTGCTCACATTCCGTCAGCAAGAGAGATGATTGGTAGAGGCACAAGACTGTGTCTTTTCAGTAATGGAACCCCCACTGTTGAACTCATTCCTAAGGAAGTTAGACTTCTTTGATGTCTTTTGCACGAACCGTTAAGATTGTATTCTGTCAGAATTTTAGTGCATTTTAATTCATAGCAGCTGTAGATCTAGCTTCTAGCTTTTGAACGTCCACTGGTTGTGATGGGATTTGAATGGTTCAAAGCTGCCTTGGATTGGATTGGAAGGCACTATATAAAAATGTTTCAATATGCAGTATAAGTACACCTTTCTCCCAAGCCCAGATTGTGCCTGACCCCAAAGACCTTCACCACAATGCAATATAATAACTGAAGACACAACTAAGCATAGAGAAGATGAGTAAAAGGACGTGGTAGAGATATAGACATCCCATGGTGTTCCTGTATTATCCAACCACCTAATTTAGACAGAGAGCAACAAGTGAAGGGCCTCCCTCAGCTCAGAGGTGGAACACATGTTGTGCATGCCAAAGGGCTCAAGTTCAACCCCTGGCATTTCCAGTGAGGGCCGGGAAAGACTCCTGCATGCCTTGATGGAGAGATGCATATCAGTCTGTGTAGACCAGGGGTCATGACCTTTTCTGAGCCCAAGGACCACATTCCGTCATGGACAACCTTATGGGTGCCTAATGCCATTGGTGGGTGTGCCAAAGGCAAAAGTGGGGTGAGCAACAGGCGTGAGCCCTACCTTTGTATAGTAGGCTGCAGACGGTTAGAAGTTTCTTTACACACTCCCATGAACATGTCTCTCCATCCAGGCATCCAAAAGGCACTACGTCAGTTCAGGAACAAGCAAAAGCACATGGGGAGGTGTGGAGCAGGGCTGATGTGATGTGTGACCTGTGAAAGGGGTTTGTGCTGGGTAGAGTCTCAAAGCCTCATTAGAGAGGTCTGGAGGGTGAATATTTGGCCTCTGAATCGGAAGTTCCATAGCCCTGGTGCAAATAATACTGAGCTACATGGAATATTCTGAAGCGGCATATGGCAGCTTCTTGCATTCCTACAGAATGAAGAAGGTAGGACAGACTATCTTATGTCCACTAGGAAGAACCGGACATCTGCAAACAAGTCAAAACCCCTGTTTCTCCACAAAGTGGCCTTCGAGCCACATACTTACTGGGAAGTAGAAGAGCAGTTCCATTCTAAGTGACTGTGCCCACTCTACACCCATTAAAAAAGGATGAGAAAGCATGAAATACTATCCACATGCTCGCTTCTACACATTTCTTCAATGGGAAAACAATCTCATAGCTAAGGAGATGGCCAATTACTCAGAAGCAAAGTTCAGAGATCATGCTAGAACCCAATTTGGCACCATGTGAATGAGCCTTAGTAAGGGCATGTAACCCCCTGCCCCAGCAAAGAGTGGTTTGGAGGCAAAAGTTTCTGTTTTTGTTAATGACTGGTTATTTATTGCTTTCCAGAGCAGTTTCCCTCATCATTAAAAGCAACCCAATGTTTCTGAAAGCACATGCTTCATTCCCATCTGAATTAATCTTTAATTTAAGACACCCAGCAATGAGGTTTGTTTTCAATCTAAAAAGGCAAATGAAAGCATAAGTGCATCTATGAGTGCATTCCGCCACCTGTGCATTGCCTAAAGACATCCAATCTCAATGCCTTTGATGCCTTCTGACCAGAAAAGGGTGTTGCTAAACCTTCCCAGCTTTGACCTGCTAAGAACATAAACATAAGGACATCCCTGCTGGATCAGGCTAGGCCTATCTAGCCCAACATCCTCTCCTTACTCTTGATAGCAATCCCTAGCTAGCAGGACCAGTGGTCAGGGATGATGGGAAATGTAGTCCAAAAACAACTGGAGACCCAAGTTTGGGAAACCCTGCTCTAGATCATCCATGAACAAGTTAAACTAGCACATCCCAAAACCATTTCTTGGGGGACTCTACTTTCTACTACCTTCCATTGGTAGAACTTTACACTTATTCCTACTCTCTGCTTCCTTTTTCTTAACCTCATCCACAAAAGAACCTCTCCTCTTATTCCATGATTTCTAAGATTACTCAGACGTCTTTAGTGAGATACTTTGTCAAAAGCTTTTTGAAAGCCCAAATACATAATGTCAAATGGATCACTTCTATCTAAGTGCTTGTTGATACTCTCAAAAAACTCTAATAGGCAAATGAGAGAAAACTTACACTTGCAAAACCACACCGGTTCTGCTTCAGCAAGACTTACTTCTGGTATATGCTTGATTACTCTGTCTAACAATGCTTTCCTTTTTTTCTGGAACAGATGTTAAGCCAACCTCACATTTTAAGAGGAGAGCCCCAATGCTGCCTCATTTGCTCCATGGAGAGCAGTAGCAGACATTTACAACATGAGTACCTAGGTGGCACTCGTCATGATGTCCCGTAGTGCCAGAAGCAGTTTACTCATGTTGGCCGCATGACCTGGAAAGCCATCTCGACCTGAAGCGAGATGAGTGCCGCACCCCATAGTTGCCTTTCACTGGACTTAACCGTCCAGGGGTCCTTTACCTTTTACCATCCCTAATAGTCCAAAATTAACTTACATATTCATTACACACCATTCTTCTTAAGGTGTGTATAAAAGCGCCCCCATGTGGTAAAATCACATTTTTTTAGTCCCTGAAACCCCTGGTTTATACACTTCTTTCACCACAGGAGGGCACTTTTGTCTTATCATTAACCACAGTGCCAAATGTGTGAACTCGCCCTGTGACAATACAAAATTAAGCATATACCATCACCTGCTCTGAGCCCTTCGGATAAAACAGCACAGTACACAAATGTCTGCCACCAAGCTCTCCACAGTTTAGTTTAAATTTTCCCTTTAAGCTGCTGTTCTTACAGTGGCCAAAATTATGCCAGGGGGAAGCCTGCAAGGAGCAGAAGAAAGCAATATAAGGGCATCCAAAGAAAACCACATAACATGGAGTGAAATAGCCAAGCTTGGCAGATTGAAAGAAACCTTTTGCATCAATAAAATCAGCTGTTTTGCTACAACCACCTAGGTAGCCTCGTTAACAGCAGCTGCACTTAAGAGACAATTTTTCAGAGTTCAAGAGGCTTAAATAGACAGAAATCCATCATTAAAAATGGGGGTTGCCTTAGTAAAAATCCAGCTTCTCTGACAAAAAGGACTTTGAAAGCTTAATGAATGTCCCTTGGGAATGGACTCCGCTGTCTCTTAGCAAACACAACAGCAATCGAGAACTCACACTGCTGCCAAGTTTGGTGTTTCTAAACTGCCTATACATCAAGCTAATGGGTCAGCATAAAACATTTACGTTTTACCAAAAGAAAGCAAGAAGTTGTTGAGTCATTCTGCCCCGGCTCCCACCCCTACTCAGCACAAAAGTGGTTGTTTTGTAGAGAGATTATTCCTAAAGAATGAGAGCTGATGGTTCCATTTTCTACTAATGCTCCATATTTAGTAAGCCACAACAGAAGAGGAAATAACTCTACTTCAGCCAAGGACATGAATCAGACTATGGAAATTGGACAGTGACCCAATGGCCCAGAAACAACTAAATAATAGCAGTAATAATAATAATAATAATTATAATAGTGATAATAATAATAATAATAATAATGATGATGATGATGATGATGATGTTACAACAATTAAAACACAATAATAAACAACTAGCTGCTCTAGCAGGTGCTAGCACAATGAGTCCCGCTAGAGCAATGGGGACTGCCCCCACTCTCCTCCACCCATGCCCCCCCATAAATTGGCTTGGTAGGGCAGTCGGGAGACCCCCAGAACAGGGCACAGAAGGAGAAGAGGGGGAGATCCGTTACACCAGGGAAGCTGAAATGCTTGCACTAATGGAGCAATCGCTTCAGCACTACTTTGAATACCACCCTATGCCTTTGGCCAAGAGTCACTCTTGCAATTCCTGCATTTCTGTCAGACTTATGGGGGAAAGACAAAACCTGCCTGCTGAATGACAGCATGGCAGCACAATCTGCACTCCAGTCAGATAGCCTGTCTCTCTCATGCCCAGGATGTACAGTTAGAAAAGGCAGGTTCTGAACCAGCTCTTCTGTTAATACCTTATAAGCAAAAGGAGTCTGTCTGCACCAAACCCCATTTATAATCAGTGGCTGGTATGTTAATTTAGTAGTACAGGGCAATTTACACTGCGGCTCCTCATACAGACCCAGTAGAGGACAGTGGGGTAGCAGCACTTACCTGACCTCCATTTGGTTGTGTCACGGCTGCTTACTGGGAGATGGAGGGGTGAGGTGACAGTGAGGTAGGCACGGTGCAAATGCACCAGGCAGGAGACCAGATAACTCTGAGTTTGAACCATGCCAACCTTGCCACTGCCTTCTCCTTCCCCTCTACCTCTTACTAAGGAACAGTGACACAAACAAGGTTAGGTGAGCACCACCATGTCATTCGCTACTGTATAGACCCCTGTCAGTGATACTCTATTGATTAGCCATCACATGTAGCACCAGAGTTAAGTGATGGCTGACCCACATTAACAGCACTTAGTCGCCAAGAGAGACAAATCCATATAACGGATCAGTCCCACTCTACCAAGTTGCTCTTTGACTGAATTGTGCATCTGACATGTCTACAAAGGGAGTTATTAATTTCACCAGGTGTGAGGCAAAGGAGAACTACCAAATGCCAGATTAATGCAATGAGATTGTAATTAATTAGTGTTCTGAACACTTTGAATCTTCAAAGGTTTTAGCAAACATTTGTTAATCCCCAGCACCAGGAGAGAAACAAAGCTTCTGTGATCACAGGATCACCCCAGGACAAAAAGGGCACCCTCATCCTTATCAGGAGGAACAGCCCATGCACAGAGACTATATGCCACAATGCTGGAAGCAGACTAGCTTTAAAAGCCTAATTATAAGAGTAGAAAGAGACTGAAGACCTACCAACATTTACATTGATGTATTCTGCTTTTCCTGATTTCCCCTGAAACTAGAATTTCCCATTTCTCAAAGTTCTATAAGCTCCACCCCCCAACCCAGCATGTTGAGCAAGTTAAAACAAGCTCTTCATTTGACATTTATGTACCAAATGAAACCCTGCCCCATCCTGCTCCCTGAGTAGACCTCCGTATCCAGTAACTCTAGAGCACCTCAGTCCCTTTTAGAACCAATTAACCCTGAGCACTCAGTTAAAGATCTACTCTCAAGGCTGCAGAGATGCAGAACTGGTGTCTGCACCTAGCAATGGCTTGGATGGGGGCCAATAAACTGAAGCTGAATCTTGACCAGATGACAGAACTATGGATTGACAGTCCCTGGGTCCAGGAAATTATTACCTGCTCCAGGTGAGGTTACACTCCCTCTAAAGGAACAAGTATATAGCTTAGGGGTTTTCCTTGATCCAACATTGCCAATAAGGGCAAATGTGGCCCAGAACACCTTTTAGCAGTTTAATTTGGTTCATCGGTTGTGGCATTTTCCAGGTTACAGACAGTCAGGCCACATTGATACCTGTGCTGGTCACCTCCAAACTGGATTAATGTCATTGTGATATGTGGGGCTGCCTTTGGCACTGAGGAGTCAATGCTTCTCACAAACTGTAATCTTTGTATGTATCTATTACCACACAATAATCGTAACACCATACTATTATTATTATTAAAATTTCTACACCTTCCTCTGAATATCACAGGGAGGTTTACAATATAAAAACACAAAAATACATACCAAAATATCATAACAAACAAAAACAATAACCCCACACAGTTTAAAAGGCCATAAATTGCTTAATTAGCCAAAGGCTCAGGAAAACGTACTCTTTGTCAAAAAATGTCAATATATACTGAAGATATGCAGTGGATAGGATTTCTGGACTCCTCAAGCCAGTGACAGAGCAGAGAACATCTAAGCACTGATTCAGAACACCACATTGATATTTTTTATGAATAGCAGAAAGCAAATATTTTTGTAAATAATATAGTCAGATATTATAAGGGCTAAATGGTCTCCTATGCACAAACTTAGGAAGAAAAAAACAAACAGATCACCAGTTTAGAACTAATCACACTGTGCACAAATGTGAACTTTGCAGTTGAGCCATTTTCCTCCATATTTTTAGCCACAGGCTAAAGTGTCTGATGTTCTCTGAAAGGTACAGCTTATGAATACATATTTATTCAGAGAACATTTCAGATGTTTTCAGAGTAATAACTATGAATGGCACACAAAGTCAAAACATGAAGATTATTTTCCTCTGTTCTTCAAAATATGAGAGCTCTTCATAGGTGCTTCATTTGGCAGAATTACGTTTAGCTGGGAATGTTTAGTCTGGGGAAAAAGGACACCGAGAGGAGATATGATAACCATCTTCAAATATCTGAGGGGCTGTCACAGGGAAGATGGAGCAAGCTTATTTTCTCCTGCTCTGAAAGGTAGGACTCAAACCAATGGCTTCAAGTTACATGAAAGGAGATTCTGACTAAACATCAGGAAGAACTTTCTGACAGTAAGAGCTGTTCAACATTGGAACAGTCTCCCTCGAAGGTTGTGGACTCTCCTTCCTTGGAGGCTTTTAAGCAGAGATTGGATGGCCATCTGTCATGGATGCTTTATCTGAGATTCCTGCATTGCAGGG
Source organism: Podarcis erhardii (assembly GCF_964252035.2). NCBI lineage: Eukaryota > Metazoa > Chordata > Lepidosauria > Squamata > Lacertidae > Podarcis > Podarcis erhardii. The sequence goes on from NC_138498.1 coordinate 71,157,541, forward strand.
GGTTGGATTAGACGACCCTTCAGCTCCCTTCCAACTCTACAATTCTATGATTCCTTGCCCTTCTAACTGCAGAAAGCAGCTCACACCCTACCTCCTTTCCATAACAAAGCTCTTCTCCTCATATAATTTACAATTCCCACCCACTGCTGAACATTCCTAATTAAATTGGGAAAGCCTAATGATTATTGCCATCTGTCCAACAGCAACACTTTCTCCCAACTTTAGATATATGAACTGAAATGGGAGCCATGTGATGCCCATCTCAAGATGCATTACATTGCTGCTGCAGCTTTGTAATCGCACTGGGGTATGTGCTGACAACAGCACGGGCCAGTTAAGACAAGAACTCAATGGCTGGTGACTGATCACAGCCATGGCAACCAGCAAATCGCTAGGATGCACACTCACATCCCTGCCTGAGACTATCATGTTGACATATTAGCTGTGTGTGTTTTTTCCAAGAGGACAATCTGCCAGTGGGACAGAACATCTGTCAAGTGCAACTCAAGATGCAGAGAATGAGGCATGTGGAGGGTGCCAGTTTCCATAGCCCTTATCCAAGGCTCAAATGAGAACACATGGGACTCTCTTCAATGTTAGCACAAGCAGATCAAAAGAAACTGATTCTCCAAGCAAAGGCTATGCTTTGTATTGTGGTCTATTGCCTAGTGGAGGTGGAGGTTAGGGTTAGGGTTAGGGTGGAGGTTAGGGAGGTTAGGGTGGAATCAAAACTCCTATTAGGCATGCATGGCTCAGGCCTTAGGGCATGCCTAAAGCAGCTCTTTGAATCCCAGGTCATTATGTATTTCTAACCAGGGTTCTATAAGTCCACTCATGAGAGGACATGCCCCCTCGCCCTATACTACATGCCCAGAACAAAGATCCTATTCCTGCTGGGTTTTTGCAGGAGGTAGCAGTAGTGAGGTGCTACTGGTGCTTCCTGCAAAAGCCCAGCATGACAGAAGCAGTACCCTTCCTTCTTCCAAGGACAACTCAAGGGATGAAAGTTGGAGCAGCTTCTCTTCCTTCTTGCTAGGCTTCTGAAGGAGGGTGGCAAGTGAGGAGAACCACCCTGAAGGGAATGATCAGTGGCAACCACAAGTTATGGTTGTGTAATAAGCCACACCAAGACTCGGGGATCCCCTTTGCAAACCCCTACATGGGAGATCCCCACTTCTCAATTCTGTATGCCTGCTTTAGATGTTATTAAGGCCTTTCAGTATAGTTGTCATGGTCTGGAAACCATAGGAATTTATAGTAATACAACTGAGCTCATTGAAAAGGATGGCATGTAATTGTCACCAGCCCAGTTTTCCAGCCAGCCCCAGTTAAACAAGCATTCTGACAAGTTTAAATGCCTCCCAAGCCACTAAGAGTTTGGTGAGTTACTGATTGCTCACACCCCTGGCCCAAGGTCTCTCCCAGTGTGCCTTCTTGTTCTCCATCTACCAGTCTAGATGTCTAGAAGTGGTTAACACATTTGTATAGAAACAAGAACATCCTTACTGGAATACCACATCTCATTCTGGCACACATACCTCCAGAATAGATTCCAAAATAATTATCAAATAAACAGCAATTATCAGACTTCACTGGAAGGAAATCAGTACCATGACAGTTAAATTGGCTTAAAGCAGTTTCACTTTGTAGTGTAGATCAGGGTTTCCCAAACTTGGGTCTCCAGTTGTTTTTGGACTACAATTCCTATCATCCCCGACCACTGGTTCTGCTAGCTAGGGATGATGTGAGTTGTAGTCCAAAAACAGCTGGAGACCCAAGTTTGGGAAACCCTGATGTAGAAGAACCTTTAAAATTTTTTAGTGTAAGTTTGTTAAAGAGCAAATGTATGCTGCAGTTCAGCCTAATACTCTGGGGCTGCTTAAATGATATCCATTTAGCGACTAAATGTTCACAGTGCCCCCTTCTGGTCTGACAGTAAGTCAGCAACTGGAGTTCTTAAAGGCACCCAGACCGTTTCCATCTAAACCAAAGCAGCTCAGCCTTCCATAGGAAAGTAACTAGTTGGCACTATGCCTGGCATTGCAGAAGAATGGCTGCCATTTTATAGGTAAGCATCAATGGGACTTCTAACCAAATGTACCATTAGTGCACGGCAGGTACAGGTCTGCTATGAGGATTTCTCCCGGGGGTATCTACAGCAAGTAAACTGAAGAAAAAGTAATGTAAGTAATCAATTGGTGTGATGCAAGTCTCCCCTCTTCAGATGATCTTTGCAAATCAGCTGAGGGAGGGATAATTTGCATCAACAGGAGGCTGCTAAACTGGAAGAAGAGGTTTAAAGCCCAGCATCATGCTTTTTTCTTTCTTTTTCCTGTCACTGCTAAAATTGTTGGGGGCTTGGGGATCAGAAAAATTTGCAGCTGGAGATCAGCCATCCCTGTTATAGACTCTGTTAATTGCCCTAGGCCCTTGAAAACTCTTGATTCATCCATGCATTTCTGCAAAAGCATCTCCATTACGATTTCATAGCAATTACAGCTATGAAAATACTATTGCTCAAGTCACAGAGTTAAGAGATAAAGACCCTAGATTCACGCTCCCTCCATAGTCTTCCAACAGAACAAAACCCCATCCCTCTTCAATGAAAGCCAGCAGCATCAAGAAGCTACAGATCACAGAGACGGTAATTAGCCCCATTCCCATCCACTGTTCATGCCTCAGAAACAATTTAGAAGTTATATGATACAACAATAGTCCAAGGGAGGCCTCTATGATGAGCTGCAATCACTGCTGAGAAAAGGACCATATTTCACTACAATTAACAAACAAAATCTGTTGGAGGTTATTAAGCAATGTGCTGTTTTCACTTGGAAAATGCAGCCTACTCTGTCCTCAGGCTGTTGATTTACTCCTGTTAAATTGAAATTTGTCCAGGAATTTGCTGTAGATCTCATATGCCATTTTAAAAATGCTTAATAGTAATATATCATCATTAGTCTGTTCCTATCAATGAAAGCGCAATACGACCTTTCCTCAAAAAGCAATGTGTTATTGAGGGTGCTATAGATGAGGACAACATGGGCAAAAGAAAAGAAACAGCTAGTCTGCCCCACAGAACAGGAAGCAAATGGGGCTGCAGAAACAGGGAAGATTATGATTGCATCTGGCTGTCAGCATATCAGCTAGGCTCAGGTGGTACCTCAGGTTAAGAACTTAATTCATTCTGGAGGTCTGTTCTTAACCTGAAACTGTTCTTAACCTGAAGCACCGCTTTAGCTAATGGGTCCTCCTGCTGCTGCTGCACCGCCGCTGCACAATTTCTGTTCTCATCCTGAAGCAAAGTTCTTAACCTGAGGTAATATTTCTGGGTTAGCGGAGTCTGTAACCTGAAGCATATGTAACCTGAAGCATATATAACCCGAGGCAACACTGTAGTGTAGAAGCTAGATAGTGTACAGGATCAATGATGAAAGGAGTTCAATCTGGCAAGAAGGCAAACTAGATGCTGTGGTAGATCCAGAATCCCTGCTGAGGCCACTGTGGCTGATATAAAGGTAAGGGACGGAGGGAGCTTGTTACCCCAATTTGGGTGGGATGGGATTGGCCTCTATGGGGTTTCCCACAACCAGATTCAAAAAAATAAAAATTCACTTTAATATGGTGTGCTTGGCACATTTATATTTAGGGCTATGTGGCTTTGACCACAGGAGGGAGGATATAATTAGGTTGATTTGTGTCTATCTGGAAGGCCTTGGTGGGGGGTGGAGAGGATCAGAAATAGCCTGTTTATAGAACTAAAATGCCTAGCCACATGGAGCTCAGTTGTCTGCAAAACAAGAACAACATTGTGGGGAAAAAAAGACATGCCAAATGAGAAATTGAAACGTGACACAACAGTTTCATATGGACTGCATTTCGGTGAGAAGGATTAAACTAGATCAGGCAAGATAAAATCAATCTGAATAGAGTTGCCACACTGGATGGCTGGTTACCTATTTAATTTTTTGAATCTAAAAGATTGTCAAATATTCCAAGTAGCCGTGATACTGGTGCTGCTTGAAGAACTAACCTGCTAATCTAGCATGTGCCTTTAAAACTGCCATTTGTTATTAAATAGTTGTTACTTTGCTTTATTTTTGCTTTAATTTCCTTTATAACAAAAAAATGCAACTGCAGACTGGCCCTGCTGTTCCAGGATAGAAGCCAATGAGGAGAACTGCTCAGTAAATCATTCACTTTTATAGAAACCTTATGTAACAATTTTAAAAGCTGTAATTCAAAGCAATGCTTTTAAAAAGGTAATTTCATTCTTTCACAGTTAACAGTTATCTAACTTGTTTTTGCAGTTAACGTAAGTATCAACCCACTTGAGAATATATTTTTTCCTTATACAATCTTGACTGATCAAATGGGCCAAATCTTTTTGACCTGTCAAATGCCTATCCCTAGACCTGAATGCAATTAAGGCTCATTTTAGAAGGAGGCTATGCACATATTTCTCCATGATCATCATGGGTATTTGCATGTGTTTCACAGGGGAGTGAATGCACCCTTCTTTTTAAAACACCCCTCTGGACCTTTTTCAGGAGCTTGATGTTCCCATTTTCCTCCCCAAGTTGGAAAGGTCAGGAAGTAAAATATGTCCTTTCCCAAGTGAGGCAGAGGGGTGAGAGGAAGTGCTGATAGCTGTTTTTAATACTACTTTAAGATCCACAGTAGACATCAAAAAGAGTGGAATTAAATGCAAAAAGTATTTATTGACTGCCTGCATTTGAGAAGTTGTTTACCTCATTCAGATGATTGTATCAAAACTTAATCAGCCGAGATATGAACAAACCTTATGCCAGCCAAACCACTTCTTCCTGTCTTAGCATGTTGCAATTAACCCCAGAGGTCTTCAATTCCCCATAATTTCTTGCTATGTCTGAACCATGAAACTATGACAATCAGGATCAGAACAACCAGGTTCTTAAACCACCTTCCAACTATGGTTTAATATCCTGGCCTGGTTTCCCCCCGTCCTGGTAACTACAGGGCAGGATTCAACTAACGTACCCTGCCTGTTAGGAGACATGATTTTTTCTAGGTTGGAAATCAGAAGAGTAGCTACTACCGGTACCTAATTTATAATGGAAAGGCTAGTTTCGTTTTTTCAAAAAACACAACAGGATGGGAGAAGAGATTATCAGATGACAAGCGAGTGTCAACCCACTGTCTCTAAAAGTACTGAGAGCTCTGGAAGGGACTTGTCCATCACGTCTGTCTGAGTACCATAACAAGGGCAATGAAGGCAAAGCAAGAATGCCATCAGCCACACTGCAGTAGATCTGGAGGGGCATGTCAGCAGCCACCTTCCCTTGGGACTTGGCTTATTTTCCACTGTCATATGCTACTGCAGCTAGACATATTCACTGTTTAACACAACCAAACACAGCATGCCTTTACAGTTTTATCTGTCTAAATGATCTGCTGCCAGCATTGCTCAGTTTAGAAAGGTAACTGCATATGTAGAAAGAGTATTCTATTGCTACAGCATGATGTGAGTGGTGCCTATGCATAAAGGTAAAAAGAAATGGCCTGCTTTCCTTTGGGCAGGACCATTCCCAGATCTAAATCCCAAAGCTTGTTCTTTCTAGAAAAAGAAGAACAAGAAGATGAAGAGAAACAGACAGAGATAGGACTGATCTCCCTTTAAAGTAAGAATAGAGTAGAACTAAAGATCATCTTGTCCAACTGTCCACCCCCTAAGCAGAATCTGCCACGAACCCACACCACACAACAACCAAGGAACATAATATAGTATAGGTTGCATGAGCTACACAGCCATGTAAGCAGAGAACAGAAGCAAGCAGAGAACAAAAGCAAACAGAGTTACACCAGGGAGTGGCTAATACTCTAGATGTTGTTGGACTCCAACTCCCATCAGCCTCAGCCAACAAGGGCCAGGGATGATGCAAGTTGTAGTCCAACAACATCTGGAGGGCACCGTGTTGGCTACCTCTTTAAATGATTCAATGGAAGGTTTAAATTGACAGGATGTCTCCCCTTTTTTTCTTTTAAATAGCTCTCAAGTACACTATAGTCGCAGCACAAAGCACCCAGAGACCAACGTACAGGACAGAAATTATTTGGGGATTTACTATCCTGCAACCAGACTGAGCATATGAAAACAGGGGGCAAAGACAAAGACTGCATCATTACCCTAATACACAATGCTGCCAGGCTGCTCATTTCAGAATAGCAAACTAGAACACAAGCAATGAAATCTTCATCGCCATGGCGTGGAATTAAGCAGCACTTACCCTTGGAAGTCAGTATCAACAAGCAGCCGGACCAGAATTCCTGTCACAGCCACAAGGATTGGATAGTGATCTACGCTCTCCAGTCCTAGGGAAGAAAACAGGTATTTCAAATTACAATCAGTACTATGAAAAGTTAGTTTGTTGACTTCCCCTGAGCACCCCTTTTTATCTTCTTAACTATAGCAGAGGACAAATTAGCATAGCACTGCACTGAGAAACACCACCAGCCTAAGTTTTCAGGAGACCAGGAGGAGATAAATGTTTGTATTAATTCACTTAAAGATTTGTACTACTACATCCATCAGCTTCATCAGGTCTTTGCTAGAGCACCATAAGCTCAAATGAGTCCTCCTCCACCACCACTCCCAATATGGACAACCCTGGACAAAACAGAATGAACCTCCTTGGCAAACAGGAAATCTTAGAGGTAAGTGACAAACACTAGAGAAAGCACTTGCTCATCTCTGCTAATGCCACTGTCTGGTTTTCTATTAGAAGGGCACTTAAAAGAATTGTGCAAAAAAATTGGAATGGTGCAAAGCCCTTCAGTAGTGGCCCAGCATTCCTCCACCTTCCAGTCAGTATACAATCCTCCGAGTCACCCAAACACAGAGTGTTTCTCAAGCACATAACCTTGAAAACGGCACTTGAACACAGGTCTGAAGAAGTACTGAGTGATGATTCCAATTTTCTCCTGCTTCTAGGTGAGCATGAAAGTAGCCAATGCTTTGAAATGTGGAAGACTTGGTGGTGGTCACACATGCCAATATGCCCCATGTTTCCAACAGGGCAGAGGTGCTCGAGCTGGGATAATGGGGGTATGACTAAAGCAATGCTCAAAATTTTAAGGGAAGCGGAGGGAGGTAAAACAAGCTTGTCCAAATTTAAAATTAGGCACACTTCAGAGACAACTTTCTTCAGGATGACAGCTATTCATATGGTCCTTTACTCCACATGCTTATGACCATACCTATTCCAGAATGCTCTTTCTATCACACTACTTACGTCACACAGATGCCAAATAAATAAATCCATCAAAGAATAGGAAAGTGTAAAAATGTGTGGAAGTGTGTGGATCTTTTTAAGCTGTCTTCATTCACAATCTCAATTTTCAATGAGGGTTGAGCCCTTGTTCCCCAAGAAGGAACACAAAGGCACATTGACTCAGCAATATTGTTTACTTCCTAATACTGATCAGTATGACATAGGTCTGCAGCAGTGTGTGCCACAGCAGTTATTTAATAATGCTGTGTGAAGGAAAAGGGTCCATGCTCTGCGGGAGGGTGGGGGGACAGGCAGAGAGTGCACACACTGCTATCACATGCTGTCCTTTTCTCCTCATAAGACACCAGAATAACCAGCCAAAATGAAGAGCTAAAGATAATGGAGCTATAGCGTAAGTGGAATCTAGTCAGCAATTTTGCAGTTAAATGCAGCTCCTGCTCATTCACTGGTATCACTCTCTGACAGCTTTTAGTGCGGAAGGAGGACATCTTGCCTCCCTAAAGATTACTTTGCAATTTAACAAGCTCTGTACAAGAATGGATTCCTTCACCCTGAGTAGGTGGGCACACAGCCATCACTTAATGACTGCTTACTGTTTAGAGCCAAAAGATCCCATTTCCCATCATTGCAGGTTTTATGCATTTCTGTAAGCAGCGAAGGCCAAGACCACATGGGGCTTCCTTTTGGGATTGGATGCCATCTTTCATTCTCACGTGTGCTCTGCTGGGCTCCTACCTATCTGAAGAGCGGATGGGAGGGAGCAGTGGCATCAATGGAAGTTGCACTGACACCATAATCAGAGATAAAAGGTCAGCACAGAATTCTCCCCACAGATATTTCCTCCCCCCCCCCTTTTTAATATTTTAAATTTTATTAATTTTATTGAGTACAAATTATCTTGTTGTTCAAAGGACTGGAAGTGGGTGAAGCCCCTGTGCAGACACAATGAATGTCCACAACCATTGGAAACATTCATGTGAGTTTGTAGAAGGAGAGAGCACTATTTCCTAGGAATGACGGGAGAATTTAGATCACGTAAGAATGTAGGAAGCTGCCTCACACCAGGTCAGAGTTTTTGTCTTTCTTACCTAGCTTTGCCTGGCTCTGCAAGGTCTCAGACAGCTTTGCCATCACCTTTGAGCTCCTTTGAATTAGAGCTGCCAGGGACTGAACCTGGAACCTTCTGCATGCAAAGCACATCCTCTACCACTGAGCTATGGTCCCTCTCCCAAAGCAGGACTGACTGCAAGGTGGCTGGGAAGGAAGCTCACCTGGCAGACGAAGATTGACCACTCTGTCAAACAAGTTCCGCTCAGCTGTCACACGATTCAGCACCTGATTTAGCAGCTGTGGGGAAGGAAGAAGAGATGGCAGAATGATTAAAGCAGAAGATGCAAGTTCTCTCTCTGCACACTTGCAGAGATGCACATATGTTACTCCTGATACTTTCCAGTCTGATCATCAGGGTTTAGACAACTCAATTCCCTCGGATTCAGAAATCTCTCTACAACAGCAGGCACAATATTGGGCACTGCATGGTAATAAGGTGTGCTGGGATACAGAAAGGGCCTTGAGGGTTGTTCCTTCCTTTATGCCCTGGAACTATCTGCCTTTCAGACCCACAATAGCAGAGGACGGTCTTCCAAGAACATATATTTTACAGCAAATGGTGAGATACTAGATGGATGCATGATAACGCTCTGTGTGGCCTTAGATTTCATGGCATGGAGGATACCCATCAGCAGGGCTGCTCAGAAAAGAAATATGACAGGCCTCTCTGTGAACCATGAGAATGACAACAGACCTGAGCCTTCAGCAATAACAGACTGAAAATGTGGCTCGGGTTGCATCAGCTCACATCTCAGGCTGTGGACACTTTCAATGAAAAAACTCTTAGAAGGCAAAACAGCTCTTAATTCCATGGATGGATGGGGTCTCTTTCTAATAAGCCAAATTTCCACATGCATACAGTGGAACCTTAGCACAAAGGTACATGCAAGGCCGTGCAGAGAGGTATTTGATTTAAAGAAGTTGGGCAAAATGAGGAAATAGCCAGCAGTGAGTCATCATTCCAGAGAGCAAGCTGATGCTTCAACTAGAATGTGGCAGAATTCTGAAAATGGCACCCAAAGAACATTTGGCACACTGTTTTCCCCTCCAGGGATAAGTACTGCACTGTTTTAAGAAACAATTCATAAAAGCCTTTCAAAGAGTTCATTTCAAAATTAAAACCTGACATTTTTGGTCAACCTATTTTCAAACACTGCACTGTAGTTCATTGTGTGAACAGATGTGCTCAGAACAAATATGAGTGGTTTGGTCACTTCATCTGCATGTAACTGCTTATAGGTGGTTCTGTTGTGCCACAAGCCTCTTTGCATGGCCAGTCATCGCATGACAACTCAAACTAGGTTTCCAGATGGATCTGCTACAGTGACCCATGCAAGCAAGTCCCAAGTGATGTCACACACACCTTGCCCTCCCCATCTTTAAGCATCAGTGTCTACATCTATAGGTTTCATGTTCTCTATTGTTACCCAATGGCTAATGGCTGTACGATTTAGCAGCTTCACTCAAGTGGCCATGTAATCTTGCCAGGACATCTGCACATCAACTGTCTGGTCATATGGTGGCCAGGTTGACCAGGGACAATGGAAATGGAACATGCAAGGCTACCTGTCTGGGCCTTTGGAACCTGATATTGTTGATGCTGGTTGGTGTTTCGGCTTTGTGTTGCTATTTTTCCTTAATGAACTTATGATTTTATTCTGTTTTATTTTATATTTATATTACATTGTAAGCTGTGCTGACAGCCACCTTGTGCTCCAACCTGGAGCAAACAGGTGGAGGGATATGAAAACATTGAAATAAATGAATGAATGAATTATTCTGTCTGTACTGTATGGGTCTGATGCATGGATAATGTAAACATGTCAGTATGAATTGATGCTTGACAGAAAAGGTGATTTACTGATACATCATGCTTTAAAAGCTTTAAGTAAACCATAGGGGGCATTAAGGCATTTGAAAAAGGAAGCAAGGGCTGAAGCTCAGAGAAGGAGATTCTTAGGAATATCATCGGGAAGGGGTACAGATTGGCTTATCCTTCCACTTCTTGAAATGTATGGCCGTCTTTACTCTGGAGTTCTTTTCCAGGAAGAAATTAAGGCTTACCAAAGAAGAAAAAGGGCAGTGAACTGGAGAACTTTATCTTGCTGCACACATACAATCTCTGAATAATCACTAATAGAGTAAGACAGTAGTGGGGGAGGGGAGGGGAGGGGAGAGCCAACCTGCAGTTTGTTAGCCCCTAAACTTGCTGGTGACACATTCTTTTAGAATAATATAGTTCACACTGGTAACTGTGACTGTGCCAAATGACAGCACCCACATCCTCAGCTAAAAAACTTTGCCCCTTGCCATGTACCCAACCTAATGTTTTCCTGCGGAGAAGTGAGTACCTGTGCAAGTCTCCTGAGTAATAGCTCTGATGAGGGGCGACTCCAGTCCAGGAAGATCTCAGGAGCCAGTGTGACCGTCATTTCCAAGACCCTGAGCAGGCTCACTGACAGGTCAAAGCACGTTGCACACACCTTCAACTGGCGACTGTCTACAAAGTTTCTTTCCAGGCGCTCTGCAGCTTGCTGGATCTGCCCAGGCAAAACAGATGCAGCTTAATGTAAGAACTGGAAGGGGGGCAGCTGTTCTCTTCACACCTGCCCCTAACCCTCCCCCCTTTCCCAGTTCATGCACAAGTCAGCTCAATCCCAGCATCCCACAAGAACTGTGCTGCAAACTGCTACTGGCACCTAGTAAGGAAAGGACTTTTGTTTTTATCCTCCAGGATGACAGGCAGAGGCTTACTCCTTCAATCAGATTTATTCCGGATCCAAAACTCTCACCTCCTGAATCATGCCAATGAACTCTGAGAAGGCCCAGTTCAGCTGGTTAAGCACACTGTTGAGGAAACTGGGTGCCATTTCACGGTCACTCCGCAGCAGGTCCGCCATGTGTCGCTGCAGCAGGGTGGAGGGACAAGGCTCTGGAATGAAACAACAGCGGCTTCTTAAGAGGCCACACTACCGGAAGGTGCTGGGCAGCTGCTGCCCAAGCCCAGCCTGTTTCACTGCCATCGTGTGGAAATGGGGAACAGTTTATAAGTTTACAAGTATGTGCCCCTTTCACTGCATTCAGCTTCATTTTGTCTCTCAAAAATCACAAGGAATTCTTGGAGCCTCCTCCCAGCCGAGGCCCTCTTTACAATAAGTAGAGGCGGCAGCTGCCCTCCAAGGCCAGCTCTCACACATGGACTATTCTGAGCCTGTCCCGTCTCCAAGGCCCGGAGCTCTTTGCCATAATGCCGGTCTGAATTAGCTGGGATGTGGTCATGCACATTTGCTGTCTCTCTGCAAGTAAGAAGCTGTGCCCTGCAGCTGAGCTCAAGCCAAGCATCCCTCCTGCTCATCCCCACAATGCCCTAGGTCAGCTCAGCACTAATCTCTCCTGAAAGCAGCATCACAGTAGCTCCCTAGCAGGGAATCAGCACCCAAGACAGACAGTCCCACTCCTCTCTGCCAGCATGGCACATGTTCACACTTGTTTGCCCATTTCCGATCAGGGCGAGAAATCTAAAGGGGAGGGGGAATTAAACCCAACTCTTTTCCAGCCTGCCCATGGAACCCAAAAGCAAGCCTGAAACAGGGGTGCATTTTAAATGTTCTCTCTCTCTCTCTCTCTCTCTCTCTCTGTGTGTGTGTGTGTGTGCGTGTGTGTGTTAGCTACAGGAACTTTGCTAGCTCTTATTAATAAGTCCTCCTCATCAGAGTCTTAAAGCAGGGCCATTTGTTTCCTCACTTCCCTTAGACACAGGGAATAAGGTAAAACTTTTCACAATGGAACTATAACCCAGCAGCAGATACTACTGACATCACTAGGACTGCAGCAGTGGAAAAAGAAATCTGAGATACACTGATGGCACCCCACCCCAGGAGCACACCTTACATCACTTTTCCCTCCTTTGGAACATGCTAGAGATCAGATGTAAACCAGGAGGAAGTTGTCAGGCAGAGCCGGATTATTGAAGCTTTAGTTTTGCACTGAAATGAAATCCCTGCCAAATGAGAGTCCCAAAGTGACACACATGTGAGAGCACTGCTTGCTTTCAAGAGAATGCAGCTGAAAGGCTCACAACTGTGAGAATAAGCTTTAAGAGCTCTTCTAGCCAACCTCTTAACAGCAGGACCTATAACTCAAGGCTCGAAAAACTAGCCAGTAGAGGACTAAGCTAGAAGGATGTATGTGCATGTTCTCCTCTCTTAGGAGCCAGCCAGTCCCATCATCGCTTTAGTTACTAAAGGGGGCCCTAGACAGGAAATGAGCATGAGTTGTCCCTTAATAAACTGAGGCTGCAGAGCAGATGACGACTAATCATTGGTGTGCCCCTAAATTGCCCATCAACATTGGGCAAGCATAGCAGTAACTCGGGCACAAAAGGCGAGGGATTGTAACAGGACAGGCAGAGAGGTGAGCTGACTTTCACATTCAGATATTCCATCCCAAGTAATGGCCAGAGCACACCTGATATGTCTTCCATTGTCTGTGCTCCAATCTCTCCCTGCAGCATCACAAAGACCTGCGAGAGGGGGGTGGACTCAGCCCCTCTAGGGCAGTGTCCCAAGGACAGCTGGTAAATAGGCTCCTTTCAATTAACTTGGTATTAATTATTCATTCAAGTACACCTCAAAATAGCAGAAAGCAGGATCACTAGCCAAAGGATCCTGTGCCCTGTCTTAGACCTTTCGGAGCCACATGGAGGAAATCACTGGCAGACAGTGATGACCTTGCCGACACCTAGAAAAGTGAACCCAATTGCATAGGTGTCCCAAGGTCATTCAATGACCGCACCCCCAGGGATGGAGTTTCATGACAGCCTCAGCAAAAACAGCCAGCTTATTAGCCTGCAGAACTGGGCCAGAACTGGAGCTAGCAGTTTCAGGGAAGCTGTATCTGCTCAACCTTTCTGTTCCCTGTTGTGTCCATCTTTTCAGAAGGAGAGGTGTAAAAAAAAAAAAGGTGGAATGGAGAAGAATAAAGAGGAAAAGGACAGTTGACACCACAGCCACAAGGGAAAACTGCTATGGAGAGCACATTAACAGCACCTACACATATTTGCTGCGGACTCGTAATATTCCCTCCACACTAAAGGGAGAGGCATACTTAACCACCCACCCTGAGGCACATTTGACAGGTCACCATGACAAACATTTGGATGGCTCTTAGGACCATCACTTGGTGCAGCCAGACTCATCCCGCTTTATCTTTCTACCCCATCGTTTCCAAAGGACCGGCTTGTGCACCAAGGGTGGGAGGGGAAAAGGCTCTACTATAGGGCTATAAAACTATGTCACCACCATACAAAGGGAAGACAACAGGAAACTTACTCTGGAAACTAGCAACAGAGAGATCTCCTGGGCCCCCAAAAAAGCAGAAAAGAAAAAAGCAAAACAAAACAAAGAGAGAAACATTATAGATGCAAGTTTTCTTAGAAGGGTCAAGCAGGTGTTACTACTGCCACCTTCTGCTGGGCTGTGAGGTTAGTCATTCTGTCCTGGCATTATATGCTCTCTCAGAGAAAGAGTGCAGGACCAACTCATAACTTGCCATCCACTCAGCAACACAGATGCCATCATTCTCTTCACTAGATCAATAACTACAGAGGAGAAGCCAAAGCTCCCCCTACAGCTTGTAACTGGAGTCTCTCAGAGATCCTTGCCATGCTGGATACAAAGCCATTCTGAGTACTGTGGTAACACTGGAAGACCAGCCTGATTACTAAACCATGGCTGCCATAAGTGAGTGGCAAATACCTCAGAACAAAGTAGGACTAACATTCACAGAAGAGGACCAGCCCAGAGCTGCAAGAGAAGCAGTGCCTGCTGGATCCAATGTACCACCAATGCCGATCAACTTGAAAAATCAATTTTACTCCTTAAAACTATAACCTGGTGTGCCTTTGGGGATGCTTTCACACTTTGTCAACTCATGTCTGCTCTGGCCATATGCTGCTAAAATGTTTTGTCTCCTATAAATATACACCAGAGCTTCTTTGGTCATCACCTAGTGAACCAGTGAAAACAACCAGGGTGATCACAATTATATGGAGGTGGTTTTTTTTTAAGGTTTTGCACTCAAAAATAAAAGAGTGCTGGGTCAGGAAGTTAATAAGAAACTTTTCACCCTGAGTTTGCCACACACATTTAAGTTAGGGACAGAGACAACTTATTTATATTACATGGCATCAGAGGCCCTCTAGCTCCCAGACATGCTGGGTCCCAGCAGTTACACAGACAGGATCCACTGGTGCCGATTATTGTGCCAACAGACAGCAGCAGTGTGGGGGCACCACACAACAGGATCCTGCCCTTCTGGTGCCAGAGTCAACAGCTAACCAGATTAGGATAATCTCAGTTACAGGACTGCATTTACCCACAAGCTGTAATGGCAAAGCAACACATCTCCACTCCCTATCCCCCACTCACTCTGCAAGCTGGGGAGATTGGCATCTTCTGGCTTGGTTTTCAGGAGATGAGGAAGCCGTGTGTACCTGTATCCAAATCCACAGCCCTACAGGAGAGGGGGGGAAGGGAGAAATGTCTGCTTAGAAGACCTCGCATTATCTCCCAACAAGGAACATGGAGACCCTCTCGCCAGAAGCAGGTAACAAAGTTCAAACAAGAAGTTAAGGGAAAGTTCAAACAGAGGGGAAACCACTGGTTTTAAAACTACAAGCTGGAAATTCTGAACAAATGTGGAAGCAGAGGATATCTGTTCTTACTCGCCACAGTCGTACAAGGATCCAGTTGGTCTGGGCCCAGGGTCTTTGCTCGTAGGGGGCCAGCAGGTTCTTCATCATGGATATTCGCCTGCCAGAGTAAAACAAACAAGTCAGCCAACCACCATGAAAACAGCACCAAGGTTAAAAAGTGGGGGTTTGGGAAGGATTCAAGGCAAGATGTTTAGTTTACTTGAGAGGGAAGAATCAGAAGTGCAATGTGAGGAAATAAGGGGAGCAGCAGCTTCCACACAAAAGGGATTATAAGTATAGGAATCATGCCTGGTTCAGGGAAGAAGAGAGAAATAATCCTCTTCCAGGACATATAACATTTTTCAGGAATGGTGAAACCAAGAACTTACTGTAGTTCTGGAATCCTCTCTACAGCACGGAGTGAGTGTGGGTAGCAAACATAGCTGGCCAATGCCTGCATTAGGGAGTCTCTGATGTCTGAATGTGGAAACAAGACAGAATGTAAGTGGAGTAGGGATAATAGGGACATAGATTGCCAGAAAAATACTTCAGATATTGTGGTGCAATTGCATACTTAGGGTTGCCATACGTCTGGGATTTCCTGGACATATTCAAAATACTGCAGTGGGCAGTAGTGTCTGGGCAGAAATCGGAAAAATGGACAGTAAAATTTGGACGTATGGCAACCCATGTCAGTAGTGCCATTGTTGCTGATTTTTCATAAGTACAGCTCAAAAACAGAAACTTCTGTCCAGATTTTCACTGTGTGAAATATTGCAAGCATAGTTTACTACAATTACAGGACTAGTAAGCAGGACAGGATATAAAGACAAATGTCAAACCCAAAAATAATAATTGAATTTTGCAATGATTTGAGGTGTTAAAAACATTAGAAACAGACACCCTTACTATTCAAGAAGTATCAAGTAGAAATAAAATTTAAAAAACAGCAAGCATGAGCTTAATTTTCTTTCCCCCAATCACATATGCATGTGTGCACGCATGCACACACATAACACCTACAGCCCAACATGACCTTTGGAAAACAGGAGCGGCCTTACCAGTTCCCACAATCCTTGAGTCAGCAAAGTGCTTGGCTAAAATGGCAGCGAGGTGAGTCAAAGTCTCTTCGTAGCCTGAAAAGAAAAAGTTCAGAATATCAGGATGCAGGGGAAAAACCCCCACAGCTATAGGATATAGCAGCTGCAGCCAGCGGCGTAGCGTGGGTTGTCAGCACCCGGGGCAAGGCAAGTAATTTGCGCCCCACGCCGTGGTGCCCCCCCACCAAGCCTCTATATTCTGCGCTTGTGAGGCTTGGCTGCTGGCCCTCCGTGGCCTGGCAACAGACTCAAGAGACCGGCCGTGGTGGCGCTGGAGGGCTGGTCTGGGGCCCGAGAGAAGCCTCGGAGAGTTCTCGCTAGGTTGACCTCGCAGCCTGGGCTACCCTGCGGGGCTGTTGTGAAAGGCGAAGGCGAGCAGCAGCGTGGCTCGCAGCGGAGCAAAGGGCACAACCACAGCGCCGGGACGTGCCCTTTGCTTGTGCCCCTTTGCTGGGGAGGCTGAGAAGGGCGCCCCTTTGCTGCGCTCCCCCAGGAGGTCCCCCAGGAGCAGAGCCCGCTGCCTGCGCTGGCAAGGAGGATGAGCCCAGCTGGCAGGCCGGCCAGAGAGGAGCCTCGTGGGCAGTGAGTGGCTGGCTCCTTGCGGGCGCCGGTGGTGGCGGCGGCGGCAGCGCAACTCCCTCCGGCCGCGAGAGGCGGGCAGCAGCCGGGCCTCGGACCTGCGGCCAGGAGCGCTGCCTCTTCCTGCGCCCCGAGGGCTCCCCACGCCCAGCAACCCGGGGAAAGCGCCGCACCACCTGTGGGTCCGCCGCCTCGCATCCGCTCGCCTTAGTTGCCGGGCGAGGCAAGCGCTCCTGCCTCGCATCCGCGGGGGGTTCGCGGCCAGGCCGGCCGGCCTGCGACTAGCCAGGCCCTGGGGCGGGGGGCGCTCCCTGCTTCCACCACTGGCCCCTGAACCCCAAGGCTGAGGCTCATGGCGCGCACCCCGGCTTGCAGCTCCTCCACCGCCCTTCCAATGGGGCAGCGACGTGCAGGCGCGCTCTCTGTCCCCAGCCGAAGCCGAGGGCGGCTTCTGGTAGCCCCGGGGCAGGCGGCGGAGGGGGGTCGCTGGCTGCAGCCGCCTCGCCTCGCCTCCGTTCTCCTCTCGAATCAGACACAGACAGCTGCTGACAGCGAGAAGAAGGGGCGGGGGCGGAGAAGTGCGACGTGGGCAGCGGGAGGCGGCTGGGGGGGGCTCGCAAGAGAAGCGCGCCCCGCGGGACTGAACCAGGTGCCTCTCCTCGGCTCCCGCAAGGTGACGTGCCCGTCTTGTGCTCTCCGCAAAAGGCGCCAGATCAAAGCGGCGAACGGTACAGATCCACGCCACGCCCCCCGTGGAACAGTTGTGCCCCCCACATCACAGGCAGCTCAGAGTTAAACTCTGCGCCCGAGGCTCTTCGGCGACTCCGGAGGCGGCGAGTGCGCCCCCCCAGATGTTGCGCCCGGTGCGGCCGGCCCCCCCTGCACCCCCCACGCTACGCCACTGGCTGCAGCAGAATGAATTTCTAGAATGAGCTTTCAGATTCACAGAGAGAAAACACGGTCCAAGTATGGAGGAAGGGCTACCACTTGTCTGAGTCTCTAGCAGGCAAGTCAGGAATCAAGCTTAAAGTTTAAGAGAATGAAGGCAGGAAGTCTGCACAGCAGCATTTGGTGTTGCCAACTTTACCTTACCACTTAACCAGAAGCATCAGAAGTAAGTGGGAATGTCCATAGAAGTTCTTTTACACACCTGGTTAGAAAGCAGCCATGCAGGCTGTGGACTGGGTTCATCTCTTTGACTAGTATAGGCTTTCTGAGACATGCATATAATCAATACAGGAATAGCAGTTGTTGAATTTGATAAAATTAGCCTGGACACTTCCCTACAGTTAAGCAAATTCTTAGCAATAATATACAGTAGTCCCTTTGTATAGGACTAATACCCGCATAACACAGCTAAAATAGGAATACTGAACTGTGTTATGGAGCAGCTTTGGGTAGACAGAAGAATAAAGACTGGGGAAATTGTAGATGGGATGGGGGTTAAAAACCTATTCCCCAGTGCTGTAGCTCTGATCTAAAATCCACCACAAGCTTTTGACATTTGAGGTGGGCGGGGGGGAGAGTGGACAATCCAATCACAGATCTCCTGGTGTCATATCTGGTTTCATCCCCAAAATGAAAGAGATTGTGGCTCTCATAGAGTACCACCTACAGAGAAAAACAATATGCTGAAATACAGTGCCTCACTTCCAAAAAGCTTGCAGCCAAAAAGAAGAGCTCTTGGCAGAGGAATTTCAGATGGAGGAGTTTGGAATAACTACGAAATAAGAAAATAGATCTTCCAAACCAGTTTTCATAATTACATCTCCAGGGCCAGACTGCACAACACCTGCTCTGACACAATGACAGTATTTTCTCACCCTTCACAGTACTTCAAAAAGGAGGAAATGTATTTTGCATATATTTCCAAAACAACGTAACTGCAGGCTGAGGGAAGAAAACACAACACAATCCAAAACCAGGGACAGCAAACAAGCATAACCACTGGAATTTGAGGAGGCAAAAAAATGATGTAAGCAGGAAGGCTTGATTTGTATGCTTTGCTTGAACAGTCCTTAATAGTCAATATGATGCAGTTGTCTAACATAATTATGCCATGCAGTTGCATAGTAAGAATGGCGATTTTCTACATGTTTTGCTCCTCTTGCCTTGCAAAATTGCTAAATGACTTTTAATGAAATTCTAAAAACTGTACACAAAGGTCCTTTATGACCGCAACTCTTCAAAAAGGGGATCAGTATAATTACCAGGAGCTGCAGTGTTTCAGGGTAACATCACTCAGATAATGTATAAATACTAAAAAGTTATTAGGCATAAGGGTAGGCAGTCAGGCTTAATAGCATTTAATCAACTTCAGGATGCAGGGGCAAACAATGCTTGTTATAGCTTGCACTAGGCATTATCAAGATGAGAAACCCGGGGACCCAGACTGAAGTTTTGTGTGTGTGGAGGGCAGGACAATTGTGTGAGCAAGTTAAACAGCACCTAATGTGATTAGAAAGTTGAGTACCACTCAAGAGTATCACCAACTTTTACTCAACAGTAGACCTACTGAATTAATGAACATGACTAAGTTAGGTCTATAATTTCAATAAGTCTACTCTGAGTAAAGCTTGGTTGAATACTACCCCACAACACAGCCAACATATTTTCAAAACACATCTTTACAACCACTAGGGCACGTTAAGCTAAGGTTCTTTGCAACCCAAATTCTGTGCAGCATGCAATATTCTGTGTGGAGTTCTTATCCCTTTTCTCTTGCGCATTGACTTCTATACACAAAATTACAGATGGTCCTGCTCAGAGGCCCTCTCCGGTTCCCTCCTTCTCCTCCTCACCTGGAAGCTCTTCCATGCTGTTGACAGGACTGAAGTAGTTCTTGAGAGCACTGTAGCTATTCATAGCCACACTCAGATAAAATTCTGGCATAAAAGCAAAGAGCGAACCAATCCTGTCTCCATGCTCAATAGTGCGGATGCATACCCGTAGCAGCCAGTATATATCTTGCATCTTCTCCTGAAAAGGAGCAATTCCTAGTCAGTTTGTATCTCAACTGGCATGAAATAATATACCTAAGTGCAGGGGCAGGGAACCTGTGGTCCAGCAGATGTTGTTGGACTCCAATAACCATCAGCCTCAGGCAGCATGGCTAACCATCAGGGATGAGGCAAGTTGTAGTTCAGCAACATTTGGGGGGCCACAGGTTCCCCGCACCCAGATCAGAGTAAATACTACTGAGGAAATGAAAGAAAAGGAGGTCAACAATTTTGTGCAAAAGCAGGAAAAATGCAGATGAATTTACTGCTAAAACCCAAGATTTTTCTGTAATAAAAATGAACTTTACCAGGATATATTAACAGAAGCACAACATATAAGACTTGGGAAGAAATGGTGCAGTTCCATTCAGCATTGGCCAGGCCAGAACTGGAATTTATGGCCCAAGCTTAAGTGAGGCACCTCACTGATATTATGTGTACTACTTTCCTTCTCACCTTTGAATAAATGGTAACGTTGATCCAAGCAAGTCGGCGACTCAGGTGATTAAGTTTCTCTGAGAAAACCTTCTGACTTTTCACCAGTTCATCGTGGATGTCTCTTCTCTGAATTGGACACGGGGGGGGGGGATGAAGAGCAATGGTGCATATGTTTTCCTGCTTTCAGAAGCATGTACACAGCAAGTCCAGTACTTCACAAAAGCCTTACCACAATCACAGGATGTTCTTCTAATGTGGAGGAAAAGCATGAGCTGCCATGGTCTGCTTCCCAAGGGGGTCATCCTTACACAGAGATCGGGTATACCATGGAGCCCCAGGCACACTTTGGCTAGCTACAGTACACACATTACACCTAACAATATCCAAGGAATCTTAACAGGAGGCAGTCTTGACACTAGTTCCACATTAGACACACCACCACAGAAGTTGAGAATCTATTCCAGTGGTACCTTGGAAAGCAACTTCATTTAACAACTGCTCACTCATGAACAGTGTAACAGAGGAGACAAGAACTGATGCAAATTCATGACTCCCCTTCCACAAAGATAAAAACCATGTTTTGATGGAAAGGGAGCCATGATCTTGCAGAAGTGTGTGGCTCCGAAGTTTACTTTAACACTCAAGGCGTTGTTGTTGTTTTAATCATTAATCATTAACCACACAAAACAACCATCCTATTTTTGCTAAATGGAGAATTAGCCACCATTACTTCTCAGTCTGCCTTCAGAAAATCAGTGAGAGCAATAGAGTGCTGCTCAGCACCTGAATGATTCTCAAGAAAGAGAACAGCTTGCAGGCAATATAGGCCTATTTTAAGGGAGAGTGAATATAACTATCCCCGTGTTATTCTTACCCTCTTTGGGCATCGGCTAATCTTTTCTTCAGTGTCTTTCAGTGCCATAGCATACTCATTCACATCATCGGAAACACCTACCATCTAAAACACAAATAAGGGTCAGTAGTACCAGCTAGAGCTTTTCTGTACAGGTTATAGCACATACTGGATTATTTTCCAAACACTTAACTTGTGGCAGCATCAATACATTGTAGGGCCCAACCCCACAATGAGCCCCTCCCACCAGTCACTTTCCTGGAGACAGATTTTCAGCTGACAGCCTATAGCAGAACTACGTAAGATGGCAGCAGACAGACCCACACCTCTGAAGGTGGGGGATTGCCAAACGACAATAAAGCAGCAGGAGGCAGGGCAATTTCCAACAGAAAATTGGCAACTCTTGTTCTGTCAGCCGCTATCGCTGCTGAAGCTCTTCTCCCTCAAGCCTATTCCCTTGCAGCTAGCCTCACTGCCGATCACAGATCCCTGCTTTGGGACGGAGGAAAGAAGTGGCTGCAAGTGGGATACCAGTGTGGGGAATGGGGATCAGCATCCCTTCTCGCACCTGCTACTTCTCAGAAGGAAATACATGCACATCTATTTTGTTACTGCTGCGTGACGGTCAACCATGTTCAGAAAGTGCAGGTCTGTCACCAAAGGGTGTAGTTCCACCCAAAAGCAGAGTGCAAGCAAGCACTGTGAGTTGGTATGGTGGCTGCAATCAAAAGCGCCCCACCCTCTCCCAGTGGGCCATGGTGTCTTTGTTAGTGTGAGTTCCAATCCAAGTTGTGCGAATGGGAAAGGACTGAAAACTCCCCTGAAATGAATCCTGCTCACCTTACCAAGCTGCTGGTGCACGCTGAGGTTGTACATCATGACTATTCCATCCAAGATTTCCAAAAGAGAATTCTCAGTGATTGGTTGTTCTGGCTCTTCGGCAGGTCTCCCCAATAAAAGGCCCTCATTTCCATGGCTGCCTTCAACTGTCATAAAAACAATGAAACATCCATCACTGTGAAGAAAATGGAACTATGGCTGGTTTGGTATTCTCTCTTTTTTAACCATGAAGTTTTGTTAGCCTTTCTGTTCTGAAGGAAATCTTGAACAAACAGCTACCTCAAGTCACCAGACATCTTAGTTTAGCTGGTTCTGTTTCGAGTATATGGACTATGCCTTTAAACCTACATTTATCCTTCTGAGCCTCATCATCCTGCAGTTTTGTTTATTAAAATAATTAAATATAACCTATTTAACACTGTTTACTCCCAGATCATTTGCACTGGCTACACAGTTCTCAGTTGCTTAGTCAGAAAGTACATAGCCTGAATTACAATTGTAGTCCTTTACAACAAATCCAGACATGGGCTAGCATGCAGGTAGAAATCCTTTTCCTCAGTTAGAAGGTAGAACTTCAGGCTGAATGAATGAATTTATTTTATTTTATTATTTTACTTACTTACCTACCTACCTACCTACCAACCAACCAACCAACCAACCAATAATTATTAGAGGATCACAGAGCAATTTACAGCATAAAGACACAAAAAAATGCCTAATGACAACGAAAACAATAACCACTATGACCCTGCATTTGTTATCATTTTGTAAACACCTGATCATGTTGAGAAGTCCAGTTGCTGTAATGATCCAAGTGCTGTAAATGATTCAAGAGAGCACTTATCTATGGTACCAATTATGAATTTAGGATGGCTGACAACAATGGAAGAGACCTGCAAGAATATTGCTACCTTCAGATCTGGACCATTGTTTAAATAGAAAACGTTAACAAAATTTACCCTACACAACCTGAAAATGAAGGACAATTTAGGAAAGTGTTACATCTGTTTACTGAATACATTAAAATTAAGGAACATGATTGGCATCCACTCTCTTCTCATGGATTTCTTTGGAAAAACATTATTGCATAATATGTTTATGAAGAGCAACTGTCTGGAATTATAATGCGATTTCTGGAATACTACTGCTCCCTCCTCTCACCTTGTATCCTTCTCCCCCCTCCCTTTCTTGCTTTGATCTTTTCTCTTTTGTTGTTGTTATTATTATTATTGCTTTTTGTGTATTAGAAAGGATTATATATATATATATATATATATATATATATATATATACACACTACTCACTGTCCTCCTCTGTCCGTTGTTCCATGTTCAACGTACGAACTTTAACTTTCTCCAAGGCACCTGGTGACCGCCTTGGAGTCATAAGGCTAACAGCTGCAGTGCTGAGAAAACGGTTAGCCCGCCCCAGGGTGGGTGAACTAAGCCAGCTTGGTCTGGCCAAGGCACCTCCGATTGCCAGTGCCGCAGCTGGACGCTGAGAAAAAGAGAGATTGATAGATATGAAGTAATATTTGTTCAGCTCTTTCTCTAACAGGAAGAATCAAGCTGGTTTGAACCATGCACAAATCTCCTTTGTTCTAGTTAGGCTCATTTGTAGGACAAGTAGCCGAAATATTTCCTTCTCACTCATGGTAACCTAGAAGAAGAACCAGGGTCTCATACAGGCAAGCATAGCACAGGCAGACATTCAGGACAGGAAAACTTTTACTAGAAAGCACAATTTGTATCCTTATCAGTTATTTCAATAGGGTGGTTTTGAACTGACACACAACCCAGTTTACACAATCCACACTGCAAAATGCATCAGCTTGATTATGCATCAGCTGATGACTGGAATCGATCTTTTAAGGGTCCAAACAGCAACCGGAGTGAAAGAATCAGCACTGGGCCAGACGTAATGGCAATACTGGGCTATCCTGTGCTGTATAGTTCCAAATTCAAGGGGCACAATATTCTTTACAACATGGTCTTATCAGAGGGTGCAGTCACAGATGGCGAAATTGTGCTCACATTGACATCCCTGTGAACTAGCAGACAAGTATCAACCATTCAAATTTCCTGGGCCCAGCATGGGGTATCCTTCCATATTTTAAGGAGTGGGAAATCCTGACCACCTATAACCTTGCCCTTGAGAATCCCAAGGAGATAGAACTTTAGCCTGCAGTTTCTAAAGAGGAACACAAGACAAGCTGCAAGGCAATGTTTGCCCACGACGTGAAGACAAAAAATGCAACTGAAGCCAAGCAAAACAAAAGAACTTTTTTT
This sequence comes from Podarcis erhardii, assembly GCF_964252035.2. Classification (NCBI taxonomy): domain Eukaryota; kingdom Metazoa; phylum Chordata; class Lepidosauria; order Squamata; family Lacertidae; genus Podarcis; species Podarcis erhardii. The sequence goes on from NC_138498.1 coordinate 71,181,710, forward strand.
TCTTTGCACAGAGTACTTTCTTTAACAAACTGAATCCTTGAATTCCTCATCTTATCAGGCCTTGCATCACATTGTGTCAACAGTTCTCAAAGTTCTCGAGTAGTAGCTGGTCTTGAGTTTCCACTGAACTTTTCCTGGGGCATATATAGATGAGGCCTGAAGCCTTAAAAAGCACCCCCTGCCCAAGCTTTTCCCACACTTTACTGTGCTCTACAGATTTAGTCACCAAGTCACTATGGTGGCTGCCCCTGCCAACCTTTGGGAACCATCCTTCCCCCTAACATAAATATCTGTTTTCCTGAGTTTTCTGCAAATTACAGATAATTTGGAAGGGGGAATCTTTTGCTTCGTAGCAGGCTTTTTCATTAAGCAGAAGATGGAAGTAGAGGCTGACACTGCTTCTCATGTGAAATGAGATAAAACCCACCCTCTGCTAGCAAGGGCAAGTGAAGTCTTGGGACAGGCCTTTTCTGTCATTTTACATCATGCTTTAGAAAAGGCAAGAAGTGACGGGATCCCCCTTCATTGCTTTCCCCTTCTATATGAGTTTGTGTTAAGTGATCCTCTCTTGTTCCACACCAGTCATTGGGGAAGGAGAAAGCAACAAGAGGGCCTCCACCCTGCTTCTTTCATTTCCAAAGTCTTACATGCTTCATGCAGGATTTTTGTAGAAGGCACTCACTACTTCTGCAAATCCTGCCATTTCCCCAAGTTCTCTGTGTATGCCAGGAGATTCAGGACAGGGGGCAGGGAAGAGGAGATTGGTGGAAACCATAAACAACAGATGACAACTGTGTCAAATGAACACATGGGGCCTTCTATATAAAATCATATTGCAGTTTCCCTTATATTTGTTTCTGATATTAGAACTTCCCGAATCAAACTGCAGAGTCATCACTACAATCTTTGGCAAGCCCAGATCCTGACTCAGATGTCTGTGTTAGGACCAACAGCAACTAGCGTTCAATCAGCATTCTTGGCATTCTCAGGTTAAGAGTGTAACGCTGCTGACTAATGAGAAATGCAGAGCTGTTGGAGCTTTAAGTGACCATCAGATCTTGCTAAACAGAGAACTCTCCGTTAGCCTGCAAAATTCTGGGCCTGCAGTAGAACCAGCAGGGTTAAAATTAATATAAAAGACCTGAGAAAATAAAAAGGTCTTTGCTTGGCACTGAAGGACAACGAAGCAGGTGCCAGACCAACTGCTTTGAAGAGAGCATTCCATTACTGGGGTCCAAACACTGAGAAGTCCCTCTCCCTGCTAGCCTCCCACCTCAGGTAACTTTGTTTACAGAACTGTCCCCTGACCTAAATATGTCTGATTATAGCCTCTGAGAGTCAGGATTTTGGGCTGGATTCCAATGTACACTTTGCTATGGCACCATTAGACTGCTGTACAACCAATACGTTCAACACAAAACTTAGAAAGGCGAATTTCTTGGGTACAACGCATAAAAGTCTCTCTTTACTTGCTTCTCCCATCCATCCAAAACAAATTTCTGCTTCCAGGAGGCTCAGTGCTCCTCCTTCCTTCCTTATAGACTTCATTGACAGCTGGCTAAGTTAAAACTCATTGCACATGGCATTGTTAGGCTCACTTGTGCTGTTGACACTGCTGACTCTTCATCTTCATCGAGATCATCCATTGTCACCGCCTGAAGTTCTGCAGGGTCAATCAGAATATTTGCCTTTGAAGCAAGCTCATCTGTATGAATAAAATACCAAATACATTCACTGCTAGGTATAATTACCTATGCACATTCCATTTACCACATGTCTTATTTGCAGTATTATTATTATACCCCATTTTCCTGGTGGGACTCAAAGCAGCAGTACAGCTACCAGAAGCTCAAAGTGTAACACATCAGAAGTGTCAATATTGCTACTGTGTCTTCACTAAGGCTGCAATCCTATGCACAGTGGGACTTGCTGAATTCAGTGGGATGTACCTCTGAGTATACATACATAGGACTGCACTGTAAATGATCAGATCTGGTGCCAAAGGCATAGAAGAGGATCAACGCTCTTCCCAGCCATTTGCCCACTCAAAAACTCCTCCAAAGATAAAATATACTAGAACCTGTATTTTTTTTTATTTCTCAGGAAGAAAAGCACCTGGAGAGGCCAAATTTGAGTGGAGAAATAGCTGGGAATGAAAATGCTAAAGCATCTGTTATGCACTTTTCAAAAAAGGTATTAAGTGGTGTGGGACGACCCATTGCCAGTAGTCATTCTATATAGACTTAGAACATGCTGTGAAAAATCAAATATGGTTTGGTATGCATTTTTGGGTACAGAAAGAATTGATCTAATGTGTAGAGACCTTTTCTATTCTAATCAATTCAAGAAGTTTCTGGAAGCTTCTCTGTGTGATACAAGCTGGTGCAAGCTGGAAGTTTGTAGCTGACAAGCAAGATACTATTCTGTCTAGAGACAAGCAGAAGATTCCTGATGTTTTGGTTATTCCTTCAGAGAAGTTGAGCAGCCCTTTCAATCTGGTTCTGTTCTCTTTTTCTGTCATGCTGACTAGAAGAACAGGCCAGAAGGAGCCTGAGTTTCTCTTTTCTTCTGGTGTGGTGGTTTGTATATAACATGCTTAGTGCTAAGGTTTCAGTCTTATTGTAAGTTATTGTAAGTTTAAGTTTAGTCTGCTGCAACTGGATTTCTTATGGATTGTGCCAACCTTGAAGATATATGGATTTGTGACTATTATGCTCATTTACCTTTAGTACTAAAGCTCTGCTGGATGAAGAATTAATTGCCTCTGGTCTATTTTTTGGGAATCCTGCAATATGTTTAAGTTTTTACTCTGCTAACTTTACAATGAAGTCTGCTCTAGATCAATATGAGCAGTACCAAATAACAAATATGCTTTCTGACACCTATACACATACACACATACACCCACACCGTATTGTTATGCTTTATTGTTCTACCTATAAACAGACAACTGAAGAGCGGTATTTATTTTTTTTAAATGACTAAAATAAAATGCTCCCGTATGCAAACTGTACTTTTTCCAGATCGTGTTACTAATTCTAATAGCTATTTCCTTTTGTGTATGTTTTGCCTTGGAGGCTGCTCCCAAGGCAGAGAAAGGAGCATCCAGACCCTAGGTGGAATGGACAAGTCAGTCCATTAAGAGCCAAAAATTGGGTAGGGAAATCTTGGGTCTCCCCCAGGGTGAACAAAAACAAGATTCATAAAAGGGTCACACACAATCTTCAAAATGTAATTTGGAGCTTGTATTTCATATTCTCTTATCTCTACCAAGCAGATGGCCAAGCAGCCCCAGTGCCCTAAAGCCTGGCTCTGCTGATCTGAAGAGCACCTGAAAGAGGAAAAAGCAAGTCCTAATTGGAATCTCACAGGCCAAGAGGCATCAGCTGCCACTTTATCTTCAAGTCCCAGGAGAGCAGTTCTTGTTTTTAGCTTCAGAGGCCGTACACATATCCTTGAAGAGGACTGAGCTATTTAAATTAGCTAGAATAGATTTGCATGTAAATTAACAAGTCAAAAAAATTACCACACTTATGTCATGGCTGCTATTTGATAATCAAGTTAAAATACATAATTTTAAAGGAAGGTCACAAGTGAAGACAACTAAGCCTTTGAAGAAGATGCCAAGTTAGCATCTGCCTGTTTAAGCAAATAAATGACATTCTGAGTTTCCCAGTATTCCTAGTATTTAACAAAGTGAAAATAGAAAAGGACCTTTCTCACCGGGATCACTTAGGGGACCTAGAAACCAGCAGGCTTCTGAGTCCAAGTACCAGGCAGAACCAAAGCTTTCACACACAGATACGTAGCTCCACAAAGCAATGAAGCTAATTCTGTGACACTCCTGCCCCATCTTTTACTTCCCTCAATAATTTGCTCCTGCAACAGATTTTCCACATCATATGCTTCCACATGAATTAATAGAACACAACAAAACAAGCACTTGCCTTTGAGGGTCTTCTTGAGATGAGACAAGAGTCCCCCAAGTCGCTGGAGGTCAAAGTAATCCACCTTCCCATTATAGAAGAGCTGAGGGGGTACATATGCATCTGTGGGAAAAGATGTTTTATATTTATTTACGGAGAAGGCCAAAGAAAGCTAATCTTCAATGAGTACAAATAATCAGGGCCGCAGTTACAAGACATCCACCTGCCCTAGCCAACTCTCCCTCTGGTATAAGGGGGAAGAGAAGTCAACAGAGCACTGAAAATTGGTACTGAACAAAGAAAGCTAAAATGTATTCACACATAGCCCCTTTGAGGGGGTATGGCAAGGCTGGCATACTGATGAAGATGACTTTCTTCTCTGCTACATGTCTGCACAACAGTGAGGACTAGGTCCACTTTTGGATGGGCACTGTTTCACTGTGGGATGCAAAATGTAAGAAACATTGTCTTGAATGTCTCTAATTTTGCATTTTTGGGTGAAGAGATAGAATTTGGTTACACACAACTCCAGAAATTCCTGGATGATACAGCCTTCTTCAAAATGCAATCACATACAAAGACCAATATTCCCATTTGTGCATCTTTTGAAATTACCTTCACTGCTCATTGCTAAAGGGTTCTTCATGTTGTACTCATCCCAGTAATGTTTCAAGGCCGAGATGAGTCGATGCAAGAAGCACACCATATACTCTGGAGGACACAGCACAGTCAGATTCTAAGGACAAAAAACGACAAGGCTCTACTGTTAACAGAACAGTTGAGGAGCCATGCTGAACTGAGCTTCTCCATCCCCTCAGATGTGTGTGATGCACACCCTTGCCTATAGCATTCCCCAGGCAGCACAGAACATTTCCAGTAACTGACAGAGTCAATATCCATCACTGATTCTCACCTGTTTCCCAACAAGAAAGAGCAAGCACATATCTTCCCTTCAAAGCATAGTAGCACAGTACATCAAGAAAAGAGATGATGAGGCAACCTGGTGGCCCCAAGGCATGTTAGCAAGCGCCAGTAAGCACATTTCCCTCACTACCAGAAAAAACTGGCACTGAAACAACAGAACACTCCCAGTCAGGAAAGAACTAAAAGTCCATATCAGAGAGGTGACACCTTCACTTAGAAGATTTACTGAGAGACCTTTAAGCCATGGCTGAGTGTGCTCTGCTAAGCAAGACTCAAAATGACATGCTAAGAAAAATTGAATTCAGGAACCTTCAGTAAGTTATGCAAAATTTTAATTAATTGCATACAAATAATAATTCATTCTAGTAATGGACAGGGGAATCAAGTTATATAGGGTGACAAAGCCCTGTCCTCTGACTATTGAAAACTCTGACAGCTGCATTATCCCACTTTCCTTCAGCTTCTGTGATTTCACCATGATTTGCATTTAGGCTTCAAGACCCACTTTTAAAACCAAGACTTCTGTTCAAAAATGTGCCATCAATACAAAGTATGTGTTAATTCCCCACAGATACCATTTCTTTTATGAAGTTATAACTTGACTGCTCTTCCCTTCCAGGTATCTTAAGCTATTTCTTTACATTCTGTTAAAAAAGATGAGATTCCTAGCATAATTATTCTGCCACCAATATCCTAGGAAGGCAGTCAAAGGGGAACAGAGGTATAGGGATATAAGGGGGGGGGGGAGAGTGTCAGAACTGAAGCCTGGCTTTGCAGATCTGAAAAGCATTGTCTGTCAGAGTGAAGAGAACTGACATTGTCAGATAACAAAACCAAACTGAATACAATGTAAAGGAGTGACCGTGTGTTCGTATTGCATGAGTTGAGGGGCCTTGATAAAGAAATCATTCACTATGAACTAGACACCTTGGTAAACCACTGCTGTGTGGAAATTTCCTAATTTCTGCACAGGACAAATAGTAGCATGGAGTCCATCAGCCCAAAATTTAAGAAGTCATTACACACTCAACAAGGCACCTATAGTGTCCAAGCTGCAAAGATGTCTGCAGCTACGGCTTCTGACAGATATAAGATTGTGTCCTTCTTCAGACCCTCCAACAGAAAGTGTGACAGAAGTCAAAGTGGAATGAAGATACTGTTCTCAGCTTACCCCTCGGTTGCTGGCATTTTCCTGAAGAAACTTGCGGAACTTATTTAGAAAGATGTATCTGGAAGCTCCTCCCTGAAACAACCAGTGTTTAAAGTCAGTTGAGTTCCATCAAGGTGAAAGAACAACCTAAAATTACAGTATTTCTTGGGTTTGCCTGAATTATGATTACTTGCTCATGTGATGTGAAATTTGCCTTTACAGGTAAGTCCTTAAAGACAAGTGTATACATGTATTCTCATAACTTGCTAGACTTGCACTAAGCTGAGGGAAATGCTGTTTACTGCTGTCTTGTTTCAAACGGCTGTTTTAAAATAAACTGGAGTTCAGTTTGAATTGCATATCTGGTTTTGTTATTACTTATTACTGCTTGTTTCATTATGAGCTGCCCTGTGGGTTCTACTGGGCCACATAGGCATTATATAAATCAGTTTTAAAAAAAGAATTCTCAAGAGCTGCAACATCAAGTGATGGCCATCACAGACCAAGAACCACACACAGTATGGGTTTCAAACTGATTTTGTTATTAAATTTTTCATATTCTAGATGCTTTGTTGGATTTTTTTGATGGTTGATGTGTGTTGTTTTGTGCTTCTTGTAGTATACAACCCCCAACTCCTCTAGAAGTTTGGTGATTTACAAATATCCTAAAGAAATAAGTCACCCGTCATTACTTCAAAGAAAATTCCTCTTCAATGGAGGCAGCTCACATGATCAGTTGTGAGTCATTTAGTGATGAGGAGTGTGTGATATACTGCACAAGCATGCATGAAACCTATCCTAAGTCAAGTTACATAGCAGTATTCTTTGGCTGCCTATCCTCAGAGAAGTCACCTTGTATGAATGCCCTGCTCACCTCCATTACTAGCTCTTTTGGCTGCTGTACAGAAATCCAGTTCCCTAATCAAGAAGTCCATTCAGGATATGTACAGTTCCACACTGCCATCATTTGGTCACCAGTGCAAAGGAGATGTTGATAAATCATTTATCTAGGCTTTTATTAGGAGTCCCACCTAACCGCATTAGCTCTTAGAAATTCCACTCATATTCTTAGCATTATCATTTCACACAGACTCATGAGATGCCAGGGTACTGGGCAGGAGTCATTAGCCTGTGTGCCCTGTATCCAATAAACAACGTTGTCAGGTTTAGCATTGTATCCAGTAGAGAAGATAAGCTGCTAATAGCCTAATCTGAGCAAACAGCTTCTAGTGTACAATAGTTTGAGCCTCCTCACTACATTTAAAATCAGGCTATCAGAAATGAATGTGGTATTCATTTGTTACTATTACAATGATTATTTATTATACTTCTTTCCCACCCAGCACCAGAAGGTACCAGGACTGATTTACATTGCATTATAACAATGTAAAAGGCAAGACAATTTACAATCAGAAGAACACAGTGGGTACAACAGAATATATAATTTAGGTGCTAGATGCCAGAGTAAAGGGTTGAGTCTTCAACATATGACGAAAGCTATATAATAAAGAGTGTCAGACACATCTCTGCAGGGAGGAAATTCCACGGCTCAGGGGATGCCACGGAGAATGCCCTCTCCCGGGTTTCCACCTCCTGAACTTCCAAGTGTCAATCTTAACAAAAGAGGTTTGTACGGACGAAGACAGTCTTCCAGATATATGGGGCCTCAGTTTTCATGCGACTAAATCTTGTTTTATGGTGAGATGCAGGCAAGGCCATCTGAGGATACATGACAACCTCAAAAAGCAAGCTGCTCTCCAGTGTGACTGAAATACAGTGGTGCCTCGCAAGACGAAATTAATCCGTTCCGTGAGGCTCTTCGTATAGCGGTTTTTTCGTCTTGCGAAGCAAGCCCATTGACAGCTTAGCGGATTAGCGCTATTAGCGGTTTAGCGGCTTTTAGCGGATCAGCTGATAAGCGGCTTATCAGCGGATTAGCTGATAAGCGGCTTAGCGGCTTAGGAAAAGGGGGAGAAAAGGGGGGAAAACCCACAGGAACTCACAAGACATTTCGTCTTGCGAAGCAAGCCCATAGGGAAATTTGTTTTGCGAAGCGCCTCCAAAACGGAAAACCCTTTCGTCTAGCGGGTTTTCCGTCTTGCGAGGCGTTCATCTTGCGGGGCACCACTGTACTCTGCAGATAATATATGCAATCATCCTTACCCCACCATGGTCTTTATTGTTCAACAGCAACTTCAGTATCTGCACTTGGAGTTCCTCCACCACTAAGAATAAATAGAACAGTAATGATAGACACTGCTTCGGGTAGCAGCCACCGCCACATTGCCACAGAGAAACTGACAGTGGCCATATTCAAGCTTTGCATAGAAACTCCCAAGAAGAAACTGACCTTCCCAAATTATTATACATATCAGTTTGTTGAGCTACACTCCCCAAGTGGCTCTGGACAGTCTTTCGAATGACAGGAGGTAAAAACATTATCAGTGGGAAACTTAGTGCTGTTTCTAAATGAAGTTACTAGTATTGCATTTGTAAGCAGGGGTGCCAATGGCACCTGTAACACAGCACTGCTCAGCTAATATTTTACAGCATTTGTTTATTCAAATATTTCAAATGTGGGTGTCTTGGCACAAAAGGCAGTATACAAATGCGATAAATTAATTAATCGTGGCATGCAATTATTTCTCCATTCTCTGCACTGATCAATATGGCTTCATGCCATATTCTAAATTGCCCATGAGATTTTGAATGCCGCTATCCCATCCTCAGACCTTCAATGCGTTTCTTGAGCCGCTGGCATCCTCTTTCATACGCTCGCCTCCTCAGTCTCTCCTCAGCAGTCTCATCTTTTACCTCTTTACTTTCTTTGCCCTGTGTTTAAAAGATAACGAGGATAACAGAGTTGTTAGCAGAAGCCGAAAAGGATGGACAGGAAGGGCTGCAAATGCTCATGAATGCAAACACAGCTAATAAGAGAATGCAGCTGTATAAAGGTGCTAAACAAAGGGTTATTTGCATAACCTATTATGTGCAGAAAACACCTAGATAAAAGGCAACATCTCTGCAGTTAAGCTAGGACAGTCCTTAAATCTACCAGCAGTGGACGCCATATTCCTCACCTCTTTGTTGAAGCGGTTTGGCCACCAAGTGGTGGGAATGAGCTCCTGTAAACCAGCCTCCTCCACACGCAAAGGGCTCTTGATGTAAAAAAACACAACTGAGCGGAGCACATCAAATCTGCAGAGAGTTAAGGGAGTTGTGTGGTAGTTCATATAGATGCACCTGTGGGATCTATGTCACAAGCAGCATCCCTGCAATAAGTTAAGAATAACTCCACACACAGGACCATGTGAAAAAAAATTAGATTTCCTGAAAACAAGTCAACTCCATAGGGTACTTGGAAACTGTAATGACTGTATCGTGCAGCAAGGAGGGTATTTGGGGGGAATGAAAGAAGAGGTGAAAAACTGCGAAAGGAACTTCTGCAACTTTTTGCTTATTTTCATCAGCTTCCAATGCATGGGGACATTGAAGCAGCTATCCACCCCACTTCCCCCATGTTAGCAATCTGCTGCTGAGACCACCTTGTGTATGTTCTCAAAGCAGTTATAGAATTTGTGCTATTATGGTCGGTCTTGAGTGATGCTACTGAGACAGAAGCCACACCCTTCCAAATAATTGGGATAATTACAAAAGGCACATGGGGAAGGGAAGCAAAGGAATAATGATCAGCTCATACATAGATGTTATTTAACTATTGTCAATGAACAGAGCATTTATCTAGCAGGGTAGGCCAGGTAGGTGTATAGTGTTGGAAGAGAGAATAAGTGAAAAATAATCCTCTGGGCATGCTGGCTGTTCCATGAATGCAGGCAGTCTACTTTTGGGGAACACTGGGATCAGATTTGAATATTAAGGGAGAGACCCCAGCTCCATGGCACAACATGCACTTGCCTGCAGAAGGACTCGGGTTCAATCCCTGGCATTGCCAGTTAAAATATCAGGCAGCAGGTGATGGAAAAGACCCTCTCTGCCTGACAGCCACTGCTAGTCAGAGCAGGCAATACACAGTAGGCAAAAAAAGGTGGTGGCAGTGGTGAAGTTAACAAGAAGCAGGGGTTATTTTGGCTAGTCTGGCTGCCTTTCTCTGGTCTCATGGCACAGAATACAGGCCATGTTATCACAGTTATATTTTTCCCTGAAAGTGAAAGAAACTGAATCTGAATGTATGCAAAGAATGGGTGATACAGTAAAGTGTGATCTCAAGGACCTCACAGTGAAGATGCAGCCATTTTGCCTTGGTCAAACCCTTCCTCTCCAATTTGTGCAGAGGCGCACCTGAGCTGCATCTGGTAGTAAGGAAATAGCAACACTAAGATATAGAAGCGACTAGGGCCTCTTAAATTTAGCTGCAGGTGTGTGCAGCCACAGGAAAAAAAGAAACCACGTCCTGTTACAGGGTGATGTTTCTGTAGGGCCTACACATGAATCTTTTTGTCTGTCTAAGCAAGTTTGTACCATCAGGAGATTTGGATGTATGTGAAAAATATTGTGTTTTTTAAAAATAAAAAAGGATACAGGACATTGTGAAGCAGGTACTTCCTGGATTTCTCATGCTTCAGGATAGCAATAGTGAGACGGAGGTAGTGAATCTGGATAGAGAAGAAGAAAAAAGGGAAATCAAGATAAGCTGCAGTGATACATGAGGAAGAGCTCTTAAAACAGCATATTTAAAATGTCTTTACAACATTTGCAAAGCTGTAACCTGTCAGCCAAAGCAGCTCCCCTCTCACTGCATGAACTTTGTTCTTAAGGGTTTCGACCGGTGTTTAACAGAATAATACTCACCTGTAAGCCTAGATCAGGAACAATGGGAGAGAAGCGGTATGCCCTGAGCAGGGACATCAGCAGCTGCTTGAGGCATTCATGTACTTCATAATCCTGAGGGAGGAAAGAAACACTTTCTTACTCAATAGGAAAGAAGATACTGGGTCAGTGAGTTCCTCTGGAGAAAGGAAGAAGGGTCTCTTTCCTTGAGAGTAAAAGCACTCCAGTAGCTCACCTCCATGAGAAGCCACATGAGATCCAACAACTGCTGTATAAGAGGGTGCGCTTCCACAGACCCTCCTCCTTCCAGGATGCTGAGTAGGAAGTTCATGAGCACATCTTCCACCAAGTACACTTTGCACTGCAGAAAAGAATTTATTGAAGCATAAGACTTAACAGAATAGCTTTATCATGATGCTGCAGCAGAGTCAAGAACAGTGAATACTCTGTGCTGCTGCAGCTCTGAGGGGGCTCACAGCAGCCATTTCCCTAGACTACATTGAGAACTCCAAGGACAGGTTGTCCCACATCCCAACAATGTCCCTTTATTCAGGATCCACCTTCTGGTTGGTTTCCAAGAGCCACTCCCCCCCACTCATAATGTTGCTATTTATTATTTATAAACTACGTTTCCATTTTTTAAAAATACAGTAAGGTAGTACACAGCGTACAAAATTACAGTCAGAGCAATAAAAACATCAATAAATAATGGTTGGTAAAAAGAAACTCACAGTGCAAAGCTCTGTCTGAATGACACCATTTTTAGACTTCTAAAAGAAGGTAGGAATGATGTCTGCCGAAGCTCAAATGGCAGGGAGTTCCACAGGGCACAGCCTTCCACACTAGAGTAAAGGCTGGCTGAACCTCGTGGTTGTGGGGAACCACAATAAGTGCCCCACCAGAGGATCTCAGTGGCCAAGGTGGAGCGTAAGGGATCAGATAGTCCTTAAGGTATTTGGGGCCCAAATTATTTAGTGTTTTGTGAACTGACGAAAGAACCTTGAACTCTGCCCAGCAGCAAACTGGCAAAAGATGTTAATGTTAATGTTAATGATAATATAATAATAAATAATAAATGAAGTAGTAGTAGTAGTAGTTGTTTATTATTTATACCGCACCCATCTGGCTGGGATCCTTTGCTTGCTGGTTAATCTACTCAAAAGGAGTGAAGTGCACAGATGCACATGACAGACTGCAGCACTCGCTATATGTGAGCACTGGAGTTGGAAATGCTGGTGCTTGGTGGCAGTGCACATGCTTTGCATGCAAAAGATGCCACATTCAATCCCTGGTATCTCTAGGTAGAGATGGCACAGATTTCTGTCTTTAACGGCTGAGCAATGCTGCCCGTCAGTGGGGAGCCTTTTTCATCCCGAGGGTCACATTCCATCTTGGCCAATGCTTTGTGGGCTACATACCAGCAGTGAGCACAGCCAAAGCAAGAATGGGTGTGGTCCAAGTGGATGCAGCTGCTCAACTCTATCTATTATATGCTCCCCTACATAAATACACATGTGTCTATACTTTCCCATCAGAAAACTATTTATCCCCCAGCAATCAGGCCTGACCAAAGCTTTTTTGAAACCTAATTGCTAGATAGGGATGCTAGTGATCTTTGCGGAGATGGCCGCTTGAGAGAGGATGGTTAACTCCTCTTTCCCTGGCTGCACTCTCCCCCACAGCAATTAGGCTGTAGCTTTTTTGAAACCTAATTGCTAGATAGGGATGCTAGTGATCTTTGCGGAGATGGCCGCTTGAGAGAGGATGGTTAACTCCTCTTTCCCTGGCTGCACTCTCCCCCACAGCAATTAGGCTTAAAAAGAGCCTATTTGTGCCAATGGAAGACTGCTTTCAAACTTAATTTCAGGATGGGGTGTGTATTTTCTTCTGAAAATGCCCCCCAACACCACAATTAGACTTTTGTCTCCTATTGCCATCAACAGGAGACTTTTTTCAAGCCTAAAACTTGCAGAAGGATGGGGTTCAGGAAATGGGATGGCATCATGGACCACTGGTTGTCCACTCCTGATGTAAATAACTGATCTAAACATTCCAATGGTGTGACCCTCTATTAAGTCAGAGAATTTGTTGTTAAAAATTGAATTCACTGGTGAGGAGGAGGAGTTCACTCTCATCTGTAACTTTGTAAACAGTGGTGGAGGATCCTGAAATACATGAAGTAACACTGGAGGAAACTTACCATAAGGGGAGCAAAACTGTTAAAAATGTGTGCTAGGGTGATTAAAACAGTCGGTTCCCCCTGGAGTTGCCACGTGGAAGCCTCTTTTTCCACCAGCTTCCCTTCCTGAAATACATAACTCAGGGTTACACATTTTTAACAGATCCTAATTCTACAAGAGTGTTTCTTAAGCTTGAGGAAGCCACTGGGATTCTGAGATACACCTTGGATTTGAAGATTGCAAGATTTGGCATCAGTTAGGCCAGAGGTTTTCAACCTTTTTGAGTCCATGGCTCCCTTGACCAACTACATTCTTCCTGCAGAACCCCGTGGGGGTTTCACCTGGCACCATCTTCTTCCTTTTTCTTTTAGTACCAGGGGAAACCTTATTATCTGCCCAGCACAGACTAATAAGATTTACATCATGCTCAAATTTTATCACTGCTTTGTTTTTGGTGTATTTTTATTTTTTTATTCTTTGTAAGTCCGTTGAAGAGCTTTGGCTAAACAGCACGTAATAAAGGCCCTCAACAAAATTTGAAAAATTAAATTAAATGCCCCATACCTAATCAATCCAATGTGCAAACAGTTTTTGGCAAGGCAAGTCTGAATAAACATAACATTGAAAAGATTATCTCACCGTAACATCTATTCCAGTATGAATAACATTTTTCAGGTACCCCAACAGTTTCTGCGCTTTTGCAAGATCTGCAGCTGGTTTGTCCTGTAAGGGCCGATATCCCTCCACTGGATATGTATGAAATTATTAAGGGGAAAAAACCACAGAAGGCAATCTACCCCTCCTTCAAGGAATGATCCTAAGTCCCCAGGCTTTCCTCTGCTGCCAATCCTTGCTTTCATCCACCACACCAAGCTTCTAGAATGCTTGCCACATTTATTGGTATTTCATATGCCTCCAGGTCTTGTCCCACCCTTGCAAAGCAATCTGTACCAAGCACAGCATGTATTGTAAAGGAATTCAAGGGTGATTGCTGCTTTCTCATTCAGGACGTCTTTCTTATTCACACTGACCAATAATCACCTTGATGATCATTCAAGAAGGTAGTATCTGCTGCTGGAGATCCAAACTGCCTCCTGATAGTATAACATTTCTGACATATTGACAAGAATGAGATTCAAACCTTTATTCATGCTGGCAAGAAGAGCTTCAGCTACAGAGCTAGAGGCCCCCTGTCCAAATCTTAGCATAACTACAAACTGGCCTTAGACAAAGCCACTCTCAGATTGTAATAAGGATAAAAAATAATAGTAGAATAGTAGGAATCTGCCTTATGGGGGCATTGTTAGGCTTACTGAGATAAAGTGTGTCGAGCATATAGTATTTATATAGCACTTCTCCTAACTATTATTATGTTACTGAGAACTAGTGGATGGCTGGAAAGGTTTAGCATAGTTGTGGCCTGAGAAGAGAATGATACTTTTCAGATGCCAACATTGCTTGGGAAAAATATTTCTACGGTTTGGCTAAAACTATTGTCAAAGGATATCGGAGAGGCCGGCTACCAAAGTTAAAAGCAACGGATTCCTTGAATGACAGGCTGATAGCAGGGAAATAGGCCATGCCAGAGCCTCGTGAGATGTTATCAAAAGCAGTCCCCAGAGAGACACCATTCCTGAAAAAGAAAATAAAGAAGGGAAGGAGACAAATCCCTAAAGTTTTAACACACCTTGCCAAGAATTCTATACACAAAAGACTTATTTATCTGACATTACACAAAGGAAGAAACAGTCACAGCTTAGCGGCTTGTCTTCTGTATTATGACAAATCAATAAAAATAAAAGCAGATTCTGAATCCCAAGTGCAAAATTCTCCCATTGCTTTGCCTGAGGATCTTAGGAAATAACTTCTTGCAGAGACACTTTGAAAAATATGAATTGTTATTGCTGGAGCTCTGTTCAAGGTCCTGTTCAGCTTAAGAATTCCACGCAGTGACTCAAAGTGCTCTATAGAGCTTTCTGTGTTGTACAGCTCCACACAGTCATGTTAAAAACAACCACTCATGTTGATTACTGCTTGTGTAGATCTAGTCTTATTTCTCTATTCATCTTTCTTGCACCCATAATAACATTGTACCAGGAAACATTCCCTATCAGCATCTAAACTCCTGTTCAGAAGTGATGCACTCCAACTTTATGAAACAATTTAGATGCTGTAAGGCAAAGGACCTTGTTGAATGCAATTTTAGTAGAGGATTATTGAGAATGAAGTAACTATTTACCCTTTAGTGGAGCTTGGTTTAAACTCTCAATGAATATACTTAGAAGCTGAGAGGACAGAATATAGCAGACTAGCAACATCTAGCATAGTTCTATAAGGGTGCTTACAGGCAGAAAGAAATGCTTCCCTCATCCAGGTCTATCAAGCAGCTGACAATATCTCCTGCTGCCCAAGACTGCAGAAAAAAAGAAAAGATAATTAGATGGGACTTGGGGTATGTAACCAATGTTGCTAGGATACTGTTAAAACATATAGAAATTGCTTCCAATTCAGTCAAGAAAAACTGTACAGGTCAAGAGTTCTGCTGCCATACTGATTCATTGTTTTAACTTTCTACCCCCTTCTGTTGCATATTGCAGCATGCAGAATTCTAGTTCTATATTACAGCAGGCAAGGGATATGAGATGTGCCATGTGTTTGCAAGCACACACTCAGTAGGATGGCCATTTTCTGTATCACGGATGGGATCTTTTTGGTACCGCAGGCCAGATTCCCATGAGCCAACTTTGACAGGTAGGTGAGTGGGACAACCCACCTCCCAAATCATATGGTATCATGTGACATCACATGATTGACAGGAGGGTTGTCCAACCTATGTCTCAAAACAGTCTGCAGGCTTGGGGACTCACAGCACAAGACATGGTGCCAGCACTGTGCTTGGCACTTTGGAAAGCTCCAAGCACAAGGCTACCAAAGTGCTGCTTACTCCTCTCTCTCCCCACTGGAGGCAGGGAAGAAAGAAGCCTGCATCATACAGGCATCACTGCACGAGAGAGAAATCTCTATCAGAGCCAATGTCTGCATAAACCAGTCTTCTTCCCGGTTATGGATAAACAAATGGGGGTGCTATTCAACTAAGTCTTACTCAAAGTACTTTCAATGAAATGCATGGACTTAAGTTAGAGCAGAACCACTGACATTAAAGGGCATAACAGAATTAAACATTGAATACCACCTCAAAGGCAAGCAAATCCAATTTTCCCCTGATGCTTCCTTTGGCTGTGTGACCTGTTCCTAGGAGGGACAGATGCACGCAGCCAAACTGAGCAGGGTTTAACCATTGCTCATCAGCTGCTGTGTGAGGGGTTTAAACCTGCTAGGAACAGGTACCCACAACAATGCAATAACCTGCACTGATGTCACTGATTGACAGGTGGACATGATTGGAGAAAATGGTCTCACAGGCCAAACTCGATCTGCTGGTGGGCCAATATGCACAATGGAAGAGAAATTGGTTTTTCACAGTAAAATTAAATACAAAACATGAAGTTTAATAACAAATAAATTCTGACTACACCACCCAATAAGAGTCTCCAGTTCTACTGGAGACTATGAAAACCTGGAGAGCTATTGACAGTCAGTGTTGAGATTACCAAAACAGATAAACTAATAATCTGATTCAGTGTAAGACAGATTTCTGTGTTCCTAGTTCTTGAAACAAGTGAAGTGGTTCACAGAGATACACAGACTACATGCTTAGTACAGCAAGAAAACAATTAGGGGCAGACACTCACTTTACCATAGTTGGTTGTGGTTACATTCCATTTGCGCACTCGATTCCCATCGTAAGCATATGAATCTGGAGTGTCTCCAACTCCTTCCTATGCAACATGAAAACCAAAAGCAAATCTTTACCAAAGATCACAATTAAGATTTTGCATTCCAGTAATATGCCTTCTTCAACCACTGTCACTGACATACCAAAAAGGACTGAGAAACTTGTAGGCTGGGAGAAACAGACCTGAGAGAAACAGTCATATGGGTAACATACAAGGTGTGACCGGACAGTTCGGTGAATGGTCACAGAAACCAGACAGCGAGAATATTCAAACATACAGGCCTTCATGGTAGGCCCCCTCTGATACAATGCACTGTTGACAACATTCGTAGAACTGTTGGAAACTTCTGGAGAAGTCCTCTTTTCATACTGCTTTTAGTTCCCTCGTCACAGCAGCTTGGATGTGTGAAATGTTGGAAAATCTGTGCCCTTTCAGTGCAGATTTCAGTTTTGGAAAAAGAAAGAAATCCGGTGGGGCCAGATTAGGAGAATATAGAAGGTAGGACAGCTCAGTAACCTCAGTAATGATTTCATGTGGAATATGCAATTCTTCCGCCATCATTCGGATGGAGAAACGCCGATCCCACATCAATAACTCATGAACTGTCAACATTTGCCGCCGCTTTGCTCGTCGACAGTCTGCCAGATTGCGGGTCTTCTTCGATAGTTTGCTGCCCTTCATGAAAATGCTTAAACCACTCATACACTGTCTTTCGAGTTACAGCTTCATCTCTGTACACAATTGTGGGCATTTTGTGGGTTTCTGATGCCAATTTACCCAATTTGAAACAGAATTTCATATTGACTCTCTGCTCCATTTTCAATCACATTGCACTGCTACTAAACGCTACCGCATCAACGTAGGCCTGTCAACAAATGCTGAGACATGAGCGCATATGTTAGCTGAGATATGGACCAACGTCTCCCACGTGTCTCTGTGAATCCGGCAGTTCCTATTCTCGCATACAGGAGTGATTCACCCTACTTTCTAGTCACACCTTGTAATATACCAAGCATCCATGCCCATTTCTGGTAAGTATATACACTAGTAATTAGGTCCACTACTATATCCAACTTAAGTAGAACACGAGTTATGAAAAGGAATTACAGGTTCCCTATTCCAAAGAACCAGATTATATAGATATTGTCAAGATTTCAATTCCCATCAGACCTAGCTAACATGGGATGATGGGAATAGTAGTCTAACAAGGGGCCACAGGTAATTTCTGGGATTTCCAGCCTTGGAACTTCAGGTAAAGAGTGATGTCTAAATGTCAGTACAATAAGTAAGAAAATAAATAAATAAATATGCTCTTGCATTACCTCTTGATTGAATCGGCAATTGAGAGTGCACCAACCAATTTGCATAAGGCCTTGGGATGAAATCAGCACCTCATAGATCCATTTTCCTAAAAGAAAATATAGCAGCAAATGTGGCAAATGAAAAATTCTCTGTTAAATGCTATTAACATATAAAACTAGAATAGTCTGAAGGTTTGGCAGCCAGAAGAGTTCAAAAGGATGAATTCATTTTTCCAAAACCCCTGATTGATTTGTTTAGTATCACACTACCCTACAACAAAAAGCTGTCTGGGTGGCATGTCCAGTGTCTGACATTTTCTGCAAAAACCTGAAACGAATGCGGCCCCAAAATTAAAGTCAGGAATTTGTTTAAATCTCATTGTTAATAAATTCTCATCTCAAGTTGCTGTTCACTAGCAGCACACATTATGCCACTTGGACCAGTACCATGGGTTAGTGCATATTTTTTCTAGTCCTTACCTTTATACACACAGGTAGTAGCCCTGATAGAGCCAAAGTTACTATGTCCAATTACCTGAATTGGGAAACAAAGGAGGAAGACAGTCACACACCATGATTGTGTGTTTTCCATTATCAAGGGTTTCATTACATCTCGCAAATGTGTGTGTGTTGGCGGCGGGGTAAGTAAATCAGTTAAAGAAAGTATTAGGTCACTTTCAATTAATCAAATCATAGAACTTCCACAATAGGTTGCTCTCATTTTACACCAGGATTGGGCGCACACAGAAATCAGGTCTGCAATTACACCAAACACAGATCTAACAACAAGCATGCCCACATAATGGCTTCCTGATTCCATTTCTCCTAGACGAAACACCCAGTGCCAAAAACAGAAAACTGGCTTTGAAGAAGTCACAACCTGTGCTGACCCCATTACTGGCCCAATGAGCTGCTTGGTCAAGTTGTGGAGGGAAACAGCATGGAATAAAAGCCTGGGGCAGGCCAACTGCAGGAACCAGATGGGCTGCAGGAGAGTGTGTCCAAAGATTTGTCAGAAGCAGCAAGACCAAGAAAGAGAGTGCCAAAAGGAATGATCAAGGAGTGATCACAGATGGGACAACACACTGTTTCAGTACATAATGACTATAAAAACTGACGGAAGTGCCAACAGCACTAAAGGCACTTCCTAAAGGCAATTATCAGAAACAAACCTTTAAAGACCAATAGAGGACAACTAATAATATGTAGGCAGTGTTTAAAACAGAACACTTAAGCTGAGAGTGTTAACAGGTGGGCAGCAAGATACATAGAGGCATAATAAAAGAGTGAGTGCTGCAAAGCAAACTACAGAGAAGAAATTTCAGACTTAAAAGCATAGGTGGGCTTATCAGAACATTTTATTTATTTGTTTAGAACATGTACATCCCAACCTTCACCGCATGCTATAAGGGCTGCTTCTAACAGATCAAGTTATATAAAACTATCCCAAAACATGTACATTGCTGTATCATGCCTCATTTTAAATTCAGTATACAAGTCACTTTATCTGACAGCAGTGTGAAACATATAGATTTGTGCTGTTCCTTATAGGATTGACAAAAGAGAAACATATTTACCCAACATCAAAAACCTGATTTGATGCCTACCTGATTCCAGAGGGGAGAAAGTTCCTCCACCAGGATGCCACCAGGGAGAAGATCCTATTCTGAGTCCTGGGCAACTAGAGTTCAGTTGGTGATAGCACACAACTAACAATGTGTCTCCAGCACATCTCAACTCACAGGCAGAACAGTACAGGGACAGGTGCTGTTTCAGATAGCTGAGTTCCTAGCTGTTCAGGGCTTTATACATCAGTCAACATCTAGAATTGGGCTCAGTGACACATAGATAGCCAGTGCAAATGCTTCAAATTTGGTGCTATATGATCACAGGCAGTATAGCTCTTCAAAACGTCCACAGCCCCATTCTGCATTACAACTGTGCTCATAGAACTGTGTCCTACACAGAGCAGCTAGAGAACTAGATGGAGCAGAAATAAGGCACTCCACACCACTGTGGCCACCTGGATATCAAGGAGTACCCCTAGACTACATATTTGATCCTTAAGGGAGAATGCAACTCCATCCAAAAAAGTTGTGTACCTAATTCCTGAATCTGGGAACCACCAGCAGCTCTCCCAAGAACCAAGGAACCATCTGAACTCAAAACTTAAGAAGAACCATGCTATAACAGCAACCAAAGGGAAAGGTTATAATGAAGACCTGACAAGTGTTATCAAAAGGGAGAGACCCTAACAGCAACTCTAGCATAAAACACATTTTCTATTAACCTCAAACCAATGATGGCGTGATAGTGGCTCTATGTTGACCACAATTAAGAAATAGGAAATATTTTCTTAAACATGCAATCTCTCCGCATATCACCTTCACTCCCTAAACAAAATTTTCCCATTAACCTCAGTTAAATGGTTTGTCAGCAACATCAGCAATTAATGTTTGCCTTAAATTAGAATCTCAAACTGCAGTCTCAGATTATAGTTAAATGGTAACCTTAGTTAACCTTCATCACAGTTGACATAACTGCTGACAAGCTGCTTAATGGTGAGGAAGGGGATTCGCTCCAGAAAGAGGAGTGGCAGGAGATAGGAAATGCACACTCAGCTTATTAGCCAATTATTAGCAGGGAACCAGTGTTATCTAAGCCCAAAAGCAAAAGGAGAGTGAGGACATACAGAGACCAAAAAGTGAGAAAACACCAGCACAGACTTTAAAGAGCGACCTAGAGTCCCCAGTGACAAGTTAGCCCATTCACAGCGTTTACCTCACACTCACCCCAAGTAGGTCATCATCCACCAACAGGAGCCCTTCAAAACCACTGGTGTGATCCAACACCACAGTTGAAGGGCCAAGCCTGCCCTCTACCCCCTGATCTGAAATGAAAGTTGAAGGAATGACAATGAGAAATATTTGTGAAGCAACAACATAAGAGGTAGAGTAACTGAGATGAGGCAACTCTGTGTTCAGTGGCAAAAGAAAGAGGCACAAGCATCAATTAGGATATTATATGGTTATTTTTCTTCTCCTGAACACAGAGGAAGTTCCCCAAAGATAGAGACATTTCATACATCCAATCACAGTTCTCCATAGAATCCCATGTGTGGAGGGTAAGTGACATGTGTCTTTTGACAATGACACACATTAAATAGAAAAAATACTGAATATGTGTTATCGTTGAAAGACCCATGTCACCTACCCTCCACACATGGGACTCTATGGAGAACTGTGCTTGGATGAATCAAACTGTTTCAATGAATACTGCTCTGAACATCAAACAGGCTGATATACTGCAAACCTTCTGTGTAGTTGGCCATTTCTTTTCCCCAAATAGATATTATGTTTATCTGATAAAACTTAATAAAAATACATTTTTTAAGAAAAAAAGACCACCAAGAAGGGAACTAGGTTTAAGTGGAAAGTCCCCATAATATGCTATTCTGCTTTCTCTTACGGCAATTGCAAAATGAGCAGACACCAGAGGCATCGGCCCCGGTGCAATGTCATGATATCACACATGCAAGGTCACAAGGAGCCAGGGAATGGAGCCAAACATGGTGGCAGCACAGCCTCTGTCCTCCCCTTCCCTCTGCCATGCAAGGTAAAGATGGGGGAAGCCACTCCCAGCTAGTGGCGGTAGCAGCAGCAGCAACCAATGACCACTGAGCTATGCCATGCTTGGCTCCAGTATAGGCTGCTTCTCCCGTCCCTTCCCCATACGGCAGGAGGAGGAGGAGCCACCACAGGCCACTGAAGCTGCACTGCACCTGGCTCTATGTTCAACCTCCTCCTCCTGCTGAACACTGGGGGCCCGGCCCCCTCAAAAAACAAACAATGGGGGCACAAAGTCGCTCGGCCCCTTGGAGCTGACACTTATGGCAGACATTGTATCTATTTACCTTGACCATCTTCTGAGACAGCATCTTCTGCCAGCAATCGTTCTACGTGTTCTTGTAGGTTTTGAAAGGAGAGGTGCTTTCTAGGAATAAAATGAAGTATCCTTCAACAGTTTTTATATAATCTCTCCCCATGGAGAGACTCACATGAATTGTTAACCAGAGTTTCTTCACTACTTCAGCACGATCCTCCATAAACTATTTATTTAATAAAGCTACATGGTATGTTTAATAGATAAAATAGCCCAGGGACACAACTACTTGAAAGGACCAGAAACTAAAATATTAGACAAATAAAAATAGCTTCTATAGAGAAAATGACGTCATGGATTCTCAGAGACACACTCTGGTGTTCACCAACATGAACAAATTAATTATTTTGCAACTCTTTCCTTCTACTGTGAATTTTGAACACAACGCTATAGAGTATTCAAATTCCAACTGCCAAGATTCTTTATGGCTTCCTATTGGACTGCTGTAGTGAAGCAGGCATGCACAATTTGTGACTAGGATGAATAAAACCCACCAGCCAGGGCCTGTGTCCTTTCAGCTTCTTAACACTGCTATGTTTTTACAGTTCCAGGCAGACAGAAAAAAGAGAGCTGCTGTTGGCTGCCACACGTGGCTGGTGGTTTGCATTAGTTTGGTGGATCACCATGCGTTGAGGCTTATGCAGCAGAACCCCTAAATCCAACAGGAGCTATGAATTAATCTAAGCTCCCCTTTTCAGCTTTTAAAGAATAAACCAAAGGAACTTAATGCTGAAAGTTTTGACACCCCCCCACCCCCCAAAAAAGGTAGAATGATGAATTGGCGCATTCCAACAGTACACTGGGAAAGCTGTGGCAAAGCAACAAGAAACAACTCTATTCCTCTTCCTCCTGGTAACTGCTACTCATCAGAAGGAAAAAGGGATGAAGGTTATTTTTAGTAGCACTGACAACTCAGTTGTGAGTTCAGAAGCTAAGTATATAGTGGGCGGAATTTGACCCCAGCAGATCTTTAAATACAAACATACAACAGGCGTTCTTCCAGAGCAACATTCACATGAGAGGTCTCAATACGAGGATTCCAATGTGTACAAGAAAATGCAATTAGAGGACTTTGCTAAAGGCCTTGTTTTGTGATTTCTTATTTGATTCAGGAGGATTATACATAACTGGCAAGGAACAAGTGTAAAGCAATTTTTAAAATCACAATCACACTAAAGAAATTAAAAAATAATCAAAGAAAGCTAACATCATCATTTCACATGAGAAGTACTTGAAACTAGTTTTCATAATATAAACATAACATATTGAGACACATTCATTTAAATTAATAGTGGACATGCGTCAGTCATTTTTAAGTGTTTAATAATCTAACAGTGTAATCCTAACCATGTCTACTCAGAAGCAAGTCAAATTGAATTCAATAAGACTTTCTCCCAGGTAAGTGAAGTTACAACTACAGCATTAAATATTTCTTAAATAGTGTACAGATGTTTAAAGACATTCAGCTTTCATCATTATTTGCCATTTGTAAGTGCCATTTAGCCAGATTTACAGAAATTATCATTTAGATCAGTAATTGCCACACCCCTGGCCTCTCATACATACCTTCAAAACTAAGGCATGCAAGTTCTACTGTCTGAAAGGCCCATTAGCTTTATACTACATAAACACTTCAACAGTAAAATGAAACTTTTGTCTCATCTAGGGTCAGCATTCAGCTGTGTTCCTAAGCAGTACCATTAAAGTAACACCACAATACAACTTTGCTTGCTCTTCAGTGAATCAGAAGTCCAGTACCTATATGCAGCAGTAGGCTGAGTTCCATCAGCAATGGGAAAGATGCGATGCAGATAATCATTCAGGAGTTTGCTGTTCACTATCCCTATGAGAATGAGTAAAAAGTCAAGTCAGCAAGGAACAACCAGGTATTACCTCCAATATACCAATTTTACTTCTACAAGTGAGACAAGATGAACTTAGGCAGCCCTGTTTCATTTATTTATTTCATTTACAGCCTGTCTTTCTTCCATAGAACTCAAAGCAGTTTGCATGAGGTTCCCAGGAGGCCGCCCATCCAGACAGAGCTAGCTTCCGTAAGGCAGCTAAATCATATGACTTCAGCCTATGCTGTTGCCTGTATAGCTAATACTATATCATAGTACTTAATCAGCAAAAATATGGAGATTAATAAATCAGTTTTGATAAGATCATCTCATAAATCACTTAAAATGTTTACTTGAAAGATGACCCCAGTGAATTCAGTGAGACTTACTCCCAAGTGTACACAGAATTTCAGCCAATGCCGCTAAGGCTATATCTCTATCAAATGTTTTTCCTTTAAGAGACCAACTAAGTTTGTTCTTGGTATAAGCTTTCGTGTGCATGCACACTTCTTGCACATGAAAGCTTATACCAAGAACAAACTTAGTTGGTCTCTAAGATGCTACTGGACATTTTTTTTTAATTTTTATATATATTTTGACTGCGTCAGACCAACACAGCTACCTACCTAAATGTTTTTCCATATGTCTTAGTATATACAGCAAATAGAGGATACAGCATGCCTCTTATAAAGAGTGTTGTTTCTAGCTGAGACTCTACTTCCAGGTTTTTTCATAGCAAAGTTACTAAATTTACTCCTGAAGGATTCAAATAGTGTGTTAATGTGTCTCTTGCCCCTCATTGTTGCCATGCTGCTATTTGAATGTTTGCACATTCTCTTGAGTTACTTGGCAGGAGGAGCTACAGCATGTTGCTTGAAATGACAGATCAATTTGGCCTGTCCTTGTTATCTCTCCTTGTCCCTCTGCTTCTCTTTGCACAGTCATAATGCAAATGTGCAGAGACCAGCTTACAGACAATGAAGGACAAGCCAAATAAACAATAAACCAAAAGAGCTGCACAGAAGGATTTTGTTATGCTCTAAGTTTCCTTAGCACTTTCTTTAACAGCTACAACTTAGCATTACACATGTGAGCATGGGATTCATAACAGTCCCTTTTAAAATTACCAGTACCAAGTAGCTGTTCTGTTCAAGAGCCTATATCAGTAGGAACCTTGGTCTATGATAAAATGCATTCACAAATGATTATGCTGATCTATGATAACAATCTTTTCAAACCAGAACACCTGTTAACTGCAAGTGAGGGTAGATTTGCATTAAGTTAAACCTTTTCCCACCAGGTGAATTCTGCAATTACTTTGAGTCAGAGGGCCACATTCATCCAAGTGTTGTGATTTATTTATTGCATCCCAGCACTTCAGACCTAATTTCTGTCTGCAAAGGAAATGTCCATTTACAGGTGAGCTTTGAATCCAAATTGCGCAACAGGCTGTCACCATCAATCAGCAACCCCCATTTGCCAAGGCACAACTGACAGGCTCCAGATGGTTCCTTTGCAGCCACATCTTTACCTATTCCAAACCTGACATTGCATATGATGACAGTTGGGGGGGGGGGGGTAGGAGAGCATGGTTTCAGGTTCCCCATTCCTGACTTAACCAAAACCATCTTCTCCATCTGTGTGAATTAAAAACTAACAGATAAAATAAGACAGATAAAACACCCTTTATCCCAGTTTGAAATTCCATCCATGCTTTCCCCTGCCTCTCATAGGGCAACACTGTTTTACATCAGATGACAAGCAAACCCTTTTCAACTAGGCCAACACTTGGCCTTAAACAATGCATCAGATATTTAATAGCATTGTGCCAGGGACAAGTCTGGAGTGCTATGAAAGGTGAAACACCAAATACATGTTAATTCCTTTAAGCAGATTTAGCTTTGCCATTAGCTTGCACAACTGAGCTAAGACCCAAAAAAAGTATCTGCCAATGAAGTAGCAAACTTGAATAGGTGGCAACTTTGTTTGCACAGCTAAGGTGCTGAAAACAGTGAATCTCTCTCCTAATTAGTTGCTGACAAGACTTGTAAAAACAGCCTCCTCTTCCCCCAGTCATCCACAACAGTATTCCTACCTGCAACCTTGGACTTCTCAGGCTCTGTGCTCAATCTATAGTTCTTTCGAGAAAATGTTGTTCCAGAAGCTCTTGATGTCATAATTCAGGTCAACTTGAATGGCCACTAATCTCAAAGCTGAAATAGGGGGGAAATTGACCAATTAGAAATGAAAACACTTGCAACAAAGAAGGATGCAACTCTTCACAAAACTGGAAGAAAGTAGCAAGGTAACTATACACATTTTTTTGTATTTGCCCTGCTTCTAAATGTGTACATACTCTGGCATAAAACTCACTGCCTCTAATAATATACTATAAATTTGTTAAGAAAACAAGTACAAAAACCCCAAGGCGTTTTACTGTCTGCAGCATGAATACTGGAGCGCATCTAGGTTAATATGCAGAAAATTTTGCCTCATAAACTTAAAATGATTTCATTTAAGAAAAGCTAGAAAAGAAGATCTGCATTTTTCCTAGTCATAACGGAAAACTAGCAAAACAAGAGCCAAAAATGTTCACTGAAGACTGACATACATAAAGAGAATGAATAGTTTAATGTATCTAAAGTTATGGTTTTAAAATGAGGGAATGCACAGGATAGGGATCCTCTGGGTGGGTCTAGTTAGGCCTAGCAGGGGTCCTAATACAGCCTCCTGGACCATTTCCCCCATACCACACATAAGTTGGGAGGCAGGTAAAGGTATGGCTTTTACACTGAAGCATGTTTCAAAGAGGTTTCAACATAAACCACCTGGAAATGCACTTCAAAAACAATGTCTCTTAGCACTCATCAGTACTTTGAAGTGTGTATCCATGCGGTTTCTACGGAAAGCGCTTTGAAGCACACTTCAAGGATGTTAACTGTTGTCCCCAAAGTTGAAGTCTTTGCATGGATGTCTGTCTGCTGGCGGTTCTTGGTCTACTGGACAGAAAAGTTTCCCCACCCCTGATATAGTTAAAAAACAAAGAAAGGGAGTGGGGAAGCCATCTGAACAGCAATAAATATCTATTGGCAAACACATCCCCGTTTTTAATGTAACAATCCACATCCACAAAAAAAGTTAATGCCTATATAGCCAAACAACTCTCAGGAGAGTTATATGACTAGTGTTCTGTTTTACGGGAGACTTGTGTTTGTCAATAATTGTTTCATTACTCTCTAGAGTTCAAAGTAATGGTTGCAACAGCAGCTGTAGGCTTTCTATCTATATAAACAGAGCATGATAGTCAGAACAAGACTCATATTTGTTTGCCTTAAAACAGAAACACAATGTATAATGATGTTATACAAAGACTGTGTAAGAACATGCAGTACAGTAGAATTCCTAAAGGTTTTCTGTTAATCAAACATGCATCCAAAAGATAACCTGTTGCTCTCCAGATGCTTTCAACTACAATTCTCATTATCCCTGACCATCGGCCATGCAGGGTAGGAGTGGTAGGAGTTGGAACTTAACAACATTTGGAAGGCCACAGGCCCTCCATCCATGTTGCTCCTGTATTAATTGATATGTTGCTTATATGCCAAAATGCCTTCTAAGTGGCTTATAACCTATCCTTTCCCTTTCCATGTATATTTTCTATTCCCATGAAGAACTGCCTTAGTATATCATATGTGGTCAGCTTTTTTTCAGCCTGCAATTTTCAATCTTTTTTTTTCCCCAGGTTCATTTCATCTACTACAAACTGAAGCAAATATTAAGGAACTTATTTTATATATCACTAGACACTGTTTTATCCACAAACAAAGACTATATACAACATCCGGTCACTGTCAGTCCCATAATATGCAGCAAGTCTATATCCTGAATCCCCAAACACTGGGCCATCATGTCTATCTGTTCTACATCCACATTAGCAGGAACATGTTCTTCCTTCCGAATAATATGAAAACATCAATTTACAATTCAGGATTACCTTTCACACTTCAACACAAAAAGTAACCTTGGCAACAGCAGCAAATACAGCTGACAGGCTAGATGGCAAGCATGGAGAGTATATAGTAAGACTGGCAGAATTGTTTTCATTTACACTATGAAGCAGTTTAGTTTTATAGTGGATGAATTTTATTAGAATTTGTTTAATTTAGTGAGGAATTATCTCTAAAAATCCAAAGGCTGTAAGTGCACCTGCATTATGAATGAGTTTTTTAAACAATACAAGAACTTCACAAATAAAATGGCAAACAATACTAAACGACCTTCCCATGCATCTGTTTTTGTTTGTTGTCTCAAAGTCAAAACAAACCAACTTCCGTGTATCTCATCTACCTGGTCACCTGAAGATAACCTTAGGCAACCAAATAAGTGGTTATTTTCAAGGCTACATTACAGGGTTTTGCAATAATCTTGATCTTAGAGACCTGACACTGAAAGTATACACAGATATTTCTTCCACTAGAAATAACAGAAAATGGTAGACATCTTTATGAACACTACATCTATGAAAGCAGAGATGGTCCTAGTTGCCAAGGACCTTCCCAGCACAATCCTACCCAGGCTTATTCAGAAGCAAATCTCAGTTCTGCTCGCCATATCTTTAAAAGCATATGGTGGAGCTGGAAAAGGTACAGAAAAAGGCAACCAAAGAAATCAGTGAGTTGGAGCAACTCC
Organism: Podarcis erhardii; assembly: GCF_964252035.2. Taxonomy (NCBI): domain Eukaryota; kingdom Metazoa; phylum Chordata; class Lepidosauria; order Squamata; family Lacertidae; genus Podarcis; species Podarcis erhardii. The sequence continues at coordinate 71,210,251 of NC_138498.1, forward strand.
CCTACAAGGAAATATTGCAATCAAGAGGAAGCATGACAGAGGTATATAAAATTATGCAAGCTGTAGAGAAAGGAGGTAGAGTTAAGTTTCCCCCATCTTTCACAACACCATAACCTGGGGTCATCTAATGAAGGTGAACAGTGGGTGATTTAGGACAGACAAAAGGAAGCACTTATTCACTTAGCACATGGAATTTACTGCCACAAGATGTGGTGACTACCACCAATTTAAATGGCTTTGAAAGGGAAGCACACAAATCCATGGAGGACAAGGCCATCAGTGGCCATGTTACCTCCAAGATCAAGAAGCAGCATGCTTCTGAATACCAGTTGTTCGGTGAACAACAGCAAAAAGGAGCTGTTACTCTCATGTTCTGTTTGTGGACTTTTCTGAGCATCTGGTTGGCTGCTGAGGAAAACAAGATGCAGGGCCAGATAGGCCTTTAGTCTGACCTTTTCTTATGTTTACTAAGTTCAGGTGGTCTTACTCCCAAAGAAGCATGCATAGGACTGCGGCCTGAGCCCTTCATGAGTTATATAAAACTGTCATTTGAAGGGTACAATCTGAATACAGTGCTACCTCGGGTTACATATGCTTCAGGTTACATAGGCTTCAGGTTACAGACTCCGCTAACCCAGAAATATTACCTCGGGTTAAGAACTTTGCTCCAGCGGTGCGGTGGCAGCGGGAGGCCCCATTAGCTAAAGTGGTGCTTCAGGTTAAGAACAGTTTCAGGTTAAGAATGGACCTCCGGAACGAATTAAGTACTTAACCCGAGGTACCACTGTAAACAGATGTTATTACTTTATATTAATTTTAATCCTACAATTATCTTGATTGCTGGAATATTTTGACTATCAGATTAACCATGTGACAATATGACAACCATTTATTTGCAAAAGGATTACACCATAAATGGGGCAAAGGAAACTATGCAGATCTCAGCTTTGCTTCTAAGCAACAAATGTAGCCGAAAATCCATATGCGAATCCACTCCATATTACATTTAGAGTTTAGCACAAGGATCTGAAACAGTGCTAGTTTCTCCACAGAATACAATGCTGCAATAACTCTGGTCTTCAAGAGTTGTGAAAGCCTTGGAGCTATTTCTACACTGCATGGTAATTATTACTTCTAGTTTTCCACTTCTAATTTTTAAACCACCATGCACTACAACATCTGGATCACTGTCTGGCACCGCTGCAGCAGCTTCTACTGTTGCATATTCAAAGGTTTATTAAGAAAATTATTTAATGATCTGATCCCATGCACACTTACTTGTGAGAAAAGTCCAGTGAACTAAAGAGTGCTTACTTCAGAGTAAACCTAGCATAGGATAAGGCAGCAAAGATGCAAACCCTGAGCCTAGCACAATCAGGCTGCAGTCCCATAACACTCACCTGTGAGTATACCTCATTTAAATCAATGTGATTTATTTCTCTGTAAGTGTATATAGGCTGGCGCTATGGTGACCACAGACTGCGCTGTCTGCTCAGAAAGACTCCCAGGTTAAGCAATGTGTGCATAGGATTACAGGCTAGAACTCAGTGGGGTTTACGTTTGAGGCGGTTCGCTGAAGCTCCCACTGACAACCTCCTCCACGTAACTGAGGTTCCCCACGACACATCCGAGGTGAGAGTGGCTCCCTCCCTCCCTCCCTCCGCATTCCTTTGGCGGAAACTTGAAATCAAACTGCTTCCCCCCAGCCACCAGGGCTCCTCCGAGGTGGTGTCAGCGCTGCGCAGAGGGACGGTGCCGGGGACGGCAGGGAGGCGCGCAAAGGCGGGAGAAAAGGGGCACGGAAGATGCGCGCGCGGCGGCTGGAGGCACCTGGCGGCAGCCGCTCCCTGCCTGGAAAAGGCCTCCCGACGAACCCACGCCAAGGGCAGCGAGACCCGGCCAAGGACCGGCGCTGACCGCCGAGAGCTTCCCCGCGCGGCTGGAGGCTGCGAGGAGCGCCTTCCCTCAGCCCCGGGCGGAGCCGACGAGGCAGCCTGCAGCTCTTCTCGGGTCGGAGAGGAGCGGGCAGTTCGGCGCCGCGGCACTCTGCCCAAGCGGCTGACCCGGGCCTAGTCGCGGCCGCCGAGCCAGGCCTCTCGCAGGCGCCCCCCTTGGGCCCTCGCGCCCACCCCGGCCGGGGGCTCCCCGACCCCCGGGGCCCCGGCGAGACCCCTCCGCTCCTGCCTGCCTCTCTTGCCGCCGCTTTGACTCACCGCCGCCACCCCACGCCTGGCTCGCCCAGCCCCGGCAGCGGCTCCTCACAACATCCGCCCTGCTACGGAGCGTCGGCAGGGACATGCAAAGCGGAGGGTTCAACCGCAGCAGGAGAATTGGGGCGGATCTCGCGCCGCCTGTGCCGGCGCCGCCCCCGAGAGCAGGCGGCGGCAGGCTGCTCTCTCCGCTCCCTGGGACTGTGGGACTGACTCTTGTTCAAATTCAGACATGCACCCTCTCGTGTGCCCCTGCTTGTCTCTGCCTCCCGCGCTCTCCCTCGCTGCCCCGCAGAGTTTCTGATATTCCGAGCGCATACCCGCCGCTTCAGCTCCACCAGACTCCAACTGGGGTTTCCTGTTAATGACCGGTCCCCTCCCGCCCTTGGGTTTTACATGACAAGTACGTTTTATATTCCGCCCTTCTTCCGTAGGGTGCTTCCACATAAGGTCACCATACTGTAAACAGCTCGTTCACAAATCGCAAGCAAGATGTGGACGACAATTCTCGCTTAGAATTGTAGAGTTGGAGTGGGGGGAGCACAAGGATCATCTAGACCAGCGTTTCCCAACCTTTGGTCTCCAGCTATTTTCGGACTACAATTCCCAGCTTCCCTGACCACTGGTCTTGCTAGCTAGGGATGATGGGAGTTGTAGTCCGAAAACAGCTGGGGACCGAAGGTTGGGCAACACTGATCTAGATCAGGTATAGGCAAACTCGGTCCTCCAGATGTTTTGGGACTACAACTCCCATCATTCCTAGCTAACAGGAGCAGTGATCAGGGATGATGGGAGTTGTAGTCCCAAAACATCTGGAGGGCTGAGTTTGCCTATGCCTGATCTAGTCCAACCCCCTGCAATGCTGGAATAATTTACCAGACGTGGGGCTCGGACCCATGACCCTGAGATTAATTTTTACCATTTTCCCTCCAAAAATCAGATGAAATGATGGGGGCATGGGGATAGGCAAGTGCCAATCCTACTATAAACATCGATCTGGAAGCACCCTTAAGTACATTTTATATTCCAGCTTTCTTCAGTCATTGTGGAAGAAAGTACTATGGATTCCCAGCATCCGGGCATTAGTCAGACCCAAACATGTTGGTGGTTGCATCATGTGCCCTCAAATCTCCTTCACTAAAAAGGCAGTTTTCAATTAATTCGTTAGGAGGAGGACCTCACCTCAGTGGTATAGCATATGTTTTGCATACAGAAAGTCTGAAATTCAATCCCCAGGATCTCTATGTAAACTAGAAGAGACCAAATCCTGGAGAGATGCTGTCCATCACTGTGGATTTTTTAAATTTAAATTTTATTTTACAGCTTTATTAACCTTATCACATAAGCTATCAAAGCAGCATACAATAAGATAAAACAAGACTCTAATAAAAATAAACAATTTCTACAATTGTACATTTAATATCCCATAAAATGATTGTGTTACACTTCAGGAAAAGACATCAGTAGCATCTAAATATCAAGATGCTAGGCAACTGTCTAATTTCAGCTGGTAATGGATTTCTGTTTACAGTGGTACCTCGGGTTACATATGCTTCAGGTTACAGACTCCGCTAACCCAGAAATATTACCTCAGGTTAAGAACTTTGCTTCAGGATAAGAACAGAAATTGTGCAGCGGCAGCAGGAGGCCCCATTAGCTAAAGTGGTGCTTCAGGTTAAGAACAGTTTCAGGTTATGAACAGACCTCCAGAACGAATTAAGTTCTTAACCTGAGGTACCACTGTATTTATATATCAAGTTAGATAGATCAGTGGTCTGACTGTATGAGGCAGCTTCCTATGTTCACTAGCCTGTCAGTCCGTGGTATTGGTGATCCCTTTAGGGAGGGTCCAGAGCTCTAGTGACATTCCCACAGCCCCCCCCCTTGCAGAATTACCACTTGAGAATGCCACCAGCTAGCTACCATGTATGTAAAGTAAGTCTTGAAACCTGTGGCATTAGTTCTGGTTAAATGTGGTTAGAATTCAGCTGCTTGAGAAATACATCTGCAAAGCCAATAATGGCTCATTCAATTTATAGGATAGTCACCTAAGTTCTACGATACCCAATGCCCTCCAGATGTTGTTGGACTACAGCCTTGTCTCAGCTTGTGTTAGCAATGATCAAGGAGGATGGGAGCTGTCCAGCAATGTCTGGAGGGAATTGCAGAAGGATAAATCCATGCATTACTATGCAGAATGGTATTAAATAGACTAATGGGCTTCAGCAGAAGATGCCTTCCGAGTTCTTAACAGAGTCACTTCAGCTTTTGGCTCTGGAGCTTTAAAAATGTATGCCCCTTTGGCTTTCCTTCTGATTTTATTAGACTCCCCCACCAGGTTGCTGTTGTACTCTGTACTGTACTGTACTGTACTGTACTGTACTGTACTGTATGGAAACATCTAATTGCGGAATGAGATATAATCTCAACAGGAATAATATAAAAAAGGATCATGGCCTGTGAGCTGCCTTTTGGCACCTTTCCAAATCTCTCCCTATTAGTTTGTCTAATTTTTCCTAAGAAGTTGGAAGTTGATTTGTGTGTAGAAACACCCACACACCCACACCAAGTTGTTCTATTGCACTGGCCACATACATATATAATTAGTAAATAAAGGACTTTATTTCTGAACTGCAATTCACTTTAATGTTTCTTGCTTGCAGATGCCACCTGTCCTGCAATCCTGTTCAAAGCTCTCTGCCATTGAGGAGTAAGTTTGTGATCTCCATCTTGGTATTTCTCCACCATTTTGAGCCCTTATAAAGCCTGCAACACTCTCTTAGCAATGCTTTGGCTTTCTATATTTGTTGTTACAACCACCCTTACTCACTCACTCAATTTTTGATGGCCCTGGCCTATACACATGTGTATGAGTGGATTATGTTTGTGTAGAACATCATACATTGTTTGCTACATGGGGTTTTTTTTAGGGCAACTTTTATTGATACATTAAAACTATGTGTATTTTATGCTCTATGTAAACTGAATGTTTTGACAAATAAGCAGTGTGTGTGTGTGTGTGCGTGTGTGCGTGTAATAATGACGTATGAGGTCCTAATCATATACTACAATTATTAGAGAATGTGATGTTTGTATAGATTAACCTACATATTTAAATAAAAAAATTCCTTCCAGTAGCACCTTAGAGACCAACTATGTTTGTTACTGGTATGAGCTTTCATGTGCATGCACACTTCTTCAGATACCGTGCATGCTCATGAAAGCTCATACCAATAACAAACTTATTTGGTCTCTAAGGTGCTACTGGGAGGATTTTTTTATTTTGTTTCGACTACGGCAGACCAACACAACTACCTACCAGTAACTACATATTTAAAAACACACTAAAAATTGTCCATGTCTAATTTACAACCTCAGGGGCCACAGAAGATCCATCGCCAATCCTTATTTTGCTGAAATAATACACTGTTATAACAGTAAGAAGATTGCAATTAAATTTATCTCAGCCAAGGACAAGGCGAAATGAATTGAACTCTGCTTTCTCATTTTTCTGTTATGCTCTGTACTACATAAAAAACAAAGCTGTAATATCTTAGATACTATACTCTGCTCTTGCATCTAACATTGCATTCATGCAAATATCAGGCATAGTCTCATTTACTAATAAGATTCATTTGATTTAAATGATGTTACAGAAACAAATTGTATTTTGAAGGGAGGTTTTAAAAGATCATAATAATACATGGTATATATTGGCAGGCAGAATCTAGCTTTAAGAAACTTGGGTAGAATATAAAAGTTATTGTCTGTCTGAATACTGGATTGAGCAAAGTGGACTAGTTTGAATTAAATGTAAAAAGTGTGAGGCTGTAATGCTATACATAATTAAATGGCAGGAAGCCTCATTAAACGCAGTGAGAGTTACTTCTGAGTATAGGACTGCACTGTGAGTCATCTAATTATCTCATAACCTCTTGATGAGGGATGTGAAAGATGTAGCCATCTAAACATTGCTGGACTACAACTCTCATCATTCCTGATCACTGCCAAACCTGGCTGGGGCTGATGGGCGTTGGTATTCAGAAACACCTGGAGGACCACATGTCACCCCCCCCCCCGTTCTTCATCATGCATCCCTGTCACCCCCTTCTTGCTGGCATTCTGTGAGCCATTTCTGAAAAGTATAATCATATACGTATAGTGTTGTTGATAAGCAGCAGTCCCGTGCACAGCGGAATGATGAGGAGTACGTGCACATACTCTAAATTTCTTTATTTACACTTCAAAGCTGGTATATTACAGAAAAACATCTTGCCTCTGCCGGAGCAGAGAAAACATCCTCTCTCCTCTAAAGCACGGAGAGAAAAACACACACTGAACTGCAAAGAACAGTGAAAAACAGGAAACCAGTGTACGTCACATCCAGTCTCCCTTTCCCGTGGGAAAACCCAACAGTACAGACTGTGGAATGTAAATATTGTCTTGTGACAAGCACTTTGCTGCACAGTGAAGAGAGCAGAAACCAACATCCTCCCCCTTTCTGTGAACATCACTGGGCAGCGTGTTCGTACAATATCAGTACAAACCCAACTTCTGCACATAGGTACAGTGTTGATCCCTTGATACAATCTTGGACAATACATCAGCAGGAATTTCATTACCTGGCATATAGGACACCGTTATGAGTCCCTTCTGAATACGTTCCCTAGCATGTTGCAACTTCAATTGCAAGTGCTTTGTGCTTTGCTTACAACCTTCAGAATTCAGCAAAGCCAAACATGCTTTGTTGTCCTGGTAAACCTGGATTGGACATTTGACAGGAATTTTCATGTCTTTGCACAATTGTAACAACCATTCACAATCTTTAAGTGAATAAGACAGTGCATTCAGTTCAGCTTCACAAGTACTTAAGCTAACTGTTGTTTGCTTCTTGCATGACCAATCAAATAGACCCTGATTGTACATATAGCAAACTCCAGACGTACTTTTCCTGTCTGTAGTGTCACTTCCAAAACTTGCATCTGCAAATATCTCAAGACCACCAGACTTCTGATTGTTAAATCTCAGTCTGTAATGCATAGTGCCTTTCAAATACCGCGCTATGCATTTCAGAGCTTTCCAATCCTTAACAGTAGGATTGTTGACTTGTCTGCTTAGCAAATTACAGCTAACAGCAATGTCTGGTCTTGAACATCTGGCAATGAAGTTTAGCTTGCCTAGCACACTTCTGTACAGTGTAGTGTCAGAAAATGCTTCTTCAGTGTCATCTACCTGATAACCTGTTATCATCGGTGTGTCTACAGGGTTAGCATCCATCAGGTTCAGTTTGCTTAACACATCAGCAATTTTCCGTGACTGGTGTACTAGAATGTTACCATCTTGATCTCTCTCTATTTCTAGAGATAGGTAGTTGTTTACCTCACCAAGATCTTTCATGTCAAAGTGCTCTTTCAGTTGAGCTAGGGCGTTATTGTACATTGTGACATCTTTCCAAAAGAATAAAAGATCATCAACATAAAACAAACAATACAGTTTCTTTTGCCCCTCCTCTTTGACAAATACACATGGATCAGCTTTCCCTTGTTTAAAACCTAGAGAAAACAATACTTCAGTGAGTTTTGTGTGCCAACACCGTGCACTTTGTTTGAGACCATAAAGGGACTTCTTCAGAGCACAAACAAATCCCTGTTTTACCTGTACGCCATCAGGTGGAAGCATATAAAGTGATTCATCTAGAGATCCGTACAGAAAAGCTGTATTCACATCATGGTGACTAATGTGTAGATTCTCCTCTGCAGCTAGCTTGAGCATAAGCCTAATGCTCTCATACCTCACTGTGGGTGAGTAGGTCTCATGATAGTCTTCACTTGGTACCTGTGCAAAACCTCTGGCTACCAATCTGGCTTTGTGTCTGACTATCTTGCCATTTTGATCAGCCTTCGCTTTGAAGACCCATTTGCTTCCAAGCAATTTCATTCCTGGAACTACTGGAACTAGGTCCCATGTTTTGTTCCTTTCCAAGGAATCAAGCTCAGCCTTCATTGCATTTAACCATGGCTCAGCTTCCTTTGAATCCAAATCCTGGATTTCTTGGAAACTTGAAGGTTCAAATACCTTCTTGGAGCTTTTAACAGCTGTTAGTGCTATCTTAGCAAACTCATCAGCAAATCTCTTTGGAGGTCTGCCTTTTGTGGCTCTCTGTGACCTGCGAATTAGCCTTAAGTCTTCAATACTCTCCTCTTCCTTCTTAGGAGAAAAGTGACCTATTGTGAACAATGGTTCCTCTAATTCTTGATCAGAGCTTTCAGAGGGTCGCATAGAGGCTTTCGCACTCTCGAAATCCTCTGAATCACCCGATTCAGTTTCAGACTCAGAATCAGAACCTTCATCAGTGGGTGTGGGTTGTTGTGGTTGCTTTTGACTATCCTCAGTCTCATCACTGTCATCAGGATAACATTGGAAAATTCCCACATTCTCCCCCCACTTGGCATTGTACTCGACACTTCTTGTGAGCTTAATTGCCTTTGAGTCAGTCATCATTATTCTGTAAGACCCTTTCTGATAACCTAGAAAGATACCATGCAATCCACGCTTGTCTAACTTGGAGTTTTGTGGTGAGTGAACCCACATGTCAGAACCAAAAATTTTCATGTGTTTGATGTATGGCTTCTTGCCAAACATCTTCTCATACGGGGTACAACCAATCGCTGAAGATAACCTGCGATTATAACTGTAAGTGAAACATGAGAGAGCTTCGGCCCAATAACTCTCTGGAAGATTGGCATCATGCAGCAAGGTTTTTAACCCTTGAAGCAATGTCTGATTTGCTCGTTCCGCAAGTCCATTCTGCCATGGCGAGCGAGGACTAGACAAATCATGTTGAATTCCTTTCTCAGTCAGAAAAGCTTCAAACTGCTGAGAAGTGAATTCTCCCCCGCGATCACTGAAAAGAGTCTTTACCTTCTTACCATGCACATTTTCCAACCAAGCACAGAATTCCTTGAACCTAGGAAAAGCCTCTGATTTCTGCTTGAGATTGTACACATAAATATACCTGGAAAATGCATCAATGAGAACCATGAAGTACCTGTTTCCTCCCAAAGAGGGCGCTAGTGGTCCAACCAAATCAGCATGAACAATTTGGTATGGTTCTGTAGCTTGCCTACTAGACACCTTACCTTTCGCAGCCATTTTCACCTTGTTTGCTGCGCATGCCTTGCACTTCATGTGGTACCTGCAGGGTTTAATAGTCATACCTTCAACCAAGGCAGGCATCTTAGATACTGCCTCAAAATGCAAATGACCAAATTTTCTATGAAAATCGTGAATACATTCTGCATGCAAACTTTTGTTAGTACCTGCAATGCAACAAGTGTCATCCTGCACAATATCATCATAATACAAAACATATAAACGATCAACATATTCAGCATACAATACATAATCATTTTTCTTTGTGATGATGCACCTTTTGTTCTTAAAGGAAACGTCAATATTCCGCTCATTCAGCTGTCCAACGCTGAGCAGATTATGTTTGGCATCCGGCACATAAAGCACATTCTGTATCGATAAGTCCAAACTGTGAAGAACAACAGTTCCGTAGCCTTTACTGGGGATTGCGTGGTCATCCGCCTGGTGAATCGCACCTTCCTGCGGTGTAAAAGACACAAACAGTCGCTTATCGTTGCACATGTGGTGGGTCGCTGCTGAATCAACCACGAAGAAAGATCTAGACGTCTTCTGGACCTCTGCAACTTTTGGAGTGAAGCGTGAGACCATTGCCTTGTGCTGCGTTGTCCTGGACACCGGACCTTTGCCTTTGCTCTGGCCTCTTCCACGCGATGAGCTTCCACTGCGCTGCTCTGTCTTGGCCCTGGGATATTTGCATTCCCTTTTCATATGGCCTAGACGTCCACATGAGTAGCATTTCACTGCCTTCAAAGCTTTGGCGCCATCTGGTGGTTCCACTGCACTATGGGATGACGTCTGTGAAGTCTCCCATTTGCCCATGCAGCTAGCACCCCGGCGATCTGCTTCATTGAGAATCACGGCAGTAACATAATCCACTGTCAGCTGAGCAGTAGGCTGTACAGCAATCTGAGTCGCAACAGACTCCCAACCTGAACCCAAAGATTGTAGTATCATGAAGGAATACACAGCCTCTGGAAAGTTGAGTCCTCTCTGTTGCAGCTCATGTCTCAGATTCTGCATCTCCATCAGATGTATACGCACATCTCCACCTTCAGCAAGAGCCATATTATGCAGCTTGTTAAAGTAAAACATAGTGGATCCAGCTTCTGTCCTCAAGTGAGCCTCTCTCAAAGCGTCCCAAATTTGTCTGGCTGAGGTCTTATCACGCAATAGACAGAGCTCTTCTGGGGATACTATCAATGTAAGAGTTCCCCTTGCTTTGGAATCTTTAGCTTCCCATGCATCTGTAACTGGAGCTGGGGGGGTGTCTGTAATAACTTCAAACAGACCCTCTTTCCGCAGAATAGCCTCTGCATAGAGAACCCAGTCCGCATAGTTATTCTTATTGAGCTTAGGAATTCCACAAGCATCCTGAAGGGCCATCATGACTCTGGCATTAGCCTTCTGCGTCATGTCTGCTGCTTTAAATCATGCTGCTTTATACAAGCTGCGTCTGTGCTGCTTCATTCCAAAGGCAAGTTCAAAACAGCCTCTGCCTGTGAGCCTGTGCCACTCTGCTTAACTGCAGCTGCTTCAAACCTCATTCCAAAGGCAAGTTCAAAAGGAAAGTTCTAAAGTGCTTTCTCTCTGCTGCCATAAATAGTGCTGCGTCATTATTTTCTGCAGCTGCTTTACTCCAAGAGCACTTTTAAAAGTTACTTTCGATTTCCCCGCATAGTAACTTTGCCCGGCAAACGGCTTTAAAAGATCAAAGTCCAGCCATAAAGCCATTAATTAGAAGCTGGCAGGCTGCCCGGAGCAGTAGCACATACCTCATCAATCATCTTGACGCGCAGAGCAGATTCCGTTCCGATCTGTCCCCCTGCATTCCGATCCTTTGCCGGCACTCCGATTCGACTTCTGGAGCCCATTCTTAAGATGACTGCGTTGTTCTGGGCCCATAACCAAATGTTGTTGATAAGCAGCAGTCCCGTGCACAGCGGAATGATGAGGAGTACGTGCACATACTCTAAATTTCTTTATTTACACTTCAAAGCTGGTATATTACAGAAAAACATCTTGCCTCTGCCGGAGCAGAGAAAACATCCTCTCTCCTCTAAAGCACGGAGAGAAAAACACACACTGAACTGCAAAGAACAGTGAAAAACAGGAAACCAGTGTACGTCACATCCAGTCTCCCTTTCCCGTGGGAAAACCCAACAGTACAGACTGTGGAATGTAAATATTGTCTTGTGACAAGCACTTCGCTGCACAGTGAAGAGAGCAGAAACCAACATCGTTGTACTGAGATATTCACCAGTCTGGTTTAATAAGCAGAAAAGCATCCAAACAGCAGCTGGAGTCTAATACATGATGCAAAAATACAATGAAACAAAATTGGCAGAAGCATGTTCTCCAGAGTGCTTAACTATAGCAGTTGAGGAGTTGCATATCTGCAACCATTCACCCTAGAAATCATTTTAAAAATCAGATATGACTTAAGAAGCATAAATAGAACTGCAGACCATACAGAGTCTGGTCTGGTCTGGTCTGGTCTGGTCTGGTGGAGGCTTAATTGAGCATGCAAGCTATTTATTACCAACCTGTGTCCTAACAGCTACTTTCTGTTGGATTCTCTCTGTCGGATGTCTTTTGTCAGTGAAGTGAGACTATTTTCTAGTTCATTGTACTAACTGTGGATTCCAGATTTCTTTGCTATATATTTTTATATGAATTACACAGTCCTCCTGTTATCAATTTGACCTTCAGTTCCTCTTCATCAGTCCCTCGAAACCAGCATGGCTTTCAGGAATTTCATCTGGTATAGTGTCTTTAATGTCTGCAGTAATAGCAGATCAAGGAACATGCAAAAAAATATTATTTAATAATTTTCCCTTGTTCTAGATGCCAAGTACTTATCTTTCCATGGAAGAAGAAATGCAGTTCTCTATTTTTTTTAAAAAAGGTAATGTTTTCTTTCCTAGGACAGGTTACGTTCAACCAATCACAATGAACTAACACACACACACACACACACACAATTTCCCCACTCAGTTACAAATATCTGCAAAATTAGAAGAGTGGGTTGGAAGTTTAAACTTCCATAAAAGTGCTGGGAAGGTGGGAAGCATACTGTAGACAATAAAATCCTAATTATTTTCTCTACATGCAAGTGGGTAAGGCAGGTGTGGCAGGGCAGAGGGAATGAACAGAGAAATGAGACAGTGAGAATAATGTCCCCATATATTCCGATATATTCAGTGCTGCTGTTAAAGTCTCAACACATTGCAATACTCCCCATTGTCCCGCCCCATCTCCCCATTTCTAGGTAATGGTCTTCCTCACAGGAAGGGAGAAATGCTCTTCTTGAATCTACAGCTGTTCAGTTCAAAATGAAAGTGGGTTGTTGGCTGGCATGGTCATTTTGCTTTTGGTGATTACTGGTCCTCTGCTTAATTTTTCACTAATTTCATGCTGTATTTGGTGGTGATGTTGCGTCCTGACACACTACGATACTGCCCATTTTCAGTCCTTGATTTACCATTATTGGTGATGATCAGCTCCACAGGAACAGAGGCCGTGACTACCTTCATGATCACCTGGATGTTCAATTCTGATTTTTTGGGGACCTTGGCTGGCATGGTCACCTCGACTTTGTTTACAGTAGTAACAGAGTCAATCTTTCCTTTTTCTACTGTCAGGTTGGTGCTCGGATCTATGCTTAAATTGAAACTCTCATTTATTTGAAGGTTAGGGACTGCTAATTTGAAGCTGTGGCTTGTGAATATTTCATAGGTTCGACTGCTGGTGGTGGTGAATGTCTGCTCTATTTCTGTGGTGTTGATACAATTTATCTCATCAATCATCACATCCCTCTCACTCTCCAAGTTCATGCGGTCCCATAAGATCCTGCTAGTGATAACAGGCCGGCCACTTTTAAGGGGATACACGTGGGAACACTTATCATGGAAATGATACAAAGGGCCATAGTTATCAAGCTTCGTTCCCTCTCGAGCTATATAGTACCAACCACCTCTCCTTGGATGTTCATAGAGGAGCCAGGCACCTTTCTGGACAATATGGGAAGACGCCTTGTCATTGAAATACCCATAACTTAGGTTGGTTTCCTCTTTTATCACTTTGCTTATCCCTTCATAGTTAGGGTGCTCATAAAGTGTGATCTGAGGATCTTCCAAGTCCTCAGTGACTAGTTGGATAGAAGAAATGTTATTACTTAACTGGATGTGCTTATGTTCACCTTCTTCATATGCAAAACCCACACCTTTATAGTTTGGATCCCGGAAGACCAGCCAAGGTTGTCCAATCACCTTAAGGGAGGAAATGCAGTCCCCAAAGTCTACAGAACGTAGGTCAGGAACACTGCGAGTGAATTCTTTCCTGAACCCCTCAAAGTCTTCCTCTTCATAAACAATAATTTTATTCATCTTTAGCTGTTTGGAGAGGGGCAAATGGGCAACTTTTCTGGATCTTTAGCAGGTCAAAGATTGAGAGGTTTTCCTCAACAGGGATTCAGTCTGCATGAGAGGAAAAACAGAGAAACACACCCTTAGAAGCACACGTAGCAGGATGTACACATTTGACAGATGAATAGGGGTATGTTATTATTTATTTATTGACAATATTTTTTACACACTTTTCAGGGCACCCTCACAACATGGCCTACAAGGCTCTAAAAAAGGGGCGGCTAACCTTTTCTAACCTGAGTCACACATTGTCAGCTATCCACCCCATGCCGGTGGTAGGTGTGCTCAAAATGAGTGTGGCTCACCTGCACACACCTCCCTCACAGACATTCAGATGGGCAGGTAAGTACAGAGAGATGCAGGAACATGGGGCTGCTTGCAAAGGTTTCCAAAAACCAGATGTTCAAAGAGCAGGGGGCTATTTGAAAGCCCTTTGTAAACAACAGCTGCTTTTTAAACCTCCAATGTTCAGAAGTTTAAGGAACAGCATGGGGCTGCTTGCAAAGGGCTTTCAAAGTACAAGACTTCAAGCATCAACTACTTGTCAAATTGGACCTGCCAGGTGTGGGGAGATTAAGATCCAACCCCCTCTGGCCAGAAAAGTTTCTCCAACCCTGCTGCAGACAATACTGAGCTAGATTGACCAATGAGTCTTGACTCAATGTAAGGCAACTTCCTATGTTCCTGTGGTTACTACGCTCTTATAAGCTTTCGGTGCCAACTGAAGGCCTATTCACTGCCCCAGATTGAATCTGTGGCTGTGTACGCATTACCATTTACTCCAGCTCTACTGCGCAGCCACCATTGGTGTTTGAAGCAGAGTACGCATGACATTAGCCACAATCCATATACATCCTGTAACTACTTGAGAAATACTGCTGTTTGGTGTGCTTTCCCTCAGAGTAGCTCCTATTTGGTTTTAAAATGTAAGCTGCAGTTAATCTGAGGTACACAATGGAGACATCTGATACACAAGCGCAGATGACAGCACATGCGCAGATGACAGCTTAACTGAATACTTTGGAGGGGTTTTGCAGATATGGGGACAAATCAGATAATATGCATTGGATGACAAAATCGCTGCCCCCTCTCTGGTGTGTACACCACCATAAAAATATGTCATGAAACGCTGGGGTGGGGAGAATGACATTTAACCCACTAATAGGTATTATTTGGCCTGTGCATTTGTTCATGCCTGCTTTATAGTTTTTCGAATTACAATTGGATCATGTTTTATTAGTATTGTACCCAGCTTTGGGATTAGTTTATAATAAAAAGTGGGAAACAGAGTTTATGTATGCAGGCACAGAGCACGCAGACATTCTTACACACACACAGGCAGTCAAAAACATGCACTCATACACACATGCAGGAACACCGCATATTCTCTCTCGTACACAGACAGTGTCCTGCTCTTCTGCCCCGTTATGGGGAAGAGAGAAGAAAAAACTTTCTTTTGCATTCTCGGAAGGGAAAGAGACAGCGTCCCACCCCACAAAGATGTCCTGTTGCCAGGTTAAAGGACTGCTTAAAGAATCAGTGGAGAAAAGCAGCTTCTGCGTATGCTGCAGTGGAGCCGAGTTCTCTCTTTCCCATAGGAATCAACACACATTTAGTTTTAATATTCTTTTGAAGGTCTTCATTTATGATCAGCCTGTTACGCTCCTACCTATACGAAGGGGTTTCCTAAAGAGTTGCTGAGACAGATGCATTTATTTCATAATTCGTTTCATAAAATTTATGAAAACAGCTTGGTTGTAAAAAAACAAAAAACCCTCAAAGTGGTTTACGGAATAGGAAAGCTACTTATCCCAATGGGTGGGAAATTGCAACATTACATCTCTCTACCTCAGTTTTTAGCTACCGGGTCATATTTTTGCCCATTACAATCTGTCTCTGCTCTGTTCTGTGCTACAGGCAGCCGAACCTTCTGACATTTCTGTAAACCAAGAGAAATACATGAGTCAAGTCTCATGTTTCTGCATTTCAAACAACCTAGAGCTTGACATGCATTCATGTAAGAGCATATATCCCAGGAAGAAGTGGGGAAAGTGAGAGATGTGGAGAAGAGTGGGAAGAGGGAAAGAGGCTAGAGAGGCAGGAAAGAGTATTGAAAAGATAAAATGGAGGGAAATGAAGGGAACAAGAGAATGGAGCTGAGGGAAGCTGAGGAAGAGAAAAGGAAGCAGACAGAGAAAGTAACCAGAGGATAGGTAGACAGAAAGATGAAAACAAAGAGGTGAAAAATAGAGGGAAAGGCAGCAGGAGGATGCTGTGCTCTGGCAGCTCCAACTGCAACTTGGCCTACAGCTGCCCCAGGACTTGTGCAGGTAACAGTAAAATTATCATCATCATCATCATTAACATCACTGGTATAGCCTTAATTAATAAAAGTAAAACATTTATGTGCACATAGAGATAAACTCCCCATCCCACACTTTCTTGGCAGCAAGCTACAAGCCTGTGCGAGAGATACTTGTACCCACCTTGTTAGGTGATCTGTACGAGCAGCCAGCCTTTCTCAGCAGCCTGGAGCTCTCAGGAGTCCTCCTGTTAGGTTTATATAAGGCGGGCATGTAATAAACATGGAACCAATTAGGATGTTGTAAGGATTGCCTCTGCCTATAAACATTGCAGCCAGTCTGAAGAATGCAAGTAAAGGAAGAATTTCAGCACAGCCCAACCCACAAGCTGTCAAGAGACAAATCCTGGAGCCAGAATTTGACCGATTTATGAATTCAGTTTTCTCGCCAATCTGTATGAAAACCAACATGTGTGCAGCTCCATTTGCTTTCAGACAGAGGCCGATACATTTTTAAGTGCTGCTCACAGGCAGATTTTTTGCTCTGTTCCTCATCAGTGAGAGAAAGAAAGAAAGAAAGAAAGAAAGAAAGAAAGAAAGAAAGAAAGATTCCATCCTTCTAATTTCACTTACAGTTGAGGATAACTGGGGAAGAAAAAGAACAGTATTGAGCTTACCATATTTGGCTCTTGATGGACAGAGTTAGCTGAGGGTTAAGTCAGGAGGCAACCTAAGCCTGGGGGGCCAGATGCGGCCCAATCGCCTTCTAAATCCAGCCCATGGACGGTCCGGGAATCAGTGTGTTTGTACACGAGTAGAATGTGTGCTTTTATTTATCATGCATCTCTGGGTTATTTGTGAGACATAGGAATTCATTCATCCCCCCCCCCGGCAATATAGTCCAGCCCACCACATGGTCTGAAGGACGGTGGATGGGCCCACGGCTGAAAAAGGTTGCTGATCCCTGGGTTAAATCATCACTCTGCTGTTGCTTCCTTCCCACTGCCCTCTGACGAAGTGGGAATTTCTAGGTACACACTGCAGCTCAGCCTTTGCCAAACTGGTGCCCACTAGATGTTTTTGACTGCAACTCCCAGCAGCCCCAGCAAGCATGGACTTGCTGGAGTCGAAAAACATCTGGAGGGCAACAATTTGCCGTCCACAATAAAAGCAGGAAAAAGAAAATGAGGAAAATGACAGTAGCTGGTTACATACTTAGTATACATGCCAGAAGCAATGAAGCTAGCTGCACAATTCTGCCAGCCAAAAACGTTTTGTCAACACGTGAGGACAATCCTTTCCTGGACCGATTGTGCTTCTGCTTCCAACCCATGTGGATTCTATAAATTGTCGGCATTTCTCTCTCACACATAGCTACAGGCTATTTATTTATTTATATTTCTGCATTCATGTCCCATTATTCTTCCAATTAACATACATGGTTCTTGACCATCCCCATTTTATCCTCACACCAAATGTGTGAGATAGATTAGGCTGAGAGATAGTGACTACTTCAAGGGCACCTAGTCTAGTTCATGACTGAGAGGGGATTTGAATCTGGTTCTTCCCAGCTCTAGTCCAGCATTCTAAACCAGGGATCAGCAACCTTTTTCAGCTGTGGGCTGGTCCACTGTCCCTCAGACCATGTGGTTGGCTGGACTATATTTTTTGGGGGGAAATGAACGAATTCCTATGCCCCACAAATAACCCAGAGATGCATTTTAAATAAAAGGACACATTCTACTCATGTAAAAACACGCTGACTCCCGGACCGTCCGCGGGCTGGATTGAGAAGGCTATTGAGCCAGATTCGGCCCCCGGTCCTCAGGTTGCCTACCCCTACTCTAAACACATCACTGGCTCCCCTCCCCACAAACTTTCTGCTTGATTACTTGAAGAGAAGGCCACAATATTGGGGGGGGGGGAGAGGGGTTTCATTGAGCTAAACCTCTGGTTACTCCCATTCCTGAAATTCTGTTTGTGGAATTCATTCAGGGTCTAGACATTGGGTCACCTGAAATTTCCCACAGCATCAAACCCATTTTGGAGAAACATCATGAGTGCCACCTAGTGGGGTTGCAGATTTGCAGCTTTTTCTATTGGACTTCCTAAGGCTGTTCACATAAGAAAACAATTTTTACTATATTCCAGATAGTTTCATCCCAGTCTGTTACTGATGGCATTGTACTTGTTCCAGGCTACCTTTTGCAATGCCACAGCTAGTCAATTTAAAACATTTTGCAAATCAACGTCATGCACGGTACCTTTCAAATAATAATATTTTAGAGTAACTTAACAATAAATAACCAGGCTGCCTAGTTGCCTAGTTGTTGTTTTATTCAGTCTAGTTCGGTCTTCAGCAAATTAGGCTGATAAGAGGCGCAGCTTGAAAAAACCCCCAGCTTCTATCAGCTTCTATCAGTAAAAGGACACTGGGAGCCGACGGAAGAACTCTCAAGCTTTCCTCCCTTCCTTCCCTATCCAGCCCCAGCAAAGCCCTTCTTGTTATCTTAATGTCCGGAGGGTTTACTCCCCACGCCGCCACTCTCCTCAAGTCTGTCCGATAATAAGGAAAACGGGTGACAGCTAATTTATTGCCAACTCCGTGTTATGCTCTGAACTATAAGCTATCAAATTACAAACAGCCACCCCAAATCTTGCCTCAATTTGGACTTTAGTCTACAGCTGGGTGGAGTTTTTGACTTCCTAAGAGACATAGTTTCTGAAACAGGAAGAATAACCCCTGACTGGTAACAAAGATTTACAAATGGTACTTACTAGAAAGAAACGTAAGGACCTGGGGATAGCGACAAGTCCATTGTTCCAGGAGTGTTATGAGAAACAGAGTAAAATCACGCAATACTTTTCACATACAAGGGACAACGAGAATGGAAATGGAAATGAGCAAAAGATGACTGAGATGATTGAGTTGAAGCAGGATGAGGCCCTTCTTTTTTCCTCTGCTGCTCAAGATCACTCAACCTTCTCTAGAGGAATACAGGACTCGGAGAATAACAACCAAAATAGAAATACAATGAGCCTGGCCCATGAAATAGTCCTGGCTGAGATATTATCCTCAGAGTTACAGGAAGAAACCCGAAACTCCCAGAAAACCCAGACTTCATCTATGGGCTCCCAGACGGAAAACAATGACTGCTATCCTCAGGACTGGCTGCTCTCTATAAATCTGGATCTGGCAGCTATGAAAAAATATTTAACAATAACAAATGGGCTGCTCCTGACACTAGTGGAAAATTATTCCCTCCAAGCTAAAGGCTCAGAATCTCATGGTGCTGACCCACCAACCATCCCTCAAGAGTCAGAATATACAAAGCAACCAGCAACCAGCAAGTGCACACAAGGATCATCAGTGGAAAAACATTTACACCAAGGAAAGGACATAGGGTTGTATGTCTCTGTCCCCAAAACTGAATCTCCTACCCAAGTAAATCAAAAGAAGCGAGGTATCAGTAAGAGATCCCATAAGAAGAAAGCTGAAACTAAAAAGAAAAGTAAGAACATAAAAACTACAAGGAAATCGGTCATAAACCGACGTGCATGTAAAGTATGTTGGAAAAGACTATATAAGCTGATTCCAATAAAATCAAAAACAAACTCTAACAAACCTGCTACACACGGCAGCAGAGAGAACAACAGTGTGGATCCAGGAAAAAAGATCCAGCTGAAGTCCTTGAAAGAAACACCATTGCTGCCTAACAAAACAAGTGAGGAAACGGAATCACTACCCGGGTGCTCTATGCTGAAACCTCAAGGACCCATAAATATTAAAGAAGACTCACCCCATACCATTGATTATGGCAGATCTCAAGATGAGCCAGTAGCAGGGCAAGATCTGTCCCAGGATAAAGGATGGAAACTGATACTGGCAGATAGGAAGTTGGCTTTTCTAAACTACCCGAAGCCAAAGGGCTTCCTCACACAGAAAGAACGCTCGGTGCATTTTGTGAATACTTTAGATGATATGCTGCCAGGGAAAATAAAATTAAATGACATTATCTCAGTAGATTTCATATTCTACAATGGATACTCTCTGCGAGTGATTGCCTCCTTCAAAGATCAAAACTTGGCTAAATATATATATAGATCAAGACATTTGCTGTTAAAGAAAAGGATAACGGTAACAAGATATTTTGAAAACAGCACATGTTTGAATTTGTTTTCTGATGATCTTACGACAGCTGAGACAAGATTTACTTGTAAAGCAAAGGAGGAGAGAGGACACTCAAAAGACAAACTGGAACATACTGAGCAAGGGTCCTTGAAACTAAGACAGGAGATGAGACTGCCTAATGAGGGGACTGATAACTTCTATCCAGAAGAAAAGGCATTAATAAATCAGTTTGGATTGTTGCCTTTCCTTGCCCAATCTGAGATCTTGGGAAGATTGGAGACCCTTAGAAATAAGCTAACAGAGATGAATGTTCAGGAAAAAGTAAGAGAGAAAGATCCGGCAACGGACCAATTAAAGAAAGAGAACCTCCCTGAAAAAGCCAAGACAGACCCCATGAAAGATTACTCCTATAATACCTCTGTAACTGCAGAGATAAACCTGTTAACAATAGATCTAACACAGAGCGCAAGGGACAACAACAAACTACCATCTAAGAAGGAAACCATCCCTATGGCAACCATGAAAGACTACCCTTACAATATCTCTGCAGCTGCAGAGATAAATCTGATAGCAACAGATCTAACACAGTGCGTAAAGGACAGCAACAAACTACCATCTAAGAAGGAAACCATCCCTATGACAACTACAACGCGCTCTTGGACTAGCATGAGATACCTGGATGAGGATGAACTTGGTATCAGACAAATAGAACACCCTAAGGTAGATTCGCCAAAAAAAGGAGTACTGATCACTAATGTTAGCACGTTGCACCCTTCAATCGATTTCATTGAGTATCTGGGCGATAATACATCTATGGACATTGCCAAAATGAACGAAATTCAACCAATAAATAAAAAGATAGGCCCTAAAAACCTTTTAAAGGCAAATTGACTAAGATCAACTTTTGGCAAGACAACGTGCAACCTTGCCCTGCTAACTTGGAATATTGCAGGTTGGCAAAAGAGGACTTCCGACCAATCCTTTGCTAAATATATTCAGAGACATGACATTGTGTTTCTCCAGGAGACCTGGAGCACAAGTGAAGTGGAGTTAAATGGCTTTTCTGCGTTCTCCCTCCCAGGTCTTTTAAGTACTAGAGGGGGGCGAGTTAAAGGTGGGTTAGTTACTTTAATCTCAACAAGGCTAAGGGCCATATTTAAAAAACTAGACCCACTAGACCATCTGGCCACAGCTGTGCAAGTACAGTGGAGAACCCACAGCTTGCTGCTGATTAACGTATACCTACCCCCACAAAGAGAGAAAAGATTGATAAGAAATACCTGGGCTCAGTTAGAACAGTATCTTGACAAACTATCAAATCAATTTCCTGATGCCTCTGTAGTGGTGGCAGGCGACCTAAATGCCAGAACTGGACAATCTGATGAGGCCTTGTATGCCCATTTCCATGAAACAGCCCCCATTATAGAGGAAGCCCACTCAATACCAGCCAGAACCTCAAAGGATAAAGGCTGCAATTATGCCGGCTTATGCCTATTACACTTGGTCAACAAGTTGGACTTGGTTATACTGAATGGCCGTACTGAGGGGGAGAAGGTCGGAGAATTTACATTTATATCTAATAATGGCGCCTCCACAATTGATTATATAATCGTGTCGTATGATCTTCAAAACAAAGTTCTGGAATGCAAAGTGGAGGAGCGCTTAGACAGTGACCATCTGCCATTAAGTGCACTCGTAGTTGCGGGAAAGGATTTATCCTGCGCTGAGAAAATCGATCATTCGAGCCCTACAGCTTTGGAGCTCAGATATTCTCGTATCAGATGGACAGATGAACTGCATAAGGAAATTTCAAGTAGGCTGTGTTCAAAGGAATTCCTCATTAAGAGAGATAACCTTATAACTTCCTCAAGCCATGAATTAAAAATAAATTTATTTCAGGAGTTAATTTCACTCCTTCAAGATTCCCTGAAGGAAAAAAGGAACAGCTCAAGTAGGCAATCCTCAGTATATAAAAACTCCAAACCCTGGTTTGATCAAGAATGTCAGGACATGAAGCTAAACTTACTGAAAAAATACAAGAATTATAGATCTGCCAACTTACCCCAACTCCCCACGGTCTGGTTTGAAGATAAACGAAATTATAAAATCCTGATCAAAAACAAAAAACTCCAGGCACAGAAAAGAGAATGGAAATGCCTAATAGATGCATCCAGAGAGAGAGACTCGGCCACCTTCTGGAGAATGGTAGCAAATGGAGTGCGATCTACCTCCTCAGAAGTGGAGTATACTATACCTGCAGGGACTTGGGAGGCATTTTTCCAATCTTCATATTCAGCTCTGCCTTTGACACAGCCACTAACACAGTGTGAGGCAGGTGACGAGTGGCCTCCGGTGTCGGTTGCGGAGGTCAGGAGGCTTATTCAGGCACTCAAACACAGAAAAGCCCCGGGAGCAGATAATATCTCTCCTGAGCTTCTTAAAGCCAATATTGACTGGTGGGCCCCAGTCCTTGCCAGCCTATTCACCAGCATAGATCAAACAGCAATAATACCAGAGGACTGGGGATTGGCAATCATCGTTCCCATATTCAAGAAAGGCTGTAAACTTGATCCAGCCAATTACAGACCAATCAGTCTCTTAAGCATCATCAGCAAACTCTATGCAACTCACTTACGTGAAAAGTTTGCGGACTGGCTGGAACGGGAGCACATCCTTAAGGAAGCCCAGGCTGGTTTCAGGGCACATAGATCAACTCTAGACCAAGGACTGGTATTGCAACATCTAGTGGAGAAATACACCTCAAAGAAAGGAGGCTCCCTCTATGTAGCCTTTATAGACTTCAAATCAGCTTTCGATTTGATACCCCGGCACAGACTTTGGGAAAAATTAAATGCCACAAACATCGACAGACGTCTTTTGCTTCTTATCCGTAGACTACATGAAAATACTCGGATCCGTATTAGATGCGACCGTTATGGGAACCTATCAAAGGAAATCCAAAGTTTCCATGGTGTCAAGCAAGGCTGTGTTCTTGCCCCTATTCTATTTAATTTCTATATAAACTCCTTAGTCGGAAAGATGGAGGAAGCAAGTACTCACCCCCCAAACCTAAATAATATACCAATTCCAGTCCTTTTGTACGCAGATGATGCGGCACTTATTTCCTTCTCTTGTGTGGGCCTAAGAAAACTTTTACGAGCTCTTACAGAGTATTGCGAAGCTGAAGACCTAATAATAAATTACACTAAATCAAAAATTATGGTGTTCTCCAAGAGAAAACTCCGACATAAATGGAAAATTAATAACCAACCTATTGAGCAAGTAACATCTTTTAGATACCTTGGAATAATCTTTGACGAGAAGGGATCTTGGTGCCATCAGATTAAGAATTCCATTGCAAATGCGCAAAGATCTTCTAGAGCTATCATAAGATTCTTCTACAGAAAAGGAGGTCAATATGTTCCTGCTGCCTCCCAGGTCTTTGTCGCAAAAATACTTCCACAACTGATGTATGGCACCCAGATATTTAATTGTCAAAAACTTAAGTCCCTGGAATCTGTACAAACTAAATTTTACCGCTCCCTACTAGGGTTACCTACCTGCGTTTCCAACGCAGCCATTAGGCTGGAGGTAGGTCAACTCTCTATTAATGCCAGGATATGGATCTTGAAGATTCACCTCTGGCTAAAACTCATATTTTTCCCAGTGGGAGTGGCTCCATTGACTCTATTAGACCCGTTCCAGTCTAAATGGAGATTGTCGCTTTATGAAAAATTGAAGGGCCTGGGGCTTTCCTCACAAGAACTTATAGCCTCAGGTTTTGAAAAGGCTAAAAGGATGGTGAGCCAGCGAATAGGAGATGTAGAGCTTCAGGATCATATGAGCAAGATAGATAAATATCCAGCTATCCAAGATTATGGAAAAGG
Source organism: Podarcis erhardii (assembly GCF_964252035.2). Lineage (NCBI taxonomy): Eukaryota > Metazoa > Chordata > Lepidosauria > Squamata > Lacertidae > Podarcis > Podarcis erhardii. The sequence goes on from NC_138498.1 coordinate 71,234,358, forward strand.
GTTTAATCTAACACCATATTTGCTGGATCTACAAATCGCAAAATACAGGCGGGCGTTTACCCTTACCAGATTTGATGTACTGCCATCTGCCTTACTAAAGGGCAGATACGAGGGCAAACCCTATGTTGAACGAGTTTGCCCATGTGGTCTGAAAGAGGTGGAAACGGCTTCACATGTGTTGCTACACTGCGACCTTTACGGGGATATTAGGTCACTGTTTATCTCCCCCATCGTTCAGAAATTTCCAGGTCGATCTGAACTTCAGCGGCTGAAAATTCTACTAGGAGATAAAAACCCAGAAGTAACACTGAAAGTGGCCAAATTTTCTGCGGCTGCGATCAAGCGGAGGGCATTAGCTGTAAAAAAGTAAAAGACTTGACCCCTGGACAAGCCCCCTTATCTTTTAAGCCTATACATATATTGCAGTGCATAAATGTGTATATATGTGTGTGTGTGTGTGTGTGCATATGTGTTGCTTTTTATGTATAATTTTACAATTTTTTAAATTGACACCATTATTCCCTTTGTAAACTATTGTTGTTTTATGTTTCTCTGGTCTATGACCGTAATAAACTCAATTCAATTCAATTCAGTCTAGTTCTGCTTTATACAAAGATGTAAGATCACTGAGCATGTCGCCTGCCTGTGAGATGATTTCATTGTAAAATAAGGAAGTATGAGGAGACAAAAGCAAGGTAAATTTATTCTTTAACTTATACCAAACCGATACACTGGTAAAAACATAGTCATAGGATTGTAGACTTGAAAGGGACTCTCAAGGGCCATCCAGCCGAAGAAACATTCTAAAAATCCTTTTTAACTTCTCTTGCAAGCCTGAGTTAATTCTGAGCTTTGGCCCACCTGACTTTTCCCCTGCAACTGTTGACTACTCATGTATCCTTCGTAATTTCTCCTTTCTTCCATTTCTTATACCTGAAGCTCATCTGAAAGCTCCTTATGCAGCCACACCAGTTTCTTTAGGTGCCTCACACTTTAATTTTTTGTTGGGATGGTGCCTACAATAGTTTACCTTTAAGAAACTCCTATCCATCTTGAACTTCCTTCTCCTTGAGTATATTTTACCATTGGATGTCACACAGTAGTCCCTTCAGGTTTTTGAAATCAGTCTTCTTAAAGTCCAGAGTGTGTGTCCGACTACACTCAGCTTTCCTTTGCCTCTGTATCATGAAACAGAGGAGGACATGATCACTTCCTCCCAGGTTTCCCTGTACTTTCACTTTATGGATCAGTCCCTCCCTTTTGGTGAGGACCAGGTCCAAGAGAGATGACCCTTCCCCCTGTTGCTTCTTCCACCTTCTGGGAAATGAAATCAATATTTTCCTTTTGAACAGGTTGTCCTCTCAATTTCTACATTCCAGTCATGAGTCTTATCCCACCAGGTTTCAATAATGCCTGTTACCGGTAAGTCACATTTGCAGTCCTGTTTTATGAGCTCAAGTTCTTCTTGCTTGTTTCCAATACTCTGTGCATTTGTGTAAACAAAACTGAAACCATGAGTCATCCCCCCGCACGCTGCTGCCTCTGTCCCCCTCCATAGGTCTCTCCTTTCTTTGGGGAACCGCAGAAGAGTACAGACAGTACTCTATTAAGCAATCTGTGCCCTGTATTCTTCTTTAACAAAGGATGCAAACAAAAATGCTTGGACTGATGGAACAATCAGAATAGCACAACTGCTCCCATTATAATAAAAGTTTAAAACAAACTGGGGTCACAAGAGTAAGGTGCTTCCTAAAAATACTTAACTGAAGGCCAGGATAAAGAGTTACATCATCAGCCTACAATGGAAACTGTATAATGAAGGTGCCAGACACATCTCAGCGGGAAGGGAAGCCTGCAACTTAGGGGCTGCCACAGAGAATGCCTTCTCTCAAGCCACCCCCTGAAAATTCTGAAAAAGTCGAACTACCAAGGGGGCTCCCTCTGCTTCTGAGCAAATGGGTACCTTCCGTGCAAAATGGGATGCTCAATATGTCCCATTCATTTCCCAGAGATACTAGCACCATCAAGCAGGCAGGGGTGTAGATAGCTGCTCCGGCACCCAAAGCGACGGGGGCAGGGCAATCCGCACACTGGGGCGGTTTCAGTATCCGCCCAGGGGGGCGAAGTGGCAAACTGCCCATGGAGTTTGCCTGGTGGACACAAGCCCCATGCTGCCATTTCAGGCAGCACAGGGCCCTGAGCCACGTCACTCCCAGGAGCATAGCTGTCAACCTTCCCTTTTTTTGCAGGAAATTCCCTTATTCCAGCGCCGTTTCCCGCTGCTTCCTGCTGCTATCCCGGATTGTTAGATATCCCGTAGACTGTCCCTGGGACAGGTGAGGCTGCTGATCCCTTATTTTCAAATCTGAAAGTTGACAGCTATGCCCAGGAGTGATGGGTGGCTTGGGCGTGCTGGCCAGGCCAGGCCCCGTGGTAAGTGCCGACCCCCGTGGTGTGCCATTTTGTCACCCCCCTCAAGGATGATACCTGGGGTGAGCCACACACCCCGCAGCCCCCTTCCTACGCCCCTGCAAGCAGGTACTCCTGCTATCTCTGGACGCCATGAATCACTTCCTAAGGCCATAACTAAGGGGAAATGAAGGCACCTGTGTTTCAGTTGTGTAATTCTAATTGAAAGCTGTTTTAGTGTCTTGCTGCCGTCCGCTGAGCACAATTGCAACATTCCATAAGCACATTGGGGCTGTCTCTTATGATGGATGTTTAATACGACCCAATAATCATGACCCAACCAGTTTCTGAGAACAAAAATCCCTAGGGAAGCACAATAAAATGCTACATCTGCTTTTAATTAAAAGCCACACTGTAGCTGCCACGTTCAGAAGAAATGCAAATGTTTGCTGGGGATGCTTTTCTAAAGGCACCATCTGAGTGGATGAACTTCAAGTACAGATGACTAGGCATTATCAGGGGTAGCACCCAGGCTATGGACCTTCATCTCCTTGAAGCCACTTTAGGCTGAAATCGTCCTACGTTCTGATGGCAATGCAAAACACTTCCCACCCCGCCTTCCACCTCACTTCCCATGCTTCTCTTTATGAGTCAGTAATAAGGGGAAATAAGACTAGGCACACAACAACACACATTCCACTGATTTCAGCAAAAGCGATTTAAACATTTTCTTAGCTCTCCCATTAAAAATGCTTTACTTTGACTGAAATGTGTCACTTTAAGGGCGGGATGGAAGGTTAATTCTTATCCCAATCTGTACCTGAGCTGGGATTTTAAAATGTAGAAATATGGTTTTATTGTTGGGTGCTTTTATTGTTAATCACTTCAGGATGTTTCATGGGAAGCAACTCATAAATGAAATAAATAAATAACAGTGCACTTTTTCTTAGTTTTAATGTGACATATCCCATTTATTTTCATGGATATGCTCTACTTATTTTATATTTTGAGTCCTTATATTAGGTACTATTAAAATCCACAAATAAACATTAAATAAAACACACAGAAAAGAATATGAAGGAGGCAAATGACATGCATGAAGGAAGGGATGTTCATAAAAATCAGCAGATAATGCCAAGCTGTAAAGAGTAGCTAAAACCTTAGAAAACTGAAAAAGGAACTGAGATTTTCATGACAGGGTGGAGAACTACTAAAAAACTAACAATGAATTTCAGCAGAGATAAATGTAAGGTTCTGTATTTGCACAAATATGTTATTTATTTATATTAAGGAATGAGGATGTGTGATACCTGAGTTGATAATGGTACATGTGAAAAGGATCTATGGCAGGCATCCCCAAACGCGACCCTCCAGCTGTTTTGGGACTACAACCCCCATCATCCCTAGCTAACAGGACCGGTGGTCAGGGATGATGGGAATTGTAGTCCTAAAAACATCTGGAAGGCCAAGTTTGGGGATACCTGATCTATGGTTTCTACAAGTTAACAAACCATGTTCTTGGAGGACCATAGAAAAGTCCTCCTGGATAAAGCCAACGGCCCATCTAGTCCTGAATCCTGTTCCCACAGTGGCCACACAGTGCAGGAGGATTCCATGCAAACCCCTTCCTGATTCACCCCCTCTATATAATACATTCACTGTTACTATATATCAATATACAGCTCTGCAAGTTATTTTGACTAGGGTCTGAACAGGACCTGGATTTGTTGTAGGGTTGCCATATGTCCTCTTCTTCCAGGACACGTCCTCTTTGTCGTGGGTATGTAAAATAAGTGTTGTCATAGCGATCCAAAGTTATAAAGTAGAAGTTGTCAAATGTGTCCTTTTTTTTGATCTTCAAAATATGGCAACTCTAGAAGATACCATAACATGGTTGCCAACTTTCACATTAGTGGACAAAGATTGCAGGACTTGTAATAAAGCTATGAGAATATTTAGTTTCTATCCACTCATGGAGATGTGAGTAGCCATAACACCTTGCTTCTTCATCTCATTTTAACAACTACAACTGCCTCAGCAGCTTGTCAGCTCCCTTGGCTGGGAAGTGTGAAGAACAGCAAAAGAGCCTCATTTTGCCTGCCCTTAATCACGTCCAGCTGAGCAACAGCCTTTCTCAACAGCCTTTGCTTTAAGAACAGCAAAAGCAGCTGGAAGAGAGGAGTTTTGTGTGACCTGGGGAGGGGGGAATCTTTTAATAATTTCATAAACTATGTGCCCCTGCTGCTCAATTTGATCTTTTTACAAAAAATTTTATGTATTGCGGTATCTTATGTATTGTAATTTTGCTGTTATCTTTATAATTTAAGTAATGATTTATTGTAATTGTTGATAGTGGATTTCTATTTAATTGTTATTTGTTGGTATTTTGAAATTTATTTTTATAGGGTACTATTATATTCTAATGGGACTGTTGAATATTACTTTATTGGATATAAGTTGTTGATTTTAAGCCATATTTTTTATTTGCCTTATCTGTGTTGGATTGGATCATTAATAAGATGTGTGATTGGTGTTGTTTAATTTTGTTGTTTCTTCAGCTTGTAAACTGCCTTCTGTAGAGCAATATAGAAAGGTGGTATACAAATTAAAGTGAAATTAAAACAAGGCTGCTAGGTTGAGTAAGAAAATACTAAAAAAAATAATAATCAGATAGCTGATCAAAGTGCTTACTTTTTTAATCCAATGACTGCTCATTTCATCCTTCCTGTTTGGGAAGCAATTTCAACAACTAAAGTTGGCAGCTCTGCATCTGAGCCTTTAAGCTGCCTTTCTTTCTTTTAAAAAAATGTTCAGCTCTAGAACTCCCATCCTGCAGCTACAAGCACGTTTACCTGATTCAGTACAATGCTGCCCTTTGGTAACATGACTGCTGTTGATCCAGAGCATACAAATTAGAATGTGTCACAGCCACAACAAAAAAGGACGTCCTGACTTAGTTAACTTCTTCTCTTGCTGTTTCAAGTGTTTCCTTCCTTTCTCACCAAATCCATTACTACCCAACCTGGAAGAAAAGGAAAGATAACCAGGAATGAGTACAAATGAATACAGTGGTACCTCGGGTTACATACACTTCAGGTTACATACGCTTCAGGTTACAGACTCCGCTAACCCAGAAACAGTACCTCGGGTTAAGAACTTTGCTTCAGGTTGAGAACAGAAATTGTGTTCCGGTGGCACAGCGGCAGCAGGAGGCCCCATTAGCTAAAGTGGTGTAGCCTTATTGGAGTTCACCGACTGGGTCTGCATTGCTCCGGGACAGGAGGAAGGAAGTCAAATGACACTGAGTTGGTTCAAAGAAAGAGTTTATTCTGCTCTCCGGATAGCAGAAGGCACTTGCGTGATCAAGTCCACAGCAAGTCCAAAGAAATGACAAGTTTCATGCAGTATATATATCCTCCAGGCACCTCTCCCCCTTCCCCAGCCACGTCAGCTTGTACACGCAGGTTGACATCTCAGATGTTCCTGCTCCGGCACTCTTAACCATAAAAGGGATTTCCTTCCTGCACTCCTGACCATAAAAGGATATTCCTGTTCCTACTCTTATCTTGGAAGAGGTCATGATCTCCGGGAACACGCTTTTGGCGTTTTCCCCGGACATCGGTCCCCACGTATTTTGTGGTGAGCACATAAGATAAAGTATTGACGTGTTTTCTTTGTTCCCCTAAAGAGTCAGGGTCATCCCTCCCCGTGACTGATAAAGGAGAGAGCTTGTTTATGCAATTGTGTCCTTATTATGCTTTTGCTCAACAGCTCAAGTTTTACGCATTTTAAAATGCTCTCTTTTGAAAGAACAAAAAGGGGGGGGTGAGTCAGTTTTAAATTTGCTACACAGAAACCCATTCCTTCAGTGGTGCTTCAGGTTAAGAACAGTTTCAGGTTAAGAACGGACCTCCGGAACGAATTATGTACTTAACCTGAGGTACCACTGTACCAGGATCTGAAGCTGCAGTTTTTATGAGTGGGCTGCAATGCTACCTTCTGTCTTCATATCCTATGATATGAAGTGAGCAGCAGAGAGAGGAAGGATCCAGTGATTTAACTTAAGGTAATGAAGTGAGTGATATTTTTTAAGGGTATGCAGGAGCTCGACACATGTGACTGAGGCAGGGGAAGGGAATCTCAAGCCCAAAAGCCGAATACAGCCCTCCAACCCTCAGGACTCTCCTTACTTAGGTTGTATTTCCTCTCTCCCTCTTCCTCACTGACACCGTTCCACACCCTCAAGTGTGTTTGCTTGGCTGCAATGTATCCTTGAGGCAAGAAAGAAGCATCATCACAACTTCTTTCTTTCTTTCTTTCTTTCTTTCTTTCTTTCTTTCTTTCCTTCTTTCCTTCTTTCCTTCTTTCCTTCTCTTCCTATGTCCAAGACACCATAGCTTTAATTGAATCTGGCAAGTCTGTAGCATGTCTTCAGTTGGCCAGGAGCAAATCTGGTGGGATGAACTGGGTGGTTACACAACTATCAATCTCTATGTTGGACCTAAATGAGAGGAGGAGGAGAGCGTGCTAGCAGAATGGAAAGTTTTACTGGCTTCAGCTTTTGGCCTTACATCATGTGCTCAAACCATTTTATTCCCATGTAAAGGAACTGGAAACAGCAATTTCCCTTTTCTTTTAACCACCCTCTGTTTCTGGATGGAAATGTGTGTGATGTCAGCATAAATGTGTGTATTTGTTATGTTGAAATCTGCTTATAAAGAGCAAACTCTTCTGGTGACAAGTTGTAAGGTCAGATATGCTCTGAGAAACCTGCTTTGCCATTCAGCCCTTTGCCATTCAGCCAAAATACTCCTCCCATCCTGCCACTTCACTTCTTTGGCCTCAGGAGTGACAACAGCAAAGCAATCCTATCAGTTTCCTGGAAGGCAAGGTTAGTTCTCTCTCCCACCCTTTATCAGCACTTACCACAGAACAGTCAGGCTGGGGCAGGTCTCCATGAGGTGGCGGATGAAAGGCACAGAAACCTCTGAGAAGGAGTTGTCTTGAAGGTTTAGGGTGCAGAGCGTATGGCTGGTGCTCAGAATAGTGCAAAGTTCTTGGGCGCAAGCATCTGTGAGGTAATTCTCATCAAGACTGGCAGGGACAAAATGGACGCAAGGTCATAGGCAGATCACACACTACATCTAAGCACTATTATCCTTTCCTCAAAGCTTTGGTAAGAGCAGACTCAAAGGAATATATAGTTACAAGCAAACTATTATTCAGTCTACTTCCAGAATTTAACGTGCAACTTGAAGCCAAGTTGCCAGGTTGAATAGTCAGTATGAGGAATACCTAACATTCCTCTTTCCTCATTGCCTTATGTGCCAGAAAGCATACTAGGAAGCTACTTGGCCAGAGTGCTTTCCTCCCCCCACTTTACTTGGAAGTGTAATGACTTGAGCAGTCATTAAGAGGAAATTATAAGGAGCTGAGCTCTGTATCTTCTGGAGACAACTTGTCTGCTGATGCGGAGCTGTCCCTGGTCCTGTTGGTCTTGTTCCCAGACCTTACTCTGTCTTTGCATCCTGCTCTCAGCACCAGTGTCTGGCTACTTGTGTCTAAAAACCCTTCCCACTGTGAAATTTCTCTCTCACTGCCAGCTAGTTGCACCCAGACTCCCACAGACCCTGCACCCCATTGGAATTGTGTGCAGATAGCAAATAATCTGAACTCCAAGCCCACAAAGACGTCATACATACACCCAACTTTTTGTATGTGTCTCTGCTCCCTTGTTACTTACTTTAGAGTAGTCACATTACAGTCTAGTTCCTTCAGAGTGGCACAGAGAACATGCACTCCTGAGTTTCCAAGTTTGTTACTTCCAAATCTACAATGAGAAAGAGAGAGAATGAGAAAGATGAAAAAAAGATTCAGGGACTGATTCTTCAAAATCTAGGAGGAATATAAGAAGGTGGGTCTACATAGTTGGAACTGGACCATCCAATGTAGAAACTTAATAGCTCACACAGAAGTGTGAAATCTCCACTTCCTTATGAAAAGAGCAGGCTTCTAGCCATTTACGGAGAAATACTTGAAAATTAGGGATTATTAAAAGTTTGTGTATGAGGAAGCGGCTTTCTGAGGGTGCTATGGGCAAGAAGGATCCCACACTCTATTCCCTTCCTTGCCCCTACACACTTATTGCTCCCCAATGCGTTCCTTCTGTTCTCCAACCATTGTACTGGTTCTGGTCCAAAAACAACCACAAGCCAGAATTCTGTCAAAACTAGAATGTAGCTGTAATACACATTGGAATCTATGGTGAAATTTGTTTTGACTGAACACACAGAGATTTCTAATTGCAGGTTTTTGAGTTCTGTGAAAATCTAGAGCGGCCAAGCAGATGGGCACTCTTACCACAGTGCCAACCAATTCTAGGTGTTAGAGAACAGAACAAAGCTTTTATGGGGAAGGCTGGCACCTGTGTACTTAGCGGAAAAATGACACACCTTCCATGCACTCCTATGCATAGCTACTGAAGGGTCCTATTGAGTTCAAGGAGATTTACACCCACGTAGGTGTGTATGGGAATATAGCCTTTATTTCCTTATTTCAAACTTTCTATTGAGAAATAGAATAGTGACCAGGAATACATTAGTTACACCACCATCAACATTTATTTTTCCAAGCCCAGTATGCATCTCCCAACTACATGCATGACTTTGCTGGTCTAGGATTTTCAAGCCAGGGAAACCAGGGGCTTTTCGCCTTCCTGTGCATACTATTCTAGGCAGGGGGACAAGGAGACTGCATGAGCTTTTGAGCCAAAGATGGAGACGAGACTGGAAGGGATTTTGAGCCATGGTTACTGACAGCAAGGCATTTATACAAGGCATATATTGCCACATTGATTTCATATGGTTTCAGAAATGGTGAAGAAGTGAATACATGGCTATTCCACCACTACAACACAGTGTGCTTGAGTCTGGGAGTGTCTTCCTTTGACAAGTAATCCTAGTAACAAAGGGAGAAACAAATCAGTGCCCAACCCAAAGGCTCTCCACTCAAATCCTGAAATGCCTGGCATTTGCTGTTCCTAAAAAAACAATATGATGGCATCACTTACTTTAAAGTTGTACAGTTTTTTATTCCTGGTGCCAAAGCTCTCATGTGGTAAGACTTCAGCCTGCAAAACGTTAGATCAATGGAGTGATCCTCGATTTTACTGTGCTGCAAGCAGAACGCCAAAACCCTGCAGTCCAGCACCGAGAGCATCTGGTAAGAAAGGTTAATATTCTGGAAATGATGCATCACATGGTTTGCAAATTCTGCTTCCTGGGTCTCAAACAGGCAGTGGAAAAACTTCAGCAGGCAATGACCTTTTCGAGGAGGCTCCTTAGTCGCCACTTCTTCTGCTCTCTGAAGCAAGAAAGGCTTCACAAGGGCAGATGTCTTGCACTGCAGAGTCTGCTCAAGAAAGATGCGCACGTTTTCACTGCTCAGGCCAAATACGAAGCATACTGTTAATGTTAAATGCTCATTGCCTGGCTTCTCGCACTCAGCTAAAAGTGTCTTCAAGTCCCCCATACTGTTATCTGAAATTTCCGTTGAGTCCTTCTGCAGAATATACCACATGGCAGCAAAAAACTCCTGGAAGCAGAGATGGAGAAAACTGTACAGGTTGTGCCGGCCAATCCCCCTTTGGAATGTTCTTCTGTCTAGAAAGAGGTCTTTAAGAGCAGAAACCTCCAAATGATGCTCCTTGAGATCCTGCTCCTCAAAGAGGATTTTCTGTCCCAGGATGCCAGCCCGTGCCAAGGAACAGAGCCTTCCGAGCTCATTCAGAGAGGAGTTCTTCCATTTCGCAGAATCATGCTTAAGAAGATTGTGAGAAAACTGTACAAAGACTTTTGTTGTGGTGTCCAAGGTGTCTGCAATCTCGTCTTCCGTTTCCAGTTCAACTCTGATGACAGAGCAGATGATCCAGCACACCATGGGGATGAAGCAGATGGTGGAGACTGCACTGGTATTTTCAATGAATCTCAGTGCTAGGTTGGCTTTCTGATCATCTTTAAAGAACTTGAAAAAATACTCACGGCGACCTTTCTCAGTGAATCCAAGGATCTCAGCAAATCTCGGAAACTTCAAGCACCCATGCAGCTTCTCTGCAGCACCAGGTCTTGTGGTGATTAACAAGTAGGATTTGGGCAAAAGCTTCTTTCTCAACAAGCTGCTCAGAACACCCTGTATGGACATCTTTGAATAAGGATCATCACAGAAACTGTCTCCTATGAGCTCTAAGGAGCAACAAAGCTCATCAAAGCCATCAATGATGAAAAGCAGCTTTGCAGGGTGGGCTAAAATCCCTTTCACTGGGGCATACATGTCTTGACACTGATCTACAATAAGGTCAGCCAGGCTGCTGGCATCTTCAGCAAGGCTTAGTTCTCTGCAGCGAATACAGAACACGTAGTCAAAGACGTCCTGGTACAGCTCCCCAGCAGCCCAGCCCAGCATAATCTTCTGCACGGTCATCGTTTTACCAATACCAGCAGGTCCTTGCAACACCACAGTTCTTGGGGCTATTCCCGATTCATCAGGTTCAAAAAGGCTTTGTATATCAGTTGATGAATAATTTGAACTGTTGGTTTCCAAGATGTCCATGTGCAGCCTGCCAGTAGCAACCAATTCATGTTCCCTCTGCTTCTGAGGCCGGTGTTTTTTGATGATAAGTAACTCTATATAGCGGGCATTTAATGGGGTGCTCTCACCAAAGAGACTGTTTCTGTCCTCTGTTAGCAAGTATTCTTCCTTCACGTTCTCAGCATACTTTTTTTTGTAATCTAGTATAGACAGAGAGAAGGATTAACCACCTGCCATGGCATTGCAACATGCTTGCCTGATGCCAGGCCCCCCTTGATTTCCCAGTGGTCCCTTGTCTATGCAGACCCTCTGAGTTAAATAACTTTTCTTTTGCTCAAGACTACCAAGGTCTGTGTTTGCAAGTTTGCAGAGGTAATAATAATAATAATAATAATAATAATAATAATAATAATTTATACCCCACCCATCTGGCTGGGTTTCCCCAGCCACTCTGGGCGGCTTCCAACAAACTATTAAAAATACATTAAAACATTCAAATACCCTGAATCAGGCATACCGTTTGCCTGAACTGTTTCTGAATTGTTCCTATCGTTGGGGAAAACCTAAATTAGCATACATCTCTTTCACTTTGGCTCTACTTTATGGGATCTGTATTTCCCCCCATCATAAACAAGATATATATGAAAATGTACTGACTCATGGGCATGTCAAAGTGCACACGGCTGGTAAAAAAGTGTCTGTAGTCACAGAGGGAAAAGTAGGTGTGGTCAATTTGTGTCTTTGTTTATTAGCATTGGAAAGAACAAGTTTTCAGAAAAACCTTTTGGCATCAAAAGGTTACAGCAGGGGATGTCTGGGAGTGATCAGTATTTTAAAAAATAAATAAAAAGTCAACTTTGAAGGGAGGGGCTTGGGGAAACAGAAAACCTTTTGGCATCACAGGTATATCTGTGGGAGCAGAAACTAAACAGATTAAAAAAGAAAAGGAGGGGCATAGGAGCGAGCAATTAAAGAAAGCTTACTTAAAATAAAAAATTCAAATGTGGGGGAATCTTTGGGAGCCACAAACAATCTCTTGGGAGGCCAGATGCTGATCATCACTGACCATTTTAGAGCTCATCAGCAATGCTAGAGGAATAACTCTAGTCCTGTTCTGTCTAGCATCAGCTCTCTATTACCACTCCCTCCCTTCTTAATACTGGTATAGTGCAATATTCCCAAATTAGAGAGCGATGCAAATACCGGTACTTACATCTCCCAGAAGCCATGCTTACCTGATATCTGCAGTTATGCCTCACAATCCTGTGGTTATCCACTTTTGTTTGCTTTTCTCCTTCAAACATATTCTACAAATTACTGAGCCTCGAGAGTCTTTTTGGCTCTCTCTAGGCTGCTTTCGAAAAGTTAGGACAAGGGATCCACTTATCTTGAGTTCTAGACTAAAACTTACAATGGCTTACGATGAGGTGCTTACATACCTTGAAATTGCTTCCCAACCTCTGAAAAAGAAATAAAATAACTGGTCAGACATTTTTGTATTGTGAACAGTAGGTTTTAAAATCTGGTGCTCATAATGTATAGGAAAGTTGAAAGGATCACTGTACATACCAAGCCCCTTCCTGCAAATCTAAGTTCAGGCCAGCTTTGAAACAGGCTTTGAGGCTTAGGTCAACTAGCATATGGAATCAAATTCAGTTCTATATCATCTGCATCACAGGTGGGCAACCTGCAGCATGGTAGCCCCATGTGCCCATCCCAACCCTATTTTATGCAGCGCCCCCCCATGCCTCATCCCTCCATCTGATCAGAGTTCTTTCCTTCCTTTTCATTTCCTCCTTCTTCTTGGCGTTTAAAAGTCTTTCCCTCCCTTTGCTATGTAGTTTCAGAACAAATGGAAGGAACTGTATTTTAGCAAATGAAAGTAAACTGACAGTGTTTAAAAACGTTTTGCTTGGTTGAATGGCTTGAGGAAAATACGTCCCCCGTCCCCCCCCCCACCGCTATCTGAGAACGTTTTGGAAGGTTTCTGTCAGAAAGGAATTACTGTACTTTCACTTGGGCTGTGTCTACACCAGGGCACTAATGTGAACACGAGTAATTATATTCTCTCTGTGTGTATGTGTGCCTTCATCCACAGAGGAGCAATTCCAATTTTATGCCTCTAAAATCTATCTCAATGTTTCCAGTCCTCAATAGCGGTGGGGCTTGATGGGATGTGTTGCACTGTGTGTTGCTGTCCCTGTCCCCTCAGTTAGTACTTTCCTGCCCATCGTAAGTTCTGGATACCTGAGGTCCCTTGTGGGAATGCAAGCAGGTGTTTGTTTACCCCTACATGCACCTTTTAATTTTTTGTAAAAAAATAAAAACTGAAATACAAGTTTTAAAATTTACCAGATTTACAAAGAAGAACAGTCAGAAATAATTTTTAAAATATGTATGTGCGGCTCCAAGCCAGGAAATCTAGGCCACTTGTAGGCTTGCTCACAGATATGTGTTCACCTGTGTGTGCACACGTTCCAAATTATTTTACTTTATTTTAAAAATAACAAGTTTTCATATATACCAGATTTTCACAAAAGAGCAGTAAAAAGAAAGAAATAATGTGTCACCCCAAGTCTGGAAAGAATTTGTGTGAAGGGCTGCTGTTTCCTTTCCTCCCCTTTTCCCTTCCAGCCTCTTGTTACCTGCAATGGCAATTTTTGTTTTGTGCCAGAGAACTTCCACAGAAAGGAGTCACTTTTGAAAAATAAAAAATAAAAATACAATGAACTTGTAAAATTGTGACATGAGCAGAACTAGGGGTGGATGAACAGCCTCTAAGCCATGGGTAAGCAAACTAAGGCCCAGGGGCCGGATCCGGCCCAATCACCTTCTAAATCCAGCCAATCTCTGGGTTATTTGTGGGGCCTGCCTGGTGTTTTTACATGAGTAGAATTTGTGCTTTTATTTAAAATGCATCTCTGGGTTATTTGTGGGGCATAGGAATTCGTTTACGTATAAAAAAAATCAAAATATAGTCCCACAAGGTCTGAGGGACAGTGGACCAGCCCCCTGCTGAAAAAAGTTTGATGAGCCCTGCTCTAAGCGATTATTAGCTATACTGAACTGCAGTCAATTATATAGCACATTATATCTAGGTGAGTACAAATCCATACCCTTGCTGAGTTTAGAAGCATTGTACTTGAGACCAATGTCTTCAAAAATAGTTATCATCAGGGCAGCAGCCTCTTCCTCATAAAACTCAACCAGAAGCTCCACCATCTTCTCCCGAGTTGCCTTCTCCATCCGTCCAAGTGGAATATTCTTACCCCCGGGAGCTGCTGCAGTACGCAACTTAAACTTAAACTTCTCAAAATCTTCTTGGCCCAGATCCTCTAAGGCGTCTAGTAGGAAGTCCTGCATTGTGGCTCCTCCTCCTGACTCCATCGCCAGCTCACAGCCAGGCTGCAAGCAAAGAACCATATCAAGTGCCAGAAGAAAAGATGTCACCTGCCCATCATGCAATAACTCACACGAGAAAGGCCTCTGGAATACATTTTGTAGGTTTCCGGGTGGACAGAAGGGAAGTGAATAACACTGACATCACATATCAACTTTAGGATCCATGTGTGGGTCTTTACCGTACCCATATTACACAGAAGCAGCCCACCTAGCCATCCACTCCGTATTTACATCTGCCACTGCATATTTCCAAAACAAGAACCACTTTGGAACTGTACTGCCTGAACAAGGGATGTAAATCTGCAATCCAAATCCATTTTTGTGGGACAAAGTCTCAGTTAATTAAGTAGGACTTACTTCTGAAAGATGTGGTTAGGATTGTACTTCAGTGGTACCTCGGGTTACATATGCTTCAGGTTACAGACTCCGCTAACCGAGAAATAATACCTTGGGTTAAGAACTTTGCTTCAGGATGAGAACAGAAATTGTGTGGCGGCAGCAGGAGGCCCCATTAGCTAAAGTGGTGCTTCAGGTTAAGTTAAGAACAGTTTCAGGTTAAAAACGGACCTCCAGAACGAATTAAGTACTTAACCCGAGATACCACTGTATTAATCATGTTCTGTGAAGCGTGCAGCAAGGATGTTTTTGCCCGAAATTGGGTTTAAAGGGTCCACAAGATGTGTGGCAGGCTGGGAAGCTTTTGCTTTTGAGCCAGCCCTCTAGGAACAAGCACTAGTGAGGTCTCATCAGCACCACACCTTTAAATAAGCATTATCCCACTTAAGTCAGTCTTTACTTCCCTCAAAGCAACCTGGGAAGGAAGCATAGCCTGTTAAGGGCGATGAGAGTTAGGAGAGGGTTGAAGAAGATTGGATGAAATTCAAGATTTATTTAAAAAAACACTGTAATTTGGTTGAATGTTAAGAAAGGACGCCAGATCATAAATAATTGTGCACCACTAAATTAGAAGGAATTAAGATGATAAGTAAATTTGAGAAAAAATTATAAACCTATTGGAGAATTCATAGATTATATTTAAATGAATTTGACACAAGAGTGTAAACAAGATGATAAATTGCTGGCAAGAATTGACAACGATGTAAATGGGAGCGGGAGGCGTGAGGGAGTCCAAAGATGTTAAGAAAAGATGTTATGATATATGTTATACTGTTCTTTATTTTTGCATTTATGTTTAAAAACCCAAATATAATATATTTAAAAAAAAAAAAAATAAGGGCGATGAGAGTTGTTAGGAGACGCCTGTTCCCCTCATGGAGCTACAGTTCACAGAGCAGTTCTAACAATTACTTCCTTTTCCCAACAAACCCTGGGAATTGTAGTTCTGTTTGGGGAACAGGCATCTCCTAAAAGCACCCATAACAAACTACAGTGCCCAGGCTTTTTTAGGGGAAGCCACAACTGTTTAAATCAGGGGTGCCCAAACTTTTTTCAAAGAGGGCCAGATTTGATGAAGTGAGCATGCATGAGGGCCGACCAGAGCTGTTGAGCTTTTTTTAGGATTTTACCCCAGGACATATACTGCCATGGGGGCCACATTAAATCGACCTTGTTGGACATGCCTGGTTTAAAGCATGGGTGAGCAAACCGAATCTGGCCCAATCGCCTTCTGAATCTGGCCCGCAAATGATCCAGGAATCAGCGTGTTTTTACATTAGTAGAATGTATCCTTTTATTTAAAATGCATCGCTGGGTTATTTGTGGGGCCTGCCTGGAGTTTTTACATGAGTAGAATGTGTGCTTTTATTTAAAACGCATCTCTGGGTTATTTGTGGGGCATAGGAATTCGTTCATCTTTATTTTTATTTTCAAAATATAGTCTGGACCCCCACAAGGTCTGAGCGACAGTGGACTGGCCCCCTGCTGAAAAAGTTTGCTAACCCCTGGTTTAAAGTGACGTGGTACTGCTTTAAATCCTTAAAGAATGTCAAAGAAATAAACAACTATCTGACTTTTAGAAGACATCTGAAGGCAGCCCTGTTAAGGGAAGCTTTTAATGTTCGATGTTTTCTCATGTTTTTAATATTCTGTTGGGAGCCGCCTAGAGTGGCTGGGGAAACCCAGCGGGATGGGCAGAGTATAAATAAAATAATAATAATAATAATAATTATTATTATTATTATTATTATTATTATTATTATTATTATTATTATTCTTGATGGGATCATAATGAACTAGAAAGAAATCACCTACTACTCAAAAACAAGTTTGGTTTCTTCCCACAACCCTTTCTCCCCCGCTCGCCCTTCTGAGCAAAACACCCCCAGCTTTTCAGACGCGCTCTACAGCTCGACTTCGGCCATTATCATCCGCCAGGTCCTGCCTGAAGTGTTCCTTCACAAAAGGTTTCTAATAAGTCTTTCTCACCAAATGCCCGTCCCTCTCAGCTTCCCCTTCTCCGCCCCTACAGGAAAACACCTCCCATTCCGCCCAGCCGCCAGGCGGTCTTGTGGGCTTGGCAGCCGCGACCCTCCCGCCACCCCGTCCATTGCGACACGAGCGGGGCGGGGGTCGCATTAAACAGCTGCCTCGTCGTTTATTCAGTTTCAAGTGGCCCCTGTTGCCCCATTTCCCCCGCCCACAGTGCGGCCAGGCTTGGCCCCACCGGCGGAAGGCGAGCACATTCCCGCCACCACCCAGGGGAAACTTTCTTCCCAGCTCCTAATGGCGCCTCCTTTGGCCGCCCACGACCTACTCGTTGCTGTCTCTAGGCAAGGCTGGCTGGCGTTGCAGAGGCATTTGGGGCGGGGTGGGGGGGACAGGACGATGGGCTGCAGACTCACCTCTCCGGAGTCAGTCCAGGATAAAGAAGCCGAGCGAGAAAGTGAAAGTGACGTGGCTCAGGCGGCGGGGGAGGGGGAGAGAGGTGCCCTAAGTCAAGCTTTCGATTGCATATCAGGCATGGCCAAACTTGGCCCTCCAGGAATTTTGGGACTACAACTCCCATCACCCCTAGCTAACAGGACCAGTGGTCGGGGATGATGGGAATTGTAGTCCCAAAAAACATCTGGAGGGCCAAGTTTGGCCATGCCTGGATATGCAGTGCAGATAGAAGCCTTCGCCAATCTGGTGCCCTCCAGATGGCATGTATTATGACTCCCATCAGCCCCCAGCTATCATTGGTGCACTGGTTTGGGGTAATGGGAGTCGTAGACCCAAACTTCTAGAGGGCAACAGGTTGGCAAAGGGTGGTATGTATGTTGTTGCGCCCCCCCCCCCCATTTCTCTTCAAGGCCAGCGAGCGTTTTCGGTTGGTGGCACAGACCATTTGGGGCTCAGCGTAAATAGAAACTGCACTCTTTCAGGGGGACTTAACGTCTATTGTTGAAAAGGCAACTTAATAAAATAATAAAACTGGTAAAAAATAAATGCAACTTAATAATTATTTAATTAGTTATTTACCACCCTCCACCCTAAAGTCCCAGGCGGGTTACAGCATTAAAGGCAACATTTAAAACAACCACGCACCTATTTGTCTATAAATAACATATTCACTTTGGACTTTACTTCTGCTTAACCCAGGGTACCCCTCTGCCAGATATTGTTGGACTACAACTCCCATTGCCCCTGACCTTGCTGGCTGGGGCTGGTTGGAATTGTAGTCCAACAGCCAGAGGACAGTGCACTTTCACTGAGGGAAAGGCACAACTTGCACAGAATACTGTACTCTAATGATGGGTTGTGTAATTATCAATGAATTGCTTGCATTTCAGAAAACATTCTGACTTCTTGTCATCATGAGGAATTTAGTATCGCTGAATCAGTGTCTTTGTTTCCGAGAACCATTGTTCTGATTCCTATTCTGAAATAAAATGCAGTTTTCTTAATCTTCATTCATCCAGGATTGACCAGTGCCTTTTCCTTCCATGCAGACTTTCCCCCTTTATTTTATTTTATCTCTTTACGTGTTTCCCACTTTCTTTTTGGGAAACAGGGTGGCCAAGGCAGGGTGTTATGTGATGCACATTTGTAGAAATTAGAAACACCACAAATTTGCAGCCTGAAATAAAATGTAGCTGGTTGTATGCGGGGCAGCTGAAAGGCTGCCTGAAGCTCCTCTTCCTGTTTCCATTCAGGCTGCCAGAGAAGAAACAGTGGCTGCACCATGGCCAACAACATGTTTTGGTTCAGGTAGGTGGCCGTGTTGGTCTGACACAATCAAAATAAAAATTAAAAAATTGTCCAGTAGCATCTTAGAGAGAACAAACTTAGTTGATCTCTAGGGTGCTACTGGACAATTATTTTTTTGAACATGTGCAGCTAGGATAAGCTGAAACCTTTACTCAGCCTCAACTCGGGAGACCTGGAGAGGGGCCTTTTCCCTGGTTACACCCAAGAGCTGCTTCATGTTGTACTTAAAACTCCCTTCCTCCTTGCCCACTGGCCATGCTGACTGGGGCTGACGGGAACTGGGAGCCCAAGAATATCTGGAGGGCCACCAGTTCCTCATCCCTGCTCTAGAGGCATGGATAGCTTTGACATTGCTCAGAGTTTGTGGCATGGTGAATAAATGGTGGTTTGCCCCAGCTTTCAGTGCCTATTGTTATTTTAAAATTAACTAATATATAACTTAGGCCAAAATAGGCATCTAAGCAGTATACTATTTATATCTATTTTTTATTATTAGTTGTTCATTTGATTTATTACCCAGTGCTCACCATCAAGTTCACAGCAACTGAGCCGAATTGAACTACCTGGTCCTACTGGTAGTAGCCAGGGTAGATTCTCCCACTAGCACAGTGGGGCTACCCTCTTCTCTCTCTGCATCCCCGCAACACCTCCTCCACATCCACTCAGGTCGGAAGAACCCCCCAGAACAGCACATGGGGGATATTGTTCCACTGGGCGAGCAGAAGTGCTTGAAGTGACAGGTCAATCTCCTAGCACAACACTGAATTCCACAATATTAAAATAAAAATAAATTTACACAAACATTTAAAATGTTTAACTATGGATACACTGGGAAGCTGCAAGTGTCCACCAATATTTTCTGGGACACTCACACTATTCTGGCATTGGATGGGCATTGGAAGGGATACACGGCGGCAGTATCCCTTATGTACACCCATCCCAAACGCTAGCTGCAGACTGACCACACTTGTTAAGCACAGGAGGTTTTATTGTTGAAACACAAATGGAAAAAAGATACCCCAAGTTACATCAGAGAATACAAAATACTTAGAAAACTAAGCCCCCCTCCCTTGGCACATGATAAGTCTCCCCCTGCCCCCCAAAACACACTGCACATTTATTCTGTTGGACAACCGCAGCGAAATGAATCGATACCTTCCAGCAGCGAAAGTCAGCCGCAGGATGCTCTTACTGTGTATATTGAAACTGCCCACTATGCACAGTCCCAACATCCTGCTCTGTTTCAACTGTTAAAAAACAACACCACCATCATTGTGTTCCCAGAAATGAAGATTTGGTTTCATAAAGATTCTGTTAAAGAGAGCTTTGCAAGCGCATAAATCGGCTTGTATAAAAACCACATAATTAAACATGCTCTTGTACAATTTAGCCATTTCAGGTGGAAATCACCCGCACAAAGTCACAGGCTCCAAACGGGGGATGCAGCTTCCCAAGGGGCAGAGACGAGCGTAACTCCCATCCATATTAAGAAATGAAGAAACTTGATGTCTGATCGTCAGCTTTGTAAACAGCTGCACATTTTTTTCCAGGTTGGCTCCCTGCCAGCCTCCGCCACCCTATGTCAGCGTTTCACCTTTTGTTACCTGTCAAAAGAAAGAAGAGAGCTTGCTTGCCTTGCAATGTGGTTTCCTGGGAAGGGAAGGGGGAAGAGGATATTCCTAAGTTTCTTTAGGAAACTTATATGTAGTATTGGTGCAGGAGTATAGATATTATTATTTTTTGTGTGCACACTTGATCACATAACACCTTAAAATCTAAAAATAAAGCAAAAGTAGCTGGGCTGACCCATATGAAACAATCCCAAATCCATGTTAAGTCAATACCTTCACTATGCCAACCAAAATTTCAGAAAATAGCATCAATAATCTACTTCATGCCACTCTGGTAGCACTTTTGTAAATTGTTTTTTTAAAAAAATAACCACGCAATGTATACATGTTATGAAATATATAAATAATACATGTACATTCCCCCAATACGATAACTTAAAATCGAATACAGCGTTAAGTGTAGTGGACTTTTTCTGGGTGGAATGTGTGGGCCAAATATGTGTGATGAAGAAGGCTCCAGGCAACAACAAAAAAGGCTTGCATCACAATGTGTCTGCAGAGGAAAGGCAGAAGCTGACTGGAGGGCTTTTGCATTGCAGGGGGTTGAACTAGATGAGGTGCCTTATCTATGAATCATTCAAGCACACAAGGGCCATAGCTAAGTGGCAGAGGTTCCATGGCAGGCATATCCAGTTAGCACTGCCAAGATCCCTTGACTGAAACCCTGCCCATCAGCACAGGTCATACTAAGCTGGATGGTCCATATCTGACTCAGCCTTTGGCGGCTTCTTACATCCCTGCGCCCAACCTGCTGCCTGAAACTGACCACCTGCTTCCTCTCAGCCTCCAGGGAGGGCAAAAGCAAGCCTGGCTTCCGTGCCTGGAGGAAGCCTGCAAAAGGGAGCAGGGGGTCGGCAGCAGAATCCCCGAAGCCGAGTCGGCCGCGGGTGCAGCCAGCCAGGCAAAGGGGGTCATCGCCTTCCGGGGTTCCCCAACCTAAGGAGCAGCAGCCGCCGCCGCCGCCTTACCCGGGCCTCGATGTATTCGATCCGCCTCTCCAGCGCCGTCAGCTTCTCGTTGAGCGTGGCCAGGCGCGAGCGGCAGGACATGTCTGCAGGCGAAGAAAAGGGAAAGTGAGAGGTGGGCAAGCGGCGCCCCCAGCCAGACACCCCGCGTCCCGTCCCGCTTGGCAGGGATCGCGACCCCCACAGGGAAGGAAGGAAGGAAGAAGGCCAGGGCGGCGGCTTCTGTACCGAAGGAGTTGAGGAAGTCCGCGATCTTCTTGATGGAGCTGGTGATCACCTCGATGTACTCTCGATTGGCCCAGTCCTGGTGGATCTCGCGCTGAACCGGGTCCTCCTGCACCGACATGACCGACAGCTGAGAGCAGACCACCCCCCTCCCCGGAAGCTGCTGCGCTTGCGCACAAGACGCAGCCCGTCTCCCCAGGCTTGCTTTTCCGTGTCTCGCAGGAGCAGGCCCAAGGTTGCAGCACGCGTGCGCCGTGCTTCCCTGGGCCCCGCCCTCCCCAAACCCGCGAGTCTGCGCACTGCGGCAAGTCTGGTATTGCTGAGCAGATGCCGAGACAGAGTTGGCATTTGGGTTTGTTGTGGCTTCAATCTTTTCCTTGTATTTCTCTTTTGAGGCCCAGTAGTGAGGGGCTTTTTTAGATTAAGGAAAGTCAGGTCTACCCTATCTAAAGCCTGCAAGAGGGAGATAGCAAGAGTGGAATTCTTACGCTTATAAATCATGTGAAGTCAATTTCAAACATATTTGTGCTTCTTATGCTTTTAATAAAAGGGCTAAGAACACACTGTTTTGGCTACAATACTTATCTTTCCTGATGTTGTGGTTTACCAGATTTTCTTCTTTTTCATAGCTTTGATGTGTAGCTGCAGAAGCCAATATGGCAGCATTGGGTACTACTTTTACACTCTGAAATTAATGTTTCTCTGGACTTGAAAGCTTGTGACGCAAAAACTCCTTCCTTCATAGCCATTATGAAGGAAGAAACTGCTGTGTCCCTACAATAAAGCATTTAAAACTCTACAAAATCAAGCATTATAGTTAAAGGCCTAAGGGACTTTAAAAAGCAGGACTGCCCAAATTTAAAATGCAAATCCCATACGTTAAGACATATTCAAACCCCAGTTAACACCCATGTAAGATATAAAGTTACAAAAACAAGAGACATATATTTGCTTTCCTTCCCAACTAATTCATGAAATTTGGGGCATGACTGATTCTCTGCTTACTTGCCATTTTCTTACACTCTGGAAAGCTACATGTATTTCATATTAAATAGAGATAACAGCAATACTTGAAAGACTAAAGCTAGCTGGACAATTCAGGACAGCAAAATTTATATTTTTTCAATGTGTAGACATGGACATGATTCCATAACATTCAATTGCCCTATTTAAATGCTTATAGACAATGTCACAGAAGCCTTGAAATGACTTGTGGGTAAGGGACACAAATGCTGAAGGTTAATTAAACCTACAGAAATGTCATTAGTGCCCCTTTAGAACTATAACACTTGCCACAGCATGCAACAGTTAGGATTTCTAATTTATTTAGTAAATTTGTGAATGAAACTCCAAAGATCTTAATACATATTTCTGCATGTAGCACTACAAACAACACAACAGTCTAAAACACTATACAAATGAGCAATGAAATATTTTCATGAGACGAAAGCAACCAAAATGAACATTTTAGTATTTTTTCAAATGTTTAATTAAACATTTCAAATGTTGATTCTTGACTCAAAGGAAAAGTTGTATGTTTTGTTTTTACATATCACGAGTGGAGAATATTTAGGGACAGAGCAAGGCATATGAGAGAGGAAAAGGGAGACAGATTTGGATGCAAGGAGAAAAGTGCTTTGAATTTCAAGGTGCAAATCTTTCTAGAGATCCACATAAGCTCACTGAAGCACAGGTGTTCTGGACACACAATCCATTCAATATTTATTTCCTTTAATTTACTAGTTCCAGTAATTATGCCATGAAGAATTAAGCCAGTATAGCCCATGCTAATCAGAGCTGTCTTCATCACTGTCTTTGATATCCATCCCATCTTCATTCTCTGAATCTTCCCCTTCCTCCTCCTCCTCCTGGGGAAAAAAAATCATGGCACTGATGCACAAGTGATGAAGATTAAGGGATACAGATGTATGTACATTATCTATAAGCATTTTCATTGAGCTAGCCATCACAACCCCAAATATTTATTGGCCTCTAACCACCAGTTTGAACCTTATTAGCATATATGTAAATTTAGGGGTGGGTTTCCCCAATGTGCAAATTGCTGCCTTTCCATGTCCAAGGAAGGAATGGTTCAGAGTGCCATTTCCATCTTAATCTTATCTCATTAGGCTAACCGGATTGTGCCCATTGGTCAGCCTACCCCCCCCCTCGAGCCTACAGACTGCAGCTCATTTTGTGCAAAAGATGTTAGTGAGAAAGACGCAACAGTGGCACAGCTCAGATTACAACAACAGTGAAGACATCTTATCATTGTGTATTTCCTGTACCAGAAACAGAATGATAATCTTGACCCTTCCCCTACTGCAGAATATAATGATTATAAAAACAACAACCACAACCACAATAGTTGCTTTAGAGAATTACCTCTGTGGGAAGCCTGGAAATCTCCTCCTCCATCTTGCTAGCTTGGGATGCCTGTGAAAGAATCTCTTCTCCCTAAAATGGACACAATAAACTTATGTCACTCAAAAATGGAACTCTCCTCTCTCTTGGCTGGCTTTCTGCTACTCTGTGAAGACCTTTTGTTTTAGACATGCATTTGACTCCTGGCATATGACTATTTGGTTTTAAAGCTCTTTTGGTTGCTGTCCCTGCCCCTTTTTAGCTGTTCTTGCATTTGTCACTTACTGTATTTTGAAGAACTAAATAAATAAAATTATAAAATTGTCCAGTAGCACCTTGGAGACCAACTAAGTTTGTTCTGGACAATTTTTTTATTTAATTCGACTGCGTCAGACCAACACAGCTACCTACCTGTATTTTGAAGGTGTGTTATGAGCTGCCTCAAACATTCTACTGGAAGGACAGGGCACAAATACTTTTAATTTAATAAAGGGCTTATTTCTTATTCTATTTCACACAAATACTGTGTGTGTTACTGTTACCCGTATATCATTCCATTGAAGAGGATGAACACACTGTCAGCAAACTGGCTTCCAAAAGCCAGTATGTGAAAATTAATTTCTTTGAGTTCAGAGGCCCTTTCAGATGATCTCCATCGAAATAAATCATTCAACAAGCTAGCAACAACTGGACACCATGAGGCTATCTGCACCATGGATGAGAGAAGAGGAACCCAGATCAATATAACATTGCAGTTGCACGTGGCTCATCTAGTTCCAACAATTTTAACTTTACCATTTCTTCACTGTACAGAGCTTGCTTAGTGTTCACTCAGCTTTCTAAAAAGACATCCGATAACATAAAAGTTATGATCTTCCATGTATTTAAATGTTATTTACTCTGCTAATACTTGAATAATGATGTCCATTCAAATTCCACCAAGCTCAGTCAATGAGCCATTCACAAGAAACCAAGTGGTGCTGTACACATATATATTCTCACCTGCAGATCCCTGTTTTTGAGGACGCCCACCCAGAAAGCTTCCTGACAATGATTGAGAGCCAACATTGCTTTCACTCGGTAAACAAACAGCTCAAGGGATTTCTTCAGTAGCGGTACATGGCTGGTGAGTCCTGTGTCTTGATGAATCTACACATGGAAGAAATGCACAGAAGGAAATTAACAATCCATATCTGCATCTTTTTCTGTATTTAATCAGGATTGTTCAGTTGGTTTGGGATATAGGAAATCTGGCTTCAAACCCTGTTTTATGAATGCACTAAATGGCATTCAGCAAGGTTTTATCTCCCTGCCTCTGCTATGATGGAAATAGCGACCTTCAATATGGTTGTTATAACTAAATAGTATAAAGGTTGTAAAATGTATATTATAAACTTAAGAGTGCTATTGATATTGTAGCTTGTTGCCTTTGGACAAACTTGCTCTTTCTTCTGAAGTCTGTCTTCTACCTCCCCTTCTCTCCCTGTGCTAACCCTAAAAAGACAAGTGTAAGGTCAAGGAATAAGTTTTAGGCAACAGAACTGGCAGTGGGGCATAGGGGAGCAGGAAAGGGTCTGCTGCCATAAATATAACATTCTTAAGTTGATCAGGGTTGAATATTATATTACTACTACTACTACTTGTTTTTATTATTGCTTGTAAGCCGCCCTGAGCCCGGCCTTGGCTGGGGAGGGCGGGGTATAAATAAAAATTATTATTATTATTACTACTACTACTACTACTACTACTACTACTACTACTATTTTACAACAACAACAAACAATATCAGGAGTAGCAAAACAGATGATGACAATTTAGCCTTCCAGAAGAATATACCTGTGGTTGTGATAAAGGTAAACGTAAAGGTACCCCTGCCCGTACGGGCCAGTTGTGTCCGACTCTGGGGTTGTGCGCCCATCTCGCTTAAGAGGCCGGGGGCCAGCGCTGTCCGAAGACACTTCCGGGTCACGTGGCCAGCGTGACAAGCTGCATCTGGCGAGCCAGCGCAGCACACGGAAACGCCGTTTACCTTCCCGCTAGTAAGCAGTCCCTATTTATCTACTTGCACCCGGGGGTGCTTTCGAACTGCTAGGTTGGCAGGCACTGGGACCGAGCAGCGGGAGCGCACCCCGCCGTGGGGATTCGAACCGCTGACCTGACAATCGGCAAGTCCTAGGTGCTGAGGTTTTACCCACAGCGCCACCCGCGTCCCTGTGGTTGTGATATGTCCATAATAGTAAAGGTCAGACTTACAGGCTAATAGCAATTAGCTTATAAAAATGCTAGCCGGACCCTTTTTATTATGCATGGACAGGAATGGATAAAGCAAGAATAGCTGGAGGACAACCTGGAGATTCCCAGCCTCTTACTGGATTTGCAATTCATTACAAATAATCACTGAAATGGGAAGACTGAGCATACTTCGATAGAGAACTTAAAGCAGATTGACCAGATTGTACTACATTAGAAGCCAACACCTTGTTTGTAGCCTTCTTTACCTTGGAATGGCCACATATGTGGTGAAGTTGTCTAGTGCTCAGCTGCAAGGTTTTCAGCAAACTCTGCACATCCTCCTGGAAGGCGGAAGAAAACCATTTACAAACCTGTTCAAAACTGCCACCTATTGGGCTACTTGGAATACTGCATTATCACTGTAACTCAAGGCTCTATTTTCACTCAGTGGGTTATACCGAACCAGTTAGGACGGCTTTGCATATTGCATCACACCAAACTCAGGTTTGCTACCAAGTGTACTGCACATTAAAAAAGGAGTTGCAGTCAGTCTTGGTTCCTGGACAAGTGTACTTGTATGATGCCCATATTTGCCACACGTCCCCTAAACCTCTTTGAGATGTCTATTTAAAAGTAACACACAAAACAGCCCTTATCTGAGTTACTGTCTTACTACTATCCCATGCTCTGGGTCATGGCAGTTTTGCAAGGAAGTGTCACTAAGGCACATAATTTGTTTCACCCACTGTTCAGTTCTCAGATCAACTCAGTTATACCAAACATTTCCTCCCCCATTTTCATTGTATCATTTGCACAGTCACTATATTCCATGCTTAGAAAGAGCAGCCACAAATTGTTCAGTCCATTCCTGTGTCAATCAAAAGACAGCCCTGTTTCCCACATCTTACCCTGTGTTTTTTAAAGCTGCAGTCCAATAGGGGCATGCCAAGCTTCAAGAATGTTTCCACAAAAAGACGCCCATACTGTGCGGAGCAAAGACAAAAAGGCAGAAAATGTGGTAATTGCTTACAAAAATTAGGAGATGCTATTTGAACAAGCCACGAGTTTACATCACAGAGCATGGAACCTTGCATATTTGTTTATTTCCCTTTCCAGCCTAATCAGGGAAGAAGTATTAAAGCATATCCCTGCCATCAATTTACATCATTTTAATTTTTATAGTTTCACCCAAACAATCTCAGGAACTGTTTCATAGGATGTCTGTAGTGCAATGTAGCTATGTAATCAAAAGGTATTTGTGCTCCAAAGTTTCTCTACTGTAGCAGGAATACTTGGGCAGAAGGTACATGTGCCAGTAATTTCAAGTATCAGCATGGTGCTCCCTCATACCTACATCCAAGTTCACATAATAAGCACCTTTCACTGAATGAAGTGCTGTGCTCCCTGCCTTGCAATTATAGCCAGGTGCAGAGTCAAACTGAACCATCAGAGTGGAAGGCTCTTGGAAGTCCTAGATTGCCTGGGTTGTTTTTGGCACTGAGAGACCAGCAACCTTTGGGTGCACTCCATTTTTTCCTCAATTCCTGCTGTTCACTGCAAGATCTCTGTAACTAAGAATTAGCATCTGAGCTTGCTTCCTCCCGCCCTGCTCCCTCCCAGCCCCCTTTTCTTTTGTGTGAGTTTGAAGGCAGGATTGTCTTCTCACGCATTTGTAAGCCCCTGTGGGAGCCACCATTGTCATCAGATCCTCAACTTACCTTCAGGCAAGCACTGAGCACAGGCCTACTGTCAAATACCTGTTTGGAAAGAGTAAAGGATCCAGCAGAAAGAATGATGAGAAGCCAGAATGCTAGTTAAAGCAATTCCTCCCACCTTCCCAAGGAACGTAAAAGTCTGTACAAGGTCCTGAGACAGCTTATTCCAGCTGAACAGCTCTTGTAAGAAATTGCTGTTAGGAAGTTTCTCCTAATGTTTAGCCAAAATCAGCTTCCCTGCAATTTCCACCCATTGATTCTAGTCTGCACTCTGGAACAGCCCCCTGTTTCTGCATGGCAGTCCCTTCAGATGTTTGATGATGGTTATCACATCTTTTTTTTTTTACTCTTCTCCAGGTTAAACATAAAGGCACTCATTTTGACTAAATGGATAAGAATACAGGAATCCTGCATGGTCATATTCCAGCAATGCATGTTCCTTGTTTATGTGAAGGCTGCTCACCTTGACTAAATTAACAAGGATGTGGAAATCCCGGACAGCCAGGTTCCAGCGTAGCAACTTCTCTAGCTGGACCTGTGGAATAACAAGAGTAGAAATATGTTTATTTGGGTATCATCTGGCTGCTGCCAGGAGACATGTTCTTCGAGGTGAGGAAGAGGCAGTGGTGATGAGCAAGTCTGAGGTTCACCTAGGCTTGTTCACACAATGCTAAATCACAGGTTAGTGTTACATCTCAGTTAGGCCACTGTCAGTTATGAAAGACAACACATTTATATGACTGAGGTTCCCTACAATAAACAATACAAGTGACCTCCAGCAGGTACTTTCAAGCAAATTGTGCTTAAATGCCATGGAGTGTGTGTGTGTGTACCTTTACAACTGATTACACGTGCTATTTTACCACTTAGTTATTGTACTTGTGCAAAATTAGCTCTGAGCTTCAGGAATGAAGTACACGGTGAGGCTGAACATGCTCTCACACATTCTGCCAGAGCTATGGTATGCAGACTTCCTGCTAGAAATCTCAGATACCCTATGTCACCCTACCTCACCGGAATCTGATGGTTTTCCAGCAGAAATGCTTTTCACTGAGCTCTCTAGCTGAGCCATCATCACTCGGAAGAAAACTGGAAAGGTTTGCCTGGTGAAAATAGAAAGTTATGCTGAAGTCACACCATTTTGAAATAATACACAGCTTTCTGAGCATTCTTATTCTCTGAAGCATTTACATATTATTTATGCTGTATACATAATATAAGTTTCTCCAATATTTCTTCTTTTTGGAGAACTGTTCATTGGAAAAAATAAATCTCAAGGTCCCCATTACCTGGTCAACGTAGGGTAAGTGGAAGAGTATTCATCTTTAGAAGACTGAATCAGCTGCGGAATCCCGACACTGCAAATGTCTTCTATCGCCTTCAATATATTATCTGTGTGCTCCATATAGATACTGTGTGGAACAATTTTTTTCACAAAAATTACCAGAATTCCATATGGTATCAGAAAGCCTTATAAGGCTTACACTACATTACATTACATTTGGCTTGATGTACTAGAAAGGCATAAAATGTTTTCTTCCCTATTTAATCAATATTCATAATTATAAACATGTAGCGTAGTTACAAATGCAATTTGATTAGAAATTGTGATTTTTAAACAATCTCGGTAGTTGCCAATGAGGCCTGTTTAGTGTCAAATGAAATAAACTGGCTGCTACATCATGATCTTTTTGTGGGAATGAAAGTAGAGAGCATTATGCTTATATCTCAGAAAGCCATCCTTACCAGAACAAAGTATGGAGAGCATCATTAAACTGGGTGCCCTTCTGACGAATTCCACTGGGCTGCAGCCATGATTGGCAGAGAAAATGTTTAGTGATGGAAGCTGTCGAAGAAGAACAAAAGAAGAATGCATGGATTTATTTTATTGTGCAGGGCAGGCAACAGTCTATTGATCCGCTTTCAGTGTCTCAGTCGGGTAGCCAACATGGGGCTATCCTGAGGTTGCTGAACTCCAACTCCCATTAGACCAGCCAAGAAAGCCAATGGTCTGGCATGATGGGAGTTGTAGTCCAGCAACATTTTAGGGGCACCATACTGGCTATCCATGAGCTAGGCAGATAACATGTGTTGAACACCATGTGATTTTGCATCAACTTTTATTTCTTGCCATTTGTGATATCTGTGGGCCCAAGCACCTGTGGTTCTGCAACCGTTGGAGTCATAGTCTCATAATCCTGTAACTATTTTTCAATGATCTCTGTTGGGTTGTCACCTACAAAGCTCCCCCTGTTTTCAGGGAATTTCCAATAAGACATACAAACATTGTATGCATCATCCACTTTGGAATCCTACTTTCCATCTAGGTTAGGTAAGAAACACTAACCATAAATTAAATCCTTTCAACATTTTATTTCTTAAAAGCATAGCATGCCTTCTTCAATGTGCTTGCTGAAACTCTCAAAACTACACATAATTTATACAAATTAAAGCTATGCAATGCAAGGAAACTCTGTACACATTACCTATTTCATTGCTTTTCTGGCTAGTCCCAGATTTTTCAGTAATGACAAGCAGAAGCTGAGTGAGGCTCAGTGCACAGTAAATGTTGGGAATACTGTGCTGGAAGTTCAGTAAGTATTGAAAACTCTGACTGTAGGATACAAAAAAGAAATTATTATTATTATTATTATTATTATTATTATTATTATTATTATTATTCTTAACAACAACATTGCTGGTATATTGGTATAATAAACACATTCTAATATTCAGTTTCGCATGTCCAGTGATGGATCCTATATCCTGTTTCTGAATCTTTACCTTTTAGATCCATATGAAAAACTACCTGGAAGGATCAGGCACTTTGACAAGAGGAAAGGTGGTCTATTCAAAACAGGGCTAAAAAAACACTAAGGGGTGCACCATGAGGGACATGTTCTTTATTTTTACCTGAGCAACTCCTCAAGAGGGAGATCTCTCTCCCCTGGCTTGAGTCTATGTGCTAGGACACGGAGACCAGATTTCAGCAAGCTATGGTTTTCGTGTTGAGAAAATCCACTCCTGAGGAAAGAGAAGACATCAGTCACCTTTTGTGATAATGCCTAGTGTGGGGAAGATAAATGTAAGCATTCTTCAAGCTCTATATGTTTTTCATGCACAGACTGCCAGCCACATGTCATCAGAAATCTTGGGACTCATTTCTACAGCAGAAGACTATCAGCTCTGATTGCACAGTTGGGCACCCTAAAGTTTTGCTTACGTTCTTGTCTTAATCTGACAAAGTAACTGTGACAGGGCTATATGACAATGAGCCTATTGCTGACCTTAGCTAAGGATGGCTTGTTTGATGGGAGTCCCAGCCAAGAAGAAAAACAAGAGCCCTAAAATAAGAGTGATGGTTCATCCTCACTGTCATATTTGCACTTCCGCACACTCACCAAGCAAACAGAAGGTGAAAGACTTGCAATAATCGCTGATAACAGGATGACATGAGGTGGTGTTCTTGAATGTTGACCCTTGGCCCATCGATCACACCATGGTTCTCTGCAATCAGTGCCTTAATTGAAGAACAAACTATTAAGTAAAAAGCTGCCATTTGCTTGCTTAAATTGTGATCCACCTACTTTACAAAA
The DNA here is from genome assembly GCF_964252035.2 of Podarcis erhardii. NCBI lineage: Eukaryota > Metazoa > Chordata > Lepidosauria > Squamata > Lacertidae > Podarcis > Podarcis erhardii. The sequence goes on from NC_138498.1 coordinate 71,265,632, forward strand.
CACTCATGATGGAAACAAACCCCATACCTGATAAAACACACATTGTATGTTGATGTAGCCTAAACAATTTACTTTCTAACCTGGAAGTAGTTGTGCATATTTTCCATGTGATTACACAGTGGCTTCAAGAGTTCAACAGCATATTCAATCACTTCTTGAGATGATCTTTGACAAAGATGTGAAAATCCAACATTTCTATTTCCTTTTCCCTGTAGAAAATCCAAGGTTTTTAAAGTTTTATGCAGTGATCAGACCTTAGTATAGGTGAAAGGGATTTTACCAATGAATGCTCAGCAAACATGAAATTGTCTCCAGTATAGAATAAAGTGCATAGCTGGTACCAGCGTTAAGCTGGGCACATAACTCAGTCACCTTTTGAAGAGCACAAACTTGGAAAAATGTGGCTTGGACTTTCTCCCTCCCCAGCTTCCTACTTTGATCAAATCATGGTTTACTAAATCAGGTTTAACAGCAAACTAAGATTTGATCAAACCAGGAAGTATACAAGAGTGAATCAGAATGCACAAGGGACAAAGAGAGTGCATTACTTAGGCTAGTTTCTACACACTCATCACATCCTTCTCTGCCCTCCACCCAGACAAGCAAGAAGCACTATCAGAATTCAAGGACACATTTCAACTGGGCAAAAAAAAACCTCAAGAAGGTTGAAAAGCAGAGCTGATGACAACTGTGGTTTGGGAGGATGCATGCCCTGGGGAGAGTCCTGCAGGCTAGAGAGGCCTGGGGAGCTGCATTTTGTCCCCAACATAAGAAACACAATACCTTCTTACTATCTCTTTTGTACATACCTTAAAAAAGGGGGCTCTCTTTGCAGCAACTGGAATCAGCATGTGTTCCAACTTACGACTCAGATCATCCAAAAGGAACAGAAGCTGTGTGGGCCCAATCTGCACCACTTCATGGGTCTAAAAATTTAAGGGAAGAATATGACACAATTAAGTCAAATGCTCATATGGTGCCTATAAATGAAGTATTCTGGGATCTTCAGGCACTTAAATATAGCACTACATAAAAATGCTAGTTCAGGAGATATCAGAGTAGGATGGGACAAGTGTGTGTGTTGCTGCTGTGTATTATCACCACAACAGGTGAGAGTAAGTACACTGAAGTTTATGCCATGGTTCTTTAAATTTACGTGCCTTTGTGTGCATCTCCGTATCCAGAGCAGATTTGGTCAGCAGGCCACTGTGAATAATGCTAAAAACCTCTAAGTCTAGTTCACGGAAATACGCACTATAACTCTGCAGTGGTACCAAAGGAGTCTCTGGTTCTTTTTCTGTGGAGTCCTGAAAAGAAGAACAAGAACAAGAACTCTTTGCACAGGACACATCTCTGGGAACTGACTGAGTGCCAGTCAACTGCAAAAGTAACTCTGCATTTGGCCAGCATTGGTTCTCAATGGCATTTGATAAGATGAAATATACAGATACAGATACAGACTGTGCAAATTCCTCTTTCAACAGTATAGAATCATAGAAATGTAAGGCATCTCAAAGGTATCTTTGCCCAACCCTCTGCTGATGCAAGAAATGCTGCTGCTATAGGATCCCTGACAGGTAGATAGCCATCCAAGTCTGTGCTTAAAAAAAGCTATAGGATAATAGAATTGGAAGAGCATCACAGAATGGGAAGATAGAAGCACTGCCAAACAATATGGAAATGACTGCACATTCAGATTATGGTGCTTCTTCATTAATGTCTGGTCTTAGATTTTCACTAAGGGGGCATGTATTTGTATATGCTGCCAGTGTACTGCACATCCAGAAGGAAAGAATATAAGAAAAATAAAAAATCATGGGTACACTGATTGAAGACTTGAAAAATCCAAGGCACCCTAAGAATCTGAAATGCATTTTTGCTGGCCCCAACCCCTTAAGCCACTGAGTGGATACCAATTACCCTGGCATGCTTGCACCAATGCTGCTTTTTTATCATGTGGTTTATCAGATTTTTCATGAGAGGATGTTCATAATCAGGGAGAGAATAAAGCTCAAATTTCTAGGAAAAAACCCACAGCACCCCAGTCTGCTCTTTTTAGTTTCCTTTTGTATACTCCTCAAAAGAACTTGGGCTATATAGAACCTTCTCTGGTTGGCTGATCTCAGCTTCAGGCTGATTTGCTTCTGTGTTCTCATCCAGTTGTGAGTTGTCTGCAGAACCGTTTTTGCCATTATCAGATTTGGGGGTTTTTTGCCCTGAAAAACAAGGGTGCATTTCACAAACAGAGAGAAAGGGGGCAAGATGTGTTGAGATGAGCATCTTCGGATGCAGCAGATCCCCAGCTAAGCTGGGAAGTTCCTGACACAGCTAAGTCCCCACCCTTGGGCTCAGATGGAGCTATGCAAATTCCTGCAGCAGCCAAAGCTGCTGCAAGCCCAGAATAAGGGGTGTTACAGGACAGGAGGGAGGGAGACATAATGTGCATCCCAAGCCCCATCAGATCAGTCATGTGACCCTAGGAGCCCTGCGTCAGTTAAGCTAGCAAAAAGGATGGCCTAATGAAAACACAGAAGTCAACGAAGAGGACCTGATCCTCAAGTAATTGGGCCCAGCAGCACCTGGTCCCAACTGAGGCCACTCCCAAATGGGACTTCTGGACCCAGTGGATCTACAGCACCTGCAGGATTCAAATTGTGCACTTCTTGACATCTGTGGTGTGCTATGCTGTCTCACAGGCTCCCTGCATAGGGACTTTGCATTCAGGAGTGGGGCTGGGGGCACTTGGAGAAAGACACTATGCACTTGAGGAACACACACCACAAACACTGGGCACCTTCAAAACAAAGGCTGCCCCTCAGACATGGAGAACAATCAATACCTTCATGCTAACACCTTTCTTCCTATCTTCACTCTCCAAAGGAATGCCACTAGCGCAGCAGTGACTGCTGCCGTACTACTACTCACAAGAAGGAGCAGCCATAGAGACAGATAACTGGGTAAGCCTGGAAGAGGGGAGCCCTTCTCAGTGTGGAGGCCTTGCAGCAGCCACAAAATCCCTTCCTCCCGGTCAACCCAGCCCCTCTGATATTCCTGCAGCACCATGGTATACTGAACAAAGACACAATTATACTTTAAGCTTGAGGTGCTGCGCTATACAGTCTTATTATTGCGTTACCTCTTCTTCATTTCTGGACTTATTTGCAAAAAAAGTTTATAGTCTTGATTATATCCTTCCATGAATTTTTATTTTAAAAATAAAGTTTAGCATATGTTACCTTTGCTCTTCTTTTTGGTGGCACCAATGGTATTAATGACAGGTACTCCTTCTGAGGTTTCAGAATCAAAATTTGCAAGAGGGGGAACATATCCAGGGCTTGCTGAGAAACAAAAGGAGAAGCATTACATTACATTAAGGCAGACTTCATACATTACAAAGTTTCTACATGAATTGTATTTCCATGTGGCAATGAGAAATATACAGGTAGCTCTAACTGTGCAGCAATCCTACACATGCAGAAAAACCACAGTCAACCTGTTTGCCGGCCCATCTACTTGTAGACATATGCAGATACTGGATATTCTCTTTCCCCCATGCCCTTTAACCCTGCATTTTGTTCTTGCTCACCTGCCAAGCATTTTTCCAGTAGACACTGTAGCTCCGTAATGTTCTGTAACCGAGTCAAAACTTTCCCCTTTATCTCGGGGTCATCTTGTTGACAGAAGGCATTCACCACCTTGAAAGGCAAAGCAAAATTGTGAAACTGAGAAAGGGACATCTCCTTTCCTAGCTACCTCTGCTAATCTAAGGTGGCTGCTAAACCTTTTATCGAATCTGATACTTCCAGAGCACACTGGAGAGACATCTTAATACACTCCACAATAAGGATTGTGAACTTCAGCCTTTGTCCAATTCCACATACATCACCTGTTATAAATAAGTTGCTGACTTGGAGCATAAAATGTCAGCCAAACAACATGGCGAAGTGCATCTGCAAATTTCATCCCCTTGACCAGGAACCCACAGCTTTAAAGATGCAGATATGTTTTTTGAAATTGCTGTACTATACTGCATGACACAGTGCTCTGACATCTTGGGGCAGACACTCTTTTCAAAAGTAATGTGACAAACAAAGAAAGCAATTAAAAAAAAAAGAATCCTGGAGGCTCCTTTGTACACTTATTTTTCCAGTTACAAATATTATCTGTATTATAAAAAGTGTGTACTTCTGAAGGCATGTATTTTTTTACATGTACCAATCAGGAAGCGTGCACTTCTTCACTCCCAAACACAAAAATAATATTTATGTCATGAAAATATGAATCCATTTAGACATACACAGAACCCAGTTTAGGAAAGCTTCCCTTTACGTTTTTGGGGAGATGGTACTTGTCATATCAGACAGACATCTGGCGTATTAGCCAGAATTTGAAGGAGTAGGAAATTAACTATTTCTTGCATAGTACTGCTCACCTCACGGAACCAGTTGAGGGCATGAAATAGAAGAGAACAGAGGAATTCACGCTCTTGCTTCGATAAGGAATCTAACTTTCCTACCACGTCCAAGTTGGTCAGATACAAAGGACACCCTGTAACAAACATGGCAAAACCCCAGGGCTTAAGTTAACTTAAGTTCAACATAATCAAAGCACCCACCCACTGCCACCTTCACAATCCATCCCTCTTAGCTGTTGCATTTGTATATAGTAGCTAGCACCTTATCCTTCCCAGAGTACCACAGAACTAAGTTCAGCTGGCCTGAGAGGTAATGGCACACGACCAGTGATTCCTAGTACAGTGGTACCTCGGGTTACATACGCTTCAGGTTACAGACCCCGCTAACCCAGAAATAGTACCTCAGGTGCTTTGCTTCAGGATGAGAACAGAAATCGTGCTCCGGCGGCACGGTGGCAGCAGGAGGCCCCATTAGCTAAAGTGGTGCTTCAGGTTAAGAACAGTTTCAGGTTAAGAACGGACCTCCAGAATGAATTAAGTACTTAACCCGAGGTACCACTGCAATTCAGTCTATTATGGGGGAATGAACAGTATAACTTAAGAGACAACAAATTAGAAGATAAGATGTTTTGCTCACAACCCAGCTCTGAACATCCCAAGCCCTCAAAGAGATTACAGGACAGATTAGGTCAGGCAGAGCCAACTATCTTCTGCTGTAGTCCATGGACTAAAGCAATAAATGCCATTCATTCACAGAGATAACTGTCCATAACCTGTACCTAATAGGGCATCAACATCATCCAAGCTCCCTTTATTCAGTTCTGCCATGCAGAGTCTCAGCAGCCGGAAGAATGGTGACAAACACAGAGGAGACACTACCCTGGGGAGAGAAAGGAGAGAAGAAATGAAAAATGTCCTAGTCCAGTTTTCAGTATTTCCAGACATGGCTTGGAAAGACCATGAGCCCTAGATCAGGAGTAGCTAACTTCAGCCTTTCCAGACATTGATGGACTCCAAATTTCATCAGCTCCACTCAGCATGGCCAACGATCTGGGATGATAGGAACTGGAGTCCAACAACTATGTTGGCTGCCCTGGACTAAATCTATATAGGACCGATAAATGACCACCAAGTTATCTCACACCACTTAATACTTTAAAAAACCAACAGTAGTTTCCTTGGGGGATTTCTTTAATAGGCATATTCATTGTGTTTATGTATGGAGGGCCACAGGTTACCCACCCCAACCCTAGACAATACTATGCTAGGTGGATAAATAATTTGGACTTTGCTTAAGGCAGCTTTATGTGTTCTTAATATATTATTCAGACAGTGTAAAACTTAGCAAATTTTTAAAAGTATATTTAAATTTGCCTGCATCTTTCTTGTTGTATAAGAAGAAGAAGAGTTTGGATTTGATATCCCGCTTTATCACTACCCAAAGGAGTCTCAAAACGGCTAACATTCTCCTTTCCCTTCCTCCCCCACAACAAATACTCTGTGAGGTGAGTGGGGCTGAGAGACTTCAGAGAAGTGTGACTGGCCCAAAGTCACCCAGCAGCTGCAGGTGGAGGAGCAGAGGAGCGGAGACGCAAACCCGGTTCCCCAGATTACGAGTCTACTGCTCTTAACCTTTAAATTGCCTCCTCTCATGAAAATGGAATCTTTGTTCCCATATGCAATGCCTAGGGGAAAAAATTGGGAAACGCAGATGCACTACTAAGCAAACTGGAGAGATAGGGACCATGAGCTGTGGCAAGGCAATGAGATGTGTTTTGAAAAGGAACACTGAGTCTGCTGCTCTTTCCCCTTGTTTTTACATTTATCAGAAATGCCTGCATGTTTTCTTCATAACCATCCTGACTAATTCTTTCTGAAAGAACAAAACAACTATTTCCATGATTCCATTTAAATTTTAAAAAGTATGCATTAGCAGTCACATTCTGCCTTGGCCAAGGCTGTTATCTATTCATCTCAATAAGAACAGAGAAGCACCACTGACCTTTTGTCATGGCTCTTAGCTGCTACTTCATCTACATTCTTGCTCAAATAGCTCTGGGACAGCAGAGGCAACAAGTTAATAGCAATTATTCCCTCACTTTTGTCATCTTCCAAGCTATACAGGGACTTCACCGGGAGCAGGAAAGCACTGCAGAGGAATCAGATATCAATTGATGGCCAATGCTACAATAACTCATTGAATTTTTTGTACTGAAGGCGGTAAATGGTGTTTTTCCCCCCTGAAATACCTGTCCTCTATAGGGAGAAGATCTGTCACAAAATCTCTCTCAAAGTCCTTCTCCACACTGTTCTCAATCCACTCCTGAAAGAATGACAGTTCCACAGGGAAAATTCATTTTAAAGAATTATGTTGAAGAAGGGCGACGGTGCAGGCTAAAGGAGGAAGTGAAGCATGCAAACTAGCTAAAGCAACTCCTCCTTTATCCCCCACTACTTTTCCTTTGACTGCTTCCACTGAGAAAACCCCTTTACCCTCATAGACTTTAACTAGCCTAATCTACTCCCAATACTGGTTCAAGTTGTATGGCACTTAGGTGTGGTGCCAAAACCTTATTTTCCCTCCAAAAACAAGATATTATTTTATTTAAGGATTTAGTAAAGCAATAAGTTAAACTTTCTTTGAGGAAAAAAGATTTGAGGGTGTAGAAGTCAGAAACAAACTATGGCTTACCACAAACATGCAGCATGCTGGTGCATGTTATTCAAATTGCATCCACCCTGCTTCTTCCATTGCCAAAAGCCAGGTTAAAACCAACCACAGTGCTGGCAGAGTGTTACGTGTGAACCAGCGCTCATGGTTTGTTTCTTCCATATAAACCAAGAGCATGAAGTAAAAAACAAACCTTCAACTCATGGCTTATAGAGAGAGAAACAAACCATGAACAATGGTTTGCATGTGATGCTAAGGAAGCGTTGTGGTTGGTTTCCTCTCAGCTTGGTAAAGGGAGCAGGAGGAGCAACTGGAGCAATGTGCATGTGCTCAATTGCTTCAGATTAAGGTTTACCATGATTTACCAGACTACTGTTTCAGCTAATATTATCCCAGCTACGGCTATACAATGTCTGTAACTGAATGGATGCAGACCAATAGCTCTATGACCTACTAGGATCTGAGAATCCAAATTCCCTTTTTGAATCAAGTTGGCAAGTTCATCGTAATAGAGAGCCAAGGCCTGGGGGACCTGTCCACAGCAGGAGCAAACCAGCTCTAGTAAAGATATAATCTGTAGAAAAAGAAGAAGCAGAGTAGTTACTGGAGGATGATATGGTTTCCGCTTTTCAATGTTCGCACATAGTCCACAAACCCCCAAGTGGCTTTAGAGGTTACCAGAAATGTCATTAGCCAAATGAATGTCACTCTGGCATTTGGTCAACGGCTCTTCTCATAATTGTGATAGGATAATTGTACAGGCAACTTGTGATGGTTCTACAAGTGCAGGCAGCCTGTGCACATTCCCCTGTTAACATTATAAGGAACACCAGCAGCCAAATGTTAAGTAATATCTGACACCTATCTCTGAAATGCATTCTGTGTGCACAAATCTACACTGACACCTTGTCTTACTGACATTGACATCCTGCTCCTCCCATAACTCCCACTCATGCATTCTCAGATTAATTCTTCCAAGCTTATTTTTCTAACCTCTTTACCGGGCCTCACCTCACATAATGCTAAACCATGGTTTCTAGCATTATGAGCAAAGGCTCTGACAAGTATTGGGCTTGCATATTCTCTCCTCCCACCTCCTCTTTAGCGCATAAGAGAAGGAGATAGTTTAAAATGAAAAGCAGAAACTTTCTAACGACTTCCCCCCCATGTTAAAATTGGGGAGGATTCCGGTCAGTTTAAATTCTAAGTTAATAAATAAGTAAGCATCATGTTAATCTGAATATCTCCCCAAGCTTTATACTGACTGATCTTCCCATTCAGCTCTGCTGCAATTTTTCAAAGAACACATCTCTTCCCCACATACTACCTATTCCCAGAGCGGTCCTGCAAATATCCAAATACTTGCCTGTCTACATTGCTCCTTGCTCAGCTGTGCCCGTTCCAATAGCTGTCCATTTTCTTTACTCCTGAAATCATATTTTAGAGTAATTATTTTTAACTGATGTAGTTGGGCGCTCGGATATACATTTCTGAGCCACAGAAATGGAACTAAGGCTGCTTCAAAGACCATAAATTCATTACATTCTTTACATCTCATTGATCATCATTCACTGTCCAATTAATCATCACAATGATATAACTGTCACAGACCCATATGGGTAGGGAGGTGGCTTCAAATGCCATAAATGCTCACATATCCTCTGAAGGCTTTCTTCCTGCTTTGCATTATTCTCCAAAACAAATGAACCCCAAATACCATTGCCTAATGAACTGAAATCCAGTGAGAATTGTGTCTCTTCACAAGAACACTATTATTTTATTTTATAGCTTCTGTTGTGTTTTTGATCATGCAGCACTTCATATCAAAGAATTAAAACAATACCATGGAGGGATCCCCTCATAATTTGCAGAATGCATTTTGATAACATTCATTTCAAAAGCCCAGAAACACAGAATTCTACCTCACCTTTAACAAGGCATCAATAAATCATATGCAAATATATTGCAGATCATTAGGCTCTACAACATTTTGCCAGACATTTGAAAAGCGGTGTGCCCCTCATCTCTACTGCACTATTTGTATACGTTGTGTGTACACAGGGAACACAGTTAGAAATCCTGCTGCTCACTTTTTCTAAGGCTCCGCTTTCTTTTTCCCCATAGACCACTTAAAAATTGCTGAGGGTCCTGGTGGACCAATTAAGATTTTTTGCTGCTTGTTGTAGCAACTGTAATGCACTGTGCTAGACGCTGTACAATTTTAAACTGTATTTTTATTGCGTCCTTCAGTTCTTATATAATTGTATTTTATTGTATAACAATCTGAATTCCAGAGACTTCAAACTGTAATATAGTAAAATACAAGAAATAAAAGAATCAATAAAAATAAAATTAAAGATCACCATATTTAACACAATGGATAAGCTGCCTCCTGTCTTCAGCCACAAATCCACCTGAATGAAGTTTGCCCATGGACGACAGTTTGGAAACCCCTGTTCTAAGGCATACTGTTGGTATCAGCCTTAATGGAGCTCTTTCGGACAACCTATATATTTGGAAATTGATTTTTAAAAATTGCTACATTCTCTTGGATTTTTCATGGTGCAGTTTTCAAGAGACACCCTCGGTTGCCATCTGTATCTAGAAAAGAGTTAAATGACAGTGTGCAAATTCTTCTCCATTTCCTCACCTCTTTGCTGCCATGCTTCCCACCATGGTAACTGCACCAATAATACCAATGCGCTTATACTTTGGAATAGTGCTGGAGAGTTGCTTCCTGATCACCATATGCATGTCATCCTGCATGAAAAGAGAGGAACCAGAATGTCAGAAATAACGACGCCTCATCCAGATGCACTCACAGTAAATCTCATGCCACTGAATTATGCATGAAATCTCTAACACCTGAAAGGGTAGAAGTACAGTGGTGCCCCGCAAGACAAACGCCTCGCAAGACGGAAAACCCGCTAGACGAAAGGGTTTTCCGTTTTGGAGGCGCTTCGCAAAACGAATTTCCCTATCGGCTTGCTTCGCAAGACGAAAGCCCATAGGGAAATCTCCAGGACAGCGGGGAAGCGCAGCGCGTCTTCCCCACTGTCCTCGGACCTCCTCCGAAGGCTGGCGGTGGGGCGGAGAGACCTCCTCCCCCCGCCAGCCTTCGGAAGGCTGCTAAGAAGGCAAGCGGTGGGGCGGAGAGACCTCCTCCCGCCACCAGCCTTCGGAAGGCTGCTCCGAAGGCTGGCGGTGGGGCGGAGAGAACTTCTCCCCGTGCCAGCCTTCGGATGGCTGTCCTGAAGACTTGCGGTGGGAGGAGGGTTTTCCTTCCCACCGCCAACTTTCAGAATGCTGTTCTGAATGTTGGCGTGGGGAGGAAAAACCCTCCTCCCACCGCAAGCCCCGGGAACAGAGGAGAAGCGCTGCGCGCCTTCCCCTCTGTTCCCGTACCTGTCCTGAAGGCTTGCGGTGGGGAGAAAAGCCCTTCTCCGCACCGCCAGCCTGGCAAGCGGTCTCCATAGGAACGCATTAATTGATTTTCAATGCATTCCTATGGGAAACCGTGCTTCGCAAGACGAAAAACTCGCAAGAAGAAAAAACTTGCGGAACGAATTAATTTCGTCTTGCGAGGCACCACTGTAGTATATGTGCTGGAATTCAGTTTAGTAAGTCTGAGAAGTGGATAAATGTTTTCTCTCTAAGGTAGGAGGTATCAGCAAGGTTCAGCAAATTTTGAACATTCACTGTTAACACACACACACACACACACACACACACACACACACACACACTGGCATCTAGATATTTGCGATTAGGTCATAAGAACATCCCTGCTGGATCAGACCAAAAGCCCATTTAGTCCATCATCCTGTTCTCACAGTGGCCAACTAGATGTGTATGGGAGCCCAGAATCAGGACATGAGTGCAATAGCAACGCTCCCCACTTGTATTCCTCAGCAACTGGTACTCAAAGGAATTCCATCTTGGAGGTAGTACTGTATTGGCCCAAATATAAGCTGCACTTTTTTTCCAAATTCTGACTGTGAGAAGTTAAAGTGCGGCTTATATTTGGAGCCGAGTGCTGGCACCGGCTTGGGGAGTGGGGCGCTGAGCACCGGCCACCCCCTGTTCAGGGTGTTAGTGCTGGGAGGTGGGCCGCCCCTGCAAATAAACCTTGAATTTTAAAGGTGCGTCTTATTTGCAGGTGCAGCGTATAGTCAGGCCAATATGGTGCATAGCCATCAGGATCTACAGAACTCAGTATGTTTCTACTCACCTGAATGTGATTGCTTTTGTGCCCCTGGCTGAATGCCAGCATGCTAAGAATCTGGAATAGCTTCCGGATTTGTTGTGGACTTAGATTATCCATATAATCTAAAATGCTCTGAAAAGGAGAGATCAGAGTCAGGCCAAGTACTCCATATCTTCATGATAAATTCTGATAACAGAATGTGCAGTACAGCAAAAAGTATACTGTTAACACCTGGACTGACTTCCTCTGTGTCACAAAAAGTGGACCATTAACCAAATTGTGGTGGACCATCTAGCACTAGCCGATTGCTCAGACTCTTCCAAAGAAGAATGGTTAGTTGTTAAGCTGTTAGTACCAAAGTGAGAGCTCCCAGCTTTGTATCATACTTGCCTTCAGAAAGACTGCATAAGGAACTATGGATGAAGTGTGAAGAGACACCAGGTCAATGAGCATATCCAGAGAGACATCAACTGCAATATTATTGCCACCACATGCATGAGTTACCAAGGCACCCACAATCTCCTGCAGGAACAAACACAAGGCAAAATGAAAAGCATGCAGTCCAGCTTTGGGCAGAATGGCCCTGACCTGGTATAAGAGAGGCTAGAGATGCTGCCTACTTCCAGAGGCATCCCATCCTGTTTTGCCACCTGAGTCCAAGGCCTCCTTTAGCTGGGTCACACAGCAGTGCCCACAAAGTGAAGGGCACAAGATGTCTCAAGATATTGGTGAGATCTTGCTGGAAGTTGCCACTTTTCCAGCAGTCATGGGGACACTGCCTCCTGGGATTCTGCCGCCTGAGGTGGCTGCCTCAGCGCCTCTCATAGGTGGGCCGGCCCTGACTTCTTTGCCTGTATATTCCTGTTCAGCTTTCCCCTTTTGGTTAACATAGTTTGCACCCACATAAGCTGGACTGTAGAGAATGACAAGAAACTCTACATAAACCAGAGCAAAACACAGAACAGAGATGTGCTTATCAAACTAATCACAGCAGGCATCTTGATGTAGCAAAAGGAAAATAAAAAGAAGTGCATTATCAGCAGCATTTCATTCAGAATTAGATCATTGTGAACTTACCGTTTAAACTTGTACACTGCCTTGACGTGGATTGTAATTGGTGATTTATAAATGTTTCACACATTTAAAAAGTAATTAGCATATTTCCCACCCACCAGAACATGGCCCAGCCCTGGTAGCTGCAGGGTGGCTAATAGTGCTGTGGCCAGAAAGGGCCTTTGGCCAGTGCCCTATCTCACCTATCACTGGCACAGGCCTGGCTACAAAACAGGAAACTTGATGCAAACTGGTTGTCTTCTATGATCCATGGCATTCTGCCCCCCACTACATTAGAAGCAGAAGCTGTCAATTGCTACAAGGCAACAACACACACACGCTTCACCAAACAGAGAATGGAACTAATGTGTCACTATACCTGCTGGCAATAAGAGTCAAAGACTGTGAATGCTTGCTTGTACATACAGCAGCCAAAAGAGACAATGCAGGGATCTGCCGAGTGTACAAAGATCTCAGCCAGTGACAGGACAGCTGGAAAGAGGTCTCTCATAACCTGGATAAAGACAGAAAAAAGGGAGATTCTAATACATACCTCTACTATATTTCCAATTGTCTATATTACTCCAAGTTAAGGGGTTTTTTATATTTTACTCTCCTGAAAAGATTGGCAACGATTACAGGAAACACTTCAACATCTCACAAAGATGAGCTAACAAAATACTGGAGCAATTCATACAGATTTGCCAGACAGACTGACATTTCTAAAATTACATTGTAAATCGATAAGACAATGAGGCAAGCAATAAGGAGGCTTCTGAGGGATAGAAGCCACCAACGCTGTCTAGTTCTGCCAGAAGGACGTTTTTACTCCAGCCGGCTTTAGGAAGCGTACATATGAGGATGTCTCCTGTTGACAGTTTCCAGACGTAAAGAAGCACATGTTCTTTGTAGGAGCCAGTAACACCCTGAATCCTAGAGCCAGTTCACACATACAAGTCTTGTTATCTTCAGAATAAATCAGGCAGCATGTGGAGGCAGCCAGCAGCCATTTCTGCAGTTGAAACCACCATGATTGCAAGAAAAGCTGTAACCATCTCTGCCTGTTTTACTTTAATGTCTCTCCATGCAGATCTGTACCTGTGTACACAGCCATGTGGATAAAATAAGCAAGGTCTGTATGCAAACCAGCAAATAATCACGCAGATTTTAGGACAGAGGATGGAATGGGGGAAAGACTGTCAGCATGCTGGATCACACAGCAGCAGGAGTACTCACCATTAAGTAGTAACGGAAGGCATTGCGCAGCAACTGCTCTCTTACGCAGCCTGATTGAATCTTGTTCTTCAGCACTCTCTCAATCTGCTTCTTGTTCTTGCTATTTGTAGCATAGATTACTAACAGCATTATCAGATCCAGAACCTTTTGGCAAGTAAAACAATTAACCTGATTATGCAAAGGTTAACAACCAAGCAAGGTAGAAGAATAAGAATCAGACCAGACAAAGGATCTAAACAACTCACTTGGCAGAACCTGTGGTAATTTTATATAGCATTCTGAAAAAAGTCTCTTTAGTTTTGCTTTTAAAATGACACGTTCCTAGTGTTCATGATTCAGAAGAAAGATTGGAAGGCCCAGCCAGTGTTTACAATAAACTAAAGTTTCAGTGGTTAGAGTGAAAATTCATTCCTAGTTCTCATCTACTTTCTGATAAGAATTTCTTCCATTGCACAATTACATGGAGGGAAGAAGGTGAATCCAAATTCTGAAAACAACTCCTTTTTGTACTTATGTAAATCAAATATAAATGTGCATACACTGAAGGCAGTGTCTAAAAGCAGAATCTGACAAGCCTCTAAAACAGAATTCTAGTATCTTGTCCAAAGAGTGGAATAATTTTCTGTCATATCGACAAGCAGTCCAGAGACTGAGATCTCGCAGTTTAGAGGATGGATGAAAAGTTTGGCCTTCGCCCTGACTTCTAATGGCTTTGAGTGAAGAAATAGATTTGCTACAAATATTGAGCTAGAAAGCTAACTCAGGTGTGTTAGAAATGCAGAGAGAAAAGATAAAGGTCAGTTTCAATATGTCCTCTTACTACACAAGTGACAACTTCACACTATTCCAAATTAATGTAATTGCTGCTGGAAATTTTTTTTAAAGGGTGCCATGAAGGAAACAAGTTCCCCCCTTCAATTAACATCCCTAAAAAGATAATTATAGGTAGAGAACAGCTACTGCAGAATCTAAGATATTACCTTATGGTCAGAGGCAGAAGCAACACTTTCAATGGCCTAGAACAGGAGCAGAAAAGACAGTTGCCAATGCTGAACAAATAACCACCCTACACAAGAGACAAAACACATATTTCCAACAGTACACCTGCTGATGGCCGGGATCACATGAAATCATGCACAAGTCAGACATAGGTAGAGGGCCTTCTCGGTAGTGGCGCCCATCCTATGGAATGCCCTTCCATCAAATGTTAAGGAGATGAGTAATTATATAACATTTAGAAAACATCTGAAGGCAGCCCTGTTTAGGGAAGCCTTTTAAAGATTTAATAATTTGCTGTGTTTTTATATATGCTGGAATCCACCCAGAGTGGCTGGGTTGGCAACCGAGTCAGATGGGTGGGGTACAAATAACAAATTAATATTATTATTATTATTAGTGTAAATCTACTGGAACCTTCCTAATACATATCTTCTACCACAGTCTTAGGACAAAGGTTGTGCTATGGGAATGGGGAGGAGAAACACACCTGGGCACTTCTGCCACATGAGTCAAAATGCTCCTGGAACTTATTAGGACTCACCATCAAATATTGGAAAGAGACATTCATCCCATTTCAGGAATATAAGCCTCTGTTCTGGTGGTGTAATGGTTGGAGTATTGGACTAGGACCTGGGAGACCAGGGTTCAAATCCCAACTCAGCTCAATTTTATGATTCTATTATCTGCATCTTCCCGGCATATTGTGTTATTTTATCTTCTTTTGACTATTAGTTAATAAGTTTGGAAAGGAATTTACTCCCAATCGTTCTGCATTCCTAGCAGTAATTCCAGGCAGCCAGATGTTATACTGCCAAAGTTACAAACTCAGGTTGGAACTCAGGCATCAGATGAGTTAGAGTTAAGGAACTTTCAGTGGGGCTTGCTCCCAATGAGTGGGTATTGGATTGCCGCTTAAGACGGCCTGCATTGGCCGCAGGGAGATAGAAAGGCTTCAGGGCACAATGAGAGGATTACAGCATCAAGGGATGGTGTTGAATAGGGACGATAGCTCATGGTTAGCAAGGCTGACCCTTCCCAGGAGTGTATGCCGGTCGTTAGACTACCCACGCACATGCCTGTCCATCTCCACTGCCCATGTTCATTACTACATATCGTTATGCTCTATCAAGTGTTTTCCTTTCCCGTTTCTTCCTCAATGACTATGATTGTATGTTACACCCTACATTGCAGAATCTGGACTGGATGTCCTCAAAAGATTCCTCCCAACTCTGTGATTCTATTCTATTCTGTTTTGATTTTCTCAAATAGGACTCAAAGTCTGAATTCAACAGCAGAGCCGTTCTGTGATGATTCTATCATTCACATATAATTTCCTTACTGAAAAGGAAATAGATTTTAACAGGATCTTTAAATAAAAATCTGAAGTACATATTTTTTATAGAACTGCCTCTGAAAGAAAGAACAACTTGGCAAAAAGTGCATACCCACAGAGAAAACACACCCTGACCTTAATCCAGCCTTCTGAAATGGTCTTCTGGAATTTAACAGCAGACTTTATAACTTCAAAAAGGAGCTTGACGCAGTCCTGGTTGACACACAGTTGGCTTGCAGACAGACTGAAAAGAAGCACAAGATGGGTAGGCAGCCCATCATTTTAACCACAAAAGCAGCCAAGCAGGTAAAGAGGTTGTTTCAAGTCTAACTTTGGTGGCTAAATTGCCACCCACAAAAGAATGCATTGGCAGGTATAAGGCACAGCAGCATTGAAAGGGAGCGAGAAAGTGGGAACCCACTAAAATGAAGGCAGCAGTGATAACTGCACAAAGCAGCAGTACTATCTAAGGCAAATAAATGGCAAAGAAGGAGGGTAACAGCTGGAGGAGATGCAACAGTTAACACACCAGCCATGCCAGGGAATGCTTAGGATTGTCCAAGTGCACACTGAGGTCTTGGGTCCCCTCATTGTATCAATCACCCTCATGGTGTGAAGAACTGTCAAGCCTCTATCAGATAGTTGGCAGCTGCTGTTGGTGGAAAGGCTCTCCATGTGTTGGGGACACGCCACACGACCCCTTTCTACCCATTACCCTTGTCATATGGAATATTTCCTACTCCCGTAGGGGACTCCTAGATCTGCCCAAAGATTCATATGATCTTTAAGAAGAAAACCTCCTTGTGGCAGATAAGCTGTGGAATCTGTATGTTCTTCTTCAAGGATCAGGTGGGGATTCTTAGTTTTGTGTGTATGTGAACATGTACTACCAAAAAAAGGGGGGGGAACCCACCAGGGGAGATGAGCGTAGATAAATATAGAGCTGTGATGGTGATGCTGTTTTGGCTGAAAGGGAGAGAACAACTAAATAGTGAGATTTCAAAGTGAACACGTTCAAAAGGAGATGAAATATTGCAATCCCATCCATGCAAACAAAGGCACCAGAAACCTGATGTAATATTTTCTTTGCTATGTTTTGCTGAGGCTATGATTTCACCTCATCCTAACTGCTCATGCACAGAGACTGCAAGTCTTTGGGTGAAGCTGAATGTCAACACACAAACCTTGTCCGAGTCTGGCTCCTGAACTTGGTCTGAGAAACATGAATCAGTGGAAGTGAAACACACGAGTCCAGGTCCAACTTCCTACGAAGGTCAGAAATTACCTGCAATAACACAGTGCATAGGTTTCTGCAGCTATTACTCAGAAATACACATTCATGGTCATATATTTTAAGACAGTGATTGTGGAGTAGGAGAAAAAAAGTGTAAATGGGATAAATGTCAAGGAAGGAGCCTGTAAAAATATTTTACAATTTATACAGAATCATCAACTAAACACAAGCTTTACATTGTTTTTGGACTGAAAAGAGGATATTTTTTAACTATCATACTTAAAATAGTTTTTTTTATGTCAAAATGTTGTTTATTGATTATAGCTCAGCTTTTTTTTCCAAATAATATTTATTTATACAACAAGAAAAACACACACACAAAAAAAAAAACACAAATACCAAATTACACACAAATTACAAAAATAACCATTGACACATAATTTTCTTGGCAAACAATAAAACATCTATTGGTCTTAACACTAAAGACCCAATTTCCCGTCTATTCCATATTTCAGATTCATATTACTTATTGCCAATACACATTTTTTCATAATTAAACTTATTCTCAATAAATCTAATTTCTTCTATCTACCAAGCAACTATTAGTAAAGTTCCTTGAATGCTGCAACAGAATTTAAACTACTATATTTATTTTTCAGATATTCTTTGAAAACCTCCCATTTAGAAACAAATTCCTGTTTTGATTTATTCTTTATTTTTTCTGATAAACCATCTAATTCTGCATATTCTGTCAGCTTTTGGATCCAATCTTGTATAGAGGGGATTTCATTACTCTTCCATTTTGCTTAAAATAGTTTTTAAAAGGCAAACCTAGTTCTACTTCCTTTTATGGAAAGGAATGCTGAATGAGCAATAAAAAAAGGAAGAACTTATTCCCATTAAAAAAAAAGTTTGGTTTTAACCCGTTGTCTGCAGCAAGTAAAGAATTGTCTTTTGCTGCCCTGCGAGCCATAATTCAGTTTTTGACTGCTATATGCCAAGCAAGCATTTAGCGCGGAGAAAGGGGTCATACTTCTTTAAGAGTCATGCACCTGCTTAAAAGATGAAAATCTTTGGCCAAATGATACTCTTATCTGCCTAGGTAAGCTTTAATAGTAGTACACTTTACCTCTGTTGCATCTGTGGCCTTGACGGAACGGAGAATAAATTTTACTACTACAGGCAAATCTTCCACTTTTACGGCACCGACTGTGATCATAACAGATTGGCGCACCTAGGTTGAGAGGACATTTTTCAGCTGTAGGAGCAGGGGAAAGTGCAGCATTTATTTACAGTTCTTGCTTACCTCATTATTAGGGCTCTCAGCAGTTGTTAGTGGAAAATTCACACAGGCTGAGAATATACTAGAATCCTGAAGGCTCAAACCAAAAATGACCACCAAGCACTACCCCATATTTTAAGTCACTCACAACTTCCAGAAAGTGATCAGGAACAAGCTTAGAGGAGCCTCCAGAGGGAAAGGATTTCATATTTACAGAGCATCCACCAAGACTGCATGTTAATGTGTCTGCTATCCAAATCTGGGGTCCACGTGCTATAGTTAATGAGGATTTTTCAGATCTGAAAATGCATTACTTCCAGCCTTGGCAAACCTAATTCCTATAATTTCTAACTCTCCTATGCTCTCCCTGAATTCTTGTATGTATTTATGTACAAAGAGTACCTAGTCTCACCTATATCATGACTTTAAGCAACACTTATACCTTGCTTGTGTGCCCATCTATTTAACACAGGGCTTCCTACCTCAGACAGAAGTCCCACATCTAGATTCAAACTGGAAAGGGCATCAAGGATTGGAACAGATAGCTCAGTCTTCTCCTTTAATAACGAACTAAAACGCAGGACAACAAAATCACCTTTTAAGATCTAGCAACATTCCCAAACTGCAATAGTGAATTACAGTTCATCCAGTATCAATTTGTGAAAAGACGGTTTTGTAGGTGCTACAATAAAAGTTTATGAATGATTTATCGCTTATCTCTACAGTGTGTAACTTGCCCATATTTGCTGTCTTTCTTTTTCAATCAAGGATACACAAAAGGGCTTACAAAAGATTTTCAAATATACAATCAAAACAAGAAAATAAAATATAAAACACAAAATATCCATTTTAAACTGTGGGTGCTTCCATATGTGGATGATTTAATCATTCTTGTTTCCTTTAAGCTGTAAATGGAACAGCAACTCTGCTTTGAGATTTCAGGAATCTAAATAATGTTCTGTAGTTGGCGAGGAGGAGGGGGTATTTTAATTGAGATTATGGTATTAGGGATTAGGCCAAATAATGACCCCCCTCCCGGCTGCACTCCCAATCATGATCTTCCCCACTCTGCAATTAAGGAGTGTGGGGAGAAACAGATATTAGACAATGGTTCATCTACACTTAAGAGAAATTATGCAGCTGTTCCATTGTGTTAAATAAACAAAGCACAGTGGATTTTCTGGGAGAGAGGAACAGAAGCTGAAAAGGGAAAACATGGGAGGAGGCTGTTTTGATTATGATACTATGAAGATGCTCCATTAAAAGTGAACAAAGCTTGGCTCTTCCACAGTAAATGCCCAAATATGGAAGGAAGCAGCCTGTGACAAAAATAAAAATATATATGACCATATATGAGAATGTTGAAGTGTGATGCAGTTTGCTGCCCTGAAGACTAATTAGTTGAAATGCATCAGGATCAACTGACCTTGTTCAATAAAAACTTTGTTTGAATTTTGTGGCCTTCTGGTTTTATCCACGTATTATAAGAAGAGGAAGAAGAGGAGGTGGGGTTCTGCTGAAATCTTGCTTTTTTATGGAGCACTTGAAAAGCTCAGACTGTCAGTGCATCAGATGAAGACCACACTGAATGCAGCAGCAGCAGCAGCAGCAGCAGCAGCAGCAGCAGCAGCAGCAATGAATTGAGAGATACAGCCTTAAGGATTAAGATGCCACCACCATTTCTTGTGAATAATCAGATTGGCATGGAGAAAATACTATGTGCAGAGTTCATGCTTTAAAGGCTCCTTATATCAATTCTAGGCAACTCAATGCCCTTCCCTCTCAGAACTCTTTTGAAACTGGAATTACACACAATAATAATAATAATAATTTATTATTTGTACCCTGCCCATCTGGCTGGGTTTCCCCAGCCACTCTGGGCGGCTTCCAACAAAGATGAAAAATACTCTAAAATGTCACATATTAAAAACTTCCCTGAACAGGGCTGCCTTCAGATGTCTTCTGAATGTCAGGTAGTTGTTTATCGCTTTGACATCTGATGGGAGGGCGTTCCACAGGGCGGGCGCCACTACCGAGAAGGCCCTCTGCCTGGTTCGCTGTAACTTGGCCTCTCGCAGTGAGGGAACCGCCAGAAGGCCCTCGGAGCTGGACCTCAGTGTCCGGGCAGAACAATGGGGGAGGAGACGCTACTTCAGATATACTGGACCGAGGTTGTTTAGGGCTTTAAAGGTCAGCACCAACACTTTGAATTGTGCTCGGAAACGTACTGGGAGCCAATGTAGGTCTTTCAAGACCGGTGTTATATGGTCTCGGCGGCCGCTCCCAGTCACCAGTCTAGCTGCCGCATTCTGGATTAGTTGTAGTTTCCGGGTCACCTTCAAAGGTAGCCCCACGTAGAGCGCATTGCAGTAGTCCAAGCGGGAGATAACCAGAGCATGCACCACTCTGGCGAGACAGTCTGCAGGCAGATAGGGTCTCAGCCTACGTACCAGATGGAGCTGGTAAACAGCTGCCCTGGATACAGATTTGACCTGTGCCTCCATGGACAGCTGTGAGTCCAAAATGACTCCCAGGCTGCGCACCTGGTCCTTCAGGGGCACAGTTACCCCATTCAGGACCAGGGAATCCTCCACACCTGCCCGCCTCCTGTCCCCCAAAAACAATACTTCTGTCTTGTCAGGATTCAACCTCAATCTGTTAGCCACCATCCATCCTCCAACCGCCTCCAGACACTCACACAGGACCTTCACCGCCTTCACTGGTTCTGATTTAAAAGAGAGGTAGAGCTGGGTATCATCCGCATACTGATGAACACCCAGCCCAAACCTCCTGATGATCTCTCCCAGTGGCTGCATGTAAATGTTGAAAAGCATGGGGGAGAGGACAGAACCCTGAGGCACCCCACAAGTGAGAGCCCAGGGGTCTGAACACTCATCCCCCACCACCACTTTCTGAACACGGCCCAGGAGGAAGGAGTGGAACCACTGTATGACAGTGCCCCCAGCTCCCAGCCCCTCAAGACGGTCCAGAAGGATGTTATGGTCGATGGTATCAAACGCCGCTGAGAGATCCAGCAGAACTAGGAAGCAGCTCTCACCTTTGTCCCTAGCCCGCCGGAGATCATCAACCAGTGCGACCAAGGCAGTTTCAGTCCCATGATGAGGCCTGAATCCCGACTGGAAGGGATCCAAATGGTCCGCTTCTTCCAGGCGTGCCTGGAGTTGTTCAGCAACCACTCTCTCAATCACCTTGCTCAAGAATGGAAGATTTGAGACTGGGCGATAATTGGCCATCATGGCCGCATCTAAAGATGGTTTTTTAAGAAGCGGTTTAATAACCGCCTCTTTCAGTGGGTCTGGGAAGGCTCCCTCACAGAGGGAAGCATTCACCACCCCACGAAGCCCATCGCCCAGTCCTTCCCGGCTAGCTTTTATAAGCCAGGATGGGCAAGGATCCAGGAGACAGGTGGTTGGCTTCACTCGTCCAAGCAGCCTGTCCACATCCTCAGAGGTAACAGATTGGAATTGATCCCACACAACTTGACTAGATAGGACTCTAGCACTCTCCCGCCCTGGCCCTGCTCCCACGGTGGAGTCTACTTCTTCCCGAATCTGAGCGATTTTATCTGCAAAAAACTTTGCAAAATCATTGCAGGAGATCATGTGGCCTGTACTGGGCCCCAATGTCGCAGGTGGTTCCGCTAAATCGTGAACCACCTGAAAAAGTCTCCTGCTGCTGTTTTCTGCAGATGCAATAGAGGCGGCGAATAAAGTCTTCTTCGCTGTGGCTATCGCCACTTGGTAGGCTCGACGTTGAGCTCTAACCTGTGTCCGGTCAGATTCGGAATGAGTTATCCGCCACCGGCGCTCTAGCCGTCTCAACGATTGTTTCATTGCCCTCAGATCCGTGGAAAACCACGGGGCTGTCCAGGCTCTATGCAATCGGAGAGGGCGCTTCGGAGCCAAACAGTCAATAGCCCTGGTTAACTCCACATTCCAGCGGGCCACCAGGGAATCGGCTGAAAGGCCATCAACATGGGATAAAGCATCCCCTACCACTCTCTGGAAACCATTTGGGTCCATTAAGTGGCGGGGGCGGACCATCCGAATCGGTCCCACCTCCCTGCAGAGGGGATGGGTCGCAGAGAAGTCCAGTTGCACCAGGAAGTGATCTGACCATGGCACTTCTTTCGTTTCGCTTTTACTTAGTGTCAGATCACCAACATCCATAGAGGTAAACACCAGGTCCAAGGCATGTCCGCGGCTATGGGTTGGGCCAGACTTATTCAGGGACAGCCCCATGGAGGCCATGCTTTCCACGAAGTCCCGAGCGGCCCCTTGTAAGGTCGTGTTGGCATGGATGTTAAAATCCCCTAGGACAACCAAGCTAGGTGTCTCCAGGAGAACATCCGCCACAACCTGAAGCAGCTCGCGCAGGGAATCCTTGGTGCAGCGGGGAGGTCAGTACACCAAAAGGAATCCTGTACTGCCCCTATTGCCCAACTTCCAGAACATGCACTCGGAAAACTGGGTCTTCCCAATAGGACGCCTGGTGCAAACTAATGACTTCCTAAAAATCACTGCAACCCCCCCTCCCCGCCCACATGACCTGGGTTGCTGTGTGTAAGAGAAACCTGGTGGACAAGCGGCGGCAAGGACAGGCCCATCTGCTTCATCCAACCAAGTCTCTGTTACACATGCCAGGTCAAGTCCTCCATCCATGATCAAGTCATGGATGGCAATGGTCTTATGAATCATTGACCTGGCATTGCACAGCAGCACCTTCAGGTCATGTGGGTATCCCTTGCTGATTCTAGTATCCATCCGGTCAGGACCAGACCCGGAGGCAGGGATAGTCCTCAGACAACGACTAAACCTGCCTCCTCTGTAATGACATGGTCTGGTCTTAGCGTAACTCCTCCTCCTACCCGTGATCACTGAGATCGGTTGTCCCAGTGCATCCCCCCCTGTGGAACATGCCCCAGCCATTTTGTTGGCTGGGACCTACTCCCCGGCAGCCCTGACCCCTCCCCTTAAGAACAAAATAACACCTTAAAAAAAAAAAACCACCAATAAAACAATACAAACAAAAAACAGTAAAAAATACAAAAACGTAAAATCAAATTCCCAGGCCCAATAAACATCCATCCCACCCCCACCCACCCCACATACAAAAAATTCAAAAGAAAATTTTAAAAACATTTTAAAAGCACTCTGCACCACTCCAGCAGTAACAGCAACTGTCCTAGTGCGGCCCATCAGGCCCTGCCCTGGGCCAGGTGGTAAGTGGCAGGAAGGAGCAGGGCCCCCAGACACTCACACAGGAGAGTCCTCCTGGGCAGCAGAGCGCAGCAGTTCCTGTGAGGCTTCAGGCCCCACCCTGGGCCAGGTAGATGGTAAGCGGCAAGAGCAGGGCCCTCAGGCACTCACACAGGAGAGTCCTCCTGGGCAGCAGAGCGCAGCAGTCCCTGTGAGGCTTCAGGCCCCACCCTGGGCCAGGTAGGTGGTAAGCGGCAAGAGCAGGGCCCTCAGGCACTCACACTGGAGAGTCCTCCTGGGCAGCAGAGCGCAGCAGTCCCTGTGAGGCTTCAGGCCCCGCCCTGGGCCAGGTATGTGGTAAGCGGCAAGAGCAGGGCCCTCCGACACTCACACAGACACTCACAAACACACACACACGTTTAGAGCATGAACTGAGACGCAACAGTATCTTACAATTGTGGTTGCAGTCTCTTGAATGCCAGGGTTTGGATGCAGGAATTGAGGGGATGATAATCAAACATGCAGATGACATCAAACTGGGAGGGGTAGCTATGCCATAGAAGACAGAATTGGGATTCTATTTGACCTTAGCAGATTGGACAACTGGGCCAAAATTAACCAAATGAATTTCTATAGGGACAAACGTAAGGTTCTGCATTTAGGCAGGAATAACCAGCTGTACAAATATAAAATGGGGGAGACACCTAGCTTGCCAGTAGTACATGTGAAAATGATTAGGGGTCTTAATGGACCACAAACCTAATGCGAGTCCTGGTCACTCTTGTCTGGATGCACTCTAAATTCACTTCTTTTCACTTTATGCCCAGTCAGAAGGTATCTTCAGCTAAGGCACCAGAAACAGCTAACAGAAAATTATAGAGAGAGTAAAAAGAGAACATGGCAGCATCAAACTTACCTAAGCTCTCTGGCAATTTCACTATGCTGAGAATCCTCCAGGATTTCTGGCAGGCTTGTGATTATGTCGTGTTGGATTGGTGGAGGAGAAACACAAATCATCTGCATGAGTTTCTGAACAAGATCCTGCAGATGAACAACAGCTTTAGAACACCAGGAACTCAGAAAAAGGACATTTCCTTAATGATGACAGCTTAAACACAGAAAGCCAACAAATGTATGCTAGAAGAGTTTGGATTTGATATCCCATTTTATCACTACCCGAAGGAGTCTCAAAGCGGCTAACATTCTCCTTTCCCTTCCTCCCCCACAACAAACACTCTGTGAGGTGAGTGGGGCTGAGAGACCTCAAAGAAGCGTGACTAGCCCAAGGTCACCCAGCAGCTGCATGTGGAGGAGCGGAGACGCGAACCCGGTTCCCCAGATTACGAGTCCATCGCTCTTAACCACTACACCACACTGGCTCTCTGGATGCATTCTGGATGCATGCTACACGTATGCATCCAGAATGGAAGCTAAGTGATTGGTTTATTTATCAGACATATATTATTTGTAGTTTCTTAGCATGGAAATATTTTTAAATGCTTATCTCTTTTGTCCCCACAATCTCTCAGTTCAATTCCAGACCCAATTAAAAATGCTGGTTATGATTGCTAAAGCCCTGGGATGGAGCTACTCGAAAGATCACCTACACTCATACGTACCTGCCCAAATCTAATGCTTAGCCTCAGAGGCACTGCTTGTGGATTTGTCAGTGGGTACAATTAGAATGCCCTGTTTTATGTACATAGCAAGATATGAAAGTGCCCAAATCTGCTGTAGAAACTAGTCATGAACACAGAAACTGATATGTGATAAAGCTGAAGCCTTAAGAGTTTTAAATGAATGAAAACTTTATTGCTAAAAGCTATAAGCCGCTACAGCTGGGCACAATGCGTAAAATACAAATAATTAATTTAAAACTGAACAGCAACAACAGCAAAGTAAACATACAAAAATGCAAAAATCACACCTGCATAAGTTAAGCACTCCACTTCTCACACTCCCCTTATACTTGTCTTGGTGCCTAGCTCTCAACTTACTTGCAGCCAAGGCAAATTTTGCAACCTGTGCAGTAATAAATACATTATTGCCAGCCAGCAAAATAGAGATTTGCTCAAGGGGAAGTTGGTTGGAGAGAGAGCAAAGGATGTAATTGAGGAATTTTAGTCTAGGGGATGTACATAAAGGGCATTGCAACAAATTGTGTTGAATGTCCTCCACCTGTCCCAACTCACAGATGCAGAGTCTTTGGTATGCAGCGTGTAGTAAGAGTTTTAAAGAATTTTGCAGGGTTCTTCTTAGGTCTTGCACAGTTCTTTGAAATCCCAACTTTGGGACTTCAAAGCACCCAAGCTCCCGACGCCATTGTGATGTCAGATGATTGACAGGTGAACAATCCTACCCACCTATCAAATTTGGCCTACAAGGTTAGGATCTGATAAAGATCTGGTCCATGAATTCAAAAAAGTTTCCCATCTCTGTGTTAAAGAAACCAACATCTAACTAGCATGTTGCTAGTGCTCACTGAATGTTAAACAATACCCCATGAGAAACATAATTGATTGCATTGGTGGTACTTGCCTTGCTGTCAGCTATCCTGTCAAGCCATTTTAACTGATTGACAATGAGCCGAGGCAAATTGAGTCCATCACTTCCCACACTGAAAGATCAGAAGAAATAAAACATAAGCACTAGTTCCTTTTTATTACTGAGAAACCCTTCTTTCTGAAGTCACTTCCAGATGCAGCTATGGAGGACTGCTCTCCATCCTCTCTAGAAGCTTTTCGAAATCCAATTTATTTAGAACTATAGTTTCTTTTAACAAATTCTGTTGAAAATAAATATGTCATGCCATCCTGTATATGAGCCACTTGAGGAAGTGCAATACATACTAGTTTTCAGACAAGAAACCCAGCCTCAGGATCAACAGCAAGGTAGGTAATAATAAATAAAATAAAATAAAATAAAATAAAATAAAATAAAATAATAAAATAAAAATAATTTTATTTATACCCCGCCCAACTGGCTGGGTTTCCCCAGTCACTCTGGACAGCTTATAGCATATCTAAAAACAAAATAAAAACATCAAGCATTAAAAAACCTCCCAATACAGGGCTTCCTTCAGATTTCTTCTAAAAGTTTTACAATTCTTTATCTCCCTGACATCTGAAGGGAGGGTGTTCGACAGGGAGGGTGCCACCACTGAGAAGGCCCTCTGCCTGGTTCCCTGTAACTTTGTTTGTCACAGCCAAGCTGCTGCCGCATTCTGGATTAGTTGTAGTTTCTGGGTCACCTTCAAAGGTAGCCCCACCTAGAGCACATTGCAGTAGTCAAAGCAGGAGATGACCAGAGCGGGCCACCAAGGAATCAGCTAAAAGGCCATCAACATGGGATAAAATATCCCTTACCACACTCTGGAAACCATTTGGATCAATTAAGTAGTGGGGTAGGAGCATCCGAATTGGTCCCACTTCCCTGTGGAGAGGAAGGGTCGCAGAGAAGTCTAGTTGCACCAGAAAGTGAAAGCTCACTGTAATCCATTCATTTATTCTGCCATCTAAAACTTGCTTTGTACAGCAGAAAAGAACACACAGTAAAAGCTTAAATTTCAGTCCTCTATAGCGGGGTGACTACTAACCTTTGGCTCTCCAGATGTTGTTGGATTCCAACCCCCATCATTCCTGACTATTGGCCATGCTGGTCAGGGCTGATGGGAGTTAAGGTTCAACAGCATCTTGAGGACCACAAGTTTGTCCAAGTTCCTGAACCTTAAATGAGTATAGGGCATGAGTGGCAAAGATTTTTTTAAGATCTTTCATCCATGCTAACGAAATCAAGTTTTGAGGATTTCAACAAGCGGTTGAGGAGAAGCAGATGGAAAATGCGGAGCAGTCAACATTTCAAGTTAAAATAGTGGAGTACTTGCCTTTCGTGAAAAAATTCGGGGAGTTTTTCAAATAGCAGTCTTATAACAGCAGGCTTCCAAAAAGAAAAAGGCATTTTGAGAAATTACATTTACAATGAGGTAGCACACTGTGCACACAACACTGCAGACCCAATCCCCATCATCCACTGTTGAAGAAGAGTTCTCTGCTATGAAGCACTGCAGTAAAACTTCCCCAGAGCAATAATTCTTGGTAAATAAAGCTATTTATTCTGTGCTTCTCCAAATCTACTCGAGGGCCAGGGGAACCACAGTGCCCTTTCATCTCATCTGGCGACAGTGTGTGTGTGTGTGTGTGTGTGTGTGTGTGTGTGTGGAGAGAGAGAGAGAGAGAGAGAGAGAGAGAGAGAGAGAGAGAGAGAGTGTACTTTAACAGTGGGATTGCTTTTTGTCAGGGCAAGCCAGAACGGTAACTCATTTTGGTTTTAACGTTGGGAACTTGTGCTTAAGGTTGCTTTTCCCTCCTCCCTCCCATTCCTTTTCCCTTATGCCTTTTTAGTTTGTGAGCTTGTAGAACAAGAACAGTCTTGGTGTGTTTCCCCCCCCCAATGCCAATTTGAAAAGATTGGGATATAAAATGCAATAAATAAATAAATAATAGGAAGCTGGCAAAAGATGGTTGGGAGAACTGCATGGAAAAGTGATCTTACCTGTAATATCTCAATGCCAAGGAGCAGTTTAATGAGGCTTTCACAATATGAATGGATTGCATTACTGTAATGGAGAGAGACACTTTGCTATTATTATTAGAAAAAGGCATCATGTGAGTACCTGGGTTTAAAACAATATACTTCTTTTTTAAAGATATTTTTATTGTCATTGTCCCATGCAGGACAATGAAATTGAAAAACTACATAAAACCACATAAAACTATATAAAAACTACATAAAACATTCAAAAAACCCTAAAAAAACTCTGAAACCCCATTTTAAAATACACTATACTATAGAGACCCCTTAGGCTGCGTTTAGAACCAGAATTGCCTTTGTGTAGAAACTGTTTCTCAGGCGGCTAGTCCTGGCCTTTATAACCCTATACCTTCTTCCAGAAGGCAGAAGCTGAAAGAGATCATTTCCGGGGTGCGTACTATCCTGTGCTATCTCTGCTGCTTTCTTATGGCACCTGGAAGCATAGATTTGATCTAAGGTGGGAAGAATGCACCCAATTATTCTCTCTGAAGTCTTTACAACCCTGGATAGCATTGGTTTTCCCCTGGCCGTGCAGCTCCCAAACCACACACAGAGACCATAAGTTAATATGCTCTCCACAGTGCAATGGTAAAATGCCATCAACAGGTCCTTTGAGAGATTGTTTTTCCGAAGGATTCTCAGAAAATATAACCTCTGCTGTGCTCTCTTCACCAGGTTAGGTAGTCTCTCAACTCCATTCCCAGAAATTGAAACACCGAGACCTGTTCCACGCACTTCCCCTCAATAATAAGTGGCTGAATATTCAATTTACATTTCCTAAAGTCCATACTGTATTTGTGATAGGTGCTCCCTGCCCCACTTTGAGCTCCTTAGACAAAGGGACACACATGTAATAAATAAAATCTGATTAGTTTAGCCCCAAGTACCCTCTCTTTTGTTGTTGTTTAGAGTTTGACCTTTAAAAGGTGTATATTACAACAGAATTAAGTTTGTTTCTTTAAAAAAACCCACACATTTTTTAAAAAAATCCAGTTGCAGTCCAGAGGCAGACTGGAGTATATACAGGTAGTCATTTACTACACTGTCATGGTAACATACTGCAAGTATTAAACCATTCACATGGCAACTTGCAAAGAGAAAACAAATAAGGTTTTTCATTGACCTTGTTTCCTGACTTTGTGTGGGTATGCATGGTAGAAGACAATTCCTGAAGTGATCTCTGTTTTCTATGTGGGATTCCAAGCCACTGATGAACTCCTCACCAATCTAGACAGGATGGAGGGAAGGAGAGAGAGAAAAAATGAAGGCTGAGCGATTATCCCTACTGTTTCAAATGCATGAATGTGCAAATCAAGCAGTGAAAGCCTACACAATGCCTGTTCTTGATCTTTGTGTGGGATGCATAAAACTGTAATTTGTAAATTGTTACTTTTTAATGAAAAAATCCAGTGACCAGTTTCATACTTCTTCCAGATCTGTCAGCAGCAAATCATAAGCGAGAACTCTGTATTGATTACTGAGGTCTCCTATTTTTCTCTTGTGTTCTGTTTTTATTTAATTCATATATTTAAAATGCAAGGTAAAGAATAAGAGAAGTGGATTGAAAAAGAGATTTTAATTTGGGAGAGTGTGTTTGTCAGAAGAGAGACACAGAGAGAGATGGACAGAGACAGAGAGCTTTGGGTGTTAGAATCAATACAGGCCCACTTCAATTTCAAAGACATGAAATAATGCCACTTCATACCTGTGGTTGAGAAGGGTGCTTCTTCAATGCTTGATGCAACTTCTTCTGGAAAATTGCTCCATCCACAGCTATGGAAAAAGTGCCAAGAAGGACAAACACTGTCATGTTCATGTCATAATAGTCTGAATCTGCCACCTTCTGCCCTTCCCACTAACTGCCGCGTGACAGACAGAAATCCACCTGGCAAAACTTTCCCTGACATAGAGGTAGTGAGGCTAGAATGCTAAAAAGGTAAAATTAAATAAATACATTTCTAGCAGAGCTCCTCTATTTTTAACAGTTGTGCAAAGTAGCAGAAAACCAGCAGGTAAATGTTTACACTTTAATTTCATTTTAGAATTACTGCTAAGAATGTCATTAAAGTATATACCTATTTCATTCTGTCGTTCTCCAGCTTTCAGTATAATTCCTCCTGTCTTGAGGAGCTGCCCAAAAACATTGTTGTTCTCTACAACTCCATCTTTGGGAATGGATCTGTTCTTACCAAGCGTGCAAGATTTCTTTGTTTCTAAGATGGAAAAGTTACTAGCATAAGATAAATGAATGTCATATTTGAGAGTCACATACCTCAATACAAATAAATGAAAAAATCAACCTTTATATCATGAAGTTTGTATAAAGATTGAGGTCCCTTGGAAGATGAACCCAAGGGCTATATAGTCTAACCTAGAACAACTTCTAAGAGAGTGTAGGAGATACATACCATAGAGCAGGGTTTCCCAAAACTTGGTCTCCAGCTGTTTTTGAATTACAATTCCCACCATCCCTGACCACTGGTCCAGCTAGCTAGGGATGAAGGGAGTTGTAATCCAAAAACAGCTGGAGGCCCAAGTTTGGGAAATCATACAATAGAGGAAGGATGATATAAAGCAAAGTTAGGGAACCTGTGGCCTTCCTGATGTTATTTGGATTAATTCCCAGCATCCCTTACCATTGGCCATGTTGGCTGAGGCTAATGGGAGTTGGAGTCTAACAATATTTAGAGGACCACAAATTTCCCATCCGTAGTATAAAGGGTGCAACTAACAAAGCACTTGAGTAAGTGGTTTGTGGATTGCAATCCCAACCCTAAAATTACTGGACATTGAAGAGAGTTAAGATGAAATCACTGGGGCTACTAAAGTAGGACTGTCCTCTGAAACTGTCAGATTAGAATTATGGAATATTATATATACCACAATAGCCAGCCAAGACTTGTTGCCAATAAAGGATGCATGTTGTCTTGTCCCTGACCTTATGTTGTACTTCACCAGTGTCTGGTGTACAAATCAGGAACAATTCCCATCTCCAAGCTCAGGATGAAGGATGAAGCTCATCTCTATCCTACTGTGCTTCTGATGTACCATGACTACCTCCAATAAACAGTACAACAGTTCAGCCCTTTTCTCAAGCTGGAGAGGGAAACATGGATCATATCCAAAAACACAGGAGCTCCAAATACTTGGAAGTTTAATGAGACACAGACAAGCCCCAGCCCCCATCTAGAGTGTGGAGTATAAGAAGAGATTGAGAAATTGTTCTCAGTTACACCACAATTCCAAAACACTCATGAATTCTTTAGAAGAACAGTACTACGCAGGTCTTCCCTCAAGCTGGGAAGAGCAGGATAGCTGGGAACAGGACTGTCCCTACTGTTATGAAACCCAATAGGTACAGTATGACTTCTGAAAAGATCCCTGATGCTTTTTCTAGTTCCAGACTAACACATAGTGCTTCCAAGGGCATAATGCAATTCCACAGCTTCTAACTTAGGAGTGAAGCTAGCATTCTGCTGAAGATGGAACATTCACCGCGGCAAAAATATGTATAGACTCTGCATAAAATGTAGGAGCATAATTTAAGTCCCCATCAGCAATCCTGTATGTCATTACTTAAACAAAGCAGGATTATCACACTTGTGGAATATTATTTTCATTTTATGATATATAAAGAATTCTCTCTTTGGTAATTTTTCTCAATGAGCTTACAGTGAATTTATATACAATCATACCTTGGATCTTAAATGCCTTGCAAGTCGAATGTTTTGGCTCCCGAATGCCACAAACCCAGAAGTGTGTGTTCTGGTTTGTGAACGTTCTTTGGAACCCGAACGTCTGACGTGACTTCCGTGGCTTCTGATTGGCTGCAGGAGCTGCACCTTGGTTTGCAGACATTTTGGAAGTTGAACGGACTTCCGGAACGGATTCCATTCAACTTCCGAGGTACCACTGTATTCAGTGGTCATAACCATGGAGAAAAAAGTATTCCAGGGCAGGGGGGAAAATACCACTGAGATCAGCTCTATGAATACTTTTGTTGTTGCATTGGGCATTACTAAAAAGGAAGGCACGTTCTCTGCCTAATAATAATAACTACTACAACAACAATAATAATTTATTATTTATACCCCGCCCATCTGCCTGGGTTTCCCCAGCCACATGATAAAACATAAAACATTAAAAACTTCCCTAAACAGGGCTGCCTTCAGAAAGTCAGATAGTTGTTTATTTCCTTGACCTCTGGTGTGAGGGTGTTCCACAGGGCGGGTGCCACTACCGAGAAGGCTCTCTGCCTAGCTCCCTGTAACATCATTTCTTGTAGTGAGGGAACTGCCAGAAGGCTGAAGGATGGGGGTGGAGACGCTTCAGGTATACTGGGCCAGATGACAGGAAAGATTCTTGCTTTACATACTTGGTAACTTTTCCATCAGATTTTCTCCTTCCACATCAGATTTGGACAATTTCCTTTTTGGAGCCATGACAGCAGGCACTAAGGTAGTCTATTTCAACTGTGGGGAGAGGGAAGGGAAACAATTAGAAGCTGACTGAACGAGATATGTTTTGTTATAAAATGGTGCACAAAAGAGAATTTATGAAGCTACAATTCTGTTCTTGAAATGGCAGTAGGACCTGTTTGAAATATACCTTATTTACAATAACAAGTATCTGTGAATGGCAAAAGGGCCTACTACAATAATCTGCTGAAGTAAGCCATTTACCGCAGTGCACCAATCCATATTGACAAGAGGTAACAAATATTAGATCAGTAGTTTACTTATTTTAGACATATGTGCAACTGGATACATTTTCATGAACACATTGGACGCAATATCACAATTAGTGTACACGTTGCATTTATTACACTTTATTTTTAATTCTGGATTTTTAAACTCTCCTATCTGTGTGAGACAAAAAGCAGTCCTGGTCACAAATCCTCCTCCTGCCCCAGTTTTCTTCAATACCCAACAGGTAATTTGGGAAAGAAGATGAGGCCAAATGCATTAAATCCTGCTCTTTCCCACAACAAGAAGGATGGGAAAGCTCCACTATCCGTAATCCTGCTGCTGTGTTTACAACTGTCAGCTCGGATCCTGATTTCCCTTCCCCTCCTTCAGGCCACAGAAATGCCTCAAATGCAATGGAGGCTATCATTAACAGGCAGGGGAGAAGTGATTTTTGGCAGCGCCACCTCCTATGATGCTTCAGTGGGTCCTTGAGCCCTATATAATTCTGCATCCCTACCCACTTTGACAACTGGTTAAGAGTCCAGCCCAATAAGGCCAACAGGGACAGGACTCGTACCTGCGCTGTCCGTTAACCTACCTGAGCAACCGCGGAAGCGCTGTTGAAGGCCAGCGGAGGCCAAGGGATAACCACCCAACCTGCCTTTCCGAAGCTGGTGGGGGACAATCTCCTGCGCACTGACTCATTCAGAAGTACAACCCCTCGCCCGCTTCGTGGCTGTTCAGCCGGAGCCCTGCCCGAGTCCCGCTCCTCCTGAATTCCCGGGACGGCGGGGTCTTAGTCCCAGTGAAGCGGCAGCGCTTAAGCAGAAGGCGCCCCTCACGCGGCGCGGAGAGGCAAATGGAACTCCGCCTCCCTTCCCCGCCGAGGCGCAGTTGAAACGGCGCGCGCGCTCCCTCAGCCACCCTTCGCTCCCCTTTCAAAGGTTCCCGCCAAGCGCCGGCTCAGGACGCGTCGCAGTGACGTCAGCGAACGCGCGACGCCTCTCCCTACCGGGCGCCGCGAAAGCGAGTCAGGCGTCGCTCCCGGAAGGGTGAAGCGACGGAGGGAGACCGAGCTGCTGCCGCCGGAGAGGTAAGGAGCCGGTGGGTGCGCGGCGGGGGTCGCGGTGCAGGTGCGCCTGAGGGGCGGGGGGCTACGCGGCGTCTGCTTTCCTCTTCCCGGGGTGGGCCGGCCGCGGCTGTGGCCGCTGAGGGGTCGCCTCCCCACCTGTGGTGAATTTGTTGGGGGTTTTTTTAAAGAGGTTTTTTAAGAGGCTTGAGCCTCGACCCTGCGACTTAATTCCAGGTGCGTGGAATCCGGCTGTGATCCCTTCTCCGAAAGGGCAAGGCCGTGTATGTGCGCATGTATTTACATTTGCTGGTTTCCGTTGACCTAGTCCTAATAGGTGAAGAATTTTTTTTAAGGAGTTTGCCGTTTTCTAGAGGGTTTATCTCTATTTCGTCGGTCCCGGGATTGCTCTCTGTCATTAGAAACTGGCCGCGGAGCTCTCCTTCACACGGAGTGCTGCCTGCTTTTAATGGCATTTCGGTTTGCTTCCTGCCTTGTCTCTTAGGCCTCTGCCTGTACCAGATACTCGAGTGGCAAATTATTCAGCCTCTCTGTGCTTCCCTGAGGACAAATGGGGATTAATGCCCAGAGCTTCCATTTCTGCCCAGTGTCTTGCTGTGGCTGCCTTGTAACTTAAGAAGAATTCCCCACCTGCATAAGAAACTCCTGGGTGTAAGGAAAAACTGCTGTGGTAGAATTAGAAAAGCCACTGTGCTCTGGGAACTTAGGCAGCCTTCAAAATAAATAAAACTTGGCTAGCAACACGCTAACTGGCTCAACATTTTGGGAAAGTTGAAATTTCTAATTGACTTCTTGTGCTTTGTTTCCCTAGATACAGAAGGTTGAAGTGCATGACCAGAACGGAATTTAAACAATGAGTGAGCCGGAGCTGTTGTTGGACTCTAATATTCGATTATGGGTGGTGCTCCCAATCGTCTTCATAACCTTCTTTGTGGGGATGATTCGTCACTATGTATCCATCCTTCTCCAAAGTGACAAAAAACTCACCCAGGAGCAAGTATCTGACAGGTAAAGATGCCTGCAACTGAAAAGTGGGCATCGTCACTTATACTAATTGACAACTATAGAGATTGATAATACTTTATGGTAGCACATAGGCTTACTGAACTGCAGTAGGTGGGTTATATCTTGCTGTGTACGTATTTGGGAATACTTCTAAACCCGGCTTTGTGGCTGGAAATCCAGGTAGCAGGTAGGTTTGGGGTGTTTTCGGAAAAAGAAGGCTTGGTCTTTGTATATTTGCAAAGAAGAATGCACAAGATAGACTAGAAAAAGTGGAGCCTAGCTCCTGGATCCTGTCAGCTGGGCTGAATAAAATCCCCAGGATTATCATACTTAATCTTAAAAATGGTAAAAATTCAAAACAAACTGTTATTTGTAATATTTGTAATATTTTGAATGTTTTTGCTTTTTAGATTTTGATTTCTCTCTTTAGTCTTTATATGGATTTTTTCCAGCTTTTCTTCTATAAATATGTATATCTTTCTTCAGATTGTTTCTAGTCACATAGATGATAGCAAGGGACTAGTGGTGATGGTGGAAGGGGATAAGAAAACAGTTATTAAAAATCGCAAGGCTAATCTGATTGAAAATATCTGTGCTTTTCAAGTAGATTTTGTCATGTTCTATGACTGTTCACTTCTTTATGGTTTTAAAATATGGAGATAATATAGGGAAATGTATGTACACTATAATGTTTCCCCACAGCAAATGCATGGATTGAATATTTGTATTTTTCTACCCTGATTTCTCGTTAAAAGGGGGGGGGTCCCCACAATGGCTGTCTGGTCAATAACTGCTTGTACACTTCAGATATTTATGAGCAGCCCTGTGTTTTCTTCGTGGAGCATTTTTGTGTTTCAAAAAAGAAGTATATGAAGCAGCTCTCTGTGGCAAGGAATGAAACTGTTGCTGTTATTGGATTAATATCTAGTATTGGTTCCCAAATCATTTCTTGCTGTTCTTGAAATCTTGCTCAACACATGTTTTTAAACTATGAAAGATGATAGATTTTTATATGAAACTCTGTGAATATTGATAACTTGTTGGGAGGCTCTCAGTTATATTTTGCATCAGTGTCACATGCAGTGTTCGTGCAGGAATATTTTTCTGTCTTCCTCCTTATTCTCTTCTTCTATTTCATATGTATGATAATGGCTTTCTTTCTTTCAGTCAAGTTCTGATTCGAAGCAGAGTTCTCAGAGAAAATGGAAAGTACATTCCAAAGCAGGTACGTTTCCATTTGTGTCAGAATTTAAAAACTAGAGGAAGGGGAAACCTTAATTGTTCCAAGATTTGGAATGCAGTCTTAATAAAGATCTAAAATGCACATTGTAAGCACATTTGTGGAGTAGACCCAGTCATTTCTATTACTATTAATATGCAGCAATATACATCCAAGACAGCGGGGTATTCCATCATTCTAATTTGCTGTCATGTTGCAAAATTGGATCTATTACTATTTTAAAATATATTTACTAAGATCAGCATGCTTAGACCAGATTAAACTAATGTTAATTGCAGCAGTTAAAATGTTAATGGTTAGAATGAATCTGGGACATCCTGTCAATCCAAGGGGGGAAATCCCTATCAAATTAAAGTGGCTCATAACAGACACAAGCTAGCAGACTTCAAAGCTTGCATAGTTCCCTGATAATCCAACCTCATACATTGTCTAAATGTGTCTTTTGGAGACCTACTTTGTTTCTACCTCACATACTTTGTTTTAAGTTTTTTTAATGCACTAAAAAAATAATATGAGCAGCATATGGCTTTCAGTATAATTTTGTCTTTGCATCTTATCAACATTATGGGTATACTAGACGGAGGAAATGATTTGTATTGCCACTGATCTTTTGGGAAATGTGTAACATGATTACCTGTAAAAATGTTTGGCTACATCTCTGTTTATATCACAAGTGCCTAAACTATGTCACAGGCAAAGATACTTGAAAAAATTAAAGGAGGCTATGCATTGCCACAGTTTCCATTGAAACCTGGAAATATTTGGAAAAGCAGGGTAGGTCGTTTGCAGGGTAAATGTCTATCATCCTTATTGCAAGTTCTTCTACAGAGAAATAACCTATGCTTAATTTTGAAGCCTTTCATCCACTTCTTTCATCATTAGAACTTGTTTTTCTTTTTTCAGTCCTTTCTGACACGGAAGTATTACTTCAATAATCCAGATGATGGGTTCTTTAAGAAAACTAAAAGGAAGGTAGTGCCACCTTCCCCAATGACAGGTAAGTAAGAAGGCTTCCTAAGAGTTTGTTATATTCTAAAACATGAGCAATAGAGTAGTAATCAGTGTTTGAAACTCCCATTGTTCCAGGCGCATTTTGCGACAGGGAATTTCATTAGCATGAGCAGCTTCTGAGCTCTGGGTGCAGTACTGCACCTAAGATTTCAGATTAAAACTGCAGAATGGAAGAGAAGGAGGACCTTTTTCTGCCTCCCCACTTCCAGCTACTCTCTGAGGAGACCCTCTTAAGAGTATTAGGGGGGTTGGGCAGGGGAAGGATTAGACCATGTGAAAAATGAACATAATATTTTAACTACTGCAGTTCATTCATTTTCAGCTTTGTATTACCGTATTTTTCGCTCTATAGGGCGCACTGGACTATAGGGAGCACCTAGTTTTTGGGGGGGGAAATAAAGAAAAAAAATTATTTCCTCCCGCCCCCCCCCAGCCCCAAAGAGCAAAGAAGCCAGCGGGATCCATCCCACTGGCTGTCTTGGCTTCCTCTTTAGCCACACAGAACCTCTCCAGCTGGGAGAGGCTGCGTGCGGCTTTGGCAGAAGCCAAGACAGCGAGCGGGATGGATCCTGCTCGCTGTCTTGGCTTCCTTTTCAGCCGCGGGGCTGGGGCGGGGGAAGCTGGGGCGGGGAAAGAAACCTCGCCTTTGCTCCCAGAGCTTGCTGCTATCCGCAAGCCTTCAGAGCCCGGCGTGAACTCCCGGCAGGTTGCCTGCTATCCACAAGCCTTCGGAGCCCGGATAGCTTCCTGCAGATAGCTTCCTGAAGCCTGCATTCACTCCATAGGATGCACACACATTTCCCCTTCACTTTTGGAGGGGGGAAAGTGTGTCCTATAGAGCGAAAAATACAGTATTTGTATTACTGTTATAAAAAAGCGTGCCTAGACAAAACCTAGGTTTGAGGTGCCATTTAGCTCCTAGCTTTCATATCACAGTTTCTAACTCTGGTAGTAATAGGAACATCTGATTTGCTTTTGTGCTTAGCAGCAGACACTAATTCTAAAGTCTACCTGGTTTTCTTATAAAATAGCCCAGATATACTTAAAGTCAAATTAAATAGCAAATTAAGGACTAAACCAGGGTGATCTCTTCAATCATGCTAAGGAGGTTTCCTTTGTTTTTAAAGTAGTATACCCAAACTTCAGAAATCCATGGGTGTGTAGGCTGTCAATTGTGTGGTCACTTTAACTGCATTTGCTTTGCAGATCCTACTATGCTGACAGATATGATGAAAGGGAATGTAACAAATGTACTTCCTATGATTCTTATTGGAGGCTGGATCAACATGACCTTCTCTGGTTTTGTCACAAGTAAGTGTCAGTTTAGGAATCTAAACTTGTGTGGCCTGGAGGCCTGATGCTTCTAAAATCCCAAATTTAATCAGCGTTTTCATTAGCTGAGTGTTCGTGTTCCCTGTCACAGGTTTTAAGCTCCTTGTGAGACAAATTTCCCTTCAGTTATATTCCCCTGCAAAGCACTGTGTTTTATGGTGCTTTGTAATAATCATAATTGTTTCTGACCATATTTATATTTTTTACAGCAAAAGTCCCCTTTCCTTTGACGCTTCGTTTTAAACCAATGCTACAGCAGGGTATTGAGTTGCTTACTTTGGATGCATCCTGGTAAGAATCCTTCACTGTGCTTCAAACAATCTTTGTCTATCTAAAACTGTGAAAGTTACAGCAGTGTTGGGAATTGGGCATTTGTGCATTTGTTTAAATGACACTCAGTTTCTTTGGTTTGTTAGGGTTAGCTCTGCTTCTTGGTATTTTCTGAATGTGTTTGGACTTCGAAGCATTTATACCCTCATTCTTGGTCAAGATAATGGTAAGAAACTGCTATTTATGTAAAAGTAAGAGTGATTCTTGATTTAATAAATGTACCAAACTATGCTTAAATGTTTCTTAGGAATTTTGACCTAGTTACTAATACTAGTAAATTGTAAGAATTTCCAGCAATAATAGACAAAAATATTGTCTTCAGCTTATTAAGGCTGAAGAAAGTTAAGCATACCTGACTGAGACTTCGTACCTTTTTCGGCCTAACTTGTACGATACAAGGGAGATATTTTGCTGTCTACCTCAGCACAGCACTATAATGCTCACATTCTTAATTTTTCCCAGCTTTGATGGTCTTGCTACTGTTATGTAGAGTCACACAAGTCACTCTTTCATATTTACAGCTGCCGATCAGTCCAGAGTAATGCAGGAGCAGATGACAGGGGCGGCAATGGCCATGCCTGCAGATACTAATAAAGCATTCAAGGTATGAGGCTTCTGTTCCAATTGCTGAAACGAGCTGCTCAAGTTTCATGTAGCCTTTCTTCTATTCCTTGAATGTACAGAAAAAATACCTCAAAGGATTAAAACCTGCAAAAAATGATGGTCTTAAATATCTGTTTATTGAATGTATGCTAAATAAATTTTGTACCTTATAGGAGTGTGATTGGAAACCCCTATTCTATTGTAATCTTTTCATGCCGCTTTAGGGTAGCTAAAACTTCCATTCATCAGGAAACACTAGCTGAAAAGATCAGTAATGGTGGAGAAGCTTAGCCATAAGAAGTGCCCATTATTACCAGTGCATAGACAGGGGGTATGGGTGGGGTCCTTGGAAGACAAAATGGTAAAGAAAGAGTGTCCAGGGGGTAGAAAGTTTGAAAACCTATGCATTAAAATATACTGTATTCTAGTTGATGACCTGTATGGAGAAGATACTTAACATTGTATACAAAGTGGAAATATGCTGAACAGAAACTTGTTTTACGGTACTAATTGCAAGAAATAAGAAACAGGTTTCAAATCCCATAAGTAGCTTCATGCATTCTGAGCTGTTCTTCTGTCTGCAAGTTGTGCAGTAAAATAAAAGTTTAATCTCCAGAAAACAGCCCACTTGTCAAATGCTAGGCACTAGCAGCCATGTACACACAAACCAAAAATGCCCAATGATCTCCGTTTAGTATTGTAGGCAGTTGTTAGCTGTGAGGACCTGCCCCCTCCCCCAAACATACCTGCTTGTATGTTCAATAGCCTTGCTGCTTCCTTGTACACATTATGATTCTTCTTTGCAACTTCCTACTATTTAATCACTCTGCACACATACAGTTCAGTCACAAACTTCAGTGTCTTTGTTCAAGATTCAGAGTATAAAGCGGCATGAATAAATTAAGGCAGAATTGTTGAGCAAAGGCTTTTTTCCAAGATAGAAAGTAGGTGGTTGGTACACTTCTGTTGGCTGCATCAATGTTTTTTCTTTATCACTACAGACAGAATGGGAGGCTCTAGAACTGACTGACCATCAGTGGGCCCTAGAGGATGTTGAAGAGGAACTCATGGCTAAAGACCTCCGCTTTGAAGGCATGTTTAAGGAAGAGCTGCAGACGTCCATGTTCTGAGTTGCTTCATATGGTTGGCATTAAGTCAGTTTGTGTTTATTTATCTATAATGTACTCTTACTGGTGGCCAGAATAAAGATGGTCAGAACTTATGTGAGTTATATATCTGCAGGACAGAGTCTTGCTTCTGAGGTCTCCTCTGATGCCTTTTGAGCTCTGCTTTGGCAGCTGCTAATAGTCATGTCAGAAGGCAAACTACCAAACTTGTATAGTTCCAGTTACAGATAGGTAGCCGTGTTGGTCTGCCATAGTCAAAACAAAACAAATTCCTTCCAGTAGCACCTTAAAGACCAACTAAGTCAGTTCTTGGTATGAGCTTTCGTGTGCATGCACACTTCTTCAGATATGTATCTGAAGATGTGTATCTGATGTGTATCTTCTTCACACTTCTTCACACTTGTGTATCTTCTTCACACTTCTTCAGATGTGTATCTGAAGAAGTGTGCATGCACACGAAAGCTCATACCAAGAACTGACTTAGTTGGTCTTTAAGGTGCTACTGGAAGGAATTTGTTTTGTTTTTACCAAACTTGTAGTGATTGACCAAACTTACTGGAAGAAACATTTATATTTCAGGAAAACATTCAGGAAAACATTTACATTTATATTTCAGGAAAACTTGAAATTAAGTGTGGGTCCCTGCAAATTTTAAATGTACCTGCTACTCTAGAGACATACTAAGCCTAAGTCAGAATCCATTAATGATTAAAATATTGGTATAAGATTTAACCCTTGAAGGATCTCTCATTGCCAGGGCTCAGCCTTGCTGCATATGCAGCATAACTGCCAATACTCAAAGACTTGAATTTAGATGAGAGAAGCATCCAAAGATGATTCTCCTTACTGTTGCCATTCAGTGGTCCACAGACAGTGGTCCTCTGTCTACTGGGCGGCTGGTTCTTTTGAGGAGAAAGGCTTGATTAGGGGCTGGACTAGAAGTGATCTGTTGTCTCTAGAGCCAATCTTTCTCCTGCCCCCTAAGTGCATGGTCAGAGGTTATGGGTCTGCTTGAGCAGTAACTAAACACTGATTTTGGTATTGAAAAAGGACCATTGGTACACTTTGACTTTAGCTGGCACTAGCACTGAATCTATTTGTGAGTAGACTTCTTTCATTTTAAGAATTTGATTTAAATGTTTTTAAGACACGATCTAGAACCAAGGAAAATCCCTTTTTTATTAAGATACTGGTTTGTCTTTGGAAGACAAGCTTTGAGCTTTTGCTCTTATTGTCCATTAGGGAACAAGCATCTGAAGTCTCCCAATATGTATGACCTAAGGTACTTGGTAAATTATAGTTCAGTGCTTCTTGGGGGCTCGTTTGTATAATCAGAAGACAATGCACATTCCTCAGATTCATAATAACAGAACTAG
Source organism: Podarcis erhardii (assembly GCF_964252035.2). Lineage (NCBI taxonomy): Eukaryota > Metazoa > Chordata > Lepidosauria > Squamata > Lacertidae > Podarcis > Podarcis erhardii. The sequence goes on from NC_138498.1 coordinate 71,307,672, forward strand.
GTTGATTGGATAAAATGTTCTTTAATGACTGTGGGTCAGTTGGCATAGTGTGACAGTAGAGAAAAGGCTACTGATGCCATAGTCTGAAGTTGGTCAGAATGTAAGCATTTGATTATCCTTTTGGAATAACACGTGGCCTTGGCTTATGTTTTTATGCCTGAGAAAAATGAAGGGAGCTGTTCACTGTATTTGTGTCTTTAAGAAACAAGATAATGTGTCATTGAAATGGACTTCTGGTTCAGCTCTGGTCGCACAGTAGCTAGTACTGTAAGGGAAAGTATTACATCCCTCCTGGAGCAGCTGTATCTGCCCGTGTCAGTGAGGCTCTGAAATATATCCTGTTGCCCATTTCTGCCTATGTACAGCTCTCCCTTACTGTAGCAGTATATTTATGTTTAGAGTAAGTTATAAAGTGTTCATTAGTGAAATTCAGAAGCGTTTACTTTGTTCTCTGATTCTAAAGACACATCTCTCCATCCAATTGTAGGCTTATGTGAAAACTGCTTTTAATATGATAAAATCCATCCTAAGCAGTGACCTAATTTGACTCCAGCATCAAGACTGCTTTACTAAAAAGCATTGCCCCCCTGCAACTGAAATGGTTAAAGCTACCTATACACAATAATTTGAAAAGCAAAAGAAGATTTATCACTAGTGTATGTTTGGGGTACTGGGAGATGGGTACAGCTGCTTGTTATCTCCATGTTTATAGCAAATAAACTCTTGGACTGCTCTTCAACCTTGATGGTGTACATATTCCCTGCCCCCCTTTGTGGCAGATTGTAAATATGCTCTTGAGGGGAATGTAAAGAGGTTTCTGTACTATAGCAGATGCTGAATGTTTTAAGGTACATGGAGTAACTTTAAATGTTCACTTTGTAGTTAGTTACTTCTAAAATCACTTTCACAATATCTCATCCTGTCCTTGCAAGCATTTTCTCTTGAATAGCTTTACAAAATGAGGCAGCTAAAAGCTTGAAGAACTTTAAGGCAGTTTTGCCATAATGTAGATAGTTGGATTTGTACCATCCCATTGCTTGACAAATGTAGTGGGAAACCATGACTATATAATCAGTTACCCTTTGTCACACACATTGCGGATAAGTTGTTCCTCAAAAGACAGGAAGGCAATATCTTAAGGGTAGTATCTTCTGATCTAGGCCTAGATAATGTTCAGTGTTCATTAGCCTGTGGGGAAAACACTATAACGTCACACTATTGTAAATCACTTTAATAGTGCATCTTGCAACAGAAAGGATTATTTGCCTAAGTTTCCATGGTTCAGAAGCATTAATTATCAAATCTTAAATAGCTCACACCTCACACCAGCCTTTCTACTGCAGCTGCTGCAAGGTGGAGCTGTTTGGTTTGTAATCCTCTTCCATATCCAGCAGTGTCTCAATAATTGCTTCATCCTCTAAGGTATGCTCCAGGACCTTTCTGAAACCGATCTGTGCACTCGGATCCAAGGCAGAGGCCTCATCTAGAGGAAACAGTTCACTTGAGAGCCTAGACATCTGCTGAAGTTCATTCTCAAAGTCAGTTTTCCTGTGCATCCTCTCTGATGGCCAAATAGCTGGGTTATCTTCAGTGTAAAAACAAGAATGCAACTAATCAGTCCTGCCCCTAAATATCTGCACAAGTTGTTGAATAGCTGTTACATAGAGGGATTTTCAGCATAAACACTCCTGCTAAGCTTCCATTGGCCAACATGTAAAGTAAGTGCAAGTACTAGGCTTTTTCCCCCCTAAAGAAGAACCCAACCCACTGCTTTTAGCATTCTAATATCAATTACTCAAATATCTCCCTTCCAGCTTTGGGGTAAAGTATCTTCATGTTTGTCAATAGGTGATGGCTTGAAAGCAAGTGTGTAGCAATGGATGTGAAGGATTCTAAATTATGAACGCTAATTGGGCCACAGTGGTCTAAAGAAGGGATGATTCACCTATGAGCTGCATCCTGCCTGCCAAGACTTTTCTATGCCCTTCTCTTCTCTCTCTCTCCTCACCCCCAGGAATTTGGCAGGGGTGGTGGTTAATTCTTTTACCCATTCAATTCTTCCTGCATGTAGAGTACTTCTCAGAAGGCTTGTGCAAGTTCAGGATGCAAATGGTCTCCCACTCACCTGATAAATTACCTGGTGAGTGGGAAAGAAGCGGCATTGCCATTGTGATGGAAGGATCAGAGTACAGAGCCTCCATCTCCCTATTCACCAGATCAATCATTGGGTCCAAAAGGTTAGCCATCCTGGCCTAAAGTATTCCTCCCTAGCCATATGTAACTGTTTCCAAGTCAGAAAGTCTTGTTTCAAGGATATGCATGCTAACCTTTTCTGCTGTTCAAGCCCTTGGCTTTATGCTGAAATTATTTGCCATGGTACACCCTGTAATAATGCATTCACTCTAACAGCTATTGGTTAAAAACTTGATTAAAACTTGTTCATGTAATGGAGAAATAACTAAAGATACCTCACCAGGTTACACAGTCTATTACAGACTCTGCAGGTATGCAACTCAATTGCTCTTTACAGTGCCAGTTTTAAAAAGCCATGTCTGGTAAGCAGGGCAGACAACACTTACCACTCATATTGTCAAGATCTTTCGGGCTCTGTGGAGGAACATCAGTGGCACTTATACTTCCTTCTGACTTCACAGGCCTTTCATCAGGTTTGCTAAACACCACAGGAACACGTTATGGAGACATTGTTCAGTTAAACATTCTCTAAAGTGTATGATCTCTACCAAAATTTTACACTAGTATATCTTAGCTTTTTGAATCATGGTTTAGAACTTTCCTGTATGTTGAGAAATAAATGTGCTTGCACCAGCAATTACAAAACAATTAGTAGAGGTGGTCTAAAACTGAACCATGAGGAGCACCCTAACACTGTGCTTTACCATTCCACAGAGTAAGGCAGTGGGATTTGAGCTTCTCTGAAAGGTGGCAAATTGTTAATTAATAAATAAATGTATTTCTCATGTGACAACATATTTTGAGCCAGCTCTTTGGACCAGTCTGAAGCCACATCAACAGCCATCTGAATAGAAGCTCAGTGCTATTCATCCTGAGACAAAAATTAAGCCTGTGACAAGCAGAGCATACCTTAGATGTCCTTTCCTCCATCTCTCACTGTCTTCTGGGCTGATGAAAAACTGCCGGTCAGCCATGAAGATGGGAGGATGTAGCCATGTGTTTTCCTTGCTTGTCAAGGGTTCCCGTTTTGTACATGGAATGTTGGAAGCAGTAGTCACTGGAATTAAGTTTGGCCTGAAGAGGGGATTCTCCTTTTCAGGAGTGGAAGAGACTGGTAAAGATGACTGGGGGCAATACACAGTTGAAAGAGTAAGTTCTCCCTTCTGACTAAAGAGATCTGCATTTAGGGGTGAAGAGGGCTGTGCTGTCTGCAAGTCAAAGTTCTGATCAGTGGTGGAATCTGGGGAGGGGGGGAAAGGAACCAAGAGGTCTTCCACTGCTCTGTCAATAGCTGCAGTTAGCTCCTTACGGCATCTGTTCAGCTTTTCTGACATCTCACCTGAAAGGAAGAAGTATCACGTTGTCCAGGAGTTTGGTTATATAAGAAAATATAAAGTTGGGAGGGTGCGCACAGATTGAAATCAATACTAAGTTGCCAATCCATTCAGTTATAGTGCAGTCAGCTAATCCTAGCATTTCCTTTTCTCAATATACTATGTCCTTGACACAGATGGATTACTGAATGTTAATGCAACATTAAAAACAAAAAGGATTAAAAAATCAGATGCGATTTTTCAAATACTTCACACATAGGCCATGATTTTTACATGAGTGCTGAAGTACACTTTAGATTGTTTTATTCAGGGCTACTTATAATCCATTGTAGTTTGACATTTGCATAGCATACAATACTTCCTGCTAGACTTTCTTCAGGAAGACATGTCTTCAAAACCTTATTCAGCTGTTAAACTTGTCAGGTGAATTTGAGACCAGCCTAATCTACGTTACAAGGCTGTAAGGATAAGGAGGACCCTTATACCCCAGCTCGATCACCAATACCTGTGGGAGAATCAATGGCTGTCCCCCAAGTTGGTAAGGCACATTTGACATCAGCACAAAACTGATCCTTCAGTGTTACTGACCTCCTGTGGAATGAACATCCAATAGAGATTTAGCAGGCACCTGCAATATTAACCTTCAAACTCTTGCTCGAAAACTTACTCAAAACTCATCAGGCTTGTGTCAATTAAGGTTTGTGTGTCAGTTTTAGTAGACACTTGCTCTAGTAAAACCCAGCCATAGAAATCCCGTTATATTCTCCCAATATATCCAGAAAGCCACTACAGCTTACCTGGTTCTTTACTTGCAGTCAAAAACCTTTCACTTCATCTATTAACAAGGTATAAGAATGGACCATTTTTTCTACTCTTGTGACTACTGAGTGGTTAATAAGTGCTAACGAGTAATTTAACACGCTTTCATAGTTTGAATAAACGCCCCTTGTAAATTGAACGTGGAGCAATCCATCCTACACACAAATCAACTCTGAATTGTTCACCTGTTGTGATGGTTTACCAAGTCGTCCCAATATCAAGACAAGTGCAGGATAGAAGATCGATTGCTTAAGCACTTTTGAGTAACATGGGGATGATCAACAACTGGATCTGGATACTTCTAGTAAACAGTCTGTTGCCTCCCCCCTCTACTGAAGGTTTTCAACTGTCACGGAACCTTTCCCCTCTGCTAGAACTTTCTCTCAGGATTGTACTTGGTGCCTTTTGCCCAACACCATAAGACAGACCATTTCAAAATCAACTTTGAGTAAAATCATCTCTCTGCCACATAACCTTCTTGATGCCAACTGATGTTTCCAACCTAGCATTTTTTACCTAGTGCTTGTCACATAACCCAGGGCTGTGGTCGAGGGTACTGGGCTCCATCTCACATTAGCCCCAGCTAGCCAATGATCAGCAATTATGGGAACTGTAATCCAGCAACCTCTGGATGACCACAGGCTCCTCACCCCAAAGCAGGCAATCAATGATAAGAATAATGAATTTTATTATTTATACCCATCTTACTGGGTTTCCCCAGCTACTCTGGCCATCTGACAGCATATATATAACATAGTAAAATATCAAACATTAAAAACTTCCCTATGTCTAAGTTATGTAGTTCTTTATCTCTTTGGCATCTTTCTGTCACCTCTGCCTTTTCCTTGGCACTGCTCCATAGCTGATCCAATGTAGGACTTAATACTATACTAGGATTCACTCAAGAACCCCCACATTTTAACATGGATTGGCAAAGAAGGAAATCAGCTATTCAACTTTCTTCCAACTGTCCTTTTGTGCTTTAACAGTGATTTTAATTCTTTCCATACTCTGATCACATAGCTGGAGAAGTTAACAAAGAAAACTAGTTCCATTTTAGAAATAAAAATGACAAAAATGCTTTTACATGAGATGCACCTCTAATCCATTTTATAATCTTGCCTACATAGTCAAAAATATTTTAGGCGTAGCCAGCACAATGGTATCAGGTGTAAATTATAGTTTGTATTACTGTAAATATATTCTGGTCTTGTCTTTTTCCATTACATTGGTACCTCTGGTTAAGAACTTAATTCGTTCCAGAGGTTCGTTCTTAACCTGAAACTGTTCTTAACCTGAAGCACCACTCTAGCTAATGGGGCCTCCCGCTGCCGTCGCACGATTTCTGTTCTCATCCTGAAGCAAAGTTCTTGACCCAAGGTACTATTTCTGGGTTAGCGGAGTCTGTAACCTGAAGCACCTGCAACCTGAGGTACCACTGTACTTACCCCACCTTTTATGCTTTATAATAATAAAAGCTTCTTGAGTTAGTGTCATCAAATACATTGCTTACACTATAGTCATTCAGATCTACTTTTTACAATGGGAATCAGAGATAAAGCTATTTCCTCCCAAGCCAAATAGGAAATTAATGTCTCAGCAAATGGAAATCCTTGCTCTGATGGGATGTGCTAGTTGAATACCTTACAGATAAAAGCTGGCCCAGAGTTTTCAGAAGCAATTTCAAAATAAAGCTAATTTTGATCAAATTTATTTGTACTAGGTACTACTGTGCTCTCGCAACCTTGTATATAGTGCTGGTTTGCAATGACTTTATTTCCTTGGGAGGGGGTGGGAGAGAGGAGAGAGAGAGATATATATTTACAGACAGAGATGATATTTTTTGGAATTATGCATTTATCTACATGCATATCCTGGGCACATTTATCTACATGTACCATGATTTTTAAAACACAAGTCACTTGGAATCCTTTGGGTAACAAAGTCTAAATAATCAATAATCAATAATAAAATTGCAGAGCACCACTGTATTCCAAAACACACACTTCTGCAGAAAATAAAGTTCCAATAACATTTGCAGTGTTTCATACAGACTACCAATTAAAAACTAGAGATACAGGTTTGAGTATCTATTTCAAATCCCCATCCACCATACAGAAAAAACAAAGTCCACACTCAAGTGCAATCCACTCCTTTTTAATTTTTTCCCCTTTTATACAGTAAAGCCAGTCACTTACAAAGTGCTAGTCTAAAAACAGATTTTGACACTATACAGAATGTACACACCAGCTAGGATCCAGCCTGGTCAGAGGCAAATCCAGGTTCCTAATACCATCTTTACAGCATTTAGAAGAAATTTAGTTCAGGAGCCCAAAATCACCCAAACACAAATGTGCACACTATCTGACCATACAGAGCAGTGAAAAGATTGCTGCAACAGTATGGAACAGAAATACATATGGTTACATTAAATTGCTCTTTGCTTTTAAATATCTGTTTCCTTATCTGTCCAAATGTTACATTCCAAAGTAAATATAACCCGGAAAAAACACAACAGTGCAATGCTACAGTTTGAATTTAGCCTTTAAATAATTCCAGCCCTAACCCTACCCACCAACCCAAGTGTGCAGGAAAATAATATCCAGTTGAAACAAGATCTCAAATCAATTAAAGAACCTGGAAGCATTAGCAACTGAACCAAACAACTCAAATTTCAGTGTTTAAAAGGACTATCCTGGAGAAAGCAATAGTAATCACTGGAAGATAGTGAGCAAAATGCAGCTGACAGCAATGAGGACTCTTCTGCTCTGTAAGTTAAAAAGAACACAATCACTTTTAATCAGTTCTGTTAAAATGATGTGGCCTGACGATGCCACTGGCTACCACTTGCCTGACGTCATGCTGATAAAGATCAGCACAGAAGCAGTCTGGGAGAGGAATATTTCTTAGTTTGCTGAAGGGAATCCGTGGGAATGTGTTCAGAGCACAAAAGTGAAACACCTTTACACAGGTGCCAAGGTAGTTTCAAAGCCATGACACTAAATGGGAAATGCCTTAAGGTGTCATAGCAGTGTGCATGGGAATTCCACGGCGTTACCTGAAAGCTCCTTTCCTAGAAGGTTCTTGTCTATCATCCTCCATGGAGGAGGAGGCTGTGGGTAGGAAGAAGTCAAACAACATTTACTCTTGCCATCTCTCAGCCAATGAGAAAAAAAATACTAAGGAGGTATGAGGATAGCAGAAGATTACAAAAAGAGAAATGAAATGGCTAGAAAGAAAAATAGTGTGTCTGAGACCACCCAAAAGGACATATGCCACTGGACACTGATTCCTATGCAGCCTTCAAGAGATGGACTCTGAACTTTTCATGGTGTGGCTGAAAGTGCAGAGAAATAGAAGACAGCTGACAGTGGAATTTCAAAAACTACCAGGGAAAGTTATTTTAGCTCCCCAATGAGACACTTGAATAAAGAAGCCTTGTGATTGCACAATATGTAAGTTACCAACTAGATCAGGAAGAAACTCAGAGCATATAAGTCTTCATGTGAGTTGGTGTGAAGAATAGGCCCCATGAATACTGCTGCTGGAAAGGCTGGGGTGGGGGAGAGTTAATCTTTGGGACGGATCCTAAATAATTGTTTTATTAGCACGCAACAAGAAAATGTGGGGATTGTGACTCCTGTATGGGACACAATGAGCCAGAACAAATATGCAATTTTCTCTTTTTATTAAAAGCACACACAAGCTCACCATGCCATGTCAGCAAGGGACTGACAGGAACATAGTGCCAAAATGTGCTGTGCAAGATTGGAACTTGTGCCAAATGTTCACTTCTCTTTTACTCTGGAAACACAAGCACTCAGGCATCTTCTGCAATGCATAGAGCTCAAACCAGAGTTCTACTTACAGTCAAATGTTGTTTCCTCTTGCAACACAGCCCCACTTTCATGCATTGCTGCAGTCATACAGCATAGCTCCTGCTTCCACACAGTTTCTGCCAGACTACACAGTCAGATTTAGATAACACTTTATTGAATAACTATTTGTTTAAAAGCTCTTTGGCTATGATATACCCAAGTCCTTGACATCTTATTGCTTCCCTATGCTATCCATAGTTAATGCTCATTGAGTCCTTCTGTACTGATACTCCTGTTTGATTCTTACAAAAATCAGTTCTTGGATGCCTTTTAAAATTAGCAATATGACTTGTTTAAACCCCACCACATAGGTTCAGTTGGTATCCATGCCATCACATTCCTCAGATTTCAGCTCGGTACTTTTGCAAGGAGCGGGGTTTCCCTTGAGCATGCCATCTCTACGTTGGTAGAAGAGGACATATGCCGCTTTTGTCTGCAAGGCAAGGTGAGAAATAATGGGATTAAATTGGTCTTCAAGCCTGCATGCAAGAGAAGTCCCAGTACCAATACCCTGTTCTCTAGTAGCTCTGTAGATCTAGAGCAGCCTCCCACAACTTGGTGCACTCTGCATGTTTTGGACTACAACTCTCTATCATCCCTGACCGTTCACCATACTGGCTGGAGCCAATGGAAACTGTAGTGCCACATCTGGAGGGACCTATGTTCGCTACCTGTGTTCGATAGAAATAGATAATCCAGCATTCATTCCTGAAAGTGATTTAGGCAAACAGTGTCAAGAAAGTCTGACCAAGTCAAACAGAGCTGCACTCAGCTCCATCTTCCTTATGAGTTTCCAGGTGTATGCCTCAATTCTTTTTAGGAAACATTCTGCATGTCCATTCCTATCTCACAACTGTGCCGATTTAGCAGCTGCATAAACATTGTTAGGGAGTATTGGGGGGGGGGGAGGGAGCTGACTCTCAGATCTCATGCCCTTTTTTTAAAAAAAGGGTTTTAAACACATTGCTTACACAGCAGCCAGGCACACTGAAAAGTGAAGTGCCAATGAAATCCCTGTCAACCTGCATCTTAATGTATAGAACTATGCAGCGATGAAAATGTGTATTGTTGGTCTGAGCCTCAATTTAAGTACTGAGTAATGCCCCTGTAATTCTAAAAGTTACAGAGTACATCAAGGTATATTCAGTTGACTTCAAATACATACCACTATTTGATCTTCGGATGCTGGAGACACACTGCTGTCATCAAAGTAGTACCATTTGCCATTCACTTTATTCTTAGCATATGCAGTATCTACCAGGGAAGCAGACGAGACATAATGGACTTGTTTAGAGGTACAGAGTGAAATTTACAAGTGCTGATAGCCCACAGTTCCATTTAACAGTAGCTTTTTTTTGGTTAAACTCAGTAATCAAAGGCCACTTTGTGCCTAGCTGACAATGGCCAAAAGGAGCATGAAGAGCCATTAATAGTTTGAGATTAGAAAAACATTCTGATTTGCTATCTGTGTCAAATATGTGGCAAACCTTGAACAGTTTAATCAGATGTAACTTGTAGATTCTCTTTTACAACTTAATTGAATGGTTTTATGTTTTGCACAGGTATTTTTGGTGCAACAGGAGCAACTACAAAGATGCTAGTCCCAATCCTCCAGTGGTACAAATGTGATGGAGGTTCAGTGGGACAGAGGAAGAAAGCCTTGATTTGAAGCAGAGCAAAGGCTATTGGTTTAAGAAGGCATTTACTCTAGTTATAATAAAAGAGAAAGTTACTGAGAAGGCGCAGCACTGCATTGGGACAAGGCATAGCTTCACATTTTTAATAGCAAAGGTCCAATGAGCATTTGTGTGGTACACATGCAACTCACAAGTTGTTGTTTTTTTAAGCCCCACCTCCAAAATGCACACTCATAGGGAATGGTGACTGCCTTTACATGATCAGGTATGCACAGGCATTGTTCAAAAGTCAAGACCACATTTGAAGAGTTTCTCTTAGTCCTTTTACGAGGCAGAGTGGGGAATGGAAGGAGCTTGATAAACCAGCCCCAAGTCAAACCCTTCTTCAAAGAGCCAACTTCTCACCTGATGGAGCAGAGATCAACCCATTGTTCTGGACCAGTGGATGTCAACCGGTAGGAATAAGCAACAAATAGCTTGTACTAGGAAACACATTTATATTAGGCCCTATCTACTTTGACATTACATTAGTGGGCTGAAATCTGGATCACCCCTGCTCCTGTTTTGTGAAACCAGAGTTTAAATTTGTACAGTATTTCAACAAGTTGCAGTTCCATCCACCAGAGCATCTTATCTGAAGGAGCAACTGCATTTTGCTGCCCACAGAGTACTCAATTCAGTTTTAAAATACTACTATAGTCCATACCCAGTAAGCCTGACTAACACCTGGGGTGGAGGGGAGCCTGCGCTGAAATCTGTCAGGTCTTCCACTAAGTTCCTTTTATCTTGCATATTATCTAATGGGAACATTTTGAAATTCTGCAGTTACACATCCAGAAAGAACATAATTACTCACAGTGGCCAACACCCATGCCTCCATAGTGATTGGAAACAGCAATGAGGTCATACACATATGGGCTTGCTGCCGGGTCACAAACGAACTCAGACATGTTCAAATCCCTACAAGAAAGAGTCACAAGGGAAAGGTCACCCAGCAACAAGTGCAAGGTGATACTGAAACCTCAAGACAAATAAAAAGACTTCCATGAGCTCCCAGACAGTGCTGTAAGCACCCAACACTTCTTTTTTAAATATCCCAATATTTAGCGTCAGTAACTGACTTCACTGCCACTGCTAACTCCTAGCAGGAAAGCCAGTTCACAATACAGTGGTGCCTCACAAGACGAAATTAATCCGTTCCGTGAGTCTCTTCGTCTAGCGGTTTTTTCGTCTTGCGAAGCAAGCCCATTGACAGCTTAGCGGATTAGCGCTATTAGCGGTTTAGCGGCTTTTAGCAGCTTATCAGCTTAGCGGATCAGCTGATAAGCGGCTTAGCTGCTTAGAAAAAGGGGGGGACGGGGGGAAAACCGCAGGAACTCGCAAGACATTTTCGTCTTGCGAAGCAAGCCCATAGGGAAATTCGTTTTGCGAAGCGCCTCCAAAACGGAAAACCCTTTCGTCTAGCGGGTTTTCCGTCTTGTGAGGCGTTCGTCTTGCGGGGCACCACTGTATCAACCTCAATAACCACACAGTGCTCCCCCAATGTCCCTGCAGATGCAGGAACAGGCATTTCCACAATACACCACAAATGTAGTGGCAATTTTTTCAGTTGCAGCCAATGCTGGGCGATTTCCATGATTGCAACATCTGTGGACATTGGAAAGCCTCGTTTGCATGAGGCACTGTACAAATGCATTCTCAAAGTGCATTGAGACAAAACTGACTGTGTGACCTAACCTCAAGTGACTTTTGGGAGAGGTGCTCAAATATGGTAGCTTAGCAGTTGTTGTTCAGAGTTGGACTTATCATATATTCCAGTGCTACAGAATTACAGAGAAAATATTAGACCTCAATACCCTCCGGTGAACAGAAACGGCAGGCGTAAGATCAGGGCCAAGCACTTACGACTTTCTATTCTGCCTCTACTACACCCCACATCCAAATCAAGTCCTGGATGCATATACAGTGGTACCTTGGTTCTCGAACGTAATCTGTTCCAGAAGTCCGTTTGAGTTCCGAAACGTTCAAAAACTGAAAGCGGAAGCCTCAATACAGAAAACTCAAAATGGAAGCCACGTTTCCTGTTCGACTTCCAAGGCGCGTTTGAAAACTGTGGCATTTACTTCCAGGTTTTTGGTGTTCAAGTTCCGAAACGTTCAACTACGTTCAAAAACTGAGGTACCAATGTATATGTCAAGGCTCTGACTGTGCAGCAGACTTAGGGAGAAATTCAACATCACACTACGATAGTTCCATTAATGCAAGCATTTCCGCATGCCAGATGGAACCATCTTCCCTCTCCTCCTCTCCTACCACACTGTCCTAGAGAACCACTCAGAGCTGGTGGAAGGCATGCGGGCGGGCGGGGGGTGGGGGGAGTGGGAAAGCCCCATTCTGTTGGCTCCTGCTAGTGCAACTATTTAGCTGAATCCAGCTCTTAACCTCTAGTGCATTATGTTGTTGTAAAATATTAATCGACCACTGAAGTGGATGGTAGAAAACTGTGAGACATGCTTCTGGCTCCTCACATTTTGAAGGCTAAAATCCAGCCTGTGTACCAAGGTTCTAGTTCCCAGCTGGGTTCTCCAGTCAGTGAACCCCAATTATTTGTATTTCTTTTTTGCTCTGACCACCAATGCAACCAAAAATCCTACCTGATAGGGAATTCAACCACAGTGTCAAGCTTATCCCTCCAGTATCTGTTATATGAGAAGCGTTTTAAATGTACTACTAAAATACGTGGAAGTGACCAGAGATCAAATTTCTTAGTGGCTTGTTGATGTTTCTTGCAATTGGGACAGTACCTGAAAGAACACCAAAGAGAAAGGTAAACAAAAATAATTATTATTATTCTTCCTCCTTTCTAATCTTTGAAAACATTTACATTTGTATATATTTAATAAAAAACCTTAGGGACAAAAAATGAATAATACTGAGGAGACACAGAAACCATGCCCTGAATAAGGACCAGGCTGGAAAACTGGATGTAACATCACATTCTGTTCTGGCATAACAGCAAGACAGCAGTTAGGAAAAGCTTGAGCTACCTTCCTGTCAAGGCCAGCAAATTGGATGTCCATCCTGATGAGGTGGCAAAGAGAGCTAAGGAACAATAATCAGAGAAGAGGAAATACTGACAGATGGATTCTCAAGGAGCCCCCAACTAGACTGCACTGTGAAAATGCTGTGCCACTTTTTGCCTCCAATTTGTCTTCCAGTGGGTAGTCTGATCCGCCAGTATACCAGAGTGTAGCTTCATGTTAAGTCCAGCATTTCAGTTCAGTCACAGGCCAGGATAGCAAGTTGGAATGTTTTGCAAAGCCCACATCCAGAGATGGGGAGGAACAGAAGAGATTTGTGCTGAAGTCTACAGATGTATGTGTGCTGAGGCAAAGTTATCAATGTCCAAAGATAGAAGGGGTAGCCTTTGTGGCTGGCCTACACAAGTTTCCCAGCAGTACATTAGTTCTGTAGAAATAGCAGCTGCCTGTATAAACCTGTAAGATCACTTACATCATCTGGGGAAATTTTACTTATGACACTGTAGCCTACAGATAATCACAGGGTGATTACCTGAAACAGGTATTTTTGCCCAGGCTTTCCTTAATCCATAGGATTGGACCCTATTATTGCTATTAATGCAACTGTACATAATCATGTAAGCCTTCCTTTTGACAGCATGTTATAATTCTTATATGCATGTAGTACAAAGAAGTTAATATTTTCCAGGATGGGTCAAGCGCTGTTCTTACCACATGTGAAAAAAGCGCTGTTCTTTAACCATGTGAAATCAAGCCACCTCAAAAGTGACTAAATGAAATCAGTCTGAGCTACCTTTTCTACATGACCTACAGGGCAAAATGCATAGATAATATCCATGCTTTAGTCAGTTGCTAAACACAGTCCAGAGATGTTATTGCTATGAGAAAACACAGCAAACCTACCATGGATCATGTTCACCAAGTGTTTCCATAGTAGTGAACAGTTCTATGCAATCTTTCAGAGCTACGGTAGTTTTCTTCTTCTGTGGCTGAAACATACTGTTGTGTTTTTCAAATGCCTACCAAAAAAGAAATATACATTATGTTTTTTCCTCAAGTGTAAGATGCATGTTAAACCTTCTAAAAATTAACACACCACACAGGAGAATACTTTAAACCCTTCTATACTAATTGTCTGCAACTTTTATTTCAGCTTGATTCTTTGCCCTCCTCTTCTCTGGTAATGCCTCCGTACACTTTACTCATACAAAGATGGTACAATACCGTTTCTGTAATCACACATATGATGTCAAGTGTGAGACAGGTAAAGACCTGGGTCAGCCAAAATGGGGTTTGCAAAGCTCAGTGGTAAGCGGTGTGCACAAAGCTGAACCACCAGCTGATCACCAACTCTTGAGAAGCCTTGTGAATGGCACTCTGCTGGTGCTGATAATGACCTGTTGTCAATATTCTATGACATTGCTCTATTTCCTCAGTACTTTTATCAAAGTACAAAGGCAGAATAAACCACATAATCTTGCCTAACCCCCTGACAACAGTTATAAGGGGCCAGACTACAGCTGCGCCCTTTAAAAGGTGGGAGAACGCTAATCACCTGTGCCTCATGTTCATCAAAAAGCAACTTTCGGGTGTCAGAATCCCAATCAATAGCAAGAGTTGCATGAGCTGGAAAAGAAGAAAAGAAGAAAAGCAATAACATCATGTAAATCTGCCAAAGATGAGGTGTGTCTAGGATGACAATTAGAGGAGATACCTACAACTCAACTTGAGGATTTTCCCATCTGTATTAAGGGAGTTTATTTCTGATGTTCCATAAGAGTTCACAAGACTGAAGCTAAAGAGATGCCTTCTGTGATGCAGGCCTTCCTTTTCCAGGTCATCCTGGATGCAGTCCTCTGATTTGCAGGCATCTGTTTCTGATATTTTCTCCTTACTGTCTTCCTCTCCATTCTGATGTTCCATTTCTTCAACATCACCTGAAACACATTTTAAAGATTGTTTTTCACTTTTGTTGTTCCTCCATAGCATTTATAATATCCTTTGTCTGAAAAACTAATGAGAGTTTGGATTTGAAGAGTTTGGATTTGATATCCCGTTTTATCACTACCCGGAGGAGTCTCAAAGCGGCTAACATTCTCCTTTCCCTTCCTCCCCCACAACAAACACTCTGTGAGGTGAGTGGGGCTGAGAGACTTCAAGAAGTGTGACTGGCCCAAGGTCACCCAGCAGCTGCATGTGGAGGAGCGGAGACGCGAACCCGGTTCCCCAGATTACGAGTTTACTGCTCTTAACCACTACACCACACTGGCTCTCTTAATGAGCAAATGATTGCAACAGCAGCTTTGAAAGGAATGCGGCTAAATCAGAGAGAACCAGGGAGGAGTCTGTACCCAACTTTGCAAGTTATCACAACATGCAATATACTTAATAGTGTTATTTGAAGAATATTTCTAAAGCACAGAAGGTTGTATACTACTACAGGATGTAATACTATTTAGGAGTCATGTCTACTACTTTAGACAACACAGATTTAGTTAAATAATACCCATCTTAGGATAATTTACCTTCAGACACACTACTGGAGCCATTGCAATTCTCACTATCTGGACATCCTTCAGAACATTCTTCTTTTAAGGAAACTTTTACATAGCGACTGAAACACATAAATTATTTTTTTCATTAAACGCTGACACGAGTGACCCATTATTGGAAAGGCAGGTACATTAGGAGAAAAGAACAATTAGTGCAAAATCTCCTCTAGATGTTGATGATTACAATTCCTACCATTCCTATGTTGACTGGGGTTGATGGGAGTTGGGTATCTATCTCATCAGGAAAGCAGCCAGATTGAAAGTACAGAAATATTTCCTCACCCACTACGATTATCATACACATATAAAATAAAAGGATCCTTAAAGCCCTTGAATTTCCTTGAAAATTGGTAAGATATGTAAAAGAAAATATGAAATAAACAAACTGAGATATGAAAGCATAAACGATAGCCACACATCCTTACAATTTTTCATTGATTCACTGTTTATGTTATTACCATAGGAGTTTTCTCTTAGGATATAGAATGCTGTAATATAATCAACATTTTCACAAATATGGTAACATCAAGATAAACAAACTAATTTAGTTCAGTTCCTTAAGTTAAGCATGCATTGTGTGATGACTATTAGTTTAGATTTGGGGTGGAGTTTTTTTAGCAAAGAGAAATTCATGGAAGCTTAATGTAACCTGTATACACAGAAGCGATACACAGATAAGGGCCAGGAGTTTCTTGTGCCGCTTCTGAGTTTTCAGAGGTATCTGGTTGATAGCTGCTAGTAACAAAAAGTTGGTCTTTGATCTTAGATTCTTTTTGGGTTCATATAAAGGAAGAGTTTCAACCAACCAAGTTAATACAAGACATTTGCCAGAAAATTCTACAACTATGGAAGTATTTGCAGTTTCAAACTCATACTGATAAGCTACCAGTGGATGCAGAACAATAACAATTAGGGGCACACAAACTAGTAACATCTAATAACAATCCTATTGTAAAGTAATTGGAGAAACAGAGATGATTGGACTTAGAAATGAGTAAACTTATATGCCACAGAGGTCCTGTACTCACCTAATCCGCTCCAATATAACATTGTACAAGTGATCTAGGGTAAGCTTGTGTTTGGGTATAGCTATGAGTAGTGGTTGCCCATAGAGAACAGTCCCCGGAGCAGCACTGGATTGTCTTGCCTTCTTTTCTCTGAAGTAAACTGAAAGAGTGATGCATTCAGCACCATCTTCCGTTGACTTACAAACTTCGTATCTGTACAAAAGAGAGAAGAATAGTGAGCAAAGTTCAGTCCTTTCAGAACTGGTAAGAGTGTCATGCCAGTCTTAAGCATTCACACTTGGAAGAGTCATATTCTACATCACAGTTCTTAAAATAGGAGCTGATTCTAAGCTCATGACTGAATAAACCATTTCCTTCTCCCTTTACTTTGAACAATTAGATACGGTTTTATTTAGAAAGTGTCAAAAGTTACCAGGTAATGAGGGCCCTGCCTGGAGACATGCAATGCAAAAACATCTAGTGATCAGTCTTATGGTGTTAACCCAAGACAGTAACTTGTACCCACAGGCATTCACAAACACCCGTTAAACAAACCTTCGACAACTAGAGCCATGTAGAATTTAATGCTGTATGACCTAGTACCGGAACAATAAAGCAGCTTGCTAGGAAACAGGATATTTGTTAGGAGTCAAGGAGAACCAGGTGATTGAAGGGTGCATAAAGATCGGGGGGAGGGGGTCAAAAGAATGAGAAAAAGAGCACAGGACCCATAGGGAAAAAGGAAAAGACCTATGAAACTCATCTGGGACAAAGAAAGTGAAGAAGTGGAGTACTGTTCCCTCAGGCACAGCTCCAAAAAACAGCAGCAGACCAAGCCTCCTCATTATTGCAACACTTGCAAGTTGTATCTTCTCTCAACACCTCCCATGAATATGAAAGTCCTCCCATCTACTAGCACTTCCACCATGCATGTAGTAGTAGCCCTACTCAGAATGGTGCCTTGTAGTGATTCCTCACCACATCTCTGAGTGACAAAACTGAGGCACTGTACCTACCAAGGTTACAAAACAAATAGCCTTTTGCCTCTCACACTGAAAGGAAACACACAATCTATATGCATGAATATAGGGAGGTATTCCTCTTGCTGTACCTCAACATTTGGTGTCTGTGAATTCATCCAGATTTTTCAAATCCTATTGATACTGTGTAAGTAAAACAAACAAACCAACTGTACACCTAAGTACATAAACATTGCAACTGCCCGCTATTATTAACAACCTCCACAATAACCCTAAATAGAATATTATTGATATGAAAATATAGCTTAAAATGGGTATTATTGGTTAGCTTAATGTGCAAAGTTGCTACAGTGGTACCTCAGGTTAAGTACTTAATTCGTTCCAGAGGTCCGTTCTTAACCTGAAGCACCACTTTAGCTAATGGGGCCTCCTGCTGCCGCTGCACCGCCGGAGCATGATTTCTGTTCTCATCCTGAAGCAAAGTTCTTAACCCGAGGTACTATTTCTGGGTTAGCGGAGTCTGTAACCTGAAGCGTATGTAACCTGAAGCATATGTAACCCGAGGTACCACTGTACTTGGTTCTTTACATATTGTTTTTCTTTCTTTTTTTACTCAAGACCCAAATTACAACAAGTTCGCTCTAGATTTAGCCCTGACTTATTTTTCTGATTTCTTTAACAATGTTAATTTAGATTACGGTAATCTGAAATATGCTTCAATTAAGTTAGATTCAGACACTGGCCTTAATTTCCTTAATTTTTTTTCTAGACACCCAAGACCAACCAATTTTGGCCACAGTTGCAAAAGGGGGAAAAATAGCCAAAGTAGACAGCAGAGCCCAGCATCCAAATGTGGCTACAAATGATCCCTTCCTCAGTCATCAGATCAGTCATTTGAAGAGTGGAGAATGGGCGATAACCCTTCCTCCTCATCTAATCTGCATGGATCAACTAAAGAGGGGAGCTGCCTGCCTATGTAAACCCTGGGTGAGTGTATATATGTGAGTGTGTGGGAGTGGCCACACCTACTGCTGCTATGTGACTCTCCGAGGGTAGGCTAGGAGTGAATGTGTCCCTTAGGTCCCAAAATGTTACCCAACCCTGCTCTAAAGCAAAGAGCAGAATCACTCAAAACTATTTTGCTTCAGGCTATATAATCTCTAAGGAAGGAGCATTTCTAGGGTCAGGTTTTATCTTAGTTTATAGTTGTATTCCACCACCCATCCAAAACCCATTATCAGAGAGAAAACCAAAGAGTAATAGGATAAATCTTGTATTTCAGATACTACGTTCAAAATCTCCATAACCATTCAGTCTTTTACCAGTTCCAAGCAAACAAGGGTAGAGAAACTATGCAAGGTAAGGTGGGCAGGAAACCAGGGTAAAGTGACTGGCATGAGAATATTATGACAGTTGATGTCAGTAAGTTAAGTGTGACCTGCAAATCATTTTGGCAAAGTTTCATCAATTTTAAACATATATGCTGAATGCCTCCATTATCCAGGCTAAGATAACAAAGGCACTCAAACATATAAAATCTCTCCAGCCTCATATCCCAAGATGCTTCCCCTGGGAAGGAAAAAACCCGACAAAAACTTTGCATATTTGTGCAATGATAGACACTTACCTGACCCCTTGTAGGCTGGCTCCATGCTCCAGCAGGATCCTGGGTGATGTGATATCACCATCATGGCACATGCTGGGGCTTTACATCGGAGCAGGAGCCTAGTTGGGGCGGAGCATCATGGGACCTAAGGGGAAAAAATAGTAAGTGTCTGCACTGAGTGCTGAATGCCCCTTCTAGTTTAGCCTGGGGGAATTCAGCACAAGTGACGCATGTTGATGTAGTTTTGCCAGATTGATTTGCAGATCACCTTTATTACAATCTGTCAACTGAACATTCAGTAGGAGAGGCAACTTTCCCAAGAATTGCTGACCACCATGTTCTTATAAATGCTTGGACTCAAACTTTACATCCTCCTGCCACTCATGAATGCCTCCAACGCATCTACCATACCACATTAACCAATCCTCTAAGAACTGGTTAAAGTATGTATGCAATACACCTGGAGAGCAATTCAGCTAATAGATTAATACTGGAAATTCTTTGTTAGCTCCCAGCTACTGAAAAAAAAGTGATTTCCGATATTTGCAATATGGTGCCAAAAACAGCACAACTGAGAAAGAAAAAAAGGCAAACATGATAGAACTAATTCAAGTTCCAAAACAGAGGAGATGCTGGAGATTGGTGATCAGCTCACCTAAATTTTCCCTCTCACTTAAAAACTGTGGGGTGGAGGGATTCATTTTTGATCACCACCGTTGCCTTAAGGAATAGAGGTAAGCTTTGCTCTGTGCCATTTTCCAGGTCTACATTATGCACATTCTGAAGCTTCAAGCCCTCCAGGCCTTACAGGCACCTACATTTTAATTGCTACATATATATGGGTTTAGAATGAATTGGTGTGAGTTTATCACAGAAACAAAAACATACTCAATTTTTGCAGGAAAGTGCAAATAGTGACTGCCTGCCATATCTCAACAGGAATGCTATTTCACCAAACAGGGGCAACATCATCCTAAGTTAGTGTTACACTAATTTAGTGTCTTTGTGTACTGCATCCCAATCCCTTCTCATCCTCAGGCATGGATGTGAGGAAACTTTTGCTTCGTTTTTCAGCTAACCAAGATTACTTCTTGTATCCAAGCTGTGCTTACTATTAACGATGTTTTCAGGAAATAAACAGGATCATGAACCACAATTTGAAATTTGAGTCTCTAAACCATGATAAATGGTAAACAGCTTGTCTGGGTTTGGACATAATGAGTAACTATTATTAGCTACCCCCATCATCCCATCATTCAGCCCAGACACCGAGATCCAGCGCTGAGGGCCTTCTGACGGTTCCCTCATTGCGAGAAGTGAGGTTACAGGGAACCAGGCAGAGGGCCTTCTCGGTAGTGGCGCCCGCCCTGTGGAAGGCCGTCCCTTCAGATGAGAAGGAAATAAGCAGCTACAGTGGTGCCTCGCAAGACGAAATTAATTCGTTCCGCAAGTTTTTTCTTCTTGCGAGTTTTTCGTCTTGCGAAGCACGGTTTCCCATAGGAATGCATTGAAAATCAATTAATGCGTTCCTAGGGAGACCGCCTTCAGACCACAGCCTTCTGAAGGCTGGCGGTGGGAAGAAAAGCCCTTCTCCCACCGCCAGCCTTCAGAAGAGTTCCTGCAGGGCTGCCTAGGCTGCGGATAGCAGCCTGCTGCCTGGCGCGAGGGGCGCTCTGAAGCAGAGCGCCCCTCACGCGGGGCAAACACCTGCAGCTTGGGGAGCCCTGCAGGACTTCCCCGCAGGGCTCTCCAAGCTGCGGATAGCAGCCTGCTGCCCCGCACGAGGGGGGCTCTTAAGCAGAGCGCCCCTCACGCGGGGCAGACATTCGCAGCTTGGGGAGCCCTGCAGGACTTCCCCGCAGGGCTCTCCAAGCTGCAGATAGGGGCAGCAGGCTGCTATCCGCAGCTTGGAGAGCCCTGTGGGGAACTCTTCTGAAGGCTGGCGGGGGAGAAGGGCTTTTCTTCCCACCGCCAGCCTTCAGAACAGCCTTCTGAATGTTGGCGGTGGGGAGGAAAACCTTCCTCCCACCGCAAGTCTTCAAGACAGGTCCGGGAACAGAGGAAAAGCGCTGCGCGCCTTCCCCTCTGTTCCCAGACCTGTCCTGAAGGCTTGCGGTGGGAGGAGGGCTTTCCTCCCCACCGCCAACATTCAGAAGGCTGTTCTGAAGGTTGGCGGTGGGGAGGAAAAACCCTCCTCCCACCGCAAACCCCGGGAACAGAGGAGAAGCGCTGCGCGCCTTCTCCTCTGTTCCCGGACCTCCCACCGCAAGCCTTCAGGACAGGTCCGGGAACAGAGGAGAAGGCGCGCTGCGCTTCCCCGCTGTCCCCGGAGATTTTCCTATGGGCTTTCATCTTGCGAAGCAAGCCCATAGGGAAATTTGTCTTGCGAAGCCGCTAAAAATCGGAAAACCCTTTCGTCTTGCGGGTTTTTCGTTTAGCGAGGCATTCATCTTGCGGGGCACCACTGTATCTTATCTTTAAAAGACATCTGAAGACAACCCTGTTTAGGGAAGTTTTTAATGTTTAATGCTGTATTGTTTTTAACCCTTGATTGGAAGCCGCCCAGAGTGGCTGGGGAAACTCAGCCAGATGGGCAGGGTATAAATAATAAATTATTATTATTATTATTATTATTATTATTATTATTATTATTAAGCTGAAAGCTGATTCTCTTGTGACTACACTGGAGGAAAATGGAGGGGACCACATGACCCTAAGATTTGGACATGTAACACTAAACTAAGCTTTAGTAATCTGGGTGCTGCTATGAAAAAGGTCCACCCTTGCATTACTGCACACCATCCTTAAGTAGTGGGACACCCAAAAGGACCTCAGAAGATGTTTGTAACCTATGGGTAGATACATGCAAATGAAGCCACTAATAGCTGAAATGACAAACCATGGTTTGTGGTAGGCTAGCAAATGAGAATTAAGACAATCCTGTTTTGAAACGTGTTTTCAAATTGTGCTTTGTCCTAACCAGAGTTGGGTATGATGTCTCGAGTTGACAAACCATGGTTATGGCCATGACTCCAACCCAGAAGATCACAGTATCAAGAGATAGGAATGCTGAGTAGACCAAGTATGAAAGCTCTAACATAATCTGCATATATGTTTGAAAGCTCAAAATCATGATTTGGGTTCTACAATGGGATTAGTACAAAGTATAATTTGCATAATGCTGGAACTGAGATGCCTCGACAAGCCATTATCAACTTCCAAATGTATAAGAGCAATGCAGATACAAAATAAGGGAGAGTGTAATATATTAATCACATTTGTTAATAAACCTTAAAAGTTCACTTTACATTTGAAGAACTTCAAATGCTTCAGTTCAAAATGTTGTTCAAATCCATTCTTTTATGTCTAAGCATCATTAGTCAGGAAGCCTCCATTGATCCATCTAACTCAGTATGCTAACTGTCAGAGGCTTGCCAGGGGCTTAGTCAGGAGTCTTTGCCAGCTTCACTGCTATCAGGGACTGTATCTAGAATTCATTTTACACAAACATGCACTGCCTTTGAGCTGCCATAATTAATGAAGCATGTAAAGAAGGGGGGGGGGATAAGCAATCTTGTCTGCTTCAGAAACTGGCAAAAAGATATTTCTAAGTTCGTCTGGAATGGGAAAAAACCTAGAATAAAATATAAAATACTTATAGATACAAAAAATAAAGGAGGCTTCTCCCTTCCAGACTTGAAATTATACTATGAAGATTGTTAGAAGAAGTATACATGGAAAAATCAATAACAAATATTTTTAAGGGGGGGGGGAGAGAAACAAACAAACATTTTAGGTAGACTAGAACCGAGATGCTAAATTCTGGTTAAGAGAGGTTTTACCTCTACAAAAGTGTTTTGTTTGCTTTTCAACAAGACGTCCACCACCTGTACTCTAGTGTAATGCAGCCAGTTTCATCATTTGCAGCTCCCAAAGCACCAGGCTACTGAATGGACTCCACAGCACTTAAGAGAGCACTTGGGAGGATTTGTGTCAGTGGCCCATCTCATCTTGACATTCTATAGTGAGACCAAGGCCTTGACAGGTTCACTTACTCTATCCACCAGAAACTCCTGCATAAGATTCAGGAATCCACTGCATTCTATTAATCTCCATGGACCTCCACCCCTGCAGTGGGATGTAGGCACCACAATTCCAAACTTCACCAGGAAGTGGTCTGACCATGATGACTGTGTTGTAGAACCCACCCACCCCCTACTCCACAGAAAGAGACAGATACTACCACTTTCACCATCTGAAGCAAAGACAAGATCCAAGCTATGACCTACCACATCTTAGATAGATGATGAGACAGATGCATGGTTACCACAGAGACCATGAACTCAAAAACTGGCCCTGAGAGCCTCGGCACACACACTGAAGGTTACCCAGGACAATCACCCTGGGTTCCTTCAATACTATTTTCACAACCACCACAGCCATCAAGGCTGTTGGGAAACAGGGTGGACGGCATACCAGCAGCACCCCTAATCTGTCTCTATGGCCCAACATCAGGTAAAGACATTCTCATTCTGCCCTGAGGGCAAGAGGTGTACTAGTGAGCTGCACTGAAATTCTAAGAACTATGTCAAGAAAGTGGTACCTTGGTTCTCAAATGCCTTGGTTCTCAAATGCCAAAACCCCAGAAGTAAGTGTTCCAGTTTTCTAATGCTTTTCAGAAGTGTTTCCGGGGAACCTGCACCAATCAGAAGCTACACCTTGGTTTTCGAACATTTCGGAAGTAAAACGGACTTCTGGAATGGATTAAGTTTGGTGCTCTCTTTTTTTTGCTATTTATTTTTCCGTTTTTGTTTTTGAGACTTTTTTGATTGATTTGTTTTTGTGACTGTGTGGAACCCAGTTCAGCTACTGATTGATTTTGTGACTGTGGAAATGGATAAAAGTCCCCCATCCAAACAATGACTATCATCAGTGCAGGTAAGGGGGAAAAATAATTTTAATTTTTATCATCTACAATACTGTCTTATTTATTTTATATTACAGTACGTCGATTATTGCTTTCATTTTATGGATCAATGGTTTCGTGAGATAGTAAAATTCATGTTCAATTGCTGTTTTAGGGGTTGTTTTTAAAAGCTTGGAACGGATTAATCCATTTTGCATTACTTTCTATGGGAAAGCATGCCTTGGTTTTGGAACGCTTTGGTTTTGGAACTGACTTCCGGAATGGATTAAGTTTGAGAACCAGGGTACCACTGTACCTCTATCCCCAGCACTGAAGTCTGACCTGCTGTTGCACCGAGTAACTGGTCAGAGAGATGGGTGAGATCAGGCCCACCCAAGTCTTAGTTATGCTAGGTTGGCCTCTTTATCCTCCACAATCAAGTTGTGGGTGAGTAAATTCTTATTCTGAACCTATCTAGTATTTAACAAAACCATGTTATCATTTTAGAGAGGCTTAATGATGCAGCTCTATAAATACTACACAAAACAAAGCCAGACCCTCCTATTGCCACCAACAAATTTTCACTGTCACTTGATATCAATAGTCATTCACTGTACTGCCACTACCACCACTTCTCCTAACCTAATTTCACAATCTGCTTCACTTTAACTATTTTGAAGTTTCCTATTAAAGAAGTGCAAAATAATCTGCTATTCACAAATATTTAATGAAGTCCTAACTAAGTACAGAGAGCTTTTAGGAATTTAAAAATAGACAAATTTAGTTGGATTTCTGACATTCTGCAATCATATCCAATTGCTAGGAACTTAGTTTAAAGGCTCATCTTTTATAGTTCATATTTGTAGTCATAGCTCCAACACAATGGGAATACAATCCAAAATGCAATTCTAAGACAGTATGTGTATGTGTGCTCCCATGCATGTATACCGTATATACACACACAAAAAACCTTCTTAAAAAGAGGTGCATTGTAAGATGTCAAATATACTTCTTTTAAAATGTCTCTGTTCTAGCCATTTCTTACTTGACAGTGATGAACAAGCCCCATCCACTTACTATAAATAAATGTTGCACCAAACTTGCCCAAACTGACCAACTCCAGGATCAGTTTTACTGGTGCATTCCCAAAAGACTGACAAGAGAAGTACAAGGCAGTGCTCATGATGTTTATCCACCAACATTTCATGTATACGCAACTTTATAGGAATGTGTACATGATACTCAGAAAACAATACCTGCAGACACACTGGAAGTTGGGGGAAGGTGTATGTGAGGCAGGCTTACAGCTAACTTTAAAACTAGAATCCAAAGTTTAAGGTTTAGTTTCGAATTGTCACAAGTTCTCCATGCCTGATTTCCCAATGTAAATGTAAACATTTTCATGCTCTTTTAAGTTTCAAAAACGTTTAGTAAATTTCAGTGGAGATTTAGCATTCCATGTAACATAGCCCCAATGTTTTCTAGAATCTATTGGCATCTGCACAGCTAAACAATAAAAAACCCAAGAGGAAAATAGCAGCACACAAACACTTCAAAGGTCACTAATTAAACAGTATGTGTCCCACACCACATGATATCTCATCAGAACAACATACAACACAATGTAAGAACTACTGATCACCTACATAAATTGTGGGTACCAAATAATCTTTTCAGGCTAAACACTCAAATGTTACATAGCAGAAGTTTCTTATCTCTACTCTTCCCAAAGAATTGGTTACTCACACAAAGATGTTGTCCTTTGGCATAATCTGACTTAAGCTTTCATCCATCTGGAAAATTTTGTGGAATCGGTGATTATAAACATCTGTCACCACCATCTAAAAACAGGAAATAGTTGAGAATGGAAGTCAGAATAGCATAATGTCAAAATATAAGCCAAGTTCAAGAAAAATATTGAACATTTCTCCTAGGCATTTTCAATATTCTTCAATCACAGAATAATAGAATTGTAGAGTTGGAAGGAACCCCAAAGATCATCTAGCCCAACCCCAAGAGGAAGTTGACACCACTTGACACCAGTCAAGTGACTCATGAGAGATGCTTAAATAAGCCAACTAAGCAAAAAAACACCAGTAGTCAAATGAAAGAACTAGTACAATATACTGGATCTCAGTGATGAGGAATAGTTAAGACTCCTTGTGTTTGCTAAGAAAACAAATGTCAAAATTGAAGGAATAGAACTGGTTGCTTTAATAGCTTGCCCAGAGAAAAATCTCTTTAAGATTTCAAAATGGGCCATATAATTTGAAAAACAGCTGCTTGAAAGGATGGCAAAGAGAATGCCTAACAACCACTGGCAACAAAAACTTTGATCTGATAATAAGCAATTAGGTAGTGGAATGAAACAGGGTTCTCCTTCTCCCAAGGGTACTGGCCTAGCCACTGCTTCTTTTTACTTTCTTAATCCCAAATGTGTTCTTTTCCCAGCTCAATCACCTTCTCCACCATTTTCAGCCTACAGAGTTGAATTCAAGATAATTAAGGTTGGCTATCATATACATTAGGGAGCTGACAAAAGAAGTAGGTGGGAACTGACCTGAATACACTAACCAGAATAGGATTCCCTCCTATTCCCTCAAATCCCCATTTATTTGGTCTGGTTTCTAGAATAGCCCTTAAGTTTTGCATGAGATCACCACCATTAAATACACTCTCAAAGAGCCCATTAGAATAGGAATTGTTATTTTTCTTTCTTTCCTCTTAAATATTATCTCATTATAAAACATTAAGATGATGTCTTTCACCAGATGATTTCATAGAATTGTAGAGTTGGAAGAAACCATGAGGTTCATTTAATTCAACCCCTACAATGCAGGAATCTTTTGCCCAACGTGGGACTTGAACCCACCACACTGAGATTAACAGCCTCGTGATCTACAGACTGAGCTATATAAGATATAGAAATAGATAATCTTTCCAGTTTAAATAACTCTTCATTATTACACAAGATCAATTCTCAACTACATACAGAACATTTGCAACACGATACCAAATTCTGCTAAGAATGCCCTTCCTATTAAATATTTGTAGAATGTGCATAATTATCAAGGAGTCATCAGTGCTAAGGATCCAAGGTCTCACTTCGACCCAATGCTCACTTCAAGCACTTGGGGACATCTTTCAAAATGAGTGCTATACATAGTTGGTATTAGGGCAAGCAGAACAAGGACAAGGTCAGAGAATGGGCTCATGTTGACAAGCTGTTCTTGTCAGAGTTTTTATCTGAAATAGGACAGTTTGTTTTCATCTAAGTTTCTGTATAGACAAACATTTTAACATGTGGAAAGTGGAACGTAACTCCTCACTTCTTGCCCTAAAAAGAAAAATTTACCACCTTTTAAAAGATGTGCCCAATACACAATATCAAGTCACCTTCTTATAATGTTTGTTAAAGTTATTTTTAACTAATTCATGTATCATTTTACCTAATAACATTTTGTAGAAAACTGAACCCTTTTATTTATCACACAATATTATTTAGCCTTACATTTTCTGCAGGAACCCCGGAGAATTTTGAGAGTGCATCACACAGGTCAGATACAGCCCCCATCATTGGCACAATTACCTTGTACTGGGGAAAAAAGCAGAACATTAAACTTATACTGGGCAAAATAAACCTTGGTAAGGAACACAATTCTAGACTTAAGGATCAGCATCAGTAACCAGGTTTGATACAGGGTGTGTTTGCGTGTTATAGTCAGACATGGTTAACAGTTTACTGTGAACGCAGCTTCTGCTTTTCTCCTACCTGCTAGTAAGTAGGAGCAACAAACCACTACCCTTGGCTTACTGTTATGTCCAAAGCAGCCACCATTGTTTGTGCAATCAAGCAAAATTGTGAAGAAACTACATTTTATTAGGATAAATTTAAATGTAAAAATGTTGTCCTGTTATAAGCACTGCTGGGATTGTAAAAAGCTAATGGTATGACAGGAAAAAACTGGCATTTTTTACTCTTAACTAAAGCTAGAAAGATACACTGTATTGGGGGTTCAGCTTGCAATCTACCAAGAAGCAATTAATACTATTACTAAGGGGGTCACTATTGTTGATATCTAATATTAGTCATATGCAATATACACCCGATGACTTAACTTAATTGATTTCAGTGGATCTACTCTGAGTACAATTCAGTCAGATACTACCCTATGTAGTTTGTGAGGTATAAGTTATGACACTTAGCAACAAAATTCAGTTTATAGAAGACTCAGAAATATGCAGAAGACTAGGTTGTGAAAGATTGTTTAGTGGAAACTACATCCAAAATTATCAGCCCATAATTACAGGCCAATTAGGTTTCTTTGTGGGAATGTTGTTGCTAGGCGGTGACTGAAAGCAGAGAGGTCATCTCTGATTCTTGGGCTGCAATTGTGGCCAGGGCTTCACTTCTGCGTGAACATCCTTGGGGTTCCCTTCTCCCTGCGTGTAATATGACTGGCAAATGGGATCTCACCTGCTGAAAAATGGATTGGACAAATTCCCTCTCCAAACATGTAGATCACAAAACATACAGGCGAGGTCAGTCTCACTATGCTCAGTTGGGCTTACTCACAGGTGAGCATGCTTGGAGTACAGACTTAGCTGCC
Source organism: Podarcis erhardii (assembly GCF_964252035.2). Taxonomy (NCBI): domain Eukaryota; kingdom Metazoa; phylum Chordata; class Lepidosauria; order Squamata; family Lacertidae; genus Podarcis; species Podarcis erhardii. The sequence goes on from NC_138498.1 coordinate 71,336,235, forward strand.
TTCCCAGAGCCTCTGTAAAACTGATCTCAAGATTGGATATTGGATGCATCTTTTCTCTGCGTGTACGTATATAAAGCACATATAATGCAAAGCTGGTCATTTTACATGCTGGGGTAGGAAGGCTTGTTGTGAACTGTGTATTTTAAGACAGCAATGTTTGTTCCAGCTATATCTATTTTAAATTTGATTTCATTCCATTTATCTGTTGGAGGTAAAGGTGTTGTACATGATCTCTTCCTCTGCACATTTTTTCCTCACAACAATCCTGGAAGGTAGGTAACTAGAAAAGGTAGGTAAGAGAGGTTGTAATTGACTCAAGGTGATCATGTGTGCTTTATGGGGAAGATGGGATTTGAACCTGATATCTGAGTGTGTTTCTATGTACATTGAGCAGACGGGAGGCGTACAACGCAGCTCACACAATGACCCTTAGTATTGGAATTGTAATGCTAAAAGCAGGCAACCTCTTGTAAGTTGCAGAGGGCACAAAACACTACAATTTGATTTTTCTGTCTTTCATAACAAAGACCAACATGAACACCTCTACTTACCTGAGTAGGTTTGCGCTGTGGATCTGCAAAAACCAAGAAAACCTCCATGGTTCGATCTTTCTTCAAGGGCAATGGAAGGGTTAAGTAGCAAAAAGGGTCAAAAGTCACGGAAACTTTAGAACATTTGGGGCAGACCAATGTGGATTTGAAGAGACCGTGGAAAATATCTACAATTATAGAGTTATTACGCAATCGATGATTCTCCCAAGCTTCTTTTGCTACCACCTGCAAAAAATAAAACACATTGCAGAGAAGCAGAAACACAGTATAAAGATTAAGATGCAAGTTCTGATGAAACATCTTTTATCTGTAGGGAAGGTTATTGAAATACAATAGAAGGATGTGATGTGACAAACTGATGCTGAACAACTATGTTTGTATGCAATGAAATCATTCACTTATTGGTATACCTGTAATTCAACATGCAAGTGACCTGCAACAGAACAGAACAGAACAGACTGTACAAGATTATTGCACCCTAGTGTGTAGGTGAAATTTGCATGGTATGAGAGAATCCAATTCTAGGGAGGGAATTCCAATGTCACACTATTACAAACATTCTGTCTGCCTAAGCATTTCAGTTTGCGAGATGGAACAATGCCCCTCCTCTTCCCCTGCTGTTCTGGGGGTTCTCCCAACCACCCAAACCAATTTCAGAGGGAATTTGGGGCACACAGGGGAGGAGAAGTGTTCTGTGCAGGGCTGCTGCTGACAGTGAATCCCAACCTAGGGAAAGGCAGATTAGAGGTCGCTTCTAGCAAGTGAGCAAGGAACTGCTTAAGCAGTACTGCAGCGCAATTAGTAATGTACAGTCAAACCTAAGAAATATGTAGCTTTCGGCAATGTTTGGTCCAACTATGATCGTTGTGACATTCATGCAAAGGCAGTTATTTAATAAACACTACACTGGGGTGTGCGCGTGTGTGTATGTGTGGCATCAATTCTCAAAATTACCGTAATAAAAACTAGGCCTGCAATGGAAAAGCAGCCCAATTAAGTGAAACTTTAAATTGGGCACTGTCCCCAAGTAATTATTTATGTCATTCCCTTTCAAGCCCTTGTTCTACTTCGGTTTAAACAGGGCCAAGAAAGGAGGATTACAGCAACTTACTGCAACTGGAAAGGGTCACCTGGCTCTCAGGTTTCCCCAGCCAATCTGGGTGGCTTACAAAATATATAAAACATAATAAAGCATCAAATATTTAAAATTTCCCCCCCCAAAATGGTGCTTTAGCTGTGCAGGTCTTATGTTCTTAATGAGAGGAAGGACAGTTATAGCTGGCTGGCCTCAAGTGAAAACAGCTAATGTGATCTCTATACTGTAGTTAAGTTCCAGCCAGCATCAGTCACAGTGATCTGCCCAGTGTCCTGACAAACTGTGCTTTGCCATGCCTGTTGTGATCCTGCATCGCCTATCTGGACTCTGCCTTTCTAGTATGTGCCACTAATTTGATCCAGCTAGGACAGGATAGCATCACCCTGCCACTAGTGGAGTTTGCCATGCAACTGCTTGCACAATCTCGTCCACGTATGCATGTTCAAAATTAGGAGGAAGGCTACCTGCTTATCAGACCACAGGGCCACACTCACAATGGGAAGCATATTTGTTGAAGCCTGGCTAAGAGTCAATGGTCCCAAGTGGACTGATTCATGGGTTCATTTGCTAACAAAAAGACATCCTCAGTAAGAAAAAAAAAGGAACTGAATGGGCAAAAATAATTTGTAACCTATGTTGAGTGTTACTCTTTTATACCATAATTTAACTCCAAGCATTGGAATGTCTATGCAGCATACCGAATCAGGCCTGCCATTAGCATCCTTCAACTCCAAGTAAGGTTTCTTTTTTACTCTGTTTAGATCCTCATGCAAACCATCTAAAAGAAAGGCCAGGAGCTCTTGGGAATCTTGTTGCTGGTACCCTGAAAACTGAGGAGCAAAGCGGCCAACCTGGGTCTAAAATTAAAAAAAGAAAGGGAAAAATAACATTAGGAAGATGCATGTGAGCAGTGAAGGGAAAAGCAGTAACTCTAGCCTCATTTGCAGAATTCAATGAAGATTAGCTAATTCCTAGCAATAAACTAATGTCAAAAGATAACAAGATGTATGAAGTCTCCTCTCATATCAGTTTCTTTGGATAACAGTTATCAGATATAGTTGCCGTATGGTTAATCCATGTAAAATTCTGTGAAACTCACAAACGTGCTAATAATGTACATTTGTTACTTATTTGAATACAGAATATCAACAAGTGATTTGAAGATCATGTGTACAATTTTAACAACTATTTCAAAAGCAACTCAGTGTACAACTAATTTCAGAGAGATATAAAGTTGCTAACTTTCAGCTCAATTTTATTTGGAATATTGCACTTTACAACATACCATAGTGGTATAAAACAATAAAAAGTAAACAGATAAAACAGTTCTCAAAAAAGAAGTCAGATAACTCCTAAAATCTTGTTAAAAATCAAATTATATCAGTAAAAGCTTTAGAAACCACAACTATTCTAAACAGAATGCATGGCATTTCCCTGCAATATGCAACATTCAGTGAATTATTAAGGGACTGTAGCACTCAGGAGTCCATATCATACTTAGCATTCTTTTAAGTTCAACCTAAGCTACCCAGCTAGACATTTTAAGATGGGGAAAGTATTTCCCCAAGGGCTAACATTAAAGCTCCATGCAGAAAGCATGAAACCAAAAATGTCACTTCCTCTAGCTGTGTTTCAATGACAGAAAGTCTACTTACTTTGAACATGCGGGGGGCCACGTGAGAATTTCTCCCAGACCACATCTGTTTGATGAGTTCTGCATATGCTTCTGCAATTTCTCCTCTCATTCCCAGAGGATTCTCCTGATTTATTTCAGCTTCATACTCATCTTCCAAGAAATAGTCAGTCAGTGGAGGGGTGTTACTCAAACACTAGAAGAACATTCAGACACAAGAAATACATAAAAAAGAAACCCATGCCAACAACCCATTTTCAGCCCAATGAAAACTAAAATTGTACTAGAGTCAGCAAAATCACCCTATACAGAACTGTATTGCAAGCTACATTAAATATTACATATGGAAACTGCTGAAAGAAGAAAACTGAGTAATATGTACTAGCTGGGTTATTTCTATTTTGGGAGGACAGGGTCATAGCTCAGGGTAGACCACTTGTTGTGTATACAGAAGGCTCCATGTTCAAACCCTGGCATCATCATATAGGGCTGAGAGAGTTTCATGCCTTGAACCTTAGAGAGCTGCTGCCAATCAGCAGCCTGGTTTGCACACAATGCTATTCCAAACAATGGCTAAGTATGATTGAGTGAGTGGATTCTCGCAGCAAAAAGTGTAGCCACTTTGCTCCTCCCTTGGCCCTGCTGCTCCTGTGCTACTCATAGAGGAGCCAGGGTTTGGTTTATAACATATCGGCAATACGGAGACCAGGGTTCTGACACTTGAAAAATGCAGCTTTCTATCTTCCATTGTAACCCACAGCATTATGTAGGTTTTCCAAGCTGTATGGGAACCTAAAAGTTATAAAATTTAAGATGGGGGAGTATAAAACCCAAGCAGTACAGTGCCTACCACTCTAGGTTCTTCAGCAGATTATACCAGTTCTTTACCTGTAAAGCTGAATTCATGAAGCATGTGTTTCCTAGGTTACTGAGCCCACAGAGACCAGGCTGTGACTGAGGAGGGCTATCCCTGTTGTTGTAGGAGTTGCAGGAAAAGCTAGAACCTCTGGAGGGGGAAAACATACTGGAATATGATAACAGGTTGCAGAATATTTCGGCTAAGAAACTATTTTACAGCTATACAAAAATAATGTATATTGTATTTCTTACCCGCCCTGCATCAAAATTTTATGGCGAGTTTACAGAATATAAAAACACAATACAATTAAACACGTAACTCAAACTTAAGACAAAGCAAACTTTCCAACTGTTCTATAGTATACACATGCCTACACTATAAAATTCCTCAGACCTAGTTCTCACAATCAAGTATTATGAGGTAGCCAGTCTGCTGCCTGACTGTACCATTTCATACTGTAGGTGGAGACTCACTTTACTGATATTATATTTTGCTTAAAATACTCATATCCTGCTTTTTGGTTTCCAGAACATTATGCTAATGAAAAACAAAACCAAGACTAAAACTAAAGTTAGGAAAAACCACCACCACCACCACCACAAAAAACCCCAACCAAGCAGGATAAAAAGAACTGAAGTCAGAGGGTCCTAAAATCTTCCAATGTAATACTGTATTTGCCAGGCATTTCAAAACTACCGTATCAAGGAAAAGGCAATGTGAATCTGCTTGACAGAAATTGCCATAATTTTGGTGCCGTGACTGGGAAGCCTTGCCTCAAGTAATCACTCACTACACCTCTAGGGGCAAGCGCCTTGAGAGCACAGCCTCCAAGGGAGATCTCAAATGTCCTAGTAGGTTTATATGGGAGAATGCAATCTGGTTTAATGAACTATTTTAGAGTGGCATTTTATTCCTATCAGCTATTGTATGATAAAGTGCTATTGTAGGAAAAATTGACAGAACTCATGCATCTTAATGGAACAGTAACTGGCAAAAAAATGCCGGAGGGCCATGAAACTGAAGTTAAGTTTAAAGTTATACATAGCTAGCTTCCGAACAGTGGAGCCATGAATGCTTCAGGGCAGAACCTTATTTAATAAAGAAGAGAATGCATAAAAGTATTCAGAGAAAGGAAGTTACATAATGAACAGCAGACACATTCTTGCTATTACCCTTTGCCAAGGCTGGAGCAGTTCAAACTATAGGAGTTATTGCTATCACCATTTGTTATGGTTGAAGAGGAGCAAGAGCTTGCTGATGATTTTGAAGAGGTAGCTAGATTTCTGCTTGTTGCAGTGCTTGATCTGGGAGGGAAAAAAAGTAGTAAAAATCCCATCAGGGTTTTTGTTGCTGTTTTTTTAAAAAAATTCCTGAGAGTCTTTAACTGACTTTTTAGTATAGTTTACTATTTTAAACTGTTTATTTCTGGATTTCCAACCCAGAAGGAATGACTTCTGGTTGAAGAGGTGGGTTGTTTATGAGTCAATGGAATTAGAAATCTAGTACTCACCCCTCATTCTGTATGGAATTTCCCTATTGTAAAATACAAAGGAGAACTTATGCAAGTGGTACTAAGCTACACAAGGCAATTTCTTACATGGCAGAGCGCATGATACGATGCGCCGTTTGCATTCCAGCTGATTAAGAGTTCTCCAAATAATTGCTAGGAAAGAGCCATACTTCTGAATCAGTGTTTGATCCACAATCAATCATTGTAATTAGTACTAGGCTAGCAAGACTACTAATCTTAACTGGTACAAGGCCTCAGATTCATATTTGCATGCTCATAGCGTAAATCTGTCCCCTCCCAGCAGAACAGAAGGCAACCAACAGGATTTTTAGGACTAAAATTAATCTACTAAATGAAATGATTATCTTTTGAAAAAGATGGCTTAAGTAGAATAGATATTCCTTGCCATAATCTACCAGTGATTTGTAAATACTCTAACATTTTAACTACCTGCAGCTGTAGTCAGGGGCCAATAAGAATTGTAATGCCTGATACATTGGGTGGAATTCAATGTTTCATCTTCCAATAATTCCACCTATGCAAGTCATGTACTGTGCTAGAAGTTCTTCTGATCTTTCCCAAGCCAATTTGTGGAGCATGTGGGAGGCAGAAGGGACGAAAGCCCTGTGGGAATCTTTTGTAGGGGCAGGTTAGGTGAATCCTTACATGTGGCTTAAATTGTAGATGGCTTTGCAACAGGCTCAGTTCAGAATGAAGCAGTGCATAGGATAGTTCTTCACTGTTTTTTAAAAAACTGAGCTGCGCATTTCACTACCTCTTAAGGAAAGTATTATTTCAATATTGTAAAACTAAGATTAATTCCGTCAAGATTATGAGAGGTAGAAATTTAACTTTAAAGTATGTTTTTGGTACTTATTTTTTAAGTCAATGCTACTTCAATTTAGAAAAATGAGTGTAACAGGACTTAGGACATTTCCTATCTCATTGTTTAGCCTGAAAGCTCTCAAAAGTGGCTAACAAGTTAAAATACAACAGGACAATAAACACAATGTAATAATAACAGAATAGAGAAAGAAGCAAAATAGTCAGTGTCATGCCAAGTTAAACAGTGATAGAGACACCTCTCAGACCCAAATTAGACAGAGGCACAATTCAGACATCAGAAAACCATGGTTTGGTGTTCAGGTTTTGCAAAGTCTAAACTGAGATAGAAAAACGGAAAGCATAAATAGAGAAAAACTTACTTTGTCTGAGATTGCCTGGGCCACGTACCGTCTTCATTCTTCACTTCTATTAACACTACCTTTAAAGTTAAAGAAAAATAATAGTAAAACTAGGTAAAGGGAGTGCTATCTTATAGATCTGGGCTTTCTTTGGTTCCGTGCAGAAAAATACAAGCTAATCAGTGCTTACAAAACAGGAGATTCCCAATTAAATAACCCCCATGCTAACACCTTAGGATGTACAGAAGGCTCTGGCAGGCTTTTGACTCAGCAGCATTTACAAGTTACCATTTAAGGAATCAGCATCTACACAGAAGAGTTGTTCACACTACTGTGGCAATTTGATCACAACTTGTTTTTTTCAGGCCCACAAATCACACAATGGCAGGAACAGCCACCACATGCAGCTGCCTCTATATGATTGCTGCTAGGCTGTGAATACAGTAGCTCTTCCACAACGGCTGGCGTTTGACTGAACCTGGCCAAATAGTTGAGAAACCAGCTCAAATTTCAGAATACTTTGTATGACTTCATAATCACATGGGATGGGATCCAACTTCCAAGTCCTACTAGCAAGAGCTCTTGCTAGCACAGTTGGGCTCCCCCCCCTCCCGCGTGCCCCAAAATTGGCTTGTACAGGTGTCAGAAGAACCCCCAGAACAGCATGCCAAGGTGGTGGTGAGGAGGAATAATTCTGTCTGGCAAGCTGGAAAGCTGGCCCTGACAGAATGACACCAATAGTATTACCCTGAATTCTTCCCATTGCAACTTTTTTACAAATTGCAGCCTTGTCGACAGCCCACAGGGTGAGCAATACAACATATGATATTTGAACTTCTTACCTGTCCCTGATAGAGCCCCGCATCTTGTATAGTACTGTCGAGTTTGCTTAGCTGCTCATAAGTATTACTCATGTATCTGCTCCACAGCCTAATTTCTTTTCCGTCAGGAATATTAAACTGCTTTCGCATTTCATTTTCAATAGTAGCTGGTAAGAAAGAGACAAAGTTATTACGAGCTGTATTATGACTAGGTTGAGAGGTGTGGCTCGTTCAAAGTGTAAAAACGTGCTTATTTACTAGTGCTAAATAAACAAGAAGGTGTATACTAATTCTGGATTATTTTACACTGGTGAATTATTAACTGTATCTGTACATACCAATTTTCTGTAAAATTTAATTTCTGACTATAGCTATATTACCTGGAATAGCTAAATATTATCACTTTAAAAGATAAGGAATCATTTATTTAAAATGCAGCTAGGGTTATTTGAAGCTGACATTCTACTACTACTGAAATAACCAGTCGCTGGTAGGATTGTTTGAACAATGGCAGAAGCATCTAAAGCTGAAGAGTAACTGTCAGTTCTAAGGACAAATAATAAAAGCTGGAGTGAAATTGTGGTTTAGCAATGCTATAGGAGGATCAGATAAGTAGAAGCATTCACCATTTCACAGGGGGAAAAGAAGTAATTTCAGATGATTGTGAAAACAAAATTTGCAAAAAGAAAATGGTAAAATATACTTGCCCCATTTAATGAACTAAATAAATTACTAGACACCACTAGGTGTAGATGTGTTTCAAGGTGTGTTGTGGCGTTAACAAACAGCTACTTACCAACGGTGTCTGCTTTGCTGAAATAAGAGCTCTTAAGATTAGCAGGATCACTGTTCTGACACAGCTTCAGCTCCAAAAGATAAACTTCTACTTTACAGTGCTTCACAAACAGTCCATACTCCACAACCTAGGAAGAAAAGGCTTCCTGTAAAGTAGGTACAACAAACTATTCTGAAAGCAAATATGTAGTCTAAACTGAAAGGCTCCACCCTCAAAGTATCCATATCTTGGCCTGATAGATAACAGTGCCATCATCTAGAGTTTCACATAAAACAGAAATCCTTGGTTTTAACTCTAGTTCTACAACTGGCAAAGTGGCTTCAGATAATCCTGCAGAGGTTTCTACAGCCCAATCCCAAGTGTGTTTATTTCAAAATTAGCTCCACTGAAGTCAACACCAACCAACGGTTATAGTTAACTATTCTTCTTAGCTATTCAAACCAAGAGGTAAGACCCATGAGGGATAAAAATCAATGCTTTTTAAAAAAATAATAATAATAAATAAAATAAACAAAATTTAAATTTAAATTGAATTTTTAAAATAAAATGCTTTTGGAGGAAAAATTCTTACTAAAGATAGTTTTCTATTTAAGTTACATTATAGTCCAAAGGCTATTCATCAGGAAATAAGGATTTGTTTTAAGTTTTTCATGTGTGCTAAAACTCAGTCTAAGTTTTTTAAAAACATGCTTAACATCATTAGTTATCAAACATGGATACATATGTTATAATGTTATTGTTTTAGTTAAATAAATTGTTTAACTTGTTATTAAGGAAATGATCATTTTTCTCCTTCCAATAAAGAACAGCAGAAAAGTTGTCCAAATATAAACTGTTAACTTATTAAACCTCACAATAATTTCATAATCATCTGTCTATGTATTTCTAATAGTATAACCAAATCAGTAATTTTTGCTATAACTGTAAAAACTACTCTGAAAATTTAATATTCCAAAAATGAAACCTTCATTTGGTTGTAAATATTAAGATTATATCAGCAAGAATATAGTCTTTCTGTTAAAAAATGATTTAAATCAAGTCTTACTGGATAATGATTTAAATCGATTTGATTTAAATCAAATCCACCCTGGTAAGACCCAAACAGCAAAGGGCAAAATCAGGTTTACCAAGATCTCTTTTCCTCAAACTGCCTACCCAAAGTTGCTCTGGAGAGTTGGGAAACACTGGCACAAAACTGGAACATCAAATGCCTTGACAAGTTGAAGCTCCATTTTTATTGGGGAGTCCATTAACATGATTGTAAAATTCTACCACAACAAAAGAGGAGAGCTGAATATGACCATCCAGGTCTCTTTATCTGGTCCTGTAAACCAGGAGTCAGCAAACTTTTTTTGGAGGGGGCCAGTTCACTGTACCCCAGACCTTGTGGTGGGCCAGACTGCACGCACACACGCAGCAGAGGCTTCTCTCTCTGTCCCTCTCTCCCCCAGGCCCTCCCCTTCCCCTGCCTACCTATGGTGCTGCCAGTGCAAGGGCTGGCTGGCTCTGGAGAGACGCTGCTCTCTGCCAACTGCGGCTCCTGTGCCTGCCCTTGCGAGTGGCAGGGGTTGGCAGCAGCGGCAGTGGGATGAGCAGCCTGAAAGGGCTGGCTGGCTCTTGAGAGGCGCTGCCCAAAATGGTGCTCAGCCCGCTCCCCTTCCTCCTCTACGCCAGGAGGGGGGAGGCGCTGTGGTGTGTGAGGAGAGGGGTGAAAATGGCGCCCCCAAAAAATGGCAGCGCAGGAAAAAAATTAACGAAGAAAAAATTAACGAACAGAATCCACACAATCCACAGACCATCCGCGGGCCAGATCCTGAGGGCAATTGGGCTGGATCTGGCCCTTGGATGGTGGTTTGCCGTCCCCTGCTGTAAACTTTCCATAGGTCACACGCTTCACCGGCCCTGCTTTATACTCAATGTTTTTGCCTGGCTGTAATGTGTCCAACACATAACACTAGGTACAATCTTCTGGCTCAGGGAAAGGAATGAATGTTATGTAATCATTTGGTAGACACTTAGGAGATGGTTTTGTTTTTCATTTCAATTTCAATCAATAATAAAAGCAATAAAAGAAAAAAGAAAGATCAGTAATGGATCATAGCAATTTGCTAAACCACTGAGGCTCTTGGGCTTGCAGATCAGAAGGTTGGTGGTTCAAATCCCCGCGACGGGGTGAGCTCCTGTTGCTCAGTTCCAGCTCCTGTCAACCTAGCAGTTCAAAAGCACACCAAAAAGTGCAAGTAGATAAATAAAGCGAGATGAGCGCCACAACCCCAGAGTCGTCTGCGACTGGACTTAGTTGTCAGGGGTCCTTTACTTTTTCATTTATTTTAACTGTTTGATAAAAAGGTAATCTAAACAAAACTAAAAAAGGGAAAGGGGGTTTTGTGGGGGAGGAGGGAGAAAAAGGGGAATTACCCTTCCTATTTTACATTTGCACATTCCTTTTAAGGCCTACATTTAAAAAGCATATACTGTATTTTAGCAGCAATATGGGCATGTTTAGCTTATTCTGAAAATGGAATTATTCCTATGACATATCACATGCTCTTTTCTACATTGTTCATTAAAATTATACCAGATTGCATTAGCATGTACTATATATTATTTATTGCACAGTTAACTATTTGATTTAAGATCCAGCCTACAAAGCAATTTTCTGCATTGTCTAGTTACTTGGAGTCCTGCTGTGTTTCTGAAGTCAGTATACATTATCTCTTCCCCTGAAAAGAAGCATTCCTGGTAGAAGGGTCATGTGGAGTGTCCTTTACTCTTTGGATAGGGGAATACAGTAAAGGACACTCCACATGACCCTTCTACCAGGAATGCTTCTTTCCTCTCAGTTCTTCTCTTTCCTCTCCTCCCCATGGCAACCCACTCTCTAACCTGCTCCAGTCTCCTCACTCCACACAACCCTCCAAAATTTTTTTGAGATCCACAGGGGTAGCAGGGAGAGGAGAACAGCCAGTCCCACTAGCTGATGGACACAACTGGATACCACCCTTTAACTTCATCCTGTGTTCTGGCTAAATGACTAATCAACAGAGTACACGGCAACTGAAGAGAAACTTTCTCCTCTACTAAGGAGCTAGAAACATTCTGTAAAGCCATTCTGAAACTGTAGGAGCCATCCTAATACTGGGAAGAGCAGTTCATTTTCTACCCTGTATTTCCAGTTATTCAACCTTATACGTCACACAATATATCATTATTCTCTGCACCAGTTAAATGACACCTAAATATTCTTTATAGTGTTCATTTCTCTGGGTAGCTCAAGAGATAATTCACACAGTTCCACAAATTGGCAAAACAATGTAAGTTACATAAAGATCATTATCACTTACCTTTCTCACTATTGGTTTCTGACCCTCTATACAACCATACCAATTTACTAATTTGTTCCAGGCTTCAGTCGGAACCAACACATAATCCAACTCATCAATGAGATGTTCTTTCAAAGTCTGAGCTTCTGAGTCTAAAAAGGAAAGGAAACATAACAATAAACAGGAGGATAAACAGTTCTCCTGGAAATCCTGAATAAAACAAACACACTTTCAAAGTGACAGACACTTTTGAAAATCTAACTTAAGGTAATTTAAATAGCCACATCAAAGTGAGTCTTGAAGAGACTCAAGTGGTATTATTTCACAATCTAATTTCAGACTTCCCTTCCACACATAATTTCAAACTATTAATCAAATAAAACCAGCTGTATAGTATTTGAATAAATACTAAATAAAAGTATTTAAATAAAAGTACAATGCAGAACTGGAAGACTTTCCTATACCAATATGATCCAGAGACTTAGAGAAGCAAAATTAAACTTTTTATGTTTGTAAACACTTTCTAGTGATTTCCTGGGAGTCAGCTAGACTGGTAAAGAAAAAGCAATTTATATGCATTGTATGTGAGATATAACATTGCACTACCAGATGGCAGTGTGGAGTCCTGTTTTTCTCTACCTGTCTTCCCTGTTTAAATTTACAATGCTTTAAACTGAAACACTTCTTTGATATGTCTAGATCCAGCCATGGTCTGAGGAACACAGCATCTATATTGCCTTTTGCTGCTAAATTTAAATAGCTCTACCTATCAACAATATGTATTACTTTAAATCTTTTAAAGAGTTGCTCAAGTGTTATTTCTCAGGACTGTATCTGGAGAGAGGTGGCATGTCAGAATGGTGTGTTCTTTCCACTGCTTCTGCTGCCACTGGGAACCTCTTGCAATACAGGAAAATGCGATTTCAAGGTATCTAGTCTCCCAAATAATGAAAGATCATGTATAAAGCAGGCTTCAGATTTTAAGTTATCACCTTACCAAGGTCAACTTTGTGCCACAACAAACCTGAACCAGTACTAAGCCAAGGAAACAATGTGCACCTGGAGCTCAGGGGGCGAATCAAAAACTTATTCAAACACAAGTTTGAATTCAGTGGATATGCCTAATGATTTGAAGTTCTATGACACAATATACGAAGCTAATAATGATTTGCAACCAACTGATTTACAACACAGAAGCAGATGTAACGGTTAACTCTTTCAGTTTCCATTTACAAAAAAAGGAAAGTCGTCTGCTTTCAGGCCTAGGCTGAGTGGAGAAATACAAAAAAAAAAAAAACCCCACAGGAAGGGTGTGGAAGCCAAGAATGAGACACTTATTTAAGGGTGGAACTTCTAAGGCTTGTTACAATACTAGTTATGATTGCAGTAACTGCTGATGTGACAATCATGCTAGATTCCATCATAGTTTTTCCAAAGCAAGCTGCCTTATCATATAGAAAAACTAATATCCCTACTTAAGAATTGGGAAAGTGTACTGGGAAAGATTGGAGGGGAAGGGCACTGGCTCCCTTACTGTCAGAACATAGTCCAAAAAGTAGTACTGTGCAGTGACATTTTCCCTCCTCCACTTCCCAGTCCTTTCCAAACTCCTAATCCTAATCCCCTCTCCACACAACTTTACCTGCAAAAAGCCCCGAGTTATCAATGGGTCCCGGGAAGAGATTCGGTTCTCCAACGTTGTACAAGTCCCAACTGTCAAAGCCCACGTATTTCTTCCACTGCTTGAACCACCGGCTGTCAATTAGGAACCTGCAATAAAAGGGGGAAAAATACGCCTTGAGAAGAAGAGGAAGGGGGAAGAAAGAGTAATAAAACAAACAAACGGGGCAGGGTTGGAGCGGGAGGCAGGAAAGGTGAACGAAGTTGCTGGAGGGGACGGGGCGGAAGAAGAGTGACTCAGCACCAGCACCGGCACCGGGAGGGCCCGGCCGGCACCGACCTGCCCTCTTCCTGCCACCAACACCGAACTCCCGGGGGGAGCAGCTCGCGCCTCCTGCTGCCCCCCCCCTTCCGAACACCCGCATTCGAAAGCCAACAGCCCGAGCGCGCGGAGGGCCTGCGCGGAGGAGGCGGCGCGCGCGCGGCCTGGCTCTCAACCTGACACCCAGAGGCGAAAGGGGCCGCCGCGCTCTCTCGCTCCCGCCGCCCCACCCGCCACAACGGCCCCGCTCCCTTCTCACCACGACTCTCCCGGCCGCAGCGCCGTCCCCAGCAGCGGCATAAGTTCCGCCCGCTGCGTCCCGGCGTCCGGCCTCAGGCCGGCGCCGCCGCCTCCCCCGCCGTCTAACCCTACTTCGGCAGCCGCCATGACAGTACTGCAAGCGCTTTCGCCCGGCCGGCCGTCCCCAACTGCGGATATCCTTCCTCGCCCGGCCGCCGCCGCCGCGCGCACAGAACGCCACTGCGCAGGCGCGGCGACGCCTCCGGGCGTTCGGAGGGCAGGGAGCGCCGGGCCGAGCGCCTTCGCCCGAGCGGGGTGTTTTGACGCTGAGGAAGAAGGAGCCGCTTTCCGGGCGGGGCGGCAGGGAATGCCTCGTTCTCCAGTCGCTCACACAGGCTCCGTCTGCGGTGTCAGTTACCTCTGAAGGGCTGAGAATTGCAGGTCGTGCCTCAAACTAGATAGCGACCCTGGCTATCAAGGGATCCTTCTGCATTCGGTGGACTAGAACTACCAACATCTAGAGGGCACCACGTTGGCGACCCCTGGATCTTTGCTGGTGCAGCTGCCTTTTGGCTTCTTTAGCTGTTATGCTGCGATGACACTTTCTTGTCTCTGGACATCCCACTCCTTGAAACCAGCAGCCAACCCAGTGAGTTGATATTGAAGGTCTTGTGGGTCGTCCTGCTGGGTTGGCATAAGGGCAATGGCAATCGTCCTTTTTATCCTAAGCTTTTTTGGAGACTGCTCGTCTAGGAAATATACCGCATACCGCACGATGTTGGGCTCTTTTTGCGGCAACCATTAATATTGGGCGACATTGAATTGCAGTTGCTTACTTGTGCAACAGGCTTCCAGCTCCTGCAAATGGGACTTCCCCTTTCCCATTTCTCCCCTGCAACTCCCCAAGACATGGCAAATCTGCTTTGGAGGTTAGCACCCTCTCCAGAACAGATTGTAGTAGGCAGAAAACTAGTATGTAAGTAAATTGTAATCACCACCACAAACTATGGTCCTAAAGATCTGACTGAGGTATCACATTAAAGCACAGAACAAATATGCTTACAGAAGAGCAATAGCATTACTCTCTCCCATCAGATAATCTTCAAGAGAAAAATAGGGGGTAAAAGCAGCATGTAGTCTTTGAAATACTATTGGTTGCAAGATGTCTGGTTTATGTTAATTGAAGTAAGTCCTCCATAGCCATTGGCTCAGCTGTTGAACAATTTATGAACGTTCCGCCAAAGGCCTTCATACACAAAGTCTAGGAAAGATTGGGGTGGAAGATATTCAATGGAAAGAAAGGATGCATGATTGCCCTCTGAAAACATAGATCTTGATGTGCTCTGACCATGCTAAAGATATTAGTGTTATTAGGACAACAGGATATGAAGATAATTTGTATAATTACACATTTTAACAACTGCCTGTTATAACTATATAGTAATTGTAATGTTAATCCTTTTTGTTCTTGTAAGTTACATTCTTCAAACACCCATCTAATAAATCAATAATGCGGGGGGGCATGTGTGGAATGAGCAAACAACATTGTTGCAATATTTGTCAATTGTGTGTGCATATTTGAGAGAGAATGACACAGGAATAGGACACAGGTAAGATACATGCACACAAATATCTACAAAGCTGAGTTTCATTTGTAGTATATTTTTCATCTAGTTCCTGTTTCCACTCCTGTCCCACACGACTAATAACAAGCCCTTTTATTTCTAACAAATTACCTTCCACATTTATTTGTAATGTTGCTTATTGAATCCAGTTTGTTAATAAGGACTACGATTTGGTAGGATTCTGTGTAGAATTTTTGCCAGTAGAAGCCAGGTACCCAACCTATATCAAATAATTTATTATGTCAATCCACAGCTTTAGGCATTTTTTTTTTTGTCTCAGTTCAGTCAGTACATAATGCTAAACCAAATTGTGGTTTAGCATGAACACAGATTCTTGGAGCCATCATAACTGCTGCACTCCTTTGGTTCTGCTGCTGGCATGCTACCCAGGGCTAAGCCATATTTTGGTTTAGCATGCTGTCCAAATGCAGGCTCATGGTTTGTCTTCTCCAAACAAACTAAGCTGTAAACCAAGAACATACCTTAATTACAGCTCATGGTTTGCCCTAGAGCAAGACAAAGTACAAGCTCTGGTTTGGACAACATGCTAAGCAAAACCATGGCTTAGGCCAGAAACTGCAGTAGCAGCAGCATTGGAGAAGTACAGCAACCATGAACTTCTCTCGAGGGACCTGCTCAATCATGGTTTAAGTAATAATACTTCAGCTCTTTTGGTAATGTGTTAAATGAGCTTAGGTTGAGATTTGAAATAACTAGTTGCAACCTAATGTTATGCAGCCTTATTATAAAGACACAGACATATTCGTCTTTGAAGCATTTTATTGGCATAGAATTTCATAAACTGCTGTTTCCCCTAGTGTAATTAACTATATCTTCACATACAAAATTTTACAAATACATCAAGTGTCCTTCAAGTGTTTAGAAGAAGCACCATCATAAATAAAATTTTGATGGAGAATAGAAACTTACTGCCAGAGTAAACAGATGAATTGCTGAAAAACAAGATAAGGCCACACAGACAAACAGCATGGAGTTTGGCACATGGAGGGCTGCTTCACATAGTAGGATTTAACCCACACATTAAAGCAGCCACTCATATTATTCAGCCTTGAGTCACGTAATACATGGTTGCCTCTCACATTAGAGGAAGGGTTATAATTTAGCTTACATCACGGCAAATAGATTCCTGCATTTCAATTAAGTTTCATTGCTATGATGCATAAGCAACTTTCTTCTGCTTATTCGGTTAGATCAGCCCAGTCTAATCTAGGACAGATCTGCAATTCACTCTAGTATGGAAAGTATCATACTTAACCTAGGACATCATCTAAGCAATAGACTAGCTGAAAAAGAGAAGTAGACATTTCTGCAAGGCACATTTTCTGGTTCTTGGTGACTCGCTAAAGCAGGTTTTGAATATCATCCTGGATCTTGATGGTTTCAAAACGCCTGCTGTAACGCTTGAAAGGCACTCCATCACGGCTTATGAGGAACTTCTCAAAATTCCATGCGATGTCGCTGCGACACACGGGGGACCAAATGATGAACTGTGGGTTGGTCATCAGAGACACGGGGTCATCATGTGGAAAGGGCAATTCTTTCTTCAGGAATTTGAAGAGTGGGTGAGCGTTTTCCCCATTCACCTCACACTTCTCAAAGACACTGAAGTTGGGCTCATACCCATTGCCTGGGCGGACATACTTTAGTGAATTCAGGATCTCCTCGTTGGTGGCATTTTCCTGTAAAAAGGAGAGAGAAGATATATGCTTAATTCCAAATGTTGGAACAAAGTGTAGCAAACAGCCACAGCAGCACCAACCAGGCTACTGACTTCTGCTTTATGTGACATTTTCTTTTGCTTTACCAACCCCTTCAACCATGCCAATAGCAGCTTTGCAGAAACACTGGGCAAAAACATTCCCTTCCATCGCAACTTGCTACTTGTCACAGTATCTTAGTTTAGTTCAACAAACATATGGAGATTAAAGTTATGGAGAAAAGCAAGTTTTACCTACTATGTAGTTCTATAAACTGCTCTGCTGCAGTTGCAAGGAGTTAGTAGGATCTGAAACTTCCAAGTTCCTCATTGAAAGTAACATTTACAGAACAAATAATTTCTTCCTCAAACATAAGTCAACTGATGTGACTTAAATATTCCCTAGCATATTGCCCAAGCAGTGATAGACATTTTGGGGTAGTGCTGTGGATGCCTCTTGACAAATAGCAGAAGGTCTTCAATAACTGGGCAGGAGGGGTGGGGAATGAAGCAATAAAAAGCACTTTTAAATTATTTCCAATTTAAGCCCTTACAAGCAGATTGTGATGTTGCCACACAGTTTAGGCAAGTACCCTAATTGGAAGTTTGTGCATAAGGGTTTAGATGTGCAATCAAAATGCACAGTTCAGCTTTGTACACTTTGACTATACAAACTGCTTCATCCCCTGCCCCATCTTGAGTACCCCGCTGCTTTTTTGTCCCATTCAGAGAAATACTACTTCAAGCCTCAGTTCGTGTGACACTAATATGTCCCTGCTGCACACTGCCTCCAAGGTGTGGCTGGGAACTGAAATTTTACAACACCCTTATCAATTCTGGTGAAGCAGGTATTTGTACATGCCAGTATCAGCAACCATCAGTCTGTCTTCTGCCATGATTTGACCTAGTCCTAGACCTTTTGGGTTGCATGCAACAAAATCATCCTGTTAGCACAAGGACTTCCTTCCACTTGTGCAACAAGCTTTTCTCTTCCACTCCTTGTGTGCCCCCCCCCCCCATTTGCTCTGGACTGTTGGGGAGCCTCCAGAACAGACTGGAGACAAGGGAATAGGATTTCCTATTGTATGCCAGGTAGGGTTTGAAAAACAAGAAGCTTATTTACACCCCCTACTAAGCAAGATCTGTCAAAATGACAGCCAGTAAGTATTGTAAGAGCACAGCTGCTTTATTAGTTTCACAGAGGTAGAGTAGCCATCCTTTGAGCCAGCTACTTGGTTGAAAACTGCAGACTTCCAAGCCTTACCAAACTATCACCTCCCAATCCACATGCTCCAAATTACGATGGTAAAATGCATGTTTCAATTCCTGAATTTGACTGCTTGTCACTACCTGCTCCAACAACAAGAGGAGCAACTGGTCTATGCAGCCTTCCCCACTTTGTTCCTTGGTGTACAAAGTTTCCACTCACATCTGGAGAATACATTTATAGTAGGAATATACCACTTTAATAGTCATGGAGAATCCTGAAAAGCGTCGACTGGGAAATGTACCGGTAGCTTTGCAAGAGCAGCTCCCTTAAACTACAGTTCCCAGTATTCTCCTTGACTGCTGAAGCTGTACAGTAGCACTTTAAATGAAGTTCCAAATGCTGCCCTTCTCAAAAGAGGTAGCTGTAGCTGGTTCAGTCAAAACCATCATCCTCTTTTCCACTTCACACAAGTGGAAATGCACGGAAACCGCGGCATTTGATTGAGTGGGAAGGAAGCCATTACGCAGTTTAGCTTGTGAGCAGACGGGAAACTAGTAAGGCAGAAGCCGCATGTCTACAGCACAACTTGTAGGGTGCTCTCTGCTGGAAAACGTAACAAACCCTTGCTTCCTCTCTCCGCTCCACAATCATCCAACAAGGTGCTGACTTGAGATGCAGAGCAACTGGATTAAGTGTCTCCTCGGGGCACGATTCCCCCCCCCCCCGCTATCAATGCCCCAAGGGGCTCCTGTGCTCGGCAGGCATAAAGCCAGCTTGTGGGGGGGCAGTCATCGAAGCACTCTTATGCCCAGATAAGAGCCTGTAAAGCAAGGGGGGATGTTGTGGCGATACGGAAGGCATCAGTTTCAGCATCTGGGAAGGCGCGGTTCTTATCACAGAGAAGGCAGAGGTGGCTGGGAGCCGTGATAGAGCTTCCACGAACTAGGTTCACCCCCGCTCCATCGAGAGCAAGAGAGAAAATAAAGCTTCTGGCCATGTGCAGAGTGCGCTCTTTCCTTCCTCCTCCCGCACCTTCCTAGGACTGAGAAGCCTCCACACAAAGCAGCCCCCGCCCCCCATGAAAAGACCTACAAGTCGACTTGGGAGCTTGTGTCGCCCAAGGGCGCCTCGTTCCCTACCAGTGGCGTAGCGTGGGTTGTCAGCACCCGGGGCAAGGCAAGTAATTTGCGCCCCCTAACCCGTGGATTTGCGCCCCCTAACCCGTGGATTTGCCCTAACCCCAGATGTTGCGCCCGGTGTGGCCGGCCCCCCCCTGCACCCCCCACGCTACGCCACTGTTCCCTACGCAGCAGGAAAAGCTCCCAAGGGGAAGGTCTCGTCCTCCTCCTCCTCCTCGCCCGCCGCGCCCCCTCGACGGCGGCTACGGTACCTGGTGGCCGAATTGGTTGCACGGGAAGGCGAGCACCGTGAGTCCCTGAGGCCCAAAGCGCTGCTGGAGCTCTCGGAACTGCGTGAAGTCCCGGCTCGTGGTGCCTCAGAGGGAAGCCACGTTGGAGACCAGCACCACCCGGCCCAGCAGCGAGCCCAGGTCGACGGGCTCCCCGCCGCCCAGGGGCCGCACCAGCACTCCCGCCAGGCTAGACAGCGATGCTCCGGCCATGCTGCGAGCCATCGAGGATGCAGAGCAAGTGCGCGGCCCGGAGGCGCCTCTGGCCCTTTTCAGCGCGCCCAGCAACTCCACCCACCTCGCCATGGCTCCGTCTGGTCCTGGGGTGGGTGGGGCTAGCGGGAGAAAGCTCCGCCCATCGTCTTTGTCCTCGTCTGCCGCCGATTAACCCGCTTTCTTTTACTCCGCCCCGATTCCGACCGCTTCCCTGCCGCGAGCATTCTGGGCATGCGCTGGAACCCTGCGGATCGAAGGTCATTTTCAAACGCCGATTGCGAAGGAGTGATTTGCTTGGCTCGAAGCCAGCGTGGTTTGCTGGCGTTTCTCTTCCTTTGGGATTAGTTTAAGCATTCTCTTCTTCAAGATCCCACCTCACGTAAAGCACAGCCACTCTTCTGATGAAGGAAACGCAGCCCTGTTGCTGCTGGGGAGAGGAGACCAAGCAACAACTAACCACCTGTCCCGTTTCTTAGGAAGCAGAAGCTGATTCCTAAGGTGTCTGATGTGGCATGGCTCAAAGCTTAAGGTGGGCTGCATGCCCCAAGTTGCTTATCTATCATTGTCGTTGAGTCATCATGCTTTTATGTGTGTTGTGCAAACAAAGGTTCTGAAGGTTATTTTATGTCTCGAAGGGGACGCTCACAGTCATGGGAATTTATGATGTGGGGTACAGCAAAGCTTATTTTGGAGCTCAGAACGTAATGATGATGATAAATTTATTTATACCCCGCCCATCTGGCTGAGTTTCTCCAGCCACTCTGGGCGGCTCCCAATCCAATGTTAAAAACAATACAGCATTAAATATTAAAAACTTCCCTAAACAGGGCTGTCTTCAGATGTCTTTTAAAGATAGGATAGCTGCTTATTTCGCTAGTTCCATTTAAAGTTTTCGGATTCATCTCTGTTTTGATTTTCCATGCAAATAAGGAAGTTAAAATTAGGCAATCCTCTGATTTGACTCCTATAATCCAAGCCGCCTTCTCCAAGTGACAAGTCCTTTTGAAGGCAGCTGTGGAGAATGCAAAACGTGTAGCTGCCTTTACCGTTCTTGGGGAAGGCAGGAGCAGTCTCTTGCTTGCTAACCGTCTCTGTGCAGGTTTGGTCATAGTTGACCAGATTACTGTGGGAAACTTCTATGCTAGCCCGAACATCATATAGGAGGGCTGGGATAAAAATGAAAAATGTTTCATCACTTCTTTCATTAAAAAAAGGAAAGGAACTGTAACAAAATGCCCAACCTGGATGGCCTGGGTTCTAGTACTGTGGGAGAAGGAGAACACAAATCTCCCAGTGAATTTTTTCTATACACCACTTCATTTATTTTTTAAAAATGAATTATAAAGTACTATTTCCACTGAAAGGATTACCTGCTCCAGCCTCAGTTATTAGATATTTTATATTGTACAAGAGAAACTGTTAAAAAAGGAAACAAATTAGGGATTGGAAAGATGTAGATCAGGCTCTGAATAGCCAGAACAATCAGGTGTTAGAACTGGAAGGGAAAGTCTTTGTTTCAGAAAACTGGTCTTAAAGTTGTGACTGATAATTACACCATCCTGGCAAGTTTTGAAATGCTGAAATCTAAATGTATTATTTAGGAAGTCTCAGGAGGAAGTCTCATTAAACTCAATTTGGCTTACTCCTAGACCAGTGGATGTAGGATTGTTGCGTAAATCTAGATCTTCCTTATTGCCCCAGAAAAGAAGTTCATATTTTCCACTTAGCAATCACAATAGTTCCTCAGCGTTGGACTTCAATGGAAATACTTCAAAGCTCCCTCAATATTGCAGTATGCTATAAAGTCCAGGTGAGCAATAACTGCAAATAAAAAGCACTGAGGCTTACAATAGGAGTGGCAGTCAAACATTCAACAATAAATAGCAACCGCTCAGCCTCAGGTTGAGCAAGAGCTGGTTTCCTTTGCCTTTAATAGCTCACCTGCCCTCCCACACTGCTCTTCTAGAAGCTTCTACACCAGCTTGAACACTTCCTCACTCTGGGTGGTGCCACTGTAAGGACTGGGCCCAGTGAGCCCATTCTGAAGAAGTGAGCAAAAGGAGTCAGAACACCCAGCTCCTCCTTTTCCTCTACTGCAGGCATGCATTGCATTAGACAATTAAAACTTCCCATCAGCACAATATAATAACAATTTAAACATCTATGGCTTCCCCCAAATAATTCTGAGAAATGTAGTTTGTTACGGATGCTGATAGGGCACCTGAAACAAACCACAAAATGGTGTCCCCACTAGGGTAGAAGATCTTAATTGGGAACAAGGGCAAATAAAGATCTACCCTGGGAACAAAGGGATAATAAATATATACATGTGGTACATAAGAGCCAACTCCTAGGGGCCAAGGTCCCTAAACCTCCCCCAATAAAATCTTTGAGGTGGCCACCTCCCAAATGTTGATGAGCACTGCCATTTATATGGTGTGGGTGGGTGTGTGCTGCATCATGTAATTGATTATGCTGGGTGGGGCCTAGCTGCCTCCCCAATATTTTATTCAAGTTGGCACCCCTGCTGCCCAAGCTCACTCACTGAGCTTTTTGGCCAAGTGGGGGCTTCAGACTTAGGTCATTCCACTTGACTCATCTTTGTGCACAAGTGAAGTGTACAGTATGGGTGTAATCTTGTGCGTCTGTCCCCGGATGCAGGATAGGGAAGGCAGCCAAATGGAAAAGGGAAGAGGTTTCAACATGTCGCTCTGCCTGTGTGCTGTTGCTGTAACTGTTCTTGCGAGAGATCTGCAGGGAAGACAAGGCACACACACACACAGTTCCTCCTGCCCCACTTCCTTTGTGAGCTCGGGGAGCTGCCTGTTATGTCAGCTTCTGCTTTTAAGCCAAGGTTGACACCCTTTTCTCCAGCAACGTTCCTGTGGTTTGGAACTGCTCTACGAGGCAAATGCTCGACAGGTTATACTTTCCTCCTGATTCATTGCATGGTTGTTGCATGTTCCAGAATTGTTCTATGACTATCAAGTGTCAAAGAATGCAAGATAAGTCATGCCGCAGTTAAAAAGGAAAAAATGGCATCATTTGCCCTGTTCCCAATATTAAAAGTGGCAGCAAATTGCTTCTTGGAAGTCAGGTGATCCTATGTCCTTTATGATCTGGCATGTCTTTTTAGAACTAAAAGCACCCTTTGAATTCTTTGTCTTGGATCCCCAGACTCAGTTATAAAGGAGCATCTTTGGTTCCTCCCATTATGAATGAATGAATGCTTTGCATTTATACCCCATCATTTTCTTCAATGAACTCATGGTGGCAGTCATAGTTTCCCCCCTCCTTATTTAATCCCCAAAACAATCCTGTGAGGTAGGCTAGACTGAGAGGCAGTGCCTGGCCCAGGGAGCTTCATTCATGGCCGAGTGGCGGTTTGAACCCTGGTCTCCCAGATCCTAGTCTGACACTCTAACCATTGCACCTCACTGAATAATTTGTGAACTCAGTTGTTTCAATAGGATTTAAATATGTACCGGTAACTCCCAGTTTTATGGATGTCTGTTTGAATGTGCCACAATTTCCACTTTCAGTGCTGCTCGGTTTTTGTTTTGTTTTGAAGCAATAACTGCATTCTAAGTTGCTATTGCTTTTAGAAATTACTTGCAAATTGAACTTGTACTTTTTTTATATCATATATGGTTTTACGATTTGACTGAATGCCACTCTGGGTACTTTTAGTAGAACAGGATATATAAAAGAAATGAATGTTTGATTGCTTGTACTAAAAGAGTAAAGCATGCATCTGCATGGAACCTTATCATTTTTCAAATCAAAGCCCTACCAAATAATCTGCACGGCACATCTTGCAGATAGGTTTGTGCGACCCCAAAACATCCTGTTTGTCCTGCAAAGAATATTTCTTGGCACTTATTGCTGCAAAGGTGCCTGCGACAATATGTTTGAGGAAGTTGTTTGTGAAAGTCATTTCCTCATATGTGTGTCCCTTGCTTTTGTTTCAGCTTAGCCATTGTTGAAATAATTGCACAAGTGTCAGTGTAAAACAAATAAAGCGCACCTGGTGTAACAATTCAAAGCCATTTTTGTGCAGGCTTGGAGAGAAGGGGGCAAATACGCATTGCAAATATTTGTTTCTCCCCTTACAAGCCAAGCTGCCATAATGAAACCGGGAAGTAAAAGGACAGCTGGACTGATTAAATACTTTATTTTCTTTTCTGGGCACCCACATTGTGGGGGCTCAGTGATTTGCTGAAGCACTAAGACACAGCTTGTATAGATGCTATGCAACAAAGACAGTGGCAGCTGCAACAGGACTATGAGGAGGAGGGAGGGGAATCCAACTGAGTTTAGTGGTGCTCACTTCCAAGTAAGAACATAAGAAGAGCCTGCTGGATCAAGCCAGTGGCCCACCTAGTATAGCATCATTTCTCACAATGGTCAACTAGATGTCCATTGGAAACCTGCGAACAGGATTTGAGCACAAGAGCCCTCTCCCCTCCTGTGGTTTCCAGCAACTGGTACTGGGAATCATTGCTGCCTCCAGCTGTGGAGGCAGAACATAGCCATCAGGGCTAGTAGCCATCAACAGCCCTCTCCTCCATGACTTTATCTAATCCTCTTTTAAAGCCATCTTGGTTGGTGGTCATCACTGCCTCCTGTGGGAGCAAGACCCATCATTTTAACTACTCGTTACGTGAAGAAATACTTTATCTGTCCTTAATCTTCCAACATTCAGCTTCATTCATTGGATGTCCATGAGTTCTAGTTATGAGAGAGGGGGAATAACTTTTCTCTATCCCCTCTCCCCATGCCACACATAATTTTATACATGTCTATTATTGTTGAATGGTCTCTTTAAATTTGAAGGTTCATTATTGTTCCACAAGATGTGTATTTCTTTAAGGGCCAGAGCAAATAACGTGACCTAGTTTTACAGCTGTGAAGCAGTATAGCAGGTGCTGTTAAGTTGTGTTAATTAAGCTGTGTCAGCAATTGGGTATAGTATATAAAGAGCAGCACCTACCTCTCTAAGGACCCTAGTGGTTGGGTTGTTGGATGGGTCATGCTTATTGATATATTAGAATTAATGTAAAAAGGAGTTTTTGTTTTTGATATTAAAACCTAGCAAAAGTTATTTTTGCGCTCCTTGTAATGTGTGGTCTCCCCAGCATGCTTTCTGCAGCGCAACTAATCTGCAAATAGCCAACAATTATATGTATGTAAATAAGTATGCCTAAGCTT
This sequence comes from Podarcis erhardii, assembly GCF_964252035.2. Classification (NCBI taxonomy): domain Eukaryota; kingdom Metazoa; phylum Chordata; class Lepidosauria; order Squamata; family Lacertidae; genus Podarcis; species Podarcis erhardii. The sequence continues at coordinate 71,361,577 of NC_138498.1, forward strand.
GGAGTCCTCATCAGCCACTCTAGCGTTACCTGACATGCTTTTCCGTTCTCATGACTTTCACTGACATAGCAGGAGCTGAGGACCTTTCACTCCCCCACCCCCAGGTGTGCTCTGGGCATGGTTGCAATTCAGTCTGTAGTCTCTGTCACACAGATTCTCAACAGCATTTCTTCCCATTAGTCCTGTTTTCTTTTGTTGTTTAAATAGGTGCTTGGGGACTGTGTTGGCTGACTGACCAACCAACCAACCAACCCTTAATCATAGGGACGTGGGTTTGAGTCCTACATTGTGCAAAAGATTCCTGCATTGCAGAGGAGTGGACTAGATGTTCCTTGTGGTCCCACCCAATTCTACAATTCTATGAAAGATGTCCATACTTGCAGTACCGAACAAAGAGTTCAGTATGACCAGTGTCTTGTAGATTTGCTATCTGAACAAAACAACTGAGCTGTTACTAATAAAGAGAATTTATTGAGTTACATATGATAGCCATTGACCATGCATTTGCCTGTGCTTTTAATGAGCATTCAAATGTTTCCATCTTGCGTTTTATCTATTCACTGTATGTTTTCCAACATCTTTAATTGAGCAGAACTTTAAATCATCACACCATTCTTCTTCCTCACTCTGGTTACAGGAGTTCCACTGGATCACACTAAAGGTACAGCATCATGTTCCCAAGCACATGTGTCAAGGAAGCCCATAGCAGAGCATGAAGTACCCTCTCCCCTGAGCCTGTTTAGCTAGCATGGCAAACACCTAATAACTGACCTGCCCACCATAAGTTTGCCTTAGGTAAAGGTAAAGGTACCCCTGCCGTCAGGGCCAGTCGTGTCCAACTCTGGGGTTGTGCGTCCATCTCGCTTAAGAGGCCGAGGGGCCAGCGCTGTCCGGAGACACTTCCGGGTCACGTGGCCAGCGTGATGAGCCAGCACCAGCGCCGCACACGGAAACGCCGTTTACCTTCCCGTTATAAAGCGGTACCTATTTATCTACTTGCACTTAGGGGTGCTTTCAAACTGCTAGGTGGGCAGGAGCTGGGACCGAAAGACGGGAGTTCACCCGGCCGCGGGGATTCGAACCGCCGACCATACGATCGGCAAGCCCTAGGCACTAAGGTTTTACCCACAGTGCCACCCGCGTTAAGTTTGCCTTAACACCACTTGAAAACCAGCCAGATTGGTGGCCCTTGCCGCACCTGTGGCAGAAAGCTGCAAAAATTATGCATTGTGTGAAATGTAAAAAACAGCCTGCAACGTTTTTCTAGCTCACACTGTGATAAAGATGAATGGTGGCAGTTTTTATTTGTTTTGTAATCTGACTTTAAAAACAAACTGATCTTGTTTTTGAAAGCTGCATTGGGTTCTTTTTCAATGGAGAAAAAGAAGATATAAATTATTGAAATAAAAACAAGTATGTTGGAAAGTATTAGGAATCTGAGAACATAAACAACACAGTGCCTATTCAGTATTTCATAAACTGAATGCTGTACACAATATTTATCACCGAAAGGGAGTGTCAATATCACACAACTGAGGCCTAGCGGAGGTTGAAATACAGCTTTTTAAAATGGTTTCACATGAAAGTGGATGACTAAGAGTTGACAATATTTTCCATGCACGAAATGGAAGATGGAGATGATAATTACTGTGCTGTGCAAATGATGGAATATCCCTGTGCCCTTTTATCTTTTGTAGGCACCCCATCTTGGTTAGAGATAATGTTAATGCGTCATTCACTGAAACTGAAAAGTATCAAATTATTCTTACATCACCTTGGTATCATTGCTGAGGTGCAGCAATATTCTGAGGTAATGTCTGGAAGAGACTGACAAATTATAAAGTGTTTTCATATACACATTGAACATACTAACTTTACATGTTGCAAAGGAAAGATTCTGCAAGCACCTGCGAGGTTCTTTAGGCTTGCCCACATGACTATTTGGGTTTGTGTGTCTTTTTAAACTTTCCTCTGTCAACAGCAGATTCCCTTGCAGTATCAAACTGCTTCTGAAGCTTCCCTCAGTTTTAAAAGTCCTGCCACATGGGACAAAGTGTAGCAGAGCTGCTGTTCAAGAAGCAAACCTAAAACACTATGGGTCCTACATAACTGAGAATGTATTTTAATCCTGCATTTAGCAGACAACCCAATGAAAGCAACGTGCAGACTTTATGGCAAGGGTCAGCAAACTAAGGCTGCAGGCCAGATCCGGCCGAATTGCCTTCTAAATCTGGCCCACGGACGGTCTGGGAATCGCTGCGTGGATCTGATCGTTCAGGCTGCGCACGTGTTATTTCCCTCTCCCTCACATGGCGTCGGCACTTCCTCCCTCCTTCTGGCTTCTCCCTGCCCTGTCTAGAGGAAGGGGGCTAGGCTTTGTTGGTGCCAGCAGCAGCAGCGTTAGCACTCGAGTGGCTGCCACTGTAAAGGTAAAGGTACCCCTGCCCGTACGGGCCAGTCGTGTCCGACTCTGGGGTTGCGTGCTCATCTCGCTTAAGAGGCCAGGAGCCAGCGCTGTCTGCAGACACTTCCGGGTCATGTGGCCAGCGTGACGAAGCTGCTCTGGCGAGCCAGCACCAGCGCAGCGCACGGAAAAGCCGTTACCTTCCTGCTGTAATCGGTCCCTATTTATCTACTTGCACTTAAGAGTGCTTTTGAACTGCTAGGTGGGTAGGAGCTGGGACCGAACGACGGGAGCTCACCCCACCGCGGGGATTCGAACCGCCGACCATACGATCGGCAAGTCCTAGGCGCTGAGCGCCACCCGCTTCCCCCAAAAATTCAGCCGCCCGAACAAGGACATGAGCCCTGGACCCTCAGATTAAAAGTCTGATGCTCTACCGACTGAGCTATCCGGGCTCTCTGTAAGCAGGCTCAATTCGGGATTTGTTGCTGCAAGCCCCTCTCCGGAGCCCTTCCACACACCACTCATCATCCCACCGCTGCCAGCCTGTGCCGCTCGCAAGACACAGGTAAGCAGCCACCGGGCTCGTCCGGTGCTGTGGAGAAGGGAGGGGAGAGTTGGGTGTGTGTGGCTTACCTGAGTAAAATGTGTCCTGTTATTTAAAATGCATCTCTGGGTTATTTGTGGGGCCTGCCTAGTGCTCTTGTATGGAATGTGTCCTTTTAAAATGCATCTTGGGTTATTTTAAGTATTTTAAATATTGTATTGTTATGTTTATGTTGATTAAAATCATTCTTCATTTAAAATATTGTATTGTTTTTCTTGCTTTTTGTGCACTACAAATACAATATGTGCAGCGTGCATAGGAATTCCTTCATTTTTTTCAAAAATATAGTCCAGCCCCCAACAAGGTCTGACAGTGGACCGGCTCCCTGCTGAAAAATCTTGAGGACTCCTGCTTTATGGCAAGCAAAATTAGAGCATGGCATGCTTTTGCCACTGGACTGATGAGATGGTGCAGAAGGAGAAAGGCACAATTGTTATGCTTACTTTTCCGCAACCCCAAACATTCTCTAGGAAGGGGAGAAGGAAAGTTTGGGGTGATCATTTGTGACCCTGTACCAAAGGACATAGCTGAAGACAGATGCACCAACACAAATTAGAAACAGTTGCAAAAGTGCACTGGCATTTACATATGCTAAAGCTTCTAGCATATACGGAAAATAATCTGACAGTAGATATGCATTACAGCTCTTTATAGTTACCTCATGCACTTGTATAGCTAAATATACAAACCTGTGCAATAATGAAAAAGAACTTTTAATGTTTTAAAGTTGTATTTTAATCTTGTTTTTAAATTGTATTCATTCAACTTATTTTTATTATTGCTTGTTAGCCACCCTGAGCTCGGCCTTGGCTGGGGAGGGCGGGGTATAAATAAATTTATTATTATTTATTATTATTATTACACTATTGTTATATTTAGGGTGCTCAACTTTTTTTCTCTGTTGAGTAACAGTATTTGCTGCATGATGTGCATTAAGATGACCATTTGCCAGAAACTTTGCTGTGCAGTTATCTTCTCTTGTGTAGACATGTTTTAACCTGGCAATGCAAGCATGGATCCTTCTTGAGGAAAAGGCACTGCTCTGCTCTACCCTACCTTCATACCTACTTAGGCAGCTTGCTAGGAGTACTGGTATCAAGTTGCCAGCACTAGCCAAGAGCCCAGCCGCTGGATATTCAGGAGCAAGTTACACATCTTTATATTTTAAAGTAGGGTTGTTATATTCTGCAGACAGTGCTGCTGACAATTATAGACAAAAAGATGAGTGTTGGCTTTCTTTTTAAATTCACACTGTTCCACCCTGAACACAAGCTTCTACACAGCGAAGAACACAAACACCAGAATACAGGGAGCTTAGAAAACTGCCTTTATTTTATTAGTTGTTGGAAACAGGAAATACAGAAGAGAGTTTAGTTTGCTGCAGAACAGCAAGATGTTCACAGGATGGGAATTTGGCCAGCAGATTAACAAGAAATTGCATTTTCAGCTTGGAGCTGGATTCAGCAGGGGTTAACTTAAAGCTTCTGAAACATTCAGTTACCTTGACTGTAAAACAGCTGCTTTTCCCTTGCTCCAAAGGAGGTATTAAGATGAGCTTTCTGGGCATGTTTAAGTCATACAAATGGGTTGGACAATTACAAATGGGGAAAGGGCATCAATCTCCATTTGACTTTATTTTGCAATACACTATTAAAAAACCCAGAACACCTTACACAGAAGTTACAAGCAACAGTATTAGGAAATCCAATTATACAAAAAATACTACATCTAGGCTGGGGTATATAGATTTATTTTTGGTAACATACATTTAAGTGGCACTAATTACACAGTAACTATAAAGTAACTAACATGAAACCACAGAACTGTCACTTCATAGCTGGATGGGACTTTGGTCATTTCAGGATAATCACATTTTCCAACCACCAATTTTACACTTCAGAGCCTTTGAGTACAGAATCGGGGGGGGGGGGGAGGGAGGGAAGAAATCAAATGTGAAAATACTGAAGTTACTCAGGACCTCATCCATAGCCATGTCTGTTGTGCCTGAATAGGCTAGAACATGTTAGTTATGAAGTAGTTACAGCCCAATTCTCAGTGTTACCAGCTTTCCCCTCCCCATTTCTAAAAAAAGCAAGAAGTTAGAGAATTGTCTTGAATTAGCGCCTGGCATATCCTGCAAGTGCAGAGAAAGTTTTGTTAAAGGAATGTTGAAGTTAACCCTTGTGTGCACAGATGTATTTGATGCAGACCGTTATAAAAAAATCATGGTTGGCTTCTAAATACTGGTAGCAAGACTCAATTTTAAATCTCTTAAGTAAATTATAGATAAATGAAAAAGGCTGGTAATCATACACTAAGATTAATAAACAGCACTTCAAAAATTTATCGAGTGCAGGGCGCTGCTTCAGCCATCTTCCCCTGGCCGTGCTTTACAAGAGAAGGCACCCGGATTTTTTCTTGCCACGTCGGGCTTGTAAAGCAGCTCTAGTGGCCATTTCAAAAACTTCCCGCACACCGTCTTTGGTCTTTGCACTGCACTCCATGTATCCAAAAGCACCAATGCGGTTTGCCATATCCCTGCCCTCTTCAGGTTTCACTGGCTCCTGTACAAACACAAAAACAATTAACATAGTTCAAAAGGAAGGAAGACGGACCATTTTGGTTTTTATCCTCCCAATTCAGATGCAAGCCCCTGATTCTCTGCTGCTATTATGAAGGGAATAAACTTCTGGCAATGCTCTTCTAGCAAAGTGAGGCCTTCTAAAATTGAAGTGAACACTTAAAAATGGTTTGGTACAGCAACAATAGGTTTCATAGTGCAGCAGTCAGCGCAAGTAAGCCATCAAAAACTTGAATCTTAAAACCTACGTTCTATTCCCTGTGGTTCTCTTCTTCCTTAAAGAGAAAAATTGTGAGATCATTTATTTGCTGCATTATTCCTCAGTATGTGTAGCAGAAAAGGGGGACTAGTTACTGCCCCAGCTACTGCTCAGGTGACAGCTGTTTTATAAGTTAGTGACATGTTGCAACACACATCTTAGTGATTTAAATGAACTTAAGAATTTGTTTGGCTTTTAGAAAAATGTCAGGTATAGGCATGCAGTTTAAAAGGACTATTACATAGGAGTCGAGAAACCTAATTTATTCATATTGCAGGATGTTACCAAGAGGCAGATAAATATCTCTGTCTAACAGTGAATCCCTCTGCACCTGTAACACTAGGCTTCCTCACAGTGAGCAAGCATTTTTACTAAAGAAAAGGGCATAATGTTTTAGCATCAAGTAGTCAATAACGTTTGTCCAACATCTAGAATATTCTCCAGTACTGAAAAAAATACTGAGACAATGACCTAAACTTTAGATCCTAAAGCTGCTCCACAAAGCAAGCCCAGGTAGGCACGATGCCGACATGGAACTTTCCATGTGATGATCTTGCTTTAGAAGTAATCATATTACTGCAGCAACATATGAAATGTCCCTTTGTACCTGTGGCAGTTTTCTTACCACAGCACATTGCTTGCCCAGCTCAGGAAATCTAGTACTGCACTATGGAATTCTGGTGATGGACCAGTATATGCCACTGAACAGTTAGATTTGGCCAGCTGGGTAGAGAGACAGACCAGGGGATGTGCCCACACCATGAAAAATAAAAATACTGTAAACTATTTGCAATTATACAGTTTTATTATACTTCTGTTTAGTTGTCCAAAGGCATAATAGAATGTTGCTATTTCCAACTCAGGAAAGCCAGGCAGACTCTTCTGTACTGTCTCCTGAAAAGATGCAATTACTAGAGGTTTGAAGGTTTGGTAGCAGGGATGAAATTCATTTAAGGGGGCTTAAATGTGCTGATGGAGGCATGGCTGCACTGTTGTCTGGATCGGAGCACAGGTGTGAAGGAGGGGATGCCTAATTACCTATTTAGCAGGAACAGTGCAGGTGATTCTTGCACCTTAGGAGTGCTTTGACAATAAAGAACTAAATTTCTAATCGTGTGTCCTCAAGGGGGGGGGGGGCTGCGTGTGCTGCAGACACGAAGTGGGCTTTAGCCCCCAAAAGCTTATGCTGTTATAAATTTGTCAGTCTCTAAAGTGCTGCTAGTACTTTTCTTTCAGCTGCTTTGCTAAAATTACACTATTATCTACTTTAAAGGATTGATGTGAAGATAAAAATATTCAAACACTTTGGCAAACTTAAAATGCTATTACAAAAAGGAGGATGGCGTGAGGGATGATTCAGATGAGAACTCGGTATACCAAATACAGGATCATGGATTGCACCTTGTCTGCACATCCACCTAAGGAAAGCTTGTCCTGGCAGATAGCCACACACTGGATTTGCTGGGGACCTACATGTAAAGTCTAATGTTTGCAGGCCTAAATATCCTGATTGTGTCACATGTTCTTTTCACTTTCATTTTTAGGTTAGGCTTCTTTTTTTTTTAATTCCAAACCGGGTCTCCTCCCAACAATTCAAAATTGTCGGCAGGCAGGCAAGAGAAAGACTTTTAATTTTGTTTATTCATTCATCAGTATAGCTATTACACCTTTCCTCCAAGGAGCTCATGGTGGCATTCATGAGTCTATTTCCCCCCATGTCATCCTCACAGCAACCCTGTGAGGTAGGTTAGGTTGAGGGATTGACCCATGGTCACACAGTGAGTTTCATAGCTGATTTTAACAGATACTACATGGAAATGGAAAAAAAGACTTGCCTGCTTCATCTTGGCCAGTTCCCGCCTTGTGTGTTCATCATTCCTCAAATCCTTCTTATTTCCTACCAGGATGATTGGTACGTTGGGGCAGAAGTGCTTCACCTCGGGAGTCCACTTCTCTGGAATGTTTTCTGAAATAAAAACAAAAAACCTCACATCAGAAAATCAATCTCCAGTCAAGATTAAGGTAACACATGTACAGCAAATTTCCATGGGAGCTCATTTTCCCATATCCCTCACCAGCCTTACTGGCTGGGCTCTCAAAATGCTAGACACCAGTGTTTAAAGATCCCAAACAAGAGGCCATTTGGGATTTTCCCAGCTGTTAGCAGTTAGTGAGAGCAGTCAGGATCCTTCCCCCCCCCTTCCTAGGTGTGATCCTTGCACTCGTTCCAATGGATTCCAGTTTCCATTTTGGCAGCTCTCAAGTAGCTTATCCTAATGGAATATATTTTCCCTCCAACATTCTCTAATTTGGCTAAGACCGAATCCATAGCAGTTTTCCCACCTTTTGCCACCATTTCTCTGCCACTAGTCTGTTTCAGCTAGTAAACAAGGCAGAAAGAAACATTACGAATCTCAGCCTGCTACCATTCCTTGATTTAAGTCACTTGGCAAGATCTATAGAAGAACGAAGTCTTAAAATTCTCTTTCTGCTGAACCAATGATGAATTTCCATTAATCACTAAACAGTACATTTTGGAGCAAGTTTAGAGTAGGTATAACTGGATTTATGGAAGAAATACTGCCCTTAGAAATATGTATTTTATATTTTTGCATATTATCTCAAAAGTATGTTCAGCTAAGTAAAACATAATCCCCCCCCCCCCCGTTAAAGTTACAGCTACCCTTGGTTAACAAACTATTCCCACGCATATCTGCATTGAAATTCAATAGCATTTAAAGAGTAACGAACTTGCCTCTTGTGGAATAAAATGTGATCAAGATCAAACTTCATCACATCAGGGAAATTAATGTTTCTCCCAGCTCAGTTTTAGACACAGAAACGTTGAATTCTCTAACTGTTTTGTCCTTGATATTAGCCTCCTTTCCTACCTTCACAAAAAAACTTGCCTACCTTCACAATAGCAATCTTTTTTATACACTTTGTTCACAGCTATGATTAAGAAATGAGATTCCCTCCCCCAAGAACAAATGTTTCATTGAAAACACAAGTTCTCTGAAGTTTTAGCTTATATATAGTATAGACATCCTGCTAGCAATGCAGTAATTTAGAGGACATGACATGAATTTAGTTTTAACTACTTACCTAAACTATCAGGACTATCAATTGAAAAACACATAAGTATAACGTCGGTGTCAGGGTATGAAAGAGGCCTAAGTCTATCATAGTCTTCTTGTCCTGCTGTATCCCATAAGGCCAGCTCCACCTACAGGAAGAATAAGGGCATTCAGTCAATAAAAGAAGGTACCTTAATAGATAAGGCTTGTCAGGGTGGTGTTAAAAGTTCTTGTCCTGAGATTTCAGAGCATGTCCCTCTCCATTTAAGCACTCTCTCATTTAAAAAGAAATAATACACTGTTCCATATGCTAATTTCAACAGTGGTGAGAAGAGCTGTGCAAGGAGCAAAGGCCTTCTTTATATGGGCCCTGAACAGATTTCCAGAGCTTCTCTTTGAAAAAAGAATATCCACCTATTTGTTCGGCCTCCGCTAGTTAGAAAAAATGGATTTGAGTGTTTAGCTGTATTGCTCAGGAGTTTCACTGTTAGCAAGATTTTATAAAACTGCATTGCTGATTGCAGGTTTTGATTACTACCAAATATGACTGTGATAATAGATGTTTGCTTGAAGTACCTTACCTCAAAGGAAATGGGGGAGAATCAGTATCAATTGTATTTTTATAAACATGAACATAAAAAGGAATTGCAAGTAGGCAAACAGAACTGGGCCTTTTTTCTGGACACGCCCCCTCCCAAATTATGGAACCCGGTGCTGAGTGATATCAGGCAAGCCAATCTCTGATATTTTCAGTCAGCCTAAATTCATTCTGGCTTCTGGGGGTTAATTAAGGATGCTGATCATTGGGTTACAGTTTTAAATGTCCATTTTGTTTTATGCTGTTTTATAGTTTTTAGATATAATTGAGTATTTTGAGTTTTATGAATGTTTGACTGAAATATGTTTAATTGTAAACCACTTTAAGTCTTGCCTAAAAGCAGGATAAAAGGTTTAAAAAACAAAACAAAACCCACAAACAGTTTCAGTGCTTTTAATTCTCTGTCCAAGAATTCAGTTCGAACAGTTCCTGAGGAACTTCTTTTCTACTGAAAGCCACTAGTGTAGTGTATTGATAAGAAATAGCTTAACAGAAGTATCAGTTTACATTTTCCAGATGCATATGATTGAACATTCAGGAGCTTGGATCAATTTGCAAATTATTCAAAGTATTACAGCCAAGATCAAATTGAAGGCCTCTTCTCATTTTACATTTTAATACCTCCAGGACATATGTTCCCTGCTTCAGTTCATAATAAACACATATTTAAATCAATGGTTTTTTGGGATGAAAATCTTTAAAGAGCAGGGACCAAAATGGATAAAGGTCCCTAAAATTTGTTTACATTGTAGGGCAGAGTTGCAATTTAACTCAAAAAGAAGTCATTCCAAGCTGACACGAGGCATGCACCTTTTGTACTTGGGCACCTACACTCATGTACAAAGAAGTGAGAAGGAGCACCAAGACTGAAAACAATTCTGTGCAAATGTCATTCTCACAAAACTGCCACTGGAGTGACAGACATAAATACAGGGCACTGTAGAAGGAAAGGAAAACTTGGCAGGATTTCTCTGGGGTAAGGAAAAGAGAGACCAAGATTGTATTCATATAACCAGTTTTCCCCTTTACGTAGAAATTGCTAATACTGCTGTGCAGTAGGATAATAAATTCTTCTGTAGTTTAAAAACGAATATCCTGCATTTAAAATCCACATATAAATGGCACACATACATACTGTTGTTTCTGAAAGCCTTGCAGCTGTTTTGGTGAAGCAATGTAAGGTGTGGGAGTAGAATGGGGAGGGTGATATTGAATTAGTAGTAGGCATTGTATGATCTGTGTATCTGTAAGGCAGAATTTGGGTATGACTGTAGCACTTTGCGAGTCAGGATGTGGCTTGGCAAGTGTGAGGCTGAAGAAGGGATCCTGGACTCTAAAGGTGCTTCAAAGTGACCTGCTATACTTTAGGATTTTATTGTTTATTGCAAAATATTGTATTTATGTTTAATATTGTACTGCATTATATATCGTAGCCTCTCAAGTTTCATTGCTATATATTGTATTTGTTATTCTGTAAATAGCTTAGGGACTGTTTTAAGTGGTTTATAAAAACATTAAATTTTAAAAATAAAGAAACTTACAAAATTTAGCTTGGTTTCAAATAAAGTCCGATGATCAAGAATAAAACAGATTCAGTTCTGCTTTTTATTACTTCTACACACTTCTTTTTAAAAATTGCTGCTGTGTCCTACACTCTGCGCAAAAGAGGCATCCACAAATTTTAATTGGCAAAACAGTTTGTTCCAATACTAACCCACTGAATGTACAACATTTTAAGCTGTTTCTAAGATATCCTTTCATTAACTTTAGCAGCATGTAACTGAGAACAGAACAAATACCCTTCAATTTCATCCAAATGATTTGAAAGGGGGGCAATCTAACATTAAGCTAGTCAAACCTTCTATTTAGTGAGAGTGCTATTTACACAGAGTAGCAACCATATATGAACTCTTTAAAGAACCAGGAGGCCACCCCCCAAATGTAAACACATGCCCATAGATTCATCAAGTTTCCTTGGGATGGATTCAGATTTCATGTGAGCAGAATTTTGCTAATGGGATAGTCTCCATGGGGGGAAAGGGAGTGATTTTTTGCAGATTCCTCCTTTCTCCAGCAGCTGCTCTGGATGTTTGGGACCTCTCTGTAGAAGGTAGTGTGGGGTGCATGAAAAGTTAACTGAAAATCTCAACCCCTTTCCTCAGCAGAAACCTACTCAGTTCTCCTAGATGGAAGAAGCCTTTTCATTTGCAGAAGTGAGACTCAGGATTCAATCCATGATATTGATCTCTAACTATAGATTCATTTATGCTAACTATATACTCTGTAGAACAGATGCAGGTGATGTGCTAGTGGCAGAAGTGCAGACTCACCTGTTTTCCATCAACTTCAATATCTGCTACATAGTTTTCAAATACCGTGGGAACATATACTTCAGGGAACTGGTCTTTACTAAATACAATGAGCAGACAGGTCTTGCCGCAGGCACCATCACCCACTATAACCAGCTTTTTCCGAATGGCTGCCATTGCTGCAAAGAGAAACACATTGATGATTAAAAACCTAACAGAAATTATGGTTTTTCTATGGCAGTGTGGTAGGGATGCTGCAGGCTATTATTCCCTCTTGGCTGGAAAAGCTGTCAAGACTGCCGATTCCAGAGTTTTCTGCTCACTTGCACTGCATCCCACCCTCCTATACCATGGGGCAGCAAATGTTTTCAGCAGGGGGCTGGGTCCACTGTCCCTCAGACCTTGTGGGGGGGCGGAATATATTTTGAAAAAAAGAAATGAACGAATTCCTATGCCCCACAAATAACCCAGAGATGCATTTTAAATAAAAGCACATATTATACTCATGTAAAAACCCCAGGCAGGCCCAACAAATAACCTAGAGATGCATTTTAAATAAAAGCACACATTCTACTCATCTAAAAACACGCTGATTCCTGGACTGTCCGCGGGCTAGATTTAGAAGGCGATTGGGTCGGATCTGGCCTTAGGTTGCCTAGCCATGTCCTACGCTTTTCACACCAACAATGCTAATTTTAAAGTAGTCATGGACAACTCTGATGCTGAGGTGTGCATTAGCAACCACTCCTGATTCATACTGTGATAATTTCTAGACTGTAATTTCTAACTGTGAAGATAGTTCAGTAATTTGTGTAGAATTTTTAGGATGCTGCAGGATGTATCTGGAGCCCAAAAGAACTTTAAAACCCCTGGGCCTTAAGCTTGAGACTCCAATTGTAAATATATAAAATGGATGTATACCTCCCCACACCCAACTAACACTGGTAACTTATTCCCTTACTCCACATCTATCAAGAGCCAACTACACTGCATTTCCCCCACCCAAGATTAAGAGTGGTCTCCTCTTTAAGTTGCTATGGTTTCAGTTACACGTTCACAACATCTAACATTTTTATTAAGAATCTCATTTTCTTCTTTTTTCTTAAATGTTAATACAACTGTTCTATGGTTCAGTGTCCAATACTTTTGTATAATAAAGAAGAATTAATCTAATTGTATTTTTGATTACATAAAACACATTATTAAGTAAGTAAAAAATACTTATTTTCTTAGAAACTGCAGTAATCCTTAACAAGTAAACTCGTTTCTATATCTCATTGTATTGCATTGCCTGTGTCTTCACAGTTTCATAAGATTCTTTTTAGAAGAACGAAACAATTAGCCTGGCAGCCTGAGGAGTGGAATGGAAGAGTGGAAGGTAACCCTGCAGAACATGAATCAGAAACTATTTTCCATGGAAGGGTTACAGTGAAGACATTTCCTGAAATCCTAGCAGTTTCTAATAGTCATCCCAAGAGTGCCATGACGCAGCTCTCTCTGCAGCCCAGTCGACCAACAGGAAATAATATACACATAGCTACCAAACTGTCTAATATGAGAGATTCAGACAGCAAGCTTAAAGCAAGAAGAAAGTGATCCGTTCCTGTGGTCTTGGATCTTTTCTGCCTCTGAAAATCCTAAACAATTTAGGGGCAAACTGAACTTTCCTTACTTATGATCACATAATTAGAGATTAATACTGGATTTACACACAACTGAAGTATGCTTTCTGAAAAATCTTTGCACTGCAGAATTACAAGAACAAGACTCAAGCAAAAACTTAGATGCAAAGATGGAGCAGCTTGGGAAGCATCCAGTCATGGCAATACTGAGCCAGATCCTTCTGAGTCACCTGGTGTACTTAGTTCAATGAACTGTCATATGGATTCACAGGCACTGAAGTCAAAGAACCATTGTGCACATTTACTACTGCCCTATCCACAAGTAGTGTAATCCTAATCATGCCTACTCAGAATTAAGTCCTATTGAATTCAACAGGGCTTACACTCAGATACAGGGGGATCGGATTGCAGCAAAGGCAAAATCTGATGTAGTCATACTGGTATCAGACCTACACGACATTGTTGAACTACACAGGATAATTTAGAAATATCCAGTAAGATATACTGAGAAGGAAAAAATAAATTTCAAGTGCCAGGTTCTCATAGCTCATGGTTATGATTTTATGGTGTTTTGTAATGGTAAATACAAATGCAAGCGCTTAGCCCATTGACAAGTGGAGTCAGTTGCACACTAGATACACTCCAAACCCAGAATGCAGGGTCAAGTGTAAAAATCAATTGGAAAAACCCACTGATACATTTTCTGCCAGTTCTGCTTTCTTTCCGTCATCCAATAGCATTTCTCTGTATTTCCACGCAGAGGACCTACTACTTCCTTGTTCTTTCTATTGCTTCAAACACAGCCATAAAACCCCTTTTATTATTTTTAACTTCTATTGTAATTCTGTGCTTGTTTCTGAGCTTTAGCCTACCTGACCTTCTCCCTGCAAGCACTGGCTACTTATTTATACTCTTCCTTTGCAATCTGCCCCTTCTTCCACTTCTTAAACAAGTCCCCTTTAAATCTCAGCTCATCTGAAAGTTCCTTATGCCCCCCCCACTGGTTTCTTTAGGTACCTCCTACTATTCTTGTTTGTGGTTGTGCCTTCAAACATCTTTTTAAAGAAACTCCATCTACCATGACCCATTCTTTGAGTATTTCTGACCATAGGATCTCAGCCAGTATAGTTCATTATGCTTTTAGAAATCAACATTTCAAAAGTCCAGAGTGCATGTCCAACTACACTCAGCTTTCCCTTTCCTCTGTATCATGAATCCCAAAAGGAAATGGTCACTTCCTCCCAAGGTCCCACTACTTCCACTTTACTGACCAGTTCTTCTCTGTTGGTGAGAATGAAGTCCAAGATAGGCAATCCACTAGTTGCTTTTCCCACCTTCAAGAAAAATGAAGTGACTATTATATCTCTTTTATGAATGTTTGTTAATCTGCTCTATGAAGGCATCATCCAAAGCCATTACTTAGCCTGAAATTGTTTTTAGTTTTTATGCTCCTTCTAGAAATATGCAGCCTGTCTTAAGCAGTAGGAGGTAAATTATGATTGATCCAAGGAGCTGCTGAATTCTGCTGATACAGACATTGCTAAGAAACTCAAGACAGGAATCTTTTCGGAAAAGGAAAGTTAAAACACTTTTGCAATGGTATTATTTTATCAAATTGGGCCATATCTAGACAATGGATTTTCCCCAAGAATTTGTGATTAGAACACTATGGAGTCCAAGACCCATGGATTAAAAACACATTGAACTGTCCTTTCCAACTCTACAATTCTTTTATTCTATTATGCTTTAATTCATAGTCCTGCACTGCAAGAAGTTTGACTGGATGGCCCTTGGGGTCCACACCTTTCAACTCTACAATTCTATGATTTTCTCTTTCTTTCATTTATTTTAAATTTATTATTCTATTTACACCCAACCTTTCCTCTAAGCACCTCAAGGAGGTGTACATGTTTCTCCCTCTTCTCCATTTTATGCTCCCAACAATCCTGTGAGGTGGTTAGGCTGAGAGAGTGACTGGCCCAATGTCACATAGGGAGCTTCATGGCTAAGGCAGAATTTGAACCCTGGTCCTCCATGTCATGGTTTTATATTCTGGCCTGACCACGACTCCACTGGCTCTTTGTATTTTATCCTTTATTCTATTTATATCCTTCAAGCAAAATACACCAATATTGAAAAATAAAACTTCTCTAGTGTCTGGAATATCTGTAGTTTCCAAAAACTTTCATTTTTGTTTCATTAACTTCAGAAAATGGAAAATTTGTATTAACTGAAACACACTTCAACTTTCACATGGTTGTTTCTTGATTGATAAAATGTTTGAAAATGCATGATTTCATTTGTACATGTCACCATGTTGCAGGAGCAAGCAACACACTTGGCAGACTCTCAGACTGCATTCCTGGAACAAATACCTGAAGACATTCTGTGTTCTGCAGCATTTGAAAGTGCTCTGGCAATATTAAGTCCCAAGAATGTTGCTTGTTCAGCAACCTGGTCAGAGACAAAAGCAATGCTATAATCAATTACATTCGTACCTTTGAACCTTGTATTCAAGAATTTTTCAAGTTTTTAAAATGTTGCTTTTAAGTATGTTGCTTCATTCCAATATTAGAGGCCTGTTTCCATTTAGGAACAAACGAAGGTCATGGATACATACATTTCCCATGGCTTGTCTTTTCTGGAACAAGCACACTTGAATACAAAAATAGCCATGAGGTCACCACTGTTCTTTACTGCAATTTCTCCTTAAGTGCTCCAAGATCTGCTACTTCTAAGCTACATATAACACAATATAGCATTCTGGAGAAAAGACTTCTGAATTTCTGTGTGGAAGGGTAATGGGTTTTATTTAACCCTAAGAAGATGATTACTCAGCAAATTTCAGTGAAACTAAAAGGGCTGTGTCACTATCGCAAAAACTGGGGGGTTTGCATGATTTTATCTATTTGCTAGTTGACTTAAGAAGAAAAAAAGGCCTGCTTCCAAATTAAACTTCGTGACCCATCAATAGTCCCTTGTCAAAACTATTTTCAGACAATGAAAAATCAGCACCCTAAGTTGCTTAGGGAGTTCAGCATGAAAACACACAACTGATATACTGTATTCTTGTTCTTGTTTAGAGAATATTCCATCTAGGCCTAGGAGACATCACTGAACCAGCTAGAGTGCCACTTCCTGGCCTGCAAATTGTCTATTTCTATGCAACGATACAAACCAATGCAAGCATTATGAATGTAGCACTGAATACAGCAATTTATAGTTCCTTGAAAAATGAAAGAGAAAATACGCATACTTTCATGTAACATTTGATAGCAGAGAAGAAAGACCTGGGCAGTACAAGACTGAAAGAGAAGCTATAAGTCTGAAGCTCAATGCCCAAAGCTCAATGCTTTTAAGCCTTAATAGCCTGCAAAAGAACAGTCAGCTTGTCCCACATCACCATTTTCAGCTTGCCAGAACATTTTATCAGAAAGTTGAAGTACAAATTCACACTATTGTGTTTAAGCAACTGAGGAATTTTTTTCAAGGATTCTTTTTAACACAGAGATTTATTTGGGTCAAAGTCTTAAGTTTGCATAAAAATGAATACATAATGGCTTTGGGGGGGGGAGTTTATAACTTAAGTACGGTATGTGCAGGAATAAAGCCTAATTGTCTTCCTTCTGAGATTCTTATCCATCTCATTAACAAGTGTCACATTAGGCATATAAACAGCCACTTGCTTGGTTGATGTGGAAAGTTAAGCATTGTCTCCAGGTGGCCATGTAGTTTTTGTAAATTTGTTTTAAACCACAAGTGACTAACACAAGTATATGAAGGCAGGGTGACCTAGTAACTTGTAGATTTTCAAGGCTGTGTTGTATTAAAACATCACAAACCAAGGTAATTTTCAAGTTCTTAGTTGACAGTATCCAAGATGTATAATTTTTTTTGCTGCCTGCCATAATTCCACATACGCCAATAATGAAATGTCATGAATTAAGCTTCTTTGAGTTTTTTTAATTTTTCAGGTGCGAACTATTTTACACAAATATTTACATGCAAAATTGAAGCAGCAGAGGCATAACTTGCAGACGTCTAGCTAAAAAACAGAAGTGTGTGTTAGGCTTAAGAAAAATGCAGAAATAAATTAGAATACTAGATTATTAAATATACAATAGAAGATGTTTCTCTGATAATTTGTGATACTTGTGCTAGAAATATACAATCTGTCCTATACACAGGCAACACAAGGAAACTACCTCAGTCATTAATTTCATACAATAAGCTCTTCCCCTCCTTCCTTCAGATCTATCTGCTTTTTAACCACTAAAGAGTAGGCTTTAAGTTGTTTTGTAGCCTGTTGCAAACAAGGGGACAATTAAGTTTTAAAAATCTAAAAGCAATATATTTACACTCTGCAGAATACTTTTTCTGGTATCCATCGGGTGATAGGAAGAACTAGGAAAAAAAGTTATGCGAGAGTTAAAAAGCTGCTTCCTGTTGTTAAATTAAGTGCATGAGGTAAGCTGTTGCCAGCTGCCAAATGCTACGTTAGCTTTATAAATTAAAGACTTAAGACAGAACAAAACTTGCTTTCAGTGTGTTATTTTGGTGACTTATGTCAGCTTTTCAATTACAATGAACACAGTGACTTAGGTTTTATAAATCATTCCTTCTTTTCAAGTCCCACACCAAAATATAGAGATCTGACATTAATGACATTTACCTACTGCAAGTTAGCACTGTGCCTATACGGGCATTAAGAATCAGAATAATTTTTAAATGGTTTCTGCAGTCCTAACTGAACCACTGTTTTCCTCACTTGTGGAAGTTAAGCAAATGTGTATTAATAACTTTATGGGGTAGATCTTTATTTCCCATGAGTGAAATTACACTCATGCGCTAATGGATTAAAGGAGATTTCTCCTCTTCCTCTCTGCAGCCCATAAAAATCTGCTCTAGAGGGATGGGGAACTCTCTGATAGAGTGGTGGTGCTTCCAATTGCTCCCCATCAAATGGAGCCAGTGTTTGGTGCTTTTTAAATATGGCACAAAATATAAGCCCTGCTGGGAGTGGTTTTACTCAGGAGCTTTTGGGTGCAGCTGAACGCTGCTGAAAGCAGGGCTTACAGACAGCAGGAATCTTTGCAGCTGCAGCTTGAATTCAAGTTTGGGCTGCAACGAAAAAGGGAAGAATTGGGGTGCTTAAGTGCAACCCTGATTCTTTCTTTGAAGTGATATGATATATAGTGTCAGGTTGTTAACAGGTGGGCAAGTCTTGCCCACTTCTCAAAAGTGGCCTGCAGTCGGTGGGCCAGAACAGGATCCTGCCTACTGCTCTGATCAATTTGCCAGTTTGCTCCAACAGGAATTTGTGCTGGATTGGAGTCCCCTCCACAAACCAAAGGAGCCCCTCAGTTGTAGAAGGACATGCCTGGATCCAACCCTATATAATTAGGATTATCTTCATAATATCAGTATTTCAACCTTGAAAATATATATATTATTTTGACTGAAAATGAAAAATAATTCACGTTTACAACTGCACAGTTATTAAAGTTAATGATTCCACTTGAGTTAAGCATCTTAATCTGGTAGGCTAGTGCAATAAGCAGGGTGTAACCTTTCCATGTCTGTATATGACCAGAGAGAAGATGAAAGGTCAACTGAAACATCACCCTTGCTTGCCACATCACAAATGGCTTTTAAAACTACTATAGGTTTCAGAAGTAGTGCCATTTCTGTAAAGGAGACTGTTTTTTTTTTTTTTTTAATATTTATTAAGGTTTTTTTAGATATAAAATGCACACATAAAACAATCTTGCTTCTATCACAACAAATTCTTCGCTTCTTTGGACTCCCTCACGTCCCCCTCTCCCATTTACGTCGTTAAAAAATTTTTTCCAAACAAATTATCAACTTGTTTACAGTCACATGTCCACACATTCAAATATAATCTAGCACTTTTTCCAATAAAATTTTTATATTTTCTTTAATCTCACTTAGCATCAAATTTAAATCTAGTTTAGTGGTGGCCAATTTTTTATAATCTAGCATCCTTCTTAACATTCAAACAAGTTACAATGTTTTTGTAGATACATCTTGAATTTCTCCCAGTCTTCCTCCATCTTTTCTTCTCCCAGATCTCGGATTCTGCCAGTCATCTCGGCCAGTTGCATATAGTCCATCAGCTGCATCTGCCACTCTTCCAGTGTGGGTAAATCTTGAGTTTTCCAATTTTTTGCGATGAGAATCCTTGCTGCCGTTGTTGCATACATGAAAAATGTTCGATCCTTCTTTAACACCCTCTGGCCGACAATACCCAGAAGGAAGGCCTCTGGTTTCTTAGTGAAGGTATACTTAAATACCTTTTTCAACTCATTATATATCATTTCCCAGAAGGCCTTCACCTTAGGGCATGTCCACCAGAGGTGAAAGAATGTTCCTTCATTTTCTTTACATTTCCAACATTTATTATCAGACGAATGGTATATTTTGGCAAGTTTAACTGGGGTCATGTACCATCTATATATCATTTTCATTACATTTTCCTTCAGAGCATTACATGCAGTGAAGTTCAGCCCAGTGGTCCACAACCTTTCCCAGTCCTCAAACATAATGTTATGCCCAATGTCCTGTGCCCATTTTATCATAGCCGATTTAACCATTTCGTCTTGTGTATTCCATTTTAGCAGCAAGTTATACATTCTAGATAGTACCTTAGTCTTTGGTTCTAACAATTCTGTTTCTAACTTCGATTTCTCCACCTGGAACCCTAACTTTTTGTCATTTTTAAAAACTTCTTTAATCTGAGCATAATGTAACCAGTCTCGCACCTTGTCCTTCATTTTCTCCAAACTCTGCAATTTCCAATTGTCTCCATCTTTTTCTAATATTTCCCAATATTTTGGCCATTTTGCCTCCATATTGGGTCTTTTTCGGGCCTTAGCCTCCAGAGGTGAAAGCCACCTTGGAGTTTTATTTTCCAATAAGTCTTTATATTTTGTCCAGACATTAAACACTGCTTTCCTGACAATATGGTTCTTAAAGGCCTTATTGATCTTAACTTTGTCATACCATAAGTATGCATGCCAACCAAAAGCATTGTTAAAACCTTCCAAGTCCAGCACGTCAGTGTCTTCGAGAAGTAGCCAATCTTTTAGCCAGCAAAAAGCTGCGGCTTCATAGTACAACTTTAAGTCTGGCAGGGCAAAGCCACCTCTTTCTTTCGCATCTGTTAATATCTTAAACTTAATTCTGGGCTTTTTGCCCTGCCAGACAAATTTAGATATATCTTTCTGCCACTTCCGGAAGCACTCCGTTTTGTCCACAATCTGTAATGTTTGAAACAAAAACAACATTTTTGGCAATACATTCATCTTGATAGCAGCAATTCGGCCTAACAAAGAAAGCTTCAATTTTGTCCAACTATCCAAGTCTCTCTTAATTTCAGACCAACATTTTTCATAATTATCCTTAAATAGACTCAGGTTTTTTGCTGTTATGTTTACCCCTAGGTATTTTACTTTTTTAACCATAGTTAGTTCTGTTTCTCTCTGAAACCGTTCCGACTCTATATCTGTCAAATTTTTCCCC
The DNA here is from genome assembly GCF_964252035.2 of Podarcis erhardii. NCBI lineage: Eukaryota > Metazoa > Chordata > Lepidosauria > Squamata > Lacertidae > Podarcis > Podarcis erhardii. Next base: position 71,382,576 of record NC_138498.1, read on the forward strand.
AACACTTTAGTTTTCTGTTTATTTAATTTAAATCCTGCCACCCGACCAAAATCCTGTATCAATTGTAATACTCTTTTCGTACTAGATTCTGGCTCCTGCAGGGTCAAAACTAGGTCATCTGCAAAAGCTTTCAATTTGTATTGTTTCGCTCCGACCTGAATCCCTTCCACCAACCGGTCCCCTCTGATCAAGTTCAAGAGCACCTCCAGAACCGAAATAAATAACAAAGGGGAAATCGGGCAGCCTTGTCGTGTTCCTTTTTCAATTTTGAACTCTTCTGTAACCACATTGTTAACTATCAGTTTAGCCTTTTGTTCTGAATATATTGCGTCAATCCCATTCTCAAACCCCCGTCCCACTCCCATTTCATTCAAATTTCCCTTCATAAATTTCCAAGAAATATTGTCAAAGGCCTTCTCCGCGTCTATAAAAATTAACACTGCTTTTGTATTTATGTCTGTTTGCAAAAGCTCCAAAACGTCAATAATGTTCCTAGTATTTGCAAACATATGTCTGCCTGGGAGAAAGCCTGCCTGGTCTTTATGAATTACTTCATTAAGAACTCTTTTAAATCTACTTGCCAAAATGTCTGCAAATATTTTGTAATCCACATTCAGAAGGGAGATGGGACGATAGTTTTTGAGTTGTGTCTTTTCAGCTTCAGATTTTGGTATCAATGTGATAAAAGCTTCCTTCCACAATTCCGGCGCCTTCTTCCCTTCCATAATTTCATTACAGACCTCCATCATTGGTTGGATCAGATAGTCTTTTAATGTCTTATAATACTTGGAGGTCAGGCCGTCTGGCCCTGGAGATTTGCCCAGTTGCATGTTCTGGATAGCTTGTTCAATCTCTTGTTGTGTTATTTTGTTGTTCAGGATTAATCTGTTTTTTTGTGACAACTTTGTTAGTCCATTTCTTTCCAAAAATTGTTTAATCTCAACCTCATCTTGCGGCCCTTGAGTGTATAATTTTTTAAAGTATCTCTGGAAGCACTTTCTAATTTCCATGGGGTTCTGGATATTTCTTCCTTCAATTTCTAGGTTTGTAACTGTATTTAATTTCTGTCTCTTCTTCAACTGCCAAGCTAGCAGTTTCCCACATTTATTTGCCGATTCAAAAGTTTTTTGTTTCACTGATTTAATCTTCCATTCTATTTCTTGGTTTATCAATTTGGAATATTGAGCTTGATATAGTTTAATTTCTCTCAGAATCGGCTGTGACTTCGGATTTGATCTTAATTTCTTCTCCAATTCTTTGATTTTCTGCAAAATCTTATCTTTCCTTTCATTTTGTGTTCTTTTCTTTACAGTGTTCTGTTGTATCAAGAACCCCCATTTCTGTAAAGGAGACTGTTGTCTGGAAACATCCACCTCTGAAACCAGTTGGACACACAAACCTACTAGTAGAGTGGTTCTTTGAATCTGTATGTGCCTAAAAGCTGCTTTAATGGAACTGGAACTTCACTGCAATCAGTGCCGTAAACTGCATTTCATACCCTCTGTATTGAGGCAATTTCAGCCTCAGTATAAACAGCTTCAATTTTGATAAAACAAGAGCCAAGGATACTTCCTAAGAAAGCTAAATTGGATTTGAGAGATCAGAGCATGCAACAACGCTATAAGCAAATTCACTATCGCCTACAGAAGAAAAAATAAGCAGGACAATAGGAGTCTGCACTGAATGCCTTCTTTACCTGCAGGACAAATGTTTTAGTAAACATTTTCCTAATACATTTTGACTCGGGACAAATATTGAAAATAAAAATAAATAAATAAAATTATCAAATTGCCTTCAATTGCTACTTTACTAAGTCTACTAAACAGAATTATGCTGAAGTAGTAGCAACAAACTGAAGACATCTAATCAAGTGAACTGGGATTGCTATAGGATACAACAAACTTTCAGGTGACTTCAAGTATCTGACAGCCTCATTTTGTAGTGAGCTATAGCTGGTTCCTGAAACACTGCGATTTCTCAGCAGCTAATATGTATTAATTGAGCACTCTAGAGCCCATCACTGGAATAATTTTTCACCGTCCTCCATGCAGACTAATTCACTTCTTTTATTTGATAACTAATCAGAAAATAATTCAAATTATCTTTATTCAACAAAACTCAAAGTGCAGATATAAAAGTGAAAGTCATAATATAGCTGTGTAGATTAATTACCAACCTAAACATTTATACGGAAGGGAGCATAGAAATTGACTAAACACAAACACATACAAGCACAAATATTGTAGACAATGCTTTAGTATGCCCCTCCCCAAAAGAGAGTCTTCTGTGAAGCAAGTCTTGGGAACGTCTGCAGCAGTACAGCCAACCAAATGTTTTCTGACAGTAAGGCAAAGGACAATTCAGAAAGAATTACTCTTGAACCGTGAGCCAAATTGCAGGACAACAGCAGAAACATCCTGAAGTGGGTTGCAGCTACCAAGAAGCTGTAGTTTACTCCCACTTAAGTGTGAAAGATAAACACATAAGGTTTCTAATTCATGTAGAGGAACAAAACAAAAAACCCCAAAGTTGACAAACCTTAGAAAAGTGGTTGTGACTATGAGTCATTCCTTGGTGTTGACATTTAAGGAAGGAAGTACATGTCTCTCCCTTCTAGCCTCCTGCAGGTCTTCAGTTTAGCCTGAATCAAAAGTTCCTGGATAATAGATTCTGTATATTTGGGGGCAGGGAAGGGGGAAGAATCAAGACCCAGGAAATGAAGACACAGACACAAATACAATCCCCACTGAAGGGCATCATATTTCTGGATAGTTCCTGTACCAAGATTATAAAATTATATTCTACCTCATAGTGTAGTTCCATAACACTATGTAAAACACAGAAGACTAGGAAAAAGAATGACCAGAAGGAAAAGGAAAGTACCAGCAGCTGCTGCTGCTGCTACTACTACTACTACTGTATTATTTGTACCCCATCCATCTGGCCGGGCTTCCCTAGCCACTCTATGAACAGTATGTAGTCAGAACATTTAGCAGGGAAAGCCTTTAAGATAGCAGGGGCTACCCTGTGGCCCACCTGCGCCCTCTAGATGCTACTTGACTACAATTCCCATCATGGCTGACAAAGGACTATGCTTGTGGGATTGATGGTTGAGCAATATCTGGAGGGCCACAGGCAAGCCACCTGTAGCTTTAATGGAAGTCTGAATTTCTCTTTTCTTTAGGCTGTTTTAATTAGGTGGTGTACACTCTGCACTCAAAAGTAATTTTGAGTCTCAAATACATTTCTGGATTGAATCAGAACCAGAATGAACAACTTCAGCCACAACTACTAAAAGTCTGACCCGTTTGCAAATTTAGACTGTTTACCCTTATGCATCTTAGTAAGGAATTGGTTACAACTTCTGAAATCTTAGAACAAAGAAAAATCCATTCCAAACACACTGACTTGGGCTCACCTCCAAATATACATAGAACTGAGTCTGTCTCGGCAAAAATGGCTATATAGAAGTAATGAACTCCTGCTTCCAGAATGTTACTGGCAGACAAAGAGCAGTTTGTGTTGTCACAAAATGCAAGTTGTTTGCCAAGAAAACCCATACTAGTGTGATTCAAGCTAACCAAATACATTTTAAGTATATTTGCTAATTTTGCACATTTTACTCTAAACCAAATATTAGATATTTAATTGCTTTGGCAAGTAAAAATGCTGCAGTGGTAGGAGAGTTATAAGCATCAAGGCTGTGGGGAAATCCCCCCCAAATTGACCAAAGAACCTTCCTTGAGTGTAGTTCCAGCTTATGGCAGTTGCTTCTGCTTGATTTTGGGGGGTCCCCCTCAGTGCCACAGTCCACCCCATTCAGCAGGGCCCTGCTACTCAGTGGAGCTTTTTCAGGAGTCTGGACATGTCAGCTTCTGCTAGTCCCATTACACACACTTAAGTCTGGATTGTAACCTATATTTCTCTTAAGGATGAACTCAAATAAAATTAGGCAACTAACATAAAACCAACCAACCAACCAACCAACCAACTGGATTATAATCAGGTGTAGGGAGACAGGCTGATCTCAAGCAAATGGAACCAGAACCTAATGGTAGTCATTGGCCTTCTTCAAGTATAACGCTAAAACATGGCTGAGCATTATGAAAACAAGTTGGAACAAATCTCAAACTCTGGCTCTCCTTCCTCCCTGGCACAGTCATAAGGAACTCAGATGCTTTTGCTTCAGCTTGTTACATCATCCAAACCTGAACTGTGGCTAATCTTAACTATGGTTTGCTGAAACAAGGCCACTTTATAAACTGAGGTTTGAAGTTAGCTTGTTTAAACAAACTGTAGTTAAGATTTGTCTGGGTCTGGATGACAGAACAAGCAGACAATAGAACAAGCTGAAGTTAACTTAAAATCTAAGCAGAAGCTTCTTGCAGATACGCTGAAGGAGGAGATGGAAGTGCACAAACCAAAGATTTAGGGTTACATTCAAATGCAGCTACTGAGTGACTATGGATTTTAATATTATGCAAGTCTCTCTCCCCCCCTCCATCTCAAGCTTAGAAGCTGTACATATATTTGAAATGAAAAGTTCTGGATGTCTTTGCCTGAAGCTATTCTAATTCCAAGTTTAGGAATTTGAAGCTCCAATCTGATTTACAATGCATGATGGGTATGATTGAGCTAAAGGTAAAGAGACCCCTGACCATTAGGTCCAGTCGTGGCCGCTTCTGGGGTTGCGGCGCTCATCTCGCTTTATTGGGCGAGGGAGCCACTGTACAGCTTCCGCGTCATGTGGCCAGCATGACTAAGCCGCTTCTGGCGAACCAGAGCAGTGCATGGAAATGCCGTTTACCTTCCCACCAGAGCGGTACCTTTTTAGCTACTTGCACTTTGACGTGCTTTCGAACTGCTAGGTTGGCAGGAGCAGGGACCAAGCAACGGGAGCTCACCCCGCCGTGGGAATTCGAACCGCCGACCTTCTGATTGGCAACTCCCCAATCAGAACCGCCGACCTTCTGATTGGGTTTAACCCACAGTGCCACCCGCTTAAAGCAGCATCTAAATGACCCTACTATTAAAATTACTCTGTATACACAAAGTGAATTTTAATCATCAGCTGTTTTCTAACTGGACAGGTCAGCAATGTGAGTAAAATCCTGCAAGCACTCCAGTCAAGCACTTTCATGCCAACTGGAGTCAGGGTCCAGCTGGTAAGCAACACAAGCTTCTTGCTCCAAGGGTACCAGTTTTCATTTACTTATGTAAAATCAAATCCCAACCAAGCTTCCAGAAAAGTATTGATTTTCTGCAACATTAAGATTATTGGTGGAATTGTATATCTTAGAAACTATTTAATAAACATAAGGTATCAATCAGTTAAACAGAGATATGAAAAATTAAAGCACTTCAATTTGTTTGCAAGATTCCCCATATATGAAAGAACTAGCATTTTTGGAGACAGATGTTTTGAAAGAACTTCCAATGCTTGAGAGATCTGCAATACTATTATTAACCACTGAAGACCACCTTATGGTTGAAATGCATTCAGCAGCTGGGGGGGGGGGGTTCAAACTTCATTGGACCCAACTCATTCTGGTAATTTATATTATGCTGAAGTGATTTAAGTAGTCATATATAAAAGTAAAGGAACTTAAAGAGTTTTTATAGTTGTTTTTAAGGATAATAAAGTTGCAGAAAAAAATACTAATTATCTGGTATTTAAGTGAACTTACTGGCCACCCTTCTGTCGGTGCTCTGGTACTTAAATCAACTTATTAGCCAACCTTAATTTTTTATCACAGTCAATTCCTCCTAAGTCTTCTGTTTTAGAAAAAAGAGACGGGAGTATTATACCATTCTGGGCTTCAGGAAAAGATAGAAGCAATGCGGGTCTCTTGTCACTTTTGCTTTTTCCACAGCTCAGTACAAAATACATCCATATCCCAACTCAGAAGAGAAAAAGGCAGGTCAAGCTGAGACGTTCAAGCTGAGAAGAGTCCCTGATCCTTGGCAAGCAGATTTGTGAAAACTTGCATGACTGTATTTTGAAAAGGCAGTTCTAGTCATTTTTCTTTGTTCCTTTTAAGTTTTTATAGGGTTCAGTGCCAATTTATTTCACCACACCTACAGAATTATGAAAGGTAGAAATATTAATGAAAACACCAAGTTAAGGGGAAGAATATCTGTGATAAAAATGAGTGTATTACCAATGATTTCTTTCTATTTGAATTGATACCTGTGGTCAGGGGGGCAGGACCCTTTAAACAATGGCAAAAAGATATTTCCAAATTTGTCTGGCAGGGGGACCTGGAATTAAATATAAATTGTTAACAGATGCTAAAGAAAGGGGCGGATTCTCCCTGCCAGATCTGAAACTGTACTATGAGGTGTCCTGCCTTTGCTGGTTATGGGAATGAAATACAGACCTAATAGATTTGGAAGGACATGACAACAGATTTGGGTGGCATGCTTATTTATGGTATGGAAAAACAAAGGTATATAAGGGATTCCTGAACCACATTGTAAGGAAATCAATTTATGAAGTATGGGGAAAGTATAAAAACTTGTTGGAAACTAAAACACCATGGTGGCTCTCCCCATTAGAAGTGATATCTATTAGAAATGTAAATATGAAAGAATGTTGGGCGACATATAAAGAATTGTTAATGGAGGTGGAAAACCAATTAAAACTAAAAAAGTTCAATGAAGTAAGGTGCATGTTATCAGACTGGTTACAACACCATCAACTGAATGATATATTCAGTTTAGATAAAGGTGTGTGTTTTGGAAAAGAACCCTCAAGGTTTGAAAAAAGGTTTATTAGACAATAACAAAAAACTGTTATCAAAAATGTATAAATCAATGTTGGAATGGGAGACAAAGGACGAGGAAGTTAAAGTGGTTATGATACATTGGGCAAAGGATGTGGGGTATAATATACCATTAAATCAATGGGAAAAGTTATGGAAAGAGCATTTAAAATTTACAGCTTGCTGTTCGCTGAAAGAAAATTATATGAAGGTGATGTACTGAATGTATCTGAGTCCAACAAAATCAGCAAAAATGTATAAAAGTACATAAAATGTATGTTGGAAGTGTAAGGAAAAGGAAGGTACTTTTTATCATATGTGGTGGACCTGTAGAAAAGTAAGAGACTTCTGGGAAATGATATATAATGAACAGAAAAGATGTTTAAAATAACTTTTGTCAAAAAACCAGAAGCGTTTTTACTTGGATTAACAGGGGATGGAATACCAAGGGACTTAAAAAGACTATTTATGTACACAACAACGGCCGCAAGAATATTACTTTCCCAGAAATGGAAAGAGGAGAAGGAACCAACAAAAGAAGAATGGATAATTAAGATGATGGATTATGCCAAAATGGCAAAGATGACCATGAAGACCAGCGTTCAAGATGAGAAAAAGTTTCAGCAAGAATGCAAGATATTTATAGACCGGGGATGTCTAATCAGTAGATCACGACCTACCAGTAGATCCCCTGGATGATCCTGGTAGATCGCGGGATCCTTATTGTGTACAAAAAGTTATGGGGGAAAGCTAAAAAACTCTGTGCAATCCTGTCCCTGCAAAAAGCTCAACAACTCTGGGCACTTCACTTCCACCCACCCTAGTAGATCACTGCCAGTTTTTGAGGAGTTGGACATGCCTGCTATAGACTATTTAAAAGACTACTGTAAATATAGTAAAATGTTAGCAGGTTTGATACAACATTTATGTAATTATACAATTGGAAATTAAGATAAATAAGAGGGAAAACAAAGTTTGGAGAAATAAAATGAGATGCAAGAAATTATGGGGGAGGAAATTCAGTTGGAATTCAGTTCAGGGGTGGGGGGGACAGAATCTATACTATATTCTTGGAAAATCATTGAATATATGAATAATTGTGATGATAAAATCTGAAAAATCAAATATTTTTTTAAAAAGAAAACACCGAGTCACACTTCATTATTAAACCAATTAGACTGAAACAAAAACAAAGGAAGTCATCTTACAGACTTCAAGTGCTAGAAATGTACTGCCAGTGTCATATCCAAATACTAAGCTTTACAGAATTAGACGGAATCTCAAGATACCAGATTGACAATTTTTAATGTTGGAAAGATGAAGTTCGCTACTAAGTTTTTAAAGCAACCAATTATGAAGAGTTTAATCATAAAGGCTACAGGAAAGAACTGTAAACATCTCAACACCTACAGATCAAAAGCTTAGCATTTCTTGAGATGAAAGTAATATTAATTTGTAGCCAAAATTCACAGGAGTATTAACACTACTTGAGGAACAAGTTTGTATCAACACTTTACAATGCAGGGCTGGAAAACAAATGCCTTGATGCCCAACTTGCCTGAGTGCAAGTGGACTCCATTCAAGTGGACCACACTGGCACCACACTATGCCTGCAGAATGCCGAACAGTCCTTGCACCAAGCTAAGAATCTTTAATCCATGGAGGATCTCTGCAAACTGGGTGAAGGGGCATTAAAATGGCAAATACTATTCAATGTTAGCAAGTCTAAAGTGACCTAGATTAGGGTAAAAACCCTTAACTTGACATATATGCTAATGTGGTCTCAACAGATGGTGAGTGACCAGGAAAGAGATGTTGAGGTCATAGTGGATTTGGTGCATCAACAGTGAAAAAAGTGAATTCCATGTTAGGGATAATTAGGAAAGGGACTGAAAATAAAAATGCCAATATTATAATGCCATTATACAAATCAATGGTGCGGCCACACTTGGAGTACAGTGGTACCTCAGGTTAGAGATGCTTCAGGTTACAGACTCTGCTAACCCAGAAATAGTATCTCGGGTTAAGAACTTTGCTTCAGGATGAGAACAGAAATTACGCAGCAGCGGCATGGCGGCCCCATTAGCTAAAGTGGTATCTCAGGTTAAGAACAGTTTCAGGTTAAGAACGGACCTCCAGAACGAATTAAGTTCTTAACCCACGGTACCACTGTACAGTTCTAGTAAATGCACCTCAGAAAGGATACTGTAGAGTGGGGAAAAGTGCAGAACAGGGTAATCAAAGTCATCAAGGCAGAGGAGCAACTCTCAAGTTGTTGAGCTTTTTTTTTACAACTTTACCCCGAAGTTGCTGACCTTTTTTAGGATTGATATTTTTTTTTAGGATTTAACCCCAAAGTTGCTGAGCTTTTTTTTTTAGGATTTTACCCCAGGACATGTACTGCCACGGGGGCTGGATTAAATCGACTGGGTTAGGCCCCTGAAACGGACTTTGGACATGCCTGCTCTAAACAGTTTGGGACCACACTATTCCGGGGACCACCTACATCTGATTGAGCCTGTCTGGGCATTATGATCTGCCTCAGAGGCTCTCTTGTAAGGTCAATTGGTCAGTAGGAACTTTTCAATGCTGGCTCTCAAATTGTGAAACTTTCTACAGAGTTGTTCTCAACACTACAAACTTTTCAGAGTACTTTAAAAATCTATGTCTGGCTAGTTTAAGGTGGATAGTTCTTGTTTAATATCTGATGAATATTTTGTATTGAGAAGTTAGATTTAAAAAGCTAAGTGCATTAATTGCTATACATTGAAATATATATTTTCTTCTATACTTGTGCAGTACACACAATGCTGGCAAAAGCAGTTGAAAACAGCATAATTAGATAACTAATTGCACCATGTGTGAATAAGTCAGAAATTAAGTCAGATATTAACCTTCTGAGAAAATCCATTTGGTGAGTCCAAGGGAACACACTTCCCTTATGATTGTTCCATTTGATTCTATCTCAAAACATCTCGAGTCCAAAATTGCAAAGAAAGAACTAAGAGATAGTTAAGAGAACAAAAGGGAGCTCTCATTCACTGAACTGATAGAGCCTGCCTCCTCTGCAGAAGTTAAGAGGAGTCTTAAGAGGATGATGGTCCCCAAGCATAACCTTCAATGTCCACATGCCTCTTTCTGGTTGTGTAGAAAATATCACCTGCAGAAGTGTGATATGTGGATCCAATATGCAATAAGTTGCCCCCCCCCAAAAAAGGAGTACTTTCACCTCAAGTGATCTTTAGAGATTTGTCCCAACTATGAACTGTTTTCTCCTTACACCTTTAACTGTGCAATTAACAGTAGATGCATTATTTCTAATTGTGGGTATTCAACTTTCTCCATTCAGTTCCGCAAAATGAAATAATTGCTCTGTTGGAAGGCATTGAGAATGGACTTTTAAATATGACCAGATCAAATTTTCTACAACAGTAATCAGTGACAGAACTCATTTCATGAGAAGCATTACAAACATCAAACACATCTGAAGGTGCAATTTGTACTGATTTAGTGAAATTCTAAAGGGTACTAGGGCAGTACCAGTGACCAGCTGAGAAAAAAAATCATATTCAAGGCCAGTTTACCTATGCGAAAGGTTTTTTTCCCATTCCAAAATATATGTAATTTAGATACTCTAAATCCTTCTAATTGACAATTAAAAAGCAACTGGGTGAGGGATAAAATGTATGCACCCTCCCTGAAAAAAGTACTGGAGCGCAAGAGGCTCAAGATAATAAAGACAGGCTTGTAGATCATATGGACAGGCCTTGAAACATTTAAACAAGGCAATAATATACATGAAGTATGTGTGGAAATGTTTTACTCAAAGCCATAGATTACTGGCTACTTTTCAGGAAAATAAGGAGAGCGCAAATAGCAAGCTTGCAATATTCAATCGAAGGAAGTATGGATGAAAGTAGAGTTTGTGACAGCAATAAAGTAGGCTGGTTCATTGGGCAGAGAAGACAGTGCTTGAAAAGAACTGCTGGGAAAAGGGCACAAATCCTTATTGATCACTGTTACAATTGCAAGTGTTTAAGCAGATTCATTAAATCAAAACAAGCATAATACACTATGCATGTAAAGAATTGAATGGTAATTTTCATGTAGTATTCCAGGTGTGGGAAACCTCTGGCTCTCCAGAAGTTGCTGAACTACAACCCCAGCAAGCATGGCCAATGGTCGGGAAGGATGAGAGATGGAGTCCAGCAGCATCTGGACAGCCAAAGGTTCCCTACACCTATAGTATGCTGTTGGAAAGGGAAGAAAAAAAAACACATTTTCAGTTACTGTACTTTCATTGTTTATCATAACACTTTAAGCCAGACAGAAATTCCTAATTATATAGTGGCAACCAAGCCCAACATACTCAAACCATTTGTAGGTAATTTGAGTACAATTTCTCAATCTTTCCTACCCTTTGAAACATTTCAAACACAGAATATTGCATAAACGTTTCCTCTTCCAAGCTATGCTTACACAGCCCTCCCACTGCAGTGTTAAACCTACAGCATTACCATAGCAACCCCACCAATCACAACAGTTACTTTAGAGTCCTTAAATATTATTTGACAGGTGGCTATCAGGAAAAGATATTAACCTACAGAACGTGGAATGGGCTATATAAGAATATGAATGCTGATCACTAATTGTCTGCTACTTCTAGAGTAAATATTGCTACAGGAAGCATTACAGGCCACTGCTACTAATTTGGTTATTTATTCACACCTGGTGGGTTGGGTCTTTGGCTGCACTACCAAACAGATCTATTCTTCCAGACTAAAATGTATAACAGGTTAGATACAGAAAAGGTTTCAAAACCTGCTGTATATTCTACAAGTGTTGAATCATATTGTTAATGACACCAGAGAGCTAGAACAGCACAACATAGAGTATTTAGGGGGTTGTTGTTGTTGTTGTTGTTTACTACATTGAGCTGGATTGAATTAACCTGGTAGCAATGGAGCCCTTCACCTTCTCCCACAATCTGCTCTGAATACCTAGAACCTCTAGAACAGCACACGGGGAGGAGAGATGTTCTACCTGCCACACAGTGCTTGCACTGACAGAATGATCATATTACCGTAGTGAGACATTGAATTCCACCCATTATTATTATTTTTGTTGCAAAGATAAATTGCTCCCTATAATTCTAACCAAAAAAAGGGTCAACATTATAATTTTATTACATTTTTACACCACCCCTTTTCCAAGAGAAGGGCCTCTCCTTTCAGTCTCACACACACCCTGTGAGGTAGGCTTAAGTTGAGAGATAATGACTGACCAACGTCATGCAATGAGCTTCATGAAAGAGTATAGACATTTGAACCCATTCAGCATTGGATTATTTAAAAACATTCTGCTAAAAAAATTTGAAAAGACCTGCCAATTTAGCCATCAACATGCTTAGATGGCCTTGGGCAAGTCACTGTCCTCTTGGCTTGAACTCCATCTGCAGTATGAGAAAGTGATACTGGTCTGCCCTATAGGGCTATCACAAGGATTACTGAAACGTATGTGCTTTGAAGCATCAAAGTATATATTAAGGATAGACCCAACATGCTGAAAATACAGATTAATAATAGATCCCAAATAATTAGCTAAAGTTATTTCAAAATAAATTGTAAAGGAAATTTGGGTCTGATTAGTGACTCTTGAGGGTGACTGTACATTTGAGAAAAAAACCTGTTTGGCTTCAGCTGCAATTCGCATCAGGTCACATCAACCCCTTGCATTGTTTGTCTTATGAGGTAATCAGTTAAGTTAATGTAAAGAAGCCTCTACAAACAAACAAAACCAAGCACAAAACTGCATGCTTCTAGTACATTATTCAGCAAAACACAACGTTATTCAGTCACACAGCGTGTCTTCTCCATTTGGGCCTCCTATTATGATCTGAGAACACCCACACACTTCTGGAGAAGAAACCCTTACAAAGATTCAGCGCCGGGGCTACACCACTACACAGCCCAGAGGCTCTGCGAAATCTAAAACCCAGCACTGCACTATTCGTGGTATTTTCCAGAGTTATTTTTGCTTAAAAAAAAAAGAACGCCAAGGCTGCCGAGGAGGGAAAAGAGCAGCTCGACAAACAAGAGAGGAAACACCACCCTTCCTCCACCCCAAACAATCGAGAGAAACTTATGTTTTAAAGCTAAAGGAGGGCCGCCGTGGGGAGCCCCCGCCTGGCATCCCCGCTGGGCTCACCTGGAGACCCGCCACCCGCTTGGAACAGGCAGTTCCCGAACTCCGCCCAAAGGGGGAAGGCGGCGGCTGAGCCACCTCTTCTCGCACCAGGAAAATAAAAGGCTCGGGCGGCCCCGTCACCCACAGACAGCGGGAGGCTCCGCTCCCGCTCCCCCCACCCCCACCCCGCCTTAGCTTGTGGCCACAAGCCCCTCGCCCGCCCACGTAGTGTGTGTGTGTGGGGGGGGGGCACTTCCCACTCTAACCGCCTCACCAGGAAGAGCGGAGAAAATTCCCGCTCCCTCAGTGGCCACTGGCTGTCGGGTGGGGCAGGCCGCACAGGGAGCGGCCACGCAGGGCCAGGAGCCTCTCCGCTCTCGCGCTCCTCGCCGCCCGCCGCCCTCGCCCCCTCCGCTGACCCCGCGGCCTCTCCGACTCCTCTACCTGAAAGGGCTCCTCCGCTGCGTCTCCCCGGTGCTGCTTCCTTTCTCCTTCTACGGGCCCAAACTCCGGCAGCGGCTGAGGAGGAACGGAAACCGGCGGGGCGGGTCGAGCCGAGAGGAAAGCGCGTTCACGCTCTCATACAAAAAAAAAAACGCGACGTGCGCGCTCCCGCCCCTTCGCGTCTCGGCGGCCAATCGGCGGCCGCGGCGCGGGGGCTGCTGGGAGGAGGCGCTATAAAAGGACGCAATCTATTTGTGAACAGGCTCTTAACTTTCCCGACGGCGTCGAAGGAGGAAGCCTGGAGGGGCGGGGGGGGGAGGTGAGGGAGCCGGGACTGGGTGTGCGCGTGTTTACGTGCAGCGGAGGTGAAGCAGGAGTCAAGGCCGCGCCTCCTCCTACCTTCACCTGCGTCCGCGCGGGCTGAGGTGTTTGGGCTGGGCTAGGCGAGCAGGAAGGAGTTCAGGAAAAACAGGGCCGGGCGTGTGACGGGTACCTGCCGTGGCGCGCATATCGGGAAAAAGAGCAATCGCCGGATGAGCCCCTTCCTTCGAGAATTTGTCCTTTGCTTTTTCTGAGTCTACTGTTGCCCCACAAAGGGGGTGGGGGGGGGGAGAAAGAAACAAGTTGCCCCACGGCGAGAGGGAAGAGAGTTCTTCAAAGGTCGGGCGTTCCTCTTTGTTTGCCTTTTGTTCTTGTTTGGTCTTAAATCACTACAGAAACCTGGAACCCCTTTTCCCGATGATGATGATGATGATGATGATATTAGTAATAATAATTTATTAATTATACCCCAGTCACGCTGGGTGGCTTCCAACAGAATATTAATAGTAATAATAAAAAGTGATAAAACATCAAACTTCCCTAAAAGATAACTGCGGAATGGTTGCCTGCCACAAGGGATGTTGGCTTTGTTGTCCTCACCCATCTTCGAAACACTGCAAAAAGCTTAGTCCTGGACCCCTCTCTCTGCCTGGCAACTTGTCCTGCCCCCTCTTCCGTGGAATATAAAGCGAGTTCACCAGAGTTATTTACTGTCAAAGCCATAGGAAACTGTCTTAGAGAAATTCAGACCATTGCCTGTACCAGGAATCAGGATGAGCAACTTAGGCCCCGGGCCAAATGAGCTCTTCCCTGTACTACATCTCTCTCGAACCCCACTTGGCACTCTCCTTGAATGCCTTTTCCTTGACTGGAATGTGTCCCTGAACTTTGATAATGTCTCCAGCTTGCCTTGATGAAAGAGAGAGGTGTGCGCATGTGTAAAGTGTCTTACTTTACAAAGGTAAAATTCACTTATGTGTGTCTGTCCACTTTTGCATGTTTACCCCCAGGAAGTTGAATAAGAGGAATGCAGTCCTTGGCCTCAAAATAATTTCCCAATCCTTACCTTCACCTGCTGCTAGCAGCTCCTTAGGGCAGGCATCCCCAAACTCGGCCCTCCAGCTGTTTTGGGACTACAATTCCCATCACCCTGACCACTGGTCCTGTTAGCTAGGGATGATGGGAGTTGTAGTCCCAAAACAGCTGGAGGGCTGAGTTTGGGGATGCCTGCCTTAGGGTTTAGGGCAGGGATTATCCAGACCTACCTGGAGATGGTGGGGACTGAATCCAGAACCTTCTGCATGAAAAGCAGGTTGTACACCACTTAAATATAGACAGTTTTAACATTTCTTTCAACAGCCACCCCATTGAAATACCTTTTATAGAATTTGAGAGAAAATATTATATGCTATTACACAAGCAAGGTGTCTCTGCAATGCTTGCTCGAAATAATGATTATAGTTATCAAGTGGGAGTTTATAATAAAAGCTTGTTACAGCCTTTGATGATGATCTTTGAAAAGAAACACAGCAGGAATCAAGTTTTGTACACCAAACAATAAATGTTAATATCAACTTTGGCCTGCAGCTATAATGTATATTCCATTTATTATAAAATGTTCTCTGTGCATGTTTGTTTATGCTCTTCAGCTCTACTGCACACACAGCATTGAAGATCAAGCTGATTAGAATTTGTGTATAATATGAAAGTGATAGGAAATTAGGGAATGTGTTAACAAAAAATGAATTAGTGTTTGGCCCTTATGTCTTATGCCTTTTAATTTTATTAGTTATTTGTATATATGCTTCAGCTGGGGAAACCAGCAAAACTATGAGTAAAATTTAGTAAGCTAATTATTTGCAGTTAATTTCAAGCAGAATCTGTTTTCTGACAGAAAATATAGAAAAATAAGCCCCAAATCTTGTAACTTACCCTGCCCTTCTATTTGCAAACATTGCCTGTGGAATGTGGCCCTAAACACCCATATAGTTCTTGCATTTCTGGATGGATGATAGGGTATGTGTGAGTATATGTTTACCCTTTCTACCTTATTGTACAAAGGGTAAAAAATCTTATTAGTTACTCTGCCCACTTTTGCCTCTGCCCCTTCTGGCACATTGCCCAGGAGGAAATGTGGCCCTCAAGAGTGACAGTGGTTCCTGAACTCTGCTGAAAATGATTGCCAGGATATATTTTACTTAAGAGAGTAAAAGTGAAATTGCTGCAACTTGCTCAGGGGAACAATTTGGTATTCCTGTCTTGGATACAGAGCAACAATTCTCATAGCAATAAAAATACAGTGGTACCTCTGGTTACGAACTTAATTCATTCCGGGGGTCCATTCTTAAGTTGAAACTGTTCTTATCCTGACGCGTGCTTTCACTAATGGCGCCTCCCACTGTGCACGTGCCTCCCGCTCACATCCCGGGGCAAAGTTCGCAACCGGGAGCTACTACTGTACTTCCGGGTTAGCAGAGCTCGTAACCTGAAGTGTGCGCAACCAGAAGCGTTCTTATCCAGAGGTACCCCTGTAGTGACAGAAAGTGTAAAATGGTTCATTAGGGGGTTCATAATGAAAATAACTACTGATAGGGGAGGGAGTATATTACAAGATGTCCTGCTTCCAACTCTATACAGTGGTACCTCAGGTTACAGATGCTTCAGGTTACAGATGCTTCAGGTTACAGACTCCGCTAACCCAGAAATAGTACCTCAGGATGAGAGCAGAAATTGTGTGGCGGTGGCGTGGCGGCAGGGGGAGCCCCATTAGCTAAAGTGGTACCTCAGGTTAAGAACAGTTTCAGGTTAAGAACAGACCTCCAGAACGAATTAAGTTCTTAACCCGAGGTACCACTGTACACCTCCAGTGAAATTGGCAGCACTGGTTGAGGAGTAGACTTGCTACATTAAATGGAAAACTACAGTGGGGGTGATGGTTTGATTAATTCAGCCAAAGAGCTTGAAATTCATTGTAAGACAGTAGTTTGATCAGTTTAAATTTATTGATCTAACTCTATTCCTTGTGTGGGAAACAGTGGCGTAGCGTGGGGGGTGCAGGGGGGGCCGGCCGCACCGGGCGCAACATCTGGGGGGTAGGGGTAGGGGTAGGGTTAGGGGGCGCAAATCCACGGGTTAGGGGGTGCAAATTACTTGCCTTGCCCCGGGTGCTGACAACCCACGCTATGCCACTGGTGGGAAAGGTCTGTTAAACTGCTCTGGAAACTAGACCTGTGAGGGGAGCAGGCACCTCCTAACTCGGCACCCTTAACAAACTACAGTTCTCAAGATTTTTTGTGGTATGCTACTGCTTTAAGTGTATCGTGCAAATGGGGCTTTAGTTCCCATAGATGCTCTTCTTAAATGTTGTACAGAACTGGTCCCATGGAGACATATCTTATTGTTTCATTTGGCTGTACAGTATACCATATACAGAAACTACTTCCTAGAAAAACCACTGGATGGCACCAGCACCTCATCATTTAAAAGGCCGTGGATCATGCAGTACCTCCCGCACCTGCAATGATGCACCTTTTGAGCTTACTAATGTTTCATGGTTCTCCCCAGTGGATGATTAAAAGAAAGCTAATTGCTTCATAATTCAACATATTCTCATTACTGTTCCGCAGAGCCTTACAGTAAACCTCTCCCTATGGTGAAGACTCTGCTCAAGTTAAACATGGACATATAATTTAGTAGGATATCAAACAGCGAGTGCTACTGCATTTCTATATCAGAGGTCCAAAATTATATGCAAACGGCCGTCTTTAGCAGATGCGGTGTCGGGGTACAAATATCTGCCCAGCGCCCCCAAATTACCACGGATAGTGGGGGGTGGGGTGGCTGTAACTGCGCACTGCCAGCCATCGGGGGGACGGGACACAACTATCTCCCATGCCACTGCAGGAGAGCAATGCTCACAGAGCCTCGAGAGTGAAGTTGCGCCCCTTCCAAGCCTCCTTGGGAGGAGAGTGGTCCCCGCAGAGGATTGGGAGGGAAGTTGCATGCCTTTCAGCCTTATGGTTGGCGGGGTGCAGCTGGCGGGCGTGCAGAGAAAGGGGAGGCCGCCGGCAAAGCCGCACAGCTCCCCCACTTGCTGGGGTGCCCCTGAGAGGCTGGTGCCCTGGTGCAAGACACCACCAAGCCCTATGGGAAAGACGGCTGTATGAAATTTTGATGTGGACTTCTGGTTTGCCACTGCAAGGGGAGAAGGAAGCTGGCACCGCTATCGCAACGAGCCGGCTGCTGCTTTTTTGGATTATAGAGGCAACAAGCACCCTGAAGGAGGTCCTGGGGACGACCAGGACGTTGACGGGTCCTGTGGCAACCAAAGCGAGCTCCTAACAGGCACGCTCATATCTACTGGTATTTGGTATATTGACTAGAGAACAAAAAGGGAGTCTTCTCCAGAAATGCTTGCTGCCCTGCATGGAAACAAGCTATTTGAAGAAATCAAGGTAACAATAAAAGTCTGCCATCAGAAATAAAGGAAGGGGGTAGGGTGGTCAAGTTGAAAAGCTTAAGTGACTGATGACTTAAAATTCAGCTGGCATGCATGTCTTTGGTATGGGAAAGCAAAATTTTTTATAAGAGTTCTATGAACCACGTTCTTGGGAAGAATTTGTATAGAGTCTGGGAAAATATAAAAATCTCGAAAGAAAAACATTTTTATGGTTATCCCCCATTGGAGCAATTACAATTAAGAGGACAGATAATGGGTGCCTTACAGGGGGCGAACTCAGACTGAAACCTATGGAGAACTTAAGGGGCCAAGTTATGGATTGGTTACAATAACACCAAATATATGTTTAAGGTAGACAAAAGAAGGGGGAGTTTTGGACCAAAGGTCGCAATTTGAAAAAGAACTTACAAAAGAAGGATAAACTTCTGTCTAAAATGTGTAATTTTTTATTAGAATGGCAAACAAAAGATGAGCTAATTATAGCACCAATGACACACTGGGCAATAGATACAGGACACAATATAGATTGCAACCTCTGGGAGAAACGTTGGAAAAGAGGGGGGGCACTAGGGGCGCATCGGAAGATGGCTGACAATAACATCTCTCCGACCCACAGGGGGTAATTAGGAGGCTGTGATGGGAGTAAATAGCCTCCCTACCCCCCCAGGATTGTGGGGGGGGGGGCTGCCCTTGCCTGCTGTGTCCTAAACCACCCCCGAATTTGAGGGGATGGGGGCACTAGGCAGAATGTCCTCCTGTGGATTTCGGTGCTCCTGGACGCCGTCTCTGATCGGCGCCGCTAGCTGCAAGAACTTCAAAAGGAACAATTAGGAAGAAGCGAATGCACATATTTCAAGGAAGGAGGGGGAGTAAAGACTGCTAACTGAAGAGTTCTCTGATAAACAAGACGAGTTGGAAGAACAAGAATCAATCTTGAGAAGACAGCCAAGACTTGGTATGGCAAAGGGACTGGATGGGGAAGGGGAAAAAAACCTTTTCTCTCTTTCCTCTATGTAATTAAACAAGAACCTCCCCCCCACAAGTCAGAAATGCCGCTTTAATGACTTAAGCTGTGAATTTACTGTGTGGAGATAAAGTTTCTAACCAAAGCCTGTTTTAAGAAAAGCGTGGAAAGTTTAAGAGCTCTGGAATGACGCAGTTAAAAATACCGTCACCATATTGGTAAGCTCTGTCGGAGGACTTGAGTTTGGGAGGAGGAAAGAGCTGTTTTTATACTGTGGGTGAGACTCCTCAGTGACACTTAAGAACGACAGACCCTGAGATTAATGATGGAAAGAGCGATGTTATTTATGAAAGTGATGATATATGGAAACCATCATGATATGAGGATTGGTCGAACGGAAAAATCCACACAGGATATAATTGGTGTTTATCTGCTTAAGGAGATTATCAGAAGAGAGCATGAAGGAGAAAGAAAAAATGTACGAACAAGATGAGATGTGGAAACAGCAAGATAAGACTGAATAGAATTATGAACTTTATCTGGACTGATTTGGATATGAAAGCAGTAGCAAGAAGATGATTGGAATCCCCCTTTGAAACTTGAAATATGGGTCCCCTCAACAAAAATTTAAAATTCAGCTTTGTAATTCGGAATTTATGTGATGTGATTTGATTGGTCGGTTAATAAAAATTATATTTTTTTAAAAAAGAAACGTTGGAAAAGTGATTTGAAATTTACCGTGTTATTCTCTGAAAGAGAACTATTTGAAAATGATTCATAGATGTTATTTAACTCTGAGTAGGTTGGCTAAGATTCATAAAGCAGAACAAGATGTGTTGGAAATGTAAAGAAATGGGAGGAACCTTTTTTTTATATGTGGTGGACATGTCAAAGGGTAAAATAATATTGGGAAATTATTTATGATGAGTTGGAAAAAAAAGATTAAATTTGCCTTCCCCAAAAAGCCAGAGTCCTTTTTGTTGGGAATAACCCAGACAGAAATCCCCAGGTGCCAGAAAAGTTTATTTATGTATGCAGCAACAGCAGCCCATTGTTACCCAACCCAAAAATGGAAATTACCAGATTTGCCCTTTTCAAGCAGAAGTACCTGTTTTCAGATCACCGCCCTATGACATTTTGTAAAGTGTGGTCACACAAATAGAATTTACCTAGATGATGTAATTGATCATATAGTTATATACAGAATAATGTAGTGTTATAAGTAACCTGGTCCAGAATTTGTTGTTTTAGAAAAGTTTGTGTATTTAACAACAGTGGCCTGTGTTCTGTTAGCCCAAAAATGGAGAGTGAGTGAGGTTCTTGTAAAGAATCAGGGTTTGTCTTCCTGTTCTTGAACTTCTTGGGAGACATCTGGGTTGACTTATCTTAGAAACTGGACGCTGAAATTGATGGACCCTTGGCCTGTTCCAACAGGTCTTATCCATTCTTGGCCAGGGTGAAGAAGAGGGGGACAACGCAACTGGAGCAGGCCCCGATGTTGTCTCTGCCTGCCTTCCTCGCTTTCCTTCTTCACAGGGCAGATGGGCTGGCGAAGGTGCACAGATTTCTCTAGATGTGGGTTAGCTTAGCATATGGCCTCCAGCTGTTGCTAGACTCCAACCCATCAGCATGGGCACCGGTCAGGTTCTTCCCACTGCTCTGATGCATTAGGTCACCCGAAAACTATGAACTTCTCCCTCTGACTTTCTGATAATACCTCTTTCAGCTGGGCCAGAAACGTAGTTCCAAGAAGTAGGAGACAGGTGTCCTTGCTCCCTCATAGGATATATGAAGCACAAACAGAAATTCTATTGCAGAAGCCTGTCATGTTGAATACTTGGCAGTACCAAGTTCAGGATAGTGTGACGTAAAGCAATGTTTCAGCCTGCCCTTTTACAACACTCTATATTAACTTTTAACTACTGTACTTAAGAGTAAGGTGATGTACATCCTGTGCAATTTATCCAGTTTTAGTCAGAGAATTGATCAGATTCACCTCCTTGACCTCTAAAGCCTTGAAGATTCAGTAAATAAATACCACAGGCAAATGCTTGAGTAAACAATGTTAATGCTCCCTCCTCCCAAACTATGATTTCTCTCAGCTCTGTAAAAATTGGTTATTGCCAAATTTAAGCTTCGAGGCCAAATGGGAGTTGACAGTTTCCCCTTGGGAGAGATGAGTCAATACTGAGAAAAGCATGCAAGTCTGGAAAAAAGATAGTAAGAACTTACTGGAAGTGAAAACTAGGCTTGCCCTTGTCTTAGTAATTTAATTGCAGTAGAAAATGCCTCTGGTAGATGACTTAAGAAACAGCATCATCTCTCTGAATATCCCATTTCACTCATGATCGTTTTATTTCAGTTCACCTTTATGCTACAAATACCTCCTTACTGCCCAGTAGCTGAAGAAAAAGATGAAGTGTCCAGAATAGAAGAAATGTGCACATGGATTTTGTCAAAAAAACTATTGTTTTAAGCCTGACTGAGACCTCATTGAGGTAGATGTACCTTATCAACAAGGCAGAGATAAGGCCTCTCATAAAAGCAATCTTTTTATAGCACCCATGACCTGTACAGTGGTACCTCAGGTTAAGTACTTAATTTGTTCCGGAGGCCCGTTCTTAACCTGAAGCATCACTTTAGCTAATGGGGCCTCCTGCTGCCGCGCCGCCGGACCACGATTTTTGTTCTCATCCTGAAGCAAAGTACTTAACCCAAGGTAATATTTCTGGGTTAGTGGAGTCTGTAACCTGAAGCGTATGTAACCCGAGATACCACTGTTTTAGTAAGAGGAAGTGGCTACAAATTTCCTTAAACAGTTCTGAACTGTTATTGTATAAAGCAAACAGAACTAGAACATGAATGTTTCAGGAAGCTTTTGGAGGTGTGGAAATGATAAATATTGACTCTTACTTTATAATCTACAATGTAATCAGATTATTCTCATGCATCAGTCATCACCCCACACTTTCTGGTGCATTTTCCTGTCACTTTCCTTACTGGAAGACCCCTGCTTTTTTTTAAAAAAAGTTTGCTGTTATATAATTGAATCGCTCCAACAAAATATTGACAACCTGGAGGAAAACTTAGAATTTGTGGGTCAGGTATGGAAACTCAGAATTCCTAAGGTCATACCAACAATGTCTGAAGCCACAGATTTCTGCTTTGCTGATCACCCTTGCCCTTTAGGGAAAATACATGGGATCAACTAAAATTTAAGACATTCTTCAAGATACTCACACTGTCCTTGAGGGCTATTTATCAATTGTCTTTCTGCTTCATGGTGCATAGATAGTTCCACTGCTTACTTAAAACTGGGAAGTAGCAGCTTAAAATACCTGTTCAGCCATGAAGATCACTTGATGTCCTTGAGCCAATCACTGTAACTCAACCCAACATACATCAGGATGGGATGTTGAGAGTGACACAGCACCATTTCTATGTATGCTGCCCTGAACTCCTTTAAGGGAGGGCAGGATAAAATAAACAGTATCAATGATAACAAACAGTAATTCACTTGTGGGCCTGTGATAAGTAGGAATTGCTTCCAAGGGACATAGGAAAAAAGAAAAAAAGGAGTATTGTGACACTTTAAAAATAAAGTATTATCATAGCTTAAGGTTTAGTTGGACTACAGCCCACTTCATCAGATACATGGCTATCCTGAGTTGGAGGTGGGAAACTAAGCAGTGACATCAGTAGAAAAAGAATGCAGATAATTCCAGTATGGGTATCAGTAATAATGGCTATATTCTACCTCCAGGATCAACAAGGAGCATCAGTATAAGTCACTGAGGAACAACAGCTGGAAAGGTTGCTTGCCCTCATGTCCTGTTTGAAGGATTTACGTGGGCATCTATCTGGTTGGCTACTTGCAAGCAGAACACTAGACTAGGTAGGCTTTTGTTCTGATTCAGCAAGGCTGTCCTTATGTTATACCCAAACGTTCTGGTTTTATCATATCTAGAATCCTCGCCTGGAGGGGCTGTGACCCTCCCTCCCAGATGTACAGTTAGGAATTTGTGCCATTATAGCCTCTTACTGCAGCAACAGAGTGATCATTCTTAATACTACAAAACAAATTCCTTCCAGTAGCACCTTAAAGACCAACTAAGTCAGTTCTAGGTATGAGCTTTCGTGTGCATGCACACTTCTTCAGATACACATGCACACGAAAGCTCATACCAAGAACTGACTTAGTTAGTCTTTAAGGTGCTACTGGAAGGAATTTGTTTTGTTTTGACTATGGCAGACCAACACGGCTACCTATCTGTAACCATTCTTAATACTGTGTAACATTTTAACAGTTGGGGCACATACAACATTTATTCAAAATAAATACAATTATGAATTTTAAGTACAAGTTCATTCATTGATTGATTTATGTCTTGGGTAAACTTGCAACTTAACTTTGGAGTTAAAGTGGAGATATTCAGCAAAAGCTTTTTACCAGATTTCCCTGCAACTCAAAACACCAGGGTAACACCAACTCAGGTCCCTTCTGCCTGAATCTCTTTAAGGAAACAAGTGGACATTTGCTTCAGATAAGCAATATTTTTAATCCCCATTTTATGGATTGAATCCTTAAAACTTTGGGGGCAAACCCACTTTAAGCCTAGACTCAGCAGTAACCACAAACGATAGCTGAATTTTGCTATTCCATCAGGAAATCAGAAGTCTAACTCTGGAAGAACAATATCCATATGCTCTATAAAACCCTCCTTGAAGGCAGGAAACAAAAAATTCGGAGACAAATAGCATCAACAGTTTGTGGTGGGGGGGGGAGGAGAGGAGAAATGTCTAGGACAAAAATCAAAGTAAGATACAGATCTAAATATTGCAAGTTCCCTCCAAAAATATTCATCTCTCAAACACAGTACACTGTTAACTCAAGGAGAAAAAGGTGACAACTGAATGCCAGATATGTGAGACAACATTTGCTTTTGTGAAGCTACAGAATGCTTGAAATTAGTTTGAACACTTTAGGCATGTAAGAGATTGAGGAACTGGGTGTTCAAGTAAGAAACATGAATATCTGCAGGCTTAGGGACAGGCTATCAATTTTGCATGATTACATAAAAACAACAGAATCTGTTCACCTTCAGAAGCAGGACATTCCTTGAGACAAAAAAACCATGTAAACAGTTCCCCAAAAAAGTAGCCTAAAAGGGGGGGCAAATATCCCAAATCAGTGAGAAGAATGGAGAAATTCAGCATTAACTGAGCATTAAGTACTGCCACCGAAGATGAGGATCAAGAGCTAACAGATCTAGCAGACATATCTGGCAAAGACATGACCTTGCTCCCTGATGTTAGAAGATCAATTACATAAATTCTTTTCTTGTGTATGCCATCCAATCACTCAAGACATCAATGCAACTTGACAGTTGCAAATAATAATTCTCTTCTTATATGAAGGTTTCCATGTCACAGATGCTAACATAGCAGCATTTTACTAAGGAGACACTTCTCAAGCCATATATTCTTCAGATGTAGTATTCCCCACTGTCAAAGTTACAGGAGCCAAGGCTTCCTTGGCTTACCAGGATTAAAATACAGTACTCCAAGACAGCAGAGAGAGAAGGCATTCTGGAACAGAAACTACTCAGTCCTTTTCTCCCCTAAAGTCTGGTAGCACAGCAAAGCCATGTTCAATCGGTGGGGGGTGGGAGAGTCAGATGAACAAAAGCCAGGGAGAGTGCAGCTGCTGTGCCACTGTGGAGTTGTCCTGGCTCACTGAGATCCATGCTGTTCTGTCTGCTGTAGAAGATAATTCCTGGCCTCTGATTATCTATGTCTAAGCTAGAGAGATCCATAGTTACTTAAGGAAGTTGTCTAGTTTAGTCTGACTGATGCCAGAAGCGGCTGCTGTTGGTTGCTTAGAAACACTTCTTTTCTTGCACCTCAAAGGCAGGGGGCGAATCTCGGTTGATATACTCTGAAATGAGACACGTCAAGGAAAATAGTGGCCAAATATTTAAAAGAAAGGTTTTACATTCCCATACATATCTGACATGTATAAATCATTATATCTGGGGGCTAAATTATTTTCTCTCCCCCTGAGTCCCTCCTTCAGGGTCATTTTCCCCCCAAACTCCCAAATGAGAGAAGAAAGGTCAGGTTTTAGCTGATCATGGAGTCGAACGTTTTTATTCCCATCACCCAGTCAAAGGCTGACCAAGAGATGGTAGCAGACAGATCCCTCTCCTAGTAGTGTTTTACTGCTACATAAGCTTCAAAACAATAACCATCAACAGCTCATTACAAAGAAACAGGCTTTTGATGACAAATATTGGATTACTGACCTCTTAACTCTGCACAAGGGGAGGGAAAGGAACATTAAGCTGAATGTGAACACAGATATGCTAGAAACACCAATGGATCTAGAAACACTCATGGTATTCTCTGAAAAATGTAGCATTTGCTGCAAAATGTGTCTTGAAATACTTTACCACCGCAAAAACTGGAAACAAGAACCAACTTATATAGGTTTTCCAGTTTTCAGGGAACGAAAGTGTATATATTTACATAATTTAAACAGTGCATTTCTGTGATCTCTACAGCAGAAGTAAACTCAGCCATAGATTCACAAGTGGGATTTGAACAAGATCCTGATCCAGGTTTCCTGGGGCCACTTCTTTCCCCAGTACCGTCGTACCTTGGAAGTTGAATGGAATCTGTTCAGGAAGTCCGTTTGACCGCCAAAGCATTTGACTTCCAAAGCACAGTTTCTGATTGGCTGCAGGAAGCTCCTGCAGCCAATCGGAAGCCACAGAAGCCCTGTCGGATGTTTGGCTTCCAAAAGAACGTTTGAAAACCAGAACAGTCACTTCCGGGTTTCAATCGTCCAGGAGCCAAAACGTATGAGAACTAGGCTATTTGAAAAACAAAGTTACGACTGTAAATGTAGAACACTGTAGCCAAGAACACATACAATGTATATTCGGATTGATTTTAGAGGGATATATTTCCCAAATATATTCCATTATTTCACTTCTCCTCACTTTGAATTTAAGCCAGAATGTCATTGTTCCAACTGGAACATTGCTTGATGGCTTAGTAAATGCCACTGTTTCTTCTTAGTCTTTTGTGTCATTGATCACCATAGATTCAGTGCCGCTGGATATCAGCATAGCTTCTGCAGGACAGATCTTAGGAAAGGATACAGGCTGAATGAATTTGGTTCTGCCTCCTAAGCCATCATACCCGGTTCTCACCTACAAGGAAGAGAATCCAGTAGTTATAAACACAAAAGCATGATTCCCATGGAGGAAGTTGTTATGAAATAGAAAAAGGATTGTAGTGGGTAAAAGGGCACATAACACACTAGAGGATTTGGTGATCAGAATATGCTAAGTATGTGCTGCATGATCAGGTGTCTAAGCAGGTCCACTAGCAATAAAAAGCACAGAGCATATTGAATTTGTAAGATTTGTAGACGAGGACATGAGAAGGCATGTCCAGGAACAGGGTTTTACTGGCTACTGGTTGGCAGATTAAGCAGGAACACTCCACACTGCAAAACTCTGATGCGCATCCCACTTGTACTCACTATTCCTGTGTTCCTCTGTGGTACAAGCATGTTGCTTGCAGGTGGCCTCTTGGACATAACAGAGTTTCTAATGAAAGCAGGCAGAAGATCTTCCAGATGCTCATCATCTGTGTCAGCTGAGCAGCTCTGAACCGTATTTGAAGAAGTAGGAGAGTTAAACTAAAATACTCATATTTGCAACCAAACACAAACAGCACTACTAGAATTCACGTAATCCATTACAGTATTGTGCGAAAGGAAATGGTCGTTTCTGCAAAAGCAGATTTTAAACATTCTTAGAGAGGAATGGAAGTTCTTAAGTCACTGGGCTCTGGTGCCGGCTGATAGATCAACAGATGACAACAGTACGGACACCCTGCCCCAGATAATTCAGAATACATAGCAGTGGGAAGCTGACTCTCGCACACCTCTCAGGGTTAACTGTAATATTTACTATTTTCTATAACACAGAAAAATGTATTACTTTAAAATCCATGCAGAGTTTTGTTTATGTTTTTGTTTGTCATTTATATTGTAAAAACTAATAATTTTTTTGCAAAAAATTCCATGCAGAATTTGGCTGTCTGGAGAAAAGATGGCTTTCAAAATAGCTCTAAAGATAGTGGATTGAAGAGGTTATAGTTGCTACTCAGGTTATCCGTTACAATACCTCCACTGTTTCTTTCAGAACTCTTGATAAACTTGTCACAGGTGCACTGGAAAAAACAAACAAACCCACACACAATTTAGATTACATGCCACAAAGTTGTAAATTGCTCAATATATCCCTTTACAGTTGGAGGCGCCAGTTTGAATTCATACATGAATTTTCACAATGTGGCCCAGATCATAAGCCAACACCTAAAACAGGCTTTGCCAACCTGGTACCCTATGGACTATGACTCCAGCAGCTGTTAGCAGTGGACATACTACAAAAGTATAGGCTTCTTATGTCTCAATTAAAATAATAATAAAATGCAACTATAATGTTCTCTTCTCCTCCCTTCTCTTTGTTCTGACCACTAAGATAAAAGCCTCTGGTCTGATCAACAGGCAAACATGGTAGATCTTTCATTACTTTTGCCTCGCTGCCATTGTTATCATTTCGCTGAAGCCCTAACCCAGGGATGGGGAACCTTTTCCAGCCAGACGGCAGTATTCTTTCTAAGGGCCACCATGCCAGTAGTGGGTGGAGCCAGAGGCAAAAGTAGGGAAAGTAAGAAATATAATTATTGCCTTTGTACACTACACTAGTTTGTATATATTCTTCTCTTATCTTCCATCCAGACAAAAGCAAGAGGCATTATCAGAGTTCAAGGGCACATTCCAGCCAGGCAGAATCGCACAAGGAGGATGTGAAGCAGGTCTGGTGAGGGTGTGTGGCTGAGGAGAGTCCCGAGGGCCAGACAGAGAGGCTTGGAGAGCCACATTTGGCCCCTGCACCTGAGGTTCCCACCCCTACCCTACCCCAAAGTCTTTAAACAAGTAGGAAAGTCACTCTTCATTATCTCTAGGATTCAACGGGAGCAGAGATAAAGCACTTGTTAGAAGTAACACAAATGAGGGGTGCTTATTTAAGAAATCTACAAACTAAAGTTTCCTTATTACGCAAATTATGTAGCTTGGGTTTGTGCTCTCCCTTCCTCTTCCTGAAGCGGTTGTCTGTCTGTCTTGGATTGCAAGCATGCAGGTTAGGAATTACCCTGTTAGAGTAGCACCTAGTTATTGAGACTTTTTAATGAGATATTTGAGAAAGATAATGGACAATAAGATAGGCAACTTTGGGGGCAAAGTCTCACTTTACTCTCACAACAGGTAAGATATGTTGTGACAGTCTTCTGCAGTGAGCAAAAGCTTTAAAATGAGATATTTCCATCAAAAGCAATGAGAACAAAATGTGATCTTTGTTGTATAATTTGTTATTTCTTTAGCTTGTAAACCGCCTTCTGTATATAGAATGTATATAGACAGGCAGTATACAAATTAAAAGTATTAAGATGGCTGGAAAATTGCTTACAGCGCATGCAGAAGTGAGAATACCAGGCAGATCAAGAGCACAACATACACCCAGTCAAAAGAGAAGCAACTGCGACTCACAACTTTTTATCCAGTTTAAGTTTTTTTGCAGGAGCAGAGATGCTCTTGTGAGGTGGATGCTTTGGTGTCTGTACATCAAAGGTATCGTTCTTTGGTGTCTGTACATCAAAAGTATCATTCAGGTCAATCTCATCACTGTGAGCTGGTCGATGGAGCTTTGGGGTTAACAATTCTAGAGGAGCAGGGCTGTAAGGCAAAATTGTACAAATATCACAACACAACATTACACTGTCAGACAGGTAACTGTCTCAGTTTCCAGCCCACACCACATGCTGTACCATCTAAATACTAGCTTCCTATTGGTACTCATTCCTGATGGCGGAAGGCTATGACAGTATATAATACGGATACAGTAGAACTAAATTCAGAGAGAGAACTTCATTCTGCTTTCTAGCAACATGTGCAAAGTGTTCAAAATTACCAAAATGACTGCCAGGTTGCCTGGGGTCTTCACATCCCATTCATGTTAGTGTACAGTGGTGCCTCGCAAGACGAAAAGAATCTGTTCCGCAAGTCTCTTCGTCTAGTGGTTTTTTCGTCTTGCAAAGCAAGCCCATAGGAAATTCGTTTTGCGAAGCACCTCCAAAACGGAAAACCCTTTCGTCTAGCGGGTTTTCCATCTTGCGAGGCATTCGTCTTGCGGGGCACCGCTGTACTGTAAAACTGGCCTGTTACAGAAAGCCCTACATTTATATAGGAAAGTTAGGTTACTGTCTGATATAATCTTCTTTCTTTGGCGATCACTCGTAGCCGAGTAAGATTGTCTTCCATAAACACGGTTTTAACAGTGAGTCCGTAAGTGACTGTGGAGGCCAATTCTGGATCTACACGTCCTTCCACAGCGGGGACATTGGTTTCCGAGCGGGAGTTGATCACAGTGTGGATTTGCCAAGCATGCCTTCCTCTTAGCACATTTCTCCCTTGCGTCCTGGGTTCGAGTGTCTTCAAATCCCATGACACCTTTGGTAAAGGCTGTTCTCCCAACTAGAGTGCTTGCAGGCTAGTGTTTCCCAGTTGTCAGTGTTTATACTACATTTTTAAAGATTTGCCTTGAGACAGTCTTTAAACCTCTATTGTTGACCATCAGCATTATGCTTTCCATTTTTAAGTTTGGAATAGAGTAGTTGCTTTGGAAGACGATCATCAGGCATCCGCACATGACCAGTCCAACAAAGTTGATGTTGAAGAATCATTGCTTCAACATTGGTGATCTTTGCTTTTTCCAGTACACTGGCATTAGTTCACCTGTCTTCCCAAGTTATGTGTAAAAAATTTTGGAGACACTGTTGATGGAATCTTTCGAGGAGTTGGAGATGACATTTATAAGTGGTCCATGTTTCACAAGCATATAGTAAGGTTGGTAGTACTATAGCTTTGTAAACAAGCATTTTTGTTTCCCTGCAAATGTCCTGGTCCTCAAACACTCTGCACTCTTCAATCGGGAGAAAGCTGCACTCGCAGAGCTCAGGCGATGCTGGACTTCGGCATCAGTGTTGGCCCTTGTGAAAAGTTTGAAATAATAGTGGCAGAAGAAACACTTGCACTAGTGTTATACTGAGCTGGTATGGATGGTGCTGTAGCAAATGACAAAATACTGAACTCTAATGAAAAGGGTCAGGTAGCAGGTGGTGGGAAAGACCCTGGAGAACCACTCCCAGTCACAGTAGGCAGTACTGGGCTAGTTGGACAAATAGCCTGACTATATGTAAGGCATCTTATGATCTACTTTTGGACAGCTCAGGAAGGTATGCAATGCTTATATTGGACAAAATCATTGGTACAGTAACTCTGCTACATCAATATCCACTGAATTTTTCTAAACCAACCTTTCAGAGACGAGCCGGCCAAGTGCTTCATTGCTTAATGATGACACTTTAATGGTATCTTGCATCACTCTTATCTTCTTTTTCAAACTCTGTGGAAAGAAAGAGCAGCAATACATACATGTCAGAAATCCTACCAAAAGCCAAGATTTCTACATCCTCTCTTGCAAAGATACAGGCATCTTGAAGTTGAGGATGCCTCCCAGCCATTTTTAATCAGGGTAGAATTTAGAACAGTATTTGGACTATACACTATGAAGGCTGTAGGGCCACAATAATTATCAGCAGGTTAAAAGAAGGTTCTCACCATTATCTCATTATCTGCATTTCTCAGATCAGCCTGGGTGCTCTTCACCTCTTCTGTTGTTTTCTCCAACTCTAGAACTGTCTTCTGTAACTATAGATTTAAAACTATGTTGGAAGTCTAGTACATGATGGGATACAACAGTACATCAAGCTTCTAAGTGCTCAAAAAAACGACAGTGGTTTATGTTTTACAAATGCACATTCTTAGACTTCAGGATAAAATAATTTAGTGTATTGTAAATAAAGATGTCCTAAATGGAAACAGATTCTTATTCTTTCAAGGCTCCTGCAGAGGGAGCTCCAATGTGGCTCATCTCTTCAGGTGTCAATGAGAAGCTGCTGAGGGCAGCGGTACAGTGGTACCTCGGGTTACATACGCTTCAGGTTACAGACTCTGCTAACCCAGGAATAGTGCCTCGGGTTAAGAACTTTGCTTCAGGATGAGAACAGAAATCATGCTCCGGTGGCACGGCAGCAGCAGGAGGCCCCATTAGCTAAAGTGGTGCTTCAGGTTAAGAACAGTTTCAGGTTAAAACGGACCTCCGGAACGAATTAAATACTTAACCCGAGGTACCACTGTACTAGTTTGCTCAAAGTAATTCAGTGTGCTTGTAAGTAGGCATTTATAATAAAGGTACAATAAACTCTTGCCATTCCCAGTATATTCTCAAGAGAGAAACCCTCTCCCACCCTTCCTCCCTACACCTGTGTTTACAGTACAAATTAAGACCCTTCCTGATATTAATCCAGAGGGATTTTCAAGAGACAGTTGTGCATTTTGACTTTAAAACTATAAACTGTCCTCGTGCAGTTATATATGTATAACACAATGCTTTATTAGAAGTTTTTTTCAATTCTTGTTATGCAGAAGCAGAAAGAATACTGAGGCAGACTAATAAATGTTATGCAGACATATTGAGGAATCTTATGGAACCTACAGCTGAACTTCTCAGCTTAAGATAGCTGCCAACATGGTCAATGTAAGTGCCTGGACAAGAATTGTGTTAAACAAATACATACCTAATTAAAACGTATTTTGCTTTATTTCGGTAGCGGTACTGATAAAGAGCTGCACATAAATACCTCTGCAACGTGTCTGCAGGAGCACCAACACATCCTTTACCTTGTGATTAGCAGAAAACAACTCCTTTCTCAGCTTCTCTTTTGTATCGTTTGATGCTTTCTGAGACTCCTTCAGATTTTCATATTCCCTGGAGAGGGCCCAAATTAGTCCATCTGTTGAACATGCTTTCAAGCAAACAGCTCTTAGATAAAGCCAGTAACCAAATTTAGACTGAAGATTTTCGTTTCACAGCTTAAGTGCCTGCAGAAGTTTCTGTTATATATACAAGAACTTCCAGGGAGAAGACAGCACCGAACAAGCCAACACTGACTTGAACAGTGTTAAAACACTGATACACTACAGCGTAGGCGAGAAAACATGCTTTCAGGGGAGCAGCACTACTTGGTTTGGGCCAGGACAAGCAGCAGAATGGCAGAAGAGAATATTCCATGTCAAAATGCATAGGATGTTTAAACAATCTTGAGTCGTGTGCAGTATTTTACATTCTCATGAATGAAATGAGATGCAACAATTCAATTTTTATTTTTAAGTTCAAGGTTCTAAAAGCAATTTAATGCTATTATAAAACAGTGCTGAAGTTACTGATTACAGTGCAGGTACACTTCACGCTGGTAGCTCATTATTAAAAGTTGTGATTACCCATTTGCTATCTGACATTGCCTGCACAAGCTGTGAATTATAAACGGTATAAATAAAAAGGCCTCTAGTGCACACAGTAGGGACTGGCGACTACAGCATACTTAATGTCACAGCAGTGTAAAGCACTCTGCTCAGCACCAGGGAGATATTCAGGGGCCATGCTGCCTTACTCAGAATCATGACAATAATTCATCCCCTCTGTTCTCATCAAACAATCACCTCCTGAGCACTCTGGCAAAGCTCTGAAGGTGGTTTCCATAGCAATGGATGTGTCACTAATGCAACAATAGCATACTTGCAGTGTTGAAATCTTCCATCTATGCCACCTCAATTATATTTACCAAGGCTTAGCATTGCAACTAGCGTTCTGCCAGAGCACCTATTGTGATTAACTTTTCCACTGATTCCTTTAGGGGGTACCACACAAACCAAGTCAATAAGCTACTGCATTTAATACACCTACTTTTTCAGTGAGATACAATAGACTGCAAGCTGTTCCACTGCAGCCTGACCTGTTCCCATTTCACGGATCATCCTTTCTACCTCAGGACGTTGACTTTGCAGCAGTGTCTCAATCCTGGTACGAAGGAAGGTAGATTACAGGTGGGTTGTTGCTTTTTGTTCAGTGGCAGCTTGTCCATGTTATAAAAACACAGAAACAGTTAATCCTGGAAGAGACACATCCTGTATTTCACACTAGCAATGATTTCCCCCCAACATAGCTGGATTCATATGCACACTAGTGTGCTTCAGTTGAATGGGAATTATACTGATGCATTCCCCCCCCCAATGATCTTACTGTATTTTATGTAAACCACTTGGTGATTTCACATATTAGATGGTATGTAAATATTATAAATAACAAAATCAGAAGTTACCAGTATTAAATTTCCTCTAGCAAACAAACTCAGAAACATGGCCATTTGTAAGAAAGTTGAGCATCAATTATTATCAGACAAGCACATGATAAAGGGGCAAGGCTCATGTTGGAAACACTTACCGTATTTACTCGAATGTAATGGGCCATTGAATCTAATTTTTGTGATGTAATTTGGCAAAGAAAGGTGCACAATACATTCCTTCTTCCATCTGATCCCTCTTCCCTTCTCTCTGATTAGCTGGTGCGCAAGGCAGAGCAGAACCTTTGACCCTCAAGGGTGTCCGGAAT
The DNA here is from genome assembly GCF_964252035.2 of Podarcis erhardii. Lineage (NCBI taxonomy): Eukaryota > Metazoa > Chordata > Lepidosauria > Squamata > Lacertidae > Podarcis > Podarcis erhardii. The sequence continues at coordinate 71,416,362 of NC_138498.1, forward strand.
GGAAAGGAGAGCGGATACAGGTGGAAGGAAGGAAGGAAGGAGGGAAGGAAGGAAGGAAGGAAGGAAGGAAAAAGAGGAAGGAAGGGAACAAAGAAGGAGAGCAGCCATGATCTGGGCTGGAGAGTGAGAAAGAGTAAGAGGGAGAGATGAAGGAGCTGAGGAGGAGGAACAGAGCAGAGTAGTGCAACGAGTAAGGACTGCCACTGGGTTCAGGGAGCAGAAGACCAGGAAACAGGGTGGCCAAGGCTCTACACACACGCAGGCTGCCAGCTCCTCCTTACTGCTGCTGCTTACTTCACTCTCCCCCCCCCCCATCACCACCACCTTAAGCCAAAAAGGAAGGGAGATCACTGTAAATCTTTTGCCCTCCCCAGAAAGATTAAATTCAAGAGGAAGGCTGGGTCACGGGAGACCTAAGATACTGCATGCAAGTGTGCCCTGAAATCCTAAGTATCGTATTTTCTCGAATGTAATGCACCCTCGAATCTAATGCACACCCTAATTTTTGCAACATATTTGGCAAAACAGGTGTGCATTACAGGAGTAAATACAATAAGTGTTTCTACTGCAAAGTTACAGACTCAGGGTTGGAAGAGGCCTCAAAGGTCATCTGGTCCAATGATGTCTTCTAGAAATGTGAGGTTGCTGAGCAGTCTGCTAACAGAACCAGAAGATGTATGTATAGAGCCAAAGCTTGTTTTCTCACCCCTCCAATGTTTTCAGTCTGTTTCTCAGCCTTCGGGCCTCCTCTTTTGCACTCTTCGCATCATCTTGCTGTTGCTCCAGATACTTCATTTGTTTCTGAGAAAAAAAGCACTATTTTTGTTTAAGAGGAATCCCCATGGAAGCAAAATTTGGACTTAACATAAAGCCATTTCCAAAGCTCTTGCTACTTCAATAGCCCACAGTCTACATTTCAGGTGTCTGGCATATCCATGGATCATAACTTATCTAATAATAATATTTACAGATTCAGGTCATTGCTTACAAATGAGAGAAGTACTTAATTCCAGGAAGAAAACATTCCTCCTTAAATACTTCTTGTTTCCACTCTTGCAATGATTTTTTTTTTTTAAGTGCCACATGAATGCTTCATGGCAACTTGTTCATGATCTGTAGATAAATTAGACCACATGCATGATACAGTTAAGTGCAACATGGTAGAAACAAACTTGTGCAATATCATGATTTCTCCTTTGTGAGCAGGAAAATATCTCACAAATTCCTTCCTTTCATTTTACTCTGCTCTCATGAGACCACCACTGAAAGTCTACCCCACTTTAACCATTATATTGTAATAGCTTCTATACTTGTATTCAAATGCACAGCTTCCTTGAATATAGAGTGACCTGCACAGGATCAATGCATTGTGTGTTTAGGGAGCTTCCTCAGCAGATTTAAAGAAAATAAACCTCCTTCAATACACTTGTGATTTCTAGGCTTTGATTGGGTTGGTCAGCTTGGCACAAACTTCAAAGGATCCTGCCTACTTTCCCTCTGAACTGAAAACTAAGGAAGAAGCAATGCTGTTTGATCATACTTCAGAGAAAAGACTGGTCAAAGACTAGAATATCTACAAGATGATATTAAGCTTTACTCCATACAGAAGGTGAAATATTCTAGATGTATTTGCCAACATACTACTTCACTACCTCATGTACTTACAGAAATGAATGCCTAAAACGCTGGCTGGCTGATGAGAGCTCACTCAGTCTTCGTTAATACCAAGTTTTTACAACTCTTCCCAAAGCTTCCATTTTAGCTTTTTAACTCCTCAGCAGCATCTAGCTGGTACTACTAATGCATTTAATGGCCAGAACAGGAAGGGCGCAGTGGATTTAGCTCCTGCTGTTGCTAGAGAGGCTTTCTCCAGCACAGCCAAGAAAGAAAAGAAAAGCTCACCTGTTTGGCACTTGCCCCACATTGATAGCATGCTTGGAGACAGCTTCAGTTGCAATTCTGTTTTTCAGAAATTCTAAGCTCTAGTCAGAAAATGCATACAAAGTTTGAAAGCTGTCTCTAAATCTGGGGTGGGGTGTGGTTGCCTCAGATTACATAATAGGCTTAGCACCAGTGTCTTAGAGCAGCTGCAGGGTCTGCATGATTAGAAAAAGCACCGAATAAAGTACACTTCACTGAAACATCAACTGTCCTGGGAGGAGTCAGAATATGGAAGAGCAATGAAAAGATAGCATGAATGATTTGTGTATCTCAGCTTCCCTCTGATCATGTCACGTTAAAAGTGCAGCCTAAAATGCGACATCTGTTGAGTACCAAGAGAAACAAACCCTTTCCGCTTGCCAACTCATAAAACTGCATTCATATCAACAGAGATCTAAAAGGCAGAAACAAGTCATTATAACCCATCTAACTCACATCATTTCCAGAAAGGCATCTTGACATGCAAGTTCTCACTTAAAATGTCTTCCACTATCACACAGCCAAACTGTTTTCAGCTTAGCCTCTTTTCTCAAGGCATAATATTTGACCCATGGACCTATCACTCATGAGGACATCATATCAGGAATTATGGTAAAAATCAATTTACTTGGGCATTCTTTTTAGATGGGATGGAAGAGGATGTGGCTAGTAGTCTAAAACCAAATCAACAAACATTTGTCTTCAGCAGATGCCAAGGTCGTATTCCTTTAAAAAAATATAATGAAAATTTTCGGCATAAAATACCATTAAAATCAGCCTAGTCTACAGAACAAGAATAAAAAACCAAGATATAGAAAAGAAAGAGAAAAGAGAGGGAATAACTATAAGGTTCTTTATCACATCTATATCCTATCATTTATCCACACATACAGAGGTGGACCCTCCCAGATCCCACTTGTTCGTATTCCTAAGCAATGCAGGAGATATTCATTCTCAAAACAGACCAGACTCACTACAGCTACCTTTACATGCTAGTGCAGAACACTGGTGACGTACGTACTTTCTTCCCATTTCAACCCCTCGATAAGCACGAATGTCACTTTTTTATAGGGACAGTTTAGCACAGGGTAGGGAAATGCATTTGGCCGGAAGGCTAGTTTCTAATCCCCTACTGCCTCTAGGCCAGTTTGACGTCAGGCTATGAAACTCTTTGATGCCCCGACAATCGGCTCTTTGCAAGAGGCTTGTAAGGAGTACAGTGCTGTGCTTTCAAGTCCCAATGATCTGTTGACTATTGGCACTTCAGAAGCACTGGATGTGGGGCTTCTGATTTATAGTGCTTCTGAAGCACCATAAATCCCGATTGTTGGGACTTGTGCCCAGAGTTTCTAAAGCATTTCAGAAGTCCTTATGGCCCAGCTGTCTAGTTACTTGATCACACCTAACATCATACATGACATCAGGTGATTGGGCTAAACCAGCCTCACCTGCCAAATAGCCTGTTTTCCCACCCCTGAGCAAACACCAAACCAGCAAAATCAGGGAAGTGTTATATCCTACATTTGGGCTTTTTTAAGATAAAGGCAAAAGGAAGCAAATGCCAAAACCTTAGATTTAGAATCATCCGGTACTCCACGATGGAAGTCTCACCTGCCTGGTCTATACTTGCTTCATCTTTTTTCTCCCCTGCTAAGTCTAAAAGGACTTTTTACCTTAGGATGCTGGATGTTGTACATTAAAACTTTCAAGTCATACCATGAGATGTATTTAAGATACAGTACAATTACATCCTATGTGGCGGCTCATTTCCAAGGGTTCAATGTATACATGGAAGCACGTATACTCAAACTGCCTCCATGCAAGCCAGTGCACTGAGCATGCATAGGGCCCCCCAACCAAGGCAGAGAGCTTAAAAACTCTTTCTGCACTGGGAAAACCTGGCATAAAAGGAGGTTGTAAGCACTTCACCTTACTTGGATTTAAGTCTCACAGTTCCAATCAGCTCACCTTCAACTGTGTATGGTTGAAATCAGGAAGATTAAATGATTTTACAGTATGATGGCATCTTATACGCAAACACACAATCTCACACTACTACTTCTTTTTACCTTCGGATATATGGTAACCAGAAGAGAATCTTATCATATTACAGTACAGACCCAGACCATTTTGAACATACCTTGAGAGTAGCACACAACATTGTCATCTGAGTCACAGATTTCTGGAGTGATTCAATGGTGGCATTACGCAAATCCAGGGTCTCCCTTAGTGAATTCACAATATTTTGGATATCCCGTTTCTCCTTCTCTGAAACAAAAAACCCCACACAATTACAGTGCTTTAAACAAATCTCCCCAAGTTCTTTAGGTCTTTGGACTTGGGGCAGGAACGTGACGAACGACAAGCAAAGCAAGGGGAACTTTCAAAGGCATAAAACAGGGGTGGCTAACCTGTGGCCCTCCAGTTGCTGTTAGGGCTCCAACTATTATCAGCTCCAGCCACTGTGGCCAATGATCATGAATGACAGGAGCTGTAGTCCAGCAACTTCTGGAGGGATCCAATTTAGCCACCCTTGGTCTAGAAATTGCTTGGAACTATTGGATGGCCATTACTGAATCTGTTCTGCGAGAACCATGTGCCACTTCAAATAATCCTTGTTACAAGCTCCACTAAGCTTCAAGGTTTCTTTAGAACAAGAGTAACAGCGTGCTCTCTTCAGAACCTGTTCAGTTGGCAATGCCAATATGGTAGCCATCAGCTCCCACCCTCCCAAGCATCAAAACAAGCTCCGGTACAATTAAGTACTGTGCAGGGAGTCAGCATTAGTCATAAACATAACATTTACAAAACCATGAAATTTTGATGTCTGACTTTAAAAGACTCTGTATTCTGTTTTTGGTGTGAACCCTTGTGTGCTGGGTACATGCTTAGGCAAGATTTCAGCTGTTCCTGTGAATAGTGAGACAACGATGACACACAGAACAATTATATTACTTTATTGTTACATTCCTATTCTAACTTATTTACTTTCACCACACTTTGCGCCCTGAGCAAGAAATTTAAATGTAACGTACTTCGTTTAATTCCTGGAACAAAACACATTGTCCCAGTTTGTGCATCTGCAAAAGTTACAGGACCATCAAGACTTCATAAAAGACACATTTATATTAGAGATATGGCAGGCCTGCAAAACTGATTAGGCAGATAATCACCTTTTATTCCCCTCCAAAGAGCACCTAAAGTGTGTCAAAGCTTCAATGTGTTTCTTAACCAAGCAAGGTACAGTGCTACAAGCCACCCTCAGGTTCATAGAATCATAGAATCATAGAGTTGGAAGAGACCACAAGGGCCATCGAGTCCAACCCCCTGCCAAGCAGGAAACACCATCAGAGCACTCCTGACATATGGTTGTCAAGCCTCTGCTTAAAGACCTCCAAAGAAGGAGACTCCACCACACTCCTTGGCAGGAAATTCCACTGTCGAACAGCTCTTACTGTCAGGAAGTTCTTCCTAATGTTTAGGTGGAATCTTCTTTCTTGTAGTTTGGAACCATTGCTCCGTGTCCGCTTCTCTGGAGCAGCAGAAAACAACCTTTCTCCCTCCCTGTTCAATATAGCAGTTGCTCCTGTCTCAGTATGCAAGCTATGAGGGAAGTTGTTCATCTCAGGGAGAGATGTAGCTTATTTTTGGCTCCTTAATTTGTAATTGTCGAGGAAGGCAAACGGTCCAATGGGAAAAGACAGCTCATTAGAAACAGAAGAACCCTCCCTGGTTGCTCATTTAAAATCTCTTCATTTTACTGCATTCTCATGTTTTGGAATTTCTGTCATTCATTTTGAGTGACATTTTCCCTTCACTGCCTATGACTCACAGCTGCCTACAGACAATGCTTTAAAAGCCATCAACAAAGTCTCCAAGGCTTTCACTTAACTGTCTCCATAAAGCATTTCTAAAATTAAAGTTATAATGCTCTTTAAAGCAATGGGGAAATGGAATCACATGAGCAACCAGACACATGGACCATCATTCAGATAGCTGACAAAATCCTCTCCCCTCCTCCGTTTCCTACTTCTATTTGGTTTCTCAATTATATGCAACACCTCTGCAATTTTTCCACTACAAAACCACTGACATTAGGCAGGTACAAGTTTCGTAACAAGGAGGCATTTACCTTAAGTTTATCTGAATAGTCTCACTTAAGTTTTTCACCAAGCTCAGCTGTGTCATGCCAAATCCCTGTGGCTGAGCAGAGTCTTTAAACTCTGGTCAAGAAGTGACCCAAAGCATTTCATGTATATACGTGTTTGGAGTGGAGTGAGTGAGAAGTATCTTAACTCTTCAGTTTTAAACACAGCTTTAAGTCATCATGCAAGCCTTGTTAATACTAAAAAAAAAAAATAAAAGGGTAAAGGACCCCTGACAGTTAAGTCCAGTAGCGGACGACTCTGGGGTTGCGGCGCTCATCTTGCTTTACTGGCCGAGGGAGCCGACGTTTGTCTGCAGACAGTTTTTCTGGGTCATGTGGCCAGCATGACTAAGCCGCTTCTGGTGAAACCAGAGCAGTGCACAGAAACACTGTTTACCTTCCCGCAGGAGCGGTACCTATTTATCTACTTGTAATTTGATGTGCTTTCAAACTGCTAGGTTGGCAGAAGCTGGGACAGAGCAATGAGAGCTCACCCCGTTGCGGGGATTCGAACCGCCGACCTTCTGACCGGCAAGCCCTAGGCTCTGTGGTTTAGACCACAGCGCCAACCGTATCTCAGTAAAGTCTTCAGTAAAGTTAATACTTTACTGGGACACATAAATACTTTACTAAAGGGCAAAACTCTTCCTCTTCTATTTTTCAACTCACCTTTCATGGCTAACTGGGCTTTCATCCTATCCAGTTCATTCTGAAATATAACACATAAAAAAACAAATTAGGTGGCAGCACAACATACAAGCCCACATCAGAGCTTTAAAAGGTGTGTCAGAGTGATTTTAGGATATCTACCCAAACACTATTCACACTCACACGGACCAAGTTATATAGAAAATAGTCACAACTGTCGAAGCTTTATTAATAACCTATATCCTAGGATTATTTTAGAAGTGGGCAGAGGGCTGGAGCTCAGAACTGAAAAAAACATCAAGAGCGATTGTCTTACCACTTGCCGCCCTATTTCTCACACTGTCATTTTGTCAAACAGCTTTGGAAATCTCAAATGGGAAAAACAACAACGAAGTATTTCAACACTATTTTAACTTAACAAGCCAGCCAAGCACAGATCCTGCCAGAAAGAATTTGAGTCCCAAATATTTTTAACTAATATTTGTAATCAATGGATAATTAGCTGGAGTGCAATAGTGTTACAAAACTAGTGTTTGGACAGAGTCCAACAAGCAATTTATGAATGCATCTGGATAGAGGCACAATGAGTCAAACCAAAAGCTTGTTTAATGCTCATTCAAATGAGCTTGGAAATTGATAGCGACACAGAACAGCAGCTGGATGAAAGGGCAGCAATGAACTGGCTGGCACCAAGTAGGTTGAGGAGGTGCCAAATGAACACCCAAAGGAGCTATGTAACAGCTGGCAGTATTTAATACTGAAAAAATAAAATACATGGCATACAGCCAGAATTTACAGTACTTAATGATGCCAACATGGATCTACTTCATGCTCATATTTCTACTTTAAAAAGAAAAAGGAAAAGCTGATTTATCGGGGTGGGGGGGTGGAATCTGATGAGAGTCTGCAAACCCTAGAAAGCATAAAGGCTGAATTAGGCCTGCAGGACATAGCAGACAATAAGCTGGGCATTGAGTAAAATGTAGTATGACAGCACCCTCACCCCCCACCAAACACAGCATGTTACGGAAACTATTCATGCAAAGACATCATGTCTATATTAATTTAAGAAAATAATTAATTAAATAAGGTCACCAAACTAACAACATGTCATTCATGGTGCACTGCAGTATATTGTATGGATTATTAGAATCTCATGGCAAATATGTTGTTGAAATAAAATGGTTAGGAAACTAAATAAATAAATCAGAAGGCATTGATTCAATAGAAAACACAAGCTGACAACATAATACGGAGTGAAATATGATTGTACACACACAGCTTGTATGGGCAGGGTAGAAGCCAAAGTATCCCTCTTCCCTTATTTGACAGCAATACCAGCAATATGTACACTAAGGCTTCCTTTCTCTTTTTAAAAAAAAATATATATATTTTATTAAAGTTTTTAAAAATAAATGCAAAGATAGAAAACAGTATAACATATATCATAACATACTTTCGTAACTTCTTTGGACTCCCTCACATCTCCCGCTCCCATTTGCATCATTGTCAATTCTTACCTGCAGTTTATCATCTTGTTTACAATCTTGTGTCACATTCATTTAACTCTAATCTGTTAATTCTCCAATAGGTTTATAATTTTTCCTCAACTTACTTGTCATCTTAATTCCATCTAGTTTAGTGGTGCACAATTATTTATGATCTAGCATCCTTTCTTAACATTCAACCAAATTACAGTGTTTTTTTAAATAAATCTTGAATTTCTTCCAGTCTTCTTCAACCCTCTCCTCTCCCAGGTCTTGGATTCTGCCAGTCATCTCGGCCAGTTCCATATAGTCCATCAGTTGCATCTGCCACTCTTCCAGTGTGGGTAGATCTTGAGTTTTCCAGTTCTTAGCGATGAGTATCCTTGCTGCCGTTGTTGCGTACATAAAAAATGTTCGGTCCTTCTTTAACACCTTCTGGTCGACAATACCCAGAAGGAAGGCCTCTGGTTTCTTGGTGAAGGTATACTTAAATACCTTTTTCAGCTCATTATATATCATTTCCCAGAAAGCCTTCACCCTAGGGCAAGTCCACCAGAGGTGAAAGAATGTACCTTCATTTTCTTTACATTTCCAACATTTATTATCAGACAAATGGTATATCTTGGCAAGTTTAACTGGGGTCATGTACCATCTATATATCATTTTCATTACATTTTCCTTCAAAGCATTACATGCAGTGAAGTTCAACCCAGTGGTCCACAACCTTTCCCAGTCCTCAAACATAATGTTATGCCCAATATCCTGTGCCCACTTTATCATAGCCGATTTAACCATTTCATCTTGTGTGTTCCATTTTAACAGCAAGTTATACATTCTTGAAAGTACCTTAGTCTTAGGTTCTAACAGTTCTGTTTCCAACTTCGATTTCTCCACCTGGAACCCTAACTTTTTGTCATTTTTAAAAACTTTTTTAATCTGAGCGTAGTGTAACCAGTCTCGCACTTTATCCTTCATTTTCTCCAAACTCTGCAATTTCCAATTGTCTCCATCTTTTTCTAATATTTCCCAATATTTTGGCCATTTGGCCTCCATATTGGGTCTTTTTCGGGCCTTGGCTTCCAGAGGTGAAAGCCACCTTGGAGTTTTGTTTTCCAATAAGTCTTTATATTTTGTCCAGACATTAAACACTGCTTTCCTGACAATATGGTTCTTAAAGGCCTTATTGATCTTAACCTTGTCATACCATAAGTATGCATGCCAACCAAAAGCATTGTTAAAACCTTCCAGGTCCAGTACGTCAGTGTCTTCGAGAAGTAGCCAGTCTTTTAGTCAGCAGAAAGCTGCGGCTTCATAGTACAACTTTAGGTCTGGCAGGGCAAAGCCCCCTCTTTCTTTCGCATCAGTTAATATCTTAAACTTGATTCTGGGCTTTTTGCCCTGCCAGACAAATCTGGAGATATCTCTCTGCCACTTCCGGAAGCACTCCGTCTTGTCCACAATCTGTAGTGTTTGAAACAAAAACAACATTTTTGGCAATACATTCATCTTAATAGCAGCAATTCGGCCTAGCAAAGAAAGTTTTAATTTTGTCCAACTGTCCAGGTCTCTTTTGATTTCCGACCAACATTTTTCATAATTATCCTTAAATAGACTCAGATTTTTTGCTGTTATGTTTACCCCTAGGTACTTTACTTTTTTAACCACAATTTGTATCTGTCAGATTTTTTCCCAACACCTTAGTTTTCTGTTTGTTTAATTTAAATCCCGCCACCCGACCAAAGTCTTGAATCAATTGTAATACTCTTTTTGTGCTAGATTCTGGCTCCTGCAGGGTCAAAACTAGGTCATCTGCAAAGGCTTTAAGTTTATATTGTTTCGCTCCGACCTGAATCCCTTCCACCAACCGGTCCCCTCTGATCATATTCAAGAGCACCTCCAGAACCGAAATAAATAACAAAGGGGAAATCGGGCAGCCTTGTCGTGTTCCTTTTTCAATTTTGAACTCTTCTGTAACCACATTGTTAACTATCAATTTGGCCTTTTGTTCTGAGTATATTGCATCAATCCCATTCTCAAAACCCCGTCCCACTCCCATTTCTTTTAAATTTCCCTTCATAAATTTCCAAGAGATATTATCAAAGGCCTTCTCCGCATCTATAAAGATTAACACTGCTTTTGTGTTTATGTTTGCAAAAGTTCCAAAATATCAATAATGTTCCTTGTATTAGCAAACATGTGTCTGCCTGGGAGAAAGCCTGCCTGGTCTTTATGAATTACTTCATTTAGAACTTTTTAAAATCTACTTGCCAAAACTTCTGCAAATATTTTGTAATCCACATTTAAAAGGGAGATGGGACGATAGTTCTTGAGTTGTGTCTTTTCAATTTCCAATTTTGGTATCAATGTGATGAAAGCTTCCTTCCACGATTCCGGCGCCCTCTTCCCCTCCATAATTTCATTGCTTACCTCATAGAATAGAATAATAGAATCATAGAGTTGGAAGAGACCACAAGAGCCATCGAGTCCAACCCCCTGCCAAGCAGGAAACACCATCAGAGCACTCCTGACATATGGTTGTCAAGCCTCTGCTTAAAGACCTCCAAAGAAGGAGACTCCACCACACTCCTTGGCAGCAAATTCCACTGTTGAACAGCTCTTACTGTCAGGAAGTTCTTCTTAATGTTTAGGTGGAATCTTTTTTCTTGTAGTTTGGAACCATTGCTCCGTGTCCGCTTCTCTGGAGCAGCAGAAAACAACCTTTCTCCCTCCTCTATGTGACATCCTTTTATATATTTGAACATGGCTATCATATCACCCCTTAACCTCCTCTTCTCCAGGCTAAACATGCCCAGCTCCCTTAGCCGTTCCTCATAAGGCATCGTTTCCAGGCCTTTGACCATTTTGGTTGCCCTCCTCTGGACACGTTCCAGTTTGTCAGTGTCCTTGAACTGTGGTGCCCAGAACTGGACACAGTACTCCAGGTGAGGTCTGACCAGAGCAGAATACAGTGGCACTATTACTTCCCTTGATCTAGATGCTATACTCCTATTGATGCAGCCCAGAATTGCATTGGCTTTTTTAGCTGCCGCGTCACACTGTTGGCTCATGTCAAGTTTGTGGTCAACCAAGACTCCTAGATCCTTTTCACATGTACTGCTCTCAAGCCAGGTGTCACCCATCTTGTATTTGTGCCTCTCATTTTTTTTGCCCAAGTGCAATACTTTACATTTCTCCCTGTTAAAATTCATCTTGTTTGTTTTGGCCCAGTTCTCTAATCTGTCAAGATCGTTTTGAAGTGTGATCCTGTCCTCTGGGGTGTTAGCCACCCCTCCCAGTTTGGTGTCATCTGCAAATTTGATCAGGATACCCTTGAGTCCATCATCCAAGTCATTGATAAAGATGTTGAATAAGACCGGGCCCAAGACAGAACCCTGTGGCACCCCACTAGTCACTCTTCTCCAGGATGAAGAGGAACCATTGATGAGCACCCTTTGGGTTCGGTCAGTCAGCCAGTTACAAATCCACTGAGTGGTAGCATAGTCAAGACCGCATTTTACCAGCTTCTTTACAAGAATATCATGGGGCACCTTATCAAATGCCTTGCTGAAATCAAGGTAGGCTACATCCACTGCGTTCCCTTCATCTACCAGGCTTGTAATTCTGTCAAAAAACGAGATCAGGTTAGTCTGACATGACTTATTTTTCAGAAATCCATGCTGACTATTGGTGATCACAGCATTCCTTTCTAGGTACTCACAGACTGTTTGCTTAATGATCTGCTCCAGAATCTTCCCTGGTATACCTCCATCAATGGTTGTATCAAATAGTCTTTTAATGTCTTATAATACTTGGAGGTAAGCCCATCTGGCCCTGGAGATTTGCCCAGTTGCATGTTCTGAATGGCTTGTTCAATCTCTTGTCGTGTTATTTTACTATTCAGGATTGATCTATTTTCTTGTGACAATTTTGTTAGTCCATTTTCCCCCAAAAATTGTTTAATCTGAACCTCATCTTGCGGCCCTTGGGTATATAGTTTTTTGAAGTATCTCTGGAAGCACTTTCTGATCTCCACGGGGTTCTGAATGTTTCTTCCTTCAATTTCTAAATTTGTAACTGTGTTTAATTTTTGTCTCCTCTTCAACTGCCAAGCTAGCAGTTTCCCACATTTATTTGCCGATTCAAAAGTTTTTTGTTTCATTAGTTTAATCTTCCACTCTATTTCCTGATTTATCAATTTAGAATATTGTGCTTGGTGAAGTTTGATTTCTCTCAAAATCGGCTGTGACTTCGGATTTGATCTTAACTTCTTCTCTAATTCTTTAATTTTCTCCAAGATCTTATCTTTCCTCTCATTTTGTGTCCTTTTCTTTACAGCATTCTGTTGTATCAAGAACCCCCTCATCATGGCTTTGCTTGCGTCCCAGATAGTTCTTTTTTCCACCGTAGTGTTCATGTTTATCTCAAAATAATCCTTCAAAGCTTTTTGGGCCTTCTTAATAATCTCCTGATCTCTAAACAAATTGTCATTCATCTTCCATCTAAAGGAACTGGTTGGTAGTAATGTCATGTCCATCTTCAGTGCGTTATGGTCGGAGCAGGTCTTTGGGCAGATTTCCACCTTTCTGACCTTGGGTGCCAGACCTCTAGTTATCCATATTTGGTCGATTCTCGTCCAAGTCAGCTGGGCTTCAGAGAAAAATGTCCCTTCTCTTCCCAAGGGGTTCTTCGTTCTCCAGATGTCAATCCAATCCATATTGTCTGTCATTTCAAAAAAAGTCTTTGGCAGTCTGCCGTCTTTTGTAACATTTTGGCTTTGTGACTTATCCATATTAGTTGATACGACCCCGTTCATGTCTCCCATCATAATGATGTTGTTATAGTCCAGATAGTCCAGCATAATCTCATGCAACTTCTTGTAAAATTCCGATTTCCCCTCGTTTGGTGCATAGATTCCTAATATCAAAATCTTCTCTCCTTGATGTTGTATCTCAATTGCTAAAATTCTTCCATGTTCATCTTTAAATAAAAATTTAGGTGACAGGCTCTCTTTTGCATATATCACCACGCCTCTCTTCTTTACTCTGTCCGAAGATATGAATTCCTGGCCAAGTCTTTTGTTTATTAACACTTTTCTGTGGAGCCTAGTCACATGTGTTTCTTGTAAACAAATAATGTCCAATTGTTCCTTTTTTAATATATGAAAATTTTTCCTCCTTTTTTCCGGGATGTTGCAGCCATTTATATTCCAGCTCAAAAGTTGCAGAGAGATCCTGAATAAATCTGGTTAATTTCCTGGGGGTGGTACCTTGTTCACTGGATCTTCCGAGACCAAGGGTGCAGGTACCCCTGGTGCTCCAGGCCCAGAAGGTAGTTCAATTCCTTTTTGAAGGTCCTGTCCGTATGCAGTCAGAAATTTATCTCTGTCTTCCAATGTTCTAATTTTAACCTTCTTCCCTCTAAAAGTGAAAGATAATCCTTGGGGAAATTCCCACCTGAAGATAATTGAATTGCTCCTCAACAGTCTAACCAGTTCCAAATAGTCAGATCTAAGGTCCAACAGTTGTTTAGGAATATCCTTGTAAATTTCAATTCTTTTGTCCGAAATGTCCAGTGACTTTCCGTAGTATAGGCCCAAAATCTTATCCCTTTCCTCCTTTGATCTCAGTATTATCAGACAGTCTCTGGGCTTCTCTTTCTTTATAAGTCTTCCAAGCCTAAAAGCTGATACAATTTTAAAGTCCTTTTCCTCTAGTTTCCAAAACTTGGAAAATTCTTTAGTCAGAAACTCAGCTAGGTTGCCTTCTTCCGCTTCTGGTACCGACCTTATCCTTAAGTTACTCTCCCTGTTTCGCAGTTCTAACATAGAAAGATAGGTCTGGTGTTCATCTACTTGTTTGCAGAGTGGTCTTACCTCTTGTTCTAACTTTCCAAGTCTTTGGCTGGTATCCTCAGCCAATTTCCGATTTTCACCTGTAGCCACCGTCAGTTCTCCAATTGCTTGTATGTTCTGTGCTACTTGTCCAGTTAATCTATTTAGACATTCTGTGTTTTGGTCAATTTTGGCTGTTTGCTCATCAGCTTTTTTATCCAGAGATTCCACTCTCTTATCCAAAGATTCCAATTTTTCATAGATTTTCTCTAAAATAGAAGCAGTTGCTCCTGAGGCCATATCTTCCAGTTGTAATTCCTCAGTTTCTCCCTCCCCTGCCCGTGGCAGAGAAGCAGCTTCTTCCTCAGAAGGCAAAGTAGGCACAGATGATCTACGTGTCTGTGAGGCTGCAGTTAAAGTTGTTAAAGTTGTTTGTCTAGTTCTTCCCCTCTTTCTTGCGCCACTCATTCCAGAGTTATCTAAAAGTCAAGGTCAAGCTGAGTTGTTCCCACGAGAAAGCAACAGCCCAGATGGTAACAGTCAAACAGGAGGCCGGGAAAAGGAAAGTAAAATAATGTCACTGCTGTAAATCCCAAATCCTCTAGGGGGAGCTTAAAATGTCTTTAGGGAGGAGATTAAAGTCAAATTTAATGTCCAGGAACCTTCAATAGTAAGTTTTTGCAGAGTTAGTATTAGCAGCCACAATGTTTCAAACAGTGCGTACTGGTACTCCAAATGATGCTTCAAAGTATCAAGTCCAAACTCCCTCAGATTGTTTCAAAGTTTAAATTCAAAGTATCCAAATCTGCAAACTGACTGCTCAGTTACTCAGGCAGCTCCAGCACCTGGGTTTCTTACTTAAATTGTAGTTCCAATAGAAGAAAGGTATCACAATACAGATAGAAAGCATAAAATCCAACGCTTTAAGTCCTTATTCAACTTACAAAGAAGTTCAGTAGGTGCTCAGATCCATTAGGTTAAAAGTTCTCTCTTTGCCTCCACTCCTCCAGCTCTTTGCTTTGAAGTTCAATGACAGCGGAAGACGGACTTCCTGTTTTTCGACACTCCGCTTTCAGCCAAATTCAGTATTTTTAAGTCCCGAAATTTTATAGAGCCCTTTGTTACTCACGGGTTGTTGCTTTTCCGAATCGAAAATTTCCAGGAAGAGAGGTCAGTGCTCACCGGCAGCAGCAGCGCGGCTTCACTCCGTTGATTGCGAAACGACCCACAGCGCCGCTGCCCCCTCCCCGTTCCGGAGCCCCTTACGGGGTTCCTTCAACGTTTCGGGGGTTGCTCCTGGCGCCCGCCGGGTCCCGAGACCACAGGCTTTTGCTGCCTGTGGATTTCCAATGTGGGTCTTCGCTTCGCCGTAGCGGACGACCCGTTCTCAACGGAGCTCCCTCTCCGCAATTAGAAGAGGGCAGCCATTGCCGTTCGCGCCGCCTCCGGAAGTATGTAGTATGACAGCACCCTCACCCCCCACCAAACACAGCATGTTACTGAAACTATTCATGCAAAGACATCATGTCTATATTAATTTAAGAAAATAATTAATTAAATAAGGTCACCAAACTAACAACATGTCATTCATGGTGCACTGCAGTATATTGTATGGATTATTAGAATCTCATGGCAAATATGTTGTTGAAATAAAATGGTTAGGAAACTAAATAAATAAATCAGAAGGCATTGATTCAATAGAAAACACAAGCTGACAACATAATACGGAGTGAAATATGATTGTACACACATAGCTTGTATGGGCAGGGTAGAAGCCAAAGTATCCCTCTTCCCTTATTTGACAGCAATACCAGCAATATGTACACTAAGGCTTCCTTTCTCTTCCATTGAAGTAAAGAAGAGATGTGTTTTATAGGAATCTCAATGATGCAGCTCAGTAGACTGCCTGGAGGTTGATAAGGGAAGCTTAGGGCAGAGATGAAGAGGGCTTATGCCTGCCCTCCATTTGTATGGAGCTATATTAAAATGGGAGGGACGCAGGTGGTGCCGTGTGTTAAACCACAGAGCCTAGGGCTTTCTGATCAGAAGGTCGGCGGTTCAAATCCCCACGACGGGGTGAGCTCCTGTTGCTCGGTCCCTGCTCCTGCCAACCTAGCAGTTTGAAAGTACGAAGTGCAAGTAGATAAATAGGTACCACTCCAGCGGGAAGGTAAACGGCGTTTCCGTGCGCTGCTCTGGTTCGCCAGAAGTGGCTTAGTCATGCTGGCCACATGACCCGGAAGCTGTACGCCGGCTCCCTCGGCCAATAAAGCGAGATGAGCGCCGCAACCCCAGAGTTGGCCACGACTGGACCTAATGGTCAGGGGTCCCTTTCCCTTTATATCAAAATGGGACGAGAGGAAGGGCTGATCCTAGAATAAAACATGGAGGAGAAAGTGTTGCCAAGTTTGATGTGACAGAAGAAAGGGAATGAGGTCTCTACCAAATCAACTGGGATCCAGAAAGTGCAACGAAAGAGGCAGCCCAGGGTTCATTTCATGTTCGGGAAGCATATCAGGGAAAGGAAATCAGCTATGTGGAATTATGAAGAAACCTGGTGCGAATGCTAAGTTTGGAAGCAGAGAAAGGAAGCAGTGAAGGTAGAAGGAGCCTTTATGGTGGTACCCCAGCCCATAACTAATTTAGAATGTGGATCATTTTTATTTAAGGGAAACTGGGCAATGCGTGGGCTATTTGTACATACATTAATGGTTAAAAAATTTATGCCAGTGACAAGTTGGGGGGCAATTAGAGACTTGGGGCACCTTAAAGGGTCGCAAATAAGTGGACTTTAGCCCACAAAAAACTTATACCATACTAAATTTGTCAGTCTAAGGTGTCACAACAGACCAATTGCTGCAACAGACCAACACATCTACCCCTCTAAATATTGGAGCAAGATAGTTGACCCCCCTCAATTCCATGGACTTGTAGCATCCACAATACAAAACTAACATTAGTGCTATATATGCTAATAACTATTAGCAGCTGCCAACTTACAGGCAAGAATGTTCTTGTTATAACAGGAAGCAAACCAAGAGATGGTGTTTCTCTTTATTGCCATGCCATCCTACTCTGAAAAAAAATGTGGTTTTCAGTATTTTGCAGCTCAAGAGTAACACCTGGCAAACAACTGCTGCTTCATTCAAGTGAACTAATGCTTTCTATGGCTCTCTAGGTGTGCTAGCATAAGCCATTTTCTTTTAGAAGTGTTTCAGTATTCACTTTGCCGATTGGCTGAACTGTTACTTAAGGTACTCAAGATATGTTGTTGCTATGACAGGAACACATTTAATTCTCAGTCATCCTTATCTGTAATAACTTTCCTTTGTTGAATAGTGCACCTACTGAATAATATGCTTAAAGAAATCCTAGTAAATATAAAGAGAGCTTTTACGTGCATCAAGTTATTTTTTAATCTATGCAACTACCTTGTTTATTGACCACATTTATCAGGTTGCTTTTAGTCTCTTTTATGTGAATATGACAGCTTTATTTCTGATGGAACTGTTACCTATATCAGGGAATTAGGCACACAGACACAAAACTTGTTGTCATGGAAATTCTAATTATGACAACCATAGCACATGCTAACTTTAAACACAAGAGGGTAGAAGAGTCCTATTATATCAAGGTCAATGGAGACTTTTTAAATGGCTAAGATACAGAGGAAATAGCATTTTGCCAAGGATAAATTATTGTTGAGAGTACACAGCGCTTTAGCGCCATGATTTTGCATTCAGGATTTCTCATTGCCAGCACAGTAGTGATCTCAAACACGTTAAGGCTGCAATCCCACAGACATTCACCTTAGAGTAGGTTCCATTGGTTCTAACCTAATTGGGTTTATTTCAAAGTAAACACATATAGGATTGCACTATAATTGATGTACCTTCCCAGATGAAGCTTGTCTTAAATATTTATTCGTAACACAGTATGTATCATAAGATTATAGCCTATGTTTTTCCAAGTCTTGTAACATTATTATATATCCTACACCCATACACACTGTGCAATCTAATTTTTGTATTATTTTTTAAATGTCTCTTTCTCTTATTGTGGATCAAAAGATCTCACAGAGCAAGCTAACTGATAACACTGAGGAACAGTAAAAATGTAACTATGTGCCGAGTTGTCAGATGAAGACTATAAACAGACCGTATTCTTTTAACAGCTTCCACCCAATGAGCATTGCAAAGACTGCAAACTATCCTCTCTCCACTCGTTCCTACAGGCAACTAGAACAACATTCCATTCAGCCTCCAGACTTTAACATAGCTGTGTTACTCCTGATCTGCACAATATCCGAGGATAATAGGAAGAGGCTAACAAAAACAAACATAATTAAGAAGGCCATGCTCTTTGAAAGGAGTCTGAATGGCAGAAAATTGGAAGAAATTGATAGAATTCCTTTCATGTCAACTTGCTCTTAAAATGAAAGCATTTTTAAACCTGAAGATCTGAGGTCATGTAGAGTCTAACTGAGGTGGGCCTCCAGAAGCAGAAACAAGTGCAGAAGCAGATTCACCTTTGATCCTATGCCTAGCCAATGACAGCAAATATTTACAGGGAAGATTTTTTTTAAAAAAAAACATAGCTGATGGGAGCAAGCTGTTGCACATACATACCTGTAGACTTTCTGCATCCAGTCCTGTCTGTTCCTCCAGGGCAACATCAAAGAACAGTTTGTTGATTATGTGTCTTTTGCCAACCTACATGTAACATGTGAAAGAATAAGGACATGACTGTGAAAAAGGAGGTGCCTGTTGCAATAAGATGGGAAATGATGTTTCAAGACAATATAAATATTGAGATTTCAGAAGACACATCTAATCTAATACACCCACACCCACACACCCCTTGACCTTGAATCAGGATGATTGCTTGTGTTTACTAGAAACCATATTCTATAGCACAGGGCTTGGAGGAAAGACAGTTCTGTTGGGCATCAGGCACAGCAAGGGATATTAATGTGACCCGTCTAGCATATTGCAATGTAGCATATGATGCACTTCACATCGCTACTGCCGCTATGAAATTCTTTGGCTCAGAATTTCAGTAACAGACTTTCCAAGTGTGGAGCCATTATTCCAGCACAAAATTTTGGAATTTTGACAAAACAATTCAAGCACCTTGGAACCAAGTGCAATTTGTTCTCTGGCAGCTTTAGCTCAGCAGCTGAGGCTAAGTTCACGCTGTGCCAAATCCAAGTACGTGCTGCTTGCTTTATGAGGAAAAAAATATTACCAAAATTGAATTTCATAGCTCTCTCCACCTCCCCCATGCAGCTACCGCTTTGTGTTTTAAGTATTATATACAGTCATGACACCAGCTAATTGCATAGTTACAGCTACATAAGATGTTATTTCACGATAGCTCCATGGTAACCCAAAGATGCGAGAGGCGGCAAAGAACAGAGGGAATCAACAAGTCAGAAGAGCAACAAGGGCTAAGACCTGGCAAGGACTGAAAAAGACAAATAAGAAGGCAACACGCAGCTTGGCACCTGCACACTGGTGTTCCTTTGAAGCTAATAAATAACATTGTAACAGCCAAATACCAAAGGTCTCGACTCTAATTATTGCCGTATTAACAGGGTACACCACACTTATGGCCACCATCCCAAAAGCTCATTTACATATAACAGCTCATGTATATGCGGCAGGACTTTTGATTTTTCCTTGTATCTACAGCATCCCCATTCCTATTTCCATTATCCACAAAGGGATGTTCAAGAAACAGAAGTCAAAAACTAACTGCAGCTACTTGTACAGCTAGCTAGCTAGTGGCTTAGATTTAGTAATTTCAAAGAGAAGGGGCTCTGAAGAAGAATCTGAAGAAAGCTACTCATACTCGAGACTATCTGCAATGGAAGACCTTCCTCTATCATGGGCTCATTGAGATCCAGCTGCTTAGTCGCACTCCCAGAGGACATAAATGGAAGCTGCTGCTTAGTAGGCAAAAACCAAAGAGCAACACCAAGGATCAGAGCAGGAAATGCCACCCGAATAACCCTAGCACCATGGAGACACCGTGTTATTTCTAATCCTGATACCAGACCTGAATGTGATTTTTATTGCGAGAATATTTTCTAAGCTGCTTTGAGAGTGTCTCAATGCTATAAAGTCAGATTAAAATATTCTAAAACAGATAAATAAATCTCACTGAAATTAACCGAAAATCAATCAACCAACCAATCACAGCTAACTTGTCCTATTGATTTTAGTGGGTCCCAAACATAATCAACTTTCTCCAGATTTGGACCTCTGTGCTGAGGCCATCAAAATCCTCTGCCAATAAAAGATGAATTCTAAATCAGTTGAATGCTGAACTTACAGTACTTAAAGTGAAAGCAATGAACCTTCTAACTGAAGAGATATGATCTAGCATACACTTCCCAGTACATGCTAAGCTTTGGTAAAAGCAAAGCAATGGTAAGATTCAATCCAATAGCATATATATAGAGAGAGAGAGCGCGCGCAGGAGTGCCCCCCCATAAAACCTTTATAGTAATTCCATGACCTTATGCTTCAAGGACGCAAGGTTGATGGGCCCCTTCTCCAAAGTTACCTTCTCTCATTTGGGTAGTCTTTCATTCTCTTCTGACCACACCCCTCCACTCAGTCTGGACAGGTCGTTACTGAAACAGAACTCCTCAGCCTTGGAAGGCAAAGTACTCATATGGTAAAGACGACGAAATATGACAGATTATTTCAGTGAGCATAGGCTGAAGACTCACCTGGATTCTGCATTGTGGACAAGTCCGACTAGGTGCTGTGTCAAACCACTGGATGAGGCTAGAGGGGAAGAGATGACAAAGTGATTGTTGACAAATGGTGCTTCTTAACATGAACCACACAGGTAGTGATGTTAAATTCTCGAGAATAATCTTTTGGAGAATATTCTCGAGAATATTCTCAATTAATGAGAATATTAGAGAATTCTCATTTAAAATAGGAGAATATTCATTTTAATGCATTGAAAATGATATAATTAGTTAACATACATGTTTATTCATGGGTAAACTTGTTCAGATGGCAACCAGAAACTGTACAGATACTTTTATTCAATGGGGCAATGCAGTGAATTCACATTCTTTGATTTTTTGCACCAAACTTGAAATTGAAAATTGGCATGTTAAGGTTTGATACAAGTAAATTCAGTAATAGGCTATCTTGTGCTTCTAATAGCTCTAACACTTAATAACTGTGTTGGTGACTAAAACATAGCTTGATAAACAAATCTATATGCATGCATATAAAAAAGAAGCCATTAACATTAAATGTATTATCATTATATGATAATATATTTCAGTATGTCAGTCTCAGGTAAATTTCAGTTTGCAACATCACAGTGCTGAACATCTTAAGTATTATTGCCGTTGCCATTGGGACAGTATTTAGCTTGGTAGACAATGAGTGGTACAAGGCATCCAGGCTCACTTGTGATATGATTATAAAGTGATACAAATCGTGATAAATGAATAGGATATGGATATGTCTTAGGAATATATAGAGTTTGACTTGAAACACTCATTTGGACATATCTTCAATATAGGAAATACAGTGGTACCTCGGGTTAAGAACTTAATTCATTCTGGAGGTCCGTTCTTTTTTTCCCCCATATAATTTTTATTAATCAACATCAACAAACAAAACAAAACAAAACAAAATACATTAATTTCACATCGTTTTCATAACTTATTTCTCTTTTGGACTTCCCTCAGCTGTTCCGTAAATCATCCATAGTCATAATTTTAATTACACATTTCTCAAATTTATATTGACCTTATTTATCTCTTTTTTTCTATTCCCTTTAGACAATATTTCTTACTTTTTTACAGTGCTTCTTTAAATCCCTTAAGCGTCATCTGTCCTTCACTTAAACATTCCAGATATTCCACAAATTTCCCCCAGTCCTTGATGAACTTTTGGTCTCTTAAGTATCTAATCTTCCCTGTCAATTTATCTAGCTCTGCGTAATCTAACAATTTCATTCTCCACTCTTCCACGGTCGGTATTTCTTGTTGTTTCCATTTCTGGGCCAGTAACACTCTTGCGGCAGTGATTGCATATCGAAAGAATTTGCAGTCTTTCCTTTTTATCTCATTTCCTACTATTCCCAACAAAAAGACTTCTGGCTTCTTTAAAAATGTGTATTTTAAGATCTTCTTTAACTCATTGTATATTTTCTCCCAGAAGTCTTTCACTTTCTTGCATTTCCACCACATGTGATAGAAAGTACCCTCTTTATCCCTGCATTTCCAACACTTATTGCATGTCTTGTACATTTTTGCTAATTTCACCGGTGTCATATACCATCTATAGAACATCTTCATCATATTTTCTTTTAACGTCATACAAGCAGTGAATTTTAGACCCTCCTTCCATAGTTTCTCCCAATCCTCAAATTGTATATTATGACCCACATCCCTGTCCCAGCTAATCATCACCGACTTAACTTCTTCATCTTCCAAATTCCAGTCTAACAACAGTTTGTACATTTTAGATAAATTTTTACCGTCATTATCTATAACTTCATTTTGAAATTTTGATTCCTTATCCGCAAAACCTCGTTCTTTACCATCTTTCTTAAACATCTCATTTGTTTGGAAGTAGTGCAACCAATCATATACATGTTCTTTAACCTGCTCATACGGTTTTATTTTCCACTTTCCTTCTTCTTTAAATAACAATTGACCATATGTTATCCATTTACTTCTCATATTAGTTCTCTTTACACTCATGACTTCTAGAGGTGATAACCAACGTGGTGTTCTAGGTTCTAATAGGTTTTTATACCTGTCCCATACCTCAATTAAAGGACCCCGGAAGATGTGGTTCTCAAAGCCTTTATGGACTCTCTTTTTCTCATGCCATAAATAGGCATGCCATCCAAATCTATTGTCGAACCCCTCTAAATCCAACAATTCATTATTCTCTAGTTTAATCCACTCTTTCACCCAGCAAAGACATGATGCCTCATAATACAGTTTCAAATCTGGCAGGGCAAAGCCTCCTCTTTCTTTTGTATCTGTTAGCAATTTAAATTGAATTCTCGGCTTTTTGCCCTGCCAGATGTATCTTGAAATCGCTCTTTGCCACTCTTTAAAAATTTTACTCCCCTTAATTATAGGGATGGTCTGGAATAAAAATAATATCTTTGGAAGCACATTCATTTTAATTGTAGAGATCCTTCCCCAAAATGACAATTTCAGTTTTCCCCACACCTCCAGGTCCTTTTTTATTTCCTTCCACGCTGGTTCATAGTTGTTTTTATATAAATCTATGTTTTTGGGAGTTATCCATATTCCCAGGTATTTCACCTTTTTAACCACCTCTATTTGTGTTTCTTGTTGCATTACTTCTATTTGATCTTGGTCCATATTCTTCACAATCATTTTTGTTTTTTTCTTGTTTAATTTAAAACCTGCCACACTTCCAAACTGTTCCATTTCCTCCAAAACTTCTTTTACCGTACTTATTGGTTCTTCGATCATTATTACCAAGTCATCTGCGAACGCTTTGATCTTATATTCGTTCTGACCGATTGTCACACCCTTTATTTCCTTATTTTGTCTAATCAAATTCAAAAGAACTTCTAATACCGTTATGAAAAGTAACGGTGAAAGTGGACATCCCTGTCTTGTTCCTTTTTGTATCCTTATTTCTTCTGTGACTACATTATTTATACTCAGTTTGGCTTTTTGTTCTGTGTAGATTGCTTTTATTCCGTTAAGAAACTCTTTGCCAATCTCCATATGTTCTAAATTTTTCAACATAAAGTCCCATGTTATATTATCGAATGCCTTTTCGGCATCGACAAACATCATTGTGGCTTGTTTGTCAATCCTAACAGACAGATATTCCATCATATTAATTATATTTCTTATATTGTCTTTCATCTGTCTGCTTGGAAGGAAGCCCGCCTGGTCTTTATGTATAATTTCTAATAGAATCTTTTTCATCCTCTTTGCAAGGATCGCAGCGAATATTTTATAATCTGAATTTAGGAGTGAGATCGGCCTATAATTTTTGACTTGGGTTAAATCTGAATTCTGTTTTGGAATAAATGTAATATATGCCTCCTTCCATGTTTCCGGAATTTCTCCTTCTCTTAAGATGTTGTTCATCACTTCCTTCAATGGCATTATCAAAGTAGGTTCCATTTCTTTATAATAACAAGCGGTGAATCCATCCGGCCCTGGAGCTTTTCCCCTTTTTAATTCTTTAATCGCCTCTTTTATCTCCTCTATTTCAATTGGGGTATTCAGTTGCTCTTTTTTTCCAGTCGGGATTTTCTGCCCCTTTTTATCTTTCAGATATCTCTCTATTTTCCTCTAATTATTTCTTTCTCTATTTTTGTATAGTCTTCTATAATAATCCAAGAACCCCTTTCTAATTTCCTTCGGATTGGTTACCTCTTCTCCTTCTACTGTAATCTTATTTATTGTGTTCTGTTCCTTCCTTTTTTTTATTTGCCATGCAAGCCATTTTCCTGATTTATTCGCAAATTCAAAATTTCTTTGTCTCAATTTCTTTATATTCCATTCTACTTCTCTATTTATTATGATAGCAAACTGTGCTTGCAAGGTTTTAATCTTTTCTTTTATCTTCAAATTGTTTGGTTTCTTAATTAATTTTTGTTCATTATCCATTATTTGCTTCAAAATTTCTTTTTTACCTTTTTCTCTATTTTTATTTTTGATTGAATTTTGCTGAATGAAGAATCCTCTCATTACTGCCTTGCTGGCATCCCAAACAACTTTAGCCTTAATACCTTTGTTACAGTTGTCTACAAAATATTCTGTTAGCTTCTTTTGCGCTTTTTCAACTATTTTCTGGTCGTCTAAGAGATAATCTTTCATTCTCCATCTGAAAGTTCTTTCTTCAAGGCTTCTTAATTCAAATTCTATTGGATTATGATCAGAAATTACTTTCGGTTGGATTTCTATCTGTTGGGTTCTTGGTGTCAATTCACTCGAGATCCAAATCTGATCTATCCTTGACATTGACTGATTTGGTTCGGAATAATACGTAAATTGTTTGTCTAATGGGTGCTTGAGGCGCCAAATGTCTATCAAATTGCAACTTTTTATCATTGAAAAAAAAGATTTTGGTAATTTCCCTTCTTTACTTGTTCCTTCCCTAAGTCTGTCCATTTCTAATGAGATCACTCCATTCAAGTCACCCATTAAGATGATTTTCTGGTCCATGTATTCAAATAGCTTTTCTTCTAAAACTTTGTAGAATTCAGTCTTATTTCCATTCGGTGCATAGATCCCGACTATTATCAAATTTTCTCCTTGCCAGTTGATTCGAACCGCTATTATCCTTCCCTCTTCATCCTTGAAAATTTGTTGAGCTTCAATTTGGTTTCTAATATATATAACCACTCCTCTTTTTCTCTCCTTATCTGAAGATACAAATTCATTTCCCAATCCCGTTCTTAACCTGAAACTGTTCTTAACCTGAGGTACTACTTTAGCTAATGGGGCCTCCTGTTGCTGCGCGATTTCTGTTCTAATCATGAAGCAAAGTTCTTAACCCGATGTTCTATTTCTGGGTTAGCGGAGTCTGTAACCTGAAGCATCTGTAACCCGAGGCACCACTGTAGCATAAAATATGCACACAGTGCATTAGGCTAGAAATGGCTCAGTACCACTGTGAACCTGGTCCTTTAGTCCTCAAATATTTTGACAGGCATCCGTGACACAGAAGGAAAAGCAGGACACAACAAACTGAGGAAATGAGTTACAGACCTATTTTATCAGGCAGAGAAAAATTATTGTCCTACTCCTAACGAGCACACTGTTTCTATAACTGCAGTTTCTTGATGATCAACATATCCACCCCCCCTCCTAAATCACAAAGACACCAGCCAACAACAACAAAAAAAACTTGCCTTAATGCTTCTTTCTATTGTACCTACAACTATAATATCAGCCTGCCTGGGCCCTTAGATATGGAGGAACAGGCCCTTTTCATTGTCTCACCATCCTGCGGTGGCATAAGATATGGCACCCTTTGTGGAGGTGCCCCTATTATAGAATAGCCTACTCCTCTGAAGTATGGCAGGCACCAATATTGCTGACAATTGGGAGCCAGCTATAAACTTCTATTTGCCCAGATGTTTGCTCATTGTTATAACTCATTGTGCTTTCATGTTGGATTTTTCAAATTCTGTACAGTGGTGCCCCGCAAGACAAATGCCTCGCAAGATGAAAAACCCGCTAGACGAAAGGGTTTTCCGTTTTGGAGGCGCTTCGCAAGACGAATTTCCCTATGGGCTTGCTTCGCAAGACAAAAACATCTTGCGAGTCTTGCGATCCCCCCCACTTCCCCCCCTTTTTCTAAGCTGCTAAGCCGCTAATAGCCTTTTAGCCGCTAAGCCTTTAATAAGCCGCTAAGCCGCTAGTAGGGTTGCTTCGCAAGACAAAAAAACCGCTAGATGAAGAGACTCGCGGAACGGATTCTTTTCATCTTGCGAAGCACCACTGTATATTTTACTTACACTTACTCTTATTTTTGCTCCCATTGTAACCTGCCTTGGAATCATTTGAACAAGGGCAGGTTAAAAATGCTCTTAATGAATAAATAGTAAAAAATAAGATGTTTCCAAGTATTATTTCACAAATAAGATGTAATGAAAAGTTGATGTGTAAAAAAAAAAAGAGTTGCTTAGGTTCTTAAATAACTTTCCTCCACCAATTTTGCCATTTGTTTATACAGTACTCACCATAAATGATGGAAAGTATGTCCACAGTGAATAGCTGCCACATCCCTCTCATTATCAAAGAAATCTGAGCAGATGGTACAATGGGCACGAATAGGCATCCTTTACAACTGCAAGATCAAGGAAAAGATGCAAAAACTCAGATGTGGAACAGCCTCTCTGCAAAAAGAAACACCAAACTTAAAAGAGGTTCTGCCCAATAAGAAAACAGTCACAAGGGCATATCCTGAATGCTGCTTCCCTTTCCCCACCTGTACACTGAAGAACTGAATTTGCACTTGATGATCTCTCTGTGCCCTGCACTACATTCCAGGTTACTGAAAACTTAGATAAAAATAACAGCAGCAAAATCCAGAGGAGAAAGCATTCCTTCCTGCATTTCTGGTTTTGCTCTATAGTCCCAAACAGCCAGCGAAAACACCTTACACTCCCCTCCGAAGCTCTTTCATTGTCACAGCCAGTTACTTAACTGGGCAACACCAGCTGTAATATGGGATGTTCAGTACGTCAACTACCACTAGCCAGCAAGATATAGGTCAGATATTCATTACAAACAAAGTATTATCAAAACATAAGGACAAAGTACAGTGGTACCTCGGGTTAAGAACTTAATTCGTTCTGCAGGTCCGTTCTTAACCTGAAACTGTTCTTAACCTGAGGTACCACTTTAGCTAATGGGGCTGCCACTCCACTGCCGCGTAATTTCTGTTCTCATCCTGAAGCAAAGTTCTTAACCCGAGGTACAATTTCTGTGTTAGTGGAGTCTGTAACCTGAAGTGTATGTAACCTGAGGTACCACTGTACTGCCCCTTATCAAAATGAGGATTCAACAAGCACAGACCGCTTTCAGAATTTGATGAAAGCTGCAAACTCTTCCTCAGATTCCCCTTCCCTGTAGACCGTTTTCAAAACAACAGGAAGGAAATGAAGAGGGTAAATAATAATAATAATAATAATTTCTCCCCCCCCCAACTCCACAAACCTGCTGAAGCCCACAGGTTAAGAACCTCTCCTTTAAATCTCTACCTTGGGCTAGTCAGTGTCTCCAAGAATAACTAGCCTCGCGAGCCTTAAGTGGTGGGGAAAGAAGCTTTGGTGGCGGGGACTGAACAGAAGAATAAAAATGGACAGTTAGGCAGCTTCCCAAACTCACAGAGCCTCTGCCTATAAAAGGCTGGCAGCCGTGACCAAAGAGAAGAGAAAGTGCCCACGGGCCAGTCCTCTCGCCCAGCTCCAGGGAGACGGAGCTGGGGATGGGGAGAGACTTCTCTCGAGGGGACCCGCGAAGCTTACCCGCCCGTCTCGAGCTCTTGTCCTCCAGCTTCCTTCCCCCGCCCTGAACCCGGGAAGCTTCCCTGGAAGGAGCGCTCTCCCTGCAGCCGCCGCTATCAGGCCCAACGATGAACCTGTCGGTTTCCAGTTCAAACCTCACTTTGGTTGCCGGATTCAAATTTGGTTCCTATCTCAGTGATTTCCGGAAGGGAACGGAAATGACGTTCTTAATTAAGGCGCGGGAGCAAAAACAGGAAAAAGGCCCCCCCCCCTGTTTTTTTTAAAGCTTCGGACACTGCGGCTGCCCCTTTTGAGGGGCGGGGCTAATAAGTGCTCGCGCCCCTCCCGGAGCGCGTGGCTAAAGGGGAAATGGGTGCTGCAAAAGGCAAAGCCGTCCTACATCGGGGCGGCGCTCTTAGAATTAGAAAGGGATAGGGCATCTGTAATCGGACTTTTTATTACATTTAGTTCTAGAAAAAGCTGCCTTGAACATGGACGTAGCCAGGATTTATGTTGGGGGGTGGGAAGAGCCTCAATTGAGTATTTTTATTGAGTTATTTGCCCCCTGCCCCCCCTTGGCTACGCCTATGGTCCTGAGTCCCGTCAGGGCGAAAGGCGGGGTATTAAAAATATACGTAATAATCTAAATTGACAGAGGCAATTAGAGATCAATCCAAACATAAATTTCAAGAAGAATGGGGGAAATATAGTGAGTATCTGAAAAAACTGCATTCAGATTCATACCTGGACTTGTCTTGACTAATTTCCGCAAAACAAATTATGGTGTAAGAATGTAAGATAAAGAGCAAAATAGAGAAGAGGAATTGAGAAGGAAACAGTTTACTAAGTATACAACCGGACCTGTCCTGTGTTGAGGAGGAAGGAAGTCAAATAGAAATGAATAACAATTAGGGATGTACAGTATCTGTAACATCTGCTTTGCATTTGTAGTTGTAGTATCTTGTTGTGTGTGTGTGTGTGTATATATATATATATATATATATATATATAGTTCTTATATATATATAGTTGTTTAGTCATGTCCGACTCTTTGTGACCCCATGGACCAGACTCCATGAACAAAGACAACAGGCATATCTATCTATCTATCTATCTATCTATCTATCTATCTATCTATCTATGTATTAATATGAACTTTTTGTACAAGGATTGGGGAAATGTTACAGAAGTCATAAGATTTGATGACATGATGCCCATTATACACACGAGGTTGCTTCTGGCCACAGGCTATTTATTACCTTACCTGCCAGGGAATTCAGACGCTCCTCCTGCCACACCAAGCTTCTTCAGAGCGAGTGGCTGGACATCCATAGTCCTGGATGGGTGGAGTCACAGACCATTATGGCTGCTATATTCAATATGGGATGAAGCTTATATGTAGTTTTGCCTAAAGGATGCAATTCTTATATGGAAGTGATAATCGAAAATGGGCTGAACAGGGGATGAGCTGGAAAACCTGCAATGATTGCCATTTCTACAGAGCTATTAAAAAGTGTAGGAATAATGTCCTGTCTTGAATCCAGTGTCTACTGTTGCTTGAGGGGACTATTATTTTTTGAAGTTACAACTCTCAGAATTAATAAAATAGGATGTATTGCAAATTAAGTGTGCACAGAATTGGACCCTTGCATCCTAACCATGGTTATTTGGAAATAGTTCATGGGTTGTGTCTAATGTTAGAGCAGACTCATTGAAATGAACAGATTTGACAGTTTAAGTGCATTAATTCCAGTGGTTCTTATTCAAAGTAGAATTGGATACAAATCCATGGTGGTATTTGTTTCTATTTGGGTAAGTATGCTTAGGATTGCATCTGTGCAATTCTAAGCATGCTTGGTTAGAAGTACCACTAAATACAGTGAGTGGAATTCAGTGCTAGGTGGGGTATCTGTGTATAGAACACGGTTTTCCTGCAATGAGACTTCCCCAAATCTGTCTTGGAGGTGTTGGGGAGGAGGGGAAAGGCCTGTTGTACAAGGTGACCTCGTTCAATGCATATGACAATTTAGTTGAATCCAGTGTAATGAGATTTACTTCCTAGGTAATGTTTCAGATTGGACCCCTTGAATACTGTGTTTCTAACTTCTGACTAAGCATTCCTTGGGTCAGGCAAGCTGCATGTTGAACAACAACAAAACAATATAAAATATATGTTATTGAGGAAATGCAGTTATTTATCATCCTTCTTTCGTCGTCTTCTTTAACCCCACATGAAGACATTTCCACACCCAACCTCCCAGATTTGCCTAAGCCAGTTTTCGGCACATTTCCCTTCAGATTTGAGAATGGCTCTGGGGGCTTTTAACTGAGTGTATTTTGGTGCTTTCTTTTCGCTGCAATTTCCCCGGTGGAGCAGCACCTCAAGTTGTAAATGAATCCAGGGACTGCTGGCGCTGTTGCTTATTTTCAAAGCATGGAAACAGTAAGTTCACATCCCATCTGTGTCATATCTAATAACAACAATGTACAAATCTTAGGAAAATCTACAGTTTGACATAGCAGGGTTTCTCACAGAAGAACTCATTGTACAATTTCTATAATAAGACTCCCTTGTTGGGCTTTGCTAAACAGAAATAATATGGTATCTAGAAACAAAGGCAAAACAATTTGGTGGGTTGAAGCTGGTGAAGACATTTCTGTGGGAATTAAAAATTCAACACCATTTGTGCTTCATTAAATGCAACTGTAGGCTGTCACACATTGCATAAAGGTCTTAAACTTGTCATTTTGGTTGTGAAACCTGGAAAAGAAAACTTTTCTGGTGATATTTGACACTGCGAATGGATTATTTCCAGCCTTCTGTTTTGTGCAGAACAAAGAGATTAATTTAGCTTTGTAGAGATATATAAAATATTTACTAGCTTACACAACTGTATGCAGCTGGATGACATGACGGGTCTGGCAACACTTGCATAATTGGTTGGGATAGATGTGACATGTATTGCTCAGAGGGCTTTTGAGCCTCCTGTTATATAGAATACAGTGGTACCTCGGGTTAAGTACTTAATTCGTTCCGGAGGGCCGTTCTTAACCTGAAACTGTTCTTAACCTGAAGCACCTCTTGCTGCTGCCGCGCCGCCGGAGCCCGATTTCTGTTCTTATCCTGAAGCAAAGTTCTTAACCTGATGCACTATTTCTGGGTTAGCGGAGTGTGTAACCTGAAGCATATGTAACCCGAGGTACCACTGTAGTTTTAAATGCACCTGTACCACCTTTTGAAAATCAGTTAAGGACCAGGTATGAAGGTGGATTTACAGTTGCATTTATACCGTCTTCTATTTCCTGCGTCACCTGATAACAGATGTATTCTGCCTTGAAATATATAACCTTCCAGCCCTCCATTCCCCCCATACAGTTGTACATATCTGGGAATAACCTTTTCATATTTTAAGCTTGCCTACTTGCATTGAAATGTCTCTTTTGTCACCATTGAGAACATCAAAAAGCCTTGCTGAATCAGATGAGGCCCATTAGTCCAGTATTATGTTTTGTCCAATGGTCCAAGAGATGCTTCAAAGAATTCCATAGGCATGGCAGAAACTAAAGATAGCAGCCCTTCTTCGGTGTTTGTCCCTCTGTTACTGATCGTCAGAGGCATGTTGCTTCTGTGGTTCCAAAAGGTACAATGGCTAATAGTTGTTGGTAGATTTATCATTCATGAATTGGCTAAATCCCCTTTGAAAGCTGCCTAAGACAGTGACCATCCAATTATTGTGCTAGCAAATTCCATAAATTAATTGCATGCTTGTGAAATATTTTTTATTTTGTGTGTTATGAGTCTAATTGCAT
This sequence comes from Podarcis erhardii, assembly GCF_964252035.2. Taxonomy (NCBI): domain Eukaryota; kingdom Metazoa; phylum Chordata; class Lepidosauria; order Squamata; family Lacertidae; genus Podarcis; species Podarcis erhardii. Next base: position 71,448,211 of record NC_138498.1, read on the forward strand.
GACTCCATGTTCTAGTGTTATGAGTGAAAGAAAAATCTTCATTTCCCCCCATGCAATGTATTTTATGACTCTGTCATGCCTACCTTTCATCATATTTTCTAAGCTCATGGTGGCATTGCAGTTGAGTAGTCACAGGACTGCATGGACGAGCATTTGGGGAACTTAACTGGGGTAATGTTTTCTGCATTTGCTGGCGTGGTGCTATTTAAAACAAAGCATAACTTTTTATGTGCATTAACTGAAGTTGGGTATGATTCCCTAGTGATCATTAAAGTGCTTCAAAATGCTTGTGTGTTTTTGACCTCAGCTTTACCATGATAGCTTGTTCCACTTTCCTGTCATCTCTAATCTGGAAAACCATTTTCTCCTGCAAATTGTAACAGAATTCCCTAGCAGAGGTTCTGCTAAGGACACATTTCTGGGGAGGGTATGTGGTGGGACATGAAATTGCATCTCCTCCTTTCTCTTGCAGTGCCACAAGCTAGTATACAAATACGGAGGCAAGAAAGCTGTTGTAAATTGTAAAGCACAAAATGACAAGACTCTGGTTGCTGCTATTAGTTGACTGGTTGGGCTTCCTGATCTAGTAACTACTGCTGGAAGGCCATAGGTTCCCCAAACATGCCATAAATGAGATAAGGAATCAGTGAACATGTGTGTAGTCTCTAGGTGGCCATGTTGTGCATCTTGAGGACATCAGTAAGTTAGGTTTCTTGCTTGAAGAATGCAAGATTGTGCAATAGGACCTCTTCCCCAGGCTGAAACAGGAATTTTATGTAGGGCCTTACGGTGGGGAGTGGAAGGTGGAAAAGAAAACAAGACATGTCTACTCTAACATATTAGACTGGCCTCATATTAGGCTTAGTTGACAGGGTTTCCTCCCAGTTCCAAAGCGGAGGGCTTAAATTGGTTTTAAAGCAGGTATAAAATCATGGCATAGTTGTGTCCCCCTTCCTATCTCAGGCCGCTTTCCAGATTATATCTATATTGTATAAAAATGGACCAGCATTATTCACAGCCCTGGCATTAGTTGGAAAAAGACAGCCCCTAGCAGGATTGTGTGTACAGTGAAGACACAGAGACAGACAATGCACTAGCAGGTGCTCTCTCAGTTTACCCTTAGAAGGGACTTTATTTTTTTTCCAGTGGTACAGTGCGGCAATTACACAGGAATTTCTGGGTGGTTGTAGTTTAAATAAAACAATTTCATAGACTAAACTCAAACTTACAAACATGCAGCTGCTTGTGAGGGAGGAGAAAGGCTAAGAAATGCTGGAGTCAGTAACTGAGGCAGGCAGGTGGCTGAGAAGGCCTTGAAGTCTACTATGTAGGCTGTTCACAACAAGAGCCAGGCTTCTCTGTGTTCTTTATGTGGGACTGAACCTGGGATAGCAAGACCCAGTTATGGGAAATGAGGGTGCTTGTGGTTCATGTGGAGGGTTTGACAGGGGCTCTGCCTTCAACAGGTGTGCGACAGACAGGGAACTCTTCTGTCAGCTTCAAGATGCAGTGATGGATAAAGCATAGCCGTATGATTTCAGCATACTATGCTGTTGGTAAAAGGCAATGGACCTCCTTCAGGAAAGAAAGTGGCAACTTGGTTCAAACTTCATGTTGAACACGGCTGAGGTGGGTCTTTCTCTCCCCAAGTGTGTAGTATATGTGGGATTTTACAATAATTAATAGCTGTGCATGAATCTCAAGCTTCTGTGCTAATTGACATATAACCCAGGTGCTCCTATTTGAGTTGTTGTGCTTAACTTGTGTCAAGTTAATCATTCACAACATTTCTATGCCGTTCCATAAAATAAAGTTATATGAGCTGCTTACGAGAAGCCAAGGTCCTTTCACACCAAAAGAAACAGCTCCTTCCTAACCTCAGTCTGTCCCAAAGCCATAACTTCTGTTTAAAATAGTTCAATGGGATTTACTTTCAGGTAAGTGAGTATATGATTGACACTTGACCTGGGAGTAGGTTCCACTGAACTCAGAGAAGGCCTGTACTGCCAATCTAATGCTTAAATGGGCAAAAAATATCTATGAACTTGTAGCAATTTTAGTACTTGCCTGATCTAGAGCATTCTTGTTTATACTAGTCTATATTATATTAAAAAAATACTGAATAGATGAAGTATATTGCACATTTTTGAGTTAGCAAAAACAGGTAAATGCATTCAATTCTAACTATGCAGGGGCTTGCCTTGAGAGTAATTCAGAAAAGGGGGTTGCCATGGCGCTGCCCATGACCTCAGTGGCATCCCTGTGGCCTTTCCCTGACATCCATGAAGCCTCTGATCCCCCCTCCTCACTATTTCCTTTGTCATGAGGTGGTAATAGCTATTAAGGGTACCTTTTTCTCTCTTGAAAAGTACCGTATTTACTCGAGTCTAATGTGCCATTGAATCTAATGTGCACTCCAATTTTCAGAACCTTGAAACCAAAGAAAGTATTTGCCGGCAAATGTAAACGTGCCATTGAATCTGATGCACACCTTAATTTTCGCAACGTAATTTGGCCAAAGAAGGTGAGCATTAGATTTGAGTAAATATGGTACATAAAGTTGAAGGAAGGAGTTGGAAGGGTAACACTCTTTCCCACTTTTCAGTTCTATGTTCTTTTCAGGATTAATTCTTCTTGATCTGATTTTTATCCAGATCCCTTGGAAAAGCTAAGTGCCTCCTTTCTCTCTTTCTGTCTCTTTGAGGAGGGGGAGAGAAGCGATTAGAGAGTTTGGTGCTCACAGTGTTTGCTTAAAGATCCAGATGTGCTTATGGGCAAAAGTTGTTGACCTCCAATCTAGAATCTTGAGTGAAAAGGGCGCAGTTTGTATTGGGGTGGTGGTGGGGAATCACTCATCACATGGAGGGGGAAAATCCATGTTGGAAAGTAAGAAAAACTTTAGCCTTAAAGAAGGATTTTTGTATTTCACCAGCAGAAATAAGCATCTGACTACACCATTTAATCTTCAAAACTGTTGCACACAGGACATATTAGGAGCAGGTCTGCCTTAGGTGCCATTTTCAGTTGTGATTAGAGAACCAGAGTGGCCCAGGAGAAGCAGGCCCTCCAATACAACAGAACTACTTTGTTTAAAGACAAAGGAGCTGGTGCGAACCACTGCAACAGCACAGCTGCTCTTCTAACAACCTAGTCACAACATGCCATTTTAGAATGAACACTGGACGCCTCAGGAGCCTGGTGTTTTCGTGCTCTGAAGAGGTGACTACATTATAGGTGTACCTTATAGTGCTGTACATAGGTTGCACATACAGTAGTAGCTTCAAGGCGAGACATGAATGTGCTGACAGAACAGTCCAGAAAGTACATACTTCAAATCATAGACTGCCTTCTGTTTATCATGCACACGTGACAATCACAAACCATACATGGGGTGTTGTATTAATCTCACACATACCTTGTTTATTTTATGCGCTGCACACATACTAAATACACCCAGTCCGCAGGAATTCCTTTCCCAGAGCCAAGCTTTTCTGCTACTGTGAGGAACCATTTTGGCTGCTCATACCAGCAGCCATATGCAAGCCTCACACTCTCCTTTGGACAAAACACCTGTGGAGAGGGGCTCAGGAACCAACTTGAAGCAGGAACAAAAATTTCTAGTCCTTGACTACTTAGGGGTGTATAGTGGCAGATTAATAGATAGAAACCGGTGAGACTTCTCAACTTGAGGGCTGCTCCTTCTGTGACATAAACCCCTTCTGATCCCAGCAGTCCTTTTTGTTGTTAAAAAAATATTACTCTGGAGTTAAGCTTTCAAATATAATCAAGGTGCTAATAGTTCTCTTCCTTTTAAGGAATGTAGCCTATGGCTGTAAGAAGTCTGTGTTTCTAGATCACAAAGCAACTGACATAAAAATAAATTACCTGCTATCTGTGCCAGATTATTTTTTTGGGGGGGGGAATCAGACTTTTGTTTGGGGGTACATATATATATAGTTCACATGCAAGCACCAAAATGTAATACGTACAACAGGAGCTACAGTCTTGCTTTCTCCATCAAGGAGTCAGTATCGATTATATTTGAAGGACCCAATCTGGCCTAATATATGCTACTGGCACCCCAGCCCAGCATTCAGTTTCCATGGAAGATGTCCTGCTCTGGCCTACATGCCTAAAGTCTTAGGTGTGTATGCCACCTATGGTTAGGCTGTCCTCACGTAGGTAGCAGGAGTCGGCTGGTGCCTTGACTCCATTCATAGGGTTAGACTGAACTGTACTTGAAAAGTCCAAACCCGGATCCAGAATCTGCCCAAATATCTGGATTAAAGAGGAGGCTGTTAGGTGTATTGTATCACACCATGCAGCACAGTTGAAATCTTTTCATTATAGCTAATGAAAGTTGTCCTGTCAGACAGGGATGAAAATATGGAATGGCCCATTGGCAGCTTCATGGAGGAATAGCTATGCTGCGTATTTAAATGTGCCAAACAATCCCATAGTTGTAGGCCATGCAAACTGAACCTAAACTGGAAGTGTTATGTTCGGCAGTGGCCTGGCTTTGCACATGGGAGTCTGCAGCCAAACAGTTGAATGGCGACACAGAAAGAGAGCATGATTTGAGGAGGAAAAGGTTGGCTGTGGGGCTCAACCCCCACCTGCTGCTTCTCTTCTGCAGCATCCTCTCTCAGTTGGTTTTCTCTTATCTGCAAACAATGTGTTGCAGAAAACACATTTGGGAACCCCATCTGGGTGAAGCAGCTGGGGAATAAAGTAACATACCTCCCCTACTTCTCCCCTTAAAACCACATTCTCTCTGAACACCACTTCAGATATGAAATATTAATCCAGGTTCCTATACCTATCTGTTAAGAACATAGAGTTCTACCTTATGTGTCAGAATATTGATCCATCTAGCTCAATATTGTCTACACTGACTGGCAGTGCTTCTCTAGGGTTTCAGGCCAGGAATCTTTCCTAGCCATACCTGAACTTGCAACCTTCTGCATGCAATGCATGTATTCTACCACTAAGCCTCTGCCCCATCCCCCTTGGAGTTGAATCCAACAACATCCGTAGGGTCACAAGTTCTCTATCCTTGTGTTGTTGAATTTTGATTTTATGCCTCCCTACTTGTAAGCCATATTGAACTTAGTGGGACTTAACAATAAACATGCATAGGATTGTGCTATTTGTCTGCTTTTATATATGCTATAGCACAGTCCTTGATTACCTGTTTTCTCAGTTTTGTTCGCAACCTTTCCTTGAAAGAGTTTTGACACAACTGTTCATAAACATTTTTTGTGTGGCTCTGGTCCTCTTTTATAGCATGCCAACCAAATCCTGTAAGAAATATAGAATTACTAAATTTCCTAGTGTGTAAAGTACGTTTATCTTCACAGTATGTCTGGAAGCAGAGAGACATTTTCATCTCTGTTTTATGGGAGGGGGGATGGCAGTATAGAATAATGACAAAAATGGTGACTGCAATGTTTATTACATAGGCTCAGGAATGCTAGCTATTGGAATAAAGTGTGTATTTCAGGGTGACGGAGAACATTCTTTCATTTTACTGAAAGATGAGCTTCTTGCCACTGCAAATAGGGAAGGAAGCACATGATCGAGCTGTTAGTGCACACACACTTTCTGCTGATCCTATTCTACAAGTTGCTTACTACTTTACCCTCTTGCAACCCTAACTGGCTTTTGAGGTCTATTCCACCTTAAATGCAAAGGTTCCCTCCCAGCTGAATGCCTTAAGTAGTGTCAGAGAGGGAATTTGGATAGGTATACAGCTTTTTCACTTTTGCATAATGAGTTACACCTGCAGAAATCCCCTCTTCTACCCATTAAAGGTACAGAAGCAGATGGTCTTTTCATCTGGTCACTTAACCTTGCAGGAACCTTGCAGTAAAGTTGCAGGAATGTAAATACCTAAACAAGGCTTCTACAGATTTCCACTAAGATAAATCGCCTGCAGAATCCATCTACAGGATTTTGCCACAGTATAGGATTTCCCCTGTCTGCTGTACAGTGTTGCTCTGGAGATCATTTGCTCATTTGCTTCTTCTGTCACATTGTTTTCCAACAACTACTGTTGATAATTTAGAGGTCTCTCTCCAAGGTTCCAATAACTAATAATAATAATAAATAAATAAATAAATAAATAAATAAATAAATAATTAATTCTGCCCTGAGTGTTTAGAATCATAGAATCATGGAGTTGGAAGGGGCCCTGAGGGTCATCTAATCCAACCCCCTGCAATGCAGGAGTCTCAACATGTTGTCTTGGGATAATGCAGCAAGTGTTAAATAAATAAATAAATAAATAAATAAAACAGCTTCCCACCTGTCTTTTATCTTCCTTGCCCCTGCTTGTTCACAGTTGGCTTGTTTTCCAGATTAGGGTTGTCTCCTGTCCCCAGGGAAAATTGCTTCTGCACAAATATATGGATAGCTACACGCCAGTTGTGTTGACAGTTCAGTATTGACAGTTCAGTGAAAAGTCAAGCAAATGCACACACACTCTCACATGGATTTTGCATTAGCTTTGTTCACACACAACCATATGTTGGACATAGAGGTAAATTGCTACAGAAGATCTTGCCAGCAGCTGAACAGATGAATTCCACATGCATCTTCAATGAGTATGACTAATTTGAGAGCTCTGCCATGACAGTGGGTGGCCCTCTTTATCCTCCAACCTGACCTGGACCTGCGTCCCATTCCCCAGACCTCCATGGTATATAACAAATCAGTCGGCTGAAAAGTATGGCTAATGTGTCTGATCTGATTGCTCCAGCTTCTCCCAACCAGCCTCAGGGAGTCAAGTAGCAAGTCAAGTGACCGAGAGAGATTAGTAAGAAAACAAATCGAGAAATGGGACAAAGAAAAGGAAAGCAACAGAGGAAAAGTGGGAGCGGGGAAGAGAGAGAAAGAGAGAAAGAGAGAGAATTTCATGCAGTGGGCTAGGCCTCTACAACCACTTGTTGTTTACCTGGGCCCAACGGGGTCTCTCTGGACTCTGTCACATAAAAAATAGAAACTCTGCTGGCACCTAGCTGGAGACACATAGAAGTCAGACAAACTGACAGCCACACGCAGAGGGGTTGGTTGGGAAGCCAGGACAGTTGGGGGGGTGGGGGTACCATGCCAGTGACTATTTACAAAGAGAAATACAACAAAGAGAGGTACAGCCCTGCCCTTGCCCTTGCCCTGCTCCCCTCTGACTCAGCCAGTCTCCTCATTCCAGGACTCTGGGGTGGCACTGGGGGCGGCAGTTTCTCCCCCGTTACACGTAGTGGGGGCTGCCGGTGTTGTCGCCGGAGCTTCTGCCGTAGTTGCTGGAGCTGTTGATGTCGTTTCCTCTGGGCTCGCTGCTGCTGCTCCTGCAGCAGCAGCAGCTGGCGCTGCCATTGTTGTCGCTGGGGCTGCTTCGGCTGTTGTGGCTGATGCCGTGCTGTCTACCTCCGCTTTTGCCTGTGGGGCGCTGGTGGTCTCTGTTGGGGAAGCACTGTCTGTCGTGGCAGCGGCAGGAGTTGCTGGTTTTGCTGCATCCGTGTGCTCCGGTGCTCGGAGTCTCTTCATCATTGTGGTCACTCGAACGGCTTTCTGCAGGTTGGCAAGAGAAAGGTGGTTGTTCGTTGGTAACGATTCATGGCCTCTCACAGTTTTATTGTGGGGAGAAAGAATAGGAGCAAACCTCATTCCTGCTTCCTTTGCACCCCACCCTCTATAATTTGATGTCACTAATTCAAAATCTTATGAAACCCTTGGCTTGTGTGTGTGTGTGTGTGTGTGTGTGTACACACACACACACACACACACAAAATTATATATAATTATAGCATGTTCACACTGGAGAATCTCAGCTTTATTTATAAGTGTGCTTTTAGTTCTTGTGACTGCAGACAAAACTTGAGAAGAGACACTGTCTATAACAGCAGCTCAAGGCTAAAGCATGAGAAAGAAAGCAGCTAGGCCCAAAATGTACTGTGAGCTTTATTTCATTTCATGATGACCGATCCAATTGTATGGCTTCTTGACCATATTACTGAAGGCTAGCTTTATTCAGAAACGGAAGTTAACCAATTAACTTTTTTTTTAGTCCACAAAATTTTCTGAATTATAGAAAAACTAGAGGTGGTCCCTGAATGTTACTCCTCCCCTGCCTCAAATAAAAAAAAAAATGTTGGGGCAGGGAATAACATCCAATTTACATTTTAGCTATGGCAATGTTTTCTATGGGAATGTCCCTGAGAAAGGTCAAGTCTTTCTGAGTATTTCAGTTGTAGAGCCCCTGTATGTTGCCTCCTGCTTCCCTGCCCAAAGTTTTTTTTAAAAAAGTACATTTGGGCAGGAGAAGGCAGAAGTGGTGGTGGGTGGTCTGGTCCGCAGTGAAGCATCCTTTCTCACTAAGGACTAGAAGTAAAAATTCCAGAATATCCAGTGGGAAACTGACTCTTCCTGTACCATTACCTTCAAGGAAGAAGAACCCGAGTGGGATACATAACTGGCAGCACCAAGTAAGTGGGACCTTACCTTCCATTTTGCCCTGGCAAAGTTTTTCTCAATCTGAGCACATACTCCATCCTTTATGTTCTTGTCCGAAGCTGCATTGCCAGAAATCCTGAGAACAGAAAAAATATGAGAGTGAGTTGTGTCTCTTGGCAATTACCCTTCCTTAGCCTAACTTCCTTCCTTAGCATTGCTCACGGGCCTGTACTGTTTGGGCTTAAATGGGAAGGCAATTTTCCACGCCAGCAATTACCATGAATGTCCTGGCCTCTGCTCAAACCAATCTAGATTTTTATTGCTTATAACATCTGAAACACCTTGTTTCTTCTCCCTTCACCAGCTTCTGCTTATTTTATTCAATAGCAGAAGCTGGCCAACATGGTGCCCTCTAGATGGTGTGCTTGGACTAGTATCCCCACCGCCCCTGACCATTGGCTGTGGTGGCTGGGACCAGTAGGAGTTGTACTCCAAACACCTGGAGGTTGGCTACCCCTGCTTAGGATTTTCAGTGTCTTTTCTAGGGCGTGAAGACAATTTAAGAGTATAAAGACCTTACACACCTTACCTCTCTGTGTTTTTTCCCATTCTCCTTGGTCCTAAGTCCTTCTTTTGATAGGAAACCCTTATTTTACCAGGAACAGCTATTTGGCACTCACCATTCATGAGAAATAGCCTCCTCTGCTGTAATCCTCTGGTCTTGGTCTACCTCCATTAGACGGGCCACCAAGTCCTTGGCTGGAGAAACAAAGAAGAAAAGGATGTAGTGTCTCCTCTCACTACCATTCATCAGATGAAACTGGAAGTCTCCTGTGATTTTTCTTGCCTAATACCTAATGTAGTTCTTTATGAGGGAGGTGCTAGGGGCACATATCAGCTAAGGGAGAGATCACAGTTACCTGCCCTAGAATGGCACTGACTTTTGTTGAGACTTACATGACTGGGAGAATCAGGTAGGAGTTTATTGTTGCAGGGCAACTGCTAGGTGGGAATACTGTTGATTGGATAAAAGAACCGTTGACAATGTATTTCCCTTCATGGTTTGTGGGTGTACCTCCTACAAGTAACAGCATGCATTTTCCTTCTCTCCAGTATTCATAGAACCTTACCTGCCTGAGAGATGTCATCCCAGTAGGGAGGATCAAACTCATAGTCGCCTGCCAGGATCTTACGGAACAGGTTCTTATCATGGTTTTCATAATCATCCTCATCCATTTCCTCATAGAATGGTGGGTTTCCTGACAACCTGTAGCACAGCAGTAGGAGGGAAAATTAGCTATAGGAACGAGATCAGCTGCAAGAGATTTATTTATTGAAAAGGTTTATAAGCTGCCTTTTAGGGCAACAAGGTGTCTTCCTATAAAACTGAATAACAACAGACATATTGCTAAAAATGAAACAAAAACATTATACGATACCAAAAATAAAAACCATAAAATCACCATAATAAAGACCACATAAAACAAGCTAAGCCTTTTTGTCGTTGGCATCTGTCAGTCTTGAGAGACAGTGGAGTGCGCCTGCAGGGATGAAATCAAACTGCTGCCTTAAAAACCTTATAAAGACTGCAGGAGACCGCAACATATTTTATGAAAAAGCCATCTGAAATAGATGACTTTTTAATGACCGCTTAAAGCCTACAAATGCACCACTAAACTTAAAAATCATGGGGCTACTACCAAAAAGGCCCTGTCATGCCTGCAAATCTAACTGATTGCGCTGACAGTCATATGAAATGATAGGTGTACAGTTTTGCCAGCGAGTGAAGCCTCTGACCATACACAATCTTTTGCCCTTTTGCCGTTGCAAGAGCTGAGAATGGTTCTTCTCCTGTAGATAGCGTTTAGTTCCTTCTCTTTAGCCACCAGCCTCCTCATATCCTGTTTTCTAACCCTCCTCCATCTCCCCCCCCCCGGTCACCAGTAAGATAGGCTGAGGACTCCAGTATTCTTCATTGCTCCTTACTTACAGAATATACATGATCACACCAATAGCCCAGCAGTCCACAGGCCGCCCATACCGCTGGCGCCCGACCACCTCAGGAGCTGCAAGGACAAGAACAGATGGCAAGTGCTGCTCCCATGAACATATAGGGCAATGAAACACAACTCCAGGACATAGGATTTCATAAACTTTGCCTTGATCAGAGTGGAAATCAACACTGATAAAATATGACCTGGTGCAGTCATCTTTGGGACTATACTACTTCTGAAAGCAGCTGCAAGGACTGTGTATTTGAACCTATAACACTTCCCTGCAAACAGAACTAGTGCGCCCTGACAGACAACGTCCCATGTGCTGCAGGTTTAGAGAGGTAGAACTGGGTTGTTGTTCTTTTAATAAGAGATGAGACTGTCCCCAAAGATCTCAACATTTCAGGAGCATTTAACACCCATGTCATGAGTGAGCCACCCTGGAAACACCCCTCACATCTTCCAGTGAGCCACATTCACTCCCCTCTTGCTTGGGGAATTGCACTAGATGTTTCATCAGAGAGCAGTTATGGCTTTGAATGAATGAGTGTCTCTTGTGTGAGAATTGTGGAGAGCAGGAATGTTATTTTCGATGGAATATGAAATTAGCTGTGGCTGGTTCTGCCTTTTCCATCATGAAACCTTACAAGCTAATCTCAAAGGCGCGAGTTTCCTGGAGAAATCAGCACCTACTGCATTTCATCTGCATTGGCGTCTGAGATGGCAAGTCCCTGGTGGACTTTATACTATATGGGTATAGTTCCCCCCCCCCATTGGGTCCTTCCATGAAAACATCATCTGGTTGTGCTGACTGTGCCATCTCTTACCTAGATACTCAGGGGTCCCACAGGGTTCCTTGATGAGCCCATTCTCCAGCTTGGCCAGGTGAAAGTCGCTGATCACAATCTTGGAGTTCTTCAGGCGGTTGTAATACACTAGATTCTCTAGCTGCAGGGACACAGCAGGAAAGGGGTGGGGGAAGAGATGAATGAGAAAGGAATTCCCCCGGCAAAACTGCTGAATGGCTCCCTCCAGCCCACGGTGCTGTGCCACACGGAGGGCCCTTCCAGATGAGAGCCATCAAGCACTGATCCTGTATATTTTAAGGCGCCTAGTTAAAAGCCTTCTTAAACAATCAGCTTTTAGCTTCTTCATTTTGCCTACCATGTGCTATGTTAAGGTTTTTCCCTTGCTGATTGCTTGATTCTATGAATCACTGCTGCTGTTGGAATTTTTTATGACATATTTTATTTGAATTCTCTTTTAAGGACAGAATACACACACACACACACACACACACACACACACGTAAATTATTCTGGGCAAAGCAAGGTATTAGGTATTTAGGATGGGTCTGCTTCTATTTCTGTATATAGAATCATGAATGGGACTTGCCATTAAGTCACAGAAAACAGTGAGAAAGAACGGAATAGGAAGGGCAGCATTATTATATTTGCTTATGTCTGCTTCTTGGAGGAAGCGAGAGCCCATGAGGATGGGATGGATAATTGGCTCAGACGTTTGTGCAGCAACGGCTAGCAGCAGGATTGATGGACTTGCCTTGAGGTTCCTATGTACAATCTTGAGTGAATGCAGGTATGCCACAGCCTCCAGCACCTGCCTGATGACATTACTGGTGTCACGCTCAGAGTAGTAACCCTGGTCCAAGATCCAATCAAATACCTCTCGGCCAGTAGCCCTGCAGATGAGAGAAGAGAGACAAAGTGGCAAAGGAAGACGTGAAATTGTGTAACCTGCAAGGCAAGGGTTGCCACACCATGGACAGAGAAGCACGTTCACCACAATTTTGCTAAACAGGTCATATAAACCATGACTGAATTTTTTTACACATCACTTGGGAAGACAGGCGAACTAATGCCAGTGTACTGGAAGAAGCAACGATCACCAGTGTTGAAGCAATGATTCCTCAACATCAACATCGTTGGACTGGTCATGTTGTTTGGATGCCTGATTATCGTCTTCCAAAGCAACTACTCTATTCTGAACTTAAAAATGGGAAGCGTAATGCTGGTGGTCAGCAAGAGAGGTTCAAATACTCTCTCAAGGTAAATCTAAAAAAATGTAGTATAAACACAGACAACTGGGAAACACTGGCCTATGAGTGCTCCAGTTGGAGAACAGCCTTTACCAAAGGTGTCATAGGCTTTGAAGATGCTCGAACTCAGGACGCAAGGGAGAAATGTGCTAAGAGGAAGGCACGCTTGGCAAACCCTCACCACAATCAACTCCTGCCTAAAAACCTATGACCCCACTGTGGAAGGACGTGTGGATCCAGAATTGGCCTCCACAGTCACTTATGGACTCACTATTAAAATTGTTTTTATGGAAGACAGTCTTAGTCAGCTACGAGAGAGGTACCAACCGGAGAGCTTCCTCTTTAGCTCGCTTCCTCAATCAAATTGGCACTGGCCATTTGGTTTTCGCCTACCTCGTAGCAATCATAACAACTTTGTTAGGGTTGCGGTTAGACATTGTTTGACCTTGTGATGGGGGAGGGGAGGTGTGGCCATCACCTGCCCCTCCAAGCTTAAGAGTATTCCATTAAAGGAATCCGGGGGTGTTGATCTTGTCTGAAGCCCGGGGCGGGGCTAGGGCCATGACACGACCCCGATGGGAAAACCAGAGGGAGCTCAAGTTGGTATGCCTCGACGGGGCTCCCCCTTCTGGTGGTTTACCCTTATTGGACTCCCTGCGCATCGGGCAGGAGTCAGATATAGTCAGGTCCATTCAATGCCTTAGCCAATACTGCTCACATTCTGTTATCAATCAAGTTGTGGCCAAAATTTGCCCAGTAACATTAATCTAATATCTGTGTCCTTGTGTGTGTTATTTCTCAATGAGGGGGTGGCTTCGTGGTCTCGACACGCAACTGCCTTTACTGGGGGTCAGGCCACTGATCCATCTAGGCCAGTATTGTCGACACTGAGCGGCAGCAGCTCTCTAGGGTTTCAGAGGGCGGCCTTTCCTAGCCTTACCTAGAGATGCCGGGGATTGGACCTGGGACCTTCTACATGCAAAGCAGATGTTTTATAACTGTTTCCTCAAATGAACAGAAATTCATGAATGGTGTGGAGAACAAGTGAAGAATAAATAAATATTCATGCCCTCCATCTTTCACTTTATGGATGGTCTCCTGAAGAAGCTTCTAATCACTCTTTGGGAAGGCACCCTGTGAAGTGCCGACAAGATGGTTTGCAGCTGAGCAGGCACAGTAGAGCAGTCCAAGGCCCCAACAGAGCAAAAGGGAGAGGCCACTACTATGGATGCAACATCTTGGGAGTTCTGGGTAACAACTACTTACAGCTCCAAGAAGAGGAAGTACTCTTTCCGGGTAACATACACATCCACCAACTGCAGAATATTGGGGTGTTTCACCCTGTAGTGAAAGGAAAGGAAGAGAAAAGCTAGGGGTTGGAAGAGACCTGCTGGCGTATGGCATAGATCCTGTCACCAAAGTATTTCTTGCAGGTACCTGCTCAACTTTTACTTGAAAACTTCCAAGGGGAATGCTGTCACCTTTATTTGTAACATATTCCAGTCGTTTGCTGCTTCCATAATTTGGAAGTACATTGCAACCTAAATCTTGTTCCTTATCATTTAAATCTGAGTCCCTGTTCTTCTCTCAGTGGATGTGGTAAATAAGGATTCTTTAATGGATAGATCATGAATAGGCAAACTCCGGCCCTCCAGATGTTTGGGACTACAATTCCCATCATCCCTGACCACTGGTCCTGTTAGCTAGGGATGATGGGAATTGTAGCCCCAAACTTCTGGAGGGCCGGAGTTTGCCTATACCTGGGATAGATTAACAATCTCCTTTTGAGACAGAATGCACCACATTCCTTCAGCACTGAATTAGCCTTCAAAAGCCTCCATCATTCCCCTAAATCTTTTTTTCTGTTTGTCAGCATCCTTCATGGATCATCAGTGGCCACAGTACTCCAGATACTTCCCATGGGCACCCATGGTAGTTTCTCACTGAGAGTAGCAGGCAACCCCCCCCCCCATTTCTGACTGCAACGACGGCAGGGCCCACTAAAGGCAAGGTTGCTTGGAAGGAAGTATATCCCTCATTCTGATAAAGGTTCCCTATCACTCATGCAGAGTGACCTGCAAAGTTTGTCATTTGCAGAGCAGAGCCATTGAAAGCAATAAACTTAAGTTATTGGGCTTCAGTGGGCAAGAGTCACCTAATGAACCCCATGAGCAGAAGCCCTGCACAAGAGCTCTTGCTTGTGCAATGGGACTTGCCCCCATTCCTGTGTGTGTGTGTGTGTGTCTGTGTGTGTGTGTCTGTCAGAAGCCTCAGGACGGGGGGGGGGGGTTCATTCTATCTGGCAAGCTGATATTCCTGCACAGATGGAGCTTTTGTAATAGTGTGATGTTGAATTCCACCCAGTGAGTTTACTCTAACACTGTATATCACCTATAGGTAGGATAAGCTATGTGGCACATGATATGGGATCAGATGTGCCAGTGTACAATGCCAATAGTTGTTTTTTTTAAAAGAGCTATTAACACTGTGTAAAGATGAGCTTTCAAATAGGGATAGGCATTCTGCTTTTTGTTGTTTTTGCTGTGAGTTGTGTTGTGCTTCCTTGCCAGTTTTGCTCTTGTCATGGCACTAGTAGAGCTTGTTTGTATTCTCTGCCCAAACATCTGTCTGGTATTTAATCTTTAAGGTGTTTTTACATTTTTTTTACATTTAAGAACCTATTTCAAGAATTGGCTTTGTGTGGCTTTGTGACTCCATTTGAGGACTCTGCTTTGAGGAGGGGAGAGTGAGGAATGTGGCTTTGCGTTTGACGCATGGGCTGGCCAATCAATGCACATCCAGTTCCTCCTGAAAATATTGGCAATGCCTGGGTCAATGTAGGAGCCGTTCTGGAGAATCAGAGAAAGTCCAGATAATTTCTTGCTGTAGTGGATGTGGACACACTATGATTATCTACCGCAATTAGTAAAAAGATAGCAACACAGCAGCTGAAAAAAAGCAGAGACCAATGTATCAATCAGTGTGGACATTCACAACTCACATTTTCAGGATGATGATCTCATTCTTTGCTGCCTTCCGCACTTTGCGCCCATCTCTTTTCAGAAACTTCTTGCATGTATAGAGCTTCCCTGTTGATTTCTCCTTGGCACGGAATATCTCACAGAACTCCTCTCTGGCAAAAAAACACCCACCTTCAGATTTAAGTAGTTCATGCCCAGCAGCTGGAGCAGCCCAAGAGGGACCACATATACCTGAACTTCATGAGTCACCCACCCTCCCAAGAGCGATGTATACATCCATCTACCATATTGTCTAACAGATGCATGCCAAATTCAAGCACTCTATCCCAGGTCCCACCAAAATATGATTGCTCTTGGAGAAGTCCATGCATGGGGTAGGGGCAGGATGAAAGCTAAGGAGGAGCAACCGTCCTATAAGCCTGTGCTAACATAAGAAATTGTGAGCTTGGCCAAATGGTTCACACTGCTTCCTTTCATGTTCAGTGGAGGAACATAGGAAGTTGCCTTTTACTGAATCAGACCCATTGGCCCATGGAGCTCTGTATTGTCTATGCTAACTGGCAGCTGCTCTCCAGGGTTTCCTCCCAGTACAACCAGGAGACACCAGGGGTTGAACCCGGGACCTTCTGCATGCAAAGCAGTTGCTCTCTCACTGAGCTACAACCCTTCCCATCCATGACTGGTGAGAGGCTGCTATAGTCTCTTGATGCACCAGGACCAGGTCTTCTCAGATTTGGGTTGTTTGGCAGTGCAGCCCAAAGAGGGTGGTAAACTCCATCAAAGGCTAAATACTGGCCCTAGACCTAAAGTCAACAAGTACCTGGGTGGAAGCTGAAAAGAACCTTGAAGAGAGAGTGCAAGCAAAGCCTTTTAGTACCCAAATATGTTGGCCCTGGATAATATCTTCTGAAAAAAGTATGTGAGCTGCAAGCCAGGAAATCCCTTGTTCAAGTCTCGACTTCTAGTAGCCTCATAACTATAATGCGTGCACATAAAGAGGAGGAGGATCGCATCAACAAGCTCTACCCCTGCCATATGCACATACATTTGCCTATGTGTGTATAAATTTATAAACTGTACACGTAAAGATTTGTAGAAGTGGCAGGGGATAAACACTGTCTCAGTTTCTGTGTATGCGTCTGCTTCCATAGGTACCTTAAAAATGTACAAAAAATA
Source organism: Podarcis erhardii (assembly GCF_964252035.2). Taxonomy (NCBI): domain Eukaryota; kingdom Metazoa; phylum Chordata; class Lepidosauria; order Squamata; family Lacertidae; genus Podarcis; species Podarcis erhardii. Next base: position 71,464,869 of record NC_138498.1, read on the forward strand.
TGTGACTAGGGCTTGCCACTGTGATTCCACTCCCTCCTAAACACATTTGTTGTATGCATGTGGGATTGTGTGAGCAGCCCGTACGCCATTTTGGGCAAGCCACTGCCTTTTCAACATGAGTCCTCACCTCCTGGTCTGCAATGGGTGGTTATTGGCTTAATCCACAAAGCCTAACCAGCAGAACTATGTGCTGTCTAAGTACGGAAAATTACTATTACTGTGTGCACTAAGTGACCCATTACAGGAGACATGGGTGGCCACTGAAAACAGCCCTCTCTCCCCATATTGTTTAGCTGCACTTAATGTGTAGTGCAAGCTCAAATTGTGTGTTTTCCTATTCCCTGCCAGCAACAAAGATGTGGGGAAGGAGAGAGGGGAGAACGTGATGTGGGGAGCTGCCTTGGTCAGCAATCCTACGCCTGCAATAAGCAGCAGTTTAGATACCTGTTTGCTGAATTCTATTAAGAAAAAAGAACCCCTTCAGTTTCCATGTTCACTTAAGCTCCAAAATGCCAGTGAATTGCTGCTGTTCAGGGCCATGGCCTAAACAGACAAATTATTTAGGCAATATGGATATGGTATTGTATATCTCACATTGTGGTTCATTCAAGCTTTACCACTCCCGTGGACCTGGATGGCTCTTAGTGACAGAGGGGCAGACCTAAGTCTCAGCTTGTCTGTTGACTGCAGTTGACAAATGGAGTCATTGCAACAGAAACTACCTTTCACATGACAAGTACCCAACTGGCAACCAATGGCATTTGTATAGGATGCATAGAGTTGGGAGGAGCTTTGAAAGCAAGGAGGAGAAAAGACTTACGTTTTGATGACCTGCCCTAGGTCATATCTGTCAGTCACCTCAGATGGCTGGTTATAATCTTTCTTATCGCCCAGGGTAACGCATCCAAACGGCATTGCCAAGTTTGGTGCTGAAATATAAGAGAATAAAAAGCTTTAGGTCATCACCCTTGGATTCAGGTAGTTTCAGGCATAGTGATCAGGGGTATTTGAAGGTCTACCAGCCACTGCACCACAGAGCAGTCGTGCATTTCACTCTCATTATAACCAAGTCGATGGGGAAGCCACAGTCAAGGAACCATCACCTACTTAGGTCAGAATAAGGGACTTCAGTCACTCGGGTGCAGTTGCAATATCCACTATGAGCTGCTGTTTGCTCATCCATTTATAGCCAGTCATTTCAAACACTTTTTCTGGCTGTGTTAGAGCCAGACTTGATATGGCATTGGAGTTCTGTGAATGGGATATCCTGTTTGTTTGTTTTTAAGTTGAAAGCAGTGGTGGGAGGTCCCTCTTTGGAACACGGCCGCGATGCGGAAGGATTTTCACCTTTTCACCTGCATCATCTTTTCTGCCAATTAAAATCTGGCCATCTTGTCCTCCACTTATTTTGTGTGTGGCTGCCCCAACCGATTAGTGAAACACTAAAACGATGCCCCTTTAAATGTATTGTGGAAGGGCAGATTATTGCTCTGTTTCTGTTCTTATTTTTATTATGTATTTTGTGTTCTTATATTGTAATTGTATGATGTAAACTGCCCTGAGATCTACGGGTATAGGGCACTATGCAAATCTAATAAAAATAAAAGAATTACTATTACTATTCTAATTATTACTGGCTCCATATATGCCAAAGTTTATGTAATGATATGCAAATGAGCTAGATATGCATATATAGCTAAGGAAAATATATGGCTTTTTCTCACAGGAATAATAATAATAATAATAATAATAATAATAATAATTGTACACCACCCAACTGACTGGGTTGCTTCCCAGCCACTCTGGGTGGATTCAAGCATATACAAAAACAATAGAACATTGAACATTAAAAATTTCCTAATACATGGCTGACTTCAGATGTCTTCTAAAGGTTGTAAAGTTTGCAATTATTCTATATATGAGCCTCATAAAAACACAATAGCTCATAATAACACACATAACCCATTTCAAAAGATATTCGACAGGAATGCATTTTAGACTTTTGCAATCCATGCTGCATATTCCTTATGCTGATAGTGGAATATGTCTCAGTGACCATCCTGGAGCCCAGTGCTGGCAAAAATGCCAGTTCATAAAAATAAATTCTGTAGTTTAAAATGGTACAGAACCTGAACAATTATTACGAAACTAATATCTTGTGGTTATACAGTGTGGAATCCATATAGCAAATATTAATGTGGGTAGTTGCTAAGAGAGTCGTGTTATTATTTTTTTTCCTGATCAGAAACACCTCCTACCTTTGAAAACAAAACACGACTTTCTGTAATTGGCCAAGAGCCACAAAAATATTCCACAGAGAGAAACCATATGACAGATTCATATGTCTGATGATCCTCTGCATCTATGATAGTCGATCAGCCTAGCTAAATTGGCTCTGCTCCATTAAACAAATGTTAATGGACACATACAGTAGATTCACTTTCTCTATTAGAGGTAGAAAACTCACTTTCTCTATTAGAGGTAGAAAGTCTCATTTCCCCCAAAAAACACTACAGAGAAGGATTTAGGAATACTCCAGCATGCAGTTGGTACCTACTCACAGAAAGGCTCACCTTAAATTGAGTATTGCAATGCTTTAGATTTAGTCCCGCTTTTCTCACACATGAGAACTGCCATGGACCCTATCTTCATAACACTGCTCAAAAAGACTTGTGGAAGCTCAGATGAAAGACTGCAGTAGAGGATGAGCGACTACTTTCTGTTTGCCCATAGTCCCTTAGGTCAAACCTAATGGGCTGAATCCATCACACACATGATGGAACCCTGCTGCCACTCGCAGTTACTCGGCCTGTGTCTATTTGCCGCAAGTGGATACGACTTTCCTACATGGAAGTAATATCCATCCACGTGCGGAGCAGCCCCAAATAAAAATGTTTTGCAAGCATCCAGCAGAAATATATATGAATGCTGGGTGGGTGGGGGAACAGCTGCTGCCCCTCCCATCTGTGGTGTCATAGGCCTCCTCTTGTGTGTGAATCTCGAGATTCTGGAAATACAGCTTGACAAAGAAAATGAAGCACAAGATAATATACCCAGGTCAATGCTGGGATTACTCATCAGGCAGCTCCTTGCCTTTGGGTTGTCACACAGTGATAGTGACAGGTGTATCATTAACACATCTCCAGCAAGTGTAATTAGCCAGCAGTGCATTGAACTATAGTGCAATAAGCTCAGAGCAGAAACCCCAGTAATCACGCTCCTATCCATCACAAATCGAGAACTGCCATATTTAGTTTCCTTCTTTTTAAAAGAGCTCTCAGTTCCGAAATCACACATCCTCACAAAACAAAAGCAAACCTTTCCTCGCCCTCCCAATGGCATAGAAATGCTGAAAAATCCAATTCTTAACATGCTCAGCCAAGCAAAATCAATCAGGCTCCCCACCGTGCTGACAATCTCGATACCACATTCGTAACTTGTAACTTTTGGCAGAACTGGTAGAAAAAGAGGGGGAAGGGGATGGGTGGAGGTGCCTGTAATCCAGAGGTTTATCACAACCCCTAGGTTCTCCATCTCAAATAACTGCAGTAGTGACTGACATTCCACAAAGTGATGCTGCTCAAAGCTCAAGGTATGTTTCAGAATGTGTTGCCTTCTGCACCCGGTAAGCTATGAACCGGGGTGGTGCTTTCAGGAGGGAGAGAATACAGTTTCCAGGTAGGTTTTGAGCCTACCCACAACACCAGAAGCAAACATATAAGTATTGGGGAAATGAGGGTCCCAAACCAGGATCAAACTGTGGTGTGGACTCCTGATTTGACTGCAAGGTATGGTTTGTGCAAACCATGATTTGCCACATTTGGATGAAATGACAAACTATGGTTTTCTGTCAGTAAGAAGCAGAAGCGTATAAACTCTCCACATGCATGAAGGAGGAGGGAGCAGGTATCCATGGTTCTTAATGACAAATCATTACTTTGACATGACTTCTGAATGCAGCCAGGGAGTGGTGGCCGGGCAAGAACACTGACCAATGTCCTCTCCACCAGGCAGTCATGGGGCAACAAGAGGACTTTGTTTACTCTCCATGCTGTCACACAGCCAAATCTGATTGGCTATGTGATGCTGTGATATCCTCATCTTAACTGCGTGTCCAGGATTGGTTGGGCTTACACAAGCACTAAGCAAGCACTAAAATGCATGAAAAAAACGAAGGTGGGTTTTGTTTTGTTTTTGTGCACGCTTTCTTTTCCCCAACCCTTAGCATGATACTTTATGGCTTACACACCTCCCCACAAACAACAACTCAGGCGGCGGATACCAAAGTGCTTGCTTTTCATTTTTGATTGGGAGACCCTTACATCCAAAGCAGATTTAACAGTATGAGGAAACAGCGCTCTGCTGTTACTGGAAACCTTCCATCAAAATCCTTGAGTTGATGCCTCTCTGTTTTGGTGGAATTTGCACAACTGAAAAACGAAAGGGGGAAAAGTCTGTAGCAGGAATCTTCAAACGTGACTTTTCCAGGAGCTCACTTCTCCCTGCAATGCAGTGTTTCTTACTCTAAGGTAGGGTGGGGAAGTCTATGGCCAAACACTGTTGGATTTTGATTTTCACCAGTCCCAGCCAGCATAAGCAATGTCCAGGGATGATGGAAGCTGTAGCCTGGCAACATCTGGAAGACAACACCCCCCCCATTCTAAGGAATTATGTTGCCCTGGAAGCCCATTTTCTGCAGCCTTGTCTTCTCCAGCAGCCCTCACTCCTTTGTGACTATGCTTTCGAAGCAGGAAGGGCCCTTGTCACTTTGATAAGCTTCCACTGAGAGCTCACTGTTGTCCTGTTTCTCTTGCAATGAAAACTGAAGCAATTAGTTAAAGGGGTCCAGGGTGGTGTCAGAGACTGCCACTTCCTTCTCTAAGCTGCCATTCTTTCATTCCACAGCAAGCGGATGGATAGCAGGCTGCAGAAAGCTACGCAGATGGCTCACGCCTAAAGGCCTGCATGCAGAGGTATTGTGGCACAATGGCAAAGAGAACCGGATGTGAACCAATACGTTCCTACATCAAAACTGAGTCACGAGGTAGACGTCAGAAAGCCACTATCAGCCTCATCAGCCCCTCCCCTGCAATATGGGGACTATGATACTGACCTACCAGTACCTTATGCAAAGTTGATGTGAGAATTACTGAATAAATGCATGTGAAATGCCTTGGACACTTTCATTAACTCCACAGCAATGCTATATTATGCAATACTGGCCCAGTTTTCTACTCACTCTACTGTAGTGAGACTCCATATATGTAAGGTACGCAGTTACATGGGACCTATGAACACCTGTTCTAATGTGGAGGCTGAGTAGCTCCCACTGATTGCTACCACCACTGAGTTTGGGCTGTGTATTGGGATTGTGTCTTGCAGTGTCCATTCCACATGAGAAAAGAGGTTAAAAAATAGGTTCTTTAATTTGTACTCTTCTGTGAGGCATAATTGGGCTGCAATCTCAATACTGACCAGCATCCACTCAGTGGGGATAACTTTATGAATTTTATGACCCATCTCATCCAACAGCTCAAAACGAAGGTGAATTGGCAGAAGGATGGCGACAGCTGGAAGAAAAGTTTACTTATATATTTACCAAACTTACACCCTGCCTTCCTCCAAGGTGTTAAAAGTGCAGAGTGCATGGTTCTCCCTTATTAATTTTATCCTCAGAACAACCCTGTGAGGTTGGTTAGGCTGAGAGTTGGGCTGAAAGTCAGCGGCTGGCCAAGGTCAGCAAGTGAGTTTCATGGCTCAGGGAGGACTTGACTCTGGGTCTCCCTGGTGTATGTTCACTACGCCACACTGAGAGCGAGCCCAGCATCTTGCTATGAAAAATACATTGTGGGCTACGTTAGCGATTAACTACTGCTCAGTGTTTCTGCTTATAGTTATTGTGGCATTTGTACAGCCTCCCCCAAGCCATGGTCCCTAGACATTGTTGGATTACAGCTAAACATGGACTACAGCATGACCTATGATTGGGGATGATGAAAGCTAAAGATCAAAAACATCTGGTGACACAGTTGTGGAAGACTGTTTTAGTATTTGTGCTTCCAGAGCACATCTTTGATTGCTTACTGTTTATTTGATTGCTTGTCTGTTGCCTAATCTTGCTGTGTTTGTTTTATATCCTTATCCACCTTGGGGACTCATGGGTGAATATGTGGGACAGAATCATTTTTAATAACACAAACAACATGAAATAAATAATGCTAAGCATGATAGACTCCCGGACACTGAACTGGGACATGAACTATTACACAAAATGCTCATTTATATAGGTATGATTTGTGCCACAGCTCCAGCTTTGGCTTCTGTTTACAGAGCCTGGAATATATGAAATGGAAATAGACAGAAGTGCTGACATCCCCATCTAGAATTAAGTACTGTGTGGATAGCTCTCTTCAGCTGATTTCTCAATATTCAGCACGAAGGCTACTAGCTGAATGAGCTAACTGCCCCCAGTGAAAAATATTGCAAAACAGATTAAACATTTGCACCAGGTGTTCGAGCTCAGATGGCCCTTGCACTCTTTTGCTTTGTGTTTCTTACTGCCAAGAGAGAAAGATGCATGTGTGACCAGTCAGCCAGGGTTGCTAGCTCCTACTGGCATGTAAAAGTACACTTTTCAGGGGACAGGAATGGATAAGAGAATGGATGAACCACACACCAAAAGTTAATATTGTTGGGCATAGGATAGGAAAGGATGTGTACTTGAATATCCTCCTTGCCTAAGAACTTGTAACGTTTGTGTTGCATCAGAGGCCCCCACCCCATCCTCTCATCCCAGCCGTAGAGGATTTAAAGGTAAGGTAAAGGACCCCTGGACGGTTAAGTCTAGTCAAAGGTGACTGGGGTTGCGTCGCTCATCTCGCTTTCAGGCCGAGGAAGCCAGCACTTGTCCACAGACAGCTTTCCAGGTCATGTGGCCAGCATGACTAAACTGCTTCTGGCACAACGGAACACCGTGACGGAATCAGAGCAGCGCACGGAAACGCCATTTACCTTCCCACTGCAGTGGTACCTATTTATCTACTTGCACTGGTGTACTTTTCAACTGCTAGGTTGGCAGGAGCTGGGATAGAGCAATGAGAGCATACTCTGTTGCGGGGATTCTAACCGCTGACCTTCTGATTGGGAAGCCCAAGAGGCTCAGTGGTTCAGACCACAGCACCACCTGGGTCCCTAGAGGATTTATAGGGGCTTGACTCACAGGGTTGTCACAAGGATTGTGAACCTTTTTGCACATGCCTGTTATGCATCCCATCATTGTCTGCTGTGGGGCCAGTGAGCATGTGAGCCATGGCCTTTTGTGTTGTGGGGCCCAGGCATTGGAACATAGGGGCACAGAAAGCTGCTTACACGGAGTCAGACCTGTGGATCCATCTAGCTTAGTACTGCCTACACTGACTGGCAGCAGCTCCCCAGGGTTTCAGGCAGGTCTCTCCCAGCACTACCTGGGGTTGATTGAACCTGGGTTTTCCTGCATGCAAGGCAGATGTTTTGCTACTTACACATCTTCTCGAAACTCCCTCCCTCCCTTTAGAGCTAAGATTGGCTCCCTCATTCTCCTCCAAAGAAATGGTGAAGATCAGGCTTTTAATAACAAGGGTTTCATTTTGTTATTCTGGTGCCTATGCTATGTTTTTTTGTCTTTCAAATACAGTTGGGGTTGGGTTTTTTTTTTGGGGGGGGGTTACTCTTTGATCCTTCTGCTATAGGTATATTTCATACTTTAGGCATACATTTTGTATGCTACTTTGGGGACCTTTTGGTCCAAAGATGGCATGCAGTCGAATTTACCCCACCTTACTTTATCGCCTAAGTAGCAAAGAAACAAAAGCAGCAACAAATGCCAGCAAAGGAGATCGGCACAGCTCACAGTGACTCACGCAAGTCACATTGTGAAATCCATGGTGGTTGCTAACCAGGCAATTATTTGCTGCGACATCAGGCCAAGGTACTGGCTACATGCACTCATGCGTTACTCTCCCTGGACTTTAAAATTTTATTTTTAAGAATAACACACAACTCAGTTACTTGGAGCCTGCAATTAGGAATATAAGGAGCTGCAGAGACAGACCACAGGTCCTTCTCATTCAGTACTGTCTACACGGGTGGGCAGCAGATCTCCAGAATTTTATGCAGGATTCTCTTCCATTTCTACCTGAAGATGCTCGGGACTGAACATAGAGGGATTACTTTTTACCTTTTACTTTCTGCATGAAAAGCATATGCTCTAGCACTGAGCTATGGCCTTTCCCTATGTTGACACTGGGGAGGAGATACTTAGCCCTTTCCCTGCCTGCTATTTTTTTTTTCCTGTAAAAAACTGTTCCAGCTAATTGTTTTTCTACCCACTTTAGAAAATACAGGAAAAACAGCCAGAAAGAGGAGAGATTTTGAGCAGAAGGTTGTCCATAGGAGAACGGGTTAAACGTACTAACCACTTTGTGCTGGAAGTGGGAGCTTCCCATGGCATTTTGTATTTTCTATTTAAAAAAAACCACACAGCAAGAACTAGGGAAAATTACACAGAAATGTACACAATATTTAATCTGGCACCTAGAAGTGACTTCAGGCAGAACCCAGGAGCGGAAAGGACACTTGGCCACCAGAGGTCGCTGCAATGCAAATTATTGGCCACATTGTATGTATGTGATTCATGTGTGCTTGCCTGGCTAGGGAATAAAGGAGAATTGTTGCCATCTGGGTCCACCTTTGGGGAACTGGAAAACGGTGACAAAAAAGATCGAAACAATCATTTTAAAGTGTAACACTCAAAGAGGCACGTGGCCACTTTTGACTGGAGTGTGGAGGAACAGCGAGAAACAGTGTCTACATAATAGGAAGCCACATCTCTACTTAATGGGGGTGATGGTATTATACCAGATGTAAAAAAGACATTAATATACAAAGACCAGTATTTGTGAAGTCTGAGAAGCTTTTCAAAAAGGGTAACAGTGGACATAGAAACATGCAGGCCACCGCAAGCGTATAAAGTTGTATGCGGGGAAATTAGAACCAAAATAATAAAACATTTACAACCCTCCAAGCAACAGTCAAAGAATGCATATTCAGTGCTGGCAATTCTGGGCAGCACACAGCATCCATCCGCAAGAAATATCCCAATGAAATATGGTAAAAAGCCAGCTTTCTGAAAAACCATTGAAGCTCCAGCTTCTCAAATATTTATTTATAAGCTACCTTGCCTTCACACACCACACACACACACACACCAGCTAGAGGCAGAATATGAGCGAAGTTTCAGTAGAGTGTTCTGTAGTGACAAAAAATAATAATGTATATTTTCTTCTCTTCAGTAATATGGAATTTTAAACTTCTAGTAATCTTGAGCAGTTTTTCCCAGCTAGCTGCACCCACCAATGCATCTCGACCTCCTGTTTTAACTGGCATGAGGTCACCACAGCCATAGCTAGTGGTTTCTGTAAACACCAGCTTCAGTCCACAATAATTGGTTTTTGTGTCTATGTGTGGTGTGATGTGTCATTTCCCTCTGCCCTTTACATAGCTGTGCCACTGGCAAGCCTGATCTTATGGTTGCTAAGCCTTCTTTCTCTACTGGGGAATTATTCTCAATACTGGGCTGCATCTAACAGTGCACATGACAGACTTCTGCTTCCACAATGGAGCTTCTCTTCCCTCCCCTCCATTCTGAAAATGTGGGATCCCCATCACAGAAGTTGTTGACATCCCTCCTCTGTGCTGTGATCCAGATATGAACTGGCCCCCACCAAGTGGCTGCTTTTTGCATAAGACAGCTAGAACTGCAGTCACAAAACTCTGCCTATTTGACCTAAAATATATTATAAAACTGGTTTTAACTTTACAAACAGAATCATTGTGTCAGGTAGGACCTCCTAGGCCACCTAGTCCAACTCTCTGCTGGCTGCAGGAGGTCCAGAGCAGAGCATCTCCAACCAATAGTTCTTCAGCATCTGCTTAAAACCCCCCCAGCAAGAGAAAGCCCACCATCATCCCTCCAGGTTTAAAGAGAATGTATTGATAACAAAATTGTGTCATGAAAATGTAGATGTTGTGGCATCCTTTTCTGTATTAGACACTGGCTGAAAGAGATAAACTAGCTGGGGCACAAATGGCCAGTTCTCACTGCAAAGATTTGAGATGTCAGGGTAGGTGTAGTAGTTAAGACTAAGGCCTGAGAGACAAGGACCCAAATAGCTGAGAAGCTCACTGGGTGAACATGGGCCAGTCACTGCCTCTCAGTCTAACCTACCTCACAGGGTTGTTGTAGGGATTAAGTAGGGATGAAATGAGGATGAAATGAGGGGGAGAACTTTGTACACCGCTTTGAGCTCCTTGGGGAAAAGGCGGGATATAAATGCAATAAAATAAATAGAGATTAAGATGGTGCCCCAAAATCTGTGTGATACTTGCTCTTTACAGAACAGTCATTAATGACCTGGAAAACGAACAAGCGAAGTGACTAAATTTCCAAATTTCTAAATTTCCAAATGATGCTAAATTATTCAACACAGTTAAGTCTAAAGCAGGCTGTGAGGATTTACAGAAGGATCTCACAGTGTTGGGAGAAAGGGCAAGGAAATGGCAGATGAAATTAAACGTTGGTAAATGTAAAGTGACGCATGCTAAGAAGAATTAAAGCCCAATGGTACTTCCACTTTACTGCGTCCAGAATTGGCAACCAGCATTCGAGGAGGAGATCTCGAGACAGCTAGAGACGGGACTATCAAAAAGGCAAACCATGCTAAAGGGGATTCATATCTTCATATTAGAAAATAATGAAGCATCCGGTCTTAGAAAGGATAAAACTCTGAAAGGCAGCAGCTAAGATGTTATAATACAGGCATAGTGAAATAATGTATGGTTTGAGGAGAGACAATATAGAAAGTGTATAATTTAAAAATGAACCACAAACAGAATACAACTCATTCTTGTAACTTATTAGCATTCAGGAAAGCTACGTACAGTGGTACCTCGGATTACAGACGCTTCAGGGTACAGACGCTTCAGGTTACAGACTCTACTAACCCAGAAATAGTACCCTGGGTTAAGAACTCTGCTTCAGGATGAGAACAGAAATCACATGATGGCAGCGGGAGGCCCCATTAGCTAAAGTGGTACCTCAGGTTAAGAACAGTTTCAGGTTAAGAACGGACCTCCAGAACGAATTAAGTTTTTCCCCTCTTTTTTAAATATTTTATTAGTAATTTCAACATAACATTTTATCGAAAAACATATCATCCTTAATCCCCCCTATTTTCCCCTCCCCCTCCCCAAAATATAGCCCACCCTCCCCTCCCTCCCCAGACTTCCCTCAGCTCCTCTCTCGTTTATCAACATATATTATTTTCTGCATGTTACAAAACTGTGCAGATCCTTAATTTATCTATCTAGATGTTATCATTAAGTTCTTAACCCGAATTAAGTTCTTAACCCGAGGTACCACTGTAATGTCAGAGGTTTCAAAGAGACCTAGCAAAGTTTGTGGAACCCAACAAGGAATGGGATTCTTTGTTGGTGCCTTGTCTCCCGGAAAATAGGACATTGACTATTGCCAGAGATATTCTGCTGGGCTAGAGGAACTACTTTTTTTCTATTGGGGTATTTCTACATCATGAGCCTATTTCAGCTTTATACTGTCATAGCTTTCTGAGAAGTGCAGTTTGGTGAGGGTGCAAAGGTTTCAGACAAAACGAGGGCCTCATCTGGGGCCAATGAGGGGAGTCATGAGGGATGGTTTTAGAGGCCTGGCTCCCCCAGCCTAAGGATCCTCCTGCCTACACTTAGGGGAAGCACATTCCAGATGTTGGGGGTCATCACAGAGGAGACCTTGCGGCTCTGCCTTTGCAAATCTTTCTACTGTGTAAACTGGGACATGGGACAGTTGCTCTTCTTCAGAGGAATACCTAGGGTCCGTTGCAGCCTTGGCAGCCCCCAGTCACTTTACCTCAATAGCCACATTAGAAATTAACATATTGGCCTGAATATAAACCACACCTTTAAAATTGGAGGGCGGGGAATGAATATGTTGCTCCATTCCTCTTCACAGTTCCTGGCTGCATACCTGGGGGGACAGGAACTGCGCTGTGTTGCCGGCAGCCTTCCCTTTCCTCGCTCTCTCCCTTCCTGGCCTTGGGGGAGAGGACGAGGGACTATGCACAGGGTGGGCACCCCTTTGCTGCGCTCCTGGCGCTGTTTGCCCCACGCTCCTGGCTGCACACTGTAAGGTCATGGATATAAGCTGCACTTGAACTTTTCACGGTCGGAATTTGGGGGGGGGGGGGAGTGAGGCTTATATTCAGGCCAATACTGTACTACATTTTATGAGACCCAAGTACTCAAAGTGTCCAGAATGAGGGTGAGGAGAGGAGGAAGGGTGAAAAAAAATGCATGTGTTTGTGCCACGCGGTGTGAGAAGGGTGGGAAGCTTCTCCTGCGTTTGATCTCACTACATGCATGTCGCTACACGCACACACATCATGCACTCCATAGTCTCCAGCAGTCTACCTTCATACCACCCTTGCCATTTCTCCTACCGCTCAGCTCCCAGCTCTTGTCTAAATTCACAACCTTAAACAGATAATTGGACACAGATTTCTTGGGTGATTTTTGCACCCCAGCTTAGACCTGCATGCAGAAGAAAATGAAGGCTAGGGCAGGATGCATTGGGTACCACAGGGAATCTATGAGGGGCTGTAGGAAGTTTTGGCAATGTTTTCCAAAAAAGATCAACAACTTTGTGGCTGACCCCCTAAAACCAACTTTGGGCAATAACCCCTCTGTGCTTCTTATAGATCTAAGGGAGTGCTCTGGAGGCATGCAGGGCCTAGTGGTCTGCATGTGACCTTGAACTTTATAGAAGTCTGTGAGAGTTGTAAAAAGGTAAAGTTACCCCTGCCCATACGGGCCAGTCTTGACAGACTCTAGGGTTGTGCGCTCATCTCACTCTATAGGCCGGGAGCCAGCGCTGTCCGCAGACACTTCCGGGTCACGTGGCCAGCGTGACAAGCTGCATCTGGCGAGCCAGCGCAGCACACGGAACGCCGTTTACCTTCCCGCTGGTAAGCGGTCCCTATTTATCTACTTGCACCCGGGGGTGCTTTCGAACTGCTAGGTTGGCAGGGGCTGGGACCGAACGACGGGAGCGCACCCCGCTGCGGGGATTCGAACCGCCGACCATGCGATCGGCAAGTCCTAGGCGCTGAGGTTTTACCCACAATGCCACTGTGAGAGTTGTACTGACCGCCTAATGTCCACACGGAAGTAACTGCACATGGGATTCTAGCCTAAATTAGTGTTGCTTAATTCCATAAGTAGAAAACTCACGGACAGACAAACCCAACAGAAACTTTAGCCATGCTCTGTTTATGGTAGCCTCTTGCCCCAGTTTCTGTGTGTTGCAATGAAGGACAGAATATAAGGTTTAAAAATTATTTTTTATTTTGTCCGTTTGTATCTGCAAATACCAGTTCTTATAATCCCCAAACAATTTTTCAGCAGTTCATCATTATTCATTGACTTGGCAGAAGCTGAAATTATGCTAATTTTGGTCTAGTAACAGAACAAAATGGCAAAACATTTTTTCCCCTGGTCCATGAGCCCATAAAAATATTATATAAAATGTATCCAGGTGGAGCACAATTTCAGCGCTCCAAATGGCAGTGGTGTGCATAGCCCAGAGCCTGCTGAACCAAGATTTGGAAATGAACCTAAGAGTCCTGGTGAATCAGACCAGAGGCCCATCCAGCACAGCACTGTGTTGTCCACAACCAGATCTCAGGTGCTACAAGAAGATGCCTGTGGGAAGGCTACAAATAGGGCAGGAAGGTAATAATATCTATCTCCTGTTGTTGTTCCTGGAACATACTTTAGTTTAGAACAAAGGTGAGTAACAGCGCAGGGGGCATGGTAGAAGGGTATAAGATTGCGCATGGGGAAAGTGCATAGGGATAAATTCCCATTTCTCTCTCTCTCTCTCATAGTACTTGAATTTATGACCTTCCAATGAAGCTGAACACTGGGAGATTCAGAACATGCAAAAGGAAGTACTTCTTACAATCATTATAGATTGCTTTGACGATTTCCATTTTTATGGTCCATCTCCCATCTCTGGGAATCAGGGCTATTATCAGTTTAACTCTTTCCTTTCCGAACCTCATTGTCTTTATAGCTTCCCCCCTCCTTTGCAGTTGGGAAAGAATCATATGCAGGTTTGTGGGGGATTTAACCCTGTCCGTCCCACATCATGGTTCCAATGAAAACTGTGCCCCTTCCCGCAACATTTGGGGTTGCTAATCACTGCATGACATTTGAATTGCACCCCAAGGCACCTGAGCCACAAAGTTCCAGGAGAACAAGAAGTCACACTGACATGGAATATTTGGTTTATGGGTTCACATAGGCCTCAACTTTATTGGTTACAGATGTGAGCGGTTTGACTTAGGCCAGGCTTCCTCAACCTTGGCCCTCCAGATGTTTTCAGACTACAATTCCCATCATCCCTGACCACTGGTCCTGCTAGCTAGGGATCATGGGAGTTGTAGGCCAAAACGATCTGGAGAGCCGAGGTTGAGGAAGCCTGGCTTAGGCGTTGGGGTGAAGCCAGGCTATATCTTGACTCCTGCCCATCTACAGAGAGTCCACAGAAGGGTAAATCACCGAAAGGGGGTGCCCTATAACTTACGTCAGATAGTGGCACCATGAGGGTCCCGGTAGGGGTTGTGGGCCTTAGCTCACGCCCAGGCTTTGGACAGTATTCACACCTTGGATCCCTTTAACACAGCGGTTCTCAACCTGTGGGTCCCCAGGTGTTGTTGGACTACAACTCCCATCACCCCTAGCTAGCAAGGCCAGAGCTCAGGCATGATGGGATTTGTAGTCCAACAACATCTGGGGACCCACAGGTTGAGAACTCTTACTGAGGAGGGGCAGACAGGGCAACAACCTCCCCTCCAACCAAACAAAGGCTTACCCAATGCCTAATTGCACAAAAGTTGTGACGATTGCTACTAGGTAGGCAAAAACCAAATGGACGGTGCCAATTTGCCAAGTGGAAAAAATTCCTACCCGGCCCAACAACCAGGCGACCGACAACTGCTATAGCAAGGTCATATCAGAGCAAAGCATGATAAGAGGGTGGGTGGGTGGGGTGATCCGACGAAAAGGCAGGAAGAGGGAGTCAGCCAGCTGTGTCAAGTTTAAACGGCCCATGGCCACACCCACTCTGCAAGCTGATTGGCTGGGGCTGCCATGCAATGCCAATGACACGGCTGGCTATGACGTAGGGGTGAGGTGGTGTACCTCCTCCCATGCTGTAAGACCTTGAGGGGCGGCTGTCTATACACAACACTGTCCACCAATATAGAGGTGAGAGGACTTATGAAAAGCTGGAAGTGCTATTGCTATTCCACCTGCAGTTTAACACAGAACTACAGTTATGAAGCCCCCCCCCAAAAAAAAAACTCCCAGGGAAGTTGGAGGGGAGAAATGGAAAAATCAAAGGTGGAATGGGATGGGTCCTTCATTTTATATTTATTTTTACTTTTTTCCCCTAGCCCTTCAAATTTCTATATAGCAATAATAGTCTATACTAAGTTATCCATGTCTGGAGGCACCCAAAAACTGGATATCTGGGGGACACTTTGAAAGTGGTAACTTTCCAATGTTTGGCTCCCTCCTAAAGTGTCAGATGGAATTTGCTGGAGAAATTTCACAGAAACATCTCCCTGGATTTATACTCAGATTTCCACCCCTCTGCAGATCACACCACACACACAGCAAAATGAAGAGAAATTACACAGCCGAGAGTTCAGAATGCACCTTCGCAGTGGATGATGACTTACTTACTCAGATGACATACATTATTCACAGCCTCAGGGTGGATAACAACCATTATTAAACACACAATACTGAGATACAAAGCAGACATAACAATAATATAAAACAATTTTACGACATTAAAGTAATTTTATAGTAAAGACATAGGAGATTTAGATATTTCAGATAGCATGCATTTCTTAAAAAGATATACCAGTAAGCTAAACTCTTGCTTATTCCCAGACAGTAAATAATTTCTAAATAATTTATCCATGATTTGTATATTGAAGTCACATGGTCAAACACTTGAAAGAAATGTGTTGAGGAAACTCCATGTGGCAAGTCATTTGTTTGAATGTAACTTTTAACTATTCCACTACAAACTACTAAAAAGGAGAGGCTGTGGTTGGTTTGGTTAAATATCCAAAAGGACAAATGCTCCTTCCTGCGATAGTATGCATGTACTTAATGCAAATTTCTTCCTGTCTGGAGCTCTACCATGCAGTCTTTCTGCAACCTGTGAAATGGGTATGACTATGTACATGTGATTGCTTCTGAAGAGTAAAGTGAATTACAACCCCCATAATAGTATTGTTAAGCGGTACCAGCCCTGATACAGCATGGTTACAAGAATTATAGATGAAAGGACATATGAGGGGAAAGTATGTTGATTCCTGTCCTAATTCCTCATTACAGTTGCTTCCCTATGTCCCATGGCAGTTAATAAGATGTTGAAATTATCCAGATCAGATCAGAAGCAGCTTCTAGTTTGGTCAATTTCTTTAGTCAAGGAAAAAAGAACGGACTTGGATCGAACATCGCTGAGAGGAAGCAATTGCACTTGTCCTTTCATGTGCTTATGTAGATCTGTGTGCTTTCATCTAGAACCTTTCAAGTTCATTTCAGAAAGTTTTTATTTATTCAAAAATAGTTCTAAAATTCTTGCAGGCATATGACAGAGTGCCTATTTTCACATAATGGCACTACCGGATGAGTTCCTATAACAGTCACACTGATATCTATGCACTTCAGTTGCATCAGAGATGGTTGTTCTCCTGGGAGATAGCTTAGGTTTGAACCACAGAGCCTAGGACTTGCCAATCAGAAGGTCGGCAGTTCGAATCCCCGCGACAGGGTGAGCTCCCGTTGCTCGGTCCCTGCTCCTGCCAACCTAGCAGTTCGCAAGCATGTCAAAGTGCAAGTAGATAAAATAGGTACCGCTCCAGCGGGAAGGTAAACGGCGTTTCTGGTGTGCTGTTCTGGTTTCACCAGAAGCGGCTTAGTCATGCTGGCTACATGACCCGGAAAAACTGTCTGCAGAAGCGGACAAACACCGGCTCCCTTGGTCTGTAAAGTGAGATGAGTGCCACCACCCCAGAGTCATTCTTGATATAGACTTAACTGTCAGGGGTCCTTTACCTTTTACCTTAAGTACAATCGAAAATACAATGCAAGATGCTAAAGTTACAAAAGATTTATAATAATATCAAGAAAGGTAAAGGCAAAGGTAAAAGATGGCTGGACGATTTAAGTCAAGTTGAATTTGACTATGGGGTGCGGCGCTCATCTCCGCTTTCAGGCCGAGGAAGCCGTCGTTTGTCTGCAGACAACTTTCTGGGTCATGTGGCCAGCATGACTAAACTGCTTCTGGCACAATGGGACACCAGGACGAGTGCCACAGTGCAGGGAAACGTTGGTTACCTTCCTGCCACAGCGGTATCTATTTATCTACTTGCACTGGTATGCTTTTAAACAATAATATAGTCCATCTACCATTATTCTTGCTGTCCTCAGCATAGTCTCTGGGACTACAACCCAAATCTCCCAAAATGCAGTTCTCTCCCCTCCCACCAGCATCTATCCAAAGGCAGCCATCCCCAGCCACCAGCCTTTCACACCCTTGATCTCCCAGTCCATGTTTCCTCCTCCTCCTCCTCCTCCTCATTTTTATTATTAGAAGTCCCCCAAAGTGTGGGAGTCCATTTCAAGCTCCACCAGCATCTCATGCACTGGGGTGTATGAAATACCCACATTCAATACTCTGAAGAGCTGTTGATTCTGCACAGTTCACACTTCTAGTTATACACAGAAGGGATGAAATAACATATCTTTGGGGACAGTGAATCTGGAAGTTTTGGGTATGTTCCTGGAGTGGCAGCCCAGGGAGATCTTCATGTGAAATCCAGTAATTTACAGTGGTTGGTGTTTGATTTAGATGTATGAAATCCAGATTTGTGAAGGAGATTTCTGAGGAGAAAATAAGGTAATAAATAATAAAGTTGCTGGGACCAGGAAACTCTGAATGCATCCACCTGCTATGCTCTGATGCAGTGCAGTCATAATCTTAATTCAGCATGCTTGTATGTAGCATGTTCCACTTCAAAAGCCCTTGATATTAATTGAGCCTAATGTATAGTTGTAGCGACTAAGTTCGTGAAAACACTACGGTAGGCGAGGGAATGTCAAACATGGCACTAAATGTGTTCAAAATGTACACGATGATCTCTGAGTTTAAATTCTTAAAATACCAGAGTTTTAAAAAGTTTGGTACTAAGCAAAAAAGCATTGAGCTACATTAAGAAGATCTGAGTTTCCTTTGAGGACTAAGCTGGTCCTGCCTTAAATCAATTTAGATCTCTCCAAGAAGAGAATTGTAAGTATCTCAGATGTAATCCTTACGTCAACTGAGTCAGTTTGCCTAATTCACTGACTGCAGTAGGAGCTGGGAGCCCCAGGGATTTTAAACAGGGTGAGGCAAATATACCAGGGAATCAAACAATTTTGTTACTCAGAAACCGAAACTATTCAAGTCTGCTAACAGAGTTACTGCTTAAGTGAATATGGTACAGATCTGAGCAGCAGTACTGAGGGTCTTGAGTTCAAATCCCACAGAGAGCTCATTAACTCTTTGAGAAATATTTATTTTCCTCATCTTTGGTCTCTTTCTGTGGTTCTCTCCCCCCCCCCCATCCCCACACACTTTCATTTTGTCAAGACTAATGACTCCTCCACTCTGGAGATTTCTTTAATGGAAAGAGCTGTAAGCTTCAGCCACAGCAGAGAAACAGGGAGCAAGGGATATGGATGGAGGAAGGCTGGCAGAAGATGACAACTGCCAATGGCAGCAAGTAGATATCTGCGAGGAAAGTAATCCACAGAGAGTCCCTGAGAAGCTAAACTGCGGAGAAAGCTCAGAGTGGACAGCAAATCACGCAGATGCTGGAAACACATGCAGGAATAATAGTGACTCACAGGCAAGCTCTGAGAATTAATTAACTAATGTTTGCAGAGCACTTTGAAGATAAAATAAATTTAGTTTATTCTTAACTATTAATATGTCTGGGGTAGAAGAGAAGGAGATTTGGGGGTGCACAGTCCAAGGGATATTTTTTTCCAACTCCTGTGCAACATGGTGCCATCTTTTGGATTACAGTGGTACCTCAGGTTAAGTACTTAATTTGTTCCGGAGGTCCATACTTAACCTGAAACTGTTCTTACCCTGAAGCACCACTTTAGCTAATGGGGCCTCCCGCTGCCACCACGCGATTTCTATTCTCATCCTGAAGCAAAGTTCTTAACCTGAAGCACTATTTCTAGTGGAGTCTTTAACCTGAAGGGTATGTAACCTGAAGCATATGTAACCTGAGGTACCACTGTACTGACTTTTCCATTTTGATGTTAAACTAAGCAGGATAGGAATCTCACATCTGGGTCTGCCTCTCAGAGTACGCTTGAACCACAGGTGAAAAATGCCTTATGTGCAAAGTTGACAAGAAAGTTAGTCGAGCCACACAGAACGTGCATTGTATCATCAAGGAATTAAGCACGTAGAAGACTGTCCAGAAAAATCTGCCCATTTTAGAAATGGAAACATTACACTTAAGCTTGAGAGAGAAAAAGAGGTAAAGAAGAATTTTTTTCAAGTTTTAGAGATAATAACATAAACAGACCCCTCTCTTTCTGAATTCCAGATGGTGAGGACAAACAACAGGAAAGGAGACCATGTATGCACAAAATGGTTTCAGGAGCCACATGCTGCCTTCCTCTGGTATTTTGATCAATTTCCATTGTGATCAGTGAATGCCATTTGTAGAATGGTTCAAGGAGTCTTCTTATTGCTAGTCATTATGTAGAAAAAAAGAGATATTTTTGATTACAAGTGGCAGGAAAGAAAGAGAAACAAGACCTTAAACAAAACCAAGAACCAGGCTGCTTTGGTCCTAAAGGATGGGGGTCAGGAGAGCTGGTACTGAATAATATTTGATGGGCTTCTATCATATGGGATAGATTTCCACTTCGCAGTTGTTTTACAAAGGAAAATGGGAGGGCAGGCTGCACCGAAAGGGTTCTGCAACCATTCTACTTACTTTGAATGGCATGAGACTCACACTTGGACAAGGGTCATAGTACATGCATCACCCACCATTTTCTTTTTTGCAGCTACTACTGCTATCACCAAATATCTTCCCTTTTGGAATAAGAAACCTGCTCCTCTTAGCTTGAAGTAGAATGACACCTTCATGTTTACACAAGATTTGCGTATATTTTTCTGTGCGCTCTCATATACCTACCCTGGAGGTTATGTAATATGAGACTCCTGGGCTTAAGTAATGTTCTGGCCAATTTCACTGGTCCTGTATGTCAGTGTCTTGTCTGTTACCTAACATGGAAAAAGCCTTTGTCATTTTTTTAAAAATTAAGAAAACATCTCTAACAGGACAAACAGAACAGCTATTGTTGATCTGGTTTGACAGACCAGTGGGAGAAAACACCTCTCAGAATATCATTCATCATAGCCACAAATCTTCAAGTTCAGTTGGAAGAAAAGTGTGTTGACAGGATTTAAGCTTGTATACAGTGAAATTGTCCTGAAGAGTGCTCTGGCTTGGAGCCATCATGTTTCAGACAAGAGCTTAATGTACGATTGATTTGTATATTGCAAATGATGCCACAGCAGCTGTGACTATACTGTGCTGTATTTTGCACAAAAGAAGAATGATTGGAAAGCAGGATTAAAGATAATGTTTAATGTATTTGTCATCAAAAGTGACTCATCCAGCAAATATCAAGAGCTAGAGAGCCAGGAACAGTAGCCAGTACAGATTTTCCTCCTAGGCATGTAATACAAAGTGTGTGTGTGTTCCATTACACACACACACACACACACACACACACACACACACACCCCTTTGTTTCCTCTCCTTTGCAGACAAGCAAGTCTGCTATGTACACTGTGTGTGTGTGTGTGTGTGTGTGTGTGTGTGTGTTAGAGAGCGCGAGAGCGAGAGCGAGAGCGAGAGAGAGAGAATGAAGAAAATAGATTTTTCTTCTATAAATCACAATCTTGTGCTGGTTTGGTGATAAGGCAAGTCTCAGCAAACTAATTAGGCATATATAATAAGAAACCAATAAAGGCATTGTTAATAGCAGGGGTAGCCAACGTGGTGCCCTCCAGATTTTGCTGGGACTCCAATTTCCAGCAGCTAGCATGTCCAATGGTAAGGAATGATAAAAGTTGCAGTTCAGCAACATCCAGAAGGCACCCCATTGGACAACCCTGATTTACAGGCTCAGAGTAAAAACCACAATAGTAGTGGAGATAGGATATACGATGATGGACTGTACATCTGTTCTGGTATTTTTCTCCACCAAAGCACAAAGATTTCAGAGTAAAAGCTTAACGTTGCAAGACTCAGATAATCATTCTGGAATATGCGTGGGTGAGGGCTAGGGTTTTTTTATGGGGAGAGCAGTAATGTGGTAGCTTGTTTGGATTCCAGCTTGTCAAGTGTGGCAGCAAAGCTTGTGCTGACATTTGGCAATATTTGCAGTAGTACTGTAATTTCCCGAAGAACAATTACAAACAGGTTTTCAACCTTTCATTAATTAATGAGTTGGATGTAGTCTATTAGAGAGGTTCTCGGTCGATTAAAGGGCATCCTTCATTAGCCGGACAACTTTTTTTAAAAAAAGAAATGTTATAATAATTTAGTACTTTATAAAACAACAGATGGCAGACATTGTCTTAAAGGAGGTATTCCCCCTTGACTCTCATGAAGGATGGAATGCCATATTTAAGAAGATTAACTGACAATCTTAAACTATCTGGAGGTCTGTCGCAAAGAAGTTGGAGACTTGATCTTTGGGCTCCAGAGGGCAGGCCAATGGCTAGAAATATCAGGAAAGCAGATTTCAGATAAACATGATTAGGAGGAGCCTCCTGATGGTGGGCAGTGGGACATGCTGCCTTCAGAGGTTATATTTTTCTGGAGGTACTGAAGTGGAGGCTGCACAGCCAGCTGGAAGGGATTCTATGTTTACATCCTTCACTGTGTTGGGGTTTGGACCAGATGACTCGCAAGGTCTCTTCCAACCCTATGATTCTATGGCATACACAATCTAAAAACAAAGAAAGAATGCCTTTTAAAAGACCCACCCACCCACCCAATGCTCATATGTTAAGTACATACACAATTAATTATTTGATTAACAAATAATTGAATTTGATTTAATCAAGTTGCACTCCTAATCAAAACTCTGTGCAGCATGTCCAACCATAGCATTTTCTGCCACCAGTTTAAAGTTATTGTATGCATTTTCATATATGCTGTATTTGTATTATTATTTCTTAAATAAATACAATTTTTAAAGCAACCCATTTTGCCCTGGATTTGCCTTTCATTAAGCTTTATCTGTTTTGTGCTTGTTCTGCACTATAATATTCCTTAAGATGGGAGCATTGATAATGGAAAAGAACTAAGGGAAGATGTGTATATATGTCAAGAAGCATTGGAAAAGGAAAACACGAGCAATGAAGGATTGATCTGATTATGATATTCCTGATAGTAATAGTAGCAGTTTAGACTTTAGAGCATGCATGATAAATCTGTGGCCCTTCTGGACTCCACCACCCATCAGCCCTGGCCAGCATGGCCAATAGCCCTGACTGATGGGTGTTGTAGTACAACAACATCTGCAGAGCTATAGATTGCCTATCCCTGCTTGAAATATATAGTTTGAATCTTATATGGCAAGTATTATCCCCATATTGCAGTGTCTACCTGAGACTTCCATGAACTCATGGCAGAGGCAAGTTGTGAACTGGAGATTTGTAGTGCAATGTCTCAGCCATTACACTGTATTAGCTCTCTAGGGCTATTATCTAAAGGGGATTGTGGAAAAGACTGTTGGAATTTATTTTCTCTAAAAGCTTCTCTGGCTGCTGCAGAAATACGTATTTTATCCTAACAGAGAAGATGAGTATCTCATAGAGAAAACAATCCTGGTCCCGTGGTGGTGATGTCAAAACATATTAACTATGCTTACCCTCGTGAAGGCAAGCAACGGTGCTGAGAATGGGTAATTGTTGGGTTAATGAACGGCAAAATGATCTATATGCATCTTCTCTTTCAATGCAAACACCGAGAGAGCTTGCCTAGACTTCACACAAATTCCCCAGATACAATGCAATATGGTAACCAGGTACTTCTTTCTTGAGGGCTAAATAGGAGTCAGAGTAGTGACAGCTACTGCAGATTATGCACCAATGTAAAATTTAGTGGACTTAGCCTGCAAATAGCTGGCATTTTTCTTTTTTAAAAAAGAGACCAGAAGACAGTTTCAAAGAAGTTCATGATGGTGGGTACATCCTGCCACCTCTAGTAAACAGGATTTATATGTTTTTTAAAAATATTTCCCCCCCCCAAACCTGCCTGCACAGAATCGACAGTAAAACAAAATGTGAATACAGTACACCAGAGGAAGCGATTCCTCTCATACCGCTTTCAGCTCTATCCATATCAATTCCTGTCTCCACCTTTCTTCTTTCATGTTACAATCAGGGAAGGGCTGTAGCTCAGAGGAAGAGCATCTGCTTTGGTTGCAGAAGGTCCCTGCTTCAATCTCTGACAACTGCAGTTGGGGATGAGAGAGACTCTGGTCTGAAATCCTAGAGAGGTGCTGGCAGTCATTACAGACCAGGATGGAGAACCCCAGGCCCCAAAGACAAATGCAGCCCCCCCAGCCCCCCACATGTGGCCCCTGGGACACTCCCCAGGCCACAACCCAGTGCCAACGTCACATGTCACACCTCCTCTACCCCTCTTTTGTCTCTAGCACTGTCTATGGAAACTTGTCTATGAGGGAATATGGCCTTCAAGCTGAAGAAGCTTCCCTACTCCTAGTGTATATAATACTGAGGTGCGTGGTCCGGTGGTCTGACACAGTAAAAGGCTGTTTCTTGCGTTCTAAGCCACCCCTCTCCATCTGAGGGCAAGAAATGTGCTAGTTCAGCTAGTCCGGCCCTGAGTTCCTGACAGATGCACAAGCCTTCCTGAAAAGCAGCCCGTTGTTATGCATCCCTCAGGTGTTGTTGCACAACCATCTCGGCATGCATAGCCTACTGTTTCCTTCCCCTTAATGAAATGCTTGGCTAGTTTATGGGGCTAATAAAGAGGCAAGGAAGTTAGAATTAGCTGCTCAGCCTCCCATGCTTACCTGGTGACTGTAGTAAACAGATCTCGCTCTGAGACCTTGCTTCTTCTTCTTGCTGAGTGGTCTCTCTCTTTCGCCTCCCAAACACACCATGCAGTGTCAGCAGACTGAGTGCTCCCCTAGTCCATGTCACAGCCATGGGACACTTCAGACATTAGCCTTGTTCCAGCAGTCAATAAAGCTGGAGAATCTCCTGATAGCACTTGCCTTGCCGCTTGCTCCTTGCCACTTCAGCCCACAAGTGTGTGAGAGAGTGGAAGGTGTGGTTACACGTAGCGCTGAATTCTGAGCTGGCGGAGCCAACTTGCGCACATTAAAATGTCAGGAAGAAGGCAAGGCTGAGACCTTCATTCCCTGACACACTAGTTTTCTACATGCAAGGTGGTGTTGGGGGGGCGTTTCTGGGAAGGGGAGAAAGGAGAACATTCTAAACGTAGCCCCTCTCCTACAGACTGATGTGCTACAATCCTGTTTTAAAAACTTACCATGCAGTGCTGCTACAGATACAGAAGACTTCTAAGTATACTTAGAGTTGCTTTTCTACTCTGCTTACCAAGGCTCAGTTAGTTAAGGTAAATGCTCACACGCTCTCTTAATTAAGGTGGAATTTTGCTATTTTATTGACCAGTAACTCAGCTACAGACAGATGGTTTGGTGGTGGTGAATATCAATACAGTCTTGAAAACAAACAAAACAGGCCAAGGAAGAGCCTGGATTGAAAGCTCAGAAAGGGCTCTTCCACAATTGTAAGCCATGTGGTCTTAAATTCCACGCTCAGGTGCAGCTAGGATATGGTGAAAAATGGGATGCCCTCCAAGCCATACACAGGCAAAGAACAAGCCTAGTGGGTCGCATCCTATTGCATAGAAATCCCTGCAGAACCTGGATCTTAACAGTACCTTCATTAGATTGGATGATAGCATAGAGTCATGTCGTCGGTCTTGAAAACTACTCAAGTTTTCTCACTTCCTCCTTATCATTACTAAGTGAAAAACTCTTATCATTTGCTGTACATATATGTGTGGTGAATGTTGGCAGGGGACACTCTAACTCAAAATCAAGCCCCATTGTTCCATCCAGACCACCCCCCAATCTGGTCTGTGGGCCTTTGCTTCTATCACAAACTGTCTACAATAGCTTGAAGATGCATTTTCAGTATTCCCTATAAGCACAACTGCTAGAAAAACTGTGAAGGTAGTTTTCATTTTGTGGTGTGCTCCCAACGCACAGAATAGATAAAGTCCAGTTCATATGCTTAAGTTTTGGAAGAAGGTGCACAGTGGCCACAGCAGATACTCATGCTGAAACGATCAGTTTCAGAAATTCTCTATGAAGCAATAAAAACACACCTCTCCTGCCTGAGAAGTTCACAGAAGTTCGTGCCGGGTGCGTTTTAGATCAGAATTCAAAAGAAAGCACATCAGGTTCTCTAGCTCTCTCTTTCTCTCAGAGAAGTGAGGCCGGGGACTTGCTGCCTGCTGATTTCTATTGCCAACAAAAAATAACCACCTCTCTTCTACACTGTGGCTACAATGCCCACCACTAGGATCTGACCTAGAACCTAGTACTGTGGGAAGCTCTGAAGTCCAAAAGGAGGTGTGAAGTATCTTGGGCTGTGTGCCAAGAATACTAGAGGTCACAACGGGTAAACCGTCTTGCTGATTCATTCGCGTCATGTGTCCAGTTGACAATGCTGCACAGGCAAAAAGTGCTAGCGCACCATATCACATTGCAAAGAAGACAGCCAGCTATAAAGCAGGACTGCAGGACAGTGACAGCTGAGTCAGGAAAGCCTGCAAGTGCCATCATGGAACAGCGACGTAGCTGGGCAACAAGCAGGGGTAAGGCTTAGACACTAAGCCTCAAGAGAAAACAGGGAGATGTAGGAAGGGCAAAGGGGCATCAGGAGAACTATGCGGACAGCGTGGGATGGATCTGAGTAGCAGCTGACCTTTCACTGTGGGGAACAGCCATTGCTTCTTGTTTCCAGAATCCTCACACTTGTAGAACTTAGCAGATACTTAGTCAGTTTGAAATCTGCATGTAGGAACCAAGCCTAAAAGCTGGCCTTATGGCTATAACATCCAGCTTAATTATGTGATGTTTGGCTTCTTTTAAATAAACTCCAAACCCTCATCCTCTTACTTCCTGTGTTGTGTAACATCTTTGCCTGATGACGAGGAGTTCTGTAGAACTCAAAAGCTTGCCCCTGTTTTGTAAATTTTTGGGTGGTCCTAGACATTGTCCAAGTGTGGACTTCAATGTTTCTGTCAATTTGTCTACCTATATTTTCTCTCCCCCCCCCCAAAAAAAAAACATGGGATGGATGTGTCTTTCTGGAACAAACAAAATTCATAAGATGGATAGATTGTTGTCATGGGTGTTAGCACTGTATACTTAGCCACCCTTGGCCAACATCTGGAAGTGAACAATTTGGCACTTTTGTTCTCTCTTCCTGCTAAGTAGTAGGTTGACCAGATGTGAAGGAGGATAAGACACACGTACCATAAATAGCTGAGCAGAAGAGAACATTCCAATTGCTTTTCTCCCTCTTGCATGATAAGCCGCACCTGCTGAAATTCCCTTTCCCATGCCACTATTAATAGCACAGAAGCCCTGTTCCTCTTCCCATTCGGCCAGCAACATGCTTAACTGCCTCCTTTATTTTTGCTTGTTGGGCAGGATTAAGATGAGAGCACAGGCACGGACGGCATAATGTCCGAGAGGGGAGAAATGGTGTCTCCTCTTGAGCAAGGACACAAAGCTCAGCTTCGCTAGAGGCCCCGCAGAGCTGTTGCACAAAGCAAATCTGTAAGGGAGCCGGAATTTTGGAAAGCTTTGAGAATAAACCGTGTGAATAAAAAGAACAGTGGGAGGAAGTGCTAAACTGCAGTCTGTTCATTCTAGAGAGGAGCCTCATTACAGTGCAGCTAAGCTCAGATTCTTCCAAAGGGGGGGGGGGGACCAAGAGAGACAGATTGTATGGTTACATGGGGGCTGAGAACACAGCCAGGGTTAGAAAGTGACACCAGTATGTGAGATGGGAAGTCACAAGCAAGTAAAGCCTGTGGCATCTCCAGCAGAGAGAAGCTAATGTTAGCGGAATGCATTAATGTTGTTACATGAAGGTCAGGGAGAAAGGCTTGTTTTTGTTTTCGTTTTTTAATGGAAAGAGCCAGGCATTTACTGGGAAAAGAAAGAAAGAATAAATACAATAATGACTTATGACTCCTAGTAATAATTGTGTGCTGTAGTAATGGTCTAGATAGCCCTCCAAATATGAAGAACCCCTGAAAGTAATTGGCAAGATGTTGGTCTCGCAAAGAAACTAAAAATATGCTACAGGCTTCGTTTGGAGCTTTTAGGGAAGAATCATCAAGACAGACACCTGCAGCAGCATTATGATCTCAAGTGGTGACCACTACAACCCAAATGGGAACTGCAGCTGGACTAACCAAGATGCCTGTGATCAGCGGACCAGATAACTCTCCTCTCTTGTTTCTTTTCGTGCAGAGACTTGGATTACCACAAGAGACAATCCTTAGGCTGCATCTCTTGGTTATGCTCTAGTGCAGGCATGGCCAAACTTGGCCATCCAGCTGTTTTGGGACTACAATTCCCATCATCCCTGACCACTGGTCCTGTTAGCTAGGGATGATGGGAGTTGTAGTCCCCCAAACAGCTGGAGGGCCAAGTTTGGCCGTGCCTGCTCTAGTGTAACCAAGAAATGGAACACAAAGTGGGGCTACACAGATTATGGTAAGCTCAACAGATAAACCTTTGAGCTGCACACTTTATGGTTGCTCAATGATCTTTGTTCCACCGACAGCTTTGATTCTGAAGTGGGCATAAACAATAGTTGCATTTAGTCAAAACAGAGGGGGATCTAGATAATATTAGAGTACACAAAAAAGGGAGACTTTCTGACTATAATTATCTCACTTTCTGAGCCTAGCAAAAGAAGGCACATAAGCTTAACCCATAGAAAGTCAACTGCATGTAATGATGGTTGAAATGAATTGATTTCTCACTGAAATATATATTTTTTATTGATTTTAGCAGAACTCGAGTACAATTAACTGTTTTCTAGATTTGGGCCAAGAGACACATCCACAAGTAAATCCCAACACCCTTTACTGTTTTAGCAATATTTACCATAAAGAAAAAAAGTTAATTGGATGAGGAACTGCCACCTCTGTTCCCCTATACCTGGCATATATTCTATGATCCCAGAATTCTCATTCAAACTTTTTGATATATCCCGATGAGATCCCATGGAGTCCAGAGCAAAATAGATTTTGTAACAGAACAACTAGAAGGTAAGGCATAAGAGGAAAGCATCCAGCATGGGGAGGAGAGGAACAAAATCTCTCATAAATGTGAATACATAAATAATTGTGGGTGCGTAAATGGGAACATCTGAAGAAATATAAGGTGGTTTGTTTCAACATCACACGAAAGGTGTAAATTCCATTTGAGAGGCTGTTATGAATGTGACCAAAGCATTTCCGGTAGGTAGAGGTGGACCCAGAGGGCAAAAGGGACCTGTTTAGGCTTTCTACAGACTTAGGGTACAATCTTATGGTTCACTTTATCACAGGAGGGCATGATCTAGAGAGATTTTAACTGTTCGAATTCTGAGGTCTGGCTGTCTGGATTTCTCCACCCCGACACTGTGTTATTCAAGAAAGGTTGTGCCCCACCTCCCACGCCGCCTCCCAGGAGCACACTTTTTCAGTAAGACCTAATCAGGGATCAGATCTAAGTAAATATGGTATTGATTTTCAAGCACACTGACCCTTGACCATTTGATGCCCTGCAAATATAATGTAGCAACCCTACGGAAAGCACACGGCGGCGGCGGGGGGGGGGGGCGATGACTCTGAGCTATTAGAGAATAATGGAACCGTAAGCCAAAACTTGCACAAGGAGATTACCAGGAATAAATCTTGCCAGGGAATTTGACAGCTTTTATTTTTCTGTAATTACAGAATTAGTGGCCAAGTAGAAGCAGGATGGTTTAATAGACCGGAATTTTATTACAGCATTTTGAGTGCATCTGAAGGGAGCCTCACTTGCAGAATTTGATTGTGTTGGCTTGAATAGGGTTTCCTCCAGATGCAGCATGTTATCTACACTCGTTTCTGATGAGAGGTTAATGCTTTCTGCTTCCATTGAGCTCAGACATGACTCCAGGGACAGCCCCAAGGTTACAGGATAATGCTTAGCATTGATGCATAAGACTAAAGAAAAAGAACTTTAGCAGAGATCAGGGTTCAGCTCCAGCCCCATTAACATCTTCATTAAGGATGGGGAAGCAGGCATGAGAGGCATACTAATTCAATTTGTGCCAAAGACCAAATGTGAAGGCACAGGGACTAGCAGAAATACAAGTGTATTCAAAAGGCCAAAAGAGATGAGAAGTGATCTAGAAAGGCTGCCAGAAGAATCACCCGGGGGTTGTGTGTATTTATTACTTATTCCTTTCTTATATTTATACCATCCTTCAATCGTATTCCCAGGGCGGTTTTACGAAAAAGAACAATTAAAACACAACTACAACAACAAAATCAGCTGAAAGCTACAACCTTATAAAAACAGCATAAAACAATGAGCTGTATTCTAAAAGAAAGGAACCCCCCCCACACACACATCTAAAAACACCAAGACAGTGAAAATGACAAAAAAGTGCCAGGAAAACCTTCTGGAAAGAGTATTCCAGAACAGGGGTACCACCGCTTAGAAGGCTCTCTAGTATCCACCCAACTCACTTTCGATGGAGAGAGTGTTCACAGAAGGGCCTCTATAGGAAGGCAAATACAGAGACTGATGGTCTGAAGCCATGAGGAGCTTCAAAAGGTAAAAGAAAAAAGAGCATTTTGAACTGAAATGAGTATGAGCCAGTGCAGTTGGCATAGTACAGGCATAATATCATAATATTATGATTATAATATCCAGTCAGCAATCTACTAGCTGCATTCTGCAGAAGAATGCATAGTTCAGAGGCAGCCCCCAAGTATAGTGCATTATAGTAGTGTAACCCGGAGTTATCAAAGCATGAATAATGGCACATGGCTATCTCCGTCCAGGTAGGGTCATACCTGGCATACCTAAACTGGTAAGAGGTACTCCATGCCACAGAAGCAACTTGTAGCTCTAACAAGAAAGATGGATCAAGGAGAACTCCCAAGCTGCAAACCTGCTCCTTCGGGGGGAGTGCAATTTAGTCTAGTGTAGGATCACTCCCCTGGGCAAACAAACCACTATGCACAGCACTTCCATCTTATCTGGACTGGACGCCTGCTTATGCCCCTTATTTTGGGCGAGAGGGGCAAGGCTACTCTGAGGTGTACAGTTGTACCTTGGAAGTCAAATGGAATCCATTCCGGAAGTCAGTTTGACTTCTAAAATGTTCGGAAACCAAGTCGCGGCTTCCAATTGGCTGCAGGAAGCTCCTGCAGCCAACTGGAAGCTGCGTCAGATGTTCGGGTTCCAAAGAACGTTTACAAACCGGTCTTCCATTGCCCTAAAGCATGATTTGCTTTTAATTCACATAGTCAGGATTGCTCAGTTAGGTACTTCATCCATCTATGGGCTCGCCAACATTTCCGCTTATCCCGTGCCTAGAAAGTATGGATCTGAGCAATTTCCCCAATTTCCTGCTCCTTTCCCAGGAAAAACTTTTTCTTTAGCTCTAAATGGGAGCAAATGTCAATCCAGAGAAAACTGGAATTGCTGTTTGCTCCGACTGAGCTCTAAAGAGCGCTTCCCGGGGGGGGGGGAGCAGTGCGACCAGAGGAAGAGTGAATAAGCCCCATCTTTGTCTGGTTTTCTTTGGAAGTCTGGATTCTGCCGCTTCAGTCAGGGTCCACCCACTCCCTGCTCCATCCCCAGCTGTTGCTGCTGCGCTAAAAATTTCCCAGCACTGCTTAGAATCCTTTAAAAGAAAAAAGAAAAAATTCCACTGCTTGCATTTCCAGGGATGAAATATAGCTGAAAAAAAGAAAAATAACAGCCTGTGTCATTTTGCTAACGCGGAAGCAGTCCATCATGACTGTGTGAAGCATCAGCCCTGCTGTACACAGCTCTACAGCTATTTCACCAGGGAAGCTGGGCTGCGATGCTGCCTTGCCTCTCCTGAAAGACACTGATAAATCGAGGGACAGAGCTGTAAAAATGATCAGTGGCGGTGGAATTCTAATCTAAATATTTATAGAGGAGAAGTCTTGCTGTAGCCCAGATGAGATCATAGGACTATCTACTGAAGATTGTGACATCCCTCTTCAGGCTACCTGGACCCAGTCCGAGCTCCTCATCTTTACCTTGAAATACCTCCCTTGCCCCCCCATCACCTGGCTGATCTTATGTCATTTCCTCCTCTGCTTCATCACCTGCATAGGGTGGCCACGTGTTTTACTTTACAGTAGCGAGTCCTCCATTTGAAGGGTTGTCCATTTCAAGTCCACCTTAAAGATGAAGAACCATAAGAAGGGAGAGCAGGGGGATCTTGAAGTTCCCCATCAGCACTAGCATCAGGGGAGAAGGCTGAGTGGGCACACACAGTCACCTGGTCACAGTCTTCCTCATTAGGCTAAGTGAGATGTATCTCTATTTAAATTTAACTAATTAGTTCTAAGTTTGCATTCTTCAGATCTGAATCCTCTGCTTTTAGATCAGAGTTTCTCAAACTTGGGTTTCCAGCTGTTGTTGGACTACAATTCCCATCATCCCTAGCTAGCAGGACCAGTGGTCAGGGATGATGGGAATTGTAGTCCAAAAGCAGCTGGAGTTTGGGAATTCCTGTTTCAGATGATGCAATTTTCCTCTTTGGTCGCCCTCTCCCTCAAACACCCCCCCTTCACCTTTGATGCCCCTTGTGCCTTGAGCAGCTTGCCAAAACACCTGTGGATGCCCCCTCCTCCAAAACCACCTTGTCCATGCAGCTTTTGACCCAACGCCACTCATTCCTATGCTCTCTACAGGAACTCTTATTGTAACAAAGCCTAAGCACTTGTAAATGGAAATAGCAGCATATTCATCAGCTGTTTATCCCTCCCTCCATTTTCCTCTCCTTTGTCTGTTTCCCCCATGTCAAACTTTAGATCAGGGATTGTGGCACCCACCGTCTCAATTTCTCAGAGGCATTCATACATATAAATTAGCATATACAAATTTCATGCACATTTGGTTCACGGGTCTGTGCTGTGGCACCTAAGCAACTGGTATTCAGAGACATGGAAATGATTTTGTCTAAAACCATTTCCAAGCTGCCTGCAAGAACGTCCGTGCCTTCTTGCCAGCAACACAATAAGATGGAGACCCTTCTCACCACATGACAGGAAAACAGCATCCTATCTTTAAGTTTTACAGTCAGTCTGGTAGATTAATCAGCATGAGGATGGAAAGGAAAGGGACACTCTCTACCTGGTGGATTTCAGACACAAATGAATGGGAAAGGATGAAAAAACATTCAACTCTAAGGCTCTTTCTTTAGAATGATCAGCCCAACTGCACTCAGGGGTGGCCTGAGATGTTTTGGCACCTGAGGCAAAGCACCCCCACAATAGTGTGCTTGTGGGATGCTCTGCAAGGGCTCCCCCTCAAGGAAAAGTCCTTGCAGAGCCTTGCCACTGAGCATGGAAGATTGGGCAGAATCTCCCTTCCTGCCCAGCAGCAAAGATGGGTGGCAGAATGCCTCCTGCCTCGCCAGCTCAGCAAGAGGGGAGGGCATTCTCCAGAGCTTTGCCGCCAGTGCCTCTCCGCCCCTAGGAGTGAGGAGAGACCGGTGGCAAAGCCGGGTGGCAGAATGCTGTGCTACTCTGCCTCTGCCAAAGCCTCCCTTACCTGTGTTGCTTCTCCAGAGGCAGTGGGGCGGGCGGGGCGCTGCCTCTTGCATTTCCACCCCCCCAGGGCAGTTGCTTCACCCCGCCTCACGGGAGGGCTGGCTCTGATTGTACTCCAAATGGCAGCTAACTCTTTGTATTGTACCTGTGCTAAGACTGTAGTCCTATTCCTCACTTGCCTGGGAGCAAGCTCCATTTAATATAGTGGGACGTAGCGCTGAGCAGAAATGCACTGGGTTGCAGTGTTCACTGCTTTAATGCCAACATCCTCTACCCTGTGCAGATTTGCAAATCAAAGAAACTATCGTGGACACCACATACACCAGCAACCAAGCACAGACTGCCAGCAAGTATATTGGCTATAATACAGTGCTTCTTTCATGTCTAATTTCGGGGGGGGGGAGGGGACCCTTCAGGCCTCAAGGAAAGCTTCCATGGGCACATCTGCATCCATGGGTACCATTTTAGTGATCCTGGCACTACCCTCTAAATATTCTATTATGTGCAGATGCAACAACAGACTGTGTAGGGGGCCTATGCTATAGTTAGGCCCTCCTATCTTACCCTCCCTTCCCAAATAAACCTTCAAACATATGTGGTCCAGCACAGCCATCGCAGCAGCAATGAATGCAATAGCTCCAGGAAGAATCTGTAAAGGATTCCTCTATTATCCCACAGCGATGCCACCACTTGTTAAAAGATTATTATAGCTACACTTACTATAATCCCAGTTTGCTGCCACCAAACTGTCAAGGATTAACTCCTGTTATCCCACTCCACTTCAGCTCTTACACCCCTTTACTTATTTGTTTGACCCTGTTTCCTCACTGCCACCATATATTTAAATTGCAAGTTAATGATAAACCTCTATTCACCCGCTAATAGCTGTGGCAAAGCACGGTACGAAATAGTACAGGCACCACTTCCAAGTAAAACAGTGTACGTAAGATGTCTTTTGTCTTTGATCAACAAATAATTAAAAATGGGTGGTCATGCTTAGCTTTATATTTAATATATAATAAACTTAACGTGGCTGCTCTTACTATAAATCAGACTGTTCACTCTACCAGGTTGCTTTAACGTTAAAAAAATAATTCTGAGATACTTCCTCTAGCTAATGATCCTGGCCACTCTTAACTCAGTGCTTGCTTTGACAGAATGTAACTCACAGTCCACCCAACTGCAGCCCTATTGTGGAAACCTTTTACCTCTTACATCTCCTAGGAGCAAGTAAAGGTAGCATATAGACAGTTAACTCTGTACATTCCACAATGTGAATTCAGATAAAAGCAAAACCTTTATCTCATAAAACCTCCAATAAGTATACAAAAGCGATTTTTCTACAGGATCACATCTCCCCTTGTTGCAAAATATTGCCATTATAGTGCTATGAACTGAAAATATCTTATTATTATTATTATTATTAAATATCCTGAAGAGTGACTAACTTTTGGGGCTGATGTGTAAGAAGTCAGAAACAATGTGCATTTATTGCCCTAAAATCTGCTCACGTGGGAAGGCACACATTGTGTACACTACTACTCTGCGTATGCAGGTGAGTGCAAACAATGAATTTGGTATATCAGTGGAGGTGGGGGGTGAGGAGAGGGAGGTTTGGGGCCCCAGCATCCAAATCTGCACTGACCCCATGCTGGAATTTCCTCACTGTGTGTCTTTAAACAGATGCTCCTTGCTGGTATCCCATCCACATGCTGCTGTCTCAACTTCGCTCTGAGAGTTCAGAGGGAAATAGCAAGAGGCAGAGACAGAACACACACGAACCCCTCCAAAATAGCCTGTACCGAATCTAATAGCATTGCTAACATCAATCATAGGCGCGCCAACAGGGGAAAAAACCACACCACCAAGTTGGATGCTAGGCAGTACTAAGGAGAGGAGTAGCAGAAAGATGCTGTTTTATAAATCAGCAGCTTGTTCTTACTTCAAACACTGCCTTCCGTTACTGTTCTCCTGGGCTTAGCAGCAAGAGAACATGCTGAGAAAAGGCAGCAGAAACACTGAGAGTCATCAGGGCAATGTGGGGAGAGATGATTACATACAAGAAGGAGAATTACCACTGCTCTAGCAATGGGCTGGTTCAAGTTATTTTGGCACCACACTATAGGCCAGTGTGCCTCAACCAGGTGCCCTCCAGGTGTTTTTTTTTTATATATATAATATTTATTAAGGGTTTTTTGATTACAATATAAAAAGGCAAGCAAAAATATTACATATCATAACATATTTTCTTATCTCCTTTGGACTTCCTCACATCTCCCGCTCCTGGGTTCCAAATTATAAAAATTAAACCAGCAATTTATCACCTTATCTCCATCCTTACTATCTAATTTTCCAATGTTATATCTCAAATTTTAGATACGTTTATTTCACTCCTTAAAAAATTAAGCTTAGCCTAATAATTATCTAAAAATTTGTTTTTTCTTGAATTTGACTTATCTTCATAGTTCACTTCATCTGTTTCAATGGTGCCAAGTTGTTTATAATCAAGCATCCTGCTTAACATTCATACATTTTACCATATTTTTGCAAGTAAATCTTAAATTTTTTCCAGTCTTCTTCTACCGTCTCCTCTCCCAGGTCTCGGATACTGCCAGTCATCTCGGCCAGTTCCATGTAGTCTATCAGTTGCATCTGCCATTCTTCCAGTGTGGGTAGATCTTGGGTTTTCCAATGCTTAGCGACAAGTATCCTTGCTGCTGTTGTTGCATACATAAAAAATGTTCGGTCCTTCTTTAGCACCCCTTGGCAGACAATACCCAAAAGGAAGGCCTCTGGTTTCTTAGGGAAGGTATACTTAAATACCTTTTTCAGCTCATTATATATCATTTCCCAGAAAGCCTTCACTCTAGGGCAAGTCCACCA
Source organism: Podarcis erhardii (assembly GCF_964252035.2). Taxonomy (NCBI): domain Eukaryota; kingdom Metazoa; phylum Chordata; class Lepidosauria; order Squamata; family Lacertidae; genus Podarcis; species Podarcis erhardii. The sequence continues at coordinate 71,500,916 of NC_138498.1, forward strand.
AAGGTGAAAGAACGTTCCTTCATTTTCCTTACATTTCCAACATTTGTTCTCAGACAAGTAGTATATTTTTGCAAGTTTGACTGGGGTCATGTACCATCTATATATCATTTTCATTACATTTTCTTTCAAAGCATTACATGCAGTGAAATTCAGCCCAGTAGTCCACAACCTTTCCCAGTCCTCAAACATAATATTCCCTCCAGGTGTTTTGGACTACAACTCCCATCAGACCCAGTCAACCGAGGCCGATGGAAGTTGTAGTCCAAAACACCTGGAGGGCATCAGGTTTGGGGAGACAAAAATGAGTCATTAACAGAGTTACTGAATTAGCAGAGAACTTCATCAGAGGATAGGCTTTTAACAAGTACTGTGTAATTAGTAACCACACACACTGGAGATTTGTGGTTGCTGTTTCAAAACTCAAATTGTGGGGGGCACTGTTAAGCGTAATTGTTTAATTGTAAATGGAAAATAGCTCTGTATGTGTATTGCTAAAAGGAGCATGGAAATTTCCAGTGAAGCTCTCTGAGCACCAAACAGGCTGATAATTAACTGAGAATGTATCTCTGCTACTCTCTTATGTGCTGTTTAACTTAGATTACATGGGAGGGGTATTCAGTTGCAAATCTCCATTTTGTGGGAGTTGTCTTTGTTCTCAAGCCACCTTGCGCTGATGATTCTCTCCTGGAGAGAACAGCCTCAGGCTGGAATGCAGGCTGCATGGAGAGAAATAAGTTTGATTTCAGTTCTGTTTGGAGTAATTTTACATTTCTAAGAAGATGTACATTTGCTTGGACAAGCACATGGTTTTATGCAACTATTCGAATGTATCGCTATTGCTGTAAGTCTGTTTTGAAGAAAGTTCTGTTATTAAAGCTTTGGAACCATATTTTTGGTCTGGACAATTTTTATTCCAAGAAGAGTCAGGTTTTTATTCATCCTATTGCTCCAAATGTGCAATATTAATAACTGCAAGAGGCACACCTACCCCCACCTAGCTCTCATGGTTGCTGAGAGAATTCTCTCTGGGCTTTGCCTTTCCTTCCACCGCCTTCTGCATGACTGCCACATACAAGGATTGGGGGAAAGGATGGAATTGGCAGCAGCTGCTTAGCAAGTGATCCTGGCGCCTAACAGCTGTGCCAGAGAGGAAGCAAGAACAGTACGCCCTGACTGTGTTCCCTCAGTCCTCCAGATACTACCTGGTCTTCAGCTAGGTCTAAATGTTACACTTACCGCATTGCTAGGTGCCAGTTTAGAAACTGGAGTGTAATGTTGACAAGTGTGGTGTTTGCTCTGCATCAGGAATGGGGAACCCATGACCGTTCAGATATTGCTGGGCTCCCAACTTCAATCAGGCCCATCCAGCATGGCCTGGTGTTAGGGATGCAGGTGTTGGAGTACAACATCTGGAGGCCACAGGCTTGCCATCTCTGCTACACAGTAGTCTACTGTGGTGTGTATGTGTGTGTGTGTTGTGAAAGCATCATATATCAAGAGAGACAGGCAGCATTGAAAGGTTGCCTATTGTTTCCATACGCTCTTCCCTTAATTAATATAGCTACCTTGCACAGGGAACCTTGGACTCCCTCCCTTTGTGCAAGCGCTTTTACAGACCATGATAGGTAGCAAGAAGGCTAGACTGTTTTCATAAGCTTGGCCTTCTGGCCACTGCACAAACCGCTCTGGCAGACAAATAAAAATCCCTTCCATGCCATGTGCCACGTGATGTTTCACTTCCCACACAATTAGACCAGCATGCCATGCTGAGCTAGAAAGCGGGAGACTCAACACACCACCCGCACATGATATGCACATTACAGACAAGTAAAGGCATGGCGTGAAAACTCCAAATGTCATGGAGTGATGGTACCATTTAGGCCTGGCCTTTGCCTGCTCTTCCACCTGAACCTGAGCCCTGGGAAAATGTCCCGCCATCCCAGTTTGAGAAAACACTAGTAATTATTCAGAATAAGCATCCATCTTCCACTCCTTCTCTGAGGAGCGAAGGTTGCACAGAGACTCTGAAACACTCCCAGCCCAATCAAACTGGTTTTCAGGTTTATTTGAAAAAAGCTCTGACATATAAATATGTGTAAGTATGTAGAGCAACCATAGTAACTAGCCCCAGGTTGCTCAGTGAACATCATGGCTGAGCAGGGATTTAAACCTATAACACTCTTTAATTGAGTTATCACATTGGCTCTCAATTAACTTGAAAATAAATCAGTCTATCTTCAGGGAAGAACATGAAAACTTTTTTTTTAACAGAGCAGTGTACAAAAACAAAACTGGTAGCAGGCAGGCAACCTAGTATACTTTGTAATGCGAGTCATAACTGAATCACGTACCTCAGGAGAACAAATGAGCTTGAACAAAGCAATTGACATTTATAGTCTGAACATAAAAGTCCTAAAATGGAATCAGTTTTCCAAGAATCAGTTGAGTATATCAGCGAAACAAGCTACAAAGTGGAATAAATGAGCCCACCCTCCCTAAATCACACACACAAGATTCCGGTCACAGCAAAAGGCTTTAGATCTGTTGTGTATAGGTTGTTCCTATCTACTTCGTGTTTCCCATTGCAGGTTTTTTTTGGGGACAAATGTAGCATTCTGTCACACTTCGCCAACATTTGTACCACTCATTATGCCAATATATTGACTTTGATTGAATTTAAATGGCTGAGTGCTTCATGAAGGAATTTTTAGGGGGATATTTTCCTTAAGATCAGATCAGATGCCGGCTGGCACATTTGATCTTCAGCCATGTTTATAAATTATCTGTACCCAAGAGAGAAGCCACTTTAAGTTTGACTGTTTCATTTCAAATAGCTGCATGCCCTTAGATTTGCAAATCTGGCTTCCCTTTGGACCTCTTTTAACAAGTTGTAATGAGTCACTGCAGCCAGAATTCCCAGACCCAGAGCACCTGCCTTGAACAAGTGTGAATCCTGTATCACAGGAAATAATTTTTTTACAGGGAGGTGAGCAATCAGATAGACCTTTTTGATCTTGAACTACCATAAGCACTCCAGCCTGCATCCTGAAATCCACAGACATAAAGTCCACTTGTGAATTATGCTTGTGATTTGTGAATTATCCTTTCAGCTAAAATAAACATTTCCTCAAGGTGTCTTGTGACACCTTATCTAATAAGGCATTTGTTTTTGCTGTAACAAAGGTCATATCGCTACCCCACTGGAATTTTCCAAACAAAACATGGCCACTTTTATGCACCCATCACATCCCATGCAGGAGTCATCCTGTGGATTAAGTCTTACATTGTTTGTTGCCAGGATTGGGCGAGAAGAAAAGGCACAATCCACTTCTATAGACTTTATGAAGACAGAGGCTCTGCAGGCATCAAATATGTAACATGCTACTGAGCAAGCTTGCTGCTGGTCATCATAACTAGAGACATTTTGCTGCCTGGCAGAAAATCCAAGTGGTGATCCCATTTTGGGAAATATATCAAACTAAGTTATTGATTGATATTTTGCTTTTCTGTACCAGTACCCCAAAAATCTGCCACCTGATGTCCTAGTAGAGCTGATCCTAAGTGGGAACTTTGTTTATCTAAGGTTCAGTTCCAATGTTAATCTGCGGTTTCAGAGATAGGAGCAAAAGGTTTCATTGTGAAGTGTCAGAGGCCCAGACCCCCTCCCTGAGTGATAGCTTTCCCCTAGTACAGTGGTTCACAAAGGGTGTGGCACGCCACATTGGTGTGGCAGGAGAAGATGGCAAGTGTGGCAGTAAGATTCAAGGACAATCAAAGAAACATGCCAACATGTCAGTATAGTATAGTATAGTATAGTATAGTATAGTATAGTCTCAAAATAATTTTAAATATGTCCACACCTCTCTTCAAGCACATTGGCTATTCTTTTACAGTTCTCCATGACATATTGTTCTGAACAGGGATTTTCAATTCTGACAAATATGAAAGATGAGAAAAGAGAAAAGAGCTTCTTTGTGTTGATGAGGAGACAAGAGTTTGTTTGTCTCAAATTAGACCTAATATAAATGAGATTACCCAGCAAAAGCAAGCTCACACCTCTCACTGGGAATGATTCATGATCTAATGTAGCTGCATTGTTTTTATACTTTCTGCATGTCCCATGATCGCATTATTAAGTAGTTGTGTTCTATGTTATAAATCAAGCACTGCGAGGAGTTGTTACTTTTTGCTTTCCAATGTATTTCTTATCAATAAAAAATTAAGTGAGAGGCGCAAGCAAATTTTTATTCTGAAAATGCGGCCCAGGGAAAAAAGCTTGAGAACCACTGCCCTAGGAGGAGGGAAGCCAACAGCATTACTAAATTCCAAATTCTCAGGGCTTCATAGGGATCCTCTCAAGTGGGCTGACTATATAAATAAAGAGCAATTGCCTAGACCAGTGTTTCCCAACCTTGTGCCTCCAGCTGTTTTTGGACTACAATTCCCATCATCCCTTGCCACTGGTCTTGCTAGTCAGGGATGATGGGAGTTGTAGTTCAAAAACAGCTGGAGGCACAAGGTTGGGAAACACCGGCCTAGACAATTAAAAATGGGCTGTTCTCCTTAGTTTAGCCCTTTACCATATGTTTCCTTGCATATTAATAAACCAGGATGGATCAAAGTTGAAGCATATATAATTAATTAATTAACCCTTCCCCAACATCTTAATAACAGAACAGGCAAGCAGACAGATATGCAGATTACTGACATGCATGTATATCTGTATCTTCCGCAAGTCACATCTTTTCAAACCCTTCTGCCTTGCTCTCCCCCTGCCTAGGCAAAACCCTATCTCTGTCAGGAACTCAAGCATGCCAGCAAGGCCAGGCTGAGCTGGTGGTTTTCACACCAGGTGCTGAGATAGCACACAGACTTGGCAGTATCTGAACAGACCCACAACATTAACTGTTCACAGATTGGGCACCAAGATGGCTTTCCTCTGCTTCTCCTTGAAGGCTTTGATTCTCCATTAAATGGGAAATGATGAGGTGGGCAATAATCCGACCAAAGTGGTCCATACATTGCAACCTCAAGACTGGACTCCTGTAATGCCCTTTATGGGACTGCCCTTGTATGGGGTCCAGAAGCTGCAGCTAGTGCAGGATGCAGCAGCCAGACTGCTCACAAGAGCAGATTACTGGCAGCATGCTATTCTGCCAAGAGATATGCACTGCTTGCTGATTTGCTATCATGCCAGGTTTAAGGTCCTTGTGTTAATTTACAAAGCCCTAAACAGCTTGGACCCAACATTACCTTAAGCACCGTCTGATTCCTTATGCTCCACCTCTGCCACTGAGATCCTCTGATGGAGCACTTCTGGTGTTTCTCAAGCCCTTGAGGATCAGCTGGAACTCTCTACCTGTAGAGTTTTGCAAGGAACCATCCCTGCCTTCTTTCAAACATCTTCTGGAAACTGCTGTTTATAGATGGGCCTTAACAATACGAGAGCCTCTTGCCAGTATAGACACGACAGATATCAAGAGAGCATTGGTTTGACTTCCTGTGATGCTTCCTATGTTCTTGTGTTCCCAGACACTTAGGAAAAGAACCAAGTTAATGCAAGGATTGTATCCCCACGTAAGTCAATCTGCTGGCAGCTACGTGGAGCAAATATCTCTCCCTACCTGTGCATTTCTCTACCCCAAAGGGATGCCAACATCCAACTGAGGTTGGAGAAAGGGAATTGTTTTAAAAGAGCGTTTTGCATGGGTTTTAGAGAGGCATCACTTCCCATTGCAAGTGTTGCCCACACGTTTCTTTTGACTCACTCTGAATTCTGGTCGGGTTTTTTTTTAAAACAATACAGGGACTTGCAAAATCTCTTTAGTGGCTGCAGAAGTGGGATGAAATGTACCCACCGAAAGCAGCCACCTTTATTTCAAACCTCTTTCAACTGCGGAAAGAAAGATCGTCTCCATCCTGAATCTATTCCTGAGCTGAAGGCTTTTCATCTCAACAGTGAACTCTGTCTGTGAAATACGTCAAGAGCTCCGTATGCAGTATTTATCTTAAGCGCCTTGGGGGAAAGAAGGCACCCCAGGGCCATGAAATCAAAATACACCAAGATTTGTGAAGCTGAGCTACAGGTTTGGGCTTTAAAATAAATGAGGGGCAGAACAGGTCCTCCCCTCACCCTCCATTACAGTAGGAGATCACTGGATCTGCACATGTGATTGAAGCCATTTTATGTGCCAACTGCACAATCCATCTGCATGAATACAACTCAACTGTCATTCACAATGCAGGATGATGGAGGAAGGGGATATATCAGAAAGCTCATGAATTTAAAAAAAATGTGCAGCCAAACAAGTTTGGGACCAATCCTATGGAATCATAAGAACACAAAAAGATCCCAGTGGGATCAGACCCCAAGGCCTATCTTGTTCAGCAACCTGCTTTCCAGTGTGGTCAACCAATTCCCTACAAAAAGCCTGCAAACCAGGACATGAGTGCAACACCACTCTTCCCACTTGTGCTCTTCAACAACTGGAATTCAAAAGCATTCTACCTCTGATAGTGGATAGTAGTACGCAGTCATTGTGGCTCATAGCAATGCTTAACCCCTTAATGAAGAAATGCATGTGAAAACACAACTTGAAGGATCCAGGCAGATTTTGCAGAAAAGGCACACACCACCAGGTGACTTGCCCATTCCTGTTCACAAATCTTTATAAAACATATGTGAATTTTGAAAGATGACATGTTTTTCCACATGTCTGTTTGGATTTGAGTCGATAGGCTGGGAGGTGGGTTTGGGGAATTCTAGCTCTGCCAAGTCATAGATGATAGCTGAAAGGGCAACGTGCAGGCCATTCCAGGAATTGTGTGTGTATCTGCTGCAACGGCACTTGCTGGCTCAAGCGTTCCCCATCTCTCTCTGTTTACAAGGTGCCATGACTAACATTGTACTTTTTAAAAAAAACTGATTTCCATCCAACATAGGATTCTCTCTTATCTTGAGCCCAGATGCACTTGTATTCATTTGCACCCAACTTTCAATTAACTTAGTAAGACTAGGTGAGCCCTCTTTCCTTTTCAGAATGTAAGGGAGAAGGAGCAGATGTCCTGAAGCAGAAAGCTAAAGAAAGGTTTGGCTTCCGGAAACTTTCCAGCATTTATAAAATATACCTGAAAGGACATTCTGTGGGGAGGATGTACCGGTTATGTATGTTATGAGTCTGCACCCATGTGGCAGATTTTTCAGTAAGATCCATATTCATTGTCGCAGGAAGGTGCTACTGTTGCACAACTAATTCTTAAAGCTGCACTCCTATGCACACTTCTCAGAGAGTGAACCACACAAAAGACACTGGGGCTAACTTCTGAGTAAACATGCATAGGATTGGACTCCACATATTATATTTTAAAAGTGCATCTGTGCAGCCATTATTTGTTTTGTTTTCTAAGCTCATTCCTTAATAGATGATCCATTAAAGTGTTTACTTAAAACCCCCCACTATATATCCTTTTGGTTTAAGGAATTCTGAGCTGAATTGTCTTTTGGGGCACACAATTACTGTGAAGGCAGCAAATCCAACATAGTTCTGGGAATGACCAACAATGGGCATTGGCCACAGGGCTCCACAGGGAGGAATCAGAAGGGGCTCATTGGCAGCTCTGTGGAAAGTGAAACGTGACAGCAAGGGCCACATGCTTTAATAAGTAGACCAATTATCTAAAGCTTCCAGGAGCCAATTGTAACCAGAGAGTGTAATTTTTAATCAGGCGACTTCAGATTAATGGCACACTTGTCCACTTTTGAGAATATTTTGGTTCTAGTATGTAACTGCAACTCATCTCATCCTGTTAATACCTTTAAGAGTCACAAGAAAAATATTAAAGACAGTCTTTTTAAGAACAAGTGGTAGCTCTTTGGCACCTATTAATGATGTTTTGTAATATGAAAACTCAATCACATTATAATTAGCTATAGTTAATCTGCTAATTAAAGAGGCAGGTGATCAATCAACTAAAAATCCTTTAATTGGTTCACACGACTACTGATAATGAAAACAGTGCATGTCTTTTGTAGCTGCTGGGACCCAAAGCCTAGGGGTGAGCCCAAATGGAGTTCTCTTACTTTTGTTTACAAGGTTTGCTCAGAGTCCCTGAGCATTTGGGGAGGCACAGAGGTGGAAGGAGTCTTCTTCTGCAACTCCAATATCCCTAGCTCAGTCAAATGATGCTAATACAGCAAAGGTGGGAAAGGAATCCAATTCGAATTGGCAGGAAAGAGATCTCTGTTTCAGACGGCATAGTTTCCTCTTTCAGGGTGCCAACAGGCATATGAAGTGAGCTCCACCCTCTTCGGCATGAATTAGCCCTTCTTGTATCCCTAGTTTGACATGGTGTTCTACATCAAGTAATCTAGTATGTTTAAGGCGGATGTGATTTTAGGATATGGCAACGGGGCTCTGAAAAAGCCCATATAAGCAGGAGGCCTATGGGATCATCTACACTGGGATCATATGGGTTTTAACTGACTGCGAATGAATTTAATATATCCCAATACAGGCATCAGTTTGAGGGTTTAAAACAAAAATAAAAAATAAAAAATGGGGATCTTTTATTTTGGCTAGTCACAATGTTTATGTTTGTGGAAGGCAGAGATTTACAGAGCTGGTCCAAAACAATGCCATATGATATTTACACCCCACTCCAAATATATATCTATAGAAGAGGTTTTCTTGGTGAGTTGTTTTATCCATGCTCTGGAGCCCTAGTCAAAAAGGCTACTCTGTTATTAAAAATGAACTCTAAGTTCTGTACGGATCTTAATAATGTTAACTGGATATGAGAGCATATTGGGGGTACTGTATTTCAAAGCCTCAGCAGCCACCCCTTCGAATCTCAGCTTATCGGGTGATTAAAAAGACACAGAGAAACCCACAGCCAGGGCAAAGGAGTTGAGCGGATGAGTGCCGTTTGCTAACGCAGCCCCGCGGGCGCTCTTCTGCCAACCACAGCGAACGCTGGTGGCGCTGCGCACTCCAACCCCGGGGGTTTCTGTAACGAAGGACAAGAAAGCGAGGGACACGCCGTAGCCCGAGGAACATATGCGAGAAAACGCAGGTCGAGCTTCCCACCCACAAGGCCAGGGGAGGCGGGCAGCATCTGCACCCGGGCGCCAAAACAGAACCGCTAAACTTACAAGATGCCTCCCCAAGCACCGTCTGAGCGCAGATCCTCTAGTCTAGGGAGATCGTTCCCTTTTTAGAGGCATCTTTAGCCTGGATCTGAATCGAAGCATAAAAACTCCTGTTCTCAAAACAACCCCCCCCCCCGCACTCTCCAACCTGCAATTAAGACAGAATCTTTTAGTTGTGACATTCGCTGTTGTCATGGAAATAAGCGCGAGAGAGCGAGTTGATGGGCGGGGAAAAGGAAATCAAAATAGCAGAATCTGCCCGGGGAGAGGGGGAGCGGGCGGCAGCGAGAAAGAGTTGATGTGTGCGTGTGGAATGACAGTTGCTAATGCCGGCTAATGCCACCAGCTCCAGTTGGGCTTCCGCAGATTGTCCCATCCGGACTAGCCAGCAGCACCAACCTTTCTCGAGGCACGAAACTTGCAAGTGCGTAGCTGCAACCTGTACGTTGCTTCCACCAGCCCCGTGCGCGCGCATGGATTGCCTGGGGAAAGTGAAGCCGAGGAAGCTTTGCCTCCTCTCTCTGCCACGGGAGTAAAGGACCCCTAAAGAGTCTCAGTGGGAGGAGGGGACGCCCGACTCGGAAGCAGACCCCCCGCATCTGCCGCGTGGCCAGCCCGAATCCGAGCTGCCCCTACCCCGCGCCGCGCCTCCATCGCTCTCTGCGCAAGGCTGGGAAGCCAGCCTCGCCGAGTCTCTCCCAGGAGAAGCGCGCAGACGACGACGGCACCTCCCGCCCCACAGAGGGCGACGTGCCTCTTTCTGCCCCGGGCCCAAGCGAGAATCCCCGATGGCCGCGGGAGAGGGTGGGCGCGCGCACCGAGCAGCAAAGGGACCAGACGCCCGTTCCTTTTGCAGCAGCTGCAGATCGACTTCCACGTGGGGTCTGAGCTTGCTCCTTTTCTTAACCCTCCGCTAGCCTCCTGACTCCACCGCCCCCGTCCCACTCTGAACCCCCTTTTCGCGCGCAGACCCCCCCCCTCCAATTAATATTTGAATGTGTGCGCGCGCTCACTGCACGGGCTGGGGAAATCAAGACAGCGCGAGTGGGTGGGTGGGTGCGGGAATGAAGATCCGCAATTACTCAGCTCGGAGTCACTTTGCCGAAGTGAAGGTGCAGCGCAGAAACACTCCGAGCAATTCACGGCGGCAACGAAGGGGAGCGTTCGCGCGCAGCCCGGTCGACCCCACAGGTTGGATCGCCGCAGGGAAGCCACTTTCTCCCCAAGCTCCGCGGCGGGACAGGCGGCTACTTCCCAACGCGCAAGCTTTCCCCCTTGCAGCCGCAGCCTCAGAACCCCGCGAGGGAAAGCTTGCACATGCCCGGGTGTCTTCCTAGCCGGCTCCGGCGCCAAGGCTCCAGCAGGGGCCCTCCTCCCCTCGCCTCACTGCAGCAAGCCACGGGGGCCCCGCGCCGCGCCAAGACCCACCTGCAAATCTGCTCTGCCGCTGGAAGGGATCAGAGGGGTGGGAAGCGTTCCGGTGGCGGCGGCGGGGGGGGGGGAGCTGCCCTATTTCTCGCAACGGGGACTTCTCGCCCTCCCCGTGGTGATCGGCCCTCCTCAATAGCCCGCCCGGCTCTTCCCGGGGCGAGGGTGGCTGCAGGGTTGCAAGGCGAGATGTGGCGTCCGAATCCGCCGTAGGATCCCGTCGACTGAAGATGGAGCCGAGAGCGCTCGGTGCTCCGCGGCTCCTCGCAAGTTGAGCATCTCAGTTGAGTTCCAAGTGGGAAAGTTACAAAGGATGAAACTGACAAGGGCCCGCCCAGGAAGGGTGGGGCCACGGGCGACTGACGTCACCCGGAAACTTTACGCCCCTCCCACTACTTTTAACAATTGATCCTGGGCCCTGCCCGGGTTACCTTCTCCAGGTCCGGGACAAAATCATCTCCCAGGCTGGTTTAGAGAGGGAAAACTAGGAAGACGCGCATCATATTCCTGACCAACCTGATCTGTCCCAAGAGAAAAGCCTTTCCATGAAACTCTGTTCATTACAGTGACGTATTTCATGTTTTCTTTAACCTATATAATATACGACATTTGTAGCACCCCAGAGCGATAGAATATGCTAGTATCGTACACTTTGGTCACACAGGGCTGGGATTCGTTGCATGTTCATTACATCGGGACTGAACCCCGTCATCAACCGAATAGCAAACCAGAGACAGATATAACAGGAAAAGAATCATCGGTGGCACATTAGGCTTAATGGTGAAAGAACTATTTTTGGATATGGTTGCGAAACGGCATTCTTGTTGCAAAAGATGTAATTGTATACCTAAGGGAGGCTGGAGAATAAGCATTTGTCTCGCTGATTGACATTCTCCCCTTTAGAGACACACAGTTGGCAGGCTAGCTGTCTAAAGTCATACCTTCCCTGAGTCCTCTGCAATACACATTGCAGGCTCCAAGAAGAAGAGGTCCCATGGGCATGACAAGTTTGATTACGATACGCACCTGAAATCACGCCCTACAGGAATTATCCCAGAATAACAGTAAATTGCTTCCTTTTTAACTGATTTATGTAGACAGAGAAGGTGTAAAAGAGAGGTGAATGCAAGGAAAAGAGATTCATTGATGGGCAAGAGCTTTCCTCCCATATCATGTCTTTTTTGCCCATGCCCATGTATTGTGGTCTATATCCTGGACATGTGGATGCTCAGTGCATGCAGTTCACAACGCTGCAGTGACCTGATACATTATGCTTGGCTAGAAGATCATGGGATTCACTTAATGTGCAGTAGGGCTGCAGTTGAGCAGTCAAACACAGTGTGAGTGTTGCAGAAAAAAATATATTCCAGGTTCAGTTCCTGGCTTTTCCACGTTTGGCTGGGAAAGAACTCTATCCGAAACCCTGGAGAGCTACTGCTAGTCAGTGCATTCTGGGAATATCTGAATATCAGATATTGCTACACTACAGCTCCCATCATCCCTGACCATGGGCCAATGTGGCCAGGGCTGATGAGAGTTGGAGTCCAACGTCTTCCATAGGGCCACAGGTTCCCATCCTGGGTGTAGACAATGACCACTGATGGGGATGGACTGTTTGTCTTGGTACAAGGTGGCTTCCTGTGTAAAGGAACCAGAGGTGAGGCAGTTCATTTCCAAGAATGAATGAAAAGATTTGATTAGAACTCCAGTTACCTGCCAGCCAGCTCACAAACATGACATTTGCAGACTTCTCCAGATATGACATTACAGGATTGTTCACGAGATTTTCTGCGCAGGTTACATATTCTTCAGGGTTTTGTTTTTTTTTAAAGGTTTCATTGACATGACTGAGTTGTTCCCAGCACTGTTAATATAGACACACATAATATTTCATGTTATTCATGTGCATAGACCTGATGACTCATTACAATTCCATCAGCTCATACCTAGGCTTGCTACACTATGTGTTGATGAGATTGGGACCTAGCAGCAGCTTCCTGATGGAAAGTTAGCATTACAAGGAAGAGAAACATTGGAAATAGGGCCTTAGTCGGCAATTAAGGAAAATCCACGAGGCGCAGCAGTGTTAGCCATACATTACAAAGTAGGGCATCGAGGTACACAGGTGGTGTGGATTACCTGGGGCCACACATTCAGTTTTACGATTTATGGCCAGAGATGGAATTGTACCTGCAAGTGTTTGTGAGCCAATTACTAAATTACACCATTACTTTGCTCTTAAATCAGGGACTGCACATAATCACATTTTGCAACTCTCTAGAAATGGCATTCTGTTAATCATTCTACTTCAGTAGCACCTTGGGATTTACAGGGTGGCTGTGGCCTGCTTGCGTATATGGAAAATGGATGCCTATCAGAGGAACACACTTGTCTGAATAATATATTTTTGACTCTGCAGCAAATTAAAATATATACAGTGGTACCAATTCTGTGTTACTAGTCATAGCACAATCCATCTCTACAAGGGACTTTCTGGGCAGCAAACCAGTTCTTATTTGTGCTGTGGGCTATGGACCTGCATGCTGAGCACTGGCAAAACGACACAGTGAAGGTAACAGCAGCACACCTCTCTCAAAAATGGGTCTCATCAGCTGTCAGGGATGATGGCTGCTGTTTGGGAGTTGGAAGACACAACCTCCATATCTGCTTCTCACACCATGTACTGTCACTGCACTGTGTGCAAGAAGGCATTTCAGTAGTTGCACAAGACAGAATGGTCTAGAGGGGTCCCACCCCCAGTGAGTCCCATTCTCTTGCATTATGGTGCAGTGATGGGTGCAAGGGGTGGAGCACCCTACTAAATATTATTAATGTATGATTCTTACAGCATTTTCCTTTGATTCCTTTCTGCTGGAATGGGTTTGCACAGGAGTTTCAGTTCTCATTTTGAATTCAAAAGTTTTCTGCCCTGCAGAACTGCAGACAAAAAAAGCTTTTGGAAATGTGACCTCTAATGTGTGAAGTACCCGATGGAAAAAGGGAAAAGAGAGGATTCAATATAATTTTTTTGATTTGCAGTGAGGGAGAAAGACTTAATGCATAGAAAGCTAATGCTATTCTAGGTTGCATCAACAGAAGTAAAGTGTCCAAATGAAGGTAAATAGCAGTACCGTACTTCAAATACTGTGTCCAGTTCTGGGCACCACAATTTAAGAAGGATGTTGACAAGCTGGAATGTGTGCAGAGGAGGGCAACCAAGATGATCAAGGGTCTGGAAACCAAGCCTTATGAGGATTGGTTTAGGAGGTGGGTATGTTTAGCCTGGAAAAGAGAAGACTGAGAGGAGATATGATAGCCATCTTCAAATATCCAAAGGATTGTCACATGGAAGATGGACCATGCTTGTTTTCTACTGCTCAGGAAGGGAGGACTCGAGCCAATGGCTTCAAGTTATGAGAAAGGAGATTTCGACTTAACAGCAGGAAGAACTTTCTGACAGTAAGAGCTGTTTGACAGTGGAGCAGGCTCCCTTTGAATGTGGTAGAGTAGACTCTCCTTTCTTGGAGGTTTTTAAACAGAGATTGGATGGACATCTGTTATGGATGTCTGAGTTGAGATTCCTGCATTGCAGGGGATTGGACTAGATGACCCTTGAGTTCCTTTCCAACTCTACAATTCTGTGATATTAATATACATTTAAACCTTGCCATTAGTAATATTGAGGCTATAGCCTTACTGATTTTATGCCAGAACAGTTGGTCCAGTGACTTCTGTCTTGAGGGCAAGGCAAATATGCTTTGGATGATCCTGATTTCAAAGCATTAAGACACCTTATTTTTTAATATTTCCTCTCTCTTTTTGAAAGAGGGCAAACTAGTTATTTTTAGAATCACCACAAAGATCACAGCTCCTTGGGCTGCACAGCTTAAAAGTGCTGTACAATTACTTTTTATATTTAAAGAAGTCCATCTCTTTGTAGATAATGATCAGCCACTGTCTCTATCTAGGCTTGGCATGCCAGAATTATAACCGTATCTGCCTCATGGGGTATACCAGTTTCAAACTGATGAAGGTGTGAAAGAACCTTAGCTCTGGGAGCAGCTTGTATCAAAAGATATTTACGATACAGTATTACCGTAATTCCTCGCCCACTATATATGTATATTTAATACAGCCAGATAAATGTGAGGGATATTGACCCAAGGTGCTTTAAACTGATGTCTCAGCACTCGTCTAAGATGCTGTGCTTTACTTTTTATTCCTTAGAAGGCATCAAAATTGGTGACCACTGGAGACGACCCACTAGTCAAAGTAATCCTCAAATGTTTTCTCTCTGATAAATATGGTCTTTCTTGTAGACCATAGTATAACAGCCCTGATAATTATGCTTAGAGCAGGCATAGGCAAACTTGGCACTCCAGATGTTTTGTGACTACAATTCCCATCATCCCTGACCACTGGTCTGCTAGCTAGGGCTCATGGGAGTTGTAGGCCAAAAAAACATCTGGAGGGCTGAGTTTGCCTATGCCTGGCTTAGAGGCAGGAAGGGATATTCCTTTTAGAACAGTCTTTGCCAACTTCCTGATGTTTTGGGATACAGCTCCCATCATCCCCAGTCAGCATGCAATAATTTTTGTATCTTATCCCCCTTAAATGTTGTTTGGAAAATATTGTATCCAATGTATACAACGTAGCTTATATAAGTTATTCATTTTACAGATGGGGAACCTGAGGCTGAGAAATTAATCACTTCCCCAAGATTCTTCCATACATTAAAAATCTGCTTCTTGGCATTTGAGTGGAAGCTGTTTTAACAGGAAACATTAGCTTGTAGATTACATGTCTATGTAGAAATATGTATCTTCATTTTTTTAATATTCATAATCTTAACATATATTGCAGGATACCAAAAATACATCAAATATATTATTTATTTTTCTATATCCTGCAGTATGTAATTTTGGACAGTGAACACCTATACTTTTAAAGCACATATATATATGTATGTATGTATGCATCTATTGGTTGTCCTTGTTGTATTTCTTACCACTTTTCACCATAAGGTCCAAGATGAGTGGCAATAATATAAAAAATACAATGTAAGGAGATGTGGCTTCAGCATACAACAAAAACTATATATAGTATACTGAAGGTTCCAGATTCTGTGGGGAGGGAATTCCAAGGGTTAGGGGTTGCTACAGGCTATCACCCCACAACATCTGAGGGCAATGGGACTGCTAAGAGGGACCCCTCCCATTCTTAACACCTGAGAGAGCCTATAGAGGAGATGGTCTTTCAGTTATTTGTGGCCTGTTGTTGTTTAGTCGTTTAGTTGTGTCCGACTCTTCGTGAGCCCATGGACCAGAGAACGCCAGGCACTCCTGTCTTCCACTGCCTCCCGCAGTTTGGTCAAACTCATGCTGGTAGCTTTGAGAACACTGTCCAACCATCTCATCCTCTGTCGTCCCCTTCTCCTTGTGCCTCCATCTTTCCTAACATCAGGGTCTTTTCCAGGGAGTCTTCTCTTCTCATGAGGTGGCCAAAGTATTGGAGCCTCAGCTTCAGGATCTGTCCTTCCAGTGAGCACTCAGGGCTGATTTCCTTCAGAATGGAGAGGTTTGATCTTCTTGCAGTCCATGGGACTCTCAAGAGTCTCCTCCAGCTCCATAATTCAAAAGCATCAATTCTTCAGCGATCAGCCTTCTTTATGGTCCAGCTCTCACTTCCATACATCACTACTGGGAAAACCATGGCTTTTACTATATGGACCTTTGTTGGCAAGGTGATGTCTCTGCTTTTTAAGATGCTGTCTAGATTTGTTAAGATTTGTGGCCTACACAAACATAAACATAGACATATATTAGCAAACTATTCCCCTCCCAATTTACATACAGTTTCTTGCTTTTATACTTAGTTTAAATACACTCAGCAATGTACTGTATTTGAAATGTATGGATTCTGACGCTTTCCACAACAAACAACAATTTCATTAATCTTTCTGGCTACAAAAAGACCATTTCCAAAGGAAATACACTGCAGTTATTTTTGTGCAGAATATTTAACTCCAGTAATACAACCATCCATTCTACCGTTATTGCCTTTCTCCCTGTTTCTTAGAAAACAATTGCCATACAAGCAAATGAGTAAGTAAAATCTGTCTGAAAGAGCCGTGTGAATTATTAAGAGATAAATGAGAATTTCTGTGCACCTGTTCTGTATTAAATATTACTTAATAGGAGAGAAAAATGCTTGCCCAAGGGAATCTAAATGAACATGTGTTCATGCGCATGCGCACATACACAGGAAGCTGCCTTACGCATAGTCAGGCCACTATCTACAGTGACTGGCAACATCTCTCCAGGGTTTCAGGGAGGGGTCTCATCCAGCTTGTGGGTTATTTAAAGTGCAGTCAAACCAACAATTCATGTTTTGCGAGTGAGGAACATGATAGGAGCTGAAGCTCACAAAGTTTCCCTGTGGCGCTGTGGGTTAAACCACAGAGCCTAGGGCTTGCCGATCAGAAGGTCGGTGGTTTGAATCCCCACAATGAGGTGAGCTCCCATTGCTCAGCCCCTGCTCCTGCCAACCTAACAGTTCGAAAGCACGTCAAAGTGCAAGTTGATAAATAGGTACCGCTCCGGCGGGAAGGTAAACGGCATTTCCGTGCGCTGCTCTGGTTCGCCATGCTGGCCACATGACCCGGAAGCTGTACGCCGGCTCCCTCGGCCAGTAAAGCGAGATGAGTGCCGCAACCCCAGAGTCGTCCACGACTGGACCTAATGGTCAGGGGTCCCTTTACCCTTTTTAAGTTCGTTAGAGAGAATTCTGTGAGAGACATTCCCACTGTGCCCTGACAGCGGGAGGGCATAGCTGTCTGCCTGCCTGGGCTCACTCTGTTCCTCTCTTTCCATCTCTTTCTGCTCTGCCAGCAAGGTGAGGACATCTGCTAAGTCAGAGCGATGTGCTCAGACTCCATCTTAAACCAGACTTCAGTATGTCCTTGTAAATGAATTACCATTTTAAGCCTGCCTGGAAAAAGTTGCTCAACCTGTTACTCTTCAACAAGTATTTTGAATGAGTAAATGTTATGTTTACCTTTTACAAGACTGTGTGATTATTGTTTTTAAGGGGGGGGGAATACCAGGAAAATCCAGTCTGCCTTAAAGCACCCTGGATTACTTAAACTAAGAGGCTAAAACTAGCCTATCTAAGCTGCCATTTAAACTGCAAATGGGTGGCACTCTGCTGAACTCAGAAATGTGGAGAAGGAAGGATAATATCTAATAAATACATCCTCTCCTGTGCCTGGAGATGCCAGGGATGTTCCACTGTTGAGCTACAGCCCTTTCCCAAGTATCCTCTCACTGCCATGAGGGGTGAGATGATTAGGAGCAGCACTAAAGTCTTCAGTTTTCTGAGATGCAAGAACAGACTGGTGAGTTCATAATATTATTTTCAAATATTAGACAGAGTCTGCTGAAATCCAGCAGACACCTAAATAACATGCAAGGGAACCTATATCAGAGATCCCCCAAAGCAACAGCAGAGACCCCCTGCCCCAGTCCAAAGCCTCATTTCCACTAAAAACTGTTCGAAAACCAAGGTGCGGCTTCCGATTGGCTGCAGGAGCTTCCTGCAGCCAATCGGAAGCTGTGGCCGTGTTGGACGTTCGGCTTCCTAAAAACATTCACAAACCGGAGCACTCACTTCCAGGGTTGCAGCATTTGGGAGCAGATTTGTTTGGGAGCCAAGCTTTTCGAAAACCAAGGTACCACTGTAATACACACACACACACACACACACACACACACACACACACACACACATGCGCTTTTCATCCATCCTGTTAGATTTTTAAAATAATAATTAATTGTGAAATTATTAAATTTAACACTCACAGCAGACGTGTGTAGGTTTGAAAACAATGTTAGTTATGTTTCAGGTAGATAAACTGAAATGAATAGAAACGACCAGCTTAGGTCTACTGATTTCCATGGGTCTACTCTGAGTATGACTTATTTGGAAACAACCTTCTATTTCCAGTGGATTCCAAAACACGGGATAACATCTTTATCTCACACAAAAATGGCAGGAGGGTCATCATTAGTTGACCCCCTTTGGAGCACCCACTCTCTAGAACAAGACCCAAGGCAATACACATCTGTTCCACCACCTATTCTCAGCTCCACTATATTGCTACACTGCTTCGCCTTCTTCTCAGCTGTCATGCCAAACTGGCACAGGCAGAGCTGGCTGAGTGAAAGGTTGCTCCACTGACGTCCAATATACCCTGCTGAGCCAAGATTTAAACTGCAGAGGCAAGATTTAAAATTGGATTTGGATGGTGCAGAATAGATAATAGTGAGGGACTTTCATTGTTTGCAGACAGCAGGTAGGGTTGGGAACAAGCATAAGGCTCCTATAGGTGTCCTGATTGTAGTCAGGAGCAAAACTACTACTCCCCCCTTGTTTGCATAGGTGTTTCTTACCTGAGAAATGTCTGAGGTAAAAATGGAGCTGTTGCCAACATGCCATGATGGAGGTCCCCTCCCCCTCGAAGAGAAGAGAGGCTTTCTCCTTAACTGCTGTGCCTGTCGCCATGTTGGTGCTTCTAAGAGACGAGCTGTTGGAGAAAATCTGTCAAGGAAAAGGTTTATTTCTGTTTGTTCTATCCGTTGGAAAGAAGCAGAGTTCTTATTGCCTCTTTCTGTCAGACACTGTCATTTTCAAAGGGGCTTAAGCATCAGGTGGCATATGAAAAGCGTCTGTACCATAAATATGGTTTAAAAGACAGTAAAGGAATGGTACCACCAACTGTCAATCAATCCTTTTGACTAGCAGATTGCACCTGACACTAATTTAGTTTATTTTAGTTCGTTATTTATGGCCATTTCCTGTCAGTAAATGGCATCAGAAACATTTCCTGTTTTGCCACTTACTGCAACAAAAGGGCAACTCTAAAGTAGGGACAGCTATTTCAAATTTCAACAGGGGAAATCTTCACAGTTGGGGTCAAAGGCATTTTTATCCAGATTTAATTGCAAAAGTAGTGCATTTGTGGTTCCTTTTTAAAAATTCCTTGTAATAATCAGAGATATAGGTCTTTCCCCACAAGCAATTATGCCCTGAGAAAACAGTTACAGCAGCCTCTCCTCTATCCCATCATTAAATGCACATTGGAATATATCTACCCAGCTAAAATTAACTCCATTTATAGTTAAGAAAGGTCACACAACTTGCTGCAGTGAAAGCTTCAGATAATTCACACAAATCAGATGTAGCACACTACTGCCGTGTTCCTGCAACTAATAATATGCATGACAATTGTCAAACAGAGGCACAGATTTAGACTTACCTCAAAATGGCTTAGTGTTATTCCTTAATCATGGCAGGAGGGAGACGACCAGATTGGGGGAAAATATACACTTCTGCATTCTGCTTCACTTAACAGTGCATTGGTACCTGCTAAAACTTAGCCCCATATGTTGCAAGCATACAGATTTCCTCAGTTATGATATTCAAAAAGCTATATAGATAATCAAATGCAGATTTGACAAATAGGAGGATTTTTCCTCAGTTATGCACTGTTTGATTTATGCACATTCCTCATTGTAAGCATGTAACTGTCTATGTTTTATGAGGAGAGAACTGATGTAAAAACAATATTTAAATTTTGGACTTTCAGCTTGGAAGCTATATGAAATTAGTGAAACACACAGGGATTCATCATGATTTAAAGCAGGATCCTTACCATTTGTGGTGAAGAGGCTTCAATAACTATTTGCTGCTGATCATCAAGCCCCCTAAAAATTCTCAGTCTTTTCCCTTTGTTATGGTAAAGGGCTCACCCAAAAGGATGACCACAGAGTTAATATTAAATATGATAATGCCACACAAATTGTTTTCGGAAGTTCTTGGAAATCTATATCAAAAACGTAAAGATAAAATGTTTAAGTGAGCTTTGAGGCACTGCAGTGATTACCAAATGAACTTTATATACACAGCTGGGATGGGAGACAGAAAGTAGATATGTTTGAAGAAAAGGGGCTTGATTTGTAATGGAGAGAAAGAAAAGAATTTTAATTTAACAGATCTTTGCTAACCTGCTATAACTAAGCCATGTGTGATTAAACCATTCAGTTTAGTAGACATATTCACTTTGGTTTCTTCTACATTTTTTTTCTCCCGCGCAACTTGAAACAATATTTATGGTAGTGTCAACCTTGAGGGTAGATCTGGACTGAGCAGCTGTACTTCAAAGACTCAATGAAACCTAAGGGCTGGAGATGAAAGACACCCCTCTAGGTCTCAACATCTGGACCTCAGAAGCCTTCCTAGGTGACACCATCTCTCCTGGCTGCCCTGCTCATGAGCCCCACTCCACACCCTCCTCAGGTGTTGCGATCAGGATGGAAAGTGTTCATGAACTGTGATAATGCCTCGTGCTTACCTTGACGGAGGACGATGGGTGTGTTGTTGTTGTTTAGTTGTTTAGTTGTTTAGTCGTATCCAACTCCCATGGACCAGAGTTTGGTCAAACCCATGCTGGTAGCTTCGAGAACACTGTCCAACCATCTCGTCCTCTGTCGTCCCCTTCTCCTTGTGCCCTCCATCTTTCCCAACATCATGGGTGTATAAGGATGGGCAAATATTCAGTTTTGGTCTCTCTCAGGTTCACATTTCTCCAGTTTTACATTCAGTTCTCTACATTTCCAAATCAGTTTTTATTTTATTTTTTAAGTTCTTACTGACATTTAAGTGCACATTTCTCCTAATATACACATTTTGTATGCAACTTTGCCTAATATAATATTTTTTGCAAGCTGTTTCTCCTATGCTGCATTTAATGCACTCCTGCCACTGGTTTGGGAAGAGGTTGCACAAATGAAGTTAGCCACACTCTATCCTTTATCTGTCCTATTGTTGTTTTTTAATGAAATACTTTGTTTAGATTCATTTTCCTGCAAACCAGCTTCAATCCAAATGAAGAGAAAGAACAACCTATCTGCATTTTAAGCTAGTAATGTGCACACAGCCTATGCTATGGCCAGCAACTGATAGGAATGGAGTTTTAAAGGAGGGGGGAAGCAAAGTGACAGATATAAAAAAATGGAAAAGAGCATCTGTCAGCTCTTGTTCCCTTAATATGCTATTGCTATTGCTCAGCATACAACAAAACATAATAGGTAAGGAGAAGGATGGATTCTATTTGTCCAGAGCACCCAAAAAATCTTAGGCCACTCCTCAAGTTTGATATTTTTAAAAATGAATGTGTGTGTGTGTATGAGAGAGAGAGTGTGTGTGTGTAAGTTTGGATCCAGAAAAAAAAATATCTGAGCTTTTCCAAGATTCAGTTTTGGTAAGAATGTGACTCTTCCTTTCTGCAGAGCAATGCAAATACATTAATGAAATGCAAACAGATAAAGTGTCAACAGTGCGCGGCAGGGAAGGTACAGGCTGTGAAAGCCTACAGCAGAAAAATAAATGGACACACTGCATAAATTTTTTAGCTGGAATTGCAAGGAAGGAGGGGGGGGGGAAATACACACGTCCTAATGCAAAAAAACCCCAAACCCTAAAAGAGCAATGCCTTACATTTCCTTGAGATTACATTATAGCTTTCTATATGCTTTCTGCACTCTGTAGTCTTGCTATAGTTGATGCTTGCTACTCAGGAAAGCTTATTAAATAAAGAATAACTGTCACAGCTTGTTCTTTTTTATGTTCAATTCATCAGTTTTCCAGTAAAAAATAGGGAGGGAGGAGAGAAAAGAAAGAAAGAAAAATGCAACCAATGTATTAGTTTTCATTTTATCAAACAAGAAAACCCTGGCAATAATATAAGAACCTAAGTATTATTATTTCTATTATTTCTGTTTCTTCTATTTCTATACTGTCCTTCATCTGATGATCACAGGGCAGTTTACAGTGTAAAAACACCAAAATACCTAATATTATGGGTTAGGGGGGGCAGGGATCCCCCAGATGCCTGGATGCCCCATTTCCCTCTCTAGATTATTCGGTGCTGGTCCTGCCATTAAGCCATCCACAAGACAAAAGACCCTACAGGTAACTGAGGGGGAGGTTGCCAGGGCAACATGGGCATGGTGTTACACAAGAAAATTGTCACCTTTCCCAGGATAGTTGAGTCAGTAGAGCATGAGTCTCTTAGGGTGGTGGGTTCAAGCCCCACGTTGAGCAAAATATTCCTGCATTGCAGGGGGTTGGACTGGAGGACCCTTGAGCTCCCTCCCAACCTAGCTGCATGCCTACAGAACACTTGAAAAGCCCAAATGAGTTTAGAGGTGAGTGAGCAGGGAGAGACGGCATCACAAATCAACGCAGCTCGGATGTCAAAAGAATGATCTAATTTAGATGTTTGAAAATAGCTTTAAATAAGAAGCACATCTGCTAATCTTGTCATTCATTCACTTATAATTAATGAACGGTACAAAATGTCAGTGGATTTTGGCTTAGCTTTAGATATTAATATGAGCTCATCCATATATATATATATATATGGATATATGTGTGTGTGTGTGTGTGTGTGTGAATGATAGATGCTGGAACATTATGCACAGTAACCTGCAAACCAAGTAGACATTGCATACCGGCACTTAGTATCATAACTGAAATTCTGACATTTTAAATTAGTTCATTCATAATTAGGAAGATGGGCACAGAGGGACCCAGTGCCACAGTCCAACCTTGGACTTCCAGATGTTGTTGGACTACAACCTCCATCATCCATTGGCTATGCTGGTTAGGGGTGATGGGGTTTGTTGTCCTACAGCATCTGGGGACCCAATGTTGTGGAAGGCTGATCCTATTTATTTCAACAATGTCTATCCCGCCTAACACTGCCATTTCTAAGTGGCATACAATGAAGTTACAAAAGAGATGTAAAGAACAAACTAAGTTAAAATGAACCATAAAATAAGAAACACTTACTTAAAATGCCTGATTTCAGACCATTATCCTGGTTTCAGATATTGATGTTTCTGGGGAATGGGTACAAACCCTCACCATAGACCAGGTATCCCCAAACTCGGCCCTCTAGATGTTTTGGGACTACAACTCCCATCATCCCTAGCTAACAGGACAAGTGGTCGGGATGATGGGAGTTGTAGACCCAAAATTTCTCCAGAAGTTGCCAGAGACCAAATCTCCTCACCTTCATCCCCCCATCAATATCCTTGCATTACGTGAAAGTAAAGAAATACTCAATGGCATTTCCTCGGAGAATTTCAAAACTCTTCCTGTAGAAGTGGTTCTGGTTCAGGGTTTGATGGTGAGTTGAAATTGGAGTATGCACAGCCCTAGCTTGCTAACATACCTTGGCTTGTTGCAAATCAGGGCCCCAAGGCACTGAGCAAGTAAGCAAATATTGACTGCCTGCCAGAGAATGTTAGATGTTCATGAATACAGCAGTGCCCTTTCAGGGAGCTCCACAGTTGACTCACCAAAAGAGGTTCTGTTTCTTCCAAGTTGCAGAACTGCTGCCTGTAAAGCTTTTCAGCTGATGGTGTGCCGATGACTGGGTTATTAAAAGATTTTACAGTCAATTTACTCCTAAGGACCTCTTTACACAATCATTTGTCTTGTTAAAATGATCCCTAAATATAACTCAGCCTCTGATTTGTGCATTCCATTTGTTTATTTATTCATTTAATGATTTCTGCAGCGCTGTTCATAAAAACAACAACATAGCAGCGTGAAAGTCTAAGAACAATATAAGCAAGAACAGATCCAATAAAGAAGGGCCAACAAAATTATTGCAACTTAAACAGCAGCAAGATCTAAACCAGCGTGCAACAAACCAAACAGAAGGCTGTGTCAGTCACCTTCTGCAAAAAAAAGTTGTCTCCAATCGCCTTGGAAAAGAGAGTAGGAAGGAAACTGTACAAAAGATATTTCCCAAAGCACCACAACCAAGAAGGCTGTGTGTTGAGAAATGGGAATCTGAGCCTGAGTAATCCCAGTCAAAGGCTCTTTGACTGAAGAAGAAGAAGAAGAAGAAGAAGAGGAGGAGGAGTTTGGATGTGATATCCCACCTTTTACTCCCCTTAAGGAGCCTCAAGGCTGCTAACAATCGCCTTTCCCTTCCTCCCCCACAACAAACACTCTGTGAGGTGAGTGAGGCTGAAAGACTTCAGAGAAGTGTGACTGGCCCAAGGTCACCCAGCAGCTGCATGTGGAGGAGCGGGGAAGTGGACCCGGTTCCCCAGATTACGAGTCCACCGCTCTTAACCACTACACCACTGCTGTACACCATTGCTGTACAGATGATGCATCCTATATCCCTTCCTGCTGAAAAGCCCTAGCATGTAGGATAATTCCATGCATCTGGTCAAATGTTTAATAGCACATCCCTATATGTGCCAATTCAGAGACGATGTGTGCAGTGGGGCTAGCTCCCAGGAAAATGTGCGCAGGATTGCATCCTAAGAGGAGCTTGGCCCACGTGTTGGCTAGTACACATGTTGCAGAAGCAGCAGTATGTAGAAATACAGCTTGCATTTGGTTTCATGTATGGATAAAGCATCTTTCAACATTGCAGCACTGGCATGGACTAACACCATCGGTGTTTTCTCATGGCATTTCCCATGGAGACAGCATGTCTATTACAATTATTCATAAACTATAAGAAAGGGATCACATCTGAAGCACCTTTGAATCCCCCTGTTGTGTAGAGAAACATATTTGTTATTGTGTTTTACCTTAGCAGTCAAAAGAAGAAAAGAAATTGTGTGCACTGAGGACGTCTCTGCTTCATGGCCAGATGTGGCTGTGCCTCAGGACAGGACATGTAAGAAGTCTTGGTGCATTACAATGAAATGCAACTACAAAGATGGCAATGTGGTCAGCTTCGCTATAGGTGCAACACAGTTTTTTTTTACTGAAATAAGCAGAGGAGTTCAGATTGCTCTGGGCTTGGAATATGTTAGGATAACACACACATCATACACCCCTCAGAAGTACGGCACCAGGGGCAGAACAGACGCCCAGAGGGCCTTATGCAGAGCCTCCCCATGTCATGTCTACGCTTGGATCTTCATTGCGTATAGATAGGTTTATTTTCTTTACATCTGCAAGGCATCTCAGGGGCAATGTGTGAGTTTTTGTTTTAAATAGTCTGTGAGCTCCCCCCCCTCGCCGCCTACATTTTAAAAGGAAAACATCACCTTGGCAACCAGCCATATCTATCTCTTCACTTCGCTACTGGAGTCTCTGAGGAAAGGTCTGGCAATTCATTCTGGGGTTTTATATTTTATTTTCCTCTTTCTACTGTGAAAGTTCTCTGGGTAGGCTTCCAATGGCAAAGAATAAAACAAGCTCATTCTGACTCGGGTTTACTTTAAACTCCCTCTTGTTCATCCATGATTTTTTTTTAAAAGCATCCATGTCCCATCCATTGTGACAAGTGGGCCTAGGAACAGAAGATGCCAGACTGGATCAGGCCCACGCATGAATATGCTAGCCCAGTCTTCTTTGCCTGGCAACTGTCCAAGGGCAGAACTAGACAATATGAAGAATAGCACAGAAAGCTCTGCAAACATCAAGTAAAACAAGAAACGTGTAGAATAACAACATTACATTTTAAGCCCAGGCCCTTTCCTGGTTGTGGGCGGCAGGTGGGGGGAACTAGCAGAATCTGGGAAACATGCAGTGCAATGATTTCACCTATCTCCCCTTTAAATGAGGGTTTTTGTTGCTGTTTTGGACTTCCCAAGTATTGAAAAACCCCACATTGAAAGGTGGGGTAGGTCCTGGACAACCATAACGATGGATATCAAAGCAGAATGGTGTTGGGCACTGTGAGTCTTAAACCAGAAAAACCATGTGGACCAGTTACTTATTCTTTTCTCCTTGCAGTACCAGGGCTGCTGTTTGGAATAGTGAATTGTAGGTAGATACCATGGTATCTGTATCTTTTTGATACTGGATGCTGGGAGAGTCAACTGGCTTGTTACATATCCTCTAAGGTCCTCTCTATTTTCTCTATTTGGGCAACTCATTGCTCAGAAGAGCCTCCAGTTTAGCCCCATATGGTTCCAATTTCTTGCCTTCTTGCCTTCTGCACCTGCCTTCCAGTTGGGTCTGTGGTCTTTCAGTCATGGACTCCTCAGACCTAGGAATGGTGTCCCCAATGGAGTTTCATCTCGGCAATAACTTTTATTGTTGCCCGTCTCAGCGATCACCTGATAAATGGGTAGCTGAGGGAATGTGGTCTTGAGCTGAAAAATATTCCTCACCTCCTAATGGTGATGCTTGTGCCGAATGCTCAGCCAACACTTTTGCTCAAGCTTCTGCTCAGTAACCAGTAGCACTGGGCTTCCATTGCTGGTTATGGCAACACTTCCTACCCACTGCAGGCTCAGTTTTTCTCCCTTGTTTATAGTGCAAAAACCAGCTGCCTGCCTGAGAGTGGTGCTGCATGAACACAGCGGGTTCAGATCACTTACAGCCTAGCTAGGGGAGAAGAGAGGTATTTCGGTGATAGACTGTGGGGAAACAGACCACTGGAAAAGGGAAGATTCAGATTTCCTCACCCAATGTGCTGCATTTGTTCTTAAAAACAAGACTTTGGCTTTAGTTGGGGCAGACTCAGATTTAAGCAAACAGATCTTTCCCCAACATGCATAGTTTGATCTTTTTATAGATGCCATTCAAAAACCCCTAATAACTTTGTTGCTGTTCTCTGTACTTCTTAAACATTTGTATGGTATCCTTTATTACTATTATCATTATTCTTACTACTACTACTATTATTTATTAAATTTATATACCATCCTTCACCCAAAGAGCCCAGAAAAATACAAAATGAGAATACAAAATGCATAATAAAACAACAACAACATGAGCCAATAACCCCTCCTCCCACAAGCATATTAAAAAACCACAGAATGTTAATCAGCTGGACGCCTGGTTGAAAAGAAATGTTTTTCCCTGGTGCCTAAAGATATGTAATGAAGGTGCCAGGTGAGCCTTTAGAGATCAGGGTGACGAGAAGAGTTCATAGTTCTGAATATGTGATGAGCACAAACACAGATCTCCATATGGCTTTCCACAGAGACAGGATATTTTTGTTATGTTCCATCACATTCCTGATTGTCTCTAGTATGGCTTGTTTTTCAGACTGTTGTCAAGGTCTTTCTCCCAAGCGGAAGCAGTTAATTTAGTTTTTAACTCCTCTTAAAATGACAACAACAACAACAACATTTATACCTTGCCCATCTGACTGGGTTCCCCCAGCCACTCTGGGCAGCTTTCAGCAATAAAATAAAATATAATATAATATAAAATAAAATAATAATAATAAACGTCAAACATTAAAAACTTTCTGATATTTTATGCTGAAATGGCAAGACTAACAGGTGTAATAAGAAGACAAGAAGTGAAGAAAATTATTAAAGGTCAGAGAAAATTTGTGGGATATTTGAAGAATTCTTGTATGCAAATAAGTTAGCAGGGTTTACGTAAAACAAGCAGTTAAACATATTATCAAGAGATAGAATAACTTAAAAATGGATTAATGTGGAAAATGCAGTATAAAAAAATTAAAATTCAAAAGAAACCGCAAAAGAAGGGGAGGGAAGTCAAACATATATGCGTATTGGAAATGTATGCGATTTGTGTGTTTATAATTTGTATGTCTGTAAACTTTTGAAAAATGGAAAGTAAAATTTATGTAAAAAATACACCTTCCCAATACAGGGCTTTTAGAATTGGAATCTTAGAAGCTCAGTGCTTTAGAAGTAACCTACTATTGTCCATTCAGAATCAAAGGACATCTTCTCCCTGACCATACCCCCTCCACAGCCACAATCCCTCTCCCCCAACCACATTCATCACTGTCTCTGCTCCGTGCCATCCTTGAGTGTTTTTCCCTGGCTGGAATGTGTCCTTAAACCACAACAATGCCTTTTGCTTGCCTGTATGGAGGACAGAAAGGAGTGAGTGTGTGCAGAACATAGACCGTGGTACAAAGGTAGAATTTACCTTTATTGCTCCTCCCCTTGTTTGCCTCTAGCTCTGCCTACCCCTGGCATGTGGCCCATCCAGAAGGGAATGTGGTCTTTGGGCTGAAAAATATTCCTTACTACCACTCCAAATGGTGATGTTTGTGCCTAATGCTTAGCTGATGCCTTTGCTCAAGCTTCTGCTCCATAACCTGTAGTACTGGGCTCCCACTGCTGGTTATGCCATTGCTTCATATCCAGTGCAGGCTTAGGTTTTCTCCCTTGTGCAGCTTATTCCTGGCCCAAGAGGATGGCCAGGTTGTTTGGCAAAGCCTGTGGGACCCAAATGCACTACATTGTGCCTGGTTCTCGCTTCTGCCTCTGTGGACCAAGTGCACACCTCTGCATTGGTCCAGCCAAAGCAAGGCAATTCAATACCTCTAGCTGCAGCAGCAGCATGAATGAGATAACATCCGGAAATGTCAGCTCACCTCCCAATGCAGTTGGTGTAGAATCTACACAGTAGATCATCCACTTATCCAGAGTTAATTGATTGTGTTGCTCCCACCCACGCTCACCTGAGTGTAGATTATGCACCTATCAAAAGTTAATTATCTGTCCCTTTCCCACACTGCAGTTTGAGAAAGGAATGAAGGTTACATGGCAGAGAGGCAGTAGAAGAAAGAGAAAACTTGAGCTGCTTCTGGCATCGAAGTGAAGCGGCGAGGGAAGCAGGTGCTGCGGCAACGGTGCGTTTTAGTTTTACAAATTAACAAAACAGAAGGAAGGTAGTAAAATGCGGCAGGAAGAAGGGCTTTGCACCAGCCCACCATCGAGAGAAGCCCAGGTAGAAGGGGAACGCTAGAGACGAGAGAGAGATAACTTTATATTGCTTCGTATTTTTACTCTGCAGCAATTTGGTAGGAACTCTTTTCCAGAAGAGGAGAGGTTAGTGCCTGCATGAATCTTTGGCATGCTTCTGAACACCTCTTGGTCACCTTCTTTCTGTGTTTCTGCGTGCAGCTGTTCTCTGAGCGGAGGATGTGAAGCCCCTCCCATGGCTCCTATACACAGTTCAGGGTTCCTTTTGCCTTAGCCCTGCTTTGCCGGCCCCCCCCCCCACATTATAAATAGCATGTGCTTGCTGCAACTTGCAGCAGCGCAGGGCTGAGTGGATAGGAGGAACTGCCAGTAACGTCTTGCACTCTGTAAATAACTGGGTGATGACTCCCTGCTGTGAAAATCACACTCTCTGTAAGAGCCGGGAAGCGACTGTAGCCGGGGTGTGAAAGGCAGGAAAACAGGAGTCAGCCTACAGCTGGTCGGTGCCTGCGTGAGTGTACAGGGGGAAAGGCAGGAGCCCCGGGGAATCAGGGGAGGGAGGAGCTTGGGATGCTTCTAGCCATCTTGATCTCTTGGTTCACTTTAGCAGCTTCCACCTTCCTGCAGTATAGCAGCTCCAGGAGAGGTCGAAATATTTTAGGAGTTATAACATAGAAGTGAACTTTTTCGTCACACAGTAATGTGACCAAGAAATGGAACTCAGAGTGGGGCTATGTAGATGAAGGGGCAGGGCTGTGCAGCTCTGGGCAGGCTTTTTGCTTGGAAGAACATACAGGATGTATTGTTGCTGCCTTGCAGTAATATGCAAGGGCCAGAGCTCACCGACAGAGCGTTCTGCTTTGCACGCATAATATCCCGGAGTCAATCCTTGGAATCTCCAGGTATGCCTCCTGTCTGAAATGCCAGAACTTTAGCCGGCAGGGCTCACTTGGAGCTGTCCAAGGTCCTGTTTTTTCTTCATTCATTGCAAAAGAGCTTCTTGGCTGAACTTATCTGCTTTATATATAGTCCTTGCCTATTGTTGCTGTCTATGTAGACCAGCTTTAAACTTGACTTACCCAAACGCTACTTACTTCTCCTGACAGGCTCAAGTGCTCATGGAAAAGGATAATAGCTGGTGTTGAAGAACAAAGAGTCCCAAAGGAAATGGAGTGCTCCAGGTTTCAGCACCTTACAATGGGATAACTTGTTCACCAGCTGATTGTTGGACTCACGGGTCTCCATTGACCACCACTCCTCTTGGACAGCTGTGAAGGAATGCTGGGGAAAGGTTTTGTTAGGAATCCAGAAAATTTGTTGGTGATATTTGCCATTTAGCTAATAATTAGAACCCTTCTCCAAAGCTATCAGGGGATGGGATCTAGACAGAGTGCAGCAACTTCAATGGGAGGCTACAAAAGTGAATGTATTGGCAGTGCCCCTCCCTCTTCCCCCCCTTCCATCACCTTCCTTTCAATGGACACACTCCATGATTTTCAGCAGGTTTCAACTTGTAAGCTGTATAATTAGTGGTTGCCCACCCTCATGTTATTGTCATGAGCCTTGAGGAGGTGTCATAAAGGGGAGGTCAGATATCAAGGTGGAATGGAAGGAACTCAGAGAGTTGGAGCTGGAGGGTCCCTAGCAGGATGAGGGAGATGGAATTGGAACCCCAAGAAGTCTCTAATCGTGGGAGGGGTCTGGCAGCCATGTGTGAGAGACTGAACAGGTTGTCAAAGGTGAGTCTCACTCCTACAGCACCCTTAATCTGAGACCTCCTGCTGCAGAGCAGCCTCTGAAACCACCTCCTATCACTGAGGAGCCTCCCCATTCTGCACCCCAAAACGTGGCAATTCCTGGTCTCGAAGGGTGTGTGATACAAACAGTATATAACAATCCATGTCATGGTGATGTGTAACCCATCTCATAACATTCAAAGGCAAACTTCTATGCCACTGGTATTCAGGGTACAATCCTGTCTCTTGGTAGCCTGATATGCTCTTTTTGCTCCTAAATATACGCCATCACAATGAGCTGTATAAAAATGAATGCTTCTGAAGTACATCGGTTGTACCAGTACACTTAGAGGGTTTTGTATTAATGACTTACCCTTGTAGCTTTCTACAATTTTTGTCCCCTAGAAACTTTATGTGCGCTGACGTTCCATTTTCTTTCATATCACTGTTTAACATATCAATTAGCTCTGGGTTGAGAACTGATCCCTGGTGGTCTCTGCTAGAAACACATACCCATTTCCTAATTAACAAGTACATCCTGAGATCTATTAATTAATCAGTTTTTAATCTGTTTAATAAGGGTATGATATGGTGCTAATTGGAAAAATGGAATATTGTGCAGGATGGAGTAAAACACCTTACAGCAATCAAAGTGTTTTGTGCCAACCAAGATTACAGAAGGGTTCCTGCATCAGGCCAGATCTACACAATCAGAGCAGTCACATGGTACAGGCATCTCAACACCTGCCCCCTGGGACTGAATTCAGGTGCAGGGTTGCATTGTTGAGTGTACTCCAGTTCAAAGATTCCTTCCAAAGAGTAAACCAATATTTGGGGGTGGGGAGAGAGTTAAGCCAGAACCTTTTTCTCCAGCATGTTGACAATCTATAAGGTAGAAGACATGGAACAATATTGAATATGTAGTGCAAGGTAGCCAATGTGATGCCTTCCACCAACTGCTGGACCAAAATTCCCACCAGCCCCCAACAGCATGGACAATGGTATAGGATGATGGGAGTTGTGGTCCAACAACAGCTTCAGGGCCCCATGTTGGCTACCCTTGAGGTCTTCTAACCCCCGTTCTGCATCCTGAAGTGCCACAGTCCAAGAAGGGACATACCAGATGATTCTTCTGGGCTCGCTGAGTCTGTGACAGCAAGAAGGTAAAAAATATCTTAGAGGTGGCCTAGTCATTTATACTTGCATTAACTTTCATGCACTCTTCACAGGTTCTTACAACATCTGGTGAAGTGGGATATTGCATATGAAAATTCATGCTACAGTAAAAATGCAGCATGAAAATTGAAGCAAAATTTGGAAGTTTGCAAGTAAGACACCTGAAAAGTGTTGGAGGAAGCTAAATAGTTTGGATAGGGCCAAAGCTATTTCCCAGGAGATTTCATACATCTGCTCCAAGGCCACTCAAGAAAGCCAAGATGATAATGATAACAGGGTACCCTTGGATCATCTGGGTTCCTTGAGCACCCTTAGTTAACCGGGTGACAAGTTGGAGGCAGTGGTGGGAGAAGGCCTGAAGTGGGTCTGGGACAAGTTCAATGGCTATCACTTCCATGGACCTCCTATGTGGAATTTGATTTGTGCAATAGAATAAAGTCAGCATTGATTTTCTTCAGCTACTAGGACTTTTTCAGGTCTTTATAAGATTTTATTTTACCAAAAAATATTTCAGAAGCAATTCAATGGAAAATGGGGTTGGGAAGCAATTCTTCCCCCCTGTTGGATTATCAAGTGACTTATACTTTTTCTCTGTGTCCCCCTGCAGCATGTGACACAACTTGTTGGCTCGATCATTTTCAATTTGTCTTGCTAAATGCATTCTGTATTCTGGGAAAGCAATGGCTGTGCTTAGAGAGGGAGCAAAATGCAGCCTCTGCGCTATCTCCCTCTCCTCAGCCCCCACCCATAGCCCTTCATGCATCACCAGCTTGTTAAAGGGGAGAAAATAAACCAGCAATTTCTTGAAAGCCTCCCCGATCAAGCCCTGCTTGTTCTGTGTTGACATTCTTGGCCCATATGCTGCTGGTTGATAGCCGAAGCAATCGCCTCTGCTCGGGACTGGCTGGGCTAGGGAGACAAGCAGAAATTCCAGTTCATTAAAATAATCTGTCCCAGCAAGTTATGAGCCTGCTGGAGGCTGAAGACAGTGTCAAGATGCAAGCATCTTG
The DNA here is from genome assembly GCF_964252035.2 of Podarcis erhardii. NCBI lineage: Eukaryota > Metazoa > Chordata > Lepidosauria > Squamata > Lacertidae > Podarcis > Podarcis erhardii. The sequence continues at coordinate 71,534,160 of NC_138498.1, forward strand.
TTCCAGTGTGGAGGGAGGAAGATCTGGAATAGCTAAGCAAAGCAGCATGACAAAAATTCAGCTACTGAGCTGATTTGGCTGCATTATAATGTGAAAATACAGTCTATTCTAGAGCTCTCTAGCAAGCAAGGGCGACAGCACCCTTTTTACCACTTCTACTTTTTGAAAACTTAGGTGCCAGCAAGGGAGGGAAATGGAGTTGTTAAGCAAGACAGAGATTTCCAGGCTCTTTGTCTGGATCCACAGCTATTGCCTGCGTCTTTCATAATGTATTTAACACATTTTAAATAGGTAGGCTGGGTGGCAAATACAAGTGAATGACGAATCCACTTATATCTGCCCCAGGCAGAACTTTGGCCTTGAGGTCGTGTTTATGGTTACTCAAGGTGTCGGCAATTTTCCTTCCACCCACCTGCTATTGTTCTTTGGTGTGTTAGGATGAAAGGAGTCAGGTTGATTCCCCTTAAGACAAAGGGGATTCAGACTGCAGAGGAGCACCACACCAGCTATTTTGCAATCATGTCTTTCAAGACTAGTACACTGGTAGTTCATGTGAGTCTGTGGCTAGGCCCAACTTGCCTGGCCTGTGCTGTGTGTGAACTGCAGGCAGAGGTGTACTGAGGGTCCCTTGTGCCCCTGTCAAGGAGCTCTGTCAGCACCCTCTATCACTTTATGCCTTTGTTCTGTGGTTTGAGAAGGATGGGAAGCTGTTTCTCAGCCTCCTCTACCCCACTGGGCTGTTCGGAGGATAAAATGGAGAGGGAAGTAATCATTTTGCCATCTTGAGCTTCTTGGATGACAGGTGGGATAGAAACTTAGTAAGGAAAATAACATAGGTTTATCTTTAAAATAAAATAGGTTTGAAAATAGAGAAGCTTCCCTGTTGTGACTTGCCCATCTAGCTCAGGGTTGTCTATATCACATGAAAGGAAACTTTTGCCCTCCCAATGTTTCTCAACTGCAATTCCCATCAGCCCCAGCAGACATGATCAGTTGCTAAGGACAATGAGAGTTGTAGTTCAGCAACATCTGAAGGGCCAAAAGTTCCCCACAGCTGGTGTGCACTGACTGATCATGGTTCTGCAGGCTGTTAGATAGAGAAGGGTCTTTTCTGTTACCCACTACTTGTGGCCTTTTAATTAGCAACAGCAGGAACTGGAGCTGGGAATGTCTGAGTTATGGTTCCTCCCCATCCTTTTATTGAGATACCCTGGCCAGCTTTCAAGGAACCTTTGGATTTCCCAGAGCAAGGCGTGAAAGCATCTCCCCAAGGCTTAACAGAGCAATCCTAACTATAGGAAGCCAGCCTAACTTACACTGGTGTAAGTCAACCCTATTCCAAACTCTGTTTAGGAGCCTCCAGGAAGGGCTACTGCTGGCAGGTCGGCAGGTGAGTGTGCGCCCAGGTTTTGAGGATTGGATCCTAGGTCACATGACTGAGCTGAACATGGTTTGGAATGGGTGTGTCTCCTTTCCCTGTCCCTACCATACTCCTGTCACGTCCCCCTTTAGGGGACTTATGCCACTTTAAGTTCCACATTCTTAAGTTCTGAGCCCTGACTGAACCTGGATGAGGAACTTATTCTGGTGTATCTCCAGTTCAGTTGGGGGGTGTGGGCTTAACCCCATCTGCACTATACATTTAAAGCAGTATCATACCACTTTGAACAGTCATGGCTTCTCCAAAGACTCCTGGGAACTGCAGTGACTGAGCATGCTGAGAGTTGTTAGGAGACCCCTATTCCTCCCACAGAGCTACTGCCACCAGAGTGGTTTAATCAATCCCTCTTCCCAGGGAGCTCTGTCAGTTGTAGCTCTGTGAGAGGAAAAGAGCTCTCCTAAACATCTCTCAGCACTCTTAACCAACTAAAGTTCCCAGGATTCTCTGGATTCTATGGGGGAAGCAACGGCTGCTTAAAGTAGTATAATACTCCATAGTGCAGATGGAGCCGTATCCCAGTGTAGCTGGGAAAGTCCAAGATGTGTCAAATTCAAACTCTTTCATCCCAGTGGATCTTTGGTTTGACTGCGACTCCTTAAATCAGCCTTGAGTTAACGGCCATCACTTCCAAGGACTTGGGGAGAACTGGAATTCTTTCTCTCCTGGGCAGTTTTTCTGCTCAAACTGCCGCAGATGCTCTTTCCAACCTGTATGGGAAAATAGATGCATCCCTATACTTGGAGGGGGAAATAGAAAACAGCTCTTCCATACCCTTTCCCCACTTTCAATCACAACCTTCTGAGGCTACATAAAATTTAAAAAGTTTGCCACCTGCATCTCCCTTCTAACATCTGGTTCAACTCTGAAACCCTTTAGATGATTATAACATCCTCAAGGTTCTGGGCAGGCATTGTGAGTGGAGAGGAGCACACTATTAAAAGCATTGTATCTCGGCCATTTCCAGACACCCCTTCCAAAACCAGCTTGTTTCTCAATAATTGTAAGTGAGCTTCTGTGCCAGGCGCTTTTCAGACAGTAATTATTTTCCCATCAGAACTGACCACGCTCCCCCCTCTTGACTCAGCTCATTTTGCAGGACTGATGAGATTCATCCCACCTTGAATTCTCCAGCAGTTGTCCTGTAGGGTTGTTGACAGCTTGGCTTATCTGGACTGACAGCAGCCACTGCAGGTGGCAAAGGAATTTAGAAGCTGATCTAGCTGTCAGGTTTTCCTAGGGTGCTGGAATCAGGCAAGCAAGTACTAAGCAGATTTATGGGGAGACCCAAGGGCTGTAGAATTTGCTTTCCAAGAGGATAGAGCACCCAAGGATTCTCTTACCTGTAGAAGGCACCTTGTATTTTTGACCATAGGAAGTGTGATTCAGATCCTTGCACTCTCTCCAGTTTGAAGAAATGTGAAGGGGGCAGGGGGGGACTAACCCTTCCGTGGTCTTTCTGGATATCAGAATGATTTGAAGCATCTTATTTGGAACATCCATTTATGATTATGGATTTGTTAGGTTCAGCAACATAATGGGCTGCTACACCTCCACCCCCTGCATGCAAATATCTCTTTAGTGGTGCTGTTGTTGTTTAGTCGTTTAGTCGTGTCCGACTCTTTGTGACTCCATGGACCAGAGCACACCAGGCACTTCTGTCTTCTACTGCCTCCCACAGTTTGGTCAGACTCATGCTGGTAGCTCCAAGAACACTGTCCAACCATCTCGTCCTCTGTCGTCCCCTTCTCCTTGTGCCCTCCATCTTTCCCAACATCAGGGTCTTTTCCAGGGAGTCTTCTCTTCTCATGAGGTGGCCAAAGTATTGGAGCCTCAGCTTCATGATCTGTCCTTCCAATCTCTCTAGTAGATTCTTTTAATAGTAGATTCTTTTAATAATATTTATTTATTTAAACAAGAAAACTCACTTCTAAAATACACAAGAATATGAAGAAACAAAGACAAAAGAATGAAATGAAAACTAAAATTAAGCACACAAACATGACATATTTGAGCTGTTTCAGTCATATACCCTGGAAAAAATAATTACTGGTGTTGTGGAGTAGGAATATTTTTAAAATGGACATTGTCGTCAAGGTCTTATGATATAAGCAGAGTCTTCTCTATAGCTGTATGTGCAAAAGCAAAATGCGGCTTCTCACTAATTAATTACACTCAGTGGTGCAGGACAAAAGATAGGAAGCAGGAGGAACAAAGATTTCTCCAAGCCCAGAAGCAACAGCTATGTACCCATCACAATAGAGAAACAAGTGAGACTCTTTCTACTCTGCTGCTTCAAATATTCAGAAGGGCAGGGGGCAGAGGAAAGTCCAACTTTCTTTAGGCTATCCAGAATCATAAAAGGTATCTCATGAAAATCAGGGAGGAAAAAGTTCTGTCTCACCCTGACAAGACAGTGGCAGCAGAAATGTCACTGCTTTGTACAGATCAAACTGCTTTTGGATCAAGAATGGAAGGGAATAATAAATGTACCCAGACAAGTGTGGGAGGTTCATTGGATGTACCAAGACAATTTTGCTTTTCCTTATATTTTAGTAGTCCTGATTTGCTGTCAGAGGAATCTGCTTCATACATGGCACGGCCTCATCCTGCACCTCTTCAATTTGGAAAAATTGAATTAAATTTGTCTATATTTGAGGGATATTTAGAACACAGAATTTCCTGGTTGTGGGACACACCCACACCCACACCCTGCTTAAAACTTTAAATACAAATTTGGATAAAAGATTTTAATAAAAGACAGCCTATAATGCAGCCCTGGGAGGCCAATCAATGGAATATCTTTTATTTGTAAGATTTTTATTACTTTCCCCCCATAAAACAATAAGACATAGAGAACTAATGTAAATAAAAAAACAGAAAACAGCTACAAAAAGTACAGATGGAATAGGTACAACACAGAATCCTCTCTTAAAGATAGTTTTTAACTCACAGAAGGGAGTAGCCCCTCCTAGCTCTCACCTGGTATAACTTTCCTATCTCCTCTCAGCTTCTCACTCTGGGAGACCAACATTTCTCTGCCTCCCACCCAGGGTCCTACATCAACCATTTACACCACCCTGTGAGTATACCATCGCCGGACCTTGATAAAGGCCCTGTGCATAGGACTCCAAAGAAAAAAGAAGAAACAAAGAAGAGAGACGACAACAACTACAACAACAACAAAGAAAGAAAGAAAGAAAACAAGAAAAGAAGAAAATAAAAAGCAAAAGAAGCAGGAAGAAGAAAAGAGAGAAAGAAAGAAAAAGAGGGAAGGTAAAAAGAAAAAGAAACAATAAAGAAAGGTAAAAAGGACTCCCGGTTTTCCAACTGCCAGTTACACACACACACACACACACACACACACACACACACACATATATGACATTCAGTCCATGATAACATCCATCTTCTCCACTTTCTGTTAAGAATAAACTGAACCTCGATCCTGACAAGAGAGAGGTGCTCTTAGCGGCTGGGTGGCTTATCTGTATGGAAGCATGATGTTCAGCATGTTCTAGATGTTATTGCACTCCCATCGAAGGAAGAAGTTTGTTGCTTGTGTGTGCTCTTCAGTTTTCCACCAGATGTATCCCTTTGGGGGCATAAAAAGCCTGATGACACTTAACTGTACACAGGCAACTTCCATGTTAGAGTGATTTGGCATGTTTATACATTGGGCTGCCCTTGAAGACTATCAGATTGTCCCACTGTTAAGATCTTCAGCAGCTCTCTTCTGCATGCTCCTGCCATTTGAGGTAATGTGGGTGACAATGTGGGAGAGGGACCTTTCGGTGGCGGTGCCTCAGCTGTGAAATACCCTTTTAATTTTCCCAAACATTTTACTTGATGTGGGGACCTTTTAGACCCCGATGTTGCTGAAATAAATTCCCATCATCTCTAGCCATTGACTATGCTTGGGCTGGTGGAAGTTGTCATTCAGCAACACCTGGCTGATAGAAGTTTTAGTTCAGCAACCATTGCCATAGCTGCCTTACCAATATGTTTGTCCAGCTCAGCATCGATGGAATGGTTGCTTATTATGGTGGAGCCCAGATAGACAAAATCATCTACCACCTCAAGCATGTGGTCACCAATGCTGATGTGTGGAATTCTGGCAATGTTCTGATCCAGGATTCTGGTCTTTGTCAGGCTGATGGTGAGGCTGAACTCCAGGCAAGGTTGGGCAAAATGGTTGATGAGTCTCTATAGAGCTTGCTTGAAGTGCACTGTCAAGGCTGCATCATCTACAAACAACATACTTTGGATAGGAACCCACTGCACTTTGGTCCTGTTGTGGAGACGTGCCAGGTTGAATTTGCCTCTGGAATGGAAGTGCACACTGTCTTCAGTCAAGCTGAATGCATAGGAGAGCAAAAGGGAGATATGCCAAAGAGAGTTGGGGTGAGAACACAGCCCTGTTTCACACCACTCTTTATAGGGAAGGCATCTGAGGATGAACTGTCATACTGGATGGTGAGTGGAGCTCTTAAAGGACCCATGTTTTGCTCCAGGCTCTAACATCCCTTTGGTCTTCTGACTTTTCCTTGGGGGACCTGTTGGCATCTCAAATACGAAGCAGTAGGTGAATGTAAGGCTTTGGACAATTTGAGAGGGGTGCATGTGGCATTAGGAAGTGCACAGCATTTCCCTTCGGTCAATATGGGCTGCTGATGTCTGTCTGATTTCCTGTCAGACAGGTGGCTCCTCCTATCATTTGGTCATCTCCAGGTGGAGCTTCAGATGCCCTGGGTTCAACATTCCACCTTTTTGAAGTTGTGTCTTCCAGGGTCATTGTTGGGATCACTTCTCAGCTTCAAGTGTCCCCTTCTACCAGCCGGTCATTGGGGTCTTGACAGACGTGGTAGGTATATGGTTATTGGAAGCCATCTATCTTTGTAAGAGATGACATATGTGGACATATATTTCCTTTTATATATAGAAAAAGAAGCATAATAAATAAATTAACATCAATTTATGGGACCAGGCTGTGATATATTTTGATACATATTTAAAATGCAGGGCTATCTCAAGAACTTGAACCGAGGCCAACAATGGAAGGTGTCTTTTATTGGGAAGGGAGTCTTCTTTATGGCAGGGGAGACAGGCTAAAAAGAAGCAAGAAATATAGGAGCTCTAGGGAGCAATGCAGATCTGAACCTTTGAAAGCTGCAAAAAACTACAGCTGATACTCACTGCCCAAGGGCATAATAATAACTGCTTCAACATGCTGCCCCTAGCTCTCATAGAGACAGCCTGGGGATTTGTATGTTTGCTGAATTTCAGCAATCCAATATGCCCAGGGTGGGGTCTGAAGGCAAATAATTTCAAGCTAAGCAGTCTGGGTCTCCTCAGGGGCTCATTGGGAGACCTCTTGGAAACCACATGTATGACCCCATGTTGGAAGAAAGGAGGGATATGAAATTAATAAATTTTAAAAATGTCTGTGGTCTGTTATATGCCTTATATTTTTCACACTGAGAGATGTCCATATAGGAAAGGAGTTGCCTGCCATAGTGTGTGCTGTTTTTTCTTTACGCTACTAACACTCTTGCAGCCCCATTCTTGCATTTTCTTAAAGATCTATCTCTGTGTAAGAAAAGCTGAATGTCTGAAGTGCCTTTAAAGGCTAGATGAGCCTTGGGAATATATTCCAACATGTTCTCTCAATTCCTGGGCGGGCTGAAAATGTTGCAACTTGGGACCCGGAAGTGCGCCGGAAATAGCGTGTGCACAAACATATGGGCACACGCTCCCCCGCCTGCCGGCCTGCTGCGCGATTGGTGCTGGAGACACCGGCCCGAGGCGTGGTAAATTTGCTGACCCCCTACTCTAGGGTTTCAGGCAGGAGGACTTCCAAGCTCTACCTGGAGAGGCTGAGGATTGAATCTGGGAAACTTTGGCATGCAAAGCATTTGTTCTACCACCAAGCTAAAGTTCCAACTCCTAGCTGCCGCTACCACCCTTTCACAGCTGTTGTGGATAGGGAAATCAAATGACTTTTGTTGCACTGCCTTGGTCTGATGTGCTTCTCTCCTGGCATGGGAGGAGGCGTCAGTGATCATACCTATATCTAGACCCAGAAGATGTGTTCTGCAGCTCTGGCACTCTCAGGTCAGCTGGAGATGAAGAATTGAGTGGGATGCTGGAGAATGTCAAACAATAAAGTGCTGCAGGCGCCTGGTACTACAGGAAGGGTCATAGGTCAGCATCTGTTTTGCACGAGAAGGTCCCGGGTTCCATCACTGGCATCTCCAGGTAGGACTGGGAATATTCCCTGTCTGATACCCTGGAGCCAGTGTGCACAATACTGAGCTAGATGGACTAGTGGCTTGACTCAGAGGCTCACCCACACTTACCCTTTGCTCTGCACTTGTAGGCGCAGGTCCAGGCTTCCCAAGTCTGTGTCAGAGCACTCTTCCTTTTCCTTTTGCCCTTCCATTTTCCCTGCAAAAGCCTACTCTTTACTGCTGAAGCAGAGCAAACAGCAATCCACGCAAAACCCAAATTGACATGTGCTCCAATTTAGCAGTAAAGATTGAGTTTTCCTGGGGAAAGTGGCATGGGGGGGGAGTGGCAGATCTGTGCCTAGAAAGCAAAGGGCAAAAGGTTAAGGTAAAGGACCCCTGACAGTTAAGTCTAGTTGCGAATGACTCTGGGGTTGTGGCACTCATCTCGCTTTACTGGCTGAGGGAGCTGACGTTTGTCCGCGGACAGTATTTCCGGGTCATGTGGCCAGCATGACAAAGCTGCTTCTGGCAAAACCAGAGCAGTGCATGGAAACGCCGTTTACCAGCAGTATCTATTTATCTACTTGCACTTTGATGTGCTTTCAAACTGCTAGGTTGGCAGGAGCTGAGACAGAGCAATGGGAGCTCACCCCGTCGCGGGGATTCGAACCACCGACCTTCTGATTGGCAAGCCCTAGGCTCTGTGGTTTACACCACAGCACCACCCATGTCCTGGGCAAAAGGTAAGTGTGGCTAAACCCTAAGTATAAGGCAGTTTCTTCTGTTTGCCAGGCAAAGGCAGAATATCAAGTTTTCCTGCTGCAGCACATACCTTCTACAGCTAATAAGAGGTCAAAGCACACACACATTCAGTTGTGGCTCACTAGACTCGATCCCAGCCCTACCACTGGCTCAAGCATCCTTGGCTGTGTGACACTATGCAGCAAGGCCTTTGCCGGAATTTCCTGGCTAAATGTCTGGGTGTTATTTCAGCCACTGCTGAGGGGGGCTGCACTTTGCACAGGCAAGAACTATGATCACGCTAACTGCCGACCACCTATGCCTGTAATTAACTGCTGGGTAAGCAAGGGGGAATTAGCAGTGCACTGTAGACTCGGCTTCCAATCAAGAATTTAATCATGCAGCCTGCAAACAGCAAGATACACAGTTATTAATCTTCGAACTGTGTGGTAACCTCAAGTATAATTCCCAATTAATCAGCGGGAGGCAGACACGGCTCAATATTTACAAGCATTTGTAGCATTAAATGCTAATTTATAGCATTAATGTGATTAAAGGGGGGTATTGCTTATGCAGTGACGTGGGTCAGCCTAGTTAAGACTTGGACCCTGTTCTTCAGACTATGTTGCTAGTGAGGAGTTTAGCACAATATAATCAGATCCCCAATAACAACCCCATTTTGTCCAGTTTGTGCTGCTTCCCAGAATGCCCACCTCAGAACTTTCCCAGAGAATAGAATAAATAAGTAGCCAGGCTGCATATTACTCTTACCACATGGAAGGCCAGCCCAGTTTTCCTTCTTCAGAAGAACGAAGGCTCCCTCTTGATGCGCGAATAGAGCTGGCACGGCTTGAAGTCCTACTGACAGAGAAGCTCCCAGCCAGTTTTCTCCTTCTGTTTCTTACCTACAGTTTGGGATACCATTTTGACTGGATTTTATACAAATAGTCACAGCCATGCTGGACACAGCAGGCATGCCAGCTATCTGTGGTAGAGCAGAAAGTGAAGTCACTGCCCCTCCAGCCCAAGAGGAACTTGGGAAACTCATGTGAATTCTGCTTTGATTCCTGGCCACTTTGAAGAGGACTCCTGGTCCATCACGAACAGCACCCCCATTCTGGGTGTGTGTGAAGGAAGAGGGACTCCATCAAGCACATTGACCTCCAGGAAGTATACTATAGCACAGGACGCTCCAACTTTTCATACCAAGTGGGCCACAAGACTACTTCAACAGGGACCCTGCCAAGTTGTGAAAGCACCACCTAGGCCATGAGAAGCAGGACTCTAGGATCCTGTCAGAGCCCCATGCCTCCTTCCCAAAGCCCTGTGCCTCATATCCCTGGCTTTGGGAAGGCAGCATGAGGGCTGTGGGAAGGGGGCATCAAATATTGTTGAGGGCCATCAAAAAAAGGCCTTGAGGGCTGCATTCAGGCTGAATGTTGGACCACCCTGCTATAGCACATACACTGATTGTAAAGATCCATTGGCTTGTCCAGAGTAATCCGGTTGGATTGCTTTTATGTGGCATAAGGAGAGAAGGGCATACTTGCTAATCCCCAAGTGTAGCATCAACATGAGAGAGAACTCAATTAACAACACTCATCTGAGCTCAGTGAGAAGAGAAGACTCCCAGGAAAAGATCCTGATGTTGGGAAAGATTGAGGGCACAAGGAGAAGGGGATGACAGAGGACGAGATGGTTGGACAGTGTTCTTGAAGTTTGACCAAACTGTGGGAGGCAGTGGAAGACAGGAGTGCCTGGCATGCTCTGGTCCATGGGGCACGAAGAGTCAGACATGACTAAACGACTAAACAACAACAACATTTGAACTCAGATCCTGGTCATTCTGAGGCAGGCTTCCTCAACCTCGGTCCTCCAGATGTTTTGAGACTACAATTCCCATCACCCCTGACCACTGGTCCTGCTAGCTAGGGATCATGAGAGTTGTAGGCCAAAAACAACTGGAGGGCCGAGGTTGAGGAAGCCTGTTCTGAGGGGTAAGCAGGCTCCTTTGGGTTTAGTTACTACCTGCCCCTGCCTCTTTTTTTCGTCTGTTTCTTCCTCCCACCAACTTTTCTGGCTGGGAAAGGAAACAGGGCTGCCATAATGGAAAATGGGAGAGTGGGCGTAAAAGTGATGCAATGGATGGCAGCAATCATTACAGGACCCCCCCCCCCGACACACCAAGAGTACTTAATTCCTCCGGTTTGAAAATCACCACTTATTTTTAATGGAACAGTTTTTGACACCAGAACCATCTGCACTTTTTCATCCTGGCAAGTTGTTCCTGGGCAGCTTCCTTTCTCAACAACTTTGCTGCCTGCTGGTGAACTATCCTTTTTTGGACTGTCCATCACTTCTGACTCTCACTGGAAGGGAAACAAAGGGGCCCAACCTCTCAGTACCGAATGCATCTGCAGGTACTTTTCAGCTGCCAAGTAAGCCAGATCACAGTGGGGATATTTGGAAGAGAGGGTGGCAAGCCAACTCACTGGTCTTGCGGATGGAGAATCTCATTCTGCAAGGAGCCTATAGGAGAGGCTGAGGGTGCTGGGATGCCTCACTCGGTGTTAACTTTAGCACAGCCAGGCCACCCCATGTGATCCGCCGCAGCTGATGAGCCTCTTTCCTTCTGGAGCAAAGTGAAGAGCTAGTATGTTCACAGACCCTGCTGGGTGGCAGCTCAGCCAATGACTCATAGCATAACACACACAAGGATCAGTGTGCATTTAAATTTGCCATGGCAACAAATAGTCCACCAGCGGTAATTACATAGATTGTCATGGAGACAGGGCAAAAGAAACAGAATTAGTTCCCAGTTCTTTCAGGAGAAAGACCATCTCTGAAGTTCCTGGCATAGGATCCCCAGGGAGGATGTAAGAATAAAGAGGCTGCACTACCTCCAGCCCTAAAAAAAGATGCTCTCTGCCAAATAGCTGGTCTATGGCAACACAATCTCTGGTTTATGAGATAGCTGTAAAAGTCTCTTCACTTTCCCATTGCTTAGGGGTGAAAATATTAAATGAGAGAAATACATGCAGACAAAGTAAAAGATGTATAGGTTTACCCCTGAGATAAGAGGCAGCGGATCCCTGGGTACCAGTTTCTGGAGAACATCTGCAAGTAAGGGCTATTGTCATCTTGCCCTGCATGCGGGCTTTCCATAGGCAGCAACTGGCAACTCTGGAAAGGAGGATGCTGGGTGAGATAGGCCATGGGTCTGATCCTGCAGGGCTCTACTTGTGACCCAGAGGATTTGGACAATGCCTCCTCTATCCACCACTCACTCACTCATCCATCCTTCGTTACACCAACCTTGAAGCCTCTCCCCCATGATTTGCAGATAATGCCACCTTTTGTCAAAGAAAAAGGCACAGGATTCTGTATTTGTGTCCTTTGGCCTTAGCAGAGATTCTGACTAACTAGCCTTGCTAAAGGACTGAAAGCCCTGTTCTGATAAACTCTTCTGTTCCAGTGGCATTCTTTGGCAGGAGCAGTATTCATCAGTCTCAATATATACCAGGAGGAGGAGTCACGTACGGTTAGCAATGGCTATGTTTTCATTTATTTCCCTGGACCCAAGCTCCTCACCTCACAGTCTTGATCAGCCTCAATGTATGAGCAGTTTTATAGGTTGTGCTCTTCTTGGACAGTGGGCGGATATGTGTGAGGGGGAGGAACAATCTCTAAATATGGGTAACAGTCCCAGTGAGAACTGCAAATGGTGGTGGGTGAGTTCTGCCATCACAAATGTAAGAACATTAGAAGAGCCCTGCTGGATCAGAGGAAAAGGCTCACCTAGATCAACATCTTGTTCTCATAGTGATTGACCAGGTAGAACATAGCCCTCATGGCTAGTAGCCACGAATTGATCTAAAGAAAGATGTGCAGGTGTGTATGTCAGCCTGTGAGACAGTTCATACCTGTGTGTATGTGAGAAATATGGCACACATATCTTGCACTGCTTTTTTTGCTAGGCTTTACCTGTAACAAATCACATTTTTTAAAAGGATCCATTATTTGGTTCAACATTTCCACTCTCTCCCTCCCCACCTCTTCTTAGATTTTTTTGTAAACCCCTACAAACTCCCTTTGCTCTCCCCCATCTCCAATAGTGGCGACAGAACTGACTCAGAAGTGCTATGCTAAAAAAACAGCATGTTGTAGAGGAGATTTTCCCTTTGACACATGCCCTTGCCAAGCCTGGCATGCCACCGCCTTGATCAGAAGCAGTGCCGGTGGACAATGAAGGACCCCTTCTCATTGTAGGCCTGCCGGTCGATCCACACGTTCTGGAAAGAGTTGAGTGACGCCACAATGGAACCACCCAACCAGGCAGAGAAGGTGCGGTTGGGGGAAGCCAGGATGCCCACCTTTTTGGATGGCTCCATCTTCTGCAGTTCCTTCTTAATCCTCTCGGAAAAGCCACGAAGCATGGTAGTTCCACCAGCCAGCAGCACATTGGCAAGCAGGTCCGCTTGTCGCTCTGGCTTGCATTTCCTGATGCTGCTTATAGCTTGGACGTGAAGCCCCACCTCTGGGAAGCCCAGCATGGTCGGATTGAAGAGGATCTCTGAGCAGCGGAAGCGCTCACTGCCGATGGAGATAACCTGCCTGTCAGGAAGGGTGTAGTCCATGAGGTATTTCTTCTCATCAGCATTCAGTTCACCCTCATATTCCTCCGGGATATAGCAGCACTTCTCCTTGATCTGACATACCACCTCCATTTCATCCTTATGGAAAGGGTTCCCAGATTCTCCCATCAACTTGGCCAGGTATTCTGTCAGGGCATTGCCTGCTATGTCTAGTCGGTAGGTGGCATGAGGTAAAATGTAGCCATCGTGGACAGGAGCGGTGTAGGATGTCCCATAGCCAGAGCCAATCACCAGCCCGCCTGTCCGGCCGTAGGAATACACTGACAAAAGGGACTGATGAGCCACAAACATGGCTGGCACCTCAAAGTTCTCAAAGAGCAGCTCCGCCATTTTCTCGCGGTTAGTCGTTGGGGACATGGGGGAATCGGTGACCAGCACAGCGAGCTCTTCAGGGCACACGCTGAGCTCTGTGTAGAAGACATGGTGCCACAGCATCTCTAGGGCATCCCAATCTGTCACAACCCCATGGGTCATTACCTGGTGTGTGCTCACCTCCGCACGCCGCTGTGGGATGCTCTTCCCAATGTAGTACAATGGGCTTTCCTTGGTCCTGTACCTTGGCACCCCCACAACACTTGGCACAATGGATCTCGGCTTCTCATCCCCAGCCAGGCCACTCTTGGTGTATCCAGTGCCTGTGTCTATAACAACAGCAGCATAGTCCTTGTACTTGTCTGATGGGCATGATGAGGAGTCTGATGGGAGGCCCTTTGAGCTTGGTCTGTGCCCTACAGGGCCAGGACTCTTGGACTTCTTAGGGTAGTGCATTGTGATGGGATCTTTCAGAGGCTATGTCCCTTTGTCCTGATGCTATCACAAGACCAGACAGTGGTCCAACAGCCTCAGAGGGAAAGAAAGAATCTTCCCATCAGTACAGAAGGCAGGAACCGTGTCGCCATAACAATCACCTGTGATGTGGCCACAGCAGAATGACATCATAAGAATGAGGGATGAGATGAAGGTGTTTTCATTCTAATAAAGATATTGAAATGAAACTGAACTGACACCCACTGAGACCTTACCACAATACTTGACATACGTCTATGGTTTCCATGACTGACATCCACTCTAGACACCATGGGATATTTAATGGGTTTATCCTCATCAATTATTTCATAGAATCATAGAATTGTAGAGTTGGCAGGGACCATGAGGATCATCTAGTCCACCCCCTGCAATGCAGAAATATTTTGCCCATTGTGGGGCTCGAACCCACAACCCTGAGATTAAGAGTTTCCTGCTCTACTGACACAGCAAACTTCACAGAATGACAAAAGCAAACACATGTTGGCTAAGGAACTTGTTGCCTAAACTGACGTTTGATTCAGTTGTGGTGTGTGCAATAATCTTCTGTGCCTTCTCAATCTGAAGTTCATGTCAGCTGCTTTTATTATATCCTGACTGTGCCTTCCCCCTCCCCTTTTTGGGTCTGAATTTTAGGTATGGGACTAATAGTGCACTATTCGTCCATTGGGGTCTGGTGAGGACCCCAAAACCTCCTGCAATGATTTTGCAATGTTCTTTGCAGATAAAGTTGCTCAGAGGGAAAGGGAAGGAGATGGAGTCACACAGAGGCAGAAGGAGAACTATGCCATCTTGAATTGCTGTGAACTCTGCTCTCTTTTACCTCTGGCATCACCCCCCCCCCCGAATAAAAGACAGAACAAAAGATTCCCCCCTTTGGATTTAGCTGCCTGATCAGGACTGGAAAAGCGTTCCCCGAATGAGCTTGGCAGAGGAGGGAGCTGCAAATGCGATGTAAAAGGATGCAACACAGACTGGATTAATTTAAGTGAGTGTTGATGGGCACATGCAATTCTCGCTGGTGCACAGGGGACTGAATGTCCCCAACTCTATGGCAAACATGAAGGGTTTCATTTTCTGTTGACGCTCCTTTGTTCAGTTAGAGCACCAGTTCTCCACAGAAAGACTTGAGAGTAGAGATCTCTGGTGGAATGTCAGGAAGCTCCTCTACTCAGCATCCTGGTTCTTATTCCCGGTCAGATATTTCCTTTGGGGCCCATGACACTGTAGAAACTGCAGGAAACCTTTAGAAGCCAGAACAGGGCACACACTTCCACTCTATGCTCATATATTTCTATGATGGCTATCTGGTCTGCCTCCTCTGTCAGAGATATTAAGGCTCTGTGTACCAGTTGCAAGGAATCATGAGGGAGAGAGGGTGCTATTTCGCTCAGGTCCTTCTTGTCATCTTCTTCTTCTTTGGCAATCACTCATAGCTGAGTAAGATTGTCTTCCATAAACATGGTCCTCAAAAGTGAGTCCATAAGTGACTTTTTGTGTTATCCGACAAAGTCCATATATTCCATGTTCCAAAGTTCAATTGTCTTTTACGACCGCTGGGTGGTGACCCCACTGGGCGCGGTAATCCAGTCGGGGAAAAGGGAGGCAGATTATATTTAGGGCACCTTTTCTAGCCCCTTCCCTCTTTTTGGAGTGAGCAGAGTGGATCCTAAATAGGGCTGCTCAGTCATGGATACAGCTGCTGAGCTGCTCAACTGCCTCATTCCTTGAGTCAGAGCGACTGAATCTATATCCAGCGCCCATGTGCTGGTTCATGACTAGGGGCTTCAGGATTTCACAGTCCTGCCCCCATTACCATTTGCCGATTGCCATGGGACGTTTTGGGGTTTGGGATGGGTTTTTGGAAGATGCCTGTGCGTGAGTTTGTTTTATGTGTGTAGATCAGTGCATGCTGACCAACGCACAGTCTTCGCAGTAGGCTCTATTCTAATGGCATGAGTAATCATGACCAGTAGATTCATGTTGTAGTGGAGCCTTTCCTATTCCTCTCCTTCCAGAGCCCCTGATCTGCATTTTAGTGTGAGAGGTCCCCTTGGCAACTTGCTGGCCATTGTGAGGACAGGATGATGGACTAGATGGGTCTTTGGCCTGATCCAGCAGGCTCTTCTTACATTTTTGTGCTGGGGTTTCATCTGATCCTATTATACTCACTCACCTGGGAGTAAGCTTCACAGAACTCAGTGTGTTACATTTCTCAGTAGACATGTGTAGCATTAATCTCTTGTTCCCAGTGCATGCATTTATGGAAGCAATGGCCTTAGATCTTTAGCCTTGGCTACTCCCTGTCCCCACCTATTACCCGCTTGGGAAAAGGGGTGTATGATTGTCCTAAGGGCGCGGTCTCCTTGCTCAGCTGCTTGAGAGACAGGCAAAGGTTCAGAATGAGCCTTCTGATAAATGGCAGGAACAGTTGACTTCCCCTTGCTAAAGTAGCTCTTTCTCCTCTGGCCACAGGGAACTGTCTCTTAAAAAAAATAATAAAAAAATCCTGTGTGGCTAATCTGCCCATGTCTGCTTAATTCCTTCTGACTGGCAGAGAAGCAACTCTGTTCTCCCTGCATTCAGCCAGCTTTGTCATTAATGCAGTTAATTCCAGAGCCAGAGGGTGAGCCTGGGAGATCCATAGCAATGCAGGCAGGCCATTCGCACTGCTGGCAGAGCCGGGGGGCAGGAATAGCAATTGAACTCACCATGCTAGATTTACTATGTATACTAAGTCAGGGCGAATCCTGATGCGTATCCGACGGGCATCAAACATCAAGACCTGTTCAGGGTAAGATTCAGAGCATCTCACCATCAGTGGGTTGACATGAAACCCAATTGTGGATGACCCAGCAGCATCCCTTCTCCCCACCCACCCACACTGCTTCATCAGAGTGCTTGTTACATGTGCAAGATGCAGGGATGATGCAAGGCCAGGACAACGTGATACTAATTGACATTAAAAACCATATTGTGTAAGTCCATCCGCAGTGGCATCCTGCAGCTGTGACATGCTGCTGTCTACTTCTAAAAACATCTGTGGCTCCACTGTTAAAGAGTTGCAATGACGTGGATGCCTGTGACTAATACTGGACCGTTTAGGTGTGTTCCAAGGCAATTTTCAATAACTCACTCCTTGTTCCACTTTACTGTCAAGAATTGTGTGTCGGTTAATGTGTACCTGCAAGATGGAGGGTCAATGGATGGTCCTTCTATCTTTGATCGAGGAGATGTGCCAGGTAAATTTCTCAGCATCAGAATTCTACCCATTACATATCTGGGGATCTGCTTTGAATTTTACACTGCAGCTTGCCAAACCTGAAATGCATATATAACAGAAATGTAGGCATATGAAAATAAATTTTATGAAATAAAATAATAAGCCTACACAGATGCTTAGAAAGTTGAGATGATTTTAATGTGTTTTAGTACTTTAAATTTGTATGTTTTAAAGTATGGTTGTGATTTCCCCCCCTTGATTTCACTCTTTTATCTTCTGTAAACTGCTTTGAGGGGTTCCCCTCCCCCCTTACGATTAGACAGTGGGAATTTTTTATGAAATAAAAATATGAATATGAATATTTGTGAAAACAATAACCAGAAGTATGGTATGGTGCTTGGAAAAATGCATTTACTAGGCAAAATGTATTCATATTCATATATTCAAAAACGAGAAAGAGTTCCATGGGCAGCAGGATCTTCCCTGCAATGCCTCTGCAAAACTTTCCATTTGAACACAGCACTATATGGGTATTTCTGCATGAAGAAAAATGTTTGTATTTTGTAATCTCTGCCTATTACCTTTTCCTTTATGTTACTTTAGTCTGTTACCCTATGATTTTTGTAAGGGTCAGAGGGAGCAGAGTTACTGCTGCTTCATCTTAGTGCAAGCATAAAAAAGGGAGAGCACAAAAGACTCTGATTTTCCCAGTAAAGAATAGGAGTTGCAGCAGCATGTCAGGAGCTGCTGAGGCTGGTATGGGAAGCCTCCAGGCCACGCACAGTGCTTGAATTGAATTGCCAGAGGGTGAAGGGCGGAAGAAGCTTGGCTAGAGATGATCGAATCTGTCCCCTTGGGTTTCTCATTTCCACATTAGTCTGCAATTTATTTTCCAAAGTTCTCATCTGCATTTTAGTGCAGGCCTTCCCTAATACACACATTTTGTGCAGTTTTGTTACACACACACACACACACACACACACACACACACACACACACACACTTTTACGGACATGGGTGGTGCTGTGCTCTAAACCACTGAGCCTCTTGGGCTTGCTGATCAAAAGGTCAGCGGTTCGAATTCCTGCAACGGGGTGAGTTCCTGTTGCTCAGTCCCAGCTCCTGCCAACCTAGCAGTTTGAAAGCACGTCAAAGGGCAAGTACAGTAGTACCTCGGGTTACATACGCTTCAGGTTACAGACTCCGCTAACCCAGAAATAGTACCTCGGGTTAAGAACTTTGCTTCAGGATGAGAACAGAAATTGTGCTGCGGCAGAGGAAGGCCCCATTAGCTAAAGTGGTACCTCTGGTTAATAACAGTTTCAGGTTAAGAACGGACCTCCTGAACGAATTAAGTACTTAACCCGAGGTACCACTGTAGATAAATAGGCACTGCTCCGGCGGGAAGGTAAACGGCATTTCCGTGTGCTGCTCTGGTTTCGCCAGAAGCGTCTTAGTCATGCTGGCCACATGACCCGGAAAAACTGTCTGTGGACAAACGCCGGCTCCCTCGGCCAGTAAAGCGAGATGAGTGCCGCAACCCCAGAGTCATCTGCAACTGCACTTAACTGTCAGGGGTCCTTTACCTTTAACTTTATATACATTTTTGCAAAGTGGTTTTTCTGTATATAATGCATTTTTCTAAGTTATTTTCGCTAAAAAATAGATTGCTATGCACGCTTTACACTTTGGTATCTCTCTTCATTGGGGAACCCAAGTAATTGTTTGATTGTTTTTTTGCCAGATGTTGGGTCCACCAGAATCTGAAATTAGGGACCTTTTTTTTAAAGAAGTAGCAAGAAATATGCAGTATCTTAATTAATCAATTGCACCCGCCTCCCCATCCTCAAGCATTAGCTGGTTTCTGGTGGGTTTTGTTGTGCTTTGTCCACATGATGATCTGAGATAGAAAAGTAGGATCTGCACGTCCTTTCCTTAGTGTGCCCCTGGTGTCTCTGATGGCCAGTGACATTTTCCTGGCATCTGTCCCCTCTTTTCATTTATTCAGGGAATAACACTTTGAATCTTGGGGACCTTGACTGCTTGTGTTTGAAATGTCTTCACTGCTGTGACTGGTTTGAGATTCCTAGGCGTTTCGCCTCTTGTTCTCTGGGTGGGCAAGTGTCCTAGCACTCTTGGGATGTGTGATCTTGAAATGTCATTTCTGCTCATGCATGTGACTCTGAAATTTGCTCTGTCACCTCACCCTCACCCACCCACCACTTGCTGCAAGCCAGGAAGTCTCAGTTCAGTCACAGTTTGTCGAAGGTACAAGGGAGAACAAAATGAATTCATAGAAAAAAGGGGACAGCTATTCATGGGAAACATGGAGAGGAATTCACACACCTCTGCAAGGGGCACACCCTTCTCTGAGGCAATTCGGGCCTCACTTGTGGTACTGAAAAAGAGAAAGAAGTTTGTTTACATGGCAAGAGGATGGGGAAATTGTGGACCGACTTGGAAGGGTTGTTTGCTATGTGGTGATTCAGTTTGTGTCCAGCTTGACAGTGAAGTTTGCTGGCTAAGAGACTTGGGAAGGAATTCAGTGTAGCCCTAATTTAAAGTCCCTGAGAGGTCTACTAGTTGTGCTAGCAGAATGGCTAGCACAGGACTAGGTGCAGGAAGAAAGCATGGCCCTGGTGCCTGACTGCTCAACTGATTGCTGTAGCCCGAATACTTCTGGTTGCACAAGAAGCTTCAGCTAGTGCAACTGATGTAGTGATGCTTCCTGAACATTCCCTTTTTTCTGGGACAATTCTTGCTGCTGCTGAGAGAGGAATGAATGAATGAGGGTGCATCTACATGATGCTTTCTTCCCAAGAGGCTATAGCAATGTTAGATGGCCAGCTGTCCTGTGCAGATCCACCACCGATAGTTCTTCCTTACGGGGAGCTAAGCTCTGATATTTTTTTGAGGCAATGGTTCAGTCTAAGGAGCAGGGAACAAAGAGGGTGAGCTTTTGGAAATCTTGATGAAACTGGGCCAGATGAGTACTGCAGTTTTGACTTGTGTCGTCTGGAGTCAGGGAACCAGGTGTAAAGCCTTGAGCATAGTTTGTTCTGTGTTCAGATGAGGCTAGAGACTGTGACACTGACAGCCCACACTGAGATCTTCTGCTGCTGCATATATTTCAGTACTCTGAAATGTTCAGTCCAGTAGCCTGCTAGCAGCCGTCTACATCCATTCCTGTCTGGAGTCAGAGCCAGAAGCTGAGATCTCTTGGCAGAGCCACTTGGGGTGACTGGCAGGACTTAAATGAAAGCAATCCTTGGGTGAGAAGCATGTTGGCAGCAGCAGCAGCAGCAGCAGCTGCTGAGAACAATAGGCCACACTTGCACAACAGCCTCCCCTGCAATGCTGGAAGCACCTCAGATAAGCTGGGTCTCCTCCTCATGTCAAAATGCCTCCAGTTTAAACAGTGAATCCTTGACTGACAGAAACTGTGGGGAGGGGGTAGTGATAGTGGGTGGGTTCCTGGGTGTCCCGCATGTGTGGGGCTGGCCACTTTCAGGAACACAGGGGAAGATGAAATGCTACTGAGTGCAGTGGGTAAGTAGTTCTTCAGTTCAGACTGAGCTGTGATCAGAGACACCCTCAGAAGCAAACGAACACAGAAGCCTCAGGTGTTCTTTACAGTTTCATTTGCAAGTGCTTTTGGTTTCTGAAATCCCGATCTAAAAATGTTCCTGCTTTGCTGCACCTACCTCCTGAACTCGCATGGCTGTCTCTGCTCCCACCTGCTCCCAGAACTTGAATGGAGCCTAAAAGTGGCTTTTTTCTTGAATGCCCCCCTCTCCACTCCCTCCTATAGATGTGTGTGTGTGTGTGTGTGTGTTTTGAGAATGCTTGTCTCCAGAGGGCAGGCAGCATGGCTTTGCTGCTGAATTAGCACCTTTTAATAGGAACTATTTGACAAGAGTCTGATTCAGCTTTTCTCTCCTTGCTCTGTGGGGGATTTTTCTTTAGGTGAAACTGGGTCAGTTCAAGTATCCGAGTCACAATTGCATTTCATGTGCCTGCCTGCTTAAGAGCTCCATCCCAAAGGATTTGCTCCATGAATGTGTTCTTAGATTCCACATGCAGCCAGGCAGCTGCTGTCTGATAAGGTGAGGAGAGAAAAGGGGGGGGGGAGAGTTCAAAAAGCGTACAAATGCAAATATATCAAGAGCTGCTGTGGAAGGTGCTTTTATCAATAATCGTCCTGCTGAAGACTCTGCCTTTGTGAACTGAGCCATGATTGATGCAAGAAGTAACTCTCTTACTCAGAACATGGACACAGACCATTTGCACAGGAATTGATTTAACAGCCCTCCCAAGCTGGGCATTGCTTGAGGGCTGCGACTGGTCACATGACACATGATATTGCTGATCCCTCCTCATGTATCTTATGTACCAAATCCGCATTGATTTTGTATTCTGATGTTGCATTTTCCATGCACATTACAGAGCTCATCCATAGAAGGAAAAGGAAAAATGTCACAGAATCAGCATGGCTCTTTCCTGCCCTGATAGCTTCTGGGAGGGATAAGACGATGTTTCGTGATGATGCCTAATGTTTGTGGCATAAGACTTGACCCATTCAAGTGAAAGCAATTTCCCTGTAGATCTGCTATAGTGGTGGCATAACAAGCTTCTGAGAGGCCTCTCTGTCAGCAATCATGTAATGTGTGCAGACCTGCATTTATTACCCCTTTCAGATGCAGTATTAGTCTGGGTGGTTGAACTCATTTGTGGAACATGCCTCCAGGGATGGGGAAGGAACTGGATGCATTGTCATCCAGAGTCGGACTTAATAAATTTGCACTTTCCAAAACAAGACAAAACAAAACAGAAACACATCAATCGTCAAAATGTGGAATTCTCTGAATTTTGCAGTGCAGTTGTCCAGTCAAGTAATGTGTACTAAAATAATCATCATCATCATATACTGGGGTAAAGCATGCATAAAAATGCTTAAACATGTGTACAAAATATGTTATTGTCAGGGAACTGCCATCGGAGCCAAGAGTGGAGGTGAGGCTCCCTAGCGATGCAGGAGAAGGGCCCAGCCGGGACAGAGGGAACACTTCATCGGAGGAAGGAGATCAGCGTAACACCAGGAAGAAAAGAGAACCGGAAGGGACGTCGGAGAGATGGCTCCAAGACTCTTCCACAGAGACCAGCGGAGAGAGCCCAGGACCTCCGCTGGCCACACCCACTCTGCGCAGAAAACTTCCGCGCAGGGAGGCTAGGAGGAGACTTGGTGTCAAACAGCTTTTATGTTGGAAGAATTTCAGGAAACGCCCACTGACGGATTCTGCCAGTGACTGACACAGCCACGGAGAAAGTGCTGTTCAGCCAGGGAAAAGTTTAGCCAGGGAATGTTGCCAAAAGCAACGGCCACTTACGCACAAGCAACCCCAATTCCCTTTACAGTTATATTAGGGAAATCTGCCCTGAAAAAATATTAGGCAAAATGACATACAAATGTGTGTATCAGGAGCAATTAGGTCCATCAGGGTTTGTGAAATGTTTAATTGTTTAAATATTTAGCCCCTCTAACCACAGAACTTTCTCCAGGTAAAACATTTTAAACCTGATGCATAAAAGAGATGCTCCTCATCAGTGGAAGGTGGTCTGGATGGAGAAATGTTATATTTATATCCTGCTCCTCAGCCAAGCAGTTCAAATATTAGAATGATAAAGGACCTGCCCTGCTCTGCCCTGTCTTGTCCCCACAAAACAGGCACTTCTCTAGGGAGCTAGTTAAGAGTGGCAACTTGGAAACTCTATGCATTTAGCTCAAATAACTTCCCTGTATTGGGTACATTGAAGAAGAAGACTCGGGGGTTGCTGTTGTTTTTGCACTGAAAGGGTCTATAGCTCAGTGCTTTGCATGCAGGAATTCCTGGGTTTGATCCCTGCATCTCCTGGTAGATCTGGGAAACATCTCTGTATGAAGCATTGGAGAGCTGATACTAGTCAGTGTAGACTACAACTCTCATCATTCCTAGCCACCAGGGCTGATGGGAGTGCCACATCTGGAAGACACCATGTTGGCTACCCCTCTTGTGGACAATACTGAGCTCTTAAATGGGCCAGTGACTACATATTTTTTAAAATGTTTGTGCTTAATGTCAAGAAGATGAGAATGGAGGCTGAAGAGTGGCCAACGACAGAAAAGATATATTAAAATAATCACAGAGGATTTGATGCTTATAGTGAAAGGCCAGTCAGAGGGCAAATGTTCCCAATGGGGTGGAGTAAAGGAACAGCCTATCAGGCACAGGACAGAGTTTGAGGACTAAGGGGAGTGAGCTGACATAGCGCAAGAGGACTCAGCAGTCAGGGTTCTTCTTAGGACTGTGAAGGAGGAAACCTAAGGGCTATATAGCAGAGGGCTGCTGGCTACAGTAAATACAGAAATAGGAGCCAAAGAAGGAGATATTTTTGAAGGTCAACAAAACACAGATTACATAGCTGGCAACCATTCATAAATTTTATGCATGCCCACCAATTCATAATATTTATAGATTGCTCATCTCCAAGGAGCTCTGTTCATAATAAGTAGAAAACAAGCATGAAACATATGGATGGTATTGCTTCATCCTTTAGAGAGTGGGTATCCAGGCAGAATGATTGTGTCCACACAAACTTAAATCAGTCCTTCCTTTGGTTTCAAAAATCTGTTTTGTGAAAAGGGACATCTGGAGGCAAAGAGCAACAGCACACACACACACACACACACACACACACACACACACACACACACTTAAAATAATAAATGACAGTATGCTGTTTTGCAGAAATATTTCATAATATGCATCATATCTCTTTTGTTTGCCAAATCTGGGAAAAGGAAATTTCAATGAAGGAGCTATAATGACCATTCAGCCTAGCGACCAGTCTTCCAATCTCCAGCTTTAATAATGTAATTTAAATAATCATAAACAATGTGATTGGATATGAGCTAGGAGATCAGTTATGGTCAGGATGTCAAATCTATATATAAAGTTTAAATAGGGAGTTCAAGGAATGATAAAAAGGGTCAAAATGCAAAAAAGCTTTAATAAGCCAAGAGTAAAGCAAACAAGGTTAAACCACAGAGCCTAGGACAGAAGGTCGGCGGTCCGAATCCCCACAACGGGGTGAGCTCCCGTTGCTCGGTCCCTGCTCCTGCCAAACTAGCAGTTCGAAAGCACATCAAAGTGCAAGCAGATAAATAGGTACCACTCCGGCGGGAAGGTAAAAGGCGTTTCCGTGCGCTGCTCTGGTTCGCCAGAAGCTGCTTAGTCATGCTGGCCACATGACCCAGAAGCTGTACGCCGGCTCCCTTGGCCAATAAAGCAAGATGAGCGCCACAACACAGAGTCGGCCACGACTGGACCTAATGGTCAGGGGTCCGTTTACCTTTACCTTTTTAAAGCAAACAATTATATTTTATCCAGGACTGGAAATCTCAGTCCAGAAGTGTCTTACACATTACATCAAGTGCAATAAAACACAAATAACATCTGGAATTTAGACTTCAGAGAGTAGATCCCAGGCAATTCAGGATGGCATTATACCTTGTCCTGGAGCAACTCAGAGATTGCAGGTCAGAAGCACCATGGAAAGCTCCTAGAAAGCAGCTCCATCCAACGGAGTCTAGGAAATGAGTGGACCCTTTTGTGCCTGCCAAGTCCTGCCTCTTCCTTGAGAAGCGGAAGCCTTAAAGTGGCAGCTCACTCACTAGGAGCTCATTATTCTTCCTCCTTTCAGACAATTTCCTCCAGGCTTACCTGCTTTGATGGGAACGCGGGTCAGTTCCTCATATGTGAGTATGCATGTGTGTGTGCACATGGATGTACAAACACCAAGGATATGGACTCCAGAGAGTCTTATTTAGGAGTTGCTAAGTTCAAGGATTCCCAATCTGATAGCCTCTGGTTCTGGCTCAGGTTTGGTGATGGTGCTGAGGTCTGGCATCCAGTCCCTCTGCCTCCATAATCTCTGGTCCAACAAATTTTGCTGGCCCCCACAGAGCTGAGGCAACTTACTGGAGGGGGAGGGCAGGTGTTCATATAGTATTTAATTTTGGAATTCTAGATGTAAGCTTCTTCAGGATCTGTCCTTTTTGCCTACATGGGTAGCACTAGACAATAGTAATATTTTATGACAATATTTGTATGTCATCATCACTGAGACATGGCTTAATACAAGGTGGTTCAGGTTAACCACAAGCAAGTCAAAATTGCTGGAAAACAGCTTGTGATGTTAGAAGGGCAAGACAGCACATCAAGCCTGGCCAGCAGTGCTGGGGAATCAGATGATCAACACCAGCAAATTGCTCCCTTGCTCTAGAATGGTGCACATTGCCACACTAGGAACTTTCCACCTAATAGATATAGATATATAGATACATAAGGCTGTGCTTGTTTTCCTTCTACAGCATCGAAATCTTTCTTTAATGTTTTTATTTTAAAAAATCCTTGTCAGTTTCATTTTAATCTCTTTTCTCTTTTTGGTATTTTTCATTTTAGACCTTATTATGTCTTATGTGATGATTGTTTAATTTTGTTGCACATTTAATATGTTTTTATTTATTGTTTATGACTACTTTTGTTATATTTTTGTAATTACATAAATCTTTCCATGTTTTAAGCCACCTTGAGCATAGTTTTAACTATGGAAAGGCAGCATGCAAATAAATGATGATGATCATGATTTTCATGATTGGGGGAAAAGACACACACACACATATACAAAATATACACTGTGAGGACAGATGGGTCATATGAAAAGTGGTCTTGTGAACTGGGTGGGTTATCTGGGCAGAATGGAGGACAGAGAGGCATGCAAGTTCATGGAGGCCAGTTGGAGTTCACATGCCAACAATTTGTCCCTTTCCTAGTTTTGTGTTCCTGAAATCTAACTGCATTAATATTGACATGTCTGAGGTGGCTGTGATTTTTCCAGAACCAAGTAAAAGCTGCAAAAACAGCCTAAAATCCCCCCCTCCCAGACCGCAGCAAAACCCATCACTTGGGCTTGTAGCTTTTACCACATCAACCCCATGGGCACATCATACACAAAGAGCTGGCTGTCATTTTGAAGAGCTGTCACAGCCTGTCTTCATGCTACCTGTCAGTTCTCATATGCCATGAAGACATCAACCACACCAATCTTCATTGCCTATTAGTTACATTTTCCAGAAAGCACCTTTTTCTGCCCTCCAACGCCAGCCCTCATGCATGGATGAAGTTCCCTGTTGCTGCATAAGATGTCATTTAATGATCTTCCCATAAACCAGGGGCAGCAAATGTGGTTGGAAATAACTCCCATCATTTCTGACCATTAGCTATGCTGGCTGGGAATGATGAGAAAGAACAATTGGTCTTAACTGAAGTGTAGATTTGGAAGTAGGGATGCTGGAGTACATGGGCCCCGCCATGGGTAATCTCCAATGAACTGATAGGGAGATACTATCTGTTGATTATAATTTCCTTGCCGTGTCATATATCTAGTGAATTTGCTCCTTTAGATTTGCCCAAGCCAAGGGGGGAGGAAGCAGGCAGGTTTTTTATTTCAAAGACTGTCGGTGCTTTGCTGCTCGTTGAATCCGGAAAACTGAGGGAATTGAGCCTACTTCCCACAAGTCTTTGCTCCTGCCTAGCGTCACATGACAAGGACATTGCCCATCCCATTGGCTCCAGCATCCCACAATGTAAATTTATAGTCTAATAACATCTGGAGGGTTACTCCTGTTAGCTAAACCCTTCTTTAAAGCTTTATTTTGCACTCAGATTTATGAGGATCATCATAATGGTTCAGAGCACACCTCAAAAACCAACAACACAATAACTTGAATTTCCCTTTTGTGTTTATAGGATGTACAGTGGTACCTCGGGTTAAGAACTTAATTCGTTCTGGAGGTCTGTTCTTAACCTGAAACTGTACTTAACCTGAAGCACCACTTTAGCTAATGGGGCCTCCTGCTGCTGCTGCGCCGCCGGAGCACAATTTGTGTTCTCATCCTGAAGCAAAGTTCTTAACCCGAGGTAATATTTCTGGGTTAATGGAGTCTGCAACCTGAAGCGTATGTAACCTGAAGCGTATGTAACCCGAGGTACCACTGTATTGATTTGGCTAGTGAGGGACCTTAGGCAATTTTTTTTTGGGGGGGGGGAGAATGTAAAGGGTAGGAGAGGGGTATTCAATTCCCCTCCCCCTGGATAGTAATTGTAGAAAAATGAACCTGGGAAGCCTTTAGTGGGTTCTTTTTATAGCAAGGTCCCGGGCCCGCCAGTCACCACTGTGTGTGAATTCAGAAAAAAAATGAAATTCATGTAGATCTGATTCATCTTTCAATGAAACACTGTACTATGCACAGCAGATTGAAAAAGCCCCACAACATTCAGCCCAGTATCAAACAAACACCTATCTAGCTGTGTGCTGAGTCTGCAAAATTCCTAGAGTGCTTTGGGGGCAGCTTACAACGCAGAAAACTGTGTTCAGAAAGCTTCTGTCCCTCTGGACACAACTTAAAAAATACTTTTAGATATATTTGACAAAGAGAATCAATTTACTTTCTCTCTCTCAGATATTTCCAAAGCATTCAAGTATCATTCTTTGAACAGGTGCTCTTACATAAAAACAAACAAACACCTATCTCTTTGTGCTAAGTGGATCTATTCCCTGCAATTTGTTTTAAGTGAATACAGCAAGGGCACATAAGCTTTCATAGAGTCGAACTGGAATTCTTCCAGCAGCGTGACTAGAACTCCATGATTTCCAATCTGAAGGTTATAGGTGCTTCATAGGTGACCTTTTCTAACCTGAATATGAATTTCAGAAGCGGAACTGAGTGGGGCATTTTAGAAAACTTGTGCACCAGCCTTCCAATGCATAAGACTGAGTCACTGTTTGTGGGTGGTTCCCTAGACTGGATGGATGGAGGGTTGCCTGCTTTTGATGGGGCTACACTCCCTCTGAAGGAGTGGGTACACAGCTTAGGGCTACTCCTGGATCCATTGCTATTGCTTGAGGCTCAAGTGGCGTCTGTGGCACAGAGTGTCTTCCATCAGCTTTGGCTGGTGGCCCAGCTGTGCCCCTATAGCCTAATTTCTTTTGTCTATGCTCTGGTAAGCTCTAGGCTACATTACTGCAATGTGTTATGTGGGGCTGCCTCTGAAGAAAGTTCAGAAACTTCAGCGGGTGCAGAATTCGGTGGCCAGATTGCTCACCATGGCAAGATGGTTTGAGCATATAACACCAATCCTAGCCCAACTGCATTGGCTGTCAATTAGTTTCTGGGTCCAATTCAAAGTGCTGGATTTGAACTATAAAGGCTTAAATGGCCAGGATCACAATATCTCAAGGACCACTTCTACCCATATAAACTGGCCAGGACCCTGTGGTCATCACCTGATGCCCTGCTTCACGTGCCTCCTCCACGAGAGGTCCAGAGTGGCAGCAACATAAGAATGGGTCTTCTCTGTGGTGGCTCCCTGTTTGTAGAATGTTCTCCCTAGGAAGGCTCGCCTGGTGCCTTCATTATATATTTTTAGGAGCCAATCGGCTGGCGGCAGGGCCGGGCCTTCTAGAGGCCACTTAAGGTCAGGGCAGCCCTTGGCTCGCCCCTTTTCTCTCTTTCAGCTGACCCAGTTTGATCAGCTCTGATCGATCTTCGCTCTGCCGCCTCCGTGTTCTCCTTGCCTCTTAGCGCCGCTGTGGATCGAAGCACGCAGGATTCCTGAGCCCTGCGAGCCGCCCCGCTTTGCTGGATCCTGAGCGCGAGGAGCCGCTGCGCTCGAGGATTTTTACGAGCCTCGGAGACGTTCCCGCTCTGCCTCGTTTCTGCCGCCCGCTTGTCGCGTTCCTTCAAGCAGCCTTTCAGCGCTCCATAGAGGGTCCCGTGGAAGGATCGTCGATAGTGAGCCGCTTCAGCGCTCACTAAAGGTTCCAAGCGGGAGCAGGGGGGGCGGGCTGCAAGCCAGAGTGCCGGTGCGAGCGGGCTTCGCGCCGGAGCGCCGGTGCCTGCTTCTTTTTTTTTTCCCCCGTCCTTGCTCTTCTTGCCTTTCGGAGCTTGGCTTCAGACCCACATAGGTCTGAAGGCTATAAAGGACACCCGCAGCAGTATTAGAGGCCAAGGGGTGTAATCTGGTCCTTAGCAGCATTTTAAATTCCGGAGGGCTACAAGCCGGAGCGCCGGTGCGTTCCTTTTTCTTTCTTTGTTCTTTTAGCCTTCTTGAGCTTAGCCTCAGACCCTTATAGGTCCGAAGGCTATAAAGGACACCCGCAGCTATTAGAAGCCAGGGGGGTAATCTGGTCCTTAGCAGCATTTTAAATTCCGGCGTCTGGTTGCCCAGACAACGACCTGGCCGGCTGCCATTTTGGAGGTACCACGTGGCCTCGGCGGCGGCCATTTTAGGTGAGGCAATTGTGGTCGGGAATGCGCTGAGTCTCTGCACTTCCCTTAGTACCTTGCCTGGGCAGTTTTTTGGGTGGTTTTTCTTGATACTTTCTTCGGTTTTCTTCTCGTATTCCTTCATTGGCCTTTACTTGTTGTTTTAATTTGCGCTTTATTCTTTTAGCCTTTATTCCTTTATTATCCGTAGCAGTTAAATAGCCTCCTTACTTCGTCAATTCGTTGCCCTTTATTCTTCAATCGCTATACAGTTTATGTAGCATTTTAATTCCCGGCTATTCGCCAAGGCCAGCTCTTGAGTTCATTAGCTCATACCTTCCCCTGAATTTATTGCCTCCAGTCAGAGATCGGCTGCACCTTCCTCCTGTTGTTTACTTATTCGTCAGTGACCACTCCTTGTACCCTGTTTTCCCCTAGTAGTTGGGGACTTCGCTGCAGTTTGAATTTACTTTGGGATAATTAAACAAGGTCCAAACAACAAAAATACTTTGATTGGTAATACTTTGTCTTACTTACTAAAAGTAATAATAATTATATATATATATATATATATATATATATATATATATATATATGCAGGTTTTGGTGTCCTCGGGTGTCTTCCCGTGTAAAAGTTGGGGTGTCTAGGCGACGTTTCGACGAGGTCTCACTCGTCATCTTCAGGCTGGTGCTTTCGGCTTCTTGTTACTGGAACAGAGCAGGATCTCAGTGTTTGAGTTCCTATAAATACTGTAGAGGGGGTGTGGTGTATAGCCTCCAATGTTCTGGGCAGAGAGGAAGTTCCCAGGCTAGTGTGCCTTTTCTTCTTTTGTTCCTTAATTACTTGAGAGATATCTTGAGCAGATTCCAAATTGCTCTTTAACACGGAACATCACCACAAGAGAATAATCATGGAAGCCATCGAGATAGAGAAACACCCTCACAACATGAACAAGCGTGACGACACATCCCGCTTGCCAGACATCTGGAAATTAGCCCTCCCCACAAAAACTGACACCAGATCCAGAGGCACACAGAACGCCAACACCAATCAACCACACCAGACCCAAACCCAGACCCTCTCCACAGATGAATTACAGACACCATCCAGTAGCCAATCCATGGTGGCACCTCCGGATGCTGCACCCCCCTGCAATCCCTACACAGATCTGGCTGACACAAGCCACAAAACCACAGCTCGCCCCTGTACACGAAGCCAAGCCAGAGCACAACTAAGTACAGTACAGCCATCTTCTCAGGAAAACTCTTCACAAAGTTCAAGAGGTCAAGACACAAAGACTTTAACAACTAATCCACACCTAATGACCCACCTAAGTGGTACTCAGGATATCACTCAAGAAATCACTCAAGATATCTCTCAAGTAATTAAGGAACAAAAGAAGAAAAGGCACACTAGCCTGGGAACTTCCTCTCTGCCCAGAACATTGGAGGCTATACACCACACCCCCTCTACAGTATTTATAGGAACTCAAACACTGAGATCCTGCTCTGTTCCAGTAACAAGAAGCCGAAAGCACCAGCCTGAAGATGACGAGTGAGACCTCGTCGAAACGTCGCCTAGACACCCCAACTTTTACACGGGAAGACACCCGAGGACACCAAAACCTGCATTCCTGTACCCGTGAAAATCTACGAAAGCAAATATATATATATATATATATATATAATATTTCTTTATACTATATATATATATATATATATATATATATATATATATATATAAATTAAATAAAGTAAATAATAAAAATAAAAATAAAACACAAATACTTAGAAAATAAATAAATAAATAAATAATAATAATAATAATAAATAAATAAAAAAAATACATATATATTAGGGCAAGAAATTAAAGTAGGACCCCGATAAAACCACTGGGTAGTCGGTGATACGTTTAATAACTAGCGTCCCCTCGCTGATTTTCAGCCTTCGATTTTAACATGGCGAGCAATGGCAATCCCCAGGCACCTCAGCCTGGTAATGTCCTGGTGCCAGCAGGTCCTTGCAACCCGCAAGCTCTGGCTCAGCTATTTTCCGCGCTGCAGTCCTTTTATGCGCAGTGCAGGTCACCTATCTCTCCCTCTCCGAACATAGTGGAAGTGTCACAGGATTGTATATCAGACACACACACCCCCAGTCAGCAGGGGCTGGATGGGCCCTCTACTAGTGCAGCTATCTCGGATCAGCAGGCTGCCAGCAGACCTCGGACACGCTTGCAAACTGCGCGTGCGCAAAAATCTAAGTCAGGCCCGCAGAAGGGTAAGGCATCCGCTCAAAAACCTAAGGCCAATACGCAGAAGGCCAGGCCTTCAGTGGCCTCCACTGCAGTCCCACGGCAAGAGGTAATCGATGTGCCTAGTGTTTTTCAGGACAACCCAGGTCTGCAGAGCTCCTCGGAAGGGTCAACAGGAGGAGGAGGAGCTGTCTCCACAACAGGCAGCCCCGGCTGTCAATGACCCAGCCCCGAGTGATGGTGCACCTCATGGTGGAAAGCGGAAGGCGAAGAAGAAGCATTGGTCCAAGAAGAGCAAGAGGAGAAACGCTTCTGACTCCGAGGAGGAGACAGGTACTTCTTCTTCAGATGGGGATAGTGATGCTCCGATGGAGACATACTGGGGGGAAGGGGAGGACATTGGAGCCCCCCTGTGGGTCCATGAAAGGAGGGCAAATTCACACAGGAAAACCTTCAATGGCCCTCTTGACTGGAAGGATGGGGCCCTAGTCCAGGACGTAAAAGTCTCAACCAATTCCGCCACTGACTTTATTTTGGGTAATCACCTCTCTAAGAGGAAGAGGAATAAGATTTTGAATGGCGATTACGTAGACATGTTTTCGTTGTTACCCCCAACTCAGGTTAAGGGAAAAGGGGAGAAAAGGAGGTATTACGGTAAAAAGAGGTACAGGACCCCCCGGGTGGAGCGAACTTTTGAGAACTGGCTTAATGGGTATCAAGTTTTTATGGCAGTGGTGTCAGGATGTTATCCCAAACGAGGCATGCACCTTGCGTCCTATCTGGCGCACGTTAGGAGGGTGCGGGAATTGGCGGGAGATGAGGCCGCCTTGCCTTATGATGAGGACTTTCGGAGGAATGCCTCGCTTCTGTCTTCGACGCGCTGGGACCAAAAGGACAATAACTGCTGGTTGGAACATGTGGGGCCTAACATAAAAAACAAAACTACTGATCAGCCGAAATCCGGTAAGGTGGAGTCTCTACGCCGTAGACAGTGCTGGGACTTCAACAAGGGTACCTGTCAGCGCGCAGCCTGTAAGTACCTGCACGAATGTGATAAGTGCTTAGGTAGTCACCCTGCGATCAACTGCTACAAAGGGAAGCAGCAGCCCTTTCGTGGAGGCAGGGGTCACCTCACCCGGGGTAATCGAGGTGCCCCCGCTGCACCTTCCGGTCCCGCCCAAGGGCCGTCCGGGTCTCGATACTAATGCTTCCCTAAGCCTAGCGTACTCCCCGATAAAATTACGGCCCCTGAGAGAACTGTTGAAGTTGTACCCAAATAGACAAGCCGCCTGTCTACTAGAGGAAGGGTTTTCGCAGGGCTTTAGAATCCCCGTTGTTTTCACCCCCAATGCCGGTTGCCCCCCTAACCAGAAATCAGTTCTAGAAAGACCCGATATTGCTACAAAAAAGATCCAAAAGGAGATTGCCGCCGGGAGGGTGGCCGGCCCATTCACAATACCTCCCATTGATGAGCTGCATATTTCTCCTCTCGGTATTGTCCCTAAGAAGACCCCTGGAGAATTTCGAATGATACATAACCTGTCTTATCCCAAGGGATCCTCAGTTAATGACGCCATTCCACAGGAAATGTGCACAGTGAAGTATGCTTCTTTCGATCAAGCTGTGCGGTTGGTAAGGAGATTTGGTAGGGGCGCCTTCCTGGCAAAATGCGACATCGAGTCGGCATTTCGCCTTCTCCCGGTTCACCCAGACGACTACCGCTGGTTGGGTTTCAAATTCCAGGGATGTAACTGTAGCCAGCTCGCATGTGATTTTAAAAATCCGTAGTTCCAAGACCGATCAGCTTGGCAGGGGAGCCTTGGTTCGCCTCCAGGCAACGCAGAAGGCTGGCCCTTGCCCTGTAAAAGATGCCAGGAAATATCTGTGTGTAAGACCGAAATCGAACGGCCCCTTTTTCTTGCATTCGGATGGATCCCTCCTCTCTAAACATCAGTTCACGAGGGTCATGCGCAAAGCGATCGCGGCCATTGATCTTCCGCAAGAGGAGTACGCCGCACACTCCTTTCGCATTGGGGCGGCAACCACCGCCGTTCATATGGGTTTACCGGCCGAAAGGATTATGGACATGGGGCGATGGAAATCCAATGCATACAATGGTTACATCCGGAAGCCTTTTTAATCTCCCCTCACTTTATTCTCCCCTCACTTGTCTCTCCTACCCACCGCGTGCATTCCTCCTGACCCCGCTCTCTCATTCTATTCCTTCCAGGTGCAGTTATGGTGCGACTGTGGATTGTCAGCCACAGTATCGTACATT
This sequence comes from Podarcis erhardii, assembly GCF_964252035.2. Classification (NCBI taxonomy): domain Eukaryota; kingdom Metazoa; phylum Chordata; class Lepidosauria; order Squamata; family Lacertidae; genus Podarcis; species Podarcis erhardii. Next base: position 71,568,147 of record NC_138498.1, read on the forward strand.
GGGCAAAACGACGCGAAGAGCACAGGCGATGGGACGCTGACCTCCTTCTGCCTAACAATGTCAAAGTGTCATGGATTACTAGGCGTGGTATGCGTTGGGAGGAATTCTTCCCAGCGATATCCAGAAGAATTGCGGATGATGGTTCGCCCGACGCCTTGGTCATACAACTGGGCGAGAACGACCTGGCTTATAGGAAAGGGGTGGACTTAATGTGGAACATTATCAATGACTTGGAGGTGTTGAGGGCATCCCACGCAAACATTACAATAATTTGGTCATCCTTACTGGAAAGGCGATTTTGGCGGGGCGCGGAGAAACCCACGGCGGTGGATAAAGCCAGGAGGATTGTGGAGCGTACAGTTGCACGTAGGGTGGCCGCATTGGGCGGATGGGTCATCAAGCACCCTGAAATTCAGTATAACAAGGATACGCTCTATCGCTGGGATGGCGTGCATCTATCTGATGCTGGCAATGATATCTGGTTGGCGGATATTTTTCAGGGAATTAGGGATTGGTTACAGGTCTGAGGGTATTGGCGGCGAGCCGGCTTAATGCGGCTTGGGTGGCGGTAGGCATTGGCCGGGGTATTGTCATGCAAATGAGATCGGGGGGGAGGAGCGCCATCACCTCCCCCAATGCTTGAAGGGTAGTTCGTTAAAGGACTCCGAGGGGCGACGCCTCGTCCGAAACCTACGGAGGCTAGGGCCTAAAGCGCGCCCCCGAGCGGTAACCCCTCGGGGAGCGCCTAGGGATATGCATCTCGGGTAGCTCCCCCTGTTGGTGTTTAACCCTTCCCGGTTAGACTGGATAGTCGGTTAGGGGCCAATGCCTATAGCCAATACCTCTCTTACCTGTAATCAATAAAGTTGTGGCCATTTTCGCCCATTAACCTAAATACTTGTGTCCGGTGTCTTCATTCATTCCACCTGTGGGGGGGAGGGAATAGCCACGCAAGCGTTTCCTCCTCTGCCAGCAAACTCCATTTGCATGACCTTTCATACAAAGATGATTCACTGCAATGATTAGAAACCTGACTGCCCCTCAGGATGTCTCTACAAAAGGCATTTCTCTTATGATAACACTTCCTCCTAGGAAGAAGCATTTCAAGCCTAGTTGTGAAGAACACATGCATGTGCATGTATAAGTCTCCACAGGGACACATGAAGGAAAGTCGGTAATGAATGATGGCACCTGAAATATGTATAGAGCCTTTGTTCGTAACAATGTATATCTTTCCTACAGACTTTTCGCTTGGATGGAAGATATTTATGGGCGGAGGATGTCAGCTATGAACTGAGCAGAGTGGAGAAACTTGACCAAACATTGTTGCCTTGGCTACTCCTGCCTTAGAAAGTGTTCAGCTTGTGAGCTTCTCATTGCATCTGACTGGCTACTGCTGGAAAGAGAATGCTGAACGAAATAGACCTTTGGTTTAATCCAGCAGTGCTCTTTTTTGGTCTCCTGCAGAGACATGACCTTAGAGAAGCAATGGGCTCTCCAGAATGAATGTCTTGGACTACAAGTCCCAGCCATAATGATCAGGGATGATGAGAGCTGTTGTACAGCAACAAGCAGAGTGCCATGTGCCTCAGACAGAGATGCTTGTAAAAACACTCCCCACATTCCTAGTTCGACACATGGATGCTAGAAGTGCAGGAAGCAGTGCCAGAGGTCTGAGGTCTGGATCAGCAACATCCCATATGTTGACTGTATTACATGTGCACATTTGTGCAGACAGGTGTGAGTGTGGGCCATAGATGTATGCATACAGACTTGAATGCACCTGAAACTGAGAGGGACCAGGGGTGCCAACTTGAACAAAATATTTAGGGGCCAGGTAAGCCCCACCCCACATAATTGATCACATGACAGGGCACACACACACCATTTGAATGGCAATGGCCATCTGGCCCCCTGAAATATTTTATTCGGGGCCCCAAAGATGCCTCAGCCCCTAGGAGTTGGCTCCTATGAGGGGGACAGATAATGTGTGGATGTACTTTAAGTTCCCACCTGTAGTCTCTTCCAGTTGTCCTCTCTTACGGCACACTGTTGCTGTTTGTTGTTGAATATTGGACTGCTGTGGGCAAAAATGTTTAAGACGTCTAATAAGTGTTGGAAATGCAAAGAAAAAGAAGGAATGTTTTATCATATGTGGTAGGATTGTAAGAAAGTTAAAAGTTTCTGGGAGATGATATATAATGAGTTGAAAAAGATGTTAAAGTATACATTTGTAAAGAAACCAGAAGCTTTTCTTTTAGGGATTACAGGAAACGAGATCAGAAGAAAAGACTGTAAACTCTTTCAATATGCTGTCACAGCTGCAAGGATTTTACTGGCCCAGAAATGGAAACAAGAGGAAGTACCGACGATAGAAGACTGGAGATCGAAACTGACGGACTATGCAGAATTGGATAAGCTAACTGGGAAAATTAGATACCTTAAAGACCAAAAGTTCATCAAAGACTGGGGAAAATTTGTAGAATATCTGAAAAATATATGTGATGTGCAAACAATGTTAGTGGGATTTAAAGAAGCATTGTGAAATTTGAGAGGTATTGTCAAAAACAATAGATGTGGGAGGGAAGACTAAAGACAATACTAAAGGAGAAGGAATGTGTAATTAAGAGGTATAGATGGATGATTGTCAGAGAAGCTGAAGGAAGTCCAAAAAGAGATGTAAAGGGATTGGGGGTTGCTTGTGCGTAAGCGCCAAACCGCTCCAAGCTGAGTAGTTGGCTAAAACTTTCCCTTCCCCTTACTTCGTGGCTGCCTTAATCACTGGCAGGATCCGTCAGTGGGCGTTTCCTGAACTTCTTCCAACATAAGAGCTCCTTGACAGAAAGTCTCCGCCTGGATTCCCTGCGCGACAGCTTTCTGCGCAGAGTGGGCGTCCCCAGGGGAGGTTCTGAGCTCTCTCCACTGGTCTCGCTGGAAGCGTCCCTGCGCCTTCCCTCCGACTCCTCCTCCTTCCCTTCTTCCTCAGTGGAAGCTCTCCCTCTTTCCCTGCTGGTTCCCTCCCCAGCGTCCGAGAGCCTTTCCACCACCCTGAGCTCCGATGGCAGTTCCCTGACAAGAGAGAATTTGTTTGTTAAAAATTGGACAAAATTGTATATCTGTGTTGTAAAACAATAAAAATTATTTTATATATATATATATATATATATATATATATATATATATATATATGAATGAATATTGGACTGCTGTGAGATAACCCTAGAAGTGGCAGCTTATCAGTGTACCAGGCCAAGTAAGGCAACACTGACGAGGAATCCCCCTGGGTCAGCCTTGAACATGCGGTGTGTGTGGCGGACAGTGTATGTGATAACCAACAAACTGAACTTTGCATTATAACTGGCCTGGTACTTTTTAAATCTAGGTTGCCTGCTTCATGTCTTTGCCAGTGTAATTAGGGCAGGATAAATGTGAATTAGAATGAAACCCGTCATCTTCTGCAAGCAAAATTTACAGGAGGGAGAGAAAAGGAAGTCAAAAGCAGAGGAGCTGATAATGCACTTCGTCGTAATTGCTTGATCCATCTTGAAATAATTAGAAACTCAGTAGATTAATGCTCTGCAAATGAACATTAAAAGAGATCACACATGCCCCTGCTAGCACCTCTGTCCAGCTCAGAAGGGATCAAAGGCCCAATAACTAATTAGCCCCAGAAGATGGCTCACACAGCAAGCAGCCACAGAATGAGACGGATGCCAAAGTCACGTGGGTTATCATCTGTGGACGGGAGTGAAGTGCAATGAAAGCCCCATAGATCAGAGTGTAACATAGAAAATGCTTTAGCAAGTAGCCTGCATAATACTCAGAATGGATATAGTATTGTGGTTTTGCTGCATGAGGTTTCAGGTAATGCTTTTTATTGAGTATGGGCAAAAAGGAAGTGCTTTTTACCGTATACTAAGTCATTGCAGAGTGCTCTTTCCCCAAATTGCCCTTGTGGCTTGACACTGCTCTTACAAGATGATCAATAATACCACATGCATACATAATAGATGTCCCCACTGCTAGGATGGTAGTAGATCATGCACACCACAGTGACAAGCTAAGCGTCCCAGTTCTAATGGACTCTTCATCCCAGATCATTTGTTTGCAGTCAGCAGTTGCTACTCCGAATGGGTCTTGCTTGCCTTGAGCAATCAGGTGTGTGTATTACTAAAGAGCTATGCCTGTGCTTGTGGACTACCAGGTGTACCAAGCTCACTTATCCTTCCTTAAAACCTGAGCACTTAAATAATTAGCCAATTAGTCAATTCAATGCCCAACAGTTTGCCACCCTGCCTTGCCACGAGCATAGTGGCAATCCCTCATTTGCCTAACTTTACTGTCTGAGGGGGCTGGGCTAGGGCCTAATAATAATAATAATAATAATAATAATAATAATAATAATATACCCCGCCCATCTGGCTGGGTTTCCCCAACTCCCAACAGAATATTAAAAACACGCTAAAACATCAAATATAAAAAAACTTCTCTAAACAGGATTGCCTTCAGATGTTTTCTAAAAGTCAGATAGTTGTTTATTTCCTTGACATCTGATGGGAGGGCGTTCCACAGGGCAGGCACCACTACCGAGAAGGTCCTCAGCCTGGTTCCCTGTAACCTCACTTCTCGCAGGGAGGGAACCACCAGAAGGCCCTCAGAGCTGGATCTTAGTGTCCAGGCTGAAAGATGGGAGTGGAGATGCTCCTTTAGGTATACTGGGCTAAGGCTGTTTAGGGCTTTAAACCAACACTTTGAATTGTGCTTGGAAACGTACTGGGAGCCAATGTAGGTCTTTCAGGACGGGTGTTATATGGTCTCAGCGGCCACTCCCAGTCATCAGCTTTGAGTAGTCATACCCCAAACCAGACTTCCCTGTCAGCCCAGAATCCCTGCTACATGTAGTGAGCCAGAGGCGTAACAGGCAGAAGATAAGGCTCTATTAAAAAACCATTTTAAATTGTGTGATGGTGGTGATCTTTTAAGCCCTGCACAGCTTAGGATCAGGGTACCTAATAGTTCACCATCCATCCCCCAATTAAGCCTGCACACTTGTAGATCATTTGTGCAGGCCATTCCAAACCCAGATCATTTGGGGCAAGGAAAAGGGACTCTTCTCTGTTGAAATCTCCTGCCCAGGGAGCAGAGGCGCCATCTCTGTGGGGCCCTGGCCACACACAAAATTTCGACTGTTGGTGCCTGGCTGTCACATCATGTGCTTGTGCTGCTCGGCCTTCACCTGCCACCACTGCCCACTGCCCTGCCTCTGCTGACTGTCGGGTACCACGGCGGCAACTAGGGCCTCCACCTCTGCCACGGGGCCTCTGTTGGGTTCCTCTTGCCCTCTCCCTGTTTGTCTTCCACTACAGAATTAAGGTCTTCCTACTGAAGAAGGACTTTGGTCTTTAGAGGCTGATCTTCTTAAATGGTTGGATATCATAATTATATGTAATCCTTCTGTTTTTTCACTTTGTCTTTTTCTGGGTAGAATTCAACAAAGCACAACATAGCACATAGGGAACAAAGTCTGCTCAGGCAATCAGGCTTTTCCACCCTCTATTTCCCCCGTGTTTGCCATCTAAACTTGTTCTGGGTGCCCCCCCCCTCCGCACTTTGCAGAATCCTACCCATTATGTATTATTATGGGGTTTTTTAATTTAAAAAACTGCAGTTGCTTACAAATCGTTTTAATAATTGTCTTTTTAATATATCTATATTACCGTTCTTATTGGATTTTATTTTGCTATAAACTGCCTTGAAATATGAGGAAAAATAGGGTAAATATATTTTAAAGTAAATGGTTCCCAGTTGAAGCCCTGGATAACTAAAGAACAATTTAGCATAGTGTGCATTCCTATACATGAATACTCAGATGTAAGGCACAAAGAGATGAATGGGCCTTTCTCCCAGGGAAGTGGGCACAGAATTTCAGCCTACAGTGGTACCTCTGGTTACGTATTTAATTCATTCCGGACGTCCGTTCTTAACCTGAAACCTGAAGCACCACTTTAGCTAATGGGGCCTCCCACTGCCACTGCGCTGCTGGAGCACGATTTCTGTTCTCATCCTGAAGCAAAGTTCTTAACCCGAGGTACTATTTCTGGGTTAGCGGAGTCTGTAACCTGAAGCGTATGTAACCTGAAGCATATGTAACCCTAGGTACCACTGTAATTACTTGAGTTTTAGTATAAGCACATAGTCTCTTTCTTTAGACACGGTTCATTAGGGTTTTCAAATTATTACTCTAGAGTAGAATCCCTTAGTCTCCTTCCCTGCCCCCTAGCTTCTCTCCCTTTCTCCGACCTCATGCCCTCTTTTGTCTTTGTTTTTTCATCTACAGCATTTTCATCTCTGATAATCTCTTTCCTCAGCCCCTGTCAACCCACAAAATACTCACCATCCTAGGTCTGTGACACAGCAGAATAAATCTTGTCTTCAACAGTCATGGAGGCCATTGAAGAGACAGATGATTCTCCTGGAGGCAATTAACAGGAGCAATAACAGACTGATGTTTCTGCCTACTTACAAGTTGTATTTTAGGAAGGTTAATGGCAGTTAGGAGTGGCCGAATATCTACAGGGGGAAACGGAATGACTTCTGAAGGTCTAGTTATTCCCACTGGTCCCTCCCATCTTATGGCAGAAGAAAGGACTGCCCAAGTGCTGTGGTGATTCCAGCTCAAACTTATCCATTAGTAAGTTGGAGGAAGGCCAATAAGCTGAAACTGAATCCAGCTGAGGTGCAACGGGCATCCCATTAGGCATCTGGCTGGCTATGGTGATAACTGTGGGCTAGTCATGGCCCTTTGATTAGATGCAACAGGCCTCTTCTTGTGTTTTCAGCATCTGGAAGGTCACAGGCTCCTCGCCCTTGCTCTAAAGGTGTGCATTGTGTTCAAATTTAATCTTCAACATTTTTGCTGTGTAGCAGCTCATTGTACAGGATGAGTTAATACCAGTTTCTACATGGCTTTGTATAAGCTTTCCTGAACAAAATACAATGGGGAAATTGTTCAGCTCCTCAGCATCAACTTAGATTATATGTGTCTATACAGTTGTATCTTGGAAGTCAAATGGATTCCGTTCCGGAAGTCCGGACGTTTGACTTCCAAATTTTTTGGAAACCAAAGTGCAGCTTCTGATTGGCTGCAGGAAGATCCTGCAGCCAATCAGAAGCCTCAGAAGCCCTGTTGGATGTTTGGCTTCCAAATATAGTTCACAAACCAGAACAGTCACTTCTGGGTTTGTGGTGTTCGGGAGCCAAAACGTTCAAGAACTAAGCTGTTTGAAAACCATGGTATGATTGTATTAGCAAGATGTGCCTGTAGGTGTCTTTGCACATGCACATCCAAAACATAGACACAGAGAGTACAGGCTTGGATGCCCCACAGGCAAAATGGGCTCGCAGGAACTTACAAATGTGTTTAGGCCTGTGTTTCTTTGTCTTTTGTGGGCCTAATCTCCCTGGCTTTGGCCACCCTTGTTTCCTGCCGAATAAATTGTAGCCTTTGCCTCTCAGGGATCACCTAATGAGCTTGGCTGTCGCTGGGTGCTGCTGAGTGATTTGCAGATGAAGCTAATGACTCGCCTTTGATTGTACTAAGAAGGACGTCGGTTTTATTGCCTAATTAAGCTGTTCCCTCGCTTTTCATGCAGTGACTAGGAGCAGGATGTTTCAAGGCTAAGAACACGCAAAGCACAGGCAGGCCCTGTCAATTGCAGCATGAGAAGGTCCTCACCAGGGATTGCAAGGAAGGGAGGGCTCAAAAGGGACAAGATTCCTGTGGGAGAGCCATGATCACATCTCTAGATATTGTCTCTCTTTTGTTTTAGTTTAGCTTTATAAATAGCTCAGGAGTGGGGGCACTGGTGTACGGCAGGATGCTTGTTTGTTTGTTTTTTAAAAACCCTCTTCTCTCTGTATAATTTATTGAACTGCAATTATCCCAGTTGCTAATAGTTTTTTGTGGGGGGCGGGGCGCAGAGAGAGGAGACAAGCGCAATACACAGAGAATCAGAGGTTCCCCATCCCTCCAGACAAGTCATGTTAGTTCAATACAGTGAAGCGAGGAAGAATCTTGTGATGTCTTAAAGACTGACATAAAGACTTATTATTGCATAAGCTTTGTAGGCAACAGCCCATAGATGAGCTGGAATCTAGTCCACTGAAGCTTATGCCGAAAGAAAAACGGCTAGTCTTTAAGGAGCCACATGCTCCTTAATCTTCATTCTCCAACCACTTAATGCTAGTTTTGGAGGGATGGTTTTGATTACAGAAACAGTTTGAAGGGGGAAGGGTTAAACAAACCCCACTTCCTCTGTGCTGCTAGACAAAGCCCACACCCTCCAGTCAATTATAAAGGAAAAACACTGGGAGATACGCCGCTCACGAATCTTCCATGTTGTATATGGTTTGGCCTTGGCGCTGCTCTGACTACCTCAAGTGTTTCGCTGCCGAATAGCTGCTATTCACTATCCGCCCCCACAAACCTCCTTTCAAAGGACACGTGGCAGGCAGGGGCTGCCTTTGGCTGACAACATTCTTCCTTACGCAGTAACTCTTTTGTGCTTCCACGTATGCAAGCCAGTCCCATGAATAACCAACCTTTCATAATATGCAATGAATTGTGTTATATCACTTCTCAAACTGAATTTGATGTGTGTGCCTGCTCAGCCCAATGTCTGGGTGAATTCTGTTGATGGTCAGTTTCAAGGCCTCTGATCCCCCTTTTTAGGGTTCTTTTTCTTTAAAGTAGACTTTAACAGCCCTTCATACAGAAGATGTCTTGAAATAGATGACAGCCCTTCAAACAGTCCTCGGTACACATTTGGGCATCCGCTTTGCCTCATATAATGCATTTCCATCCATTGTTTTCACCAATAGATGCATTTTTATACACACTCAGGTATGTGTATTTCTGCGCATTGCAAAATTCAGAGAAGTGTGAATTTTACATTTGGTTCACGTATTGTTTTGAGAAGTTTGAAATAGGGAAGCTACACCTTTAAATGTGAACTTAAACCAAATTTCACCCCCATCCCCAATCTCTGGACACATTCCACAGGCAAGGTCCAGCTCCGAGGGCCTTCTGGCAGTTCCCTCATTGTGAGAAGTGAGATTACAGGGAAACAGGCAGAGGGCCTTCTCGGTAGTGGCACCCACCCTGTGGAATGCCCTCCCATCAGATGTCAAGGAAATAAACAACTATCTGACTTTTAGAGGACACCTGAAGGCAGCCATGTTTAGGGAAGTTTTTAATGTTTGCTATTTTATCTCTTTTTAAATATTCTGTTGGGAACTGCCCAGAGTGAACAAATGATGTACCTCGGTTTACAAACTTAATGCATTCCAGAAGTCTGTTCTTAAATTATTATTATTATAACCTGATCAGTGCAGAACAGAGTAGAACTATGGCTTCTCGTGATTTGGGCCCTCTGTTTCAGCTAATGCAGCCCAAGGCTGCCCTTGCTGGGTTTTTTCTTTTCTTTTAAGCAGCTGCATCCCATCTAATAAGAGGTTTTAGCAGGGATTCTTAATGTATTGAAAGTCCTTGTCTCTCCAGCCAACTGAGCTGTGGCTGACGTTTCACCTTCAGCTCAAGCAGGGAGTAAGCTCTCTCTATAAACTACACTAGACTGCTCCAGACTGGCCCCTCCCAAAGAAGGAATTTCAGTTCCAAAACTCACTGTGTTACAATAAAGTTTCGGTGCCTCTAGACGGTCACCATTTTGTGGAAGGGATTCAAGCACATGCCCGAAATTGAGGTTTGTACAACTGAAGTGCTCTATTGCCTACTACAACAAATCCACTTTAAAAACAAAACAAAAAACCAACAGACATTTGCAGTTAGGAAAATGGCAGGGTAATGCACTGAAGAGTGTGGGGAGAACAAATGATGTACAGTGGTACCTCAGTTTAGGAACTTAATCCGTTCCGGAAGTCCGTTCTTAAACCAAAACCATTCTTAAACTTAGGCGCGCTTTCCCTAATGAGGCCTCCTGCCACCTGTGCCCTTCCACCTTCGGATTCTGTTCTTAGACTGAGGTAAAGTTCACAAACTGGGACACTACTTCCGGTTTTGTGGAGTTCGTAAATTGAATCATTCATAAAAAGGACTGTTCTTAAACTGAGGTACCACTGTAATGGGAAGCTTTATGAACACCCCACAAGCAATTCAGAATGAATGCCCATTGTTGTGTAGTATCCCTGCAACAAATCAGAATGAAGGTATAATAAAGATGGAATATCAACTGAGCACCGTGTAAGCAAATTAGGATGAATGCACAATAAACAAGTCACCTGGAAGAGTCCTTTAATAGTCGGTACTGTTGAGAACTGGTTTCTCTTTTATGAGAGTTCAGAAAAGGAGTTCCATTACATGCTATGCTCGTTTCTAAGTCGAAAGCTGCATTGAAGGCCTGATGCAGACTAACAGGTGGGCTATACAATAAATGAATAAAATAATAATAATAGAATTAATTGAACCTCTGGGCTAAAAATGCTCTTAAAGGAAACCAGGCCATTAACTTTGATATTCTACTGCTAATAAATGTGAAGCGCAGTAAATAGCTTTCTGTGGAGTTTAATAGGCATATATAGTATGATGTAAACACCTTTGCAAATCTTTTAAAAACCCAGGGTGATTTCACATGTTCCGAAGAGAGGGCCTGAGAGACTACTTTCAAACTTCCAGCATAACATCTTAAGGTGTGCACCTCCCCTATTATGCAGGGATGAAGATCTTGCATAGCCCCACAGATGTTGTTGGACTACAGCTCCCATCACTCCACTGGCCATGCTTGCTGGGGCTGATGGGAGGAGGAATCCAGCAACATCTGGAAGGCCACAACTTCCTGTTCCCTGTTATACTGGAGTGCATCGGTGTCTGAGGCTAGTTCAGCTCCTACATTTTATCCCAAGCAAAATACGGAACTACCCTTTCCAGACATTATACAAGTGAATTGTGCATTGGTTCCTGCTACTATTTCGCAATGTCCATAACCACCTGCATCCAGGGCCCATGTTTGAGGAGGCCCTTGGCAATATGCCTTCCAACAATACCCTAGAGGAGCACTATGTCAGGGGCATTGTGGGAAATGCAAAATGATGGCTTGTTTTTGGTGTTAAGGAAAGGAGAAGTGGGCTGTGGCTTCAAACGTTAAGGAGGGAAATTCAGCTGCTCTTTTTGGGCTCACCCTAGAATTTTTTATCTACTTCCGTCAGATTCTAAAAGATGCAGAAACATGTCTGAGAGGGATCACCAAGGACAAGCTTAAACAAACTTGCAAAAAACTTTACAAAAAAAGCAAAGCAAATGAAGCTGTGTTGAACCATAAGTGTGTGTGGCAGGGACACCAAAGCCCACAGTTGACCCGTACCTTTCTAAGATGAACCAGAGTCCCAAAATGCCTTTTAAGTTCTTCAGAACTTAAAATCAGGCTGGATTTAAGCAAAGCAGAGGCAAAGGAAAGGAACAGCTGGCTTTATTTTGTAGCCACAAATCTTCATCTGGGCACAGTCTTAAGATGGAAGAGGTTCTACTAAATGCAGGTCTCTCTTTGCACCCAGTGGACAAAGAAACATACAATAGTGGTTCCCTCATTTTTGCAAATATAAAATCCAGCAGTTACTGAGATTTACCCCTCCAGTCTCAGGTGAAACATATCCCTTGTTAGGCAGAGAACAGAAGGCAAGATAAACACAGTTGTTTTTAGGTAGCATATTGGGTTAAAAAAGGAAAGGAAAGCCAAATTGGCAGCCTTACCCAGTGGTTGGGCGAAAAAATATAGTCCCATCTTCAGGAGGCAGAAAATTAACTTCCACTAGTTTGCGCAATCTGATCCTGAACAGCTAAATTCTGTATCTTCCAAATATACACACCAAAACCCCCCCCACCAATCTGCAGATTGTTTTACTTACACTGAGGCATCAAACCCTTTCTCATTTGCAAGCACTACATTAATGTCAAATTACGAATAAGCAGGCTCATGAATGGTTGACAATCATCTAGCTATGAACTCCCCCAGAGGCTTGTGGCGAATGAGCTACAATTATTATTTGGTATTTCATCATCACTCTAAAGTAGGCCAGGCAAAAGCTCAATTAACAAAATGTGCAGTTATGCCAGCAGCAAAAGGGAACCATCTTTGTGTCATTTACATGGTGTGTTTTTTTACTACTATTATTAATTCATTACGAACCAGCAGCCTCATTATGAGCTTTCTGTATCAGTGATTACAGACTACACATTTGGTCACCTCAAGTACCCCATTTCTTGCAAATCTGACATAGTCCCAGTGGCTCAAGAGGAGTTGAAGTCCTTTGTATCAGCAAGAAAACTGGTCACATCAGCTAGGGAAGAAACTTCCCTGCTCCACACCTTCAATGATAGGTAAGCTTCCTGGTGAGGGGCATTCTTATAACGTAAGCAGATTTCCCAATACAGAGCATCTTCAACTCCAAAGCACTCCAGTTCTTCTAACTGTCCTTCTGTGGAATCGGAGGAGAAAGGAGAGTTGATAGCACTCAGTATTGATAGAAGGGTTCCAATGAATGATGGCTTCCATAGTGTTATGGATGCAGGTTGATAACAGCTACTTGGTATTGACTCAGTGGCCACAACCAGCTCAAGAGATTTTGCCTTCTGAGGCAAAGCATCCATGTACAGATGCAAGTTGGACTGGCCATTGAATCTTCCTTCAACACCAGTGACAGGACAGCTTCCTCCACTGTACCTAAGAGCAGCAAGCCAGCCATTGGAAAGGGTGCATCCATATGTTATTTATTATTACATTTATACCCCACTTTCCTTAAACTTAACTTAAATCCATTGATATCCCACTTAACTTAAATCCACTGATTTCAGTTAATCTATGCTGAGTATGGGAAGAGATGTGGGTGGCGCTGTGGGTTAAACCACAGAGCCTAGGACTTGCCGATCAGAAGGTCGACGGTTCAAATCCCCGTGACGGGGTGAGCTCCCATTGCTCAGTCCCAGCTTCTGCCAACCTAGCAGTTCGAAAGCACGTCAAAGTGCAAGTAGATAAATAGGTACCGCTCCGGCAGGAAGATAAACAGCATTTCCGTGCGCTGCTCTGGTTCGCCAGAAGCGGCTTAGTCATGCTGGCCACATGACCTGGAAGATGTACACCGGCTTCCTCGGCCAATAAAGCGAGATGAGTGCCGCAACCCCAGAGTCGGCTACAACTGGACCTAATGGTCAGAGATCCCTTTACCTTTTATGCTGAGTATGACTAACAATGCAATCTTAACCATGCCTGTCCAGAAGTAACCCCAGTGGGGTTTTCTCCCAGGTAAGTATAGTTAGGACTGCAGTTGTAGTCAGGTGCGACCCTTAGAGTTGTTTCTCAATGACAACAAAGGGTTGAGATTTGGGATGTCAGGGAATAAATAATACCTTCTCTGCTACCATTTTTGTATAATTCAGGCAGAAAAAAACAAAGACAGCTTGGTTGCTGGATGTGTTCAGAAATGGGAAATGGGCTATTGGGGAAAATGCAGACTTGCTTGAGATGGTACCAAAGCAGATGTAAATGAAGATATCTTAGATAAACTCCTGGGGTTTTTCTTTCTGGAGTGCAGTTCTAAGGCGCATGCATTCCAGCCCACCCGACAACCTACATTGAGACTCCATTCATCTTGGAAAATTAGCTAAGAAACCAAGGTGAGAGTCTGGGGGTTGAGCTGAGGCTAGAAATGTGAATAGCTAAGAAATTCTAGCTTCTGCAAGAGCAGTGTGAAGGAACAGCAGGATGCCTGAATAAATGCCTCTCTTCATACAAACAGCTCTGTATCTGAGACTGGGAAAATAGCATAGCTTTGTGTGGAGGAGTAAACATTGACTTTTTGCTTTATTAATGGTGGTGCCCTTTTGTCTAGAGAAGGAAACTCATTTAATGTTGATAGGGAAACGGTTCAAGAAGAGAAGCAACATTGCAAATATGTAAATGGCCATCTATCACCTTGCACGTTCCTAATAATGTTAACTTGTCCTTTTATTTTATTTTCCCAGGAAGATCTATAGGCTATTTAGAACTTCTTTGTAAACCAGACCGTCTCTCTAGGAAGAGAGAAAGCCATTAAGGCAGCAAGGTGACCATCCTTTGTTAAGCTTACTGTTTGCTAATAGCAAGGAATGATCAGCCAATATGTCTCTAATGGTTAGGAGGTGTTTTTTTCTTGATGGGCAATTTATCTGCAGGGATGAGGTCTGCTTAGGTGTGTGTGAAAGAAAAGAAACCTCTTGCCAGTTCAGATTTAGACACAGATGGGTTTGTAGGGGGAGATCTCTCAATGGAAAGCAGCCTCGGGGACTGTAGGGGTTCACAGTATTGTTCTCTGAGAATCTGATGCAGGACAAGCAGTTTTGTTGCTTATTTTGAGGGACCTGCTTGCTCCCCAAAGACAGGCACCTTTGCTTTACTGTTTCAGACACCTGTTGAAAACCTTTCAGTTTCATCAAGCTTATAATCTAGTGATGTACACATGTCTTTAAATTTTGCTGACTATACAGTATTGACAATTGCTTTTTGATGTTTAATGTACACTGCTGCATATTTCAAACAGGGATTCATTCTAGTGCTTTGCTTCCTATGCCGGGAGAAAAGCCAAAGGGAGAATCAGAGAGAAGGAGGAGGAAGCTTCAAGCACCTCTCCCTCTTCCACCTCTTCCCTCCTCCAAATTGCTATGCCTCACACATTTTAAGGTGTTGGACAGAGAACTGATATTGCTCCCCAATGAACGTTTAATCTGGTTTGCATTGTAAGGTAAAACAAGGTCAAAAGGGACCGGGGAACACAGAGAAAGGAACAAATGCACCCAGAGAACGCTGCAGAGAAATCTGAATTTATAAGCTCGCACTGTGTTTCATCTGTATATTTCTCTCTATGTTCTGCTTGAGCCACATCTGATTTTTACTTTCAATTTGGGTGGCAGCACTCTTTATGGGGGAAACTGGTCAACTGAGCCTCAAGGAAACAGAAGGCTGGACTGGACTGGTCTGTTTTGAGTGGGTCCCAGAACTGTTGCACCAATAGCTTTATAGAATCATAGAATCATAGAATCATAGAGTTGGAAGAGACCACAAGGGCCATCGAGTCCAACCCCCTGCCAAGCAGGAAACACCATCAGAGCACTCCTGACATATGGTTGTCAAGCCTCTGCTTAAAGACCTCCAAAGAAGGAGACTCCACCACACTCCTTGGCAGCAAATTCCACTGTCGAACAGCTCTTACTGTCAGGAAGTTCTTCCTAATGTTTAGGTGGAATCTTCTTTCTTGTAATTTGGAACCATTGCTCCGTGTCTGCTTCTCTGGAGCAGCAGAAAACAACCTTTCTCCCTCCTCTATGTGACATCCTTTTATATATTTGAACATGGCTATCATATCACCCCTTAACCTCCTCTTCTCCAGGCTAAACATGTCCAGCTCCCTTAGCCGTTCCTCATAAGGCATCGTTTCTAGGCCTTTGACCATTTTGGTTGCCCTCCTCTGGACACGTTCCAGTTTGTCAGTGTCCTTCTTGAACTGTGGTGCCCAGAACTGGACACAGTACTCCAGGTGAGGTCTGACCAGAGCAGAATACAGTGGCACTATTACTTCCCTTGATCTAGATGCTATACTCCTATTGATGCAGCCCAGAATTGCATTGGCTTTTTTAGCTGCCGCGTCACACTGTTGGCTCATGTCAAGTTTGTGGTCAACCAAGACTCCTAGATCCTTTTCACATGTACTGCTCTCAAGCCAGGTGTCACCCATCTTGTATTTGTGCCTCTCATTTTTTTTTGCCCAAGTGCAATACTTTACATTTCTCCCTGTTAAAATTCATCTTGTTTGTTTTGGCCCAGTTCTCTAATCTGTCAAGGTCGTTTTGAAGTGTGATCCTGTCCTCTGGGGTGTTAGCCACCCCTCCCAGTTTGGTGTCATCTGCAAATTTGATCAGGATGCCCTTGAGTCCATCATCCAAGTCGTTGACAAAGATGTTGAATAAGACCAGGCCCAAGACAGAACCCTGTGGCACCCCACTAGTCACTCTTCTCCAGGATGAAGAGGAACCATTGATGAGCACCCTTTGGGTTCGGTCAGTCAGCCAGTTACAAATCCACTGAGTGGTAGCATAGTCAAGTCCGCATTTTACTAGCTTCTTTACAAGAATATCATGGGGCACCTTGTCAAATGCCTTGCTGAAATCAAGGTAGGCTACATCCACTGCGTTCCCTTCATCTACCAGGCTTGTAATTCTGTCAAAAAACGAGATCAGGTTAGTCTGACATTTTTCAGAAATCCATGCTGACTATTGGTGATCACAGTATTCCTTTCTAGGTGCTCACAGACTGTTTGCTTAATGATCTGCTCCAGAATCTTCCCTGGTATTGATGTCAGACTGACTGGGCGGTAATTATTTGGGTCCTCTCTTTTCCCCTTTTTGAAAATAGGGACAACATTTGCCCTCCTCCAGTCTGCCGGGACTTCGCCTGTTCTCCAGGAATTCTCAAAGATGAGTGCCAGTGGTTCTGAGATCACATCTGCCAGTTCTTTTAATACTCTTGGATGCAGTTCATCTGGCCCTGGAGATGAATACATCTAAACTAGCCAAGTATTCTTGTACTATCTCCTTAGTTATTCTGGACTGTGTTTCCTCTGCTGAATCATTTGCTCCAAATTCTTCAGGTCGGGCATTGTTTTCCTTATCGGAGAAGACTGAGGCAAAGAAGGCATTGAGGAGTTCAGCCCTTTCTGTGTCCCCTGTTTGCATTTCACCATCTTCTCCTCTGAGTGACCCCACTGTTTTTCTTTGTTCTTCCTTTTGCTACGAACATACCCATAAAAGCCTTTTTTGTTGCTTTTAACCTCTCTAGCAAGCCTGAGTTCATTCTGTGCTTTAGCTTTTCTGACTTTGTGTCTACATGTGCTGGCTATTTGTTTGAATTCCTCTTTGGTGGTTTCCCCCCCTTTCCATTTTTTGTACACATCCTTTTTTAATCTTAACTCAGTTAAGAGTTCTTTAGATAGTAAGCTTTGCCTACTTAAACCCTCTCTTCTACATCAGGGGTGGGGAGAACCTCAGGCCAGAGGACCAAATGCAGTCTTCCAGGGCTCTCTATTTAGTCCTCAGGACTCTTCCAGGTCAGATCCCCTCCCCAGGCCTCTCCCTAAGCACCATCCTTTCCCATCCATTCTTTGATTCATCCTTTTGGTGGAATCTACACACTCATAAAAAATGCTTTTAAAAAAGTGTTTTGAAAAACACATTGAGTTTTGCATAGCTCACTGTTGCCATCTAGTGTCACATTTGTATGTTGCACTTTACAACACGTTTAAAACGTTTTATTTGCAGCTGTGTAGCTGAGTCCCTTGAGTGCCAGTGCCTGGAGAGAATGCACCCTTGAAATGCGTTGCCTCTTGCTTGTCTGGGTGGGGAATGGAGTGAATGTGGCTATGAAAAGCTCTGTCTTTTGTGTGGCTGGAATGTAGCCCATTGCATAAAGAGTGACATCTATTGCTCCACCCCCCCCAGACCTGCACACCATTGGCATATTGTACCAGAAGGCTGTCCATGAGCAAAGACGGCCTTCAGGCTGAGAAAGGTTTTCCATCCCAGTTCTAGATCTTTTGCACATTAGAGTGCAGATTGGCAAACGGACTTCCCAGTCCCTTACATTTAATTTCCTCTCCACAGCACAAGCTCTGTGCCCATGCTACACACACACACACACACACACACACACATGCAACCCCCTTCCTCCAATTATTTTGAAATCATCGCTAGGAAACCATACAGTCAGTCGCCTCCTATTTCTGATTCAGAACTTAATGAATGTGTGGTGCGAGGGTTGGGTACAGGTTGCTACGGCAACCCTAATAGTCCTTGACAGCTTAACCCACTCTGAAATCACATTGTTCTGTTCGTTGTTGGCAAAGGACGTTCATGCTTGCAGGGGAAAGGAAAACATGTTCCAAAACACATCCCTGCTTCTGAAGAAGTCAGAAGAAGTCAGCCTCTTGGGGCTCCTTCTTTCTCAGCCAGATTGATTATTTGGGGTTGAGAAGAGGCTGCCTCAAATTGTCAAGGGCAGCCAATCTGCTCAGCAATTAGCACGCTTAAAGTTGGGATGGTGATGTCTCCATGCACAACACCTCCTCTCCAAGTGTCTATGGAGCAAAGACAAATTTCAGCTGGAGAAGCTGAGAGAGCTTTTGCCCTGATGCCTTTACCCCCAGGTTACAGTCACCGCAGAATGGCAGGCTCTTGCGAGGTGAGAGAAATGCTATAGAATACCCTGTGACCTCTGTAGATGCAAAGGTCTAAAGATGCCAGGACTAAAATAGGAAGAATTTTTGTGATGGGATCAACACTGCTTACAGCTTCCATTCATATACTGTCAGAACCAGGCTGGGTTTAGGCATATGGGGAAGTTTAATGTCAGGTGATGACCCGGTTCTCACTGAGATGCTTAACTGTGAAACGGGTAACAGGTGGAGGCTCATGAAATTCCATTTTTTAAAAACAACAACCTTCCCTGCACATAGAAAACTAGCATATGAGGGAGAAGGCTAACCTAGAACTCTTCTCCCTGATATCTATTTTTCTAGGATATGGAACACACAGTCATGTTAGTTGCTACCTTCAATCTGAAATTATACAGCACAGGAATAGATTTGTCACCTCACTGAGAAGTAAGAACGGGAAATGTTGGATGTCTAGGAAGCGGCTTACAGCAGAACATTGGGCCAATAGTTCCAGAGTAAATCAAACATGGATTCTCGGGCTATACTAGGCCTTAAGACGACCACTAGTGGTAAAGGCAAGACACACCATTTCAGAACCAGACACTCTGCCCCCACACCTAGCATAAGGTTATGCTCCTGCATTTGTTTACCCCATTATGCAGAATTCAGAAATAAAGAGGGACTTAGAAACACACACACACACACACACTGCACAATCACACTAACGGAAATTTAACCAGCGACACTGAACTGTGACCAGGAGAAGCTGAAAGTGAGGAGGACAATGTTAGGTGCTACCAGAAAGGGAAAGAAGATAATACCACCAACTCAGGCACTGCTAAATATTGGGAGTGATAAGGAAACACTCTGTAGCATCTCATGGGTTTAGGAAGGGTAATTACTGTTTGACGAAAACTTGCAACAGGACTGCCCTAGTGCCAGGAAGCAGCAGGAGTCATTTATTGGTGAGCAGGAGATCAATAGCTCAGCATAGCAGCTAGGGCTTGCTACACAGGCAAGACGCCAATTAGTTTCCAGTTTCTCTCATTCCCAGTATTTTTCTTATTGAATTGTATACATTTTAGCCTGGGTTTGAAACCCTATTTAGAGTTGAATGGTGGAATGGTTGGGACAGGTAATGCTGTCATGTAGGCAGCAGCAGTGGCACCTTGATGTCTATAGAGCTTTGCCACCTGCAACAGCTTCCCAGGAGGTAACAGGCAGGACAACCCAAACCTAGTCTGGGTAGCGGTAGGTGTGATGAAGCAAATAAAATGAAATAAAAAGAGCTTATGAGTTTTAGTAGACAACAAGTGGAACATGAGTCAGTGCCATAACATGATGGCAAAAAAGGCTAATGTAATTCTAGATTGCATCAACAGAAGGATAGGATATAAGAAGAAAAGCACCACTCTATTTTTCTGTGCCCAGACTTCACCTAGAGTCCAGGTCTGGGCACCACAATTTAAGACAGATTTTGAGAAGCTGAAACATATCCAGAGGAGGGTGAAAGAAACTAAGAGACAAAACCTATGTGAAAAGTTCTGTTTTTGTCTTCTGCCCCACTCCATTTGGTGCCATCTGCCCATCTAATGAACATTCCCCCTGCTTCTTCATTGAAGTCATTTGTAAATATCTTAAGCAACATTGGGCTCAGGGCAGAACTTCCTGGCACCCAACCTCTCCAGGTTGATGAGGAGCTAGTTCATCAGCCAGATGTAGATCCAGTAGCATCATCTTGCCTACATTTTAACAGATGGTCAACAAGGATATAATGGGAGATCTTGTCAAAAGCATTGCTGAAATCAAGATATATTATGTCCACAGTATTCGCCTGATCTACCAAGCTAGTAAATCTATCAAAAAGTGAGATGGGGTTAATCTGGCACAACTTGTTCTTGCAAAACCTGTGCTGGCTCTTTGTGATCACAGCATTTTTTTCTCAGTGCTGACATTCCGCCTAATGATCTGCTCTACAACCTTCCCAGGTATTGACATCAAGCTGACCAGTCAGTAGTTGCTTCACTCCCCCACTTGGAAGATGGGAGTAATTATTGTCCACCTCCAGTCTTGCGGCACTTCACCTGTTCTCCAGGAATTGTCAAAAAATATAAACAGAGGATCTGAGTCGACAGCTGCAAGTTTCTTTGGTACAGTTCAAGGGTGCAATTAATCAGGACAGCACCTGGAATCTGAAAACACCAGTTTCAATGTGGAAATAATCCATATATTGATTTGATTTATATTAAACATAAATAAAATAGATTTACATTGGGGCTGTTTCTATACCCTGGGACACCTGGCATTGATCTGGAATGGCAAATCCACCCACTCTCCAAGCCAGTTCTCCGTAGATTGTTGTAGCTGTTCCTTGCCATTTACATGCCATCACACTCCTCCAGGTACTGGAAACCGGATGGTCTGATGCCAAATGATGGCTCTCTACTTCCCTCCACCCAAGAAGGGCAGCCTTCTCACAGTCCAAGAGTAGAGATAGGGGAGCCAGGTTTGGCATCTATGCATGAGGTGAGCTGCTGAGCAATGGTGGCAAATGATAGCAAGTGCTCTCATGATAGAGAAGCTATAGATTTCAAACCTTCTCCTGGGAGAGGGGGACTAATCTGGACATGAAAAGCTGCTTTGTTCCTCTCTCGGCATATGGTAGAGATGAGTCAAACCAGAATTGATTGGATGGAAACACTGTGATAACGGAACCCTACAGCAATTTGATATACAGAGTGACAGATATGTGAGTGATACAGCACTCAATGTAAGGATATGGAGCCTAATCCTGGAGATTTAACAGGTTTCTTTATGGGTGTGAAAGGAAATGCAATAACTGGCATTCCCTTTGGTATTTTATGCCTCTGAATGGTGTCAATATGCTGAATTCACCAGTGAAGTGGCCTTTCCTTTGTGGCAGAAAACCTTACACTAGGCGGCCAGTGGAAACTCAAGAAATCTGCTCGTTGAAAAGGGTCTTTCATGTTCAATCTCATTGGGACACTGCAGGAACTCTTATACTTGTGCAGATAGGACTCTGGGCATGTCCCCCTGTTCCCCATAGCACCTGTACCTCTGATGTCCTGGAGCTGTGGCCTTGTTTGAGCGAGAGACTCGCTCCCAGAGTGCTTCCCAACTGTCTGAGATTCTGCTCCTCGGTGACATGCGACAAGAGTGTTGCCATCCGACTGAGTCACCCCTGCCGAGAACCCCCTGAGGGATGGGACTGTGAGTCAGACTCCTCAGCAGAAGCAGAAGCAGATCTGCAGCAGGGTACCCCAGGGAGCGGGAGACAAGCTGTAGCTCCTCTGCATCCTCCTTTGCCTAACTGAGGATAATGGCATTCGAGGCTCTGTGCACCACATGCATACAGGTAGGCAGGCTGGTGAGCACGGCTCTCTTGTGATGGACATGGGTTTAACTCAGCCATTTGCATTAAGGGCTCAGGTACGGCAGGCTGACATACAGCAATCAGAGCGCCAGATGGGAAAGCATAGGAACCGAGCCATGCAGTCGTTAGCAGATAACAGTTTTCTTCTCTTTGATTCATTTATCATGCTAATTCACTCCCGTGGCTTGTGGGATTTTTCCATGCTGCGATCTCTCTACATTGTAACAATATTTGCAGCGCTCTCTAGTTAAGCACCTAATCATCTCTGTTTTAAACTTTCTGACATTCAATCTTACTGCATGGCCCTGGGTCCTTGTGTTGGGGAATCTCTATTCATTATCCACAGCCTGTTCATAGGTTTGCAGTTCTATATCATGTAGTTCTTTCTTGTCTATCCTTCCCCTGTTTATAATACATCAGCCTTTCCCAGCCTGGGACCCTCCAGACAGGGTCGAGCTAAGAGCTTTTGGCACCCGAGGTGAACCACAAAATGGTGTCCTGTGCCCCCCACCAGGGAAGAAGATCTACATCTGAAACAAGGGGTGAAATCATATCAACCTTACCCAACAGTTGAAGTGCGAATCAAAGGCGGTTGCATGTGCAGAGCCCAGTAGACCCCCATTTCATCCCTAGGGGTGGGAAGAGACCAGCAGCACCTCCTAGAGGCCACTGCAGAGGAAGCACTGGGGTGGGGGGACCTGTCAAGGAGGTGGCAGATCTGGCCTCCAAAGGAGTACACTGCAGCCATCACTGCTACTGCAGCAGCAACAGCAGCATCAAGCAGAGCGTTCCTTGGAGGCTGGATCCACTGCCCCCGTGGGTCTTGCTGCCTGAGGTGGCTGCCTCACCTTGCCTCATGGGTGGGCCGGCGCTGCCTCCAGATGTCGTTGAACTCCAGCTCCCATCAGCCAGTTGTGACCAATGGTCAGAAGCAGTGGGAGTTGTGTTCCACAACATTAAGAGGACACCACATTGGGGGAGGCTGCAATATGTTATTCCGCATTCTGCAAATCATAACAGAAATCTTCTGAACCCAGCAATGCTGTTTAACACCCTGTTTGTTTCTTGAAACTAATTGCTCCAGCATTTACCCGGAGGGAGAAAAAGAGACAGAGCATTGAGCTTGTTTAAAAACAAAAACAAAAAAACCTTTACCTAATAAGCCAAAAAGAAGGGTGGGAAGAAAAGCAGGAAGAAAGCAGAGAGAAAAGGGCAGGCATAAATGTAGAGAGATTTATAGAATCATTAAAGGCACTGGGAACAAAAAGATTACTTTCTTGGTCTCTTGTGGCTCAGAAATGACAATACCTTTGTGGTGCTCAAAAAAGGACTGTGTGTGCTTGGTTTGGCCTAGAGCACTCCTGTCTACATTTATATTCAACCTAGTTGGATCATAAAAACTGCTCTGAGCAAGGGGTGACTTTTGGACAACTGGTTTAGCAGGCATGGCACACAGGAAAATCGTGCTTCCTTATTTGACCCCCAGAGTTGAAATGGCTTAATAAAAACTCATGAATAGGAGGTCTATATATGCAGGGCCTTTTGTCCCTGGTGGATAGCTCTCCCAACTCAGCTTCCTTGAGTGATTTCTCAAGATCCATGTCTTAAGAGAGCTGCAGGAAAAGATACTCAGTTACCATAAAACTACAGAATATTTCCTATAAGGACTGTCTGGGCCTTTATATTCTAACCTGATCTCTGAAATCATCCACATTAATTGACCTAAAAAGCCCAGCTGGCTTCAACTGGATGTCAGGTGTTTATTACTGCCAGCCCTATGCTCTTGGCACACGCTTCCAGCAGAGATTCAGCGGGCAAACTCACCACTGATTTTCAGATATCTCTTCTATTCTTTAAACTTTCTCAAGATGAGCCAGGTTTATTTAATGATTATTTTGCATTGTTTTTATGGTATTTGATGTTCTAATGCACTGGCATATTTTGTTGTGCATTGCCTTGATGTGTTATATGCGGGTGGGCAGCCTCAAAATAGCTTTACAAATTAAATGGATAAATTAGTAAACATTTAGCCTGTAGCTGGAAGACAAAAGTTACTGTGGTCCTCTAGGTAAGAACTACAGGCAAGGGGCAGTGGGGTGGAGCATAGCTCTTATCTTCAAAAGACTGCCAAAGCTCCTTGATATGAATAGGGCTTGATATGAATAGGGCTATCTGGTCCAGTATCCTGCTCCTCACAGTAGCTGATAGGAGGCCACAAGCAGGACATGAATGCGATTCATGCAATTCCCACTCTTGTCCCCCAGCCACTGGCATTCAAAGGTTGGCTGCTTCTGATACACGAGGCACCATAGAGCCTCATGACTATATGCCACTGCTAGATTTATTTTCCACGAATTTGTCTAAGCCTATTTTAAAGCCCGCCAGGTTGGTGGCCTCGCAGCAGCAAATCCCGCAGCTTAACTATGTGTGGCGTGAAGAAGGGCATTCCTTTTGTCTCAGCTTTACAGATATGATTTATGAACAGATGGCTAGAAATACGGGTGGCTTGTATTTACAAAAAGAAATTGTGCTGCTGGTTTTTAATTATCGAATGGAAGAAAAGAAGAAGAAGAAATGAAACTCAGTTGTTTGGTTGTCTGACGCCCACCCCCCCCTCCCAAGGCATTTGCTTCCTCAGATATATAACTGGCTCTTACAGCATTAAAAGAGAGAGAGAGATGCAGTTAATGTTATAAACAATCTTATTTGGTCTTTGATGTCAATGTGAAGCCATTTCTGTATTAAATGTAACCACTGGCTGGCACGATTTGAAATTCAGGACCTTGGAGAGCGACATCTGCAGCACTCTGTGAACTCACATAAAGCATATTTATACACCAAATTCTCCTGACTCCCCCCTCCCCCAAAAAGGTACACCTTGCCTTGTATGCTACCTTGGCAGCTCCCTTGAGTAACACGTAAACTGAAGCCTCCTTTCCCTTTAAAAGTGTGTGAAGCCCTTGCCTTTCAGCGTAACTTACAACAGGCACACTCACAATATCAAACTTTGCCTGTGTTACCAAAACGCCTTTGCCAGAAATCACCAAAAGTCTCCTTAACTCACATGACTTTATTTTGCAGACTTTATAACCAAGAGAAACTTTAAAGAGGGGGAAATGTGGTGGATTATATCCTGCACTCCTGCTTTTTATGGGATCCAGTGTGTGCTTCGTTGTGGCCATGGCACTAAATGATAAATATATTATTTCCTTATGATAACATCCTTCAAGTTAACTAATAATCATTGTTAACTAATCTCCCCAGTGTTTACATTTTACTCTGTTGTGTTTGGTTGGGTAATTGCTGGCAGCAGGGGGAGAGACATATCCCAAGCAGGGACAGGAGGCAGCGATTGCCACCAACTTGGATGGCTTTAAAAGAAGATTAGACAAATTCATGGAGGAGAGGTAGCTGTCAGTGGCCATGAGGGATGTGTTCAACCTCCCTTGTCAGAAACATTGTGCCTCTGA
Organism: Podarcis erhardii; assembly: GCF_964252035.2. Classification (NCBI taxonomy): domain Eukaryota; kingdom Metazoa; phylum Chordata; class Lepidosauria; order Squamata; family Lacertidae; genus Podarcis; species Podarcis erhardii. Next base: position 71,593,257 of record NC_138498.1, read on the forward strand.
ATATCAGTTGCTGGGAGCCACAGGTATGCTGTTGGGCCTATGGCCTGCTTGCAGGCTTCCCATCAGCATATGGTTGGCCAACAGGATACTAAGTAAATGGACCACTGGCCTGATCCAGCAGGCTCACTTTGTGTTCTCCTACGCAATCCTTAACCTGGCTCTCCACAGCTAGGAGAACACATACTCTGAGATCAGAACTGGATGCCTTCAGAAAGCAAGCATATTTGTTTCCCACCTGTAGGAGAAGCATCAGGAAGATTAAAAGCTCAGGAGGTCTATCTATCTTTTTTTGGTTTCCTTTGTGCACAATTGTCTTGACTGTTCACACCTTCTTGTCACTCTCAAGAGGTGGCTTGTGAAACATTCATAGTGCAGGGATCTGTCACAGCAGGTGACACTTCTAAGGCCAGAGAACAAAATTAAGTTTTAAAAGCAGCTGCCAGGTGCCAGCAGGGGTGGGCTGTGAGCTGTTGCTGCTAATGTACTAGCAGATGTGAACAAGTCAAGTGTTCCCTTCGCTGGCCTGTCACAGCAAGAGAATAATATTGCTCCAACACTGTGCAGGAGCTCTGGATTTGGCTGTTAACTTCCTTTGCCCCCTGGGGCCTGCATTGAAACCATGCTGCATCACAGTGTAAGAAGACAACTGTCAGTCCCCCGTGCGCACACACACACACACACACACACACACACACACACACACACACACTGATGCCCCTGCTCTCTCTCTCACTGTGTGGTGCAGATCTCTTGAGACTTTAACATTTCAAACTGCAGATGAGGACACTGTTTGAATTCCACTCCCTGCCAGTTTATTTACAGGTCAAGAGGTCAGGACTTTACTACCTTTCCTTATCAGAACAAGGTAAGAGGTTGAGGCCATATTTTTCCGATTATTGACAGCATCCAGGAATTCAGAGTGATTCTCATTATATTGCATTTGTATCTACTTCTTGAATGTTTGCTGTTATCATTACATAACACATTCAAGTTATGCAATCTAAGCGTGATGAGCTTAGTGCTTTATGGAGACATGTCAAGCTACGTTTTGCTATGGCATCATTGTGCCAGCCTGCAAGGAAGTGAGATTGGATAAAAGGGTCAGGCTCAAGCAAAGGATTGATGTTGGATAGTTTAACTTAAGCAGGTAGAGTGAGAGGGTATAGTTTGAAGATAAGGAGGACTGGGCCTGGTCAGTGCCTTGATGCGAACTCCACATATACCTCCTTGGGTTCTAGGTTAGAAGAAGGGCAGAATAGAAATGTTAAGAAACGATGAATAAATGAAATGTCATCAAGTAACCTTCAGTTAAGTAGGAAGTTCTACGAGTCTTTCTTGGTTTCCCCCCCTTTTTTAAAGGAGGGATTTATAGCACTCCTTGTTTATTTGCAGGTTACTTAATGAGTTATCGGATATTGACTTGTGTGATCATTCCCACAGCCTATCATACCAACAAGGTTTGGCTGTTGCAAAAATACTTAAGTGTTCAATCAACATGATTGGCTGAACTTTCTTTGGTGCTCTTGAATTTAAAATTTGCCAGGCCTGAGCTTTCTAAGGGTCAATGTAAGTTCCTAGGGAGCTTTTCCTCATACAGGGCTCCTTCCTTTCACTTTGTTGCTTTGGTCTGTAATATATTTGCATGGAGATTGGCTTTTGTTTCTAAGACTTTGGATGCGACAGCTCTCTATTTGAAACCAGATGCATCCGTTCACCACATCACGACCATTACCATGGCAACAGAATTAGGCTTTGAAGAGAGAGTGAGGACCATTCTTCTGCGTTACTGGTGAGGACACAGAATGTGTGTCACTGCACTTGCCTGGGAGTAGTTTGAAGACCCACACAATCTACTTCTGTGTGCTCAGGGAATAAGTCCTTTAGGAGCACGAATATCTGGAGGGTATTTAGCTGAAATGTGCTGGAGGAAATGTGCTCAGTTTCCCACTGAGACCCTGGCTCTATATTGTCAGCAAACAGGCTGCTGTCTGTCTGGTAGAGCTGACCTAGAAACCAGCACAAGACACAGTACATAGCGATAAAGCACAAAACTTTACAATAAAAACCATATTAAAAAGTTTAAAACAAACATCAATTAACCATGGTGGAAGAATGTATTCTTAATTGCCTGCACAGGCCTGGTGGAATAGAAAACCATTCAACAGACATTTAAAATTTGGTACAGAAGGCACCTGTTTGATCTCTAGTGGCAGGGAGTTCCACAGGACTGGGCTGCTGATGCTTTAGGCTTGCTTTCTTGCTGTTGTCAAATGAGCCTCACCAACTCAGCAAACTACCAATGACACTCCTGTGGAAGATCTCAGTGAAAGAGTGGGGGTAGGTATTTACCCTCTGGGCTGGATTGCTCTGCAGTCCCAGTTTCCAGTCCTGCCCCTGACCCAATTTAGAGCACTGTAAATTTTCCAGCCCTGACAAAAAGAAAGACAACTATCTCATTCTTCTAGACAAAAGAGTAGGTCTGGATGTGGTTTAAAGTATATCTTGACATCTCAGGGCTCTCTATAGTCCTTGGATAAGTGATGAGGTGTTGCTTTGATTAGCTTGGGAACTGAAGGAGGACTGGGCATTCTTGATTTCAGTAGGTCCCATGCCAGGGTACAATGCAGTCTCCCCCAACCTGGTACCCTTCAGATGCTTTTATACAACTCTCATCAGCCCCAGCCAGCGGTCTGAGAAGATGGGAATTGTGTTCCAGAACATCTGGAGGGAACCAGGATGGTATAAGGGGTGAAGGCCCTCCTTTGTCTGTCTCAGAAGAAAGTTTTGATGGGAAACTTTCAAGTATACTTTGTGTTGAAGTTCCACAATCACTCAGTTACAACAATCCTAGAATCTGCCATGTAACAATGATCCGGGTGGAATCTACACACATGTAAAACGAAGTTGTGAAAATGCTTTCCCCCCCAAAAAACGTTTTGAAAAATATATTGAATTTGCCATAGCTCACCATTGCCATCTAGTGTCATATTTGTATAATGCCCTTTAGCTGAGTCCCAGATGAGCACAAAACTGCTGTGGCAAATGTAGAGATTAGCACCAACTGAATTTGTCCCAGTGGAAACCCAGGTATCTTGGAATTTGGCCTAGACAGGAGCAGAGTCTTCATCCTTCTTCTCACCACTGTTTATTTGCCTTGTTTTATTTTCCACCCTCCCTTTCTCCCCAATGGCTGTGATTTTGCATCTCTCTGGTAGCAGGTATGGTAAGTGGCTGGCTGGCTTTTTTCAGCTAAGACAGGACAAACACCAAAGCTTTCACTGGCTCCCTCAGGAGGATGTAATGGGTTTCTTCAGCATCATTAACTTGTTATCTTAAGGGGGGACAGACTTGCTCCTAAGTGCAATGCCCTGTTCCCTCTGAGCAGGCCTGGAGTGGAGAGGCACCTACTTTTCCTGGGCATCCAGCAGAAGCAATAGGGCAGCTTCACCAGCAATCTGGAAATAGACTTAACAGCCTGATTCTATGCAGGCTTAAGAGCACCTAAACACATTCATTTTAATGGGCTTAGGGGCACAACTGACTCAGCAGGGGTTGAGCTGTAGGTCTCCCAGCTGTTGATTAGAATGCTTGTTGAATAATATTATAGCATGGGACATTGAAAACAACCAGTTTTCCCTCCCCACTTTTAACCCATGTGCTTTGACGTTTAGAGCCACCACATTGTGAAAACTGACATACACAGTGAACTGTGTAGCCAATATTAATTGAGATAGGGAGATTTTTTTGGAGCTTATTTAATGTGCATTGACTGCTTAGGTAGGGAACTTTTGGCCTTCCAGATGTGTTGGACTCCCAGGAGCCCCAGCAGCAGAGACAATAGTGAGAAATAGCAGAACAACATCTGGAGGGCCACAGATCCCCCCTTCCTGGTTTAGAACATTAGATATTGTATTCCTATGGGAAATGTATGTGCATCTGCACAAACACACACACACACACACACAAACAAACACAGTGAGCTATTAAAATAAATAAGAGGATAAAGAGATTGCAGAGAATTTGAACGAATTATTTGCATCTGTCTCCACAACAGAAGAGATAGCACAGGTCCCAGTGTCTGAACTAATTTTTTGCAAGAAGGGATTCTGTGGAACTGATACAAATAGTGGTGACAAGAGACAAAGTTCTAGACCTAATAGACAAAATAAAAAAAACTGAAAAATCACTGAGTCCAGATGGCATCCACCTGAGAGCTCCTGTGGATCAGCAATTAGTTAAGTAACAGGAAGCAGAGAGTAGGAATAAATGGAAAACCCCAACAGAGGAATGTAGAAACAGAGTCTCCAAGAATTAATATTAGAACCTGTGTTTTTAAACTCATTAATAAACCATCTTGAGTTGGGGTGAGCAGTGAGGTGGTGAAGTTTACTGATGTTACTAAATTGTTCAAGGCAGCTAAAATAAAAACAAAAAGGATTGTGAAGCATTTCAAAGGGACCACTTCAAACCGAGTGAATGGATGATAAAATAGCAGATACAGTTTCATGCAAACAAGTGTCAAGTGATCCATGTCACAGCAAAATACCTCGATGTCAAAGATAAGGTCATGGGGTCTGAAATGGCAGCGACTGCCCTAGAATGAGACCTTAGGGTCAAAGTGGATAGATTGATGAAGAAGTCGACTCAGTGTGAAAAAGGTAAATTCCATACTAGACATCATCTGGAAATGAAATGAAAATAAAACTGCTGGTTTCACTATGCCATCAATGGTGTGACAGCATTTGGAATACTACATGCAGTGAGCTCACCTCAAGAAAGGAAAAAGGTTCCCCAAACAGCATCAGACTGATCAAGGGGATGGAGCAACTCTGCCATGAGGAAAGGTTGCAAAATTTGGGGTTTTTTAGTTTAGAGAGAACGCAAGTCAGAGGAGGCGTGAAAGGAGTTTATAAAATTATGCATGGCATGGAGAAAGTGACCACAGAAAAGTTATTATCCCTCTCTCACAACACTAGACCTCATGGACACTGAATGAAGTTGAATGTTGGAAGGTTTGGGACAAGCAAAAAGAAAGTGTGTATTCTCTTTAAAGCCTTAAACGGCCTCGGCCCAGTATGCCTGAAGGAGCGTCTCCATCCCTATCGTTCAATCCGGACACTGAGGTCCAGCACTGAGGGCCTTCTGGCAGTTCCCTCACTGCGAGAAGCAAAGCTACAGGGAACCAGGCAGAGGGCCTTCTCGGTAGTGGCGCCCGCCCTGTGAAACGCCCCCCATCAGATGTCAAAGAGATAAACAACTACCTGACATTTAGAAGACAACTGAAGGCAGCCCTGTTCAGGGAAGTTTTTAATGTGTGACATTTTGATGTATTTTTAATCTTTGTTGGAAGCCGCCCAGAGTGGCTGGGGAAACCCAGCCAGATGGGCGGGGTACAAATAATAAATTATTATTATTATTATTATTATTATTATTATTATTATTATTATTACATGGTGCATAGATAAACTATGGAGCTTGTAGCAAAGGCCACTAACCTGGATGGCTTTAGAAGAGGATTAGACAAATTCACGGGGGGTAAGTCCATCAATTATTACTGGTAACGATGGCTATATATTACCTCCAGTGTCAGAGACAGTATGTCTCCAAATACCGGTTACTGGAGAGCAACACTGGGGAAGCCTTATTTGACTCATGTCCTGCTTGCAGGTTTTCCATGTTGGCCACTCTGAAAACTGGATGACAAACTGGATAGGTTTTTGATCTGATCCCGCAGGACTCTTCTTAAGTTCTTATTTATGTTAATCCTTCTTCACCTTGAGGATGGACAGGGCTGCCAAGTGTTCCCTGCTGCTGTAACCCTCTAAGACCTCTTCCCAGCTGTGAGCCTCGGACTCCCCCTATGCATTCTTATGAGATTATGGTGGTTTGTAAGTTATTCTGTCCCCGTCCTCCACTCCCTTGTCCTTTATCCTGCTTTAATATTAGTAAATGAGCACTTCGTTGGCTCTCCCTGACAATTATTTTGATATATACACATTACCTGTGTGCATCCCGAGAGCTGCCTGGCTGGTAATTAGCTCGGTAACTCAGAGGAAACAGAGAGGGCAAAGCCTTTATGCTGCTTGAATTCAGGTTTGCAAGGCAGCAAAAGGAAGGCCGAGGCTGACTCAACAGGAGGCCTGAGTCAGGGCTAATGCTTGGCCTCACAGCTTTGCATCCACACATAAATCTCTTAACATGGCTTAGGAGAACTTTAGCAGTAGAATATAGCCAGGTTGACCAGACAGAAGAGAATACTTAAAAGATGTGAAAATACGAACAAGAGAGCTGGACACTAAGGTCACATATACAACATATATTCAACACACATTTGAAGCAAGCAACTCCCCCACCCCACAAGAAGCCTGGGAACTGTAGTATGTTACAGGTGTGGGAAACTATAGTTCTATAAGGGGAAAACTACAGTTCTCAAGGTTTGTTTTAGAGGAAATCTTGTGCTTTCAGTGTTCTGATACAGTGCAAAATGAATATGCAGACTGCTTCTGGGTGCAGTTCTGGAGATGCCCATAAGTGGGTTACCCAAACACTTTATGCTAAGGATTTATAAGTTTGAGTTGTGGCCCCAGGCCCCTTACCATTGCACTGCAGCAAATTAGCAGAAGAAGAGAGCAAAAGGGAATATATAGGAGCAAACAATGTAGAGCACAGTGTATGATGGTGCCTCTTTGGCTGTTGTAACACAACCTGCTGCTTACACTGCAGGGGTTGAGCTAGCTGCTTGTCCATTACTTCTTGTATGGTAGTACAGTAAGTCTTACAGCAATAGTTTTACTTCCAAACACAAGATAGGAGAAACATGTTAGGTTTGAAGGGGGTCACCTTACCCAAGGAAATACTCACAAAGGATGCCCCAGTTTTTGGAAGCTTCATAAATCCTGTCCATTTTACAGTCCCTCCATTCCCAGAAATGGGCTGCAACCATACTTGATATGTGGTATCATTTCTAGCATTGCTCCCAAGATGGTCATCAGCATTTCTGTTCTGTTACAAAGTACTGCCTAGCATGCAAATGGTTTGCAGTCATCTACAAATTCATCCTCAGAGGGATCTTCTCTTTCTCCTTACAGTGGTACCTTGGTTCTCAAACAGCTTGGAACCCAAACACTGCAAACCCAGAAGTAAGTGTTCTGGTTTGCAAACTTTTTTCAGAAGCTGAACATGCCCCATTTTGAGTGTTAAGCTTCTGATTTGAGTACCACACTTCCATTTTGAATGTTACACTGAGGTCTGTCTGTTTTTGCTATTTATTTTGCATTTTTGTGGCTCTTTTTGTTTTGTTTTTGTGACTGTGTGGAACCCAGTTCACCTACTGATTGATTGATTGTGTGACTGAAGTAGATTGTTTATTGCTTTCATTTTATGGATCAATGGTCACGTTAAATAGTAAAATTCATGTTAAATTGCTGTTTTAGGGGTTATTTTTAAAAGTCTTGAACGGATTAATCCATTTTGCATTACTTTCTATGGGAAAGCACACCTTGGTTTTGGAACGCTTTGGTTTTGGAACAGACTTCTGGAATGGATTAAGTTTGAGAATGAAGGTACCACTGTATTATATTTCAGTTTAACGGATGGCATCATTCTCCCTGTCCAGCAAATCCTCTCCACTTCCCAGTGGGGAGGAGTTGCAGTGGACCACGTGGCCACCCACTCCCCTCCGGGAGCAGGGGACAAAGTGCCGTGTCCCCTGGAGGTTCCCAGCCACGTCCTTTGCCTGCCAGCCAATCCGCTGGCTGGGGACGTGGCTGGGCCCCATTTAAACTGAGGCACAACCTGGAGCGCTTCCTCTTGGCTCACTTCCTCGATCTCCCACTCTCCCTCCCTATTTTCAGGTTTTGAATTTGGCCTTGCTATGGACCTCAGTTGGTCACCGTTGAGGGGCCTCTTAGGAACTTTTCCACTTGGCAAATTGGCATGGGCCATTTGGTTTTCACCTACCTCTTAGCAATTGTCACAACTTTGTAAGGTTTGGCGGTTAGGCATTGGTTGATCTTATGATGGGGGAGGGGAGGTGTGGCCATCACCTGCCCCTCCAAGCTTAAGGGTATCCCATTAAAGGAATCCGGGGGTGTGGATCTTGTCCAAAGACCGGGGCTGGGCAAGGGCCATGCTACGACCCTGTCGGGAACCCATTGGTTTGCATCGACAGGGCTCCCCCTACTGGACCCTTACTGGTTGACCCTTACTGGACTCCCTGCATGATGGGCAGGAGTCAGATATAATCGGGTCAATTTCAATGCCTAAGCCAATAGTGCTCACATTCTGTAACCAATAAAGTTGTGGCCTAAATTTGCCCAATAACATTAACCTAATATCTGTGTCCTTGTGTCTTATTCATCAACGCGGGGGTGGTCTCGGGGTCTCGACATGCAAGAGACATCCCAGGGCAGATGCACAGCCACTGAGGATGCAGATGTGCCATGGGATAGACAGGTGTACCCAACCTGGGGATACTTATTGGGACTCCAGCTGGGTGCTTTCTCTTTGTGAAGGAGAAGAGAATGCACATCCCTGTCCAAACAATCAACTGCTGGACTAGCTGTAAGACTGGACAATTGGAGACACAGTGCTAAATCAGGAACTATTCATTTTACAGCTATTATGAAAATCCAGGGAGAGCTTAGACTGGTGCATTACAAGCAAGAAGACACTTGGCTTAGCTTGTCTTGTTGGCTGAGTCCATGAGACAGCGAAACAGCACTGACTCATGCGCTAGCAGCATGTACATGACTAAAGTACAGCAGCTCTTCCAAACTGCTGTAAAGCAGCCCGAGGTTCATAGTGCTTCCATGAAGTTCTTTATGGTGGCACCACCGCTGCTGAAAAATGCAGTAATTTACAACAGTGCCCACGACTAGAGCTGAAGGGAAGCCATAGCGGGTTGCCAAAAGTCACCAAAGCTATGTCCAAAATGCAACTTGACTCTAACAGTTTCTGAAATGCAATAGCTGGTGCCTACCTACCAGACTAGACAAGAGGGATTCATCTACCTGCCACTGCTAGTTCACTTATGGTTCTGGTTAAGGAAAATACCTCACTACTGAAAATGGGAGAAACACAATTTAGAAAAATAGAAATGTCAAGGTAATAGTCCCCTGCCTAAAAATGGGCTATTATCTACTTTTACTCCTTAACAGAGTGATGGCTTTTTCAATGGAAAAAAAAAGTTTTGCTCTTTTTGAATGTAGATGTTGACTAGAATGTGTTAACTGTGTATATTAATTATACATTTAATTTTTAAAGTGTCTCTTTTCTGCTCTCCATCCCACATTAAGAACATTTGCACAAATAGTGCAAAAGAGACTCAAAAATGCCCTTACAGTCATGTGCAAGAAAATGTTCTCCATCATATCAAAAGCAACTCTAAAGATGTTCATCCAGTTGTATTTTAAAATGACAGAGGCATTAAAATTTCCCTTTTGTCTTAACTGTTTCTGACAAAGAGTCCCTGATCTCTTCTTTAATTGGAGATGTTGCTGAAGGCTAATGTATTAAATGAGACTGATTTTTCTCCCCAGGATATGTCACTCCAACTAAAAGTGTACAAGCAAGTAGAAGTGTTTTTTTGCAAAAGCCATTCCAGACCCATCACTCCCAAACAGCACATCCATTTAAGATGGTTGTTTATGCGAAGCAGAGATGGTGAACTTTTGGTCTTCCAGATGCTGCGGGACTCTAACTCCCATCAGCCCCTGCCAGGGATGATGGGAGTTGTACCAGCAAAATCTAGAGCAGCTTTTGCCAACCTGGTACCTTCCGGATGTTGTTGAACTCAGTGCTAGCTAGGCTGATGGTGTTGTGATCCAAGAACATCTGGAGCACAGCAGGTTGGCAAAGACTGATGGAGTGTGCCATGGGTTCCCAATCCCTGCTGTAAATAAACTGATATGTGGACTAATGGTGCACAATGCTGATTTGGGGGAAGCCGGACGAGAGAGCCAATTTCAGATTCAGAGAGTAATGGCTCAAACTTGGGTTCAGAGTGGGGACACTCTTGCAGCAGTAACCCTCAGTGGAAAACAGTTCCCTATTTTCCTCCTTGCTCCTGTCAGACTGTAAACACAAACCTGAATGTTCGCAGTACAAACAAACAAAATAAAATAAAAACTCCCTCTCAGGCATGTGTGAGCTTAAAAGCTTTCATGGCTCCGCTTGGTATAAATAGCCCTGCTTGCTTCTTACAATGGTTGGCTGGCAACTAAAGCAACACACGGCTGCTTGAGACATCAGCTGGAGTTTTGCAGTTAAAGGTGCAATGCTATGCAACTTTAACATCCAAAGTAGGTATTGTAAGCCAGCCTTTCTCCTTCAGGAGGTTAAAAAAAATATTCTCCTCTAGGCTGGAGTTTCATAGCAGGGGAAGAGATCCTTTTCAAAAGCCACCAGCTGCAGAGTGTGCAGTTAAGATACAGCAAGGAAAAGGAACATGACCTGTTTTGTGCCCTTGCTTGGTAGCTGGGACATTTGATACCAAGCCATCACAAATAAATGCAGACAATATTGTGAATACATTAATTAGTATTAGTATTAGGAGACAACCCTCCTGCATAGTTCACTGTTCTTGAGATGTTGACAGCAAATCTGACATTTCCCGTAAAAGAGGCCCATGTGGTTGAACAACCCATGGGTATGGTGTACAGGGGAGCTCAAATTTGTGCATCCTGAATATTTATCAGGACAACAACAACAGTAAAAAGTAACCTTTAATGGAAACAAATAACTTTCCATTGAGGCTTTGTACCTACTTCAGAGTTCTTTAGTTCAGGTTCCAGAAAGAGCAGGTGCTTTCAAAACCCTGCAGCTAATTTCATCTGTGTTAGTAGCATGCTTGAAGAGAATTCTGCCAAGGCAAAATATGAACTTTTCAACATGCACAAATGAATGATAAGTCATGAGAAGGAATGTAACTAGATCTTGGAGCCCGCTGTGTAAGTACCCCTGCTTTCTGTCAACTCGTACTTAGGCCAATATGTTCTGCAGTTTCTGAGCAGTAGAGCTCTAAATATCATCGGGGGTGAATTATCAGAGCATCATCACTGGCACAGAATAGATCTCTAATTAATTGCTCTCCAAACATAAACGCAGCTGTTTTCCAATAAATTTAAATATGACACCATCTGTCCAAATCTGGATTACAATACCTTACTCCACATCATTTGATCTAATACATTGAAGGCCTCAGGAAGTGCTGAAAATACTCACCATTTTTTATACCCCAAGATGCTGAGGAAGTAACTGGAGAGAGAAACATTTTCTGTTCGTCATGAAATAGTCTTGAGAATGTTTATAACTGAGAGGCTTTTAAGCATTGTGTCATGGATAAAATGGTGCAAAATGAAAGAAACTGAGTGTGATGTCCTAAGCTCAGGGTGGACAGCCTGTGGCTTGAGGAATGTATGCAGCTATCAGCCTAATTTTATGTGGCCCTGAGTATAAATTCATGTGGATGACAAGAGGTGTATAGATACTATACATCTAAACTGCATTTACTCCCTCCCAAAGAATCCTGGGAACTGGAGTTGGCCACTCACAGTTCCCAATACTTTTAAGAAACTACGTTTCCCAGGAATCTTGGGAGGGGTGCTTTAAATGTATGGTGTGTACACAACCAAGGAGTGAGAAAACAAGAAAAAGGATGGACATGTAAGAGGGTAAAGGAGTATTGGTAAATGATTTATAATGAATGGGAAAAAAATGTTTAAAATTACCTTCCCTCCAAAACCAGAGTCCTTTCTGTTGGGGATAATTCAGAATGAAATTCCCAGGTGTCAGAAAAGGTTATTTATTTGTGCGACAACTGTGGCCCATGTTTTCTTAGCCTCAAAATGGAAAATGAGTGAGGACCCAACCAAAGAAGATTGAAAACTTAAGTTGACAGAATATGTGTAACTTGAAGACTTAACATATGGAATAAGAGAACAAGAAGAACATATGGTATATTTAAAGAAGATTGGAAAACATTTATTGACTATATGGAGAATAATTGTGTACAGCTGAAACCGCTGGCAGCATTAAGATAAATTCAACAGTGTAAATAAGTTTTGATGGATGTAATAATGGAAAACTGATTGGTAGAGTTTTTGTAAAATATTCAGGGATATAATATATGTAAAATGAACCATGAAAAGAGAGGAAGGGAAGTCATTGATATCTTAAGTATGTGAAATGTTTATCTGAAATGGTAAAACAGAAAATTTAATAAAAATCATGTATATAAAAAAGAGAAAGGGGGTTGGCAGGAAGAGAGAGAGGAAGAAGGAGACAGAGAAGGAATATGGGTTGCCTCAGCCACCGCTGGCTCTGACAGATTACTCCTGAGGGAATGTGGCCCTTCAACAACAGCAAAAAGTTCCCCCTCCTGTCCTTAAGGAATAAAACTCCAGCAAAGTATGAAAGTTCAAATTCAACTTTTAAATTCTGAATGTGATTACATGTGAGGATTTGCCAAACATGCCTTCCTCTTAGCTTGTTTCTCACTTTTGTCCGGAGTTGTGCTTCTTCAAAGTCCATGACGCCTTTGGTAGAGGCTATTCACCAACTGGAGTGCTCGTACACCAGTGCTTCCCAATTATCTGTGCTTTTACTGCATTTTTTTTTTAAAAAAAGATTTGTCTTGAAAGTGTGAATGAGACAAATGTGTTTTCAAAATACATGTAATTACACAGGCAGAGAGCCAGAATAAGTTCTAGCTTTCTTTGAGTTTCCCACAATAATGTATGATGTTGTCCAGAGTAGCAAAACCAGCAACAAGACTGAAAGGGAATCAGGATGAAAGTCATAGATGAAGACTGGAATAGGGCAAGAGGTGTGAATCCCTGTGCAAAAAGAATCCTTCCCAGTTCAAAACAGCAATCTGAAGGGACATTATGAGATTTCATATTGAGAACTCGTATCTAGAAGCATAGTGTGGATACAGAGATAATACAGGATTTGAAAGGTGTAGGAAGATTCCTTTTACTGATAGATAATATTTATCTATGGGGATTTTAACTGGGAATCTGTTTATGAGAAAGACCTGATGAGCCCAGAAACACTGGATGTGTATCTGAGGACTGGAATTAGGGGACACTGGCTGCTCACTGGGTACCACACAGCCCAGCCCAGCCTCTTCTCAGCTCCAGCAGCACTGGCAGGTTCCCGCCTGCTCATCATGGACCTGCTGCTACACTTTCCTGAGCAGGAAAGTGACTAAATATTGAACAAAGGTTTGGCTGGAGTTTTATCCTCTAAATAAATCACAGGCTTGAGCGGCCGTCAACAGAACCTCGTTGTGCTGAGCTAAGGAAATCAGCTGTGCTTTGCCTTTGATCTTCCCTTGCAGCTCTACTCTCCCTTCTCTTGGTCTGTGGCATTAGAATAAATAGTTTGGTAAATTAGTTTGCTTTGTACTTTTATCACAGAACACAGAAGTACTTTTCATCATCTCTCTCCCCCCGCCCCCATCCTCGAGCTCCTCTCTCCTCTCTGCTCCATTCCTAAACAGCCAAGCCTTGAAAGAAAAGTGGCCTAACTTATCTGCTGAGTGCCCATTGAACGTGAAGCCTGTATGAGTCAGGACCCCATCTCTCCCTCTCCTGTTTCCCTGCCTTCATGTATTATAGATGGCTTGGCTGTCAGAGAGCCCAGCTCACTGCCTCAATAATTGATGCGCTGCAGCTCCTACCTTCTGCGGGCTCCTGGGTGCCTGCCACAGCCATAGCTGCACACTAGTTCTGGGGGACTTACTTATCCATGGCTACTTGCAAAGAGAGTGAGCAGGATAACAGTAAAGAAGCAAGCTCGGGCACGAGCTCTCATCAGAATGCAGAGATTTTGCAAAGGGAGCACCCAAGGTTGCTGGACTTTCAGCAGAGTTGATGGGGATGGTCTGAAGTTCTATCTCTTCCTCTCCTAGAGCCTGATGGAGCGGCTGCTGATGGATGGCGCTTGAGGGAGGAGTCTGGATGAAGATGGTCTTTCTGAGTGGAGCAGATGGAGAGGGCTAGTCATAGTACACAGAAATATGTAACTTGCAGCCAAGAGCCAGTCAGGAAACGATACCTGGGAGGCAGACAGAAGGTGCCTCAGCTTCTCGAGACTCAGCCCACCTACTTAGCTGAAGTGTTAGAGGAACAGCAAGGATAGATTGCAGCAGCCCAGTATTCAAGCTCTCTGCCTCTTCAGGTTTTGTTTTTCCCCATCTTCAGATTTCATCACATTTTTCACCACGCCCTCCTAATCTGGCTCCCTCGTCAGCTTTGTAAAAGTCTGCTTTCACAGCATTTGTTGCACGATCCCATGCATGCTTACTCTGAAAAAAGTTTCATTGTGTTAAATGGAGCTTCTTCTCGAATAAGTGTGCATAGGACTGAAGTCATAGTCTTGTTTTATTTTCAACACACCAAGAGCAAGTACAGATAATCCCCATAAAGAAAACCACTTGAGACTGAGGGATGGAAAGTAGACAACATGTAAGCGCCCCTATCTGGAGCCCTGTGTGAGAGAGAGTTCACCCAGCACTGAGTTGATGGGCTCCTCAATGCCAAGTATCCATAGATACATCCCATTGTGGTAGTCAGTTGCGAGAGAAGGGATTTCTCAGAGTGGAGCAGCAGGACCTTGGACAGCACTGAGATGGAAACTTGCTCCCAAAGATATCAAGTCCAGCTGAGATCCACACTAGAAACTATACCATTGGGCAACTGGCAACTGTATGAATGGATGTTAAAGAAATTAATAAATAGTGGTGGGGGGGATCTAGATATGGATCCTGTTGAGGGGAATAGGTACTTTGCCCCTTACTGAGGTCTTGACAGGCCCCACACCTGATTTCTGCATTAGGAAGATGGCTCCTACTGATCCTTATCCTACATTGACCTTTCCATTGGAAAAAAGCTCTTGTGGGTACCCCAAACTGAACCAGAACCACATCAAGGGGCAAAGGGTCCAAATCTGGGTCTACTTACTCTAAAATCAGCATCAGCCTCAGAATCATTATCCACCCTTATTTTAGTTCCTAATTGTGCAAATGGTGTCACATCTAGTTTGACCCTGAGCCCATATATTCTCTCCTAGGCTGACTACCAATCCTAGGTCCCACAGACTCCGGGGTGCATAAAGAGGTCTTTCTATTGCCTGGTGCTTTGTACCACATTGATCTTCAGTTGTCTTTAGTTAGCATTGTCGTATTCACCTGGTGTGGGGTAGAGTGGAGATCCATGAAGTCAGGGGTACTGCTTTCTTGAGGGGCCCCAGCCTGAAGCTTTCGAGCTCAGCAAGCTCCATCCCAGGGACTGGGATCAGGTGTGGTGTCAGCTTCTGCGTTTGGCATCTCTCTGGCTTGTGACACCAGACTCCAGGGTTCTCTGGGGCTTTGAGGTACCTCTTCTTCTGAAACAATGCTCTGATCACTGCTCCAAGGTGGGGCCATGGCACTCAAACACCTACTATTCAGATCAATGCTATCTCTACACTCTGGACTAAAGTTTGGTCCTATTAGAACAACTGAATGCAACCAGTTCTCCAGAATGTTTGTTGATTATTCTGACAGCTAACGAAGAAAATAGGTATGTATCCTTTGGAATGTAAATTATGCCTTCAATTTTAATCCAGAAAAAAATGCCCCAGGCAGGTATAGAATGTTATGAAAATATGCTGTGAAGTAGTGGGTATCAGGTGGAATCCGCAATCATGGGGTGGTTAATATGGGGATAATCTTTTACTGGTATGCCTTTCAACTGCAGTGCTTTAATCTTGTCTAGCACTAGCAGCATAGTCAGGATGAATGAAGCATTTGTAAAAATAGCCCATGAGCCCATACGGTTACTTACCAGAAGAAACTGGCTTTGTAGTCAGATTCTTGATTCTAAGACTGCTGCCATTTTTTAAAAGGAAAGTTGTTTCATTAACCCATTTAGAACAGAATTGCCTACGACATGACTCAGACGGGTTGCCCTGATTCTGAAAGTCAATGTGTGTAATGTTCACTGTCATGATCTCTGCAGTGCTACAGCTCAGGGATAAAGCATTAGGAGGACTTGGGCAGGCCTAATTCAAGCCTTGGTACTGCCTGCTAGGGGATCTGAAGACAGTAGTTCTAGCAAAGAGAACCACTTCCAGTCATAATGCACAGTACATGGGCCATTTGCCTGACTCTGTATGAGACAGCTAATGATATATCCTTTATCATTTCTTGTACTGTAGAACAGAACAGGCCCAAGCAGCATTGGAAAGCTTGCTGATTTTATTATTCTAATAAGACGAATTAACCACAGGAGCTCTTGAAAGCAGTGAATATAATGGAAAATCTATAATCTTAAAAACCATTGTAAACAGTTAAAACCATTAATAGGATTGGAATAACACTTCTGGCTTAATGGTGAATTTTGGACACAATGGAGAGGTAAAATATTTGATTATTATAAAAGATGCAGGGGGGAAATGATTAACAATAGGACCCACAAAACGGAGGAGGGAAGTCCAGGAGATTCCTTAGAATCTTGTTTCTATGTTGTATGTTGGAGATGTGACTGCAAATTTTTAATCTGAAGAACCAAATAAATAAATTTTTATATATAAATGAAAGCAGTGAATATACTAGCAGTATTTTTAAACAAAACTAAACAAAACAAACAGCAATTTAATTGCAGGGATTTGTCCCAGAAACTATGGTCTGTTACATTATAGGGTCCCTTCATACCTTCCCATGGTGATGGCCCATGATTCTGCAGTAATGCTTGAATGCCAAGACAGATAGGATAAAGTGCTTCATCACACAGTGCACAGTTAAAGTATGGAACAAACTCCTACAGGAAGTGGCAGTGGCCAACAACTTGGATGGCTTTAAAAGAAGATTGGACTAATTCATGGAGGATGAGACTATCAATGATGACTAACTTTGATGGCTATGTTCTGTCTCCATGGTTGGAAGCAGTGATGTTCTGAATACCAGTTGCTGGAAACCACAGGAAGGGAGAGGGCTCTTGTTCTCGGGTCCTGCTTCTAGGTTTCCCACAGACATCTGGTTGGCCACTGTGAGAACAGGATGCTGGATAAGGTGAGCCATTGGTCTGATTCAGCAAGCTGTCCTTATGCTCTAAAGCCAGCGCAACCTGACCAGGAGATCCACACACAAAACATGTCCTTTCCACATGTTTCTGGCTTCTAAACATTATTCAGGAAGCTAGCTGCCTTCTACTGACTCAAATCATTGGTCCAGCTTGTTCAGTATTCTCTACCCCAAATGTGAGTCTCCATATGTTTTTGGACTACAAGCAGTGCTTTTTTTCTTTAAAAATGTTTAGGGGTACTCTCATTTTGACTCAAGAAAATCAGCATTTTATTGTTCAAATCGGGGAAGATAAATACAGTACATGGACAAAAGTACAAAGATTCACAAAATGTTTAGGGGTATGCATACCCCTGCGTCTCCCCAGAATAAAAGCACTGACTACAAGTCCCATCATCCCTGACCACTGATCCTGCTAGCTAGGGATGATGGGAGTTGTATTTTAAAAACAGCTGGAGACCCAAGTTTGGGAAACCCTGGTCTAGACTGACTAGCAGGATTCCATACAGGGTTTCCTCCCAGCCCTACTGGCAGGTGTCAGGGACTGAACCTGAGACCTTCTGCATGCAAAGCAGCTGTTCTACCACTGAGCTACAACTTTCTCCCGTTGCTGCCAGTGGTGTGTGATGACCCTGTAACAGAAAAGTGCCTCCTCTACGGATGCAGTAAATGCAAGAGCTGCCTCCTGGCCATCTGACTGAGACAGGGAGTTTTTATTTATTTTATTTTTTTTAATAAATATTTATTAAAGTTTTTAAATATAAATGCACAAATAATAAACAATCTTACTTCTATCACAGACATAATTTCATCACTTCTTTGGACTCCCTCGCGTCTCCCGCTCCCATTTACATCGTTAAAAGTTTTTTCCAAACAAATTATCAACTTGTTTACAATCTCATGTCCACACATTCAAATATGATCTAGCACTTCTTCCAAAAAATTTTATATTTTCTTTAGTCTCACTTATCATCAAATTTCAAATCTAATTTAGTGGTGGCCAATTTTTTATAATCTAGCATCCTTCTTAACATTCAACCAAATTACAATGTTTTTGTAGATACTTCTTGAATTTCTCCCAGTCTTCCTCCATCTTCTCTTCTCCCAGGTCACGGATTCTGCCAGTCATCTCGGCCAGTTGCATATAGTCCATCAGTTGCATCTGCCACTCTTCCAGTGTGGGTAGATCTTGAGTTTTCCAGTTTTTTGCGATGAGTATCCTTGCTGCCGTTGTTGCATACATAAAGAATGTTCGGTCCTTCTTTAACACCTTCTGGCCGACAATACCCAGAAGGAAGGCCTCTGGTTTCTTAGTGAAGGTATACTTAAATACCTTTTTCAGCTCATTATATATCATTTCCCAGAAGACCTTCACCCTAGGGCATGTCCACCAGAGGTGAAAGAATGTTCCTTCATTTTCTTTACATTTCCAACATTTATTATCAGACGAATGGTATATTTTGGCAAGTTTAACTGGGGTCATGTACCATCTATATATCGTTTTCATTACATTTTCCTTCAGAGCATTACATGCGGTGAAGTTCAGCCCAGTGGTCCACAACCTTTCCCAGTCCTCAAACATAATGTTATGCCCAATGTCCTGTGCCCATTTTATCATAGCCGATTTAACCATTTCGTCTTGTGTATTCCATTTTAACAGCAAGTTATACATTCTAGATAATACCTTAGTCTTTGGTTCTAACAATTCAGTTTCTAACTTCGATTTCTCCACCTGGAACCCTAACTTTTTATCATTTTTAAAAACTTCTTTAATCTGAGCATAATGTAACCAGTCTCGCACCTTATCCTTCATTTTCTCTAAACTCTGCAATTTCCAATTGTCTCCATCTTTTTCTAATATTTCCCAATATTTTGGCCATTTGGCCTCCATATTGGGTCTTTTTAGGGCCTTAGCCTCCAGAGGTGAGAGCCACCTTGGAGTTTTATTTTCCAGTAAGTCTTTGTATTTTGTCCAGACATTAAACACTGCTTTCCTGACAATATGGTTCTTAAAGGCCTTATTGATCTTAACTTTATCATACCATAAGTATGCATGCCAACCAAAAGCATTGTTAAAACCTTCCAAGTCCAACACGTCAGTGTCTTCGAGAAGTAGCCAGTCTTTTAGCCAGCAAAAAGCTGCGGCTTCATAGTAGAACTTTAAGTCTGGCAGGGCAAAGCCCCCTCTTTCTTTCGCATCTGTTAATATCTTAAACTTAATTCTGGGCTTTTTGCCCTGCCAGACAAATCTGGATATATCTTTCTGCCACTTCCGGAAGCACTCCGTTTTGTCCACAATCTGTAATGTTTGAAACAAAAACAACATTTTTGGCAATACATTCATCTTGATAGCAGCAATTCGGCCTAACAAAGAAAGCTTCAATTTTGTCCAACTATCCAAGTCTCTCTTAATTTCAGACCAACATTTTTCATAATTATCCTTAAATAGACTCAGGTTTTTTGCTGTTATGTTTACCCCTAGGTATTTTACTTTTTTAACCATAGTTAGTTCTGTTAATAAAAACACTGGAGATAGAACCGAGAAGCAGAAAGACCACTAGCATCTTAGCTTAAAAACTCCCTGTCAGAACGAACGAGACAGGGAGTTTTTAAGCTAAGATGCTAGTGGTCTTTCTGCTTCTCGGTTCTATCTCCAGTGTTTTTATTAATTCTGCACAGCTCCTGTGTCAGAGGGCCCCCTTCCAAGCTCCAGTGCACACCTGATGCGCACACTCCGATGGCCCAGGTGGACACTGTGTTCTAACAAGCAGCCCCCTGCTGCTGTGCTGCTTAAACAAGACATCAAACATTGTTATCATCAGCCTTGGCTTCCCCAGGTTTCATCTCCCGGCCGTATTTCTCTATTGCACTGGGGCTAATTTGGGAGAACTGCTGTGTTTGATGGGGAAAGCTTTGCTCGAAATCAAAGTTTGGTTCAAAATTGGAACAGTCTTGCTGCCCTCGTAGTTCATACACCCGGTCTGTCTCCAGCAAGTAAAATGAGCAAGAAAGGGTTGACTGACATGTTTGAACTGCGGCCTGGAAAAGGTGTTGGAGCTCAGTGGTCGAGCACATCCTTCATACGCAGAAGAGTCTTGTTCAGTCCTCAGTAAAAATAATCTCAGATATGAAGGCTGCAAACCCTAGATAGCTGCTGCCAGTCAGAGCAGGCTGCACTAGGCCAGATCAATCCATGGTCCGACTCAGTATAATGCGGTTTCTTCTGTTTGATAACAGCACACATAGGGCTGTATATTATGCTGGTCCTTCTCACAGCAGACCCATTGAAAATAATGGCCCTGACTGACTTGGGACCAAGTCCTCTGAGCAGAACTTAGTTGGGAACAACCCATAATTTGTAAGTATTCCCAGATGGAGTTCTTGTGGCTTTCCGATTCATTGGAGGGTTGTTGCCTGTCAGATAAACATTGCTGACCTGAAGAAGAATGTCAGTATGATGAAACAAGTCCTTCTAATGACTACCTCATTGCCTTGTGTTACGTTCTTTGACTGAACCTAACAAACAAACTACAGTAGCTAAAAATGGAGAGCCATGGCTGTGTTCCAAAAGAGCCTCTTAGTTTGCCAAGTTAATTCCTATCTCCTTTTGTCTCAGTCACATTAGTTGTCCTATTTACCTTACCTGAGTTTCTCCATCCTGTTTTCTAGACCTTTCTGCACCACCTAATTTTCCCAGTTTGGGACAGGGAGCCCTTGGCTTGTTCCTTTCAACTTAGTGCTCAACTCTTGTCTGCAGAATGCAGACAATTTGACGCAGCTTGATGTAGCCCTCATTTTGCTGCAACTTGCTCCTTCCTGTAAATGCTGGTTTCAAACCAGCTATCCCTTCCTTGCTGGCTTCCCAGACAGATAGAAATAATGCAGTCTCGTCTGCTAGCATCTGAAGCATTTGTGTCAGGCACCTTTACCTTCCTGAGCTCCCTGGCATATGAAGTGCGGCTGGACTGCAAATTACTGTAGCTACAGCACACTCCAGTCTATTTTCTGCCATTGCAGCACATCTAAAAAACAGTGTCTTGAGTTTTTGTTCCATGTGAAGAAGCTGGAAAGTGCTTCATGCAGCCTGTTAAATACTTGTCCTTGTTTATAGATGCATCTCCCACAGAACTGTCACCATCTTCCCTAAAAAGGTCTCCTGTGCCTTTAAGCCCTGACTGATGGTGAAAAATTCAACTGCTGCTTTCCCTTCCAATGTGGTTCTATGACTAGAAAGCTCCACCTGTTGAGTTTCTTGCAGACATGCAACTATGAGAAGCACAGAGGGGCTTGGCATGTGCAGATGTAACTCATGAGCAGCCATGGTGTTATGTACTGAGCTGAATCCTAGAACAATAGGATCCAGAATGCAGCAGTCTGATTGGTCTGCAGGAGCCACCCAATCCCGCTGCAGGTGGAAGTGAATCAGTGACCTGATTGGCCTGCAGGAGCAGCCAATCAGGCTTCTGGAGAAGGTGAATCTGCAACCTGATTGACCTACAGAAGCAGCCCAGAATTAGCCAATCACGTGGGGCCCAGTGTGTAAATAATGTATATATAGCTAGAGGTTTGGGGGAAAGTTTCATTCATTGCTACTATGAGCTGAATAAAGAGCATGAAATTCAGACTCGACTCTGAGTATATTTCACATGGCTACATGTATGTATTTCTCCAACTCATGTGTGAGCACATCACAGGTAAGTGCTGAATCTTCAGAACTAAGAGCAAACATTTCCATGGGACCCAGTACTGGGAAGCAAAAGTACCTCTATGAAATGCACCTTTAATCTTCTTTGTGACAAAATGAATAAACGGAACTGAAGCTTAACATTTGCTTGTTAGCCTTCGAATCATTCTTACCATTTTTCTTTGTGTCCTTTGTATTCTTTCAGGGCCTTCTACACAATGAGACCAGCAGAACTAGGTACCGTAGTTTGCAATCCTCTCTAATATGAACATAAGTTGTCATTGTCTGGTTAAGGGCCCTGATAATCTTTGTCTCTGCTACAGCATGCTGGGAACTCGTGTTCAGTTCATTTTTCAAAATGACCTCTGAGCCCGCATTTTGTGTGCCTACATGCCTAACCTTGCCTCTGCTTCGCTAAAATAGAAATCAAAGAAGCCTTATTGCCGCTGAGTGGATAGAAACCTTTCCAAAGAAGAGCTTCTCCATATATGCCTCCTACAAGTAGGTTTCCTTTTGTCTCAAGTATTGTCTGCTGTTTCTCCCAGAGAAGTTGCTTTAAGATTATATACAAAGCCTCTGGAGTTAGCTGCTCTGGCTGTGGGCATGGAGCTGAATGGGACTTATGTGTCACTTTAAATGGTAAACACAGTGGCCCAGTTCACAGGTAATGCTGAGGTAACTCATTGCTTAGCATGAGCAAGCAAATGTGTAGGCTGCCAGAGAAGAGATTGTGTCCCCTTGACTCCTTCCCAGCTGTTTTGCTGTTTGGATTTTGCTGTGTTCCACCGGAACCCAGCCTTGTGGTTTATGTGGGATATCTAGCCTCATATAACCAACATGCTTAAGTCTGATTAATGCAGGAAGGGGTTAAGACCACAGAGTAAGCTGCCCTGCCAGGCTTAGCTCGCCTTAGGAAGGACTAGGTAATCAAGCCTTTGTTTCCCTCAAGTCTACCTTGTTAGTATAATGTGAACAATGGGTTAAATTACACAGTGCTTGGTCTTGAGGAGCACATTCACTATTTAGGGGGAAGAAACTCCAGTGAAAATCCTCGTTATTACATATTTTTACATGGCTGTTTATTTGTATATATTTTAAAATTTTACATATGGATGTTTTATGATAGCCTATATTTGTAATGCCTAATAAAGGTTTGGAGTACATCCTCCGCCCCCCATGTCTGAATGTTCTGAGGTAAGAGTGTCAGGTGCACTGAGTTACCATAGCAACACCAACAAGGTTAAGTGTATGACTTGCAGAGTCATTCAGCCTCCCATTGGTTCAGAAAATATGCCTGTGTGTAGAGATGGATATAATAGTCTCTAGGGTATTACTTTCATTATGTCTGGTCTATGTCCTATTGAAATGCTGACGCTATCCTGTTTGATGTCAGGATCTAGGAGCAGGAAATCTCTGAAGACTCTGCTGGGACTCCATATAGTTTGCTGATATGTCACACAGGTTGAGGTGTAGTGAACTACCAAGTGACAAGTCAGCAACGTACCTGAGAAGCTCAATGTATGAGGAGGTCTGAGCTGGTTGCTCTTAGACCACATGGCTTTCACAAGCTACTCTTGAGTTTCTATACCAATAATTTAGAAACTTTCACTACTGTAACTAAGTCAAGTTTTACTGCCTGTGCAACTTTTTCTGAACTCTGTTTGGAAAAGCACATGAAACTGACCTTTAGAGACTTTGTAAGTAAACTATTTTTAACGTACCAAATGTGTGGACTTTGTCTATGCTGGGGAAAGAGGGAAACTTTGGAAGGGTATATTTTAAAGGTCTAACAGACTGGTATTTCTATGCTTTAGTTTGCTTTAGTGCTTTTAAATCTCTGCTGGGGTTCTCTCAACAAAGAGTACTTGCCCCAGACTTGCATCTTGACATCCAGAAATTCTCCTTTTATACTTGTTTTTCCTTGCCACTAACATTTTAGCTCTCTCCAGACAAACCACAAGCTGCTACCATGGTTTGTCCTATGGTTTACAGCTCATGGTTTGTGTGGAAGAGCTAAACCATTAGCCTGACTTTTGACAACTTGCTAAGCCAAACCATGACTTAGCACAGGGTATCACCAAAACAACTTGGGAGGAGCAAAGCAGTTCTGATCTCCTCTCTGAGAGCCTCTGCATCTATTTACCTTAAAAAATATAGTTCTTGAAACATGCAGAACTTGCCAAGAAAAGCTGCAGTGCCCTCAGTAAATAGAAGCTTTCAACTGGGAGGAGCAAGGCTTGCATCATGTTACTGACTTAGAGCTACCAGCCCCACCCTATAGAGCTTTTGGTTGGAGGGCTCTTACCCAGTGGAGTTTGCATATACTGCCACAGCCCCACCCACTTCACTGAAGGCCAGGAAACAATATTGTCTCCCTAGACCAAAGTTTCTCCCTTGTGCCCAAGGCTCCTGGCAAGATCTGTGAAAAATTTGTTGCTGCTATGTGCTTCATCATGTTAGATTTACCCTCTGCTGCTAGTTTATGGTGGGTTTCTTATCCATCACCTTAAAACAAGAGGAAATGGCACTAAACAGGCAGACAAGGGCAGATACCAATTTGTATAATATTTGCATACTGGGAGATGATTCTTATAAAATGCATCTCAAGTAGCAAGGAAAACTGTGACCAGGTGACTCCCTGAGCCCATTCTGCCCACTGCCCAGGTGCTAACTTGATGGGCAACTTCAATGCCCCTCCTGCTCTCCCATCTTCAGGTTCTTTAAAGCAGACTTGAACCCAACAGCCCCTCCAAGAAACAAAGATAATAGGGCTACCCTAACCCCTTTACTAATTCAGTGAAAGCTCCAGCTTCCCCCTTCCTCCACCTGAGTCATCTAATATGACTGGCTGATAGGCAGAACTGCTCTTTCAAGGTTTTTCAAAGAGGTGGAAAAGCATTTGAAAAACATAGCTTAGCAAAAGGCAGTGCCTTCTCTAGGTTTGCTTATTGCTGTTGTTGGTTTTAAAAAGGCACCTTGGTTTCATCTTTTGGCAACCTCACTGTGAGTTCAGCCCTGAAGTAGGCATGATCATCCGTCTCCAGCATGACCTTTGAAGCAGTTTGTGTGGGGAGACACAAAATGCATATTTTGGCAATGTGTTCTAGACCCCGGAAAGGAGAATGTTACATAATGTTAAAGTAACATTCTCCAGCAATCTCCCACAAAGTGAAAGTGGGAAGCCACTTTAATAATTTCTCTTTCAAAGCCTTTCTACATGGGACTGGGAGATGGCAACTGCAGAACTCAGAAATCCCTCAGAGTTTCCTCAGAGATGCTAGGTCACCATTCTGCCTTGGAGCCTGGATTTTGCCCAGGGCTGCATTTGTGGCTGGCCACCGAGACTCACTCAAGCGTTGATGCTGCTTAATGTTCTGAATCTTGGTTTATTCATCTCGTACCTCCTTCCAGCATTTGCAGTACTTTGCAAATGTGAACCATTCTGAAAGGCACATTGAAGAAGAGCACATGTGCCTAGCAGGCTGCCCCTGGCTGCAGAGCCAATTGCACCACACTAAGCTTTCCTTGATATGCCAGAGTGCTTCTTCATCCAAAGAGCCCTCACTAATTCCTGGTATGCTGGGACCTGGTCAAAAAAAAGGGCTGGTTCCGGGCCGATGGTTAATTGGTTTAAGTCAGCAGTGCACATGGAAAGGAAGCTGTGGAAGTCAATGCATAAACATAGGAAGTTGCCTTATGCCAAGCCCTTGTTCCATTTATCCACTTAGCTCTCTATTGTCTACACTGCATGGTAGCAGCTCACCAGGGTTTCAGACAGGGATCTCTCCAAGCCCTACCTGGAGATGCTGGGATCTCTTGCATGCAAAGCCTGTGCTCTACCAGGTTTTCACAACCTTCCCAATGATCAGTCAAGGTTATCAAAAGGACCTGTGGAAGATGAAGGAATCATGTTGGGATCCCCCATCCCAGCCCGGGTCCAGGCCTGCATCCCCATTTGCCGAAACTGGGATGCAGTCCAGGATCCGGCTCCCGATAGGAGGTGTGGGCTTATGCCCACACCTCCTACCAGGAAGGGGCTCTGATGCTAGGATTCCCTCGTTGGGGCCCCTGTGAAGCCTCTGCCATCCCACAACCCCACCACACCAAAAGGAGTGAGCGGACTTGCAGCAAATCCACTGCCCCAAACCAGATGCCCGCAGGCACAGCCCAACATCATGGAATCCTTTTTGCCTTTTGTCTCTGCCTTTTCTCCCTTCCTCCCTCTCACTCTCCTTCTTTCTCAGTGTGTCTTTTTCTCACACTGCAGCTTCTGTGTCTCACAAAGCAACAGGCATAGAATTGCATGTCCATTCTCACTCACCATCCATTCCACACAGCCACTCCAATCACCCACTACCTCAAGCAGCGCCTCTACCAACCACACATACGTAAATGAATCGCACTCAACAATATTACAACCCACATATAAAGGGTCACTGCCAAGCATGCACGTATAAGATAAACTCCTAATATGAAGTAGTAATGGATTCATGCTCCACTCCCACTGTGTTGAACCAAAGGCGGACTGCAAACTCCATCTTGGTGGTCAAGATAATCCCACAATTAATTGAGCTCATATATGTTTATATTCACTTGCTTTGATATAAGCTAATTGGCTTATATAAGGCTGATCACCGAAGAATTGATGCTTTTGAATTATGGTGCTGGAGGAGACTCTTGAGAGTCCCATGGACTGCAAGAAGAACAAACCTATCCATTCTTAAGGAAATCAGCCCTGAGTGCTCACTGGAAGGACAGATCCTGAAGCTGAGGCTCCAATACTTTGGCCACCTCATGAGAAGAGAAGACTCCCTGGAAAAGACCCTGATGTTGGGAAAGATGGTGGGCACAAGGAGAAGGGGACGGCCGAGGATGAGATGGTTGGATAGTGTTCTCGAAGCTACCAGCATGAGTTTGACCAAACTGCGGGAGGCAGTGGAAGACAGGAGTGCCTGGCGTGCTCTGGTCCATGGGGTCACGAAGAGTCGGACACGACTAAACGACTAAACAACAACAACGACATATGTTATCCCTATCTGTGGGCTTGGGATGTTGGGCTCTGAGCCCAGAAAGTGGAACTATCTGTACGATTTGGGTATTTTCCACCTATTTTCCACGTGTCAGGTAAAATGACACGTGCTGCTTTGTGTATAAAGAATGTATGCATGTTTGCTTGGGCGCAAACAAGCCATCTCCTTGCTGCGGTGTCCGTCCCACGTCTGCAAAAGCTAGGAGAACTGGCAGACTGCTTTATTGTAAGTCTACATGTTTTGAAATAAAGCACTAGAAGTGGCCATTCTGATGTTTTGGGCATCCTTATTTGGTATCCCCGCATCCAACCATCCCAATGAGCCTTCTGTTTGGCCTATGGTTCAGGACACCCATTGGACCATCTAATACTCTGCTCCCATCCCTTACCTGAGAGGGGCCCAGATCTATAACAGAGCAGGCGCTCATGCTGGAAGTTATAGATCTATTTCCATCCACTCTTAGCTACAGAATCATAACATGCATACTATTGCACAACCTCAACACATGATGAAGGAACAGCTAGAACTGGTAGCAGACAGAAACATCAACCACACACTCAAGTTGGGGTATTATATAGGATTATATTACATTGCTACATGTTTAACAAATATTGTACAATGGCTAAATAAAGGAGAAATGACACCTGTTCAAATATTTATTCAAAATCATGACAAAATGCCTCTTTAAAATCTACCTTGGGCATACGATGAAACACATTAAGAGATAAATCGTTTAATAAAACCCAGCTTATTTAATTGGCATGACAAATATGAGACAATGGAACAAATATAAGAAAACCTTCTCACCTGATGTGTAGCATTGTCAATCATTTCTAAATAATGTTAATTTTCAGCTCCCTGGCAACATAGAATTGAGGCCTGAGTATAATATTACCACAGTATGTGGTATAACAAAAAAAGAGTCAATATTCCAGCTAAGAAGCTTTCTGATTAAAAATACTAATGAAAAAGCAGAATTAGAGCTGAAATGAAAAGTTAATCACAAAGGAAGAAGTGTGTGTGTGATCAATACTTGATTTAGTTGATAAAATAAATTTATTTAAACAGAAATGGCAAAGAAAGAAAGAAAGAAAGAAAGAAAGAAAGAAAGAAAGAAAGAAAGAAAGAAAGAACATTATATATTCGGAATCTAATCCCATATCTGTTGACAAAAATACAGTGGTACCTCGGTTTTTTAGTGTCTTGGAAGCCAAACATTTCAGAACCTGAATGCTGAAAACCGGGAAGTAATTGCTTCCATTTTCAAATGCGCCTCAGAAGTGTTTTTCAATTTTTCCAATTGAACTTGCTGCCAGCCCTTTGTGCCTTGTTTTTTGAACATTTTGGAAATTGAAAGGTCTTCTGGAACGGATTACGTTCAAGAACCGAGGTACCACTTTATATCCAAATTTTAGCAAAATGTGCTGGAAATGGGGGAGAGGCAAATATTGCACATTATGTATACATATGGTGGACATTGTGGAATGATCAAAAGCTACACACACACAGAGTGGTTTTTTTTCCTGGGGGGAACGCATAACCCAAAACATTTTGTGAATCTTCGTACTTTTGTCCATTTACTATATATATTTTTCCCGATTTGAACTATAAAATGGTGGTTTTCTTGAGTCAAAATGAGAGTACCCCTAAACATTTTTAAAGAAAAAAAAGTAGTGTGTGTGTGTGTGTGTGTGTGTGTGTGTGTGTGTGTGTGTAGGACATTACAGGAAAATCCTTGCAGAGCTACAATTCCCAACACCCTTTACAAACTACAGTTCCCAGGATTCTTTGAGGCATGAGGTATTTTAAATGGATGGTGTGTACATTCTCTTAGACAGGCTTGCATCTCACCACTGCTAGTCTTATTAAGCTCTGACTGCCTGACTTTAAGAAGTGCAGGGGCCTGTAAAATAATTATCCTACTAAACTCATTAACTTTCTCTTGTCATTGCTGCAATGAATAATGCACCAAGCCCCTTATGCAAAATGCATGCTCAGAACATTACAATTAAAAATCCATAAGTATTTAAAAGCTTAGAAATGGACAGGAGTGGTCATCTCCATCAATATTCCAGCCCTATTACACAATCTATGCTAAGGACATGTTTCACAAAATGCTCCTATTTATGACTCCTGGGATGGCTGCTACATTCTTCCATCACACCTGTCAGCAGGGAAAGCACTGCAAGAAAGCATTCATCAGCACTTCTCTGTGATGAGTAAGCAAAAAGCCCAAACTATATACAGCAGATGTTCTAGGCTGTGCCAGGGCCAGCTCACAACATTTGGACCCCAATGACACAGATCCCACAGCGTGTAGCTATCCCACTTTGATCCCCTCACCCTGCTCTCTCTCTTGGAATCGATGGTGCCTCTGCGCCTACAGAGCAGAAGAAACTTAAGGATCTAAGAGAGTGGCTATTTGGGAATGGGAATGAAAAGATGCTGCTGCTAGATGCCCTTGCAAACCTGCGCTCAAGCAAAGCAGGCAAGATGGAATGGAGAATGGTGAATGAAAAAGTGGATTGCACCCAGCAAGACAAGAGTAGGCAGAAAGTTCCACTGGTGCACAAGGAGACAGAGGGTTTCAACAATGTCCATATTTGGACATGACAATGCCCAGTTTAATGCCCCAAACCCCCAAACCCACCATATTTGTAGCTGCAGTCCTATATGTCATTCAAGACCCACAGAACACAAAGAAACTTACTTTTGATCTGAGTAAACTTACTGTGTTGCAGTTATACTTTTTATTTCTCTCTCCCAACCCTAGCCCATCACATCCTTTGGATGAGCATGGAGAATGTCACAAGCATGACAACCTAACCATGCTCTTCTGCCAGTGTTATGGGCCCCATTCTGACATGCACCAAGTGGAATGGAAGATCACACACTAGGGTGGCATGCATGTGGATATTGGAAGTTTGTGGCTACAGTCAGTTATGTGATATCTTCCCCCTCTGTACCCCCAACCCCAATAATCACCTCGTATAGGAGGAGGAAGCCAGTTATACAGGTGAAACGATTACCAAGGATGTTTTGGGACTGGGATGTTAGTGTGCTTGACTGTGGTGTTAAGTCATGCAATGCAGTGGCGGAGAGCAGGTGGGGATGGGGCTGGCGCGCATCCTGGGGGCATGGCGCATCGCCCGTAGGGGCGTGGTGCCCAGGGCAGGCAGGGACCAACCACGATGGCACCCTACCAATCTCACGCTGCCGGGGGCGGTGCACTCCCTCTGCATGCCTCTTCCTCCGCCAGGGATGCAATGAGGCCTTTTAGTAAGGATACCCTTATCATTTTAAATCTCAATGTGTTCTAATCCAATAACACCTAAGCACATATTCCTATAGCTTGCCATGAACACTAGCAAGTTCTGAGTTTTCGTTTTCAAAAGGCAAACTTTGAAAGAACTGCCTGAGGTAAGTTATGGGGAAGAAGAAGAATCAAGAATAGAAAAAGATCTCCAAAACATACACAAGTGTGCAGAGAAAGAGAGAGAGAGATATTAATAAAGTCTGCTCCACTGAAAACAAGCAAAATCATATTGAGTAGGTGACTGTCTGTCTATCTATCTTCCCACCCATCTATCTATATGTTAAAAAGCTTTGTTATGATAGTGTATCACGGCTCACAGATGGTAACATTTTTGATAAATGTTACACAAAGTGCTGAACAGCTAAATTGATCTGCTAAATCTGCATGCGTGTTGTATTCATTATTTTTTTTTAAGAGTGGGACCCACACTAAAAACCTGCACTGGGACCATCATCATCTACTTCCTCTGCTCTTCTTTGGCATTTATTGCCGACATTCTCCCCCCAATAAAATAAAATAAAAGGTAACAGAATGAGGATTTGACAGACACTACCAGTTCAGGCTGCCTCTCCTAGCTGAGAGTGGGCTGGCACCAGCATCTTATGAGTCACTTCCTCTGCTCTCCCAGTAATCAGTCCCGCCCACTTGCTCAGCACCCCAACATTGCCAAGGCTTCCCACATTGCAATCTCTACCAACTTTTGCCCTGAATCTCTCGACTCAGGTGAGGGAAGATGTTCACACTAGCTTCCTCCTCCCTCATCATTTGCATACTACATTCAACATGCACAACCTGTAATTCTTGAGGAGGGAATTTTTAGAGGCTGGTTAATAAATATCCTATGTATTGGCACCTGCACTCCTGCTGTTAGGAGAATTCCTGGGTGATGCCATCACCTGTAAAACAGCAAAGTCTAATGAGGAAGACGTCATCTAGCTCCCTCGTGTATGATTTACCCATACCTTCATATGGTATAATATTTGAAGACAAACATGGAAAAATATCAGCCCCTCTATGGTGCAACTGCTGGATTGGACTGGCTAGTTGAATCTGGCCACTAGACATCAATATGGGATCAGGTAAGCCTGTTTATATATGCCTGTTGTCTTTGTCCATGGAGTTTTCTTGGCAGGGATACTGGAGTGGCTTGCTGGTTCCAGCTCCTGGTGGATCACGTTTGGTCAAAACTCTCCACTTTTTTAAAAAAATTATGGTGCTGGAGGAGACTCTTGAGAGTCCCATGGACTGCAAGAAGATCAAACCTCTCCATTCTGAAGAAAATCAGCCCTGAGTGCTCACTGGAAGGACAGAGACTCCAATACTTTGGCCACCTCATGAGAAGAGAAGACTCCCTGGAAAAGACCCTGATGCTGGGAAAGATGGAGGGCACAAAGAGAAGGGGACGACCGAGGATAAGATGGTTGGACAGTGTTCTCGAAGCTACCAGCATGAGTTTGACCAAACTGCGGGAGACAGTGGAAGACAGGAGTGCCTGGCGTGCTCTGGTCCATGGGGTCACGAAGAGTCGGACACGACTAAACGACAAAACAACAACAAGCCTGTTTTTTAATATGCAGTCAAACCCAGATCAAACATGCAGGTTTATTGCACCAATATGTTGGGTTTATCGTTTGCCATATGCCAAAGACAGAAAAATTAGAACTCAAGAAATCAAAATCAAAATACTTGCCTTAACACCATATGCTGGTATTTACTGATTGCATAATAACTCCTGGAGGTCTATGGCAAAGAGCAGTGAGAAATCAAAGCCCCACTCTGCCCTTTTGGCAGAAAGTGCAGTTTCAGGAGTTCAGAGTACAGCTTTTGCTGCTGCTTCTCGACTTAAAAATAAAATAAAATACCTTGACGCAACCTTGACTGTATTCTGGATGGAAAATTAGCCTGAGAACTTGCCTAGGGGTGCATAAAGTGATGCAACAGCATAGAACAAAGGTGAAGGGGGAATGCACGATGTTCTGCTAAAGTTCTAGAAACTCAAAGAGGGAAGTTTCTCCCTCTTTGTCCGGACGCAAGATCATAGGATGACTTGGACATGTAAAAAGAGCTATTATGTATCAAACGCATAATAGAGGGCTTCCATATCAGCTGTCATCACCTTAGACACAACTGTTTTTTAACAGGCATGTTCAATTGTCAGTCACTGACTGATAAGACGTGTACATATATTTTTTCAGGAGATCCAATGCAAAAGAGACCATGGATTATATGTCCATCTCGTGGCTGGACTGCAGTGGCCAGAGTCCTCTAGCCTGTATTGTTTAACTCAGGGGTAGGCAATGTATTGCCTTCCAGATGTTGCTGGACTACAGCTCCCATCATCCCTGACCATTGGCTCTGCTGCCTGGGGCTGATGGGAACTGGCATCCCATAACATCTGGAAGGCACATGTTTGCTCCCCCTGGTCTAATTAGGAGCAGCTTTCCAGCAGAGCTCTTTCTAGTCACATGCCCTCTGGGCCTGTTCATTGGAGATGCCAGAGACTGAGCCAAGGATCTCCTGCATGAATTCTGCCAGGGTCCTTTCATGTGCCAGCCTATGTGGATGGGGGAAAGGAGATTTCAGCAGATGCAGATTGCCCTACAGTGATGAGAAAAACAGCGTAGGCTCAAATGGCTTCTTTCGCACCATTATTAATAGACACAGGAGTTCCTGTGTATCTGGACACCTTAAGAATGTGTGAATCAGCCCAGGGTCTACAGAATTTGGACCTGTAAATCTTAATTATAAACGTTGCTCTATGCTGGGGAAAGCTTGTAGTCCAGCTCA
This sequence comes from Podarcis erhardii, assembly GCF_964252035.2. NCBI lineage: Eukaryota > Metazoa > Chordata > Lepidosauria > Squamata > Lacertidae > Podarcis > Podarcis erhardii. The sequence goes on from NC_138498.1 coordinate 71,626,142, forward strand.
AGTCCTTGTTTCCTATCCACAGGGTAGGTCGATTAATAACTTCCAGGAATAGTCGAGTAAAAATAATTGGGGAAGTCTGGAGAGCGGACTGTGTTTGGTTCTGGAAGGGAAATGGTAAAGTTCTCAAAAAGCCTTCAGAACTTTAAAGTGGAATATTTAGTTTATGAACTGGAAAAAGCCCTTGTTCATTTCCCTTGCCAATGTGCTGCTGGAAATATTTATAGGTATCATGGATGAACAATCAGGAAAACAATGAGCACAAGCTTCTCATTTATAACCATTCTGCATGGCCTAATTAAGAAACATTAAACATTTAAACACCAGCCCACTTGATTTGAGGCTGTCATTAAAATAAAAAAAAGTTAGTAAGTATGATCTGTGAGCATGCAATTTGAACCTTACTCCCCCCCCCCTCCCGATTTCTGATACTTCTAAATTCATAATAATCCTGCCCCTGCTTCAGGTGAGATGGCTAATCTGTGATGCTCCAAGGATATTGCCCATTTTGAAGAATGCTGGGACTGAGTCACCTTCATGAGACCCCTTGACACAAAGAATTTCAATGGGCCTATACAAAATTTGAGGATATAGCTGGGTCAGGTATATCAGGTAAGACTTTAATTGGACCGGCCTCAAATTGCCCTCCTCTGCCAGAGACCTTAAGATTTTAAACTCTCATATTTCTGGACTGAATATAAAGCAATCCATTAGAGGGCCAACCAAGTCCTGCCCAATCAGGGAGGTTCTTTAAAATAATAATAATAAAAAGAATCAGTTACCAATGGGGGAGAAATTCAATTCAGTTCACATTTAAAGGCAAATTTACAAAATCAGTACCTTTTAAAACAATCCATGAACTGAAACAGCTATCCTTCAAAATTTGTATTTCTCTGAATTTTGCAATGCAGTTCTCCAGCCAAGCAATGTGTATAACAATGTATATACTAGGGCGAAGTATGCATATAAATGTGTATACTAGTGAAGAGGACATACAAAACCACATTATTGGGGGAAATGACTGAAGAGGCATCTTTTGCCCTGGCATTCACACTGGGTCAGTGCAGGAAAAGTTAGCCTTGTATCAGGACATCAGTCTTCAGTCTGATTCCTGTTGTAGGCTCAGGAAAAGTGCTTACAGGGTTTTGGCAGTGCACAGAGTAGTGGCAGGCAGGCAGGCAGATGATGAGAGTGACTAGTGTAGGGTCTCTAGCCCAAAACCAAATGCTTAGGAGCAGGTGGCCAAAGAATCCAAGCTCAAAGGCTTTTGGCACAAGGATTTCTCCGGATCAAATGTCAGTCTTCCTGGTCCCTCCCCAAGTCACGTGTCCTTTGAGCCCTTGAAATGCATGCATGCCTTAGTTTCCTGAAAGGTCTTCTTATCCCTAGTTAGCTGATCAAAATGTTCATGGCCATTCTGATTAAAGTGGTACCTCTGGATGCAAACAAGATCCATTCTGGAGCCCCGTTCACATCCTGAAGCAAATGCAACCCACATCTGCGTGGGACGCAATTCGCCGCTTCTGCGCATGCGCATGACGTCATTTTGAGTGTCTGCGCATGCACGAGCAGTGAAACCTGGAAGTAATGCATTCCATTACTTCTGGGTCGCCGTGGAGCGCAACCTGAAAACGCTCAACCTGAAGCAACTTTAACCCAAGGTATGACTGTACCAGGGTTTAGAGAAGCGCATGCAGAAAAGAATGCACGTTGATGGATTCAAGTAACATTTATTTCGGAGGGATAGGAGAGGAATGGTGTGTCTTGTTTCACAAATGAGAGGTGACACTTCACATATAGAGGAAGGCAAAGCTTCTCTCTGTTCCCTTGACTCCTTCCTTCAACTACAGCATCTTTCTCTTATTTCAGCATATCTTAACTGCACTGTGGTCTTTGCCAATATGCCTTCGAGGTACCATGGAACTGTTGAAAAAGTGTTAGAAGAACAGGATGCATAGCTAATTAAAGTGAATCCCAGGCTTGTTCACCAACTCCCCCACCAGTTTTGATGGGTCAAGGAGCCAGTGGTTAGTTTTCAAAAACATCCATCACCACATCAGGTAGGTCTAGCCATGTCTAAATAACACAAAGGGCACCTCTTGACTGTCCGACCTTACAAAGGTGGGAGTACTTTTGCCTCTTCTTTAACAATAGGGAAGAGGTTTGTGTGTGTGTGTGTGTGTGTGTGTGTGTGTGTGTGTGTGTGTCCTCCCATGTGTCAGTGTGATTGGATGCTGACCACAACAGTGCAATATTTCTTATGATCCCTCGTGTTGTGGGACCATTCTGCCTCAGACTGCTGGATCCTGTCCTAACCAAAGTGGTCTTCTTCCTTGCTCTCAGGGGGAAACCATGCAGAAGACGAAGGGCACATCCTCAGTTTGTTTGCATTCCAAAATAGTCAAGGGCAGAAGCTGTGAGCCTACCATCAACGGAAGCTGGTCCAACAAAAGTAACTGCTTTTCTTAAGATGTATCTGCGATGGGAAGAAGCAACTGTTGCATGCATGGACGTGCAACCTAGAAGGGCAACATCTGCTAAAGCATCAGATCACTGGATCAGACAGTGGGATAACCAATTCTGAACACTGACTTCAAAGACTGATTTCTGTAATTAAAAGCTAGGAGGCTTCTGCTTTCAATTTGGGGGGCGTTCATGGCGGGCGGGGGAAGTTGGAAGACGGTGTGGCGGCTGCGCTCTGTAATTACGGCTCGGAGATGATTTCTCTAAGGACTCAAAATTAAAACCCATCTCTCATTTGAAGCTGACATGCACCATCAGCTGCATCTTCAGTATAACATCTCTGCCTCGCCCGTTGCTTAAAGGCCTTGTTGGGACGGCATGTTGCTATTTGGAGCAGTGGGTGCTCCAGCTGCTCCATTGTGCTGGGAGATGGCCATCGCCCTTGGATCTGATCTGAAAGCAGCTGCTTGCATTTCAGAGCCCCGCTAGAGCACATCACGTAGCCCAGCTTGGGCATAATCACAAGGAGGTGCTATTTTTAAATGTGCAGTTGATCATTCATAGTGTGAGGTTTGTTTCCCTGGGCAGCAGAAATGGGGGGGGGGGAGATGATATCTGGACCAGCCAATTAACTTAACGAAGCTGGTGGAGTTGGTTTTGAGCAACCTCAAGGGAACTAACAAAAAAAGAAGTCAATAACTGGTTCTGCAGCATGATTTTCAAGCCATTCCAAATTCCATGAAAGAGAGACTCCACCTACAATCAGGTCAGAAAGGGATGGAGATATGATGGGCATCAGAAAATAATATATAAGACAAATGGAGGTGTATTGATTTCTCCTGGATGCAAGGAAGTACAGCACAGGCAGATTTGCTCAACACTTCTTGAAAGAACAAACCATTTAGTACTCTGAAATCCCAACAGATTGCTTTTATGTGTCATGTTCTTGTGTGTGGATTATTCTGGATTTATAGAAGTATGGTGTTTCATATGACTCTATGCTTCTCAAAGAAGAAGGAAATTCAGGGAGATGTTGCTTACCTCTCAGAGTTACAGTTCTCAGAATCATTAACCAACTTCAGTTCCCAGGATTCTTTGGGGGAAGCCATTCACTTTAAATGTATGCTGCTGATGTGACCACTGGCACTCTCCAGCAGTTATCCTTGTATCCATTAACCCTCTCCTGTCCATTTTGCAATCTGCCCCCAATAGTGTGGGGAGGGGCAGGAAACTGAGGAGCTCTCTCATATCCATACTCTGTTTCACCATCTCAGTTCAGGAAGACATACATGAGGTAATCTCATTTGATCTTCACAACAACCCTATGAGGAAGGTTAGGCTGAAAGAGAGGGGCTGGCTAGATCACTGTCACCCAGTGGTGTAGCGTGGGTTGTCAGCACCCGGGGCAAGGCAAGTAATTTGCGCCCCCTAACCCGTGGATTTGCGCACCCTAACCCTAACCCCCAGATGTTGCGCCCGGTGCGGCCGGCCCCCCCTGCACCCCCCACGCTACGCCACTGCTGTCACCCACTCAGCTTAACTGCTGAGCAGGAATTTGAACCCGGATCTCTCTGCTTTACGTCAAACACTGGAGCCATGCCACTGTGGCTCCCAACTAGGGTGACTAGTGGCAAAAGGAGAGAGAGGGTTTGTGTACTTTTAACAGTTGTGCAACAGAGGAGATTTCAACAGGTGTAGCTTGCCATGCATGCTATAAGTACTGAAATTTGTACTTCCAACACACTATAAAAGGGGCAGGTGTCCCCTATCCTCTTTGCCCAGCACTGAATCATGCCCAGAATGGCTGCAAAAAGTTGCCCCTATATCTTCTCAGCAAGTATGGCTGTGCAGGTGCTAGTTGCCCAACACCTGTGATATCTGGTCCAACTCTCTTAAGAGCAGAAAAAGTGCTTGCTGGATCACGCCCAATGGCCCAGCTAGTACAGCATCACTGGCCAGCCAGATGCCTGGGGAAAACCCACCTGCAGGACCCTTCCTGCAGTTTCCAGAAACTGGTGTTCAGAAGCATCACTGCCTCTGTCTGTGGAGGTATATTTATTCAGTTAGAGCCTTGCACTGGTCCACTGCAGAAGGAACTCAAAGGAATAAATGCCATAGTAGGAAACATTGGTCTAAACAGCCACTCTACCAGAAATGGAAAGCTGAGATGCACCACTTTCATCATTCCCAGTATTTTTATTGGAGGGGGGGACAGAGGGGTATGCATACCCCTAAACATTTTGTGAATCTAAGTTGGGCCTCATTGAGGGGCAGTGTTTCAATATAAGTAGGAAAAGGAGAGTACTCCTAAACATTTTTTAAGAAAAAAAGCACTGATCTTTCCCTTCTTTTGCAGTATTGCCAGCGGTGGGTCTCTCTGTAAAAATCTGAGTCAGCCACTTGAACCAGAAATGCTGGCGCTGCAAAGGATGGTTTCTTTCTTCCACCAGGAGAAGATTAGTTGGAAAGAGGACCTAGTCAGGAATGAAAGGGGGCAGATCTGTAGATGTTCTCCATCTTCTCCCAACTTTTACATCTCCCCCGCAGCTGGGAGGTGGTTGGGTCATCAAAGGGCCCTGTTCCACATGGAGTGGAGAGGGGGAAATCGCTCAGATAGGAGCCTGGAACATATCTCTGGTAACTTGTTTGTCTCCATCATTCCCAAACCAAGTGGAGATGTTGAGGACAGGACTCACGTGTGCACACAAACACGCACACACCGAACACTGATATAGAGCTCGGAGGACACCTGAGCACACTTGCTGCCTAAGAGCTGAATTAAACGTGATGCATCTGATGTGTCTTAGCATTTAATCTGCACTTTAAAAAATGAACAGGGAATGGCATCAGTTGGGGATGACAGTTGATGATTGTTGGGATCACTGCCTGCAGGAATGTGGCACCAGTGGGGAATTTCCCCCAACTTACCCTGCAAAGCTAATACCAGGTTCAGAAGAGGGCTTTCCCTCAGAGTTACATTCCTACCCCCTGCTAGCCATGAGCCTGATAATAACCTTCTCCAGCACAAAATGAAACTCAGAAAGGATGATATGAAAGGGCAGTGCAACATCCTATGGACATTAGGACGGACACACACACACACACACACACACACACACACAATTTACACTGCAGATGTGGAGTTGTGTTGACATTTTTCATATTGTCACAGGCACTGAAAAAGGTGGCTATGGCAATCGCACAATCCCATTCCTATTCCCACCTTACTGTTTGGATTACAGTGGGCATGTTTGCTGCGAAAGGAAGAAACTGAAATTCCCCCGGCAACTTAAGTTACCACTCTGAGTGCTGGGAATCCGAGTCACCTGCAATGGAAGCAGAGTACTGTGTGAGGACATGATGTGGATCATGCATATGAACTTAATAATGGCTTTGTGTATCTCTTCCTCCCTCCCTCCCTCACGCGCGCGCGCGCGCACACACACACACACACACATTGTCTGCAATGAATCACTTCTTAATGTCATGTGTTCTCCTGACATAGAAAGCTGGTGATTTTTCAAGCTGATCCTTGTTTTGATCAATATGACGTTTTCATTCAGTGGGAAATTTCTGTTAGACTTAAATGTCATTTATGGAACGACTTGTAGAAATACTGTTACAGTTTCCTACCAGATTTTTGTGAGGTGGGCTATTGGTGTGGGTCGCCCTGAGGCAATACCTAACTAGTGTCAAAGGACAAAGGGATATGATATGGGATGATGTTCCAGGGAAGTGTCTCCATGGAAGCTGAGGGGGTCAGGTGATCGTCAGAAAAGACGGCTCATCCAGAGTCTGCCACCCTCAGCCCCAGCCAGGGGCAAAGTTTCTGTGTGTGATAAGAGGAGTCCCAGGGTGGGCTGCAACATTAAAACATAATATTAAATACAGTTCAAAGCAACTTACAATCACAAAAATAAGGTGGGTCCTAAAAATATACGAAAGTGTCAAAAGTTGTAATTACTGCAATTGCTGTCCCCAGCTTGCTCTGGGTGTGTGATGTGATTTTTGTCTGCAATAACGCGACCTGCAGTGGCTTTCTGAAGGAGACTGGCTTAGTAAGCTGACCATAGCAGTTTAGTTTTAAATCACTGAGGAGTGTTTAATCCCAGTGGGATCTGCTTTTCCTTATTATAGAGTAGCTGCAGCTCAAATGCATTTAGAAGGTGGTGCTTGGCAGGGGTAGGGATTGAAGAAAGAGAAGCTATGCATTGGGTGTGCAGTAAGTAGAAGGGAGGTTGTGGACCCTCCTTTCTTGGAGGCTTTTAAGCAGAAGTTGGACGGCCATCTGTCATGGGTGTTAGATGACCCTCTGGGTCCCTTCCAACACTACAATTCTAGGATTCTAAGAAGAAACTGAGGCAGAGGTGGGTGTTTTGGAGTACAGTGGTACCTCTAGTTATGAACTTAATTCGTTCCAGATGTCCGTTCTTAACCTGAAACTGTTCTTAACTAGAGACGTGCTTTCGCTAATGGGGCCTCTTGCTGCTGGCACACGATTTCCGTTCTCATCCTGGGGCAAAGTTCTCAACTCGAGGTAACTCTTCCAGATTAGCGGAGTTTGTAACCTGAAGCATTTGTAACCTGAGGTGTTTGTAACTTGAGGTACCACTGTACCTCACATTGCTGGCTGTCCCCCCACAATGTGAAGTTGGGGCAGGGGGATTTGGCTGCCTCTCGGCTGTGCCTCCAATTATGCTCAACCTGTTTATGTGTAAATACTACACAGCACCAAGGAGCTTCCAGTGGCCTACTTCCAAAGGAACCCAGATCCACATAAGCTCTGCGCCCCTGGAGCTCCTCCCCATTTGAAGCAGTGGTGCGAGCATAACAATGCAGACTGTGTGAAGAAGGATGCTACTTCATTGTCACAAGTGTGTAATTGTTATGCAGAAATAGCTTGATAATATTAACCCTGCTCACTAACAGAGTCTTGGGGGCAATCATTTTACCTTTAAATCTTGGTATATATGTATATATGCACAAATAAGTGTTCACGTGAACATTTAGGTGAGTGTGGGTCAGGCATTTTGTTTACAAAGCAAAATTATCATTCTGGGAGTGGAGTGGAGTGGAGTGGAGTGGAGTGGAGTGGAGTGGAGTGGTGTGTGTGTGTGTGTGTGTGTGTGTGTGTGTGTGTGTGTTAGAGTTTCTTCCTGCATGCTGGGGTGGTAGTGATGATGCTAAGCTTATTGGCTTGCTCAGCTCTGCCAGGAGAAGCAAACAGTCCAGCCTACACACTCTCTCACTTGTTTCAGCATCCCTTCTCTTCTCCCAGCAGCCTCTCTTGATTAGCACAGGATTCTCCTTAATTTCCTCTCCTAAAATGATTTCCCCAATTCTAAAAGTAGCATGCTATGGATTTTATGCATGTAAGAGTTGCATCCAGCTAAGTTCTACGGAGATCAGCTGAAATGAATGGGCCTAAGATAGTCGTGTCTATTTATTTCAGTTGGTCTTTTCTGAGTACAACTAACACGGGATACAACCCATTATTTTTTCTTTGTTCCTTGGCTTCTCCAATCCCCTCCTTGCTTCATTCTGAGGAAAGGCCAAGGGGATCCTACATCAGATCAAGACATTCTGGGGTGGGGGTGGGGGTGGCGGCTGGTAGAGGACCTGTTCTGCCACTCCTGTGGTGGCTAAACATGTTGTTCATCATTTAAACCTTTAAATAATTTTAAGTGGTGTTTCTGACAGCTGTGGCAGTGCCGTCACCTTGCTTAGAATGCCTCACACTGAGGAAGTGACCCTTCTCTCCTTCCTCAGTGCAAGGGAGGTGGAGAACTTGGGTGGTTGGCTCATGGAGGCAGCAGCAGAGTCAGGTGAGTAGGGGACCACCAAATTCCCACCTCCATGTCCACTGCTGGAGATAATTGCCTCAGGTTGCCTCATGAGTGCTGGTCCTGCTGTCCCCTCTCTTCTCCCCGTCATATACCTACCAGTGATGTTCTGCCTCTCCTCCACGCCTTGTAAAAACGATTCCATTTTCTGCAAGGCTCCCACTACCAGCTTTCAAATGAAGCATGCCGATTGCATAAGTATATGCATAATTTATGGTGCACACAGAGCTGGTATTTTATTGTCAAACAAAAATTGATGATCTCCTTCTACCGGTCCACAATAGAAAGTGTCCTTTCATACTGTATTACAGTGTGGTACGCTGGTTTGACAGCCACGGAGAGGAAGTCCCTACAGAGGGTGGTGAACACAGCACATGATTTCATGGGCTGTCCCCTGAGTTCGCTAGATGACATTGCGGGAGACCACTGCCTCAGGAGAGCGAGGAAAATTCTTAGGGACGGCTCACACCCTGGCCAGCACTTCTTTAATCTCCTATCTTCGGGCAGGAGATACAGAAGTATAGTCAGCCGCACTAACAGGTTAAAGAACATTTTTTATCTGTGGGCTGTTGGGCTGCTGAATGGAAAAAAATAGTGGTGCAACTGACTTCCAACAAGTACACAGAGTGCGAACAAGACTGAGTGTATGTGGGGGGGGGGGCTCATTTAATTTCACTGCACACAGGTGGTGTAGTGACAATAAAGGTTTATTATGTTTATTCTTTATTTATTATTATTATTGGTGCAATGAACAACCACGATGACGTGAGCCAATGGCAAGCCACACACCTGAGCCACACTCATCCCAACAAGCAGAAGAGAAAGCTTTAAGGGACACAAACAGCTGGAGACACTATTTCCCGTCATAGATGGATGACCTGGAGGCCAACTAATTCCACAGTGGCAGCTGTAAACAATTCCTACCATTCTTTAGATCCCCTGCATCAGCTGTTTTCTATGTTTCAGCAGCCTAGCCTTCACGGCAGGCATCTATTCAAGCCCAAACTGCTTCAGAGAGGGAGAGGTTTTGGGCGTTTGCTATCATCATTGCCGCCTCCTCCGCCACTTGCCATCCTTAGGTTAAAATGCCAAGTTCCTACAGTCTTTGCTCTTGCAGTACATCCACCAAGGCTTCTGTGCATTTGCTGGCCTTTTTAAGTATTTCCAGTCGTGTTCCAGTTACGCCCCTACGGAAGACACATACCTGCATACACTCCAACATTTCTCTGACGAAAATAGGGACGTCCCTTTGGCTGACTGATATTCTATGGATTTTTATATGTGTTTGTGGGGAGGGAAGGTTATTATTTGTTGTTTTTGTTTTTACTTGTCCTTTTACCTTGTATTTTATTCTCTGAACTTGTGAGGAAGGGTGGTATGTCAATTAAATAAGTAAATAAATGCCCTCCAACATTGATGAAAATAGGGACGTCCTAAGGAAAAGCGGAACATTCCTGGATAAAATTGGAAACTGGGATGGCTTCTGTAAATCCAGGACTGTCCCTGGAAAATAGGAGAGTCTGAGAAGAAAGTTAAGCACCCTTTCCCCCAAGAAATTGCTCTTGCTCCCCCAGTCCCCACCCTCGCTCACCATTCCCTGCACTGGGAGAGGCAGTCTGCTGCAATTCTGCCTCAAGTGGCAACTGCACCCAACGTCTCTAATTGGCCCTTCATGTGAAATTCCTTATTGTGCATGGGAGGAGTGGGGTTGTTTTCTGATGAGATCAGTGCTTTTCCCCCTAAAAATAAAAAATAGGTGCCAGTACTTACCATGATGGTGTTACAGTAAGTGTCACATTTTTTAACAATAAAAAAGAGGTGCCACGTACCCTTAAAAGAAGCCCTGGGTGAGATGATGTGGACAAACTCCCCTTGCAATCCATTTTATGTTTGACAACACTTCCGAAATAGGCATGGCACACCAAACGCTTGGGACAGGTGTCAGCCCTGAAACCCCACCCAACAGGCCTCAATCCCTGGCACCCAGAAGCTAGAAAGCTATTGCAGTGCAGCCCAGATTAAACCTTTGCGCTCCCTCCCTGAAGCAAAGGCTTCTGTGCAGCCATCTCCGATGACTAAGTTTGCTGTAATAACCTCTACTTAGCAACAGGAAAGAGCAGCGGATAATTGCAGCTCCACTTCCCTTTCGCATGCCTGCATTGCCAGCTTTTCTTTTGCATTAGCTTCGGGATGAACAGTTCCAAGGTTGTGTTGTTTTGTTTGTTCCAATTTCCTCGGTAGCGATAGCAGCTTTGTAGAGGAATCCAGTTAGCACAATATAACACAGTTAACGCTATCTGGAGGCTTTTCTTGCTTTTGCTCGGCGCTCCCTTGCTACGAGCTTCGCAACCATCCTCCAAACGCATAATCAGCAACTTCTCTCTCTCTTTTCTTAACGAGATTATTAAAGCAAGAGCAGCTCGTTGCCAGGAACGGCATCAGCTTCCCTTTAGCACAAACAAGCATTCACAGCCGTCAGTGCAATTGAAAAAGCTTTTTATCATAAAGTTCCAGTCCAAAATCCAGCTCCTTTTCCAAGAACTCTTGCCAACCTTCCCTCTTCTATTCCTTGCTCATAGAAGAAGTTTCTCCAGGAATTTACCATCTTGGGTGCTGTTCAAGGGCTTTACAGAACCATTAGATGATAAGCTCCCTGGCTAACCATTTTCTATTACCCCCCTGGTTTTTTGGGGTGGGTGGTGACATTATTTTTTGCTTGAGTCTGGGTCCTTGGCATTGAGTACATTTCACTGTACACACACTTAAATGATTTAACACATGCCCATTAACAACAGTCAAGTTCCTTAGCACTGTTGAAGTCAGAGTAGCAAAATCACAGCTAAGAAGCTCAGATCATATATATGACTGACACCCTTCTTTGGAAATTAAACCAATGTCCAGAATTTAACATTCAAAAACTTTACTTGCAGAAACTTATAGATGAATTAAAACATAATATTTATTCACGTTTCTCCGAGCATGGGCTTACAGTCTCTTCTCCTAAATTCCAAACAACTGTATTTTCCTCTCTTTCCAGAGCTTCAGCCTGTGGTTTCTCTTTTTTTAAAAAAAATAATTTTTATTCAATTTTTAAAACACATAATTAAAAGACAAACACATCACAAAACACAAACAAACATAAACAAATCAAACATAAATAAATTCATAATCTTCTTTTCTTGTAACTTCTTTCAATCGACTTCCCCATACCTCCCTTTCGCTGCATCCTTATTTTAAAAAGAATTTTTTTTAGCAACCCTTTAGTCAATTTATCCATTTAGTTCCCTTCATTTAATTCCCATAAATTTGTTGGTTACAGCTGTAATTCCCTGCTTCTTACCCCTTGACATCTTAAGATTCATCAATTTTACAACAGTTTTTAAGATATATTTTAAATTTCTTCCAGTCTTCTTCCACTGCCTCTTTCCCCTGGTCACGAATTCTGCCGGTCATCTCTGCCAATCCCATGAAGTCAATCACCTTTGTCTGCCATTCTTCCAGAGTAGGTAGTTCTTGCATCTTCCAATACTTTGCCAGAAGAATTCTTGCTGCAGTAGTAGCATACATAAAGAAAATCCTATCCTTCTTTGGCACCAATTGGCCAACCATGCCCAGGAGAAAAGCCTCTGGTTTCTTAGTAAATGTCCATTTAAGGACTTTCTTAATTTCATTATAGATCATTTCCCAGAATGCTTTCACCCTCGGGCAGGTCCACCATAGGTGATAAAAGGTACCTTCATTCTCATTACATTTCCAACATTTATTACTGTGCAAATGATAAATTTTTGCAAGCTTGACTGGGGTCATGTACCACAGCCTGTGGTTTCTCAATTAGGCCATGCCTTGCAGTTCCTATGAGAGATTTCTACTTTTACCTTCTCCTGCAGCTTTGCTACCTCTATTTCAAGCACTCCAACACTCTTTTCAACTTAGCAATGTTCACAGTGGAATCTAAAACACAGGCATCTCGCTTCACATAAAATGGAGTCTCTTCTTCACTAGATACCTCCCATGTGACCAGCATTAGCCAATCACATGAGAACTGCTAGAGAACTCTCTAGAATTCAGTTACCAGCCAATTGAATTTAAAGACTTAGTAATGCATACAAGCATTTACAATTTCAGTGAATTACATTACTATACTTATCAACACCTACCCCTTGGGCAGAGGTAGCAACTAGGGGAAATGGAGCTTTCAAGCAGTTCTTAGGTTGGAGCCAAAGAAAACTCATTTTTCAGAGTGTTGAAGGTGCTGTGAGAGAGTCATGGTTGCTGGATATGTTTGTGTGTGCACCCATTCCATGGTCACCTGCAGTGAAAACGTGGTCCTGAAGGAGGTGAGGACAGGTGACCCCACCTAGGCCCGAAGTCACCCCCCTCAACCAGACCTCAAAACTGTCCAAAATTCCTCTTGTCTTCTAAAAATCCAAAACAGCTTTTCTCTGCTCTTCTCTGCTTTTCTCACAAGATGCATAGGAAAAATGTTATTCTTTTATCAGCACGAGAAGGCTTCAAAAAGCTAATGTTTTTTTCCACCCGAGGGCAAAGCTTCATAAGGCTACAATCCATGTTTTTGAACTGCAAGGGAAGAATGGCAGCTCAGTGGTAGAGCCCCAGCTTGGAAGGCAGATGCCCCCTGTTTCAGTCTTCAGGATCAGGGAATGGGAAAAGCCCATGGGAAAACCTCAGTGCCTCCGGAAAGCTGCTGCCAGTCAGTGCAGAGTAGTCGGTATGGAGCTAGAGGGCTAATTTGTCTGTCCTATGTTTCAAAGCCTTCAAAACATGCTTGACCCGGAGGCAAAAGAAGCATGTATACACCCAGAGCAACAATGTCTCTTATCACTTGACACAGGGAGATCAGTCTCTTTCAGTTCCACACCAGTGTTGCATGCACTCAGTCACAAGCTCATTCTGTCCCACTTTTTGCAATCTTAAAAAAATACGTACAGTGGTGCCCCGCAAGACGAATGCCTCGCAAGACGGAAAACTCGCTAGATGAAAGAGTTTTCCGTTTTGGAGGTGCTTTGCAAAATGAATTTCCTATGGGCTTGCTTCACAAGACGAAAATGTCTTGCGAGTTCCTGCGGGTTTATTCCCCCCCCCTTTTTCTAGGCCGCTAAGCCGCTTATCCGCTAAGCCACTTATCCGCTAAGCCGCTAAGCCGCTAAAAGCCGCTAATAGCACTAATAGCACTAATCCGCTAAGCCGTCAATGGGCTTGCTTCGCAAGACGAAAAAACCGCTAGACGAAGAGACTCGCGGAACGGATTCTTTTCATCTTGCGAGGCACCACTGTACTTAATATGTATGTATTTTATACACATTCTTGCACACACACCCCCAATAAAATACACATTTTTGTGCACATACTTTTAAACCAAAGCTGCATGATAAAATCCAACTGATATCTGTGTTCTGCAAATAAGTCCAGGATGGGCAAATTACTGTATTTTTCCATGTATAAGACTAGGTTTGTTTCCTAAAAAAATAATGTCAAAAATTAGGGGGCATCTTATACTCTGGGCCATCTCCCCCCCCCCATTTTCTTAAATCTGAGTCCCCCCAAATAGGGGGCATCTTATACATGGGGGTGTCTTATAGGCAGAAAAATACGGTAGCTTTAAAATGCAGACTGAATGAATTTCTTGCTCCAACCCTATCTATCACACCAACATTGTCTTTCTTCAGCCTCGGAAAGATCATTGCTTCGTGTATGTCCATTGCCCTAGGTGCACACTCAACAGGGAATATAATGACCCAGAATGAGAGGGCTGGTTGCATAGAACTTGAGCCCACAAGATGATTTTCTCCTAAAGGAACAAAGAGTTTCCTTAGCGTTACGTCCCCATATCTTTGACCCTCTGGGCAGAAAAGCATCTGAGGGAGAAAGCTCAGTGCTGTAGAGTCAGGTGGCTAAGAAAGAATGGGTTTTACAAAGCCCCTCTCTCAATTCATCTGTTGATGACCCCCATGGCCCCTTCCAGGAGGAATTCTATGATTCTCTGAGCCTGAGGCTGTGCACATGCAAGGGGGGGGGGGGAGAGGGAGAGGGAGAGGGAGAGGGAGAGGGAGAGGGGGGAGAGAGAGAGAGAGAGAGAGAGCGCTTTCTGGTGGAAATATGCTTGCATTTAATTAGCCAAACTGTTTCCATCTGAGCTGTGCACCTCTTTATTATTGTCTGCTCCATTTGGTAGATTTAAGAGGCTTTGAAATGTCAAACAGAGCCATTCAAGATGCATATTCACAATATTTAATACCTATTGTATATTTTCCATATAATCAAGCCACCCATCCAGCCAGCCAGACATGCAACTATGTCCCAGGTATAGTGCCCAGTGAGATCCCCGCCTACCTCCTTCCCTTTCTCTGATCCCATAGGGAGGAGAAGAGGGGCTGCTGCATATGTGAATACGGCATTTACATTTGCTCCCATAAACAAGTGTGTGTGTGTGTGTGTGTGTGTGTGTGTGTGTGCACGCACATGTGTGTTTTCCCTTGTGGAAACTGCACTGTGGCCCAGAGCTCTGAGTACCTAAGGCTCCAAATAATCCTGCACCCATTTTCTTGATAGTAGAACTGAGCTGTGTGATTGCCAATGTACAGGACTGGATGTTTGGCAGCCAATCCCTTCTCTGAGCTTTTTTTGGGAATATCATACATGTGTAATAGTACTAAACACCAACTGCTGTTCAGTGTCTGCCTCCCAGGAAAGTCACATGGAAGTGTATCCTATAGAAAGCCAATTGCATGCCCTGAAAAGTCAACCAATGATTTTGTACGCTAGTTATGACAAAGTGCCAAAGGGTATCGCCTGGCCAACATCTTCCCGGTTCCAAGCAATTTGTCCTGGCTGCCACTGCGAACCAGGTGAAAAACCTACCACTTAACAGCTGCTGCCTCTTTGTCCAAATGCAGAGCACATCCTTAGAGCAGTCAGAAAATGCTCAGAACTATTGCGACGGAGTGTGCAAGAAGCTGATGCTCAGGAAAACAAATGAGGAGAAGTGGAAGCAGCACAGTCTGCAGGAGAGCTGCAGCTAGTGAGGAGCTGCTGAAATCCACACACCCCTTTGTCTCTGCAGTAAAGAGCAGAGCTGGTGCTAGAGCAGTGGCAACAGGGTTTGGTGGGTGGGTCTGGCAGTGGTGGGTGAGATCTGGTATGTTAGCCAGGCCAGCACCAAGATGCTCCTTGGCTATCTTCCCATGAGGGTCTTAACCCTTAACATGCTCCTGGGCCCTTGTAAGCTCTTTTACAGTTATGCAGCAGGTGAAGGTTTTCCTAACATGGTAACATAAAGCTATCCTGCAGTCTTGTCAAGTTACTGTCCAAGGCACAGGTGCCATGCTGTGGTGATCAGTTGGCAACCTCACACATGCACAGGGGGGATGGATGTCTTTCCCCTTTAGGGGTCACCAATGTAGGATTACACCCTAAATCTCCTTTGCATTCATCACAACCTTTGTCTTTTACTATGAGCAGGGATATTTGAAATCCGCTGTAGCATATGGTGGGAGCTATAAGAGAATTTAAGTTCCTTTGCTGAAAATTTTAAAATGTGGCTTCTCAAAGCCCTGATCACATGGATGTAGGCTGCAGACTTTAAGAGGAGAAATCCATTCATGCACATTTTCAGATGCTTCCTATTCTGTTCCTAAGCACCTCCAGTTTTCGATTCTGAGAGCTCACTGTGTTTCTAGTCACCGCCACTAGAGAAGATTAAAATACTGCATTCTCAAACACAGTGTGGGTATTCGAATGCTTCAGTACATATCCAAAGTTTGCATTATAATGCTGTGAAGTTCATCAAAATGCTTGTCTGACATGTCTCCTTTCATTTACTGTACTTTGCTCCCCTGTTGCTTTGAAAGGTCCTTTTAAATAACGTCCTTTCATTCCATGTGCTCGGATTAACCAAGTGATGACTCACAGGTAACCTGGCAACTTCTCCTCAAGGCTGGTGAATCTCAAAAGATGCAGAAGCAGCTCCCAGAATGTATGAATAATGAAATGACCATTCAACTCAAAGATTCATATTTTTGAAACCTTGACAAACGACAAATGTGTTTTTAATCTAAACTGAAGATAATTCAGTGCATTTTTAAAATTTTGCCTAGTCTTTTCAGCTCTGTTGGTACCTACCCATCGTTACCTTGGTGACTAAGACACTGTAACCATGATTTCTTCCCAGCACTGAAGCACTGGTAGCTAAGGGCCATCTTCACTTTGGGATTTGAGCACTGTAGGGTTGTTGTCATGTGTTTGCGCTAACATTGGTTGTCCTTTGAAACTCAGATCCTGGTAAGCATTTATGAAGTTGGAAAATGGTGTTTTTCTGCTTCCTGGCTGCCAACCCAAATTGCTCACCCTCTAAATTGCTCTGCCCCTGGCAGAAAGACCTGTCCTTTGCCATAAGATCCAGCAAATACGAGCCTTGGCCCCAAGGGCTGCTTCACCACGGCTTTGATTTCTGCAGGCAGGGTACTGCAGAGCAAATCTTGCCTCATTGAACAGAACATTGCTGGAAAGAACATTGCTACAAGGTGGAGTCAGTAAACAGGACAAGGAAGCAAGGAGGAGCTGGTTACGTCCATTCCCAGGAAGAACAAGGTGAGACACAAAGGTTGGATTTAAGCAAGGGACACAACTTTATTAACTCTGTGGTGAGCAGCAGTTTGAATTCCTTCATTCCTCCTACCTGTGTTGAGGCAACAGAAGCCAGAAGACCATGCGACTCACCTGAACTCCTGGTGAGCTTGTCCTAATGGCTTGCAGAGAAGAACGGCTAAGGGAGCTGGGCATGTTTAGCCTGGAGAAGAGGAGGTTAAGGGGTGAACTGATAGCCATGTTCAAATATATAAAAGGATGTCACATAGAGGAGGGAGAAAGGTTGTTTTCTGCTGCTCCAGAGAAGCGGACACGGAGCAATGGTTACAAACTACAAGAAAAAAGATTCCACCTAAACATTAGGAAGAACTTCCTGACAGTAAGAGCTGTTCGACAGTGGAATTTGCTGCCAAGGAGTGTGGTGGAGTCTCCTTCTTTGGAGGTCTTTAAGCAGAGGCTTGACAACCATATGTCAGGAGTGCTCTGATGGTGTTTCCTGCTTAGCAGGGGGTTGGACTCGATGGCCCTTGTGGTCTCTTCCAACTCTATGATTCTATGATTCTATGATTCTACATACTAGTTGAGTTAAGGGGACAGTCTAAATATGGCAACCCTACCCAGGGCACACATGTGACGTCAAATCCTCTGCAGGAGGCCGAGTGCTCTGGCAAAGCTGGGCAATGAAACTGTGACATGCAACAGGCCCTGGGACCCCTCAACACTGAGGAGGCTGGCCTCACTTGAGGGTGCCGAAGAAATCTCAGCCCTCTAGAGTTGGCACACCTGGCAGGCCTACCTGCCTCAGGAGGGTTCTAGCCCTACATCCTCCAGACCCCTAAGTGTTGAGGGGTTTTTCCAGAGAAGCTCATTCTTGTGCCTCAGGCCATTCGTCCTTTACCTCCACTTTCCTGCTAGTTGTGGTTGGTCTAAACTAGGCCCTATTTAACCATGGCCACCCATGACTACAATCCAGCTTCCCAATCTTTCACAGTACGCAAGGTGTAGAAGATGTTACTCAGCTTTGTAGTGACCAGCTAATTTTGAACTGCAAAGCAAACTTGGTAGCAGAATGCAGACTGCTGACTGAACAACTTCTGACTGTCATGAACTGGCAGGACACTGAGGAAGGGGAAGAGGATCCTGGCAAGAAGTGTAGCCATGACTGGTATACACCGGGGCAAGCTGAAGATGGGGAAGGGGAGGTTGGGGATTTAGGAGGTAATCACGGGACATCAGAGGATGTGACAGGGCACCTGACAGTTCACAGGAGCCAGGGGAGGGGGAACACATCACCGGAACCAGAGGAACCCCTATCTCCACAGACATGGCAGGCACTGAGGCAGACACTGACAGCAGGAGGTGCACTCTAGGAGATGGAGACAGGCAAGGGAACACAGCCCAGCTCACTAGTTGACCAAGTTGAGATCATGGGGCTTGTTAGGTCTGGGAGGAGGTTTGTGGTCACTCAGCTGCATGAGGCTCAGAGCAGGTGAGGTCCACGTGTCTTGTCAACTAATCTGTGCATCCATTGAAGCTGCTTTTATGCTAAATCAGGACTTAATCTTTTTCAAGTGATTTATTTCTTTTATGGACTGTGTTTTACCTCTTCTTCTGGAATTTACAACTTTATTGAGAAGCCCAGGTAGTGGATCTGCCTGATTAATAGAACTGTCAGAGTGCAGACTTTGATACTTTGTAACTTGGGTTTGCTACAATCTGAGTTTTCGTGGATTTGCTACACTGAAGCATCCTTTCTGGCACTTGCTAGAGACATTGTAGTGCTTTTTAAACCAACTCTGCTAACCACAGGAATTGAAGGTTCTTTGGAAATTAATTTGGACTGTGGAAATTAACTGGATTTTAACAATTTGGCTTTTTCCCTCAAGACATATTTGAACTCCCTCTAGAGGTCTTTGGATTTATAGCTGTATGTGACTTTACTTTCTATTTCCTTTCCTCCTATTTGACTGTTTATTCTCTGGGCTGCTGGATTCTCATGGGAACAATTTAGTTTGACCTTGACTTGTAGACAAAACTGGAATGAGTGGCACTGGGAGAACAAGAGCAGCTAGGGTGAAAGCTAGACAAACAACTTTAAATTTAACTTCACAGCCGCGCAGATCATCTGTCCCTACTGTTTTGTCAGCAGAAGAAGAAGAAATTGAGCAACTACCGTTGGAAGATATGGCTGCAGGAGCATCTGGCTCAGTATTAGAGAAAATCTTTGAAAAATTGGAAGCTTTGGACAAGAAAGCGGATGAACAAACGGCTAAGATTGAACAAAATACAGCCAGTGTAAATAAATTAACTGAACAAGTTGCTTTGAATACTCAATCAATTGGAAAGTTATTTGAGACCACTGCAGAAAACCGCAAATTGGCTGAGGAAGCCAGCCAAAAAGTTGAAGAATTAGAACAAGAGGTAAAACCACTGTATAAACTGGTTGGTGAACAGCAGGCGTATTTGTCTATGATTGAATTGCGGAATCGGGAGAATAATTTGAGATTGAGGTCAATACCAGAACTTGAACAAGGGAATTTAATTGAGTTCCTGACAAAAGAATTTTCCAAGTTTTGTCCTTTGGAGGAAGACAAGGACTTTAAAATTGTGACTGCTTTTAGACTTGGAAAATTAGCAAGGAAAGACAGGCCCAGAGACTGTTTGATTACTTTGAGATCTAAGGAGGAAAGAGATAAAATATTAGGCCTACATTACGGAAAGTCACTGGACATTTCGGACAAAAGAGTTGAAATTTACAAAGATATCCCAAAACAACTTTTGGACCTTAGATCCACCTATATTGAGTTAGTAAAATTGCTGAGGAGCAACTCAATTGTTTTTAGGTGGGAATTTCCCCAAGGATTATCCTTTACATTTAGAGGGAAGAAGGTCAAAATTAAAACAGCCGAGGACAAAGATAAATTTTTGAGCGTCTACGGAGAGGACCTTCAGAAAGGGATTGAGAGACCTTCAGGGTCTGGACCATTATCTGTACCTGCACCTTTGGGACCTGAAGACTCGGAGAAAAAGACACCACCACCAGAGGAATAACAGATTTGTTCAGGATGTCTCTGCAACTTCTGAGCTGGAATATTAATGGCTGTAATTCCCCGGAAAAGAGGAGAAGAATATTTCATATATTGAGAAAAGAACAATTGGACATTATTTGCTTGCAAGAAACACATGCGACTAGGCTCCATAGGAAAGTGTTAATAAATAAAAGATTAGGACAAGAATTTATCTCTTCGGATCGAGTTAAGAAAAGAGGAGTGGTGATATATGCAAAGGAGAGCCTTTCACCAAAATTTTTATTTAAAGATGAGCAAGGAAGAATTTTGGCAATTGAGATACAAAATCAAGGAGAAAAGTTTTTGATATTAGGAATTTATGCACCAAACGAGGGGAAATCGGAATTTTATAAGAAGCTGCATGAGATAATGCTGGACTATCTGGACTATGATAACATCATTATGATGGGAGATAAGAATGGGGTGGTGTCAACCAACATGGACAAGTCTCAAAGCCAAAATGTGACAAAAGACGGCAGACTACCTAAAACTTTTTTTGAACTGACTGACAATATGGACTTGATTGACATTTGGAGGGACTTCCGGAGGCGGCGCGAAACAGCGATGGCGGTCCTCTTCGTCGTCTGAAGAGGGGCTCCGCAGAAAAGGGTCGTTCGCTGCGGCATAGCGACGACCCGCTTGAAAAAACCACGGGCAGAGGGAGCCCGTGGCCGTGGGACTCGGCGGGCGCCAGGAACTTCCCCAGAAGTGCGGAAGGGACCCCGTAAGGGGCTCCGGAGCGCGAAAGGGGGAGCGGCGCTGTGAGTTCATCGCTCTTTCTGCGGGAGGCGAAGCCGCGCAGCTGCTGCTGATGAGCGTCGACCTTTCTTCCTGTGAACATCAATTTGGCAAGTAACATACCCGTGAGTAAAGTGAACTACAATTTGGACTTTAAATACCTTCTTTCCGGGTTTGAAAACGGGTGACGAGTAAAAGGAAGTCCGTCTCCCGATACTGCTTACAAGATCAAAAGCAAAAGTACAGAGGAGCGCTGAGGCGCTTAATAGGAACTTTGTAAAGTGGAACTATCGTGCATTTACAGAATTTGCAGTCTTCTTATTTAAAAGACCAAGAGAGACTTTATTTTTGCCTATGGGATTTATATCTGGGACTTTGTTTTAAGAACGCAAGTCGTCGGGCTGTCAGTATGTAACTGAGCTGTCAAACTGCGGACTACAGTAACAAGATTTTAAGTTGCTACATATACTGAAACTTTAAACGTTTGAAATACTGTTGCAATTACCAGTCTGGCTCCTAGTGGCTTTAGCTTAAAAAGTAAAGGACTCTGCGAATCTTCCTTTTTGTCTTGGAATTACAAACTAAAAAAGAGATTACAGAAACTTTAAATGGCGGAAAAACCTCTTCCTTCCCTGAAATTTTAAGATACTCCCCCTAGAGGACTGTGGAGCTATAGAGGCCTGGGAAACATTTTTTGTTTGGAATTTTTGTGGTTTAATTGTGTGTACTCCGGACTTGCTTTCTCATGGAATAAAGGATAACTTGACCTTGAACAAGAGGCAGGTGTGGAATGAGTGGCACAGGGAAAACAAGAGCAGCCAAAGCTAAAGAAAGAGAAAAAGAAAAAGAAAAAGAAAGGAAGCCTGTGCAACTTGTCCAAACAACTTTAGCTCATCATCGCAGATCATCTGTTCCAACCGTCCTGATAGCACAGGAGGTGGAGGCCGAACAGCCTGCTGAAGAGGACATGGCAACAGGAGGATCTGACACAGTTTTGAAACAAATTTTAGAACAACTAGCAATTTTAAATCAAAAAGTGGACAGTCAATCACTAAAAATAGACCAAGCAACAACTACTATTGGCGTACTTTCTGAAAAGGTCTCTCAGAACACACAGGCAATTGAGAATCTACAAGGAGCTACAGCTGAAAATCATAAATTAGCTGTGGAAGCCTATCAAAAAGCGGAGCAAGCAAGTAAAAAAGTTGATGAGATTAAAGGCGAAATCAAGCCTCTGCAAAGACAGGTAGGGGAACAACAGGCCTACCTGTCGATGGTGGAATTGAGAAACAAGGAGAATAACCTTAGGTTGAGAGCTGTCCCAGAATTGGAGGAAGGCAACTTGGAGGGATTTTTGACACTTTTATTCTCCAAATTTTGGGGAATAGAAGAGGATAAAGACTTTAAAATTGTGACTGCATTTAGACTGGGCAGATCGGTGAAGAAAGACAAGTCCAGAGATTGTTTGGTTATTCTGAAATCAAGAGAGGAAAGAGACAAGATACTAGGCCTACATTTCAAAAAATCTCTAGAGATAGAAGGTAAAAAGGCTGAAATTTACAGAGATATACCCAAATTGTTATTGGATCTTAGAGCCTCATACTTAGAACTGGCAAAGTTGTTGAGAAACAACACAATCCCTTATAGGTGGGAGTTCCCGCAAGGACTATCATTTAGTTATAAAGGAAGGAAAACAAGAATCAGAACACCAGAGGACCAGCAGAAGTTTCTTCACGACAACGGGGAAGACCTCCAGAAAGGAGCAGTTGCGTCTTGGCCACCTCCACCACCAGGAACTAAACAGCCTGGAGCTGGACCATCACTGCCACCGCCGGGAACGGGAGATCTAGACACCCCATTGTAAGGCCTACAAATTGATTCAGGATGTCTCTGCAACTTCTTAGTTGGAATATAAATGGCGGAAATTCTCCAGAAAAAAGAAGGAAAGTATTCCATATATTGAAGAAAGAGCAATTGGACATTATTTGTCTGCAAGAAACACATGTGACAAGGCTTCATCGGAAAGTGCTAATCAATAAAAGGCTAGGCCAAGAATTTATTTCTTCGGACAGAGTTAAGAAAAGAGGAGTAGTGATCTACGCAAAGGAGAGCCTGTCACCGAAATTTCTATTTAAAGATGAACAAGGCAGAATTTTGGCTATTGAAATTTACACACATGGTGAAAAATTTTTGATATTAGGAATTTATGCGCCAAATGATGGAAAATCGGAATTTTTTAAGAAGCTGCATGAGACTTTACTGGACTATCTGGATTATAACAACATTATTATGTTGGGAGATATGAATGGGGTTGTCTCTGTAAATATGGACAAGTCGCAGAGTGTAAATATAACAAAAGAAGGCAGACTACCTAAAACTTTTTTTGAAATGACAGACAATATGGATTTGATTGATATATGGAGAGTCAAGAACCCCCTAGGAAAAGAAGGAACTTTCTTTTCTGAAGCTCATTTGTCATGGACACGAATCGACCAAATATGGATAACTAAAGGACTGGCACCTAAAACTAGAAAAGTGGAAATCTGCCCAAAAACTTGCTCCGACCATAATGCTTTGAAAATGGAATTGAGACTAAATATAACCGGATCCTTCAGATGGAAAATGAATGACACTTTACTCAGAGATCAGGAGATTGTGAAGAAGGCCCAAAAAACTTTGAAAGATTACTTTGAGATAAATCTGAACACTACGGTGGAAAAAAGAACAATCTGGGACGCAAGTAAAGCGGTGATGAGAGGGTTTCTAATACAACAAAACACTGTAAAGAAAAGACTCTGGAATGAAAAGAAGCAGAAGATATTGGAGAGAATAAGTGAGGGTGAAAGGAAATTAAGATCTAGGCCCAAGTCTAAGGAAGTGCTGAGAGAAGTGAAATTTTTCCAGGCCCAATATATGAAACTGATAAACCAAGAAGTGGAGTGGAAAATTAAACAAATGAGACAAAGATCTTTCGATTCAGCAAATAAATGTGGGAAACTGCTAGCATGGCAGTTGAAAAAAAGACAAAAATTAAATACAGTTACAAATCTAGAGATTGAAGGAAGAATGGTTCAGAAGCCTGAAGAAATTAGGAAATGTTTCCAGAGATATTTCAAAGATCTCTATGCACAAGGGCCGCAGAAAGAATCTGAGATAGATCAATTTATTAAAACTAACGGATTACAAAAAATTCCTCAGGAAATGAGAACAACCCTGAATGTTAAAGTTACACAGCAGGAAATCGAGAGTGCCATACAGAACCTCCAATTAGGCAAATCTCCAGGCCCTGATGGACTTACCTCCAAATATTATAAGGTTTTGAAGGACTATTTGATACAACCCTTGATGGAGGTATGTAACCAGATTATGGAGGGTAAGAAGGCGCCAGAAACGTGGAAAGAAGCTTTCATCACATTGATCCCTAAAACAGAAGCTGAAAAGACTCAACTTAAGAACTACCGTCCCATCTCACTCCTAAACGTGGATTACAAAATTTTTGCAGACATTTTGGCAAATAGATTTAAAAAGGTATTGAATGAAGTGATTCACAAGGACCAAGCAGGCTTTCTCCCGGGTAGGCATTTGTTTGACAATACGAGAAACATTATTGACATCTTGGAACTCTTACAAACAAATATTAACACTAGAGCGGCGTTAATTTTTATTGATGCGGAGAAAGCCTTTGACAACATTTCTTGGATGTTCATGAAGAAAAATTTGGAAGGGATGGGAGTGGGACGGGGGTTTGAAAATGGTATAGAAGCAATATATTCAGACCAAAAAGCTAAATTGATAGTAAACAATGTGGTGACGGAGGAACTCAATATTGAAAAAGGGACACGACAAGGGTGCCCTCTATCCCCATTATTGTTTATCTCGGTCCTGGAGGTGCTTTTGAATATGATTAGAAGGGACCGGTCAGTTCGGGGCATTGAGGTCGGAGTGAAACAATATAAACTGAAAGCATTTGCAGATGATTTGGTACTAACATTACAGGAGCCAGTTTCTAGCACAAAAAGAGTTTTGGATTTAATATCTGATTATGGTCGGGTGGCGGGATTTAAGTTGAACAAGCAAAAGACTAAGGTCTTAGCTAAGAACCTAACGTCTACAGAAACAGACGAGTTTTTGAAAGAGACAGGATTAAATGTGGTTAAAAAGGTAAAATACTTAGGGGTGTTCTTGACTTCTAAAAACTTGAATTTGTTTAAGGACAACTATGAGAAATGTTGGTCAGAAATCAAAAGGGATTTGGAAACTTGGACAAGACTAAAACTTTCCTTGTTAGGCCGAATAGCAGCTATAAAGATGAATGTTTTGCCGAAAATGTTATTTTTGTTTCAGACCCTGCAGATTGTGGACAAAGTGGTATGCTTCGAAAAGTGGCAGAGGGATATTTCTAAGTTTGTTTGGCAGGGCAAAAAGCCCCGAATTAAGTTTAAAATACTAACAGATGCGAAAGAAAGGGGGGGATTTGCCCTGCCAGACTTGAGGTTATATTATGAATCTGCAGCCTTCTGCTGGTTGAAAGACTGGTTTTTGTTAGAGAACACCGATGTCCTAGATCTGGAAGGGTTTGATAACGCTTTTGGGTGGCATGCGTATTTGTGGTATGACAAGGTTAAAGTTCATAAAATGTTCAAAAACCATATTGTTAGAAGAGCAATTTTTATGGTCTGGACAAAATATAAAGACTTATTGGAGAGTAAAACACCAAGGTGGCTTTCACCGGCGGAGGCCAAGGCACGTAAGAGACTTAACATGGAGGCCTACTGGCCAAAATATTGGGAACTAATTGAAAAAGATGGTGACAATTGGAAGCTGCAGAGTTTTGAAAATGTAAAAAGTAAGGTGCGAGACTGGTTGCATTATGCTCAAATTCGGGAAATTTTCAAAACAGACAAAAAGGTTGGGTTCCAGGTGGAAAAATCGAAATTAGAGACAGAATTGTTAGAACCTAAAGACAAATTACTTTCAAGAATGTATAACTTGCTGCTTAAATGGAATACACAGGATGAGACAGTCAAATCCGCCATGATAAAGTGGGCACAGGATATTGGACATAACATTATGTTTGAGGACTGGGAAAGGTTATGGACCACCGGATTGAAATTCACGGCATGTAGTGCCCTGAAAGAAAATATTATGAAAATGATATACCGGTGGTACATGACCCCAGTCAAGCTTGCTAAGATATATCACCTGTCTGATAATAAATGCTGGAAGTGTAAAGAGGCGGAAGGGACGTTCTTTCATCTCTGGTGGACATGTCCGAAAGTGAAGGCCTTTTGGGAAATGATCTATAATGAGTTAAAAAAGGTATTTAGATATACCTTGCCTAAGAAACCGGAGGCCTTCCTTCTGGGCATTGTAGACCAGAATGTGTTAAAGAAGGATAGAACCTTTTTTATGTATGCTACAACAGCAGCAAGAATTCTCATCGCAAAGTGTTGGAAGACACAAGATTTACCCACACTGGAGGAATGGCAGACGCAGTTGATGGACTATATGGAACTGGCGGAAATGACTGGCAGAATCCGAGACTTGGGAGAAGAAAAAATGGAAGAGGACTGGAAAAAATTTAAGGACTATTTACAAAAATATTATAAGCTGTATGAATGTTAAGAAAATGCACTTTTTAGGAAATATTAGCCCCAGCAATGGTAATTAGGTGAAATTAAAATTAAGGCACAAGAAAAGAGAGGTGAAATTAAGAAAAATCTTTATTGCATTACGTTTTAATCACAATATATAAGATCATGGTCACAATAACTTTGACTTTGGTAACATGAAATTGAAAGATACAATAATGAACTGAAAGATACAATAAGTAATGAAATAAGATAATAAATAGCTGAAGATTTTGTATTATGAACATTGGGTTATAAATATATTGAAAAGGGTAACATGACAAAATGAAAGATACAATAAGTGATGAAATAAGATAACAAAATGCTGAAATTGGTATTATAAATAATGCAGATTCGGGAAGATGTGGGGAAGTCCAAAAGATTCTGTAAAAGAAATATGATTTATGAAACTTTTGTATTTTATTCTTTGTTCTTTTTTATTCTGTAAAATTAATAAAAATATTTAAAAAAAAAAAAAATGATTGACATTTGGAGGACAAAGAACCCCCTGGGAAGAGAGGGAACATTCTTTTCTGAAGCCCAACTGACATGGACAAGAATCGACCAAATATGGATAACTAGAGGTCTGGCACCTAAGACGAGAAAGGTGGAAATCTGCCCAAAGACCTGCTCCGACCATAATGCTGTAAAGATGGACATGAGACTAATCCCAACCGGCTCCTTTAGATGGAAAATGAATGACAATCTGTTCAGAGATCAGGAGATTACCAAAAAGGCCCAAAAAGTTCTGAAGGACTATTTCGAGATAAATTTGAACACCACGGTGGGAAAAAGAACTATCTGGGACGCAAGTAAGGCGGTTATGAGGGGGTTTCTGATACAACAGAACGCTGTAAAGAAAAGAGCACAAAATGAGAAAAAAGACAAGATTTTGGAGAAAATCAAAGAATGTGAGAAGAAGTTAAGATCAAAACCAAAGTCAAAGGAGATTTTGAAAGAAATTAAATTTTACCAAGCACAATACTCCAAATTGATAAATCAGGAGGTGGAGTGGAAAGTTAAGTTAATGAAACAAAGATCATTTGACTCGGCAAATAAATGTGGGAAAACTGCTAGCATGGCAGTTGAAAAAGAGACAAAAATTAAACACAATCACCAACCTAGAGACTGAAGGAAGAAATATTCAGAACCCTGTGGAGATAAGGAAGTGTTTCCAGAGATACTTTAAACAACTATACACTCAAGGGCCGCAAAATGAGGCTGAGATAGAACAATTTTTGATAAAAAATGGACTACCAAGGTTGACGCAAGAAAATAGATCAATCCTGAACTGTAAAATAACACGACAAGAGATTGAAGTTGCCATTCAGAATATGCAATTGGGCAAGTCTCCAGGACCAGATGGGCTTACCTCCAAATATTATAAGATACTGAAAGACTATTTGATATACCCACTAATGGAGGTTTGCAATGAGATTATGGAGGGGAAGAAAGCACCGGAAACGTGGAAAGAAGCTTTCATCACATTGATACCTAAATCAGAATTGGAAAAGACACAACTCAAGAATTACCGCCCCATTTCCCTTCTAAATGTGGATTACAAAATTTTTGCAGACATTTTAGCAAACAGGTTTAAAAAGGTTTTAAGTGAAGTGATTCATAAAGACCAGGCAGGCTTTCTCCCAGGAAGACATTTGTCTGCTAATACAAGGAACATTATTGACATTTTGGAACTTCTGCAAACAAATATTAATACTAGAGCAGTGTTAATATTTATAGACGCGGAGAAGGCCTTTGACAACATTTCTTGGAAGTTTATGAAGAAAAACTTGGAAGGGATGGGAGTGGGACGGGGATTTGAAAATGGAATAGATGCAATATACTCAGAACAAAAGGCTAAACTGATAGTTAACAATGTGGTGACAGAAGAGTTTAAAATTGAAAAAGGAACATGACAAGGTTGCCCTATTTCCCCACTGTTATTCATTTCGGTCCTGGAGGTGCTCTTGAATATGATTAGAGGGGACCGGTTGGTGGAAGGAATTCAGGTCGGAGCGAAACAGTACAAACTTAAGGCTTTCGCAGATGACCTAGTTTTGACCCTACAGGAGCCAGAATCTAGTACGAAAAGGGCATTACAACTAATTCAAGATTTTGGTCGGGTGGCGGGTTTTAAATTAAACAAGCAAAAAATGAAGGTATTGGAGAAAAACTTGACAGTTTCAGAGTCAGAAAGGTTTCAGAAGGAGACAGAGTTAAACGTGGTTAAAAAAGTAAAATATCTAGGGGTGAACATAACAGCAAAAAATCTGAGTTTATTCAAGGATAATTATGAAAAGTGCTGGCCAGAAATTAAGAGAGACTTAGAAAGTTGGTCAAGACTGAAACTTTCCTTGTTGGGCCGAATCGCTGCTATAAAAATGAATGTATTGCCAAGGATGCTGTTTCTTTTTCAGACTTTACAGATTGTGGACAAAATGAAGTGTTTCGGGAGGTGGCAAAGAGATATCTCTAAATTTGTCTGGCAGGGCAAAAAGCCCAGAATTAAGTTTAAAATATTAACTGATGCTAAAGAAAGAGGGGGGTTTGCCCTGCCAGACTTAAGGTTGTATTATGAATCAGCAGCTTTTTGCTGGCTGAAAGACTGGCAGCTTCTTGAAAACACTGATGTGTTAGACTTGGAAGGATTTAACAATGCTTTTGGATGGCATGCATATCTGTGGTATGACAAGGTTAAGATTCACAAGAACTTCAAGAACCATATTGTAAGGAAAGCAGTGTTTAATGTCTGGACAAAATATAAAGACTTATTAGAAAATAAGACCCCAAGGTGGCTATCACCTATGGAAGCTAAAGCTGTGAAAAGACCCAATATGGAGGTCAAATGGCCGAAATACTGGGAAATACTAGAAAGTGATGGAGACAATTGGAGATTGCAGAGTTTGGAGAAATTAAAAGATAAAGTGCGAGACTGGTTACATTACGCTCAGATCAAAGAGGTTTTTAAATTGGATAAAAAGTTAGGATTCCAGGTGGAAAAATCGAAACTGGAAACAGAATTGTTAGAACCTAAGACTAAGGTACTTTCAAGAATGTATAACTTGTTGCTGAGGTGGAATACACAGGATGAAACGGTTAAATCAGCTATGATAAAGTGGGCACAGGACATTGGGTATAATATCATGTTTGCTGACTGGGAAAAGTTATGGACCACCGGTTTGAAGTTTACGGCATGTAATGCCTTGAAAGAAAACATTATGAAAATGTTATATAGGTGGTACATGACCCCAGTCAAGCTTGCAAAAATATATCACCTGTCAGACAATAAGTGTTGGAAATGTAAGGAAACTGAAGGAACGTTCTTTCACCTCTGGTGGACTTGCCCCAAGGTTAAGGCCTTCTGGGAAATGATATATAATGAGCTGAAAAAGGTATTTAAGTATACCTTCCCTAAGAAACCAGAGGCCTTCCTTTTGGGCATTGTTGGCCAGAGGGTGTTAAAGAATGATCGAACATTTTTTATGTATGCAACAACAGCAGCAAGGATACTTGTCGCTAAATATTGGAAAACTCAAGATTTGCCCACGCTGGAAGAATGGCAGATGCAACTGATGGATTACATGGAGCTAGCAGAAATGACTGGCAGAATCCGAGACCTGGGAGAGGAAGCAGTGGAAGAGGATTGGAAGAAATTTAAGGACTACCTACAAAAACACTGTAAATTACACGAGTGTTAAGAAGGATGAGGGATTTGAAAATAATAGGGCACCATAAAGTTTGGTGAAAAGACTATGAGATTGAGTGAAGTTTATGAGAAAAATAAATTTTGAATAAATATTATGGTAAAATTAGATATTTAAGACCTAGATAAAAATATTCAAAGTTAGGGACAAAATATTGGAAATGTGTACAATAAGAATGGAAATAAGGTGATAAATTGCTGGTTAAAGTTTTATAAATTTGGAAAGTAGGAGCGAGAGACGTGAGGAAGTCCAAAAATGAAGAAAAGTTGGTTATTACACGATGCTAAATTTTATGTTTGTTTTTCTTTTCTGTTTGTTCTTTGCTTATGCTGTTTTTCTCTGTTTATTGTATTAAAAAAACTCTTAATATTTTTTTTTAAAAAAAAAAACACAGAGCAGGTGAGGTCCACGTGTCTTGTCAAGTAGAGAGGCACAGCTGCTCAGCTGGAGCAAACCCAGATGTGCCAAGATTGGAAAGGTAGAAGG
Source organism: Podarcis erhardii (assembly GCF_964252035.2). NCBI lineage: Eukaryota > Metazoa > Chordata > Lepidosauria > Squamata > Lacertidae > Podarcis > Podarcis erhardii. Next base: position 71,656,675 of record NC_138498.1, read on the forward strand.
GACGCAAGGCAGAGAGTCTGTGTCTGCTCAACGTTGTATGACAATGGACCATAGCTTGGCTGCTTCGGGAATGCCACTGGGCTGTGACTTTGGGACTGACCCCAGGTTTTCTGACCCTCAATCTTCTGCAGAGGTGGGAACCTGGCCTTCCTGTTTGATTTGGGCTTTACTTGCTGTATTGGGTTTTGAGCTTTTGGACTGTGTAACTTTTCTCTAGCATTGCCCTTGGGACTGTGTGCACTAGCAGGATTTACCTCCAAGTATTCTGAGGTTCAGGACACTGACTTGACACTTGAGGTGCTGGAAGATCTTTGCCTGCACTGCTCCCCTATTGGCCGAGCTGCATTGGCCCTTTTGTCTCACTTCTGTCCTGAGGCCAGATGAAACACCGCTGCTCCTGACAGCTGCACTGCTAGGAGCGGCAAAACTGGGCTGTAGCTGAGCAATATTTCTGGACAGGCTTGATTCTTTCAATCACAAAACTTCCTCCTCCGATCCCTATGACTTTAAGAGAGCTTCTGACTGAAAAACAAGCAATCGCTATCCGCTACTCTGGGCGACTTGGAAAATAACTTTTCTGAAGTCCGCTGAATTCTTGTTCCTGTTGACCCCAGTATGTGCCACAGGTTGTAATAAGCAGAGAGTAGCTACAGTCAGCAAGATTTGAAGTGATATTTTGGGCCGGAACTTTCTGAGAGATTCCGGTGAGTTTCAAGGAATTGCAGCCAAAGAACATAAACCAGGCACAGCCTGCCGCTCAAGAGGCTCAAAATTACCTTTGTGCATGTTTCCTAAGCTTCCCAAAATCCTCCCTCAGCTGGAATAACAGAAGGCTCAAGTGCAGGAGCATTACGCATATGGAAACCAAGCTGAATTGAACAATGCCAGAGCCAAACCGGGATCCAAATTTCAAAAAAGAACAGAATTCAGTACAGTGGTACCTTGGGTTAAGTACTTAATTCATTCCGGAGGTCCGTTTTTAACCTGAAACTGTTCTTAACCTGAAGCACCACTTTAGCTAATGGGGCCTCCTGCTGCTGCTGTACTGCCGCCACACTGCCGGAGCACAATTTCTGTTCTCATCCTGTAGCAAATAGTACCGAAGTACTATTTCTGGGTTAGCGGAGTCTGTAACCTGAAGCGTATGTAACCTGAAGTGTATGTAACCCGAGGTACCACTGTATAAAACTGAAAGCTGAGATGGAGACACAGAGGGATTGTGGTTTTTATTTATTTATTTAAACCAACAACAACCAGTTTTAATAGGGAAAAATAGTAGAGATGGGTACAACACAGAAACTAGGACCAAAAAAGTTCATACTGCTGAGCCTTTCCAAACTCCTCGCTGTACTCCAACCTTATTTTAAAGTGCCACTTCCTGCTCAATGCTACTCTCTATCATAGAATTGTAGAGTTGGAAGGGACCCAGAGGGTCATCTCGTCCAACTCATTGCAATGCAGGAATCTCAACTAAAGAATCCAAGACAGATGGCCATCCAAACTGTGCCTTAAAACCTCCAAGGAAGGAGAGTCCACAACCTCCCAACGGAATTCATTCCATTGTCAAACAACTCTTATTGTCAGTAAGTTCTTCCTGATGTTTAGTTGGAATCTTCTTTCTTATAACTTGAAGCCAATGGTTCGAGTCCTACCCTCCAGAGCAATTGTTCCATCTTCCATGAGACAGCCCTTACTATTCTCAAACATCTGCCATTGTTTAAAATTGCCACTTTCCTCCTTTCAGTGTCTTTCCATCTCTGCTTTATTCAAACCTCTGCTGTTGTTTAAAATTGCCATTTTCCTTTCGGTGTCACGGCATCCCAGCTTTACTTTCCCTCTTTCCGTGTCCTTCCCTTCTCACTCCCATGCCGTGGTCACTTATGTTACGCAACCTGCCCTCATTTTTGATCCCCTACCCCATCCTGACTTCCTGAAAATCCAGGACTGCAATGAGGCACTACAAATCCTCCAATGGGAACTGTGCAACGACAGCCTAACATTTTTATTATATAGAAAGATAGAGATAGGTATATTCTTGCTGTTGGCCTAAGTGCTGTCAACTTTGCAATGTCAGCCTTTCCAATCTGAACTTTACTGTGAGACTCATCAGACCCTGGGTCCAGAGAGCTATTCAGTCCAATATAAAAGCTCTCTGCTTTTTCAAAAGACATAGCTTGCAACAAGGCTTTCAAAGAAGGAAGGTACTATAATTTCCTGAAACTGGAAAATCCCCCGAAAACAGGAACACTAAATTTCTCTGACTTACTGCTGACTTGAAAGGTTCTAGTGTGGGCATGGATCAGTGGTGAGATGTTCCTGCACATGTAATCATAAAACTGGTCCCTCAGCTTCCTATGGGGCTATTACAGGAAACAGCACTAGACTGGAACATTGCTACTATAAAAACCAACGGGACAGAGAGCTTTCCAAACTCCTAGCTGCCTACCCACCCCCTTTTCCCAGAAATTATCAGGACTGCAGAACAGATTACTGGGAGGGGACCCCCCCTTTTTTCATTTCGGATAACATCTTTCAAATAGGTTAGTAAGAATATTTTAGGATATAAAATGCACAAACTGTTCCAAGATCAGTTGAATATTCTGTGCAATTTCTTGTCAGTACTGCTTTTCCTCAGGTCAGGTCAGCCAAAGATGTGGGGGGTCCTTCTACATTTCTAGCAGCCAACATTATTATTATTTTAAATTCTGGATATTCTTAGAGGAGTTGAATAAATAGCACCTTGTCCACAGTTTTAATGAGTTATTAGTTCAAGTTGGTGATGCTGTATATTTCTCTTAATAGTTCACCATCTGGGATTGCTTCACTGATCATTACTTCCCATTTGCGAATATGACCTATCTTCATCCTTATGTAGTGTAATTTGGGACAAGACAAAAATTTCTTTTGTTTTTCAGACAGTCTTTTTTTAAAAAAAGCATTCATCTTGATAAGACCAATGAGAAATTACTTGTTTATATTATTGTGGCAACAAGGACACTGTATGTAAAGTATTGAGAGACAAAAGACCCTCCCCAATTAAATGAATAGAGTATCCTGGTTTTGGGACTCAACATGTTGGAGCATATGAGACAAGCAGAAAACGTCGCTCAGTTTAAACACAGCCTCAAGAGGAGGAGGGGAAAGAGTCAATTATTGTTTCATAGCTAAAGAGAAACATGCAAGTTCTTCATTTTATATGTACGCCGCTTTTCCGGGGGGTGGAATCATGTTCAAAGCAGCTTACAACAAAGAAATCAGGAAAGCATTTCAAAATTGAACAATGCAAAAAGAATTTCATAATAACAGAAGACAACAACACAATAGCAAATATAACTGCGTACCAAAGAATCAGCATTTCAGCGCTATAAATACAACAAGATTACATTAACAACATTACACCTCCTGGCAATAGCAAGAATAACATGGGAGCTTGACAGTTTCACCTTGGTGTCCTCTGCCACGATGCTGCTCACAGTCCCTCTTCTGAGGCAGCTTCTTATAAGGCTTCCAGGGGTGGCGGGGGCGGAGGGGGGGTAGCTGGAAACACCCCTCCCATTATGTTACACTTTGGAGAAAAATGTGGAGTAGAAATGCAATAAATAAATATAAATAAATAAGGCTCCAGATTGTTCAGGAAGGATCCAAAGACAAGTTCTCTTCTTGATGGATTGGCTAGCACCGTGTGTCAGTTAAACTAACTTTTGCTGGACCAGATCCCAAAAACTTCCCACATCAAATGCATTACAATACCAATGTCAGAACACATTACACAATACCCTTGGAAACTTAATTCAAATAAACACGATTTCTTCAAAACTTTATTTAGGTCGCAATCCTAATTATAGACACTTATTGGGTTGTTGTTTTTATATTATGTATTTTGTTGTTTTATATTTTTATTTTATTCTGTGAACCGCCCTGAGACCTCCGGGTATAGGGCGGTATGTAAATTCCACCGATGTCTTGGTATATAAATTCAATAAAAATAAAATAAATAGGAAGCCCCTGTTGAGCACACTGAGACTTGAATGCATAGGATTATACCTCATGACATCAAAATAGAAAAGTCTGGAAGCCTAGAGAATGACAGAACAGACCCTTGAGGGAAGAGAGATGGCAGGAAGGAACTTGTTGCTAGCTTAGGAAAGAGATGGAGGATTCAGCTCCTATGTGCAGATTGTAATTATTTTAGCCAGTTCCACTTTTCTCCCTGATGAGCACTTCAGGAAGCTGCCACCTTTCTTTATACTGTAGGACACTTTTTCTCTTACAGTAACTTGAAGTTTCCTCCGGAGGGACTGGAGGAGTTATCAATGTGGAGACCATTCTATCCACCAAACATTGATTTGCTGTGTGGGTGGCAGTAGAGTAAGTAGGTGGCCATCACTTGATTCTCCCTATTCTGTTTGGATCTTTTCTTCTCTCCCTTGCTCCTCCTTTTTCCTTCCCTCCCCCCTCCCCAGGAGCCACATCTTACTGAGTTCACAACCTGTAAATCCTTTCCCTTAAAAGGGAAGGAGAATGAGAAGAGAAGGTACTTTGCAGATACAGTAAATAGGAGAGGCACTCTTCTGAAGTGAAGAAAAGAAAAGAATTCCAGGGCTAAGTCATTTCCCTAGCATTACCCCCCCTCCCAAATGCACAAAGTTCTGAGGCAGAGTAAAGGTGAGCTCTGGCAACCCCTACAATAAAATATCCTTCCAATGAGTTAAGACTATGCTGTAGAGTGGGCAGTTTCTCTTGCTGTGGGGTCCCATTTATCTATTCTCTCTGGGGCACTGCTTTGAATTCCTCTGTTGCCTCTTCTGAAAAATGCACCACTTACTTTTGTACCTGAGCCAAGGGTCTTATATCTCTTTCAGAAACGAGGTAAAAAGCTTTTGTGCTCTGCTAAATGACAAAGAACAATGAGTCTGTATGCTCCTGTGCAGCTGCGGGAATCCAAGGCTAACCTGGTCCGATCAAGGCCTTGAGAATGAATGAAGCTATTTTTGGTCCAGGCAGTCCTTGATGTACCTTCAAGTGGTTTTGCCCTTCTGGACACCTCTGCTTAATTCTCTTAATAATCACAATACATCTCCGTTAGGTGGTCGGAGGGAGGTCTTAAATGCATGTTCTCACAGCTGAGCCTTCATCTCACAAAGGGATTGATGGACCCATTGAAGTTTGGTCCATACCAGTTCTCAGAAGGGACAGGACTAAATCTGTTTCCAAGCAGATTTTTAGGGGGGGGGGAATCCTTAAAAGAGAGTGGGGGGAAGCAGAGTGGGCAAAACAGTCCAATTAATACTGAGCATGCTCACTGGCTGCAGAATGCAGGGTATCTGTTGGGGTGAAACCAGGGGTGCAGAATGAAATGGAATGGAGTGTCCTGGAAAAGGTCTTAGTGGTGGGCTGGCATCCTTCACGTCAGCACTCCGGATTGCAACACTTGGATGGATGCCCGTCCTGCTTGTCAGAAAGAAAGATGCTTGGTTGACATGGGATGTAACAGGAAATGAGAAATGTTTGCTATATTTTTTGACCCGTTTATTAAAACATTTAATAAAATGTTAAAAACAGTGACAGACGAGATGGTTTCACAGTGTCTAAGAAGAAACTTCAGTTAAGAACATAAGAATTACTTTGCCGGAAGCAGAGCAAGCTTCCATCTGTGCCACCAGCGGTCAGCCAGATGCAGAAGTGGGAGACCCACAAACAGAGCACAGAGGCAATACTCTTCCCCTGCTGCTCATCTGCTCTCTTCTACACTGGACATTTGGCGGTTCCATCTCACTGTGTTGGCTGTGCCCACTGATAAGTTATAACAGGAGGGACTTCAGGCCTGGGGGTGGAGGGCAAATGTAGCTCTCCAAGCCTATCCGGCCCTTGGGCTTGACTCCAGACCACACCTCCATAGGTCAGAGCTTTCCAAACTGTGTGTTGCGACGCGTTAAGTGTGTCGGCTGCAGTGTTTAGGCGTGGCACAAGAACACTCTTATAAGGGGTTAGTTTAACCGCTGATTTGCTAATACAGTGGTACCTCGGGTTATAGACGCTTCAGGTTACAGACTCCACTAACCCAGAAATAGTACCTCAGGTTAAGAACTTTGCTTCAGGATGAGAACAGAAATCGCACGGTGGCGGCGGCGCAACAGCAGCAGCGGGAGGCCCCATTAGCTAAAGTGGTACCTCAGGTTAAGAACAGTTTCAGGTTAAGAACGGACCTCCAGAACAAATTAAGTTCTTAACCCGAGGTACCATTGTACTGGAAAACTGAATGACTGTGTCACAAAATGATGTGTGTCTAAAAAGTGTGTCACCAACATGAATAGTTTGGGAAGCTCTGCCCTAGGCCATGGCCTTCACTAACCCTGCTTTGCATCCATTTTTGAGTTGGTTTTGCCTAGCTAGAAGGTGTTCTTGAACCCACAATGCCTTTTCCTTGCCTGGATGAAGGAAAGAGAAGGGTGTGTGTGTCTGCAAGAAACTAGCCCACTGTGCAAAGGTAAACTGTACATTTGTTGCTCCACCTATTATTGCTTCTGGCCCTGCCCACTTCTGGCTTGTGGTCTCTGGAATGTGGCCCTCAAGCTGAAAACAGTTCTATACTCCTGAGTTGTTGAAAAATGCCAGAACAGTCAGAACTATGCGAGCTAGGGATTAAATTTTCTGAAAATGTCAAACTTATCCACATGGAGGTTTTTTTTTCTAATTAGAGTTACTATTTTTTAACCTGCTCAGCTAAAAATACAAACTATTCTCACATTAATATTAAATGCACATTATATGCATATATATGCCAGGTCTCCTAACGTAGCCAGCGCATAAACTGACACATATAATAATGCATAGCTGTATAAAAATACTTACATATTAAAATAATGCTGCAGATATATAGGACTACATGAGGTGTATTTTGTGGATAATTTTGCATATGATTAGATTTTTTAAAAAAACCAATGCACTCCTATATAAACAGACACTCGGTGCAAGAGGTGTTGCAAAGTAGGCAAAGCTCAACTGGGCCACACCTGCCAAATTCCCTGAATGAATTCATTTTAAATGGACTCCTCCTCCATCCCTAGCAATAGCCATCTCTACAATTTACCTCATTTATATCCAGTCTTTCTTCCGAGTTTAAGGCATTTTCCATGGTTCCTGCTCTGTAGCCTACCCTCACAACAACCCTGTGAGGTAGGTTAGGCAGAGAGCAAAGATAACCCAGTGAAATTTTGTGGCTGAATTTGAACCCAGATCTCTTTCCACAGCCCTAGCTTAACCATAAAATTTGCGTTATGCTGGGGGGGCTACTAGGGGGCGCATCAGAAGATGGCTGACAATAACATCTCTCCGACCCACACGAGGTAATTTGGAGGCTGTGATGGGAGTAAATAGCCTCCCTACCCCCCCCCCCGGATTGTGGGGTGGGACTGCCCTTGCCTGCTGTGCCCTATACCACCCCCGAATTTGTGGGGATGGGGGCACTAGGCACAATGCCCTCCTGTGGGATTTCGGCGCCGTCTTTGATCCGCGCCACTAGCTGCAAGAACTTCAAAAGAAACAATTTGGATGAAGCGAATGCACATATTTCAAGGAAGAAGGGGGAGTAAAGACTGCTAACAGAAGAGATCTCTGATAAAACAAGAAGAGTCAAAGGAGCAAGTATAAATCACGAGAAGATACGCCAAGACTCGGTATGGCAAAGGGACTGATGGGGGAGGGGGGGAAACCTTACTTTCTTTCTTATATGTGATTAAACAAGAACCCCCCCCACACAAGCCAGAAATGTCGTTTTAAGGACTTAAGCTGTGGATTTAAGGCTGTGTGGAGATAAATTTTCGAACCAAAGCATGTTTTGAGAAGAGCGTGGAATGTATAAGGGCTTTGGAATGACGCAGTTAAAAGTGCCGTCACCATATTGGGAAGTTCTGTCGGAGGACTTAAGTCTGAGAGGAGAAATAGAGAAATAGAGCTGTTTTTATATTGTGGGTGAAACTCCTCAGTGGGACTTAAGAACGACAGTTCTGTAATTAATGATGGAAAGAGCGCTGTTATCTATGAAGGCGATGATATATGGAAACTATCTCGATTTGAGGATTGGAAGAACGGAAAAATTCACACAGGATTATTATTGGTGTTTATCAGCTTAAGGAGACTATCAGAAGAGATCATAAAGAAAAAAGAGAAAATATATGAACAAGAGGTGATGTGGAAACAGCAAGATAAGACTGGATAGAATTGTGAACTTTGTTTGGACTGATTTGGACATTAACGCAGTAGCAAGAAGAGGATCAGAATCCCCCTTCGGATCTTGAAATATGGGTCCCCTCAACAAAATTTAAAATTCGGCTTTGTAATTCGGAATTTATGTGATTTGATTTGATTTGATTTGATTGGCCGGTTAATAATTTTTTTTTTAATTGCTTTATGCTTCCTTTTTAAATGATATCCCTTTGTTAGCACCACAATAACTGGTTTCATAAGCAACCTTTTATTGTGTGTGGCATCAAAACAATCCTGGGAAGTAGAATGCTGCTATTCCCATTTTTATAAATAGAGGGCCTGAGGCCAAGAGACATGCTCAAGGCCAACCTAATGGGTCTGTGGCAGAGATGGGACTTGAACCCAGTTCAGAGGGAAAGCTGAATAAGATGTCCTGAGCTAAATGTGCATAAGCCCAGGCTCCTTGAACACAGCAGATCTTACTTTAGAGTAAAGTTGCAGACTCCATCCCTTGGCTAACACTCTGGGGCCTGCATGACCAGAATTGGGTATGGAGACACCCCCTGCCATACCACAAGAGATATGCACATTCACAAGACACAGATCACACACAATTATCTGATGAGTGTGATTCTTTGTGTATCTTTCACTTGAGCACCTCTGAATGGAAAAGAAGATGGATTACCCAGAGAGGAAGGGTAAGAGGACTGTGTCCAGGCGTTCAGTGGATCAGTCATGGTCTGCCCAGATTGAATCAGGGGAGTCCACTTTGGAATCGGAATCAGATTACGCCCCCACTGCTAGCTTCCCAAGTCAGACAACAGGTAGCTCTGTGGGCTGACTCAGTAAAGGACCTTGGAGTGAAGAACTCATGGGAAGTGCAGCCACTTAGAGCTGTCAAAGACAAGGACTCGCTGTTGGAGCAATACAATGTGATGCTAAGCAAGCTGGGAGGGCCAGGGGGCCAGCCTTGATCAATGTTGAAAAGAGGGCATTTTGGGTCACTCGGCCTGCTTCCCAATTCTGCCTGCAGCTCCACTAATGGATGCCATCTTAGCAATACAGACCCTCTGACAGCACATGTGTATATGCATCACATGAGACGGAAAGGCCAGCTTTGAAAAACAGTCCTTGAAACAAACAGTAAACAACACTCAATTTATTCCTTTATATACAGATTCAGCCACAGGCTGAGACATTAAATTACTTTATAGCCCTTTCTAAAACAGGCCAGCAACCAAGGTCCCACATATTCTGGATGTTTCACTATTCTAAGAGAGGTAAGGGGACCTGCCCCCACCTCTTATGGAAGGGATGAGCTTATTTCTGCCTTTTCCTGAGCCCTTTAGCAGGGGGAATCATATCGCAGAAGGTCTCCAGCCATGGTTTTCTTGAACCCACATAAGTGGGAGATGCTTGAAGGGAAGCTACAGGACAACTGGAGAATCCAAGCTGCGGCAAGCCAAGGCTCAAATGGAGGATGAGCCAGGAAGCTTCCTCAGTCAGAGAAGTGAAAGGCTGGCAGTGTTTGCATAGTGTTAGGCTCAACTCAGGTGTGCTACCTGAGAATTGCCTCGTATCAGTCAGTGCACAGTAGCAGCCTCTTCCTCACTCAGCCCACTGGAGTCCAGATCATCCTCACAACTGGTCAAAGGAGGGAAAGGCTGGTCTTGATCAAGGTTGACATAAGTGACATTCAGGTTGATATAATGTTCCCCCTTTAGACAGGCTAAAATATGCTGGACTTCTTGGATTACTGCAGAGAAAGTTGGTCGCTCCTCAGGACTTGGGGCCCAGCAATTCAGCATTACGGTGTACCTGTCGGATTAAACACAGTCACACACACATAACAGCAGGGGGAATGTAAGGCCAAGACCTCTAGCTTCAAAGCCTGAGGACAGTGTAGACTTGTGGTACTGCATAGCCGTACACCATCTCCTGGGCACGTTCCAAGATAACAAACTGCCATGCATTCCCATTCCTCATTCTCCAGCAACCCCTGGCCCACAGACAATGATCCTGCTTGTTGGCTCATGTTCACTGGGATTTGTATAGAAAATTGGGGCTCTGGAACATTTGGCAAATAGGCTGTGTACTTATGATATGCACGGCTGGGATGGGACTGCAAGGAAGGGATGGAGGCCCTCAGAGGGTCTATCAATCTGGATATTCATGGCAGCTCTAGGCAGTATTGAATCTGACTTGATAGAACAGGCTTTCTGGGCTTCACAAGCATCCCAAAGTCTGATGGACTTGGTAAGTTTCATTGCAGTGCTATATTGTGTTGCAGTCACCGCATGGCCTGTTTTAAGAGGAACTTCCAAAAAGTTCGCCAGATGTTTGTCTCTAGCAAATCTCATCACATTGGGAATCTGGGTCATATGAACAGTATCAGGTCTCTGAACCTCATTGTTCACTGAGAATGCCGTGCAAGGCTAGCAGTAAGGGCTGTACAGAAAAAATGGATTTTAAAAGGCTGGTGCCAATCAAAAGAAAGGAGTAGTCTCTCTTCCAGTAAGCCTAACCTTTGCCCCCACACCATCTCATTTATAGCTTCTTTTTACCTTCCCCTCTGCCAGGGGAATATACTCTAGGTGTAGCACACACCCCAGTTTATTGGGGTACACATTTTTCAATCTGCATAGTTCTGCATAGAATTCTAGAACACTTCCCCCAAATATGACTGCCTGTGCCTCCATGTAGCCTGGTGGAGACCAGCTGGATGTCATCTCAGCCTTCCTATCTCTCCACATACTTCAAGGGTCTTGTTAACCCGTCCTTCCCTAAGGCAGAGGTTTTCAACAGCCCTGCCCCAAGTTCATATATACTCACAGAGAATCTGGGCAGTATTCTGGCTGCGGCAACCTTCTTCCTCGCAACAAATAGCGGGTCATATCATATGGGTCCACTTCAGGGTACGGAGAAGCCCCTCGCGTCATCAGCTCCCACATGAGGACCCCAAAGGACCACTGGGCAGAAGAGCAGAATGCACAGATGCAGAACACATATAGCAGAACGCACAGGTGGCAGTGCAGATCTGTGACCCCCAGAAGGGCGCAAACAGCCTAGGAGGGCACCCAGGAGAGGTTCGCCTGGTTCCTCAGCATCCCCCATCTACCAAACACCATGTGTTTCTACAGTGTCAAAATGCAGCCTTTCATGCACAGGGGCACAAAGACATTGAAGAGAGGCCTGCCCTGGCTAGCTTGGACAGCCAAGAAGCCTGTTTTCTGACATGAGCTAACAATACGCACACATCATCCAGAGAGTCTTATGGGTTATGTCACTCAGTGATTAGCGAGAGTTTGGAAGTATCTCTGTGTCAGAGAGACAGTAAGTGTGAATGAATGTGTGTGCTTGTATATAGCTAGGTATGAATGTGCAGGTGTGTGGATGTATATGAGTGCACCAGAGGGGGTTGGACTAGATGACCCTTGCGGTCCCATCCAACGCTATAATTCTGATTCTATGAGTGGCCGTTTATGTGGATGGCCAATCTACTTTCTGTACTGGCCCCACCCACTGCTGCCATGCAGCCCTCGGTAAGTTTACCATGAGGGATGGTGGCCCTTGGGATGAAAAAACTGTTCCCCATTCCTGTTGCAGCAATTATGCAGCTAGGACAGGAAACACTGTCAACATCAACTTCATTGGACTGGTCATGTTGTTTGGATGCCTGATTATCGTCTTCCAAAGCAACTACTCTGTTCCGAACTTAAAAATGGAAAGTGTAATGCTCTCTCAAGGCAAATCTTTAAAAATGTAGTATAAACACCGACAATTGGGAAACACCGGCGTGCGATCGCTCCAATTGGAGAGCAACCTTTACCAAAGGCGTCATGGGCTTTGAAGACACTCAAACTCAGGACGCAAGGGAGAAACGTGCTAAGAGGAAGGAACGCTTGGCAAACCCTCATCATGATCAACTTCCACCCGAAAACCTATGTCCCCGCTGTGGAAGGATGCGTGGATCCAGAATTGTCCTCCACAGTCACTTACGGACTCACTGCTAAGACCCTGTTCATGGAAGACAATCTTACTAGGCTATGAGTGATCGCCAAAGAAGATGACCCTGGTTCCCATGTCTAAATAGCACCCACTGCCTTTGCTTGCACTTACTACATCAGACTTGGTGGTAAATTTTTGGGTCTGCAGGCTCTCAAGGGCCATCCACTTAACCGGCAGCTTTGCTCTGCGGTGTCGCCGGATGCTGTAATATTCCTTGTCGAAGACGTCTCTGGCCAGCCCAAAGTCTGCCACTTTTACTGTGAAGGTCTCATCTAGCCTGCAAAGCACAGCGAGGAAGGTTTAGAGCACACACTGCAGCCAAATGAATTACAGTCCCTCGGTCACGGAGGCACCATTAAGCGACTCAAGTCCCACTTCTGGACTTTTTGACATTTCAGCCCAGGCCTGAGAAATCAGCGCTTGCAGCCCTTTTCAAGACCTATGAGCGCTTAGCGGTTTCCCAAACAGCTTTTAGAAGGGCAAGAGAGAACAGCTTAGCCCTGCATGTAATGAGCAACCACCATACTGAATGGGTGCTCCTCCCAACCAAGGCGAAGCTGTCGCACAGTGAGAGAAGCTTGTGGGGCTTGTTCTACCTGCTAATACAAGGCTTTCACAAAAATAGGTGCAAAGGTAAAGCAGCTGTAGGTAGGGAATAGCTATACTGACACCAGGGAGGGCCTATTTCTGTCAAAACACAGGGAATAAATCAGCTAACAGGGGAAGATGCCTGACAGACTCACCCAGGAAGCCTGAAGGCCCAGCCAGGTATCTGTTATTTATTACATTTATATTCCTTCAAGCTCAAGGTGGCACACGGAGTTCTCCTCCGTTCCATTTTATCCTCCCAACAACCCTGAGAGGTAGTTTAGGGATGAGGGAGAGAGTGTGACTGGCCCAGGACCACCAGTCAGTTTCATGGCCAAGTGACGATTTGAACCCTGGTTTCCCAGGCCCTAGTGCAGCACTTCAACCACTATGTTCTACCCACTCATTTCAATACTTACATACAGTTCCTAGCAGCAAGGTCTCTGTGCACAAACTTCTTCTGGGCCAAATATTCCATCCCTTGAGCCACTTGCAGCCCAAAGCCTATTAAATCCTTCACAGTCGGGTTCTGGGGAAGAGTGGGGAGGGAGAGGAAACTTAAAATGAGTTTTCCATCTGGCTCTAGAGTTTATGCCCCTCTCGAGGTCTGAACTGCTTGCTTGTAACTCCCTCAAGCCAGCACAGCTGAAGCTAATTTCAGGGCTACTTCACATGGGGGAAATTTGCTACTTGGATATCACTTCTGGGTGGGAAATGGAGTGCGCCCTGCATGTGCACTGTCCTATGGGATGAGCGCATGAGCCGACAGACACTCGGCTGCAGAAATTTTCTGCTGGTAGAAAATTATTCTCTTTTGGGAGCGCACGTGGCACAGACACTTGCACATTACTTGACAAGGCCTGCGCAGGGTGCAAGCCATACATGGAATTGATGTCGACACACGAATACAGTCTTATGTGCAGCTTCCCTGCTTAAAACTTTATAATAATGCGTTATGTATGAGCATGCCTTTGTGGCCCCCTAGTGGGCAGAGGCTCTCATTGCCTCTCCCCTATCTCATTCAAAGTGTGTCCCAACCACTTTTTTTTTAAATTGCCCTTGTCCCCTGAGCAACATTTCAGCAAAAATAGTGGGATAGAATATCTGACCATAAGAGGTAAAGTAAAAGTAATGGTACTACTCCTCCTTCTCTCTCTCTCTTTTTAAAAAGCCACATGTTATTTTAGGTTTGGAGGAGAAGAAATTAAATCTTGCAAAAAAATCATACTGCTGTAAAAGGTTTAAAACGGGCCATGATTGTATTTGGTCAGCTAGCTAATGAAACAGGGCTGAGAAAGGGAAAGGAACATAGGAAGCCGAGTCAGACTATTGGTTCATCTCACTCAGTATTGTCAACACTGACTTGCTGCACCTCTGTAGGATTTCAGGAAGGGGACATTCCTACCCCTACTGGGAGGTACGAAGTTGGAGTGGACCTGGGACCTTTCGCATGTAAAGTATGCGCTGCACCACTGAGTCACTGCCCTTCCCAAGGAGTTTTGTTGCTCATTGCTAATGACATTTCCCCTTGTGTCCAATAAGCACACAAGGTACACATGCAACAACATTCCGTGCTGCGTTTACAATGGCAGCGAATGAGTAGCCTGAGCAAGCGTCTCTTTTTCGAACGTACAACTGCTCTAAAAGTGCGCTGCACCTCAAATGGCAGTCTGTTCGAGGTGAGGTCTGTGGACGGTGCACTGCAATCGTTTGAAAAGCGCTTTTGCGAGAAAAGCTTTACTCCCCCCCCATCCCCCAAGGCCTTGCTACTGACAAGTCGCTGGAAGGAAGCGAAGGCTTGGCTTAGATCCCCATAAAGATTCAATTCTCTGTATGTAATCATTGGATACAAGATGACATTGCTGTGGGGCCTGTTTTCAAACTCTTTAAGACAGACACAGCAGGTGCTGCCAGAGGTCACTGCTAAAACTCCAGACTTAGGCAAGATGACAACGGTCTGAAGCGCTTCTGCTTCCCTGTCTTAAATCTGTCATGGGAATATGCGGTGCATGTCAAATCTTGCTTTGTAAATGAGGCTACATGGCACATATTGTGTACGTAGATAAAATGTTTCTATGTAGAAACAATACGAAACCTGTGGGAAAATGATCCCATGTATAGTAAAGGTAAAGGGATCCGTGACCATTAGGTCCAGTCGTGACCGACTCTGGGGTTGCAGCGCTCATCTCGCTTTATTGGCCGAGGGAGCCGGCGTACAGCGTCTGGGTCATGTGGCCAGCATGACTAAGCCGCTTCTGGTGAACCAGAGCAGTGCATGGAAACGCTGTTTACCTTCCCGCTGGAGCAGTACCTATTTATCTACTTGCACTTTGATGTGCTTTCGAACTGCTAGGTTGGCAGGAGCAGGGACCAAGCAAGGGGAGCTCACCCCGTCGCGGGGATTCGAACCGCTGACCTTCTGATTGGCAAGTCCTAGGCTCTGTGGTTTAACTCACAGTGCCACCCGCGTCCCAATCCCATGTATACACATAGCAAAAATACACGTGCTGAGCTGTCACACACCTGACAGTGTACACAAAGTTTTAATGCTATTTCCTATGTAGAAATGCTACACCCTTAGGTGGCCACACACAGTAATGTTAATTGTACCACTTATTTGATCGTTGCAAGCAGTAATGATGAAGATGACAGTGGCTACAGAGGAGGCAGGGGCTCTGTTTTTCTCCCCAAAGTGAAAGGGAAGATGGTGTTGCTGCAGCTCTCAGCAGAGAGTAGCTAGTTCTGCACTGGCCAGGGTGGGAGGGAGACACGATTGTGCTCTGCGTCTTTGGCTGCAGCAGCAGCAGCAGCAGCAGGTACATCAGCCACCAGCTCACGTTCCTACTGCTCAAGAAGGCTCCGAGTCAGCAAAAAGCAAAGAAACACACAACCTCTGCTCCTTGGATGCTGAGGTCCCGGCTGCAAGAGCAGAAGCTACTGCAAAAATAAGGTGCTTCGTACACATAGAAGGCTCCGGCAGAAACCTGACGAGAATGCTTGAGCTAACAAATTCTGCTGCGCTGCAGGATGGATTTCTCTCCCTGCCACGCCTGGGGGAGGGGGGGGGCAAACCCTCAGTTGACTCATTGTTCATTCCATGGTGGTGAACACCTAACTGGGGGAATGTTCAAAGACTGCAGTGATTGAACAGGAAGACATCCTGCAACAGGGATGTAGGGGGTTCACAAGGCCAAAGCAAAAACTGACCAGAGTTGAAAGGGAGAGGAAGGAAGGGTCTGATACAGCACTGTCTCAGTACCCCCTTTCCTTAAATGCTCCATTTCACTAGGTGGGTGTGAACCACCCTCAACCCAACGGTAGCTTCAGGATCAGGAAGTCAGCATATTGGCATTGAGATGCTCATCTCCCAGAGCAAGCCCTCCAAGGGCTGACTTGCTGGCGTAAACCCAAAGTGGGAAGCAGTACACACCCTCTCCTCCGAACGGATAAAGTGTCGCAGGTCTCCATGCTTCATGTATGGCAGTACCACCCGGGGAAGCCCCTCCCGAGGGAGGGCAATCCCAATGAGAGAGAGGACGTGGGGGTGGTGAAAGCTCTTCATCAGAATCCCCTCTTTCAAGAACTCTTCCACCTCCTCCAAGTCTGTGATTCCTGGGGAAGAAAAGGAAGCAGGCTTTGAAAAGGCAACAGAGCGGCATACCCACACAAGGAACCGCAAAACTCTTGGGAAATGGGTCACTGGAGTGCAGGAGGTGCGCACGAAAGCAACACAAGATCCGTTATGGATGGCACAAGTAGCTTGTTTGGACTTGGGGCAGGACATGGCAGCAGGTTAAACCTACAACACTGCAGGTAATAAGGGAGGGATGCCTAGCTGGAGTAAGAACTGCGCAGGGCTAGGTCAATGTGGCACGTGGGTTCCTCTGCTTCCCAAGGCCCCAGGGGATGCTGTTGATAAGGAGGATTCTTCTGAGACTACACTCAGAAGGCTGACAAGGCCTTGAAGGCGATTGGCTGAACTGGAAGCCTTTGGTATGTCTCATTGGAGATGATGAACAAACAGCAGAAGTTGGTTACAAAAGCATCCCTCCCTCTCCCCCCAACCCAGTCCAGGACTGTTTCCTGAAGTGTGTCAAAGAGCCTCCTTGGGGAAGCTTTAACAGCATGTCCTCCCATCCCCAACCTCTCTTCACAGCTATATCCACCTACTCTTGAGTGGAATGACATTGCAAAGGGACATCAAGACTTTGCCGCAGAAAATGGCACTTAAGCTAATGGTGTCTCCTTGTACCATGTCACTGAGCAAGCCGAAGGAGAGTGCAAAGTAGGGCAAGTCTCCCTAGAATCCAGATTACGGTGCCATTTAAGGGAGGAATTATCCGAGGGCCTTCCTTCGATGATTGAATTGCCAAGTCTTCCCCTACAGAACTGAATCTATGCTAGTTATAGTCCAGTTGAAGTAGCATGATGCCCCTTTTCTCAAGGGAGGGGAGGGGGTGGAAGAGCCTTTTACTTTTCTTTGTTAAGCAAGCAGAACACTCATAGAAACTGTCCACTCCAATGCTGGAAGAGGGACACAGAGCATGTCCTTCAAGTTTAAATAACAACAACAACAATGCTGCATAACCAGGTGAGCAGCTGGTGAGGAGGGAGAGGGAACAGGCCCCCTCATCCCTTGGCTTCATTGTGCAGGACAGTTAAGTGCAGTTGCCATTGCTGTGAGGAAGGAGGGATTACTCACGGTTCAGAGATTTAACAGCACAGTGTATATGTCTATGGTCCGAATCTATGTACATTCCATGATAAACACTCCCAAAGTGACCTGGACAGGAAAAAGAACAAAAAGACCTACTAGACACACAGCCCAGCATGCAAACCAGGTACTCTCAGCCCAATCCATTCCTTGAGTTTTTGCATCAGCCTCTTGCAGTTAGAAGGCTGCACACCTGAGTGCAGCATAACATGAGAGTGCTGCATAGGTTGTTTCTGTGCTGGAGGCACAGAATGGAACAGAAAACACTGTGACGACTTGCCACATTTACCAGGCTAACATGGGTGTGTGTGCGTGTTATGGCTTTTAGTTTGAAACACTTAAGCCTGAACAAGAATCCAATGGGTTGTATCCAACAAAGTTGTCCAATTAGTGCAAGGACTTCTGCCTGCGCAATGGGACTCCCTCTGCCAGTACACCCCCCCCATATATTCTCCAGAGGGTTAGGAGAACTGATAGGGGTTGTGGAGAAAGCAGAGGGAGAGGAAGTCCTGTTGCAAAGGCAGAAATCATTCTGCTGGTAGGACAACTTCATGGGGTGCTACCCTAGGTAACCCTAAAGTCTGTGCTTTCAAGATGGTAACTAGAAATGCCTAACAGAGAAAAGCACCTAAAAACGCATCTAGCATTGCGGTGTGGGTGGGTGGGTAGGTAAGGGTACTCTTCAAACACAGTTTGAAGAAATTGCAACAAAGCTTTGCACACTATGCGTGATTGATACAGGCAACCTTAATAGCACTTACCTTTGCCAATGATCTGGTCCTGTTGCATAACCAGCTGCTCTTCTGGGATTAGAACGTCCTTCACCTCTTCTAACAGTTGCGGCCGAAAATTTTTAATGGAGTAAGAAGGTACCCGCATGAAGGGCATGGCAGAACCGTCACTGCTTCCTGTGTAAGAGGCGCTTCCAAGACTCACTCTAGAAGTACGGGGCTCTGCTAGAGCAGTGCCATCAAGAGAATGGAGGGGAGGAGACTGGCGTTAGATAGATGCTAGAGAAATGGTAATAATTGTTCATTTTGCATCTCCTGCCACGGGGTCACTACTGGATTCCGGGCAAGACAGTGTCCCCACATGTCAATAGAATGCCACATGTTCCTCCCAAACAAAACGACCAAAGGAACTGGGGCATGGAAAGAGATAGGTGTTTGAGAACAGTGCTTTTTGTTTATAGGACCATTTAGAGTGAACTGTGGAGATGGTGATGGGAATCCTGGTATCAACTTGGGACATGATTGCTAGTGCAAAGCCAAATATACCATACGACTAAGCCTGCTGGCCAAGCCAAGGCAATCCCATAATAGGAAATCACTAGACCAGACCACTTATATGACCCTATCCCAGCTGCTCCAAAGCACTAAGAGCTGTTAAGTGTCTCTTTATGCATCCTTACCAGCAGTATCTGTGTAATTTGGGTTAGAGGGAAGGAGAGGGATGCTCGTCATGCCCCTGTTGAGGCTTGAGAGTCTTTCCAAGTTTTCAGTTCCTGCAGAAACAAAAAGGAACACTCAGTTCTCTTTCCTAGTTTGTACGCCCAGCCTCTCCCTGCCATGCCTAACCCTGCCCATCTTGCCAGTCCAGTTACCAAGCCAGATTTGATATATGCCAATGCTCTGACTGGAGACCTCACAGATAGATGCAAACCAGCACAATCATTAAAACATTGGAGAAATGCAGTTGAATGAATACCTTTATTGAAAGCTCTGCTCTGATCAGAAAGTTTTGTGAGAAGCTTGCAGTTTACCTGACTTCTTCTTCTTCTTCCGCTGCATGAATTTCATCACGAAAAATGCCAAGAAGCAGAGGAATAGGATGGCTACAACGGTCCCCAATGTAACAGCAACAGGAGATAACGAGGATTTCACAACCACAAAGCCAAGGTCTGTGCAGTTTCCATTCACACAAATCTAAAAGGAGGAAAGGACACGATGGAAGCAGATTATCAGTCATGCCAGAGCAATGGCGTTCAATGGGCAGGAAGGAGCCAGGAGGTAGCAAAGCTTTAACGTACTGAACTATCACACATTAGTAAACTTGTATAACAAATTGCCAGCTGGACAGAAAGGGAGTAACTCAAATATCCTAGGTTGTTTAGAAGCCTGGAGGGCCGCTGTATACATTGCACTATTAGTCCCAAAGCTCGTGGTCAGTCAAGGTTTGGATTCCATGGAAGGGCATAGTTGGCGAGACTCCATGTCTGCTGTGGTGACATTTTGGAAGGGGCTGTTGGAGTCCATCTGTTTGATCTGTTTCCTGCCCAGAAAGGGGATGATGATAGCGGTAGGAGGAATCACAGGGCAGGAAGAAAAGAGATCATGGGAAGGGGGCAGTGCAGGGCTTCATCTTTGCACAGGATTCCTTAAGTCTAGACTCAAGTGCAAAGAAGGCATCTCTGCTAAGGTTGTGATGCTCTTGTAGGAGGAGGAGGAGAACCATGAAATGTCCTGGAGGGAGGGTAGCAGGATGGCAGCAGGACACATGGTACAGAGCTGTGTCTTTTATTCCCTTGAGGAGAAAAGCAGCAAAGGTGTGTGTCAGGGACTGATACACTGAGGATGAAAAACAGCTAGTAAGGAAAAGGATAAACATCTCCTCCCCTTTGTCCTTCTCTCAACCTGAAGGAACCCAAGAGGGGCAGGAAGCAATCAGAGAGTCACATATACAGTGTAATTTCTCTCACAGAATCTATAGAAGTGACAGACACACATACCTGTGGGAATGTTCTGGGGTGCAGGAGAGGATATATTGACTAATTATATCCTTGTCCAACTTGTGCTAACAAGTTCCCAAAATATCAGCAGAGTTTATAGACATTCCCCTTTTAAGTTCGCAACGGTAACGCTTGCACAGGTTCGCTAGAACCTCTATAATAATTACTCTGGTAATTTTCCCTTTTGTTCCCTCTTAAAATACAAGACACGACACAGTCTTTATAAAAGTATAAAAGAGTTTACTCACGTTCTGTTCACAATATGATCCCAGAAGGTAGGCAGGCTTAAAAAGGTTACATGCAGTTAGAATCTATCTTGTAGCAAGATAGTACTGTCCTCTCTTGGCTGGGAGCCAAGAGGGCATCCTTAGATGTTTCCTCATCGAAGGAAGATGGCAGAGAGGCAAGAGGCAAGAGGCAAGAGAGAGAGTGGCTGCCTGCCCTGTGCTTTTATCATTACCTGCACAGGTGAGGCCACACCCACCTCTGGTCACATGCGGAGGAAGTCCGTCCCCAGGAAGTTTACCTGCTTGCTGGACAGACATCCCTCCCCATGTTCTAACATGTACACTCTAGGAATGTTGTCATTGACTGCTCCTGTGTTTACATCCCACATACCCCTTCTCAGGCAATACAACATTATACAAAACATAAACAACTTTATTCAACCACCCAGAGTCCCAGCTTGACACGTAGATTCTGGAAACTCTCTCTTGGTAGGGGTTTCGTCAGGATGTCAGCAGTCATCTCTTGGGTGCTGCAGTAGGATAGTTCCACAAGTCCATCCTGGATCATCTGGCGTATGTAGTGGTATTTAACCCCAATGTGTTTTGTTCTGGCCAGGAACTTCTCACTCTGCGTCAGCTTCAGGCAACTTTGATTGTCCTCTAGCAAGCTGACAGGCCCTTTTCTCACCAACCCAAAGTCCTTTATGAGTTGATCAAGCCAGGCGATCTCTCTGCAGGCTTCTGTTGCTGCAACGTATTCTGATTCTGTGGAAGATAATGCTACACAGCTCTGTTTATAACTGCCCCATGAAACAGGTCCATCACCAAACATGAAAACATGACCACTTGTTGATTTATAATCAGCATTATCCCCAGCCCAATCCGCATCAGTATACCCAACCAACTTAGGGTCTCTGACGGCTGGTAACCTTAATTTACAATTCATGGTACCCTTCAAATATCGCACCACCCTCTTTACACCTGCCCAATCATGCTCAGTGGGAGAATTCACTTTTCTGCTAAGAATCCCCACAGCATTAGCTAAGTCAGGTCTACATGTGGTAACTAAATACAAAAGTTTACCAATCGCCGACCTGTAGTCATTGTTGTCTGGCAACTGCTTCGAATCCTGCTGATTCTTCAGGAAGTCAGTAGCCATCGGTGTAGCAACTGGATGTGCGTCTTGCATCTGCATGTGCTCAATTAGCTCGTGGATCTTCTGTCTTTGGCTGAGAAGAAATGAGCCGTCCTCTTCTCTTTCCACCTGGATCCCGAGGTAGTACTGGACATCTCCTAGCTCCTTGACCTCCACCTCTTTGCTAAGGTGTTTTACTATCTGTGTATAGTCTTTCTCACTTGCTGTGGCAATAATCAGGTCATCAACAAAAGCTAAGATATATGAGAATTGTCCATTATTTGATTTACTGTACAAGCACTTGTCAGCGTCGCCTTGCTTGTACCCAAGTTGCGTCAGCATTTTATGCAACTTCTGGTTCCAGGCTCTAGCAGCCTGTTTAAGTCCATAAAGTCCTTTCTGCAGTTTGCACACTAAATGTGCCTCATGTGGTTTCACAAAACCTTTGGGCTGTTTCATATAGATTTCTTCAGAAATCTGCCCATGTAGAAAAGCGGTAGCAATGTCTATGTGTTTCACTCTCATTTTCTTGGAGGCTGCAATGCTTAAAAGCATTCTTACGCTGCTGTACCTCACGGTTGGTGCAAAAACTTCATCATAGTCTTCACCAAAACGCTGTGAAAATCCCTGTGCTACAAGTCTAGCTTTGTAGCGCTGCACTTCTCCTTCTGACCCCTTCTTAACCTTGAAAACCCATTTACTGCCAATGGCCTTCTTACCGGGAGGCAGCTCAGTGAGTGTCCAGGTCTTGTTCTGATGCAGTGCATCCATCTCCTCCTGCGCGGCCTTCCTCCAGAGACTGGCTTCTGCAGCTGGCATCTCCTGTATCTCTTCCCAAGTGGAAGGTTCTTGTGGAAACGCCGACCCTGCAAAGTAGGACAACCGTAATGGTGGGACACCTTTGTTGGTTCTGGACGAGCGCCTGACCTCTGGTTCTGCGACCGCATCAGCTTCCTCATCCTCCTCCAACGCAGGCATGTCCCCATCTGAGTCCTCATCTTCGTCTCTGGTGCCGCCAGGGTTCTGGTCCTCTGCGTCTTCTGGTGCGTCGCCTGTAGGGGGCGCTGTAACACTTGAAGGCAGATTATTACTTTGTGGGGTCTCAAAAGGGAAATATACAAACTCTTGAGTCCTTTCTGACTCATCTGAAGAATCCACAACAGTGTTCTTAGTGTCTACCTTTCCATATTCATCAACATAAACCGCATGGTATGCATTTGTCTTACCAGTTTGTAAGTCCATAATTCTATATCCTTTGCCTCCAGAGGCGTATCCCACAAGGATACCTGCTTTTGCCCTGGAGTCAAGCTTGTGTCTGTGTTCCTTGGGCACGTGGAAGTAACACGGACTTCCAAACACACGTATGTGCGACAGATTGGGAGCTTTCCCATGCCAAAGTTCAAATGGTGTGCGCTCTGCACCTTTAGTTGGCAGTCTATTCTGCAAATAGACCGATGTGTACACTCCTTCGGCCCACAGCTTCTGTGGCAAACATGCATCCTTTAGCATGCACCTTGTCATGTCCATAATGGACCTAAACTTTCTCTCAGCTATGGCATTCTGCTGTGGTGTGTAAGGAATTGTGGTTACGTGTGCAATTCCTTCCTTGGCCAGGAGAGCCTGCATTTCATTTGAGCAGTACTCACCTCCATTGTCGCTCATTAGCACAGCTGGAGCTCTCTGGAATTTGTTCTTGACCATGGCAATGTATTCCTGGAACTTGTCCACTGTCTCACTCTTCTCTTTGAGAAAATATACAACACAAAATCTTGAAAAGTCATCCAGAAATATTAAAATATATCTATTCTTTCCCAGTGAGGGAACATTCATGGGTCCACATATGTCAGTGTGCACTATGTCAAGCACTTTGTTGCTTCTTTGTTCTGCACAACGTGGAAATGAAGGTTTTACAGCCTTCTCAGTAATACAGCTTATGCACTTTGCTGGAGCTTTGTTGCTCTGCTTTACCTGCAAACCTCTTACAAGATCTCTTTTCTGTAGATCCAGAATGACGTTGGTGTCTCTATGTCCAAGCCTTCTGTGCCACAGGTCCAGATCTGCTTCATGCTTCTGGCTGGAATGTGCCACTTTTGCAGACTGGTTCTCTGAAAGATCAAGCTCATATACACCATTGATTAGCTCTGCTTGAGCAAACACTTTGCCATTTCTAGTCACCTTGCATTCTCCATTTCCAAATGTGATCTGGAAACCTTTCTTGTCCAAAGTGGACACGCTGATTAAATTGCAGCTCAGCTCTGGAACATACAAAACTCTAGAGATTGTGTTCTCAATGCATTCATTGTTTATATTGCATTTCAGACTCATGGAACCTGCACCTTTTGCTTTAACAATGTTCCCATCTGCAATTTCAATTTCAGATCCTTCTTCATCATTTATCTCATTAAAATAGTCCTTTTTATATGAAAAATGCGAACTGGCACCTGAATCTAAAATCCATTTATTACGTTTATTCTCACGATTCTGGACAGTTAAATTCCTTTCTTGCAGTAGCCATGTGCATTCACATTTCCCCTTCTTTTCCCCTTTTGGCTGAAAGGGGTGGGGTTTCTTGGCTTTAGGAGCCTTGCAATTCTTTGCAATGTGTCCTTCTTTGTTACAGTTGAAACAAATCACTTTCTTAGGCATCTCTTTGGACTTTGTACATTGCCTAGATGCATAACTGCTGTCCTTGCTTCTAGCATTTCTCACTGGAGATTCAGCTCTATCTCTGCATTCTTCTTTTAAATAACCAATCAAGTCTTTAAAAGTCAGACCTTGTCTATGATCCATCAAACTTACAAATGCGCTAAAGCGTGGTCCAAGTGATGATAACAAAAATGCTATCTTTGTATCTTCATCAAAAGCTTTGGGAGTCAGATCAATTCTTTGAATAATCTCAGTAAACTTGTTGATGTGCTCTGTGAATTCCTCTTTTGAATTCATCCTCACTCTGGTTAATTTACACACCAAGTTTCTGAAGCAGTTTATGCTAGATTCTCCATACACGCGCTCAATATCTCTTAAGATTTGAGATGCATCATCTGTACTATTTATTAATGATAGCTGCTCATCACGAAGTCCACTCAAAATTATGTGTCTAGCTTCGCTGTTCATGCGTTTCCAAGCACTTATCTTGGCTAAAGCTTCCTCAGACGATCCCGTAGGTTGAGGGTTTAAAGCTTCCAAAATGTGCTTATAATCTAAACATGCTATCAAGCGCTGCTTCCAGTGTATGAAATTGTGTTCATTCAGCACAGGCATTCCTAGCTTTGCATCACTATCAAAAGCTGCTCTAGCCATCTTAAAATCCAAAAATTTGAAAATTCTTCAAAATTTCAAAATTTCTCAAAATTTTAAAATCAAAATCTCAAAAATCTCAAAATTCAAAACAAATCTTCACTGCCTTGGGTCACTGTGAACTCTGAGGGAAGGGGGGGGTTGCTTAATCCCCACTGCACAATGGAACAAAGGACCATGTGCTTACCAGGAAGTTAACTCAGAAAAATACTACTCAACTCAAAATCACAATCCAATGCAATCCTTCAAAGATACGCAGAAATATGCAATACTGGGCCCAATAACCCTTTGTGGGAATGTTCTGGGGTGCAGGAGAGGATATATTGACTAATTATATCCTTGTCCAACTTGTGCTAACAAGTTCCCAAAATATCAGCAGAGTTTATAGACATTCCCCTTTTAAGTTCGCAACGGTAACGCTTGCACAGGTTCGCTAGAACCTCTATAATAATTACTCTGGTAATTTTCCCTTTTGTTCCCTCTTAAAATACAAGACACGACACAGTCTTTATAAAAGTATAAAAGAGTTTACTCACGTTCTGTTCACAATATGATCCCAGAAGGTAGGCAGGCTTAAAAAGGTTACATGCAGTTAGAATCTATCTTGTAGCAAGATAGTACTGTCCTCTCTTGGCTGGGAGCCAAGAGGGCATCCTTAGATGTTTCCTCATCGAAGGAAGATGGCAGAGAGGCAAGAGGCAAGAGGCAAGAGAGAGAGTGGCTGCCTGCCCTGTGCTTTTATCATTACCTGCACAGGTGAGGCCACACCCACCTCTGGTCACATGCGGAGGAAGTCCGTCCCCAGGAAGTTTACCTGCTTGCTGGACAGACATCCCTCCCCATGTTCTAACATGTACACTCTAGGAATGTTGTCATTGACTGCTCCTGTGTTTACATCCCACAATACCCTCCCCCTCTTCAGTAGTTAAGACAAGTAGCCAACTCCTTCTTTAGGCAGGATTTGGCATGCTCTGTTCACAAATAAACTTTAAAACACACACACAAGAAATTCTAAACTCTGGAATGGCCAGACAAAAAGAGAGAGAGAACGCACATGCATTCCATAGTTGGCCTGTAGCAATGCCTCTGAGAACAGAGAGTGCCCACACACACACACACCAGCAGAGAATGACCCAGGGAAAGTATTTAGAGTCATACTGGGTGTGCCCTTGAAAATCAGTGCCATCTAGAATGTGGGCAGTGATGCAAGCATGGGCACCAGAACCAATTTTTTCACCATGTGCTGTTCAGTGCAGGAACTCCAAGGCAGTAGAACTGATTATCCACCTCTTTCTCACCCCCACTCCTGAGAGACTTGCAGATACACAGATGGATTTTTAAAATTTATTTAAACCATTAAGAGTCCCTGGTGAATTCCAGACATGGAAAAACCCTTTCCTAATGAAAAATGAGTCTAAAGAGTAGTGCCAAGGGGAGCCAGAAATTTCCCAATGTTCTGCTGTAAAAATGTATCTGCGGCTTGTTTGGTTTGGATATGCCAGGTATTTCTTTAAAGACTTTCTTTAAAGGTCAGAATTAAGTCTGCTCTGAGCTCACAAGTTGCTACAAAGGCCAGATGTTATAGATGACGTGGGATGACACATCCACAGGATGCGGCCCAGATCAGTTTTCCTGGGAGCCATGTCATGCTTAGCTGCTGCCTTCGCTACTTCTCAAACATGTGTTATTAAATAGCCTATATGTTTTAAAAGGGGAGAGAAGCAGAAGGGGCAAAAGTATGTCAGAATGAGAATGCATGGAGCTACTGCCCCACGTTCGTTCAGTTCCATTTCCTCTGCAGCCAGTAGTGGAAAAACCAAATGAGTGACTGAACGGTATCAGAGGAAAAAGCAGCCAGAACGGACAAGATGGGAGGAGGCCAAGCTGCAGAAAGGAGAATGGGCCAGAGGAGGCAGAGAGAGAAGCATGTCATGGCATCAGTGCTGGTTGCGGAGAACTGCTGCAAGCTTCACCTGTGCTGGCAAACGATGCAGAGGGGAGTTCAGGTCCCCGGGGATTCGGCAGGTCACCTCGTTTTTCAGCACAGTGGGGTGGCATTCTTTGCCAGCCACTGTCATAGAGATCGCCATGCAGCCTGCCAGAGCATCCAGTCCTCTATGCTGTACAAACAAATAAAGACATATACGTTAACCCATTTCGGGAAAAGATCTTCCTCATTGGGCCTCTTGGCTTTGTTTCCCCATGTTTCCCAGACTCCCATGTAACCGTGCTCTGAATCTACAAGCACTTTTGCCTATCCAGAAGAAACTGTTCTGATGACGCTTTAGCATCCCTACCCTCATCCCAATCCCTTCCCGCTCACATTTAGTACAGGGGGAACTATAAACAGCAGCACCACCCTTGCCATTTTATTTAATGGGACCCCCTTCGCTATATACAACTTGATTTCTTGGTGCCAATTCATACGCTGCTAAATGGCTCTGTGAGTTAATTTCAACCTATGAAAGTGGTGTACACATATGAGCACTGCAACTTCAGAAAAACTTCAAAACAGCCAACAATGGAGCAGCTTCTTTGTGCAGAGAATTACACATTCCCAGAAAACCCCACTTGCAGACACTGCTGCTATGTCCTCCATGGCTGTGGTGCTATTCATGTTTACTCAGAAGTACAACCCACTGTGTTCAATGGGGCCTATTCCCAGGTGTTGGGAGGGCGTTGCCTAGGGTTGCAGCCTAGGTTTTTCTGATGCCACACTGCTCAGGTGAGCACAGCAATATTGTTCACACATATTGTTGCCCAACTGACAATTACATACATGGATCTCAATCTCATCCTCTCCTGGATTGATTGTGTACAATTGGTCTTGCTGCTCAAAGGGGTAAATCACTGGCTTAGGGTAGAAGCGGATGCGAAACGTCTGGTGCCTCAGAGCTCCATCCATCAAGATCTTCAGGTTCCCATGAATGCTCGCTGCCTTGTTTTCCAATGGGTAGCGAGGACTCTGGCACACGAGGCTTGTAGCAGACCTTTCCCCCTTACAATCCTGAAGACACCAAGAGAACAGTTTAACTTCATTTGACTTAGTTATATCTATCTGATCACCGCTGGAACACTGGATTCTGTTCAAGGGCACACTTACCGTAAACTAAATAGGAAGGGCAGTGTGAAATTCAGGGGTTGAAGAATATGACAAACTACAAACTACATAAATTCTATAGCTTAATTATGCATTCTGTGCTGCTGTATTTAATTTGCCTGCTCTGTACCTATTAATGATCAATTTTGTTGCTTCCTTGACACTGTTATTTTACCATGCCGAATCAATGGGATTTAAATCATGATTAAATCTGTGAGAGGGAAAGGGCACATTTAAATAATAATAATAATAATAATAATAATAATAATAATAATAATAATCAAGTCTCTTGCTGATACTTCATCATATATTTCCTAAAAAATGGTAAACATCTAAAATCTGCAAATCAGGTAGAGTTTAAGAATTCATATTTGAGAAATAATTGAACAAGTTCTTCATTTTCATAGAAAATATTCCTTTAACTCAATAGAAGACAATGATTCAGTTTAGAAATTAGGGCTAATATATTTATATCATTTAATATTCACCAACTTATTCTTTAAGAGAAACTTAGCATTTTTATTGTTTAATGATCTACTTTAAACAGTTCTGAATATTTTTTTAAAGCACATTTTACTTTTTTTTTAAATCCAATTTTTATCTACTCTTCATGCTGGCATTTTATTAAATGTGTTGGTACCACCCTGAAAGGTGGCCTACAAATACAGACGACAACAACTCCTCCTCCTCTATACCCTGCACAGTATTCTATCCCTTTCCTACAGTTTTTGGTCTCTTTTTCCAATCCTTGACAAAAATGATTTTTTAATCTGCCACGGCAAGACATGATACGATCATCCAGGATAAAAATTCTGAAGGAAGTTAATTGCTGAATAAACTATTCACAATTCCAGCACTTTTCATGTGATTTGATGGGGAAAGGTTTTACAATGAGCAGATTCACAACCAGGTTTATTTAAGGCAAAACATAAGGAGAAATTGTTAAGAAGAATGAAAATAAAGTCAAAAACAACAGCAACCGAGTACTTGAAATATAAGGGGGTGGGGACGACTAAAAAGGTTGTAAAAGTGTACGTTCCATAAAGGAAATGTAAATGTTTGAGGATAAAACAACCACAATCTATGCATAGCTAGGTGCCCCTCAGTTCATCTTTTCACACAAATGAAAGAAAATGCCTTTAGGTAGTCCTGGAAGAACTATTCAAGGATATTCTTACTCATTTAGCAGCAGGGAGGCACCTTCCTGCACAAACTTTGCTTTTGCATTACCTGCTGGTGAGCTAAAACATCACTACAGACTGTCTTCCCCCCTTCAAATTGTAATGATTTATTGGGTTGACAGAGAACATCCTCTCCATTAGTCCATCTCTGAGACAAGTCCCTACAAGGACATACAGGGAGGTATTCTTACTGGGTGACCCACACTTGCGGGAATCTGTTTCACAGAAGACATCTAAAATTCTGAAACTAAGAATTTCTAATGCTTAAACACAGAATTCCTCTGAAGTACTGTAAGTTATTTTTGTTTCTTTATATGGAGAAGGGTCACTTTGATATGGTGAGTATCTTATATATGCAGCATGTTTACTCAGGCCAGTGGGACTTGCTCTCTAGAAAGTGTGCTTAGGATTGCAAACTTCATTTCTCTCCCTCCACCTAGAATACTCACCTTAGCTTCAGTAAGCACTCCGGCAGACTCAAACTGCACCTTTGCATAATACACTGAATCCAAATTGGTGCCACTGATGGAGATATTTGAACCCCTGAAGAATAAAAATCAGAAGGCTGTGAAAAAGTTTCCTTATCAAGAGATCCTACAGGTATATCCTGGTTGTGTAGGTGGACCTGAGCAGTAAGCATAGGAAATCGGTAACGGTACATCCAGTTCTCAGTTCCTGGTGGTATAAACATCCAGGTCTGTGTAGGCCAGTCTAAGGCCTATTTAGGATGAGCTTTAGGCCCAATGCTACATACACTTAGCTGGGATTAAGTCCCACTGACCTCAATGCAATTTACCTCCGGGTATCTGCACTGAATAGCAGATCGGCGGTTCGAATCCCCACGACAGGGTGAGCTCCCATTGCTCAGTCCCTGCTCCTGCCAACCTAGCAGTTCAAAAGCACGTCAAAGTGCAAGTAGATAAATAGGTACTGCTCCGGCAGAAAGGTAAACGGCGTTTCCGTGCGCTGCTCTGGATCGCCAGAAGCGGCTTAGTCATGCTGGCCACATGACCCAGAAGCTGTACGCCGGCTCCCTCAGCCAATAAAGCGAGATGAGCGCCGCAACCCAGAGTCGGTCACAACTGGACCTAATGGTCAGGGGTCCCTTTACATTTTATCTGCACTGAATAGCACTGTTGCTCTGGAGCTTCCATTTAATTTGGTTAAATGAGATATTTGATGGCTTGGGACCAGGAACTTTGCTTCATAAATAACATGATGTGCATCACAGAAAGCCTAGAAGAGGGAATGCAATGACACAGGACGGAAAGAAGACATTCTTCCAAGAATGAGGGCAGCCTTTGACAACCAAGGGCCCTCCAGATGTTTTGGAATACAACTTCCAGCAGCCCCAGGCAGTGCTAGCTGTGTGTGTGTGTGTTATATTCCAAAAACATCTGGAGGGCACCAGGTTCATGAAGGCTGAATAAGGGTGTCCACTCACTCATAGCTGCAGTTGGGAGAGATATGGTGTATCTGGGGATCTTCTCGATACCAGAAGGGCTTCGGAGAAAGAAACGGCTGTTCATCTATTACTACAGTCACAGAAGCGTTGCCCAGGTTGTTCACAGGAGGGGTGGTACAAATAATGGCTTCCTCTTTCTGGCTGGGGAAAAGAAGACAAACAGCATGGTAAGGCCCTGCTCAGCCACCTACCATTTAGTCCCATCCTCCACAAGGTCAGGGTGGAGGCAGTCCTTTGCATAATGGCATCATTGTACGTCATGTCACGATGCTGGGCCAGGCCTGCAAACTGCCACCATGTAAAGAGGTGGACCCCCACACAATTATCTGTGCCTGCTCACTCTGGGAGATGTGAGAATGCGTCACCAGGGATGCAGGTTCTGACAAGACTCATGTGGCACAGCCTGGTGAGAGTGTGAATAATTTAGTTAAGGAGATGCAGCATAACCAGACCCGGTGTCCGTGGTCCAGCTAGGTCAGGCACTGGCTGAGGGGTTCAAGGACTTGGGGGGGGGTTCCCCTCACTGCTCTGCCCTTGGCTGTGCTGCCATTCACCTTGGATGCTTTTTATTTGGTGAGTGGGGGTGCTGCTGCTGCTTAACAGCTTGGCTCCCCATCTGCAGTGGACACCCACAATTCTAAGGGATCCAAAATGCCATGTCCCACTACATAGATCTAGCAAATGTGTTGCTTTCATAGGTTCATAGTCTGGTTACGGCTATATGGGTGTGAGCTTTGCATTGTGGGTAACTTAAGATGGTGGCTGTAGATGGGAACCAAGCTTAGTTGCCATTCTGAAGTGCTGTTCCTCATCCATCTGAAGCATATGGGGGATAGATGAAGGCTGAGAAAACATGTGGCAGCCTCCACAGCCATAGCAAGTAAGGCAAGGTCCTGTCCTGGTTGGGGTGGGGTGGGTGCTGAGGAGTGGATTGCTAGCACTGTGCCATGGCCTGGCACCAGCCCTGACCACAACTACCAAGCACTTTGGGATAAAGAAGAGATGCGAAACCATGTTTCTATCTTCCATTGAAGTTGTAACTAGATCCTAAGTCATCCTCATTCATTTTGAGGAACCTTAAAAAATAGTAGGTTCAAGCTAAAACTTTCCTTCCATACAGTATAGGCAGAAGATGGTTGATAAGAGGAGTGGTGGCTGTCCTCTCCCTCACACACCTCTGCCTAGAGTAAGCATGATTATGGGAGTATTCATAACCATTCATAACAAAGGGAGATGGCAGATGGCTATGAACTCACATGCCCTGCAAAGCTCTACTCGGTTCATTTGCTTTCACACAAGCAATAGAGACTGTGACTCATTAGGAAAGTATGACTACAAGCAATCGCCAAAGAAGAAGATGATGACTGGTGTAGGGGCAGGCAACCACAGATTTACACACAAAAGAACACAGGAAAAGAGTTGTCTGTTGCATCATCAAGATGTGGGAAGGATATTTTTGACACCTCAAACACTGACCATTTAAATTTAGATACTCTGTATCATTTTCCTGGAGATAATGCCAAAAGAACTGGAGAGATAAGGAAGCTGGTAACATCTTAAAAGGTTGCCTCAAACCAGCCTAGCTAATGTCTGTGGTCAGTCCATTAGCTTCACATTAATGCTACAGTGCTAGAAAATGAGAAAAATCCAACATATCTGGAAGGTGGTCAAAAATGTGTTAATCAACTTTCTAAATGTATTTTGAAAACCATAGCTCTATCCTTTATCAAAGGCCATGAACGCAATTCCCAGTCTGACAAGCCAATGTTACAATTAAGTGTCACTATTTGCCATACCTTTCCCTTGAGACCAAGGGACAATCCCGACCATTAACCATCACCTTCCTTGTGCCTCCCACCAGAACGTTTTGTCCTTGGATAAAGATCTCTGTTCCTCCAGCCTGTGGGCCGTACGGTGGATGGATAGAAGTTATTTTAGGCAGCTGTTGATAGGGAAGAGAAGAAATGCTAAACTCACTGTATCAAACTCTCTGAGCCCTGTAACCAACTTTGAGAAAGAAAAGGGAAAGCCACTGTTTTTCACAGACATTGAGGTAAGGACAAGAAGTAAAGAATTTAAGCTGTGGCAAGGTAGTTTGGTGTAAAATATTAAAAGAAATCCTGACCATCAGGACCAGAAAACAGAATAAAAGTAGAGGCTGCAAGACCTTCTTCTGGAGAAGTGTTTGCCTAGAGTGGCTGATTACTTGTTTTCAAGTAATAAAACTTGTTACTAGAGATTTCTTAAGCAGAAAAGCCAGGGCTGGACCTGGGAGTTTAAAAATACAAAGCAAGTTTCCCACCAAAGCACCCAAACCCAGTAGCTGAGAACAGCAATGTTGCACTATGCCTCTGCACCACTAGCTCCCATGGAACACCAGCTGCAGAGCACCAGAACGCCTATCACTGGCTCTTAGCGGGTCTATTAAATTCTCATTACATCAATGAACAACAGCCATGAAGAAGCATGCAGGAGCAAAGGTAGTGGAAAGAAACCAAGGCTCACCTTAAACTCAAAGCCACTGAGGACTGAGGAGCCACTGATGTAAAATGGGGTGTGCTCCTTCTCTACAACAGTGACCTCAACCTTCTGTGGCCCCAGCATGTTCACTTCCTCTTTTGGTGTCAGAGTGCAGACAATAATTTCAACATAATCTTTCCAGCGCGGCACTTCACTGTACCTGAAAAGCAAAAAGGGTGCTGAAAGGATGCACAAGAAACTAATGTGATGATGATCTGCCTAATAAAGTCTAGTGGCTCTTTAGCACCATGAAATGGAAAATTATTCAAAATAGTTCACTTGTACACTACTAACCTTAGGGCAGATATGGGGAACCTCCTGTCTGTGAACCAGACCTGGCTAGCTGGACCTCCACATTTGACTTGCAGGGCTGTTTCAGGCAGGCCACACCTACCTGCCCTACACCTGATGTCATACATGAGGGTGTGGCTTCAAAGGAACATTAATGAATTTAACATGAGATCAGGGTTATTGCTTTGTTGGAGCAAGGTGCGCTCCCATCAGCTTATGAACAATGCCTGCTTCCCTTGCGCCAGCAGAATGGAGGTTCAAAGAGTAGCTTTGGTTTTTAAAGGTTTAATGAGTAGGGCTATCTGCAAAAGGGCTTTCAAACAGCCCGCACTGTGCTTTGAAGTCTCAGCAATCAGGGCTTCAGAGTGCAGCATCACCTGATGTCATAGTGATGGCAGGTGACTGACAGGTGGGCAAGGTCACATCCTTCTGTCAAATTTGGCTTGAAGGGTAGGGAGATAAGGAACTGGCCTGCAGGTCACATAATGTACCACAAAAAAAGATGTGGTACATCATCTGACCTGCAGGCCAGTTCCTTATCTCCCTACCCCTGCAAGCCAAATTTGACAGAAAGATGTGACCTTACTGTTGGAGATGTAAAGAAGGGGAAGGTACATTTTACCATATGTGGGGGGATTGCAATATTATTTTTTTAAAAAAATGGGAAATGATATACAATGAATTGAAAAAAAAATGTTTAAAATAACATTTGTTAAAAAACCAAAAGCATTTTGTTGGGTATTTTAGTACAAGATCTGCCGAAAGAAAAACGGACATTATCCATGTATGCTACAACAGCAGCAAGAATCTTAATAGCACAAAATTGGAAGACTGGAGAAATACCATCAAAAGAACAATGGCAAGAAAAGTTTATGAACTATGCAGAGTTAGCAAAACTAACGGACAAGCTGTGTGAAAAGGACAATAGTGACTTTGAAAAAGAATGGGAACCTTTTATAACATATTTGCAGAAACAACAACAAAAAATGAACTCATTGGCAGGGTTTAAATAAACATTTAGAACTTTATTTAAAGAGAACAAGAAGTATAACAATGGGACAACATAGTATTAAATACAAACAGCAGATTGTATCATTTGATGTAACAAACCAGAAATGGAAGCTGAGGGAAGTCAACAGGGAGGGGGGAAACTGGAAAATGAATGTTTAGTAATGATGATGGATATTTGTTGTAAGAAAGAAAATCAATAAAAATTATTATTATTATTTTTAAAAAAGATAAAATACCACATCTCTCCCTTACAGCAATTCATCTCTGAAGGGTGTTGTCAGGGAACTGCCATCGGAGAGACAGGTGGTGGACAGGCTCCAGGAGAATAGGAGAGAATCTGCAGCAGAAGAGGGAACCAGCAGGGGGAGTGCAGGAGTCACAGCGGAGGGGAGGCTCTGGGATGCTTCCAGTGAGAGTAGTGGAGAGGTAACGGGACCCCCGTTGGGAACTCCCACCCTTCGCCGGAAACTGTCACGCAGAGAGTCACGAAGGCGCATGTCCGTCAAACAGCTTTTATGTTGGCGTAAATTCCGTAGACGCCCACTGTCAGATTCTACCAGCGACTGACGGAGTCATGCTTTGGGGGCTCCGTTAGTGCATCGGTTTGGATGACCAGCCAAACCCCAGAGGGATCAAGCTTTTACGCACAAGCAGCTCATTATCCCATCACAGGTGTGTTTGCAGAAAGTGGCAACAAGAGGATGGGTCTTTTCCATTGTAGTTGCCCATCTATGGAATGCTGTGCCCAGGAACGCTTATCGATGCCAAAATTGCCAGTTTTGAGGAACCAGGCAAAGGCATTCCTCTTCACCCAGACTTTGGGATCTCAATTTAAACTGAAATGTGATATGTTCTGTGGTCTGTTTTAATGCTTCTCTTTAAATGGGGTAGGATAGGAGAAGTCCTTTTTATTCTTGTTAATAGATGAGCACTTTCAGAAAAATATAGAAATTTAGGTTTTATGTTTGCTTATTCCATGGTTTTTGGAATCTACCGTATTTACGCGAATCTAATGTGCCATTGAATCTAATGTGTGCCTCAATTTTCAAAACCTTGAAACCAAAAAAGGATTTGCTGGCGAATATAAATGAGCCTTAAAACCTAATGCACACCCTAATTTTCGTGATGTAAGTAGGCAAAAAATGGTGTGCTAACTTTGGCCCATCCATTTCAAGAGGTTCACTCTGAGTAAAAGTTAGTTGAATACGGTCCATACATATACAGTGGTGCCTCGCAAGACGAAAAGAATCCGTTCCGCGATTCTCTTCGTCTAGCGGTTTTTTCGTCTTGCGAAGCAAGCCCATTGACAGCTTAGCGGATTAGCGCTATTAGCGGTCTAGCGGCTTTTAGTGATCAGCTGTTAAGCTGTTTTTCTGTTTGTATTTTTGATGTGTATGTTTGTTTGTTTTGTGATTTTCGTTAATTTTATTACTGTTAATTTTGTAAAACCTAATAAAATATGATTTAAAAAAAAATATCAGCGGAACAGCTGATAAGCGGCTTAGCGGCTTAGGAAAGGGGGGGAGCGGAAAAAACCCACGGCAACTTGCAAGATTTTTTCGTCTTGCGAAGCAACCCCATAGAGAAATTCATTTAGCGAAGCGCCTCCAAAACGGAAAACCCTTTCGTCTAGCGGGTTTTCCGTCTTGCAAGGCGTTCGTCTTGCGGGGCACCACTGTATATTATTATGGCAATTTTCTTTGAATGCACACCTGCATATTGCAGGGTGAACTCAGGGAGCCAGCTTCTGTAAATACACAATGCCTGGGCTACAGCATGCTATTATAACTCCATCAACTGCTTCCTTCACAGAGGGTTTATCATCATCCTCAGTTGGGATTGTGGTGATGGATCAGCTTGGGTCAAGCAAGGGCTCCAGCTTGGAAATACTTGATCATTTATGGAATGGAAGAATTCAATTCACCTATTCCATTTGCGAGTCCAGAGTTAGATGTGAAAAATGAATCGGGCGACAGCAAGACGTAACAACTGTGACTCCTGTTATGTCTTCCTATATACCTCTGTTTCTCCCTCTAAACAGTTTTTAAGAGGCATTTCCTTACCCAAATATGACCTGCCCTCTCAAAGAAAATGCTGCCAGACAATGCTCAGTTGTTGGTTTTAGTTTTTTGCTTAATGCAGATCAAAGCTCACTAGAATGACTGACTCCAGCATGGGCCATGGAGGTGAAACTCTATTTGTACTAATAGGGAACAGTAGAAACTGCTGTTTCATTTCCGCTCCGGGAAAGCTGCCAATGTCTAAAGTGTGACACACAGAAATGTCTCCTCGCCTGATTTCAACATGTAAGTGTAAGGCTGCTATGACATCATCTGAGGGCCTCACACAGGCAGAAAGAAGTACCAGAAGGAACTCTAGAAAAAGTCATATTCTAACCGTAAGCCCCTCATTTTGCATCTAGTCTATGAATACATTGATTAAATGAGAAGGAGAGAGAGATGGATTTAGCCACATGGATAGCACCGTGCTAAGTAAAAGGGGCGAATTACTCAATGACTGAACTGCTTCCCTCACAGAACTGGCAGGACCTCTGCAACCATGAAGACTAAAAAATTCTCCCCCTGTAAAAAAATGCTTAGAATCTCAGGATTCTACTGAGATTGTTGGATGCCACATATATTCTACGCTCCACAGTACTTTCATACTTTCATCTTGAGAGCTCTGGAAAAGAACATTCTAAACCAGCACCAATGTTTTATTCATATTATAATTCCCTTCTAATGGTGCTCAGGGAGCTATGAGGAAAGAACAACAAACCACACAAAAATTCATTTAAGCTGAGTGGTACAAACATTCTGAGGTGAAAGGAGAAAGAGAGTCTGTTCACTAAGACTCCCACACAACCTACACCGTACCTCTACAAAGCCCCATGTCTTCCTAAACTTGTCCCTTGGCTGGCCCCATTTTCCTTCAGGAAGATACCAGAAGCTGAAGAAAACATTAGACCACTGCTGGCTTAATGTCCCTTAGCAGTGAAAACACAGAGTCCAAACCAAGAGAAGAGAGCACTTTTCCACCAGTTTTCCCCAGACAGCTTATCAGCTGTGGCCTCACTCTCCCCATCTGGCCTCACACATACCATGTGGAGTCTGAACAGAGCACTGTGCCATTGTCAGCCAAGGCTTCTGAGATTAAGGGCTCTTCCAGACTTCCACTTGTCCTTCCACTTTCTGCTTGGAAAACCTGCTCTTTGGTGCTGAATCGGAACAAATGTCAATCAGGTTTTCTGCAGATTGGCGTTTGCTCCTATTCAGTGCTGGGTTTTCCCAGGGAACGCAGTGGGGTAAATGGAAAACCACTCATACCTATGCCTAGAAAGCACAGGACAAGGGTGAAACCCCTCAGACCCATGCTTTCTAGGTGCAGGACAAGTGGAAATGTGGACCAGCCCTTAATCAACACATCACTCAGTATGTTCCTGGTGTGAAGCACTGAAGAACAACATCAAAGGGAGATAGTTCTTCATAGGGACCATGGGACAAGCATGCACAAAGGAATTCCTTTCGATCTTGAACGCCAACCCGGAATGTAAAACTCCTGGATGAGAGGGAATATTGCTTAACTTTGTACATTATAGTCTGCCTGCTTATAGTCCATCTTATTTTGAAGGCTCAGGGCAGCTTTCAACCCCAAAATATAGGGTATAATTCAACATAGTGCTAAGCAGACTGCTCCACCAGCTGAAAAATTTCTGCTTGCCTGATGGCATGCTCTCTCCTCCCCCTTGTGCAGACTTCCACTAGTGGGACCAGATGGTTGAACATGGTCCTTAACCTCTCCAAATTTAAAGCAGAATTTATATATAATTATAACACCAAGGGAAGTCTCCATGCTTCTACTGACCTATCCAACCTGCCTTCACCCTGCAAAGGTAGCCCAGACACACAGGCCTAACAAGTCTTCCAGAAGGTGCTCAGGCTGAGATTGTGGCGAATCTCCAAAGAAAAACAGCCACCAAGAATTCCTCTCTGCACACCTTTCTTACATGCATAAGGCACATTTACAGAATGCTAGTCTGTGTAGATGCAAAGCTGAGAAAGTGAACAGGAAAGAAGGAAGGGGGAATACTGTTTGCAGGCTTCGTGTTTTTTAACTTTCAGATGTTACCTGTTTTCCAGGCTCTCTTCAAACAGTATGGTGCAATTCTTCCGTCCCACTGTAACCTTGTAGTCACCAAGGGTTGAAGGTGAGGCATCCATGCCACTGAAATATGAACCTGAACGAAAGCCTGAGCCACAGAGTGTCACCTTAGTGCTGCCTTGTAGTGGTGCATTTCTGGGGTAGAACTGTGAAAGCAGATGATACACAAAGCTTTACTTACGCAGTCACCAGCATGATTCGAATAGCCCTTAGATACACCTGTCTTCTGCTCAAGTTCCAAACACCAATAAGACCCAGTTATTGGCACCAGGCAATGCCGCAGACATACTCTGATACAAAGAGAACTTACATGGGAATGGCAATTTTTTCTCCAGGCCCTTCCCTAACTGCTGCAAAAAGCCTTAGGTTAGGATTCACTTCCATTTGGAGGGAAGATGTTGAATGAATTATAGGATAAGCTGTTGCTCGGACCAAGTGCAGGAAAGTTCAACTGCATGCAGTAAAAGGTGCACACAGTCCATATGGGCAACATAAAGTGGCAGTTATCCCAATTATCTGCAATTAGTTAACATGTTGTTTCAAAAACTGTCCAGGATCAAGGCTGGCATGGTCAGGCTAAACTAATGGTGTGATGATGTCACCAACCAAACCTTGAACAAGGGTGAATAGCAGCAAGCTGGGATAGTCCCACTTCTTGAAAGTGCTACTTTGGTACTGAAAACATTTGAGCATGAACATTTAATACTCCCTTGCTTTATGCTCACAACAAACTTATTTTTCTTCACTGTTGAGGCCACGTGAAAGTGACTTGATGAAGGCCACCCAGTTTGCTTCAAGGGTGAGCTTAGATCTGAATCTGTCACCCATATTCAAAATCAGTATAAACATGGTATCACAGCATTTGCCTAAAATTTAATACAGGGAGCAAAATATGCAAATGGCGAAACATTTAAACAACTCTAAGTGTGATTCTTCAATGAATAAAGAAAG
The DNA here is from genome assembly GCF_964252035.2 of Podarcis erhardii. Lineage (NCBI taxonomy): Eukaryota > Metazoa > Chordata > Lepidosauria > Squamata > Lacertidae > Podarcis > Podarcis erhardii. Next base: position 71,696,257 of record NC_138498.1, read on the forward strand.
AGTGAAGTAGAAGTTTAAATTTATTCCTTTATCAAGCTGTTACTCTGCCTCTTTTTGAAGCCAAACTAATTTGACCTAATGACTCCCTGTGACGACAAGTGACTAATGTTAATGGTTAAGAGTTTACCTCAGAACGGTTTGCTCTGCTAAATATTAACTCACCTTAAAGGAATATAGGAATCACAGTGCGGCCACATCAAAAGCCACAAAAAGACAGTCTTAATCAGCCCTAGCAGCAAACCATGATTATGCATAGACTCTTTATTAGTATCAAGGAGACTTTTTAGATGCCCGCAGTGGTGTGAAGATGACCCCATTCCCAGAGGAGCCACTGTACACCTGGAGTGTGTGTCTATGCAGGTTCTCTGACAGAGCTAGGGAACCTCAGGCTAAGGGGCCAAGGGTAACTCTGTTTATCTAGTCCTCAGCCACACCTCCTTCTCCCATTCACACCTCTCACTAGTCCTAGTCATATCCTCCCTGAGCATTTATGCTTGTCTGGAATGTGCCCTTGAGCTCTGATAACAGCCATACAGAGGCTGTATTTACACTTCTTGCTTTGCCCACTTTTGTCTCAGGAGTCACCTACTACGGGCATGACACACACAGAAGGTTGCCCAGGTGGGAATGTGGCCTTGGGCCTGAAAATGCTTTCCCCCACCCCTTCTGTAAAAGGAGCAAGTGTATGTGCTCTCCATATACTGGCTGTTTCATGCACACCAGCCCCAATCTGCTTGAGACAAAGGGGGAAGGTCAATACCAGAACACCAGGAAGGGCTTCGCACTATAGCTGAAAACTCATCAGCCCACCTTTGTCCCCACATGACTGTTCCTTGTGCATGTCAAATGCAGTGAGTCGTTCCAAAAGATACAAAGGATGTGAATGTGTATCTTTGTGGGTTTTCTAATTTTCTGTTTGGGAAACAACAACACTGCCCTCACTAAAGGCAAAATGGAGAACACATATTGCCATGCTAAAGTCACCCTTTCAGGAAAGAGGAAAAGGGTCACATAGAGTAAAAGAGAGAGGGAGGGTGTGGGGGGGTTTTTTTGGTTTGGTTTTTTTGTCCCCCACCCCCCATGGCTCCACTCAAGAAGTTGAGCCAGTGGTGAGGGAGATGTCTTAAGTGCTCTATTTGGACAAACATGCAAAGCAAGAGGTTAAGACAGAAAGAAAAAATACACCCCGTGGAAAACATAATAACTAATGCAAAATGCTGGTGGTGCATGTCTCAGGAAATGCAGGCATTATGGGTCCCAAGATGCCCAGAGTACTTTAGGCTTTGTGACAAACACATTTGACAAACAGAAATATAAAAAAATCCAGACAGTTAACAAAGGGTGGAGGGAAGAACTAAGGCAGTCCCAAAGCACCAAATAGCTCAGTGTGCATAGCTGCAGTGCGCATAAGCCACCATGCCAGTGTACCATTAGGCAATCTCATACATAAGAAGATACTTGCGTACATCAGTGAGGACAGGAGAGCAGCTCTTCTGGTTCCACTCTGCCTTGCAGTCTTCCTGACGGGTGCATGCATTTCCACACCAGCCACACTGCATGAAACGCTCTGCCTTCAGGCAGCGGAAGCATGTCAGGAAATGGCGACAGCCTGGACCAGTTATTTTCACCTGGGACACCTGCAAGATGGACAGTTGCCAAAGAGGATGGGTTGAGCTCAACTTTGCATGCAGAAGGTCCTTGTTTCAATCCTCAGCATCTCCAGGTGGGACTGGGAGAGACCCCTGCCTGAAACCCTGGATAGCCACTGCCAGGCAGTGCAGGTCAGCAGCATCGAACCTCCAACGCACTGTGAGACCATTTTCCCCAGAAGGCTGACCACCCACTGCCCCACACCTGGTATCATGTATGACAGTCAGGTGTGGGGCAGGAGAAGATATGTCTCCAAAGGAGCCTTAAAATGCACACCCAAGTGTTCACTGGAAAATGGGTTTGTATCAAATAATCCAAGCCCCACTTGGATCAGCTTCGCTATAAAGTACTGGAAACTCCTGGGTGCAGCCAATCCAAGCAGGGATTGACGTCACCACCAAACAGCTAAATGGCAGTGGCTTCAAGGCTGGCTTGGATCCACTGGGATCTTCCCATGCAGCACAGCTTGAACTCAAGCTACACTGTAAAGTAAAAATGGGTCCTTTGGCATCATGTTGATGTCAGGTGATTGACAGGGAGGTGGCACTTAACTCCCTCGTGCTTGGTGTTGACAAGCCTGAGCAGGATGAACCAATGACCTGACTTACTGTAAGGTAGCTTTCTATGTTCCTATGTCAAGGGGACTGATGGTCTTTCCAACAGCGCATCTTTCAAACAGCATGTACTTTGCTCACCAAGAAAATCGATTTATTTACAAGTATTTTTATACCGTCCTTTAACCATATTCCCAGGGTGGTCCACAACAGGAAAAACCCAATTAAAATGTGAATGCAATCTACCCTCAGAACAGCCTCCCTTGTGCATCTGCCACACTCGGTGCTTGTAGCTTGTATCAAGACATCAAGACATCAGAGAGACGAAGCAGGTGGGCTCCTAATACTCCTGGTCTCAGCAGGGAGCTGTCATCAAGTTCTGAGCTCTGTTTTACAGCTGCCTGACCAGAATATTTTTTTCTCCCCCAGTAAAGCTAGAATGAGTTGGCAGCAGAAAATGCCCCAAACCTTGCTGAAATCCAGTGGGATTTGCCATTTGATGAAGCCACTGAGACCAAAAAAGGTTAGGTAGGCAGCCCTAGAGCTATCAGAAGAAGAAAGTGAAGCCCAATGAAATGGTGACTTAGAAGCACCAATTTTTCAATTAAAGTTCCAACAGAGATAAATGACAGCAAGTTCAAAGGATTTCTGTAGAAAGAAATGAAAATTTAAAGGGCTGGAAGAGTCAAGGAAATGCTAATAAAAGAATTAGGTGAAAAAGTAGCTCAAATAAGCCTTTGTGATCTTGAATGGAGAGACATCTGCTACTCTGACATAGCTTAAGAAGATAGTTCTTTCCAAAAAGGATCATACTAAGGGTCAATCAGTCCTGGAGGACTGTATCTCCTCAGAATGCCAGAGGTAGATTGAATATTCTTCCCCCTCACAAATTTTCTGCCTGTGGAAAGGGAGGAGATGATCCTTGGGGTCCCTTCCAACTCTACAATTCTATTATTCTATGACTAGGCTAGAACTCTTACCCCTGATGTATGCATTTTCTGCAGGCAGGCAGGCAGGTTTTCTATGTGAGGTGCTATCAAAACATGTGCACTCTGTGTGCCCTCTAAACTGGTGTAGAATGCCTCTGCCACTCAGTTTTCCTGAACATGTACTTTGGGTCTGAGATGATGGATGATGAGATCAGAGCAACCTTAGCATTCTCTCCATTTGTAAAAATCAAAGCACCTGTAGAATAACCCAAACTACAATGGTTCCAAACTACAAGAAAAAAGATTCCACCTAAACATTAGGAAGAACTTCCTGACAGTAAGAGCTGTTCAACAGTGGAATTTGCTGCCAAGGCGTGTGGTGGAGTCTCCTTCTTTGGAGGTCTTTAAGCAGAGGCTTGACAACCATATGTCAGGAGTGCTCTGATGGTGTTTCCTGCTTGGCAGGGGGTTGGACTCGATGGCCCTTGTGGTCTCTTCCAACTCTATGATTCTATGATTCTAACCCTCCTCCCACCCACCCAGAAACAAGCAAATAAGTAATGCTTCCTTTGAAATCTCATGCACAGTCGAGCTTCAGAGCCTCACATCTCTTACCTTTTTTCCTGTGACAAACAGCAAAGAGTCATTCAGCTTGCTGACTTCTCGCAGCACTGGCAATGTCTCCCCCAGGGAGAAGTTGGCCAATACGTTTGTGTAGAGATTGGATGGAAGAACCACCTAGGAACATACACACACAAAAGCTTACACACCCTCAGCAGCTGTTTTTAGTGGAGCAGGGACAGTTGTAGAGAACTTCTTCATTAATTTGGCAAACACATCTGTCTGCTGGGGCTGCGAATTACAAGCAGGAGAGTAACTGCACGTTTTTATGAACATCTCTGCACACTGCTAAGTGCTATGAGATGCTGAAATAGATGTATGAATAGATTTGGGCACCCGGGATTCATGTTCAGAATTCCTGATACTCTGCAGGTCGACTCTCCAACAACCCCAAGAGTAATTCCCAATAGCAATTTCAATTATGATAAATCCTTGAGAAGTTTAACTGTTGACACTTCCTACAAGAAACATTGGGAATTATAATTTTGTGAGCATGTTGAGAAACCCCTTATTTGTTATCCCTAGTTCCCTCAAAGAGCTAGAACTAGGGAAAGGGTTTCTTGTAGAAACAATAAGAAGAGAATAAAATAAAATTAGCTTAAGTTGACAGTGGAAACATGGTAACATTTCCTAAATGTTAATAGATTGGCTTTCAGATTTACAGCTTTAAAAGTACCACAAGAAGCCATTTGAATACATGATGGTATTTAAAGAGATATTTAAACACTCGCAGCAGATGATAGCACAGAGGTTCATCATATTATAAACGCATATTAATAGATATAAAAAGCAGAGCTGCAGCTCTTAACTGACCTGCAGAACACGTCCTTCTGATGTGCCTAGATGAGCCACAGTCACCTCATCTATTACAGTTACAAAGATGGAGGTCAGCAGCACTCCAGCCATACGTCCATTGAAGAGGTCCACCCTGTAGTAATTTGTAGAGATGAAGGTGGGCTTCTTCCAGCAGCTGGTGTCCACCAGTGGGGCTGAGAAATTTACCTGGCATGACAGAGAACAGGTGCTGTTTCAGATGCTAAGTGAAACATGCTAGGAGTCTCCAACTGGGGACTTTAGCATTCCCACACCACCAGGTCACCAGAGAGAGCTTCCTAGTCTGGCCTCTGTTGTACAGCAGTGCAACTTCCATAATGGCCAGAGGGGGTTGCGCCAATCATAACAAGTGACTTGAAGTTTCAATAAAAGCTTGGCTGAATCTATACAATTGTTCAAGGCTGAACAACTTTTTAATGACAGAAGGTACTAAGTAGACCCCTGCCTTGCCTCTACTTGCCTCATCATCCAGCTCTGAAATTTGGGGGTTTTATTGATGGGCAGGGCATAAACCCTCAAACAAACACACAAACACACCAGGCATACAGCCCACCTTAGACCACATCATCTGTTTCTGTGCCTTTGGATCATTGCCTGCCTGCTCTGTAACCTGACCAATGGAAGGTCTGGATCACGCTGTTTGCTTCTGACTTTGCTGGGCCCTGACATGGAACAGGAAGGTTAAATACCAATTATCTAGTCTAGTCCCTCTCTATCAGCCTGCCAAAGCGAAGAATTGTAAGACAACAGCTTCTCCAGGTTCACCCTTGCCCTCTGCTGGAGCCTTATGAGACTAGAAATCCTGGTTTGTTTACATGCTAGAAAGTCCAGCTGCCTCTTTATTTAATACCCTGGCAATAAATATATTCTGCTTTCTTCCCCTATTGTACCCACTTCTATTTTGTTTGTTTATTTAGGAATGTCAAACAGATAAACAGCTATGTGATTTTTAAAAGACATATGACGGCAGCCCTGTTCAGGGAATTTTTTTAGTGTGTGATGTTGTATTGTGTTTTTACTATTTCTTGTTGGGAGCCGCCCAGAGTGGCTGGAGCAACATATAAATAATATGGGCAGCATATAAATAATAAATTGTTGTTGTTGTTGTTGTTGTTAATAATAATTAGCACACCTACTGAGTTTTTTGAGGCAGCTTCTAATATATTAAAAATTGAGTTGTTATGTGCATAATCACAAAATGTATAGTATTTGTATGTTCCCCCCCCCCCAATCCCAGCCCATAAATGGCAGTCAAATGAGCTGGATGTGAGGTCCCTGCCAGCCAGTTCTTTCTCACTGGGCCTCTCACAGCTTCTGGCTCTGGTGGCAGAGGCAGGAAGTGCTAACTAAGGGAGAAAAGGTGTTAGAAGCTTCTCCTCAGTCCTCCAATGTTCCAACGCCCCATACTCTTACCATACCATATTTCACCCATAGTCCTGCAACGTAAGCCATGTGTCTGTTGGATGTCACTATATAACTGAACCAATCAGAGTCTGCATTTTTAACCAAATAGTCCGACGTTAAGGACACAACATTCAGTTGTACACAATACATTCCTGGTGTATTGCTTCTCCGTGCTTGATTGCAGCAGCACATGCTATCCTGCTACTTATTGTGCCCTAGAGACATTCTCCTCCAATATATGAAGCTGAGCTCACAAGGAAATGAGAGTCTTCTCACTTGGCCCTGGATTAACACCAGGCATTCCTAGCACACAAGCAACCAAACGTTTTCAGAGTAGACGGTACCCTTTAGTCACAGTCAAAGCCTGCAGAGCTATAAGGAGCAAGAGCAGATGCTGCAGAAGAGATTGACCAATTACTGTAAACAAAGCAAGCCTTAAGGACACACAAAATTATGCAAGGCACTCTTATGAAATGGAAGAGACATCTGGAGTTTCTTCAAGATCAGATTAATGAGACACAAAGCAAAGGGCAATATAAGCAGCCAAATGACAACTACAGGAAAGAGGAAAGCGTCAGTCATTCTTCAGAGAAAAAGACAAGCGATTAGGCTTAACTGAATTCACAATAATGGAGCACACACATAGGCATTTAAAAAAAAGAAAAGAAAAGAGGGAATATAAAACTTGCAATAACACCCCACCAAAGCCCAGTTTAAGAGGAAGCCATAGTTTCCTGCTACATGAATACGCCATCTGCTTATGGTTTTCAGCAAACCACAGATCCTGATAACAACCAATCTCAGAGAATTATGGCTTCTTTCAAACCTAGGATTGACTTGCCTAAGATCCAGACAAAGTGCCGCCTTTTGGAAATTGACCCGACATCAATTCCGCCTTTGAAATCCCGGTAATGTCCAGGAAAATCTGGACGCATGGTAGTCCTATTTAAACCACAGTCCAGCAAGCCTAATCAGCGCATCAAGTCTTCCCTGGTGGCCTGCCAGCTCATTTCCTGAATTTGTTGGCAGGGATGCTACTGCAGGGAAAAAATAGTCTGCAGAGCACCGGTGGTGACAGAATGATTTTCATTCCCATCATGGCAATGGACAGGGCAGAGATGCAGTGCCTCCAGGGCACTTCAGAAAGTCAGTGTGATGTCTTGGGAATAGGGCAATGTTTATTCCCATCATGGCTTCATAGTTTCAACTCCCTGGCAACCCAATGCCATTATGGGGGTGCAAATTGCTCCTCCTCACTCATTAACTGTATTACCTGATAAGGGAGGAGACTCAACCCCCCTCATCAGCTGATCTGCATAGTTCAACTGAAAAGGTTTCTCATGGGTCATAGACCCATAGAATTGTAGAGTTGGAAGTGATCTCAAGGGTCTAGTCCATGGGTAGGCAAACTAAGGCCCGAGGGCCGGATCCGGCCCAATTGCCTTCTCAATCTGGCCTGCAGACGGTCCGGGAATCAGCGTGTTTTTACATGAGTAGAATGTGTCCTTTTATTTAAAATGCATCTCTGGGTTATTTGTGGGGCATAGGAATTCATTTATTTCCCCCTCCAAAATATAGTCCGGCCCCCCACAAGGTCTGAGGGACAGTGGACTGGCCCGCTGCTGAAAAAGTTTGCTGACCCCTGAGTCCAACCTCCTGCTATGCAGGAATTTCAACTAGCTCATGCATGACCAACTGTCGTCCAACATCTGCTTAAAAACCACCAAGGTAGGGGGTCCATCACCTCTTGTGGAAGTCTGTTCCACTGTCAAGCAGTTCTTACTGTCATAAAGTTTTTCTGATGTTTAGTCGAAATCTCCTTTCTTGTAACTTAAATCCACTGGTTTCGGTCCTGGTCTCCAGGGCAGGAGAATACAAGCTTGCTCCATCCTCCATGTGACAATCCTTTAGTCATTTGAAGGTGGCTATCATATCTTGAAACTAAATCCTTCGAAGACAGGGGTCCTATGGGTGAGTCGGGATGGCATGGGGATGAGAGACCAACTCCCTTCTCTTGCGGGGGCCCAATTAGTGCCATTGCCTTCCGTTAAGAGTTTGGGTGTAATCCTTGACACTTCCCTTTCCATGGAGGCGCAAGTTACAGCAACAGCCAAGGTGACATTTTTCCACCTTCGCCGCATCAAGCAGTTGGTCCCTTACCTTTCCCGCCCCGACCTGGCCACAGTGATCCATGCGACGGTCATCTCCAGGCTTCACTACTGTAATTCGTTCTACGTGGGGCTGCCCTTGAAGCTGACCCAGAAACTCCAGGGGGTGCAGAATGCTGCAGCGAGGCTCCTCACGGGGTCTCTGCCATGGGAGCATATTCACCCAGTGCTTTTCAAACTGCACTGGCTCCCGATAGAGTACAGGGTCAGATTTAAGGTGCTGCTTTTGACCTTTAAAGCCCTTCACGGCCTAGGACCCTCGTACCTACGGGACCACCTCTCCCGGTATGCCCCACGGAGAGCCTCAAAGTCCATAAATAACAACACCCTAGTGGTCCCGGGCCCTAAGGAAGTTAGATTGGCTTCAACCAGAGCCAGGGCCTTTGCAACTCTGGCTCTGGCCTGGTGGAATGCTCTGCCTCATGAGACCAGGGCCCTGCAGGATCTGATTTCTTTCCACAGCGCATGTAAGACAGAGTTGTTCCTCCTGAGTTTGGACATCATGAGGAACCATAGTTTGTTTAAAATCAGAAGCAGAAGGTTCCAATCTCCTTCTTGGGAAGAGAGATAATGTGAGCCCAGGGCTCACCACAGGGAAACATGGTTTCCTGTAATGTCTGAAGTGGGCTAATGACCCAATATGTAGATGGGCACAAGGCCATCAACAGGGGGCTACAGGAGGTGCAAATGTACTAGGTCCCCCTCTTAACTTTCTCTTAAAAAAAAAAGTAAGCCAATTGGACACGATTTTATGACATGTCTAAAGAAAGTTACAAAACATGGAGGCTACTCTAATGCTTTGTCACTTGCAGGCAACACCATTGTGAAGGATGCTTAATCACTGTTGCCAAGCAACCAGAGGAAGGGATGTTGACTACCCCCTGGGACTCAGGACGGGGAGCCATCCCAGAGCAGGAGGGGAAGCTGGATAATAATAATAATAATAATAATAATAATAATAATAATAATAATAATACCCCATCGATCTGGCTGGGTTTCCCCAGTCACTCAGGGCGGCTTCCAACAGAATAATAATAATAATAAAAGTGATAGAACCTAAAACATTAAAAACTTCCCTAAACAGGGATAGAGGAGGATACTCTGGTATGTTTGTTTAAGCATTTTCCTCATGTCTACATTATTTCATTCATGCCCCAAGTATGATACCTTCACAGAACAAAGCATAACTGGCTGGCTTTTGTATGTTTTACTCAAAGGTAATTCCCTTGAAATGAAGGTTTCACAAAAAAAGTGAAATCGCAACCTGCCCCCCACCCATCCCATCTAGTGTACCAGGCCCAGAAAATCCTATTGGCTTCCCTTGATTTTACAAAAAGATCCTTCATCTTCAGGAAATATCAATATGTAATAAATGTTCAGAGAGAGAGAGAAAATAAAAGGGTGCTTTCTTCCTGCACATCAGGATTTGTTTATTTTTACACTTGAAATGCAGCTGGGTTTGCGGAAAACCAAAGAAAAGGCAAAATGTCTCCCAGCGGATTGTTCACATAAAAACAATTACACAACAGACATTCATGTGATGGAACTGGTAATTTCTGGAGGAAATTCTTAAAATATTCCTTACTCCAGCAATTGACCTCACAGTATCAGGGTTAAGTCACCGTGAGGCAACTATTTTAAAATCACACCACACTGTGTGAATAATCCTAAATTTGAAACAAGGCAGCCTTGGGGTATAATTATAGGATGAAGTGCTTTGTGAAAACTGCTAAATGAATGGATGGATGGATGAACGAGTTTCTCAGAGGTAATCAGCATTCTTGGCTAGGGGTAATTCCACATCAACACACACACTCCACTACAGCTCCCAGGGTCCCTTGTGGGGAAGCTATAGCACATAAACCAGTTACAGTTGATCATGTAGCCTCTTAATTAGTTTTTCAATGCTCTGCTGACTCAGGGCCTCACTGTCTTTGTGCAGGAATTTCCTTGATGCATTTCACACCCACCTTGCAAACTTTTCTATTTTCTCCTGCTATCAGTTACTGAGTAAGAAGTGACTGGGCGAGACCTACAAATCAAAGAATGACCCAGAAATCTCTCTCCCTCTAATCAGTTCAAAAATATTAAAGAAGTGTTCATGCAGGTTTGTGCTTGCTTCTCCTGAGTGGAAAAAGCAACAAACATGAGTCAGGAGAAAGTCCCCCTAGTCCTCAGGTTGCAGGTCTTTTGCAGTCTTCTTTAGATCTCACCATCCTGATAGATCAGGAATACTTGGCTGTCTCATTTTTCATTCTCAACACCAGATTATTTATAAACAACCTAAACAGCACCAAACCCAATATAAATCTTGGGGCGGGGGGAATCCCATGGTTTAATTCCCTTCACTGTGAAAACTTTCCATTTATTTGTTTCTTTAAGTCACTTACATCTTGCCTTTCTGTCAAAATGTTCTCAAGGTGATTTACAACATAAAATATTAAAATAATCAATATTAAAATGTTAACAACAAAAATCAGCCATAAGATAACATTTTAAACAGTCAAAAGAAAATTTGTGGCTACAAAAAATAAAAACTAGTCCAAGAACGCTTTCTTTAAAAGCTGGTCTTAGCCACGGGTATTAGTTTTGATGACAGTTTGCAGCTGATGTGCAAGTAAGCTAGTGCTGAGCCAAAATTTCTAAGTGACAGTTTGATAATGCTTAAAAAAAAAAACAACCACCCCCCCTCTTTTTTTGTGTAGGAAATTCTCTCTCTGGGAACCACCAATCATAGAATCATAGAATCATAGAATCATAGAGTTGGAAGAGACCACAAGGGCCATCGAGTCCAACCCCCTGCCAAGCAGGAAACACCATCAGAGCACTCCTGACATATGGTTGTCAAGCCTCTGCTTAAAGACCTCCAAAGAAGGAGACTCCACCACACTCCTTGGCAGCAAATTCCACTGTCGAACAGCTCTTACTGTCAGGAAGTTCTTCCTAATGTTTAGGTGGAATCTTCTTTCTTGTAGTGTGGAACCATTGCTCCGTGTCCGCTTCTCTGGAGCAGCAAAAAACAACCTTTCTCCCTCCTCTATGTGACATCCTTTTATATACAGATAGGTAGCCGTGTTGGTCTGCCATAGTCAAAACAAAATAAAAAAATTCCTTCCAGTAGCACCTTAAAGACCAACTGAGTTAGTTCTAGGTATGAGCTTTCGTGTGCATGCACACTTCTTCAGATACACTGAAACAGAAGTCACCGGACCTTTCTATATAGTGAGAAGGTGGGGAGGGGTATTACTCAGAAGGGTGGTGGGAATGGGTGATTGGCAGATAGCTGCGATGAGCCTGTTGACGACTCTTAACGACTGCAATAGGTCTAACAGGAAAAAGCAAGGGGTGAGAAGGTGAAAAATGGCTTTGTCATGTATAATGAGATAAGAATCCAATGTCTTTGTTCAAACCAGGTCTCTCCTTACGCCAAAGAATAAACGGACATAAATCCGACATCAGGAACCACAAGACAGAAAAACCAGTAGGAGAACCAGTAGGAGAACCAGTAGGAGAACACTTCAATCTCCCAGGACATTCTATACAAGATCTCAAAGTAGCTGTTCTATTACAAAGGAATTTCAGAAATAGACTGGAAAGAGAAGCTGCTGAATTGCAACTTATCACCAAACTTAAAACTATGGAGAGACCTGGTTTGAACAAAGACATTGGATTCTTATCTCATTATACATGACAAAGCCATTTTTCACCTTCTCACCCCTTGCTTTTTCCTGTTAGACCTATTGCAGTCGTTAAGACCTATTGCAGTCGTTAAGAGTCGTCAACAGGCTCATCGCAGCTATCTGCCAATCACCCATTCCCACCACCCTTCTGAGTAATACCCCTCCCCACCTTCTCACTATATAGAAAGGTCCGGTGACTTCTGTTTCAGTGTATCTGAAGAAGTGTGCATGCACACGAAAGCTCATACCTAGAACTAACTCAGTTGGTCTTTAAGGTGCTACTGGAAGGAATTTTTTTATCCTTTTATATATTTTATATATTTGAACATGGCTATCATATCACCCCTTAACCTCCTCTTCTCCAGGCTAAACATGCCCAGCTCCCTTAGCCGTTCCTCATAAGGCATCGTTTCTAGGCCTTTGACCATTTTGGTTGCCCTCCTCTGGACACGTTCCAGTTTGTCAGTGTCCTTCTTGAACTGTGGTGCCCAGAACTGGACACAGTACTCCAGGTGAGGTCTGACCAGAGCAGAATACAGTGGCACTATTACTTCCCTTGATCTAGATGCTATACTCCTATTGATGCAGCCCAGAATTGCATTGGCTTTTTTAGCTGCCGCGTCACACTGTTGGTTCATGTCAAGTTTGTGGTCAACCAAGACTCCTAGATCCTTTTCACATGTACTGCTCTCAAGCCAGGTGTCACCCATCTTGTATTTGTGCCTCTCATTTTTTTTGCCCAAGTGCAATACTTTACATTTCTCCCTGTTAAAATTCATCTTGTTTGTTTTGGCCCAGTTCTCTAATCTGTCAAGGTCGTTTTGAAGTGTGATCCTGTCCTCTGGGGTGTTAGCCACCCCTCCCAGTTTGGTGTCATCTGCAAATTTGATCAGGATGCCCTTGAGTCCATCATCCAAGTCGTTGATAAAGATGTTGAATAAGACCGGGCCCAAGACAGAACCCTGCGGTACCCCACTAGTCACTCTTCTCAGGATGAAGAGGAACCATTCATGAGCACCCTTTGGGTTCGGTCAGTCAGCCAGTTACAAATCCACTGAGTGGTAGCATAGTCAAGTCTGCATTTTACCAGCTTCTTTACAAGAATATCATGGGGCACCTTGTCAAATGCCTTGCTGAAATCAAGGTAGGCTACATCCACTGCGTTCCCTTCACCTACCAGGCTTGTAATTCTGTCAAAAAACGAGATCAGGTTAGTCTGACATGACTTATTTTTCAGAAATCCATGCTGACTATTGGTGATCACAGTATTCCTTTCTATGTGCTCACAGACTGTTTGCTTAATGATCTGCTCCAGAATCTTCCCTGGTATTGATGTCAGACTGACTGGGTGGTAATTATTTGGGTCCTCTCTTTTCCCCTTTTTGAAAATAGGGACAACATTTGCCCTCCTCCAGTCTGCCGAGACTTCGCCTGTTCTCCAGGAATTCTCAAAGATGACTGCCAGTGGTTCTGAGATCACATCTGCCAGTTCTTTTAATACTCTTGGATGCAGTTCATCTGGCCCTGGAGACTTGAATACATCTAAACTAGCCAAGTATTCTTGTACTTTCTCCTTAGTTATTCTGGGCTGTGTTTCCTCTGCTGAATCATTTGCTCCAAATTCTTCAGGTCGGGCATTGTTTTCTTTATCAGAGAAGACTGAGGCAAAGAAGGCATTGAGGAGTTCAGCCCTTTCTGTGTCCCCTGTTTGCATTTCACCATCTTCTCCTCTGAGTGACCCCACTTTTTCTTTGTTCTTCCTTTTGCTACGACCATACCCATAAAAGCCTTTTTTGTTGCTTTTAACCTCTCTAGCAAGCCTGAGTTCATTCTGTGCTTTAGCTTTTCTGACTTTGTGTCTACACGTGCTGGCTATTTGTTTGAATTCCTCTTTGGTGGTTTCCCCCCTTTTCCATTTTTTGTACACATCCTTTTTTAAACTTAACTCAGTTAAAAGTTCTTTAGATAGCCACCCTGGCTTCTTTAGGCACCTTCCATGTTTCTGTCTCATTGGTATTGCCTGAAGTTGTGCTTTTACTATCTCCCTCTTAACAAACTCCCAGCCATTATGAACTCCCTTTCCTTTTAGTATTACTGTCCATGGGATCTCACCCAGCACTTCCCTAAGTTTTATGAAGTCGGCTTTCTTAAAGTCAAGAAATTGAGTCCTAGTATGCTTGGCTGCTCCTTTCCGCTGTATAATAAACTTCAGAAGAGCATGTTCACTCGCGCCTAATGATCCTTCCACTTCTACCCCACTAACCAGGTCATCAACATTGGCAAGTGTAAAAATGCAAAGCCCAGAAAATGTTTATTTACTGTATCTTCCTTTTGCATATTCCCCCCTACTTAGCTAAAATGTACTGCTTTATTTGTACTTTAAACACCCAGGAACTGTTATGTGTGCCATTCTCACACACCTTGCACATTAGAAAAAGGCAGATACACTTGCAACCACTGCAGAGGCCACTCCAAGAGGACCTGAGTCTCCGAGAAGCATGCCAGTGGCCAAGGACCCATGGCTAGAAGCTGCCATCAGTGTAAGACCACTGGCCTCACCAGTCCCACACAAAGCAAGATTAGCGTTGCCCCAAATCTCCCTTTAACCAGACTTGCCACTCCTCAATCCCAATAAGGTCTTCCATGCCTTATTCTAGGCTACTTCCTTCTACATGCACCTGAATTCTTCAGGAATTATATGTGCTATGCACTGATTTGGAGTAAAACATTCTCTAATAAAAAGACATTAAAGAGCATGTGCCAAGCAGTCATGGGAACATGACGGAAATCCCTGCTTAAACTTCTACTCTCTGCAGTGAATGTATGGAAGGGTTCATGGCAGCAGACTGTGAAGCCAATTTCCCTTCCATGTATTGACTTTACATAGATATAAGTTATCTATGCTGCACAGCAACCACAAGGCTGCTAGTGATACAGAGTCAAGCTTCTGTTGTTCTATGGTGCTTTGACACACCCATCCTTGAAGACTGCTGGGGCTCAAGATGCCACGCATCTGCCGAATCAGATGACCCGCCACTATGCTGCCACATGCCGTGGAGACTAAAATTTCCGTCACCGCTGTTCTTTAACAAGTTAGCACTGCAAGAGGAAGATGAATGAAGTAATAAAAATGAGCTTGCAGTCTTCTCCACGTGCTTCCTTCCTACCTTCTGGGAGGAAGGCAGTGAAGAGGAAATCTTCATCACCATTTCACCATAACCTGAGTCAGTCTGTCCGTTCTAACAGTGATGGTTTGTGGAAAGTTGGTTTGGCAAGACTGTGGCTAGGGAAGGGGTGGGGTAGGTGAAGAAACCTCAGGCATATGTCCCAAGCACAGGTCCGGGACTCATAGCAGGGTCCTGAGAAAGCCAACATTTTCATTAGCTTAGAGGACAGACGCCAACATGCACTTCCAGCCACGTAGTAAGAGAACAGAAAAAAAGCAGAGCTATTAGTGACATTTGCTAATGTTTTTCTTATAGCACAGATTTACATTGCGGGAGATACTCAGGCAGATTTGGGCTGTCACTGAGACAACACGTGTAGAGCAGGGCAGCGAACTAAGATAGTTGGGACAAGTCTTAGTTTTGGTCTGGTTTAACTTGAGCAACAAACCTCAAAGCCATGAAAGAGAGCATACGCACAGTAATGTATGAAATAGAAAGTTGTGCAAAGCTCACACGAGTGCCAGGAAATGGACAATGAATATCTCTCTCTCTCTCTCTCTCTCTCTCTCTCTAAAACACAGAATGAATCTGCAGAGAAGTGAGCTGAGCACTCTGAGGGCCTGTGGGACAGTTATTTTGACCTAAAAGTGTGGTTCTTCCGTACAAGGAAAGCGGCAGGAAGAGCAATTATGGGCTGGGTCATGCTCTTAATAGGTTTGGAGCAATCTAGACTTCTTTTGTCATTCTCATCTTATTTCCTGAGCATTAGCAACAGGTTCAAACCACCTAACAAGAACTGGAGTCTAAAATGTCTTCCACAATACTTTTGCACAACTTGGTATCTTGGCATTTCAAATTTCAGTGGCGCCCTCTGTGACACCAAAATCTGGTGTCCCCTCCACCTCTTGCCTTCTGTTCGACTTCATAGTTGTGACTCCTGCTGCAGCGCCCCAGAATCTCTGTGCCCAGTATGATCAAACTGGTTGTGCTCCCCTAGATCCACCTTTGGTTATCTTCACAGGCATGATAACCAGGATTCCTTAAATTCCACATTTATTTTACTATGCACTGCCTGATTCAACTCTGTGCAACTCTTTACTGATGATCTTTAAGAGGAATATATATGAAGCATGTAGAACTTATGGAGCATTCACACCTATACAGCTGGTACAAACAGATGTCCTCCCCTAAAATATGCTGCTGTTGTTAATGTTGTTATGCGATGGGCTCTCTGTCCTCTGAAAGTGAATAGAGTGAAGATAAAGCTGATATGCCAAAGGAATTTTCACAGTGTTGATCCCTACAGAAAGAGACTTCATAATTCAGGAACATTTTTGCCCCAGAGATAGCCAAGCATTAAATGAACCTCCATGGTCATTTTGTGTGAATGAACTGCACTGATCCCTTTACACACAGCTGTAGGGCCTGACTGGAGCATCTCTCAGCATGGCTCAAACAGAGCTTGGGGTTTGATTGAAGTTCCTAAATCATGTTGTCCACTGAAATTGCCACTTCAAAGGATTCTATACAAAGAAAGCATTTAACATAGCCATTTGAGCACCAGCTGATGCTTGGAGGACCCTTACCCCAATCATGAAGTGAGTAACACTTTTCAAAGTGAGGAAAGCTACCTGTTATTCTTGATTTCCTTGCGGCATCTCTAATACCTCACCTGCCCAACACAAGGCATTCTTCCTTCCAGTTACATCTAGGGTGGGAGTGAATCAGGGCTCAGTAGCAGATAGGTAGCCGTGTTGGTCTGCCATGGTCAAAACAAAATAAAAAAATTCCTTCCAGTAGCACCTTAAAGACCAACTGAGTTAGTTCTAGGTATGAGCTTTCGTGTGCATGCACACTTCTTCAGATACTTCTTCTTCAGATTCTTCAGATTCTTCAGTAGGACTGAGACCCAATGCCAGGAATTAGCCTTGTCAACTCATGAGATCATTACAGTATATAGATGAGGGATCTCCTGCGCTGGCTTGGCCGATGGGTGTTGCAACCCAAAGCCGTTGGACAGCACCCAGTTGGTAAAGGTTGGGCTACAACAGCAGAGGAAACACAACACTGCATAACTGCAGGATATTATAACACAGATGTTATAACACAGATGCAGAGAATACAATAGCTAATTTGAGCAGCTTGCAAAAACAGGTGCCCAATGTACCAGACACAAAGGAAGCATAGGTGAGTTTATTTGTTTGAGTTCCTTTGTGTATCTATAACTTCCAGGTAATAAGCTCAAGGAAAACAGTAGCTAAGCTGGAAAGGACTTTGATAATCACGTGCCCTTTGTATTCTGCAAGGGGTTGAAATTACATTTCTAACCACTAAGCTTTCAGGTAAACTTCACTCACTTTCTAGCCTAAAGGTCACAGCTCGCAGTACTCTTATGATGCCAGAATTGTTTCAGTTTCAAGAAGTCCAAAAACCTAGACTGATATTACAGCCTGAAGCCACCTTTGTCAACAAAGAAGTGGCACACTCTTAAAAATAAAAGTATAGCACCACATGGTGTGTTACTAAGCATGAAAAAATCCCTATTTTTTTTTTAGGGTTCTGGCAGCTTAATTGATGGAACAGGTGGGTGTTTTTTTAAGTCTGTGAGCAATTTTATTTGTCTGTGGCACAATGGGGACTGCAAAACATGTGAATAGTACAGTTCCCACAATTGCAAATCTAATCTCCTGCTAGGACAAGCACCAGGGAAGCAGGAACAAAACACGGCGCTAATATATAACGCTACAATTTATCAATACAAACTGAAATTAAAAACATCATCAAAATATTGTGGGTGGCCCTCTTTGCAGTCAACAGCAGACATGGGCTTACCCACACTTCCTCTTGTCTCACTGCTTTCCCCTATAGGGAAAACTGCTCTTTGGCACTCAATCGGAACAAAGAGCACTTTGGGTTTTCTCTGGACTGCTGTCTCATCCAATTTAGCATTGAAGAATAGGTTTTCCCTGGGAAAGGAGAAGGGCAAATGAAAAACCACTCGGATCCGTGCTTTCTAGGCACGGGACAAGTGGAAGTGTGGATGAGCCCATAGGGAGAAAATTGTGCCCCAGCTTGTCTCAACCAGCCTGCCAGGAGTTCTCCCAGCTCCGCTTCTCCCCCACTTGTCAAGCCTCTTGCAAAAACCCACAATTTTTCCTACATCGTCTCCCACTGTAACCTTGAAAACGTCCCCCCTCCCAACTCTGTCTTAATGGCCTATCTGCCAGGTGATGCCCTAGTCCGGAAAAACAAGCTCAACTTATATTCTTACACTGTTAAATTGTCTGGCACCCAGGGGAAGGCTCCCAGCATTTAGTAATTCCAATTATTTAGTAATCCCTGACACTTACTCAAGGAAAACAAATTCCTTCCAGTAGCACCTTAAAGACCAACTAAGTCAGTTCTTGGTATGAGCTTTCGTGTGCATGCACACTTCTTCAGATACCTTGAAAACGTCCTTGAAACCTTGAAAACTCAAGGAGTTATGGATTACTCAAGTTACTCAAGGAGTTATGGATGATTTTGCACCCACAAACTCTGGGACCCAAATATGCAGGTCCATGCTGGGGGGGGTGGGCAGTTGGGTACACTTGCCCTGGGCCTTGGAGGGCTAACATACCCTCCAACATTTATTCAATGAAAATAGAGACATCCTATTCCATAATGATAGTTTTACTATTTATGCCCTGCACTTCTTACTGGGTTGCCCCAGCCACTCTGGGCACCTTCCAGCATATATAAAAACATTAAACTCCCCCCCCCCCAACTTCCCTATATAGGATTGCCTTCAGACAAGACGGCTCAGGGGTCGGATAACTCTATACCCTCCAACATTTCTCCAATGAAAATAGGGACATCCTAAGGAAAAGTGGGACAAATCAGAAACAGGGAAGGCTTCTCTAAATCAGTGACGTCCCTGGAAAATAGAGACACTTGGAGGGTCTGGGTTAAGATGTGCAATGGTTATGCTAGGGTTCAAATGTGAAATATAGAATGCTGTCCACCAACATCCATTCCAGTATTTCAGTCTTCTAGGATGATATTGCATTATAATATATTTTGTACACACACAAATAAATGTGGGGTTCATGTTAGTTTTCAGACTTACAATGTAGAATTGTGTCCTCCTGACTGTGCATGCCAAATTTCATTCTGATACTTCAAGGCTCAAAGGAGAAACTTACTCAAGAAACGTAAATGACAAATAGACAACTAAACCAATGACTTCACTACACCTGGCCAAAGGAGATGAAATCCTCCCCTCCATTGCTGTGACTCATAATGGAAACAAAGCCAAGAGATTTAAAGGTACTCTGAAGGCAATTGCAGGGCTGGTACCACCACAAGCCTTTCTGAAGCAGTTGCCTCAAGAGGCACTCAGGGAAGGGTGGCAGATTTGCATCCCCAATTTGGGTCTCCCATCTTGAATCAAACTTGGGAATCTGGGGAAGGAGAAGACATGGAGGCTTTTCACAAGTGCAACTTAAACAATTTTTTGTATAAATTTGTTTGTAATGTGAGTATTATTAACCAAGAGTCAGAACGCATAGTCACATTCCAAATGCAGTTCTTCTGCTCTCTATTCTACATTATCTTCAACAATAGTATCTTCACAGTACAAGAGCTGCTCAAAGGCAAGATTTGCAACTTAGCTGGAACGGCTGCCTAAATGCCTTAAAGCAAAGCTTCCTTCCTGGTTTCTTTCTGCTGCCCAAGATTCCAGGCTTGGTTTGGGGGGCATGAGCGTCAAATAAGACAAGATTTTAACAACAGCGCTTCCCTGCATGGTCCCTGTCATCTCTCAAAACCATTAATGAAGTGAATAAGTAGTTGTGATCACATGCCTATGACATTCATGGAACTCTATTTCATGCAACAGTCCTAATAGCTGCAGATGCATACCTTAGGGACGAACTGCATTTTCACCAGCAACAGTTTGCATGCTGGACAAATGCAGTATCTCCACAACAATAGTGTAGCCTAAAGAGAAGGTGTTGGACTCTTGTGTCACATATGAGAAACATTTTGCTGTGTGTTGAGGGCTGGGGGACCCAATACACGTTGGCTGCTAAGTCTGCATGACTGCATAGACTGGAAAGAGAAGCTGCTGAATTGCAACTTATCACCAAACTTAAAACTATGGAGAGACCTGGTTTGAACAAAGACATTGGATTCTTATCTCATTATACATGACAAAGCCATTTTTCACCTTCTCACCCCTTGCTTTTTCCTGTTAGACCTATTGCAGTCGTTAAGAGTCGTCAACAGGCTCATCGCAGCTATCTGCCAATCACCCATTCCCACCACCCTTCTGAGTAATACCCCTCCCCACCTTCTCACTATATAGAAAGGTCCGGTGACTTCTGTTTCAGTGTATCTGAAGAAGTGTGCATGCACACGAAAGCTCATACCTAGAACTAACTCAGTTGGTCTTTAAGGTGCTACTGGAAGGAATTTTTTTATTTTGTTTTGACCATGGCAGACCAACACGGCTACCTATCTGTAATTGGTAAGCCAAGTTATAGTTTACCTGGAGTCCACATGAATACTTGTTCTTGGCTGCAGCTCATGGTTGGTGAGAAGAAAGCTGAGCCCACCTTTGGACAACACACTAATCTAAATCTTAGCTTAGCTCAGCATGGCACAGGAGCAAAAAGGACCAAGGAAAAGCAAAGTAGCTTTAAGCTCTTCTCTGGGAGCCCACACATTCACAACAGTCCCAGTAAGCCATAGTTTTGCTTACTATGTCATGAGAAGCAGGCCTCAAGTGTCATTGGCCTTGTTTTCTGGTTACATTGCATGGGGATTTCACTATCGCCTACTCCCTGTTCCTCTTTTTGAAGAAATCTGTGCTTCAGTCAGACATCTATGTAAGGATGCAGGAGGATCGAGAAAAGGGGGTGACTAAGCTTTATTGCATAATAATCCATAGACTTTAATCATAGAATTGCAGAGCCAGTGACATTTATCTATTCATCCTGCCAATGTTTTTGTTTGCGTGGGCAAATATATAGGAAGGGGTGTGCAGCCATCAGGTCTCAGCTAGCCCAGATCCCACTTAGAAATGTTACATAAGTCCATTGGTTTGGTTTATTAAAGTGTTAGGAAATATTTGATAAACAGACCAAGCTACCACTTCTGGCCATGTTTATCATAGTGGCTACTGGAAGAACCGAGGCATGTCAGTCTGAGTATGGGGCTAGCCACAAAGTAAACCATACATCAACCAGGAGGGGAAAGATGGGAAATAATTATGACACTTTTTGATGAATAGGGAGCACATGGGGCTTGCTCCCAGGCAAACCTGTATATTAGATTATACCCAATGCTAACAAATAAGCTTGCTTGCATTCTCTTTCCCATCACTCTTTCTATATGATCTGATTTTTGCTTTAATCTTAGTTTTACCCTGTCTTGCCTCTCCACTGCCCTCATATTCAAAATGTCTTTACTCTTTCATCTGCTCACACATCTCTTTCCAATTCTTACTTTTACCTCTGTCTTGGTGTACACTGGTGTACACTGTAACTAAACATCTTGCACCCACAGATTAAAGGGCATAAAATGAAGACTCAGCTTCAATATCCTTGCTCAATGGCTGGAAAACAACATTTCCAGTCCTCGAATACACCAAGCGATAATGTACTTTTAAGAAGCATTGTCCCAGGAGGACTGTGCGATGTGCCTTTTCTCAGTGTTTGAATCAGCTCTATGTCAGTGCCACCTGGGAATACACGATGTAATAATGGGACTATTAGCAGCTACATCCTAACAGAGATAAGGAACATGAGAGGAATATGATTTGCCTCCGGAAAGGGGGAGAAATGCTGAACGTTTGAAGTGCATTCCCCAGTAACTAAGTCGAGAAAACCAAGCAGCTGCAAATGGCTGGCTGAGACTTTTTGCATACCTTCCAATTGCCTTCTATAAATAAAATTAATAGCCATGCCCCTCTGGCCTATTGTATTTAAAAAACTAACTGGTTTAAATATTTGGAATTTTACCCTTCAGTCCTGGTTGCAATGAACAGTTTATTTTCCCTCCTGTTGTATCATACAGAAACCACCTTGAGATTTACGAATGAAGGGCGATATATAAATTTAATACATAAAATAAATT
Organism: Podarcis erhardii; assembly: GCF_964252035.2. Taxonomy (NCBI): domain Eukaryota; kingdom Metazoa; phylum Chordata; class Lepidosauria; order Squamata; family Lacertidae; genus Podarcis; species Podarcis erhardii. The sequence continues at coordinate 71,718,383 of NC_138498.1, forward strand.
GAAACCAGTACAGTATAATATTTAGTGTTGGTCTGGGACTAGGGAGACCAGGGTTCAGGTCCCCATTCAGTCATGAAGCTCATTGGGTGCCCACTTCCACTCAGCCTAACCTACCTCCCATAATGTAATGGGAAAGGGAAGAACCATTTATGCCAGCTTGAACGTGTTATGAGAATTATAAGGTCTAAGATATAAAATACATATACCAAGCAAACACATACATAAATATATAAACCGTATGTCTGAAACGGTACAGGAAAAAAAGTCCTGAAACCATTTTGTCTCTCCCAAATTGACCTCAAATGTTTCTCTACAAGGAGGGAAGAAATGGGGAAAATCTCCGCATTTGCTCACAAATTCTGCCCTAAGGGCACATTTAAGCTATGAATAGGGCGAGCCTGTGATCTGGACTCAGGAATTAAGTATTTATCATCACAAAATAGCCAGGCTGCCCAGGTAAACTCATTAACAGCCAGGTAAACCCATCAACAGGTTTCCTGCCAGACAGGAATCTGTTGTAGACCAACCCTTCTGTGATTTATGCATGATGTATTGGGGGGTGGTCTTGGGCTCCAGGGTGGGCAATTTCAAATGTCAATATAAGGGCTTGTGTGCCATTGTTCAGGGTCCCTCCTGCGTGTGGTTGTGAAGCACCCTGTTGCAACAGTTAATAAAAATCAGGCTTACTAGCTGCTTTGCTTCTCAATATTCTCTGGTTGGCCTCTGCTATTTTCTCCTACTGATAGAGAACCTACATAAGGACTCTATACAGGCTCTTGGGTACCCCATAAGGGACAGGGAGCAGTTGTTTTTTTCTTATAACAAACTCCTTGGAGAAAAGGCAGGATATAAATGTAATAATAAATAAATAAAATTATGTATGGTGTGGAGAAAGGGGGCAAGGAGAAGTTTTTCTTCCTCTCACACAATACTGTAACTTGGGGGACGTCCAGTTACACTCAATGTTGGAGGGTTCAGAGCAGACAAAAGAAATAACTTCTTTGTCTGCAACTTAATTAAATACAGTGGTACCTTGGGTTAAGAACTTAATTCATTCTGGAGGTCCGTTCTTAACCTGAAACTGTTTTTAACCTGAGGTACCACTTTAGCTAATGGGGCCTCCTGCTGCCGCCGCACGATTTCTGTTCTCATCCTGAAGCAAAGTTCTTAACCTGAGGTACTATTTCTGGGTTAGCGGAGTCTGTAACCAGAAGCATCTGTAACTTGAAGCGTCTGTAACCCGAGGTACCACTGTAATGGAATTTGGTCCCCTGGGGAAGCAGCAATGGCCACCAGCTTCAATGGCTTTAAAACAGCTACCATGGCTGTGCTCTGTTTTCAGTGCTAGAGGAGGCAGTACTACTTGCTGGGAATTCCACCTGTGGGGAGCACTGTTGCACTTCAGCTGGCATGCTTTCCATAGGCATCTCGTTGGCCACTGTGAGAACCAAAGGCAACATTATGTGGGACTTTGGCCTGATCCAGCAAGTCTCTTCTTACATTCTTATACCCTACGCTGCCTGCACAAGCACACTGCTCCCTTGAGTAAAGAAATGGGACCATAAGGAACACATGGACCAAATTTCGCACACATTGGAGCTGCTATGTATTTCTTCCGTGTTTGCAAGCATGCCTGGGATATCAGGTACCAAAGCAAACTGTAGCATGCATGCTGCAGCACTGAGGAACGCCAACGTTGGCCTAAGGGCAGTGCTGCTTCTTAAATTACCCTTTCCCACCTCTGTTCAATCATAAGAGCCCAAACCAAATGCACATTCCCAACCCATCCCAGCAGGGAGATTACGAAAAAGATTTCAAAGGAGAAATACTTGATTTTCCGACCGCCTCCGCTTCAGAAAGGGTGTGCACTTGGATTCCAGCCACCACAACTGAATTCTGGTTTTGCCTCCATCCGGTGTAAACTCGTTGGACTAATCATTTTATCTTATTATATTCCAGCTTTAACGAAAGTGATGCAATAACATCATCGCCATGGGAGACTCCGTAAACACCCACCAACACAAAAGCCTCCCCACTCCCTTTTAAAGAAGCAGAAGTACATGTTGCAGCAAGCAGCCATGAAACAGCTGCATGTGCTAAATGATGGTAGTGAAGCTGATGAACGTAGACTGAGATGGAGACTGCTTCACAGCTTCAATATTAATGAAATGGGTAGATTAAAAAAAACCCAAAGAAAGCCAGAGGCACAGAATGTGAAAAGGATTCGGGAGAGCACGTGTGTTGGCGTGGGGAGGGGACTCAAAAATGGAAGATAAGTATGCTTTGACTGATTCTGTTTTAAAACTTAAAAAAAAGAATCCCCAGCATGCCAGAAGCCTTAAAACATGCAATTCCAGAAACCACATTGGCTCGAAACATAATGCTTGTTATTCTAGTAGCACCCCACCCTCCATTATTCAAAGTATCTTCTTTTCCCAGTATTTGAACGTATTGTGGCCATTCTGATAAATAAATGAAGATCAGCAATACTTTTAATCAATGGGTAAGTTCAAGAGAATCTTGGATTATAAAGATTAAAATGCTGGTCTGGAAACAAACCTATGAAGAATTCCCAGAGGAGTTATCAATATATCTAACAGCTTCCAGATACGTAACCATGCTAGTCTGTTGAAGCTAAAACAACAAAGAGCCTTGTGGACTCTTACAGAATAACAGATTTATTGTAGCACACACTTTCATGGATTAGCACCCACTTATTATTATTATTATTATTTAGGGAAGTTTAGGGAAGTTTTTAATGTTTGATTTTATTTTTAATATTCTGTTGGGAACTGCCCAGAATAGCTGGAGAAACCCAGCCAGATGGGCAAGGTATAAATAATAAATAGTAATAATAATAATAATAATAATAATTACTACTACTATTGTACCTTGCTTTTGAGTATAATGAAAAATCAGCAAATTAATTAAGGTTATTATTAAAGGTAAAAAAAACACCTTATCCTGGATCTTTAGGGGGTTTGCACTGGCATCCACAAACCAAGCATACAGGATTTTGATCAGTTCTTCCACACCAAGATGAATGAGAAAGGAACTATGCTTTGTTCATAGCATGTGATTTTTAGCTGCTGCTAAAAATGGCAACCCAGAGTCTGGTTCTCTCCATCTTCCCTGTAATGTAGGGGTCATAGGGGTAGGCCAATCTGTGGACCTCAAGATGATGTTGCTGGACTCCACCTTCGATCAGCCCTGGCTGCCGAGACCAGTGGTCAGGGATTATGGGAGCTGTAGTCCAGCAACATCTGGAGGACCAAAGGTTAGACAGCCATCCTGTATGTGCAGAAACCCTTTCAGTACCATAATATCACCAAACTGTGTGTTTTCTCCTTCACCCAACATATTGTTGGAGGTCATTAGTCTGGGTGGGGAATGTACAACAGAATGATATCATGGAACTGGGTAAGTTTTCCAACATGTTGATGAAGAAGAAATATTTGATAGCTGTTCCCAGCAACCCTGAAATTATTAACTGTGAGGATATGTAAGATTAATGTTTGCAGTCTGTTATGTTTTCACATTTTTAAATTATGGTTTTGTTTTACAGTCAAACCTTGGCTCCTGAACGCCTCCGTTTTGGAATGTTTCAGCTCCCAAACACCAAAAACATAGAAGTAAATTCTCCAATTTTCAAATGTTTCTCGAAAGCCGAACATCCAGCGCAGCTTTCACGTGTGTGCAGGAAGCTCCTGCAACCAATCGGAAGCAGCGCCTCAGTTGTCGAACATTTCGGAAGGTGAACGGGCTTCCGGAAGAGATTACATTCGACAACCGATGTTTGACTGTATTTGTATTGTATTTTTTACCACTTTACTAACTGCCTGGAAATGTAATAAATACATAAATAAATAAATAAATAAATAATAAACAAAGTTTGCAAAAGTTTGACAGAACTCTCATGTTTCATGAAAAACAATACTGTACTAGTATCAAGGTCTGGAGAAATGTTTTTTTTTTTTCTTTCAAAAGAGAGAAAGAGAGGACACAGCAGAGGTCTCTTTTGGTTTTGTGTAATGTCAGTTCACCTCAGTTAACAAATATGGTCTGGTGGCTACAGTGCTGGGATTTGCACTCAGGTTAAAAGCCCACATCTGCCATGTTTACAGCTGGCCAGCTCCATTCTGCCCCCACCAGATTCCGCCCTTGGACAGCCACGGCATTTCTGCTAAAGGTAGCAAAACCAAATACTCAGGTTGTAGATACAAGGAATGATCCTGCTTTGCAGAAAAGGCAGACAATGGGAACAAGTGGGAACTAATGGAAAGGCTAATAGAAAAAGGAAGGAAGGAAGGAAGGAAGCTATGTCTCTCTTTTCTCTAAAAGTCAGTGCAGAAACTCTCCTCTGGCCTGTGCTTTGTTTCATTAACCTTGCCCTTCCCCCAGGTGGGTGGTTGTTGTTTTTTGTTCCCTACACTTGATGGGCAGGGGGTGTACCTTGCTGACAGCCTGCAGAGTCCCAAACCACCCCAGAAGGTGGAGTCCCAAAGCACTGGGCTCTCCTACTAACACCCAGGCAACCTCTCTACCACTTGTTTCTGTCTGTTCTGACGTAAATATACAATGCTCATGTAACCTTGCTTCACAGTTTCTTAATTTCCTGTCTTTAAAATGGGTCTCAGTGCAACTTATCTCAAAGAACTGTTTTGAATATTTTTTTTAAAGCCTGTAAAAAATACTGTATATAAGTGACTAATGATAATTTCCTCCAACCAGGCCTAAGAATCACCTCTGATATCACATACAATAATTTCATGTAAGAAGACGGGAAATGATTGCTGGGAACTCACATTATGTGGACAGTACTCCAAACCCTGATAAAACTTCAGTCCTCGAGGCACACTGTTGTGGACATCCACATTGCAGCACTCCTTCATCCCTTCATCGATAGCCTCATTTATCTTGTTCACGGGGAAAGCGCAAACAGCCGAGTAATTCCGGGGCACTTTGCTGCCTGGCAGACTTTCAGCAAACACCCCAAAGAGAACCAGTTCTCTGTCAGCATCACTGACAGTGATCTCAGGAGCCAATTTCGAGCCAGGCTGAGTAGCATGAGCTGCTTGCAAAACATTAAAAACGACATCCCTGGGGGTTGCCCCAAGACTCCTCTTCCGCTTGGTGTTAAAGCGGCAGTCCAAGTTCAGTTCACGGTACGTGCGTACTTCTGTTTCTTCAGTACTGAGCCGTACGATCCTAGTGTGGTACACGCTGGACTCAGGGTTTTCTTTTTGGACTGTTAGGAAATATACAAAATCCCGGTATTCAAAGGAATACACATAGTTAATTGGGTATGTGTCTTGAAACACAGGTAGCACCGTTAAGGAGTGGAAAGGATGGTCGAACCCTTCCGCGTTACTCTTGAGTCTCCGTATAGACACGGATTTGGGGCTATATGTCTCCGCAATGTTTCTGTTAATGGTAGATGCAACGTAAAAGTATACCGTGTTTGTCATATCAGAAACTACAACTTTTGTGCCTAAAGGACTGGCCACACAGTCTGGACACTCAGAAGGCCTGTTAAATTTAGCAGAGAACAGGCATTTGGTGTCGACTGACACAACATTGCCATTTTTTTTAATCTCATGCTGAAAGCAGACTCCATGATGGGAAGTCCCACAACTATAAAGCCAAAATTCTTGAGGATCCAACACCAGAACTATGTTATCTGTATCTTCGGGGTTCATTGGCCCTTTCACGGGGCATTTGGCACAGATCTCACACGCGGCGTTACCCCAGGGACCAGTCACTATCGTAGACAGAATTTCCATCTTTGAGTTCAACATGAAGATCTTGTTCCGAACTGCAACAAAGATCGCATCATCGTACTCAGAAGTGACAATGTTCTGTATGGAACTCCCAGCATCGAATGTAGGGAAGCTGTACTTCACTGTGAAATCTCTGGCTGAGTCAGACCATCGAGGTGGGCATTGCCATGCCTTCCCAATGATTATTGTGGGCAATAACCCCAATGTGAGGCAAAATAACAATGATACACCCATACTAGGGAGGTAACAGTAATGCAGAGTCCCAGACCTCAGAGACTACCTCAGCTTTTCAGTTCTGTGTGGAGCTGAAATCCATCCAGAATAGTCTACCATCGCATTGCAGCTGAAAGGGAGAGAAAATATGAATGACTGACATTGAAGAAAAAAGAAAACAAGCTTGCATTTAAGTATTACGGAGCATCCGATAGAAGAGGAAGATATTAGGAAGCTGTGTTGAGTCTGCTGCAGCAAAAACAACAGTTCTGTGGCACCTAAAAGATGAACAGATTCCTTATATTTTTATATTTTATTTATAAAAATATTCATATTCTGAGAAGCTTCCAACTTCAAAAAGAAACAGCAAAACATCACACAATTAAAAACTTCCCGATACAGAGCTGCCTTCAGAGTTGTATAGTTGTTTATCTGTTTGACATCCAATGGAAGGGCATTCTACAGGTTTACAACAAAAATAAATAAAATACATAAAACCAGTGCTATTTTTCTAGAAAAAGAGGTGCCGGAACTCACCATGAACACCTCCCTCGTTCTCTTATAATGGCAATGGTGCCCGCCTGAGAGGTGCCAGAACTGGGTTCCGGCAAGTTCTGGCTGAAAAAAAAGCCCTGCATAAAAGCATATTGTAAAAACCAGTTAAAAACAGAAATCAATTAACAATTGTGGGAAGATGTATTCTTAACTGCCTGGACAGGCCTGGTGGAATAGAAAAGTTTTCAGAAGGTGTTTAAAAGTTGAAACAGAAGTTTCCTTCTTACAGCATAAGTTTTTGTGGGTCGCACAATAAAAGGGAGTTGGATCTCCTTGTGTAAAGGAATCCTCTACAGAGGCTATACTGTCTGTGAAAATCCAGCCATACAATGTTCTTGAAAATCCGGATGTATGGCAACCCATGTTGGCAGTGTTGTTTTTGGCAAATAAATTGTGATTTTGCCAAGAAAACTCAACAACTTTTAGCTGGTGCCCATCATCATATCTGTGTCCTAAGTGTTGTTGCTTTTGATCTGATGTTTTCACCAGACAGTAAAGGATCTAGGGTGTCAAAATCTCATGGATTAAAAAAACACACAATTCCTTTCTTTTCTCAGTAAAAATTATACCAAAAAGTAGGTGGAGTATGTAATAATAATAACTTCGTAAGGATTATTTCCTATGTATGTAATTGGTCTACATCAGTTAATATTTACAGGCAGTTTTACACTGACTATCAATGGGTTCATTGCACAGTGGGTTTATTTTAAAAAGGTTTTAGTAATGTTAAAAATTGAATTAAAATTATTCATATTAATCATTTTAATTGAATTGAATATGACAATACAAACAATAGAATACAAAAAAGTAAAACATAACAACAGATGACTGGTACATCTATTATTAATTAAAGTTTGACAAGACAAAACAAATTCCTTCCAGTAGCACCTTAAAGACCAACTAAGTCAGTTCTTGGTATGAGCTTTCATGTGCATGCACACTTCTTCAGATACATGCACACGAAAGCTCATACCAAGAACTGACTTAGTTGGTCTTTAAGGTGCTACTGGAAGGAATTTGTTTTGTTTTGACTATGGCAGACCAACACGGCTACCTATCTGTAACTTTGACAAGACAGTTATTTTTACTACATTCTTCAGTAATTGAACCAATATAATAATTCCCTTTCCTTTTATTTCTGGTTTTTACATAATCTGGATGATAAAACTGCCAGATGCTTTTGGCAATTTGGGAATGACTTCTTCGTGAGCCTTATTTCATTTCTAATAATGTCTGCCATATAAACCTTTCTATTTCTGGAATCAAGAAACAAGGTTACCCCCACCATTCTATACTGGATGCTGGGACAACCCCCCTGCCAAAGGCCTCAGAGTTTGAAAAGGAAATAAAATCATACCAGATTGCATAAATTTATATATATACACTGTATTTTTCCGTGTATAAGACTACGCTTGTTTGTTTTTTACCAAAAAATTAGGTTTAAAATTGGGGCTTGTCTTATACACGGATAGTGCTGAGGGGCGTTTTCTTAATTTGGAGTCCCCAAAAATACATGGGGGCGTCTTATACATGGAAAAATATGGTATGTTTTGAGTGACCTCTTGCCACTTTTAATTTATGCAGCAGCATAATATTTAATATTTACAGTCAGTTTTACATTGGGCGGGGCAAGTTGGGGCTGGGTGCATTGCCTGGAGCCTCACCGCTGCCTCCCCCTCAGTTGTAGGGTAGCTGAGGGAGAGTGGGTGCAAGCCCCACGCTGCCGTTTCGGGCAGTGCAGAGCCTGCAGGCGCCTGAGCCACCGCATCACTTCCAGGAGAGACGCATGGCTCGGTCGCGCTGCAGGCCCCATGGTAAGTGCCGCCCCCGGCAGTGTGGCGCCCAATGCCCCCAGCCCCCCCCCCAGCTATGCCTCAGAATTTATGTGATATCTTTTCGCTTCTCAGTGGTAGGGCATCTGCTTTCATTCACATCCCTGGTTCAATCTCCAGCATCACCAGGTGGGCCTGGTAATAATCCCTGGCTGAACTGCTGCCAGTCAGTGTAGGCAGTACTGAGCTAGATAGACCAACGGTCTGATTTTCTATAATGCAGCTTTCGATATTCCTGAAATCCCCAAAAAATAAAAAAAATGGCGCTCTTTCTTTGAATTAACAAATGAAGCAAACATTAAGTGATCTGGATAATCAAATCTTATTATCACTGGGTGCAGCACACACACAATCCTACATATACGGGAGGAAATGCGCACACAGTGCAAAGGTGCATTCTTGGGTGTGGCTAACACATAATAATGGAACACCCAGATACTTTATTTTAAGTGCCTACTCTCCTGTAGAAATATCTCCATCCATTAACTCTGATTCTATGTATGCATATTCAGGAATGCCATGAAGTTCAACTGAGTTTACTCCCAAACAAGTGCAATAACATGAATCACCCAGTAAGTTTATTTCCCCAGTGCACAACTGAAAAGATGGAGGGGTTTAAGGGGGTTATGACTTCAAACATTACACAACAGCAAAAGCACATTTGGCACCAGGAGTGTACACTCACTGGGAAGCCCCAGCCAGGCCAAAGTCCCTGGCAACCCTACCTGCATAACACACACCAACAAGCACTGTTTCGGGATGAAACATTTTTGCCTCACCTTTCAATCTTAAGGGGTTAAGGCAGCTTACACAAATATCAATTACATATATAAATATATATATGTACACACAGACGCACCACTAATAATAATAATAATTACAGCTCCAAAAAGCACAGCAAAACACTATCAGGATTAAATCAGAAAAAGGCAACTGCCCTCGACACACCCATCTATCAAGAGACTACTGTATCAGGAAGGAGGTACAGTCATCGACTATTTTAATAGCTTCTTGCTTGCTGGCTAAAGCGCAGTAAGTGAGGATGCCAAACGAACCTGTCCTTGTTGTTTTCGCACACTGCATTTTTCGTGGGCGCGCATATAAAAGGGTGCATTAAAAGAAAAGAAAAGCCGTGTGATAGTTGTGGGCAATGGGTGTCTACTAGTGTGCCCCGCTTGCGAGCTGAGGCCAACTCCGCAGCAGAAGCGAAAGCGAGGCTGGCGGCATTGCCCTCGCTCGACTTCTCCTTCTCCCAAGCGCCCTGGGCAACAGGTGACCCAGGCGGGGAAAGCCCTCTCCCCCGGGCGGGCGGGCGCCCCGCGCAAATCCCCCTCGGGGCAGGCGCGGCGCGACAGCGAGAAGTTTCGCCCCTTCCATGCGCCCAGATCCTGATTCAGATCCCGCTACGCGCTCGTGGACTGGAAAAGAAACCGAGCCTAGGCGAAAGGTAAGGCCGGCAGCACTGCCCACCTCAAGGCTGAGGCCCCTCTGAGCTCCTTCCTTCCCGACCCCATACAGAGCGACTGACTTCCCCGTGGCCAAGGACTCACCCCGCCGCAGCCGCCGCCTCGGACTCTCTGAACTCGGCGCCGACTACACACCTGGCCGGGGAGGCTCCCAGGCGGAGGACGGGACGGGACCGGGCGGGGACAGCGCGCCGAGGGCGGCACTCAGCCCGTCTCCGCCTCCTCCTTCTGCCGGGCCGCTTCCGTAACAGCCCGTTCCCGCCTTTGGGTCGCGTCCCAGCGCCGTCGTCGAGGAGTGGAGCGGACGCCCTTGTAGGACAAATGACTTCCCAGGGAGGGAGGCGCAGCCCGCGTTGGCGCGTTCGGGCGCGCTCAGAAGTCGCCCTGTCTGGCAAGAGAGAGACAGGGACAGAGAAAGCGCTTGTCCCCTCGGGCTGTGCCCTGATAGCCGGCGCGGGCGACTGTGGCTACTTCTCGGGGCCACTTCGCGGCGGAACAGGGCGCAACCCGGCCCGTCTCTTACCCCGCGCTTTCTGCTGCGGCCAGAGGACTTTGACCGCCTGTGGCTCGCGCGGAGTACCTTTCTAACGTCTGCAAGGGAAAGACTCGTGTCTGTAATCACCGCGGTGCCTGACCGGAAGCCGTGATTGCCTCCGTTCCGCGGCGTGTATCCCTTGGGTTTAATTTTGTGTTGGGTTGGGTTTGGAGTAGCAAAAAGAAAAAGAGTGAGAGGACTCTTAAAGACTTTAAACGTTTTATTATGCTGTAATAAAGTTGTTGCTTTTAATGTTTTCCACAGTAGCCTTTCTTCTGTTTGTAGGCTCGTTTTGATTTCAGACATTACGAAATAATACAGCGGCATCGGCACTTGTCTGGCATGCGTAGTATGTGGGTGGATGGTTACGAGGAGTTGCATGAAATTTATTGCTTAAAAAAAATAAACTCAAAGGATCCTGGTGGAAGGGCTACAGTATGTGGTAACTGGAAGCTGCCCGGGAGAGTACGCAGCACACGCCCTCTGACGATTACTTAAGGGTGCTGGGAATTATAGCTCTGAGGGGTGAACTAAGATTTATTTTGGGGGATGCTTTAAATGTATGATGTGTATGCATCCTGATTAATACTTTCCACTCCTGCCACCTTGCAGCTCCAAATCACCTTCTCCCATTGGTTTTCTCACAGGTGAGGGAGAAAAGGGACACTCCTAAAACATTTTGCTGCCTGAGGAGAAATAGCAATGTCTCCCCCTTACCCCTCCCCATCCCCAGTCAAGAAGCATAGTAGTCATTCAAGGCCAACTTAGCTATTTGGCTCCTGAAAACTTTACAAGCAGCCTCTCGCTGAGAGGAACAAAAGGCATTAATATAAATAAGGAACAATTCGCTGCGCTTTTACTACACCCCAAATCAGCTGCCTCAGGCAGCTGTCTCATGCTGCCCAACAGAAGGCAAAGCCGTTCTTGTTTTTGAAATATGCAGTGGTAAATACAGAATGGACAGGTAGGTGGGCTGCTACTGTGTAATATGGGTAAGGTAAAGACCCACACATGGATCCTAAAGTCGGTCAGTGTTATTCCCTCCCTTGCACACTTCCTCCCACCCAGGCACAGTCTGCCAGACAAGGCAGAGCCAGAACCTGAGAGTTGCACTCTGTGCAGCAAGTAATATCTCCAGGTGAATAACGTATTACCATAATGTTCACAAGAGAAACACACCTGGCAGTTTGACATGCATCTGTATGCTCACAAGCACACATGCCCTCAATGGCCTGGTGGACTACATAATGCTAGATTCAGCAACAGCAGCATCATGGGGGAAGAGGGTACAAGTACGAGGGGAGGATTATTCTGTGTTTTGAAATCATGAGAGGGGTCCGTCTACAACCTTCCGTCTTTGTGCATAAGGAGCAGAGTTGCTTTCAGCGAACAGAAGGAAACAGTTCTAACTTTAAGATGGCTTGCGGGAACACTTTTTATTTACAGTATTACCTCAGGTTAAGAACTTAATTTGTTCTGGATGTCCGTCTGGGTTAGCGGAGTCTGTAACCTGAGGCATCTGTAACCCGAGGTACCACTGTACTGAGCTCTAAAAATCTAACACATTTTATGAAAGAAGAGAACTATCAAAGAGGGGGGTCACCCAGGCATCTCAAACCATTATTTTCTTTTCCTATATGGTAGTAGATTTTTAAATAACTAGTATTAATGCAACATGACTGCATCTTATGACCCATAAATCAAATTGCATCTTATCAGTCTTTATTTCTCTGTTTTCCTGATTATTTCTGATCCATTTCCTTCTTGGCTTCTTTACCTCTGTTGCCTTTCCACGTACAGTATATATTTTTATTATCCCTATTGTGCATTTGCAAATGAATTATTTACATCCCCCACAAATGTCATGTGACAGCAGCCATTCCAAAGGCGGCTGCCTGCCTCTGTGAGCAAGATGGGAGCAGGCCCCATTCCATTAGCTTTGCTGAAAGGCCAGCTCCACTAGGTTCCCTTGCCCCCAACCCACTTCTGAACTCTTTCCATTCGTAAGCTAGTACGTATAAGAACCACTATTTTAAGAATTGGTGCCTGAGTTTGCTTTCCCTCTTCCTTTAGTGTTGTGTATTTTTGTAAGCCCACAGGAAGGGGCTGTCTTCCTTTATTCCACATAAGCTGCCCTGAAAGGTTTTTGTGGTGGGGACTGAAAGGCTGCAAGGTAGACACACTCTAAATAGATAAAGAAACCTTACAGATCGGGGATTGTTTTCTCCCACACGCGGCAGACACTAATTCCCATCATCTTACCATAACAGTAACTGCATCCCAAAAGATAAACGTTTTAGTTATCAAGTGATCTGCAAAGAGTTTCACAATCTTGCCCTACATTTTTCTTAATAAAGCTTATTAAAATGTGATTTGTGTTGAGAAGATTTAAATAAGGCAATGTAAGGGTTGTTAAAGCTGACAACTATTTTACAAAAGGCATCAAGAGCTCCTTTCTACACAGGAATTGCTTGCGCTGAATTAAAGTAGCAAAATCAAAACCATGATTATATCATCCATCTCTGGCATTCATACTATTATTTCCAGTTTCTTTGTAGGGCTCCTTCCAGCTTTTCTCCAGGCATTTTAAATGCCCTCGTGAAATATTTTATGGGAATCTCTCTTTAGTGGGGTAGCATAGTAGTTGCTGTGCCCTCCCTTGAAGGACAGAACAAGCAATGCAAACAGGAGATTTAGTTCAGCAAGCTAGAAATCCCCAAAGGGGCAGATTCCCCCACAGGATAGTTGTGGGTCCCCAAGAGTAATTTAATACTGGGGATGTGCGATCATCCACGTTCAAAATAATCAGGGAGATCTTGAGATGAAGAATAAAATCAAGGAAGCATCCAGAAAAGAGTGACTTCAACTACCATCACATAGATTGGCTACACATGTGTTCCAGTCATGACAAATGGGTGAAATTTATTGAAACCCTAATAATTGCTCTAGTACAGTACATATGGGACGCAGGTGGTGCTGTGGTCTAAACCACAGAGCCTAGAACTTGCCGATCAGAAGGTCAGCAGTTCGAATCCCCGCGATGGGGTGAGTTCCCGTTGCTCAGTCCCTGCTCTTGCCAACCTAGCAGTTCGAAAGCACATCAAATGCAAGTAGATAAATAGGTACCGCTCCAGCGGGAAGGTGAACAGTGTTTCTGGTTCACCAGAAGCAGCTTAGTCACGCTGGAAACATGACCCGCAAGCTGACTGCAGACAAACGCCGGCTCCCTCGGCCAGTAAAGCGAGATGAGCGGCGCAACCCCAGAGTCATCCGTGACTGGACTTAGCGGTCAGGGGTCCCTTTACCTTTTTATAGTACATAAGGTCATGGAGCCGACCAGAGGACAGCACCCTGGGCTTAATATTTGGTGGTGCCCAGAACCTGCTGCAGGCTATAAGTGTTGCAGAACCAATTGGGAACAGTGACCATAGCGCTATTAAAGTAAACATACCTGTAAGTGGCAAATTGCCAAGAAAATTCAACATGGTCACATTTGTCAAAAGAGAAAACTTCCCAAAAATGAGGGGATTAATAAAAAGGAAGCTGAAAGTCAAAGTCGATAAGGTTTTGTCACTCCAAAATGGCAGGGTGTTGTTGAAAAACACAATATTAGCAGCTCAACTGAAATGTATACTACAGGTCAGGAAAGGAGCAAGAGGATGCCAGTGGGGTTAACAAGTAGTCAAATGAGCTATTAGAGGCAGAAGTCTTCCTTCAAAAACTGGAAGTCTTGTCCAAATGAGAAGAGAACAAAAAGGAACACAAACTTTGGCAAAAGAACTGCAAGCAGGGGTGCTCATAAGGGATGAACAACAAAACTTCTCTTACACTCTTTTGGAATTGATATCTTTGCCTAATCCTAAAGCAAGCCCTATCTGGGCTCACCCTTGATACGACATGTACAAACTGCAAGTTGCACAACCCAACAAAGAAAGTAACAATTTTACTGCAAATTTCCTGAAACCAAATGGTTTAATTAGCAAAAGGTTAGGGGAGATGTTATCCAGAAAACTCAAATGATGTACTTTGGATTAAAAGTACTATTAAAAGTACCATTTAGAGAGATTTGACATGATATATGAAGGACAAAAATGAGTGCGGATTAAGTAGGATTTTTAGTTGGGTAATTGAAGTTTTCTCAATGGAGGTTCCAATATACTGAAAATGAAAGTTACTGTAAAAGTTATTAAGGAATTGATCATGAATATTGTAACTGTAGAAATCTAAAGCAACTATATGACTTTCTAATTCACATGTGTAGCAGAAGATGTGACCTTGGACTCACACACTGTAAGCACAGGAAATTTGTTCATTTTAAAAATTCCATTTGGATCGATTTCTTGTTTGTGTTGTCACTGCCCTGATCAGTAAGAAAGCTTTCACACTTCTGACCCTTTGCTGCCACCCTGTGGCTGTTGTGTTCCCAGCCTTTTAGAGACAGGAGTTGACACAATGCTTTTGCTCATTTGCTTTAATGAATTACATTGCTATTGGTATGTCACATTACGCTTCTCTCCCCCCACCATCCCCCCACTCTCACACAAGCTTAAACAAGCTTAAAGTATTGAGTTCCTACAAAGTCTCACATCTAGGTCTGGGGTCACATGGAGACAGCGAACTTGGGCCTAGGGCTGTACAACTGCAGCATGCATGCAAAAACTGAATACCTATCATTCCAAAAAACATCATTCACATGGAAAACTGGATGTCAGGGAGAAGAGGTCCAGCCTAGCCTTCTCCCTGACATGCTATTTCTCCATGTGCTAGAAAATGTTATATTCCTTTTGTACAAAAGAATGTTTGGTCACATGAGCAACCCCCCCACCTGCAATCTGAGGTGGTACAACCCAGGCAAAGGTTTACTACCCGTCTGAGATCATGGCCAAGGATAAATAATGCTCAGTATTTGGTTGAGGTAAATGAGACTTTAGAATAACTGTATGGTCTTCTCTTTGTGTATATTACAGAGGTCAACCCGAGAGAGAGAATTCTCTTTGCTGATCTACTTTGGAACTTGGAAGACCTAAGCACAATCCTTTGTATTCTCCCAAACCTCTCAAATGTAGTCCACACCTTCTTTCCTGATTTTGTTGTTTGCTATGTTTTTCGCTGGGTTGAATATCAGCTATACATGTGCCTCCCTCCAAATCTGTCTCTACATTTCTTATAATGAAGCAATTACAGAGTGGACTGCAGGCAGAATTGCCACTTCCATATGTATGCTTTTCACTCGACTATTTGTTATTCCTGGAGCACAGCGCATTCTTTAAATATGTGTATACGGTACGTGGAAGGTGATTGCTTCACCATGGATGGGAATAATCTCCTGTTACATCACAGATGTGTTGGGCATGGGGAGTAGAACTTAGCTCCTTTGTCACTCGTGAAATTTGCAAGTCTGCCTCCTGAGTAGACTGCATCGCCTCCGAGCATTCCTATAACACGAGGCCAAAAAAGCATCTCGGTCTTTTCTCTTCCTATTTGCACTTTGTAGGAATGTTATTAACGAAAGGATAGAATGCAAAATATAATTGCAGACAGATGTAAGAAAAAGGTGGTTTAAGCTTGATGTGGAAAACACCTTTGCCTTTTTGTCATCTAACAGTGTAAATCATTCTGTCCTTGGGATGGATAAAATCTGAGCTTTTGTTTTTTTCTGGTATGTCCTCAGTCTGAAAGTGATCAGTCTAAACAATTGTTAAACAATTAAAAGAGTCTTCCATTATCCACACCTATCCTTGAACCTGCAGCTTTCCTTTGTGGTTGAAATTATGAGTAATATAATAAAGAAAAGTCTATCGGGCACCCAGAGCGGCACACAAGCCATGCACCCGGGGGTGGTGCGATTCACCTGAGGGGGTGATCGGCACGGCAGCGATCCACCCAGGGAGGATTTTGTCACCCCCTCTGGGATGACACCCGGGGTGGACCGCCCCCACCACACACCCCTTCCTACGCCCCAGTCTGTGTGGGCAGCATGTGGAGTATAATAGCAGAGATGTGGATACATCAGAATTTTGCAAACTAGGAACTTGCATAAAAACTAGAAGGAATCAGTGACCTAAGCCAATTCCAAAGGGAAGTGTGCAGCAGGGAGCCAGACTGTTCATAAAATGCTCTCTCTGCTCCACAGTACGTGCTGCTTTGATGACCCACTGCTTCAGGTGCAAGGCAGCATGGCACAAGTTGGACACAGAGGACCTTTGGGAAGTCATTAAAGATTAGGGAAGCCATGGGCAATGAAGTACACTGGACTCCTTGATGCTTTGGCTTGGGCAACAATACAGGAAAACAATTGCCTGAATTTCTCCCAACAGAAGCTTGTTAGGAGAGGAGGGGAAAACACACTCTGGAGATGTGGACAGGATTTGTTTTAAGACAATCTAAAAAAAAAAAAGTGGCAGAAATTACATTCTATGTTTGGGATGAAGAGCATCTTGGGTAGCAATCACATGGATTAAGGCCAGGAGGATCCATGTTTCAGTTCCAGACGCAGTAGGGTTAATGTTTAAAATATAGTACAAACTGAAATGTAAGTCTCCTTCTCAGATGCTCCCTGTAGGCACAAAACTCTGTTCTCCTCTGACCCACCTTTTCTCCTCCTCCCATTTCTGGTTGGGGAGGGAATCTCTGAGAGAGGGTTTAGTCTCCCCAGAGGCAAGAGGACGTCCCTTCAGGCATTCACTGGCACTGAGAAACCCCAGGCAGAAAACAGGCCGCGGCAGTCAGTAAGTCTGGGGTGTTAATATAAAGAGTCGGTCTTCTTCCTTGCGGATCCACCTCATAAGTTTGTTGACAGCGCTGACAGCTGCTGCTTTGGTTCCCAGGGGGCTGAAGCATACGTAGAGCTCAAAGGCACTAGTTACCTGAAAAAAGGAAATGTTAAAGCTCTGTTACAACATGCCAACAGTGCAAGCCCACTCCTCTAGAAGAAGAATTGTTGTCGTGGTGGTTGCCAAGATTGAGGTTTTGGTATTTTTCACTGGTTCAGATGTTGTTGGTGAGAGAGGATGTTAATAAGAAGAAATGAGAAGAAACCTGATGAAGAATTATTTGCTGCTTTAAACCTTGCATGCTCTTTTAACCATCACACTTACCATGCAATTTTTAAAGATTAAGTTAATGGACATTGGGAAATGTACCCAGAGGACACACCCGCAAAGAGCAAATGTACAAAAAACAAAGCATTTTTTGCAATACAAGCTAGCATCCATTTCTGATCTTGTAATTCTAAATTGGTGAACCCAGATAATAAGCTAGTACATCCAGTTACAGCCCCAGGTTTTGCTTTTACTGTGATTTTTCTAGCAACTGCCACTGAGGTGTAACTTACCCAAGCCAGGAGATTTTCATTAGATCCAGTGTAATAGATGTAGCTCAGAGGACGGGAAGAATTATGGGCCCGGCTGTGTAAGTACTGATACAATCCCAGAAGTCTCTCTTTTTCCTCCTCAGTGATGTAGGGAGCATCAATCTCTGGGCTGGAAAAAGAAATTTCCCCTTAGTTAAACCTCTCGTCATGAATGGAAATGAAAATGGACTACAGCAGAATAGCTTCTTTTCATAGGACAAAAGGAAAACTATTCAGAAATTCAGAAACAAGTTCAGAAAGAAAAAGATCTGGGGCAGAAGCCAGAGCTAAGGAACTAGCTAAATGCATTCCTGGTTATCAGATGAGCTGTCAGTGAAACAGAATTCTTGCAGTTCAAAGTCTGGACTCACTTTTGATTCTAGAGGTAAAACCAGTGGGCCATGCAGTGTCACAGTGATATGTTATGCGTCCTATGAGCTCTGTAGTAGCTTGGCGCCCCAAACATGGATGCCATCCTGACTGGTATTGACTATTGTGCCACAGAGAAGGGTAGACCAATCAGAACAAGGTTACCTGAAAGACCACCTGCCCTTGAATATTATTATTATTATTATCATTAATTTTTTGATCACCTTCTACACAATCATCTTTAAGGCACAAAACCAGCAAACCCTCCCAAACAGCAAGTATATTTAAAGCAAAAATCAATACAAAATAGGCACTTTCCCTGACCCATAAAATTGGGCCCTGTACTGAATTCCTGTTTTTATAATACTGGGGGTTTTTTTATTCTGTATCTCTGGGTTGTATCCAAGCAACTTTTACTCAGAGTTACTCTGTCCATTAATTTCAATGGGTCTACTCTGTGAACGACTAACATTGCCTACAACTCTCTGTTTTTATGATTCTGTCCTATTGTTTCTATGTTGCATTTCATATACCACTTAGATATCTTTTAACACTTAAGTCATTTAGAAATAGTTTTAAATAAATAGATAAATCCCACCTACCCTTGCCACTTAGCAAAGCATCAGATAATATTTATGAGCTGAAAGAAAGATGCGACCCAAAACAGATTCTCACCTGGTGAAGAGTCCTGAGCTCTTTGATTTGTAGATGAAGTGTCGGAGGTCTGGGATTCCCACCTGGGAGACAGTGTAGAAAGGAGTGCACAGTGCCTCCACGAGGGCATGATAAACACCGCGCTTCTTCAGCCGTTCCTGGAACCTGCGCTTGCAGTCAGACGCTGTGAAGAAGTCCTCACGGTCAGTGGAGATCAGAAGGAGACACAAGTCCGTGTCCTGCGCCAAGTAGGAAATGTGAGCGTGGAAGAAACCGCTGGAGTTGAACTTGGGCAGGCAGATGGGAGTCCAGGCTTCTCCTTCTCTAAATGAGGAGGAGGAACTGATGAGGTTGAAGAGTAGGTGAAGGTCAATTGGATGCAGGAACTGGTCCTTTTTTCTCACCAGAGATACCAGCTGGTTCTTGGATAAGAGGATGGAGAAGACCAGGCTTTTAGCTTTGGCTTGCTGGAGGCAGGAGCTCACGGCATCCCTGACTCCAGCAGCCATAGGGAGGCAACGTGCAGCCCCCATCAGAAAACTCGGGTCCCTCGCCATCAGGTCTAGCAAGTTGTCCGTGATGCGCTCGGAGCCTGCCAGCAGTCTCCTCAGGTCATAGTTCTGCTTCTGCTGGAAGATACGGCTGAGCTGGGTCCACGTCAAGAGACTAAGGATCTGGTAGTAGATATAAAGAAGCTCCTGAGCAATTTCTTGTTCTGACTGCCATGTCTGAGCCACAGCAACCAGCACCAGGGGGCTCCTGCGCACAAACACCACCTTGTACCCATCTGCCAAGAAGGCAGGGATGGGAGGGAGAAAGCGAGAAGAAACACATCAGTTTCTTTAGAACACAGTGGGAAGTCCTGAACACAAAGCAGCTATGGTTCTTTTGAGGCAACTCCTCTGAATCCATAGATCACTTGTGGGGGAATCTCTGGACTGCAGGCCTAACTAGGCTTGGCAGTGGTCCTAATTTGGTCTTGGAGTCTGTTTTCCACAAGCCACTCCCACCTATCCCACAGTCTGCAGCAAGCCCTTTTCAAGTTGTCACCTGATGCCATAATGATGTCAGATGATTGACAGGTGAGCAGTCCCACCCGCCTATCAAAGTTGGCCCATGTCAAGTGGGGTAAGGAAGACTCCAGCCCATTGGCCAGACCTAGTTCCCTAACCTTATTACAGATGGTGGGAAGAAAATCAATTTCCTTACAAACCAAATTTCCTTGCAACAGTGTGATAAAAAGCTTACACTCTCCTGGAAACCCAGTGTTTAAAACCTAACAAAGAATAGGAAATACAGAACTCTGTTGCATATGCAGTTAGCAAGGTTGCCTTGCTATGGCATAAGGAAACCATCTTTACCAGGGGATCATATTTTAATTTCATAGAGTGACTTCCCATTCTTAAATATCTACTTCTCACCAGGTTGATCAATTTGCATCTGAGCTCTACTATTTCAGATTGCAGGTGAGGGTTCGTGTGACTGACAGCTACTCTACTAAAAAAAGTTCCTATACATAAAAGAAAATCCCTAGATGTCATGGAGAAGGGTTCTAACCTAGCCTTCTCTCTGGTGTGTGTGTGTGTGTGTGTGTGTGTGTGTGTTTAACATGCATGGATTTTTTGTGATCCCCATCAGCAATTTAAAATGATATGGTCCAAGCTTGGGTTTCCCTGCTCAATGAGAATTAGGGGTAAGAAAACAATGAAAGAAGGCAGGGAGAGCATCTTAAGTTAATTGCTAATGGTTAGGGCAGTGATTGTCAGGATTTAAGGAAGCATACTTATATAATAGGGATGCGGGTGGTGCTGTGGGTTAAACCACAAAGCCTAGGACTTGCCGATCAGAAGGTTGGCGGTTCGAATCCCTGCAAGGGGGTGAGCTCCCATTGCTCAGTCCCTGTTCCTGCCAACCTAGCAGTTTGAAAGCACATCAAAGTGCAAGTAGAAAAATAGGTACTGCTCCAGTGGGAAGGTAAACAGCATTTCTGTGTGCTGCTCTGGTTCACCAGAAGCGGCTTAGTCATGCTGGCCACATGACCCGGAAGCTGTCTGTAGACAAACGCTGGCTCCCTCGGCCAGTAAAGTGAGATGAGCAGTGCAACACCAGAGTCGTCCGCGACTGAACCTAACGGTCAGGGGTCCCTTTACCTTTACTTATAGAATATTGCCTTTGACTCGTATCTACATGTAGATTCCCCATCTCAGAGACTGCAGCACTGTCAACATGGTTATCAACATCCATAGCTAGCAGTCTGGAAAGGCTTTCTTGACCAAACATTGATTTAGATAATCATTTTTACTACACTTTGGCTTGAGACCTGCCTTTCAAAGAAATCTATAGCTTCCTTCTCTGGCTTAGTTTTGAAGCATTTTCTAAACAGAATGTGAAAAGGGCATATTGTTCTCTTCTGATTATTCTGTGTACAAGTTGGGACTGGCAATCGGATATTTGATGACATCTAATATTTCCTAAAGCTGCTGGGTTAGAAAGGAGCATAATAAAAACATGTCCCCATGCCACTCTGGCAGGGGGCTATCCTGGGGACAGATCATTCGCACTCCTTGCTCCTGTTTCTCAGGTTCTTTTCCAATTGGGAGGCCAAATGAAAAACAGTAAGATAGTGGTCTCTTGGGAAAAAACCCTGTCAATGTGACTCCTAAGTACCTGCATGTATAGACCTGATGGAATTCTTCTGTGCTTCAAGGAAGGACACCAGAGCCATCATCACCCCCATGGTGCTGGACAGTGCCTCTTCAGACCCATAGCGGGAATACACCGGCTTGCCTGCCTCACTCAGAACAAAGACATGCTTCTGGTGCGTGCGCCAGGCATCCATGGTCACGTCTTCTTCCTCCTTCCCGGACAGCACAGAGTCTCGGCGCGAGGCCTGCGGCGACAGCTCCATCTTGTCTTCTTTGCTGTGCCTTATCTCTTCCTCCAAATCCAGGGCTATGCCAGTGAGCTGGGTGCTCAGTTCGCTGAAGTCCTTGCTGATCTCCTCCATCTTTGCCTGCTCACCTTGGCGCTCTTCGCTTTCCTCCGGGCTCTGGGGAGTCGCATCCTGATTCTCGGTGCTGGTCAGGTCTTCATAGGACTTGGCATGAACAAACATGGCTCCCTCCTGGCCTGCCCCTTGTAAACAACATGCCAGAACAGATAATGAGTTACTCTCCGGAAGGAGCAGATAAAAAGCTATGACAATGGCATAATCAAAGAGTGAGTAGGAAAACTCATAAATGCCCACAAGACACATACGATGGCAAAAATCTCCCAACATTTTCCTTAACCTTATGCCAGAGTTTCCTGTGCTCCTCATCCAGTGGGTTACAAGCTGCAAACCGCAGATTTCAGTGGTTGTGCCATGCTGTAAAGAAATATCCTTTAGTTAAATAGCATGCATGCTTCCTAATCCATAATGAATGCTCCTCCTTAGAAAGCACTCCAATTCTATAGCTTTCTTTAGAACACACAGGGCCTTTCATTTTAACATTTTGATGTGGTAACTGCACTGTGGGATAGCAGGAAATTGAGGTCCTTGTACCTGAAACCCTTTGACTCCCATCTAAGTATCTGATATTCATTATCTTCCATACTAAAGCAGAGCATGTGCATTCTTTAGGTACATTCACTATCTATCACAAAGGAACTGCTTCACTGAGCCTTTTGTAGTAGTTTTACAAAGAAAGAAATGAGAAAACAATTCTCCGCAAGCAGCCGAAAAGTACATGCAGGTTAAAGATGTAATCCTAGGACCGCTTTCTTGGAGTAAGTCCCATTGATAAGAGTAGAATTTACATTACAAAGTAAGCATGTTTGGGATTGGCTACTTGTTGATTACAAAGGTGACCTCAGACAGGTTTATTCTCACCATACAGCCATGTTGAACCTGCAACAGGTCTATTGGTCTATACCCTGTTCTGTGCAGACAGAAGAAACACCTTGGTGCATCTGTAACAGCAAAACCAGATGCTTTCATCTGCCCCAGCTGCAACAAAACATGTCTCTCCCATATCGGTCTCCACAGTCAATGTAGGCACTGTAACTCTCCAACAGTTTCACTTTACCCCCAATGGTGCACCCTTCCATTCTCTCTTGAAACAGACGAGTGCCAACACCTCTTGCTTTCCAGCAGTGCAGAATTTAGTTAGCTCTGTTTTGTGTCCTCTCCTTGTTTTGATCAAGGGAATATGACATTTATTATTGCTGGCATAAGGTGTGGGTGTATGCGGTCTGGAAATGCTGCCTAAGGAACAGGTCAGCAACTTCTGATTTTGTCATTATGACACAGTCTGTTTATGCCAGCCTCAGATGAGCGTTGTTGGCTGGAGATTTTTTTTGTCAGTCCACAGAGTTGATCAGATAATGGTGCCTGACTATAAGTTCATAACAATTTTGGGAAGTGGGGTGGAGAGATCAGCAGGCAGTGAAGAGCCCAAATCACAGAAAAAATGTTTTTGTGTATATGATGTATGCTTGATTGAAAATAGATTTGAATACGAATTTCCAATTTTAAACAAAATTCCGGCTCAGCTTAAAAAGTAGGAGACTTATAAACCACTTAATCAAAGAGGTCTCTAAGGGTGTGTTCCCATCACCCCCTTAGACTACAGGGGTCAGCAAACCTTTTCAGCCGTGGGCTGGTCCACTGTCCCTCAGACCTTGGGGTGGGCAGACTATATTTTTCTGGGGTGGGGTGGGGGAAATGAACGAACTCCTATGCCCCACAAATAACCCAGATGTACATTTTAAATAAAAGGACACATTCTACTCATGTAAAAACATGCTGATTCCCGGACCGTCTGCAGGCCGGATTTAGAAGGTGATTAGGCCGAATCCAGCCCCCAGGTCTTAGTTTGCCTACCCATCCCTTAGATTAGAGCATAGTGATGTTGATTTTCCCCCTGGTGCATTTCACACCTCATGCCTCCCTAGCTGTTCACATCAGCACAGCTTCCTTAGTGTCAATTTGTTTCTGTTCACACCAGGGAGCGGAATAGGTATTCGCAAGAGGTGTGAAGCTTGAGAAACAATGCATCGAAGAGTAGTATTTTATAACCAAGTACAGGATAACATGCATTTGGATAATTTCATGTGAACACAGATTAAAAACCCAGTACTGAAAAGGCAGTGAGTTCATAGGAAATAGCAGGGGGAACACAGTCAAAGCGGTGCACAAAGAAAATTGTAGATTAAACACAGCACCCTTTTGCATTACCACTCCACTGTAAGTATGCCAACTGTGGAACTGGCAAAAACAGGTGTCGGTGGCAGGGGAAAGCGCTAAAACACTGGCCCCCAAATAAAGGGGAGTGGGACAGAGAACAGCCCCACCTGCCTGGCAAAGCTTTGGATTGGGTGGTCCCTCTGCCTTTGCTTGACCCTCCCCAGCCCCCTCTGAATTGCTCTGCCCACACCTACCTGGTTCTGTTCCCTGTGTGAGACCTGGGGTGGGACTCTCTGACCTCTCAGCCTGCTTTCTGTCGCATGGGACCAATGAGCCATTGGGCACATCTCCATCCTTCTTGTGAACATCAGCAGCCATCCCTTGGAAGCTTGTGGGGACCTGCAAACAAGCAAACAAAAAAAGACCTGCTAGCTTTTATTCCCCAAAGCAGTGCAGATCTTAGGCAGTTACCTAACCTGAGTGACAAAACAAGTGCATTGGAGCACTTCCATAGCATCGGATTTATAGGAAGCAGGAAGTCAGCCTGGAAATGCTTCGGGTTTAACTACGCCATAGTTATCCCATATAGAGTGAGCATTTTCTAACTGCGTAATGCAGCGTTTGTTTCTTCTCAACACCTCCTTATGAGAAAAGTTACTATCATTTCCACCTTACAAATGGAGAAGGGAGGCTAAGATACAGCGGCTTGCCCAAAAACCACCCTCTGAATCCATGGCTAAGCAGATATTTGAACTCAACAATGCTCTCAAGACCTGGAAGTATGGCTCTGGCCAGCAAGCAATGGGGACAGATGTTTCAACAGCAACGGCACTAAAACCACATGATTCAAGTGTTTGGTAGGGATGGCTAGATCTGTTGACCCCGCAGTAAAATGGTCAGTCTTTTCCTACAATGTGTAACAATCAAACAAGAAGCAGGGCAGTGGTCCTTATTCACAGGACAATTAAAGTATTATATGTACAGAATAATGTTTTTATTTGAAACCGTGAAGCACAGGAGGGTTTGGTAATGTACTCAGTGATATATCTCTCCTCACTGTTGAACACTCTGCTTCTGCAAGAACCTCCGCATGTTAACACCGGCTCAATAAAAATGTGTCTTGTTCATATTGATTGGTTAAATGTCAACCGTGTCCCATCGGTGTTTGCCTATGGTTGTTAAAGTCAAATGATGACGGAGGAGTCAAATCCTTATGCGATTAAGTGGACAAATCACAAAAAGACTCAAAAGCAAATGAAAATGGGTTCTTTCATTTGCCTTTAGGTTTCACAGCTATTAAAGCACACAACTTCCATATTTTCAAACTTTTGATGGCACACACAGGATGAGAAAGACATTCTGGTTATTTCAGTTAAAGCAGAATTGGTTACAAGCTGCATGCCAGATACCTTGCTATCCATAGCATGTTGAAGAACTCTACACACTGGGGAATTTTCACCTACTGATCATGTAAAAAAAAAAAAAGTGCCATGTATTGAAGATGAGTGTTTATGTTAAGTTGGTTGGCAGCAGGGTGTTTATTTTATTTTAACATACCGGTATGTCCTTTGTAGTTACTTATTTTTAATATCTGTCATCTACCACTAGACTTTGGAATGTGCTGAGCTAACTTGTTACAGTGCAACCTAAACCTATGTTCTCTGAGATAAGTGATACAGAGTTCAGAGGTTCTTACTCCTAGGTAAGCAAGTATAGGATTGGCTGGGGAAACCCAGCCAGATGGACGGGGTATAAATAATAAATTATTATTATAGGATTACAGCTTGAATGAACTCATGCTACCATCTGACACACTTTTTCTGGGTGTTAATCCCAATGAACACAATGGAAATTATTTCTGAGCCAAGGTGCACAGGATCTGCAAGTGGTTAACAGAATAAATAAAGTTATTATAGATCAGTGCTGAACTGAATTTAATTTCAACTGCATTGCTTTTAAAAGAGGGGGAAAATTCCCACTAAACAAGATTAAAAAATAGGTAGAAATGGAAATCCAGAACTAAATTTGTACTTGACTGTTGGTATGAGTTAAGCTGGTCTGTTTCCTTACCACCTTGTGCCTTTCTCCTGCTCTCTCATCCATCTTCCTGGAACAATGGTTAACTGACTTGAGCCATTACCCTGCTTTTGTGACTGGTTTGCTTTCTTCCCTTGTGCAGCAATGTAATTTTTCAGCACAAATTTGTGCAATCCTATGCATACATTTGGAAGTAAGACCAAGCAATTTCAGTAGAATTTACTTCTGAATAAACATGCAAAGGTTTGAACTGCATGCTGTTTCAGAATTCTAGGAAACCAATGGTGCATAGCCAGCTGTACGCTTTGAAGTAATGCTTGGCCCTAGGAAAAACTGCTAAACAACAAAAACCAAAATACAACTAG
This sequence comes from Podarcis erhardii, assembly GCF_964252035.2. NCBI lineage: Eukaryota > Metazoa > Chordata > Lepidosauria > Squamata > Lacertidae > Podarcis > Podarcis erhardii. The sequence continues at coordinate 71,744,707 of NC_138498.1, forward strand.
CTTAAATACTAATAGGCTTTAATGAAAGATAACATATTAAAGAATTTGAGTAAAATACAATGAACATTTAAGCATGAATTTTACTAAAATCTATCAAGGTTTAAATGACATACAGAGAAAAATAAAATAATATATGTACACAATATATATTAAAAACAAATAGCTACATTAAAAAAATTCTTGGCAAAACAGAGCAACACAAAATTCAGCAAATGAAAAGAGCAACTATTTAATAGGTGTTAGGTTCAGAATACATACTTAATCTGCCTGTATTAGTACAGTGGAAAAGTCACTGGTTCTGCATTTTTTGTTAGAAATTGGGCTTTTGTGGTTTAACACAGGAATAGGGAACAACACATAGGTTAGCAACATCTGGTTCCCTATTCCTATATTAGACAGGAGAACTCTATTCTTACAAAAAAAAAAGAAAAAAGAAAAAGCAGAACCAGTGACTCCCATCAATCCTGGCTATTAACCATGCTAGGGATGGCTGCTGGGAGCTGGAGTTCAACATCATCTAGAGGTCAGAGATTCCTCTCTGGTCTATCAGATAAATCATATGACAGATGTTTGTCTCTTTTTAGAGAGGAAGTATTATTCCATACAATAACTCTGGGTGATGTGCGAGAAGCATAGTGAAGAGATGCCAGGAGCTAGGAATTCCTCCAACGTCCCTAGGTGTGTTTTACCTACATTCTGCAATTAGGTCCCACGACACACCCTTCAGAGGGTGGTTTGGGACGGCCTGCAGTTTAATTTATTTATTTATAAAAATATTTATATACCACTGTATCATAAAGATACACATAAAGATCACAGCAATTTACAACAATATAAAAGCATACAGCCAAACAATAAAATTTACTGATGAGCTGAAGTATCTTCAGCAGACCACTAATTAAGATAAGTGTAGCTTATGATTATTCCTTAACAGCCTTGAAGAGCTTGCAAGTTTGAGATTCTATAAACTGTAATTAATCAAGCCCTAACATTTTATCAGGCCAACTAACTCCTTATTTAGAAATTACCAAAATGTTTATTTCAACAGGACAGAGATGAGAGGAAACAATCCCTGTCTCTATTCCAAGACATTTGGGTCACCCCAAATTGTATCCCCAGTTGCATCAAACTTTTTGTCTTTACATAAAAGAAACTCACTGTCTTGTGTAGCACAAAGTAAATGGTCCCCAACTGGCCAGACTTGGGGTGGTGGTGAGAACCTGCCCATCCATCCAGATTTTGTTATCAACATGGGCAAGCTAAGACACACACTCAATTTTATTCCATTTTGCCTCCCAAGGTTCTCAGTGCAGCACACATGATATTCTCTCCTCTTTAATCCTCATCACAACCCTGGGAGGTTGGTTAAGCTGAGAGATAGTGACTGGCCCAAGGTCACCCAGTGAGTTTGTGGTTTAAACCAGACCTCCCTGGTTCTAGTCTGACACTCCAGCTACACCACACTGGCTTTACTTTCTCCTGGGTGAGCTGCCAAACACCCACAAAGACCTGGGAGACCTGAGTTCAGTTTTTACCATTGCTACAGAGCAGCGTTCGAAATCTGCCAGGTCCATTTTGCACCTGGCTATTGGTCACTTGCGATCAAGTGAAGATGCCCGGGGGCCAGGATGGCGCCTGATGTCCCCACCATCTGGAGGTGCATGCCTGGGGATCCTTGGACCTGGTCTGTTTTCACACACTAGCAACACATCCTGTAGAACTTGATCCATGATATTTTATCTGCACAATCGGAATGAATTACAGGAACCAAAAAGTCTTACAGTGGTACCTCGGGTTACATACGCTTCAGGTTACAGACTCCGCTAACCCAGAAATATTGCCTCGGGTTAAGAACTTTGCTTCAGGATGAGAACAGAAATTGTGCTCCGGCAGCACAGCGGCAGCGGGAGGCCCTATTAGCTAAAGTGGTCTTCAGGTTAGGAACAGTTTCAGGTTAAGAACAGACCTCTGGAACGAATTAAGTACTTAACCCAAGGTACCACTGTATGGAAAAATACGACTTTTGAGCCGCCTGGCCCCAAAAAGGCAACTAGGCATTCCGTTTTGGCAACTGTAACCCTGGTTTATGGAGCCATTTGGTGCTGGGCATATATATCGGAGTTTCTCACCCTGCTACAGAGTACAGACTGAGTGTGTGGACTTGGACAAGCTACTCTTCTTTCAGGCTCAGTCGTTTCCTTGTACAATGACAATAATGGCCATTTATAACAATAAAAGGTATCAGCATGATAATGGTTATAAAGTGCTTTTGCAGCTGTAAAGTGTAACATAGGCATTTTGATATCAGTATTACAGCCTTTGGCTCTAGGATGAGGAGGCACACAGGGCCACAAGTTTGACCTGCTGCTACTTGGTAGAGTTAATTGCTCTGCAGACAGACATTCAGCCCAGCACATTGCTCTAAATCAAATAATTATTTATGCTTTTGTACAACTTCCGACACCATCTAAGCCACCCTGAGAGCCCAGCACACAATTTAAGAAGTGGGGACATAGCCAGCCCTTCTCAGGAAATGTCCCTGACTTTTACTTTTGCTACATTTCCTCCTGGGCTCCCTCTCTCTGTCGGAGAAGAATCTCCTAAGGAGCACAGTGTGATCCCAAACCACTCTGGTTTCTTTGCTTCTGGTTTCCTGAGGAACCTTATTGTTGTTGGCTTTGGTAGTACAGCAGACGGATTTGTACAAAATCCAGTTTGGAAGAATTTCAGTTTCCCCGATTCCACAGCGGGCCATTTATGTTGCTCAAATAACGTGGAATATATGCAAGGCTGAAGAAAGAAATCCACAGGCCCAGCCCCTGTATGTGCCTTCCTGTTTGGTCTAGCAGCACACAAAGGATACTTACAGCTTTGACAGGAACAGCCTGCGGAGGAGTGGAAAGCGCCAGTGAGTGTCTGCTTCTGCAGCTGCCTTGCCGGTGATGTCTAAGCAGAAAGGGAAGAGCGTGAGCCTCCAGGGGAAGAGGAGAGAGGGTTCTGCATGCTGCTATCTCCTCTGGAGACTCTGATGCTGCACAGTCACAGGCATGCTTCCCAGTCTAGCCAGCTGAGTCTGCCCTCACCAGCTATAGCCAGGAAGGTACAGTGCACTACCTACTTTTCCTTTCAAAGGTCACTTTCTGGGCCACAAGTCCCAGTGCATCTTGGGGAATGTAGTTCCAAACTTTGCAGTTACGGTGTTTCAGTGGACAAAATACGATCTCCACAGAAAATGGAAGAGACCTCTGGTTGATGCACATCTGCCTAGATGTGAAAATCTGTGAAGATTTAAGCTTTCTCTCAACATAGGAAACCTTGGTGTCTGTGTTTGATGATAAAAATAGGAGTGATTTAAGTATCACTTAGTTCAAAGCACTCTACATGCATTCTATCTTGAATCCTTATGACAGCCTCGTAAGGTCAGCTGACACTATTAATCTCATGATGAAGATGGGGAAATGGAGAGGAATTCCTGTTTCAAACTATTAAATCCTGTAAAATGTTCTGTTGTAATGTTTTTATTAAGTCACATTCTTAAATGTTAAGGAGGGAAAAAAGCCATAACAAACATGTGGCATGTTTTTTCAGAAGTCTCGCTGGGTTTTATTTCCAAATAAATATGTTTGTGATTACAGCCATGCTGCCACATTACTTAGAACTGAATTCTCCTGTGTTCATTCAGATTTACTCCTAGAAATGCATGTATGATTGAGTCTGCTACAAAAATAAGTTGAAGGGCTTTGAGCTGTATGCATTAAGATCTGTAAATCAGAATGTTCACATTCAGCCAGTGTACTGTAGTGGTGTGAGTTCTGGACAAGGACCTGGAAGACCATGGTTCAAAACTCCACTCAGTCAGGAAGCTCACTGGCCGACCTTGGGCCAGTCACTGACTCTCAGCCTAATCTACCTCACAGCGTTGTTGTGATTAAATGAGAAGAACCATGTATAGCACCTTAAGCTCCTTGGGGTGAAAGGTGTGATATAAATGCAATAAATAAATAAATTCAGCTCAGTTAACTCAACCTTGGTAGTCCTTACAACTTCCATAATCACAGTTCACACAACTTTTCAGTTCAATCTGCTGCAGGTTTATACAGAGGTAAACCACATCCAATACAATGGGACTTACTCCCAAGTAACTACAGTGGTACCTCAGGTTAAGTACTTAATTCATTCCGGAGGTCCGTTCTTAACCTGAAACTGTTCTTAACCTGAAGCACCACTTTAGCTAATGGGGCCTCCTGCTGCTGCTGCGCTGCCGGAGCCCTATTTCTGTTCTTATCCTGAAGCAAAGTTCTTAACCTGAAGCACTATTTCTGGGTTAGCAGAGTGTGTAACCTGAAGCGTATGTAACTCGAGGTACCACTGTATGTGTGGAATGGCAGTCATAGCTACTTCCTTGCACCAGTTCCAAATTATGATCTGTGAAATAACCTCCACAGGTACAAAGCTCTTGAAGGAGCAGCATGTTGCTCGTGAAGGATCCCCGCCCCCAAAAAACCTATTGTGTTTGTCCTTAAAGCACTATTTTGGAAATCACAGTAATTAGGCACTTTAGGGTTGGTGCAGAAAAAAAACTGGTGAAGGTAGGCAAGATTATATCAATTGAAGATACAGAAATGCAACATCTGATGTGAAAATGCTTAAGAACTTAAGGATCAGACCAAAGGCCCATTTAGTTTAGAATCCCTTTCCCTACAGTGGCCAACTAGATGCGCCTGGAAAGCACAAAAGCAGGCAATAGGCCTCTCTCAGTTTCTCTCCCAGAAACTGGCATTTGGAGGTCTGCTGCCATTAAGTGGTTTAAAAGAATGAACTTAACATTTTATGAACATGCCACTAGTATCTCATTCTCGAACTGGGAAACTGGTGACAATGCTTCCTTACCTCTGCTTGACAAAATACAGTGGTGCCTCGCAAGACGAAATTAATCCGTTCCGCGAGTCTCTTCGTCTTGCGGTTTTTTCGTCTTGCGGAGCACGGTTATTAGCGGCTTAGCGGCTATTAACGGCTTAGCGGCTTTAAGAAAAAGGAAAGACTAGGTGTACGCCTTTCAAGAGAGACAGGTAAGGTGTGAAATGCTTATTGAGGAGCCTAAAGTGGAGGGAAAAGGAAACATAGTTCTACTGTTATACCCATTTCCATCACCTCTGTGAAGAAATGGCAGGGCTTGGCCTACTGGTTTCTGGGGGAGATGTGTGTGCATTCCACTCCACGACTTTACACATTCAAGCCTCCATCAGCACAATGAAACCAAAGGACAGGGACGGGTTTACTGGGCCTTCTCCTGCCCCGGGGTGCTTGATGAGGCGGAAGGCCTCCTCCACTTCCTGTGTCTTAGTGCCGCCTTCCCTTCTGGTTTGCAAACCTAACTGCATTCTGCTAACTATGCTTACTTGCACAACCCAGACCCATATCCAAGTCATGATGGTGTGTGACTAATACATAAACCTTCCACAAGTGTTATCAAGTGTTATTTTATTTATTTTGTTACTCTCCACCCCCTTCTTCCAAGGTACCTGAGATGGTTTACAATGTTTAAATACTTAAACAAATAAATTATATAAAATGTAAGGTAGCACTGCAACAATTAAAGAACCAAATACTGACTGCAACTTCATTAAGCATGCCTTAGTTTATCAATTTTATTGAAAAAATAAAGGAGGGTGAAAGAAGAATCTTGAGGTCAGCCTCCAAACATATTCAATGAGAAGCCTTGTCCAAACAACACGTGGAATACCAAAAGTGTTTCAGATCATGTGTAGAATGTCCGCCCAAACTTCGATATACAGTAGTATGATAACTTTACCAGAGAGCTTCACATAAAATTCTGCTATTCTTCAAAATAAATCTGCTTCAGCCCTTCTTCTATACGACTGGAATGTACCACCGCAGTACTGACCAACTTCATCAATAGCAAAAATTAACAGCACAAATCTTGTCGCCGCCGTCATCGTTCTAACAGGCTCAAACCATGAATATAAAGCTGCAAGTCCCAGTATTACACATCGACGCTAGAGAAAAGGAGGAAGTGGGTTGCGGAGCATCCTGGGAAATGTAGTTATAAGACATACACTCCTCCGCATTGAGCAAGTGAGTTCTTTTTCTTTATTTCCTCTTTCCAAGCAGAGCATTTAGGGCATATAGGAGCATTTTAAAAATACAAATATTAGAATTATAATTCAGTTGTCTGATGATTCATTTCCCGAGTCCTTCTGTAGCTATCTTTTTCTTATTCCATGGGGCATAAGTGAGAGCTGTCCACACAAAACAAGTGGGACCGGACCTGCAACAAAATGTTTATTAATTATGGATTTACAGTCTGCTCTTCACCATATTCTAGTACAGAGTGATCTTGTTCGCGGTTCAACCCAGCCTTCGTCCACGAAACTCCATTGCATTTCCCCACCCCTGCAACAATCGATCAGCGTCCTGCAGCTACTGATGCTCAGTCCTTACTAGGTTAACTTCTTATTTCCCCCAGGGTTTTCTTTTGCCTTTTTTGTGTGTGTACTTTTTCAAACCTTGGGATTACTCCGAGTTCCCTCTTGTATGTGGCTGTTGTCTGGTAGCAGCACGCAGATAACAAAATTGGAATATAGAATAAAGAAATCCAGGATTTTGGCGTAGCTGTGATTTGGTAGCAGCAGCAGCAGCACTTTCTGCACCTCCAGCACCCCACAGCAAATCTCGCCTTTTCTAAGACAGTTAAAAGTTTTTGTTGATGAAATTCATATACCACTGACTGTAAGAAAAACCTTTAAAGCGGTTCCCATGCCAATGCATTGTTTTCAAATTGAAAAGCATGCAACTTATACCAGCTTTAGTGAAGCTCCCTACTAATATTTTCAGTGAAAGGCGGGCTGACGTTGCTCTAGCTTTCTTGCAACAAAGGGCTACCTACGTTAATAAGCCCCACCCAGCATCCTACTGCATATAAGAAAACGTATGCTTCATTGACTGCAGACCCGTGGGGCTTTAAAGTTTGAAAGCACTCGACCAAAAAAAGAAAATAAAAAGAAAATTCCGCAAGAAAGCTTGCTTTTTAAAAAAAATTTGGCTGCCACACGCAGCCCAACCCCAGCGACGCTGAAATCCTCGATTTCTCCATTGTTTTCTTTGGGCAGCTCCCACTTCCGCCTCTTGGAGAGACCCCCAAAGATGGCTTCCGAAGCTATCTGGGGACCGCTCTATCCGCCTTAAGTCTATGGTTAGCCGTATAGGCCGCTGCGCGCGTGCCCTGGGATGGCTGGGTGCTCTTTGCAAGGTCACATGGTGGAGCGCACCGGAATTTCCGGTTTCCTCTGGCTCGGCGTTGCGGCTTGGCTGTGGAGGCCCAGAGTGGCCGAGCTGCCTGCCTTGCTTGTGGTGGGTATCTCCCTTTCGCGCTCCCGCTCTTTCTCTGGCACGGAAGGCCCAGCCTGCCTCGCTGGGCTTGTGCGGCCGACTCCCGTCCGCCTTGGGTCGTGAGGGAGGCGGGTAGGGAAAGGGTCCCCCCCCCTTTGTCCCTCTTGGAGCAGAGAGACCGCACGCGGGAAATGCGCCTGGCGCTGACAGGGCCGCGCGGGACAGGGCGGCCGGGAGGGGAGCCTCTTGCCAGGGATACCGGTGACTCTGACGCATCCTCAGCTCGTGGCATTTGCTGGGTGGGGGGCAAGAAGAGGGGGGCGTTTGGGCCGTAGAAATGCTCTCACGGCAGAGGCGGGCCTGGAGGGGTGTCCGCTTGTTAACAGTGAAGGAGGTAGACCCAAGTTCTGCACCCGGCGACGGCGAGGACTGTTGGTTTATTATGTATTTTGTGTCCTTTCTCTGTAGTTTTATGTTGTGAATCGCCCTGTGATCTTCGGGCGAAGGGCGGTATACACATTTAATTGACAAATTCGTAAATAATTGGGGGGTGCGATGGGTTTCAAGCTTCCTGTGAGAACGCCTTTGGAAGGTTCCCCTTCAGTTACTGGTATCTTCAGTTGATAGGGTTGTTCAGAGGCCTCTCTTCTTTGGCACTTGGGTGAGCTGCTGCCAGTGTAGGCTAAGCTGAGGGTGTACCATTGGATTGGCTTGTGTAGTAAGATTTCCTGTGCTGTTAAACTCTGTCAAGGAGATGTGGGGCGCTTGCAGATTTGTGATCCAGAAGTATGATTGGAACTGAAGGTGTAGAAACAAAAATAAAACCCCTGGCTCTAGGAATAATTGTGCAAGCATCTGGGGAGGAAATGAAAAGTTAGTAAATTTAAATGATCTCAGGAATATGTTTTTATTTTTAAAAATCTGTTCATTATTTTATATAGTTAATTGTGAAAACAGTAGATATCACTGGCTATCTTAGAAGGGGGCCTCCTGCCTTCCCATGTCTCACACGACAGAATGCTAGCAGTAACACATACATACACATATGCATTGCAGGCTGTTGGACTGGATGACCCCCGAGGTCTCTTCCAGCTCTACAGTTCTATAATTCTATTATAATCTGAAAAGCTAGTGCTCTTCCCTTTAACATTTTTTAAAATTTTATGTGAAGTTGTGTAGATGTAATCATATCATTTTTACATCTCATCCTTAATTGGCCTTTTGGGAGGAAGAGTGGGATAGAAATTTAATAAGTTAAATAAAAATGTCTGCTTGGAAGCTACTTCTGTTGAACTCCATTGTATCCACCCCCAAGATGGTAGAATTAGGAGTGTGGCCTTAATTAATTGGCTATGAGTAATAACTGTAGTCTTGGAATCAAAGCAAATGCGGTCACACTTTGTTCCAGTGACATGTTGCTGCTGCAGGCAACACATAAATGAATGACAGATTCTAATTATGCAAACCATCAATAACCCTTTACCTCTCCCTGAGCTCCTTAGAATATGAGTGGGATAAGAAATGAAATAAATAAAAATGGCATTTCCCCCATTATATTTACTGAATATCTGGAAAGGCTTGTTAATGGATATAGAGCATATTCTTGTTTTTATTAGTTTTAATATGGTATAATTTTTATTCACAACACACTCTATTTGAGCATTGGCTTGGGAACACCTAATTCTGTAGCCATATTTTAATTTTGCTACAGCTGCACTTATATGCTGCCAGAAGACACCCATTCCAAACTGGCTTTAAGCAATTTAATATAATAAATAACTGAAAATGCAAATAAACAAAAGAACCAGTTTTAAAACAAGCATTAATTATTACAAATCATCAGCATCAAAAACACTCAAAATAAGGAAATCAATATATTGAACACTTTTTAAAGTATAATTATTATTTTAAAAGTTATATTTTAAAATGCATCACATTGAGTTCTTGGAAAACAAAGGACATACCTCTACAAATAGTTTGTCTGCCATTAAAAATTGTTGTTTTTTAAAAAAGTTGTGTACAGTAACCTTCAAGGCAAAAATGGAATATTCTTGGATTGAAATATTTACCTAGTTTCTCTTGTGCTGCCATTTCTAATCACTGCTTTCTGTCCTTTCATTGTTGTGCAGAAAATATCCTGTTTGTCCTGTGTAAACTATAGCAGTTCATTGTTGCAAGTGATGGAAAGTTGTTTGCCATTGTCAGAAAATGTAGTAGTTGGTTGTTGCTAGGATAACATGCAGTTAGTTATCAGTTCAGTAGTTATTCTTACAATGCTCAAATCAATGCACGTCATAAGGTTATTTGTGACTTTCTTTCAATACAAACTGTTCACAGGCTAGTTGAGGCACAGAACATGTATAGGAAGTGACACATAAAGAGAGGCTTTATTTATCCTGCTGCTCAGTCTTTTCTTCCCAGACTGCTCCACCCTAACACTCAGCTGTGCTGTTTTGCAATTTATCTTTGTTAATTCTACCTATAATTCAGGTAGAAATGTATACTAAACATGTTTTTCCCCCAGTACACTTGGGATCAAGGTATCTAGAACTCAGCACATTTTTGCTTTAGTTTACTAGATTATCATATTTACTTCCCCATCTATAAAAAGACAAGTTTCCATGCAGAATTAATGCTAGCACAGGTTTTTTTTTACTTATCAGTATCAGAATAATAATATTTATTCCCTGGACTGGAATGTGTATTGTATGAAGTGAAAACCCACCCATTGGTTGTGGAAATGCATATTTATAGATTTATTTTTAAAGCCAAGCCCTAGAATGTATGCTGGAAACAAAAGTATTTTTGATATAAACATTGGAAACAGCCCAACTGGACAATGTGGCGTAGTGCTGGCCACATATTTGCCCATTTTTGAGTCATATTATTCATTTGCAGAGTTCTTCTGAGGAAGACATAATGCAACTAGTATCATGGTTGTTCCCGTATGATTAATAGTGGTGGATCTGATCTTTCTTCTTCTTTCACCTTCAACATATTGTACATCGATTTAAATTGGGATACATACAGACTTTTGTTCTTTATAGAGTGGGTGTTTAAGGCAAATTGTGGTGGAGTTCAGGAAGTGCTGTACATTTGCCAATATCCAGAATAAAGAGCATCTTGCTAGTGTTTTTGGCAAAACACAGGTGATTTATTTGTGGGCAGTTAGGATGGACTGGAAGTGGTTCTGAATTTCAGGTATGCTAGGTGTGTGTAAAGTTCAGTGAAGATTAGATAAGAACTCCTCTCTCTGATGTGCAATGTGCTTTGCTGGGCCTCCTTCTTTACTCTTACTTCCTCTTCTTCTGCTCTTTCCACTCTCCATATCTCATCTCCTTTGACACTTCTGAATAAATTATGGAGCAACTTCACACAATAAATTAGCACCTGTTGATTTTCTTTGGATATGACCTATGTTGTGGTATTGATGCTATGTTTTAAATTGCTCTAATCAGAATGGGCTTATTTTATAATTCTGATTGAGTTAAATGCTGTCTGTAGATGTGCAGGATTCACTGAGATGTTGAAAGACCTGATGAACGTTCTAGACTGTTATTGATTCAACCACTCTTGTGAAACATAGGACCTTGCAAACCTCTTATCAGTAGAGGTGTTGGGGAAATGTTTTGATTTAGAATAGTTGTCTCACAGTTTACAATGGAAATTCGCACTGTCTTTCAGTTGCACAGTGGTCAACTGCTTAGCTTTTGACTGTTACCTTGTAGGTTCAAATCATTCAAGAAGTTGAACTGGGTAATATTTGCTGGTTTAAAAGATAAAATTTATTAGCCAGAAGAATGCTAATTTAGTTGGCTTTTTATCATATTTTTATCTTGCAGAAAACACAGCTGCAGTTTGACAAAAACAAGAACTCTTTCTTCTGTTTGTCTTATCACAGACAAAATGTGGGGAAACCCTCGACCAGCCAACAGAATGGGTCCTTTTCGGTAAGTGTTTAACATGAAATAAGTTTTTGTATTTATATTTGTCCTGCATTAGGCTAGATACCATGTAATAAGATGACACAAAATCTCTGCTTCATAATTGGTAGCCACTTGTGACAACCCACTTGCACATCATCCTTACAGGGCTTGCCCTTCCCCTCCACCAGCTCCTCCCCAAGGGTTCCTAGTGCTGCTTTTTATGTAGTCAAAATAACATCTCGAGTACACACGAGGGAGGTACCATTAGTTCTGGGGGAACCATGGTCATGGAATGCTGATGAGAGGAAGAGGATAGAATGGAGTATCCTGGAAGCAGATGTAGCTGGTGCATATAACTCAGTGTACACTTGGAAGGTATGAACATTTCCCTTGTCAAATTGACAGTTATATTAACAAATGCCTACAGGAACTATTAAATGTTGTTTTGGCAGAAAGTAGGTTCCAGAAAATAGATTCCACTCGATGTTGGGACACTATAAGGTCATGGAAGAGTGTTTATATGTGCAGGCCATGAACTTGACTCTCATGGCCAAAGCTACTTTGCTAGGCTACTAGAACTGTACATTATGCCTTGGTTTATGGTAGGGCCTTGGAGTTTCTAGGATCAAATGCTCCTGGTAACTTTATGGCATGCATGCATATGCTCTGACACAATGAAAAATCTTGAGCGAAACAGCTATACTGACAGAACCACATTGATAGGTTTGGGGAAATGTCTTCAAAGAGTAATGGATAGTAGCCATCAGCAGACGACAGAGATGCTTTGCTTTTATGCATGGGTTTGCCTACTAAATACGCATGAGACATGTTAGATGGGTATGCAGTTGTTATGGTGCAGATGAAGGAGCACATGAGGAAGGTGCAATATGCACTACTGCAAATTGAGATCCAAGTAAAACAATGGTGCGAGTCGAGAAAGTATATAAAATCTCATAATTGTCTCCCCTTCTTGATAGTACGTTAGTACAACTAACACATAGACTGGGCAGTGTCATTCAAATACAGTATTGAGCTTGTCTACAAAGGCCTTGTTTTATGAATAGAGCAGCATGAGTATAGTTGCTCAACTGCTTAAGATAGTGATAAAACCAGATTTAATGAATGGACATTCTTTATTTGGAGGAGCATCAAGGACAAATGCGGTGGCTTCCTTAATGGAGAATTCCAAATGCCCCAGCTGTATGTACTGTGAGACTATGTAGATTGTTACCTTCAATGACTCATTAATATTTCAGGTATTCCATGTTGAGTTCAACTGGGAATTATGGTGAAATGGGAGTACGCAAGTTTACTTGTCACGCCTGTCGTATACTGCCTCCTCTTAAACTACCAAACATCAATATCTTCTGCGGATCTTACTGTTGAACAGCTCTGTAAAAGGTTTAGAGAAGACATGCTGATGTGTAGATTACAAACTCGAAGGACATTATGAATAACACTGTCTTTATTTCTACAGTGGGAGCCAAGAAGAAAGGTTTGCTCCCGGGTGGAACAGGGATTACTCTCCTCCTCCCCTTGATAGTCTTGCTCAAGAAAGACACTCTGGCAACTTCTCTGGCAGAGAATCACTTCCTTTTGATATCCAGGGACACCCAGGCATCCTCAATCCTCAGTTTGCCAACAGAGAGGAACCTACTTTCAGCTTTGGAGGTAGAGATGGACCACATAGTGACTTCAGAGGTGGGGAGGGTCATTTGCATGGTTTTGGAGGCAGAGATTACCCACCTGATTTTCAGAATAGAGATGAGTCACACTTGGACTTCAGGGGCAGGGTGCCACTTCTTCCAGAATTTAGAGGCAGGGAGATGTATCAAGGAGATTTCCAGGATAGGGAGGGGCAGTCTATGGATTATAGTGGAGGAGACATTCCTCCAATGGATTACAGGAATAGGGATTCTTTCCGTATGAACTACAGGGATAGGGAAGCTCATAATATGAGCTATAGAGGCAGAGATGACGCTCCATCTGATTTTCGTGCAAGGGGAACATTTGATTTAGACTTCAGAAACCGAGATGGATCTCACCCACACTTTAGGGCAAGGGACATGTCTGAACAGGATTATAGGGGCAGGGAGCAGCCATATTCAGAGTTTAGGAAAAGAGAAATGCCTGATATGGACTTGAGGAGTGTGGGTGCGGCTGACCTAGACTTCAGAGACAGAGATGTACCCCATTCAAATTTCAGAAATAGGCCAAAATCTCAGACTGATCAGGATTTTAGGGGTAGGGATGTGCCACCTCCTGTGGATTTTGCAGACAGAGATGTGCCCTCGGTGGACCCAAACCTTGTGGACTACCAGCATAGCCTTTCTACAGTGACGCCAACAGATAGAGAATGTGAGGTAGATGAGGCTGGACTTGCTGCTAGGGAGCGGTCTTCCTTTAGTGTTCAAAGCAAGGAGTTTCCACATTCAGAACCAAGAGCCAGAGAAGAAGAATCTCAAAGACAGAAGCCCGAGACTGACTCGTCACTAGACTTCCAAAGTAGCTGTGGTCCTCTTCCTACTCTTCAGGATCAAGATAAGCCTTCTCAGGCCTTTGTTAGCAATCAGGAGTTCCCTGCGCGTGAACAGCAAGTATCTGAACCATCTGCTCTTGGACTTAAGGAAAAAAGTGACCTGGATTTCCTTGGAAGGCAGGATACAGACTATAGGGGCATTGAGTATCGAGATGTAGATCATCGACTGCCAGGAAGTCAGATGTTTGACTATGAACATGGCAAGTCTTTTGCAGAGGGCAAGTCTTCTAAAGATTCTCAGCCAGATCTTCAGGTATGTGATTTGTTGGAAAGCTTGTATCTATAATCATGTGTAAACATATTTATGAAAGCTTTGGAAGAATATGTTAATTACAGCCTCCCCTCCTTTGTATATTTAAAACCTGGTTAAGCTACTGTAAGGTAATATTGCAATGATATTTTATAACGTTGAAACTTTCTCAAATCTAGTAGTCTTCCTTTGCTTACTAGTAATTCAAATTCCACATTCCTGACTGACATTCCTGACTTCAAACAGTTTACATGTGAAGCTGGTTATGCTTCAACATCGTGAACATCTTATATAAAAACAATACAGTGTTATTTATTTTAAATCATTGTAAACTGTTTAGTAAAATGATAGGTCTTCATTATTGTCTTTAAAGTTATCTTGAACTTTTTCTTTAAGGACCAGGATTATAGAACCGGCCTCAAAGATATAAAACCAAGCAAGCTGATTCGACTAGGAAAAGTGCCTCAAACTGCAACAAAAGATGATGTAAGTATTTATTTTGCTTCTTGAAACTTAATTAGAACAGCCAGTATTCCACAGTAACAGTTTTCTCCATATGTTGTATTATTTTTATTGTTGTTGTTAATTAAATTTATATGCTGTCCTTCATCCAAAGATCATTAGGCAGTTTACAACATAAAAGCACAAAATGCACAACATAATAGTGAAAACAATAACATCCCCAACACACACATTTAAAGGCCATATATAGTTTAACAGCCAAAGGCCTATTTGAAGAGGATTGTGTTTGCCTGGCACCTAAATGTATGTAATATGGGCGCCAAGCAAGCTTGGGAAGACCATTCCATGTGGGGAATTTGGGAAGAGCATTCCATGTGGGGGGCCTCTGTGTAAAAGGCCCATTCTCGTGTTGCTGCCCTCTGGACCTCTCATGGAGGAGACACACAGATAAGGGCCTCAGATGGTGATTGCAGGGTCTGGGTCAGTTCATAGGGGGAGAGGCGGCCATAGAGGATCTGAGGCATTTAAGGCTATATAGATGAAAACCAGCACTTTGAATTGGATCTGGAAATTAATTGGCAGCCAGTGCAGTTGGGCCAGGATTGGTGTTATATACTCAAGCTGCCTTGCACCAGTGAGCAACCTGGTCATTGAATTCCGCACCAGCTGAAGTTTCCAAACTTTTCAGAAGCAGCCCTGCGGTAGAACAGAATGTTCCTTTTTTAAAAAAATGTTATCGTGTAGTTTTTGTTTTTTTTTTTTTAAACTTAACCTGAAACTTTGTTTTCTTCTGTAGATTCTTAATGCTTTCCAAGCGTGTGTTGGGACACCAGTGAAGAATATGCGCCTGAAAGATTATACTACAGGTGAGAATTTATTCAGTGTCTGTTGGGTGGATTTACATTTCACCTTGCAATTATGGCTTCCTTTTCTGACATCCTTACTACTATTGATTAAATGGCCTTTGGGTCATCTAGTCTTCCCTTGCCTTCTTCAGGATTGAGCCCAGGCTTAGCAGAGGTGATTTACAGCTGACTTGCTAATTCTACGTTAGCCATGGAAAAAACACCCCAAAAACACTCCTAAAGGAAGCCATCTGGAGATGACAATGGATTGTTTCTAGTGGATGTTCCTTATTAAATCTTCTCATTGGGCAAGATTACTTGCCCTGTAACATCCTATGTACAAATAGTCTTCTCTTGAGATGTTGTGGCACCTAATTCCAGTATCTTCAAATACTGATAGCTCTAAATAGCTCAGTGGAAATGTTTCTATACTTATATGCTTCCCAAGTTTCTATACGTTGGGTTGGACTTCTCATTTCAGAGGATCACTTCATTAAAATTTCCTGGCCTCAATCCGTAAGTTCCTGACTTGTCCAAATGAAGTTTGGTTAGGAAATAATTAGCAGTTTTCTTGGTGGGGTTTGGGGAGGCAAAGAAAGAAGGACAAGGTTAAACATGAAGGTAGGGAATGTGAGACATTTATATTATAGTTCCAGAAGGGGTGAGAGATGCAGGAGGAAAAATGGGGAGATGTTCTGGAACTTTTCCTTTCCTTTTCCTGCTCCAGTCTGATTGTAACAGAAATCTCTATAATGATTTAAAATCTGGAGCTTCTTTAAAGCAAACAGTCCTGTAACCTACTAGTGTGTGCTACATCCTTAGTTCATGTCTTTCCTGCGCTGCTGTGATGTGGGAATCAAATAGTTTGCTTATATACCCTCAGTCTGGGTAAGGGCACTGAAAATATCCACAAAGTTGCAAATTTTTCTTTTCAGAAGTTGTTCTTGGAGTACCTCCAAACTGCTTTCAATACAGTGGTACCTCGCAAGACGAATGCCTCGCTAGATGGAAAACGCGCAAGACGAAAGGGTTTTCCGTTTCTTGAGTTGCTTCGCAAGACGAATTTCCCTATGGGCTTGCTTCGCAAGACGAGAACGTCTTGCGGGTTTGCTTCCTTTTTCTTAAAGCCGTTAATACCCAGGGAATCCGCGCTCCGCAAGACGAAAAAATCGCAAGGCGAAGCAGCTCGTGGAACGAATTAATTTCGTCTTGCGAGGCACCACTGTATCCTGAGTACAGAATCTGTTTGGAGACTTTGCATCAGTTTAAAGGGAAGCAAAACTCAAACTGCTTTTTGAACTTGGTGTATAAAGAGCAGTGTCTTTGTGCTATTAGGGCTGCTTCTTTGAAGGAAACTGGGGGGCTGTGAGGAGATGTAACAGCAGGCCATCATTGGCACTCTGAACATGTACCTTAGCATCATGCAGTTCCTCCTTCGCTTGCACATGGAGATCAGAAGCTTCTGATCACCGTTTTAGGCAAAGCACAATTTACAGTTTGTCTGAACCCAGCAAACTAAGCTTTCTGCAAAATGCCTGTAAGCCAGGTTTGCAAACTATTGAGTTGAACATTGCTTGCAGTAAATCCATAGTTTAATGTTTGGGCAAAACTGCAAATAGTGGCTTGATGCAGATCATGGCTGGAAGTTCCTTATTTTCTCATGTGGGGGTAGGAAGCAAAGTGAAAGCCTAAGGCTTGTTTTTGTGATGCCAAACCATGGGTGAAATTCAATATAGCACTTAGGCAAACATTCTGTCCGCCACCTCTCTTCCCTGTGTCTCCTAAATCTGTTCTATGGGTTTCCCCAGGCCTCTGGAGCAGATTTGATGCTGGCATGGGGTGCGTGTAGGGAGAAAGATCCATTGTGCAACCAGAAGTGTTCTGTTTGCACAATTATTTAGTTGAAAACCACCCCATGTTCTGCTGTTAAGTCTGAGTAGTTTAAGTAAGTCTGTTCTACTGGATACAAACATTTGTCAATATATGGAGATTCTCCCTACAGTGTTCTTAATCGCAGTGACAAAGAGGCCATCCAGCGTAATAACCCCTAACTGGGAGGGAAATCTCATGATCCGTGCTTCTCTGCTTCCTTCATGTATTGCTGTTTACAACATAATTCTGTTCAGATTTATGATTTTTTAAAAAATATAATAATTAATGAAATATTTACTATAAAATATTTATTTGGAAATGATAATTTCACACCCTTCTGTATTTCTACTCCCAGAGAGGTTGACTGCTAGTAGTAAATAGTTAAAAACAATACAGCATCATATTGAAAAACTAGAATTAAAGCATAGGTGTGTGCAGTTTTGTTTTACTTTCGCTGTCAACAGATTTCTTTTTGAAATGTTTGAAGCAAACCCTTTGAGCTGAAAAACAAATCATTGGAATTGAATCCCAGTGTATGTTTCTGACAAGTATGTTGGGAAATAGAGAATTGGGATAAAGTAGGGTTGAGTTCCATTTCATGAGTAACTACACTGAATGAAAAGTTCACTAAATCATTAGTAAAATAGAATTTAGAGGAGAGAAACTTATTTTAGCACTCTGGTATGTATAAGCAGGCATAAAATATGTGTTTGATTTGTATTAAGGTGTAACTTCTCTTTGGATTATGACGGGGGGGGATTACAAATGTGCCTGGTGGGGTTTGATTTCCAACAGTCCTCACCACTGCTTGAGAAGCTGTACCCAAACTAGGGAGCTGAGAAATCCTGTCAACCATTTACAGAGTTTTCAGCCAAAACTAAATTGAATGCCATGTTCTGTGTGCTGCTGCAATACAGCAGAAAAACATAATATATAGAGGGGATTCTGGGTGCAGAGAAAGTTCTGTATTCTACAGGCATCTAGGTTTTCTGGGAAGAAAATTCTATTTTAAGCCACCTTATATATTTGTCAGAGCAATAAATTAAATATTTTGAAAATGATAGGATGTAGAAAGGGACGAAAATATTTGAATTATTTTCATATCTTGATAGTCAAATGTGTTCTTGAATTACGAGCAACTGAAAGCACTTTGAGATACGTATTTTGCAACTATGATTTGATGTTTGTACTGATGCTTGGGGCGGTTTCTCAGGAGGTAAGCCCTGAAGGGGTGGCATGAGGGTAGAGTTTGTGCAAGAGTTCGTAAAATGTTCTCTATCACAATCTGTGTAGGTTGAGAACTTCTCATGTTAGCTGCCTTGTTAAAAAATATATATGAAAAGGTGGAATATAAATTTAACAAATAAGGTTTGATGAATACTTTAGGTTATAGTGAGTATTACAGGTTATATCTGTTCGATGAAAGATCTTCATTCAGTCCTTCTCTTACCTGTTTTTGCCATAACTGAATTCTGCCCCTCATCTTTGGCTGCCCTGATATTTCTCTAACTCAATTAGAAAATAGTTGCATGTGGAACTGAGTTTCCTCTGTGTAATGCATGCTAAAGCTCTGGTAGGCAGGGAGTTTGCAGCTTGTTGAAAACATGGCATATTTAGTTCATAATTCATGTAGCCTCTTTAGGCAGGTATGCTATGTTGATGTGACCAGATAGCAACTGTAAGTCTCCATGTGAAAAGTGAACAAGTATGGCCTGAATCTATCTGATAACGTAACATAAGCTATTTGTTCTTACTTCTCTTAAGGATGCACGCTTCACCTAGCCACTTCATACATGATCAATTTCATGCTCTTGTTTCTGGGATTTGACTAGTTATAATTCAGTCTGTGTTCTGCCATATATTTTGGCAGCCTAGATCTGACAGGATGTTTAAGCAAGCTAGAGGATTTGAGCATGATGGTAGACTGTTGATGATTTGAAACTCAAAGAGAAGAAGAGATCTGTACAGTCATACCTTGGGTTAAATATGCTTTGGGTTGAGCATTTTCTGGTTGCTTTCCGTGGCGACCCGAAAGTAACAGAACGCGTTACTTCCAGGTTTCATCGCATGCGCAGACGCTCAAAATGACATCACACACATGCACGGAAGCGGCAAATTGCGACCCGTGCATGTGCAGGCACGGGTTGTGTTCGCTTCAGGATGCGAATGGGGCTCCAGAACGGATCCCGTTTGCATCCAGAGGTACCACTGTATATGAGTAATTTGGGGGAGAGTTGGGATGGTTTTTCAGTTCATGCCTTGGTGCATTGAAGCATCTCATTTCCCCTATTTAGGGTATCGACACAGGTGGCGCTGTGGATTAAACCACAGAGCCTAGGCCTTGCCGATCAGAAGGTTGGCGGTTCAAATCCCTGTGACGGGGTGAGCTCCTGTTGTTTGGTCCCTGCTCCTGCCAACCTAGCAGTTCGAAAGCACGTCAAAGTGCAAGTAGATAAATAGGTACCGCTCCGGCGGGAAGGTAAACAGTGTTTCTGTTCGCTGCTCTGGTTTGCCAGAAGCGGCTTAGTCATGCTGGCCACATGACCCGGAAGCTGTACGCCGGCTCCCTCGGCCAATAAAGCAAGATGAGCGCCGTAACCCCAGAGTTGGCCACGACTGGACCTAATGGTCAGGGGTCCCTTTACCTTTACTTACATCACAGGAAGAGAGAACTTAATGTCATATTTATGGCAGGCAGCTTGAAATTGGACATACGGCCTTTTGTTTCATACGAATCAAGAAATATTTTAAGGAGTGGGTTGTCTCTTATAATGCTGACCAGTGCCATCATATCCAGTGAATGAGCTTGTGAGCAAGTCACTTCGTTTTCTAGCCAGTATTGTGATTGCTTGTTAACTCCCAAGAATGATGTGATTATCAAGTCTAAAACTAAATAAATTATTGAATAAAAGTTTTTTTTTAAAAAAGCCAAACTCCCAGTGTTGCCATTTGTCTGAAATATAATTAAGACAGCCATATTCCATTCGATTTATCAAACCACAGTTCCATGGTTTCAATTTCATAGAAATTACATGTGATGTAATTTCTGCATACAAAATTTCATGCCCTATTTTTTAAATAAGAGATTAAACTACAGTTTCTTTTTGTTTGTTTGTTGATATCATGGATAATTGTGGCTTAAATAAGCCAGGTTCTGTGAATGCAAGCCAAGGGACTAGGAGGGAGTGTGCAGTCATGTGATCAATTCTCTGGCCAATAACCATTATGTCTGAACTGAATCCTTATCTCTCAATTTATTAAAAATGATATGGTGAGTTACATATGGTCAAGTGTAAGCTATTGTATGGAGGCCATTTCCAGCAATCTGCTATGCCTATAATGCACAGACCAATCTGAACCTTTATGTAAAATACCCATAAGCTCAAATACCAGTGATGACTGTGATAAATATGTGTTTAGAAAGATATGTAAGATGATAGTCACCATTAGAGAAATTCATACCGTTCTATAGTTAACATAACACTTTTTTGAGGTTTTCCTCTGCCATGAATTTCTGAGCACAAACTAAGCAAGTTGTTGCTGTTAACAACAACAACTTGTTGTTTTAAAAAATAACTAGTATGGAGTGGAGAAATAGGGAACATATGGAAATTGTGGAGTTTAACCCTAGGCCCCTACCATGATCCAAAACATTTGTATGTCATTGTTGGGAGTGGTCATTAGGGGATTTGAAGCAATGAATTAGTTCTCTGATGTGTTTTAGTCTAGTACTTGACATAGACTGGTCTGAATGCAGTGGTGGGCCAGGTGAGGGCCCGTAATCTGAAGCTGAATTTGGACAAGATTGAGGCACTGTGCAGAGGTGGTTCCTGGGTCTGGGGATTGAGGCTGATGTTGCGCTTACCCTAAAAAGGGGCAGATACATAGTCTGGGTGTGCTCTTGGTTACTGGTGGCTCAACTAACCTCTGTGGTAAGGAGCACCCTTCACCATCTTAGGTTGATGCACCAGTTACAATGGGTTCTGGATGGGGATAAACTACTGGCTGTGATCCATGTGTTCATAACCTCTAGGTTGGATTGCTATTATGCAATCTCTGTGGGTTGCTGTTAGGTTTGGTTCAAAATCTGCAGCTAGCAAAGAATTGTTTCTACTTCTGAGTGGAGTCTCCTGTTTCACCCACAGCATCTGTGTGGAAAGAACTGCACTGGCTGCTGATCAGTTACTGAAACAAATTTAAGCTGTTAGTGTTGGCCTTTATAGCCCTGAGTAGCTCAAGACATGGATATCCCCAATAGACTGACCCAGTCATTACTGTCTGCTGAAGGGGCCCTCCTTACTGCGGCTCAACCTACAAATATCTGTTTGGTGGGCACCTGGAGAAGGGCCTTTTCTGTTGTGGCACTTACCTTGTAGAATGCTTTTCTGTTCAGATTTGGTGGGCACTAAAGGTGGCATGTTGCCTGCCATGAACTTTTCTTGATTGCTATTGTTGTTTCCTGTTGCCGTTGGCTACTGTGACGTTGTTACGAAAACTTGTTGTTTGTATTTACTGTGATGTTTTTACTGTGACTTACTGGGTTTTTTAAAGGTTTTGTGTGTTATGATTTGAACCGCTTTGGTATTTTTGAAAAGTGAAACCTAGTCTAAAAATCCTGTTAATAAGCAAATAAATTTTTAAAAATATGCTTAAACCAAAATCCAAATAGGCAGTGCATAGAAAGTTTGAGGCAGTTGTCATCTTCATCCTGCTTTGAATTGCTGAGAAATCTGTTGGGGGTGCTGTGTGGATAGTGCTAAATTTGTATGGCAGAGAATGAGCTTGAAAATTGCTGCTTGGTCACAAAGCTTACAAGTGGCGTTGGACAGGCTGTGGGAAGCCAACCTAACATTTACTTCAGGGTTATTGGGATAAAAGAAAACTATTTCCATATTTCAGTGTAAATTACAATATAAATTCATTAAAATTGCATGCAACTCTTGCTGGCCTTATGAGAGGTATAATAAATAAACATTTGATTTTTATTAAGATCTTAAAGTGGGAGATTGTCTCAGTATATGGAAGTAAAAATAGATTTAATGACAGAAGGCATTATCTATTGTTTGTGTAGAATATGATTAATTTCAGCAATGGTGTTTGTTTCTAATAGAAAGTCACAACAGTTAGTCTTGTGGTAAAAATGTGTCACAAATTTTATTTCCGATTGGGAATTTATAGACCTGTACAATCCTTTCCCTAGTATCTTTACCTGATGGCAGCTGTATTGCTGGGGTGTGTGGAGGCAGAGGAAAATCTACTGCTTGCAAACGTATTTCACCAGAATGCAAATTTTCACACTATAAGTAGGTAGACAGATAGCATGAGACTGTTTTTAGAGGTTTTGTTTACAATCATTTTTTTTTTTAATAATATTTATTAAAGTTTTCCAATTAATTACAAATTAATAAAACATCCAATTTCAAATCTTTTTCCAATTACATCCCTTCAGGACTTCCCCTTCCCTCCCCCCCTTGTATTCCCAATCTCTCAAATGATCTCAACAAGTTCTTCTCCTCAATTCAAACTTGTTATCCTTAACCCAAATTTTTTTTTTTTTTAAAAAAAC
Source organism: Podarcis erhardii (assembly GCF_964252035.2). Classification (NCBI taxonomy): domain Eukaryota; kingdom Metazoa; phylum Chordata; class Lepidosauria; order Squamata; family Lacertidae; genus Podarcis; species Podarcis erhardii. Next base: position 71,767,517 of record NC_138498.1, read on the forward strand.
ATTATTTTCCATTCCCCTAAAATCGGCTTATTCCCACCACGAGTTCCCCCCTTTAGAATACCATGTAGATGTATATAACCTAAATAAAACGTAGTTTACGCCTTTAAGGATTCCACATTTCCCACCCCCCCTTTTCCCGGTTGCGTTCCCAATGTTCCTCAATGTCCGATATTTCCACGTCTCTCTAAATCATAGTCCTTTGCCAGTCCTCTTTAGTTTCGAATGTCCAATCATGGAAGGATTCTGTCTCAAAGAGAGGCCCATTTTTTCCATCCAGATTTTTATATCCAGGAGTGAAAAACTCCAAATTATAATCCTTAAGCTTGTCAAATCTGGATGTCCCAAATGTCCCCACTTTTAACTTGGTCCAATTCTTGTTATTTTGTTGTTCTTATTGATCACACTCCTCTTTCTATTTCTTTCTGTCCCTGTTTTCCTGCACAAATGTCCTAATTCCAAAAGTTAGTTCCTTTACAGAGGCTTGTTATTCAGAAACAAAACATTACGTCAAGTTCCTTTCATTCCACAACAGATGATTCCATTGTCTTCTTCGGTGTAGTGGCCTCTGTAGTCATAATAATGTTCCATTTCTGCAGTTTCCCAGGAGATAAACAGTTCAGTTCCAATTTCCAGCTAAAACTTGTAATGTCCCTCGGCTCCTCTAGGTGGATTGCAAAAGCTGAGTTCTCTTCCAGATCACATCCATTAGCCCTAGTAACTTTGTAATCCTTATTTAAAACAATTTGTATCCAATTTATAACAAATATAACCAGCAAAGTCCTTGTAACATAGTCTCTATCTTATTTTCCGCTTTGACAGCTCTTTGACAGCTGTCAAAACTTGCCTTTCTCCTCTCCAAACTCCGTCATCGATCGCTCCCGGGGTTCCAGGGGGGGTTGTTTTTAAGTCCGAATTCTACTTTCCTCCTCCAGCTCAATCTCATGTTCTTCACTCGTGAGGTTAAAAACTTGCCAAAATGATGTTACTCCGATCTTAGTTATCAGATCCTTTGCTTTGACCCTTCTACAATGGAGGGGGTGGCTGACTTCCTTTTTTGCGCCTCCCCCGCTCGCTCCGAAATTTTTAAAATTTTTGTCCCTCTTTTTAATCCAAGTTCCAATTACTTACAGGTTGTTCTTTTAGGTCCGAATTTTCAAAGGAAGAAGACAGCGCTCTCCGCCGAATGGCATGCGGCTTCGCACGGCAGGGATAGCAGAGGACTCAAAACACCACGCTTCTCCCCGGCACCCGATCCGTAGCCTTTAAAAAGGCTCCTTCACGAGTCGGGAGGGCGCTAACGGTGTCAGCCGAGTCTCCATGTCCACGGCCCCCGTGGCCGTGGTTTTTAAGGGTCCCCGCATCGCCGGTGCGGTAGGACCCAGCCCCTGCCGTGCAGGCTCCCTCCGGAGCTCGGAGGGAGTCCGCCATTCGGCGATGGCGCCGACCCGGAAGTCCTGGTTTTGTTTACAATCAAGCAGCATATAAATTCTGTTAAATAAAAATAAAAGAAAATGTCGTTTTGCCTTAAGAAACCTTTATAAAGCTGCTTAATTGATTGCACAGAATTCAGTAGCTCATCTTCCACATACATGGGCATGGGCATGACTCAATCTGCTGGTCCCCGTGCCTCCCGAGGAAATAGATAAAATCTAACACTGTTAGCCAAAATTGAAGTTATTAGTGACATGGAGATACTGCTGAATATGATATTGCCTTTAAATATTCTGCCCTCTTTGCCCTTCAGCTGTGTAGCAAGTTATGTCATGACATCCTCTTGCTGTAAATTTGCTTAACAGCCGCCACCAATAATATTGGTTAGGGATGGACACACAACATACAATGTGATGACATCACAATATGGATAAATGTTGTTGTATATTATGAAATGCTGCTTAAAAAATAATAATCATTGTCATTATTAACAACCCAAAAGTGCAGTAGCAGGGTGTTACATCATGGTATATAGAAAGCAAAAGAAGCAATAAATAGTAAGAAAAGGAAATGCTAAGAAACTAATATAACTCAAGACATCCATATGTCCTGAGCTGATGTAGATGGTGAATCTTGATCATCAAGGTCCAAAGCATAAGAAAGAAAATCCCACCAGATGGCATAGTTCTGGATCCTCCAACCCCCGGGAAACTTGTGTGTTCTTCCTTCCCCCCACCTTAGCCAAATTCCATAGGTTCTCACATCACACATCACTATGCTACCTGTAAAATGTTCAGCGCTGAGTGATAAGGAGACCAAAGCATTGCAAACTAGTTTTAGGACATAGCATCTTTCCAGTGATTTCATGTCAGAGGAAGGTGGATATCTCCTGATAGACAAGGATGATGTGTGTGTATGTCACATAGAGTTTCTGGTATTTGTTTGCTTGTTTTCTTTAAAGAAAAAACAAAAACAAAACCTATTCATACTCCTGTGCCAGTTACTTATCTGTGCTACACAAGGCCTTCTGTTGCATTAATTTGTTCTATCTGCAATACCAGATCGGACAGAGTTAGTACATAATGTTTATGTTTTGTGTTATTTGTGAAAAGAACTGAAGCATCTGAGTAGATGAAGCAGTCAAAACAAAATGTTTTATTTTTGTTTCATTGTGAATTATTCCATTGCAAACCAGTTCTTGCAGTTTCAGCCTTGGAAACTTTGCACACTGTTCCCTGCTTAAAGTGACACATCTTCCCTTGAGTAAGCCTTGGTATTAATTTAGATGGTTATGAATCCTTGATAATTTTGAGGTAAGGACATCTTTATGTACCCTTCTGGCCTCCGTTTCAGGCAGATGGGTGCATCGCTTCTTGAAATAACTTTCATCGCTAGAAAATACTATTCTATTAGTGGAATATGGTTAACTAACCATTTTACAATATGGTTAAAGAGATTACAAATGGAACCCCCCCTCCCAATAATTGCTTGTCCTTTAACTTGGACTACCTGTGAAGAAAGGAACAATAACATTTTAGGGTAGTCTTGTTAATTTCCTTGCAGTGTTTTAGAACTGCATTAGATCAGTTTAAAAATCAAAATCAAAAGGGTTAAAAAAATGATCTTCACTTGAGGTGAAAAAGATTCTGAGACTAATACTATTACTGTAGTAGAAAATTAACAAAAACTTAAGCACTTTGACTTCTTGGTTTCACAAGGGTTGAAATGATGCCACTGAAACCAGACTCTGCTGCCTGGACTTTTGAAATGGGTGTTATCCTTTTTTAATAAGTGTAACTCTGTAGTGTTCAGTATCTCCTTAATTTCTAGGAGAATTGGCCCTTTACACTTTTGTTGGCTTTTTAATGGAAACCCACATTGCCTACTGAATTTTACAATGTTTAAGACCAATTTTTAAAAGCACCAACTATTGCCTTTGTTTTGTTTTGTTTTATGGGGAGCATAGGGTGGCGGTAAATGGGTGTGTGCTGAAGGGAAGGGGAAACTGGGTACTGAAATTGTGGCTTTCTGGCACTAACGCAAATCCCGTCTGTATTTAAATGCTGTCCCCAGGTTACGACTATGGCTATATCTGCGTGGAGTTTTCCCTCTTGGAAGAGGCCATCGCCTGCATGGAAGCCAACCAGGTTGCTTTACACTTCGGTCGAAAATGCTGCTAGAAGAATATTTTTGTGGGGAGGGTTGACACCTAGTGATTTTTTTAAAAATAAAGATTCAGAGAAAGTCTTCCCCCCCAAAAAACCTGTACAGCGTAACAGCCTATATGCTGATGTATTGCAGAAATCTGGAGAGGCTTAATGTTCCACAGAAAGAACTTGCGTTCATTTTTTCCCTAAATAGTCTGCCTCTCAAGTTGTGCATGCTTCGCAGGCTTGATAGTTCCTAAGTGTGGTAGTTAAGGAAAGGTTTCCAGTTCTGGTGGTTGTTCTTATGAGCTTGTATATGTGGTAGATTTCAAGTGACAGTAGCTAAACTGCTAATGTCAGATGTTTCACTTTCTTGATTGTACAGTAAAATGAAAATCTGTACTTCCTCTAAGCAAAATAGTTATGTTTGAATATGCTCTTGGGAGTGCAGACTCACACACACCCCTCTACGTGTATTCATGGGCTAGACCACTAATATGCAGCTCTGAGTGAAAAATCCAATTTGCATGCCTCATTTGTCTATGTGTTTTCATCTGGTTGGAGGGGCGGGCTTTGTCTGTTTCCTTGAGTATTCATATTTATATTTTTATGCAAGTTGGAGCTGCATAAGAGAAGTCTGGTCTGTTCCAGCTGCACCTGGTTAATCTGAATGTCTTAACATTTTCTTAGAAATAGAAAGTCGCTAGCATAGCTCCAAATTATATCTTTGGCTAGGTATATATATATATATATATATATATATATATATATATATATATATATATTTTGAGCGCTATAAATAAAAAGTAGTCAATTATAGCAGAAAATGGATCTTACAATAATACCCATGGCTTGGAAATTTTAGAAAAGAAGCCCTATGTTTCCCCCCACTTTTAAGAAATTGATCAGATTCTCAACTATTTTTACATAGTAAATTCTAACTTGTTGTTACTCGGTTCTTCATATCCAGCTTGAGAAATTTCTTACAGTTTCTGGCTGCTACAATTCTAGAAGTGATTTTCTCACAAAAATAATGTAAGCTGGAAACACTGTGTCCTTGGTAATCTCAGTGAACAGATTGATGCTAAATGTGATGATTTATACCCAGTAATTTGAGAAATGAAATTTAGGAATCCTCGCCACGAATCTGTTCTCATAACATGATTATCAGATATAATGACCAGAGTGCTTCCCTGTCCAACAGCTGTCAGGTACTTGTTTATACATATTAAAGTAAAGCAGCCATTTGAATGTTGTAGTTATTTTCTGACAGCATCCTATTTTTGTAGAATCTACGGATTGTCCTTCTAGATATTGTTATTGCCCATCCTTTTTTTGTTTACTGTCCCCGGTAGCTCAAAAACTCAGGGCAGCACTATATATAAGCCTGATTATAACACAGAATATGAATTTTCTTTCTTTCTTCAAAATTGGCTTAACCAATAAGGAAGATGATACTTCATTATTATGAACCATTTATCAGTCACTTTGTACAATAAAAAGTCTCAAAGTGACTTGGCACCATTTATCAGTCACTTTGTACAATAAAAAGTCTCAAAGTAACTTGGCAATGTAAAATACATACTTGAGAAACATAACATACATAAGCTCTGTAGTTCTTGTGGGGGGGTTGTTTCTTAACTCTTTCAGATGTTCCTTAAATTCTCAATCACGACTGAATTTGAAATATTACTTTGGAATAAGAATTCCTTATTCCTTTAGCAGCATTTCATAGCTGCTGTTGCAGTAGTCTGTCTGCAGCTTTATTCTGAGCTGTAGCTAGGTCTTTTTCTCTTCTTATTATTTGCATTTATACCATTATATAGTTCATCCTATTCTGGATAGATAATAGACGATAACTACCCCAAAAGAGGAAGTGATGGCAACAAATTTGGATGACATTAGAAGAAGATTAGACAAATTCAAGGAGGATAAGGCTATCAGTAGTTACTAGATACAATGGCTGTGTTAACCCAACTACCTGAGGCAATATACCTCTGAATGCCAGTTAGTGAAAGTGACAAGTGGGGAAAGTGCTGTTTGGCTCAGGTTCAACTTGCAGGCATCCCACAGAGATCTGATTAGCTGTTTTGGTAGCATAGTTTAGATTTGTGTTAAATATGATTGGCATTTACCACAGTGCTGCCCACCAACAAGGTTTTATTTTCAAAACCCACATTTCTCTTTCACCAGTGGCCTGGAAACAGTTTCCCTGTTTCTTCTTCATCTCCCTTAAGCTGCAGCAAACTCAGATGTTGTTTCCAGTAGCTGTGCAGCCATAAACAAGTTTCCCACCATTAAAGCTTCTTATTCCGCAGAGAGTCCCAAATTGATCTGAGCAGTGGCCTCTTGTGTACACATAGCTCACAAAAGCACTGGCACAAGGTTAACCGTCAAGCATAAGCAGAGGGCATACTGCAGAGCCCCTTCCCTTCCTTTGGATCAACTTTTGATTTATAATATTTGGATGCTTTCTGACTCAGGATTGACCAGGTTCAGCTTCTGCCTGTTCATTAACTGTAGAGTTTGTGTGTGTGTGGGTGTGTGCTCTATATCAGGGCAGAATTTCTCTTTGACGTATTGTACATGAAGACCCCTCACCCTCAAAAAGCTACTTTACTTTTTGTAGGAAGTATGCCTGATGTACTGTCTTCTGCCAGTTTGGACTGCTGTAGCCAAACCAGTTAAAATATGTGGGGGTTTTTTAATGTGCCAGGAGAGTTTTAGAACCCTCTCCTATTCAGATACAGAGAAAAGCCCAGAAATTGATTCAGTGTCTGGCCATATTGGTGAAGGCACCCAGGCGACAGGAGCAGGGGGCTACTAAGCAGGATCTGTTGATGATGATGAAATCCACAGGGTTACTGTTGTCCTTGTCACCAGAGGGATTTATGTGGCATTCCATGCACTCTTGTTGCTGCAAGTGCAGTGCCATTTAATTCAGGGTAGAGAAATGAGTAAAGCAAACGATAATTGAATGTGTCTCCTGTTCTCACTGATAGAACACCCACTGTGTGATATTTGTAAAATTTTAATACCATGACTTTCATGGTGGTCTGTGGTCAGTTGTCTTGTCATTTGGTTTTGACATCACTTTCTCTGTTAGTATGTTGCTGCTGTCCACTTGGGGTGAGATGCCTTTTTAGGTAGGGAAGAGGTGCGGAAAGTAACATGTCTTATCTAATTTGCATCGCCTGCATACACGGAGCTGAATTGTTATCTCACTACCAAAATGACTTCAGAGTTAATGAACTGGCTCCTTCCTTCTTCAGACAACAGCCTTGAAAAGGAAAGAATTTAGCATTTCTTCTTAATAGAAAACTACTGAGTATGCCTTTTTTTAATGGAAGAATTCAATTATTTCAAAAGGTTATTTCATTTTGAGGACATGTTTAGCTCCCTGTGTGGGATGGAGGGAGCAACCTGTATTAATTTTCAAAATCTCAGCTATCCAGGGTATTCATGCGCTTTTATTCTTTATAGTCACCAGGAGCCGAGGAAGATTAAAATGCTGCCAGTTCTGCCTTGTCTTGGTTCCTATTCTAAAATAGCCAATGTCTGTCATTTATTTTAAGCATAGATTACCTGTGATTTAAAACTGAAGAATATTTGTATTAGATGATGGCATTAGTATAGTTGTCGTGATACTGTTGCCAGTCAGTGAAACGACTGAGCTGACACAAGATTGTGTTACAAGGTTTATTTGCTATGCCTGAGTTGGGTGATCCATTTCAAGTTAGTTATAGCCCTTGTAATACAAAGGATATAAATTCCATAAACCAAATTGATAAGCATGTTCAATTTCTCACAGTTGTTGAGTAGCTGTAAGCACAGCCAGATCTTTCTCTTACCATTTTCTGGATCATTGATAAATCATTAGAATGAGCTGGATAAGGAACTGTAGAAAAACCACAAAATATGTTCTCTTATCTTTCCAGTGAGGCC